>NW_005178040.1:0-2400000 GCF_000258705.1 Coccomyxa subellipsoidea C-169 | reverse complement strand
GAATCCCAGATTTTGCCCGTCCAGGGCTGCGCTGCTTAAGGGCTCATCCAGAGGCTCTCACTTTAGCACATTGTCCTTGCCGGAAAAAGGGTCAGTGGCTTTCGTGAACAGCTGCTGCTGGCAAGCTGGTGTTCACTGCATCATTAGCTAGAATTTTTGTGTGCATGTGTCGGGTGGCGAGTGCCGGTTGTGTGTACTGCTATCTTGCACATCACCTGACGCGCTCGCCGTTGCATGCGCATTTGTACTGTCGGGACAATTTCCTCTCCATCGAGCTACCATTGCCGGCCGGCGAAATGCGCGGCTTGAATGGGGTTTGGCCCCATTGAGAGGCAGCCCCACGATGTAGACTAATTATTTCTTTGGGAGATTTTGCCATTGATTTCATGAAACGCCACAGGCGGGTGGACCTGATCCCAATATGACGGCTCACATGGGTGTATCCTTTTGGCTGCGCTAGATGTATGACGAAAAAGGCAGTGTTCAAGGGAATGTGCCTCCAAGTCTATACTGACGCCTGTGGCCGTGGCTTAGATGGGGTTCAGATGAAAAGGCAATTTGACTTTCGAACCTCAGCTGCAGGGAACTGCAGGAAGTATTCCTGAGAGTTGTTTTTTTCAGGAGTGAGAGCGTGAGCCCCTAATTCTGAGGGAGGTAGCGGGGGCAATTGACCAGACTGACATGACTGATGCCGGAGCTAGCTAGAGAGACACAAACACGCTTCATGAACGAAGTGCAGATTTGACGGACTTATGGTTGCTGACACAATAAGATTTAAGGCTGGGACACTAATGTGCATGTCCCTTTGTGCCTAAGGGCCACTGAGCTTGTGATATAATTGATACAATACGTTTGGCTTGGAATGGTCTGATTTGTGGAGACCTGACACCGTCTCCACTTGGCAAGTTGAGCAAGCATCTCATTGAATTAGAGATGCGCTTTGCATTACTAAAAAAAAATGCTGAGCGCTCACGTTTCCACAGCAATGTGTGCACATAATTATCTGCTTCAAGACACCCCCTAAAACCACACAGCTCCAGATGTTTGGCAGCAAGCTCCACATTGGGCAAACCATTGCATTAGGAAGGAAGGAAGGAAGGAAATTACACATCAACTCCAGCCGCCCAGGGCTGATTGGATGTACTGACAGCATCCAAGTGATCAAAACAATCCATGACAAAGTGTGCAACACTGACAATATCTAACTGCCACATGAACTGTTGCATGGTCCGAATGGCAGCACCATTAGAGAGACACACGTCTCCTCTTGAAGGGACCAGATGAATTCTAAATATCCTGACGTCACAAGCGGTCGTTGCGGTCGTGCTCCGCGTGCTCCGAACCGAGGGCCGTAGCACGAGGTTTGCACACTTTCAGATGGGCATTGCACCCCATCCTCAAGGTACTCCTTGCGGACACTGGCGTCTCCTGTACTTGCGATCGCGGGGCTGATAGTCCTCACAATGTGCTGTCGCTGTCTGTCCTAATTCGTGCCGAACGAGACTCTTCCTCGAGCAGTAGCCGGTGCCTGCCCACCGTTCTCGGTCGATACTAGGATTTGTCAGAGCTGCATCCTTCCAAATCGCCACAATGAACGACATATTCTCCATTGCCGCGATGTTCATACTGTTCAGAGAGACGCTGGAGGCGGCGGTCATCATCTCTGTGATGCTGCAGCTGTGCTCAAAGCTCGGGCTGCACAAATTGAAGAAATGGGGTACGTTTACCGGCAACATCGCATACGTGCTGTTGCACTAATGTTGCATCTAATTCTTGGATGGACGGGACTCCCGTGCAGGACCTGGAGAGTTGTTGCAACTCCAATACCATATATGAGTCAGTACTAATGGCATTTCGAAGGACCCTGACAGGTTTCGTGGCGTGCAGTCTGGGCGGGAGCGATCGCTGGCATTGGGTTGGCGATCGTGATCGGAATAATCTTCATCTGTTTGTTCTACGTGGCCCAGCAGCAGGTCTTCAAGGGCTCAGGGAGGTCAATCTTTGAGGCCTTCCTGATGCTCATCGCTTCTGCTCTCATCACCCTACTGGCCATGATGATGCTAAAGTACAAGGGCTACGAGGAGAAGTGGCGAGCAAAGCTGGAGAACGCCTCCCAAGCACAGGTTTTTTCCTACTTCACAGCCCCCCACAATGCCACAAAATTACCTTACTCAACAATGCAACTTGTCATCTGTTAAGCTGTGCACGGTATTAGGGAGGACAGAGGCACAGCACTGCATGCAGCGCACTGAGGCCCGGGACATGGGCTAGAGGCAAAAAAGGGGCAATATTGCGCGCAAGTCGGGGGACCAAAACCAAGGGGGTGGTTGCCTGAGTGGGGTGTGTTTTGCTCTGCGCAGACGAAGGGAGGCAGGACGCAGGGCTGGTGGCAGATCTTCCTGATGGCCTTTTCCAACACGCTGCGAGAGGGGCTGGAGTCTGTGGTGTTCTTGTGTGGAGTCACTGCCGGCGTCGATCCGCGCTCAATTCCCCTGGCCGGCATTGTGGGCATCATCCTTGGTGTCATCGTTGGAGTTATCCTCTACTACACGTGTGTTCCCTCCCTGACCATAGATGGCTGAGCCTACACTGTAGGCCCTACAGTCATCTCACATGCAATGCCTGTCCCTCAAGCTCTGGTTGCTAGTTGTCATCCGCAATCTCAAGGATATTCGCGAGGCTGGACTCTAGCTGTGGGTGTGGCGGTAGGCAGGGCTGCCTGCTGCAGGAATTTGGCTGATGAACAGAAGCTTATGTTTCAGCGCAGAAAGTGCAGAAATGCTGACGGGACTTTCTGGTGTGCTGTGTGGCGCAGGGGCAAATCCATCAGTAACATTGGCTGGTTCCTGGTCATCATGAGCGTCCTGCTGCTCTTCATTGCAGCAGGTGCCCGACACACAGCTCACCATAGCTTTGGACCTTATTTCAACAAGTTTTAGCTCAGCTTGTTGCCCCTTGGAATGTGCCACTGTCGTGATATTGGTCTTGAGCAAGTTTTACGACCCCCCCCTGGTTTTGGAGAGGCTGACGTTGCCTCAATTTGCTGTATGTGGCGGCCCATGACCCTTGCTGTTGGGTCACGCTGGTGCTTTCACTGTTGCTGTCACTCAAGATGGACTGTGTGGTCGCTACAGGCCTGACTGCGCGCGGCTTCACATACTTCCAGTTTGTGGGCTGGTTCGGTTACTACGGCTACCCCAACAGCGCGCGGCCGTGGCAGAACAGGCAGCTGTGGGACTGGAGCCGCTGCTGCAGCATGGACGTCACCAAGAACAAGTTCTTCGGCCTCGTCTCCGCCCTCTTCGGCTACACTGTGAGCTGCCTTTCCAATCTCAGAGCACCTGCACCTCTCAGCACTCTTTTGCCTTCCTGTGGCAGTAAACTAGAATCGAGTCTCTTCACCTGTGAAGTCCTACTAGAAGGATGCGATGTGAGCGGCATTCAGGAGAGGCATTGAGTGCTCATGAGACTGGAGTACCTGCTGCTATGCATCTGTCGCAAGCATGCATGGCATCAGTTGTTCATTGGCCGGTGCAAGAAGCAAAACCAAGCAAAAACAATTTGTTGTATGTCTGGGACTCAAACGGGGGCTGTCCTGGCGCGCAGGACTCGGGCACTGCGATCTGGCTGTTTGCCTACTTTGGCTACTGGTTGGAGATCATCATTGTGCTGAGCGCGCGCGCCGCCAGGGGAACTCTGCTGAGCGCCATGAAGAAGCGCCCAGGCAGGCAGGGTGCCACTCTGCCCGCTCTGGCGCCTAAGGAGGGAGTCACCGCCCCGGGAACTCCCCCGTCGCCAGACGCCAAGGTCCCAGGTTCGCATCCCGGCCACCTTTTCTTTTTTCTTTTGGCCATCAGTACATAAACGTTTAATCAGAAGCTGGGTGGGGTTCAGGAGGTTTGGGAGAGGAATACACATGTTGAGGAAGATCAAGTTCCTTGAATGCCACTGGAAGCAGCTTAAATTTTTCAGCTGGGCAGATCATGGCAGATTATGAGTATCTTATTTGTACAGAGAAGTTGTCTTGTGGGATCAATGTGTGCATCCTGTGCTATGATCAGGTCTAATTGCTGTAGTGGGTCTTGTGTCTGTGTGCAGCTGCGCCCCTGAATGGTGATGCGCACGCCACCAACGGCAAGCATGCAGAGACTCAGCTGACCAGCGCCAAGTAGAACTCAGTTCACAATGCGGCATGGTCTCGCACAGCTTCCTCGGGCTCATGATGCCAATTGCACCATCCCCTGCACCCTAGCGTGGTTTGTGAGAAGGGGTGGCAAAACTCTGCGAGCGCTGCAGCCACTTCTTCATGTGTTGCAGCTTTCACGGACCTGCAAGAAATCTTGTTTGCCGAGTTGTCTACCAGAAAATCGAGTGTGCCATAGTTTGCAATCTCCAGCACTTGTTTTGCCCATCGTCTGATTTCTCCATTGCCCAAATTTGTCGAGTGCTGTTGACTTGGAGCATAAAATAGTACTGCAAATCTTTGAGAGGAGCGCTCGACCATTGTTTTAAGGCTTTGCACAAGAGATGGGAAGTCTTTTGGTTTGTCTTTGTGGTCTAGGCCTTGTGGCCCAGGCCTGATGGTTGTGGCGGCCTCCTGATGAGCTGGTTCTGAGGGTTTTTATGATGAACTAAGTTTTCGGGGGTTGGCCATGATTATCATGTTATAATTTGAAGTGTGCCATGGCTCATTAATTTTGAGAAGCGCTCTTGCACTTTGGCAGCAGAGTGGTAAGCAATTAAGAAAGACAGTCGGACATGTTTGACCACATCAGAAAATTGTAATATCCAAGCTGGAGAGCGTGGGAACATCTCATCCATGTGATGGCCAGGATCAAGGACTGTTCCTTTGCTGAGCTGCACGCTGCCACTTCTACCCAGTGAATGATCAAGGAATGTCGCGCATGCGATGTGAGTTGCAACAAAGTAGATGGTTGACATCCTTTCTCAAGAGGGAGCTCCTTTCCAAAGCTGCACATTGCAATCGTCACCGGCACTTACTCTTAACAAAGTGTTTTATTTCCTACAACCCAGAGCATCATAATTTGTGATGCTCCCAACCGAAGCAGTGACGGTGCAACTCAAAGAATGGATGGATCCGGATGCCTGTGAGCAGAGACACTCGAGGCTTTGTAAGCAAAGGTTGCAGGGAGCATGCCCTGAAGTGCAGCAAACATGGAAGGCCATGCACAACCTAATGCATCAGCAGCCAGAAAACAATGACAGCTCAACAGTTGCGAAGGTACATCTAGAAATGAACTACTTTACTCCTACTGATGTCAACACCACCAACTTGGGCGGTTGCTGGGGCAATCCGTGCCAGTCTAGCTCTTTGACAACTGCTCAACAAGCTGTTCAAGGTTGTCCGCTGAAGCTCCAACCATCTCATGGATCTTCTTGCCGTCCTTGAACACCTGAAGGGAACAAAAGACACCAGCGTTACTTGGGTGCTGCACTAAATCCCAAATCTCTGCGCTGGCATATCAATGTTGGAGCATTTGTAAGGTCAGGCAAAATGAAGGGACATGGTAAAAACAAAGTTACAAATACATTTACATCCTTCCTGTCAAATCCAGTTAACCTTGCACGGCTGATGCAGCCTCCTGATGAATTTGGCGTCCTACCTGGAAGGTGGGCATAGCGCTGATTCCGCATGCTGCAGCTACAGCCTGCGAGCAGATCACAATGACTTCAGTGCAACGCAGTAAAGGTGGTTCTCCTTCCACACACAACATATGATTGCCAGCCCACAGCTTCCGCCATCCGCAGCTGTCTTTCATGTACATAAAAATGAGTGCATTCTGGGACCTCTCGGGCCCTGGAATGCAATGACAAAAAATCATGTTGACATAACTCTGAGGTTGGGATGTAGAATCTGGCTGTCACCTCGTTCTTGTCGACATCCACCTTCAGGAAGACGACTGATGGATACTTTGTGCTGAGTTGCTCAAAAACAGGCGCGATAATTCTGCAGGGGCCGCACCATGTGGCAGTGAAGTCCACGATAACCTGCATCCATTGAAAAGGCGTCGAGGGTCACACTTCCAATTGGAACAACAAAAACTCGTGTCAATCCGGGAAGTCAACAGCACTGACAAAAACCGGTTGGCCAAGCTTATTCTTCCATACACATGCTGGAAGATTGAAATTCTAATAGATGAATTCTTGAGGTTCTGTAGGTGCAACGATGAATGGGGTACTTGACACATCTTGCTCACCGGCTTGCTCCCAGCCTCTTTCAGCTTCTGGTTCCACTCCAGCTCGGTCTCCACGACGTGAACATTGCCACCACCCATCGTGTTCCTTGAAAATTCTGCCGAGGGTCGCAATGAATGGCACTATTACAGCATGATGCTCTCCATTCATGTAGTTGCTCCACACTCTCGTGAAGGTCCCGCGCGCGCTCCTGAGGCGTTCCTGCTAAGACTTCCTCTCTTGCCCTCATTCTGTGCATGGGAGACAGACAGTAGTCTGGCCCTCAATCACCACTAGATCCTCACTTGATTGAAGAGGTTCCCTGCCCTGGCATCTTTCGCAAGTTCAGCACTCGAAGAGGACTCCTCGTCAGTCCTTTCCTGTCATCAGTGAAAGCGACCAGCTTTTCCTGTCGAGCTCGAGCAATCTCTTGCATTCAAGAACAGCAGTGGAGCATTTTGGACTTTCTCAATCCAGATCTACTCGTCAAAGTCCCCACAGATCATACAAATCTCGAAAGCACTGTGAAGTAAACCTATCGAGACAACCTATTCCTTGAAGCAAGCCTTGATGCTTCATTGATCAGAGCTGTCGGCATGTACGGCCTTGAATCCCTTTGGTTCAATATCAAGGATGGGTATGTAGGTGAGCATGATCATCCGCTATTGTGGCCTGGACTTGTTAGGGCTACAACATCTGGACGCCCATATGTCTATCCCTTGTGCTCTGGCTATCAGAGCATATTATTCAGAAGAACGCGGACTTACAAGATCCGTTGAATTCCTGTGCACCTTGATTGGAAAGTGTGTTGCCTGCAGATGCCGTGGTGCGAGGGCACAGGTCAGGGCTCCTCACAAGTCCAGACTACAATAATCTGTGCCAATGCGAGACTTTGGAGGATATTAAACTGAATCTGGTAAGCGAGTCTCTTTTTGCTGATCCATATTGAGGACTTGGAAATGCAACAGCCTGTCCAACTGAGAGGATGGCTTCCCAAGGTTTCACAGGTAAAAGCAAGGATTGAGATTTATGATGATGATGTGCAGACGAGCACGGATTATGGCCCATACCTCGCAAACGAGCCATCACCCCTGCACACTACCACAATCGTGGACCGCTGCACAGAGAAACTTGTGGATGACTGGAACAAGATGCGGACAAACGTGGGCCTTCTTCCCTACCACATGTGAAAGCATGCAGCGGACACATGCTCGTACATTGCATTCCTGCCCTTGCCCTTCGCTTCAGCCAAAAAAGCACACTTTGATGCAGTTTTAAGTCCATGTTTGGGGCGCGAGAATTGATAGGAATGTCATGCATTTTCATCGCCTCTTCAACTCTACCTATGGAGTCCCTGGAGTAATCAGCAGGATGTGCAAAATGCGCAATATAGCGAATTCAGACGCCTGTCGCGCTGTGTGTGTATCAGGCGGACGAGCCCCTGGGCCAGTTCTTGGACTATTGCACCTATGGCCACATGATTGACAACGTTGTGCTGATTGTCACCGGAACTCTGCACGAGCGCGATGTGCATGTGCGTTCCTGTTGCACCCCTGCCTCACCTGTTTTCTTTGGTATATTAGCACACAAATCGCTCCCCATTGCCAAGGGAAGGTTGCCCAGAAGCAATCGCATTAGTCAAGGGGATGACATGTCTTCTGCATGCAAATGACGATTGCTGAGGATTTGAGCTTCTGTGTCCATTGAAGGCAATCAAGCAACCATGTCCCCATGCTGCATCGTCAGGATGTGCCAACGCCCGCTCCGTACTGTGCAAAAAGTCAGCGCTAGTCAGCGTGCGTGGTGTTGAGCTGGCATTGCTGCTGCGCAGGAGCTGTTGGACAAGTGCCACCCGCTGGGCATGTTTGATGCCATTGCCACGCTGGCAGTGGCCTCCAACATGCGCGAGCTCTACCGCCTGGTCCTCGTCGACACTCCCCTCGCCCCATACTTCTCAGAGTCCCTCTCTGCAGGTGTGGCCCACCCCCAGGACTTTGGCTCTTGCCTTGTCTCCACATGCCAGAGCATCGCAAGCCTCCTTGCTGGCCTCTCTCATTGCCACACTCATGGTCAGCACTGCATTTATCCTTTGATTTCAACGTTGCAGCAATACTCAACCACAGCTGTAGCGCAGAGATGTAAATGTGGCAAAGTGCACACTTGCATATTGAGTGTCTTTGCAAATTGGGGATGGAAATTACTCATGAGATGCGGGGCTGAGCTTTACATGCATGCGCTGCGCAGAGGATCTGGACGAGATGAACATAGAGATCATGCGCAACACGCTGTACAAGGCCTACCTGGACGACTTTGCCGCCTTCTGCAACAAGCTTGGCGGCACCACCGCCGAGGTCATGCGCAGCCTGCTCTCCTTCGAGGTCCGCGCAGCCTCCACGGAACAGTCCTTTGACAAGCTTTGCCCATTTTCAGCGCGCAGTGATCAACTTTTTCGGTCTGCATATTGTGCTCGTCTTGCTGCATTGCCTTGAACCGTCGTCATGGGCAGACCTCCCATCGCAGTACCTCGAGCATGGCTTGTAGACTTGGGTGAATTGTTCCTGCGCAGCTTTTTTGCAATGCACCATCTTAGACTAGGAATTCACAAGGAGAGAAGCATCCCAGCTGCTGGATCAAGATGCATGACGTGTGCTACAGAACGGCCAATTCCTTATACTGCACATCAGTACATCAGATGTTACCCTAGTACCTTCCACATCACAATTAATATAGATAATATCAAAAAACACACTTTGAGGATTGGGTTTTGTGTTGCAGGCGGACCGGCGGGCGCTGAACATAACGCTGAACAGCATTGGGACGGAGCTGACGCGCGATGACCGGCGCAAGCTGTACAGCAACTTTGGGCTGCTCTACCCGCACGGCCACCACGAGCTGGCGGGCGCGGAAGATTTTGACCAGATCCGCAATGCCATGGAGAAGTGCCCCCCTTACCAGGCCCTCTTCAACAAGCTCGGCTACGGCGAATCCCAGATGCTTGACAAGGTGCGCGCTGGATGCTCTCTTGCGCTGGAGAACGCTGGTCGGTCCGAGGAACATTTCCTTGGCTGGCGCAGGCGCTGATGTGAAATTGAAGTTGTTGTGCTGCATGTGCGGTGCGTTGCGCCCACGTTGGTGCACACCAGAACCACTCAGCATGTTTGCTGACTGTACAGCCCTAGCTGCAGACACTTGAGGAGCCTTAATCAAGAAAGGCAGGTTGCAGGCTTGCAGACATCGGCAAACTCCCCAATGTGCAACACAAACACATGCTGATGGTTTTCTGGGTGGTGCCAGGTACTGTACGAGGAGGAGGTACGCCGGCTGACGGACACGTTTGAGCAGCAGTTCCACTACGGCGTGTTCTACTCCTACATGCGGCTGCGCGAGCAGGAGATTCGCAACCTCATGTGGATCTCCGAGTGCGTCGCGCAGGACCAGAAGACCCGCATCATGGACGGCATTGTCTATTTGTTCTAGGCTGCTGCTGCCTATGGACATCTTATTGGTCATACCAGGCTGCCCAGATGCATCATGCACAGTGATGTTTCAGGGGTGCCCTACACCACTGGGGTGCCGACTCAGATGGAGAATGCAGAGGAGTAGTCAAGGAAGGTCAAGGAAGATTTGGCCTCTGCCTGCATGCGACGGGACTGCTCAAGACTATCCATAATACATATTGGAATGGGCTTATGCACTCATGGGTGTCTGCAAGATTAGTAGATCTCTCTGTCAAGACAGATGTTCAGTCCAAGAAATTAGAATGAGACCATGCATGTCAGAGTGTGATATGTAGCGCGATGATCAAAATTCCCCCTGTAACTTAATTGGTGTATCGATGGAGTCAGCTAACTCTCATGATCTGATCAGTCCTGCAGACTATCTCTAGATCTTTATAGAGGTCTATGGACCTAATCCCAAGGAGGTTTTCTCAAACGCTAACGACACACTGTGACTTGGACATATCCGATTGCTTTGTCTTGGTCAGGAGACCTGAAAAGCAGTACGCTCTTCACCTCACTGTGGCAATGTGCACCACAGATCCTCTGTATTACTAAATCCCAACACCTCACACACACCTGCAGGCTGAAGCCTTCATAATATGCCTGTCTGTCATTAAGGGGCGGAATTTGCTATTAAAGAAAACTCCCTCGGGCAGATCTAGAAGCAGACCTGCTTTGTTGTGAAAAAACAGAGGCCTGCAACCGACTCTAAGCCCAAATGAAGTGATGAATGTGGTCTGACATAATACTCACAGAACTGTAAGCGTGAGGCAACTATGTCCCTTCTCTTGTACCACAATTTCATGGCACAGGTAGACAATATCAGTGTTCTCAAGACTTATCCTGCAACCTACGCTGCGCTCTGGGCCGCCTCTAGGAGGTCTGACAGCTGATCTGTGTAGCAGTCTGGGTGGATGGTGTTCTCTGGAGACAGCAGAGCCTGCTCCGTTGTCACACCTGCACAGGCTCACCAAAATTCAGACATGCTCATCCCCACTCACGCCTATTGTCACCGGCAAAGCACAGTGGTGGGACGCTCTGCTCCGAAGCTTCCCTATTCTGCTGTCCCCTAACTCTTCATAAGTAGGTGTCTAAATCATCAGACATTCCCATGGCATGTCATCAGATGTCATCTTCGGCTGCTCGCAAATTCCACTGCCGTGCAAAGCAACAGCACTATTGCTGTGTGCATGCCTGCATTCACATGTTCTAATGTAGTTGGATATGGCCCAGGGGCCCACCTGAGAGCACGAGCATGGTGGAGAGGCCGCCCTGCTGCCCAAACAGAATGTCGGTGTCCAAGCGGTCGCCGACCATGCAGATCTGGCTGCGCTTCAGCCCAAAGGTGGTCGCGATGTTGGCCAGCATGAACTCCGCCGGCTTGCCCACCACCGTCGGCTCGCGCTTGGTCGACCCTGCGCCGGCGTTGGGTCTATCGTGAGTCCTTTTACACGCTTTTCCTGCCAAAAGGCAAGGTGCGTATGCAGACAGGCTGCATTCAATGTGACCTAACTAGCTAGCAGATGCAGCTGCTCAGAGTGCCCAACACCGTCGGCTTGCGCTTGGTCAAGCTAGTGGCCACATCGGGTACTCAAGAAGTCGGTATCAAGGATTCATTGCAGAAGGACACATGGCATCTGGCACCCACGACATTTGATTTTGCCTTGTGGGCTGGCCAGCTGCGCATGGGCTAGACAACTGGAGGGAATCTTCCACAGGGATTATGAGCACCTTTGATGGCACCGACCATGGCCCCGTTGCCGGCCCACTCCTGGGCGTCGGTAAGGTGCGTGCGCGCGTCCAGGTTAGTCGCGATGAAGTGGCAGCCCGGGTTCTCGCTGATGCACAACGTCGCGTACTGGATCTTGTAGTAGTTCAGGTGCCGGTCAAAGCCCACCACCACCGCACCCACCTGCGCGCGCACACCCACTTTCAAAAAACCGTTCTTTTGGGGCTGAGAATGTCATGACTGTTATTACACACCTGATCGAACCCACATTGAGCTCGGGTGCGCCGCTGCCGGAAATGGTTTGTCATGCGTAGAGACTCGGACGATTCAGCCTGTTTTGGCAGCTCTGGTGTTCTCTCAGCATGATCATGTTGGGAGCAAGAGAGCCCTTGAGCCCTCATCTCCTCGCCCTGGGAGACGCGCAGATGTGATAAGTTGGTCCATGCAAGCTCTCAAGGGAGGTGCAGCGGCGCACATCCTCATCGTGGGGCAGCGCGTAGCCGGGCTTGAGATCAATCTTCTTGTCGGCGTCGTCGGGCCCGCCACAGTAGCGGATGCCCTTCAGGTCCAGCTCCTCCTGAATGCCCACCTCGCCCACTATGTACACCTGCACATTCATGAACCTCGGTTTCAAAACATTTGCAAAGGTCAGTGTCTCTCACTGGCCTACAGGATCATCAGCAGATGGGGTAGAGAGAGTGCATGCAAGACTGGCAACCACAGTAAAGAGCTGGGTAGTGACGCTATATTGCCACAGTGCTGAGGTGCGTGGTGATGCTTTATTGCCACATTGCAGAGCCGGATAGTTGCCCTTATTGCCACAGTTCGAAGCTGCATGTTGCTGCTTGGTCGCCACAGTGCAGAGCTGGGCAGTGATACTCTATTGCCAGAGTGTGGATCAGCTAGCATTATTGGCCGGTTGCTGGCAGAGTGACATGAGAGTATGCTCGTGCATGGGGCGGTCAGAAGCTCGAAAGTCTGAGGTTGCTAGGATCTGGCTGGCCTAGAGAGGAGGGAGGTCGACCTTTTTGTCCTGGGGGAAGTTGATGGACTCCAGGTAGGCAGCAGCCGCGTAGGAGGAGGAGTAGATCTCCTCCGCGTTCACATCGAGGCCCAGGCTCGTGAACTTGCCCAGGTATCCCTTGCGCGACTTGGTGGAATTGTTGGTCACAAACACCAGCTTCTTCCCCTGTCATTGGCAGGCATCCTCAATCAGCAGCTTTACTAACTTCAATCACTAAATGCATGTTATATTTGCGAAGGACATTGCATATTGAACAGCTCAGGCCAAGTGCTTTAGAGGTGTGACAAAATGGGATGGTGCAGAAGAGGTTCGCACCAATTTTCTCAGAGCATCGAGCGTTTCAGGGACGCCGTCAATTACAGAGTCCCCCCTCCAGATCACGCCTGCAGAATGCAGCGGAGACAGTGTCATTCTGCAGTGGTGACCAGCAAAAACTTTGCGCAGGACACGCGCATGCCCTTGAACAAGATAAGGAAGTGAGTCATGTGCAGCACGACATACCGTCACAGTCGAAGATGAAGCAGTCCACCTTCCCCAGGAGAGCACGCTTGGTATCCTCAGTAGCCTTCTTCACTGCTCAATGCACACATGAAAGTTTCTCGATCACCATGGCTGTGCATGAAGAGGTACTTGACTGGCGGAATGTATAAATATGAGCTTTATGATGTCAGCATTTGCCAGTAATGTGCCAAGAACCGATGATCCAGCTAGGGCCAACATGGAGCAATACCGGGGGGGGCTGTGGTCACTGAGGTTGCGTTGACGACCATCCTATGCGCAGATCTGCTTGATTCTGTAGCTTTCTGACTCTTGTTGAATTTCAAAAGACTTGTGCTAGGGATCTGTAAGCTTGGTGAGTGTCGATTGGCCGATCTAAATGTTGACCTGCAAACGGAGTCCGCGCACCTCGCTCGACTACCTGCCTGTAATAGAGTGGACGTCATGTTTTGCTGTTCTTATGCAGCATCAGGGGTGTGCTGTTTCCGGGGATGGCAACGAAATCGCAGTCTCGCAGTTGTGGCTGAGCTTGCAGGGCTTTCGTTAGCTTCCTGTAGGGTTTTGACCAGTCAAACTGATGATCTCGGTGGAGTGATCGACTCGCTGGATGTGAATCGACAGACATATTGGGATAGGTCCCTTCATGATCGATACCTGTGCTTGTCCTGTTAGTAGAAATCGAAGGGCGTCCGACTTGCAAGCTATAAAGCAGCTAGTTCGCCCCACTGGCAGTTCTTCGGGATATCCTTAATTCCAAACGATGACATTCTTGATCGATGTGGCTGGCATGCAAGGAGCTGGACTCTTATGCTATGGTGCGAGCTTGCTTTTACGCTGCCTCGTAGCGAAGACAGTATCAGGAATGCTCGTGCACACCATCGAGGGTGTCTCGATTCAACTAGACAAGATGCAACGCTAGAATTTATGCAGCAGGAGGTGAAGAGGAGCGGTGGGCACAGCTGCAGGGGAAAGAGCCTCCTAGCTGCTTTCACAAGCCTGCAGCAAAGGATGTAGCACCTCGTGCACACACCTGGCGCACCTCCAGAAGCAACACACAGACACCTCCCCTTTCTGGCCCCGTGAGCCCTCAGCAACCACCTGTCACTACCATGTCCTGATCACTTGCGCAGCTAGCAGCAATTGAAAGTCATGCGCACATGTAGCGGGGACCTGCACCTTGATACTGGTCTTGCTTCAATCTACATCCGTCCCTGGCTTAAGGGATATCATTGCTGAATGGCAGGAGAAGGACATCCAGCCAGAGCAGAGCCAGCCAAGGCAGACGGGTTTTGGGCGGCCAGAGGGGAAGAGATTGCCATGACAGGGGCCAAACTGTTTCGGACACTGAGATGCCTTCAGGTATTAGCACAATTACAGTGTACAAAGCGAGGCGGATTAATACTGCAATCCTACACCCTTTGCAATGGATCTGGGCAAGACAATTTCATGCATTGCAAAGAGCTCTGTCCCAATGACTGACGCAGCTGATCCTACCATAGCCTCGTCCAATGGAGTGACAGCAGCCTCTTGTGGCTGCACTCGTTCATTCTAGACAGCCCCAGGACTTTCCTTGGAAGTTGTAAACATTGAAACCCAAACAATGACAGCAAACAAATTGACGCCCTTCAAATGTCACATATACGGTGTGCATGCAAAAAGCAAATACCTGACATGCAGTACAGTTGCCACAGATTGGAATCACTCATGGCACTACAGCAGTGCACTGCACATGTGCCCCTGCTTAGGCCTGGCGTCCTCGTTTGGCTGCACTCTGCTCTTTCGCCTGCTTCATTGCAGCAATGCCTCACGATGAAGCTGCTGCTGCAGTCTGCAGAAACACACACCACATTCAGTCTCACCACCCAAGACCTGCCTCGCTCTCAAGAACAATCCTTCACTTCTTTTCTTGAGCATCTTAGACGCTGAAAGTACAACAGCACACAAAACTGCAATGCCAGTCCTATCACAATGTGCGCATCCTGAGACTCTCAGATCGAGTGAGTGCGGATCTTGACTCGCTGTGCTGCAATTATAGAGGGTGAGGCGCACCTCCTCATTCCACTTCTTGTAGCTTTTCCTGTTGCGCGTGACGGAGAGCCTCCAGCCGACTGCAAGGCCTACGATGGCCACAGCCAGGACTGCAATGACCGCTCCGAGCGCTGCCGCCACCGTCTTGGTGATCGGCAGAGTCCCATACAGCATGGGCTTGTCCAGCGCTGTGTGGCCTGCAGCAGAGAGGAGAGATGTTCAGCGAAGATACACATACAAGCGGCATGCTGGCAAATGAGAGCAGAGAAGAGGGACCGCAAGAAGAATAGGGAAGAATAGAGGGACCGCAGCTCTAGCTTGCCAGGCTTCACAAGGCTGTCCTACCAGGTCTCCCGCAAAACATACAGGGCTTGGGACAACAGGTTCTTGGCAGGAGATCAAAGCTGCAGCCATTGGGTTCAACACAATGCACTGATATTGTCATACTCCTTGCTACAAACTTTTCACGCCAAGAGGCAAGGTGCATCTGCAGTCGGACAAGCACTGTGAAGTGATGAAACTGCAAGATGATAGGGACAGGGCGCTCACTGAAGCATGCCCACACGCCGTGGGCGCCGTCATCGGTCTCGATGCCGCAGTCCCACGGCCGCCACTGGTCAAAGCTGTTCACATACCTGCAGCCAGGCACCGAATCAGCACACACCCACACTTGCATGCAGGAGCAATCATACCCAGCACAGCATGCAGTCCTGTATCTGCTGTTTCCTAAATATGCACACAGAATTCCAGGCACTGGAGCAGTGACAACCAAGAGAATGTGCAGTCCGGCACCTGCCGACTCCTAGTCATGCATGAGGAGCTCACGGCACAGCAAGACTGACATGGCAGATGTGAGCTCTGGAGGACTTGCAGTGTGTGCAGTCCATCCCTTCTCCCATTCTTAGCTTTGGTATGCAAGGCGTCTATTTGGGTGTACAAGATGAACCTTCTCTGCGGATCTAATTTACAGCAAAGGTTGCTATTAGAGTAAGGTGCGCACTTGCTGGGTGTGAGCTTGAGGGCGAGCACTCCGTGATAGGGGATGACAGCTGTGAAGTTGTGGGTGAAAAGTCCCAGGTCCTTCTTGGCGTACAGGTCCCTCACAGTTACCTGCGCGCATCCCACAATCCACCATTTTACAAAAAGCATCGCTGCAGATCTCAGCATGCACTACGCGCATGCCTGCAGCAGAGGAATTGAGCCCCTTTCAAGAGAGGAAGCATCTTGAGCATGAAAGACCTTCTTGTTTTCCGCCAAATCCGCCAATGTGTATTTTGGAATGTGCCCTGAGATGTGACAAGAGGGCGCGCACATGGTGGAACTAGGTGTAGTGGAGGGACGAGAATATTATGAGGGTGACTCACCGCCATGTCACCCTCCCAGCCCAGGTGGTGCCAGTGGAGGGTGATGGAGGAGTTGTCAAACTGCGGGTCCTCATCAAAATGGCGGTTCAGCAACGCCACCGCGCGCGCACCACCGCTCAATCCCGCGCCCCAAATCTGTGCAGACCCAAATCCCTTCAATATTGACTCACATACTGCATCGAGAAATGGTAGGACTATGGCAGCCTTTCAGCGCAGCTTGTTTGGGGATGCACCTTGCCTGTTGGCGGGAAAAGCGTGTAAACATAACACTTATAATTGTGACAACATTGCATCGTTGTCTTTACAGACAGCATCAGTCACCATGCAGCACAGTGCTCTTGAAACTGGAAGTGCTGGGCTGGTTTGTGCGCGATAATTCAGTGAAAATGTGCCTGCGCGCCTCCGCACCCAACCTTCGCTCATATCGACAAAGGGCTGTTAGGTACAAGGACAGGGTGTCTTGATAATGTCTGCCTATGAGGGGGCATCACCTCATTGGCGCCCTGCTTCCAGATGAGGTCTCCTGCGACGCCCAGGGGGTCCTGGTTGACCGCTATGAGCTCGTCAGACTTCAGGATGTCCAGCGCAGTCTTTGTGATTTGCCTGCAGTGTCATGCAAGTTTGCTCAGCCTTCACTCTTCTCCACTCATCATTCTGCCAGCGCTGGACTGCTGAAAGTCCATCTCAGTGATTTGAAATCTGTGCCTGTGCTAGGGCGCAATTGAGCAAAGACTGACCTGAGGTCAGCGCTGATGAAGAGGGGTGACTTTACGATGGCCCATAGGGCGAAGTGGGACTGCATCTCCTCCACTGTGAGGTCCTCACTCACCGGCTCTCCGACCTGAAATTTCAGGCAGCCACATCACACCTGGCCCTCGCTCTTCAGTGACCATTTGAGGTTCCTCCTTTCATTGCATGAAAGAGGTACGAGCAAACTGACAAGTGGTGTGTTTGACAATCCATGAAGTTGCATACACTCTTGTCAGTGTGCTCATGCACTTACCCACAATGAAAATGCCAGGCAGATGTTGACATGATATACTGGTTTTAAATTTGAAGTGATCTAACAGCACTGCTGGAGGTGCAGTGAGGGGCCAAGATGACTCACCGCCAGCAGGTCCAGGTTGTTCCATCCACCGGGGGCGGCGAAGCGGCCGAGGCCGGCGCTGTTGTCGAGCACGCGCAGGATACCCTCCCACGTCGCCTGCAGCTGGTCTGTCAGCCCAGCGGTCGTGCGCCACGAGTTCGCCACCTGCCGGCACATGCCGCGTCACATGATGGCACGCTCCCCGGCACTTTTCAGCTTGATAATGACCAAACAATGGCAACTTGGAGCACAATCGCAGCACCTTCTGCAGCATGATAGGCACATGCAACTGGGCTGCACATGTGCAGTCAGAGCCCCAGCAAAACCGATAGCATACTAAGATACACTGACCACAATGGCTTGTGCTGGCTTGAAGTGTGCATGCAAGGAGCTGAGTCCAAGGCATGCACAGAAAATGATGTCATCAAGGTTGTGCATCACAGCCCAGATGCTCTGTCCAAGCAGATATAGAAGGGTGAATAAGTAAGGCGAGGCTGAGACAGTACCGTGGTGCCGTAGGTCCAGGTGTTTGTCACGCCCCAGTCATCGATTGCGTAGGTGATGGGGTGCCCAGTCGCGTTGAGGGCGTCCCTCATCACAGCAAACCTCCCTCTCACGCTCTCCCTGCGCGCATGCATGCCAGCCAGCATGAGCGTTCACTTTGTTTGGACAATGCATGCAGCGCCCCCTTGCAAATTCGCTCTCTAGGAGAGATCTCTGCACGGCGACAGCAGACTGATCTGGTAGACTGCGAATAAAGCAGGGCGCTTTTATTCCCACAATATGACTGCCGAGCGTCTTGAATGACTGAAACACAGGCTCGTGTGAGGGGCTGGCAGCGGGGAGGCCACTCACTTGTCCTTCTTCGGCGCGTAACAGTTGTCATACTTGAGGTATGATATGCCCCAGCTGGCAAAAGTGGCAGCGTCCAGCTTCTCCTGGCCATAGCTGGCAGCTGCTCCACCGCAAGTCCTCGTGCCAGCATCCCCAAACAACCCCAGCTTGATTCCTGCAGGCCAGCTCTGCTTACACATGCAGCCCAGGAAATGAATCCCTGTGGTATCATCAAAGTCCAGTGCTGCTACTTTGATCCATCCTGAATAAAAAGATGCAAAGTAACATGGCATTGTTGAGGGACGAAAGGACTGCTGCTGTGTGCACTGTCGCAGGGACGTGGGTTCAGGTAAGCAGTGCTGTCTCACCCATCCCAGCCAGGCGGTTTGAAAGCTCCTTCAAGCCAGAAGGAAACTTCTTGGGGTCTGGCTGCAATTTTCCATCTATTCCACGCTCCTTGGTGGACCAGCCATCTGCCCAGCCCAAGCAAACGACTCTCTCAGACTGCCTGTTTTACTTCGACGGGGTGAAGGGATGATCATGAAGGAAATCTACGTAAGAGCGAGGCTGGTACAGAATTACACAATAGATGCAGGTCAGGTTTGTGTCGGCGGGAAGAATGCCGTTGAGCAGCAAGATCAGGGTGCAAACATACCGTCGAGCACGATGAGGTCGTAACCCAGCTGAACGAGACTCATGTTCCTCATGAAGCCTGCTGTTTGTAATATAAGCTGCTCGCTAATATCGCTGCCAAAGGCATTCCAGGTGTTGAAACCCATAGTCGGTGTGAGCGCTAGTTCGTTGCCCAAGCACAGCGCGGACGGCAGCATGGCCAGCAGCACGAGGCAGGCACTCAAGCCCATGGTGCCTCGCATCGTGTCAATGCTGCGAGAGATACCCTCACGCCACTTTACTCCTCAAGATGCAAACCGACGCATCGCGACTTCTTCAGACTAGGCTCGATCAGAATGATGCATCACCGCAGATGACTGAGTGGTTTCCCCTGGTTTTACTCCCTTGGGCTCGTTATAAACCCAAAACCCTTCCTCAAGGCTTTCAGACAAGGTGGTTTACGCATCCTGACTGCATGCTGTGCATTTGCTCACATCCGGCGATCTTGATCTCAAGAGCTTGATTTGAAGAGGGCGCTGGTCCAGATATGCAGGCTTTGATCATCATCAAGAAGGGACAGGTGAACAGCATTGCAGCTCCAGTGTGTCAGGGCCTTTGTTGTGGCTGCTGTTGTTGTCGTTCGCCGTGTTAGGAGTAAGTGCGGGCGTCATTCCGATATCGTGCCGCAGTAGCCCAACGGCTCCCGCGACAGCCCGTGAGCGACCCCGCACCAGCACGAGGCGACCTCAAGTCCTCCACAGGAGCCTCTCCGAGCCCACGGACTGCGGAACCGCATCGGGACGTGATGTCTGGCGTAGCTGGGCTAGCAGAAGCCGCTCAGTCTCTTAGGTGCGTTTCGCGGTTGGGTTGGAGCAGTTGACAGTGTTCCTGCAAGAGTTTTCAGCACGTGAAGGGTGGTGGGCGAAGGGCCACGCACGTGAAGAGCAGGCGTCCTCTGTCTGCTTGCCCGGGGCAATTTTGTGCGTATTTTTGGTCTTTCCCGAACATCACAGAGGAGTTGACAGCTCGACCGGCTCTAGGGAAACGAGCTGTGTTGGGGAGATCTTTGTTCTCTTGGAGATGTCCCTGCTCAAAGGGCCATGCATGCAGGGCTCCTTAGCAACGATGCACACGTTTAGAAAACGTGTGCATCGTTGCCTGAACCATCAAACATGCTCACATATTCAGGCGTATACATCTAGCCCTTGCTTGAGTGTTTCGCTGACATCTGCAGACACCCTGGGTATGTTGCCCGCACAGCAGGGGGCTGTTTACTGCTGCCTGTCGGTCATCTTAAGCTGTTACTCTCACCAGAGCCATGCTCATCACTGCAAGCGCATGCGTTGCAGCGCATGTTTCTCCCCAGAATGCGACAAATCATCCACCTGCGCAAGTTGCATTTGGAACGCCGTTCTCCTGCTCACCTGACTGCCACACCTGCGCAGGGACATGGAGACGGACGCGCATCGGCCCATACTCGAGGAGGAGGAGGAGGCCGCCGGCGACGAGGCCGCGGGCCGGCCGGCCAAAATGGCGCGCACGGAATCGGGGGCAGCGCGCTCGACGCTGCGGCATATCGAGACGGAGCAGCGCCGCCGCGACCGCATAAACGACGGGTTCAAGGCGCTGCGCGAGCTGCTGCCCACGACCGAGAAGATGGACAAGGCCAACTTCCTCATGGCCTGCGTCTCGTACATCCGCCAGCTGCAGGTGCTGCTTCATCGATCATATCTGTCACATCATGTCCCCCATGTAGCGTCTGCAGTAGTATTCCTCGTGCGCTCCTGCGCTGTAGAGTCTGCAGATCAACATCCTCGCATCATTTTGACTCAGTTGGCTCTGTGCTTAGAGCATAAGTTGCGCGGTTGCTCTTCTGTTCATCTTGTGAGGAGCTAGGCGTTTGTCGTGGCGGGTTTTGTGTCAGATTGTGCCTGAGACAGCTGGCAGCGGCACCGACATTGTGGGCTGACTGGGACTTGCATGCCGGTTTAACAGGCGGTTATGCAGCAGCTGTTGGTGATGGGCGCGGTCAGCAAGCTGCCGGAGGAGGTGCAGTGGAACGTGCGCGTGCTACTGCCGCGCAAGGAGGAGCCCGCCGCGGCCGCCGCCAAGGCTGCGCAGGCCGCTGCCGGCCCGTTCGTCGTCCAGTTCCCCGGCCTGCACATGCCCATCCAGCAGGTGCGCATCATCCTTGCCCCTGACGTGTTTCAAAGAGGGGAGATGCAGACATCAAGGCAGAGCAAGGCAAGCTAATTGCACTTCCCAAGCACAGAATTAAGCAGTTCGTCTTTGGCTGTGTTTTGCTCAACAGCGCATTTGCAAGGCAATCAGGGTGCTCTCGCAGGCCCTGTCTTGCACATTTAGCAAGCACATTTGATCACCGGCAATTGTTCCCCAACCTCAGAGTAAATGAGGCTTGAAGCTGCAGGCTGGGAGGTGCACTTCATTTGACCAGCGTTTCTTACGGCCCATATTGCATGCAGGGCCAGGGAGACGCTGCGCACCTGCAGAGCCTGCTTCTGGCGCAGCAGCTGCAGCAGCAACAGCAACAGCAGCAGCAGCAGCAGAGCCAGCTTGTGCAGGCTGGCAGCTTCCAGCTGGCACTCCAGCTGCAGCAGCTGCTGCAGAGCACCCAGCAGGATCTCTCTGGTGAGCTCTTCTTGCCCTGCCCCTTGCCTTGACTGCACCGCCCTGTTGTGTTAAATGGTTGTAAAACTTGCCACGCCCAAAAACCAGGTGTTGCCAGGTGTCTGGCATGCGTGCGGCGCATCTGCAGCCACGGGAGGTCTAACAAACAAGTTGCATGCGAAGGGATGCTGAGGAAAGAGGGTATTTTTATTGCAACTTTGGCTTGAGGTGCTGATGGGAACTTTGCATGCATGGATGCAGGCAACAATGTGGTGGCGCAACTGGCGCAGCAGCAGCCGGGCATGCTGGCCACGCTGGGCATGCTGCTGCCGGGCCTGAACGCGGCCAGCAATGCAGGCAGCCAGCCGGCAGCTGCGCAGCAGGCGCCTGTTCAGGCGAGCGCGGCCCCCGGCGGCTGCTATGCAGCTGCCCCGGCCGCAATGGACGCAAGCCACATCATCGGCGGAGGCAACGCCCCCGCCAAGGCGCGCAAGACCACCAAAGTGCGCCGCCACACCACCGCTGCACGCCTGTCCAAGCCGCCCAGCCCATCTGATGAGCTCGCCTCTTCCATGCCCGAGGGACGCCCCTCCCCGGCCGAGATTGGCTCCTGAGACTGACTCCTGGATCCCTCATCACTCATGTATGAGGAGCATTGGTGAGAAGGCGGCGCCTGCCTAAACAAAATTGGCTCCTGAGATTGGTCCTTGGCCCAAGATGGGCTGCTGAGATAGCTCCTGGAAGTTGTCTATCATCAGTCACAGGGACAATTATCATTGGCTATTCACCTGCTGGACAGCCAGATGACAGTCAGGATACAAGTCAAGAAGAGAATGCGAAGTGCATGAGTGACACGGCAATCTCTGAGTATGAGGCCAGGATTTTTGTCTCATTTGACGACAGTGGTCTGGAGTTACCTCTGAGCCGAGTCAGCTGGGAGAACAACAAGTGAAGCGGGACAGAGGAAGGACAGAGGAAGAGTGTACGACAATTGTTCTATGAGACAGGGGACGGCTTTGGGGGACTGCGCACACCGTAGGCTGCACGACTGATCGCTTTGAGTTCGGAGGAGTGTGAACCAACGCCATCTATGTCTCTGCTGGGTTCCGGTCCTTCTCAGGGTGCATCATCACCTCCTCAAGTACTTCCACGTTTTCTCCAGTAGGCAGCCGCATCAGCTTGCTGGATTTTTTGCACCACAAATTTTCTTGTAGCGGAACGCGGATGAAAATGCCAGAATCATCACGGCATGGATGCAGAGAAGAGTTACTCAGGATGTTGATTGGGTGGGTTGTGGAATAAACATTAAAATAGCGAGTCACTGGGACTCTTACTGAATGTAGTGTGTTGTCTGGAACACTTTTATCTCCCTGCTGGTGTGAGCGCAGAGAAGGTGTTGCTATCGAGTCATCTCCAGTTGGGTGGTAGCAACAGATGAAGAGACTCTCGCGGCCACACTCGCCTCAAAAGCCTGCTTCTGGAAGGCACTGCCGCTGGCAACATGCACCAAGTGACCTGGAGTCAGCAATAGTGCTTGCCATCAGAGATGCTCTTTGAACTCCAACAAGTCCAGATATCAAGGCCGTGCGAACGCGACTTGCTCTGTGTTACAATCATCACCTATCCTCACAGCTGTCAATTTGACCTGATTCGATTGGCAAGTCGACCACCTGTGGAATATAGTGAGCAAATAAAAGGCTGTCAGCTCACAAACAATTCCCAGCCTCTTGATCATTCAGCTGCAGGGGCTCAAATTGGTGCTTGAGCTTGAATCATCTTCAGGTGCAGTGTTTGAGTGAGTTAGCATCTGCAGTGCAATGGAACAGTGTAAGTCCCCATTTGAGACCCTGAGTGCTTGAGCTTGAACATCATTTGAAATAATTTGAGCCGACATGAATATCATTTATGGCATTTCATCAGCATGATGCCTGTGCTGCTGATCTTCTGGACCAGCTGTTGCCAAGAGGCACAGCATGATATATTCCACAGTGTGATGAAGACAGCAGCAGCAGCTGCAGCAGACTTTATCGGACATGCTTGCACTGCAACATGATCATCATTCTCGCATGCGCATGCATTGCATCTTGGCTCCATTCTTGGCAAAATTCGCTATGAAACACAATATACGGCAGCTTCAATACCGCTTGAGACACAGATACAACTGGCACCATTTGATATTTCACATGCAACGGATCAACATTCAAGGGATCGTTGCGGGTGGGGCGTCCTGTCGCCGAAGGGCGCATCGAAGCTGGCGTCAGCTGGCGTCGGCCAGAATGGGTCGACTCAATTCCCAAGCTGTCCTGCCCGCTGGGACATGCACAATAGGGTTTCGACATCATTTGCAGCATGATCATAGCGTTTGGAGGCACAAGATCTTGATGAGAAACATAGAGTAGCTTTAGAGGAAGGCTGTGGGGCTGGGAGAGGTCGGCAGGGCGACCATGTCGAAGACAGGACGCAGCCATCTGCTCAGGCACACACTGCCGGAAATAGACGTGGCGGAACACTTTGGGACCACAGATAGCAAGGAGATCGCAAAGGAGATCGCAAGGATGGGGCAGAAGGAGCTGCAGGTGAAATTTCGTGGCCTATGGGAGCTGTGGTAGAGGCAGAAGCTATGAGTCTGGCACGATGCCTTACAAGAAGACGGAGTTGATCTGGCGAGACTGACTGTGCTGTCCGATCGCAGGCTAAGTTTAAGATGGTGTACGGAGCCCCCACATTTTCCAATAATAACAATTGGCTCCGTCGGAAACTCATGGAAGGTGAGCCACGCTTGCTGTATTGCGCTGCAATTAGGGCGTGAACATTGAAGTTCGAGGCACAACGTGACGCTGCCCGTTCGTCGCTCGCTGCAGCTAAGTGACGCCTTGTAATACTCCCAAAGACCAATTTTTTGAGCTTTTCAGGGCGCATCTGGTCAGATTGACCAGCGATCTGTCTGACATCGAGTCGCCATTTTCAGACATTCTGGCAAACTCGCTCAAGCTTCAGCTGCTCTTTGCGCAAACATAGTGCATTACCCGATGTTTGTCTGTGCAGCGGCGGGATTGCAGACGCCGAAAGTGCTAGGAACAGGGCAGACTTCGCCAAGAAAGCACTCGCACAACTTGGGCGACTCTGGCCTAGACGGTGGCGCCTTTGAGCGCTTGCAGGGGGGCATCAGGAGGACGAAGAGGTGAGATATGTTCCAAAGCCGTAATCTAGCGCAGCAGAGGCTCTGTAGAGCTCCGTACGCCCAAAGACACCCTCCGTCTGCCTCCGTCTGGCACATCTTGGATGTGCCAGCTTTCTAGGAGATGGCCTGAAAGCAGCACCTTGAGACCCGCATGTGCATTCAGGCAACGGAAGCCAAAGCAGTACGACGACATGATGCTTGGAGAAGGGATGGATGGGGACTTTGGGCACAGCAAAGCAGGACATCGCTCCAGCTCTGTCAGGTGAGCCACTCCAGCCGTTTATTCCCAGAGCTCCTGCTGCAGCCACAATCTGTGCAGATGCACACTGACGAACCTGCAACATTGCTAGACAGGGGGCCGCATCCAGCCCTCCCTAACAAACATCTTTGTAGCCCAGTAAAGTGCATGAGCTGCGCAACCATGACCTCTTTTTCAGCAGATGCCCTCAGCCATGCAAATGCCAATCTCCACCAGTATCAGCAGCTGCTGGCAATGATGGATTCTCCGTGCGTGACCCCAGCTGCTAGCATTGATGGGTGATCATGAGCCCAGCTGGTGGCTCATTTACCATGACAGATTCTTTCTGCTGCTGCGCAGGGCGCCGCTGAGCATAGGGGATGCGTACTTGCAGCACCAGAACGCAGCCTACCAGGCCAGCCTTGGCTGGCAGGATGCTGGGGACTTTCTGATATCGCCGCACATGATGGGCAAGCACCCTTATGGCGGCGCTGGCGGCGCTTTTGGCCTGCCCGGCCTCTCCGAGGTGGTCTGGCCTGGCGTGCCCGGCCGCAGCCTGCGCGACAACGAGTCGGGCTCCAGCTCCGAGGACCAGGTACGGCCCCAAATATCCAAGCCGTACATACCCCCTGCTTTGTCCAGTTCTTGGTGCAAATGTCCCATTTACATCGCCTATTAGTGCTGTGAATTTGGAAATTGACCACTGGGTCATGAGGCAAGTGCAATCAATGGCATGCCTTTGCATGTTTTTTCCGGCACGCCTAGAGCCTTATTTGCAGTAGCACATTGTCTTTGGGAGCTTCTTCGCTGCAGCCAGATGTCTTGTCTGCCCTGTTGCTCGCACACATGCGCTGCCTGACTGAAGTTAATGTTTTTGTTCCTGTGACAGACGGCGTACGAGGGAGGGCACCACTCGCACGGCGGCCACCACTCGCACCACTCGCACTCCACGCACTCGCACGAGGGGCCGCAGCGCTCTCCGCGCGCGGCGGACAAGCTCGTGCGCGAGATCCAGGAGGCCATAGCGCTGCTCGGGGGCGCCGGCGCGGCCGCGGGCGCGGCTTCCGGCAGCTTCCTCGGCGGCCGCGGCGCAGCCGCCGAACTTGGCTTCCCGGCCTTCGAGCCGCGCGACCTCGCCGCACCCCCCGGCGGGGGGTGGGGGTTTGGTCCCCCCGAGCGCAGCAGCGGTGGGTCCTACCATGGCAGCGGTGGTGGCCGGGGGGCCGGTGGTGCCCCCCATTCGCCGGCGCTCAACCTGCACGGCTTCCTGCGCGGCGGCTCGGCCGGACTTGGGGAGGCAGTGGGAGGGAACACGCCCATCCTGGAGGACTTCAGCTACCCGCTTGTCAGCTCACCGGCGCTGCTCAGTGGCCTGGGTGCCGACGGACTGGACCTGTCCCACCGCCTCAGCTCCTTGGAAGGCCCCGGCGGTGAGTCGCACTGCCTTTGACTGTTGCCCTACTACCGCTGTTGCCTGTTGTGCTCAGCTGTGATTGCTTAGGTGACAGAGGAGAGTGAAACGCAAGTGTTCCTGTGCTATTTTAGACAAGTTGCAACCAAGTTGTACTCCAGAACATGCCTCACAGTCACGCAGAAGCTGGTTGCAGATGTGAGGAAGGATGCTCTCTTGCAGCTGGTCACACACCAATGCTCTGCGGCTTGCAGGGAACAAAGACTACAAGCTGCTTGCCTGTGGTAATGGACAGCAGTATATAAACGTCCCTCTGCTGTGTGCGCTGCAGGCATGGCGGGGTCGCGGGAGCTGCGTAGCCCGAGCCTGGGCGCTGATCTGGCGGCGCTGTTTCCCACTCTGGGCTCGCTGGAGGGCCGCCAGGTCATCAGCCAGCTGGGGACCGGCAGCGCAAATTCAGACACCCCCCAGCCGAGCGCCGCCTCCTCCCTCGACCGCATCCTCTCTGACCTCGGGTCCTCCGACGTCCTGCACGAGCGCAAGTGAGCCCACCTCCTGTTATGGTCTGTATGCTATACTGCGTTGCTTTGAACCAGTGGCGCAGTTGTCTGGTGTACAGCAGAGATCACAAATGTTGAGAGAAGAGCTCATGGGGCCACATGCCTCCTTTTGCTGGCCATTTCATCTTCATAGGCGTAGACACAAGAGCCAAATGTTTGCAAAGCACCCTGTTATTCTAAGGTTTAGAATAACAGGGTGACTTTCAATCACCATGGAATCAAGCTGCTTTACCCCTGCTGAAGGCACAGTATCAACTGTGGCTGACTTGACACAAACAAACAAATAGGTGTTATGCGTAACTTGCTGCATGACCTTACTGTACGCGAGTAGAGTAGATGATGGAATACTGCAGTTGGTTGGGCACAGCAAACTCGTAGCCATACAATTGCACTGAACAGTCTTAACCTGCTGTGTGCCAGAATTGCATCGGTGCCGACGGTGCCAGCAAGGATAGAGCGCAGCCACGCGAATCTGGAGGGTGCGGCGGCTCCATCCATGCGATTCGCAGGCGTACCTCTCCTGCCCAAGAGCGCCGCATCCCCCCGATTCCAGCCGGCCGCGCCAGAACAGGCGATCGCAGCTGCGCCAAGACAGGACGCGCCCGCCACCTCAGCCGACGGCCAGCCGCCGGTCCTGACCAGCGTTCCCTCCCTGGCCGCCTGGTCGCACAAGCAGCTGCAGCAGCAGCAGGCAGCTGCCGCGGCAGCTGCCTGCACCGCCACCGATCCAGTCAACCTTGTAGAGCGTGAGGCCACTCCCGACCTCCCGGCTGCGGCGGCGAATGCTGCCACAAAGATAGAGGGAACTCCTCAGGAGACACTGCAGCAGCCTGAAGCAGCCGGTACCACTGAAGAGGCATCTGGCGTGCCAGAAGGGACAGCGCAGGCTGGTGATGAGGCAGAGTTGAGGCTGGCAGAAGTGCCTGTTCAGGCAAAGGCCGCCGAGGAGAAGCTAGAGGCCTCTCCCATCCTGGAGTCCACGGACCCATTCGCATTCCTGCAGTGATCTGGAGGATGCGCGCACTGCGTGACCATCCCTCATATAGGTGTTCTGTAGCGTAGACTGAGAGCTGCTAGCTGTTTAAAGTGCTGACATGCCCAATTTTGAAGTTACAGGGACAGGAGGGATATGAAGGGGGGTGGCAGATCTCCCTGGATGATCTTCAGCCCGGCTGTGCAGGGTGCACTGGTGCTTTTTCACACTCACGTTACAGTCGCCATTCATTTGTCCACCAATCTGCCCACCATTTTCAAGCACATTCTTGAAGCAGCAGGCCGACCTCTTGAGCCTGAGGTTTACATTAACATGAGCCTGTGACCGACATCCAAATGAGAGATGGTGAGCTCCAGAATGCTGAGTGCCCAGCAGCAATTTCCAGAAATGAAGAGCTGCACAGATTGATAGTGCGCTTTTGCTGCTTTTTGTTTGTCATTAGACCCAAGCATTTTGTGCAATTGGAATAAGTTTGTCGTCAGGAGTGCCTTTTGTCGGCATCAGTTCAGCTGTGTGCAGATGAGGAGTAAATAATGTGCTGGATTTGTACAAACTGAGGATTGCGCGGGACCATCGAAAGAACACATGTTTTGAGACAGCTGACACAGTGAGTCCTTTGGGAATGGGCAGGGCCTGTACATACATGCTGTGCTCATCAGCGCTTCTTAGCCTTTTGGAACCCAGGGGTGCACGGCATGACAAGGGGTGGTGAGGGCAACTTCACTGCAGTCTGTGCAGGATGTTGATATTTTTTGTCAGAAGAGACTTGGCGGGTAATCGGCAACGTAGGAGTCCTGTTGTGTAGATGGGCTGTTGCCAGGCGGGGAACTTCTCTGGACAGATGGCGCGAGACTTTGTACATAGGCTTGAGCAGCAGGAGCGATCGCATCGGTATCTTCTGTTTGAGAGAGGCACCTTTAGACAATCTTGTCGGGGGGTTGGTGCATTGTTTAAACAAATCTGGGGTGAACCCAAATGGGTTGCAGGAAGTCTTGCAACGTATTTGGGTGCATTGGGCAAAAGCTGAATGGCAGAATTGGGCCATTCCAGCAAGTAATGTGCAGCAGCAAATGTAATAAGCTATGGCAGAGCAAGTCAGTGCAGCTGCAGACTGCATACTACAGGAGTCATCATGCGCAGTGGCCATGGCCAAAATTGCATGATCTCTGTCGTCATTATTGATGACCGCTCTGGCAAGGACAAACAAATCACATCTATGATGCCTTCTGGTATCCATCACACCATAGGCGGACACAGTGGCTGTTGTGCCCCAGTTCTTTCCCAATTACCGTTCTTGATTCTGTATTTGTGACTTCAACGCCGTACACAGCTCTCTCACGTAGGTTGTGTGCCCAATCCTGGTAGTTTATTACTCTATTTCCTGTTCCTTCGACCTAGGTGTTTCTGCAAAGGTGTTGCTACTTCAGAACTGCAGCTGCTACTGTAAAAGTCCGAGCTGCAATTCCCCAAGACATTGCACTACTGCCGCAGAGGTGGTGATACCAGTATGACGCCGTCTCCTCGCACAAAAAGAAATGGAACTGCCCTCTTGTTCGTCTGCACAGGCACAGAGAGGTGCTTTCAGTTGTTGGAAGGACCAGCACAGTTGTCCGTACTCATAGCAGCTCATCAGGCCCAGCCTGACAGCAGACAATCAAGCCTGCCGCAAAGAGGTTGGCTGTACGCTGCCAAACATGAAGGATCCATGACAGGCACAGCTTACCTTGATGATCTCCTCGTACGTCTCATCATCAATCTCAATTGAAGTGATGGTCTCCTCCACCTCTCCTAAGATCATGTTCAGATGCTGATCATACGCCTGCAGGGAAAGACAATTTCATTACAGTTGGCTTTCTGTCTTCCAGGTATGGCAGACAGAGCTGCTTGAGAATACATAACGGCATTGCAAACAACGCGTGGATCTCCTACATGTAGACGGCCGCGCAGCTCACGATCTCCTCTGAGCTTCACATATATTCTTTCATCAAGACTTAATCTGATGAGATCGAGAGGCTCCTTCACAGTTGCGTCCTCTTCTGCCATTCTTTCTCTGCTGATTCTCGACAGTGAGATTTTTTAAGATTTGGAAGCTTAATGATGTCTCAATTCCTTCAGGTACAACTCTTGTAAGAAAATTCCAGCCCAATGCCTTTTCCGGGCTGCACAAGATTTGCAAGCAAGTCTTAATGGGTTCCTGTAATGCTTTTCAAAGCCAGTTCTTCGACGATGTGATGAATATGGTAACGTATGGAAGAAATCACCTACATGCACATCAAGCTGCGAAGCCGCTTGGCAGGAACGCCGGTGCAAGCAAATTCCCTGCGCAGATTCCCTGTTGAAGGAAGCTATACACAATCTCGGAACTCATCTCCCGTCCTTCTCCTCCTCCAATACGGGATAAGTGACTCCGCTCAAGGATCTGGTGTGAGCAGAACTGTGACTGACAGACAGCCACGATGAGTTTCCGCATCGTATTGACCTATGCCTTGAAGTACGTTTGCCTGCTGATGCCCGCATGTAGCCCAACATACACAATACACCGTTGCACCATATCTAGCTTTACTGTGCTGTATTGAATTTTGTTGACGCTGACAGATTTTGTGTACGCAGTCTTTTCTTTGGGTTGCTATACCCCACAGCAAAGTCTGTTGAGGCGGTAGAGAGTGGAGACAATGGTCATGACGATGCACAGGTAAATCTCTACTAGCGAACAATTCAATGTTTCTCAGTGCAACTGCCATAACGGCCTGACACTTTCAATCCGTGGTGCAGTGGCTCATGTACTGGGTCATCTACACACTCCTCCTCATCGCAGAGACCCTGCTCTGGCCAGTCCTGAAATGGTGAGATCCTTCTCTTCTTGGCATGTCAATGCTCATAGTGCAAATCAAACACATATGCCTGACGCCCTGTCTCAGTTCTGAAATGATGAGCAGCTCATGTACCCCTCGTTCTGAATTACCACGAGATGCTTGGTCACATCACTTCATTTGATGGGGCCATGTGGCAGGGTGCCATTGTATGCAGAGGCAAAGGCCATCCTGCTGGCATGGCTGGTGCTGCCCCACTTCAAGGGGGCCACCTGGGTGTACGAGACCATCATAGGCCCTGGATCCACGAAGCTGCGCGCAGAGCTCCACAAGATTCCAGCTCTCGAGCGGTTCTGGAACCAGGAGGACGCAGCGCCTGCAAAGGTGACTTCACCAGAAATTTGTTGCTGGCAGCTTTATAAAGAGTGTTCTTGAATCCCCACTGCAAGGAACATTGCCTTACGAGGCACCACGTACTTGCAACTGGTCCACCCGTCATCTGCTTTCCTCGACGGATTGACCTGCATGCCATCAAGCCCCAAGGTTCAGCCCACATCTGCTTTCCCGAGCAGCCGCAAAAAAAGGGGACGTGCCCAGCACACATGCGGTTTGGGGCAATGCCATCCCATAGCTTACTGTATGTGAGAGCTGAGCATGGCAGGACAGTGTGCATTTTGGCAGGTTGCAACGCATTTTTTGAAAAATCAAATGGCTGTGCAGGCGTTGACTCCTGAGGAGGAGGCCAGGTCGGTGGAGGAGCGCAAGACCAGAGTCACGCTGACTGTGCAGGAAGCGCGCGACGCTCTGGTCAAGAAGCTCGATGACATAGACCGTGCGCCCTTTTCCCATCGACCGTGAAATCTTTGTTCCCTGTTAAAAGTTATGTTTGACAGGGCGTCAGGGGTGACAAGCTGGTTGAAATAGTGGCAGGAATATCAGCAGGCAAGTTGTGCATGCATATCTTCTGCCGATAGAATAGGGGCGGCATCTGCAGGCTCCTGCAAGAATCTTTGAGTCTTCTGAAGTGTGACTTGATGGCACTGCACGCAGAGAATAGACCAGATTGAGGCTATCAGAAGGGTGGCGGGCCAGAGGCCAATGCAGTCATTGGAATGCAATGACACATTCAAAGATTGTGTCACGTTTACAATCAGATCATGCTTCCTGTCGCAGGCATCCCGGATCTCAAGGCCAAGCAGAAGGCGCTCAGATCTTTCGACAAGGAGCTTGCCAAGATGGCAAAAGTGGGCGACAAGAAGATCGTTTGATTGACGCCAACAGCTTTCCTGCCGGACAGCTCTCCTGACACGATGGAGATCAAGCACTTCTGTGTGAGACGTGCAGCCAATCAAAATTAATAAGATCAATCTAAATGTAGCCTCGTAGCAAATGATATTGAAGGATCATGATGACATCTAAGAGATACTTTAGACACTATATCAATGGCCATCACATGTCTGGGCCGTTTCCAGGGTCTTGTAGGGCCTGTCATGAAAGACCGCTATGTTGACTCAGTTCTGCACTGCCCTGTGCTACTGAAGCTCAATATTTGCCTTGTAAAGTAGTTGCAACACAATGTCGGAAGCCAATTAAGATTCCATGAGGTTAATATTCCCGTGCACTTCCATGACCCGGAAGTATCTTGGCCACTGACTGTACGGTATACTCATGTCATGTCATGACATGTCTCTTGTCAGGTCAGAACGTGCAATCTAGGACAACTTCCTTTGCCAGCATTGCTCCGTCATGACGCGCATCCAGGGCTAGTCCCGCATATGTTATCCAATGGACCCAAACGCACAATGACACAGCAGTCGGATGGCAGTGGCACATAATTCTCTCATACCACCTGCTTCAAACAGAGATGTCTGTGTTGTCTGATGCGCTCTGTCTACACTGCAAGGCAGCCCTTCCTCCTACGTGGCGCTCGCAATGCCTTCATGTCTTGCATCCTCTCTCCCCCAAAAGAGATCGTTGGACAAGGTCCCTAATTCTGCTTCGATCTCTGATCAGGCATGCTCGCGCCCTGACAGGTCCGAAACTGGCATGCGACGGCCCTCGGGCTCCTTCAGAAATTGGCGGTCGTGCATATATGAGCGCAGCCGCGAGTGCACGGCGCGCGCGTCCGGATCTCCCTGCTTGGCCAGGTCCGGCATGAAGACCGAGTCTATGTAGGCCAGCAGCTTGTGGAACTGGCGGCCAAAGGCGGCGTTCAGCCGGAAGCCGGCAGCCTTCAGGAACGCCTCCAACGCCGTGGCGCTCAGCCGCGAGGCCGGCAGCGCGTTCAGCAGCCTGGTCATTTCCCAACACATGCACGCTCAGCCCGAAGAGGTTCAGTGACTTTTAAACTAGCTGATGAGCACATGCTAAGCAGAGCACCTAATTTGGCAGTGTTCGGCTGCCTGACCAGCCAAAACATATCCCTTAATCTTCCGTTGTAAGATTAATGAAGAGGTGAGATATTACTGCACTACTACGGGTACCAGAGCATTGATCACGCGGTCAGTCCTAGCTCACTACACGTCAAGTTTGTAGTGAGGAGGCGCTAAGCAGAGGCACTCACGGTGGCAACCGACACCTGCTTGAGGTACCCTACAAGCGGACGGAAGCTGCTGAATTGAGTGCGTACCAACTGATGCACACCGTCGGAAAAGCATGCAAAAGATTCTTGCAGGCTGGCATGCTAAAGTGAGACAGCAGCATGTTGGACAGTTGACTGCGCACCTGGCGACGTACTGCCAGCCGTGAGACAGGTTGTGGGGGTTGCCCTGCCGCTCGCTCTGCACCAGGGCGCCGTAGAAGAGGATGTAGCCCTGCATGCGGGCAGTATACTGGTCTGTGGACTCGTGCTGCTTTGTGGGGGGCCCGCCCCCCTTGGCTGGCGCCTCCACTTCCCTGTAGCCCATCCTCTTCAGGTACTGCGCCTCGTCCCTGCCCTTGTAGTGCACGTGCAACTTTGGCACCGCCAGCACGCACGCCTGCAGGCAATACATCCACTATCTCTCTCTTCACACCCTCAAGAAACAAGGTCGCGCATTGATCACCTGATGCATATCCCATGTTCCCCCGAATTTATCACGTTTGCTGTCCTGTGAGAGCTCTATTTGGTATGTTCCAGGCTAGAGCCTGGCTTGGCCCCCAAACTAAACCTACTCTTGACAGAGTCTCGCGCACCTATGGCAGACACACTGCAGGCAGGGTCTGACACCAGACATGGATAGTATTCAATCAAAAATCCACAGGAATGTGCTGAACAGAGGCAACGCACGTGGTGCAGCTTGGCGAGCAGGATGGGGGTGAGGTCGGGGTGCGCGGCGGCGACGGCGGCGGTGACCTCGGCGAGAGGGAACGCAAACGCGTGGCTGAGCGCCACCTGGCACTCGCACTGACTCACAAGGCGGCCGGCCAGCTGTAGCAGCGCGTACGCGCGCGGAGCCTGCCCCAACCCCCGCAGAAACTGCACCAGAGCGCTCGCCTTCGCGTTCACCTGCATAAGCATCCAGAATCGTGAGCACACTCAAGACGCGCGCACAGCTGTGTGCTAGCGGCCTCCTCTTCATTGATGAATTTTGCACTCACCTGTGGCAAAGCCCCGGTCATGATGACACTCGTGCTGCTAGCAAGGGGCAAAGCTTGACCGATGTCAGGGTCGGGGGGTTTGGCAGCCAGATGTCTGGCATGCACGAGGGTGTCAGTTTGAGGTGATGGCATGGGAGCAATGAGATGGGTGGAGCAGGAAATCATGACCAAAAAGGTAGAGGTGAGGGCAGTGCACCTGCTGCTGTGTGCCGGAGATTTGCTGCACGCTGAGCGTGATGAACTTGTCCAGCTTCCTGCGCTCCTTCTTCTGGCTCTCGTCCTCCACCAGGGGCCGCACCAGATCCTGCACATGCGTCATGCTGATTTCAGCTGACATATTGTGACGTAAACCATGAATCTCAGCAGACCTGTGGCCCCACACAGCCATGCATGTTCCTCATGCTAGATGCATCATACAAAGTAAAAGATGGAAGACAGGCAGACAGGATGCTCAGTTGCAACTGGAAGGTAAACTAAAGGGGGAGATGGTGTCAAGGCGAGTCTTGCCTCGGCAGCTCTCAGGGCGTCCCAACACTGCTTCTCCACCTCGGCAGCGCCTTGTGCCACGCGCAGGGATGATGCTCGCCCAGAGGACGCCTCTGCAGACTGGCCCCCATCAGCAGCTGATGCTTTTGCGGCTGCAGCCTCAGACGCCTCCTTTGCTGCAGCCTCCTGCTGCGCCCTCTGCCTCTCCTCTGCTGCCTTCCTGGCCTCCTCCTCTGCCTGCTTGCAATAGCCACCCGGTTGCGAAAGTATCTCTGATCCAACCAATCGAACATGCCGCCGCTTTCCACCCAAACTGTATGAGACTGGCGAGCAATGAAGCACTAGGCTGTGGAGCGAAGGATCCGCCCTGGCAGCATTTCAAGCAACAGGTGAAGGCAAAGCACCACAAAGAAGGGCGGAGAAAGATTGTAAAACAAGTGTACCTGTTGCCGCGCACGCTCAGCTTCTAATCTCTGCCGCTCTTCTGCCTCCCTGGCAGCCCTCTTTGCTGCTGCCTCCCTTGCTGCCTTTTCCGCTGCCACCTGATATCGCCAGAAGTCCCTTCCATCAATTCAAGAATGCAGATGGGTGCACTCCCGCCGCGCTGCCGAGCCAGCCACACTCAGGAAAAGCCGTGGAACTTCAGTGGCAATCGCATGCATCACCTGCTGCACGGCGGCCACGGTTTCACTGAGTTGCCGAGTCTTCTGCCGGTGCACGACCTGCAGCCGGCTCAGCACGGCCGCCCTGTCATCGTCTGCTGCCTCCAGTCGTGCAGACGCCTTGTCCACATCCTCTGCCTGCATGTGATAATCGAACCACATCTGCTTCTGAGCACGTTGCTGGCATACACATTGCAGACGCAATTGTTAACAGTGCTTCTTTGCAAGACTTGGGGACTGCAGACCGTATGTGCACTCTGTCCTTTCACCAAAGGCAGTAAACATTCTGGGTGATTGGTGGGGTAAGGTGTTCAATTTCTTTTGGCCAGGTACAGTATATTGGAGGCTCCCACAAGATTTTGGAGATCTCTGCCTTTTAGGCATCATGCATAGGGTGGGTTGCTTACGCGCATGCGGCGCATGGCCTCCTCCACTGCAGCCAGCTGCTCAGCCTCCTCCGCATCTATCTCCAGGACTGCAGCGTCAAACTGGCCTACTGCTCTCTGTGTTGCCTCCTGCAACAGCTTTCCTTGATGAGTGAACGTTGCACTTACACAAAGCACAGACTTGATCAAGACTTGAGGTCTAGGTACAAGTGTGGCAAGAACATGACGCAAATTGTAGAGCAGTTGGGACTCACAAGAAGCAGCTGTCGCGCTCGTGTCTTCTTTGCAGACGCTGCCTGCTGAGCTGGGCTTGGCACAGACACTCTGGCCTTTGTGTTTGAAGAATGCACAGGCCTGCTCTGTACCTCCTCGCCGTCTTCTTCGCTGTCTGAATCTGTTCACGAAATTGACCACAAAACATCAATCCAAGGCTCATTGGACCGCTCGGAGATAAGTATCGAGCGCTTATAGAGACTAGTTCTGAAAGAGCAGGTGTGAGGCTCTCATATTGGTCACCTGTGAAGCCACTTGGAGCCAGAAAGGAAAATCCAGGGCTGTCATACTCGTCATCAGAGTCCTCGGAGTCTGTGAGCCCAGATGGGCCGTGGAAAGAACCAGCACTAGCGTTTGGGCTTCTGTAGCTGCTGCCCAAGGACATGGCCCTGAAGCCATGCTGCCGGGAAGACGTCACTGTGGTAGTGGGTGTCAACCTTCTCCTTCCTGCGTTCTTCGAGATGGACATCACTCTCCTACAAGCGACCTGACAGGGCGCTCTACATGATTGCAGTTCCCTTAACTCCTTCTATCATCTACGGTCGTCTTTAATGGTGGCTGGCAGACAAATGGATCATCAATACTGCTCATCTTCTCTCGTTCCAACAAGATGTATCTGTCAGGAAGTGGTACAGCCACCCATACATCTACCAGAGATTTCATGATACGAAAGTTGCAAATTGTCTACGATCTACCATCGTGCATGGTCGAAGAAAGAAGAAGTGTTCCAGCTGCACGTGGGTTGGTCCCGGCAGCTGACGTCACTGGCGAGAAGCTGTCCTGTTGTTGCTGTGCTGTGCGGGCAGGGAGTAACGATCGTTTCCCAGAGGTAAACTTTCAAAGGAGGAGTTTATCGTGCAGTTGTGTTCTCTGAAGGGATAAGAGCAGTCTTAACTGAAAGTAGCTTCTGGGGAGATTTTGCTGAGGTGGACTTTGCCTCTACTTCAGCTTGACCAATCAGCAATTTGCTATACATTTATTGCGGATAGAAACGGATCTCACATCCAGCAGGAGCATCATGGCAGCCAAGGCGCCAATGGGAGCCTTGTCAGAATGCCTAGAGAGTTGCTCCACGAGCCAGAGCAGTGCCTGCAAGCTGGAGCCCAGCAACAGCTTATTCGGGCAGAGAGTTTCCATTCATAGAATATGCTCTCGAAGGCGACGACCCTTCAGACCGCAGACAGAGCTGCTGGTTGCAAGGAAGGTGGGCTGGCAACCTTAGCCAAGTCCCATATTCACATGAATTCACTCGCCTGAAGAAGTCTGCGATCATATGAAAGACACAATATGTGTCGTGATCTAAACAGCATCCTGAGCTGTGTCGTACCAAGACAGCAGCCTGCTCATATTGCAGTCTTTCCTGAAATACATCCTGTTGTCCTGTGGCAGGTTACAACAGCTTTGCAGGAGGTGGATACCATCCATAGACCAAGATACAATGCACGTCCATTGATATCGCCGGCCGGCAGGACAGAGAATGATAATGAGGTCCTCATAGAGCTCAAAGACGTCCACAAGTCCTTTGGGAACAAAAAGATCCTGCAGGGTGTGAACATCAAGATCAGGCGAGGCGAAACAGTGGGCATCATAGGCGGCTCTGGAACAGGGAAGTCAACAACATTGCGGTTGATGGCGGGTCTTCTGGCTCCCGATGCGGTACAGCCCCTCGCATTTCTCCATCTTGGTGCTGGGGATCTTTACCAGCTGCTTAACTCTTTCCCCCCAGCATGCATACGGCTAAGTTGCATTCAAATTGAGAAGGTCTTGTGCATTTTGAAATTTGTACTCAGTGCATTAGATGTTGGCAGTGGGCAGGCAAGCTGATGTTCCCTTTTCAAAGCGCACCCCGATGTCAGTGCATAATGAAGGAGCAAGAGCCCATCAATAGGCTTGATGTGCAGGGGGAGGTGCAAATACTGGGTCAGGCCAGGAAGGGCCTGCTGGCAGATGACCCAGAGCTGGCAGAGAGGCTCAAAGTGGGCATGGTGTTCCAGAACGGGGCTCTGTTTGACTCCTTGACAGTGGGCGAGAATGTGGGCTTCCTGCTTTACGAGCACACGTCCCTGCCACATGACCGCATCGAGGTCAGGAGTCTACCATGCTGCCCTCTTAATCATTCAGGTCTCCTTTTCTTTTCTATGCCTTTCAAGAGTCTGTATCAGCCGAGGCGCATGCCCTCAGACTTCTGGCTTCTGCGAGCTACGATCCAGCTGCGCCTTTGTTGCAACCTGCAGAGGATTCAGAATACTGAGTTGGGGTCAGGCCGGCAGAAGCATGGTGTCAAGAAGGGGCAGGTCCCCTTACATTGTGCGTTCAAATCTGAGATGTCTGATTTATGATTACTGGGATGTCCAGGCGATTGTGGCAGAGAGTCTGTCGGCCGTGGGCCTGAGCGGAGTGGAGCGGCTGCTGCCATCCGAGCTCAGCGGCGGCATGCGCAAGCGCGTGGCACTCGCTCGCGCAATCGTGCGCGACGACGTGCACGCCAATGACGAGCAGGCAAGCCCGCTCCCCGCCAGCTCCAGGCTCAGAAACACTTCTTCTTGCATGCAATGTTCTGAATCGCTCTTGGATCATGTTTGCTCAACACAAAAGAAAGGACACAAATGCATGCACTTTTTCCCGCGGTCTTTTGGCCATCCACAGATGAGCTGTGACAAGCTCTCCCTGACAACATATGAAGATTGTGTGCTGACGTGGTCCTGCTGGTGCGTGCTGCACAGGTTGTGATGTATGATGAGCCGACAGCTGGGCTGGACCCGGTGGCGTCCACGGTGGTGGAGGATCTCATACGCTCCATGCATGCCAGCCCCACCAGCAACGGGGCCGGCCCCCGCAGCGGCATCACCTCTTACATTGTGGTGACTCACCAGCACTCCACCATCCGCCGCGCCGTCGACCGCATCATCTTTCTGCACGAGGTCTGCAGCCCTCTTAAGGCACACGCATGTTAGTAATTGGGTTTTTAGGGCCTATTAAATTTCTTCCCATCTCCCATCAGGAGCCCTCTGAATCAATAGTTCTGTTTCTAGATGGAAGCTCAGAGCCTTCCAAGACTGTTGCTGCTGCATTGATGCATCTGGGTGGATGGTGCATGGTGCGCATTTGAAAATTTGTGATGAGTCCAGCGCTGCACTGCTCAGAAAAAGAGAAATGCCCAGAAATAATAAGAAGGGCTGCCTCGCAAGTGAACGCCATGCAGCAACAATTAATGATGCCCTGGCCCAGGAGCGCTGAGTTGCAAACGGTCTAAGAAGGGATTCACTGTGTGCAGGGCAAGGTGGTGTGGGAGGGGCCTGTGGAGGAATTTGATTCCACCGATGAGCCCATCGTGCGGCAGTTTGCCTCTGGCAGCCTGACAGGACCCATCAAGTATGAGTAGGCTCCCCAGGGGAGGGGAGTTGATCTGCATCGAGAAGGATTACCATCGTCAGCCTGGAGCAAAATTTTGGCAGTAGTGTTTCATCTTCGGTGTCCGGTTGGTTGCCGGTTATATCTATCCAAAATTGCGGACCTTGGCGTTGACAGGACCAGCTGTTTTGCGTTTAGCTGGAATCTCGGTGCTGTAGAGTAGTGCCAGATCTTATTGATGTGTGCTGCATAGTGGTGCCTGCTCTGTTGATGCAGCTCAATTTTTTCTTGAGATATCTGTGATGCAATTTTCGACAGCAGCTGGCCTGCATGCAAACGTCATGCACAGCTTGATTGGAAATATTCAATTTTTTTCACAATGATGTCAATGTTGACAGGATTCCATCAAGGTCTCGGGATGCGGCTTTTGCTGAAATCGGTGCTCCGGTGCACCGGTGCCGCACTCGGTGTTACATGTGTAACTTACATGATGTTGTTTACATGATGTGTAAGTTATTGAACATATATATATCCTCATGGATGTCTGTAAGTCAAGGCTCTGGCATGACGTGATCAAGGCGTCCCACACATGATCACGTGTAATGCCCTGCCATATATCTCATGAAGATGATCAGACTCTGATCAGACTCGGAGGTCATCCCATGCGCCATTGTCACTTTGTGAAGCATTGGAGGCATCTGAGTCAGCCAATGGCACGTGCTGGCGGCAGGCTCTTGAAGACTTCAGAGGACACTGCAACAGGTCGGGCTCCTTCAGGCTTTCATTAGACATAGAATATGATTGTCTGATCGACTTCTGCAAACTCCCTACATGTCAAACATTAAATAATTTGACGCCCATCAAGAAACTAGAATATTAGATTACAGCTCGAAATGAGCGCTTTGCGCCCTCCTGGGCTTCTGTACAAGCCTGAGGTCACATATGTTACACACTCTTTCGCGCGATCGAATCTTTTCGAGCATCGCTGTCCCAATGGGCCTGTCTCGTATGGCCCAGCCGTCTCTCAGAAGCTGGAATGCAAGGGCAGCCAAGCGCGCCATGCACGGCTCAGTCATCATCAATGCAAAACATCTTTACTGCCAAACGCATCGACCAGCATGCTTCAGCAACCTGGCGTAGACTGCGAACAGGTGGGAAGCGTCTCACAAAGGAGTCAAGTCCGTCTCCAGTCAGCTTGTCTGCTGCAAAGGCCTTTTGGTTGCTTTGGGTAATATAGTTTGTACAATTAGTATGATATGAGCTTCATGCTTGCAAAGATTTGTCACCTGTCTTGAGTAGACTGGCAAACCACCGTGCAGATAACGGTGGTGATGAAGTTTGGAGGCTCGTCTCTGGCGTCAGCAGAGCGCATGAAGGAGGTGGCCAGCATCATCTGCAGCTTCCCTGATCAGTATCCCTGCGTGGTGCTCTCTGCAATGGGCAAGGTCTGCCTCTCAGCCCTCAGACCTGCACCAAATTTCCATTTGAAACCAAAATTTTCATTTGGAACCGTCAATCAAAACATTGGCCACATTCGCCAATGCCAGGACATCAAGCCCATGCTGCAGATGTTTGCTATCCCCTGCAAGCCAATGAAAGGGACAACTCATTGCAAGGCCGGCTCCCTTGTCTTTACTAACAAGTTAATACTGGCTACCTGTTGTGCAGACGACGAACCTGCTGCTGCAAGCGGGAGCTGAGGCGCTGAAGGTGGCACCGGGGAATGTGCCCTCACTGGCGCCGCTGCGCACTATCCGCGAGCTGCACAGGCGCACGGCCAGGGATCTGGGCTTTGGCGCGCGCGAGGACATTGAGAGTCTGCTCAGCGAAGTGCAGCAGCTGCTCGTTGGCATTTCCATCATGCAGGTACGGCCTTCGTGGACGCTTTTGCTGCTGTAAAGCGTGCGCCCTTTGCCGGCCTTAGATGTGCCCAATGCTCCCGTCTTTTTTGACCTGCCAGGCTCACAGTCATGAGCATGGAAGGCGTCATGGTGTCAGAGCATGCAGCCGGTGCTGGACTCTGATGTTGGGAATTTCAAGGCCGCCTTGCGCAGGGAGATCTGCAAGGCAGTCACTTTGACTCCCCACATCAAAGTTCTGGCAATGATATCTGGCTGGGTGGGAAGGTATTGTTGGGGAACAAAAGTGCCTCATGATGCAGATACTGGCTTCTGAGGCGGGGTCAGCGGAGGGAGCAGGGCGCACAGAGAATGGAACAAGCAGTTTTTCATGCCCTCCTGATGTGGCTGTTGCAGGAGCTGACGCCGCGTGCGCAGGACAGTCTGGTGTCCTTTGGGGAACGGCTATCCACGCGGGTCTTTGCCAGCTTCCTGCGCTCCCAGGGCATCGCCGCCAACCAGCACGACGCCTTCTCCATCGGCATGACCACCACGGATGACTTCCAGAACGCCGAGGTGGTCTACCAGGAGACGCTCCCTGCCATCAAGGCATCCCTCACGCGGCCCCCCGGCGGCCCCAAGACCATCCCCGTTGTCACAGGCTTCCTGGGCCGCGGCATGAACACAGGTGGGGACCCCTCACTCTCCAGCCGGTTTCATGTCTGTTCCTGGCAAGCTTGAGGACTCCAGCGGGCTCAAGATCATTCCTGACAAGCTTAAGACCTGCAGCTTGGTTCATTATTGTTCCTGAGAAAGCTGGCGACCTCCCAGTCCGGCTCATAGCTGTTCCTCAGACGCATGAGATGAAGAGAATACGCGTGCGTGACATGCAGGCCCACTTGTGCCGGCTGGCCCTGGGATATATCTTGATGATGTTGGAAGGTCAGGTGGAGGGGCCCTGTATTGCCTTTTGTCGGGGGAAGTGTCAGCAGCTGTTTCGGGGTTTTGCAGGGGCCATCACAACGCTGGGACGGGGAGGGAGCGATCTGACGGCCACGGTTATCGGGGCGGCCCTCGGAGTGGAGGAAGTCCAAGTGTGGAAGGACGTGGACGGTGCGCGTCCTGCCATGCTTCCTTTCTGACCTCTGCAGCCAACACCTTGTCTGATGCTTGTGTCAGTAACACTGCCTTGACTAGGCCCAAGACTTCTCAACACTTAGACTCACTCTCTGATCTGAAGTTCCTTGAAGCTCAACGAAGTGTCTGAGGAGGGAAACAGAAGCCAGGCAGTTTTCCAAGGGAGTTTTGTGACGGGCCAGGGATCCGCGAGTCTGACAGCATCAATGCATGCATGCAGGCGTGCTGACAACGGATCCGCGCATTGTGAGCGATGCGCGGCCGGTGCCGCTGCTGACATATGAGGAGGCCTCTGAGCTGGCCTTCTTTGGGGCCACCGTGCTGCACCCCTCCGCCATGCAGCCCGCGCTGCAGACCAGCAACCTGGATGTGCGAGTGAAGAACTCCTACAACAGGTTTTCTTCCCACCAACCATCCTCAAAACATGCTGGCCCTTTGTATCTTACCAAAGATGCAGGAATTGGATCTAATCTTACTGCAAGGCATGGTATTTGTCTGTGATCTGTCAAATATGCAGCGCATGATGTGGTCCTTGACTTTGTGGCTTTTGCGCAGGATGGCGGCGGGTACGCTGATCTGTCGAGAGAGGGACATGACTAATGTGCTCATGACGTCAATAGTTCTGAAGACGAATGTGACGCTTCTGGACATCGTGTCCACCCGCATGCTGGGCCAGTATGGGTTCCTTTCAAAGGTGGCCCCTCTCATCTGACATCATGCATCCCCGCAAAACATGAGCGTGGATTTACCCTACTTGCATGTTCTTCAAAGGCTGCTTATACCCAAGCTGGTGGCTGTGCAGGTGTTTGACGTGTTCAGGGACAATGAGGTCAGTGTGGATGTCGTTGCCACATCAGAGATCTCCGTCTCCCTCACACTTGATCCCAGGTATGTCAGACCCCATACTTCACAAAAAGGGTGGCTGATGGGTTTTTCTGGAGGGCTTATCGTGTCTGTCGGACCGCTGCAACCTCATTTGGCACGAATTGAAAGTCAATGGGGTGCACTTGGTTGCGTGCAGCAAGATTTGGGACAGGGAGCTGATTGAGGAGGAGATAGAGGCGCTGATGTCAGCCTTCTCAGGCTTTGCAAAGGTGTCCTGCACGCACAACGTGTCCATCATCTCCCTCATCTGCAACGTCGCGCGCACCTCCAACATCCTCGAGAGGGTAATTTCCCTTCTGCTTAGCTTGATGCATTGAACTGGCTTTCCTGCCAGTGCTCTGAAACACTGTCTATTTGTTCTCACCTTAGTCATAAACGAGGAGTATGGATTCGAGGTTTTGCAAATCAAGCGCTGACAGAGGGAATGGTGCAGGTGTTCCGAGTGCTGGGGAGGCAGGATGTGAATGTGAAGATGATGAGTCAGGGCGCGTCGAAGACCAACATCTCACTCATAGTCAGCGACAGCGAGGCCAAGCAGGTGGTGCGCGCGCTACATGATGAATTCTTTGCAGCTTAAAGAGCTGCGCGAGGAGAAGAAGTTGCGATTGTCAGCATTTAGAGAAGCCTTGGGCTTTCGGGGTGCAGCAGGAACGCAGGAACAATTAGAAGTGCGGTTGTCAGATCAGAGCCTCGCCCTGAGAAAGAGCTTCTATGATGGGCACGAATGGCTCTTAGGCTGATGCACAATCGGCAGACTGTAATGTTAGCACTTTGAAGCTTTGGATTTTATCTACATTGCTTTGAAAGGTCAACCTGTACGCACGTGCACAGTGCACTGCGCACATTGCGCTTGTTGGACCTCAAGTAAAGCTAGCAAAGTGCACGTGCACACATCAACAGAATCTCCATCGTCACCGAAAGCGATGCATCCTGTACATTCAGCTCAGAGCCACGCTCCTCTTTCTATGGCTGTCATGCATGACTTCGAATTTCACGTGCCTACCGCGGCCCGTGGCTTTTATGTAGGACAGCAGACAAGCATTTTAACATCCGAATAAGAATTCGGTGCACTCAGGACTACATAGAAGGGGAAACGAAAGACGCATACTTTCAATCGCGACCTCTGAAACGAGCAAAGAATGTCGTTGCAGGGTGCAGGCACTAGCACGTTGCCAAGCACAACAACACCATGCCCATTAAATCGCAGCAGCCAAAGGCAGAGGCGAAGAATTCCTGTGACTGCTGTGCTTGCAACGCCACGAGAAGTTCAGATTCAGAAGCGATCCACGCTTGAGGCGCTGCAAGCTGCTCGAACTATCACGGCAGTGAAAACACCTTATCTTGAGAATGGCCGCATGGATCTGGAATCCTACGACAGATTATTAGAGCAGCAAGCACTGGGAGGTGTGGAGGGAGTCATCGTCGGAGGAACGACAGGGGAAGGCCAGGTACTTCCATTGTGTGATGCCTGTTGTTCTCCTCTTTCTAGCACTGGTGGTCTAGCAGTGGAGGCACGTTGCTGAAAGACAGACGCTACATAGCCTGCACACTTAATATCGTTGTGCTGTGGCATATTGCACCACTCCACCTCGTTGGGCTCCAGAATGAACCCTTTAGGAACCCGCTTGGATACTGCTTGAAGCATATTCTTACCCTGCATCGCTCTCGCCCGCCACGTTGCATGCTTTCGTTGGCGTTAGCCACACCAGCCTGTCGTGAACAGAGAGATTGTGCTTCTCTGTGGCATCCATCGCGTGCTCAATGGTATGCTGTTTGGCTGCAGTTGATGAACTGGGATGAGCACATCATGCTCATCAGCCACACAGTCAATGTGTTCGGGAGGAACCTTCTAGTCATCGGGAACACAGGCAGTAACTCCACCAGAGAAGCCCTGCATGCCACAGAGCAGGGCTTTGCCGTGGGCATGCATGCCTCCCTGCAGATCAATCCTTACTATGGCAAAACTTCCATGCCAGGTATGTGTCGCTTATACAGTCTGTTTACACTTCCGTATACTCCTTTGAGTGTGTGCTTGAGTTTTGGCAAGGGCTGTTTGATCCCTTCTGGCTCTGATGCTCTTTGATCATGCCATGTGTTCGCGTGCAGGCTTGGTAAGGCATTTTGGCGCAGTGCTGGATGAGGGGCCAGCCATTATCTACAATGTACCTGGCAGGTGATTCCCCGCTTCATGCAGATGCCTTGATGGTCCCAGTAATGAGCCATGATGATCAGTGGGCGGGAGAGCTGATCATCATGGCTCAGTACTGAGCATGGAAGCGCTTTCCATGCTTGGTGGCATTTGCTGTGGGCAGTCTGCTGAGAAGTGCCGTCTGCTGCAGAACTGGCCAGGACATCCCGAACGATGTTGTATATCAGCTTGCCACCCACCCCAACTTCCTGGGAGTCAAGGAGTGCACAGGCAACCAGAGAATACAGGTGGCATCAACATCTCCAACCTCTCTAGCTGGCAGCTTTGTGTCAGCCGCTTGCAAATCTCAGCTCACTCTATGTCACGATAATGTCTCTTCTTGATTACTCGCATGAAATGCCCACATTCCCAAGGGGTGAAGAAAAGCACACCGTGCAGTATCCGAGTGCCCCTATTTCCAAGACTGGCATGTCTCTGATTCCCCATCAGGCTCCCCCATGTGCAATCAGGTCAAAGGTGGCACCTCAGGGTCCGGTGGATTGCAAATTTTCTGGTTGGCTGCCATGTGCTGACATGTGGGGGCATGTGCGCGACGCAGGACTACGCGAACCAGGGCATCCGGTGCTGGAGCGGCAACGATGACGAGGCGCACGCGGCGCGGCACGAGTTTGGCGGGCAGGGGGTGATATCGGTGACGTCCAACCTGCTGCCGGGGCTGTACTCGCGGCTCATGAACAGCCCCAACCCGGAGCTCATGGACAGCCTGCAGGCGCTCGTGGCCTGGCTCTTCTGCGAACCCAATCCCATCGGCGTCAACACCGCCATGGTGCGCTGTCTACTTTTACTTGTATGGGAAATTGAAATCGGTGTGGCGTTGTGAAGTAACACCGCCCATGATGCGCGCCATGTGACTGCGCGGTGTACTTGATTGTCATGGGACCTCAACCTCTGGACATTCTGATGAGCTGGACTGGGACAGGCTCTGCATGACACCGAGCATCCCTCACTGGCCCCTCCATGCTCTGACTTTCTGCCATCTGTCTTGATTTGATGTGAAGTCTGTTGTGTGGCTCCATTGGTGGTGCTTGGCCGAGGCTGCTTTTGCCGCCAGGCTCTCTGCTCCTTCCGTACAAAGCCATGCTACTTGTCCGATCAGAAGTCATGCTTTTTTGTGACGAAAGAGTCCAGTGTTGTTCTCTTGCCAATGAGGGAGGCACTCAGGCTGAAGAAGCCTTAGAAGATTATGGGTGCGCGCAGGCGATGTGCGGCATGGCAAAGCCAGTGTTCCGGCTGCCCTACGTGCCCCTCAGCTATGAGCAGAGGGTTGAGGGAGCGAAGCTGCTCAGGGCCGTGGCAGAGCATTTGCCCGGCGTCACAGACATCAAGGTTCTGGATGATGATGACTTCATTCTCATTGGCAGGCACTGAGACTGCCCGTTGTTCAGAACAATTCGTTCTCCAGTTGCATGGCGCTTTTGGCTCAGATGCATACAAGTGCTAGCAGATGTTTGGAAAGATTTCGAGAAGACCTTCTCATGGAAGTGTTCCTGCGTTTCTTTGCTCTTTTTAGGCGCTCAGGTGCTCTGCTCTATGCAAGTTGAACATGCGATCATTGTTGGTGCTCTGTAAAATGGATGCTCTTGGCATTTCTTGTGCCTTGCAGTGACAATGCTACGTTTTTTTTTGTCTTAATGGGATAGACTGCATGTTGAGGTTGTAACAATATCCATGCATGTGCAATTTTTACACCTGCCATGGATTGCCAGACTCCACTGTTTAAGGTGATCTCTCAGTACTGTCAAAAGATGGTCTCTTTACAGAAATGAAGACTTGAAATCCAAATGATCAGCAGACTGCTCAAGGACAGGAGACTTTCTCAAACTGGGGCAGACATACGGCAGGACTGTCACATGGTGGTGTACACAAGTTGAATAAGAGCTCATACTTCAGGTGTTGCATATCGCCTTCAGAACAGTGTAAGTGCAAGATTGATAACATTTCAAATGGTGAGATGTGCTCTCGAGAGCTTGAATATGACCATCCATTGGTCTCTGCTTCTATAAGTGGTGCATATGGTGTATGTCGCTACAAAACAAGAACCTTTTGTTGAGCTACATGAAATCGACTCCCGAGCATGGTGCTGCATCACCCTTGGATAAACATATACACAGCTGAAGGAAATCCCATTCCCGAAAGACCTCTTATATATATTGATTGCCCGCCTTGCTTGTCAAGGAAGAAAAAACTTCTTGAGAGCATGGAGCCTTGGTCATGAGTGCTCACTGCGCATGCGCCATGAATTTTTTGTCGGGGTGCGGCCGATTCATTAAAATATGGCTACCGCTCAGAAGCATTCATGCTTACCCGCCGCTGCTGTGTCCCTCATGGTAACAGCCATATGCATGACTCAATTCTCACATATGCATCCGTCTGCTCCTTTGCATCGTCTGTTGCCCTTCCAGGGAAGCATCATGAAAAGAGATCTGAGCTCGCTCCTTCAGGGCTTAGGCTTCTTGTATATGGGACTGCTGCATTGGCGATAATACAGCGCTGTTGGGCCGCTCACATGCTGAAGTCGAACGGCACCCACTGGACCTGCATGGTGATGTTTGCGCTCGGCACCTTCTTCGTCTTGACGTCCTTGGGCACGTCCTGCATGTCAAGGCAAGCAAGCATCAGCAATCCTCCTACTTCTCAGGCAGTCTGCAACAGACCTCCAAACAGACTTTCCCGCAATTTCCCTGCAAAAAACCCTTCATAGAGAAACTATAGGCACAGATGCCATTTCACCGTACTACGTACACCCACATGGCGCACACACTATCCATGTGAGCATTGTGGCTGTGTCCAGCAGTGTGAACTGGCACGACATTCTCTCAACATGCAATCTAGCAATACTGGAAAGCGCTGCAGCATTGTCTTGTTGCAGCTCAACAGCACAAACTCTGCAGCCACGCAGAAGCAAAGGGCGTGGGTGACCAGGATAGCAAAGCACACAGGGAGAGGTGCAGTGCAACAGCACAGACTGCGGAGTCATTTAGAAGCAGTGGATTGGGCTGACAAACAAAGCTAAAGCGCACCTCGAGGTACCAGGTCTTGTAGATGCGCCCGCCGGGCACCTTGGCAACGTCCTGCGCGATGTCGATTTCCACCACACCCAGGCAGTTGTCGTTGCTCAGCGGGTCATTGTCCCACACAGTCGCCTCCAAAACCTCCACCACTGGCACCTGCATTCATCCACACAACCCATGACTCAACAAGGTGCACAGGCTGGACCAGGACCCGCTGATTGCATGCCTTGCTAGGTGAGTTCCTCGTGCCAACTTCGGAACCCAAGGACAGCATCAGTGATGAGAAATACATACGGCCAGAGGGTCCCCGGACAGTCTCAGGGATATCAAAGATCCCCTGGAGTGTCCCTGAAAGCCCCAAGCCATGTGTGGATCGTTGGCTGCATGCCCTGGAGCTCCCAAAGAGCACAGGATAAGGTACACCTGTGGTGCAGGCCACTTTAGGCCACTGTAGGCCACACCAAACTCGACACTAATAGAGCTCCACCGACGTCACTCCTGGTGTACAGCCCAATCCGTAGACCATCAGCTGGATGTATAGATCGATATAAACTTTGAGTTGCAGCCAGAATACAGAGACTGCTCGAGTCTGTATTCCAGAGCAGCAAGACAGGGCGAGTGGGGCACAGATCGTAGTGGATTCCATGAAGGTTTTTCCAATAACCTCACACGTGGTGTTTGACAGACGCAGTCCAGCAATGACACCGTGCATGCTGGAGGCACGGCCTGCATGCAAATCTTTTGGCAAGACAGGGGGTAATGCCAGGTCACAGATGTGCAATCCATGTAAAGACAGGGGCGGTGGCGGGGGCGCACGTAGAGCCACTCAAATTTCTCGTTCCAGGAGCCGTTGAGGGTCTTCTGCTGGACGGAGGAGGTGCGCTTGTGGTCATCTAGCTCAAAGCGCACGTAGGGGTCGCTCGTGCCGTTGCCGTCAGCCGCCGGCAGATTTGACACCTTCTTCAGTGTTACCAGTACCGCCCCCTGCGCACATTTGAATTTTAAAAACGCATTCAAAACCATACAGTGCAGATTTGACACCTTCTTCAGAATCACCAGCATGCGTATGAATATGAAATGAACTAAGCATGCATTTGTTAAGCTTACACGCAGGTTAGATAACTTCTGCAGCCATCTACGTACATCTGACACTCAAAACAAGCTTCTAAAAGTTTAGCGCAAAAGTGCACTGTGCTGCTGGCACGAGACTCGCTCATTGTGTCAATAATCAAAGTATTTCAGGGGCTCTTGACTTATTCAACACAAAATCTCGTGGGCCTCTAAAATATGTACAGGGTGGCCCTCATGTCTCTCCACTCCACACCCTTGGAACCCGCCTTGGTGTGCAAGAGGGGGATCAAGGGCACTGATTTGGATGGACAGACGAGACATAACAGCCAATTACTTGCGTACGGAGGTGGGTAAGGAGAGAACGCGCGCGCACCAGGGATGCGTCGCGAGGCTTGCTGTAGAGCAGCTCGAAGGGGAAGTAGGTCACCTTCAGCTCCAGCTGGCCCTCACCCTTGCCCTGCACACCCACCACTGCACACGTCAGCCCAACTCTAATGTGATTGGTTTCCATGGTAAGATGGTGTTAAAATAACACCGGTTGGGCTCAACAACTAGAGTACTCTGCCCGTTAGTCACTTGTAAGACTGCCAGCGTGTAAGGGTACGGCCACGGTGGCATGGACTGTGAACATTACACCAACCGCCAACAGACCCCTCGCCTCTCATCAGCAGTGCCCATCATCTTGACACAGCGCTGCGGTAATCTGCTGTCACTGCTGTATGGAGCAGAATCCTGGGGGCGTCGTCCAACCAAACCATGTAGGCAATGCTACATCACATGCCTCGTGCACATGCTCTGCTTGCACAATGGCCTGAAAAACTCTGCCACCATCTGGAGTGACAGCTTGTCTGCAGTGAGAGCTTTTCAGGATGCAAGCCCAGAGGCAAATCAGCATGGCCACCCCTCGTGCCTCTTGTCCCAATGAAGGTCCACAAGGGGCGCGAGGAGGAGCCCAGTGGTAGGACTGCCACTGTGGGAATGTCGAGATAACAAAGGCTCACCGTATCTTATCTTGCTTGCTTGTGTGGTAAGCAGGTTGCCCTGAAGAAAGCTATCCCATAAATTATGTATGCCTACACCACTGTTGTCTTGCATTTGCACAAAATGTGAGGGAGGGAGGCAACGCCGCGCGCACCGTGCCGTCCTCGTTGGACCACTCGCCCTTGCCCAGGTCGTACCAGTCCTGCACGGTCTCGCCCGGCCGGTCGGCGAAGGGGCGTACGGGGATGGCAGCGCGGCCCAGGAAGGTCCTGGCACCCACCGTGTCCTTGATGCCCTTCACCACGTTGATGCTGATGAGCTCCTGCGAGCACAGCAGGCGCCGCACTTTCAGACTAGGAAACATACCACGAGCAGACTGATCTTATGGGGGCTGTTGATAGCGCACAATTAGATTTGGCTGCCAGCCGCTACCCAGAGAGTGCTGCAAGGTCATATTGCAATACAACAGGCAGCTTTGCAGGGCTGCGCCAAAGGTGTACAACAAGCGGGTACAAATATAAATTAAGAAGGCAGGGGCTTGCCTTGAGGTTGACGACGTCGTGGTCGAAGACCTGCACGCGCATGATCTGCGTCTTGGGCTCCTGCACCAGCAGCCACTTGTCCTCCTCCCACTTGGGCGTCAGCGTCCGCTTCTGCACCTCCTGCGCACCCCACACCGCACCGCATCAGCATCGGCATACAGTCACATGTTATGACGCTTGAGCGCCTAATGACTGACTAACCAGCCAACCATCTTGGGCTTGTCTATGACAGGGCAGCTTACATGCAGAAATGGACCTGGACGCTTGTAGGTGCATCAACTTCCCAACAGGGTGAGAAGCATTGGCGGCACCACAGGCGCATTGCTCCCTTTCTGCATGATGGCGGCGCTCAGATTGCTGTCATATCAGGGAACACAGGCAGACTACCAGGATCGGCAAGACTACAGAGCTGCCGGCATTGGGGCGCACGGTCAGCATGGCTCATAACACTACCTTCACAAATGTGGACTGGCACAGACCGATTTCCCTCGATTACCTTGGGAAAAACAGACTTCATATGCCAGACACTGGCAAGACCCCCAGGCTGCTTTGAACAACGAAGAGTGAGGGCGCACCGTCTTGGCTACGGCGTTGGGCTGCGTGTGGAGTTCCACGAAGGGGTCGGACTTGCCGATGGTGTCCACCTTCTTCAGGTCGCGCGCCTGCGCCACGTGCACCACCAGCAGACCCACATGCCTGCGCCGCAACAAGGCAAAGTCAACGCCAATGCGCTCACATCAGCTCCCTACACCCTCATGCCAGACACATGAGGGCATCTGACCTACATAAACCTTGAAAAACTTAAGAGCCCTTGGGTAGCACCGTGATCTGCTTTAATCCGCATGTGCCACAGCGCGCGCAAAATTGAGTGTTGATGACAGTCAGGCGACAAGAACATGCAGTGCACGTTCATGTGGGTTTGAACCCAGACAGAAAGACAATGGCATGACAAAAAGGCATTTCTGAGACAGCAGAAGTTGACATGAAACATGATCTCTTGTGGAGAGTTGAGCTGATGTGTGCGACTGACCGCAGGTAGAGGTGGTCGAGTGAGCCGGTGGCTTCCTCGGGCAGCATGGGGACGACGATGCGATTGGGCCAGACGATCATGTTGGACAGCGTTTCGCGGATGAAGGGGTCCAGCCACAGCCGGATAGGCTTGGCCACCAGGCTGCCGCCAAACGCCTTGCCAAAGTCCAGCTTGAACCGGATCAGCGGCGGCTTCCTGCGCGCGCATTGGTAAGCTACTCAAGAGGTGCAAGCAAGATGCGAGCATTTTAAACTCCCAAAGTAGCATTGCGCAGACTGCCTGCCTTTGAAGAGGCTGCTGTAATTGCGTACAAGCTTCACGTAAAGCCGAGGGTATGCGATGCGCCAAACCAGAGGCCATTGCATCAGGGCCGCACGGCAGTGGAAGAAATACCCTAGTCCAATGGCTTCATCTTTGCTGCTCCAAGGTCTGTTCAATGCTCGGACCATCAAAAGATGACGCGCGACGGAGAGGGGCAACTTCCCCACAACCAGAAAAATTAAAAAAATTCAAGGAATTTTTGCCTCTTCCTAGATCCAGCTTTTGACCAAGGACTTCCCCGCGGATCAGAGCCCCGTAAGGAAATCAGACACCCATTCTGGAGCACGCCATACAGGAAATCCCAGCGCGGCACCAGCAGAGTGCCCTTCAAGCAATTTGCGCTGTGCATGCAACGCAGTTACACACCTGAGCGCGATGACGGCTGCGCCAAAGCCGGGGATGACCGGGACGAGCGGGCTGAGGATGACTCGCGCAACGCCGGCCACTTGCAGGTCTGTCACCTTGGGCACCAGCCGCGTTTGCTCGCCGCCCGCCGGCAGCTCTATGGCGATGGCGATGTTTGCATCCCCTGCCCACCTGAACGCCACCTGTCACAAGGCGACCCCTGCTCAGTCACACCTCTACCACACATTCCCCAGACAAGGCAAATCACCTTGGTCGTCCAGGGTGACCCATTGGCTGGCCCCTCCCCATTAGGTGAGCTGAAAAATAGAAGATTGGTCACGTATCAGGGACAGGTCATACAGCATGGCCATCTGTATCCAACTGTAAACTGAGCAAGGACCTCAGTACTTCCCCTGTCATTGATTCAAGTTGCTTGATACACATGAAATGCTGCTATCACTGAAAACATGGTGCCTATAGCAGAGTTGGGGCGTGCATTTGCACGGACAGCCAAAGCTCAGCAGAGACAGCAACCATGAAGCCATGCATCCAGGGGATCCGAGCTTGCTGGATCGCACCTCCAGCAGCACGTGCTGGTCCCCCTCGTCTTCAACCCAGACGTTGTCGATGCGCATGGGCGCATCACCAAAGGTCAGCTTGGCAAAGTAGATCTTCTTGATGAGGCCTGGCGGTTTGTACTGCTCCATCATGGGCTCCACCGCCTCCTTTATGGCCGCCCCGATCGCCTTGTCGTAGTACGGCCACATGCCTTGCAGCATGCGGTTCAGCCACTGCAGCGTGCCCCCACTCATCAGTGTGAGACTCCTTCCGGGAGGTGTGCTCTCGAGCGGTGGGTTGCACCAGCTGTAAGAGGGCGCAACCCATGACCCGACAGACACGCAGAGCTACAAAGCTACTTGGCGACCCCAGCAACCAGAGCTGGCAGCGGATCGTAGGACAAATGGGATGGAAAATGATTGCCTCACCTCAACCTTCTCCTTGTCCTGGAAGGCCACCCACGAGGGCACTTCCCCCAGTGCAGTCCTAAGCCCCTTCCGCCCCGGGACCAAGTTCAGCTGCACATGAACACCATCAGGTCTCAGACCAGAGCAATGTGCTGGTGCAATGTGTACGGCTCTCAAACAAGCGCGAAGATCCAGCGAAAGCCACAGAGCCCTAGAGCATGACAGCAAAGCACCAGGTACACACAGTATATGCCATCCTCCTCAGCATGCACGCAATGGAATTGGTGGAAGTCTGGCGCTCACCAGCTCGCTGAGCTGGTTCTGGCGGGTCCGGTAGTACTGGTGCAGGAAGCTGTAGCCGATGCCCAGGGCGATGCCCAGCAGAATGGAGCTGAACAGGGTTAAGGGTTGGGGCTTCAGCCACTTGATGAACAGCGCAAGAAACACCACATAGACGACGCACGCTGCCTGCAGCAGCTTGAGCACGTGCACCACCTTGCCCGGCCGGTCTGGGATCACCGGCTTGACTGGCCCGGGCACACCTGCATCCCGCAGACACACACTGATCAGCCTCCCATTTCCACCCTCGGCATTGAAGCTTGGAAGCCATGCAGGATATGCACAGAAACCCTCTACAATAGAATACATCTCGATGGTTTGTATAGCCTTTACCCTCATTCACATCATACATGTAGGCTGTTATGATGCAACAGGTCGAGGACCGTTCCAAAGCAGTGCAGAAGCTCGCAGGAGACCAGGGAAGCTGGCAGGAAGCCATGAACCTTTTTGAGTTGCAGCGATGGTGTCGTCCTCGGCTGGCTCATCAGGCAGGAAGTCTGACTTTTGCTCCTTTGCCGCTGCTGGCAATGTACTTAAATTCCCTTTGTCGAGCTCCTCCTTGCTGGGCTCTTGTATCCTCACTGTCCGAGTGGGTGGTGCTGCCTCGGGACCATCTGGCAGGTTGAAATGATAAATGACTAGCGCAATTGGCGGTAAGATGTGGGTTGAAGAACAATTGAAATGGCTTGGAAGTGATGTGCAGCAGTGTAGGGCTGCACCTAGTACAGCTAGGCAAACATAGGCCCAGGCAATCAACAAAGGGTTCACCGCACTCTTGGCAGTACTATCGTTTCTGATAACAATTTTGATCTACGTGCCACTACCAAGCAACAGTACTAGCACTGCAATGGTCAAAATGATGCTCATTTTGTACAGATCGCAATGCGGGATGGAGTATGTTTGAGGGCCACCTGATGGCAACACGGGATTGTTCAAAAGAAAGTGCACCAAAAAGTGTCAATCGTCCCACCTGGTTTCTCCTCTCCTTGGTCCCCTGATCGACCCCTCTGAACCTGGTAGGTTGTGTTGGAAGACAGGCCCGCGCCAGCGAAAAATGGCTTCGGCGGGGCATCCCCGATGATGAGATATGGATCTTTCTTCTTCTTAAAGTCGGGATCCGGATCATCCTTGGCCTCCTCGCTGCGATACGTCCGATCTTTCTTTTTCTTCTTGCTGAATAATCCCATGATCGAAACTCGTTTTTACGGAATCAGCAGCCTTTACCAGTGGGCTAACAAGGTCTTAGGCTCCGTTATGTGCATGTAATGTAGCGCACAAATATCTGAACGTTTCTTCCTTGTTTTCAATGAAGTGATAAGTACGAACATGTAGCGCGTATCCCTCAAGCGCGTCGGACTAGATGGCGGACGCATCCGGTGAGTGACGCCACGGTTGCAGTGACTCACCCTCTGCCTTCTCCTTCTACTTTGCGCCGTGAGAAATGAAAATGCACCAATCCTTCGGTTCCGACGTGCATTGCAACTGCTGGCATGCGCGAGCGTCTGCATTGTGATATGTTTTCTGGGTGATGGCCTTTCTGGCGTGGCAAGACCCCGTTTTTGCCCAACACTGGTGCTGCCTGGAGTGTGCATGGCCGCAGTTGCCAGTTCAGCCAGCTTCCCCAGGCCGCAACTTATGAGTGTAGAACACGATCCCCCTTCGGTGCTTGAGCCGCTCGAAGATCATCCCAAGTATCAGAAGGTGCTGAACGGCGATCTTTTTAATGCCTGGTGAAGGCTCCCTGTACTGCCTGTAAGTGGCCTTGTCACCAGGAGTGCATACACGTTGTGGTCTGACACACTTTATGTAGTCTGACACACTTTATGTGGCATGCCAGATAAGGGATCTGGACAAGGGCACCTTTGGGTTCGTCCAGCTCGCAGTGGACCTGACTACAGGGGAGCAGGTGGCCATAAAGTTCATCGAGCGGAGTCAAGAGGTACATTGTCCGTCTCTGGTAGCAGCTGCATTGTGTATGCTTTGAAGAAGGCTTGCCGAGGGTATCCCATGGCTCAGTTATCGACCTCTGATTCCTGCTAGAAGATCCCTTGCCTGCAAGTTCCTTTCTTTGACCTGCACATGCTTTGCAAATACCCAATAAATCTCTTTTGAGGGCCAGCTATGCTTCTGGACATGCGCTGAGTGCAACACCCTCAATCTTGGCACCTATGACTAGTGGTCGCCCTGCAGGTATCCAAATATGTGGAGAGGGAGATTCTCAATCACAAGAGACTCATCCATCCTCACATTGTTCAGCTCAAAGAGGTGTGTTTCTTGCTCTCTGCATACTATCACTGCTTGGGGGCGTCAGAGAAACATGGATCTATTCTTTTTACAGGCTGTGGTTTCATTCGTTTGCAGGTGTTCCTCACAAATAATCACCTGGCAATTGCCATGGAGTACGCGGCAGGGGGGAACTTGTATCAGCTAGTGGCTAGGAGTGGCGGGCTGCCAGAGCCTGATGCTCGTTGGTATTTCCAGCAGCTCATTTTTGCCATTGATTACTGCCACAAAATGGTGCGGCCCATATTCACCCCGCATATCAATAATCTGCATGCTGCTTTTCCCTCAAGTGCAGTATTCTATTATGTTTGTCTGCAGTAATTCAATGAAGGCCTCCATGGTTGCCTTGCAGGGCGTGGCAAATAGGGATGTGAAGCTGGAGAACACACTTCTGGTCAGCAGCGCCCGGCCGCTGATCAAACTCTGTGATTTTGGCTACTCCAAGGTGCATATGTGTTGCTTTGCTGCTTTCCTGAAGGCTGCCCTTTGAATTATACCAGACCGAAGTGTAGTCAAAATCAAGTCTGATCTAGACTTGCTGTGATGCGTTCTGCAGGACGAAAAGTTCCAGTCTGCTCCAGGGTCCAAAGTGGGAACGCCTGCGTATCTGGCCCCAGAGGTGATTTCTACCACAAGGGGCAGGACCTACGACGGCAAGGTGAGGCATTCATGACGACTGTGACTGGCGATATGTCTAATTTTTGTTCTGTGCTCCATGTGTCCGAATTGCAATCTGGGTGTTGGTGCATGGTGACCAAGTCTGCAAAATCGAGCTGCACATACTGTTGTCTAGCTGACTGATGATGACATTGTGCGCTGCTGCAGGCTGCGGATGTGTGGTCGTGTGGAGTGATGCTCTACGTGATGCTGTCTGCACAGTACCCGTTTGGACGGCCGGAGGACACAAATCTGAAGCTGGCTCGCCAAATGCACAACATGCTGCAGGTGAGGACCCACTTTCTGTGTGGCAGAGACAGCATGATCCAGTGCTGCCATACCACCCGTCCTGCCGTCATACTGCTCGCAGCAGCTGTAGATGAACAAAGAACAGCATCCTTCAGCTGAGCTGAAGCCAGTGTCCAATCTTGTATTGGTATAATCTAAACCCTCCATCGGGGCCGCCAGGCAAGAGACAAACACAAGAATGCATTCGGCAGCAGGCATGCTGAGGGTGGGTGTGGTGCACTGCAGCGCATCCTGAGCGTGGACTACCAGCTGCCCTACAACAAGCAGGTGTCGGCGGAGTGCAAGGACCTGCTGCAGCGCATTCTGGTGGCTGACCCGGCAAAGCGCATCACCATGGCCGACATTCAGCGGCACCCCTGGTTCACCAGAGACCTCCCCGAGGGAGTCGCGCAGATGAATGACCAGCTTCTCGCGCAGCAGCAGCATATGATGGCCCACGGCAACTTCTGAGCGGTCCTGGCGCAGCTGCCCCGCTGTCCTGCGACAGCCGAGAGCCCCCCTTCCCGGATGTCGTCCGCTATTTGATTTGTGGCTGGGCCTGCTTGCTGAGGCATGCATCGGACTGTACTGCTTACATGGCCTCCCCCCCCTCCCTTTTGCGTCTTGGGTTGAAGCCCCGCGTTGAAGAAATCTCGATATCGTTTTGTGCTCTCCTTGGCGTTTTGCCGTGACGAGCAGAACAGCACCGCAAACGACAATGTGTACTGGTCAGCCCATATTGAGCTGTGTATACATATGGAACTTTCCTTCTTGAATCAGTGGCGCCACATCACCGATATCTTTCTCTGGTTTTTTTGGCATGGGGATCTCCCCTCGATGGGTGAGTGTGGAGATCCTGTAGTCGGTTTATCCGCCAGGCGGTTTGAGGTCTTCAGCCTGTGACGGACTTTGTTGGATCTTGCTGACCCTTGTGTGAGGGTGCGTGGACTGGATTGCAGTGTCCCTGCGCGCTACCAGCGCGTATGTGGGCGGCTCTAAAGACAGAAAGAGGTGTCATTTGGTAGCATCATCGTTCTTCTATATACGAAAACACAGAAGCAGCGCGCAAGGCGCAGCTGCTTGGTTGCAGCACCCGCCGTGGAAGCCGATGTACTAGGCAGATTTGTCACAAGAAACTGGGCAGGGGATAGTTGTGCGTGCGGGCGCCTCAGTTGGTGGCGCTCAGCACGTGTGGTGGATGACTTGTCACCTGTCAGCCCGGACAGACTAGACAGAGAGCGTTGGTAACACGACCTGACAGGCATGCCTGTAAGTTGCTGTTCTAGGAGGTGCTCGGTCCCACTGAGCTGCTTTGGAGGTGCTTGCAACGTTGACCCTGGTGTTAGCTGCAGCTTGATTGCCTGCGGCAAGGGTTCCCCTTGCAAGGTGTGAGGCGCCGTGGGATGCTGTATAGTGGGTAGAGTGGGGGCTTTGCTTACAGAGAGAATTTGTTCGCTCGTCCCTGCTTGACTAGGAAAAATCCTCTGCGTGCGGAAGACTTGTCTGCTCTGTCTGCGTTAGCAAGAAGCATTTCCAGGAAGAAGTCGACTCGTAAGGACATATCTCAAGGCAGAGGTACTGTACTGTGTACATTTCACGTTTCCTGTCAGCGCAGCTCCTAGAGCACAGTTTGAGTTGATCCCACGGAGATTTGCCGATCATGCGCTAGTTTCACGTGTTTCTTGCAGCAGGCCATTAGGAGGTGCTTTCCCGTCCTGCTGTGGCGTGTTCCCTCGGCTCAGTCGTAGTGGCCAGGATTTTACCTTATGTCCTCGAATAATTGGCTATCCCAGCGGGGATCTGCCCCGGTTTGCCGTGTCGTAGCGTCCTGAATTGTTGCCGGACTCTGAGCCATGAGAAGGTGTCCCCCACACCCTGATGGTCACCACGGTGGTGGGGCTGTGCCTGTGAGAGCTCTTGGATCTTATACGGCCCGACAAATCATTTTGTTGTCATATCAGTGGTGATGTAATGCAAGTGCTTTCTGTTCTTTCAAGGCTAGCATCATGCTGGTGCTGCTCGTCTCAGACTGCATCTCAAGCTTGCATTTGCGGAAGCATGCTGCGCATGCATGCATCTCCAACTTCGAGTCCAATTGGGAGCTGCTGGCCTGACTGCTTCAGGTTCCAGCATGCATAGCATCAGCGCTGACCAGTGGTCAGTGATGGCATCAGTGTGAGCTCTCCTTCTTCATGTTCACAGACATCATGCATGTGGTGGTGGTGGTGGTGTTGGTGCTGGCCAGCACCTTCCCAGCTTATGCTGCAAGAGATAGAGAGCACAGAGAAGCTGATATGCTGCTGCAGAAGATCCAGGTTCGTCTCCACTTCTTCCTATTGCGTGAAGCATGCTTGTCCGATTTCCACCTGGTCACGGTTTGTCACATTTGACTTCTTAGTTTGTCACAATTGAGATCCCAGCAGAATCCTGACTCACTGAGTCAGGTCACATGGGCCTGTCCTGCCGCTTGCGACTTTCCCCACTCACCACTTCTTCTTGGGCCTCGCTCGCGCTGCAGGCAACAGCACTGCTGCCATCCCTTGCTAACACTTGTAGTGAGGTGAGGTAGAACAGTGACATCCGTCTCCTGATTCTTGGGGGCACTTACTGATGCCACAGAGTCGCTTGACCTTTCCGATATTCGCCTCCTTGCAGGTCGGCGAGTAAACCTGCTCTGCAAAATGTTCACGGAAGTCAAAGAAGCTGCTTGATTGTGTTCTGACGTCCTACCTCGCTAAATATTCTGTGAGATTGCTTCTGCTGCTGTGTACGGGAAATCTGAATAAGTCGGAGCTTGCACTTTCTAGCGTTCACAACACTCCCGCTGGTGTTTCGTCAAGAGCAGGTTTCATAAAGGTTAGTTTTGCTAAAATTTGCCAACTGTTTCTCTTTGTCAGGGGAGGATTTGAGTTGCTCGTCCCCAGCTCGTGCAGCTCAAAATGCGGTGATACGAACGTTCATGAATCTACGGTACGTTTCTATTTCGTTGAGGTAGAATTGCACCTTTTTGACCTGCCATGCCAATTGCTATTTCGCTTTTCTGTTTATCACCACCATGCATGCGTGTCGTGGAAGGCTGAAGTTTCTCTTTGCCCATGCAAATTGCCAATGTTTCTGTCAAAGTGCGCAGGAACTCTCGTGATTGCTGATGACCACCCCTGGAGGGACAGACATTTGGTTTCCCGAACCAGAACCAGTCACCTCTTCCCAGAGCCCAGCTGCACAAGGCTCAGGCTCCGCTATTTCAGTGTCACAGACCAGCCTGTCGCCGCCAGATGTGCCTACAGAGAAAACGTCGAATGAGAGCAGCAGCACCAGCGACCCCTACATGCATCTCGTGGACGCCATCTGTGACAAGGGCAGTGACTACTCCTACGAAGCATCTGAAGAGGATGAAGACTCATCCTCAGGAGGGGAGCAGGGCGATGCAGCCTCCAGTGCCAGCCCCATCCTGCAGCAGCCACTGGTTGCTGTGATTCACCCTTCAGAAACAGAGGTAGCTTCACAGGGCAAATACTCGAGGACAGGAATGGACCGGATGGATTCAGCTCTTGCGCGCCAGGACCCAGAGCGCAGGAGTGGGTTTTCAGCCTGGCGGGCGGCACGCAGGAAGAGAAAAGAGGCGGCTGCTGCAGCTGCAGCTGCGCCAGATGTGCCAGGGACGTCCATGGAAGGATCCCCGGAGCCAAAGTTGCTGTACACAGCCCCTGCGTCACCAATCACCTCCCCCTTTGATGCCGCGTCCCAGGTGAGTGTTCCCTTCATTGCACATTGAGCATTGTCAGAATCTACACCGTGGTGCATGATCTATCATCGCTAGTGCTCTGCTCACGTCATCATGTGCAGTATTGATCCCACCAAGCATGCTCGTGGTTGCATGGTTGGCCTGTGTCATTTAGGGACTTGTGAGTCACGTGCGCATAGTACCTCTGATCTGTCATCAGCGCATCATATTCTGTATCTGTATAACGTTGCCCGCCGCCCTGACAACGCTGTGCCCCTGTTTGGTGCAGGCAGCGAGCCCTCTTGCGCGCGGCTGGCAGCCCCTAAACAGCCGCCTGGACTCTGCACTCGACTACATGAACCGCAGCACAGACCTGCGCATCTCGCGCTCGGACCTGCAGCTTGGTATATTGCCCACCATCGCAAGCCCGGGCCGCTCAGCAAACGACGCTGACGAGCTGGAGTCAGGCGCTGGCAGCAACCGCAGCCCCCCTTCAATCCAACGTGTCGTCGGCTCTGAGACTGCATCCGGCACAGCTGTGCTGAGGACGCCCGGTCCATCTCCAGAGAGGTGGCCCTTCAAGCTCCCTGTCCGCATAAATGCTTCCTTCTCGTATGCATGCAGGTGCAAGTGGGCACCAAGCGCATGTGTGTCAGGGGCATTGTGCCCATTTTGCTGTGCCTGTGCCATGAGACTTTAAGAGAAAAATCTAGGCCGAGGGCTTGACAGCTGCATGTTGTGTGCTTGCAGGTCGGCTCCAAGGGAGTCGTTTGATCTAGCGTTCTCGACTCCCCCTTCCGGCAACCCAAACCCCATGGCTGTTTTGGCAACTCTGTGCCAGTCGGCCCAGTCCTTGGTGCAAATGCCGTTTGTGGGTGAGCAACCTGGCCTCACCACAGATATCGCCCACTACTCCCCTATTGAAGAAATCACTGTTGAGACAGTCCACATTGTTTACGTTATTGCCCAGTTCAGACTATCTCTTTACCACTTCAATTGTGACAGTGTCTTGGGCAGCTGTGTGATGACGCTGCTTCTCGTGCAGGTATTCTGTTGCTTGAAGATGACAAGATGACCTCCCTCCTGCAGTTTTCCTATGGCAGCGGCGCTTTGAAAGCCCCCTTGGACGCCGGGTTCATCGGATCCCTGCTTGAACCGAGCACAGTGGACATTTTGGTTGTGGAGGATACTCTCCAGCACCCGAGGTGAGCACCACAGAATGCAGGATCATCTTTGCTATGCGCAGAACCCTTACTCCTGCTCTCAAAAGCTGTGTGTACCAGCAAGCCAATGCCGCCTGTGCGGAAAGAAAGGGATCGCATGTGTCATGCTGCATGTATGTTGCTGTTCAGGCTGAAGTCAAATGCGGCAGTCTTGGAGCCCCCAGGCCTTCGATCCTATGCGGCCGTCCCGCTCATCACCAGTTCTCAGCTTCGTCTTGGCTCGCTGTGAGCTGCCTTTCCCGTCCTCTCCCAGGTTGCAGCCTGGAAAAAGAGCTGGTCATTTCACCTGTGTTGCCATGCTGATGATGTCTCTCCTCGATCGATCATGTTGGCAAGCCTGAGCATTTGAAATGGCATCCAGGTACATTGCAGATGTGCAGCCGCAGCAGCTTGACACGGATGCGGTCCTGGCGCTGAAGAACTTTGCAAAGGCGGCCATCAAGCGCCTGGAAAAGATGGGCGTGGCTGCCCAAGTCCTGGTGAGACTTTGCACTTACCCACCAAATTTGTGGTACCAGTGCATGCATGCACGCTGCAATGTGAGCTGCATCCTTCTGTCTCAGCAGAGCTGTACCACAGAGGAGAGGCCCAGTCGTCAATTGGGCAGGATGCTGTGTGTTTGCCTATAACATCATAATCTCTGCTGACGCCATGCAACTGCATGTCGTCGTGCAGGAGCGGCGACGGGACCTGCTGCGCACGCTAGCTCCTCAGCAGGAGGCACAGCTGGTGGTGGACACTGCCACAGTCAACTGGCAGGTGCTGCAGGCAAATGCAGCTGCCAAGGAGAGCATCGGGCTTGTGGAAGAGGGCGGCTTGCTGGGAGGCCTTTGGGACTTGTTCGCCGACGCCCCACAGACTGAGGTAGGGAGCTCTAGCGCTGGCATTAATCCCTGGATCTTTTCTAGGTAATCACACTTTTCTGGCCCAAGCCAACACGCATGTGAAGGGCGCCAAAAGCAAGTGGCACCCATCCGCATTTGCTCCAGCGTTTCACGGTGGTATATAATGGTTCATGGGTCGCACCTCAGCTTGTGGGGTGAATCGCTGCAGGAGGAGGGACAAAGTGCATCAGTCCCCACTGGACTGGGCCAGAAGATCATCTGTGGAAAGGAGTTTGCTCTGCGGGTGCGCCAGCTAGCTGCATCATCTGCAGCCAATTTCACTCTGCACTTCAGGTGCGATACTGCCCTGCTTCCCCATGTGTTTTTCATAGCCAATGTCAGCTTGGGCTGCACAGTAGGATTTCCAGGAGCTGCACACTCACCCATGCAGACAAGTCTGATCTTGTGCAGACTATACAGCAGTTGTCACACACGACTTTGTTGATCGTACCTGCTTCAAGCCACTTCAAAGGACATGCTTGCACTAGCAGAGCATCATGTACGTGTGGGTGGAGTGATTTGTGACAAGCTGCCCGTTGAGTGCAGGCCTGCACCGGCCACAGCAGAGGACGGCTCTGAGGGCCGCAGCATCGAGCCAATCTACTTTGTTGACATCCGCAGAGGCTGGCAGGCACTGCAGACTGCCGGCCCAACCACACCTGATGGGCCCCCTAAACGGGGTGCCCGCCAATACTGCGGGGTCACCTGCCTGATCTCGTGAAGAGCCGCAAGTAGAGCAGTGACTCAAGAGTCGGCCATGCCGACACCTGGGGGGCGCATCAAGCCAAATCTCGGCCGCAGACAGAGCAGAATGCTGACTGGAGGTCCTGAGGGGCCCCTGTCAAAGTTCTCTGACTGGGCGAGCTCTGGCTGATGCACCCCTGCAATTCACCCAGTTAGATTTCAGCGGGAGGCTGTGTGTCAGCAGCATGCATTCTCAGGACTCTGCTCTGTGTCGAGATGCCTAGGTAGGGTGGAATGAGTGGTAGGCAGGAATGTCAGGTCAGCAGTGGCCTGAGCCGCTTGCATGTGGCGATAGGCTGCTCACAGGCCGGTGCAGATTTTGAGGGGTTTGCGGTGAGATGCCAGACAGATGTACTTCTGAGGCCGTGGTGATGTAGAGGCAGAGGGAATGAGGACTTGGGGGAGTCTCAGCCAGCCCTTTTGATGCTATGTGGGAGCCCTGCCTTGAGTGTCTCGTGGCAAGGGACTGGCAGTTCAGTATTAGCTTCTCTTGACAGAAATCTTTGAGGCCTTCACGCAATCATTGGACAGATAGATGTGAGCCCATCGGATTGGTGGGCAAGCATGTTTTCTTTTCTTGGACACAGTAGCCCCCTTGCAGTTTGTTCACTTCCCAATTGGGTTGTTCAAGTCAGTCTTCCGTAGTGGATTGTTGGTTGTGTGCCTTTTTGGCGTTTAGGTAGATTCCAAAGGGATGTCCTTTTGTGTGCTGCCCCTTCACAGCACAGTCTGTTTATATTGTATCCATGCACCGAGTCCTGTTCACACGTTCTGGGGGGGATAACATTTAGTGTCATTGCGGGTGATTGGCAATAGTTCAGGTCTGACAAACTGGGAGGTATGTGAAGGAAACTTGCTTCAAGCTATTGCATAGGAGTGCTGGAAATTATGTTGTTGGAAGCCTGCTGCAGGAGGTGGCTCTAGAAGTACACCAGTCTAGCTCTTGAGTGTTTCTGTGAACTGCTCGTGGGTCACAATACTGAACAGGCTTGCATCCATGTGAGCCTAACAGCGGCTGGATATGGCCTGGTGCGATACACAGTTGTGGCCGTGGCGGCAAAACATTGACTTACACAATCTACACCCAATGCAAATGTTGTTCATGAGCAAAGGAGACCGTGATTGACTGCTTTATGAACGTTCTTTACATTGCCATTTGACTTGAATGATTGCACCTTGGACGCCGTCATGACCAGTACTGTGAAGATTAGCGATATGTCAGTAATTACCGCCAATGACAACCATCATCTTGCACAATGCTGCGGACAGATATCAAGAGCCTTAGACAGAATTAGATTCGTGTGGTGGACTGTAGGTGGCAAATTGCCCCTGGCAGTGACTGCTTCCCAAAAGATCTTGGCTAAAAGGTGTCTTGGGTACCAGGTCTCATCTCCAAAAAAGGTGTCATGTGCACATCTTGCACAGCATTTGTAGAATGTAATGAGTGTGCGACATTCTGTGCGCAACTGGCCCTTATGATCATATCTTGCATGCATGTGCTCAAGGACATTTCTTGTCAGTCACGTGCCACCAATGGTAAATAGTGGCGGCATCTAGTGCTGCCAGAGCCGCAGAGCATCTCACTTTGCTTGTGCGGACAGGATTGCCTGCCAGGCAGGCCGCGGCTCCATAATGATGATACCATCCAAACCGCATGCACAGTGCCACTGGAAGTTCCAGTCTGGAACCTGCATGCAGCTGCAGAGCGGGCGGTGTCGAATTTCGAATTTTGAGAGGAACAGCGCACTGCCGCAGCGAGCTCGAGCTCAAATGTGAGTTCAAACGTCACGCGCATGCGGCGCTGCCTGGGCCCGGGGTGGTCTACTGCTAGTAGACCTCCGGATTTCAGGTCTCTGCAGTCAAGTCTCATATTAGCCTGAGGCTGAACATCTAGAAACCGGACCTCAAATGCGGTTCGCAGCTCAGCAGGAAGCTACACTGAAGCGTTTGCCATGCACCACAAGGACTCCAACAAGCAAATTTTGAATGAGCATCCACACAACCTGCAGATGTTTGGGCTCCAAATGCACGTGACGATGACAGCTGGGCAGATACAATTCCCTCCCCTCTCTGTATTATCATCAATTGATAACGGATGGCGGACTGGTGCGGCATCATTCAGTGCGGCATCATTCGACTGTCATGCAGAAAATTGGCAACCGTGAGAAAGAGTAAGGGAGGTTGCTGTGGTTATTGAGGGAAAAGACGGAACCTTCAGGCCAGGCGCACCCCTCAAGTCTCTGTGTGCAGGTCAAGTCAGGCAGCCTCTCGACAGGCATATCACATTGATCGGATAGCACGATATTATTATACACGAATGTTGTGAGACTTACGATCGACCAACTGTCGGCTTGAGCGAGGATAGTCAACTCTAACGGACGATCGGGCAGTACAAAGGGCATGGACGACTTCGCGGTAACAAACCCATCGGCATTAGACAGTGAGTCGTCATAGTAAATTAATGATGCTCCAAAACCCTCTGATTGCTATATTGTACTGCCCTTTCGGCAGTGCCTGTTGTACCTCGTTGGCGGACTGTACCGTCAACAACGATGTCTGACGTCCCGGGAAATTGTCTAGGGGTTTTCCTCAGCCCGGTTGGGACGACATTCATACACTCTCTGGAGTCTTAAGCTGATGTCCACCATCTTCTGGTGCCTTTGTCCTTTGTGTGCTTGCTGAGTCATTTTCAAAGGTCCTATCCAAGTGCATCACAGGGACTTCGTGACGCTTGCTAGCTTCCTAGCAGGAATGTCAAAGCGTTTTGACTCTGATGCTCGCGCAGACGGGTCCACCCCAGGCCCCGGTGAAGAGGACAAGAACATGAGCGAGGGGCGCAGCTCAATAGAGAGCGCAACCATGCCTGACGGCGCGCAGGCGGCCAGCTTGGGAGGTGCAGCCGCCGCAGACCCTCTCCATGGCGGGCCCGGCACCGGTGAGCCTGAGTCTGCGTGCTGCCAGCCATCACAGCTGCAGCCGCATTGCGCGTGCTGCCGCATTGCTCATGCTGCAGCCTCCCTGCCTGTCCCTCCAACAGCAGGACTCGCCCCTGCCTCATGCAACTTGCCACTGCCTCATGCTCCCATGAAGAGCCTAGTGCAGTGCATCACTATGAATCACATGTCAATGCAGAGCATGCTGGCCGGCTCGTTGCGGGCGTGGGGCTCAATTTGAGAGAAGTGTTGGGTGTGTAGGGGTGCTGGCCATGGGGCTGCCCGCCATTCCCCCCACGCTGGACATCTTCTATGGGGCTGCAGAGGACAGGAGCTCGCGCGACTACATGCAGGTGCTGCCTGATTATCCTTGCTCCTGAGATGAGCCTGCATCAGCCTGCCCCCCTCACTGCAGATGCACAGATAGACATGCCCAAACAAGTCTGAGCATGTCGTGGCAACCCCAAAGGACATTTGCACGGCAACGGTAAGAGACCCAACATTTGAAAGCTCCAATTAGGAAACATACTCCCACAAGTGCCTGCAACTTCTGAGCCTGGTGGGGATTTGCCTGTTCAGGACCGGCACACGATAGTGAGCGAGCTGCTGCCGGACTCCAGCGAACCCTGGGCTGCCAGCCTGGCGTCCATCGAGCCTCGAAGCTTTGCGGCGGTCTATGACGGCCACAAGCGCAGCGAGTCAGCAGAGACGGCGCGCCATCGGCTGCATGCCCTCCTGGCCAAGTGAGCCCCCCTTGCCCGGTGCACTTCACTGTGCACTGTTCCACTGTGGAGTGCGGGCCCTTCACCCAGTTAATGAAAACAAGCCAGGGGGATCCTTGATGAGCCATTCAGGGTCATTCACCTAAGATAGAATGTGCTTGCTTGCAATCAGCAGAGAGAAGGATCTCAGGCTGCCACCTGCGTGCAGGGAGCCGGCGGTGTTTGGGATGCAGGGGCAGAGCGCGCGGGACGAGGTGTTTGGCGCGATCAAGAGGGCGTTCCTGACGCTGGACGATGAGATCCTGACACAAGCGCACGAAAGCGGTTGCGCTGACTGCCAATTTGGCGGCACCACCGCCCTCATGGCCCTGCGCATCGGCCATGTGAGCCACCCATCTTGGCCCTTGCAGTGACTCATCTGTTCCCCTTTGTCACCCATTTGCTGACAGTGCGCTCTCCTTTGGGTGGGAATTGATACAGAGCTAGCCGGATGTGCATTCCATGCTGCAACACCAATTTTTCCTATCTGGGGGATCTAGGTGTCTCTGCTCTCTGCCTTGTACCTCTGTACCGTGTGACTCATAATTTCAAGACCTTGAGCCCACGCGCATCTGATCGCAAGCCTGGCGCAGTCGGATTGTTGACAATCTTATCACCGCGCCTGACTCCTGAGTTGTCTGCATTCGTCTCACACGGCGCAATTGTCATGCTGAGAGCTGTTGTCTGTCAGAGAACTTCGGGGGGGGGGGGGGGGGCAGTGGACCAAATTGGCAGCGCATGGGACCATAATTGTCGGATCACATACCCGTCTCAAAAGGGGTTCCCTGTCACTGTCACAGGTGCTGTATCTGGCTCACGTGGGGGACAGCGGGGCGGTGATGGTGTGCACGGCGTACGACCTGCACTTCCCGCTGCGGCTGACCACGGACCACAAGCCCAACCGGCCGGACGAGCATGCGCGCATCGCCGGGGCCGGGGGCGCCATCGACGAGCGCCACAACCGCGTCGTGTCCGAGCCCAAGCCCCACAACGGCCGCGTCACCCTCCTCTCCATGTCCCGGTGCGCACGCATTCTGAGTGGTCTCTCTCCAGCTCGGGTAACAGAAAGCTCTTGAGTTGTTACCAGGGCCAGTAAAATGTCACTCATCAAATGGAACAAAAAGCACTAGGCCGCGTCGCGGCACCCGTGCTTGGTCATGGTGAGCAGGTACTCTAAAAATTTCTGCTAGTATGCTCTATGTTTCCCTTGTGGAAGAATCCTGCAGATGGCTGGTACAGCATGTCCAGACATTATGTCGAGACAGCATGTATGCAGGCCTGCCCACAGCAATTTTCTCTGGGATCAGCTGGGCCAGGCTGCATGCATTTGTATGGCTGACGCGGGCGGTTAATCAGCGAGACAAGGAAATCATAATCCGGGTGCGAGTGGCACCGATGTGGCGTGCTGATGTGGCGCAGGTGTCTGGGGGACGCGCCCTTCAAGGCAGATGGGAAGGAGGTGGTGGACTGCACGCCCGAGATGCGGCGCATTGAGTTGCAGCCGGGCGACTCAGCGGTCGTGCTCGCTACGGATGGCCTCTGGGATGTCATGTCCGACACCGACGTCGTCAGCATTGTCACAAAGGCGCGTGCCACTCACTTTTCTTCACAATCAATTCTCAGACTAGAGCAGGCATCAATACTCAGTAAGGCAGTAGGACCGGTATTCACTGCCCCGCCTCTGGGAAGTATGTGAGCATCAAGATGCTTGCATGGTGCTCAATTTGTAGTCAAGCGCAGTGCTGCCAATGTTTTTTCTGTAGACTTTTAGTTTATATTTTTTAGAGTGTCAGTTCAGATTTTGATTTTTCTTGATCTGAACTTGTCAGTCCCCTTGCAGGTGCGCGGGGAGCTGGGGACAATCGATGACGGGGCGGCCGCACGCGTGGCGCAGGCGCTGGTGGATGAGTCACTGCGCAAGGGAACGCGCGACAACATCACCGCTCTTGTGCTGCTCAACACCTGGTCCTAGAGAGAATGCTCGTGGTGACGGCGATTTACGGGTACAAAGATATATCAAAACAATGTGATAAGCTGCCGCCTCGCAGCAACGCGAAATCTAGCATCATAGCTACATGTTCGTCGGTGGTGGAGTTTTAGAACACCTGCGTACACTTGCATGCACACAGACAAGTGGCAGGGCGTTGAGTGCAGGGATTAGGAGGGACCTTGGGTGTGAAGGCGCTGAGTGTGCTGTGGCATGCATGCCACTGCAACTTGGCTAGTTGTTGTGCTGCTTAGGACAGTTAGCAGTGCCTCACAATAGGGCGCTGATGCCTAGAGGGTTACGCGATACGTTCGGATCCTGGGTGTGCGGCAAAGCCTTTGGCTGCTTGCCAAAATGTGGAGGCAAGGGAGACTTTCGAAAGTATCTTCAAGGCTGTAGCATATGGTACTATGATAGGTGGCAAGATCTTCACAGAGTTCATGTGTGCATGCAACACACAAGCCAGATCAGAGAATTCTCAAGCGTGTGATCAGGGCGACGAAGAGGCTGTTCCAGCAGGAAAGCAGCAGAGAGGCTTAGTCAGCCCTGCCAACAGTAATATTTCTTTGCATGCAGGGCTTTGTTAGCTGTGTGTGCAAAATGTACACAAGCAGGGCCAACACTCTGGCTCTCTAATGTGGTGGGCCACTGGTCAGCTGCTGGGAGATCAGATGTGTCCCTTGCTCATACGCTGGTACATAGGAGTATTAGAAAGTGCACAACTGAATCCTACTCAAGTTATCATCTTGAACCTCGAGGAAATGCTCTGCACCAGTGAGTCCTACTTATGGCTGCTTCCAAATACATTGTTCTGAGTTATGAGCTGTACAACAGCTCCCACACCCCAATTAGCCTGGCAGGAAGAGGGCACCAGTGAAGTGGGTGTCAATTAAAATTGAGTCTTGGGGACCATATTATACAGCCTTTTCTGATCTGCATGACCCAATAATGATGCTGTGCTTAGAAAACCAGTGGTTGTATCGTGGCTTTATCTAGGCAGGCAAGCATCTGCCAGATGAGCCTGTGTGGTTAGCCGGCAGCTGCTCTGCCTCCAAATGTCCGCCCCAGAGGTGAATGGAAAAATCATGTTGTTCTGCATGAGTGCAGCCACAATGCCTGCCATTCTATTGCCAATTGGGTGTCATTGATTCCTCTGCAAATGCCAGCTTTATGAGTGGCAGGGCATTGTACACCCTGTAGCATAGATCACATGACCTGCCAGAATCCACCTGGCACAGGCCTGCCATATGGCATGCATGGCATCCAGTCATAGCCACCGTTGCTAGCGTTGCAACTATTGCTCAGTGACTGAGATCATAGGCACTGTTACGGACCTAGCTGTCAAGTCTGGGTGCTTCTGAACATCATGCCCACATCAGAATGAGGTTCAGCAGGCTTCCGGATCACAAATCCACCTTACTGCCGCCGTTTCTGGCAGACTGCTCGATGGCGAGGACCACTTGCTGAGTCAGCGTGGCGATCCTGGGCCAGTGCTTGTCTGGGCTGCCCCCTGCCCTGATGCTCTTTATGCAGCGCCCAAACGCTTCCCACATCAGCGTCTCCTGCGGCCGATCCAGGTGCACCTGCCCAAGCAATGCCATTTACGCATCACCCCTCCTACTCAACAATAGAAGGGAGATGTAGTACGGTAATCAACCCCTCCAGACCAGCACTGACATCTTCAAAGCACATTGACAGAAGCCTCTGTGAACACCAGCTACTGGGCAGGTTTCGACCAGCTCAGCACGGGCAACAGCACGATCATACTCGTGCAATTTAGGCGCCAAAAGGACTTTGGATATCGTGAAGAGTGCAGACGTGGTGGAGCCTAGGAGGTCACCGTGCGCTCCTCTGCGCTCTGAGCGACCCTGGTGGCGTTGTCCTCTAGGAATTTGCCATCCCTGACCTGGAACTGTGACACCTTCTCGGTGCGAGGGATGACAAAGTCCTCTAGCCTGATCGCGCCGCTGGTGCCAGCCACCTGCCAGCAGAAAGTGCTTCATGACTACCAGAAGCAGGCGTTCATCGACATGCTGTGCGTGCCCACCACCACCTGGAGCCTGAGCAACCATTGCCGCAATGCAATTTCGGTGAAGCATGCATGGCTCACCTCCAGATATTGGACTCCGGCGCGATCAAAGCCACACTGCATGGACACGCCTGTCGCTCAGAAGCACTGGGTGGTATATATTGGAGACCGGAACTGATAGAACGCTGCTGTTAGCGAAACTCTGAGGCCTTGCAGGAAAAATCTCTTGTTATGATTCAAACTGAGCTGCTAACATACAGCTGTCATTCTGGTAAGGGCTCGCACCTCAATGTGAGCCCTGCGCCCTTGTGTCCATACGAGCGTGGCCGCAATGTACAGAGGAACATCCCCTTTTGTGAAGATATACCCTGCATCCCATTGCAGTGTTACAACTCCCTTAGGATTGTATGTCCTCTTGGGCTTGAACTTGAGCAGGGCAACCTCAGAGAGATCATTTGCTCGCAGCATTTCGTGATCCTCTCCTAAGGATCAGACTTAATCCCTCAGCTCACCTGGGCAGGCCTGCACATACTGTGGTAGCTCAAAGTCATATGCCCACAGTGTCGCCCTCACATTGTACCAGCCCATGTCACCCAAACAGCCAAGCCCATCCAGCTCCTTTGACATCCGGATGTCTCCCCTTAGAAAAGACTCCGTGGCTGCGCGAATCAAAAGGCAAAATGAATTATAACTCCGGCTGTTGCACTGGGAGTAGCACGCCGAATAGGGGAGATGTCATGATCATGCTGAGGAGGCAGGAGGATTGTTTGTGTGCATTGACCATGCCTGGGAAGAAGAATGATGAGGTTACACTCCTCAGCAGGCCCACCGCCCTTGCATCGTCCAGCACAGAGCGCATGAGCGATGCCCGTGGATTGTGCATCCACATGGTGCCTGCCATGCAACACATCACCTTGCTGTCATGAGCATTTCAGCCATGCTGCTTTGCGCTGCATTACACCAACCACCATGCATGAGGTGTGCCGGCATGTGAGGAGGAGATGGACCCATGCCTTGTGTCGCATTGCCGGCAAACAAAATAGATAAAACTCACCATCCATGAGCTGCACACCGGCGTCTGCGCAGGCCTTCACCATGGTATCCGCATCTTCATTCGTCTGCAGAGCATGATGTGAGAGGTCACTGCCGTGCAATCATGACAAGGCAGCACTGCATGGCATGGCATCTCTAAGGCAATGATCAATTCTTTCTGCTGGAGTGAGCTAGTATTACTGCAGAAGGAGCGCTGCAGTCCTACCATGGCAATGGGCTTCTCAAGCAGTATGTGCTTCCCCTTTGCCGCAGCTGCCTCCACCCATTGGACGTGCATGGAGGTTGGTAGGGGGATGTAGACGGCAATGACTCGTGGATCATCTAGGACCTCCTCATAACTTCCATATGGTGTTGCGTCTTGAGCCCCCTCGACCTCCTTGATGAAGGCCTCCGACTTTGCTAATGTTCGACTGCCCACAGCTACCACCTCTGCACATGTCAAGAGAACTCCTCAGATCAATCTCCACTCCTATCTGTGCGGGATCTTTTGCAAAACCCTCCCCCCTCAGACACTGGCTTGAAGGTGTTCTTGCACACCTCAACATGACGCAATTCTAGAGAGAGCTAGGCACTGCACTAGCCTCGATATCACATGAAATATTATTTTCTTGTAAATCGAGGAGGTGATTTGTCGGCACTCACCCAGACCGTTTCTAGTCAGGGAGATGCCCCTGGCATTCTTTTTAGCTATTCCAGCTGCCCCAAGGATACCGATACCAATCTTATCCTCCTGTCCTGACATCGTGCCAATAATCAGACTAGAACCCCCAAGCTAATACTCTGATCAACCAGTTTCTAAAAGCAGCTTCCCTACCGCTGGAACCTGTCCTGTGTCTGTTTTGGCTCTGGCGTAATGAGGTGAGTCAGAATGCGTATGCCCGACGGCGATCCACCGTATCTAAACACCTCTCAACGTGGCACCGAGTTCCAAAGCAATTCAACTCTCAAGGAGCGACTACGGCCTTCTGCAAGTGACTTCATTCGCCTGCTCCTGACCACAGCCGAGTCTTCCAGCGCTTCGAGGTATGCCGCCTGCTCGCTTGAGTAAGATCTCGTTCGAGAAGGTTCCTCGGGGTTCACGCGCCCCCGCGCGGTTCACACGCCTTGCTTGCTCTAGGATCGAATGCACTGGCTGAGCAGGCTGTCAGGGATGTGGACAAGTTGCTTTGACGTGCATCTGTGTTGTTGACAAAGTTATGGGAGCGCGTTGGCGGTTCCTTGTTCAGTTCCTTGTACGTAATGGAAGCTTTGTTCCAGCTGTGTCAAGGCTTGCCTCAATGATTTTTCGTATGTAGCATCTGTATCCGTGACCGGGGCCATCGAGTCGGTTTACTGGCGACTGTAGTTGTAGAAGGATATCGTTGTGGTGACAGCAAAGGTGACATACTTGTGCTTCTGTTGTGCAGGTTCCAGTCAAGCACCCGCATTTCCACGATGCAGATCTTCGTTAAGGTATGTCCGTCGTGCGGTTTTACCCTGTCTAGTGTCTACTATTTGGATTGCTGTGGTGCTGGCACCTTTTCTGTCATCCTTGGCTGAAGCCTTGTTTGCTGCAGACCCTGACCGGCAAGACTATCACCCTGGAGGTGGAGTCTTCCGACACCATCGAGAACGTGAAGAGCAAGATCCAGGACAAGGAGGGCATCCCTCCTGACCAGCAGCGCCTGATCTTTGCTGGCAAGCAGCTTGAGGATGGCCGTACCCTGGCTGACTACAACATCCAGAAGGAGTCCACCCTGCACTTGGTGCTGCGTCTGCGTGGAGGCATGCAGATCTTTGTCAAGTGCGTGCCTGTTCCCCAGCTGCTTGTGTCTCCAGAATTACCTCCTCGTCTGCTCTGTGGCTCTATTCCTTAGACGTGAACTTACATATATCTTTCTGTTTGCAGGACCCTGACCGGCAAGACCATCACCCTGGAGGTGGAGTCTTCTGACACCATTGAGAATGTGAAGAGCAAGATTCAGGACAAGGAGGGAATCCCCCCGGACCAGCAGCGCCTTATCTTTGCCGGCAAGCAGCTTGAGGATGGCCGCACCCTGGCTGACTACAACATTCAGAAAGAGTCGACCCTTCACTTGGTGCTTCGCCTGCGTGGAGGCATGCAGATCTTTGTCAAGTGTGTCCTTGCTCCTCTAGCTGCCACGTTATGCAGCAGTCCCTATATGTCTCTTCTGCAGTTCTGTCTTTTGGCCATGAAGTTACAGCTGTCTTTGCTCACAAAGTGATGGCTGCTTCTACTGGTGTTTGCAGGACCCTGACCGGCAAGACCATCACTCTTGAGGTGGAGTCTTCTGACACCATCGAGAACGTGAAGAGCAAGATTCAGGACAAGGAGGGAATCCCCCCGGACCAGCAGCGCCTTATCTTTGCCGGCAAGCAGCTTGAGGATGGCCGCACCCTGGCTGACTACAACATCCAGAAAGAGTCGACCCTTCACTTGGTGCTTCGCCTGCGTGGAGGCATGCAGATCTTTGTCAAGTGTGTCCTTGCTCCTCTAGCTGCCACGTTATGCAGCAGTCCCTATATGTCTCTTCTGCAGTTCTGTCTTTTGGCCATGAAGTTACAGCTGTCTTTGCTCACATTTGATGGCTGCTTCTACTGGTGTTTGCAGGACCCTGACCGGCAAGACCATCACTCTTGAGGTGGAGTCTTCTGACACCATCGAGAACGTGAAGAGCAAGATCCAGGACAAGGAGGGAATCCCCCCGGACCAGCAGCGCCTTATCTTTGCCGGCAAGCAGCTTGAGGATGGCCGCACCCTGGCTGACTACAACATCCAGAAGGAGTCCACCCTTCACTTGGTGCTCCGCCTGCGTGGAGGCATGCAGATCTTCGTCAAGTGGGTTCCTATCCTGTAGCTCCACCACATGCATGCCAGGTCTTGTTGCTCTGACCTGCTGTCTGCTGAGGTTGTGTCATGCATGGAATGTGAACATCAAGCTTGGGCACTCTCTGAGCAGTCTTTACTGCTGCCTGCAGGACCCTGACCGGCAAGACCATCACTCTTGAGGTGGAGTCTTCTGACACCATTGAGAACGTGAAGAGCAAGATTCAGGACAAGGAGGGAATTCCTCCTGACCAGCAGCGCCTGATCTTTGCCGGCAAGCAGCTTGAGGATGGCCGCACCCTGGCTGACTACAACATCCAGAAGGAGTCCACCCTTCACTTGGTGCTGCGTCTGCGTGGAGGCATGCAGATCTTTGTCAAGTGAGTCTTCTTTTCCATTTGTGTTTGGTCTCTGCCATTGCCACATTGTGCTCTTTGTTCGGCTGCATGCGTTGCCATCTATGTGCAGGATCTCACTCCCCTGCTGTGACCTGCAGGACCCTGACCGGCAAGACCATCACCCTGGAGGTGGAGTCTTCTGACACCATTGAGAACGTGAAAAGCAAGATCCAGGACAAGGAGGGAATCCCCCCGGACCAGCAGCGCCTGATCTTTGCCGGCAAACAGCTCGAGGACGGCCGCACTCTGGCTGACTACAACATCCAGAAGGAGTCCACCCTGCACTTGGTACTGCGTCTACGTGGAGGCAACTGAGGTTTTAAAATGCTTTGAGGGTCGAGGCTTGCCTGTACCAGTAATGTGGAGATACGTCTATATGTGGATGGTGTGCAACACTGCAGCTGTCGCAAATCAAGCAGTGGAATTTCCTTGTGCCCTGTCCGGCATGGTATTATCGCGTGAATACTGATGTAGATGGATACATTGTACCTTGTAATCTTGAATAGCGTTCAAAATGATTCATAGCTATCCTTAATATTGACTAGCCTCATCTGCAACTTCCAACATACTTGACACCTCTCTTGCTGGTCACGATGGACAATTTGCAACTCTCAATGGTTAGGCTCCACAGGCACCAGGCTGACAAGGACGATTGAGCTGCCCCTCAGCAGCACTTGCTGGAGGTGTCTCACCCGCTTCTCCTGCTTCCAAATTAATCGGCTATTCTCCATCTTGCCACGCTTCTTATTGCCTGCATGTTAACGCATGCACACATACCAGTCACCAACCAGTGGACGGATCAGACCACACGCCAACATCAACAATGGGCAATTACATTGTTGCAGACCATGACATTATGTGTCGCGCTCTTCTTATTATTGATGTCAACAGGAAAGAAGGGCACCTTGCTGAGGGCTGTCCTCTGCTGGGTCAGCCTTCTCCCTTGCAGGCACGCCCACAACTTTGCTCCTCTCCACTCTCAGCCGCACCGTGTAGTGCTCATCCGTCTCCCACAGGATGAGGTTCATGTACTTGTCAAAGCCCCTCAGGAAGCCTGCACAGGCACAGGCAGCACTCCTTCAAACGCCCCTCTTCTTGCATGTATCAAAGAATTATGCACTGACAATATTGAATAACTTGTGCTGCAAGCCCTCATCCAGACCGAAAGAAGTGAGCTCAAGAGCACAGCCCGCAGAGAAAGGCTGCTTTGCGAGCCTGCGAGACGTCAGTGTTGTACACAATCTGATTCCACTCATCGGGATGCCTTTGGGTTGCAGGTTCTATTCCTGGGCTGTGGGGACGTCAGAGACACTCTTGCAGCGCGCAGGCGGGGGTCAGCGGACGTGCCTGTAGCAACGCCGCGGACGCCTCTCTGGTGCCGGGTGACGACGCGGAGCTTGAGCTCCCGGGAGCCACAGCACTTGCGCAGCAGCGACAGCGGCCCCTCGGGGACCGCGGCCGCAACCCGCTGCAGCGCCGGCGGCCGCTCTGCGGCCAGCGCAGCTTCCTGGCGGCTGCGCACTGTCGCCGTGCGTGCTCTCGCGCGCTCCAATGCTGCCTGGGCAGCCTGTTCAGGAACGCGGAGACCATGGAGCACAGTCAGCGCCGTGCACATTATGAGGCAGGCAGATCACAAGTACTGCATTGGTGGGCCAACCAGTCTTCCCTGATGCTTGATCTAACCGATTGATCCCAATGCAGGAGATGGAACATGGCTGGAATGTCCTGCACTGACCATTCTCTGTTGACAAGCTCTGGGAAAATTGCCGATTCCAGTGCCCCAATTTGTCCGACTTCTAGATTCTTGCTAAGCATGGAGTCTGAATCACTAAAACGTAAATGTTCAGACCGTGGAGCTGATTTTCCATGGATGATAAGGGTGTCTACAGACACCAATATGGGTGAGGTGCATCGGATGTGCGGCCGGTGCTGCCTCTCGCCTGACTGCTGGTGAGCACACTCACTGTGCACAGATGACATCAGCCATCCCAAAGACTTGCTGAAGGGTCTTCACTTCACTGGATGGTATATCAACATGCAAGGCAGGTGATGTGGGCGGGTAATGCACTGCAAGATGTGCCTCACCTGGGATCTGCGCCGCTTTGGGTTGACTGCCATCTTGGCAGCTCGCGACTCTGGCAGCTCTGCCGGCAAGATAGCCCTGCACTTGGATATATTATCCAGTGGCAGTACCTGCATGCACAACGATTGGAATTAGTTCCTTATAAAGTTGCATGAATAATTCCACTCTCTGCATGCATGTCAAAAGAATGGGGCACGCATCAGGCATTAGGTCCCTGGGGAGGAAATCAAGGGCATGGCATTAGGCGGTTTCCTTGGCTGACCTTGGGATTTGGAGGCAGGAGGCCTGGAGTGGACAGTGCCTTTGCAGCGTCAAACTGGGGGCTGAAGAAGTCCATGGTGGCATCATATTCAAGGGTACTGGGGGCCTCCTTGGCTTCTGCCATCTCCTTAACTGACCTGTGGTGGCAGGGGCTGACAGTGGTGATTAGTGATGATGATCCACAAGGCAGCAAAACACCCCAGATTTAGATAAATCAGCATGTTCTGTCACACCGCTGCATACATGTGCCAAGGAAACCTGCCGAAAAAAGTGGGATCAGAACAAAGGGATCAAGTTGAGAGCACCTTGACAGGCGAGATCTGTGCGAGCTCTCAACTCCGCCCTCGGTGTGCCCTGCAGCTGTTTCTTCCAACAGCCGCCCGCCTCTATCTGTGTTCCCACTGCCAAGCCGACGTATGTCATCCTGTGAGCTTCTGGGCACACCAGGGGCACTGCTGGCTCTCTCACAGCCCCTCTCGCTGTCGTATCTACCCCGGCTGCCATCATGCCTCCATCTACCCTCCAGCCTGTCTCTGCTGGCGCTGCGAGGAACATCACTTCTCCTGTGGTCACCTGCAGAGCCTGCATCGCCCCTCTGCGCATCCCTCTGCCCCCTTCTCTCCCCGTCTCTGCTGCGGCGCGTATCCAATGCGTCCCTCTCGCGCCTACTTCCTGTGGCGCTTGCCCGGTAACCATCTCCTCCAAAGACCCTATCGCACCCCCTGCTGCCGCTCCTATCGCGTCCATGACCCTTGTCAGCCCTGCTCTCAGTCCTTGGGGCGCTGTGAGACCTGTGCTCCCTCTGTTCCGACCTCCCGCCACTTGGCGAGCGGCGGCCGTCAGTTTTCCAGGCGGCTGTGCGACTACGCAGCACCTCTTCTCTGCACTCCGACCTCTCTCGTGCCTCCCTGAGATCTCTGTCCCGGCTATGGCGCCCGTCGCGGCTACTGGCGCGCCTCTCGCCACGGCTCTGCCCCCGGCAATCTGTCCTATAGTGCTTCTCTGGGCCCCTGTCATGCCGTCTGTCTGCCCTCCGGTGCTCCTGCCTGGGCAGCTCACTGTGGGATCTGCCGCTATGAGCATGCCTGGCTGGCGAGCGATATCGTAGGTGTCTACTTTCCCGAGCATCTGAGTCCCTGTCACGCCCACTGTCCTCCCCTCTGCCTCTGCTGCTGTCACCATCTCTGCGCCTGCTGCCCGCGGCCTCGCTGTGCTGCCCTGCTCTTTCACGCTCCTCGCTCCTGCGCCTTCTGGCTCGTTGTTCCTCTTCGCGGTCCCTGTCTCTCCACCTATCCTCAGGAGAATGCCTCTTCTTGTCTTCCTCTCTGCGGCGGTGCTCCCGCTCTGCTTCTCTCTGCCGGTGCCCACGCCGCTCTGCCCTGGATTCCTCCTTCTCCTGGCCCCTGCTTCTCCTGTCCCTGTTGCTGTTGTGGTGCTTATGGTTCTCTCCATCCTGTCGGGACCCCTCAACTCGGCTTCTCTCCCTGGCTGCATCCCTGCTCTTGGCTTCCTCCCGATGGCTGGCGTGATGGCTGTCCCGGCGGTCGCTCTGCCCATCCCTGCCCATCTCAGAGAAGGGCTCCCTCACCCGCCGACCCTGATCATCATCTTTCCCACTGGGGTCGTCTTTATGAAAGCTCGCCTTGTGGGAAGGCCTTGGAGGGCTTCTCCTGGGATGCACTTCACCTCTTCGCCTCTCCCTTTCCATATGTGCAGAATAACTTGCGATAAATTAATGTCTGCAACACCGATTTGAGATGTCAGATGCCTCAGATGCCTCAGCACTGAAATGGCGCGTCAAGACAAGCGATGCCTGCCGACGTTGCTACTGTGCAAGCCAGACATTAGGAACAATAAGAAAGAGAATTTGGATTGAACTGTCGTTTATCAATCGAGACAAAGCTCACCCGAATGTGTGAACTGTTTAGCCTGATCATGCAGACATGCCCTCTTCCAATATGTTTGCAACCCGCCTAAGAGATCTCCAGTAAAGAGTGCACACTCCATGCTTCATCATCACCGCAATTGAGCGTTTCGGATCCTGTGGATCCTGAGCAAAGACGGTAAATTAAGAGCACGTGAGTATCATGTGACCCAAACTTGGGTGCCCTCCAGATGCAGCCCTTCCGTGATGCCACAGGCCGTGTACAAGCCATCATCCTGCTTCGGATGATCCAAAATAGCTGTTGAAAGTCTCACTTTACTGGGATCGGCAATTGGCACCTTTGCAACATCCCATTTCAGCACAACAGTAGATCTGTAGTGGAAGTGCTGCTCGAGAGTCAGCCAAATAGACTAGTCCGATAATCCAGTTCTGTTGAACATGTGTTCCTGTTAAAATAAATTCGACTGTACGCCAAGTAGAGACAGTCACGCCTGAATGGTGGAGGCTAGCACTACGGGAGAGCCCATGGAGGCAGCCAAAGGAAAGGAAAAAGGAGCGTCAAATGCTGAGACCCTGATTGAAGCTGCGGCCAAGGGGGACATTGATGGGGTCAAGAAGCTGCTGGAAAGTGGTGCAGACCACTTGCACCAGGTCAGCTTCATCAAACAGGAACCTCGTTATTGACAAGCAGAGTGCTCCTGTCCTCGCTCAAAGGCCGCTGGACCCTCTGGCACTCCTATTGCCTCGCTGCATGCCGAAAAGAGCCCAGTGCTCGGTGGCTTCGCATCGAGCAGGGCATGATCTGCATTTGTTATTCGCAGGACGAGAGGGGGCAGAATGCGCTCATGCTGGCGTCCAGGGGAGGCCATGACCCCGTTGTGGAGCTCCTGCTGGAAGCAGGAACGCCATGGAACGCTTTTGACAAGGAGGGTCACTGCGCTGGGGACCTGGCCATGATGGCTGGCCACCAGTCGACCATCGATCTGCTGCTTGAAGCAGGTTTTAATTTTACCATGCATCTTTCACCTGTGCGATGCTTGACCGTTGACTCCGAAAGAACAACAATGCACCTGCTTGGCAGGTCGGAAGGAAATCCCTGCTACTGGACAGCTTCTTCATGATGTCTGATGCCAAGTATGATGTGGGGGATGCGCTCCGGCTGCCAGTAGTGTTGCTGGCCTTGTTGCATTCGTTGATAATCTTTTCCAACTGCATTGGCAACTTGCAGTGGCTGAACAGTCCTTTTGACTTGCTAGGTGTGCGGGCGGAGATGGTATTGGGAGCGCTGGAGAGAAAGCTTGGGAAAGAGGCAGCAGGGCCCAGTCACGAGTACCTGCAGCAGAGGCTGCAGTACGATGCCGCCAGCGAGCGGCTGATGGATGCTGATGACAGGGCAGTCATGATGGCCTGGGAAGGGTGGGGCACCGTCACCAGCTGCCCTGTGCTTCGCCACCCTGCATGCACCCGTTCTATTTTCTTTGACTCGCTCGCGTGGACATAATCCTGTTCCAGAATGATTCTGGGTGGCTCTGCATCATCACCCTACAACAGAGCAGTACTTTGTTCACTTTGTTTCCCTTTGGCACTTGCATATGCGGCGTGTCAGGCTCCATGTCATGCTGATGTGCATGTAACAGGAGCAACTGCAAGGCTGATGTGCATGCAGGCCGCTGATGGAGGCACATGCGCATGCTGTGGCAGCGTCGGGGGGGGATGTCTTGAATGTGGGTTTTGGACTCGGCCTTGTGGATGAGGTGCACTCTCTCTGCCCAGGTCGATAAATCCGGTGCCACGTGGTGCAACCCCTGCTTTCTTCCACAGGCTGCCACAATCCTCACAGAATAATTGTATGCCCATGCTGGCCATGAGGGCAGCTTTGCAAGGCCCCAAAGTCTTTTGTCACATGCCGTGACATGTCACCTTTTTTTCAAAACCTGTTGACGCCACCGTGGCGATGACATAATTGCTGACCTGGCGCTGACCTGTGCGCATGTGCAGGCCATCCAGCGGCGGAGCCCGCGGTCGCACACGATAGTGGAGGCGCATCCGGACGTGCACGCGCGCATGCTGGATCTCGGCTGGGACCAGCGGCCGGGCGTGCGCATCCTGTTCGGCCGCTGGCAGGACGTGCTGCCGCAGCTGGGCGCGCAGTTCGACGGCATCTTCTTCGACACCTACTCGGAGTTCTACGGTGACATGCAGTGAGTCACCCTCCCCCACATCCCGTGTCCTGTGCTTAGCCTGATTGCTCAGGGCCTGACTGGTGTCCTTTGTGCTCCGAGATGGGCGCAGGCTCTTGTCTTTGCTGAAATGCTGGGCTGCATTGTCGCATCCACGGTGGCGCGTTGGTGCGAGATACTGCAATTCTGTCACTTGCATACTGCTCAGGGGAACTGCCCTGTGCTGGTGGGATCGCTCCGTCTGATTGATCTGGCATTGTGCGACAGGGATTTTCATGCGCTGCTGCCAAAACTGCTGCACCCAGATGGCATCTACTCGTTCTTCCACGGCCTGGCAGCGGACAACGCATTCTTCCACGCAGTCTACAGCGAGATTGTGAAGCGTGAGCTGGCCAGCCTGGGCCTGTCCACGCAGTTTGTGCCGCTGCCCATCAACGTGGCAGACCCCAAAATTTGGGAGGGCGTCAGAAATAAGTACTGGCAGCTGGACACGTACTTTCTCCCAGTGTGCACCGTTGCAGACTCTGCCTTGGAAGCGTCGGAACAGGAGGACGCAAACTGATGGCTGGAAGCTGTGGCTTGATGTTGTTAGGGCGCCGTCTTCAGCTTGTAGCTTGCAAGGGCAAATGAATGTGGAACTGTGACTGCAAGGGTTGATTCATAAGACTCATTGGTCGATCTATGGAAAGCGTGAGTGGTGGGTAACAACATTGTGACAAACTTAACTTGTAAGTTTTTAACTTGTGAGTGCGGTGGTTCTCATGGCATAAATCTCTCCAAGCGAGGCAATTCCGCATGCAAGCAATGCAATTTCTCTTTCGTGCCAACTTCATTGGACAACGTGGATTTTCTGGCATGTGCAACTTGGACAGCTACAGCTGTTACAGGGACGGTCCCAGCTTAATTTCAGCTTCGAAGCCTTTCACTTGGCAAGCTTAATAGCGCCCCCGTCACACCTGAGCAATGCATGCAAACAGAGCAAATGCCTATTAGGAAGATTGCAAGCCTCATCTGGGCTTTAAACGAAAGCAGTGAGCTGAGAAATGCCCAGCAAATCCAAAAGAATTGGATCTTGAGCCATCATCACCACGTGGTTCTCACGTGGCCAATCACATGCTTCACGTTCACTCATTATCCCCTTTCCTCGTCATTGCCAACCACCGTTCATCCCCGTCAAAAGTTTGACTTTCGCAACGCAGTCTGGGCATACCACTTCTCCACTTTCTCACGGTAAAGAAATTCTACGAGGTTCTGAGGAGTGAGGAGTAGGTCAGCTTGTCACGTTACAGGTGATACTCGCGCTTCGGCCCATGACGCTCCAGGCTTGTGACGCGCTTTCATGTCACAAGCTTTCTCACCTTTGGCTGCAGTATCGATGTATATTCTCACACATATTGGCATATTCAAGGTTTCAAGATGTCTAAAAAGTTCCCGTGGGATGCTCAGCTTCTCTCGTCGAAATCCGCCGAAAATGACGGCTTACGTTTGAATGCAGAGGTGGAGCAAGGACAACTGAGAGGCAGGATGACGGGCGTAGCAAGGTTCGTGGTTGCCCTCTTCATTCGCTTGCAAGGGCAGAGGCCAGGGTACACACGCAAGAGGAGCAAAACGTAGACGGGGGAGTGAGCCAGGATGAGAGAAAGATGTGTTACCTGGATCACGTGCATTAGCCGTGAGCTGAGAAAGCTGCAGTCCTGCTGTGGTCTGCATCCTTTGTAGGATGTTTGGTGCCATGCCCCTAAGTCCTGCGCCTCGAAGCAGTGAAACTGCCTCAACACAACCGTATGCGAGATCCGTTCACAATACCCCTCTGTCAGTTTTGAGGATAGCGAAGTGCATGCCACTGTGTGTTTAGGAATTTCTCAGGGTAAGGGACTTTGGGAGAGATATTGTGCACTTGATGGCGTCTTCTCTGAGCACCCGTGTGTGGGCTGTCACCTTACGGATTTGGTTGACACTCCCATGCGTCTGTCCCCTGTACGGCATCGCTCCTGGTCTTCTGCAATTGCAGCTGTATCTGATATCGCTGTGTCCCTTGTGCAGGTATCTTGGCGTCCTGTTGGTAGCATGTGCAGTTTCAGGCGCATACGCAGGACGCGGCGCCCAAATGCGGAATCTGCAGGCGAAGAGCGAGAATGTTCTCACTGTTGAGCAGGCGTACAACGACCAGGTACCATCCTGCTTCTTGACGGCCAATCACCTCATTGGCTTATTAATGCAAAGCTCCTTTGGAGTCAAAAATTGAACGACTGCTGACTCAAACGTCCCGTCACCAACGTGCCATTTATCCTTCTTGTCATTGCAAGCACTGAAAGCTTTACCATCCATACTTATGCCCTGAACAAATGCTGAGCTTGGGCCAGAGAGAATGCTTACCCGGCTGGTGCTTATCTGTGGCCAGGTTGACCAGCTGGCAGAGATGATTTCTTCAGTCTTCATGGTGCACCACGGCAGCAACCTGCAGGCCTTCCAAAGCCTGAATGTATCCCAAGTTGTCCTGGCTGCCGAGATGGGCCTGGTCGCCTTCTTCGAATCAGTGGAGAATTACATCAAAGGCACCATTGGCCTCGTCACAAACCTGCCCGAGAACCTTGCAGGCCTCCCTAAGAACGTGCGCACCTCACTCTTACGCAGCAAACTCGAGTGCCACACCTTTTCTTTTCCTCACCACTGCATCCATTCCGTAAAGACATTATCCTGGTCATGTTGCACCAGATGCCTTCTTAGACAGCAGTTCTGGTCCCAAGCATGTCCTGCAAATGCACACAGGGTCGTATTTGTTGCGCTTGCATGCATGCCTAGTTCAGCCAGTGATCTGCTGGCATGCAACTGCATCATTTCACAGCTTGTGCTGATGTGCATTTGTGCCGCGCCATGTTGACTGGCTCATTGCACAGCTCGTGCTGACATCAAGTTTGTGCCGTGCAGATCTCCGACGCGCTCGCCCCAGAGAACCAGCCGGACGCCACCCAGCTGGCCAACACCACCTACCTCATGGAGCAGTTTGAGGAACTGGTGGCCGGCCTTGAGAACCCCGCCGCTATTGCCGGCAGTGGCGCTGTCTTCTCCTATGCGCCATGCTTCGTCAACTTCGCACCCGCAGGTGCGCCCCCTTGCCTTGACCCTTCCCATGCATGCATGCCCACAGCCAGCTGTGTTGACTGGAGTCCAGAGCTCTTCCCCTTGCCTCTTGTCATGCAGCTCTGCCTTTGGTGACACCTGTCGCGAACACAGATGCCTTACAGATCCACCTGCCTAGACACTCGCACGTCTTGTCTTGTGTGCAAGTCTCTACCCTGCTTCGAGCGTGCTCTGTTAAACTCCCTTCAAAAACACCCTGTGAGCAGCGACTGACTGCCATGACTTTGTGTTGTGCAGCCGTGGGTGTGTCCGCCACCGGTATCAGCATCGCCCCCTCTCTGGCCGTGATCACCCCCGAGGGTGTCAACATCCAGCCCCAGGGACTCAACATCCAGCCCGTGCTCATCACCATCTTCCCTGTCGGCGTCAACGTGCAGCCCCAGGTAACCACACCTCCCCTCCTCCCTTCATAAACTTTGTGCTGCCCTCCCAGCCCTGCCATCCTGTGCTTTTAACTGTCTCCGCGCACAAGTGGCAGCCTGTTTTATGATCTGTGCTGACTGTCAATCTGATTGCCAAGTACACATCTGGACCTTGGGCACAAGGAGTGCAACGTCCTCCAGCAAGAGAAAAGACTGCTGATGTAAGCTGGTGCTGGCATGCAGGGACTGAATATCGCGCCCGCCCTGATCGCCGTGACCCCCGGCCGCGTGTCCATCAACCCCCAGGGAGGCACCATCGGCCCTGCCCTCATCTCCGTCTCCGCCGAGCAGCCATAGATCGGCTCTTCTCTGCGCGCACACTCGAGCAGTCACAGCCGGGCAATATGCGCGGCGCAGTCTGCCGTGGTACCCTGCACTCTGCCCTGCCATGTGTGCTTGACAGGCACAGTAGTCATGACATCTGCCACCCAATAATAAAGCGTTACAAACATTCATTCTCTGACGGCGGGTCAAAGCCGGAGGCAGGTTGCCACCTGCGAATGGCTGGCTCGCAGAGTCTCTGTGTGCATTTCCCACCATCCTGTTTTGGCTGGCAGGGGAAGTGCCTGATGGATGGCCTGTGGCTTGGACGGATCAAGGGTGCTTTGGAAGTGTGAATAGGTTCGGGATTGATTTCTGTGCCTGGCTGCTATGTAGTTGCTGACCCCGCAGCTTTGCCAGCCACGGTATTTCATTCAGAGGGTGTAATTGCAACGTACGTGAAGCCGCACTTGGTTTGAAGTCAGGCTGGTTTGGTGACATTTCATGACTGGATGGGGAAATACTATTTGACTGGGTTGGGGGTGACTATTTTTGACTGACTCAACAAGGGAGGTCCCTTGACATGCAAACGCGCACACTGTGAGAGCCAGGCTCACTGCTTCTGGTCGATTTGACCCTCCAGTTTGTTGCATTTGCCGAATGCAAGCTATTTATATTCGCACTGAATATGTAACATATATTCTGGGGTCGAGCAGCCTGTTCCTTTGCACATGCGCATACATGCACGCATCTGCTGTAGCACTCTAGACATACTGATCAAAAACATTTTGCTGGTGACAAACAGACATCCACAATTGTAGAGCTGCAATCATTGAAGCAAACATGCAGATGTCCAGGTCATTGCTAGCTAGAAACCAACACTCAACTGAATCACACTTCTGTGCAAATGACTCCGGCATTCTGTTGAGACTCACAGATCCCTGCTAACACTGGCAATGGCCGAGTGCTTGTAATCCTCTTCATGTGTGTTGCCAAGATCTAGATCACGGGTGGAATGTTGGCCTTTCAAGGACAACACCTTTGCCTCAGAAAGCATTCACGTGCGCTCATGTATCTGTCACTGTAATGCTCAAGGCAGAACATCAGAGCCAGATGTCTGAGGAGCAGTCTCCTCCAGGGTACCGGACCTGCAGGCCAACCCAGTGGTCGAAGTGATTTCACTGCAACTTAGTGTGAGCCGTGTGATGCTGACACACTGCCACTCCCTACAACCTTCCCGCCCAGAGCATGCCGGATGGGCATGGGTGACGGATACTCTAAGATACATGCCAGGCCCCAGTGGCTGGAGCGTGTCATCGTTTACAGGGTCCAAAGACATTGTTTATCTTTCTTGGTTGAGAATATGAGCCAAAGCAGATGATCACCTCGTGAGCAAGTGCAGGGCCGTCTGGCTCAGCACCAAAGTCGACAAAGAAGTTGTGGTTGATCGTTAAGCCGCCATTGACATTGTCCACATCAACCTGCACAACACATCCCAGCACCTCAGCCATTCCTCTCTCACCTAGAGGAGAGATGAGGAGAGATGCTCCCCTTGTACTGATAACACTAATGGGTGAACGTCCTCTGTGGAAGGTACTGTGGTTGCATGCTTTTTTGGGTTGCATGCTTCCTCGATGTCCCTTTTGGCAGCTCGATATCACAGTCCCCATCAACAGGTCTTCCAAAAGGAGAAAAGCATGCCTGCAGGATGTAGCCGCCCTTCTTCTCCATGTCTGGGTAGAACTGGGCGTCCCAGGGGCTGAACAGCGAGTTGGTCACATACAGCCGCTTTCCATCCAGCCTGCAACACCACACACTCCTCTATAACAAATCAGCCCTTCTGCAATGCAGCCGCTCGCACGACACTGACAATGGCACTCTTCGTGATCTCTCAGCAGAGCTGCAAGCCTTTCAAATGAGGGAAGCAGCTGCAGCAGTGCAACAAGACCCTCATGGGTGTCGCTACCTATCAGCTTCATCTGAATCCTATCTATATCTGACTGCAGCTAATCCGGCTTCAGTCAATCAAGCATATCTTGAGGCCAGGGGCTCACGAGAGCTGCAGCATTTGGGGCCCGCCCTGCAGCTCATGTCCCTGGACTGTGGGCACCTCTGGGGCCTCTGGGACGTCCTCTGGCAGTCCTCCCAGCACCTGCGCTAGCAAGTAGTCTATTCAATTCTTCTTCTTTAATAGTGGGTATCCCTCTTGATCGCCACAATGGCGTGCGCCCAACCGCATGCCCCTCACAGCCTCAAACTCTCAACCTGCGATCAATGCCTACCAGCAGATCAAATTCATGGCAAATGTGCTAAGAGGCAGAGGCCCACTGAGCATGTGTGCAGGCTGCGCTGTGCAATGGCTGCCTGAAGTACTTTGGCAGAGAAATCTGTTGATTTGCGGTCAGATGAGGCAGTCGGGGAAAGGCGGCCGCACCTTGACTGGGCCGCCCTTGCGGATGCTGCCACCCACAAACAGCCGCCCGGCCAGCTTGGGGTGCTCCGGATCGCTGCACACCCACACCACGCCATTATGCTCATCATGCAAGTTCAATCCATTTGCATTTGGTAATTGACCGCCCACATTACCATATCGCCCACAGTGCACGCCAAGTGCTTGCCGAGAAGAAGCAACATGGCATATACAGGCGCAGCTGACGAAACCCTTGACGGGCCGGTGGCATCGCAACCATGCCTGACATGGGTTTTCCTCTAGATCCTCAGGAAACAAGATGACTATCACTTGGGCAATGTTGTACATGCCATGCAAAGCAGGCATGCCGAGACATGCATGGCTTGGTCCTGGTATGGTGCTTCAGTGGTGCAAGGGCGTGCGTGCCTGATGTCGTACTGGACGATGTCGCCGCGGAGCCAGTTGGAGAAGTAGAGGAAGCGGTCGTCGAGGGAGATGAGGATGTCGGTGATCAGGGGCGGCAGCTCTGGCAGCGCCCACCCCTCCACCTTCGTCCACTCCTGCCGGATCACCACGCTTGTCTTCCACCCCCCATCCTCCCCCTGCAGAGCGGCAAAATGTGTTTATGATCATGTTCATGCGTGCGTGCACACAAAATGATAGTGACTACTACATATTTCTCCCGGGGCCAAGAAGAGAAGGGCCCTTGCAAAGCCCTGCATGCCGAGCACCGCACAGCATGGCACAGCGCAGCATGGCCAAGGCTGAGCATGCCCTGGACCCGGAAGAAGAACAGGGCAGCACTAAAACTTTCCGCACCAAGCAAAGCGCAGCCGAGCACAGCTCAGCACAGCGCACCTTGGTGAAGTGGATGACGTTGGAGGAGAGGGCGGCGCCCACAAAGCCGTGGGGCTGGGAGGGGTCATGCAGGAAGCGGGTCTCCAGGGGGATCAGCCCATCGGGTCCCAGCTTGATGGTCTGCACCACCTCGCGCTTCTCCCAGTCCCAGAACGTCAGCGTGTCGCCGTACGCCGTCGGGACGTCCGCGGGGTTGAAGCCCTGCGAGGGTTCAGAGCAGGGGGTTTAAGCTATGCGGGTAAGTCCTGCTGACGCCGTTCAGCACGGTGGCCTATCAAGTCTTTTAGATGAGCATGCTGCAGGTAAGTGCAGAGGCTAAGCTCCCCGTTGCCACACCTCTAACATAAATGGGGTGCAGCCCGCTGCTCCCGCCACAATGTTCCAAGAACACTGATAATTCTGATACCCATCTGTGTTGAGTTTGCAGGGCGCAGGTGGCACAGCAAGCCACTTGCTGCCCTGCATAGCATTCAGAGAAGAAGCACCTTGGTGAAGCTGGAAGGAGCCCCCCACTGCGAGCTGACCATGACATTGTGCCGAGGCTGGTACCTGCAGGCGTTCACTCTGTTGGTGGGCTGTCCCATGCTACATTCTCCTCATCTATGGCACAAAATTTGCAACAGCACCAAACGTGGCTGCAGCGCTCACCAGAAGTCGTAGCCATAGTCGGTGACTGTGTCTGACCACGTCCCCTTCACCTGCCAGGAAAATCTGAACGGACTGAAGTATGGGCTTGCAATACAACAATGTCAGGAAATATGCCTTGCACTTGGTGAAAGTTCAATCAGTGCACTTTGTATAAGAACAATCAGTGAAGGCCCTGATACCTTGAAGTCCTCGTCGAGCAGAACAAACCCGCCCTTGGGCTTCCCGTCAACATCCCCCATGGCACTCACCATGATCTCCCCTGCAGAAAGCCTCAGTGTCGCAGCATTGTTGCAAAGCTGACATAGCCAACAATGGAAAGAGGTGAATTGAAGGATATGAAAACTCTTTCTGCGAGCCAAAATACCAACCTGATCCCAGGCAGTGCGATGAGTGCAAGTAAGCCAGGCCTGCAGGTGGCAATGACAGTCAGAGTCAGGGAAAGGGTGCAGATGAGACAGCAGATACATATAGATCAGAGAAAACACGGCGGCATGCCCAGCGCTGGTACAAGTTGAGGGCATATACCTGTCTTGCTCTGAATCTCCTCTGGCTCCACAATCTTGGCCAAGGAGGGGGCCCTTGGATCTGAAGCCACATCCACTCCTGCAGAGAAGACATTCAATAATAAAGATCTTCACCGTACAGCGAGCCAGGGATTCTGAGCTAAGGGGAGGGAGATGCTGCAAACTTACCATACACACGGCCAGTGCCTAATGCTGGCAGCACAAGGAGGCTCCGAGATCTGCTGGAGTCACCGTGGCAGCTGGAACAGGCATTCCAACCACTGTGGTGTAGCTCATCCCCCTGATGAGACCATGCAGCCGTTAGTCAGTCATCCAGACAAAGTTTTTATGTGTCCCTTAGCCCACTTTGCTAGGCGGCAGTGCGGGCATCAGATATACGAGTTGCGCACCTTGTAGGGCATGGGAAGCCTGTGAATGACCTGCGACAGCAGCATTCACTGTTAGGCTGCTTTGTCTTGTGAAGCTAGTAACAAATCAAAAGAGACCATCCATTAAGTTGGGGCAATATTTGCCTGACTGTATGTGGCACTCTCGGGATCAACATCGACGGTTGCTAGGTAGTCAGGACGAGAACCATCCGCAACAATGGCTGGCAAGTACACCAGCTTCTCTCTCGGCCCCTTCGTCGCTTCCTGGGAATTTTAAGGGAGGTGTCTCAGGCATTGGTGAGACCGTGATCATGCCAGATATGAAAAACATCACAGTAACGCGGTAGTTTGAAACTGGATGAGCTCTACTGCATTTGAGGTTTGATGACTCTTCCCATGTTGTCTTGGGCACTACGACAAACGCTACTTCACCAGCGCGCTGCGTGCAGGCTTTTGCTAGCGCGTTCTAAATCTGAAGGTGCAGCAAATAAAAAAGGCATGCCGAATGAAGAAGTCTTAATCTCACCAAGGGAGTCGCATAGCCAGGTCCCTTACAACAGCTCATCTTTGACGTGTCTTCCAGGAAAAATTCCTTGCTCGCACAAGCAGGGGCAAGATGCCAAGAACGGCGGACTCTGATCCCCACTGGTGGTTGTAGTACACGAGAAACGGTCCACTGCGACAGATCTATGCAAGATCTGAGCACACGTCCGCACGAGGCCGCAGCCCGGCCGATGACACGTATGCACATGCAACCAGAATTCAACCTTGGAACAGATTGTGCACAGCAGTTGTTCGTTTTAGCGAGAACTGGATCCTTCACAAGAGACCGTAATTTTCTCCTTTACGTAGCATGCCAAGAACGGACTGAACTTGTAATGGTGGCTCAGATCAAGCAGCTGTCTTCTCACGCTGTTGCGAAGCTTCGATCTGACGTGATCGTCACAAGCATATCTCAAGCTATTGAAGAAGTTGTGTGCAACAGCTTGGATGCCGGGGCAACGGAGATCAAGGTATGTAGCTTTGTCTGCTATGTACGTGCTCTACATCCCTGATTATGCAATGATGTACAGCCCATTTTGGTGAACGCATTGTCTCAGAAATCGAAGATGTAAATACTCCGTGTGTGTGGCACTGCTCAATCAGGTGGATGTCAAGCCAAGCCAATTAAGCTTCAAAGTTGAAGACAACGGCCATGGGATACCATCCACCTCTTTTGGACAGCTGGCCGTGCGCCATGCGACCTCAAAGGTGCAGGGCTCCAGAGAGATGACACAGGGCCTAATCACTTTGGGTTTCAGGTGGGTTCCTGCACAGTACTGTCCTCCTACAGCTTCAGTATGCCACAACAGCATACTCACAAGATCATGCCACAGGGGGGAAGCACTTGCATCTCTTGCGGAGGCGGCCTGTCTGGAGATCACATCCAAGGCAAGAGGGGCCTTTGAGACGCACACCAAGCTCCTGCAAGGGGGGCGGGTCCTCAAGGAAGGGCTTGCGCTTGAACAGCGGATCAAGCAGGGCACAAGGGTGACCGTCAGGGACCTCTTCTTCAACAAGCCAGTGCGCAGGAAGCATCTCATTGGGGCAGGGTACGCTCTCTTACACTACCTCTATCTATACACAAGCAGTGCTGACCACCACCCTCAAGCACTTTTGCTCCTGGACGAGGCTACTTTAGATGCCACTGGTGAATGCAGGATCAAGAAGGAAGTGGATGACTGTAGAGAGCACATCCTGCGGTTGGCGCTGCCGCGCTCGAATGTGGGCTTCACCTTTGTGGACAGCATGCGTCATGACGTGCTGCTTTGCCTGAAAAGGGTGAGCCAAGTTGCCGCAGCCGCCCTTACAGCGCCAATTGCTACTTTTCAGAACCTTTGAGGTATTCATCACCTTCCTTCCTGCCTATCACCTTGCTAATTACAATGTTGCTCCATTTAGGGCCGCACAGAAAGGGATGTCCTGCCGCTGGTGTTTGGGCAGCGGCTGGTACAATGTGGGGCATGCCATGATGGGCCCATCAAGGCCGAGCTCTACATATGCAACCCGCTGGAGGGCTTTGCCTCCAAAGCACGCCAGTACATGTATGTGAACGGCCGCTATGTCAGCGGGGATGCCGCCTCCAAGCTCCTCAATGACCTCTTCCAGCAGGTACGTACATATTCCCATTTTACAGAATTGACATCTTCTCAGCATTGTTGCAGACACCTGCCTTGTGCTGCTGAAGCAACCGAAAACTAGGCAATATGCACGGACAATCAGTCTCTCGCTGTAAGATGAGGGTGTGCTGATACATTGCATGCATGCGCAGCTGCTGCAGGACCTGAACAGGCGCGGCTGCGAGCAGCAGGGCAGGCTGCGGCGCTTCCCGGCCTTCATCTGCCACATCAGCTGCCCGCCCGGCCTGCCCGACGTGACCGCCCGGCCAGACAAGACCGCCGTACAGTTTACTGACTGGACCCCGGTGCTCAGCGCTGTCCGAGGCGCCGCCATGCAGGCCTGGCACGAATTTGCCCCCCTCTGGCTGCTCACCCCTCGCCCCGCCTCAGCCCCGGCCCAGCCGTCAGCTACACAGCCCAGAGAGTCATTGGCAGCAGTTGGCAGTCAGGGAGGGGCAAGCTGTGCAGCCGCGGAGGGCATGTCAGCGGTGCAGCGGGCGAAGGCGGCTTCTTGCGGCGCAGCAGTTGCGGCAGGAGGCAGAGACAGGGCGGAGCACAGGGCGGCAAAGCGGGTCCGCTTCTCGCTTGATGCTGAAATTGACACCGCCCGCATGGGCATGGAATCTGCACCTGGGGGGCCCCTCAGGACGCAGGAAGGCCCAGCAGAGCCTGCTCATGGGTCAGCATGGATGCGCAGCGGCAGCTTGCAGGATGCGTCAGAGGCAGCCTGGCTGGACGTGAGTCAAGGAGATGCCAGCCGAGCAGCCATCCCTGCGTTGAGCTGGCTGCACAGCAGTGACTGGGACGGACAGCCAACCCATTGCTGGAGTGAGAACGCAGCAGAAGAGGCACAGCAAGCAGAGGTGGGCGTCAGTGATCCTGAAGGAGCCAGCATGGCAGGCGTAAGGGGGAGCTTTGAAGGTCCAGACAGTGGCATCGGGCCATCGGGCTTCCCACAGAGCCCCAGCACAGCTGCCTTTGCTGCGCAGCTGCCCCACTCACCCACGCTGCCCAGCCCTGCACGCTACTCGCCAGAAGATTTCATTGCCAGCCCAAGTGCACCTGCAGGCAGTACAGAGCGCCAGTGGCAGCCGCAGCTTGGCTTCCGCGTGCAGCGGCGCCCATGTGGGCCCAGCTTGGCACCAGAGGGACGTCGGAATGTTGCAGGCTGCAGCATGACGGACCAGATTCAGTCACCCAGCAGCTCCGCGGGACTCAACGGCGAGCCTCTCTGGCCGGCAGATGCTCAGATGGCTTCGGCAAGCGGGCAGAGCATGGACAGTGCACTCGCAGAATGGATGGAAAGGGATGACGAGGAGTGCGAGACGCTTGCAGCAGCACTCTGCCGTGCAGATGAGGCTGCCCAGCTTCCTGCTGGACACAGCGAGGGACCTAGTCTCTCAAATCAGCAGCAGCAGCAGCAGAAACAATTGGGGAGGGCAGAGAGGAGTGCGGAGGCGGACATTGCGGATCTGCTTGAGGGCTGCGTGGCCAATCGCAGGCCGCCAGCTGGCAGGCAGCGCGCCAGCTCAGCGCCACCTCACCACCGGTCGCGCATGCGCGCGGCCCACACCAACCCACTCGCCAGCCTGTGCTCCTCTGGCAGAGGCCTCACCTCCCTCCACGATCCTCCAGCCAACCATGCAGCATGTGGGCAGCCTGGAATCAGCATGGAGGAGTGCCAGGCAAAGGAGGGGAGTGGACGAAGGCAGAGTGCCAGCACTGTGCCGGCGAAGAGGAGAGGGAAGCGCGGATCCCAGACAGTGTCAGGCGTGTGCAGCAGGCCTGGGCTGGCAATGGCCCCCAAGAGGCAGCAGCGACATCCAGATGCTGGGTCAGAGCCGCTCAGCGAAGCAAATTTGACACACAACAGTGCTCCGGAGGGAGGCCGAGCAGAGGAAGCAGGAAGGAACTCGTGTGCATCAGGAGGAAGTGGCGCATGTGAGCTCTTGGCAGAGGACGAGTGTGCGGATGCGCAAGCAGCAGGGCATCAGAGGAACGTCCTGATGCACGCACCTGCTCGGCGGCGCAGGCCACAGAGAACAGCAGAGCTATGTGGCATCGGCCGCGCTGCCGGGGATGTCCTGGCATGCATGGCAGCAGAAACACAGCAAGGTCCAGCATCTCTGATCAGCAGCTTTGACCAGGCAGAAAAAGGAGCCTTGCAGCCTTCACAGTGCCACCCACTTCCTGATGATCGCTCCCCACAGCTCAGGAGCGCAGCAGAGCCTCTACAAGGGGCGTCAGAAACAGATATTCAGAGGGGCAACCTGCCAGGAACAGATGCAGCAGCAAGCAGAGCTGTGGGACAGTCAGATCAGTCATCTGCGGTCATGATCAGTCATGATGGCGGCGCAGCGGCGGCGGTTCAGGGTGGCACTTTGGCGGATCTGCTGCGCGAGTGGGTCAACCCGGCGTGCGCGTCCAGTCAGCGGCAGGTGCCTGATCTGGCCGGCCTGGCATGCGGCAATCTTCTGGGCCTTGTGCCTGCCTCCATCACAAAGAAGGCCCTTGCCGCTGCTCGGCCCCTGCGCCAGGTGCTTCCATTTGCCATAGCAACACTCAACTTCCACGTCAACAGCTTTGGTGTACTGTGTTTGTAGGGAATTTTTTGAGGCAGCAAAGTAGCTCTGCTTAGATCTCCTTATAGCTTAGCATAGCTTATAGTGGCGCTGGGCAATCTCATGCTGAAGTATAACGAGCTTTGGCTGCTGCGGAGCAATATGTTGTAGTCCGTTGAGGGTGAAATGTGTTTGAACAGGTGGACAGGAAGTTCATCCCGCTGGTGTGCGGCTCCCAGCTGGCCATCATGGATCAGCACGCGGCCGATGAGCGCGTCCAGCTGGAACATCTGCAAGACCAGGTCGGTGACTGATTGTGTGTCACACAACCAAGACTCTGTGTTGCATCATTTGAGGTGCTTGCAAGTTTTGAGAGCATATCTGCATTTGGATAGTAGTGTGTGAGTCTTTCATGCGCTGCCGGATTGCTTCTAAATGACAGATCTGTATCCATGCATTGAAATACGGTACATTTTGCGGATTCTGAAGCTTGGTACTTGCCAAATCCAACCATGTTGTGCCCATGCTTTGACGTTTGCTATGAGTGTACTGTACATAATAACAGTGTTTGTCCTGCATGCAGGTGGTGGGTGCGGGTGGTGTGCCTGTGGCCACGCACAGCTGCACGCTGTCACCTCCACAGCCACTGGACATCAGCGCAGCGGAGCAGCACACGCTGGACAGGTTCAACGACATCCTGGAGGCCTGGGGCTGGCACTGGGACATTCCTGGCGCATGCACTATCGAATCTGCAGCAGCACACGGTGGCGCCAGGCTGACACATGCTGCTGTGGTGCTGGGCACGCCCCTGAACGGGGTCGAGCTGCAGGTATGCTTCTCACATGCTTCCTTACTTGCAAAAGCGCATCAAGAACTGGAGTGGATGATGCGTGTGTTGGCTCAGGACCATGCATGTGATGCGCGCAGACGGGTGCTACTACTTGCGATTTATTTGTGTTGTGCAGACCTTTCTGCATCAGCTGGAGAGCACTGGCGGCTCTGCCAAGGTGCCTCCAGGAGTCCTGCGCGTGCTGGCCTCCAAAGCCTGCCACTCTGCCATCCGGTGGGTGTCCCCTCTGATAGATGCGCTACAGCTTGCTTGTCATGCTGTGCATGCAAGATGCAGGAAACGGCACTAGTAGCCTGCCCATTTGTCCATGTGGCTGCTGAGTGGGGTTGCATGATAGGACAGGTTTGGAGACGTCCTGGATATCGATCAGTGTGAGCGGCTGCTGGAGAACCTGAAGAGTACCAGAGCCTGGCACTGCTGCGCGCATGGGCGTCCCACAGTGGCTCCTCTTGTGGACGTGACTGCTCTGCACAGAGTCATTGCTCTGCGAGGCTGCGCAAGCTAGCTGTGCCTGTTTGTGCCTGGAATGCCACATGCTCCTGTTTCCTTCCAATGCACGAGCCCATTTGTACATTACATCACATGTATTTGATTGCCAGTACTGCTGTATACCATTGCTCATGCTAGCACCTTGGTAAATGTGCACCTCACAGCTAACACATGATGGTTACTTGCATTACAAACTGTTGTAAAGCAACACTCACCACCATCAGTAATACTGTACAGTCCTAGGATACCTAGTACGTCTGGACACACGCGCCTTATAAGGTGCTCAAACATTATACGTGTCCATTTATGAAAGAACTTCAATGCGACGAAGATAAAGTGGAGTAAATGAAACCAAGCAAGAGGCTGCAATATCAAATGCAATACAAATACAGGCTGCGGCTGGGAGCTCCAGCAGCCGCCTCACAACATTCCTCAGTAACCACAAATGCTCAAGCAGGCAGATCAGATCATCCTTAAACTACTTGTAGATTGCTGACCTCCTACCTAAAAATCTCAGATTTGACATGCTCAATTCAGCATCCAAGACGACGTGCCACAGACGTCGTGAACAGTACACAGTGTGCAGGTCCTAGGACTCAAATCTCGGGAGCTTCTAAATGAAGCAATTGCAGCCCCAACTGCCCCCAACAAGCCCCCATCCCTGGGGGCACTTGGGTCGTCTTGGGGGCTCACAGAGGCTCATGCTCGTTCTCAGAGTGCAAGAAGATATAGCCTGCTCAACTCAACGGTCTGCAAGCGCTAATAGAGCGGAACAGGAAAAAAAATACTGTGCATGGTTTTGTGACACTTCATGTCTGAGAAGAAAGCAATTGACATGGGGATCATAGCCCCAAGCCATGGTGACATACTCGAGTAAAATTTTGTCAAGGGAGATAAGGCCATGATGAAATTCCTAGTCGCTACCTAATTTCTCATTCCTGAGACCACATCACATGCCACAGAAGCTTGAGAATGGTGCTTTCCAGCAACACCACATTGCTGGAAACAACCTACTGCCCAACAGAGTCGGCCGTCATCACAGGACACTGCCCGGCGCAACTGCGCGCCCGGCGCAATTACACCGTCCAGTTCTTTTTGTTGGAGGCCACGATCGCGCGGATGTAGCCGTCAAGAGCATGGTCGCTGACGCCCTGAGTCAACCCGCCCCACAGCAGCCCAATCAGAATTAGCGCAACTCCCACAGGGAACAGCGGAGTCGGCAGCAGCAGCAAGCCCAGTGGCAGCACAGTGACTACCACCAGCCACAGTGTCAGCACGCGCAGCAGGCTGGGTGCCGGATTGAAGGTGAGCGTGCTGGGTTTGTTGATGCCGGCCCCGCCCCTGATGAGGTCCAGAGTCGCCCACAGGGCCTTCTTGATGGCGTGCCTGCACCCAGAAGCAGGCCGGGGATCTTCATCTCTCTTGCAGCTTTTGAATTATGGTCACTCTAGGCAGGGGTCATGTAAGGAGTGAGGCAATGGTGGCAGTGTCAAATGGCTGACGGCATTTTCCAGCCTCAGGAAAGGGCCGTATATGCCTGCCTGCCCAGTGCATGCTTTGCCAAAAAGCAGAGAACACGAAACAAAAACAGAAATAGCTTCAGCGCCTGCACTGCTATGACACAAGCAACAGAACACTGAAAAAGGACACTGCAACAGTAGCAAATGTTGATCAAGACGCTGCCTGTAGGGGCGCACCAGAGGCTGCTGCCGCGATAGATGGTGGGCTGCTCCAACAGCTCCACGACCGAAGGGTTGCGCTCGCGCGCGCCCGGCTGGTTCTCAGGCGCGTCCTCCTCTGTCTCTGTCGGCGTCTTGGTGGGGGCGGACGCAGACCCGTTCTGCATCGCAGCGGCGCGCATCGGCTTGAAGCGCGCTGGCACTGCTGGCAGGAAGACCAGGTGGCCCGGGTGCTGCCAGAACGGCGCGTCTTCGCAGCAAGACAGGTATGTCTCTGATAACACCTTTCCAACATGATAGAAGCGCCCCTTTGAGGCTTCGTGCTTTCGGTCAACACACTCGGACTTGTCCTGTTCTCCTGGCTGAGCCGATTGTTCTTCATGCGTTGTCTGGAACCGTCGCTTGCAAGCCTTGCAGGCCTTCCCCAACACCGTCGGTCAGGTAGGGTCAACTGCTGCAGCTCGTCGGCAGAGGCAGTTGATTTCTGTTGTTTGCAGGGGATCAGGTTGTCAGGGAGCTGGCATATCCTCACCTGCATACCAGGGCGGGGGAGACACTTGCGGCGGCGGCATGCGGCACACGATGTCATCCGTGTTGACCACCCGCATGTACCTGTACGCATACAGCAGCCCGGTGGCTTCCTTCAAGGTGAGTTGGGGCATGGCAGACATCGTGTAGTGTTATTCTCAAATGGCTGCCTTTGAATGCAGTAATTATCACATGGCTTTCTTGATTCTCTCTGCATTCAAGTTTTCCGTCACTGAAGTGCACAGACCATTGCAGCAAGAACAGGCATTTGCAACAGGTTGCCTTGTCAGCAGAACGATGGTTCATCATGCAAGCAAGGCTCACCGGCGATCCGTGCGGTCTTTGCTCAGGGCACTCTCCAGGTTGATGGTGTACTTTGCATTGCCCACCTGCCATTTCAATTGTGAGGCATACATCTCTCAATGACAGCGCAGTCAAGGTTGATTTGGCTTGCCGCATAGTGGCAGTGTCAAGCTGTGCTCCCCAAAGTGTGCAGCATGCTTACCCTTGGCTGTCCAAAGGTGCAGAGGGCGCCAAAGACCGGCTTGGGGTCCAAGTCATAGACCGCCTTTGTGTCTGGGGGAACCACCAGTGCAGCTGCAAAGATGCTGGCCAGAGCAGCGCCCAGGCTGGGAAATCAAAACAATAGTTTGAAGCTTGGTCATAGCACCCTGTAGCAGTCTTGTGTGCCGCTGGATTCCATTCCTTAAGACTTCTAAGTTTGCACACTTGAACGGCATATGATGAAAAGCTGGAGGAAGTGATGGAGAGTGGGTTCTTATTACCTGTGGCCTGTGACGTACAGCTTCATCTTTGGTTCCTTGGCCAAAATTGCATCGATGGCGGCTTTCATGACAAGGAAGGGTGAGGAGTTTGCCTTCTCTCGCTTATACTGTCCATTCTCTGCATTGCAAGAAAGGTACCTGCGACAAAGCATCCATCTTCAAGTCAGTATCTGACAATGTATGTGATCACGTTTATAGCCACCTCCCCACTGATGCTGCTGTGCAGTTGTCAGAGCACAAGCAGTCATTTTTAGGCAGTAAATTTTTATTGTCAAGGCAACTGGTCTTGTTGTTTGTATTTCCCAAGTGACACCTATTTCATGAGAGGCAGAAACACAGAACAGGAGCTTCACAGACATTTGCATGTGCTAACAAGCCCTGAAACGGCCTTCTTGTCACCGGAGTCATGCAAAGACAGGAAAGAGCGAATCTCACTTGACTTTGCTGGTTCTGTCAGACGCCAGATTAGGGCCCAGTCCAAGGGCAGTCCTGAAGCCCATGTGGTAGACCCCATACTTCCACTCCTCATCCTCTGGCGGCGGCTCTGTCTGGAAATCCACTGCCCACTGCCCAGTGCATGCAAAAGCAGAATCGAAGTCAACTTGCTTACGTGGCGTGATATATTTGATGCCTTCAGCTCTGTGCATATCTTCAGCAAGAAATCTGCTCACTTAATGTAGATAAGGACGTCGAGAGCTCCACAGTGCAGCTTTGCACACTTGCATAGCTCGGGCTTTGCCTGTGCATGGCACCATGAATGCAATCCCTACATGGTTCAGGTACGTTGAATATTACTCTGCATACCGAGCATCCCATCTAACAGGGTTTTGAACCCAGTCGAGTTACTGGGGGCCCACATTGACATTTTTCAGGGGCTCGGTCCCACGGAAGGCCAGGATGAGAGCTCGCCCCTCTCCCGGGCCACCCACTTGCAGCAGGACTGCTGAGATGTCGGAGTTCTTCTGCTCATATTTCACATCGTCTGCAGCAACAGCGAGGTGCATTAAATACCCGCGACATCTCCCTGGAAAATTGTGGATTATAATGCAAGCCCTGTTTTCTTAAGGGTGTTTTTGCAAAGAATCAGCGTATATACCTTTTGGCTTCAGGCTGACATAGTCAAATTCCCATCCCCCCTTGAAGGTTACATCTGTCCAGTTCCTGTTCACAATGTCTCTGATAAGGTAGATGCGGTTGTAGGAAAGCTGTGATGCAATGGCCAGGACCTGTGTGCATATGAAGAAATTCTAGGCGAGGCTTTCACAATATCTCGGTGCTAAAGAAGCAGACAGCTCAGGATGTGCGCCTTCCAAGCTGTCATGAGTCTTTTGCACTACACCAGCAGAACACATTTTGGCATCATTTTCTATGAATTTCATGGTTCTTGCAAGTGCTGTCCATGGTGCTGTCCAATTGGGGGGGACAGCGCACCAGGGCATTCTCCTTTGAAGTTGCTCCCTTTGTGCTTGGAAAGGCTGCCAATGTCGCCCTGTCAATGCTGAAGTCAATGCCCTGCAAGCTGGATTGATCAATTTCATACGTAGGCAATGTTAAACCCCCACTGGGCATGCATGGCCATACTCATGCAAAGCAGGCAGATAAGGCAGGTTTCAGATACCCGCACAAACATACTTAGGCTCTGGACTAAAGTACTAGGGCCTTCAAGGTTGTCGATCAGGGTGTGTTGGAAAATATTGCCATGCAAGAGACTGCTAGATATGTGCTGAGCACGCCTGGATGTAGTTGATGAAGGCATGATTCTTGTTGAGAAGGTATTCTGTCTCTACTTTGCCAAACACAAGGTACGAGACCCCTTTCTTCAATAGCCGATAGCCCCACTGCAAGCAAAATGAAACTTGCAGTGTCAGTACAACAGGATCAGAAGAGCAAGTTGTGCAGTGGTGTTATGACATAAGCACAGAACCCACCTGGATGTAACCCTCATATTGAGGCACCCCTTCCTCCTGACTGCCAAAGACCAGACTGCCAAAGACCAGGTATGACAGCCACTTGTTCAACAAGTGGCAGCTCCGTATGAGTCGACATGGAAACTCCGTGAATAGGAGCTTCAAGGAGTTGATTGTCGGCTCGTTGCAGCCGCCGTCAAGGTCATATTTACCTACACAACACAGAGGTTGAAGCTCACATAGGTGGGCATCCTTGTGCAATTTGGGCGAGTAAAGAGACTGGTCGTTGGAAACGCAGCTGTAAGGCACAAAAACGCGTACCATACACCCAAGACAGCACCTCCTCAAGGACATTGTTGAAAATGATCTGCAAAGGCACCAGCAAAAGAGGGAGAATCTGCAAGATCATGGCGACCTCCAGGAAAGATTCGGATTGGAGGATCCACAGTATCCCCACGAACCAGCCAGTGCGGGCGCCCTCTGCTAGCTGCATCTCAAACACACCTGGGAGCTTAGGATGGCAATAGTGTGCGCCAGAAAATCAATGCTGCATCCAGGCGTGCAATTTGAACGTATTATGAGACGAATCACTCGGTATTGGAGGATGCATACCTGGCTTTTACCCCCGAGCGGTAGGAAACGTGGATACTGAATATCAGGTTTCCCAGGTCCAGCCAACCTGTTGTCACGACCCTTCAGATCTGCGATTTTGATGGCGATGCCGGCCGTGTAAAACATGGGGAACAATGCCGTCGCAATAAGGATCGCGGCGAAATTGACACCACCACTGACGACATAATAAGCGATGCTCTCCGCCAGTGTCGTCAGATACCCTAGTTGCTGACTGCGACACACGGGGCTATCACGTCAAAGAATCGTTCCTTTGGGACTTCAGAATGCTCTGCGCTCGTGGGTTTGTGACATCAACGAGTATCTCGGTGAAATTCGAGGCTCTGGTTTCATGCCGTACTGATGTGAAACCCTTCATAAAGCGCCACATGATCCTGATTCAAATTAGAAGGAGATAAGAAGTAAGATCATACCGTGCTTGATCCATGTCTGGATAATGGAAGGCCGTCACCAAATGGCACTAGATTTCGGAAATCCCCTGTTCGCAGGGTAGGCTTCAGCAGCAGCAGTGCCACAAAATTACAGATTCAGGGATGTGGGCGCCAGAAGAAAATCAAAGAATATGGAAATTAGATCCTCTCTATCGATTTGCAGGAAAGGATCTGGCACACATCATGTAACCAGGTGGAGAAAGTACGAGGAACCCGCACGACACCTGCGTGATTGTGATATGCCATACACCTCCATGGAGCTCCCGATAGACAATCGGGACAATACAGTGTCACTTTTTCCGCTTGGGACTATCGAGATCCAAACACTATCTCACCATGTTAAAGAGGCAGTAATTGGTGCGAGAGGAAGGGCCCAGCCATCAATGAAGCTTCTCTTCGAGCTCTTGAAGCGTAAGCCCTAGGCCTAGCACTGGTGTCATGCATTTCCTGCTCTATAGACCGTGCAGCTAGAGACCGCGCAGAGGTCCCAAGCAGTCACTGTACCACATTTGCAAACACCGTGTTAAACCCAGCATGCACCCACAAGCCTGACCAAGGACACTGGCTCCTGAGGTCTGTGCACGGTGCACAGTGCACCCAATTGGGTAGAGTGCTCACTCAATGCTATGCCGCTTTCGGTGATTTGACATGCCGCCAGAAGGGTCCTGCTGCGGTGCATCAAAATCCTGCCATGAGCCTGAGCGCTCATAAGGGCCCCCATTGTAGCTGTCATACATTCCGCGCTGGTGTGCATGCTCCCCATACTGCCTGCTGCGTCCAGGGCTGAGGTGGTCGTCTGCATAGCGCTGCGGTGAGAATCGCGGCGGCGGGCTGTACGGCCCTCTATCCCTGTTTGACAAAAATATGCCCGAGTGTGAAAGATACTTGTCTCTCGTCTGCCTCAGCCTTGCCTCGCACATTCCGTACACAATGTTGTGATCTGCTCGGCAGCCCCATTGTCCATGCACCAAAACAATTGCATACTGCCTTGTACATGGATACTGCATTGCCCGGCACTGCATGCATTAAAATGCTGAGCGCGAGTGACCGAACAAAAACCCAATTAACATGTGCAAGCTCCCTGACATGGTTTGAAAAGTGCTGTGAATGGCCCACCTGTAGGGCTGCTGCGCCACCTTTGGGGGCCCGTTCAGGCGGTGCCGTTTTGTGGGATTGGCAGCCGGCATGGGCAATTCGCCTTCCTCGGCCACTTCACCCTCTTCCAGCTCGTCGTCAGGATCCTGGGCATGCACTGTCCCGCCGTTCGCAGCGGCAGCTGCACCGCGATCTCCTGAAGCAGAGCACAAGCGCTGCTATTCGCGATAGCCACATCTTCTGCCAAGACACGCCTGCTTAGACGTTCAAAACGCCTGCCAGACCCTTGTGAGTCCTCCTGAGGCCTGTGGGGCCTTGGCGTGCAAAGTGACAAATCAGATTGGATGTTCAAGTCACTATTCCTTGCTATTTAATTATCTCTATCTCAATCTCAATGGCAGCTGCACCACTTGCAGAGCACTGCTCCACTGAAACAATGTCTCGGATGTAGAGAAAAGAAATGCCTTCTGTCTCTTGGCGAATCCTGGAGATCTGGTCGACACGGAGCCCTCACACCACTGTCCAGAGCTATCAAAAATCACCGCAACGAGAGGCGCGCACCAGACTCAGAAGGTTGTGAAGCGCTGGGGGCCTGCGGCTGATTGTGCTGTTGGAGTGCAATGACCTCGTTCACATCGATGAGCTTGGCCTTGGCTGTGCGCTGCATCCCTTTTCTTTCGACTCCCCCTGCTGATGCTGCAGACCCCTGTGCAGCAGTGACAAATCACGTTTTTCATGCACGTTCTTGGAGTGCTCTGGCCATTCCCATGCATGACACTTGACGACCCTGGTTGCTCTTCTTTAAAGTGCAAAAATGAAGAGACCCACCGCTGCTGGCCTGTTGACATGCACAGGCCTTGTAGAGCGGAACATGTCCCCCAACCCGCCAGAGCGCTTCCCTGTCCCCACCACAAGGTGCAAGAATCACTGATGATGTCCACAATCAGACAAGTCAGGGAAACGCAGCTGACACGGTGATGTGGTGCGATGGTAGCAATCAACGAGCAATCATAGAGCGATCAACGTGCGCACCCAGAGACTGTGAGGCTGCGTCGGAGGAGTGTCTGTGGGAGGGGCCAGCATGTTCAACCGGCGGCGGGCTTGGGGCTGACATGGCAGCTGCGTGGACCGCTGCAGCGTTTGCCAGGCTCGCAGCGGCTTCTGCGTTGGCTGCCGGCTGCGCCAGAGCCGCCGATGCAGTCGCCACTCCCTCCCTGCATATACTCTGTATGATCTGGTGCCGCCGAGGGTGCATGCACATAAAGTTGTTTATTACACTTTGATGCTACAAACCACAGGGGCCGAAAACGGAAGCCCTGCCTGAGCTTGAAGTGCCTGTGTCCCGAGCTCTCATCTGCCCCGCCTAGAGCTGCAGCCTGCAGCCTTCTGCTCAGATACATCTCCTGCGATTGTTAACGCCAGAATTTAAGGAATGACGGAGTTTGCCTTGAGCCCTTGAGCTCTTGCATTTGCCTGGGCTGGTCATCCATGCCTTTGAATCAATGATGGGAGGCCTACAGGTCAAGGATGATGAGAAACATGCACACACCTCTAGAGGCCGCATGCCGGCAGTCTTCCCACTGTCTGCCCTTGATCGCAGGTCTTTCAGCGTCTCCCTCACCTGACATGCACAGCAGCAGCCAGTCACGTGCATGCACATTGTCCCTCAACAGGACGCTAGCACCTCTCCGCTGTCATTCTGCTTAGACAAGGGTTTGTTGTGGGACGTCTGGAAGATACAGCAGTCCTTGAACGAGCAGAGGGAAGCTCACAGCGGATGACTTCCTGACAACTGCGTCCAAGTCCAGATGGCCATCAAAGCTGCCTACTGCTTTCCCAATGACCCCCACCCACTCCTCCTTGTCCACCTTTACAGCCGCTGACAGGGCCTGCAAGAGATGTTAAGTGGGGATCTGATTTCGGCTTGGACAGTTTGCAACGCTAATGAGACATTGGCTGCAATTACCTGACTTTTGGCAATGTATGCTTCATCTAGCAATTGCAGTGCACTTCGGCCAGGAGGGTGATTCAAAGAGTGACAGCTCAGCACCTCAAGTTCCTGTTGCATGCCGGCTCGGGCCTCTGCAGGAAGCGACATGACGGAGAGGAGCAACCGCATGCGAACCAGGGGGTCCAATTTGGGGAAGCGGGGCAGCAGCTCTTGGAGGACTTCCTTGGTCAGGGACTTGGTATACTCTGGGGCACTCCAGTCCCCAGACAATTTGGCTGAGGCTTGGATGGCCACATCACGGCTCATAGCGCGCAGGACCGTGAGATCACAGTCAAAATCTACACTGCATCATCACAGCCATAGGTTTCAAAATGCTATGCACCTGGCGCCTGTGTGGTAGACAAGGCACACACATGACCCTGCCTCGACGCTCACCTCTTGCTGTCAGCAAATTGGAGGTGTTATGCAGGATGCCTCTGGACGCTTTTAACCTCTTTTTGGGTCAAGCCGATCGGGTTTGGTAACGAGGCATGGGTCTGCTACTGAAGGCAATTGTACCCGCATTGAAGCTCTTGCATCTGCGCTGATGCGCCCTAATATCACACAACTTTGGACACAGATGAAGGCAACACAGGACGTCTGCTCTAACGCAGCAAGAGTCTGAAAGTAGTCCAGATGCTCAATGGAGCTGGAGCACAGCATACATGACACAAAGCCAGACACTAGGTACAACTAGACTATACATCTCTAACAGCATATCTCACACACGATGGCGATGAAGACATTGCGCAATGCGTTGTGGAAGTGATCTGCAGATCCAGCATGCTGACTACAGGTTAGGTGAGTGCTGCCTCCTTAATGTGCCATTGACAGATCTGACGCTTCAAATTCATCAAGATTAACATCAACAGTTTTATATATAGAATAGGTAGAATTACTTTGAGCGGTTTTCAGTCCGGTGCATTGATTGCATATGTGCAAATCTTGTGTCATCCCCTTTCTGATTTTCTCATACGGAATAGCTAGCCATATGCTTGCAGAGCGGAGTAAAATGTAATAATATTCTTCATTTATTTATCTTATTGACATTCTGAGCAGTATGGTGGAGCTGAAAACAAAGAACGGTCAGCCCGAGGTCAACCTGGTGGTATTGGACCGACTTGTGCAGGATTACATGGTCGAGGAAGATCTTGTTGACGAGGAAGGAACGTCGATGCGTGCAGAAGGGTCTGCTCCGGTGCGTTGCAAGAAGTGCTTTGTGTTCTGTCATATTCGGCATGTGCTATGCTCTTCCCCATTTCTCTGTCTGCCCTCTGTTTGATCAGCAGAGGCAGGTATAGCTGTGCAGATTGGATTTCTTAAAGCAGTTAACCGTTGTGAAAGGCTCAGCGCCCCTTCAGCAAATGCATTTATGGTGTGAGGACCAATGCTTCAATATCATACTTCTCATTGCTTGGTGATCTTGACAAGCAGGCTACCCCTCCATCAGCCAACAATGCTCTTCGGGCTCTTTGTGAAAGTGTTCGCCAGTGTACTGAGGCTGGAATTCTGGATGATGCTGTGCGACTCGCTGAGTCAGTCAACCTGACGGTGTTCCAGGTGCCTGACATTGGAGGCACTTCTCAACTTGCTAAGCTGGTTTTCAGAACAATTTGCAGTATCTGCTGGTTCTGGTATAGATAATGCACGCATGACACCTCCTTGCACTGCTTGCAGTAAAGTGCAGTGAAGACTGAGGCAAGCTCTTTTTCCTTGCAAGGATTCGAGGCTACTTTTCAGAGTTCTAAAGCAGGAGTTTGTGGAGCATCTCCGCAGCAACACTGAGGATGGACGCAAAACGGCGCTGGGTGAGCACCAATGTGCATAGTAGCTTCTACCCTATCTTGCCTGCATCTCAGAAAGTTGTCCCGCTATGACATATCTAAATTAATCACTACCTCAGTAACACGACTGCCAGAACAAGAGCAATTGGAAGCATGCATGAAGGATGTGCATGAAGGACGTGCATGGGACAGCAGAGTGTGATCAGAAGGAGACTATATATCATCACAGCTTCATTGTACAGACGGTGGCACTGAAGGTAAATACTGGTGGCTGCAGAGTGTGTACGCAAGAAGCTTGCGCCGTTGGCCCTGAACGCATACCCAGAGGCCTATGCAGAGTTCAAGCGGGCTCTGCTGCTGCTGGTGTACAGTCAGCATGAAGACGTGTCCCCAGTGGCGTCCGAGTGGTCTGCGCGCACCCGCGCTGACCTGGCTGCCATCCTCAGCCGCACTCTGCGCCAGGCTGCAGGTGCCCTAGCTTTGCCATGCAATCAGTCATCACTGATTGCATTCATCAGAACATGTGCTGATATTCAACCCTTCCAGGCTTACGGCTGCTGGCGTGGCTTTGCCATGTGAGGCTGTGGCCGATATCTTTATGCCACTGCCACTGCCACAAGGAAAGTATCAATGCGCAAGTTTGGCGGGTGCTGAGAGTATGTGTGCACTGCAGGCATCCAATTTCCAAAGCTGGCGCTATTACTGCGGTACCTGGTGTTCACGCACCGGCTGCTGAAGACCCAGGCAGATGGCAGCGCGAGGCCATCAGGCACAGATTGCAGCCCCGAGGTTGAGGAGCTCCTGGGCAAGCTGCTCAGCGACGAGAGGGACCCGCCCCCCTTCCCTCCAGAGTTCGACCCCTTGTCAGGACAGGTACGCCTCTTAAGCGGTACAATAAGCTGGGGAATTCAGCCACCTTCCTGCACTCTGCAATTGCAGTAGCTGAGCAGCTTTCCCCAGATCATTGCCAAGCACATTGAGAAGGGGGCCATTCTGCCTGCTGACTTCCTTTCTTGCATACCTGCTAGCACTGCTTGTGACTCGCCAATTTCAATGTCGCCCTTGAAGGGTGTGTCCAACCTGTGCATTTGCTCAGTTGGAAGGGCCCAAGAGTGCAAGCATATGGTTCTTTCTCTGGTTGTAGGGATTCCCAGAGGCAGACATCCAGAGCTTGAAGGAGGCGGTGCAGCTATCGCGCCAGGAGGCGGTGGAGGCCCTGCGCCACACCAAGGGGGACGTGCAAAAGGCCTTTATCAACGAGCTGGCCTCCATGCACCTCAACGTCGCCCTTGTGGACGACCTGGTCCTTGCCTATGCTGCCCACAGGTGCTGCATGCTCAAGTCACTGCAGCCATTGTATCATGCGTCTATGGCTCGGAATGGGCTTTTCCAATACGAGGGATCCTGCCCTGGGTATGAGTGGGTGTTGTGTTGCTCTTACATGGGTCTTTGTGCCCGCCACAGGGATCTCTTGCGAGTGGGTTCCAGCACAGAAAGCAGCCCGACGCACTCAACAGGGGCACAGAAGGCGGGGGAAACCTGCTCGGCGACAGACATGGACATCGATGGTCAGGCCAGGCGCGAGGCCAAGCAGGACGCCTCAGCCAGCGGCCTTGAGGCAGCGATGGAGCATGAAGCAGTCCGCGGACGCCTTGAAGGAGGTGATCTACGATTCTCACCCCTTATTTCATTTCAGTGGTCTGCATCCTGCAAGCAAAGCAGCAGTCATTGCATGCTTGCTGTGCAGGGCTGCAGTGGGCATTGCCTAAAGTTTAGTGTCTTTCTCTGTGCAAATCGGAGGGAATGCTGGTATATGGAACGGCTAACTACGTTATTGTGACATCCGATGGTTTGGGGCGTGCGCAGAGAGGCAGGACGTGACAGCGGCGTTCAACAGGCACCCGTCAAAAAGCCCGCCGAAGAAGGTTGCGCGATGGCGCGGCCGCTCCGGGCGCCGGCGGCCGTCGCCACGCGCTCCGGAAAACAGCGCTGCCTCGCCGCCCCGCAGCAACGGCGCTTCCCCACAATGTGAGCCTGCTTGATTAAAAGCTTTCCTACTGCACTCCTTCACTGAATTCAGCTCCATGTCCCGGGTATTTAGCAGAAAGCGCTCTCCTAAGGGTGCTTGACTCCTGCTGCCTGGACCAGGAAAGTAGCTGTCAAGACCTCCTCCGCACATGGCGCTATATGCTGCCGATTGCGCCATGCCCACCGGAATGTGCAAGGCGGCATCAACTGGCAAGCAGTGGGAGTTGCAGGAACAGCTACCCAATGGGCTGTGCGTCCTGTGAGACTAATGTTGGTAAATGTGGCAGGCGGGAACGGTGTGGGAGGCCGGGAAAGTGGCTGGCACAAGGTGGCGCAGTTGGGGCAGGCGGGCAGCGCTAAGCCGTTTGAGGTGGATTTCCGCCACGAGCTTGTCAAGCGCGTGCGCCGCAAGATCGAGGCCGAGAGCTTTCAGGAGGTGCGCCATCCTGGCAGCTCCAGCATGGTTGCTCGTGCTCTCTGTCATGTGGCTGCACTTGTGGTGGAATGCGATGAGTCCTGTTCAGGAGGATGAAAGGTGAGAGCAAGTGGTCTGCCAGTCATACATGGTGCAGCATTTTTTGGTGTAAAAACATGTGGGGGGTCCTGTTGGGACTGTTGGGTTCAGCACAAGAAGCAGGGGCAGTCAGAGCTTGGGCACACGATGTGAGTAGGGCAGTGCTCAATATTTATGATGTTGACCAACTTCATTGGTGCAGGCCATGGATGACATGCGGGTGGTGGCCCCGGGGTGTTTAGAGGGCGATGTGGAGCTGCTCTTTGAGCTGCAGCTGGCCTGCTTCTACAAGCTGGCAGCCGAGGGGCGCACTGCGGAGGCCATCCGCTTGTCGCGCTCCCACCTCACGCCCCTCACCCAGGATCAGCCCCACCTGGTTCCCCAGGTCAAGGTGGCGCCCCTGACCGCTCTTTCTTATGGCGCAACACTGCAGACTCGTTTCCCTTGCAGCAATAGTTGGCTGGTGGTTCTGGCACTTTCCGGCCCAACAGGTGTTGATTCTGCATGCTCCTTGCAAGGGCCTGCGGCAATGTCTCACAGCAGAGCGGCTGATGCGTCCTTGACAAGATGGCCTTGTGTTGCTTGCTGTATAGTAGCAAATAAGGCAATGATCTGCAAGCTGCTCTGAGGGTACGGCCTTAGGAGAAGTGCCGATGTGCTTATTAGTAATCTAATTCTGGCGGCTGCAGGCGGCGCTTGCGAGGGCGGTGGCGGACCCGGGCGAGGTGCGCGCATGCCTGCGGCCGGTCTGGCTGAGTCAGCTGGCGGCCTCGCGCATGCAGCAGGTGCTGGACATTCGGGAGCCCCAGCTCGTGCAGCTGCTGCGGGTGCGCATGCACCGCTGCAATCTCTTGTCACCTCCTGCAGGACCTGCGGTGTCATTTGCGGCCCGAGGGAGAGAATGCATTGCCTTGAGTGCGCATGATACTGTGCTCTTCTGCATATGCCTGAGGGATGGAGTTCTCGTGAGGCTTGAATATAAGGGTTAACAGGACCTATCCATCACTATCGTTGCATGCAATGAGAGGTCGGTGTGCTGGTCCCCTTATGATGTCAAGGTATGGACACATTTTGGTGTGTGGCAGGTGCTGGTAGCGAGCCACAAGGCGTGGCTCAAGCTGCAGCGCTGCAAGGACCGCTTCGAGCCGCTGCTGTCCCTCGATGCCCTGAAGTCCTGCTCCGAGAAGCCGTCCAGTGCAGCAGCCGCCACTGCCAGCACAGGCGCAGCAGTGCGCGACAACAGCACAGCTGCTGGCTCAGGTGCGTCGTGCGGTGCCTTTATTGCACCTCATGCCCTGTGTTCAAATGCTGGCAGGGATGCAATTATTGTCTCTGTTGGACTCGCTTATCGCAGGGCTAGAATCTGCGCCTCTGGATTGAACACTTTCTTGTATACCAGTGAGGGATAGCAGGGATCTTGATGAGGGAGAGATGTTATTGAGGGATGTCGTTTGGGGTGGTGATTGTACCTGTGGCATTGGAGCGACCTTGGGAGTGAGGCACTCCGGTGTGCCAATGTTTGCAGGGGGTGACGGCAACGGTGAGCATGGACGGCAGGGCGAGCAGGCGCCAGCACAGAGACACACAGCAGCTGCCACTGACAGCGATGACGAGGGCCCGGATGGGGCTTACAGCGAGGACGACATTGTCCTGATCATGGAGTTTGCCAGTCTGGGGAGGGCAGCAGCCATAGAGCTGCTGCAGGATTTCGGTGGAGACACCGAGTCGGTCCTGGCAAACATGTTCCCCTGAAGAGCTGCTGGGGCAGAGCCCTGCCCAAGAGAACGCAGCGGCTATTAGGGACCTCTGATCAAGTGCCCTTCCGGGTTTCATTTGGAGAGGTCGTTGTGCTATTTGTATGTATGGCCGCGATGTGGCAGGAGACTAAAACCGCGTGCAGGCTCATATATAAACTTCTGCAGTCTGCAGACATTACAGGAATGAAGACAAGCTTGCATTTGTGTACCAAGGTGTATCCCCTTTTGCCAAAAAGTAAGGCTGTTCTGGTCTCTGCCTTCTTTGTCCAAATGGGATGAAACTCAGACGGAAAGTGCATCGCACCACAGCAAATTTTTGAGACCATAGTAAAACTGTTTTCAGCAAGGTTCTAAGAATCTAAAGGGAAAATGTAACTCGAGTTACAGCTCAGTCAACCTGACAGACTCTTGTATGGGAAAGGCAGCTGCCTTTCCCATGCAGTCGGGCACACCAGCAATAGAGCGCACACCAGCAATAGAGCAGTCACAAACTCGGTTTGCGCGTTTTTAAAATATACATATCCTTCGCCTCTTACCTTTTTCCCTCCATTCGAGCTATGCGCGTTCCCCTTCCAAAACTAGCTCCTGAGGCTTGCCTAACTTGGCGATCCTGCAGCCTGAACTGTGATTTGACAGAAGCAAACCCCCGTGTCAGAGCTAACCGTCATGTGACAGAATTCAACTCCGCAAAAGTTCTCACAATCTCCGCTCTCTCAAGACCGTTCTGTTTCCGTCCGTAGCACAGTACAGCGGAGAGAGGCAGCTCACGCTATCGTTGAGGAAAGACACTCTTGTGGCACAGTCAGAATGGCAGTCAGGTGAGAAAAATTGTCGCGCATCCTGCCTTTGCGAAATAGAGAAACACTGGGAATTCGCCTCTCAGAGGCCTTAGGATGCTGAGTGAGGGTGGTTAGGCCTTTGCGTAGGCGCTGATAGACACAGGGGTTCTTTTTGTTAGCTTGGTTGGATGCGCATACGTATGCCAGTGGTTGCCTGGTGCCGAATGCGACTGGCTGGTCAATTCCTTAGCTTACAGGCTTCTTCTGTCTGCACGCGGTCTTGCAATGTCCAATGGTGGAGTGCATACCCTGACCTGCGGCCGGGGGGGTTCACGCATCTGTTCAGCATCGGTGCCACAGCAGCATTATGGACTCGTCTTGTAGATGTAGTTGTCTCAAATTTGTCAGAGTATTAGCTGTATTACTTTTCCAGTGGCAAGTATACCCAGCCGCCTGCCAAAGACTCCTTTCAGCAGGTGAAGGTTCAAACATTTGACGGGTCTAATCTTACGGGCGGAAGCGCAAGCTTGCGCTGTGCTATGTCATTGTGCCTCCTATTGCTCTAGAGACCAGCCTCAGCAAGCGAATAGGAGTTGTTTAGGGTCATTTGGCTCAATTCGTATTTGACGTTTGCCACTCAACCGGTTTGATTTGATTGCGCTGTGCACAAGACCGTGTCAGAAGCCCAGGAAAGGTGCAACCTAACTCTTGCACAGGCTTAGAGGATTCACGTTGGTCAGCAGGACTCGGCATACTGGTCTACCTGTGGACAGAGCCGTGCGGGAGATTGCGCGTTTCCCCGGAGATTGCATCCTTCAGACCCCTGAGCTTGTCGTTCTTGCGTGCAGGTATTTAGCGCTCGTGCCTCTGGCATTTGTCGTCCTAGCTTCATGCGCATCCGCTGCGGACAACATCGACTTGCCAGTGGCCACCGGAGGCTTCGAGCAATGGGCAGGTGTTGTTGGCAAGGCCATGTCCTTCGGTGGCAAGAACCAGGGAGAGTCCCTCCAGGCCCTTAAGAGCTTCCAGGGCAAGGTCATGGCAAACATGCAGAAGCAGGTACCGCCTTGTTGCTTCATTGCTTGTCTGAGTCAGCTCTGACACAGTGTTTGACCATGCTCCTATAGCAGTAGTTCTCAGACAGGGTGTGCAGCAGATGCACAATTTCATTCAAGCATCAAAAGAGCTGAGCACAGCCGTTGGCTGAGTCTGCTCACACGCTGCTTATAAGTGATACAGCAGTTCAAGCACATCCTGCCAGGTCACTAAACAGCGCTGACGACTTCTCTTTTCTTGCGTGCAGTCGAACAGCTTCAAGAAGCTGACCACCGGCGACTTCTCCGACGTGCTCTCCAACCTGCTGAAGAACAAGGTGCAGATCTCAGCCCCAGTCTTCTTCAACAACGCCCCCGCCGTCATCGCCAAGACCTTTGCCGCCGTCCAGTTTGGATTCACCGGCATCGGCTACGCGCCGTGCGCCGTGCCCATCGTCCCCACCGGCGTTGGTGTCTTCCCCCAGGGAATCAACATCCAGCCCGAGTTCTTCAACATTGCCCCCACCGGTGCGCCGCCCTTCTGCCCTGCACCTGTCCCACAGATCCACCCGCCTGTGATGAACTGACTTCACCTGTGAGAGCTGAGCCCGTCTCCCAAGCAGCACTTATGGCAGTTGAGTTCTGTGCTATCAATACATATGTCATGGTGACGAGTGACTTGTGCTGTGGGTGTCGTAAGTTTTGGCTGCCCGAATGCATGCTGACATTCTGCCAATGCATGATCTGGTGTGTGCAGGTGTCAACGTGCAGCCCCAGGGTCTGTCCATCTCCCCTAACTTGATCGTCATCGGTCCCTATGACACCACTGTTGCCGGCCAGGTCCGCTCCTACCACCTCTATGCCTTATCTGCCATTTTGGATGACACCTCTCACACTTGCCAGAGCGCCTCATTCTGCCTTTCTGCTGTTCGTACACAGCTATTCTTCCCTGCCAAAGTGTTGTTCTGGCAGCAGCAGTCAGTGGAACATACCAGGGGACTGACTTCGGCAGATGCCTGACAAATTATTTGTGTGTGTGCAGGGGCTGAATATTGCACCCGCCCTCATCGCCATCGCACCAGTGAAGACCGTGGTGAACCCAGTCGGCCCTCTGGCCATCGCTGACACACTCGTGTCAGTTGCCCTCCCCGCACTGCCATAGAGAGTCTGCTCTCTCTTTGTGTCTGTTGCTTATGTGGCGGTTTGAAGGAACGAAGCATGTTGTGTGTACTTGACTTGACGGGCTGGAGCAATGTTTTCCAGCAAGTTGTTGTGCGCCACATGCCCTGCTAGGATTGCAGGGTCCAGTGCTATTTTGTGAAAGGACATTCATTTCATGTCATCTGGTGTCTGTTTCATTTCCATTCGAATTCTGATGATGTGAAGTTTACTAGGGTGGTTTGGATAGGTTGGTCTGTGACTGCTTCATTGCTAGAAGCCGCTCCCTGCAGCCTGTATCAAAGCAAGTACAACCGCTGCTGGTGCCAGCTTGGGTGTGACATTTTTCTAGGAAGGCTCATTGGACTGTTGGTTGAATGCCCATCTTGAGGAATTTCCCGAAGACTGCAGGGATTCCCGTGGCTAATATTTTCACATGGCTTGCTCTGCAGCCAAGCAATGCTGATACACCAGCAGAGGCGGTGATCAGCATGCTTGTGGCAGTGATTGAAACATCAGAGAACACCACCTTGGATTGAACTTTTGGGGCAATGTAATTTTATATACTTTGGCAATAATCTTACATGTACAATTCCATTCAAGAGGCTCTAGAGTCAAGATCTTGACTCATCTCGATAACATCTTTCAGTGTCATCCGCCCTTGTGCTTTTGCATGCAAAACATGGAATGCGTCACAGATAATTTGAGCATAACAAGTACATTGCAGTTATCAGTGCCATGAACTAATGTCACCCTAAACCTTGCACAGGATCCTACAGAAGACGGGCGTGGTCCATAGATGTCGCAGAGCACTCATCAATACTGATACCACTAGATTCACACTCTCCAGACAACATGACTACTTGGTAGGAGCCATTCCTGATAATCTGTAGGAGCTCCGAGCAATGCAGCCCTGAACACCCAACTCATCACTGCTCTGGTCACAATCGCACTGAAATTTGGTCATGATGGTCGCATGCAACCTCACACGCCCTCGCAAGAGGGCCTGATCATCTGAGCAGAACCTTGACAGCAAACAAGACACACAACAGATCTCTCTGGACATGTCAATATCAGGGCGCGGCGCAGGAAATCTGTGCCCCCTCCCACAACCCTGCTCACCCTGAACCTGAATTTCCGGTGTTTCTCGGGTGATCAGTGACCAGAACATTACTTTGAGACTTCTTACTGTGGGCGGAAATCTCGATTAGGCCCCTTAGTCCTCCGCGCATTTTAGCGCAGCCCCTGTCAAATTCATATCAGCAGCGTAGCGCGTTATCTTTGCTGCAAACGCTTCAGACCTTACAGATCCTGAGACGAGCACCGGTGGCTATCAGAAATACGGCGGCCAGGGACTTGGATGTCTGAGGCTGCTGCACACTCAGTTGCGCACGCCGGGAGCAAACATGCGCGTGGCCACGTCGTGGTTGTGCAGAGACCCGTAGAGCCCCGAGTTGCGCTGCGAGAGCGAATTTGCGCGCCGGATCTGCAGCGGCCGGGCCGGGCCGCCGCGCCGCGGCAGGTGCGCCCACCTGTCGGCCGGATCTTGCGCCGATGTTCCCTCCCCTGCTTCACCGGCAGAAGACACACGCTCAGAGGGTGGGGATGCAGGCTGCCTGGCTGGTGCTCTTGTCCCAACCTTGGTGCCTTATCTGAAAAGGCAGGTGGAATCGGCCGGCAAATTGCTCTGCACAGCAGCAAATTCTTGCATTGGAGCTAGTCTTCAAGGCCGGTAGGGTAAGACTTACCAGAGGGTGGGCTACTAGGGGACATGTGCCTGAAGCAGGAGACTCTGAACAGCAGCAAAGTCACAGTGATGACATGTGTGTAAGGTCAGGGAGGTACGCGGCGGGACCTGTGCGCGAGGGCGGGGCCTGCACGATGGGCGCAGCTTCCAGGTCCGGCGCAGCGTCCTCGTCAGCGGCTTCCGCGGCGGCGGCGGCTTCCGCGGCGGCTTCCGCAGCGGCTCGCGCGATCATCTCCTGCGCCTTGGCAGCCTCCGCCGGCCAGTCCACCATTGCCAGCATCACCGAGCAGATCGCCGCTGCGGTATTTGCACAGTCACCCTCAGCCCCGCGCAAAGCCCCAGCAGCTGCATACCTCTTCCCATCCTGCCTAGGTATGCATGCCACATTCTCCTCCCACACCCAGGCAGCAAGCAAGAACTCCGCTTTGACCACACCTCAAACATACCCTTTGCTGCACAAAAACGATAGTAACTGTTGCGGAGTTTGTTGCGCAGGTCTTCCAAGCCTGACATAGGCACATGGGCAATTCTTCATGGGGTCAGGGAAGAGAAGAGGTCATGACTAATGATGGGATGAGCGCACCGGTGGCGGTGATGCCAGAGAGAACGCCCCACCAGAGGCCCAGCTCCCCCAGGCCCAGGGGGAAGGTGAGTGCGACGGCCGTGACCATGCCGACCGCCCAGAAGCCGGTGAGGTTGACCCAGAGCAGCTGCGGCTGGCGCCCGAGGCCGCGCAGAATGCCCGACACCGTCCCATACACCCCGTCCGGCAGCTGGTACAGCGCCGCCAACACCCTGCGCATGCGCGCGCCAGTCGGTGTTCTGGATTTTTTGGCGGTATTGGCTACGGTTGGCTTCGCCAACGCCTCACTGGCAGGTGTGAACGGCTCCTAAAGCACTGGGCACCACCCCACTTCCAACCTGTCCAATTACAGAGGCTCCATTCAATTGCTGCACTGGGTCGAGAAGTCTGCACACAGCCCCACTGAGCACTGTTTTTGCAGGAAACAGAGGGATCGCAGACAGGTTTCATGGGCAGTTATTGGAGCGGGCCCATTGTGTTGGGCATCGACATGAAGTTCAATGGATCACAAGTGTCTAAAAGTTTGGCAAGTTTGGCAAAGATGTCTATAATCACAACACCATGGATGCTCATGGGGTGGAGGGAAGGGAGGGAACACACGCGATCTTGGAGACGAGGTCGACGACGTCCTTGTCGTTGACGAAGAGGTAGCCCAGTCGGTGGCGGAAGCCGAAGATGAGCGAGCACGACACCACCTCAAACGCCATGCACAGCGCTATGCACACATAGCCTGCACCATGCACGCATCCAAATCAAACTATGTCGGGTGTCCAGTGCATCCCTTGGAATCACCTTATTTGGATGCCAGAAAAGGTCTGCATGGGAGGAGGGTGGGGCAAATTTGGACAGTGCTGCGGTATAAGTGCTGGAAGGCGAGTGGCTGCCGCCAACAAGCGCTGGATGCTAACGCCTGCTAATCACTCAAGGACAGGTATGCACTCCTTCCAAATGCTGCCAAATGCCGTCAACAGCTTGGGGCGGCTGGCTCCAGGACTTGCAGGAATGATCAACAGTGAGGGGTCATTGACACTGTCACTGCCACGAGCATGCAGCAGGCAAGCAGCCACTACAAGCAGCCAGGAAGGGAGGGAACAGCAGTAGTACCGGATCTGCGTGCGGAGGCGTGGTTGCCGGCGCCGAGCATGTTGCCGACGCGGATGGTGGCGGCCGTCGCGATGCCAAAGGGCAGCGCCACGTAGCTGAACTCGCACAGCGTCAGCATCACATTATGCGCATCCACCTGCACCGTGCCTGGCGACACACAGACGACCAGACCTCAGCCGCCGCCCGTTGTTGGTTGTTCCATTAATGATTGACCTCTGGTCCCAGTCAGGAGGAATAATGGGGGTAAGAAAATAGAGGACTAGAATATCTGATGCCAAGCCTGGGATGCACGCGACAATGTGGGTGCACCCATGTGACCTTGAAAGATGCTCTGAGTGTGCCTTCCTTGACTTGCAAGCAGCTGCAGAAGGTGCTGCCACTGGCATAGTAAGGCTCTTAAAAGCCCAAGAATCAGCTCCCAGTCCCTTGGCACATCTTGCACACAAACTCTGCGAAGTGAGTGCAGCGTGCTCGGCCGCGCAGGAGAGACACAGGTCATTGTGTGGGGCGTGACTGAGTGAAGCTGTTGGCATGAGAAGAGCGCGCACCGAGAAGGCTGGCGAGAACGTTGGTGATGTCGAAGCTGTTGCCCTCGATCTGCATCATGAGGCCGCCTGGGATAGCCAGCTTAAGGAACTCTGCAAATGTCGCCGGCGCCACCGCATCCGCAAACACCGCCTTTAGGGTCGGCGCTACGTAGGGTACCTCCGGCACTGGCGCGCTCACAGCGCCGCCTGCAGAGACAAGTCGCATTTTCTCTAGATTACGAAATTAGTGCAAAATTCTCATGCACTGAGTGCATGCATAAATACAGCAGACGTCGCTTGTTTCTGGCCAGCAATGTGATTCTGTGCTGCTACAAAGGCCTGCAGCAAGGATGTGCTGAGTGGCTCACATGCCTCAATGCATTTTCCCGTGGCCATTTTAACAACATGTATAGATGTCAATGAAGCACAATGTCTGCATGCAATGAGAATAAGCCCCGAGCAGGTGAAAAGGAATCCGCGGCTGTGAGGCTTACCAGATGTTTGGTGCTGCAGGGCGGAGTTCACGGGAAAGGGAGGGAGCGGGCTGTTTGGAGAACCATTGCGGTACTCGTGATGGGAGCTCTCCTGCATGCAGCCAAACTTTGTTCTCATTGTGCCATTGCTGGCTCTCACGGTCTTCTCTCAAGGCAATCTCTGCTGCAATATTGTGGAGTATGGGGTCGAAGTCAGAGTCTGGCAGCGCACCTCGTCGTCCTTGTAGGAGTCGAAGGCAGCCTTGATGAGGCTGGTGGTGCTGATGTCATTGTGTGGGTAGGGGACCACGATGGGCTCGCGCTCAAAGGACAGGCACGCCTTGCCCACTGTCAGCACGTTCACTGCACGCAGCAGCACACCATGACCCTTTATCGGCTGTCCATAGCGCAAATGACTGGCTGATAGCTTTTCACTCAAGCATGCAGCATCTGGTTCTTCAAGAGAGAGTGGGCATGCAAGTGTGCCGGCTTCTACCACCTCGAGATGACCAATTCAGAAAGTACTGGACCAGTTGGCAGCTGATCTCGCACCAAACGCCTAGGAAATGTCATCTTGCACCAGGCGCATCAGAGCCAAATTGTCTCAAATTGATTCAGAGTCCCCTAGTCACTCCAGAGCAATACAGCAATGGCATTGGCATGGGGCGCACCCACAAGTAGCAGGAACTGGGCGATGCGCGAAGCTGACTGGGCGTAGGCAGCGCCGGTGAACCCATAGTGGGCCACCAGCACGGCGTTGAAGCCAATGTTAAGGAAGAACATCGAAACTGTCACATATGCTGGGGCCCACATCAGATTCTGCGCCTGCAACGCCTGACACATACCACACACATGGACGCGTGCATAGTCGCTTTGATTTCCTGTTGACACAAGCATGCATGCAATTGTGCATTAACAGGTTACCAATTGAATAGCTGCAACAAGGTGCAGTACCTTCATGATGACGCAGCTCCAGATATAGGGCCACAAGCCTGGGATCATGCCTCTCGTGTACACAGCAACCAACTGCACCACACCCACATTTAAGTGTCAAGCTGAGCCTCATATTGGCAACGGCAAGTGGCAAGTTGATTAACACTACGTTTCTTCTCCCTTGGCGTTGGGTGCCTCAATGTCTGCAGGCTTTTTCAGATGACACATCACGGGCATGCAAGAGAGATATCACCTTTGCTACTTCCACGTCCTGCCTGAACATGTGTATGGCAATTGGCTCGCCAAAGTATAGAGCTGCAGCCATAGGAACCTGCAGCACACCTCATGTGAGAGCTAGATGACCAACCTTCTTTGTTCATGCTATGCACAGCCCCCGCTTCTGCAGATCATCTCAGCTCAATAGTACCACTCACCCCAAAAGCGCTCATCACAATGGCTGCAGTGATGGCCCATGATATCACACCGGCGCGATCGGCTGCGCCATAAGCCTGACTTGCCAATGTGTCCAAAGCTGAGGACACACCCAAGAGAAAATACCAGATTAGGTTGAAGAGCTGCGCAGCAGTGGAAGGCGTATCAGTACTAGTATGCAACTCAATGACACTGAAGCAGCTGAGGGCCCATTCTCAGCCCTTGAAGTTAACTCTGATGAAAAAAATGCAAGATTTGGCATGTCACCGTGAAGCCAATCGCAGCAGCAGCCAAGGCTTCTGCCCCCAAGCTGCCAGCATAGACCTGGTTGGTGACCAGAACCGCCTGCATGCGAAAATTTCAAAAGCCCAATCACAACTCCTAATTGGTAATTGACCGAAAATTCCAAGCAGGATGTAAGTTACTCGTTGAAAGGAGGGCTTGATATGGACTCCACAGGGTGGGGTGCATTGCTTCTGCCCATGACATGATGAAAGGAAGATTCAAAATGCATGGTGCAGAGATAGTCATCTTACCTGTTGAGAGCCGAGTTGTACACAAGCTGGACCAGCTAACGCAATGATCGCAATGAGTTCGTCTTTGAAGATTTGCCAGATCGGGACTTCGTTATCATCGCAATCGGGGCGCCTATCTGAAGACAAAAGGGGCGCACGCAAAGACATGCCTGTTAAAGATGTATCAGATCCAGCTGTGATGGCCTCGACAGGAAGCAAGGATTTTCACAGACAAAAACCTAGGTGGACATCTGAACCCATAGGCATCCTTCGTCTTTCCTGGCCAATACATGAATCCATCCGGATATTACAGCTAGCATCACTGTAGCTGTATCATATTCTGTGCACTCACTCAGCGGCCATCCCTTGATGTCGGAAGTCCTGGCCCATGACACACCTACGAACGTCGGAACGCCTAATTTGGGACACCCATTTCAGTTCTTCGTCTGCCCACTGCTCGCCCTTTTCTTATGTAAATGTTGCGCAAGGCAAGAATGCTCGGGCACGTCGTCAGCAACATGCAGGACTCACAGACAGATGGGCCACGCAGAGAGCACCCACACTGGGCCCATCTGATACGGTACCGTGGCATGCATGCAAATGCATGCAGGCCGGGCTCAGCCGGCAGAGCTGGGCATCAACATCGAGCCGTACGAACCCACCATGGTCATCACCGTAATCATCATTCTGTCCATGATGGTCCATTATTATTACTGTGTTGTCCTAGGCCTGGTCCTGTCTCGCACGTGTGGTGCATTGTGGCATTTGGGGAGGATCGGCTACTATTATGCCCTGTGCATTAATGCAATATATTATATAACACTGGCAAAAATGCATGGCCACTCACTGAGCGGGCCTCAATAGAAAATTTGTAAGCCAGAAACTCCCAAGGATTGTGAGTAATATTCGCAGCATCATGCGCACGATTTCTTTTATCAGCGATTCATGTCGATATTCATTGCCAGCTGATCACACAAATAATCCTACACAGAGACCCTAAATACGCCACAACCTAACTGCACCCGCAGACACACGCTGCAACTCCTCCGTTTCATACGAGACATTCTCTCCGACTTAATGTGCTGTGACAAATGCGCAGCAGCAAACAATAAAACCAGCCCCTCATGCAAAATCTCTCTCGCTCAATAGCACAGGTACAGCGCCTGGAAATGTGTAGCTTTGCGCTGCTGTGGCAACTTCCAGCATGCACAGCACGGCCGTTCTCTGAAGAACCTACTAACAATCACAAGGGGCAAAAACAGCTATAGGACCTTCTAATGTGAGTCTCAAAGACCTGGCACGGGCCAGCAGAGAGTACAGCTGAGGCCCCCTAAGACCTATGAGGAGGGGGCCTCAAAGAAGAGGACGGAGGGCTGGATCTTGCCGAGCTGGCACTTGTGCATGACGGAGTCCCAGGCGCCGACGGCGCTGGTGGTGGCGTCGTCAAACATGATCCACTGGTTGCCCGCGTGCACAAATGCGTGGTAGTGCGCGCCATAGTAGCACACCATGCTGCTCAGCCGGTACAGGTGCTGCCCCTTGGGAAGCCCCAAGTACACCTCCCCGAGATCCAGCGTCTGCGCATGAAATAAACATTCCAAATAAAGACTGCTGCTTCACTTACAGGCAGTGTGTTGCCAAACTCAGACGGATGCCTTGCTGTGCTGGGAGTTGCCGAGCAGACCACGAGGTACAAATACAGGAATGCCGAACGCTCTTCCATGCGCAACAGAGCAAGCAAAAAAATGTCTTGACCTCATTGCTTGCTGACTTGAATAAACCCAACCACAGCTGCGACTGGTCAGAGGCGGCTGCAGGATGGCGGAAGCATTGAACAGAACACATATCCCTATTTCTGCGCTGAGGCTGTTCAAGTACTGGGAAGCAGCAACTCGGCAAAGCAGTAAGTATTGTAAAAAACGCGCACCTCCTGGATGGTGGCCATGGTGGCGCGGATGTCGGCACTAGACTCGGCATGGGACTCCCAGGCGAGCTGGAGGGTGAAGGCGGCGGGCGGCGTTCCCTCCAGGAAGGCCAGCACGGCCTGATCGCGCCCGCACCCGCCCTCGTCCGTGTCGCAGCTCTTCAGCGTCTGCCGCTCCACGCCCCGCAGCGCCTCGCCCTGTACATACAAACAGACACGCACATGCATTAGTCATGCGCCAGAACAGAAGAAGTAAGCAATCTTGCTAACTCTGCCCAAATTCGTCTTGTCTGAATAGACTCAGGGTGGGCGTTGCACAGGGTGTCTTTCTGGGTCAAAGACTCCCAAGCTTAAATCGATTCAGACCAGAACACGTGTTCACTTGTGAGAGTAAGAGATGCAAGATGGGCGGCAGAGAGGTCTACGACAGGCCAGCCTGCAGTGCTGTCAACCCCTGGCATATAAGCAAGAACAAATCCCACCAAGGGGTTCCATAAAGCTCTCCACAACTCCTGCCAAGTTGATGCAAGAGGCCCGATCCCGCTATCAGCATGCAAAGAGGCGTGACCTTGATGGGCAGTCCTCAGAAGAGATTCTGCAATCCCTTGGCCTGAGACTGGGCGCACCAGGGTGGGGGAGGCCTCGCCGGGCTCGAGGGAGAGCGCCTGGAAGCGCAGCGCCGTTGTGGACACGTTGTAGAAGGACTGCGTGTAGGCCGCCTCGTGCGTGTCCCGGCCGCAGCTGCCGCAGTGCACCACCTCGCGCACGCGCAGCCCAAACACCGAGTCCACCAGCTCAGCGCCACCCGGGACGGCGCCCAGGCTGTCGTATACCGCGTTCAGCACCTCCGCCGCATCGCTCATCTCCCCTGTCACCCGAATAAGGCAGCTTCAGTGCTCGGGCCCCGAGTGCTTCAGGCAAGCACTCACTGGCCGCAATATTCCAAGAAGCAGACGTAGAGAAAACTTGTTTTCACCAGATAAGAGGTTCACATCACCCAAGGGCAAGAAACCCATACAGGATTCCAATCCCTTACTTTGACTACCTCTCGAGAGGAACACCATTTTTTTGGCAGAGACGTCAAAGTCCTGTTCTTCAGAGCTGCTGGCGGAGCATTCCGAAGATGGGCAACCACCCACAAAGGATTGCAACTCCAGAGATGCTCCGGAGATCCAAGCGTGGGATCAAACGGGCGGAGGTGCGCACCGATGGAGAAGAGGCGGGAGTCGAGGTCGTGCAGCGCCTCGCGCAGCGCGTTGGGCGCGACGGCCTCCGTGCGGGCGGCCCCCGGCACGGTGCGGCGCTGGTCCTCCTCCTTGGCAAATGCTATGAACAGCCCCAGCAGCTCCCACACCACTGGCACCTCCTGCGCGCAGCGCATCAACCTCTTGTCAGGGCTGACTTTGCTCGCCTCAAGGTGCTTGTCTTGAACGCTCACAGCAAGCTATCATTGATTCTTGAAGGAATGTGACCACCTGCGCTTGGCAGGCCACATGCAGACAGCCACCTCTTGCAACAATCTCTGGTGAGATTCCGCAAAGGAAGGTTGTCAAGGTAGGCACCACAGGGAAGCAGCATGGCGCATATCTTTTGCAAACTGACGACAGCAGTGCTCAGTGACAGAATTGCCAAGTACCAAGGCACAAGTGGAAGGCTGTTCACGTTGACAATGCAGTACAGGCGTTGCTCAAGTGCAGGCGTTGACCAGTGAGAGAGAGATTTGCATCGGGTATGGGGATTGACCCACCTGCAGCTGCTGGGGGTCCAGGCGGGAGAGCAGGCCGGAGCGGAAGGAGCGGCAGTGCCAGAGGCACTGCACGATGACGTTGAGGAAGCAGTTGTACTCGCCCGTCTGGTTCTGCAGCCCCGGAGTGGCCACGCCCATCAGTGCCAGCCGCGGCTGGCCGGCCTCGACCGCCCTCACCGCGTCGTGCAGCGGCCCAAGCCGCTCCTTGGAGTCCTGCAGGCTTGCCTGCGCGCAGGTGCACTCATCGCATCAGAACAACAGGTGAAAAAGAACGAAGATAAGGGGCTCAAGAAAAAGAAACAGCATAAGAACAAGTTATCTTCGGATTCAGGAGGTGCGTCTCATGTTGGCACGAGAACAAGCCGAACGTCACGTTGGCAAATTGGAGTTGTTTTGCATGTCAGGCCACACCAATGAAGTATAGACCATCGCTGCTGGAAATCCTGCTAAGGGACCTACAGATGAAGTTGACATGCCCACCTTACAACTTGGGCATGACATGCAGATGCTTTGTTCCACCATCAACATTCTTCTTCATCAGCACAGGTACACTCTTCACAATGAGAGATGCTGCCCATGGAAGTTTGGCACGCTTGCCTGGATCGCAGCCTTCAGGCCTTCCTCGTCCTCCTCATCTCTCTCCTCTGTCTCCTCCTCTTCTGACTCAGACATCTGCTCCTCGGTGTGGACCGCTAAGTAGGGCGCCCTCTCCGCAGCACTCGCCTGAGGACACACCATCGCCAGTATTCAGGTAAATGGTATGTCTTGAGCATAATTATCAAGCAATTCAGGCCCTCAAAGTAGGTGCACTTGCACGCAGGCGTCCCACCAGACACAATCCATAACAGATAATCTTGTCTGCCTGTCAAGCGCAGAAGCAGATGCAAATGAAGTGCGCCCGGACCTTAAGGCCAGCAGGCGAGGTTGGCGGCCAGGCATGTGGGCCGATCCTGCTGGGACTGGGTTGTGGCCTGGCCGGGCTTGAGGCAGCACTGGGAGGCGCGCTGTATTCAAAAACCGCTGGCCCAAGGGGCTTACGCCACGCGCCCTTCTGCATCTGCAACGCCGGCTCAACACCTGCACAAAACCAGCCATGTCTAAGGTCCATTTTAGCAGACAGCGCCTTCCAATAAGGGCCTCAGCATATGGTTGGGTGGGTCACGTTGCACTGTCCAAGCTCTGAAGATGTGGCCTCACAAAGGGAAAGGAGATAGGCGGAGGGAGGGGACTGACCTGCATTCTGCCAGTGCACGTGCTGCTGGCTCCTGGGTGGGGACTCACGCTCGTCATATTCCCCCTCAGGCTCAGCCTTTCGCTGGCTGGCAACGTGGAATATCCCAGGCGCAGGCTGTGACATCACTCTGGGCTGCTGCTGCTGCTGCTGCTGCTGGGCCGGTTTTGGTTCGCCAACACCCAGCAAGCCCAGCAGGAACTCATGGCTGTCCGGCTCCTGCGGCTGTGGCGGCTGCTGCAGCTGCGGAGGTGCGCTGGCGACCCCCCCGGTGGGCCGCTGCTGCGCTCCATGGGGGGACCAGGCATGCGGCAAGGGGATCCCTGGTGGGGACTGGGCCCCTAGAGGCTGCGGCGGGAAGCCCGGCGGACCGGAGGATGCCTTGGTGCCGTCATTGCTGACGCTGAAGACTCGCATGGCTGCCTCCACGTCGGCCTGCTTGCGCGCGGCAGCCTCGTCCAGCGGGTAGAGGAAGCCGGGCGGCAGCCGCCGCGCAGCTGCGGAGGGAGGTGCCGCTGGAGCCGCCGGGAAGAGGCCGGGAGGTGGCATGCGCATGACAAAGGGGTTGTATCCCACGGGGTTTCCTGCTGCGTGTGCCTCGGGCGCGCTGGCACGCCACGGCGCTGCCAGCGGTGCGGCCGGTGCTGGCAGGGTGTCAGACAGGCTCTGCATACTGCCCGGTAGCAGCTCCGGCGGTATTGCGTTGCTTGCCGCGGTGTCCATGCGCGTGGGCGCGCTGGGGAAGAGGCGCTGGGGGCTCTGCGGCGGGAAGAAGGGCCCTCCCAGCGTTGTTGCCAGTCCCTGCGGCTGCGGCCGGCTCGAGCCGCCCAGCCCGAGCCCACCTGTTTCGCAGGAGATCAAACAGCGTTTAGTCAACTACTATGAATGGTCAGATGCCTTATGAAGATGTTGGACGCCAGCAGAATTGTATTGCATGTGGCAGCAGAATATCGGGAGCAAGAAGGTAGCATGCTCACTCTGCACGGAGTCTGCGGTGTCTGACTGGGAGCTGTCGTCGGCGAGGAGCTTCCAGACCCCCTCGCTGGCTTTCACATCCTGGGCAGCCGCCTCGGCAACTTGCTCTTCTTCCGGCTGTTCTGAGAGGGGCGGCCGCGGCTGCCCACCTGCAGAGGCAGCCCCTGGCCAGGTGGCAGGCCGGCTTGGCATGGGGGCAGGCACCGCCTGCGCACTCGCTGGCTTCTGCTGCTGCTCCTGCAACACCGCGGGCCATCTTCAGAATGTGGCAGCTGACCCGCATGCTGAAGCTGTCAATTGCGTTCCTTCTCACAAGATTCCAACAGAGTGCCCATTGCCAGTCCTGATGGCTACATGAGCGACCATTTAACATGAATCGATACACTAAGGTGCCCTGTCATGGATACATGCAGACGATGCAACGGGGAGAGGAATGGCGGAAGCACCTGGCTGGCTCCCTTCTTCAGTGCCGCAGCCCAGTTGGCAGGGGCTGGCGCAGCGGGCGCTGCCTTGGCTGGCAGCCTGCGGGCCATTCAGTGTGCTCAGAAAAGAGGGCGTCACGTCCTTTTCACATATCCTCCGTCAACTGATGACATCACCTTGCCAGTGCATTGCAAAAATCCATGCAACCAGGCCATTGGCAGTCATGTTGGTAATCGCTTAAGCGCCCCCAATATCTGTAACCAACCTAGAAGTATGGATTGTACAAGATTGTGCCAAGATGAGTGCTCCAGAGAACTGCAGCGGAGCTCACCTGTCTGTGGGGCCTGCCGCTGACGTGGGCAGCTGTGATGCGGCGGGCTTCTGCGCTGCTGCTGGCTTCTGCACCTCCAGGGCATTCTTCACCAGCTTCACCGCAGCCTCCACCGGCCCCTTCTTGTAGATCTCCTCCAGCTCCCATGAGATGTGGCTCGGCACCCGGGGGCACTTGGGCAGCCTGAAAGCAAATTGTTTTGAGCGCCCAGCAAAATGGATGTCAGGCAGCAAAAGAGGTATTATTGAGGGGAACGGCCCACGCAATAGCACACTGTGACATCCTCAGAACAACCACACCAGCTGCAGAGAAATATTAAGAATTCCTCTTTGTAGTGCTGCCCCATGCAAACCATGCGCTTTGTCAGCCACCCAAACCGTGCAGCCACATCTTCAGTGAAGGACGTCAATACTTTCTCAAACACTACAGATGGGGCCCGGAGGGGGGGGGGGGGGATGCTCAGTGGGTGCAGGATTTGCCCCAATTACATGGCTCACCAGTGGCCCGTCCGCCTGCACATGCGGCAGCCCATGGCCATCTCCACGATCTTCCTGGCATGCCGCAGGTCTCCGTCCTTGTAAGCCCGCTGCAGCTGACCAAAAGTGGACTTCCCATCGGGCAGAGCCTTGGGCAGGCGCTCCAGCTCCGGGCACTCGTTGAAGCTGCAGGAGTGCAGAAGGCCTCTCTGTGATTTGCTTTGGTCAGCTACACAGCAGTGCATGGGTCTCGATTGCAGACAGCAGGCAGCAGGTCACAGTGCATGTGTTGCAGTCCAGCTCAGGTCTGCCATGTGCTCGCAAGGGGCAAAACGCCCTGCTTTGTCATGCCCGTGAGACCATGCATGCACAGTTGTTCCTCTGTGGTGGAAATGGCATCCACCGAGGGTCGCCTGTCATGTTAGCCAATCAAAGCAACACATGTTCTGCTCTTAGGTTACCCTCGGCACTCATGAATCCTTCGTGCATCGGGCATCCATTTGAGGATATAAGCTCTGCAGCAGCGATGCGCGCACCTGTGCTTCTTGTTAAGGCAGTGCAGGCAGGCCTGGAACGCGTCAGACACCATGTCGGCGCGCACTTTGATGCCACCCAAGGGTGAGTCTTTGGCCGGCAGCTTCATGGCCTTCCAGAACCCCGGCTTGAGCGGCTGCACCGCCGGCGCAGACGCCTGGGTGGTGCTAGCAGCCCGCGGCCAGGACTGCGCTGCCTGGCTGTCCTGTGGCTCCACCTGGCACATCACGATACTTTTGAGCCCTGTTGCCCAGGAGAAGGTGACACCACATGTTGATGAAGTACTCAGGTAGGCTGATAGGAGAGGGCTTGAGCACATTAAAAAGGACAGCCAGCATTGCAACAAATGCTGAGCGGCCAGCCCATCAGATGCCCCGTCAACTTGCGGACAGGACGTCTCCCTGGCGAGCAGGAAGGGATGTAGATTGATTGCCAGAGAAAGTGATGAAAGGGCTTACTGGCGCAGGTGCAGCGGCTATCTGGAGGACCGGGCGGGGCTGCTGCTGCTGCTTGGCAGCCTCTGCTGCAGCAGCCTCCGCCCCGGCAGCCTCCTCCCTCCAGCTGTGCAGCAGGTCCACTGCAGCGGGCACGTTGCCGGCCTTGCACGCATCCATGATGGAGCTGAAGGGGCCGATCGGAAGGGAGGCCAGCTGCGGGCATTCCTCCACACTGCGCAGCCCGGCACACGATCAGTCAGTGCCCTGACTACCCAAGTACTCATGCCAGGAGTTATGTTTGCTGCATGTTTGCTTGCTGTATCTCCTGGATCCGTTAGACGGCCTCTCCCAGGACATGCAGGCGCCTCATACTTGCAGGTCATCTCGGACGTCCAGATGGGATATATGACATTACTGGATCTTTTCCTGTACTTGAAAACTTGCAAATAGATATCATGCGGGAAAGCCATAGTACTGTAGTACAGGCCACCAAGCTTCCTTGGTGTGCCGCACACTTTCGTTTTTATTCCGGTAAAATGGCATTGCAAAATGAGCCAAGTGGGGGCCAGGAAGCGTGTTGGGGTGCCACCTGTGCTCCTCGGCGCAGAGGGCGCATGTGATGGCCTGCCTATCACAGCTGCCTTGCAGCCATTTGTGGTACACCTGCTCCGGTGTCTGTCCCTTGTAGACAGTGTCGGCGTACGCATGCTCCAGGGCCTTCAGCGTCGCTGCGTCCATGCCCTCCAGCTCTGGGCAGTCAAACAACCTGCACAAGCATATACTCGTCAGGATTTGGCGGGCGTTTGGATCGTATTCTTCTTCACAGCATTGCTCAGGCAAATTGCTTGCACCCCTGGCTCTGGCTGTGTCAGCTCTACAAGAATTTGCTCCACTCCGACCTCACAGGATCATTTCAAAAGCCCTTACGCCACTAAGGTGCGTGAGAAGCTTTGCATGTTGCTGGGTTTGGACGCGTTGAAGAGATGGGGGGTGGGAACATGGCACAGGCACACGCTGCCGTACTTGTGGTTGTCAGCGTCGCAGTGGCAGCAGAAGCGCTTGATGAAGCGCACGTCCTTCACCAGCACAGCGTCCTTTGGGATGGGATGGCTGCGTGGGGTTGTGCGCCCCCAGTAATGGACGATCACATTCAGCGCATAGTGCCGCTTTCTGCTGTGGACGAGCTCCAAGACAGTCTGCAGCTTGTGCGCTGGAATGCCCAGAGTCACGGGGCAGCCCTCCTCCCTGGTCCATCAAGACAAGCATGCTGTCCTCAGCGGACCATTGACAGTAGGCATTTATCAGGCCACGGTGAGGGCTGAAACATGACATGCGTCAGTCTGCTCGCAGAGTGTCTGTGGACGGGCAACGACCATGTCCCCCAAAAAAAGATTGGCTCCGCTGGAGTCTGCTTTCTACATCCAATAGCAGTATCACATGCGCATAGAGAACAGATAAGGCACGGGCGTCCTCTTGCACAGATCATGTATGGGGTGGAAGCAAGGTCTCACCTGTGCCCAGTCTTTTGGCAGAGCTTGCAGAAGCAATCCACCTCTGGCTCGGCGGGTATAGGTGTTGCCTCCTCAGTGGCGGCCGCCGGACCCCCCGTCAGTTCCACCCACCTCGGGCCGAGGTGCTTCGCCAGAAGAGTCTGCACTCTGTTGGGAGTCTCCAGGTAGGCCTGGTTGATGCCAGCCCTGGCATCCAGGTCCAGGTCTGCCAGAGCTGGGCACCTCATGCACCTGACACATGACCGAGAATCAGACATCCTCTCTTGTGTCCTTCCCCTCTTGCACAGCTTCACTCATCAGATATGTCATCAAGGATGCCAGTAGCCCATTGTGTAACGAGGCAAAACGAAGCAGTTGATGGAATGTGGGAGCGAGGCCTTACTTGTGATCCTCAGCCCCACAGTGAAGGCAGTGCCCCACCGCTGCGCCCTTCCCTTTGCCCGGCCTGTCACATTTGCAGTTGATCCCCTATTAGGAACCTCACAACATCGTAGATCACAAAGACGCTCGCCAAAGCGGTGCACACAGTGCCAGCTAGCAATGGATCGGTACCCCACACAATGCAAGCTGACTGGTGTGCTTAGGAGCACAGTAAATGCTTCTATGCAGAGGCAAGCATAAACTCACTTGCCGCTGCTTTTCCTGGAGCCCCTTCCGCCCTCTTGCTCCCTTGCCTCCCGCTCGTGCCCTCTCCTGCTGTCCACCTTGTAGCCCCTTGTCACGGCTGCCCGCTCCGATGCTTCCATGCCCTCCAGAATGGGACAGCTGGCCATGCTGTGCTCTGGATGACCGCAGTGCAGGCAGTGACTGGGGTCCCTGCACAAGCGCACCATTATAATTCTTTGCGCACTCAACCACGATGCTCAGAAAGGCACCCCAAGTGGAGGCATCGAGGGCGGATTAAAGTCAAGTTGAGGCCACACAGGAAGGGAAGCTATTGTGACATGCTTTGCTGGCCAATGATAGCAGGAAGTGTTGCGTACCCAGTTGCACGGGATCGGTACTTGTCCCTCATGCCGTGCTGAGCCGAAGGTGCCTGGTGCGAGGCGCCGCTGGCATCGCCGTTGTCCCTGCAAGCCGTGCCTTAGACAGTCAGGGCCATACATGCATGCCAAGGAGGAGTTTGGGAACCCTGAAACAAGCTGACCCATGCCAACCCTTGCCCAGCAGAGAAAAAAGCATGTTCAGGACCAGCACACTTGCTCCACAATTAGACGGCCACGCCGCAAGCAGCAGCAGAGAGAGGCACCAGGGACCAGACGCGCACCCGTCCCCGAGCGAGGCTGCGCTGTCAGGAGGCGCGCCCTCTGCGCCTTCTGTGGCACCCCTGGACAATCCAGGGGGATTCCCAGAGCGCAGTTTGTCATAGTATGGCACGACGGCGCTGCCGCCGTTGCTGTCTGCTGGGGTGGCGGTCCTGGCGTGGCCGTTGGGCTCGGGGGGTCCCTCTCCCGGGGGGGCCCTGCCGGAGCGCGTGGCCTCCGACCCGCGTCGATCCCTCCCGCTCCGCCGGCCGCTGCTGGGCCGGCCCGGGGGCAGATGCAGCGCCTCGTAGCGCACTGCCTGGCTTGCCCGCTCCACAGGTTTCTCGTCGTCTGCCCGTGCGGCCACTGCTTTGACGGCGTCCGGCTGCCCTTGCGAGCCTGCTGCAGCAGCCCCCATCTATTCAGAACACAAGCAGCATTGGCAAGCGTACCAACAGATGTCAAAATGCACCTTTCTGCATGTTGGCACTCTCTTGGCAGCAGCTGTTCAATTCTCATGTGAGAGCGTTAGGAAGCCTTGCTCTTGAGGTGCGAGCGCCCAGAGAGACAGCACACAGGAGCTCCCAAGGGAGCGCATGTGGGATGGCAAGTGGGGATCACCTTCTGATTCAGCGATCTCGTTCTGCATCTGCTGCCAGGCCTCCTCCTTCCTCCTCAGTTCCTCTTCCTCTTGCCGCTGCTGCTCCCTCTCCCGTTCCTCCTCAGCCTCCCTCTGCACAGCCGTCATGAAACATTAACACATTCATATTGACATGCTCCCCTTTTCACAGTTTCATAGCATGCTGCCGGCCCCAAGATAGGCTATAACAAGCCAAAAGTATCCGTACGTGATCACCCAAGATGCTCTGGTGCATCCTGCAGACTCATCCCAAAAGCAGAATAAAGCAGCTGTTGAAGCCCGCCTCAAAATGCAGCCGCCGTTGCTACAGAATTTTGGTGCGCATGAGGGTGGCAGGGGCAGCACCTGGGCAGCTTCCTCCTGCTCGGCCTTCTCCCTGGCAGCCCGCTCCTCCTCCAGCTTTGCGTTGTTCTTAGCAGCCCCCTTGGACTTCTTGCGCTTCTTCTCCTCCTGCGCAGCCTTCCTCCTCCCCTCTTCTTCCACCTCCCTCAGCAGCTCCTCCTGCATCTTGGTGCTCTCTGCCTCCGCCATCTCTAGCGCCTTCTTCTCCGCAGCCTCCTTTTCCCCTGCAAGTCACACCGCTGGGGATCTGTTCTTGAAACATCAGAATATGGACGATCGACAAATGTGAGAGAAGATGCAAGATCCTGGGGATACTGTGCACCCATGTCACGCACGGACAATCCGCATCACTGGAAAGTGATGTGGAAATGAGCTGTGTGAGACCTTGATGTGGCCTCATGGGGAGGGCTGACACGCCCCCTTCAGCGTGAGCCTCCACAACCAGAGTGGTCTGCCACACATAATAATAGCAACCAGTGGTGAGCAGGTTCTCCTCAATACAGGGCGAGGTATACCGCGGCAACAGCAGCTGGGGTAGCGCTGGTCCTTGGGCTCACTCAAACATGGTGGGTACAGATTGTTGGGAATGAAGTGCATGATGCACAGCCCTTTGGGCGATTGGGACACACCTTCCCATTGCGCCACAAGCCCGTCAAATTTGTCCCTCAGGCAGTGAAGGGCCGCAAACCCGACATGGTTCAGGACGCATGCCTCATTGCGCCGCTCAATGATCCTGCAGAACAGTTGCAAGCGATAAAAGCACTGCAAGGATACGCTCATGCAGCAAAAGAGTGCTCAACATGTGGGCATGATATTTGGCTGCTGCTTCAGCGCTCTATAAAGGACCAAATGCTCAGCACAACAGTGCAATAATCAGGGTGGCTGCTGCTGCATCCTCTGGAGAACGCGCATGCACACCCCAAAGCTTGGGGAAAAGAGTGCTTGCCTGAGTGTCTCCAAGGCAGCCAGCCGAGCACCTGCCATCTGGACGTCCACTAATTGCATGCCATTCATCTCCATTGTCAGGAGGTCCACAAGGATTGCGTTGACTATGTTGCCGAGGCTCCTTGGAAGAGCCTCCTCTCGCCTGCGAGACACCATCATGACACACTTGACAACCAAGGGCATCGCTGGTCTAGGCGCGCTTCTGAGGCTGCCATTGACAACCAGACTATTTTCGCGGATAGGAGATGTAAGTAGGTGAACCACTACAAAGCCACGCAGGAGGGCCACCGGACAATAAAGGAACCATCAGGCAGGAGAGGCACGCACTGGGGACTCCTGATTGCGATGAAAAATTCCTTGACGAGGACTCCGAATTTCGGGAGGGCTGCACAACCCAAAAAGCTGTCAGTTGTTTTTGATTTAGCAGTAAGATGCCTGGCTATTGGACCAGTAAGGACCTGGATTCTCAAATTTGCTTGCATATGTTATCAATTTGCCAAGGGCCTGGATTAGTCTTCTCACCATATGCTGAAAATTGCTCCTGGAGCGCTTCCAAAAGTGGAGACCCCAGGCGCTTTGCAGCCCCCGCTCCTTGGTCGCCCTGTACAGACATGGCAATACTCCTGGTAATGTGACGTCCTCCTTGATGAGATGCCGAGGCAAAACCAATAACTTGATTGACCCTGTAACAATGGGTGTATGAATGGAAGCAAGGGGTTCCGGACATACCGGCTGCACATGGACGAATTTTGTCTCTGGACCTAGCAACCTACACATTGCACACATATGCGATTGATGATCACGAGCGCATCGAGTTTAAATTGAAGCCCCTGTGACTTGATTGACAGTCCACAAAGCATCCAAAAGTCGCCAAGTGCACCCACCCTTGAAACTCTGCCAAATCGAAGATATCCTCCTCAGGGCAGCAGCGCAGGGCGCTCTTCTTCCTGAAAGCAAGCAGGACCTGCTCCCGCTCTGCCACTGCCTTCATTGCCTTGTGGAACTCTGCGGGCGGGCATGAAAGGATCATTAGCAAGGTGCACACAGCCTGTGGCAGATGCAGGTCTCTCTGGAGCATAGGCAGCATGTGCTGTTCTTTGTGGAGCATTGAGAAGAAGATGGATGTCTGAGAAGCTGCGCTTGCCTTCGCTTGTCTTCTCACAGGCCTGCACTGCCATTCCAACGCTGTTCCAGAACTTCTGAGGGGTATCATTGTTTTCCTGCAGTTGGGCACAACGGTGAGGTGCCAACTAGATGCAGCACAGGGTCAAGTTGCAGATGCTCAAGCACCTGAAATTGCAAACCTTCGGTCATTTGTTGCCTGTTGCCTCACAGTGACCCTGACGGGACATGACAAAGTGGACATGCAGATTGCTGGGCCAGGGGGAGGAGCGCTCACCAGCCCTTCTGAGATGCGGTTGAGCAGATCAACGATGACCTGCAGGTAGGTCCTGTGGTGCAGGAGCATCTCGTCTGCATGAAAGCGGCAGAGGATCGCCTGCGGTCGAAAAAGCAGATGAGCCACCCCCCAAAATCGGGCACAAGTTCCACAGAAAAATTTGCCGGTACCATCTTCCAGGCAACAGGCTGGGCCCTGACCTGGTCAATACACCCCATACACCGCCGCAGCAATGCCAGGATGTCCTCTCTGTCCAACTCCTCCTGCTGAAACGAGGGCATCGGAGGGATCTTGGTCTTGCTGTCAGGATACAGGGCACCCACAAAGTCCTTCATCAACTCCCCCTGCTCCTGCTCCTGCGCCATGCATATGTGACGTGACCATCATTTTCTCATTCTGGCCATTCATATCACCTCAAAAAGGTATGAGTCACAGGAAGGACAACACCGCGCCGGGTCTTGCAGCTCAGCATTTGAAGCCCAATCATGAGCTTGTTACAGCGTGAAACGCAGAGAAACATGCCAAGGGAGAGGAAAGATGGTGCCGCACATCAGGATAACCCTTGATGTGGTCGACGGGTGGTGAGCGTCGGCTGATTGAGCCCAACAGAGAGTTTGCATAGGCCATTTCGCGCCCAAGGGTCTCTGGTTGGCAGCGCAGATGGTTGATAACCACATTTGGGTCGTCCAGCTCCAGTGCGGACACCTGCAGACATCAACTGTTGTGAGCCATCACTCAAGCGCCTGTGAGTGGGCAGCTTCCCTTATACGAGCAAAAGACGTGCTTTCCTTTGCCGGGCTGTTCTGTCAGGAAGGCTCCAAGGTAGAGTCAGTGATGCAGTTTGCAACGCTGGTGCCAGAGCAGGTACAGAGGGATGAGTAGTCGTTGTCACGCACAGGAGAAGAGCGCGGTGCGTGCCTTGTGAAGCATCGACCGCGCGTTGGCATAGTCTTTCAGCAGGTGCTGGCACAGGCCCAGCTGCATGCACACCGTATCTGCGAGCATTTCGACTGCGCCATCGCTCAGGCTGCCCAGGTGCTCCCAGCACAAGGAATGGACCGATACACACTCATCGTCCTGCACACCAGCCGGCAGAATTAGTGCGATCACAACTTTGGCGAGCGGGCTCACAATATTAGCGATCCTGTCGGGCCTTGCTCTGCGCACCTTTCTGTTCAACAGCAAGTACAGAGCGATCTGGTACACAAAGCCACTGGTCAGCAGCTTGTTCCGCTGCAGGATCCAGAGCCCGTCCAGGATCACGTCCAGAAACTGCTGCTTGGCACTTTGGTCCTCTTTGACCTGCGCAGAGACAACTCATATAGTGCACATTGCATCCTCGATGGTGCATACAAATACCCAAGAGCACATCTGAATGCAAAACTTCACCGAACCCACCCGGCAGAGATCAGGATCCTTGATGAGGGCAAGAGAGCTGGCCACGGGCTCATCTGCATCCGGGCCCAGGAAGTGGCAGGCGAATCTGTTGGTGTCCTCCCATCTCGATTGCAGCCTCATCTGCAACATCAGCAGTACATGTAGCGCTTAGGTAGGAGGACCAAGCGAATATGCCGGCACTCAGTATTGTCACGCATGCATGCATTGTCGAATTGTGAGCTTATAAAAGCTTGCAACAATTTATGAATGGGAGCGACGCACCAGGACCCGCTTCCAGCTACTCTCACTCCTCTCCTCTGCCAAGTTGCTGAGAGCCCCCTCCATTGCCAGCACCAGCATCTCATCGCCAGGCTCAAACTGCGCAGAAGTGCACTGCAGCAGGCTGAGGCGGCCGTAGCACTGGATGAGCTCCAGGAGCTGCCAGCCCCGGCACTTCAACCTAGTCTCGCCCTCCTCACTGATCTCCCTCCCCTGCAGATTATTGTCACGCCTCATCTTTCTGGAGACCGCCAAACTCCCCATGCATGCAAGAGCAATTGTTCGGTTGGGTCTGGTGGGTTTTCGGTCAGGAAATGCTGCAAAGGACGCGCAGAAAGGGGACTAGGACACACCCTGTCCGTCAGCATGACTCTTGTCTGCATTCCCACGTCCTGGAAGCGGATGTCAGGAGCGGTGTCAGAGTCCACGGCAGCTTGAAATTCTGCGGCAGCCCAAAAGGGGGTAAGATTGGCATACATGACAAGGAAAAGCCAAATAAAATGCCAGTCAGAGATCCAGTATATGATTGCAAACCATCATGCGGCAGTCAGTCCTCAATCGACTCGTTTACAGGGCTGCAAATAGGAAGCACACCTGCGGTAGCCAGCTCCTGTCTCACGCGGTCCAAGTGTTGTTTGAGGCGCCTGGAAGTCTCCTGATGTGCACCACATGACTCAGAACGCCATGCCTGACAGGACTTACTTTCCCTTCCCAAAGCCGTCTACAGAGAGGTGTCATGGGCACGCACGCCTTGAAGGGCAGAGGAGCGCTTACCCAACGGGACCTGACATCCTGCAGGGCAGGTATATGTGCGCTCAAGACCCTGCAAGCAGGCACAACCCCCATTAAGATTCCCTGAGGTCATCGACCTAGGCCCTTCCAATGTGTCCTGTCCTGCACTGCGCTGCACTCTTCTACACTGCACCAAAACCGCCTCACTAGGATCCATGCAAAAGTACAAGCTGGGCCCAAATGCACTGTGCAGGGGTGACCTAGCCAATATTTTGGCCCCTGTGCTAGAGAATGGCTGATGGCACACGCACCCAGCCTTGTATGCTTTTGTTAGCGCCTCGCTGAGATCCGCGCTGGCATCATGCATGAGTGCGTCTCGGCCGTTCACAGGCAGCATGGGTATCGATGATTGCTGCCCTGAGGTGGATGCCTGGCCACTGGTACTGGGCTCCTCAAGGAGTTCGGTGGGCAAGTCCCCAATATACACAAAGCCATCCCCATTCAGCACCTGCAGCACATCACAACCTTGTCACGCGCAGAAGATGCCACTAAGGTGTCCCCTCTTTTTTGTGGTCTCTTTGCCTTGAAATCTTGAGGAAGTCATGCAACTTCTCGGAACAGCAGAGACAGAAGTGCGGCATCGACACGCCCATGTAATTGACTCAGCGCACAAGTATAATTATTATTATCATTATTACTACAGCTTTCAGTCCTTAGGACTAGGTACGTTGAGCAACACATGAAATATAGCATTCCGGCCTTCTCGATTCTTGCATTCTTTCCACTAGTAATATCATGCCTGATCACAGCGCACAATAGCAGCAGCCTTAAGTGTCAACAGCACACCCCGATGGAGGCCCACCTGTTTGCTGCGTTCTGCTATTGCGTCGTCCGTGGGCCCATCTTCTCCAGAGTGATCCCTCAGCTGTCTCTGGAGCTGCAAGCACAGAAAGGTACACAATCTAAATACCTGCTGACTACTTGATGGGAATGCTGTGGACAGCACCGCCAATATAAGCTGTTGCAGGACAAGGAAAATGATTGTCAATGTGCGGGTCATGGGCCTCACAAAGCTGTCTTTTCTGTTCCGCAGCACCAACCCTCGCAGGTGGTCACTGTAGGTTACTGGGTGCGCCAAGGCCCCATTGCGAACGTCAAGGATCCCATATGGCATCCCTTCGTTCTCCACCCAGAACTTCAGCGCATCTCTCCCCTGCACAGACAGAATGAAGAGCCGACAACTCTCAGCACATGATACAGGGACAGAGGTCAGCCCCGACAACTCACAGCAGCCGCCCTGCCTCCGCAGTGTGCTGAGACTTCCAGAGGAAGTGCAGCAATTCAACATGAAGGCAGCGCAAAGCTCACCGTCAGCTCTCCATCCTTATCAGGTTCCTCCAGCCTCTTCTCCAACTCGTCCACAGGGACAGTCAGCAGGCGGGACACCACAGCCTGCAAACACACAGAGTGCAAGAATGTTACCTTTCTGTCTCTTTGAATCCCTACCTGCACGATGAGACGAAGGTACATTTTGGGTGCACGGAAGTGATAGGAAGGCAGGGCAAGAATCCATTTCCCCACCTTGCCCCTCTCCTTCAGCATCTCATCCACCAGAGAGAGCACCTGCGCCATGATGGAAGCTTTTTCAGCTTGCTTTAGTGGCTCCTACTTTCCTCTTTCCTGACTTCAAACGCTCACCAAAAAGTGAAAATCTCCCGAGCACCCTGGTGAAAATGTTCTTCAATGACATGTGAGTGGAGCCCCTCAGGCGCATGCCTTGTCAAGCATAGATGCAGACGCCTTCTGTTGGAGCTTCTTCCCACCCAATTTTCCACGTTGGCTCTCCTGCCTCAACTTGGCACCCTTTGCCACTTGGGCTGCCTCCTCTTGCTCCTCTTTGAGCTGCACACATTTACAACATTCGTACTCACCATAAGATACTACACGATGTGGCACAGCGATCTTGTCACTTCCAGGCTCCAGCATGCTGGGACACTGAACAAAACAAGGACAACCAACCTGCGAAATCATCGCAAGTCACATGCTGAAACAAACGCTCTCATTCAGTTGCAGTTCCTTGCTCGCTGAACCAGGATCATCAGCCAGGACATGAGGCTGACTCGGAATTAGTCTGAGGTCGGACCTTCTTGGGATGTACAAGGCGATCCTGAAAGTAGTTTTGGCAGACTGCCATTGCCTTGCTTTGCCAGTCTGCCGGGCGGATCAGCGAATTCGAGTTCACAAGCTCTGACAGCAGCATGCCCGCCATTTCGTCCTTCATCTGCACCTTGTTGAGCTCGATATGCAGCTTCATGACTCTCAATGCATCAGACAGCTTCCGCTTGCACCGCTGCTCCTTGGTTGTCCCCTCAACCTGACATGCATGCAGCTGCAGGTGAGAATTTCTTTGAGTGTCTGCTTCAGGCTCTGCATCTTCCAGATTATGCGGCAACGCATTCTTGACCTCTATGATGCCATGGCACGGCAGGGTGACAAACCAGGGAACCTGAGATCTAGGATCCAGGAGAATGCACACTCATGCAACCAGACAATACGCAACAAAAAAGCGATCAAGTGCTGCGCAACGCGGTCCTCACCAGGTCACATGGCAGCATAAAGCTTCTGTACTCCCTAATTGACAGAAGCTCCAGGCCTGGATCAATCCATTCTTGAGCTGCCATGCACCTGGCGGCAAGCAGCACAGAAGATGAGGAAGAACACCAGAAAGAACAAGACTAATCCCTTGGTTTGATTTTCCATACAGAGCGATCGACAAGCAGATCTGTCAATAGTTCTGGGAAGTACAGGTTCTCACTTCTTCATCTTCTCCTGCCATCCAGGGTGGCCAACAGCTGAGGCCAGGCAGCAATGAAAGATCAAACACTGCAAAGAACGGGCTTCTGCTCCCTTCTCACTTGCGCCCAGCGCCTGCCTCAGATAGCTCTGTGTGCGAAAAAAATGGGTGTCAGAAACAGCTCAGCTGAGTACCCCCTAAACTCCAACATGAATGGACCGGTGCGGTTCTCATTCTCTTTTCTGCTGCCCAACCAGCAGGAATATAACATTCAACAGAGCTCCATTCCTCTCAACTGTGCGAAACAACAATATATGTATATCTCCTTTCGAAGCCACGATCTGTAAAGAGAAGGAAGGCGATGAAACAAAGTAGCAAGCTATGAGCGGCGACTTGACTGTAATACTGCAAGGTCACTGCGTTGCTATCAATGTCCCCTTCGTTCTTAAATTTCAAGTTGGTCATGCGCCAGTCAGGGCGTCGTGTGAGTCGTGAGAAGCAAAGACAAACCTTGAATGTCGTCAGATGGCTTCTGTCTGTATGCTTCTCCAGGACTCTGAGTGCATGCAAGTAAGCAAATCTCGCCAAAACACAGAAACAGAGTCCCCTCTCTTCTCCACTTGCGGATTCTGCCTCATACTCTATCGATTTAATGCAGTGCTGTATAGATCCTTGATCTGTCCTATCATGGGCTCTTATGAGCCGCCCAATGTTTTGCATGGCCATATCTGCGGCCCAAATATTTCCCTACTGAATTCCCATGAAGCACGTTGTGACAATCACCGTCTGAGACGGTAGTGGTGTTGCGTCAATTCATCCTTCAAATGCCAATCTAGCTCTTGCTCTGCAGATCGGTAATCAAACCCCTTCTCGCACGAAAAAAGCCATTTTCTGCGATTCTCTTGTGCATGCGAAATGTGGCATCTCCGCCCTATTAGTGAACTGTTCATATCCCCCAGCCGGCTGAATTCGATACAGTAGAGCCCTTACAGGCAGGGGACAACAGGACAACACAAGTCTGCCTGTAAAAACATCAGGGGGAATAGACATTGCAGGACGTATGCATGCGGAAATGAGACACAGCAGGATGTATGCATGCAATACACGTAGCACCAGTTCTTGAACACGAGTTGTCCAACTTGTACGAGGTCCCACCGACAAGGTCTAGACTCTATAAGAGCCTGCCGGCATAATACTGACGGCAAGTGACTATAGGTACAGAGACTCTGGCCCACTGGGTGCCATGACACGTCACCATGACATGCATGTCTTCAAATTGAAGACCTGGGGCACCATAGACACATGTTTCACAGCTAGGATCCGGTTCATGCATGTCAGGTGCTTTTCAGAGGCCGGCTAATCAAGTCAAGTGCAAAGAGCCTGTAGCAAGTCGCCTCGACTGGTCAAGCGGCCACCTTCGAGAGCATAGTGAATCACGTCTCAGCAACAACTATCGTTATACGTAGTAACAGTTTCGAGTGTATCAACCTTCGTCTATCAGTATCATCAGTACCAGTCCCACCATTGATCAAAGGCAAGCATATATTTTCATCCAGGTTTTTCACCTATACTGCAGTAGCTAGCTAGACCTGCATTAGATACAACACAGAAATGACACGACAAATCCTCTCGATAGCATGCTAAGGATTCAAGCATAAAAATTACTCAATTGCCACCATGCAACCATGGGTAGGAGAGCATATCTGGATCTTCCTACGAGGCCTTGAAGGAACGCTGACCGAATTTGCTCCCAAATTGCAACCTCATGAGTTCATCCGCATTGTGTCTGGACAATGCCACAGCAACCCTGCCTGAGAAATCTTTGATACAAATTACTCACAAGTACAAACATACCTCGTCTGGCTAGTACATCAATGGGTCCGCACCTTGCTACAACTGTCTCTGTGAGCCAACAGATACATGTGTCCCCCTAGGACACAATGATATTCAACATCTTCCACTACAAACCAGTGCCAATTGGTGGGCAGCAGAGCACACAGAGCCCCACCCAGTTCAATACATGGGGCTGCTGCCGTGGACCCCACACCGGCGCTTGATCAACCCCGGTACATGCTGCTGCTGTGTGGAGATACCCACTTACAAGGAGAAGGTGTGCTTGCTGACGTCCAGGTAGGGGCGGCCCAGGAGTCCCACTGAGTCATTGTGGGCATGGCACGCCTCCACCACAGCTTCCACCATCAACTCCGGCCCTGCACATGCGACGCAGCACTCTCAGCTCCCTACTAAAATTCTCTGAGCCCCTGGAGGACGGCCAGACGGCCATCTCAAATACTTGCCGGTCTCTTTCAGCACGGATATGGTCTATTTCCAGCACTGGTGTCCCGACTCATTCCCCCAGTGCAGATCCCCAGCCAGTGCCTCTTTGAAGCCTTTTGAGGCCTAGGCACAGATTGCAAAATCGGTAAATGGGACTTAATTGAGGAGCCATACACCGCTGCATGCAGGGAATGAAGCAGGAAGGGCACCTGCAGCCACAACGCCGATTTCCTGCTCGGACTCATGCTCTGCGCAGATCTGCCGCAGCAGTGCGTAAATGTCCGGCCGGCCGGGAGTGGCCTTGACCTCTGGCAGCGCTGCCCTGCTCTCAACATCTGGCGTGGTAGGCTGCTGTGGGTACGTCCCCACAGCTACAAGCCGCCTAATGTGCCGAGCCCTGCATAGCACGACAGCCTCAGCCTCGATGCAAGATCGCCCATGTGGAGCGCTGCGGCAGTCAAGAGGAGGGAAAGGGGATAGAAGGGTGTGTCAACTCCTTCCCTTGCAAGTTGACATTCCTGTCATTCTCCTTTTACACCCCTTGGTCCAGGCAGCATTGCCTATCCAAACGATGGACGGTGGGCATTGACGAGTGAAGGTTTGGGCACAATGGTGCTCTTCCAGACATTCGTGTGCTGGCTGACACGGGTGAATAAGCCGCAGTTGGCTGGGACTTTTGGGGACAAGTCAGAAGGCCACCTGATAATGTGTGCTGGGATGATGATCAGGGCTGGCAGGAGCATGCCCCCTAGCCCCGATGCCAGCAGCAGGTAGAGCCCAATCTGCGCAACACCCACGAAAAAAACACCTTAGAACAGCAGACCCACTAGAAATAGCACTGGAAATCGTGCGCATGCAAATTAGGTATTCAAGACAGCAAATTTATTGCAATGAGAAATGAAAGCAAGAGCTCACCAGCCAGTCTGGGGCGCCGTCAGGGCGTAGAGTGTTGGCATGCGCGGAGTAGCCAAAGGAGGCAACGCCTCCGAGCACCGCACCAACAAGGCACAGCACATGCGCGAGCGCCCAGTGCGCATCCCCAAAGAAATATGGCGGCAGCACAGTCCTGGTGGAATCCACAAGAAAAACCGTATTAGCTTCACCTTTCTTTCTTCATCATCATCATGGAAGCCATTGACTGGGTGTGGCCATATGCCCTCTCATTACTAACTTGTTGCAAAGAGCCGTGGTGCAGTGGAATATCTTTGGCATGCAGCAGCGTATCTTTGGCATTGCAGCGAGCACCGAGTCAGGCGCATCATGGATGCTCCTTCGCAACACAAGGCAAAGCCCGACAAATCAGGTCAATTCTGAGGAGGCTGACCTGGTCACTGAGTCATCTAGGGCGCCTGATTTGGTGGCGAGGCGGCTGCTCTGGGGCGTGGTGAGGTCAGCGGCGCTGTCATTGGGCAGGATGAGCGCCTCATCAGGCTTGGGTGCCCCCGCGCCCAGGTCTGAGGGGTCCCTGCCCCTGTTGGCTCCTGTGTAGTATGCGTCCAGCTCCAGCCACCCCTCATGCCTGTGAAGAACAGGCAACATCATATGCACCTTTGAATTCTAGTCATGCGGGGTCGCCCCTTGAAAATCTATTACCCCCACCTTTAGGCACAGGGGACTTGGAAGCTCGGTCAGCTTTAACTTTCCTGCTGGACAGCAATCCATGTCTGCTATAGGACAACACAAGGTCTCTCTGCCAATGAATTGCCGTCTTACATGCGGCAAGGCCTCTGTCTTCAGAACAGCATGAATTGCACTTGTAAATTTCTGGCATCAGGAGGCAGGAGGGGCACTCACATGGCATCAGACAGGAGGGGTCGCTGCAGCAGGGCCAGCTCGTTCTTCTGCGCCGCGCTGAAGACGAAGATGACTTTGTCGGGCACCGGCACGCCGTCCCCGCCGCCGTCTGCTGCGGCCGCGCGCCGCTGCGTCAAGTCGTTGAGTATGCCAAACACTGGCGTTACCTGCCGCGAGCAGGTGACATCAGAACTTGCCTACTTCACTGTACTTGCAGCATTTGAAAATGTGAGCATCGCTCATCTCACAATGAAGTGGTTTACCTTGCCAGATTGACAGGCCAAGATTGCTATAATGTGCCTACGCAAGCCCAGATCAGCAAAGCTGATCAAGTGGCTCTAGCATGCTGGCCCATGTGATCTGCTGCATGATCGGCAAGCACCGCCTTGTGAGCGAGCATGCAGATGGTACGCACAAGCACGCCAGCCACGGCAGCGCGAGAATATACTTCGATAATGCCCGAGCAATGCCTTATTTTGCTCCTCTACCTGTCCTATCAGGTGCCTTTACGTCTAGCAGGTCAAGCTAGCACCTCAGGTTCTGATGTGTTGCAGATTAAGAGTTCATTGTTTCACAATTAAGGATTGGAGCTCCCATTGCAGCAATGCGCGCACCCCAATTCCGCCAGCAAAGATGGCAAGCGTGCGGTGGCGAGTCCACTCAGGGCGCTCCTCAAACTCGCCGTAAGGTCCGTCGATGCGCATGGTTACGGAACCGTCGCGCAGCAGCCGGCGCATGAGGCCGCTGGTCCATGCGCCGTAGCTCTTAATGTGGGCCACCAGCGTGTGGGGGCGCGGGCCCCCCACCGTGGAGTAGGGGTGCCACTGCACTGTCGACAGGCCATCCACACCCAGAAACAGGTCCTGCAGTGCACAGCCGACACGGCTTTAGCGCCTGTAGGAGAGTTTGCTATATGTAAGACATGGTGCATGATATCCGAGCACCTCACATGGATTGCAGTAACTGAAGATGGTGATTTGCATGATTGCATGACCATGCTTGGCTGTCACTTGGCACAAGGGATATGGTTCTTGGCCGAGCCAGCCATGTTTTCAAGAGCACATCAAGCACTCTACAGCTCCTTTCCCTTTAGCACAGACTTTTTGGAGTTGCAATACTGGCTTCCAAAGAGGCAGTCCTTGGCATGGCTTGCTGAGTTTGCATCAGCTACGGAGATTACTACGACGGCGTCTGCACACCTGCACTGGCTTGACGGGCGTGTAGGGGTCTGTGTTGAACTCCAGCGTGGCCAGCGTGGCGCTGGGGCAGGCATCCACGCTCGTAATCTTCACCGGCTGCGCCTGCTGCGCCATGCGCATTGTCACGTCCAGCAGGTACAGCAGCAGACCTGCACCCCAAAATACGGCACGCTCGCCCAGTGATGCCAATCCCAAGAGATAATAAATACACCATCATGGTGAATTCAGAAGTCCTGAATCAGAACCCCGGCATTACCAAAGTGATGAAGGATCATTTTCAGCTCTGCACTCAAGGAGCTGCACAATGGCTGCGACATGCTTTTAAGCAAAGATTCGGGGTAACTCTATAGCCCCGAATTCATAGTCTCGGAGACGTATGTCAGATTAGTAGCTACAGTCAAGAACAGTTTTTGGGCAGGCTGAGGGAGGTGCTGACCTGGCATGGTGTAGGCCCACAGGCTGATGTGGTGCATGAAGCCAAACAGCATGAAGCCCAGGAAGCCCAGGATGTGGGTCTTGTAGAAGAGCTGCATGAAAGCAAGTCTCACCCTAATCAGTCAGGTAGCAACATTCTGCCTTCAACATCAGGCAATGATCCTGACTCACGCACATGCAGGCATGTGCAGCTTCAGCCAGAAGCACGAACTCTCGCAAGTGCTGAAGAGGGCCCTAAATCTGTGCTAAGCAATCATCTTGCTTTTCAGCTTTCAGACTGGAGTGCTGCATCAGCCCTTGCACAGGAAGCTCGCACCTCGAAGTACTTTCGGCGCACAAATTCGAGGGAGGTGAACCAGAGCGCGCAGCCGCACAACCAGGACAGCGTGCCCGCCAGCATGTTGGTGCCGTTACGGTCCCAGACTAGGCCCGCAAGCCAATCGTGCTCCCACAGCCACAGCGCGTAGAAGCCGCAGCCGTGCACGCTCAGAATCCACATCGTGCCGTGCCCCAGCCACCTGCTCCCATTCTACCATTGATTCAAAACCACCCCATGCATATCTAGATGCATTGCAACAACATGCACGGAGAACGCACGGAGAACGCATCCTAAGTACACGGAGAAGAGTCGTTTCTCTGCTCCTTTCTCTTTCTGAAGCAAGTGCTTGCCTGTCAGGTGCCAATAAAGGATGTTTCGTCATTGCCGGCCGCTGCATGAACAGGAGACAAAGGAAAACAGCTGGCATGACAGTGTCATGATCCTGAACAGAAGCTCTGAAGTGCTGTAGACAAAGCAAGGGTGAGCAGTAAGATAGCTCATGCGCACCTGTGGTATTTGATGAGGGTGGGAAAGTTGGTGCCCATGAGCCAGTGCAGGAAGATGGAACGCGGCACCGGGTAGAACAGCAGCAGAATGTCCAGCGTGGCCGCCCACCCCAGCGCTCCAGAGATGCTGCACGGCAGCCAATTCACTTCAACTATCCAGCCATAATGAGGTGTACTATCACACCTACAGAGAAGAGTGTTTTTGCAGTATGCATGCCAACTGATATGCATAAAAAGCTGGGTGATTTGGGTGCTCACAGAGCGAGGAGCGCTTGTGTAGTGCTCCAATCAGGCAGCAGTCCCTGCGCGATTGCCTCTGCAGAATAGACACCACAGTGCGTTGGTCTGATTGCAGCTGGATGTAAGCATACGTCGAAGACAATCCAAAGACCTGATATGATCACACAATGCAAACGGCAGGCCTAGGCAGGCAGGATTCAGCAATGGGGTTGGCGCACGCTTGAAGATGGGCAGGATGAGGCTGACGCGCTGCTGCACATATAGAATGTTGACGATCACCCAGGCCACCACCACAAGGGCGTCATAGACCGCCATGCCACCACACCACCAAGACCAGAAGCCCCTTGGTGGCAGGTGATAATGCAACATGCGCTTGACCTGCCAGCCGTAAGCAAGATTGCTTAGCACATGAGGCCTTTTGAGGGTCACCAATGTCAGATAGTCAATTCGGAAACCAGTTTTGGGATATTGAAAAGACACTGCCCACACCACAGCATGCGGTGCGCTCAATTCTTCAGCCGGCCTGCTGAGCAGTGGGGTGTCTGGGCTAGATGTATTCTGCACATGCTTGGGCCTTCGAGCTGGCAGATTTCGCAAGACAATGGTCAGCAGCGCTGCTAGGAATGTCAAGCCCCAGATGCAGTACACCTGCAGTGTCAACAGCAACAATAAGTCTCTCTGACAAAAGATGGCAGCTTATCAACACAAGTGTGCATGTCAAGAGATCTACCATCGACAATACAAGTGCGAGTGAAGAATGGCAAGGTCCTCACCGCGACTGAATACAGTCGATCCTCCGCAAGGAAGGCGAATCCCTCTGCTTCTGCACCCTTCTTCAATGCCTTGGTAATGAATGGGAAGTAACAGATCGAGCTGAACTTCTGAAAGACTGAGCTCAGGAGGACCTTGTTCAGGGTTAACAGTACGGATCCCAGCACAAATGCCGATATCACAAGGCCGACGAGCACTCTCGTCGTCCATCGCAACAGGCGCAGGACCACCATTGTGGTGCCTGAGATGCCCGTGACTGCTTCTAGGTCCTGTAAGTGATCTCCCAGAGGCAAGATGAACCACGCCATCTCGTGCGGTGGTGGAGACACGGTGTTCGCTGGCGTCCCTGTCAAATCTCAGTTCAAACCTCGAAATCGACAGATTCTGTGCAGGTTTCAGAGAAGAAGCAGTCGACATGGTCGATGGTACGCACTCAGAGGTCTGACACGGTGAATGTTGAGGCTATTTGCAGCCGCTTGAGTTACTGACGAACAAGTTGTTGGAGGGATTGAGGGGTGGAAGAGGGGTGGGGTGGAAGATCCCACTTGGCTTTGTGTGACCACCCACATGTCTGCAAGGATGAGTCCAGTACCAGTACACGTTATTGTTACAGGATGCTCTGCTATCTACCTATTCGCTTACATCAACCTGTACCGATCTGAATTGGGGCCTCCGGATCCACCGTCCCAAAAGCTTCCTACGCGAGACAGCAAGCAGCACAAACCGACAATTCGCAAAAGAACACAAAATCAGAACGGTTTCAGGACCGCGCAGCATGAATTCAAGCACCACCCCTGACCTACGGAGTCGCAGAATCGACACTCCCTCCACATGCTAGCCGCCCATGGCCTCAAAAAAGAGCACAGAGGGCTGGATCTTGCCGAGCTGGCACTTGTGCATGACAGCGTCCCAGCCGCCGACGGCGCTGGTATTGGCGTCATCAAACATGATCCACTGGCCGCTCGCGTGCACGAAAGCGTGGTAGTGCGCGCCGTAGTAGCAGACCATGCTGCGCAGCCGGTACTGCCGCGGCTCCTGCGCCTTGTAGATGTGCCCCACATCCACCTCCTGCGCATGCATGCACGCGCTCGAAATCTTCCCAATGTACTCAATTCCCCACACTTGAATAATACCCGCCGAGCTACACCTTACAGCAACTGACTCAGCCCAGGCATACCGCAGCTGAATCAAAACATCAATGGCAAATTGCTTTGGCATTGGCATTGGCTCATAGGGAAGCAAGCTGCTTGGAGGCTGGCAGGAGTTTGAGGCTGCATTTAAAGCATAGTGCAGATGCGGCAAAAGGTAGGAGACACACAAGGAGTCTTGCATGACGGGCGCATTTGTGATGCCTACAGTCTCCAGCCTCTCACAGAGGTCTGGTGGAACAGCCTTCATGGATATGATGAAGAGTCTTTCTGTGGGCTCTCTCTGAAGTCCAGGTAATATGAAGGGCATTTCAGAGGGAGTGAGAAATTCACCTCCTGGATGGCGGCGAGGGTGGCGCGGATGGCGTCGGAGGACTCGTGCTGGGACTCCCAGGCCAGCTGCACGGTGAACACGTTCGGCGGCGCGCCCTCCAGCAGGTGCTGAATGCTGTTCAGCTGCCCGCAGCCGCCCACGTCCGTGTCGCAGCTCTTCACGTCCTGCGCCTCAATCTCCTGCAACGGCAGCCGACTGCGTCATGACAACGCTCACTTATGCACGGCAAGATCGCAATTTCAACAATTGATTTGAGCTGTGCTCAGCACACTCGGCTTGTCATGGCATGCTCACCAACCATCACAGGCACAAATTCAGCAGCTGGTTGGCGCAGATGGACACGCTCTTCATGCCCCAGAGTGAATCTTAGTTGAAACGCCTGGCTGCACAACAAAGATTTCTGCAATTTTCTCTCACCAAGATTGAGCTGCTCCAGTCCAGCACTCGCTGATGAGGCAGCAAATCGCCTTGTCCGTCGGTGAGCGGGTGCAGAGAATTCGGCAGGAAGTTATGTAAAAGTGATGACTCACCCAGAGCAGGCGGCCGAGCGGCGGCAGGCGGCCGTCCTCGCCGTTGAGCATGGCCTGCAGGCGCAGCGCTGTCGCTGACACGTTGTAGAAGAACTGCGTGTAGCGCGTGCAGTGCGTGTCCCGGCCGCAGCTGCCGCAGTGCACCAGCTCGCGCACGCGCAGCCCAAACACTGCATTCACCAACTCGGCGCCCCCGGGAACCTCCTTGAGGCTGTCGTACACCGCGCCCAGCACCTCTGCTGCGTCGCTCATCTCCCCTAGACACCCGAGCGCAAGATTCAGAGGATAACACTACACCAAATCTCTTTATTCTCTGTGATGCAGCGGAACAAGGAACCTTCTGCCAATGCCTTCAGCCTGCAACTGCCACACCCACAGCCCCAAGAAGGTTCCCCAAGCACATAAGGTCCCGACGCAGCCTTTTCTTCAAGCAGCTGCGCGGCCAATGCGCGTCCCATGCATATCCTGATGCGTTTCCACACAGTGTTCTGTCAGAAAAATTCTGGCCGCATTGGCACAGCACTGCCGGATGTGTGAGGGCGCCATACCGATCTGGAAGGCGTGGGAGTTGAGGGCGTCAAGTGCTTCGCGCAGCCGCGTGGGTGCGATGACGCTGCGGCTGCCCTGCCGTTCCTCCGCCTCGAACGTGGCAAACAACTCCGCCAGCGCTGCAACCACCGCGTTGCTCTGCGCATGCACATCCAAATTGAAAATTGAGAATCCGATATTTGCTAAGGATCCCTACCACGACAGCCACTCTAGCATCTGCCAGGCCACGCATACAGTCCACGGACTGTTCAGGCACATGCAGTTTTGAGTGCTGTTCTCTTTCTCAGGCTTGAGGCAAGCGCTTGCAAGTCCTCAGCCGTCATGCCATGAAGGACATATCAGGATTGCAGCACATACAGACCCAGGGCTTTCAATTCGTGGACCAACTCAGACTCCTCAATGAGAATCAAGGGCGTTTCAGTAATTTTTATGGCCACCAAGTTCCACCTTATAGCCCCCTGGCAAACAGGTGCTAAATAGAGCTGATGCTGGAGCATCTTGGAGGGTAAGGGGGCCACCTGGGCGGAGAAGAAGGCGGCGGAGGCGGTCTTGAAGGGCTCCCGGAACTGGCGACAGTTCCACAGGCTCTGAATGATGACGTTGAGGAAGCAGTTGTACTCCCCGATCTGGTTCTGCAGCCCAGGAGTGGCCACCAAAAGCTCCATGGAGGCCTGCTGTACCCTGTGTGACGGCTGCTGGTGGCAGCTGGCGCCCGCCAGGTCCCCATTGGGGCCCAGCATCAGCGCTGACATTGGCCCCAGTCGCCGCTTGTTGTGCAGGCTCGCCTGCGCAGACGAGCCAAGTTGCTAAGACTGAATTACCATATTTATTACGATTACAGATTTTATTACATTTAGAGACCTTTTGGGAGCCACCTGAGGCTCATTTGTCTTGTAGGCAATTCTTCGCTGCCCCACTCAACATCTCCTGCTGCTGCTACTAATGCTCTCTTGGCATACACATTGCTTCCCTCCCGGTCAGCACTGTACCTCAGGTGAACACTGCAATGGTTGATAGTGTTAAGAAGTGCGGGCATTGAAGCTTTTGTCGCGTAGTGGGCACAGATAAGAGATGGCATCTGCCTCACACGCCGAGGATGGGAAGATACATTTCTGCGCCAATACTGGGAATACATGTTGCATGAGGCGTATGAGCCGGAACGATTTAGATTGGCTGCTAGAATGAAGGACAATAGATTGCATCGCTGCATGCAGCTGTGAGCGCTGAAGGGTGAAGTAGAGCAGCCCACCTGGATAGCGGTCTGCATGTCATCCTCCTCCTTGTTTGCCCATGCGCGTGCCTCCTGCCCCTCCGCCACTCCCGCCCAGCTCCGCTCAGCTGCAACACACACGCGCACACATTGAAGCTTGCTGTCCTTCATTTGCACCCAGCAGATGGTGCAGACCTTCAAACCTCATCAACTGGAGAAAAAATTCTTCACAGGATTCTGTCAGAGGGAGTATCGGGGTCCTACTGTCAACGTAGAAGAAATTCCCTTTTGTTATATAGTACATGCTTTACCTGCCAGAGGCGAGGTGCGCCTGCACAGGAGCAGCAGGTACACGCTGCCAAAAAAGTCTGCTCCTAGATGGACTCGCCACATCCAAGCAACAAAAGACATGAATCTTGAAAGCTATGCTTCTAATGGCCATCAGCCCATTGATATGCAAGGGTACACAGGCATTGCTTACTTTCTGACACAACAGATTCTTGAGGAGGACGATAAGGTCTGAGCAAAAAGGCTGTTAGAGGCTTGCAGAACCGCGCACCTGGAGGTGCATCCAGCGAGGGCTGCGGGCAGAGCATGTCCATGATGGTGCTGAAGTTGTCGTCTGCGCTGTCTTTGCGCAGCCCCTGCGCCGGCCGCTGCAGCGGCACGCCCAGCGCCGGCGACGCCGGCCCTGGCACCCGGCAAGAGCGCTCTATCACATCCCCACACCATTTGGTTTCTCACACAACCCAGCTCATGGCCTTGTCGTCAGACACAGAGCACCCACAGAGGTAGCAGTGCCAATCGGTCCAAGGCAGGGGCAGCAGGCGCACCTGCACCCTGCTGCAGCGGCCGGTAGGTGGCATTGGCAGGTATGGGCACGGTCCTGACAGCCTGCACGTGGTTGATCTGAGGCGCGGATGTAGAAGCCACGCCGTCCCGGGGAGTGCCAGGCTGGCTCGGGACGAATGGAGTAGCGACGGCGCGCATCGAGCTCCGCGGCGACGGCCGCGCATCTTCGGCGGCCGCGCCGCGCGGCCGGGGCCGGCTGTCGGCCGCTGCGCCGCGCGGCTGCGGCCGGGCCGACGGCTGCTCGGGTGCGGAGCCGTCGTTGCCAAAAGAGGCATCGGACCCAGCGCTGACCTGGCGGCGCCAGCTTTCGGCTTCGCTGCGGCCGCTAACGCAATCCGGAGGCGGCGGCGGCGGCTGCGCGAGGCCGGCGCGAGACGGCGCCCCGGGCTGCGGCCGGCTGCCGCTGCTGGGCGGGGCCGGTGGCTGGTCGCTGCCAGGACGGGTGCCAGATCTGCTCCTGCAGGCAGCAGCACCTTGGTTAGTGCACTTGATGTGGCCACTTGCCTGCCACGTAAATCAGACATGAACATGTCTATTTAATTCTTTCAGGTGCTCACCAACTATTTGATAAAAACTCTGCATATAAATTCACGGCAAGATTTGGTGGTACTGAATGGCATCCTAGCACAGCGCAGGAGAGTTCAAGGGGCGGTGAGTTATACTTCAATATTTGCCACACCTGGCGGGAAGGTGGCGCTCCAGCTCAGCCAACGTGCTCCTCTTCAGCTTGAGGTTGCACGTCTCGTACGCCGTCGCCAGATCGGCCTTCAGCATGGGTTTCACGCCGGCAAGCTGGGGGCAGATGTACACGCTGTGCTCCGGAGCGTCGCACCAGTGGCATGCATTTGTCGGCGGCCGCGCCAGCAGAAGATGCACTCTTTGCGCGTTCCCTTCCAGCAGCGCCATCAGGATCTCCCCGCGCACAAAGGGAGGCAGGTGCGCCAGCTCTGGGCACTCCATCACCCTGCAGCCAAGGAGTCTGTCTTGAAATCTCGAGGGTCACCATAGCACATTGCTCGCAGGCCAAGGCACAAGAAACAGGCAAGTTAAGGGCAGCATCCGTGCCGGAAGTCTCAGACAACGCATGTAGTTGTGCAATGAGGGCAGGAGTAAGGCACGCACTTGTGGCCGGGCTCTCTGCATTTGGCGCAGCGCTGAGCTGGCTGGGTCCGGGAGGCAGGGCCGGGAGAGCCGTAATCCCCGACAGAGACAGGTACGGCTCTGGGAGATGCCATTGGAGCGGCAGGGGCCCGTTCTGTGGCCCGCGGCTGTGGGAGTGGCGATTTCGGCTCCTCAGAGTGGCCGTTCAGCTGGTGCGGGGGGCCTGCCGAGTCCCCCCGGTCCCCCCGCTTCTGCTGCTGCCGCCGCGGCTTTGCGGTCTGCCACTCGTCTGCTGTGTCCTCGTCTCCTGTTTACACGCAGCACCACATATTCAAATGAAGATCCGGGCCACCTCCAATTGCAGTGCACTTAGAACTTCCAGTGTGCATTAACACCACTTCCACTCAGAAAGTCAGTTGCAATCCGCTCAATGTCTGCAACCCCCTTGCCCCCAATCATCAGGTCTTAAAAAGCAGAGATTGGTACCTGCTCCTTCAGGTCTCCACCATGCGGTGGATGCAGAAGCAGCAGAGGCCTCCTCATCCTCGGTAGTCTTCTTCTTATTCTTCTTCTTCTTCTTCTTCGATTTGCTCTCCACGTACTCAAAGCCGCCAGCCTCCTCCTGCACACTGCGCCAGCAGAGCGCACTCAGGGCAAAGTGACGAGCAGTGATATTCAGAAAGGCACTCCCAAATCCTACCCTTATCTACATGGTAGCGCAAGGGGTAATAATTGACAATTGTGCACCATTTTCATGCAGAGTAGATGACAATTTCTGCATGCATGGCATACTTCACAGGCCTACAATTGCTTTCACATGGAGTCATGGTAACCAGATGTACAAGCCTAGTCAAATTCTGGACGCAAGCGCGGAACAGCTTGGTCGATATGGGATGATTTAGGTCCAGAGGGCAGCAAGGGGCGCACAGGGAGAGTGCAGTCGAGGCCTCTGCCGAGCTCGCCAGTTCAGGCTGATCCTTCTCTTCGTCACCCCAGCCGTCTGCCTCTGCGCTGGTTGTGGCAACCTTGTCCCACTGCTCCGTCTGCTAGACACAATACACCTCTCAGACATCACCTCCCAGCTTGCGCCCATGTGCACATCGTATTAGGTCCCAGCTTGAAGTCATACAATGCAGCCCTGCTCAACACAGAATGCATCCTCCATCTCGCTAGGGCACAGGGCCCAGCAGATGTTGAAGTACTGCAAGTCATCACACCCACTTACAAGGTTGTCAGATGCAAGGTAGAATGCAAGGTCACATGAGGGGGAACGTACTGTGTCGGCAGATGCAGGGTCGATGGGCCTTTCCACGGCTGCGCTCAAGTCCCCAGCCTCCGATGCTCTGGCTTCAGGAGGACCTGGCACGCAGCACATGACAGCTGTCTCAATCACAGATGACACATCCTTCCCAAACTCAGTGTGGCAGCCAACTCTTCATTTGAAACAGTTCTGCATGCAATTGGCATACTGGTAGTCATCACCTGCATGTCAATATTATTACAGGTCGGCAAACCCAAAGCCAAAGGCCATAGGGCATATACGCAGGGCATCTGCAGCCACGTCTGCGGGGCCTACAAAAGTCTGCAACCTGGTGTTGTATCACAACTCATCAAATCTCATGCTGCATGCTGAGAATTACACTTATGTCATGCATCAATGAGAGGAACTGTGCAGGGTCGAAGTGGCCCCGCCTTGCTGGCTGGTGGAGGGCGTTGCATCTGCAGTATCACCGTTTGAGTGGACATCCCCTGCTGCCTGGAATGCTGACAGGGGGATGCTCGGCACAAGCGACTTGGCCTTTGCCGCCTTCTTCTTGGCCTGCTTCTTGGCTTTCACAGCCTTCAGCTTCTCCTCTTCTTCCACCAGAGCTGCCATGTTTGCCTCCTGCTCGCGCTCTGCATGCCAACACAGCAATGCATCAAAACCCGGGGATCCCAATACAACGTTTTACAGCATGCATTGCTGGTGCATGCTGGCAGTCATGCAGACGAGCGACACTCCGAGCGTAGCAAGCAAGCTGTCTTAAGCACCCTGCAATTGCCTGATAGATTTTGACACCTTCATTTGTGGCTATACATAATGCAGAGAAGATGACAGGCCTGCACTCAGTAGGAATGATGACAGTACAATCATGCCAGACTGCAGGATGGAGTTTATGTAGGAAGAGCACTGACCCAAGCGCTCGCGAGCGGCTTTGTGCAAGGTGTTGCGCAAGCCCTGCAGCAGCCACTTCTCCAGGTACTCCCCAAAGCAGACGGTAAGCTCCATCTCGCAGATTCTGCCAGCACATGACACAATCGGATCAAATTGTTCGTCCGTGGCTTGTCACAGCCTCAAAAACTATCTCAGGTCAGATTGCGGATAGCTTTGCTCTTGCCCATGCTGCTGCTTGCTCTCTGCTCCCTGGTCCTAGAAGCTGCCCATGACCTCCGCCAATACTTCACACTGCTTCAGCATCCGTAGAAGGAAATGCAGGCCTCTAAGATATGTTTGACAGATGGAAAGACGAACTTTTGACTCATCTGGCAAAAGGAAGGCAAGCATCCATCAAGCACGCAGGTTGACCCACAAAAGGCAGTCTGTCAATTACAGGGTAGGAACTGTGGCTTGAGAGCGTGCCTGATGATGCGCATAGCAGCCAGGCGTGCAGTGGCAATGTGCAGATCGCAGCGGAACAATGTTACTAGGGCACTTCGGAAGCCTTGCTGCAGATACTTCTGCTCCTCTGCCAGACGCTTCAGCACATCCTCTGCAGACAGCCTCCTGCATATTCCATGGAACTCACTTCACCATCCGGATCGGATGGTCATGTGCAAATATTCACATGCTGTGGTGATTCAGCACACACTGACACAAGAGATCCAGTTGGCTGCATCAGGGAGTTGTGTTATTTAGTGCTTTGCGGCCATACTGTTCTGAGGCAGACCTGCCTGCCAAATGCACAAATGCATCTTTTTGGAGGTCTTAATCTTCTTTAGCATTGAGGCAGGATGGCAACTCACAGTCTGCCGGAGGCATGCTCCTGAAGGTCCCTCTTGAGGCCGCTGGTCTTCATCTTCCTCCTGGGATCCTTGTGGAACTGCTCCATCTCTGGTACAAAATATCAGGAGAAAATCAGTCACAGCATGTCTGGCAGATTACGCGGCATCTTGGAAAGTCATTGCATTGATGGAGGAAATGCCATGACCGCACAGTATCAGATGGAAAAATCTGAAACACGTGTTGCTGGAGGTACCTAGATGCTAGATAATTAAAAGCGGAACAATGTGCTTTCTTTAAATAGTAAGAAATGAATAAATAACATGGAGGACTACATGCACCTTCAAGGTGCAATCACAAAAACACAGCTCATGACAGGGAGATTCCAGGCTAGGAAATGCGTGTGCAGCTGCTGACATGTCATGCTGAGGGAGGTTGCCTCAACAGGCAAGGTTGGCTGCCGAGACATTACATTTGGAATATGGAGTGCATGGGAAGTGCGCACCATCAAGTACATTGTCAAGATGCATCTGCTCCCGCTTGCGCTGATCCTCGCACAGTTTCATGTATGAGCGTTTCTGCAATACCAGGCCAGTTTGTCAGACATGCGCTTTGTAAGGCAGTAAAACTCACCATTGCTGCATTGATATTTGGGTCCACGTGTCAAGTCAAACATAGCTGACAAGCACACCTGAACATACCTAATCCAAGTGTGCAAAACGCAGTCTTTTTAGTACCCCAAATGCATTTGTCAAAAAGCAGCTCTTTACATCATATCTTACAGACGGCACAAGGAGATCGGCTCATGGTAGAAACTCGCCTCTTCAATATCCTCATCCTCTTTCTTTGCGCGCTCCGTGCCGCTGCCGGCACTCTGCCTCCGCCTGCACACAGCATGCCGACATGTCTGCTGCATGCATGACCCGTTCTTCATTGCTCGAGAAGCCAAGCACGAGTCATGCACGGCATTCCAGGTGACCTTTGTGAATAATCCAGCAGCACACACTTCCAAAGGACGCTCGGGGCCAAGCACATGTGCCGATAGCTTGGACTGCACAGTTTAAGGTAGATCGAGACGCTTTATAACTCAATTAGGCTTCATTTGAAAATTTCAAGGTCAACTGTGCCATGCACACCTGTAGGCCTTGGCGAGCTGGTCTTTAATGAAGTCCGCTGCCAGTCTGCGCCGGGACAGCCTGGATGTGCTGACCTGGACTTGCTCATCCCACCAGAGACCCTGGACGCCTGCACCCCAGCAAGGCTGCTCAACCCAGTGCCACTTACAATTTCCTCCTGCATGCGTGCGCTTGGCACTGTGCGTGCAACCCCTCCGGATCCAATCAAGGTAGTCCAAGTCCTTCCAGTGCTTATCAACGCTGATCGATGTCATGCTCAAAGACAAGCGCAAACGCCTGCGATGCAGTGCATTGTGCCGAGAGGGTGTGACTTACGCAGACGGGCCTCCTCAGCTGCATCCAGCCACTCTGTCACGCGGCGCACATCGTCTGCTGACAGGTTCCCGCTGTCCAAGGATCCATCCTGTAACCAATGCAGACGACAAGATAAGAGGGTGACATCTTCTTCTAGGAGTTCACTAAATGCCTATCTATGGCTGCACTGCTGGAGCAACAACAAGGGGAAGTGGCAATTTCAGTGGTGTCCAGGAGTGGACATTAGCCAACAACAGGGCGACGGTCAGCGGGGGCGTACCTTCAGAGGCTCGACGTAATCCAGGTGTACTTTGAGGGTGTTAGCCACCGCATGCAACAGGTCCTCCCTCCTTGCCTTCTCCTGGATCACCTGAGGCAGCAGCACGGCTTCCACCATCAGCTTACTTGACAGTCGTCACAGCGGCTGGAAAGAAAACACCAGGCAGGATGCCACAAACATCTGTGAGCTGGTTTTTTGCGCCATAAGTGTAGGATGTGTGGGGGGTCTCTGGGTGATCAGTCTCTCTGCACCAATAATTGTGCTTGTGCTGCGGTGGGCACCAAATTTTTTCCCCTTTGCCTATGTCTGCAGTGGGTGGAGCAAGGGTTCTCTTTACAAGCAACATTCCACCCACATGCCGGAGGCTCTGCTCTTGCAACGGCACAAACAGCAAGGTTTGCGCTTGCAGCATGCCCACAATATGCTTCTGCGCGGTTTCTGCAGCATAGGTGTAGAGCTTGCCTTGGAGAAGCAGGCCGTTGCGCGTAGTATGCGCCTTCTCAGCACCTTGACGGCGCCCTCCTTGAGGCTGTAAGTTGTGGGCGGCCGCAGCGCATTGACGCGGCCGGACACGCCGAACAGAATGTCCACCAACAACGCGGTCCAGTCCTCGGGATGGTTGTCGCGCATTTGCACCTCGATGTACTGCCGCCACAACACACCAGTTTCAGCCCGAGCCGCCAAGAAACGCAAATGAACACTCAAGCTTTGGACTGCAGATTGATGTCATCCAAGACATGGGATCCCCCAAGGTCCTGGACAGGTCTTCAACCATACTACTCATCTGTCAATGGTCTGCTCTTTAATCCGGGTGCAGAAAGATGCGCGTGCAAAAGTGAAACCAGCCGACTGCCGCATTGGAGGCAAGCAAGACAGCACTGCATAAGGCAACTAGTCGAGGCCAGGGCGCCCGGCTGCTGCTCAGTTTGCAAGACCTTTGCATGGTCCCTTGAGGGAATGTTCTGCGGTGCTATGAGTATCTAGCAGGCGACACTATCCGCGACGAAGCATGCAAGAGAGGATGATTGATCAGCACGCACCTCTTCGGCAAGCTCGAGCTCTTTTGTGCCGGCGAGCTTGGCTCTCAAGACCTCAAGCTCCTCTGCCTGCTGGCGAGCCTCCGCGCTGTCCCCATTGGCCGTGCTCCTCTCATGCGCCTCAGCCTGCCCATTGCTGCCCTTCCCATTGCAACCTTGGCACCCCTTGCACTGCAGCAAGGGCAAACACTGCATGGTCATGCATTTTCCAAGAGGTTGCTGACTACAGGGAGAGGGCGTTGTGGCACCCTCAAACGGTTGAAGGGGGCCCCTAAGGGCTTGCCTGCCCTACAAGATCTGTACTGCTGACAAGAAATTTAACCACCAGTCAATGAGGGAGGGAAGCAAGCAGAGCCGCTCCTTCAAAAGAAGGCCTACTTGAAGAAGCTTCAACTCTGGTCTCTGTTTTCCAATCCACCGGACAACCTCAAGAGCTGCAACTAATAGGAGAGGCCTGCCTGAAAGGGAGGGCCACTGTGTCTCTCAAAAGAGAAGCTGGCGCAGGTAGGGGTGAGAATTGAAGAAGATCCAACTCTGAGATCCAACGCATGCACAGTACATCATTGACTTGTAAGATCCCATGAAAGTATGCCTTACCACGTTCTGCTTCTCCTGTTGCACAACGTCAACAGCCTCCGCCAGTGCTTGCTGCAGCGGCGGCGAGTACATCTGGAAGCAATCTGTCCGGCCCTCGACCAGGTTGAAGTGGCCAGTGACATGCTGCAGGCAAAAAGCAGCATCTCAGGGCCGGGGACACAGCCCAACACATGCAAGCATGCGAGCGGGCGCTTTCAAACACCGGCAGTGAACCAGCACAGCTTGAGAGAGCACGGAATTGCCGTCAAGAATCAGTAGATCGTAATCTCATACATCTCGCTATACTCCTCAGTACATAATGAGCATATCTGCAGCTAGTCTGCAGCTTGCCTGCAGGCGCACCTTGCCTTTGGCAAGGAAGCGTGCCCATATATAACTAAAAAAAAAAAGCATGGGGCAGATTTTCAAGGCGCCGCAACTTACATACGCCCTCTGCAGGGCCGCGGCTTCGGAGGTTGCCGTCAGCACATGACAGTGCAGCGCAAGGGCTTGGAGGACTATGTCGCGCACAATTGCCAGCTTCTTCTCTGAAAGGAAGGCCAGGTGCTCCCAGTGCAGCTGCAGCCAGTTTACACCCTCCTCCTGCCATGCACCCCATAGCCACGTCAGTGCTCGACTTGTCACTGGACCGATCAAATACACTCTGACAGGAGCATGGAAGCCTCTAATCAGGGCGGCCCACAAAGAATGCCCAAGGCGCCAATAGATCAATTGCCCCGTCAACAGAAAAGTCCATGTTGCAAGCTAGCTGTCTGCAGTGTGCAGAAGTGAGGTGTTACTGTCCAATTTCAGCCATCTCCGCACAATCCTCCTGAGAAATATTGAGCAACAAGACCATGTCTACCCCAGGACAGGCTCTGCCCGCAAGCCTGTGCGATGTTCACATACAAGCAGCAGGAAAGAGGCTGACCCTCCTCTGGCTGAGTGCTGATTTATTAAGAAGCATGGGTGTGAGTCCCGGTCTACAGCTATCGCGCACCTTCAGGTTCTGGATCATGTAGGAGGCCAGGTAGGACACTAGCCAGGGTGCCAGCAGCCTGCTCTCTCGCAGCATCTCCAGCCCGTCAAAAATGTCCTGCAGGATCTCCATCTTGGTGTGGGGATTCTGAAAATCAGAAGAAAGTCCTCAGATCGACATCGGGGTGCGGATAAATTCTCCATGCTGATGGAATGATGGGATGTTCATTTATGATAAAAGTAGCTTTGCGCTGTGCATCTCAAGATCTGATACATCTCGCAACAGTGAGGTCTTAGAATGCCACGAATGCGAAATTTCAGCCTTGTGTCTTAAGATCGTGTCCTGAAGCTTGGTAGGCATGAAGGAAGGCAGTGCTCACCCTCGAGTTGTACTCCTCCTGCTCAGGGACATCAAGTGGAGAAGGCCCTGTGCCCAGCCACTTCCTGGCAGCGCGCCCAGAGGAGACCTCACCTGCATTGAAAACAGCATAAATACAGCATTTCAAGCAAGAGCCACAAATCAATGTCAGCACTGGGCTACATAACTCCAAGACACTGTATAGCCTCTTGTCAGGACACTAAGTAGCTTAATATGTACAACTTTCATGCCGTCCTTTCTCGTGCCAGGTGTCCGAACAACTCATTGTGTCACTTTCTTCTGACGTTACCTCTTAGTAAAGAAGGCGTTTCGGAATACATGGACTCATGCACGATTGCACGTCGGGGTTGTTAGGGGACAGGCACACACCCTCGGAGCCGCTCTTTGCATCAGCTGCATGGGCTGCGCCGGTTGCAGCGCTCTCCTGAGGCTCTGCAGCCGCGCTCGACTGCGCATCCGCGTGCACCCCATTCTGCTGGGTGGGAGGTACACTCTGTGCAGCCGCCCAGTCCTCTGAAGGGTCCTTGTCAGCCTGCATCCACAAGTCATTTTCCAGATCCCGCCCCTCATGGAGCTTCTTTGTGCTCTGAACCTCCCTGACCTTCAGGAACAGGACCTTCATCAGGCACCCTTGGCAGTGCAAAGGGAGCAACTCTCATCAGAGCCCCAAATCCCTTCAGGGTGATACACCAGGGGACTCTTCAGTCAACTTGTATCAGCGTACACTCCCCTCATCACACTCAACCCCTCCAAGGGATGTGGACTGGCCTTCAGCAGCGCCAGAGTCAGCGCACAGATCCCACGCGTGTAGGTTCAAGAAAATGCGCAGGCTCTCAAGGCACAGCAGATTTACTTACCGCAGCTGCAGCATCGGCGTTGTGGCCTGAGGGGACATCAAAGCCGGGGACAAATTTGGCGATGTTGGCGGGTCCGCATCCGCGCCCGGGCCCATCGGCTACCTCATAGAAGCGAAAGCGGCTCACAATTGGGAGCTCAATCTGCGCTGGCGTAACCTCCCCCTGGCCGTCCTTGGGAGGTGCCTGTGACCCATGATGTACATCGCTCAACTTTCTGTATGCACTTAATTTTTCGCATAAATTTTAGTTGCGTATGAAAAAGCCTTCATCAGGCTGCCCGTTATCGGAAGATCTACTGTTAGTGACGGCCCGTGATCTTAATTGTTACTTCAACAGCAAAGGATAAACACGGATACCTGACATTATGGCCCATCCTTCCCCAAATGCTGCTGATTCCCCAAATGCATGCATCATGCACGCTGAGAGAGCAGACGCCTTGTTGCAGCAGGATAAGACCAGCAGAAGCGCCCAATACTGGTTGGGCACCACAGCAGTAGCAAGCTACTCGAGTGGTTTGAACATACTAGATATCCATGGCCACAATAAACATGCGGCCAGCGCTCCCAAGCGCAGCCAGCAGGCAGCCACTTCTGCACGCACAGCATACAGACAGGATGCAGGGCACGATCAGCAAATAAAAAACAGATGCGGCGGACGCACCGGGTACACCAAGTGGCTGGAGTCCAGCAGGATGCTCTCATCGTCCATGCGCAGCGCGTCGGCAATGATGCAGATGGGCTCCTGGAAGTAGCTCTCGTGGGGAGGAGCGTCCACCTCCCAGCAGGCCTCGCAGCGGACCGCCTCCAGCCGCCACAGCAGGTGGCGCAGAACCAGCAGCAGCCGGCCCCTCGCCCTCCTCGCCTCCACCTTGAGCTTGAGGTTCCAATCCTGGCCGGCCACAGCAATCTGTCTGTCAGATGCGCACATGGCCTAAGCCTTTGCGGCGCGCCAACAGGACTGCAAAGGGACAGTGCGGGCATGGCCCTCATGACACATATGCGGCTCTCGCTATGTCGTTCCAACTTTGGCCCAAGGAAGGGTCCTATCATAGGCCATAGGGTCGTAAGTTGCAAACCTGGGAGGTCTCCTTGAGAATGGCATGGGGTGTCACTTCATCAAGACAGAGACAAAATTGCAAAGGGGCCTTGGCGGGGGTGCAGGTGACAAGCCCCCTGGTCACTCCATATATATCTCAGGGAATGAATGAATGAATGAACAAATGAATTAATAAATTAATGAAAGAATAACATGTTTCCGGCGGGGTGGCTAGGTGCATTGGAGGGGAGTGCCTCACCCCATCATCGATGGAGTCACAGAAATCCGGCCTGAGCTCGGCTCTGATCTTGTACTGCGGGCGCGACTGACCGAGCGTGATGACCTGGTATCTGCTTTCAGCCGTGTCCCGGATCGGCTCCATCCTGATGTTCCAGTCGTTGTCAATGATGCCTCCACCCGCATTCCCAGCCGCCATCTCAGCCACAGCCTCTGCAGAAGACCAACAGACATTCCCAGTCAGATTGGCATTCAAAATGGACTCCCTGCACGTGATAAGACAGGCAGAAAGACGGATGTTCTAGTGCAATTAGGAGAGACAATCCTACATGCAATATACAAATCACATAGAACGCTAGCAAACGCATGCATGCTCGAATGCTCAGTGGGAAAAGAGGCGAGAGGCCTCCATGTGCGCAAGGAACTGACACAGCGGGGAGACACAACGACCACAATCACCTTGGTTCCTTGTCTGCAGGGACATGCGAGTCAGGGAAGCTTCCATGTCCTCTACTACCTGCGATGAGGTGGCATGTCTTCAGCAGCAGAAATGCAGATCTCATTGCTGGCATGAAGGGCATGAATCCTCTTCTGGTTGAGCATAGAACCAGAGCAATTCGTGATAGCTATTGAGGAAATTGACTGGTTAATGATTAGGCTCACCAGTCCGTGCGCTGGCTCGGCCACCGCCTTCAGGAGATCCTTCAAGTCCAAGCATGCAGCAGATCGGCTGCAGGCAGGCAGACATGCGCAATTGTCAGACAGCCTCTCATTGGTGCAGACGAAGCAACACTTCCGGGTCGAGTGGTTCTGTGTATTTCCGCACTAATGAAATGAAATACCCGAGATCATGTTATAAGAAATGCAAGGACAGCACATCGTCTGCCATCAGGCAGGTCAACAAATTTGAGAGCGGCTGCTGATGTGTGGTAAAGTCAACACTGGCAAAAGAGCAACGACAGAATCAAGGAGAAGTAGACTACTAGGATCTAACGGCAGCAGCCGAGGCAAGGGCTCACCTGGCATCCTGCTGTGCGCGCCGGAAGTGCCTGTGCAGAGGCTCAGCAAGGGCGCCGCAGCCGCCAATGGCAGGAGCCATGGGGTGCAGCCGCTCTCCAGCTGCCACCACCGCAAGGGAAGCTGCATCCTGCGCTGCTGCCGCCTGGGGCTGCTCTGTGCCGAGCTGCTCGACTGCGCGCTTCAGCTCGGCTGGGGACGGTATCCTCACCTCCCCTGGTAGCTCCCCCTCCCACAGCAGCCCCTGGCCCTCTACAGCCACCTGCAAGGCACGCATATCCCATTTACATGTACCTTGTCCCTAGGGTGCTTGCCTGTCCCGTCCCTTCTGCTTTTGGTGCAATGGCCACTCAAACAGGAAAGAATTCTGATCTGATAGCTCCGTGAGGAACGCCATTGAGGGCTGTCACTGGTGCCAAAGAGCTTGTGAAGGACAGGTTCCATTCTTGAGCACCAGAACAGCAAATGGGCATGCTGGGACAGACATCTGACCTTGATCAGTTCCTCAGCCGATGGAGGGGCAATGTCACCCATATCCGGCCCAGACTCTGTTTCACCAGCCTTCGCGAGCTGAAGCACAAACACACTGCATTAATGGGCTGCTGTGACTGCTGTCCAATTGGCAAACATTCTCAGTGCTCGGAAGCTTGCATGCATGCATATGGTCAGCACCTCTTCAACTAATGTGAAGATATTAAAAAAGGGGGGTCCCTCACAGACCTGTTCGACTGCAGGCGCTGCCAGGGATTCCACATACTCCTGCAGTAGGGATCCTTTCGCGCACGTCCCAGAGGAGATATTAGCCACCGCTTGTGGCTTGCCCTGCTCACACCAGTCAGCCAACAGCCCGTTTGCATACGCTGCCTGCACACGCAAACGAGCTTCTCAGAATCAAGGCATGCAATCCCACAGACACATGAAGCACAAGACACAACTAGGCCCAAGCTGCCAGTCCAGCAACTTGTGGTATTTGCAGAAGAATGTGAAGCACCTCCTCCTTGCTGCTCTTGGTGTCCTGCTCAATGGCCTCCTTGACTGACGCTGCTGGAACCTCAAAGAAGCTGCAGTGCTTCTTGAACCTCTCCTGCAGGACACATCAACAATGGTGTTGCATCCCACAAAAGACAGGAAGCTGAAGGTGTGGGACAAACACTTCTTAAGGGCCCTAGACAAATCAGCCACCACAATATGCTTTGCATTGCACACAATTCATGACTGGTCAGCAGAGCGCGTGTCCCTCACCTCTCGGCCGGATAGATCAGCATAGCTCTCCTCAACAAAGTGCTTGACCTGCGATCAGCAGCATCAGATTGGATCTGAGTGCATGTGCTGTTGCTTCAGAAGGCGCAATTACACCAGTGGCATGCAATCTGGCTCCTCCTGTCCCACGAAACAGAGGACACTCCAAGTCATCCAAAATATGCGTCCCCTCAATAGGTGCACATGCCTCTGCTTCTTGCAGAAAGCATCGGGCGTGCTGTACGGGGCAAGCCAGTTATCTGTATGGTGGTGCTGCGGGCAACATCTTGCATAACAGGTGTGTGGGAAGAAGATCTGTGGGACAAGGATGTCTTGGGGCCGCGCCTCCTTGGCCAAGCTGTCAGCCTTCTTCTGCTGGGCAGGGGGCAGCTTGTGGAGCAGCTTGGAGGGCAGGTCTGCACAGCGCGAGGTCAAGAACAGCATCTGCTCTGGCTGGCTGTCCAGCGGCTGCTGTGATGCTTCCTTCAGCTCTTCCTGCAGCTGGTGCACGTCGATGTACAGTTGTAGAGGCAACGCCATCCGGTGCAGGGCCGGCTGCGCTACAGCTGCCTGCTCGATGGCAGCGTGTTGCAGCAGCACCTTACGTGACTTCTTCTTCTCGGCCTCCTGCGCATGCACACGCGCACGCGTTGCTGGCAAAGCGGTCTGGATTGCCGCGATGACGCGGTCGGGCTTCAACTCTGCTGTGCGAGGTCTAAATTACACCCAAGCCGGGTGCATGTTTGGGCCCTATCTGCCTCCTTCAATGCGCCTTGGGGACATCAGGTGGTCATGCGCTTCCAAGAACTGGACAAGCAGCAACTAGCCCGCCATGGGATGGGCAATGGTGCCAACAGCAGTCAGTGCAAGACATGTTGGCCTGCGGGGAAACTCCAAGGCAGCAAGATTCACCTCCTTCTTCCACTGCTCGAGCTGATTTTGCAGGTTTTGATCGGGAAGTATGTTGTGCAAATTGACGGCGACTCGTCGCGCTTCATCCAGCTTCCTCAGGTAGCCAGGCACCAGCAGGCTGCACCTGCCGTCGATGCGGATGAGCATGCCCACAGGGCCGTCCAGGAGGCCTCCATGCCCTTTCCTCCGGTAGCGAGCCAGCCCTGAGCTGCTCTTGATCTTCTCAAGCACAGCGCCCACAATCTCCAGCGACTTCTTCACGCGGTCAGCTTTGAGATCCCCTTTGACCTGCAATGCAAGGTCGTCCCCCACATCACGCATGGCCATTACCAGAGAAAGAAAGGCATGAGGCAAAGTGCAGACACAGATGTGCCACCAGAGCGCAGAAGGCATGCCTGCTCGCAGGGGGTCAGTCTTGTGTCCTTTGGATCCAAGATGTCCTCGGCAGGGTCACGCCAGACACTGGACTTGAGGATCGTGAAGCCCTCGAGCACCTTGCATCTCTCGTCCAAATCACTTCCACTCATGATGTAGATGAGCTCTGCGCACATGACGGCGCATACAGCAGATTTGTGCTTTTGAGCACCTGCAGACCATTGTCACACCACGACTCAGGCACATGCAGAGCGCTGCCAATATTTGTGACAACGGCTCCCAGACACTTGCCAGCAATGAAGTTCACTAGTCAATCCATGGCATGTGTTTGATGAGCAGACGCGATGGTGTCCAGGAGAGACCTGCCAGTGCCCAATCATAGGCGGATTGCCAGAGGGTTTCCAGGCAAGGAGCGTTGTCTGCCTTTCGACTAAACTGCTTCACATCCTCACTGGCAAAGTCCAACGCCAGCAACACGTCCAATCCCTGGATGTATGCGAGTTTTGCGGCTGTGGCCAGCAGCAGTGCAGGGCTCAAGCAGGATTTCAGATCCAACAGTGCAGTGGTCCTGGCCCACTTCTCATGGGGATCTGAAGCCTCCAACGCTTTCTCACGCAGGGCCTTCAGCTCTGCAACCGATCTGTCAATCGGGGATGCATCGCTCTTCCCCTTTTTATGCCCCATTGCTATGGCTGTTCTCAGCTGTGGGCAGGAAGCAACGTCACAAGCCCATCGCCGTGGTGCAGTATGGATATTGGCTTGTTCATGAATAAAGATCCTGGAAGCTCACATGCTTAGATAATGTAAACATCGTCTAGGAAATGCTGATGGGTCAATTGTTGAGCATTATTGCTGGATGAATTCAGGTGGACACCCCGATGTTTGTCTCACGTGCATGGATGAGGCTTCCCTTTTCCGACATGCTGGCACCAGGATGGACGGCTACGGAAGACAACAAAGCAGATTAGATCAGCTATCACTCTGAATCAGGCCCTTTCAAAAGAACAAAATTTGTGGTCTTCGTAGATTGATTGCAATTTGGTATCGCACTATTTGTCTTCATGCAAGCAACTACAACTTTCCAGCGATGCAGGATTTTCTCTGCACCTGCCCTGGCGAGGCCTATCAACCTGAGACCACAAAGGCGAAATTCTGGTGTCTGCGCATCAACTGCTGTAGAACTCCCTAGTCAGTACTCCAAGGTGGGCGCTTCTTTGATCTCTGTCTCCCAGATCGCATCTTCTAGACGTTGCTATCCTGGACACTCACATGCATCATCCAAATCAGCCAATCCTTCAGAGTAGCTTGAAGTAGCTGCCTAGCAATAACAAAGAAGCTGCTGTATCGCTACAGGTGGCGCCCAAGGGTGACCTTGTACTTGCAAGGGTTGCAGAGGCCGAAGAGAAGACAACTGCCGGAGTTCTGCTTCCCAGCTCGGCGCAGAAGAAGCCCACGTCTGGTATCTTTCTTTACCCTGATGTCACCACAATCCAAGATTTGACTTTAGCTCTCCCTCAAGCTGCGCTTGCCTGTGTGTGTGTTCTAGAAGGCTAATAAGGCATTGTGCTTCCCTCTCGCAGGCGATATTGTAGCCGTGGGCGATGGCAAGGTCGGAGAAAACACACAGACCTTTGACCTGAAGGTTGGGGAGACCATACTATACTCAAAGTTTGGCATCGGCGTCACAGATGTTACTGTTCAGGGGGACTTGCACATCTTGATCCGAGAGGACGATGTCATTGGCACGATGCCCCGCAGCAGAGCCACAGCAGATGAAATCCCAGATCTGAAACCAGCAGCTGACAGAGTCCTCATCAAGGTCTGTTTTTGCCCTTGCATCTTTCTTCAAGAGGATTCAAACACAGCCTGCTGCCCATCAATACTCAAAAAAATGGTCTACTATTGACAGAGTTTGCTTGCTCGCCCCAGTGCCCAAAGGGTTGGAGACAGGCAGGCAATTATGATGAATGCATAAATGCTCACATGGCTGCCACAGGCTTGACACATTACCCGGGCGCAGGTGCAAGACTCGGCCGATGTGACAGCAGGAGGAGTGTTGCTTCCAGACAGCGCCAAGGAGAAGCCGATTGCAGGCACAGTGGTGCGGGTGGGTCCAGGGAAGCGGGAAAAGGACGGCAGCCGGAAGGCCCCCATCCTCAAGGAGGGGGACTCAGTGCTGTACTTCAAGTGGGCAGGCGACAACATGGAGACGCCCTCCGGGGACAAGTATGTTGTTGTGCATGAGATTGATGTGCTCTGCAAAGTCTAGGGACTGCTGATGGCACAACCTGAGTCAATGTTACTTTGCAGTAGGACTGTGTGACGCAATTCCGTAAAAGTGGATCGACTGGATTCCAGGAAAAGTCTGATATGCTTCATGAATCATGATCATGTAAGATGATCAGCGTGACTTGACACTTTACGGGAGCCACAAACAATCTCCGTACACCATCATGGTATATGGTACTGATATATGATAGTACTATCGTAGTTCTATGATGTACCATGATGGTAGTACACATGTGAAAGACATCAACAGGTCACCACCCCAAGTGTTACTAACACTTAGTAGATAGTATCAGTGACAAGAAATCTTCAATACATGCATACCTCATTTCAGAGTGGCGCAAGCTTAGGAGCATGGATGACTAAAAACTTGAAATGAATCTGCTTAATTCTGCCTTGCCAAAATGACTCTAAATTCACTTAGATCACCATGATCACCGGCCCGGGCCGCCCGCCGGCGCGGCGGCCGCCGGCGCTCAAATTCCGTGTACTAGTAGTTGGCCAACCATGGTTGAAGCTTTCTTTATGCAAAATGTAGATTGCACTGTTCCTGCCATGTCTGCATCTTGCAGGATAGGCTCCCCAGGCCTGTCAGGGAATCCATACCATTCTTCTGGGTCACGCCCCCTGCTGTCTCAGCTGTCTTCGAAAGGAACCCTCCCTCGACTGGATCCTGATTAGGCGGCGCATCCGGTTCCGGCGTACCTCGTCAGAGCAGCCGCCTGAGTCTGTGCCTGGATTTGTTTCCTATAGGCAAAAGCTCATCCCGCTAGCTAGGTTGGGGAGCGAAGTGTAGTTGCCCACGATGGCTGTGGGAAAGAACAAGCGGATTTCGAAGGGCAAAAAGGGAGGAAAGAAGAAAGTGTGAGTGCACAATCCTTTACATCGATTGCATTATTGCTACGTTGATCTGGGCAATGTTGATGGCTCTTGTATTCTGGATGCAGGGTCGATCCCTTCTCGAAGAAGGACTGGTATGATGTCAAGGCTCCCTCCAGTTTCACCAGCCGCAACGTTGGCAAGACTCTGGTGACCAGAACACAGGGAACCAAGGTACGGAAAAATAGATTTGTTGCAGCTTGGCAAATGCTTTTTGCTGTTGCGCAAGTTGCTATTGCTGGTTATTGTCTCCTTAATGATCATTTTCCTTGCGTTGTGCAGATCGCTTCAGATGGCTTGAAGGGTCGCGTCTTCGAGGTGTCTCTGGCCGATCTTCAGACCGTGAGTGCCCAAATTCCTTCAGTGACAAGCAAATTGCTGATTGATCAGATCATGAAGTATCTAGTCTGTGCATTGCTCAACTGTAAGCTTACTAAGAAGATGTGCTTGACAACGCTTGCCAAGTTTGTTGGTGTCTGCATCAGAACGAGGCAGACGCCTTCAGGAAGATCAGGCTACGCGTGGAGGATGTGCAAGGCCGCAACTGCTTGACCAACTTCTGGGTGAGCCTGCATGCCAGCCAGCCGAGAAATATTTGAGCCGGCGTGCTGATTGCATCACTTTGCATATGTACATTGCTGGAAGTAGCTGCTCCTCCTCTTAGCAAGAGTAGAGTTGCTGCAGAAGCTGTGCTACATGGAAATGGGGCGGGCGCCATGGATGCGAATGCGGAACAGATCAGATATGGGGCCAGTTGCTGTGAAATGAAGATTTGCTGCGTGCCGTGCGCAGGGCATGGACTACACCACGGACAAGCTGCGCTCGCTGGTGCGCAAGTGGCAGACGCTGATTGAGGCCCAGGTGGACGTCAAGACCACCGACGGCTACCTGCTGCGCATGTTTGCCATCGCCTTCACCAAAAAGCGCACTGGCCAGGTACTTTACAGTTTCAATCTTAGTACTTATTATGTAAATGCACTATGGTATTGGCTCAGCCTTGAGGGCGCACGCAGCACGTCGGTCCTGTGTGCGCCGATGCTCTGCTGTGATGCAGAGGTTGTGTCAGCGCCTGCCTTGCAAGAATTAGGAAAAAGTCGCATAAGCCTTGGAATTGTCAGACGGCCTTCATCACAGCGTTGCAGCAGTGTGGACTGGACCAGTATGCTGTGTGTGCCCAGTGAAACACTCAAAGTGCAGATGTGAGTGAGATGGTAAAATTGCAAGTGCGCTGAGCGTATTGGGTGTTGCTGCGTGCAGGTCAAGAAGACTGCATACGCACAGAGCAGCCAGATCAGGCAGATCCGCAAGAAGATGGTGGAGATCATGACCAGGGAGGCGTCCTCCTGCGATCTGAAGGAGCTGGTGGGCAAGTTCATCCCTGAGGCCATTGGTGAGCCCTCATCTCTCTCCACTCCCTTGCCGCCCCGCCGTCTATTTTCTACCTTGATGCATCAGTATAAGCTGCTTTGCATGTGTCATACTCAACTACTAGATGCTGTTCTCGACACATTATGCTGGGCTTGTTCATTATTAGAGGATGTGCTGATGGGGGTCCATTCTGGGGGTTGCAGGCAAGGAGATTGAGAAGGCCACACAGGGCATCTACCCACTGCAGAACACGGCGATCAGGAAGGTGAAGATCCTGCGCGCCCCCAAGTTCGACCTGACCAAGCTGCTCGAGGTGCACGGTGACTACAGCGAAGAGGCCGGCGCCAAGATTGCTGAGAAGCCCGCCGAGGAGATCCCCGGCGCCGCCACTGCTGAGGCCTAGGCCGGGTTTCTTCCGCTGAGCCGCCTGGCCGGCACAACAGAGCGAGTTGGCTCTGGCCGGCTGCGCACTCCCTGCTCGGAGCACTTGTGCTATGCAGTGCGTGCAGATGTCATTGATTGGGATTTGCATGGGCAATGGTAGCTTGTGCGGCTTGTCTCAAGCGACGATAATTCTGTGCTGTTCGCTGCACGACAGCTGCCTTCCAATTGGGTTCATTCTGTCCTGTGATTGCCCGTTCTTGGCATTACGAACACATTACTGTGGTTTGGTGTACGTGTGTATTGCCGGAGCTGTGTCAATCTGAAATACACACGACTAGCCTAGGATGCTGTAACACACGTGGTCATGACACCCTCATGTCCAAAATTCTCATGCACCACCCTCTTCTTGCAGTATCTTCCTAGTTGACCTGCACTAGCATTTTGCATAGAAAATACGATGCATGCAGTCACTCCATTGCTCCTGCCAGAAGCAAAGTTGATGCTTCTTCAGAAACCAGCACGTGCTTGGCGGCCCGCTGTCGATGAGTAATCGATCCAGTCTGCGACTTCCAATGCAAGCAGTCACAACAAATGACAAATGCATATAGTCATTGTGGTAATCTGGCATTCGATGGGAGCGTTGGAACTGGTATAAATGCTTCCAGGGGAATCTGAGCAGGCTTCGCTCGATTGGCCATCGCCAACTGACTGTTCTGTTGACACTGCAAGCAATCAATGATCGTTGTCACATAAGATTGGCAAGTAATCAGCACATAATTGTTAAAGGAATCCTCGTTGCGATCCTCGTGTTGAAGAGGACAATAGTAAAGGATGCCCATCGTCAGCGTTGGGCGTGACAAGCTATTCGAGGCTCTCGGCAAGAGATACAGTGCGTCTTCAACAGAGTAATAGAGTTTCTTATGCATTTACATGGGAGCGCGCGAGCTGCATCCGCGAGTGTTGCAAAATTGATGATCTGGGAAGCTGCTGGCAGTTGCTCCTTGGCAGTTGAATTGCAATATGGTGTTGGCTCTTCTTCGCAAATTGACCAGAATTTTTTGCATCGCAGCTGATGATGAGTTCCAGGCGCTCTGCTTCGAGTATGGTATCGAGCTCGACGATGTTGTAAGTCTTTTCTAGCTTCTTGCTTTCCCAAAATACGCCAACTTCCTTGTACACCTTCCTTTTTCCACAAAACTCCACTTTCTTTCTGCACTGCTCTTGAGAAGGGACTCAATGCATGCGCAGACCTCAGAGCAGGAAATGCATAAGAAGGAGCTCGGGAATAAGGGGGCGAGCAAGAAGGACATTGAGGGCCTGAGCGAGGAGATCCTGTACAAAGTCGACATCCCCGCCAACCGCTACGACATGCTCTGCTTGGAGGGCATTGCTCGAGCCCTCAACATCTTCAATGGCCGCATCCCCAGAGTCGACTACAGGCTGGCCAACATGGCAGGTAATCCATCCTAGCCGTGGAATTTGCCTCACAGCTCCTTTCAGTTCCTCTCGTCACCTAAACTATGCGCACCTCATGCAAGCCTTTATAATCTTCCCTTTCTTGTGGGTCTGCAGCGTGGAACATGAGCCTGTGAAGTCACAAATACTGGTGTTTGCTGACAGGCAAGCAGATGCAGCGGCTGGTGGTGAAGCCAGAGACGGCGCTGGTGCGTCCGTTTGTGGTCGCGGCCATACTGCGGGGGATAAAGTTTGACGAGCTGCGTTACAACTCCTTCATAGACCTCCAGGACAAGCTGCACCAGAACCTGTGCCGACAGCGCTCCCTTGTCGCCATTGGCACCCACGACCTCGCCACTGTGCAGGTGCTGTCCCTCTGATATTTTTCCAAGAATATATTTAAATGTCGGCTTTGAGGGAGTGCAAAGTTGCATGACTGTGGAACTATGGGATGGCAGTGCAAGCAAGCGTTCTTCCAATGAGAAGTGTGGGAATTGACAGAGAGATTGGCCTGCATGCAGGGGCCGTTCACATTTGAGGCGCTGTCGCCCGCAGACATCAGCTTTAGGCCGCTGAAGCAGACCAGGGAGTTCAACGCCAGAGAATTGCTTCAGGTGGGCTGCCTCTCTGCATGCTCTTAGACCCACTTGTGCATCTAAATGCAACCCTTGCTGAGCTGGCATTTGACGTGTTGCGCTGCCACCTAGATCTTGAGGGGCTCAGAGCTGGAGGGAGCTAAAAGGGTTTGTATTGTGCGCGCAGCATTACCTGGATAATGATTTGAAGCTGCGGAAGTTCGTGCCGATCATACAGCAGTCGGTGGTCTACCCAGTCATTCTGGACGCCAACCGCACCGTCCTTTCCCTGCCCCCCATCATCAATGGGGCCCACTCTGCGGTGCGCGGCTTGCTCCCTTATCCAGCTTCTAGCTCCTTCCATTCACTTTGCGAGATGTGTGATTCAACGGGATCGCCCCTGCAGTGCACTCACCTGCGCCCATTGATCAAGAGGATCTTTGATGGTGGCCGAACCGCCAAAGAGTTAAAGCATCTGTTGGGGCAATGCTGACTGTCATGTACTGGCATGCTTTACTCTGTCTCACTTGTGATCTGTGCTGCAGATCACCCTGGACACCAGGGATGTCTTCATTGAGTGCACGGCCACTGACCTGACCAAGGCCAAGACGGTGCTCAACACAATGTGCACCATGTTCTCCGAGTACTGCTCCAACCCCTTCGAGGTGGAGCCTGTGGAGGTTGTCGACGCCTTTGGCCAGTCTCACAGTGAGCTGCTCCGTCTCATCATCATGGCATGGATGCAAGCAAATTTGCATTTATAAGGTCCCCTGGGTGCAGGCTCTGTGGGACTGTGCGCTGCAAAGAGGCCTTGTTGCCAGTTGCCAGGCTATTGCATGCACCTTTCTCTGTACACGCAACAAATAAGAGCTGCAATCATATAAGTGATGTACACTTTATGAGGCATCCCTTACTCTTGTCTTGAGCACTCGCTCTGCCGTGATGATGGAACCCGTCTTTCCCTAGCTCTCCATTGTGATCCCTGTAGGCAGTTTTGATGATATTTACATCTAAGTAAGGCTTTGCCATGCGAATAGCTGTAAGAAATTACCTCACTTCCTGAGGGCCGGCAAGCGCGGAGTGCCTAATGAGAGGCAGTCGTTACTCGCAGTATTCCCGGACCTGACCAGCAGAGCGATGGAGGTGGATGTGGCGTACATCAATCGCTGCGTTGGGGTGGATCTGGGTGCGGCCAAGATCGCGGAGCTGCTCAGCCGCATGGCGCTCACTGCAAAGGCGGTTGGGGGCGGGCAGGCGGTCAGTGTGGAGGTGCCCCCCACGCGCAGCGATGTGCTGCATGCCTGCGACATCATGGAGGTGGGCTCCTGCAGAGTATCCGCTTCTCCTCCTCCTGAAATGGTCTGTTTGTGGCATCTCCTTTTTATTTCGAGCTGGTCACAAGGGAGGGCGTCAGGCGCGCAATACCAAGCATTCAGGAGCAGAAGCTGATAAAGCCTGTTCCAGTAAAGCAATTGATAATCTGTTGCATTGCCCTGGCTGCTTTGTGGGTGTGTTGACTGTGGGTTCCTCCAGTGCCCAAGAGTGCTGCTGTGGCTAGCGTACTACGGTGCACTGGGTAAGTTGCGCCAAAGTGTGCTGCATTGTCAAAAAGTGTGGCACTGCCGTGCGCAGGACGTTGCGATCGCGTATGGGTACAACAACATAGAGTGGACGGTGCCGTCGACGACCACAATTGGCGCGGAGCTGCCGCTGAGCGCGCTGCTGGAGCTGCTGCGGGGCGAGTGCGCAATGGCCGGCTTCACCGAGATCCTCACCTGGGCGCTCTGCTCGCGCGCAGAGAACTTCGCCAACCTGCTGCGCCCGGACGACGGCGCCTCCGCCGCCTCCATCGGCAACCCCGCCACCTCCGAGTTCGAAGTCTGCCGCACCAGCCTGCTGCCAGGTGCCGCTCAGGATACTGTGCCTTGCGACCTTGTGTGTGGGGGTATCCCTGCTGCCAACAGGGCTGACATCATGTGTTAGGCCGGGCACATAGCATGGGAGAGCAGGCTACACAAGGCTGAGGCTGTCTTAACCTGATTGCTGTCTTCCAATCTCTGGTCCAAGGGATTTGGGCGTCAGAATGGGAGCGGCCAAGGGGACTGCAATGGCACTTGAAGCCCAGAACAAGATGCGTAGCATCCAATGTCATATTATCAAGTGGTATGTGGGCTTGCAAGATTTTTACTCAAGTAGTGCTTGAGAGTTGAGTTTAAATACGTGGCGCGCGCGCAGGTGCGCTGAAGACGTTGGGCGCGAACAAGGACACGGCGCTGCCGGTGAAGCTGTTTGAGGCGTCGGACGTGATCCTGCTGGACGCCGCAGCGGAGACGGGGGCGCGCAATGAGCGGCGGCTAGTGGCGGTGGCCTGCGCCAAGGAGGGCAGCTTCGAGGTCATCCACGGTCTCCTGAACCGCGTCATGGACGTCCTCGGCGTGCCCCTCCTCGGTGCGGCCCCAGCCACTTATCTAACCTCTTCCACTTGAAAACGCTACCTCTTAGACTCTAGAGTTTTAGAGTCTGACGCAGAGATCCTAGATCAGCTCTGCTGACTGCTGGCCGTGCTGCACCTCTATGCATCTTCCTGATGCTGGATGCTCGGACAAATCCATTCCCCGGCGGGATGTGCCAGCGTGCGTTATTGGAATGGCTCCTTCCACATTACCAAACAATTCAAACGCAGCTCACTGTGTGGCGGTGCACCCTTCACAGTCTGCCCAGTACATCACAGGACGGGTAAAAGCGGCACTCGTTAAATATTTGGGCCAGGAATGTGGACATGTGCAATGTGCCTGCAGCCACGCTCGCATATACCGCTGTTGGGGTTGTTGATGAGCTGATTGTGGCTGATGGCGTGCGCAGGGGATTTGGGAACTGGAAGGAATGCGCTGCAGGAGGCGGCAGGCGTGGGCTACGAGTGGCGGCCGTCGCAGGATTCCACCTTCTTCCCCGGCCGGCAAGCGAGCGTGCTGGCGCATGGCAAAACCGTCGGCCACTTTGGCGTGGTGCATCCGGAGGTGCTGGCCGCGTTTGACATCCCCTACCCGGTCTCTGCGCTGGAAATCAACGTGGAGCCCTTCCTGTTTGACCAGTTCTACAGGCCCCTGCCCACCCACATGCAGCCGGCCCCCCAACGATGACATGCATAGCAGCAGGCTGCGGCCTTGGGGTGTGTGCGGGGTGGATTGAGAGGATACACATTGAAGGTTGTGGGGTTGTTCAGAGGGTTGACGGCACCGGTGAAGATCTTGCAATCCCTTTCAATGTCTTGCAAGCGGAGTGAAATGGCAACAATTGTGAGAATTGCGGAAGCAGATCTGAGACACCGCCACAGATGAATAATCTGCAGGAGTTCACACCTTGCGCATGCATGCGCAAGCAAACTTTGATGGTCGCAATGCGCTTTACTGTTTTACAGAAGCCTGGGCTGCTCTCATCTTAATTGCTTCCCATTAATGATTTCAGACCTCAACAAAAATGGCGCTGAAGCAAATTCCCACTCATGGCAGGGCATACACAACTGTGACAATAGGATGCACGTCCCTCTGCACAAGAGCCCCCTCATGTGTGTTGTGTCCTATCGGAAAATTTATGACGCAACGACTGAATACAAATTATAACACTCACTTCATTCCGCGGTGGCACATATATGCATGAGCAGAAGCCACAACCCCAGCCTCAGAGCTGGTTGTTGTAGAACTTCAGCAGGAACGGTGAAATGTCCCTCTTCCGGTGCATCTCTGCTCGCATCTTTGAAGGCGCAATCACAAATTGGCCGATCAAGTGATGCCGTTGCTTGTGCTGCAGGGCAACAGACTGCAGAACACACTGACTTTATCACCGTGCAGGACAGCCTAACAAAAATACCTAGGCACGCAAAGGTGGCGATGCTGCACATCACATCGTTTTCGAGTGATGATTGGAAGATGCTGAAGGCTTACCTCCAGCTCCTCCCTTCCCTTATAAATGAGAATGTTGACCACCTGTGGCATGGTTCTCAATGATGAGCGTGCATTCCTGAGAGCTTCAAATCACTTCCAATACAAAGCATAATTTTATCAACCTATGTGCATACCTTTGGGTCTGTGATATGCTCGTTCTGCCTGAAGAGGAGCGAGACATTCTTCCTCAGCTCTGACAGTGTTGTTATTTCGTCCAGGTTGTAGTTCTTCATGGTCCATGGCAAGAGTCTCGATACCTGCAGGAATATATTAATCAGTAATCAGACGATTTACGATCCCAAAAAGTTGCTACAATTGGTACAAGTCAGTAGGGCACGCTATGCAGGCGAACAGGTCCTTCTGTAATGAATGTCCCGGGCGGTTGATCAATATCAAATTCGCACCTCTCTGTAAAAATCCTTGATCTTGGCCTCCACAGGTCCAACCAAAGTCTCTGCTGCAGGTGTGGCCAACCTTCCAATCTGTGCAAGTGCCTGGGGTGCGGTGCGCACCATGCTGCACCCAGATCGGCCACCAGATGGGACCTCCTTGCTCAAAACCAAGCTGAGGATTTCACACAGCGCCTTTCATCACGCCCATCTGCCTTGCTTGGCAAATGGACCAATCTGGTCTCACGTGACAGGTGACGTCGCGACCGTACGTCACGTCCATCTCAGTTACGAAAGTTCCGACTGCCAGGAGCCACAAGTTCTGGAAAACTGACGATATTTAATGCATGGAAACACTGTGAAAATTTTTTACTTGTTTTCGCTTCTACCGAAACAGCTGTGAGAGGGTTGTACTTGTCTGTGGTCAACCCCTTGTCGAAGTCTTCTGGAGAATACAAGTACTAATCTGCCACTGCAATCAAACATAGGTATTTCGCATTAGAACCACATTTCGTAAATTTGGAGTTTTGATTCATTCCTGGCAACAAGCAAAAGAAGTCAGATCAGGAAACCAGGTCAGGGTGTCAGATCAACCAGGTCTAGATGGCCACTGTCGTTCCACAGATATCTCCTGCAAGTGTACCTTCTCGTTTTGAGAAACCAACGCTTTTTGATGTTCCCATTTCAAACAACGGAGGACGGGTAAGCAACCAACATCCCCTGGAAGGGATATCCAAGTTAATTGCATTCAATATACCCTTCATATTCTCAACCATTACCGCCCTTTATGATAAGCCTTCCTGCTGCGCAGTGTCGCTTTGTGATCTACAAGAAAAACATTGAGCGCCTGGTTGCCATTGAGTCTCCCAAAGTGCTGGGAGGCTTGAAGTCAGAAGCCTACCTTGCACTCAACCCCCAAGGCCTGATGCCCTTGTTGGCATTGCCTGATGGCACATCGTTGCCAGAGAGTCAGGTGAGCAGAGGTAATATATAATGCTGTTCCAGCTGCTCTCAGTAGGGGCGAGAAATGCACCTCTGAATGGTGATGGGTATCTTTTGCTTCCAGGTGATTGCTGCTTACTTGGCAGACAAATACAGAGACGAGGGTGCATCCTTCGACCTGCCCACGCCAGAGCTGCGCGCGAAGGACATGCTTGTTCAGCGAATCCACGACCAGTACATTGCCCCAATCCAGGCAGGCACCCCTTGCCCTGAAGATTCCTGACTTGAACAGGACTGTTTTGAGCAGCTTCAACAAGCTCAAGATGCATCTTACATCGCCTCACAAGCATGGCAGGCCTGCTGGTATGCTTTGGAGATGTATGATGCAAGTGAATGTTGCCGACTCGCTCGTTGCCTTTCTTCTTGAGCAGGGTGCCATGTACAAGGACATGGAGGTAGCGCAGCGTGCCAAGGCCATAGAGAGGCTGGCATTCCAGCTGGATGTCCTGAACGGGCTCGTCAAGGGCCCCTACGTTGGTGGGGACCATCTGGGCCTGGCCGATGCAGCCCTCTTCCCCACGCTCACCTTCATGCGCTTCATTCTGCCGCAGTTCTTTGGCTGGGAGGACCTCTTTGTGCATCGGCAGCAGCTGGGCCATTACTGGGCTGCCATAGAGGCGGACCCCGTTGGTGCCAAGGTGTGCCATCCTTTCCCCACCTGCTGGGAGACTACTAGTATTAGTAGTACTCGAGTATTGTGAAGAAGCCTGTGATATGCGATCCGGGACTGCTGGCTGTTTGGCAGTCTAATCTTTTGCACAGGCAACAGCCCACGACAACCATACCAAGTGCTCAGCTGCTCTGTCCCTGAGTACTGCAGACCCTAGATAGCCAGCGGCACAGCAAATTCAGGGTGCTGTGCCATGAGATCACGGTATGACGGGCTTGTTGGAATCCTGAAGGATTGTGCATGCAGGTCATCAACGAAATTGAGAGCGGCCTGGAGAGCTGGAAGGAGGCTGGGCGCTGGGAAGAGCGCGGCATTATGGATCAAGTGGCTCAGAAAGACTACAGATGGTCCTTCTAAGCCATTAATTATTTCACTCTTTTGTGCGCAAAAGTAGTGGGCAAGAACTGGTATGCAGAGACAATCAATTAGCTAATTTTAGACTTCCATCCATAGCTGGTGCTGTTGCAAGCACTGCTACTCCAGAATATTGTAGATGATTGTAGAGGGAATGCACCAATGGAAGCACCGTACAGTTCTTGAGTTCAGAACTAAGAGCGTGCCTTGTGCAAGCTCTCGTGTGTCTGGACAACTGCACACCTGGAACAACGCTGTGTCTCTTACGCATGTAATTACATATGGGAAGCTGCATATTATGAAATTTATGCGTTGCTTCAGCTGACGTTACACGAGAATTAGGGACTTACCTGTCATGGGGCACGTGCCTCATATTTCTTGGAATGTCCAATCGTGAAACAGGATCTCTCGGTGCACAGCCATAATTTTCTTCGATTTGCTTTATCCCAATTCATCTCAAAGGTTTGGATGATTAATTTTATTCTGGGGCCGCTGTGAAGTTGTCTTCCAGTTGAGTCACCATCGTTGGGCTGCTTAGAATATCTGCATGGTCTCAGACTCATGTCAAATTCAGCAGCTGTTCTGAGCAGAGTGTTGGCAGTGTTTGGCCTGTCTCTGCTGCTAGGTGCCTCTCTCCTGCTTACGACGCAGTGGGCAATTGCGTCCTTCAGACCCACCCTAGTTGAGATCGACAACTTGAAGCATAAGCTGTCGATAGCTCGTCCCAAGAGAGCCCAAGATCACGCACTTCATAGGCAGGGCCTCCCACGTCAGACGAGAGGAGCTGGGAACAATTGGCATGCAGCCGTCGAGGACGTTCAGCCGCCAGAGCAATGGCTTGAAAACCCAACTCAGCAAACGTACAGCCAACATTCAGCTTTTGACGGTGATCTACGAAGGAACAGATCAATCAGCCAGCCTTCCAGTACAGATCTGGAGGTGCAGCATAGTCAGCAGGGTTCTCACAAAGGCAACGACACTGCAGAGGCCGCCCCCAGAACCCAAGCTCTGTCAGCCAATGAGACAGATCGATGCAGAACAGTTCTTGGCGACTGGTGCCAGCATGCACTGCGACAGCATGCTGTGCTTCCAAGAAAGCAGCCCCCCAGCAGCAACCTGTCATGCCATGCAGACTGCAATGGCGTGGGCAATTGCAACGCCATCACGGGCACCTGTGACTGCCCGGCAGGTGGCTCACTTTCCGACCTCCATCTCACCCGCTGCATGTGTTGAACGTGAGCTTGCAGGAAGACCCCCTCACATGTCATTTGGTGCGAATTATGTGAGATTGGGCGCCTTGCAGGTTGGAAGGGAGTGGGCTGCTTGGAGCGCGACCCACGCCCATGCACTGACAGATATCGAAGGTACGCTTCTGTGTTGTTGGCACAGCAGGGCCAGATACTCAGTTATTTTGGAGCTTGTCTCATTCCAGATAGCAAGTTTTGAGTCACACATGTGCGCATGCTGGTTGCAGGGGCGGTTTGCAGCCCAATGGGCCGCCCCAGTCTTGGAGCGAGGAATTTGAGGGCCCTGTTGCCACAGGTCGCTGCCATGGTGAGTTTCCCATTGCCATACATTTGATCCTGAGGTCCTTCTGATGCTTATGTCTGTGAGGATCAGCGCCTGCTCTACCATGACACTTATCAGCATGCCTGAGAGCCACGGCTGGTTTGTTGTCAGGTGTGTGCGATGATGACATTGCCGCCTGTTACTGCAACGGGACAAATGCAAGGCTACCTTCTTACACTGGCACAGGGCCTCACAGGTGAGGACTGATGTGTTTCGCCAATTCATTTGTTTTGCTTAGTGGTGGTGATCATTTGTACTTTGCATCCCACCCTACAATGAAGGTTGCTGCGATCTGTGCAGTTACCCACCAGCAAGGCAAGGGCGGCCGATGGGCCTGCACTGTCAGCCCAACAAGGTCAGCCCACCCATATCCCTCGCTTCACTGTACTTGATATTAGAAAGTATCATGCATGCGAGGCGCCTGGGGGGCTGCACAGTATGCTAATTGTGTCAACTGTGCTTGTGTTTTGCCAGGGTGATGATGGCAAGGCCTTGCACTGGGGCCAGCATGAACCCAGCAAGCTCTTTGATCCGGACACTGGTTGGTGTGAGGCAGCAACCCCTTTCACCAGGTACACCTACCTTTACATATCTTGATAGTCCCTTGCATTTCCTTGCATGCATCTGCATGTGTGCTGGGGGCGTATGCCAACCTGGATAGATAGGTCAGCATCAATTGCTTTTGCATGCCTAGACTTTTTCCATAGAGGCAAAGCAGCAGTGCCCCTAGAGTGTGTACTGCTATGTGGATGAATCTCCGCAGGTGTGATTGCTTCCTGGACGGCATGGGCGGCGACTACTGCGACCAGCCGCACGAGCAGACCTGCATCAACCAGTGCAGCGGGCGCGGTGTCTGTTACTTGGGCTTCTGCAAGTGCGACCCCGGCTGGTTCGGCCACGACTGTGCCAACCGTGTGGCAGGCCTGCCAGCCTCAGACGGTGAGATCTTTTCATGCCCTAAAACATTGGTACCTGAACAGTGCATGAGCGGCTGCAGAGTGGTGTGAGCTGCAGACATGCCATTCCTGCACACCTGTGGTGTAACAGGGAGCCCAGTGAACTGAGTCCAACCTGCCCTGAGGTGCAAAGGTGCTCACCAGGGGGCTTGGCAATGCAGGGGTGAATTTGACAGAGAAGCCATGGCTGCGGGAGGTGCTTCCAGCTGCCGAGCAGCTACAGGAGCGCAGGCGGCCCCTCATCTATGTGTATGACCTGCCCGCCGAGTTCAACAGCCGCATGCTGCAGTACCGCCTCAACAAGGTGCCTGTCAGCCGACGTCACATGCACAGATGCCTTACATGATATGCTTTGCCCCTCGAAGGTCTTTGTCATCCTTAAACGCATGCCTTGCCATCGACAGCCAGCTCTGTTTGTATTTGTGCTGCTGCACTCACTTCATTATTATTCTTACTATTCTACGCTTTTCCTGCCAAAAGGCAAGGTACGTCCTGCAGACAAGCTGCAGTCAGAGGCTGCCACAATCGTACCCCTTCTTGGACTCGCCAGATCCAAGGAAGACCCAACTAACCGTGAGAACTCACTTTATGCACAATCTATTCTACTCTGGTGCAGCGTGAGTGCGTGTGGCGCCTGTTCAAGGACAACAACGAGTCATACATCAACTCCTGGACCTATGGCATCGAGAGCGCCTTCCACGAGCGCCTCCTGCAGGCACTCTCTGTACTCATGCAATCACGTTTCCTCTGCACTGGTTCCTCTGCTCGTGCTCCCTTTGCTTGTGCTCTGCTTGTCAAGTACATCCACCCATATATATGCGTATGCATGCCGTGAAGCAGCTGCATTACGATTAATCATAATAAAACAGCCTGCCTCGTGTCATCTGAAGGGCAGTCAGCAATCTTCTGAGCAACTTTCCCTAAATGACCTCTTGAGACAGGCCTAAACGGTGAAGTGGGGTGTTGCGGCTGCGCAGAGCGAGCACCGCACGCTGGATCCGGAGGAGGCGGATTTCTTTTTCATGCCGGTGTACACGTCGTGTTTCCTGCACCCGGTGTGGGGCTACGTGGACCACCCCTGGTACTATGGACCCACCATCGACTGCCGCCGCGACGGCGACATGCAGATCTGCCAAACCGGAGGTACGCCCCGTCACACATGGCATCAGTAATGCTGAGGAGATTCTATTAGGTGTGAGGCTCCTTGAGCGACATGCTTGCGCTGCCCACAACTTAGAGTGGTGTAATGCTTTTTCGTCCTGGCAGTTGCATCCTCCCCTATCACTTCTGCCAGACTGGAGGGCATGCCTCATGCTTCCCATGGCAACCTTGCAGATGCCACCTTGACGACTTGTGGATAATTCTTCTTTGCTGCAGTATTGCCTGGAATGCCAAGGGGTTGCCAAGGTGCTCGCGATCGTTTAGCCGTTCATCTTTAGGTTCATGCGCCTTACAGAGAGAACCAGGTTCTGTGGAGACGAGCTGCATCTGTGGCAAGCAGGAGAGCAATCACCAGGCAAAGCTGTAGGCTTGCTGGGTGGCAGTAGGCGCGACAAGAGTGGCTGTGCTTTGACATGCAGTGTTGCTGACGGTGTGGATTGGGCTCTGTGCAGCCAATCGGGTGATGCAGGCGATGTTCATGCTGTTGGAGGCGCAGAAGTGGGTGGAGGTGAACCACCCCTGGTGGCGGCGCAAGGGCGGCAGAGACCACATCTGGTGCGAGCTTCAACTGCCTTGCGCAGCCTGCACTGGCAGCTTGCTGATAGGGCCTAACTTGCTCCAGCTGGTCAAAAGAGAGGAGACTGCATGCTATATGTATCAAGGCACCCAGTGAGCTTGCAGGGCATATTGAGGAATATCAGAGAGCCAGCTAAGAACCCAAAGGACTGATGTGAAGCATGGTATGGGCATGAGCAGGCTGATCACGCATGATGAGGGCTCCTGCTGGGCGCCAAAGGAGATCAGGCTATCCATCATCCTTTCCCACTGGGGGCGCAAGGTGGCCCACCCTTTTGCTTTGGCATGCCAAGTCCTCCCTGTGCAACTGCAAGCTTCTGTTGCATTGCTTCTGCAGCAGTACTGCATGGCATGTATGTAGGCAATTTGGTGCTGAGCGAAAGGAAGCAGATGAGATTCGAGGCAGACAAGAGCAGGTTTGTGGGACGTGCAGGATGTGAACCACACATCCAACTCGGCCTTTAAGCCCTGGGACAACTACACTCAGGAGGTGATCCACCCCGAGTGGTGGCCAGAAGGGTACACCCACCACATCAAAGGCCACGCCTGCTACGACCCAATAAAGGTGTGTCAACCCCCGCCTTTATTTCTGGCACAATGCCCCACCACACCTCTTTGCTCCCAAGTGTTCTTGCAATACGCTGCCATGCTCTATGAGCTTGGGCACGGAAAGAGGTTCTGTCAGTCGGCGATAGACGACTGATTTGAGAAATTGTAATGGATCCAAGAAATGTGCGCATGCGCAGGATTTGATCATCCCAAACCTGAAGCATCCGGCGGAATTTGCCAATTTCTCCCCGCTGGTGGGTCACCCGCAGCCGCCGCGGGACATCCTCTTCCTGTTCAGGGGAGATGTCGGCAAGCACCGCCTGCCCCACTACAGCCGGTGCGCGCTCTTTCTTCCTCACCATCACTCCCTATATGCCTGCTGCATGCTCCACCAAACTGCCTCTGGTACAAAGTAGTTGCAGCCACACAGCCAGTGGGCCTGCAGCTGAGCCTCTGCCACTTGCCCTAGCATCCTTATGAGAAAGGACTTTAAGCCACCTTTGGTGGCAGGACAATGTGTTCCCAGGGACACAGTGAATGGCAGATGAAGGTCCCAAGCACCGTTTGCAACTTTTCAGAGAAAGGGTGCCTTCTCTATTTCTTCTAATTCTATGGGATGCCTTCTCTATGACTTTGACCAGCAGAATAAGACGATGATTTTGCTGTGTGGTGTGGCAGGGGCATCCGGCAGCGGCTGTTTGCGCTGGCTCAGGAGCACGACTGGGCCGGCCGCCACGCCATCCTCATTGGCGACCGAGATGACGTCGCCGGTGACTACAGCGAATTACTCACCCGCTCCAAGTTCTGCCTCGTCGCCCCAGGTGAGCCCTCGTTGCCTGATGCTAAAACCATGCGCATGCGCTTCCCCTGATCTGCCAAGATCATAACTGCTAGCGGGGCCAAAGCAACTGTGGCTCTGTCTCAATTGAAGCCCAGCCGCCAGGCTTGCTCCCTGCACTGCATGTATGCATGCATGCATGCATCAGTATGCCAACGAAGCTGCGTTCTCGTTTGAGAGGACCCCGATGCGCTCAAAGTCCAGCGCCTAGTTCTCCTTCAGTGTCTTCACCTCCGCCTCAGCCTGCCGGCACAGCTGCTCAGCAGCGGCCTTGCCATCCTGCAAACAGTCGCCTATCAGTCTTCGCCAATTCCTTACTGCTTCCTCAATCTAGTGGAGCCCTCTGTGGAGGACATGATATGATCAGTCACTGCATGCCTGCAAGTCACTGCAGCCCTGAACACAAACGTGATTGTGATTGCGTGATTGTGATCCATGCAGTCAATCCCCTCTATTAACTACAAACGTATTGCTGCAAGGGTGAGTGAGTCAAATTCTGGCAGGCGACGGATTTTCGCCACGGGCGGAGGATGCGATCCTGCACGGCTGCGTGCCGGTGGTGGTTATGGATGAAGTGGACCCCGTGTTCTCTTCTATCCTCGACTGGAGCGCCTTCTCCCTCCGCATCGCTGAGGTGGCTGCTTCCCCAAAGCCTCCACCGCACTTGCTGTCCCGCTGGGTTCAGCTCACCCTTTTACTTTCCTTTTGCAGCCCATCATACTGTACAATGTGTAAGCAAATGGAAGAAGTATTTCCTGTTTCCTAGTCCAAGCTGCCAGCACAAGACAGCTGCACTGCTGGGGACTTATTGCCTTGGCTTCAGCCCCAGCGCTGAGAAATGATGATGTCCTGTCTGGGAGAATGCTGGGATTGTTGAGAGGACCTCTGCTGGGGAGTGCACAGGCGGACATAGAGCAGCTGCCGCAGATCCTGCTGGCTGTTCCAGAGGCGCGGCTGCAGGCGATGCAGCGTTCCCTGCGCAACGTGTGGCAGCGCTTCAAGTGGAGCTCGCTGCCGATCTTCAGGAGGATTGTGCGCGATATCTACAATTCGAATTTGAATTCGGTGCTTGACATGTCTGCAGAGGCGTGCTGCGAGGACCCTGCCAGAGAGGATGCGTTTGCGACCGTCATGCAGTGGCTGGCGCACAGGTCTGCGGCACTGGGCCCCGCCGCAATGGGCACCAACTGATCTATAAGCTTAAATAGAACCTTAAGGCCCCCTGCATGATGTGCAAGGTGGCAGGTGCTGCTTCAGGACCTTTTAAAATTTGTCACAAAAGGACGACTTCTGAACAAGCCAGAAACATATATGTTTCTAAAATGATTGATTCATGTGAATTGGAGATCCGATCAAATGTGGCGATAGGGGTAGCAGGAAGGGTCCCAGCTTGAGTGTGCTTGAGGGTGCGGAATACCAAGGGCAGTCGGGGGGTGTCATTCAGGTAGCCCAGTCATGTGTGTAGCTTCAAAATGTTGCCCTGTGCAAGTGTGGTGGTCAGCATGGAAGCGCACCACTCCATTACAATTTGCGAACCATGCATGAGTGGCTGTGCCTTTCAATGACGACAGCCAAATATCCAATCCAAGATCCGTTACATATCTGCCATGCCATAGGAAAGCAGGATATCCGTCTTTGCCTCGTCTAATAAGTTACACAAAGTGCCAGCAGTCTGGGTGGAACTTTGTACACCTTGGGCGCCTCTGCATCCAGTGATGCATGAAGCTACCAATAAAAGAGAAACTTTCATCAAAATCTGCCACTGCCGCCAGCAAGTCTTATGCCCTGCACTGCTCATAAGGGTGGCACAGAACAAGAATAAATACACAGCTGTACAGAAGCAGATCGGGCCAAGCAGTTCTACTTCCTACGACCTCTCCACATGAAATGTAATCAATAGTATTCACTTCGTCTGCTGGAGACCATTGCATGCTTGCCAACGTATTCTGATTGTGAGTTCCTGCACAGTTAAAAACTTCCTGATGCTTTGGGGCCGCAGCACAGAGCTGCTCTTGCTCTTGGCAAGCTGTAGAAGCTTGCAAACGCAGTGGGCACTTCAGTCCTTCTGTACACTGAGCTGAGCAAGGGTGCCTCACATACTCACAGAAGAAACCATCTGGAGTCGCACATTTAGCAGAAGTATGTTCACGTAAATATCGTCCAAAACATGCAAAAAGCATGTACAATCCCATCTGCACACTGAGGTCGACAGGTCATCGCAGGACCTTGCTTGCACCTCAAAATCAACCCTAGGAGAAAAAAACCACATCAAATCTGAGATAGTCCTCTACGTCTCGTCAATTTGGTGGGAAGAATCAACAATAGAGAAGCCTTGAAGGGTGACTGACAGGCTGCAGGGGCGTGCAGCTGCAAAATTACAATGCGTGAAGCATGGGCTGAGAGCTGAGAGCTGAGCGCAAAACATAGGCTGAGAGCTGAGCTGTAGCTTAGCTGAGCTCAGCTCAGCTCTCAGCCGCTCTGTGGAGGTGCTCTGGAAGACCTAGAAGTGCTGCTGCCACCTGACCCAGCACTGCTGCCGCTAGTCGCTGAGTTGACCAGGGCAGCCGTAGTGGTTTCACTCGCAGAACCCGAAGAGCCTGATGACTGGACTGTGCCCACCAGGTTGTTAGAGGAGCTGCTCTGCTGCGAGGCTGAGTTCACCGTGCCCACAACCGAGCCGGACCCAGAGCTCTGTGTGGAAGCTGCTGTGCTGCTGTCTGCGCTGCCAGAATCTGGGTTTGTCCCGCCGGCGCCGGATTGGCCGCCCGATGCCACGCCGGCACCGCCGCCGCTGCCGCCCCCGCCGCCGCCGCTGAGCGGCTGCGCGAAGCTGCTGCCCCCTATGAGGCCCGAGCTGGTGCGCGTCGAGGGCGTGGAGTTCTGCTGCGTGTTGGTGGGGCTGCAGATGCAGACGCATTGCCCCGAGGTGCCATCCTGGGGCGCTAGGTAGATGATGTTGTTGCCTGCTGGGCAGCGCGCCCTGCAGGCCGCCTCAGTCGTGCATTGCAGGAGCCTGCGCCCCGGCCTCCGCACCACTCGGAGCCCCTCGACCTCTGCGCCCTGCAAGGCCAAAGGATTACATCTGTGAGTGTCAGCATGCTCCAGTAAAGACGATCATTGACTTAGATACCTTTTCAAATAAAGTGGTATTTGGCAGGCGAGTTAGCACAGACTGCTACGTCCAGAAGTCAACCTGGAACCTGCCTCAGAACCTGAATCCTTCCCAAGGTTATTGGCACCAAGAGGGCTTGTTGATGCTCACCTGGGTAACGCTGATATTTAAGATGACATAGACGAACAGAAACAGGTGCGTTCCTCTCGTCACCGCGCCCATACACCCTGGAGCATCCCGAAACCTGGGAAGCACACCACCACATCCGAACGCTTCAAAGCGGTCCGTAATCACAGTGAGGTTCAGTTCTGCATATTCTTCGTTAAGAATAAAAATGACGTAGTGAGCCTGCATGACGCAACGCCAGTCCTTCCCTTGGGTACGACAGCAGCTTCACAGTAGCGCGATTTCGCGCCGATTGCAACTCTTGCGTGAGAGGTAGAGATGCCCAGCAGCATACCTGTCGCAGCTGGCCTGCGACGCAAGCTGATAGTCGAGGATCGCACAAATAGGGTCTCCCTCGGCCTCTGCAACGCACTATCTCGGAGGTGGCCACTGAAACGCTAGTCCGGTAGTTATGCACCTGAGATACAGTCCGACCCAGTATCACGGGTAGCTAGCAACAGCCGGCTGCCTCTCCAGACGAACTCCCGAAGAAAGTTTCAGAGACGAGGATGAAATATCAGAGATGGAAGAATAGCGGTTCTGATGAAGCTCTACTGATGCTGAGTCACCTTCACTGATCCCAGGTCATAGAGCCGCCAAATGTACAAATTTGGGGAGCTTGGTACATCTTGTGCATGCAATGTGCTGAGTGAAGATGCCGCAGCAGGGGCCCAGCCTTCTAGCATGGCGTGCATCATGCAAACCTGACCCACCAGCACTCCTTTAGACTTGGCAGTCCGACTGGCAATGAGTCATTCCCGCTGATCAAATTGATACTTTGCACACATTACTGCGAATATTCAGTGTTGCAAGTTGCATCCGCTGAAGGCACAGCTGATCCCCTCAAGCACGGATTGCACATTAAAAGCTCCAACAGTTTCCCCGTTCTATTCTCAGAAGGCTAGTGAAGTACAATACACAAATACTTCCATTCAATGACAAGTTGCCAACAGTGTTCACACTACAAACAATCACATGATGTCACATGGAACGGTTCCGGCGAGCGCTCGCCAACGACCCTCCCCGACGATTGCTAGCCTCCTCTCTTAGGGCACAAGGAGTTGGGCAGCTTCGCTCTGCAGGGCCTGCAGCCGCCGGAGGCGCTCCAATAACCCCTCCGCCTGAGCGCACTGTGCACGCGCCGCCGGCCGTCCCCCATCGCGGTCGCTGCCGCCATCTGCGCCGCGGCTCTGCCTCTGCCGCAGCGCCGGCTGCGTGACGATGTTCAGCAATGCCGTCCGGCGAGCCTCCGGCCGCGCGGAGACCGACAGCACCTTAGCCAATGCTGCTCCGCCGCTGTCGGCTACCTGGTGCTCCTGGACCAGCAAATCACCTCCCTTTGAAGCTATTTCACACCTTAGATCAGGAAAGACAACTGAACGATCACTTAGAATGCACTGGACTTTAGACTTTGATTCTTACAAGCCAGCGGCGCAAAGACAAGCCTGGCATGGGCAAAGCGGCGCAACAGACATTCAAGTATCGAGAGACAGGACATGGGGCAGAAATATCTTCAATTACACCCAGTAGCACCTTATTGGGCACAGCATGACTGGACATCTGCAGGCCGCTGGACCTGGACAACTGTCTTTGCAGCAGGTGGCGCCTCTGAGAACCCACCTGTCGCACTACCAGCGAGTCGGCCGCTTCCGCCTGCAAGTCTCGCAATTGCTCCAGCCGCTCGCGCGCCCATCCCCCATCGCTGGAGGCTCCTTTCAAGGGAACACCCTCAAACGCGCGCACAGGCGCCGGGTGCGACGGCTGCGGCAGGACCAGGGCGCCCAGCTGCCTCAGAATCTCCTGCAGCTCCTCAAGTCTTTCCTTGCTCCGCCCTGCGCCCAGTGACAATTCACATTGATAGAGAGCCCCCATCATCATCTGCAATCAGCCTCTGCGTGCCATGTGTGCACCTCCCAGGAGCACTGAGCATGCAGCATTTAGCAGATGGGCACCATTCGGTGCAACCAGCAATGGGCAGCAGGCAGAAACGAGAGCCATAGGGGCTGGTGATTAAGATTGCTGGCCTGTCAAGGCACAAAATCACAGCAGCAGACACTGGAAATGATCGAAGAATTACCCTTGGCAGAGCGCAGATTGCCCGACAGAGCAGGCTGGGCAGAAATGCTTGTTTGGAGTGGCGGGGTGTCCGTCGAGGAAACGGAGGCAGGTTGTGATGGTGCCTCTGCTTCTTCCTGCTTGTTTGGCGGCGGTGCTGCGCTCAAGACTCGGAGTTTCCCTGACAACACCAACTCACACCTTAACACCAGACTCGCATGCGTGCAATGTCCTGTTCAGCTCGGCCCGTCAGATTGACTTTAGTCTATGCACTGACGCCCATATTGACATGGCCTGAAAAGAGAGGCAAACCTTACCTGCACCCAACGGTTGTAGTCCCCTCTTCTGGGCTGGCTGCATGGGCGACCATGCGCTTCCAGTGCTGGCCTGGGCCTTCTCTGTAGAGGCTGGCGGCTGCTGTGCCGATGTCAGCCATGAAGGCTGCGCTGCTGTCAGGCGCGGGGAATTGACAGGCATCGGTTTCCTCCTAGCCCCCATCTGGACCTCTGTCTGCGCCATTGATGTTCCCGCGGCCGCACCTGCACCAAATGCCTGTGTGAACAGCTATCTAAGCAAATCTTCGGAGCGCTCAAGAATTTAAGGCACGTCACCTGACTGAGCACCCTGGTCTCACAAACAGAAGCTTCTTTCAAGCGAGCTCAATTGGACTTTATCTTTGCCGTCACGTATGGCTCACGAGGATCGCTGCTCACAAGATGATCCCACTCCCATTGACCTTGGACTTCTCAGCTCACCTGTGGTGGCTTGTTGCTGCACGCCCTGCAGCATTGGTGTAGGCAGCTGCAGCGTGCCACTCTGTAGGCTGAGGCCATCTACTGACAGCTCAGCAGTCGAGTCAGCACGCAAAAGGGGCGATCCAAGCCTCGCGCGTCCCTCGGTGATGGCAAAATTGACGAGGGCAGGATCGGCGCGCGCTGCCTTGGGGAGCGAAGGCGACATGGCGGTTGGCGCATTATGCAGCATCCTTCGGGCGCTGCTGTGAGCATGCAGGCTGTTCAGCAAGCCGCTCTTGCCCCTGTCTGCACCACACGCAATTTTGTTCATGGTTGACCGGGCTATGGTAACAGGATGAGTTTTAGTGAAAAGAAGGAAGCTCATGGAGTCTTCCTGCTCTGGTTTTCGACACAAAGTCAAGCAGCAAGCCACACATAATGCAGCCACATGCAGTGCAGGATCAGCTTTTTCGGCAGGATGTAGCTGCAGTAGAGGATGATGGTCTCACCCCGATCGCGGCTGTCCTGCAAGCTGGCGCTGGGCTTTGGCAGACTTGCGAGTGAGGGTGACTTCCTGGCGCTGTCACGCTGGGAGGACTCAGCAGGCGTGCGCGATGGCCACAGCCACGGCGAGGCTGGTGTTTCACTGCCCAGCCGTGATTTGTGGGTGCTCGCTGACTGTGTAGCACCAGGCCCTCCCCCCTGATGGCTCCCGGTTCTGCTTTCACCTGAAGCAACGTGAGATCAATCTCATTCGATCATCACATTTCGATGGTTAGATTGTTTCAGTTATGAAGGAATGCTGTGGCACTGCTTGCAATGCTGGTCTTCAGTAAAAAACTAGAACAAGTCACTTGTGAGGCACGATTGCTCGCACTACAAATATTAATCTCAAGAGTCGCCAGAAATCATTGTCACACCGTAATTTACAGTTTGCTGGGGCTGGAGAGGGCGAGGACCAAGTCTGGGCAACACAGGAGTAGCCAGATGGATGGGAGATGGGGTGCCCAACGGTGGGCTTGACGATGAGACATTAGGATCAGCCCATGGAGTGAGCGACGGAAACGGTATTCTGCCGAGCTGTCTTGACCGAGGATGGAGGTCATGAGGCGTGAACATCGCAGTCAAACTTGCTGGAAATCAGCGCCTTACTACGCAATGCTTCGCCTGGAAACGCACTGCAGAAAGTTTTAACTCACTACACCTATCCAGCAATGTATTTTACCAGCAATGTATTGGCACCATTAGGCAGACAGAAGCTGGACAGAAGTGTTGAGGTGGCCAGCCAATCTTGGACACCCTGGATCCTCATGCATGGCTTGCAATGATGCCCAACAGTTTTGAAGGGGAAGCAAGGAAGCCCGGTGATGGGCTAGTCGTCTTATGTGTATCACGAAAATTACAGGATTGACGCGTGCACGCATTGAGAAAAAAGGACAGTAAGTCATCCCACAAACTTGGTAGACCTTGAAGCCTTCAAGGCCACAAACTTAGTAAGCCACAAACTGCAACATGGTGAGAGGCTGCACAGGTCAACCAGACGCCCATCACAGGGCAAACAATTCCTTGTTGAGTCCACAATGGTGCCGCTGGCCTATGCACCCAATGGACTCAGATCAGCGCCAACAATCATATCATAATGATACATCATATTTGAAGCTGCGCAGCAACACAAACAAAGCAGGTGTCTTCATGAGGTCTCGTCATGATCTACACATCCAAACACCAGAGTGATACACGTCTTGTCTCTGTTCTTGGGCCTGGGTTCCCACATGGTCATGCACCCAGAACTCACACGCATGCACATGCACTGACACATAAAAGCACCCACTTGTGACAGCTTGCACAGCGTCAAACTCCAAAACCTTTCTAGGACCAAGGGAAACATGCGCATTCTATCTCAGTGTAATATACAGAGCTCAGGAACGGCCTTGCTCCCAACAATAGTCAATATATGCACGCTGCTCCCAGCAACGATTAAATGACTTTCAAACACACCCAGTCAACAGCTGGATATGCAGATGCTCAATCATCATCATTCACCCTTGGCACTAGGAGCAGCTGCCCCTCCAACATCCTGATCCTTTAACCATGCCCTGACTCTGCTCACCAACCAATACGATACAATCTTATTTGACGTAATACGGAACCTTCATGACATAGGTGTGTCTCCAAACCGTGCACAATGGCAACGCTTGTGAGAGTGGTCGTGCGGCAGCGCCTGCTTGTCAAGGCCTGCCTTGTGACGACAATGAATTATTATAAGTGACTGGGCACAGACACCCGACTCATCAGAAAGCATCCGTAGCAGACTCATCATGTTGCAAAAACGCATCCTGTCTTGACTGCTGCAGCTCTCGCTGCATCAAAGCACTGATGGTGTCATATCGCTCCTGATCGGAGCTCTCTTTATTTATGCCGATCTGATACAGTGCCCCTCTCTTCCATTGGAAATTGGCATGATACCCTCTCAGTTATTTGCCAGGCAATCTCTGCCTGCCCTTTCAGCCCTCCCGCAGGTGACAATGGCAAAGACACACTCTCGCAGCCACGCATCAGGCAAGCTTGGCCTGCAGGGCGGCAATCTCGGCGCAGGCCTGCTCAAAGCTGGGCCTCTCGGCGGGCTCGTGTGAGAGGCAGCGCTCGGCGAAGGCGGCGTAGTCGGCCGGGGCGTGCGGCGGGAAGACAAGCGAGCGCTGTTCCACCACGATACAGTGCATGACCTGCGCATGCTTCATGCTCGCCCATGCGCGGCAGCCCGCCATCATCTCCCACAGCAGCACTCCGAACGCGTACACGTCAGCCGCCTGCACCACATGTCCACACACCTCACATGGTGTGCACCCCTGCTGCCAGCTGACAGAACCATCCCTAATGCCAGTGGCCTCTACAGCCTCTGCGCTGCACCTCCAAGCTTGCGCATGCTTGCCCTAGCCACTGAGCGAGAGTGCACACCGGCATGCAGAGAAGACAAACAGATACGGATGCGGCATGTAAGCTTTTAATTTATGAACAAAGAGCAGTCTTGACGACGAGACGACAATGTACTTTCGGAAGTATTAAGGTCACCCCTGGATTGGGGAGTCAGCAGGGGGTGCAGCATGTGTGGCGCACCTTGGAGAGGACGCCATTGCAGAGGAGTTCGCGGGGCATGTGGGTGATGGTGCCGTAGGTGCGGGTCTCAACCTTGGACGTGATGGCCAGGTTGCGCGCCAGCCCAAAGTCTGCCACCTTGGCCGTGAAGCCGTGCGCCTGTTCTGCGCTGCTCGTCAGCAGGATGTTCCCTGCAAAACCCACATCGCAAATATCACCTCGACTCCCCAGCACAAGACTCTGGTATGTGGGCATGTCCTGTGCGGTGCACACCTGAGAAGGCAAGTGGAACAAGAGGGTTGACCCTGCTTCAGGAAGCCATCAAGACAGCGTCAACACTGTCACGGAACTGCTCACGATAACGACTGGTCTACTCATCACCACATGAATGCGGCAAACCAAAGGGTTGCAGACATAAATTTAAGTAGCAGCAGGCTCGGACCTCCTGTGAGGTCGCCGTGGACCACGTCGCGCTCGTGCAGGAAGGCCATTCCGCTCGCGATCTCCAGGGCCACGGCCAGGATGGTGGCCATGCAGGGCACGCCTTCTGCCGAGGTCAGCGATCGCTCCTCCCTGAGCCACCCCTTGTCGATTCCCTCCTGCACGCACACACAATCTGTGCATGAGATCCCACGCCATGCAGCCTCAACCAGACATGTGATGCCTTTCGTCCCATGCCATGACTTACACCACCACCTGGAGCTACTGAGCGACAAACAGGCTGCTCGGTTCTGAGCAAGAGACAAGGGTCAAAGAGAGTGCAGCGTGATGCAATGCCTCCCATTTCATGAGTCAATGCGCAAGGCCTGCCGCTGCTGCGCGGAAAATGGCAAGCGATTCTCCTCACAGGGGAGGGGCAAAGGTGGGTAGTGAGGAGCAAGCACCTGCAGGCAGCCCATGTCGCAGTACTCCAGCAGGAGCCAGGCAACGCCCTCCGACTGCAGCCCCTTAGGGGCCTTGCGCGGAGTTGTGGAGGTGCCTGGGCTGCTGTGAAGGGTGCTGTGTGCGGAGTCGTGTGTGCGCGGCTGCCGCGGCGGCGGCGCCGGCGCATGCTGCACGGTGTGTGCGATTGTGTTGACGATGTTGGGGTGGCGCATGCCCTCTGTGATCACAGCTTCCAGCGGCTTCCCGTCAATCATTGTAATCGCATTCAGGTCCTCGATCACCTGCACAATGACAGCCGCTCACTTTCCCTGACAGCATCCTTTGGCACTGACACTGCTTTTGTCTGTCCATCCCACTCTGCTGCACATGCTCTCGTCAGGCTATCGCTCCTTTGTACTGACCTTCCATCATGCTCTCAGGTGCACACCCTATCACAGCTCCTACATGGCAAATGGAGCAGCAGGCACTGGCGAGGCACCAACCACCGCACCAGACACCAGACATCTATCGGCGTCACAAACGCTTCACAAGAACTGCTCAGCAGGCTGCAAATTTGCCGCCAGGGGTGCATATACATGACCCATACGCAGGGAAGCAGGGTGCGAGGCGGCACCTTGACGGCGCAGCGCTGCTCCTTGTAGGATCCGCGGTAGACGCTGCCGTAGCCGCCCTTGCCCAGCAGCGTGCCCAGCTCGAGGTCCGCGAAGGGTGGATCTCGCAGGTTGCACTCGCCCAGGCTGCTGCAGGTGGAGTTGATGGAGGTGATTGCGGCCGCCTCGCGCATGGAGACAAAGTAGAGGCCGCGGCCGGACTTCTTGGAGGAGGGCATGTAGGAGGGAACGCCGATGGCCAGCATGTTGTCGTCCAGCTGGTCACGGTTCGCCGGCCTGCAAATTAAAGGCAACGCCCCATGTCAAGTGACAGTGCAATGACAAAAAGGCACGCAATTTATAATGTGATTGTGCAGCGAGCAGAGATTCAAACAGGAAAACTCCGCATTCACGTCTCTGCAGGAACAGATGTGCCAAAGGGATTGTATTTCGGAATCTCGCTGCCATCAAGGGAGCCACAGTGTGCACCTTGCCTCCTCGAAGTCTGCGCCCAGTGGCGCCTTTCGGGCTGAAGTCATGAGCTGAGACAGCTGATGCTAGCTGATGTTACACAGACAACATGAGACTGCTGGGACGACTCTGTGCAGGTTGCAAGGGCGCACCTGAAGCCCATGTTGAAGAGGCGACCGGGGGCTGCGGAGGCGGCGGCAGGGTCCAGGCTGGCGCTGTCCCTGATCACCAGGTTGCTGATGGTGAACTCCTTGCCCAGCAGCGCCGTCTCCCTCACTGTCTCGGGTACCTCAGCGCTGTCCTTCATGCCAAACACCTCCCAGAAGTCGCCCTTCACCACTGCGTTCCTCTTGAACCCTGCAGCAATGCCACTCACAAGGTCACAATCCTGGCTGAGCTCAAGAGAGAATCCACATGCACAGCGAGACAAGGAGGCATTCGCTCAGCCTCATGACATGTCACACGCGTGCAGCATACTGATACGTGTAATCATCCCTCGATGCTTGCCAATCAGGGTGTCAGAACCCTGGAGAAAGGTTTCTGACAGCAGAAACCCCACATTGGGAAAAAGATCCATTTTTGCACGCGGGTCAGCCTCAGGACCTCACAAAAGCACGCAGAAGAAGACACAGGCGGCGCACCAGTCTGCTGCAGGAACGCGCTGTTGACGTGGAGCACAGTCCATGTGTCCTGGGAGGAGGCGTCCACCATCAGGATGGCTTCCTGAAACGCCTCCAGCGCGCGCTTCATGCCAGCATTCAGCTGCAGCCACACAAATGAAAAAATTTGAGCCAACCTCATCATCCCAACATTTGAACAGCAGTAATGCCACGAAACAGCAAGCAGAACCTAAAACCCCCCGGTTGAAGGCAGGCCTAAATGTGCAATGTACCAAGCGCGGACGATTTTCCCAAACAATCACCAGGATTGGCTGCATTCCGCGCAAAGTACATCACGCAGCCACAATCTCCACCATGAAATATGCAACCTTGCACGTCCCGTTCTGCCTTGAGATCATTCTGCGCTCCAATCCATTCCCAAAAGCAGCTCTTAACTTGCAGGTGAACACTTCTGTCAATCGTTGCCCAAGAGCAGCTCTGGACAGGCGTGTAAAACATGTGTCACCATCATTGCCCATGAGCAGCTCTTGAAAAGCAGGTGGATGATATGCTCCAGTTATTGCCCAGGAGCAGCACAGGTGAAACGAGTGTTCAATTCTTCAGCCAAAGCAGCTCTTGAAAAGCTGCTGGAGCGCTCACCAGCTCCAGCTCGGAGGGCTGCTGGCTCTGCTGGCGCAGCATGTAGTCGCGCTCGATCTCGCGCACGCACAGCTCCGCCATGTTGTTCAGGATGTTGCAGCGCTCCGCGTCAAAGCTGTGCGGCTCGTGGTCCGCAAAGCACAGCGTCCCCAGGCGGTGCCCATTGCTGGCCACCAGCGGCGTCCCGCAGTAGAACCGCACCGGGGGGTCCCCGTTCACAAACACGTTGTCCTTGAACCTGCACCGCGGACCAAAAATTCACAATCAGCCACAAGCACATGACCTTATAAAAATTGGCAGCACATTGTCCAGCTTGCCATTGACAATGAGGAGCTGACAAGCCACGCAGCTCGAGGACTTCCTCCAACTGCCCCACAGCCCCATGAGCAGCTATCCATGGATGCCACAAAAGGAACCCCTATGATAAAACACCAGGACTGTGCGAGATACGGGGTACACAGGATTTGCAGTGATCGTATGAAGGAATATATAAGATTCAGGTAGGAGGCCGCACCGAGCGTCCTTGTGGGCGTCCTCGATGACCATGGTGGTGGGGTTCTGGGGCGTGAGCGTGTAGCCGCAGAAGGAGTAGCGCCAAGGGAAGTCGCCCGGCGCAAACATGCCGCTGCCGTTGCGGATGATGATGCGCTCCGAGTCCAGCAGCGCCACCAGCGCGTTGGACGTCCCAAACACTGTGCACGCCAGCTGGATTATGTGCTCTGCAGCGCCACCCCAACACAGCCCCTCAGCATCATTAATATTAAAAGGTCGGCGAACCCTAAGCCAGAGGTCACAGGGCATACACGCAGGGCGTCTGCAGTCACGTCTGCGGGGCATACAAAGGTCTGCTGCCTTGCTGTTGCTTCGCATCTCATCAAATCTCAGCATACGGTGAGAGAATCTAGCTCCATCATAAACCGTTCCTTCCTGAAGGAGACAATAGGCGCGGAACATAGCACAGAGGTGTCTGTTCTGTTCTCTGTGGAATTGTGATACATGTCCAAAGACCCACTGTGGGGACTGCACCTAGACAGCCAGTCCACAATTTTGAGCGAATTGCCCCTGGTGCACCAAACTTCCCCGCATTGGACAACCACACATCTGGTATTTGTGCGCGACAGTGAAGGTGGGACCCTCACCAATTTGCGGGTCTGGCGGCCCATCAGAGCAGTCCAGAGCCCGGATCGTGGCCACGCGATCGTCGTTGCATGGCGGCTTGGGAGGACCCAGGTTGACTGTCTCATAAGGCAGACCCTGTATTCACACTTGTAACCTCAGAATCCTCTCCTAAGGAGCCACTGATTAATGTAGAGTGGCAACAAGCCAGCCAGACTGCGCCAGGCTCCATATTGCATGCTCTGATAGAGTAAAGCACATAATAGATGTGCGCGCCTTCTGCGACTCCTGGCAGCTCCGTCCATCGCTAATTGGGCTCATGTTTTCAAACGGCACCACATGCGGTGTGTAGGCCGAGTCGCAGCGGTCCCTGAGCTCCACTGCATCGAGGTCGAAGACAGCAGTGCGCTTTGGCTGCGCATCAAAGTCCTCAATTACGGCTTCCCCAGCTGTGGGCTGCACGAGCCCTGGCTTGGTTGCTTTTGCCTGCTCCTTGAGCACACTATTGATGGCTCCATCCAACATCTCCTCCTTAGCGCTGCCTCGGTCAAGTGCATACAACTGACCCTGCAAGAATGTACCCAGGCTCAGTGTTCAGGAAGGTCCTCCACCAGGCTCAGCAGCTACTACAGCAGCTTCCTTGAAATGATTTGGAAGTACTGAGTACCGGGAATTTGCCTAAAAGAGAAAATAGTAAGGTATGGCCCCAGAACGACGAGAGGGGTGTCCCTGCCAGGGACCATAGAGATATGCAGAAATGACAAAAGTTCTTGCCGGCAAGAGCTCCTCAGCATCTCAGCAGTTGCATAAGATGAGATCATCTCTATTGAGGTCTAACGAACCTCGCACTTTCTACATCCCTGGATTTTCCCTCGGCAGCCTCACCTTGCCTGGGCGTACCACCGCAGCTCCTTCGTCAGCATGACCGCCCGGACTGCTATCGCTCATACAAGAGCATGCCTGTCCCATTCTGCTTGCTCAACGATGACAACGCTGCAGCACACGGGCAGATTTGCTGGGTTCACTCAGGCCGCTGTTGTCGTGCCTACCCGCTCCTCCACCGAGCACTACCCCATCGCAGTACCTGCTACACGCGATCGTGGGCACTCCCCGTGACCAGCACTTGGGGAGTTGGGTATATTCATCGCTCTAGAGGCCACAGGATCCAGCGAAAGATTTCGTGTGCTTTCAGGCAGGCCATAAGTATCTACAGGAAATTCCTCTAAGATGTATTATAATTAGGCAACCTTTCCGCATCTTGGCAATTTTGCAGTAAAGCTCGCAATTTTGAGGGCGAAGTCTGCTGATCCTTGTTTTTTATATACGTGTGAAAATGGTACGCGTTAATTTTGGCGTGTGAATCACCGAAAAGCATTTATATTGCCTCGTCATATCAGCGGATCTCTTTCCCAAATTGGAATATTAGATATCCAAAAGGGATATCCTCTAGATCAGGTTGGAGATCTAGAACCATAAATCTATACATCCAGTTTCACATCTGACCCACGCCGGTGTGTCTCATTTTCTACCGTAGCTGTTGATCAGCATGGGCCATGAGCCTGTGATAGTGCTGGACAACGGCGGATCGTCCTGCAAGATTGGGTTAGCTGGACAGTCCGAGCCATACAGGCATGGTCTGGCTCATGCATGTCCCTTGTGTTGACTGCATGCATCCAGCTCCTCAAGCCCGTGAAGGGACAGCCTTCCCAAGTGAGGCCTAGGTATGACTGTGGTGTGCAGAGTGTTTCCCAATGCGATTGGACGCGCAAAGGGGGAGCGGCAGAGCTTCGTCGCTGACCAGTTGCTGAGCTACAGAGATGCCTCCTCGCTGGTGCTAAAGCGGCCGTTTGACAGGTCAGGGCCTTCCGGGGGACTTTAGTATGCCCCTCCCTTGATTGCTTGCATACAAGCATGCAGTCAATCCTTTCAGCGTAGCAGTCTCGACACTAGGTGTACCATGCAGGGGCTACCTGGTGAATTGGGATGTGGAGAAGGCAGTCTGGTGGCGGGCGTTCAAGTCCCTGTTGCAGATGCAGCCGCAGGATTGCGGCCTGCTCATGACCGAGCCGCCCTTCAACCTGCCCAGCATCCAGGCTTCCACCCTGCAGGTACTCCTCAATTCTGCATGCATAGATCTCACCATCCTCATCTGCATAGGCTTGAAGGTTTTAGGTACACTGCCTGCTCTGGCATGCGTACGCCAGCAACAATCCTACGCCTGCTCTTGACCGCAAACAGCTCACATGACGCGTCCAAGCATTGATGTGAAGTGGGGGATCACCATGCACCGTAGATGGTGTTTGAGGAGTACGGCTTCAGGAGCTTTGCGGCGATGCCGGCGCAGCCGCTGAGCTTGCGCGCGTGGGCGGCCGAGCGCGCCGATCTGCCGGCGGCGGCTGCGGGCGTTGGCGTGGTTGTGGATGCAGGCTTCTCGTTCACGCACGCAGTGCCGCTGTGCGACGGGCGCGTGCTGTGGCCGGCCGTGCGGCGTGTCAACCTCGGCGGCAAGGCGCTCACGAATTACCTGAAGGAGCTCGTCTCATATCGGTGCGCACACCCCCACACCGTCCATGAAGAAGTAAGAGCGTGCATCACTGATGTGCAGCACTGCACAACCTGCAGGACACAATCCACTGAGACCTGTGCGGCTGATGCTATCTCTGGCCCACCTGTGTTCCAACAATCAATGCTGATGGATGGAGGCTGGCTATTGTGCCTTTCTATGTGGTAGAAGAAGACAAAAGTTCATCTTGAGATTGCAGATCCAGAAGAATGCACCTGCATACGGCCTGAAAGGCTGAGATGGACGATTTCTTAGGACGCGTAGTCATGCAGTTCCTGGCTGCATCGAAACGCCGCTGTTCCAGTCCTAAAGCTTTAGCTCCTTGGACCCGCAGGAGCATAAACATGATGGAGGAAACATATTTAGTGGAGCACATCAAGGACACTGTCTGCTTTGTGTCCGCCGACCTGAGGGCTGATCTGGCGGGCGCGCGCGCCGGGGCACACAGACTAGAGTATGTGCTGCCGGACGGTGTGAACGAGCAGCTAGGCCACGTGCGTCAGCCGCAGCCGCGGGAGAGGGGCAAGCAGGCCGCCGCCGACAAGTCCAGCCGGGAACAGGTGAGACTGCAAAATTCTCCCTTGCCTGGAGTGGGACTTGATGATTGGCCTCGTGAGGTCTTTGCGTGCCTGACCGAGGCTTTTAGGAACAACAGCTTGTGGGTAACTTGGCCATGATGCCTCTGCCATGAGGTAATCCCAGGTCTCTCTTTGAAGCGGGGCCATGGTAGACTTACCCACAGCTTGAGGCAGCCTTGAGGCAGGATCCAGAAAGGTTGTTCAACCTACGATGATCTAATCGCATGCAGTGCTTGGCTTCCAAGATTCACAGCGCTCAGCAAATGGCAGACGCATTTACCTGTGGTCATTCCTTAGTCGATATTGCACATTCCCAATGCATTACGGTGTTGCCTCTCTGGGCTGCCAGATAATTGTAAGTGATTGATCCCATTGTGCGCGCAGGTGCTGATGCTGAACAACGAGCGCTTCATGGTGCCGGAGGTCCTGTTCCAGCCGTCAGACATCGGCTTGGAGCAGGCGGGCCTCGCGCAGACCATCGTGGACGCGGTGGAGGCGGCCCACCCAGACCTGCACCCGCTGCTCTACTCCAACGTCCTCTGCACTGGCGGCTCCGCCAAATGCCCCGGCTTCCGGGACCGCCTGTACAAGGAGCTGCGGCCGCTCGTGCCCGACGACATAGAGGTCCGTCCACTGCCTGCTGTCCTTAAAAGCTTTCTGTTTTTGGCGTTCTAGAGGGAAATAATTGCAGAGATCAGGCACAACGAGCGCCAGAGATATGAAAGGCTGCCTTGCAAGTGAACATCATGCAGCAACAATGCATTCCTTTGCCCAAGGCTTCACAGCAGCAATAAGTTCCTCCTTCTCCAGCCTCCTTCAAATGTGCAAGCTTCTGCATTGTATTGTGGCTGTGTACGAGCAGTGACTGGGCCTGGCTTGCTAGGAAAGTGTTGCGTAAGGACAGGGAAGGGACAGGGTGTGTAATATGTTTGCAGGTGGGCGTGCACATGCCATCGGATCCTGTGCTTGCAGCGTGGAAGGGGGCCTCGGCATTTGCGACCAGCCCTGATTACTCGCAGCAGGCCATCACCAAAGCGCATTATGAGGAGATGGGGTATGAGAGGTTATTAAATCTGGCACCCGATGCAGCAAAGGCTGCTGCGACAGGATATTACACAACCTCTGGGTGAACATTTTGTAAAATCCTTCGACTAGGAAATATATTATCGCCCTGAATAAAGGAGCCACAGAAACCCAAAAATTGAACCACTGGTGAATTGATGCATTGATAACCCCAAAGTACCTCCGCATTGTAAAATCAGGAATATGTAATAGATAGTGCAGCATGTCCAACAGGACTTTTGCAAAGACAAGCTCTTGAGACAATCGTCTGCAAAAAAACAGTAAATTCACCAGTCTCAAGGTATGCATATATCAATATGATGCATCATTACAGAAATTCCCGTGTACGGTCTGTTTCATGAGAGGCCCACAAAATTTCAGTAGTAAACTACTTCACCCAGCAACCCCTTCCCCATGAGGTTCGGATCTGAATGGACCAGATCTTTGTTCATATTCAACCCACGAACATCGCCTAAAAATACCCCTAAAGTACATAACATGCACCCTAGGAAACAAGGTGCAGCTGCCAATACATTGTGCAACCAGCAGTCTCAACCCACATTGCATTCAAAGGACTCAATAAAAAGGTGACCAAAACTTCATAACTGCTGGAATCAGCGGCTCGGCAACAAGCCACAGCCGCTGCTTCCCTCTGGCAGTGCTCCATTTCTACAAGCACATCAGGCGCAAAGGCATGCATGCTACACATACTAAACCAAAGGTGAACAAAAACCCATTCATACCCAAAAGCACTTCTGATGCTGCCATATCAGTATTACTGCAACTGCAACAGAGGCGGGGCATTTGCCATTTCCTCACATCTCCTCGTGCATTCTGCTTGACACTGCTAGTGAGGGCATGCACTGAGGCAGAGAGCAGGTCAAATGATTGGCATCTCGGAATTCCCAAATGCAGAGAGCAGGTCAGATGACTGGCGTGTGGGCATTCGCCGAAACAATAAGCAGGTCAGAGGACCGGCATGGGGGCGGCGAGCATGCGGAAAGGGCTTTTCTCAGGCAGGCCGGTGAGCAGGGACGAGTAGTCAGCCTCCATCTGCTGCGCGCCTTCCTCGAAGCTGCCGCCAGCTTCCCGGGACTGCCGCTCGGCCGCGATGAGGCCGCAGATGGCCAGCGAGTCCACCGGCCACGGGTAGGACGCCACCTGCATGCGCGCCTGCTGCAGCGGCTTGAGAATCTGCGTGCACAGAACAGTGAAGTATTTCAGCCCATGAACCTTCTGCATAGCTCCCGTGTTCCTCTCAGGACCCACTCCGAGTCTAACACTGCCACCCCCATAATCTGCAAGAAGTCTCACACACCCACAAGCTGAAAGCTGTGTGGGGTTAACATAGAGGTTGTGTGGGTGTCAGCTGCCCACGAGCACTGTGATAGGCGATGTAAGCTGCACTGACAGCTTGTATGAAAGTGTCAGAATTTAGCAAATTTCTGTTGGTAGCGGAAAGTAAGCAGAATTGGGGAGAAGGCCTTACCGTCTGATAGAGCGCGACCTCGAAATCAAACACAGCGCGGTACTCCTCCTTGAGATTGTTCTGGAGCTGCTCAATCATCTCCCGCCTCTGCTTGCAAGCAGGAGCATGTTGAGCATATGTACAATGCCCAGCTGCCAAGGAAGACAATGAAATTGACAGCCAGACAACAGGCATTTCCTGTTATCATTTCCTGTGATGAGCGCACCTCATACTGCTTGGAGAAGTCGCCTCCCTCAGCATTGGCTGCAATTCCCTGTGGACACCATGCACTACATCAATGGCATGCACAGGTAATTGCACCTCAACAAAAACTGGACTTGATCGGAAGCACAACTCGATCAGACGGGCAAAGTCTCTGGATGTCCATTGCAAAAAATCCCAGATAATCGAAAGAAGATAGCCCCTGCTTACACATGCCCTTCAGCATGTGCCGAGAGCACATCACGGTCAGGTCATGAGTATGAGTCAGCACTGGGCTCACCTGCACGAGGGGCTGCCTGTCAGCGACAATAGAGCCCATGCGCGAGAGCAAATCATGCCTGGCCGCCAGGACCGCCTCCTTCTGGGACATAGACAGATTCACCGTATCCTGCACACCACACAAAAACACCTTCAGACTTTCTGGAAAGGAAAGTTTAAAGTCTAGCCTTGCTACAGTCAGATTTGGAGTCTGCACTCAACTTTGGATTCTGGCCTCTTACTGCTATGCTGCAAGGGACAGAAAAACGCTGTAGAGTCGGAGAATGTTTGGGGGTCCTTGCGCAGCTACAGCAAGGGAAGGAGCTAAGGGGAGGCAGCGCACCAGGACACCCTTCCAGTGCTGCATATCCGGCCTGCCGATTGGCTTGTCGAGCGGCATGACCTGCTGCGAGGCAACTATCATGTACAACTTGTCGCTCAGGAGGCCTATCCGCGCCATCACTGCCCGCTGCACAACAACCCCCAATACAGCTGTCATTCAAAGATGTTCCCCTCTGACATTCCCTCATGTCGTCGCAGCAAAAATTTAGCATGCAGAGGGTTATTTGGCGAGTGCGCACGTCTGCACGCACGAGGTCACACATCCTCTTGTGCGCCGGCCTGGTGGGATCCTCAGCGCCCTCCACCAGTGCTTTGGCCAGCGCATCGATGTAAGCCTGCACAACCACAGGGCGTCACGTTACTATCATGCACAATGTTCGTGTGTAGTGAGTGTGGAATGAAGTTATGATGCTCCAACCCCATGAGCCACATGCCATAAATGGTCAGGTTGACATGCAGATGTTGCATTGTTGCAACGCAGTAACTGGTGCAGTCAACTAAACAATGCAATAGCAGGGCATCAATTTTGTAAATTAAGTGTCAAAGGCTCACCTTGTGCGTTTTCTGGATAGCAGACATCGGGATGTTTCCGCCATCGTTGTGCGGGCATGGGCCCTCCATGACCACTTTGTAGAAGTCACTGCGCCACACGGACTACGTTAGAGACTGGTGTATCGCTTTCCTTGTGATGAGGTATGCCTTTCAACCAAGCTCTGAAAAGTAGTACGTGCATGCAAGATTGTTCAGTGATATCTCAGACAGACTGCGCACTGGAGTGCCTCATTCAAATTGCTCTGTGCCGGGGGCAATTCCAACTTCGGCCCCTTGCTCTCCAGATCTGTGATGTACTCGTCCTTGAGCTTCACTACCTGTGCCGCGTGCATATCTGTCACACCTCGGCACTGTAATTGCATTCAAAAGCCAGCATTGCAGCCGTAAGCTCTATCAAGCCTTACCTTTTCAAGGATGTTGTTTCTGTTTTCTAGCCTGTTCTTCTCCTGGGACAACGCTGCTAGCTTCGTGGTGAGCTCAGCAACCTGCGTAGCAGTTTTCATGTTGCGGGGTTGAGAACATGAGTTTTGCGTGGGCACGCTAGCTATTCAAATTGACGTTGATCAGCCATGTGCAACCAGCACATGGTTGCACATGGTTGATCTCACCGTGTGCTCTCTCTGATGGTGAGAGCAACCATCAGGCGAACCACACACACCTGGCTCTCCAACGTGGCCTTCTTCATCTTCTCCCTCTCTCGAAATCTCTTTTGAGCCCTCCTGTGAGGCAATGATAGCTGATCACAGAGCTCCAGAGGTCGCATGCATCATGCTGCATCAAGGCAGTGCACGCACGCACCTGTTCTTCTCAGCCACACGCGCAGCCCTCTGTGCTGATTTTTCATGTTCTTCTGCACTGCTTGATCTCTGATGCGCCACTGGTTCCCCCAACGGTGCTCCGTTGTGCTCGTTGCTATACTCTCCAGAGTTGGAGCTGGCATGGTCCTGCGGCAAGCCAACCATGATCTCCGCGTCCAGGCCTGGCTCGCCCAAGAACTCGGACGGCATGATCTGGGGCATTCCTGGTGCATAGTGCGCATTCTGCGACACAGGTCCTGGTGTCGGGAGAACCTCAAGAAGGTATCCTGCCAACATCGAATCAAACGTGCTGTCACTTTGATGAGGTGCTAGGAAGTCCATTGCGGCCCCTTTTTCTTTCTGTTTGGTTTGCCTTGAAGCTGCTGCGTTTGCAAATGCCGGGACGGAAGGAAGGGACGAGAACCTCGAGGATGACCACATAACTGGAGGGAACGCCTGAAACGATTTCGGAGTTTTGCAGGTCAGCAAATTGCTAGCAAGTGCAAAACTCCAAATATAAGTAGGTACTGGCAAATTATTACATTGTGATTTACAGCTGCTTTGTTTGTCTTGACGTCTGGTGTGAATTTTCAGGTTCACTGAACGCATTCGGAGGATCCGCGTGATCTTCTACTTTTGGCGAGATGAGAACGTTGTCTTTTCTGCAGCAAAGTGTGCACCTAGGTCAGACAGCATCGATAAAATGCCTGCAGCGATGTCGTTGCCGAAGCATGATGCCTGAGAAAGTACGGCAGAGAGGTGGCGCTAGGTGCATGGCTGCTGCAGCTCAGGAGCTCGCGCCAAAGGTGACAATTCCTCGCCAACCTGGTGTCACTGAGGGTGCTTGGGATCGCGCTGACGTCATCGCAGTGAAAGAGGCGCTGAGGGATTCTCAACAAGCCAGCACATCTGGAAGGGGGCCAGACACTGGTGAGCCCAGACCGTCCTATTGATTAGAGCATTCCTTGATGACAAATGACTCGTCTTGGAGGTCCTCAGACACTCTGAAGGGGAAGGCATTTCTTTGCAGATGGTGTGCTCAGCGGTTTTCCCACTGTTTCAGGTGGCCAGGTGTTGCTGGGCAATACCTTGGAGGAGCTGCAGGAGTTTGCCAAGGCGCAGGGACAGCCAGCCTACAGGGGGAAGCAACTGTACGATGGCTTGATGCACGGCGCACACAGCGTGAACGACATAACCAATGTGAGATCATTTTCCTGAGTTGCCTCACACCTTTTGCTTTCCATTCAATCTCATGACCCTTGGGACGGCCTCCTGACTGTCCCTCAACTCCTCACAACATACCTTTGGCTAATCTGCGAGGCTAGGCTAAGCGAGGTGTCAGTGTGCACGCTTTCCATAGGTTACAGCTGAGTCAGCGGTGAGACTGCTTGCGCAGGTGCCCGGCAGCTGGCGACAGGAGCTGGTGAGGCAGGGGGTGACGACGGGGCGCTCCAAGCTTTTCAAGGAGGTGCGCGCGGCGGACGGCACGCGGAAGTTTCTGCTGCAGCTGCACGACGGCTTCCTGGTGGAGACCGTTGGCATCCCCCTGGATGACAGCAACAAGCCCCGCCTCACCGTCTGCGTTTCCTCCCAGGCGCGCCGCTAGAATCCCCTGGCAAGTGCCGCAGTAATATCCAGAAAAGGGTGTGGGTAGGGACTTTCACATGTCGCTCGTTACATGGAGTGGTATCACCAGTATTAAGGCATTCCTCCCGCCAAGACAAGAAGGGCTATGGCGACGGTCGCAGCCCGCAAAGTTCTTATCCTCATCTGGCGCGCCTTCGATGTTGCAGTAAGTGATGAGTGATCTGGGATGCACAGGTGGGCTGCCCAATGCGGTGCACGTTCTGCGCGACGGGCAAGGGCGGCTTTGCGCGAAACCTGCGGCCGCACGAGATCGTGGACCAGGTGCTCACCGTGCAGGAGCAGTTTGGCACGCGCGTCAGCAATGTCGGTGCGCCGTCTGCCCATTCAGTACCCACCAAGAACACTCCGCCATTCCAAGTCCTTGCTTGACATTTGTCACATCTTGTGGCAGAAGTTCAGATCTGCCAAATCAAGCACCTTGTTCTGACGAGCATGGCATGTCAGAAGGCAGGTGTCAGCTTTTTGCCGGCATCAAGTCGCACTCCTGAGGAATGTCAAGTGACATCCCAATGCCTTCGTATCCATGTGCCTGCATGTGCGAGTCTGACAGACATGCTGTCTGGCCCGCAGTGTACATGGGGCAGGGCGAGCCGTGCCTGACGTGGCGCTCGGTGCTGGCGTCAGCGCAATTCATCAACGCTGACATCGGCGTGGGGGCGCGCCACATCACCATCTCCACGGTGGGCGTGCCCAACTCCATCGCCATGCTGGCGCAGGCGCTCAAGCAGCACAGCCTGCAGGTCACCCTGGCAGTCTCCATCCATGCGCCCTCCCAGGAAATTCGTGAGAAGATCGTGCCCAGGTGAGCCTCCCTGGACCTGCTGTAATTGATCAGTAGTCCCTGTCTGCTTGTGGACAGGGTGGATATTTGTTAACCTGGGTGCAAACTGCTCTTGTGACGTAGTAGCTTCTGCACCGTGTCTTCCACTTCGCATGTCAAGCCAGGGTGCTGCAGAAACCTTTCCTCTTCTATGTGGGGAAGGCTTATTGCAAATTTTGCGCGCTTGCTTTCTGTTTCATCCCCAGGCTTCAGTGTGCTTTTCTTTCTGTGCCTCTGCTTGAGAAGACGTGAAATTTCGCATCATGCTGCTGCTGCTGCAGTGCCAAGGCGTACCCCTTTGAGGCGCTGCTGGAGGACTGCAGCAAGTTCTACAGCATCACGGGGCGGCGGGTCACCTTCGAGTACACCCTCCTTGCCGGGGTCAATGACTCCCCTGCACAGGTGCACACAACATGCAGACTTTATTCGGCGGTTCCCTGCGCTGCTCGTCACTCACCCATGTGCTTTTGAAGCACGTTGCAGTGCGCCAAGCGCATCACCTACATTGCCAGTCGCCGATGGCGGCGGATCAAGGGAGGGGCTGACGGCAGGTGCCGGCATGTGCACGCAGGCGGAGGAGCTGGCGCGGGTGCTGACTCGGCACGGGCTGCGCGGCGCGCACGTGAACCTGATCCCCTGGAACGCCGTCGAGGACGCGCAGTTCAAGCGGCCCAGCAAGGCGGCTGGCCGCGCCTTCCGCGACGCGCTCGACAAGGCCGGCATCCCCGTCAGCATGCGAGTCACCCGCGGCACCGACGCGGCCGCCGCATGCGGGCAGCTGCGCAACGAGCACCAACGCACGCCCCTGGACGGATCCCTGCGCCAGCAGCTGGCGTGATCAGTTCTGTAGGCCTCGGGATTGATGTTTGTTCGGACACTGAGGGCACAAGATCCGGTAATAGCGGACGATGCCACGGGTGCTCATTTCTTCTATCTGAGGTGGAAACCGTTTGAGAAACCGTTCGCTCCTTGGCGGAGCTTATTTCAGCAGCTGGCGTGAATGTGTAACTTGCGTGCATGGGGGTAACATGGGAGAGAAGACAACCATGGCAACTCTTCCAGTTTTTACGTCACAGATCTGCGACTAATGTGCTGACACAGCCTTTCTTCTGGACTATACGCGTTCTTGTGCGGCCACCGGGGCAGAAGCTGTAATATTGGCCGCCAAGGGACTCTGACCAAACTTTGAGCCACAGTTCCCTGTGGCCGGTAATGCAAGGGGTGCTCAAATCCAATGTGGGTGGAGAGCAAAAAATGACAGCTTGCACGCATGCAGTCGCGAATAGTGCCAAATGCCTGCTGCTGGGAGTGCTCTCATGCAATTAACGGATGCTTGTTTGATCATTGAATCAAAGACCAATGTCAATTTGAAGAGTGTGTCTTTCTTTAATCATTGATAAAGTGTGGCCTTTAGCACCAGTATCACAGTGACCTTCTCGTCTGTTCTTACTTTTGGCATGTGGACATGAAAATTGCCATCACCAGTTGGCGGGTGGAAAGCCATGGTTTTGCGAACAAGGGCATACATGTACACAACAGTTTTTGATACAGCCCAGAAAGTTGTGGTGCCGACCCAGGGAACAGATTGTAACGGAAAACATTAGTATAGGATCTGCTGAATTGTACCGTAAACAGGGTGATGGCAAGCAGATCTATCTGCATGGCCATGGTGCCATGGGTTGCAGTGGTTGTATCTTACAGTGATGATGTGTACAAGCGGACTAATGCATCCACAAAGATTCGATCAACATGGTCTTGCCTAAATCAAGGCCGTAAGATGTGCAATGCACCATGTTCATCACATCATGCTGATCAGCTGTCGCACTCCAACTCCTCTGCCAAACTCAACTCCTCTGAACCTGCCATGAGAGGGAGTCCACTCATGGCCAGGGTCTGATCTGATCTAGGTCCTAATCTGCAGCGCAGTTTTAAAACATCTGCAAAACATCTGGTAACAATCTGTGGACCGACAAATTGCTGAGATCTAGCAGGCCCAGCGTTCCAAGACAATTTGGAGCCATCATTTGCATCTCCAAATGTCTCTGAACGCAGAAACTTCAGTTTAATTTATTTTGGTTGGTTGGTAAACGATATTGCCAGTCCAGATAGCTGCAGCTGTGGCAGCCGCAGCGTCTCTGCCTGTGTGAAGTGACTCAATCAGATATGGACCAGCTCTATTCCCGGTAAGGCCATCTCCCCACTTATTGCTAGCAGTTGCGTTTGCCTATGCCCTGATGAAGCCCTTGATCTGCACCCCCAGTCTACAGTGTCAGCGCCCTTCCCTCAATCGGCACTACAACACTGCAGAGGGGAATTGTCACAGCCAATTATTAAGCCAGGCACAGCCACAAAATGGTTCAAAGCCCACTTTGCAGCAGGCAGGTCGGGCCAGCTCTGCAAACACAAATGCATCTGGCCGTTCCTAGCCCTGATCAGTGCTGGGCACTTTCTCACATGGACAAAAGCCTCAAGACAGAGCTGAAACTATGAAGCTCTCTCCAAAATGACTGCATCCCAGGAAAGCCAGCGGCCGGGATTCTACTGTCTTTGGTGCCCGCCTTGCCTTCTAGTACACTCCTTTATTAGGTGCATTTTGCATGTGCAACCAATCTATCTCTCAGGCACAGAGAGAGCAGGCTATGGTGCTCTGATGGCCCCGCCACAGGCAGGAGGCCACCAGAGCTGGTGGTGGGCTCAGGAGCAGCAAGATGATGCGTCATCCTCAAGATCAGCATCGTAGTCACTGCTTGGCTCACTCTCACTCGTCTCTGTGTTGCTGGCATCCGCTCCCGAGGCCTGATACTCCCCACTGCTGCCTGCACTGTCTTCATGGCTGTCGCCTGCTAGAGCCTTATTCTGGCGCGCTTCGCCCTGTGGGTCCAGCAGAGTGTCTGTCAGGTCCATCGTCTTAAACACGCAAGCTTCCAACTTCTTAGAATAGATGAGAGAGACCAGCATGCAGAATCTCCGATAGTAGAGACATTGAAGGTACATTTCTGTGGCACTCCTTGCATCCCCTGCTTCAAATGGATGCGGCTTGCATGCACTAAAGTAGCTATACAATGCAGACTGAGCATATACCTGAACAGCGCGGGTGGCGAGCGGGTGGCGGGAAGAATGAACTGGCGCGTCATGCGCAGGCTCCGAGCCGGCTCCATGGCGGGCCCGCTTCCTCGCTTGGGCATTGGGAGATTCGCAGCCGTCGTCGCTGGCTTCGGGACATGCACGCTTGCAACGGCCGCCCCGGCAGCAATGTGACGCGGCGTCGTCAGCGAGACAGACCGTCTCGGCGCACTGCGAGCTGTGGCTGTCCTGCCCCGGTGCCGGCTGCCGCGCCGCGGCCGCGGCAGCCGCCGCCGCCGCCATGCGCGCAGTGAGTCGCAACAGCAGCGCAGAGTGCTGGATCAGCAGCTCCAGCACCCCTAGCTGGTGCAGCGTCTCGGCCTCCACTGGGACGTGAGGCTTTGGGGGCTGGCACGCGGCCTTCACTGCAGCGTCCCAGCCTTGCTCGTTTGCCCCTGCACGTGAAACAGTGACGTCCTTACTCCTGCTGCGGGTGGGGAGCGTTCGAGGAGGATCCTGAAGGCCGTGATTGCGTTCGTAACGAGCATGAAAAGGGTGGAGAAGCGCACCTTGCTCGGGGGACGTAGCTGCAGGGGCGTCGCTGGTGACACTGGTCTCCATGGGAACCATTGGGCTGGTCGCGACACTTGTTCCTTGCAGCATGAGCCGCGCCCTGGCAGCATGCAGAGCGAGAGCAAGCTTCGGATGGCTTCTGACGAGCTCGTGCAAGGTCCTTCTACGCAGGAGCGCCCTCAGCAGACGCAGTCGTGCATCGTCCTGCAGATCCGTCAAATTTTATTCCGAATCCTCGAGATCACCGTACAAATCCTATTCATCGAAGAAAATGAGGCAAAGAGAAGGTCTTCATCTGCTTCTGTGGCAACAGAAGGGATGCGATGCTCGAGGACACACCTGGCTGGCATGCAACGACTGCGGAAGCTCGCAGACCATCTCTACGTACGGACGTGGAAAGATTGTGCCCTGCGCAGCAACATTGGAGTGAACATAGCTTAAAACCGTCGTCCTAACTCACCGACTTCCCTCTGTCAAAGTCTATTGGGAAGCAATGTATCTATTGGGAAGCATAAGCAACGGCCTAATACACGGCAATACAGGCGCGAGCAGAGCAGGCTGTGACGGAGCAGGAAACTGCATCCACTAGCAGTTTATAATATTATCCTGAACGTTGGTCTCAATCTCGGAACGCTCTACAGCTGTGTCAGACCATTTCAACCGCCTCGGTGACTGCCTTCCGCCATGCCCGCACTTGTCTCTCAGGTCGGGAATCTGTACAGAAGGATCCTAGAGCCAATCCTATATCTCTCGAAGCCTCAATTCCCATCTTCGATAGCAGCTACTTTCCAGTACGACAAGGTAATATAGCAGGCACTGCTTGTTCGGCTTTTGACGCAATGGCCGCCTGGATACCCGCGAAGGCCACATCTGAAGCGTGTACAGCAGATATTCGTACCTGCACACTCAAAACGCTGATCCTTGGAGGTGCGAAGGTGCCTGCTCTGTGATTTGGCGTTCCGGTCGCCACAGATCGCGAGGGAAACAGTTGCTTCCAAGCGCACCACCCGCGCACGTCACCTGCTGTTACAGCAAAGGGTGTGCGCACTGTGATGGAGTTGGAAACGTTCCCTCGGGATGAAACGAAGTGCGCGACGATCAGTGTTGTCTTCCATCTGCTGAGCAATAGGAAAGGCCCCTGCGCACTGACTACAGGGTTACGGCCAGATCAGCTAGTACTTTAGGGACATCAGATGAGGAGGCAATCACTGACTCATCGCCTTATGGTGGCTCATCAAGGCGGGAGTAGCAAGCAATACAGGGGGTGGTCACCCCTCTCTGAGTGGGATGCGCACTTTGATGCATGCAAGTCCGATGAGCATGCAAGGGACAATTGAAGTAGCAGCTGCCTGCAGGCATTGCTAGCAGGTCCTCACATCTTGCACAACAGCATGATGCACCGCCGAAGCCGCCGGCCGGCAACTTGCTTGAAGCTTGTGACATCAATGCTCTGATTATTGATGGTTCTGCACTCAATGACCATCAGTGATGTACAACATGATGGCATGAGCATCACCATGAGCTCATTGTTCTAGCCCTCAGGGCAAAATGCATTGTTGTTGTTTACTACAGCTAGCTTGAAAGCTTTGCACTGAATATATTGTCAGCCAGCCACTTTCATTTTGATGTTTGCTGGCAGCAAAGTGTGATTTCCTTGACGTAAATTGTTTGTAGCAAAGAAATAAGAACTGGTAAACCACCGTGGTGACATCTGAGACCATACAACCGATGATACCCTGCAAAATTAATGATAAAAAAACCTATCAAGGTATCTGCTGTCTAACAACAGCTGATGGCAGACATGCAAAGAATATCTTGCCTGCAGCCAACTTAAGGGAACCAAAAGCACATGCAACATCTGAGACACAGCGCTAGCGGACTGCTGCCTGCCAAGTATATTGTACACTGCCTGATGCACACCGTTGCTTTGATGGGGACCTCGATGCTGAAACTCAAACGCCATTATTGTGCTTTCCTTTCTATGTCTACACTGCGGTCTGGGCACAGCTCAGGCTGACAGGAGTGTGGGCACCATGTTGTCCGGCGCCTCAAAGCCCAGCAGGTTGATGATGGTTGGGCCAACATTCGCGAGGCCCGGCTCTTTCAGGTCTGTTCTGAACTTTACTCCCTCTGGCAGCCCTGGCCCGCCCATAGCCACAGGCACCTGAATAAATGCACAAGAAACACCTGAGAAGTTGCATGTCATTTTTTTTTTTTTTTTAGATTTTTATTTCCGAACTGCACAATGCACCCCCGGGTATGACACTACCGTTGCTTGTTCTGAAGAAGGCGCAGGACAGGTGCCTCACAGTTGCACCCATCCACCGCAAAAATCCGAAGCTTCCTGACAAGTATACTTGCGACTCTGCTTTCCCTGGCATTCATGGCTATCCGGTGAGGGATTCACCGGCGCCTGAGCGATGCGCAGGAGCCACAAAACACCGGGCCTGACACACAAGACAAAATCTTTGGACAGTCTAAATAGTCCCAGCAGGAACTCACTCGCTCACACAGCATGCCACGCCTGGAGGGCGCGCCAACGCAGGTGTGCCCTGTCTTGATGACATGGATTCTCATTTTTGTTGTCATCAGTGTGCGTATGTCAGCGGCGCACCGGGTTGAGGGTGTGGGATGTGAGTATGCGCGGCTTGCCATCCTCCATCAGCGGTTTGCCGGACTTCTTGTCGCGCTGCACCATGTCCTCTGCGTTGCCGTGGTCCGCCGTCACCAGCCAGGTGCCCCCAACCTCCTCCACAGCATTTATCAACTCCTACCAGCCATCACACCCAACACCAGTGTCAACCCATGAAGAATTTAGCAAAGGGCGATTATTCATACTGTGACTATAGCAGTCCCTTGCGCTGCCAATCAGATGCTTGTTCAACCTCATGACAGTTCCTTCTGAATACCCCTCCTCTAGCAGCAAGGGAAGGCCGCTTTGGAATAGAGCGCCCAGTGCTCTCATATGAGGGGCTGCTCTGGGTCTGGCCAGATCAGATGGTAAAAGATTCTTCTGCAGCCTCTCTAGAAAGTGAGCCCTGGACACATGGACAGCAACAGTTTCTTGACATGCAGTCTTGATTTGCATGCCTGCCAGTATGCACAACAGGATGTGGCAAACCGAGGTTGTCACTGCAGCACACTGCAAATCATGCAAGCACTAGTGCGTCGCTCCGTGTGGTGCTACCTACCCACTGCAGCGCCCACCAATCTCACCGTTGCTTCCCTCTGTTGTACACTGATGCCACACGTCTGGAATGCCTCATCAAGGAATCACACTCACCTGGACGCAGCTGTCCACGGTGCTGCAGGCTGAGATGGTGGCTTCAAGGTCGCCCGTGTGGCCAACCATGTCCGGGTTGGGGAAGTTGAGCCGCACTTGGTCGTACTTGCCGCTTTTGAGAGCCTCGATGCCCAGCTTTGTGATCTTGGCCGACTGCATGGCCGGCTTCTCGTTGAAGGGGATGTTCTGATCGCTCGGCACCTGCGCTCGCATTAGTCACGCTCACACCTGCTCACTCACAGCATGCATGCATGCCCCTCTCTCCTGCACCTGTCCTAAATATATTTCTGCCTCGAGGGTGTTCCAATCTCAAGGAGGGAGCCTGTGCGGATGGGCATCAACAGTAGACTGCTGGTGGTATCATTCAGCGCAGCGCTGCACAGCAAGCATCCAGTGCAATGGGATGTTTCACCAGCTAAGCATGTTGTGCTGCAAATTTCTGAAATGCCAACAATTGCGATGATACTCAAATGCGCTGCCAGAGCTACCCTTGCTAACACAAACACGCACACCCAGGCTGCTTCCTTTGTCTCGCCCGTGCAGCTCCACAGAACCCTCCACTCACATCCAATAGTATTCTCCTGGGCAGAGTATTTGTGATCAAAGGACCGCAGAACCACAAGCGCACCTCGTGGAAGGTTTCGAGCTTCTTGTCAAAGGGCGCGGCACGGTTGCCATTCCAGAAGAAGGTGACGTGGCCGATCTTCTGGGACTCGCTGCATGCGAATGTGGACACCCCACTCTTCGCCAGGAACTCGCCCGTGGTGCGGCTGATCGCCGGTGGCGGGACCAGAAAGTGCGCCGGCAGCTTCAGCTCCCCGTCGTACTGCATCATGCCCGCGAACCGCACCTGCACTCACATGCCGGCACATGCTCAGTTCGGGCCATAAGGGGTCATGTGTATACTAAATAATTAGTAAAGTATTTGCCCTTATTGGCCTTTTCTTTTCTCCCTCTGTTGCTGCCAGAGGCAACGCGCGGGGAGGCGATCAGGGGGTGATCACTTCCCAAGTTGTTAAGATATACCACTGCAGGCTACACACTGCCCTCTTAAAGGCAGGAGTCTGGCATTGGCGCCAGCCGCTTAGATGCGTAGGCGGTCTGCAGCAGATCATGTGTTGCCTGGCAGCGGATTTATGCACGGCTCAGGATACGACTCATGCTGGCACCCTGTGGGGAAGACAAGATGGGAAAAGGGCGGATCAAGAAAAGGGTGCGCACATCCGGGTGGCGCTTGCGGTCGAAATGCTTGAAGTCCTTGTACTCGAACGCCTTGGACAGCTCCACCACTCTGTCCGCCCTGAAGTTGAAGATCGCCACCGCATCTCCATCCTGTTATGGCACAACATTTCTGTCAAACTATCCGTCACGAGAAATTATGTCCTTGCATCAGTCCCCGCTTGAACTTGCACATGCAGGCATCAGAGAGTCCCGTAGCACACCACAGTGCCCAGATCTCAGGTGTCATAAATCAAAGTGCTCTGGTTGCAGGCATGCAAAGAGTGGGCTTGCCTGAATAGGCCCGACTGGGTTGTCATCGTCGTCCACTATGACAAACGGGGGGATCCATTGGTCCGACACCGGCTTCCCGCCAGCCTCCTTTGGCTTCTGCAGTTTGCACCGGCGCCCGTCACAATGGCTCCTTCATTCGATAGACAACAGTGCAGCAGCTTCAAAACAAAGCTGCAAATTTGCAAGCCCTCCTTGGCCATAGCTTGAAGAAAACAGGGCGGTGCATGACTTTGACAGTACTTATGAATGGGGGCACGCCTTGAGCGCTTTGATGGCTTCCACTGGGTCTTTGAACTTGTTGGGCGCCTCTCCAAGTACATGCGCCTCCCACCCACGCTTCACTACATTCCAGTCCGACTGCATTCCCCGCACACACATACTATTTAGACCATGCATGCCACTCCTACTAAGTCTTTAGCACCCCCTGACTCCTGTGCTGCAGCCCCACTCATTGCCACACAATGCCGTGCAGATCACCAAACTGCTGTGAAGCTGTCCACAGCCTAAGCTGGCCCTCCCCTGAAGTCTGGTGAAGAGGCTGGATGCTTGCGGTAGGAAGGCATGCAAAAGGAAAATTTTATGGTGTCAGGAGGGACTCGAACCTCGTATCTGTCCATGGTGGTGATCATGCGGCCGCCGCCGGATGCGACCTGCGCATCGCACCCCTTGCCCTCGAGGGATCTGAGGTCTTTCTGCAGCTGCGCCATGAACTTGACCGAGGTGCCATCCTCCGTGTCGCGCCCGTCTGTCAGCGTGTGTACCCTGATCCGCTTCACGCCCCGCTCTGCTGCCTGCGAATGATCCCATTAGATTACACTTTTCCAAGGCATGATGTCTACCCTGAAATCTGATGCCCTTGAAAATGTGTATCGGGTCACTGTGATCATCTAGGCCAGGCACTCCCAGCCTGACAATGTGAAATAGGAGACTGTTCAGACTTGAAGGAAATGTGACAGGGTGCTTCCAAGCATGGTGGGCACTAAAGAGCGATTGGAACCATCAGAGAATGAGACGTAAAGAGCGTTTCTTATGTAGGAGACAGGCAGAGGAGCGCACCCCCTGGATGAGCAGCCACAGCTGGTTGTAGCGGCTGTGCACGCCGCCATCAGACAGCAGGCCGATCAGGTGCAGCGTGTGCTCCTTTGCCGCTGGCTCCAGGTACTTCCAGCCGTCATGATCAAACAGCTCCCCCTTCTCCAGCGCCTTGTCCACCAGCGCCGCTCCTTGGCTCACCTTTGCACAAGAGCGCTGATATCACCTGTTGCGCTCCTTTTGCGCACTCCTTGACGTGCGACTGGACCTGGAATCGAGCGTGCCTTGCACAGCGATGCTTGCAAGCGGGCACTGTGGTGGCAATGGTGAGAGAGTTACAGGAAGGAAAAGGCGCGTCATCTTAGTGTATCAGGGATTGGTTGGGGTGTCTAGGGCTCACCACTTGTCCAGCGCCAAGTGCGTTGTGCCCCACCTGTCAGCAGGCACACAAAAATCCACACCTCAATTTGGTCACTTGATTGCTGCCTGAAGTCTAATGATAATTTGGTGGTCTAGCAAGGGTAACACGGTGTCCAAAGGGCATAGGGCTCCTTAAGTTAGGTGCTTTTAGGAGGCCCAAGACCTAGGCACACCTCGCTGTTTCCCATGTCATCGTCGGAGGGCAGGCCCACGGCCGTGCCGTGAGCCTTCAGCAGCATCCATCTATCCGGTTTCGATTCCTTGAGAGAATCCATGCAGGGTGTCTCGGCCCTTGAGATGGCATTGAACTCGTCATCTGGGGCCTCTCCCCAGCCGTCCAAGACCACCACTAGGAGAGGCTTCTCGGGCTTTGGGATCGAGTGGTGCTTTTTCAGCTGGAACTCGCTTGCCCCCATGACTGCTGCGCATCGGATCGAGAACAATTCGATTTCGTACTTACGAATGGGCGCCAAGCTTCGCCCTAGCTTCCGGGGTTGTGGCAAGGGATTTGGCAAGGGGTCGCGAACAGAAGAAGGGTTATCCTGGCACTTCAAGCCGCAGGACCATCAAAGAGTGCAAGTCATTGTGAAAATGGCTAGCCAGATGGCCAGTACTTCTCTGGGGCATCGCCACGGCTGCCCGCAGACGCTCAGAACTTTCTCTTGCAGACCCCAGGCGCCCTTGTGCAGCAGAGCCAGGTGGGCGATCTCTTCAGGCAGATTGAGGTTCAGTACATGTCAGGACACACTAGGAACTTCATTGATATCATTTGAGAGGTACAGGAAGACTTGTAGACAGCGGTGCTGCACGTGGAGCTTGAAAATCTAGTTTTTGTCCTGGCTCGCGTTTCAGAGGAGGATGACCACTTGAAGATGAATCTTGGCAGCTCTAATATTTTCAGAGACGTCTATTTGTAAAGGATCATCTCTTCTTCTTGTGGTGCGTTGCTGAGCCAGCTGCTGTGGCACAGGCACCAGTCCTTGGTGGTGAGCGCAGCAGCAACAGCAGCTGCGGAGCAGAAGATCCGCATCAAGCTCAAGGCTTACGATGCTCAGCTGCTGCAGCAGTCAGTAGGCTTGATATCTGATGCTGCATCATCCACAGGCGCACGCGTCAGTGGCCCTGTATACCTGCCAACCAGGTGAGCAACCTGGGGCTTCTTGCTTCACATCCCCTCACTTGCAACTTGGCGATCGACGCATTCAGAAGTAGCGCCCTCATTCAGGCTGCAATATTTACCACTGTAAGATCTTTGGTATAGCATGAGACAGCAGTGCTCTTGCTCGCCATGCACTATGAGGTCAGGAGTGCCGAATTTCCACAGTATGGAGTCTGGTGCACCGGTAGAAGACTGGGGAACAGCGAGAGCTTCCTAATTCTTGGATGTGGTTGCAGGCGGCGCATATACTGTGTGCTGCGGTCGCCTCATGTAAATAAGGACTCTCGGGAGCACTTTGAGACGCGGACACACTCCCGCCTGGTGGACATTCGCAACCTGACAGCACAGACCATCGACGAGCTCATGCAGCTGGACCTGCCTGCCGGCGTGGATGTGGAAGTCAAGCTCTAGCTGCTTGCTGTTGCTTTGTACCAGGAGGATTGGGGTGTCTCGTCTCATGGCCCGAACTGCAGTCTGCGAACGTCATGGGGCTCTAAGCTTGGAAACACATGGGAGGAAGACACTTTTGAAGACAGCAGTTGATAAGGAACCGCTGTCACAGCTGTGAGAGTCGATAAAGGAAGCTTTGCTGTAAGACGTTGACGCTTGTAGAAATACTGAGCTACTTTCATAGGTAAAATGAGATGCTTGCCTCCTTTCCGGACATTGCTTCTTGCTGCATCAATGAGATCATTTGTTTTGGAGGCATTGAGCGCACCAGGTCTGTAAAAGTTGCTCAATGACAGATACCACCAGTGGTCAGCAATACTTACAATGGCTTGCAAATCTTACTGGTGACCAGTAAATGGTCTTCTTAAAGAGCCCTAAAGCTTCTGAATCACATCAAATGCATCCATTCTTCTGGTTTCGGCTTCGTGTTGCAATTTACTAGAGTATACTTCAAATCAATGCATCACTTTCTTTGTTGATCCACTCCTTTGCCACACAGATGCTGTATCAGCCTGGTCTCGAACATCTAGTCTACAACACGTTGCTCACATCTACTATAAGTGGCACACCCCTCAGGGCTGGATCTAAATCAATAGAAAGGGACCACTCGCGCAAGCATCACATCCATGCGACTCCCAAACAGAGTGCAAATGCACCTTCTGTAAAGTGTGAGGCTCTCAGGAACTATGGCACATAAAATTGGCCTACATGGAGGGCGCTCTTCCGCTGCTGTTGGATGGCGCGGCGGAGGCCGCAGCGGCCAGCAGCTTGTACAGGTTCTGCAGCAGCTGGTTGGCGCCCGTGGAGTGCAGCCCATGCGCATTCAGCAGCTGCTCTATGTCCTGCTCGTCACAGCACCACAGTCTTGATACCCTGTCAGTGTTCCTGCAACCTTGACCGAGGCTCTTCAGCTCTAGAAAGGTGCTGACATGGCAACAAAGTAGCTCTGCAGACAGGTTAGCAACCATGCTTGGACCATCGGATTCAGTGGGATCTGTGCCAAGGGTGTCGTCCAGATCCAGTAGAAAGGTCCATTAAAAGACTGTTGGCTTTGGAAACAGGACTGGCGCCGCCAGACCCACTAAACTTCTTTCATTTGCAACTTTCACCGCATCAGTCATTTTCTACTCAATTTGAGACACAAGATCTGCCGATAACCAAATGCGCACTTTGCTGAGCAGGAAGACGGCGTAGCGGAAGCGCATGCGTTCGGAGCCGTCCAGGAAGAGGGGGAACTCCTTGGGCGCCAGGCTAGCGTCCTCTGCATCCGGCGTGCGCTCGCCGATCTGGAGCAGGTCGAACATGCGCGATGGCCCCTCCCTGCCCTCCGCGCTCTGGCCCCTCGCCCTGCCCACAAAATCCTCATTAAAAATGTCTGACAGTCATCTCAACAAATGATCTTACCTTACCAAAAGGAAAAGCATGCAGTCTCGAGGACCACTTCGTTTGGGGTGAAAATTGGCGGTTGCCAAAGGTAGCACAAAGTAGCACAGGGCATAACTTCAGCAAGGCATCGCACATGTGCATCCCTCTTACACATCACAGCTCAGTACCACAGCTTCTGCCCAGTGAAGTGCCCACTCTGCATGGCTGCTCTACACGTGCTGCGGTTCAGTATGTGAGGGGATGCCGTTTTACTCTCACATCCTTCCACGAGAGCTCTGGCGTCACAGATCGGCACTGACGACTGACTTACAGACCCAAAGCCGGTACCAAAATGTGTCTTCTTTTAACCTTGAAGGGTCACTTGTGACATCTGGCATACCATACAAATATCGCCATCCAAGGCTTGGCCCCGGCTGGCGGGAAGTGGGAATAAATACTGAGCACCATGCCCACGATTGATTGGGTCTTGCTTGGATCTGGCGAGTCCAACAAGGGGTAGGAATGTGGCAGCCTTGAAGTACAGCTTGTCTGCAGGACGTACCTTGCCTTTTGGCAGGAAAAGTATGTCATCATAATATTAGTAATCCAGGGCGCGCACCCGATTGTGCCGGCGGGCGGCGGGTGGCTGAAGACGGAGGAGCGCGAGTTGGCGAAGCGCAGCGGGTAGCGCAGGGGGACGTCCAGCAGGTGCGCCAGCCGCTGAGTCAGCCGCGCCACGTAGCCGAGAGCCGCCGCCGCGCGCTCGGCCTCGGCGTGGCCGACGCGCCAGCCGCCGTCTGGGTCGGCCGCGCGCCGCGCCAGATCAGGCTCCAGCTCCAGTCCCCCCACCGCCAGCCGCGCCACCTCCCTGCGGCAATCCCCCCAAGTTAGTAATCTGCAAATGCTCTGGCTCCTAAACTTAGGGACTCCTTACATTTAGGTGAAAGAGGCCAGATTTGATACGTGCGCGACTAAAAATCGAGAATTGGGGCATGCAGGGCAAAGCCGCAAGTCCTTCCTTTTTCGCATTCAGTAGGTGCTCCTGCCCTTACTGTCGTGATCCAAATCCCAATTGTTAAGGACTTTTCCATGGCAATTCTTGCTAGACAACACCAGGGGTATCCAGCACTTGGGAGTTAGCGCAGGGGCCTGCCTGAATCTGCTGATGGAGCTGGTGAAGGAGCCGTGGTCTGAGGGCGCCGGCGACGGAGGCGGCTCCAGATCTGATGCCTCCTCCGGCTGCTGCGGCTCTGGCGCCTTTGTGAGCACAAACTCTGCACCAACCCCAACTGCGCACATTCAGCACTCTGCGCTACTCATCTTCACACTGTCCATCCTAGCTTGCTCACACCATTAAATAGAGGGGATAACACCATCCTTCTAAGGAGTGGCAGGCCACCTTCGCCCCTTTCCACCCCACAGTATCGCTTGGGCACTGTCACGAGAAACGGCAGAGTACAACACTAAGAAGAGGAGACAGTGATGTGTAGAACGGACACTCTCTCACAGCGACAGGAAGTGCAATGGAAGCCCAAACGATACTGCAGGGACGGAGAGGGGTCCGGGAGGATACCTGTGAACCACAGGTCATCCAGTTGGTCCCACAGAAAGCCCCCCGGCGGCGGCTCTGGCTCTGTCACTGCAGGGCGCCAATACCTTTTTATCAGCAAACCCCACATCTTTCCTTTACCGCCCAATAACCCACAGCACCCAACATGCAACACTTCAGGCTGGAAAGATCCAGCTCATTTGTCCTGGCCCTTGTCGATAAGCGGGAGGCCACTACATCAATGGAATAAGGCAACACAAGGGGACAATATCCCTCCTAGTCAGTACAAGGGTTATTGTCCCTCTTGGACAGTCCAACACAGATTGCCCAGAAATGGGAGAAGGTTCATGAGGCGTTAGGTGATGCGCACACCTGTGCGGGGCCCGACGCTGTAGATGCGGCCGAGGGCGACGGCCATGCGGCAGCGGCGCGCGACGAGCTGGCGCTGCAGCCACTGCAGCCGCGACCCGCGCCCCTCCACCTCCAGCAGCCGCGCAGCTTCCTGCAGCCTCCGCCCAGCTTCCTGCGTGCAGCCCAATGTAACACCTCACCCCCACATCCCATTGGACCACATCCATTCACGCCAGCCGAGTAAGAGTTAGCAAGTATGCTCGTTATAAGAGTTAGCAAGAGTGTCAGGCAGGTGTCAGCAGGACCTTGACAATCAGAGCACCTGGAAAGTGACAGCACCCCCAAGTCTTTAAGTACTGGCTATTTTCCATGTGCAACAAGTTAAAAAACCCCAAGAGGCGGCTGCCGGACCTGCATGGCGGAGGCCGCTTCTAGGAGAGCGCGGGCCTGCAGCGTGGCGATCTGGCGGGAGACGGCCACGCTGCGCTGGAGTGCTGTGGCCGCCTGCTGCGCGCGCTGCGTCGCCGTCACCTGGCATGCCAACCTGTCGTGCACACTCTGCAGCTCCGCCGCCTGCTGCCGCGCCGCCGCCCGCCGCTCCACCACCTGGGCACCGAAGAAAAGGATTATCTGTATTATCACACGCTTTCCTTGCCAAGAGGCAAGGTGCGTCCTGCAGACAAACTGCAGGTAAAGGCTAGGCTACCACAATCCTACAAATTACGTCACATGACATGACGATGATCATTGTTTTCGTGACACGCTGCTCCTGCTTTGTGCAAGGTGCGTCTGCAGACAAGCAACACACGTCGTCACATATTCTAAACCTGAATCCATAAGCCTACAGGGTTGGTGCGAGTATACATTCCCGAGATTGGTGACTTGACGAGGGCGAAGTATCTCAAAGTTGCAAAGCTCCCTTTGGTCCCAATTGACTGCACGAGGTCGTGGCCCCTTTTGGCAGTACTTTGTTATTAGCAGTGGCACGGACAGTTGCAAATGGATGTACCTCGTTCAGGGTGTCAAGCAGCCGCCGTTGCCTGGCACGCGCGGCTTGCAGCTGCTTGTGTGCGTTACAGATGCTCATCAGCGACCACTCCAGGTCGCCCACAGCCATCTGCATTGCAGGAACAAATCCAAGTTCCAGCTCCACCATACTTGAAGCAACTTCCGCCATTTTGATCTTCTCAGAGTGGGAGTTTTTTGAGGGGACATGCCAGTGTTCAGGACCAAACTTTCTCATGGACTGAGCAGACGCATTCAAACATGTGGCTCTGAAAGAATTCTGCACCCTTATGACCGCTGATGCAAGTTGTGTAATGGGGACTGCCGTTACGGATGTGCACATAAGTGATGAGGGTGTATTTGGCAGGCCTCCCACCTGCACTTCCTCCGAACCGCTCGTGCTGGTCCCTCTAAATGAAGACCGCCTCTCGGCGTCCGCCTGTCCGTCTGTGAATCGGCTCACGCTGCTGCTCCTCGACACAGACTCTGAACTTCCTCTGCATGACACCAGCCCGCTCCCTTGCTCACTGTTTCCAGTCAAACTCAGAAATGCACATTTCTGCCGAGCCTTTAATGTTGCTGAGCTCAGGGCAGGTTCAGCAACACTGGTAGTTCATCCTACCTGCTATCACTGCGTGCATGGGCTCGCGCGGGCGGCGGGTCGGGCGCGGGCGGCGCCTCTCTGAATAGCCTCTGCTGGGCGCCTCGGGCGCCATTGCGCGCCTTGAGCGCCTGTACCAAATCAGAAGATGAGGTGCCTCTCAGGACAGCATGTACAACCGTGTCAAATCCCATCCACAAGCACACCAATTTATCTGAAGAACTGTATGAGAATGAGTGGATGGTGAGGGCGCCACCTGAGGGCTGCCCCACACGCTCGGCGGTAGGGTTCCCAGCGCTGCGGCAGAGCCGTCGGCGCCTCGGCCATCGGCCGGTGCAGGGGCCGGCTGTGCGGCCGGCACCGCGCCGGACGCGGTGCGCTGCAGGTGCTGGCTGGGCGGCCAGACGTAGAGCCCGTCGCTGAGCTCAATCAGCAGCGTGTTGGCCGGCAGTGCCCGGCCGTCCAGGTCTGCCGCAGCCGCCAACGGCTCCAGCGCATCCAGGTCCAGCAAGGCTGACATCAGCAGCCGCCCCGGCAGCGCCATTCCCTCGCACCCCGCCGGCCGCAGCCCCACCCCCTCCGCCGCTGATAGAACCCCGTCCATGCTGCCAGAGCCTTCTTCCTGCTCTTCGTCGGGGCAACCGTCTGCTGTCGAGCCGCTGGGGCTGCTGCGGGCGCTGTCGTGTAGTCTCCCCCCGGAGCTGGCCTCGTCGCGGCCCGAGGCCAGCCCCAGCAGGCTCGGCTGGCCGCGCCGACCCCCGAGCTCTGGCGTGCGCCGGCCGTCGTCGGCCGCACTGCCGATGGTTGGATGGGCGGGGCCGGGGGTGGGCGGACGCTCAGGTGCGGCCTTGCGTGGGACCAGGTACAGGTGGATGTGCAGCAGGCCTGACAGCGAGCGGTCCGTCGATTTATTTTCCACCTCTGTCAAGTCTTCTTGCTGCAGCCTGGCCCACTGTGGGGCAGTGCCACCGCACACCTGCATGCACAAAAAATGCATTGGATACAATTCATCCCTCAGCAAAACACTGGAATCCCAGGAAAGGATAAAACACGGCTGCAGTATTAGGCATACCTGCTCGCTGGTGTACACCCACCGAAGTGAGGCATCCCCAGTGTACTGCCATGCAGTGAAATAACATGCGCTCGTGTTCAGTTCGTGGGGTGACGGTATTGCAATATTACGTCCTTCCACGCCTCGCAAGTGTCGAAGGTGGCGACGTGGCCTCTGCAGGGCATCATAGGTCACTGGAAGGATCTTCACTGATGAGCAACACGCCAGCCAGTACAAACAAAGCGAGCTCTCATCGCACCCAAGGACTCCATGCAGCCTCATACATGCCTTGGAGATCCCCACAAAGGGCTGAAATTACGGCCAAATGCGCTCCTCGAGGACTGCATCATGCTTGCCCGATCACATCCTGAAATGCCAGACATGCAATCCAATCTCACTACAAAAGGACATGTGGGTGTGCTCGATTCGGCTGCAAGGGTTCTACTGCGTGAGACGTGATGCACACAGCACTGATGCAGCAATTGGAATGTGGAATGTAGGGGGTGATTCCTCGTTCTCATTAGTCACTTCTCGATGCGTCCGTCTTCTGACCCCGATATTATTAGGGGAATCTTGGGGAGTTTTTATATCATGCAGTGCTCAGGTGGTAGGGTCGAGTCACAGTCTTGACGTCACCAAGCCAAAGCCTGACGCGAATTCTACAAGGGGAGGATTCTATTTCGTCATGTTTCGGATGTTTTCCTAGGAGGAGACGCGGGCCGTGCTGCTGGGTTGGAGCACATGGCGACGGGGGATGAAGAACCAGCGGAAGACCTGGCCCCCGTGCGCTTGGAGGCGCTGACCATCTCGACCTCAGGCAACGAGCCTCTCCCGCCGGCGACCGCTCAGGATGCTCCCCGAGTCAGGTATGTGGCGAACCAGCAGTGGCTATTACATGGGAGGGATTGCCATCACGGGCGGCGGACAGGTAGCGCTGTGGTCTAGTTGCTGGACGCTGGGAGGATGGTGGAGTATTTGGTATCAATCGCTGCATGGAAAGTGTTGCAGTCCAAACAAATGCCTGTTGTGACACAGAGCTGGGCGGGATGTGTCCAGATCCAGAAGACGAGCGGCAACCCAGGCAGGACAAGGGCTTGATCAGGACAGTCCTGGCCAAGCCGGTCCCAGCACTCGGACGGAGCCGCTCATGCGCATCGATGAGGCCATACAGGAGGCTCTGAGCAACCCGAAGCACAGGCTGCTGGGTGCGAAGCCTGAACTCCCTCGCTTGGCTCTGCTTTGTTCAAGGCTGCGCACCCCTGGGCTCACGACTGCCTGTGTCGTTCACGCAGTGCTGCGGGTCGAGGAGGAGGTCCGCCAATTTGTGCAGAGCACAAGAAGCGAGCTTTTGTTCGGGCAGTCCCTCACAGGATTCCAGGCATGTCCCCCCAACGCCCCTCATGTCCTTTGAATGCTTCTTTGAACGACCTTAAAGGTGGAGTCTTTGGGGTCATTGATGTGTCTGTTGTTGTCTGCAGCGGCTTTTAGTGCACCGTGTGCTACAATTCTACGGTCTGGAGACGTCAACCATTGAGGAGGGTGCACAGCAAGGGAAGATCATGGGCAGAAGAACTTCGAGGACCGGACTGCCTCTGGTCAGGATTTTTTCCAAGATTGCTCTCGAATTTATTTTGATGTTTCCGTGAAAATCCTTTTTTAAATTGTTGGTCGTAATGCCTGATGTGATTTTCCTCTTTGACTAAAACCTGATTGGCATTTGGCATTCACTGCAGATGAAGCTTGCAGACGCCGTGCGTGTGACTCCGCGGACCAGAAGTGGTGGCTCTGATGCATCGAGGGTGCTTCGAAAGAAAACCTCCATGGGTTCTAGAGGCTCTGCAGACAGCGATCCTGGCAGAGGCCCCGCTGCCAGCAGCAGCAAGGAGAGCTTGGACTCCAGCAGTGCTGCCCTTGAAGGCGCTGAAGCAGCGAGGGCTTCCAGGACAGAGGGCTCCAAATGGGACAGCGGGAACTTTGAAGGAGCAGGCCCCGGCAGCGTCAAAGGCAAGGCACAGTCTGGCAAAGGGCCTCTTGGCTTGGAGACACGGTAAGATGATACCACCCCTCATCCTGACCTGAAAACACCATCCCACAGTGGGCCTTCCCTTTTCTTGTACTGTATGAAGTTCCTGTTGCTCAAGAACACGACAGACAAATGTATCAGTGTGCCGAGGTGAGAGATTTGATTCCAACCTGATGTCCGACAGGCCACAGCTGGAGCGCCAGCAGGAGTTCCAGAGGGCCAAGGCACGCGCATTTCCCACGGAGGGCCCATCTCTGGAGAGGCGCGCCAGCGGCCACCACTCCAGCACAAGCGGAAGCCCAGGTCCGGCCCGTGCTTTGCACCCTTCTGTCTCCACAATCCCACCATTGAGGGTGGATCTCACTAAAACGACTGGGTGCGAGCATCCGCGCTGCCGCTCCAGATGTTATACTCAATGTCCATATCACTCCGCATACTGTGCATGTGCCCCGTCACGTTTTCTGTCGCTCTAGAGGGTGTAAGGGGGACGCAACATCCGTATACATGCTTCTCTCTATATGCCCGGACAGCAGGGCCCGCCTTTGCTTATAATTGGCTCATACGGTCTTTGTTTTGTGGCAGCAGGCGTTGCAGGCAGTGGCGGGCCTTTGTCGAGGAGCCTGGCGCGCGAAATTGCAGGGCCAGCCCAGCAACGGAAGGGACCGGGGCCGCAGGACAGCGGCGCCGGCTCGAGCTGGAAGAAGGGCCTGTTGCGCGGCTGGGAGGAGGCGTTGCCTGGCCCAGACTTCCAGCGGGAGTGCGTCTTGCCAAATCCCGCTCTGCACAAGCCTGCACACACATGTTTATGTTGCTCATAGCTGTGAGCTCTTGTCGTTGCCGGGGCTGATTGCTCCATTGAGAGCCTACTTGTGGCTGTGAGCGGGTCTTGAGGGGAGCCCTGGTGCGTGTGCAGGGCTCTGCAGCAGTTTGGACCTGGGCCCGGCGAGCAGGGCATGGCACACCCTTCCGTGCAGCGTACCTTCTCCTCAGAGGTGTGAGGTCGCTCGGCAAGCAGCCAACTTCTCTAGCACCCTTGTTCCAATGCATCTGAAGTACTGCACTCCCTGTGTTGGTCTGCATTTAGAGCAAATCTCAGAGCAAATGAAAAGCTTTTGCACACGTGCTATGGCACGCAAAACCCCTTGCATATCCGCTGAAGATACATTGGTGGGGTCCAAAAAGGCATGGAAAGTGATTAAAAAAGTATGTACGTAGGGCAGAAAGGCGTTGTCCAAGTTGCCTGTTTGACGCATGCAGTTCCCCTACCTGGGAGCGGGGGGTCAGCCGCCGCCGCCGCCGGGGGCCGGCAGGGGGCCGCGCGTGGCGCCGCTGTCGGACCCGGGATCGCCCAGCGCATCGGCGTCGGCTCGCTCGTCCCGGGGGCAGCAGCCGCAGGCGCAGGTGATGGTGCCCATGCAGCTGCCGCTGCCGCCGGAGCAGCAGCAGTCCGGCCGGTTCCTGCCCGTCGGCAACGTCGCCCCGCTGCCCGGCTACGGGCATCCTATGCAGATACCCCCCGGCTACGCCTTTGTGCCCTCTCAGCCCCAGATGCCGGTGCGCGCTCATATCCCCTGCTCAGCTCTATACAGGACATGTCTCATTCCAATAGTCTTTGCTTTGCCTGCACTTATTCACCTCAAGCCAGTCTGGATTGCAGCAGCGGCTGTAAAACTTTGTGGTACTGGTAAACTTTTGCATGCTGCAAGTGTGCCACGTGGTCCATTGTGCCGGCCCCTGTGCGAACGGCAGGCCAAGCCCAATGGTGCATGGGACATAGCACAGCACTGGTGCCTGGCACTTGCCTAGCGCTGATGTGACTGTTGGGTGCTGGGCAGGGGATGCCCATCTACGGCCAGGGGCACCTGGTGCCGATTGGCAACATGGCGATGCAGCCGCCCTACGGCTACATGGCGGCTGCGCCGCAGCCGGGACAGGGCATGGAGGGAACCCCCATGCCCATGCTTCACATAAGCCACGCACGCCCCACGATGCCCATGTATGCCGACTACCACTCTGCCGGCAGCTACCAAGGCCCTCAGGTGATCTCAGCTTCCATCAACTTCATCAATGCAGGGGCTTCAGACCAAGACTGTCATCAGGAGTATTTACAGGTTGTTGTCTGTTTGTGAGGTGCTTGTAGGGTGTGCATAATATTCGCTTGTAACAAATAGCACTCGTAATCTAAAGCCCAAGGCTTGCCATCAAGATCTTCTTGGCTGATTTAGAGTGAGTCTTCTGGCGTCTCTCCATCTGAGCAGGGGAGATTGCGGCCTGCAGTGCACGGGAAGAATCCCACCATGCAAGTCTTTGAGTTGACGGTGTTGCTGAGCTTGAGCATTGTGCATGCAGGGCTATGGCATGCCCCTGCACGCAGTCATGCAGGGCCCCCAGCAGCCGCAGCTGCAGCAGGCGCAGTACGCGCAGCTGCAGCAGCCCATGCTGCAGCAGCCGGGCCTGCAGTCCTACCAGCCGCAGTTTGCCACAGCTCGGTCCGCCCGTTCCCACGGCCGCCGCGGCGGCAGCGGCTCCCAGCAAAGATCGCAGAACAGGCACGCCTCTTGCCCCGCCAAGAAGCGTAATCAAGCCTGCCGTCACTGCGCCAGTCACTGTGATGGAGGATGGCATGCGATGTCCCCAAGCGCAGTCAGACCCTTCATTCAGGATTTCTTGTGACATGGCCTTAGAGGAACTGCCCGCTTGTCAATAATGGTTTTATTGCACGCCTCCATTTTTGCCAGCTGTTGTTGCGGGTTCCAGCATGCAGGAAATGTCATGCTGATCTTTTGCGACGGCCATCTGTTGTGCAGGGCATCGGGGCTGCCCTCGCAGGCGTCGCTGGATTCGCACAAGTCCCACCAGTCGAGCCAGCACCAGAGCGACCCGGAGCAGTGACACGCATGCTTGCCCGGCTACTCAGACCCCGCCGCTGCTCGTAGACTTTACACTGGAGATCAGCAGAGCCTAGACAGATGCTTTTAGGACCGCTCAGAGGCTCCTGCCGCCTGGATGCTGCTTGCACTGCGTCTTTAAAATTTTTGAGGGGCAAACTGACACTCCAGACAGCCATTTGTGGCTTTCCCTTTGTAGCCCAGCAGCTTGCAGAAGCGCTCTAGCCTCCGTTTGTTCATGTCCGTGTCGGCTACATCTTGTGATGACTGGCGAGTCCGTGCTCCAGCGTGCCTCCAGTTGCGCACATGTCCTGGCGCGTGGGTGACAAGGTTGTGAGCGAGTGCTTCTGTCTCTACAATCTTTATCTTTGGAGAGGTTGATGCAGGTTGGGGTGCAGTAGTAGATTCCGGTGCCGTAGCATCCCTTCTCTACCTTGCAGGACCCGATGAGCTCACGGTCGCTTTCAGCGGCTGAGAGGGTTTGTTGGGTGGGGCAGTCTCTCACAGGAGCTGCTCCGGGGGAAGAGTGATGCCTGGCACTGAGGGCAGCAGCATGGCTCGGCGCATCTGGCAATTTGCGCTTTCCTGAGTAGCGGCTAGGCCTAGCGTTGGGGTGCAGAAGTGTGAGAAGTGGGAACGCGAAAAAATTGAGGGACAAACCACTGGGTGTGTTGCAATGGCTTAAGGGCATGTCAGACATGTACCCCAGCGAATTTGTCGCTGGGTGCCTTGCTGCGGAAGCGGGCACCCTGCATCTTTGTGTTGAGGCTTGCTGTAAATGACAGCAGCAAGGGCCGGGCTGCCGAGCGCACGTGCGCGCTCAGCCGGTGGGGGATGCATGCTTAGGATGGAACTTTTTTCAGTAGTTTTTATGACGGGGCGGGCGTGCCGCTTGTGGCATGCCGCCCCGGACTGCATTTGGGGCGCATGAAGAGCCGAAGCATTGTGCGCTGTCTTGATCCAGGCGCGCTGTATACTCCAGGCTTTTGGGCCAGCAGCTAGGCTGTAGTTATCCGCCGCAAGCTGGCGGCAGCTCTTGAAGGGGGTCCCTGGCGTCATTTTCTGGCTGCTTTTTGCCGGCGCCGGCTGCGGCTTCCGCCCTTCAGAGCTGCCGCGTGCAGAGAACATGTCTCTGCATCTGGGAGGGCTCATATGGGCTCCAAGAGCCCAGCATTCTCCTGTGCATCAAAGCGTGCGCGCTGCCTCGGCCGCTGACTGCCGTGCTGAGCTGTTGTGAGTGCCGCATCGCTGCATAGGAGGCGGCGGTGATTTTGTTGGGCATTACTTATTTCCCATATGGATTCGGCAAAGCCGGGCCTCTGTCGGATGACTGTCGTTCCCAAGTACTGGACGTATGATTTCTTCCTGCTGGACACTTTGCTGATGGCCAGAGCGGCGCAAACAGCCTAGTCACTGGGGGACGACAGGAACAAGCACAGTGCGCAAACTCCATGGTGAATTACATTATGTACGTGCACTGTCCTCGCATGACATGATATCTTGCATCACTTTTGAACAAATTTCAGTTCTGTCTGCAGAAGGGGGTGACCAGGCATGTATAGGGGCACCAACTAGAGGGTGCTGCGGCCCCAAGAAGTCTGTTCTAGACAGCAAGGCAGGCGGCCGATGACAGTGGTTGGTCAATGTGTGGCTGATACAACTCATTGATTGGGATATTGTTGGACAGGGCACTGCATAGGTCAAGGTTTGCATATTTTCTCTATCGTGGTTGTGTGCTGAAGATCCATCTTCTGAACCGGCGATGCTTGATTTGATGACAAGCTCTCACTGCGCTAGCGCAATAAGAGAGTTGATCTGAATAGGGACAACTAGTTGAACCAGGCGTCCGCTAGAATTGAGGTTCCAGGGAGCTATACTAAAGTATCTCATGGTGCAATTGGCGCCATACAAGGAGACTTGGGAGCTCTCAATCTTGAGACTATGGCTGGGTCTTCTTTCAATTATTCTATTACTATCAATGTCGTTCACAAAACGCTAGAACTGCGCTTGTCAGTCATGTGTACGAGTGCATCGGTCTGTACGTGACGTTTGAGCTTCACGCTGTGACAAAGCTCTGATTGTGACATGCTAAATACTATTATAGGTGGATTCGAGAATATCCGCTTGATCAAGATAATGTCTCAGGCATGCCGATTTTGTGCCAAGGTGAGGTCACTGTGATTTCAACAGCACTTCTCAGCTAGCTGCAGCAAGTCTTGATCGGGCATCTGTGCATTCCAGACACTGCATGTCTTGCATCTTCAAAAGTCGGTGTCTTCCAGCTCTACAACTGCAGTCAATCTCAACTGAAATCATCAGACTGCTCTTCCAACATGAACCACGAGCTATCTTGCCTGGGATGTCCCAAGCATATTCCAGCACAACTTTTCCCAAACCGGGAAGCATGCGCAACAACATGCTTTTGTAATCTGGCAACAGAAATATGAGCCTCCTGCCATCACCCAGACTTGGGCATGACCGTCGTCCCTGAGCTGCTGTTCCTAAACATGAACAGCGAGAAGACAACGAAAGAGGAGTAGTAAAGAATGGCCTGAGGCGCGCCCACGATGCCAAACTTGGACCAGTATTCTGGCCTCTCTTTGGCGCCTGCCCGGCCACTCCCCTGATCCCCTTTAGCCATGCTTTCATCCACACCAGCATCCTCTGCCGTCCAGTAGCTTGCTCCAAGGTCTGCACAGGAGCATCAGAGATTGAGTATGTTCGGCAGAGGTTGCAGCTCATGCAGGTGCGGAGATTGTGAGAGGTGGAGAGGCAGCAGGCATGCTGCTTATCTAGTCTAGTCCTGGCAGCAGTGTAGGTTTATTTGGAACAGAGCACAGAAGCTGTGCATGATAATTTCTGTTGAGAGTCATTGTCACGCATGGTTGTGCAGCATTGAGCAATACCACACCTGCCATTTCTGAGTTCATGTCTCCATGTTGTGGGAAGCCACTGCTCAGCTGCATGCCTTCATCTTCCTCATCATGACTTGTTTCCTCCACATTGACGACTTTTCTGCTGATCTTTGAGGAGAATCTAGTTGTCGCTTCTGCGGCCAGGTGCCTGTGTAGAGGACCTGTTTGTTGTAGTTCCCTAGCGGCTCTGCGAGGGTGCTGACCCATTATCATAGCAGGTGCACTGATGCACAGCAAGGTTATCAGCACTGCCGTCATAAAGAGCGCCTGCTGGCTCATCGCGGTCTTCTTTATTAGACCTCTTTCGCTGGGCTTCCACGTCAAGATGCTTCCCTGCTTTACAGCAATATACGTGGTTAAGTCAGGATCAGATTGATTAATAGTGTGTTTGCTCAACTGACAAAATCTCACGACTTCTCATGCAATTGTGCTGCATGCAGCTCTGGATAAAGCAAGAGTGAGATTGGTGGAACACGGTAGATGCCGTGACAGAGAGACTGACCAGCACGCTGCCCAAACAGTATTTCGCAGGACCTATGACGTTGATGTTAGTCTGGATGTACCTTTGAAAACAACTCGGGCATTAAGCTTTCCTGGAAGCACAAATAAAACCTCCCAATATCTCCGTGTGGAGAACGCCTCCACGACCCTTTGTCTACGGCAAGCCGTTGTCGCTCTGATGTGAATAAGACGTTACTTGATCAATGCGTCCGTCTTTGACATGCAGCGATCAGGGCGTAGAGTTCTGCAACCTCTTCAATTCGAAATTCTAGCGCCAGAAATGTTGAGCCCAAATGCAGTGCCCAGAGATCGGGCAGCGGGCAATTTTCACCACCTAAAATTAGAATGAACAGCAGGCTGCACTCGACAAAACTAGGTTGGTTGGAGCTCTCCCGCCGAAAAGAAAAAGCAGATGAAGTGGTTTTGTAGCCTTTGATTAATATATTCAACACAGCTTTGACAACATGAGATTCCGTGTGCACCGCGTGGGTGCTCGGTCGAAGAGGAGACGCTCAGCCCCGCTGGACAGCCTTAGTCTTTGTGTGAGCGATATCATCTATATTCTTTAGATCGATCATAGAACAGATCGATCTCTGCTTAAGGACTTCTGGCACAAATCTGGGGTGTCGGAACCTGGGAACATCCTCCTGAAACATCCTACCTGTTCGTGTGCAGGGCTTCTTCGTGTGTATCATTCAAATCGCAGCAGCTGCAGTCTTACCAGCTTTGACGTTTCTATGGGTGAGCTACCTTCTTCTGGCCTCTGTGTGCCTTCCAAATCATGTACAAAACTGTTCAAGGTCAAGCTCCCTAGTCAACCCCCTGTTTCCTTCTCATCGTGAGGTCTGTATGCAGGTGTTCAATGGGCACATGCGCTGGTCCATAGAGTCATTTGTCCATTGGGGGATATCCACACTGGTTGGATTGCTGGTGCATTCTGCCCCACCATATCCTTACCATTCTAAAATCAGATATCCCCTGCCTGATGATTGCACCCTTTCGGAGATGCTGCAGCTGCCAGCTAAGATAAAACACACTGTGCAGGGTATCATTGCTCTGGCAAGCGGGAATGCTGGATGGCTGTCTTTGCATGTTGTCTTGGGGGGACTTGCAGCTGCTGCCCTGACAGCGCATGATGCCGCAAACTTTGCTCTGCTGGAGTTCAGGTGCAGAGGCTGGCCTCATCTGACCTTCATCACGTTACAGAAATGCGCACACTGGTTATACGCGTGTCACACTGATGTTCCGCTTTCAATCAGAGAACCCAAGGCTGCGGGGCAATGGCAGCTCGTGCTGGTGCTGGTGAAAGGGCAGCTCTAATTTGCACAGAGGTTTGGCACGGTAAGAACTGAAGATCTTGTGTTGCTTTCCTTGCAGATGCACAATGCACCAGGCTGCCTTTTCAGGCTGCTCATCCTGCGCATGTGCTGCTGCGGACCTCTGCACGCGGGTCAGCCTCGCTCAAAACGCTGACCTCAATTCTTACAGCTTGTCGCAGCACGCCAAGAACATGTGCCGGCATCTGTTGCTCAAAATTACTAATTTTTCCTGACTTGCAGGCGGATCTGGACATTGCACCGGGGTGTGCCGGGTGCAGCGCGCCGTCCACAAACTTCTGCACCAAGTTTGACAGCAACAGAATTATAGTCGCTGTGACGGTGCGAACCCAACATCTCTGGAGATACCTCATGACAGATGTGCGGGGCATGACAAGGGTGTAATGGCCATCAAAGAAGTAGTCTGCTAGAGTATAGTCTGTGCGCTTTCTATGTAAGCTCTTGGCAGCTGACAATGGGTGGGGCAGAGATGCGGCCAATGTTGACTGATGCAAGTGCCGCATGTGCCGCTGACACATGTCAGCAATGACTAATGCTGGCGACATCTTGAATCAAGATGACAAATGTGGTCACCGAAGAGCACTTGGCCAGCTGGCAAGCTCTCAATCTGATACAATTCTGGATGAAGCGAGTCCAAATTTGGGCGTGCAGGCCATTGTGACCCTGCTATCAATGGCGGCGCCGGTGGTGATCAGCCTCTTAGCGCTGCTGCGGCAAGAGAGCGTGCGCAGCGTGCAGAGCGCGCGCGTCCGCGCAGCACGCTCCAGCCTCGCGGATCAGCTGCGGCTGCTGGAGGAGGGACGGCCCCTGACGCTGCACGCCAACGCCCTCGCTGTGCGCCCCTGCACCCACCGCTTGCTTTTCATTCACCTGTACTGCCTTTACAGAAGTAGCTGAGACCAATGGGCAACCGATGGAAGGTGCTGCTTATCCTGCCTCTGGAGAAACTATACACAGCGCTGCTTATAGGGCCCTCACAAAGATGCCAGGACACACAGGTGGCTGCTCTTGCAGCCATGCAGGAGTTATCCGTAACTCTGCGACCCGGAAACTCGGTTTCGAAGGAGAGCAGGAAGCGACAGCACTATTTGAGGCCATGATGTCGCACTGGCTCGGGACAGTCTGACAGCAGCACGGAGTTTCTGAGGCAGGGCTGGTGCGCACAGGGGAGCATCGGAGTGCTGCGGGACAGCGGGGATGCGGCGAGCATGCAGCTGGCCGACAAGGCTGTGGCAGCATTTCAAAAGGCTGCTGGCAGCGCCAAGACCGCAGTCAAGGAGGCCGTTAGTGACATGCCGCATGCCCCTGCAGAACACACCATCGATATCCATGCGGGGTATAGCGCGCTTGTCCCGACTAAGACATGAGGGGCATCTGCATAGAATTCTTACAACAAACATCATTGCTCTTTGAGGGCCCCACCAAAGGGCCCGCCATCATTTGCAGTGCAAGGTGTGCACGCAGGAGGGGCGTTCATTGTGCAAGGCGATTTGCAGCCCATGCGACTGCAGAGCTGCTTGTCTTGGACAGAGGCCGAATATGCCCGTTGGTTCCTAGCATGCGTCACACCCACATTCAAGTCAAACCAGGGCCATGAGTCATGCAACGGCATGCTGGATGAGCTTTTTTCTGGGCCGATCGAGCAACTTCTTATGGAACTCTGCTTTGCTTTGCAGCGGTGTGCAGCAGCAGGAGCAGACGTCGTCTGGGCTGCTGGGGCGATCCCTCTACCGGCCGCCCGGCGCGCAAGTGAGTAATGTTAGCAGCATCGCAGAGGAGGACTCGCTAAGCCGCAGCCCCTCTCTGGGGCCGCCCAGCAGGAAATCATCCACGCTCAGCATGCGCTCATCTCTGGCCTCCAACCCGCTGCTGCGCTCGTCCACTGACTTCTCTGCCAAGATTTCCAGCCCCCTGCAGCGCCCCAGCCACCTCCACACACTCCTGGTGAGGTCTCCTCCTCCACCCTTGCCCCAACGTTGCTAATTCCTTTGCAGCTCTCTGCACAAGGTAGGCAACATGAATACAGCCCTGCAGCTCAAACACCAGCCTTTGGCAGATAGTCGTGCGGTATATGGATTGTCCCTGCTTTAGAGGCCTTGCTAGATAAGCTGCATATGCTGCTTCTCCTGCAGCATGCGCTAGGTAGTGAGGGTGCTTGAGGAAGATCTGCTCAGCAACTGCATTTGTGGGTCCACACCAAAATTGAGTATAGGCTTAATCCTTCTCTTGCGGCTGTGTCTCTGCCGGGTCCACCCAGGGGTTGTCCCAGTAGGAAGTATCTACTCGGATTCCCCTCCTGTTACATGCTGTGTTCCCCGTTAATGCAGCAGTACTTCTGTGGATCATCACTATGAGTAATCAATCGGTTTGCATGACAGGAGCCGGTGACCATGCTGGACAGCCCGCTGAGCACGCACAGCTTCATCCTGCCGGGCGAGAGTGACGCGATGGATCACAGCGCGCAGTCCAGCCCGGGAGCGCCTATGTCACTGCAGCAGGACGGCACCCCCACCAAGGTGACCCGCCCTGTGGACCCACCCCGAGACGGGGTGTAGCATGCAGGGGATATACAGTGCTGCGGCTTTGCCATTGCTCATGGATGAGGGAAGAAGTGGCACAGTGAATTGCATGCAACGTCTGTCTTGCAAGACACTCACCCTCTTCAGCAACGAACTACAATAAATTGATGCGGCTGCTGATGGCGCACAAAAAGGAGAGGTGTTCAGTGCTACACGGCATTGCACACAAGGCTGTGGAATGCTGCGCGATCTGATCAATGGGATGTGTTTGCAGCGGCACCACAAGAGCAAGAAGCACCACAAGGAGAGGCCGCAGAGGCAGGAGGCGCTCGCGGCAATGAGCGGGGCTTATGGCGTGCCCATCGAGGAGAGGCCCAGGAAGCAGGTGCCCCAGCAAGACCCCGACGATGACAGCGACGCATCAGGGTACCTGTGACCGCCACTGGCAGCCCCCGATGCATATATTGGCCCTTGTGCAGCAAGCTTACAAGGGGCTCGCCACAAACAGCACCAAAGATGAAAGATCAAGGGATGTACGTGAACATCGGCAATTTTGAATGTATTTGATTTAAATCTGATCAAACTTGATCTAAATTTGGATGCACTGCAGGCATGCGCCTCTGCAGCATCTTTGAAATTTGACGACATTTTATTACCAATGCGCACGGCCATTTGATTCGACCTTGACAACCTAAATTTCATTTTCACTGTACTCTATGATGGACATTTGATCATGATCTGTACGGTCCAATAGATTGCAAGGTGGATAAAAGCGCTTTGCATTGGTCCTTTTTGTGCGGTGGCCACATGCAATCCCATATTCAAGCAGTTTACAAGTGTGGCAACTGGGAGCGCAGCTAAACTATCAACCATTTCCGACATATGTCAAAGAGTACCCTTCTCAATAAGGTTTTCTATATATTACAAGTCCCAACAAATTTTAATGCAAGTTGCGGACAAAGACCCTGTTCAGCAACACAACCAATAACAGAAATTATTCAAGTGGTGCAATCTACACAGCTTGGGGGCAACCCCATGATCAAATGCACCCAGAGCACTGGGCAACTCGGGCCATTCTCACCCTTGCTTCCGCTTGTCTGCCACAACTGACAGAGACATGAGGGCACAACCAATGAAAGCCTCTCTTCTCTCTCTCGCTCGTGACCAGTGTTCCAACATGACAAGACCTGCAGCACGCTTCATGTCGTGGCCCGGCTTACTGGCCGCTGCCGCGCCCCCTCTGTGCCATTCAGGGCATTGGTTGGCGGCTTTGGGGGCCGCGCCGGCGGCTGCGGCCGGATATAGCGGGCGATGCGCTCTCCAAATACCTTGCGCCTTTTCTCGATCAGGTCCGGGTGCTGCACCATACATCAAATCTGAGACAAAGGAGGAAGTGCGGTCCACAGCGAGGCCCGATGGTCATCTCAGGACGTCTGACTCCCTGATACCCCCCTTTCTGTCCCCAATGCACGCATGTCACTCTTTCTGGCACCATACAACCCACTCAAACACAGACGGATGCACCCACTAACACTGCCTCATGGAAAGCTGCTGATGTATCGACTGCATGTACTCTTGACCAACGAGAAAGAGCCCCACGAGCACAATGGGCAAGACAGGGGGCACAAGCGCAGTCAGACTCTCGGAAGGCTCTCTCATCACACTCTTTACATGGACAGTCAGAATTAACCAGAGTGCACGAGCAGTGCAGGGCAAGGCACTGCCGTGACTTGAGGGGAAGCCAGCGCACCTTGACGCCGAGGGTGTAGTACTTGAGGTAGCCGTCCCAGGGCGCCACCTGCAGCTTGGCGCGCTCGGCAATCATCTTCTGCACGCGCTCCGCAAACTGCTGCGCGTTCTCCTCCGGCAGCTTCGTCTGCGGCTCCAGGAAATACACGTCGCACACCACCGCCCAGCTCGTCATCAGCTTCCCCTGCGCGCGCGCATTCCACCCTTGTTTTACCCCCACGACCCTAAACTTCTGCAATGTTTTCACCACCTTGCTAGCCCTCACTGCTTGTGCAGGCACCATCCAATGCAGCGGTTGTGCTTTGCCTCCGCTCTGAGCAGTGCATGCACTCACACAGGAGCTCCTTGAGACATCAAGTCGCCTGCCACGGCCGAAGCAGGTGGCCCACGGTGAGGGAATCAGCATGCATGACCGTGATGCCACGCCCGAAAGGACAGCATCATATTGGTGTGTACTGCAGCCCTGCTGCTGGCTGTAAAATGCAACGATTTGTTGCAGGGGACGTGATGACAGGCTGGGAGGGGGCTGCACCAGGTGGGCGGTGAAGGACTGGCGCTTGGAGTTCCAGAAGGCGTCGACGAAGATCTTGTTGTACTTGATGGCGATGGGGCACACGGTGGCGCCCAGGTCAAAGGCGCCGCGCTTGAACATGACGCAGTACTCATTGTTCACGCAGGTGCCCTCCGGGAATATCAGCAGCGGCGTCGTGTCGGCCGCCTGCACGTGCGCCTTCATGCGCTCCGCCACTATCAGCCGATCCTTCACCTGAGCTTTGCAGCAATGTTGACGCCTTTTAACTCCATATGATAGTAGCATGTGTCTACATCTTGCTTTTGATTAGCAAAGCATGTGCCAAAGAGACAAAGCATGAGCCAAAGTGACAAAGGGTGATGGGAATGAGGACAGCACAGTCGATATACTGTCCGGTAAGGACCTGTGCAGCAACGATCAGTCCTGGCGCCATGGTCGCGGAGCAAGACGCATTCAAACGCAGATTGAATCCTGCTTGGCAGCCATGGTGAATAGACTGCGGGGTGCTCTGTGCACAGGTGGGCTTTCAACCTCGGCAAATTTTGGACATCCTTGAAGCTTGCTGCAGTATGCAAATCAGAGGAAGGAGGCGGGCTCAATTAAGGGGCGCGCCTCGGTGCGGTTGAACCAGAGGCAGCCGAGGCAGTTGAGGACCTGGGTCTGCAGGAAGCCGACCCAGCCGGGGTGCAGCTGCATGATGACGGCGAAGGGCGAGTAGGCGCACAGGATGATGTAGTCGATCATGGACGTGTGGTTGCACACCCACACATGGTTGGGGCGGTTGACCGGGCGCGGCCCGTGATAGCGCACCACTCCTGTCCAGGAGGCCACAAACATCTGGCACTGGAACTGCACCAGCGACTGCTCCCAGCGCGACCGCCGCGCATGGTCCGACTGCACGCCATGCAAGTGGTCACTTCTCAGTCTCATGTGGTGATGCATTTTCGCGGAGCTGTGTTGGCAGGGTGAGTGCTCAGATAGTACAATCTGGGCGCTGAATGTGATTTTTGATGGGCCCATTATGTGTCAAAGGCACCCTAAGAATGTACATCCAGGTGCCATAGCATTGCACCACTTTAAGGCCCAGACACTGCCCGTAAGGAGTGCAGAGATAAGGTTAAGGGCTCAGAAGTGCCATTGCGCACAAGGGGGTTGCCTGGCGAGGCTTTCCTTCTATTTGACAGTGTGCCCATTGCGTTGCACCGCCTGGAATAACGGAATAATATGGACGATGAGTGGAGGCCCACCTTGAAGATTGCATGGACAGCGAAGAACAAAATGAAGAAGATGATGAAGCCGCCCAGCAGTACGATCAGCCTGCAGAGCACAACATTTTGCATCAATTCTGAGTATGTGAAGCAATTGACATTACTGTATTTGACGGACATAGGCGCCAAATTCACACAACAGAGTGCAGGATGGCTCACCTCAAAGGAAAGAGTATTAGGTAGCGGACAACCATGCCCACAGCCCACAAGGGGAACAAGTAGATGTTCCAGTTCCAGGGGTCAGTCGACTGGGACTGGAAGCAGCGCAGAAATGAGTCATCCACAATTGCGGCCGCTGCATCTTGTACCAGAGGACTGATGTCAAGCAGGTCCCGCCTGCAGACATTAGCATGATGTGAGACCGGTTTGTTGTGCGCCAACATTTGCTGACATGACATGCATGACCCACACATGATGCAGAACCATAAATGCATCGAAGAGGGACTCAGACGCACAGCATGGAGCTGGACTCGTGAGACAATCGTTTCTCCTCTGATTTGACCACATAGTCCTGCAGTCACAAAAAGAATCTGAGAGGGAAAGCACGTCCTACTTCATTGAGTGCATCAATCTCACTTTTCACAGATCCATTACCTCGATCGTGTTTTCAACTTTACTCTCCCGGTTTGCCGAGTGCTTGGTTCTGGACACCTCATAATCAAATTCTCGCAGGTCAGCCTGGCTCAACTCCCTATGCCTCAACCTGCTCAAAATAAAATCACAATCAGCGCAGTAGCTCCAGGTCCATCAGTTGAACAGGAGGACAATAAGAGGATGGGAAGCATCAATCTGCAGTGGCCACCGCACAGGTGTCATCGATGCTGAAAGACAGTTCAGAGATCATTCAGAATGCCACTTACCCCGACATAGCTCCTGAGAAAGCCCTGCTCGCCGCAGCACGCCGTGGATCTATTTCAGATTCGACCATTTAACAATATATTGCGGTGCTTCCATGAACTAGTGGGTTCGCTTGCTACCCAGTAAAGCCATGCCATCCGTCACGAGCCATCAAGTATGTGCAAATTATATACTGATGAAGATGGACGTTGAATATCTCTGGCACCTTTCAATAGTGATGGACAGCCAGGCTTAAATCGATGACCTTCTGCATCTGTCTGGAGTAACAACTTTGGGCCAGGAGGGGACTATTATGACGTCGACCCTAGCCGAGGAAAGGGTCGACATGGAAGATTTCAAGTCAACTGCACGTTCTCAGCAGACGAATGCAAGATCATCAGAATCGAAGTGCTAGTTGGTAACCTGTATGTTTTATCCATTGGGAAATTTAGATTCTGCCAAGCAATTCTTCGTCCTGGCTTCTCGATGTCTGATCTGTTGGACTAGAGATCTGGAAACAGCATATTCATCGTGCTCTGAATGATCTGCGCGAGCTTAGTCACCCTTTGATTCCCACATGTGAAGTGTCCAACTCCTAGTATGCTTGCTAGAAATATAGCACAGAGACTCGCAAAAGCGAGCGGCCTGCATGGGTGGTGGGCTGTGCGTCATGGATCCACAATGCCCCTGATTCGGGATCCCAGCTATGCAAGGGTTGAAAGCAGTGATATTGATTACTTTCGCGGCCTGCTTGGAGACACCGGGGTCATCACCGACAGTACAGCTTTGCAAGCTCTGAACCAGTGTGTCTTTCATTTACCTTTTGAAAAGATGCAAAGTGACTTTGATGATGATGTCAAAGGATATCAAGTAGTCTGACCCCATTGCCAATTGAGGGATACCCTGATGACAGGGACTGGATGGGGAAGTACGAGGGGAAGAGCACTGTTGCCCTTCGGCCCAAGTCTACAGAGCAGGTCTCCAAGATACTCGCGCACTGCAATGCAAGGAGACTGGCCGTCGTGCCACAGGTGGGCATAGTCATTGCACCTCTTCGTGTTCCCTTCTCCTCGCGCTCAAATTGATGCACCCCTGGTCAACTTTGATATGAAGGATTCTATGTGCTGGCAGGGAGGCAATACTGGATTGGTAGGAGGGAGCGTACCTCTCTTCGATGAGATCGTCCTCACCACAACCAATTTAAATCGTATCATCTCCTTTGACGAGGTGCGCACCCTCTCCAACGCTGCACTACATATCAGAACCTTGTTCACAAACATGCTGCATGTCCCCATAGAGAGGACAATTAAGCTGCCGTGTTGTGTCTGGCAGGTAAGCGGGACGCTGGTGTGCGAGTCTGGGTGCATTCTGGAGGAATTGGACCGCCATGTGGGGGGTCATGGATTCACCATGCCACTTGATCTGGGCGCCAAGGGCAGCTGCCAGATTGGCGGCAACGTCTCCACCAATGCCGGTGCGCCAGACACAAAATTCACTCTGCGCTGCTTGGCCTTCTTTCTGCATGACCAACATCGCCCTCTACTCCCAGTAGAATCAGTGGTGGCAGGACTATCTCGCTTGCATGTGCATTGGGCGGTGTTGAGCGAGTGTGGGCATTACATTTGAAGGGCTCATTAGATGGTTCTGGTACAGCGGTGATTGTTCTCAACTGCTTTGTCCATGGTGGCCACAGTAATAAGTAGTCAACAAAAGTAGTCTTGAAGAGTGATCTGCGATGGCTGCCAGGTGGGCTTCGGCTGTTGCGGTACGGTAGCCTGCACGGCACAGTGCTGGGGCTGGAGGCCGTGCTGGCGGATGGGACAATCGTCGACACATTACAAACGCTGCGCAAAGACAACACCGGCTACGATCTCAAACAGCTCTTCATTGGTGCGCTTGCCCGACCATTCCACACCGCAACAAAAGCATTGCCGGGCACTATCTCCTTTATAGATAGATATACTTCATAACCAATAAAATTGACAAACTTAAGGAGAAAAACCTAACTTGATCCTTATTGGCATGGTACAGGTGCGGAGGGAACGCTGGGCGTGGTCACAGCTGTCTCCATCCTGTGCCCGCCGCGGCCGTCGGCGGTGCACGTCAGCTACCTCGCAGTCCCAGACTTTGCAACCATCCAAAAGGTGCGCCCTTGCTGCTGATACTAGTATTCACATCTCTAGGATGCCGCCATGCTAAACGCCTTCCAATGGCGTGACAACATTTCTTTGAGCATCAAGGGATGCCTTCTTACCCTTACCCTTTACCCTGGCTTACTTGGAATGACAGACTTCATCTTGGGTTTCTGTGGGTACAATTGAGGTAATGACCCCAGCAGCCACTGAAGAGGGTGGTGTGTAGGTATTTGTGAGGGCGCGGCAGAAGCTGGGTGAGATCCTGTCGGCCTTCGAGTTCCTGGACCAGCAGTCGCTGGAGCTCACCCTGGAGCACTTGGAGGGCGTGCGCAACCCCCTGCCAGACACCCAAACGCCCTTCTACCTCGTGGTGGAGACCTCCGGCAGCAATGAGGCGCACGACTATGAAAAAATGGAGGTCGGGATCTCTCCACCTTGCACAATGGCCTTCATTAGTCATGCAGTGGTACAATGATGTGAGCGCAGTCTCCTCTTGGACGGGGACTGGGAATGCAAGTGACAACGCTGCAATGAAAGCTTCTCAAAAGCCTGCAAGCATAGATGATTGTTGGTCCCCACAGCGTGGTGGTGTTCGAGAGAGCACAGTCTTATGAAACAGAGTCTCTCATGATGAGGGAGTGGACCTGCATATGAAAAATCTTAGTTATGAAGGCAGCTCAATAGCCTGGGGTCCACTGGTGCAATCAGTGGACCCCCCACTTCCGCTGCCGAGAGAGATCTGTGCGGGGCGGCCCGGAAGGGCCGCCGGCCACACACGGCTGACAACCGGGTCTGCCTGCATACCCACGGAGGCCCCCAGCATCCCCCTGGTGGCCTTCACTCTTGGCATGACCACATTCCTCTTTGTACTTCCCCCCTCCCCCCCTCTCAAGCCTGTGCAAGGTACCCATGCTCAGCAATCCCTGTCAGGGTAGTTCCAGTCATGCGTGATGGCTGTTCGAGACTGGAGCGGAGGCATCAGATGCAACCTTCCAGTGCACCCTTACGGGTCGTGGCTGTTGGCTGTATACATGTTGGTCCCAGTGGTGTGAAGGGAGATTTATTAATGGGTCCAGGGGTTCTTGGAGGAGGTGATGGAGGAGGGGTGGGTGCTGGACGGCACGATAGCGCAAGACAGCACGCAGACGGCCGCCATCTGGGGCCTCAGGGAAGGCATCTCCGTCGCCCTCAAGCACGCAGGTGCCATCCCTTCCTCGACAGCAAACTCCTGTTAGTTGCTGTAGAACAGCAGCTCTCTTTCATCGCCACAAACAGAATGAGTGGATCGACTGTGTCATGCATCTGAAGCGCGCCATGCAGCGGGAAGGCTCCCTTTTGCCCAGACCTTCTTCAATTGCGGCTGGCATTTTGTGGAGCTTGCTTGCATGTTGGTCGTTCTGATGCGCAGAGTCGCTGCGTCCTTCCATGGCCATGCACCAGGAGGGTCAATATGTCCTTACCTTGAGGCTGCACCCTGCAACATCCATGAGGGACACCGAGGGCCGATTCTCATGAGGGGTCTGTGCTGCACCGGCAGGCGCGGTGTACAAGTATGACCTGAGCATGCCGGTGCCGGAGATGTACAGTCTGGTGGAAGAGACCCGGCAGCGGCTGGCGGGGCTGCCAGTGGAGGTGGTGGGCTACGGGCATCTGGGGGACGGCAATCTGCACCTCAACATCTCCACCAAGCACTACGACGAAAACATCCTGAAGCACATCGAGCCGTTCGTGTACGAGTGGACGGCCGCGCGCCGCGGCAGCGTCAGCGCCGAGCACGGCCTCGGCCAGATGAAGGCGGACTGCATCGGGTGAGGGGCTGCAATGTGGTTATAATGCGCACATAAGCTGAGGCCGTTCTGCTGTCATTGTCGTTGGGATTGCTTGCAGGTGTTGAAAACTGTTGGGCACCCAATGATGTCAGCAGAGCGATGAATTTGTTGCGTGACAATCTGTCATCTGTCTGGATGCTTGAAGGATGGCACAACAGTGGCGATGCACGCATTGTCCAGAGCTGTTAGTGCAGGAAAGTCTGAAAGATTAGTGCGTAGACTCTGAACAATGCATGCTGGTGGGGTGCAGGTACACCAAGTCCCAGGAAGCTGTGAAGTTGATGGGACAGATCAAGAGGGTGTTCGATCCAAATGGCATCCTCAATCCCTACAAGGTCCTGCCACAGGATGGGGCGTCCAGAGGCGACCATCACGCAAACGCTATGGCGGCCTAGATTGTGCCACCTTTTTATTCTCTGAATGTGCACCACCCGTTCTTTCAAATTGTGAGATGCTGTATTGAGCATCACTCATAACAATGTACTCCTATATCTAACGTATTCACTGGATATTGTACATGTCCAAATGGACTGATGAGTTCTATAAAAAAAATCTGACTCTGTGATTCCCGCCATGGGGACTCAAGTGCCTTTAGTTGTCTGTTGAAGCCATCTGACAAGTTGGAGTAGAATCGTCGTAAAAGGAATCAACCTGATGTGGGTGTGACCACTAGACATATAACATCTACTAGACGTGCCTTGAAGACACAAGTCTTTCACCAGACGTTCCTCTAGATTTGGCGGTGTACTCAAGCATGAGCATGGCAGGTTTGCTAAAGCTTAGAGAACCATCCGATCGGCTGCTCGACCCACAGCTTGATGAGATGATGCGCAATGGCCCACGGCGGTGGAACAAAGAAGTCCAGATCAGCACCAAGCTTGGCATCTCCGCCTACAACCAGCACCATTCCTTCATCTGATCAGTTAAAGCAAACTCTGTCACATCGACGATATATCTCCGACAGCCTTCTGGCAGAGAGCAATAGCCACTGAGTGCTGGAAATGTCCTGAAGCCCTTCATTAAGGGCCGTCTGAATGTTTGTAAACCCAGTTCAAGTGATGTGATGTCAAGAGTTGCGAGAGAGGTCGGCCGCACCCAGCAGGGGGTTGTCAGCATTGGAGCTGCTCTGCACAGCCTTGGCCACTTGGTCCCGGTGGATCCACCTGACCTCATCCATTTCGCTCCTGTCCACATGCAGCTCATCGCTGGTGGCCTTGGCCACGCACCCTATCATCAGCTCACAAGAGCCGCCGCGGCCTGCAACCAAAACGCCGATGCTCATCTCCCAGCACCAGCATTTCCATAGGCAAAGTTAATCTTCTGGTGGCTGCAAGGCACAGTCGGCATGCCCAACAGCATGTCCAGTTCTGCGCCAGATCGCGGCGAGCCATGGCATGTGCCTGATCAAGTCAATGATCCTTCCTCAATCATGCTTGTAAAATGTCACGGCAGTAGAGGTCAGGTGCAGGGGCACACCGACAGGCCAGGGCTGCGATCCCAGGATTTGAACAGCGCCCACTTGCACGCCAGCCTCCTCCCTCACCTCTCGCTTCACCTGTAACAGTGATTCAAATGTTCCTCGATACAAGCCCTGTGTACTGAGATGACACAACTTGGCGCATTGCCTGATTCCAGGATATTTATCGAGAAGACTCTGGCAATCGGGTACAGGATCTTGGTCATGCGCACCGCTTCCTCGATGGACTCTCCTTGCTCGATGAAGCCGGAGAGGCAGGTCAGGACAGGGCCCCTCCTGCTGAGCGAGCGTGGTCTGCCCAGCAGCGCACTCTGCCCATCTACAGATTCCACCAACATGATCGCCTGCATGTGTGCGCACACGTCCTGACCTGGAGATCTTGCCTAGCACAAAGGGATGCATGCGCAGAGATCCTGCCATTAAATTAGTGACTAGCACAACCAGAGAAGCATGCCACAGATCCTTCCCAAAAAACGCTGAGTAGCACAAAGAGATGCATGTGCACATATCCATCCCTGGCAAATGCACAAGCTCTGCAATGGGGTGACAGGAATGTGAGAGCTGGAGTTGCAGGTCCAGGTGTCATGAGGCGCACCACTGGGTCGGTCCTAGGATATTCCCTGTGAGCCGGGTCCTTCGTGCACTGCCGCTTACTGCCACTCTCTATTGACACTGTCGGCCCGCCACACTTGCCGCAGTACATGTGATTCTGTGCACAGGAAGTTTCCACAGATTGGAGAAGCTTGCATAATGTGATCTATGAACTTGTCAAGCATCAACTGATTCTGGTCATGAAGCTAGACTGAAGTACCTGGTGCCATTGGGCAAGAGCCACAGCATGCCCTGTAATTGCCAACTCTTCGACAGAGAGCTCCGCCATCAGCGAGCGCAGATCCACAAAGTCCAAGTCTCTGCCAGCTTTGAACTCTTCGAGTTGGTCTGCGCTAGGAGCCAGCACCCACTTCCAATTCTTGGTGTCCAATCCTTGCCCCAACAGGTATGGGCTGATGTCAACTTCACCTGCAGACATACCCACTGGGAAAGGCCCAGGCAAATGTCCGATATTTATTACATAATTCAGACCTTCAGGCGAGGGTACACATAAAGGTGAAGTCTTATTACCTGCACGCCTGGAAAGGACGTCGGAATAGGGCTCATAGGCCAGATTTTGTAACTCGAATTGCCTAAACCATCGAAGCTCTGTCTTTGGTTTGCGCCAAACCACAACCTTGCCGTTGGAAACAACCAAAAACAGGGATTTGGGGAAGGTATCTTCTAAGAAATTCTTGTCGCGGCGTTCTGTGATGCTTCTATTAAGATTATTGGACGCAAAAGCTTGAGGTGTGAGTGATTTCTCCATGATACGATATTGATCTGTCTGGATCACTAGAGCTGTTTGTCTTGCACACGACAGTCTAGGCTGCGTCTCAGGCAAATACCTCGTTCTGTTATTGGAAATGCAATTAACAATCCAACTACTGTCCAACTTTGTAGGACGAGACATCTGCAGACAATTAAACTTCCTGTTGTGGCATGCTTATATGATGCTCTCGTCCACCTGCCTGATCAGGCCGACTTCTCTCCTTTTCTGCATGCATGCAACTCAGATCTGCACATCATCCACTGACTATTATCCCTGCTCAATTTGAATGATATCTAATAGGTCCTCTCACAATGGCTATTACAGGATGAAGCCGGGAGCATAAAAACCCTGCGATATCGTTGACGCAAGTAAACTTATCACTGATTGAGTGGCACTTCCGTCATGTTTTCTGGGAAGTGCACTTCAGGCATGTCTCTATGGCACTTTAATGGCAGCATACAATTTACATGGAGTTCCTCCAATTCAAATAATGTCATCATGCCCATGATACTCGATCACAGCACCGATTGCATGCTGGCAGATCATTGCAATTGTCAGCCAGCTGGGCACCAGTTCAGCAATACCTATCATGCAAAGACTGCAATGGCAGTCCTAGAATCATATACAGGGCTCCAAATGAATCAACGCATTAATTCTAGTAGCCTCATAAAGAGACCCTCGGTATTGCTAGAGTGAGAAACAACACTAGAAGATCTTTCTGCAGACTTGAAGAAATGGGCATACCTGGGCTACCTAGCACATCTAGTTATAACTGTAACTAATGCAGATGTCACCGCTTTACAAAGCTGAGCTTTGTAACCGCCACAATAGCACCAACCCTGAAAGCCAGCACAAACGCTAGCAGCACGAGAATGACCCAGCCTCTCCATTCGTAGTAGAAGGCGAAATGGTCCCTGATGTAAACATCCACCTGCACGCACATTGCCCCTCAGTAAGACGTTGCAAAGTATCTCAAGTCACTCCTGCACGATGATACATGCAGTGTCCTGAGGAAGCAATGCAGATGGGTTGTTGCCTCACCTGAGTCACAGTGCCATTCTGGAGCGTCATGGGCTCCTGGACATTGCCCAGCTGCGTTGTGATGAGCCCCCAGCAAGACCAGAACACTGGGCACAGCCACAGGTACCATGACCACCAACCCTGCACAGCATACAATCATGCATTCAGCTCTTCAACACCACCAGAAAAATCTCACGACAACCAAAACAAGTCCAGAAATGCAGAAAATCTGCCCACCGCCCCACCATTACTGGATTGGCAGCAGCGGGAGTCAAAAGTAAAGACCGGGGTTGGCAATTGCATGTTGAGCAACAGAGAGAAAAGTGGGAGCAGGTAGAATTTGGAAATGTGCGCACCGGCATCTGGGGCAGGGTGATAAGGAAGCCTGAGAACAGATTCCAGATGGCATAGAAGAGCGTGGAGGCCACCGAAGAGATTTGCAGGTTTGGGCTTAGCACCACTGCTAGCAGCCCATAGAAGGTGTAGTACAACATGGTCAGCAGTGTGAACAGCAAGTACCAAAAGAATTTTCCTGCAGACAACAGAATTAATATTCAGAGTGCACCCTTTTAACAGGCGCGGTGTAATATAGATTCTGATATTGGCAAAAACCAAAAGACTGAGACATTTATCTGGCCAATGCATTTGCAGGCATGCTAGCATGACAGCAGATATCGCATAGCTTGGAACACAGTGATGAAGTGACCGCACGGAGATGTTTCTGACCTGCTTGGAGCTCGAAGCCCATCATGAAATAGGTGATCAGGGACCAGATGACAGTCTGCACTACAATATAAGGCAGCTCCACATCGCCCTGAGCCAGCGCGTATGGGAAGCTGGCATACATGCCTGCAAGGAAAACAAGTCTGAGCACCAATTGAGCATGCATGGTACACTAGGTAATCGTCAACGAGCACATTCTGGATGCGGAAAAATGTAGATCCAGCTTATGACAAGAGCAAGTGCGTGCCTGCTGCCTTCTCTCGGTGGAAGACTGTCCTCTCAATGGCAATGACAGGCTGAACTGTTGCCGAATTGACAAAGCCGATGATAAGAGCTGCCAGGTACTGGGAAGCTGCCACCTGCAGGACCCCAAGCTCCGTAGTCCTGTGCAGTGAAATACACACAGCGGTCAGCATGGGATTGCATGCATTTATCACTACAAGCATTCAGTAATAGCACGAGAGGGTAGAGGGCTAAATTCAGTGTCCCAAATCCTCCCCATGATGTTGCATGATGGTGTCGTCATAGCAAAAATGTGCTGACAGGGTAAAAGCCCACCTGTTGGCGCCAGCTTGCCAGAAGGCTGCGCCCATGAGCACAGCAAAGATGGCAGTGAAGGTGAATCGGACGGCGTTGTAGGAAGGGTAGCGCCAGTACGCAATGGTGTTCTTCTTCAGGATGATCAGGTATTGGTTCAGCAACGGCTGCGCATGCTCTGAGTCAAACGCCAGCGGCTGTGTGCCGGGCTTGGGCTGACTCAGCTCCTCCACCATGTCCTCGATGGCCCTGCTCATGCACACTCACATATTACTCTCTGTGCATGAAAAGACCAGCCTAGCTCCAGGGCTCTCTGTGGATGACATGCAGCCAGGCCATGCAATGACTGCTTCTTGAAGCCAGCTTCAGTGTCCCACGGTGACTGAGAAGCCCTCCTCTCATACACAAAGGGGTCCCAGTCGAAGCCAGTATCACGCACGCAGCAAATAAGAGCCGCGCCCCATGTCATGGTGGGAGGCCTCATAAAAGCAGGTCCCAGGAGTAGCAGTTGAGGAGGCTTCAGGCCTCTTGAAGGAGGAAACAGGTAGACAACTTGGGTGGCAACTCACGCTGCGAGGTGGCTGTGGCGGTAGAGGTCGGCCAGGTCTGCGCGCAGGCGCTGCTCGGCAGAGATTGTGGAGATCTCCAGCATCCAGGTGGCTGGATTGGCCGAGGGGGAAATTGGGTCCACGCCGCGGATGGCCTCAAAGTAGCGCACCATGTCACTGCTGTGATAGCCCAACGGACCGCCATAGATCACCTCGCCGCCGCGCTTCAGCAGCAGCAGCTCATCAAAAGCCTGTGCAGCCGCGCACGCAAATGCACCTCAGAAGGCTGGCTTCCCTCTATTCAGGTCTTCTCTTGAGGAAAGACATGCAGAACATCCATCAGCCTCCCGTTTTCAATTTGTGTGAGCCCGGCATGAATCGGGAGCATGACTGGCTGCTTGCATGTGGCGCGGTCGGACAAAATAGACATGCATGGGAGGAGAGCAGAAGAGTTTATACGCGCCTCGAAGACGGCAATGGATGGCTGGTGGATGGTGCAGACGATGGTGCGGCCGTTGGCAATGTTGCGGACAACACGCATGACAATGTTGGCCGCCCGCGCATCCAGCCCTGCGCACAGCGTTGACATGTGAGCTCACACCCCTGAAGCGTTCCCCTGTTTGATCTAAGACTCGGCCTCGCATTTCCTGCTGGCCTTGAAGACCTTATGGCATGTGGATAGGTGCGCACTCACAGCTGCAGCACTGCATGCGTTGGCTGTGGCTGTTTGGGGGAAGCACAGTAGATCATGACCGGCATTACTCAGGATGATGTTTGCCACGGTATGCCTGGCATGTGGATTGGTGGGCATTCACAGCTGCAGCACTGCATCCGTTGGCTGTGGCTGTTTGGGGTAGCTCAGGTGCTGCATGTGTCAGGATCATGTTTGCCATGGTATGCCTGCTATGTGGGGAGGTGGGTGCCTGAGGTGGGCTCGTCCATAAAGACGGCGCTGGGGTTGGCGACCAGTTCGACGGCGATGGTCAGGCGCTTGCGCTGCTCCACGCTGAGGCCGCTGGTGCCGGGCAGGCCCACCAGCGCACTGCGCAGCGGCATCAGCTCAACCAGCTCCATCACCTGGCCAAGCAGCAAGTGTCGATCCTTCTGAGTCGCTGCAACCTCAGAATTGACTTCTAGCAGAGGTTGACTGTGCATGCAGTAGACTGCTGCAGAGTTCCTCTGCCTCATCCAGTAAAGGAAGGCTATGTAGACTTTATCATTAGTCATCATTCATAGAATGATGTACACTAAGATCAGAGAGCACAGGAGTCCAGCATGTACAGTGCTGTATCTCACCTCGTGGATGAAGGCCCACATGCGCTTGTTATTGATGTCCTTTGACAGGCGCAGGCGCGCAGAGAACCACAGCGCCTCCTCAACTGTCGCCTGCCAGGACACCACATGGTCATGTCAGATTGCACTGTTGCCACTATGATGCATGACTGCAGAATTCGCAATCAGCCATGGTGCTGTCACAGCAGGACCTTGGTTGTAGGCTGAGCACACTGGAGCAAAGGTGAGCTCCACAAGCAGATTTTGCATAGCATGATAATGGCGTACAGGAAGATCATGCCTGTGGGGAGTGGATGTCGCTCTGCTCCACGTAGCCAGACACCCTGGCAAACGTCCGGTGCTCCTGGGGGAAGCCATTCACCCGAATGTCGCCCTCGATCCTCCCAACTGCATGCCAGGACACATTCTTGGCAATGAAATGCACACTAGGCTGCCTCGCATTAGATGTCCAGGGCAGACTTGCTCCGTATATGTGGGCAAAATTGCCATGGAGTTCTGACAGGAATATCTATCAACATTTCTTCATTGAATACCTGTCGAGTATGGTAATGCATAGTGTGTGAGCTGTCACCATGGACTATTGGAGATTGTCCATGGTGACAGTTGGCCATCGTTAATTCTGTTGGTCCCCTACCCAGCGGCATGGGTTCAAGAGCAAACGAAAGAGCGGGCTCACCAGTCTTTCGTCCCGCAAGGAGATCAAGGAACGTGGTTTTGCCGGCCCCGCTGGCGCCCATGAGCGCCGTCAGCACGCCCGGCCTGAAGCACCCGGTGATGCCCTTCAGCAGCTCCAGCTCCTTTACCCCGGCAGCCAGCCCCTTCGCATGCCCCTGTCATACCATACAAGCTCACTCAGCAGGTACTAAATACCCTATCATTCCTCTTGCAAGAAAGCAGTCCACTTTGACCATGAAATGGTCAATACTGAGAACACATGCCTTCTGTCAACCTAGTTTTGCAGATTGCATGGCATTGTTGGCATGCATGCCACAAACAGACATCACAGAAGAGCTCCGCACGTTGTGATGTGCTTTTAGTGTGTTTACTGTGAGCTGGGAGGCCCTGTCTCACCTCTGGGATGGGGACAAAGTAGCGCACGTCCCGGAAGCTGACGGTGACCTGCATGAAAGGCAGCACCATGCCGTGCGAAGCGCCCTGCACCACCTGCTGCGACTCCAAATCCGCCACCTCAGCATTTCCATTGGTCTTGGCCCCGTTCTGGCCAGGTTCAGCCAGCAACCCATTTGTCTTTGCATGCACCTTTGCCTCCCCTGCAAAGCAGCTCTCCGCACTCGGAACGACTTACTGAGACGCTCCTCGTCATAAAAGAAACCTTGCAGGGATTTCAGGAGAGCTGGCGTCGTGAGCACACCATTCGTGCTGGCTTTGGCTGTGTCCAAAGCAGGCTGATGGTTGCTCACAGAGGCATCCTCTTCCCCGGGCTCCTCCACTATTGCCTTGCCTCCTTGGAGCTCTGCATCCATATCGCACACAGTTTGACAATCACATCACAACAGCTCGACAAAGAAGAACTTCACTGAACAGAAAGCTAAAGTTCTACGGGTGATCTGCCACAAGACATTCATCAAAGCACAACTGTCTAGTGAGTTCAGTGCTCATGCAAGAGCAATTTACTGGTGAATTTGGTATCTATTGGCCCTATATTTTATGGCCCTAGGTATGTATCTATCTCAGATTCTAGGCACAAATTATTAGGCTGTGCCACCCACCATTGAGAACGCGAAGTGCAATGTTCAGCACGATGTTGCCAACAATTACGTAGCCGATGAGGATGCCTATGGCGGCCCCAATCCACCAGGAGCGCGTGTCCAGGTCATTCGCCTGGAGAATGGCTGTGCCCAGAGGGACGGAGGGGTTCCCTGGCGTGGGCTTCTGCCAGCGAGGCGCTGAGAACTCTGAGATTGTGACCGCCTTGTAGGCGTAGGTGAGTGGGTTGATCCAATACGCCCAGATCAGCCAGGGACCTATGTTGCCTGCCAGCATGGGCATGAACACTTCACATGACATGCCCACACAAGTTTCTGCATTCAATTTCTCTTTTCTGTACGCCCACCCTCAGTACAGTCTTCAAGCACTGCTCACTTTCTGGCAAGATGCGTCCAGCAAAGACTTCATCAGGCCATGTCAGACAGACGGTCAAGAACAGGTGCTGTAAGGGGTGAGACATGCAGATGGGTTTGCACTGGTGATTCGGTGCAGGGATTTGTCGTGCAGGGGTGAGGAAAGGGGTCTCACTGTAGCTGATGATGAAGCCGCACAGCATGAGGCTGTAGGCAATGTAAATGAAGGCCACCACATTGCACAGCACCACAGCCCTGCCGATGGCCGCAGTCGCCCTGAAGATGGTGATGGAGGTCTGGTTGACCAGGCCATGGATCAGGAAGTACAGGAAGAACCTGCACTTGCAATACCTCGGATCACTTTTGACTCCACTTTCTATCCCAGTGTTTATGCTGGCTGGCCTCGCTCATTAGGGGACGATTGCAGCCCATTATTCCTAGTAAGGCCACAATGCAAAATGGGAAGGGCACATGCATAGGAGAGGTTTTCATTGAGCTGCTTCCGAGTTTACTGTTATTTCATAGGTGTTGTGGTGAGGAGGATATGCTAGCAGACACTGAGGGAGGGAGTTGCCTGCCAGGGTCGGGGGCGAAGCCCACAACAAAGTATGTCATTACAGTCCACAGCATGGCTGATACGGCTGAGAGGGGGATGCGCAGGAGGATGGTGGGCAGGCTGAAGCTGGTGACTGGGTAGAAGAGGTTGCTGCGCTGCTTGTAGAACACGCTGATGTTGCCCAGCTGCACAGCCAGCCAAAATTACTGTCAGAGCGAAGTGTTATTGATTTGCAGCTGGTGGGCATTGATTAAGCAGAAGCAGGCTCAGCGGTCTTGCCATGTGCCATTGTGATTAGCTGCACCCCTCATGACACGCACTGTGAAAAGCACGCAACACGCCTCTGTACAGGAGCCACAAACAAGAGAGAAATGAACTACGAACAGGACTGCCACTGGGGAGGACAGGTGGGCAAGGGGGCTTACGGTGATGGAGAGCTCGCTCCAGGCAGAGGCATTCATGAAGTAGATGCCAAAGAAGATGAAGGCGAGGAACTTTCTGCCGTCCTCCAGTGTATCTGTCGGCATGCGCACCCGCAGAAATACCGTAGCCGCCGCAAATGCCACAAGCGCCAGCTGCATGCACACCGCACAACGCTCAGACATGCCCACAGGGCTGTATAGTCCCACTTTCGTGCATTTTGCTGTAAAACATGGGGAGCTTGCGAGCATTGGAGACCCTGTCCGAGATCCCCTGGATGGAGGAAAAGAAATGTGGAACAAGAAAAAGTAATTTCGGACAATATTGCCGGCCCAGACAGGTGATGAAAGGGCTAAGCACCTGGGCAATGCGGAAGAAGTAGACGAATCTGTGGCGGGACATGAGGATGAACTCGCGCCGCATGCACGCCTTCATGCTCTTCCACGCAGACAGCGCATGCCTCCTGTGCACCAGCGCCTCCCAGCCTGCCATTGGACACTCTCCCCTTCAGTCCAATTTTCAATGCTTCATATTGCATTCAACTCTCTTAGAAAGGTGCTCCCCATCAATACCAGTGATGCCCAGCAAGGGAAAGCCGTGACATCTTCCTTGCACGACCGATTGGCTGATGTGGCAACCATCTTGCCCGAGACACCGTCTGATTGAGTACCAATAGGCGAGATAGCCTGAGATATTGTGCCAAGAACAACAGACCTTCCTTGGTGTGCACAGGGGGAGAGGCGGCTTCGGCGGCAGCGGCCTGGCCGACAGGGGAGTGATGGAATGCGCGCGCCATTTCGGCGGGGGGAATGAAGCGGTAGGTCTTGGAGGGGTCTGCCCAGTACTGGCGCTGATCCTTGCGCGAGGTGATCTCCTGCAGGAAGTCGGCCGTGCCCTTGCGCGGCGGCAGCCGAAAGCCCAAACCCTCAAAGAAAGGAACCACCTCCTCCTTGGGGCCGTGGTACACCAGCAGCCCTGCCGCAGCCACACTTGCTTGTCATGGGGGATTCCAGGAAGTGGATGCAGCCATGCATTCCTCAGAAGGCTCACTGAAACAGTGCAGGACAGATGATAGCAGGCTGGGGTTGAACAATGCACACTTGTCGGGAGAAGATGATTGTACCTTCAGCCAGGAGCATCACGTCGTCAAAGAGGTTGTAGGTCTCCCGCTGCGGCTGCAGCAGGCTCATGCACACCGTGCTCTGCCAGGACATGACAAAAACTGTTCAGGATCAACGGCGCCCCAGGTCTGCTTGATAACAACTAGTGGGTTGGGTATCAGAGGCAACAGCGTCGTTGACGGATAATCTCAGGAAGATTGGCCACACCTTTCGCAGATGCACCATGTTGCGGATGCAGCGCACAATCTGGTAGGTCGTGCTGCTATCCAAACCCGTTGAGATCTCGTCCATGAACAGAGTCTTGCATGGGCCCACCACTATCTCCCCTATGACAACCCCAATCAACTAATGTTTAATCCATGATGCTCTACATTCCAGAAATGCATGAGCATTTTATGGCCGAAAATTTGATGGACAGTAGAGAACTTGCCTGTAGTCACTCGCTTCTTCTGGCCGCCGCTGATGCCCCTGATCAGCTGGCTGCCGATCATAGTGTCCGCGCAGACCTGCATCCATGACAACACAGTCAGAGATGTACTTCAATCACGCCACCGCACATCATGACAAGGCATCACACCCATGCTGAAACTGAAGCACATCATGACAAACAGGGGCGAATACAGTTATTCAGAGGCAGCTGTTGGAACATACCTCGAGGCCAAGCATGCGCATGACGTAATCTGCCATGATGCTGTGTCGTTTGCCCCGCGCTGCGCTTGCTCTCATGAAGGAGTCAATCTCCCAGTCCGGCTCTATGCCCTGCTCCTTCTCCCGCTTGCGCAGCTCATGGATCTCATCTGCATCATCAACAGCCTCGGAGCTCACAACAGGAAATGTCCATACACACTGACACATGCTTCATGTAAATGTGAATTGAACATCGCCCCACATGACACGGAATGAATAAAAAACAGGGCCCAGAGAGGGCTGGGACGCACCAAAGCCGGCGCCCTGCACGCGCGCGGCAAAGTCGAGCGTCTCGCGCACGGTCAGCTCGGCGATGTGGTTGTCCACCTGGTCCACGTAGGCGGAGGTACGCCCCACGACGCACTCATCAAAGCCATACCCATTAAAGGTGACCTTGCCCCGCACATCCAGGTCGTCCTTCCTGAGCTTGCCCGACAGCGCCTTCAGCAGAGTGGTCTTGCCCGAAGCCGGCGGCCCCAGCAGCAGCGTCAGCCGCCCCGGCTTGATGGTGCCGGTGAGGCCCTTGAGGATGCTGATGTTCTTCTTTGTGCTGCGCATCAGCCGCAGCCGCTGCAGCAGCCCCTGCCGAGCACACGATGAATCTGTGGAGAGACTGCAGCTGAAACTAGGACGCATAGCAGGTGATCTGGGCACACACTCAAGGCAATGCAATTTTGCTGAATGAAGATGTATGATAAAGCAGTGAAGTAGCCTACCTCCACCCAATTTCTGTAGGCATTGAAGATTGACGGCAGCTCGCGGCCAGCCGCGTATGCTTGAGCATCCACTTCCAGCCCCTCAAATCGCACCTCCACCGATGGCAGCTCTATGCCCACCCTGCACTGGGCAGTTATATCTTGCGAGCTTGTCCTCCTAAGGAGGACCTGCGAAGAGAAGCATGTGTGCAATGGAATTTGTTTCTTCGATACAGGAGGAGGTGAGCACCTGTCCAGCCTGGAGCGCACTTTGCGCAGGAAGAGCTCGTTGTCCATGTCCTTCGTCTTCAGGGCCATGTCCAGGATCTGGGTGCGCTGCTGGAAGTTCAGGCTGTTCAGGGGCACCAGCTCTACCTTCCTGTCATGCCCACTCTCGCTCCTGGGAAGGACTGCCACCTGCATGCATGATGATATTCCATCATGGCCCCGTTTTGCTGGCAGCACATCATGCAGGGGCGGACAATACGTTCTCGAAGCTGATGCATGTCACTGATGTCACGCACCTTTGATCTCATGGCAGGGTCCAAGTTGCCTCGAGCAGCCTGCAGGATGGTCAAATAGCATCAGCGCTAGCAAGAAGCTCTACTACATCAGATTTTAGGTGTCTTCTGATCCTAACACGGAAAGCCTGAGCGGCTGTAACATTTGACTGCCTGACATTCAGTGCTACCTCATGCACAAGGATGCATGCCCACCTTCATGAGCTCCTCAAAGTCGTCCAAGTCATTGTTGTCCTGCAATCTGCCAGGAAATTCTTCCTCTGCAGGGTCGATCCTTTTCCAAGAAATCGACGACCGCTGCTCAACCACATCGTCTTCTGCAGATTCTGAGGCCATGCCGCTAGTCCAACGTTCACGCCTTTCCCCTGATAATGCCGTGATCGGCGCAGTCTGACAGCTCTTTTGTGATCGTCTCAGTGATAGGCAGAGGACATGCCACTAAAGTGGAAATTGATCAAGCCGTCTCCCTGTATCAATACCAGACGACCCCTTTCAATATGGGGAAACAGCAGGATCACATCGTGCAGAACGACTCAAAGCGGTAGCATATCGGTCAAGATTTTCTTGATCGTAATGAATACATTCATGCCGTCAGGAAGCGAGGAGAAGCGCATACGAGACGGGACTCCTTCTCGTGGTGTGTTATGACTCAGGAATTTCTTACGTCATGGAGGGGTCCGCGAGAAATTTGTGGGGTCTTGCAAAACCTACTCCATCTTCGTCAGAATTTCCTTGAAAATTTCACATCACACTAGACATCCTGAGTACTTCTGTTGATCAGGGAAGTCGGACCTTCTGCGCATGTGCACAGATAGTTAGGAGTGCAGGCATGTCAGAGGTCTTTGGTAACCGTGGTCATGCTTCGATCATCCATCGATCGACTTCCTGCACTACATGCCAGGTCATGATATATCAATAAAAGGATTTTTTTTTCTAATCCTCTAGGCTGGTGATGGATGCTGATGCTGTAAGAAAGACCAGGGAACATTATAATAGTCACGCAAACGTATTCGTCGACCGCGATCAGGTTCAGCTTTTCACTCTCGCCATAATGGGATGTGCAGCTCTACATTATTGCAGTGGTACAATAAAAATCATGAACATAGGCCTCTGATGTTGAGCAGTTGTCAGAGAGCTCATATTGTCATGCCAATGCTAGCACTTTGTGACCTGCAGGCCCTCCTTGCGCGTCGTCAGGGCGCAGCATTGCCTCTGAAAGACTTCCACAATGACATCAAGCGCAGGATGATATTGAGGCAAGTGTAATGATGCAACAGCACAGCTGCATGAAGGCCATGCATGTGAGTGGGACAAGGTTTGCTTCAACCGGGCCTGTCTCTTGAGCAGATTTGCCGGGGAGGCGGACAGTCTGCTGGACTTTGCTTGCGGTCGAGGCGGTGACATACACAAATGGGCACGAGCGAAGGTCAGCCCCTCTACCTGCAAGGCTTCCCTCAATGCGCAGCTGATCTGCACTGCCTCCTCAAGCATTGATGTAATTGTAAGTGACGATTCCCGGCTGTACAGATCAGGTATGTAAAGGGCGTTGACCTGTCCCCTGGGGAAATTGAGGAGGCAACAAGGCGGTTTGCCGAGCATGTCAAGCAACGCAACCCCAGGCAGCAAGGCAGGTCCAGCATTCCACCGGACATAGCTTGTGCTGGACATCTGGTTGCAGCTCATTCCTGCCAAAAGAGTTCCTGCTAAACTTCACCGTATGATACAAAAGGTTGAGTGTGCCAACCAGGTCCCCTTCTGGAGGCGGAGTTTGTAGACTCAGACCAGCTGGGCCTGTCATTGTGGAGGGAGCCGCGGCAATACGATGCAGTGACCTGCATGTTTGCCATCCATTACTTCTTCGTGACTGAGCGCGCTCTGGACACCTTCCTGCACAATGTTGCCATCAACTTGAAGGATGGTGGGTGCTCAGGGAGTCAGGAAAATGTCTGAGAGGAAGCTTGGCAAGGCTCCAGACATGCTGACTTTTTAAGAATGTGACACAGCAAGGATGGCTCCATTGTCTCTGTGTGTCAGTCAAACGGGGGTGCTTGGCGCTGGATGCATCTTTGCTTGATCTCCTGGGTGTTGGTGCAGGCGGGCACTTCTTTGGGACATTCCCCAGTGGGAAGCGCGTGCAAGACACCATCTTCAAAGCCAAATCCTGGCCTCAGTTCAAGGCACCCATGCTCAAACTGCAGGCGCTTTGGAAGGGCCAGGCTGCGCCCTTCGGCTGTGCATACACCTGCGCAATTGGCGACACTGTCACACAAGGCGTGCAACTGCAATTTTGATGCTGCAAAGTTTTTGCATGAATGAGCTCTGAATGAGTGCTGGGTCCCATGATCATGTCTGTCAATCTGACTAGTCGGGGGTGCGTTAATTTGTGCAGGCGTTGGAGCTGCAGAGGGGTCCTATGAGTATCTTGTGTTCAACTCCACGCTCATTGGAGTGGCTGCAAAGCACGGCTTGGAACCCATCACTGACTGGAGGGACCCAGAGCTGGATGACTGCTTTGATGAGGTGAACTCCACGTGTCCAGAATATGAACATAATCCACAAGCACGTCTGTTCTGGAGGGCGCCGTGATCTGGCACTCCAGTATGGCAGCCTTTTTTTTGACCTTTCTGGGAGCTGAGGTGACACTTTTGTAGGCTGATGCCCAGAAGCCTATCAAGCACTTCCACCCCAGGTTCCCCAGCAACTCCGACCCGTCTCTAGCGCAGGCCAGCGCACTGTTCGCTGCGTTTGTGTTCCGAAAAACAGGTAGGTAACAAGCGCCCGCTGCTGCAGCCATGCAGAATGATGGTCCGACAGTTGTTGCTGCAATGATGGACATCCAGATTGCATGCACAGTGCTTCGAATTCATGACACTGCATGATGGAGGGCATTGAAATGGGAGTCCATTTCATGATGCAGGGGTTCAAGGCAGCCGGAAAGAAGCGGAAGGATCTGAGGCCTCAGATAGAAAGCGGAAGCGAGATGAGTCACAGACTGCCAGCACACCCCAGCCTCCCGCAAGTGTGAAACTAGACAGCGCAGCGCAGCGAGATGCGGTCGACTGGGGCAAATCTGAAGGCTCGCAGGCCTTGAAGGAAGCTGCCAAAGCTGTGTCAGCATACAAACGCCCCAAGCCCAGGGAAGCCCGGACAGGTGCCCAGGAGAAGGGATGATGAGGCAATCGAGTAGTGTTGAAGTTGCTTTTGGAGTTGCAGAGTTCTGACTGCTCGAGAGATGTAGAGAAGCTGTCAGGAAGCGCCACGTGCCAATTTTGAAGTTGTAATTTTTCTTGGACGACGATGGTCAATGTTTTTGTCGTTAATTTACTTTGGATCGCTCGAATATCAGCGAGATCATTGCATATATCTCATACAGACTTTCAGGAGCTCTGTTATCGGACTGACCGAGGTGGACATTTCTGATCACTCCCAGATCGGTCTTGAAAACTGAAGCTTTATCTCCCATCAGTCCTCAGCGTATACCGCAGAGGACATACAACTTTTGAATTCCTCCTGACCATCTTCTGATCAGAGCCCTTTTAATGACCTCGGAGGTCCTTCTGGCCAGCGATGGCCTTCCACCACCGTGGAACGAGGCAAAACCAGGGCGTCCCCTTGTAAGTTCCGTCCTACAAAGCAAAGATATTTTACAAGCATCCCAATTGAGTTAGACTTGACATACTGTCTTTCCATTGCGGAGGGTTCCTGAGATGGACTGACCATCTGTGTTTCAGGTAATGTCACATCGAGCTGGTGGGAATGAGGCCCCTGAGAATACATTGGCAGCTTTGAGGAGCGCAGAAGAGGCTGGATCAGGGGTGATGCTGCTTTTCAGAGAAAGGAAAAGTTGCATGATTGCATTGATGCGCTTCACAAGGAATATCGTTCTCCACTGGGCTGCACCAAATCCTCTCTGGACTGCCCTGCAAGCCACATCATGTCCTAAACTATGAAATACTTTTGGTTCAGATTATGCAGATGGACATTCTTCCAACGTCAGAGGGCACCCCGGTTGTTTTCCATGACCTGAACATGAAGCGTGCAACAGGCCTCGACGCAGACATTCGACTGGTATCCACTTGTCTAAATTGGCAGCGACTGTGCTGCAGCGTTCTGATGTTCCAGTTTCAGCCTAGGGAATCACCTGGCTTCCAATGCACGATGTCTGCATTCCCTATCACTGCATGGACTGGCATTGGTGGCCGTGCAGGTTCCTGAGGAAAAGCTTCCCCAATATAAAGAATACCTGAAGCCTCTTCTTGACTTTGGCGACATGCCGCGAATTCACACCACCGAGTTCAAAGATGGCAGGCACATCCCAACCCTTGTGGAGCTCCTCAACGAGGTGAGCCTACCAACCAAACCTTTGCAGCATTGTTTGCAAACCATTTGTCCTCTGTTTTCTTCAAATTCATGAAAGCTTTCTTGCATGAGTACACTTAGAGCATCAGGCTCTTTCTCTGATGTAGGCGCGACCTGACACCTATATCCAGTGTGAGATATGGGACGAGAACAAGGTGTGCTCTTTGCACCGCGCCTGCTGTCATCCTTGCAAATGCACAGGTGGACCATTGCAATTACTGGCAGTGCATGTGGACAGGAGCTTGTTGAGAAGGTGGCGCAGCAGATAAGGAAGGCTGGCAGGGCCGACAGGGTCATACTGGGGTCGCCATCCAATGCCAAGATCTGGAAGATGTGTGGGGAGGCCCTCCCAGAAGCCTCGCGGATTCTGCCCAACAGCGAAGTGCGCACCTTTTCACCTGGATCCCTGTGTCATTCCTGCACTTGAATGCCCAGATCTCATGGAGGATGTCGCAGCTGTTTGTCATTCACATACTCCATGCAGCTTAATGTCTGGCTGTTTCATGTTAGATGCTGTGCTTGGGTTTGAAATGTATGCAGGGTACTCTGACAGAATGACCATTCTCTCATGAGCAACCTCACTGACAAGCATATCTGCTCATGTTCAACGAGCTGCAGATGTCATGCAGGTGTACAAGGTGTATGCAAGGTACTTGACGGGCACAATCAGATGGTGGACTCCGCCACAGGGCACGGTGTTCAACATCTCGCTCTTCACCGGCTGGGAAGAAGCCCTCATCGAGCACATTCCCTCTGGATGGCAGCGGCTCAAATTCCAAGCCATTATTAAATTCCAGAAGTGGCTCATGCCCCGCCCTGGTCTGTTCAAATGGCTCAATGTAGGCTCTTTCAGCCTCCTCCATTTGCCTCATCTTCATATGTGCCTGTGAGATCGTGATACAGGCGACCTGCCATCTGACATGCCCAATCACACCATGAAGATGCATGTCAAGCAATTCTCAAGGGCAATCCTTGACTGTGAAAATTTGATGCATATTTGCTGTGTGATTGCAGGCGCACGGTGTACCTGTTCTGGTGTACATTCTGAACCGCGAAGAGGACTGGGAAGTGGCCTTGAAATTGGATGGCATCACAGCCATCATGACAGACAGCCCGCATGCTCTGACGCAGTACCTTGATGGAAGAAGCGGTCTCCATAACAAGGACAAGTCTGCCAGCAAATGAAAGCTCCACCCAGCTGCTAGGTGCATTGCAGGGCGGCAGAAGGAAGGCTACATACTCAATCTTGTCCTGCCGACAAATGTTTCTTCTTGTGGCGCCAGTGCATGTGCTAGTGCTGCAGGTGCATATGCTTTTACAATAAAATTTCTTGTGATAGAAATCCACAGATTGTGTTGAGAGGGATGCTTGGGACAAGAAGGGATGACTGCCAGTGGGGTGTGTGTTGAGGGTGGCATGCCATGTGGACAAGCTAGGGTTTGGGCAGAATTTAGCTGGATTTGTGGAGTATTTTTGGCATTCACGACATCTGTTGGCCGATCCCTCGATCAGACGGACAGTCGGAGGCGGACACCATTCGCGGCAAGCAAATTAAATAAGGTGAAGAACAAGACAACCTGATTGTGTGGGGCTATTCGCTCCTTTGCTGATTCCGAAAAGACGAGAGATCGTATGACGAGGTACCCACAACCGGCGCACATGAGTTTGCGCTTGTATTTGTTTCATGAAATGACACCAATCAATCTTTTATTAAGTATCTTGTGGTCCAAAGCGGACGCCCGGTAACGGGTGGAAAAATATTCACTGTGCATGCTGCTTGCTGCTAGCTCCCCAGAAGGTCGCCAACCATTCGATTGATGTTGGTATGAGATTTCGGTTGATCAGCAGTTGATGTCATCATTGGTGACTTCAATGCACGATGATGTGAGGAGACTTGTTGATGTGTTATGCAGTGCATCTCGTCAAGGATGGGGAAAGAAAAGGAACACAGAAGACATGCCCACCACCCCACCGCCACAGGAGAACAAGACAAGGAACCCCAAGGCCAGGCTTCATCAATAAAAGAGACCTGGCACCCTTCGGCCGAGAGCAGACCTGACGACCCAACCCAGTCAGAGAAGCGGGTGATTGCCCGGCAGGCCTCCCACGTTTCCAGAAGCGAGAAGCACAAAGACATCCAAGATCTGGAGCGGCGCATGGCCCAGGTGAAGCACCTGTGGCATGCATGCATCTTGTGGATGCCTCGGTACTCATGCTCCATGCCCCACATCATGCAGGGGCCAAGAAGAGCACGCATGTTTGGCTGTTCTTCAACTCGTCTGGGAGTCTGACATGATTGCATGCCTGCATGCGCAGGCTGCCTTGGAAGAGACGCCCGGTGCAGACAATGGAGAGGGCCTGGAGAAGCCCGAAGACTTTGTTGGAGAGCTGGCAGAGAAGGAGATGAAGCATGCCAAGAAAATTCCCTACTACCTGGCCGAAGACGACGCCAAGTAAGCTACAGCCCTCCTGCAACGCCCCCTCTGATACTCATGCCCTGGCATGCTTGGCACCTTGGTCCAAGTGGGCATGCATTGCAATGCTGACGGCATATCAGCACTGTGGCCATCGTATGGCAATGACTTCCTGTAAAAAAAGGAAGGTATGTCTCCTCCACTAGAAAACATGCTGCAATTGAACTCCCTGGCCTCCTGCACACTTTGGCACTACTGTGCCTACTAGAAGAGTGAAGTTACTTGTCACTTCCCACGCTAACAGCTTGGTCTTGTGCTGCATCCCAGTAAGCAGGCCGAGGCGGCGCGGGAGAGGGTGGACGAAGCAGAGGCGTGTATGACAGAGATCCAGGCTCACATCAAGGATCGCAGCGGTGGACTGCATGAGCGCATGGGCCAGCTGGCGGCCGAGGAGCGGCGGCTGCTGGGGGCAGCTGCCGCGGCGCTGGAAGCCACCGAGAAGGAGCTGGCAGCTGCCAAGCAGCAGCGCATGCACATGGAGGAGGAACGCGACACCGCCAACGACAGGGAGTCTGCCTACGTGTATGAGACTGAGCAGATCGCCAAGCAGGTTGACAACGAGTACGAGTCTGCGCTGCGCGCACAGGAGCTGAAGGTGTTGCACTGGTGTTCCACGAATTTTTGCAATTGCTAACTAAAAAATTTGGTGAAAATATTAGTGTTATATATATATAGTGTGCCATATTAGTGAAAATGACCTGCTAATCCTGGGGGCAGTGTCCCCGCCATAAGAACAACGGCATATGCGCTCATGTGCAAGGCGGTCATGCCAGCCGTGCAACGGCGACTCTGAAGCACAATACGGTACAATAAAGCACAGGCTCGCAGACAAACCAAGGCTGGGAGACCTAGCAGGGTGTCCAAGGAGCATTTGCCATGAGAGGAAACCTCCCAGTAGCTGGACTGGTGATGACTGTGGCGTGCGCACAGGTGGTCGAGCGGCTGTCGGAGGAGCATTCCAAGAAGAAGCAGCCGAGCAGGCAGGAGGTGGAGCGCGAGATCAGGCAGGAGCACGACATGCTGACTGGAGAGAAGGACGCCCTGGAGGCCGCGCGCAAGCAGGTCGAACGCGCCAAGATGGAGCAGGTCCCTCTTTACTTCCTATCATGCCCTGTGCTGTGAAAGAAATGCACTTTCAGCACACCTTCTTTGATGGAGATTCCTCGCTGCCTGTTCTGACGTGCTGAAAGGGAGTTGCCTGCAAGCCATGGCGACATGTGGGCTTAGTGGAGAGATTAACGAAAATGGCCCCGGGGCTGTGTCTTCCTCTACATGTAGACTTCATGAGGAGTTGACAGATAACGCAAATGGAGGTGTTTTCTGTTTTCTATTGCATGATATTGAATACGGGACCGAGCAAGAGCCACGGTCTGCGCAGGTGTACCTGGCGGAGGAGCTGACGCGGAAGCTGGACCGGGCAGACTACGCTATCAAGGAAGCCGAGCAGAAGCTGGAGCGCATGCGCGCCGAGTTTGAGCGCCAGCTGGCGGCCGTGCGTTCCGAGGCGGCCGCCGCGCGCCGAGACCTGGAACGCCTCAGGAAGGACGCCGAGCGACAGGAGAAAAGCGCGCACGCCAACCTGTCATCCTCCAAGAGCCATTCTGACCGCCGCCAGGCCAAGCCCAAAGGAGGCCAGGCAAAGGTGAGACTGGCGCGCTGTAGACAATGACACTTGACCGGAGACTGCGCTGTTCACAGGCCATCCACCCCCAAGCAAGCTTGTGGGAGTGCATCCTCTTATTTTTCATCAACTGCTCCTGTGAAGGCCGGTGCAACTCAGTTGAAGATATGTCGGCATGCTCTCAACTAGCAAGCTCTTGTCAAGTTGCCCAACCCATCATCAACATCCCCTAGGTGTGCTGCCGGCGATCAGCATGGTGGATGCAGGTTCCGGTTCCATGGGAAGGCAATGCAGGTGCTCATTATGCGCTGTATTGAGGGGATGGCAGGAAGGGGTGTAAATTGCGCGCGAGAGATGCAGCTGAGCGCTGACATGCAATGGTGTCATTTATTGCTGCAGGGGGCCGGCAGCAAGTCAGGTGGTGGCGCAGGAAGCCCCGCAGGGGGCGCGTACCGCACAGGCAAGAAAGCCGAGGGAGGCAGCAAGGGTGAGCAAGCAAAGCAGGACAAGCCCCAGGTCAGCCACTGATTGCCACGTCAAGTCATATTTGGACACCAGGCAGCAGCACTGGGCAAAATATCCCTTGCCTGACATGGCTATGATGCGCTTGTGCCTGTCGCTCCCTTGTGCCGTCTGCCTGCCCGCAGCACATACATGCAGTCCTTCTGAATTCTCCTGCCCTAGAAGACCACTCATCTCTCCAGCATTCAACGTAAAGTACCATCTTCAGATTCTTAAAACTGCGTGTATGCAAGAGGATCTTTGACATCGCAGTTAAATGTATGGCTTGGATGTATTTTATTCGCTGTCACTCACGGTCCATGATGTGACTACATGCTAAGGACATCATGCGCATCAGCATCTCATCGTCTCGTCGTCATCATTGTGCAGGGATCCTTAGCTAAGGACACTTGTGGCGCTGCAGATCGACGAGGACGAGCTGAAGTTCCAGGAGGCGGTGCATTTCTCAGAGCCCACTGCCGACCCGGTCGTGACTGGGCTGGACATCCTGGACGAAGATGACCGGACCCCCGGCCTTGACCCAGACAAGATGGGTGCGCCTCCCCCCGTCAACACCCCTTGCATGACATAACAACACAATGCCTCATGCAGCAAGCACGTCTGCCTTGCCCTGCAAACTTTCTCCCTGCCGGATCGCACCCCGGCTGACTGGATGGTGATCCAACCATCAGCAAGGCCCATCATGGCCCTTTATGATGGCGGGGGCAACATTTGATGAGCTTGTGGTATATGTGAGGTGTGAGTATATGCATGCATGGCCAGCTCAGCCTTTGATGCATGCTTCGAGGCACTTGACGGACGGTCAGATCAGCAAGTCAAGGGGTGCCTCCTTCTCTGGTGTAGTGAAGCATCTGCCAGCAGAGCATGTGAAGGAGGCTTCGCCGGTGCCAGACTGGGACCTGTCTCCTGCAGAGGTCCCAGAAATGCACCTGTATCCCTGGCATGAACCAGGTTGGGCTCCTCAAATATTCCCCTCTCCCCACAACCACCTAGACAGTACGTCTGACTGTGCTACCTACCCACAGAAATCTTTGTAGGATTCACAAGTTCTGGGATTGTGTGTTGTCATGCATGCCATGTGGTGGCACCTGCAAGGCAGTGCAAGGGGCACAGTTGCGTTATAGGGAATGGTTGTGTGATTCAGGCGGCCAGACAGCGGGTGCCAAGTCCATGGAAGCTTCTGTGAGGGCCAAGGAAGCCCAGGAGCAGATGGCTCAGGAGGCTGAGGAGGCTTACAAGCTGCGCGAGCGCACCAAGCCCACTGCCAAAGGTTGTGTTGCTTCACTTATTTTCTCCCTTTGCTGCCACCATCCCATCCTGTGTGTTCATATGATGTCATATGGTTTTATATGCGTCGTGACTGTCAGGTTGACAGGGTCAGTATGCGCCTGATGCAGGCCACGGCAAGCACTTTGCGACAAGCACAGAACTGGATCCTGGCCAGGTGAAGAAGGCCGCCAAGCAGACAGCAGGTGTGCTGTAACACGCCCTCAATAGTAGCTTTCTACATCCTGATGAGGACTGGAAAGCGGGATGGAGAAGTTATACAGCAGACCTGCTTGTCTTGCTCTGAGTTTGGTTGCTCCTGTACACCTGACTTTGCTCTCTGCTGAATTCGCAGCGGAAAGCCTCGAGGCTGCCAAGGAGAAGGCCCAGAAGGCCAAGGAAGTTGCCCAAGACCCCGAGCGCGCCAAGCAAGCTGCGCATGAGACCGCGCGCCAGACTGCCCAGAAGACCAAGGAGGCCAAGGAGACGGTCAAGGCGAAGGCTCAGGAGACAGCACCAGGTTTGACCCTTGCATCCACCAACGCACCATGTGAGCTGCATATGATCCATGATCTATTGCCAGCATTGCAGACTGGCAGCCAATGGCTCACCGCATGTAAAGCAGGAACTGGTGCCCTAAGATGCACCAGTTCATTCTGAACGTTCTAGCTAGAATTTTAAGGTCTAGGAATTTCTGGACATGCCAAGGGGTGGCTGTAGAGCGGCGTGTATGGTTTTGTGGACATTGCTTTGTGGCTCAGTGGCTGTTGACGGCATGTGCCTTGGACAGGTGTGACCAGCAAGGCGAGGGAGGTCGCGCACAAGGCAAATGAGGCGGTCGAGGTGTCTGCACAGACCGTGGAGGACTCGCTGCGCGGAGCCGCCGGTGCCGCCAAAAGCGCTGTTGACAGCATCCTGGGCAGGCGCCCCGAGGAGTGAGGCATATACCGGTGAAAACCCTCTATAATACAGGGGAGCTGTATTAATATGTAATCAAAGTCAGCAAGATAAGAGCATCGAGATTTGGTAGTCAGAATGCAAACAAACGAAGGCTAGGTCGTTCATGGAATTCTTGGTGATGCAGACAGTGCTAACTTGCATTCGAGATGTCATAAACTCATCCTGCTGGGATGTTTAGCGAGTGTGCATTCTTGCTCTGTGAGGTTGCATCCATGATGGATCCTTCTGATTGAAGTTGTTATGCTTCTGTGGTTTGCACAATGTTTCTGGAAGCTGTTGTGCTTGAGAAATGATGAATGTATTGGGTGTTTTAGGCAATTGCTGCTGATTTGATGCTGTGTTTGCTGCTGTCAACACTCTGCAAAACACTGCAATGCAATGAAATTGTGAAAAAATCTTGGGAATACCATTGCAGTTCACTGTAACATATTGACGGTCGAAACAGACTTCGGGTCCACTGCATATAAGATCAGATGCCACTGCAACACAGCAAGCCACAAGCACACACTCCCAGTCAAGACACAGCAGCAGGCGCGGCCTTCCATCGCTGCTGCTGGCGCGTGTATTCATAGACTGCCAGGGCGCCGCTGACGTGGACATTGAGGGAGCGGATCAGGCCTAGCTGGGGAATTTCCACGCAGCAGTCCACCGCCTGCAGCAAGTTGGCTGGGATTCCTGTCCCTTCCTTGCCCAGCACCAGCACGCTCCTCTCTGGGAACTCAAAGTGCGGCAGCGCCTGTGATTCCACTGTCTGCTCCAGACCGATCACCCTGCGCCACACACACAATATCAGCATACCACTCACCTCATCGGTCGGCCACACAGTGAACGCTTGTGCCAGTAAAGTGATCTGCACATGTTTGTCACACTCATCTGCCCCTACCTAACAAGTCCCTAATGTGATGGTAGAGCCACCTATAGGCCATGAGCCCACGGGTGATCATGCAACCTCTTCCCAGAGCTGGCATACCCACCTTTTGAGACCAGCGCAGCAACGGCAAAAAATACGAGACAATTGCGGAGGCAGAGACATCCGTCGCGCTTCAAACAGCACATCTTCCTGCATTCTTTGTCGTTTTATGCCCTGACGGAACGTTTCATCCCCGGGAAGACCTCCAAAGAGCACATGAACAAGGGCCCTTTCAGCATGTGGACAAGGCCATGAAAGGGTATCAGGCCGTAGACTGGCGCACTCACCGGTATCCCTGCGCGCGCTTGTTGGAGAGCCAGGGCAGGAGGTCACGCGGGGCCACCTGCAGCAGCGGCACCCACTGCTGCGCCGTCATGGCCACTCCCACAAACGCAGCATCCTTCAGCACTCGCAGATCCGCCATCACCAGTGCCGCCGCCTGAAACACCTGCGCCCACATGCACCCAGCACTGTTCAGAACCTTTGCATGGTGGTGATCACTGCTGGCTAGAAGGTGCTAGGTGAGCACCTCGCCCCCAAGTGGCTCGAGAGTGGCGAAGCTCGCAAATGGCGACTGAGCTCTCCAGCGGGCGGCCCATGTTGCACCTGTCAATTCTGGACTCCAGTCAACACAGCTGGCTGTGGGGCATGCATGCATGGGAAGGATCAAGGAAAGTTTGCTTCTGAGGCGATGCAATGCACGACAGGCACAGATGACCGGCCAGAGGATGAAAGGATAAACACCATGCGCGTAATAATAAGATGACCACTAACAGCCGCATCAGATATTGCATAGCAGAGTCCAAGACAATGGAGAAGGCAGGGCTTGAGAATATGTAAACAGCTAGGATCCAGGCAGTGGCACCTCGCAGGTGCGGGCCAGGCCTGCCAGGTTGGGTGCCTTGTCCAGCAGAGAAGCTACCACTATTATGCCCTGCCGCTCGCTGCCGCCTGCATCCGCCCCAGGCCCACCTGCGCTCCCAACCACACGTTAGTAACCTACTACTTTACCCGATACAGGAGAATCTCATGTGATTTTAATATTAGGGTGTGCTGTGATGTTGTACATTACAGTAAAGGCCCAGCTTTGCTTTTTACAGGCAAATCTGCACACTTGCCATGTTGTCATGACTGGTCAAGTCAAGGAGGGCTGCACCTGACGCAGAGTGCTCACCGAGGACAGCATCGGCGACAGTCAGGCTCCGCTCAATGGTGAGGCTTCTGGCTGAGTCATCTTTCTTCCCTGCAGGGTTTGCCTTCCGCTGCCTGTCTGACACCGCCAGGGACTCTGAGTCCTGAAGCCCTGCGGATGTGCATGCATGCCTCTGATCAAGCTTCTCACAGGCAAGCGACACATTTGCTTCTGCCCGACCACCATCCATCAAGATCGTCTATGCCTGCAGCGCGCTACAAAGACGATGAAATGTCCTAGTGGGCAGTGGATAACATATTTTGCTGGAAGTCACCTGTGTTGGCTGCGTTGAGTTCTGTGCGCAGCTTGGCGCGCTCCTGAGCCAGGAATGCAGTCACACGCTCGAGCAGAGCCAATGGGGCGCCCTCTATGCCGGGGCCGTCCTCTGGCTTGCCCACCATCTGCACCCCCTGCACCGCCAACCTCCTTCAATGGGGCATATTGCCTTAAAACGTCTTGGTGGATCCTTGAAAGGCAATCTTCCAACACAAGAAGAGTTGACAATGCTGGCACTGATTGCCGCTTGCCCTGCTCAAAATGAGTTTCACACGCTTGGCGCTCAACCCTCTTATTTGGCCAAGGTCCTGCAGCAAAAATCTTCACGTATAGGAGTATGTGAAGAAACTAGAGCACGCACTCCATGTATCTACTCATTCTCCAGGTAGGAGTTGAGATCCTCATAAAGCCTGCCCGACAAAGGGTTTTGATAGGCGGCCTAGATACCCAGTGATTCTGAAGAACGCTTGGCCCATGTTTTGATCATCGCCCCGTGAAAGCATGGCACAGCGCAATACAAGGGATGCAAGTCTGCAGGAATTACATGTAACGCATGAGATGAGAAGCAAGCGCACAACGCAGAAGACACCACGGGGGCTGCTGGCAGTGGCCGGGTCGTAGGCGGCGATGCAGGCACCGATGGAGCGGCGCAGGCGGCGCAGATCCGCGTTTACTCCCAGGAAGCGCGCCACGGCCGCCAGCTGTAAATTCTGCGCCGTGCCGGTGGCCTCTGGGAAGCGCTCCAGCAGCTCTTGCACCACCAGCTGCGCGAACGTCCTGCCCACACAGAATTTCTTCTTTCAGCTGACTCAACCGACTCAGCACCTGCAAAGAAGCATGATGGCTCCTCCTGTTGAACGCGGGTGAAATTGAAGCCACAGCCGCTCAGTAGAGTGAGCCTGGTATTTGTATACGAACAGGAGAGTTCTGGAAAACATTTTGAGAGGCATGCGTGCATAGTGCTTAATTTTAAAGCCATCTTGATGCGGTGGCTAGGGGTGACGATGGAAGGCTGTCAAAGGGAGGGGAGTGGTGGGGCTTGCCTGAGGGAGTGGTGGTGGTGGAGGGTCCAGGGGAAGAGAGTGGTGAGCACAGGCTGCAGCAGACGGTCTCGCACTGCCTTGGGCGCATGCAGGACGACCTGCGCTGACATCAGCACGGCCGACGCCAGACCCTCCCACCTGCACGCAAACACTCCCACACCTTCATCATCTCCTCTGACACACTAAGAACATTGACCATTGTTGAATGGCAGGGCAGTAAATAACTGCACAAATCATTAGTGGGTTCACCTGTGCTCGTAGGCTGCCAGGACTGGCAGCAGGTACTCTTCCACCAGCTCTGGGTGCCTCAGCAGCAGCCCCACCAGGATGGCCTCCTGGTACTGGCGCACTGAAGGGATGTTATCGACCTGCAAACATATCATCAGCACCCCTGACTGCAAACCAGCCTTCAAACGTGGGCCACTAACCCTGAACATATGCCGTATTCAACGGCTGCATGGTAAGCATGTGGCTGTTGGCATGCATGGGAGACCTCACATGGCATGCCCGATGCAGGCAGGGTAAAGGGCACCTGCAGGGAGGACCAGATCGTGCGGAAGGTGTTCTTGACATCGTCGGCAGGGGCGAATTTGGACAGCACGGCCAATGCCTGCCATGCACGCACGCGGCTCCTGTGCACCGTGCTGCCCGTAACATAGTGCCCCGGCTGCCCAAGATCGCCGCCCGGCGCAGCCCGCCCCAGCAGCCGCCGCCATAGTGCTTGGCCGACCCTCTCTGTCCACAGACAATATCACTAGCGGTGAATTAACTCCATCTGGCATCTTGACGTCCGAGAGCGACCTTGCAGCTGTTGATTCCAAGCTGCTGAGTAGGCACTGCTGTTGCTCCAAAATGATGCTTGAAGAAAAGAGCTTCAGCTGCATCATTTTCATATGCAACAAGTTTGGGCAGTGTCATTTTGGCACTTGAAGATGCGGCATGGTTCCCACCCTTGAATACACTTGTGGTTGGTAGATGGGCGCACCAGCACCCGTGATTTCAGATGCCGAGCTGCTGCCGAACCAGGACTGTGGCTGGGGCGGCGGCTGTGAGGCCAGCTGGTGAGCAGCGACCACGGACGTCACACGAGCCGCCATCTCTGTGCCCATGTACGCTTCCTGGACATCTGGGTCAATACAGAGATTGCCGGGCTCCTGGAAGAACTCCGCCTGCATGGACACAATTGATAGTTCGGCAATGGGGCGCAGTAAGATATTCATGCACTCATCAATGACAGTCCTGGGATGAGGAGACACTCAGCTCGACCAGCCTTCCGCTGCTTGCATGCATGGGTGGAAAGGATTCACTCTAAGAATGGGCACAATTGTCTGGCATGTCCGCAGACCTTTGGGTCCTGTCAGCCTATGTCCGTAGGGGCACTTGATGTTTGAAGTGTCTGATCGAAGCTTCAATCGAACGTTTCTCAGATACGTTGGCTATATAGGCGAGTGTGTAATGTGTCTCATTCATGTCCACTTTGGCAATCGCCCAGAAGGGCACTTTGAAAAAAGAATGGAGGCGCGCCTCGCTGGAGAGGTCCGAGCCTTTGAGTGCAGCAGACTCAGCATTGCCGTACAATAGTAGCCTCTCCCAGAACCCCAGGTACAGCAGCGCAATGGCAGGATGCTCCACCCACAGCCCGCACAGGTGCACCGCAGCGATGGCCATTGTTTGGGGAGATTTGGCAGACGCCTTGAAGAGCGCGTCCAGGAACCGATACAGCGGGCCGCCCTCCTCATGCACCGCCAGCCTGGCAGCCGAGAGTACTACAGATTTTGACACTGAAGAGAACCTGGTAATACTTTCCTCTATCAAGGAGAAAACATGAGACATTTGAGGCACTTGGGGCCATTCAAAGGCAGCATTGGAAAAGGGGGCCAATTTAAAAGGGCCATACACCCACCTGTACGCAGTGCTCTCTGCCCAGCAGTCAAAGAGCGACGGCTGCAGCACAGCATCCAGCAGTGCTGTCACCACGGCCGGCCTTCGTGCATTGTGCTGGCACTCCTGCACGGCCGCCCATGCACCCCGCGCGGCCGCGCCTACTACTGCCAAAAGCAGGTTGCCCTCTGTGGCCCCTGCCGCCGATTGCAGTCCCAGCGCTGCATCTGCCGCAGGCATCAGCACCGGCGTCCCAATGACATCCGCCAGAGCGAGCCTGCAGCGCACATGAGGCAACTTTAGCCACAAAGACAGGAAACAGATGCTGTCATTAATTGTCTTGGGCAACACTTGCAAGAGCTATCAAGCTCATCATTGCAAACCAAACAAGAAGCGTCCCTCTCCCGAGATCACATCCTGCCGGGACTTGGCTGTGTTGACTGAGTATGAATCTGTAGCTTCTCTGGTAGTTGAACGAAAACAGGAGGTGTCACACGCTACTTGTGGTGCGGAGAACTATAGGCAGCGGACCTGAGGCAGTGCAGCAGGGTAACGAGCGTGTCGTCATGGGAAGCGTCCAGGGCCTGCAGAGTCTCCGCCAGAATGCGCACGCGCGTGGTGCCGGCAAACGCGCGGCTGCCGGCCGGCAGCCTGCTTGCCAGGCACAGCACGCCCTCCACCGCTCGCCAACGCTCTGTCTCTGTCTCCGCACCAAAACGCTCGGCGGCCGCCTGCGTGACACACCGCCAGCCTCATGCATGCCTTGGCTTTTGACGCTGAAACAAGCGTCATGTATCAACGTGCCCCTCTTGTCATCAAGCTGTGCAAGAATTGTACATATAAACTGGCTGTGGCTCTATTCTGCAGCTCCTAGTAGTCCAAATGCACCACTCCAGCCCATGCAGGTGAGCCTCTGCTTAGCGGGATCTCTGTAAGGGCTATGTTGAGCACCTGGAATGATTAGTGCTGTCCATGGCATCAAAATGCCCTCGACTGACATGATGAAGGCCGAAGACAAGCAAATGATTTGTGTCTGCTTTGCAGGAGTCACGGTCCGGGTGCAGGCACATGCGCATGATTGAGCAGGACTGCAGGTCCCTGCACGATGGTAAGGGATGCACCTCGGGAGTGACAGCAGCGAGTGGATGTCGTAGCAGAGCTTGCATGACGGCCTCCAGATTTAACGTGCCTGTGAAGGCCCTGCCAAGGCTTTGCAGGGCGCCGCCTGTGGCCGCCAGCCCGCTGCAGGCTTCGGCCATGCAGCCCAGCGCATGAGCATGCAGCTGCATGTAGCTGTCAATGATGTGCTTTGGCAGCCTCCCATCTTCAGACATCCTGTCCATCAAATGTAAAATAGGGGCAAGATGTTCATAAGGGTGATATTTTCGCATCGGTCAATCTCGAGACTGGAACGCTGAACAGCTTTGCTCTTCAGCTTGCGTGAGCTGGTAATCAACGAGCTCAAAAGCAGAACGTTCCTGATGTTCCTGAATGGAGCTTTGGCAGACATATTGGATGCTCATTGGCAGTACCAAGAGAAGGGTGAGAGCTGCTAGAGACCACTAAAGAATCTCACCTTCGGCCGCCGGGCAGCGGCAGGGGGGTGAGAGCGAAGCACTGCACAAATTTGAGGGCTGCCCTCTGCAGCAGATCCGCCGCGCGCGCGGCAGCCTCCGTTAGTGTGCCTGTGGGCGCAGCGGAGCGCAGCATGCACAGCGTGGCCAGCTGGGTGCACCGGATTGCCAGCTTGGCGCGCGCAACAGAGGCCTGCACCTCCGCTGGCAGATTGCTGGAGGCCGCACTGCTCCACTGAAAGGGAGCCATGCCCTGAATACAAAGTTTCTAGTTTTTCTCTCTTCTGCTCCTCTTCTGCAGATTGTTATGTGTAATGGACTTTCATCAATGTCAACTACAGCACACCATAGCCTGCTCTGTCAATCAAAGCAGGATGGTGTGCCCTTAAGAGTGCGTGTGCCAGTAAGAACAGAGGTCTCAAGTACCTGGGATGATGCTGCACGGGGGGATTCAACAGGCGTCCAAAAGAATTGCAACGATGCAGCAGCGTATGCCGACAGCTCCTCAGCAACAACCTCTGCCAGGCTCGCCAGTCGACCAGGCAGCCAGGCCTCTGATCCTGGCTCTGCACTGCCAGTATTCACCGCTCCAACCTGCACAGAAGCAGTACCATAATCCTCTCTTGCACGGTCCCTGACCGATGAATGCGCATACATGTCATGCGCGCTTGTCTGTTGTTCACATTGCCGGAAGAGGCAGTATTCAAGAGTGAGGGCGCACCTCAAAGAGGGCGTTAAGGAGGATGAGTGTGCGATCGGCAGTGCCTCTGCGCAGGTAGGGGCGCCGGTAGAGCTCCTGGGTCTGATCCTCCAGTGCCTGCAGCAGCCTCTCCTTCAAGGCACCCTCCGCATGCGCGCCAATCATCATCAGGCGGGCCCACCTGCATGTGAACCAGATGGTTCCTTTTTCAAGCATGGCGCTTATGCTGATGCGACATGCATGCAGCGGAACTTTTAGGTCCTACAAAACTTCATTGCACAAAGATACGGCGGTATTAGGTATGGTGAAGTGCAAAGAACCTGACAAGGAAGAACATGCCACCTTTGGGCCGCAGAGGTCCAAGCAGCCAGCTCTTCGGCTGTGATGGCAGACTGGGCCTCATTTGAAGTGGTAGGATCAGTGAAGAATTCCTCCAGGGCGAGCTTCAGCCCGTCCAAATACCACGCTGCATGCGTCTCCTCACCACTCCCCAACAGCCAGTCTGCGATGCGTAGAAGGATGTCGATCCCTAACATATCTGCCCCAACATTGTCCCTAAGGCAATTTTCAGCAATTTGGCAGGCTCATGTGCGGAGATCTCACAGTGCATTATCCACCGTAATAGTGTCAAAACAAACCTCTGACAGGCAGGTGGAGGGACCCCCCCACACTGACAGCATCTTCAGGTAGCTCCTGCAGCAGGGGCACCACAGATGATAGCGGCATGTTCGGCGGGCGCCCGAGCGCAGCCGCCGTCCTCACGACCCCTGCCGATGCAGATACCCTCATTTACAAGCCCTGAATGAAATCAATTCACAAGAAATCAATAAAAATAATATTGGAGATATGAAACGAATGAAGTGAACATTACTGTCACCAGATGAGGTACCCAAATTCTGGTGGGCATGCAAGGGTACTAGCAAGTGACATGTCCAGTGGAATGGCCTGCAATCCGAGTTGACAGAGTGGGCTCACCCTTGCAGAGGTCAGCAGTGAGGTTGGGGCTGCCGTAGAAGTGGAAGGTGCTGACAACAGTCCTGAGGCGTGCGATGACCTGAGCGAACCAGCCGGTATCGTCGACGGGGGCTGCCGCCTCAGCCGCTGCGGCCAGGCAGGATATTATGGCCTTGCGAGTGGCGCGCGGCAGAGACTGCACCGTCTGCGACTCAATGAGCGCTTCCAGGAAATTCCTCTGCCTGCAAGGAAATCGACTAGCGTGTGAGCATTCTTGTCGTGGCCTTTGACAAGGGCAACAGACACCTCTAGGAGATCATTGCAACCTCAGGGTAAGAGTGTCTGCTTACGTGTCAGAAGATGCAGACGCCATGTAGTGGGACACCAGGCGCTCTGTCTGCTGCATGAGCGCTTCCCCATCACCTGCAAGGCATGAGGCAGTATCACAAAAAGTTGCTTTCTGCTGGGACGCCCTTGAACCGGCGAAAGATGGTTTTGCTTTGCTTAGAGGAACGAATGAAAAGTGCTGAAACAGAGAGGCACAGGCCAGCCAACCTTTCAGGAGCATGACTGGCTGAGTCACGGTGCGCAGCAGGCTCTCAATGACAAAGACAGGTGGCAGAAGCGCGGCCCTCACAGGAGTCCAGTCACGCTCCAAGAAGCTGTGCACCACCATGCGCTGCACCTGTTTGGCATGCAAGCCCCCTCATCAAGAGAATTGATCTGACAGCACAGTGATGTTGATATTGCTTGTTTGAATATAGAAATCAAGGCACACAAGAAGGCATCTCCTTTACCTGAGGGTTTGGATGAGTGAAGCCATGCCTCCACAGCAAGGACGCCCAATCAAAGTCAAGCTCAGGTGATTCAGCCTGCGCTGCTCCCTGTCTGTTACATATGAATACTTTCTTTCATAGCCCTTCCATGTATAGATGTTCATAATATTTATCATTCCCGCACAGGAAGAGCGTATCCTGCTCAAATGGGCTGCTTGAAATTCTCCCACCTTTGACTACGAGCCTGCTGAGCAGTTGCGGCAGAAGGAGGATGCAGGGTTCCAATCTGCTCCTTCCAGGGTCCCTGCCAAAACATGAATGGGTCAAGCAAATGGAGGCAAAGCACTATTTGAGAACCTCGCCCTCTGAAAAAGGCGGAAATGACCTGTCACAGCAATAACAGATTATACAAGCTCACCTCTATCAGGTGTAATGGGTACTCATCGAGCAGCTCATGAAGGGATAGGAAAGTCGACCAGGGAGCCTCCCTTACAGCAGCAGTGGGCAAGGCTGCCTTCAGCAGGTAAATGCCTCTCTTGTTGTGCACAGGCTCAGTGCTCGCCTGCAAATTAAACCAAATCAGCACCCTTCAATACTTCATGCGCAAGGATGTGAGCAAATATTTTAAAGTCGCCACATGAGGTTCCAAGAGACAACACATTTTCAGGACACATAGTAACAGGACCATTAAAGTCAGTCCGATGGATCATTGTGGCTGGAGCTCACCAACGCATGCCTCACAAGGGTCCAGAACTCTTCCTCTGTGCGGACATCAAGAGCTCTCTCCCGCCCATGCATTTCTTCCCCGTCCACTTCTTGTGTCTCAGGGAGGAGGACAGATGCATGCTGCATCATGAGAGACAGCACCATGTCTGTGTGGGGCTTTCCTGGCTCCACCATCATCAGCCTGGCCATATTCACGGCGCAGCATTACTTCCCACACACACACAGAAATGCCATCAAAATCACATCGGTTTATATCATGTGGATTGCACAACACGATCTTGAAATGGTTCTGTCCATGTTCTTGGTGCAGCGTTGCACATCATGCTTTTCCAGTGCACTGAATTGAGTAGCTTATCCTTTACCATGAGCAGGCACACAGCAGTTTGATCACCTGCAGGTCTGCCACAGAGCAGAGGAGGTTAGCTGCTGCAATTGGCCACCGACCAGAGCGGCCGCCTGCAGGCAGCTGGGCAGCAGCATGCGCTGCGCTGCCTTCCTTGCTGACTCATCCTTTGAGCCAAGCATGCCCAGCGTGCGCCGCAGCAGCAGCTTCAGCCCCAGAGCCTGCACATACCGAGCGCCGCGCAGCTGCTGTGTTTCGGGCGTCGAGGTTCCATGGCCGGTCGGCTCTGCGCCGGGGCTGTGAGTGCTGCCATGCACTCTGACTGTGCCCGGCAGGCACGCCCTGAAGTAGGGTGGTGAGGCAGCCTCCCCACTGGCAGTCTCAGCGGCAGCCGCACCGCTCGCTGACGGCTCCTGCAGGATACTTGCCACAAGCTGACAGACAGCTGGCAGCGGCAAGCGCTCCAGGGTTCCGACAGCTTTCCGGACATGAGCCTGCAATAGGTTACAAGAGACTTGAGCTCCTCAACAAGGGATGGCCATCGGCCTTTGCATGAACAATACCTGCAGGGATCGCCTACATCTTCCAATTGAGGTCAAGATAGCAGAGGGCGCAAATCGACTTGGACAAACCGGTGGTTCTTCAGTGGGCACACAGGCTTCCAGCTTGGCCAGTAGAGCTGACAGCTCTCCCAATGCCTCATTCGGATGTGGAAGCAGCAAAGAGCATCTGTGGAGGATCAATGCGGCTGCATGCCATGCTCCATGCTCCCAGATGATGCCGCGCAAGCACTCCGTGAGCTGAGACCAGTCAAGCACAACTCACTCAAGCAATGTGCATGTCAATTAAACATTGTTCTCGCAACAGACCGTTACATCGCAAGCAGCGGTGAGACAGCGGACAGTGGTAAAAAGAGATTGGATAAAACATCACCTCTGCATGAAGAGGCGCACGTGCAGCCGTCTGAAGGCCAAGGGCAGGCAGCAGAATTGCTCCTATGAGATCCAGGTGATACTTTGCACCTGCATGTGCAAAAGACACGTCAATGAAGGCAGCACGATGTGCGCATCCCAGATGATGCATGCCTCAGCGCTGCATCGTGTACTGTCTGGCTCACCCTGCTGAGATCTGCAGAGCGCTATAGAGAGGGCAATGGCGCTGTTGAAAGAGCTCCGGGCACCTCCAATTTGGTCCTCAGACTGCAGGCAGTTTTTCAATCCTATAAGCTCCATGAATTTTAGCTGCTGACAGCCTTGTCCACTTCGATCAAACTTGTTCTTTTGTGCGGATATTGAGGATCCATAATAAGGACAGAGCAATATTTTGTTTGGACAACTTCAATTATCCAGGCAGAGTCAGGCACACCTCGTCTGATAGCAGAGAGCTGGCGATACGAAGGATTCCAAGATATATTTTATCAGCATCCAAGAAGTCTGTCAGGACTGAAATAAGCGATATCTGCTGCTCAAGACTCGCATTGGGTGGTGCGGCATGTGCAAGCCTTGGAAGCAGAGCACTCAAACTAATGCTTTCCTCCGCTGAATAGAAGAAGTTCATTGTGCTTTGCAGTTGACAGCCAGAGTCCTCGATATTAGATACGATGAAGACTCAGGAAATTCTTCCCATGTCTTCAGCGCATTATACGATCTGGGCTCGTCCTCCAGATTTATGATCGAGCTCATACCTGCCCTTGAACATCCTCACAGTATTGACAAGTTGTAAGGAATTTAAAGCCTGACGTTCGCGGAGAGCATGCGCAGGAGATGAAGACAGGTCATCTTGCCACCTCATGCATGCATGGGGACATTGGAACTGACAATTGAGTGTCTCTCAAAGCGTCGCTGTGATCTGCTTTGCTGCAAGGGATACAGTATGGCAATCTTCTGCTCGACTGTCTGAAGTATAAGTGGCAGAGGCGGCGCAAAATGCTCAAGCACTGCAGTACTTTGAGAGATGCACTTCTGCATGCGCACCAAATCGGTGGTGAGGTCTAAATTTATGTGGAGGGACTGGCTCTTTAGAGATACCGTAGTGTGCCTGCCAGTTGCTTCCATTATGAACAGACAGCCATGACATCAGACAGTAAGGACAAGCGTTCGTCTTGACATGAACACAGACTTCTCTTACAGTTGGAATTAAATGCAATCAATTACGTAATTAATTGCAATGTAGTATCTACAAGTACTCTCAAAATGCCACTCAATACTTCATGATGCCCAAAGAAGGCCCCGCAATGACCCAGGATCAGACAGAAGCTTCCAATCCTGGGTCATTGCAGGGATTCCTTAACCTTCTGTACAACCCTCTTGTGTTCATGCCAGCAACACCACAATCCTATCTAGGGCACTCAGATGAGGATGGTCACTTGCAAAGCTGGTGCAACTTTCCATTCACAGCTGATTGCTATAGATAGGAACCAGAAGAGTTCATAGCTCTCTGCAGTGCATTGCAAGACAGGGGCACACGCTTTATTGCCTGGACGTCACCCGGCATCATGACAGGCAGAAAATGGACTCCCAAAAGTCAGAATCAAAACAAAATAATATCAAGCAAATGAAGCAGGTTGCACCAGAGCTTCCAAATCAGATTCACTTCCACACAGAAAGGGTCAGGCACTGCCAAGTAAGGGCATGCTTCTATGCAAGCCAGGAAAGCTGTATGTTTCTTCAAAGAGCCTTGCCAAAGCCGGCATGGTGAAAACGGCGCGCCTCACAAGCTGCCGCGGCCAAGGTCTCTCATCCATGTTTGCTAATAGAAAACAAAATTGCAAACATGGCTGAGAGACTCCTTGGCCTGCAAATTATTGTCAATAGGAATGCGTGCCAATCCTTACGCGCTCAGCCATCGTTGCTAAGAGCAGCCAGCTTGCACAGCAAGCCACCCCGAGCACCAACGGGGTCCTGGCGTGAAATAGCACTTGTGCCCACTCGATCAGAACAGCCTTGGGCAGCCAAGGCAAAATTTTGCAGGCGTTTAAAGCCGGCACAGCATGAAAAGAATAAAAGTAAATCACAGGCGTCATGACCCAATTAAATTATGGGGGGGCCTTCCAAGACTAATTCTTCTTCCAAATACTCAGATCTGCCATCTCCTCCCCACAGTGCGTAATGGCAGCTTTAAGGTGCACGTGCAGGGAGGGTCATTGCATGCCTGCCGTTGCAGGCATGGGAAAATTCTGCAGCCTAACCCCTGAGGGCCAGGGCCAGCAGCAGGCACAGGGGGTCCACCCTGAAGGGGGCAGAGCCGCTGGAAGGTCCGTAGACGCTGTCACCGCCGTAAGTGGCAGTCAGCGTGTAGTCGCCGGGCAGCAGCAGGAAGTCGCCTGAAGGCACACACACAGGTCAGCAACTTACAATCTGCTGCATTGCACCTTCTGCTAAAGACAATTGCTGGGCACCTCCAATTGCCTCAAGTCAGGGCCTTGCGACTGCACGAGGGACACAACAAAACATGCATGACAGACTGTACACTGCAAGCCGCAGAAGACAGGCTGTCCAGGGGTACATTTCTGCCCAGCAACAAGCCCCAAAGCAGCATCTGTGCGTCCATCAAGGTCAAAGGGTGAGATTGGGTGGATCAGGGGGTGGGGAGGCGATTTACCCTCGGGGAAGAGGTCGTAGTCGCGGATGTCCTTGAGGGTGAGCTTCTTCTTGAAGGAGGTCAGGTGGGTGATGAACTTGTCCAGCAGCTCCTTCTTCACCTTGAGCGACTCCAGGTTGAAGGTAGCCACTCCGTTCGCAAAGGTCGCCTGCGCGCAAATGCATGCATCCCTTGTGAGTCACCACCGCATGCATGCACATGTCTTGATCACCAGTGCATCTCAATGCCAGCCCATTGAGACGTTCGGGAGGTTCCAGCATGAGGCATGACCACTGACAAATCTCTGCATGCAAGGCACTCCGGGAGGTAGCCGGGGAGGAAATTTGCAGTTCAGCAGCGGCAGAAACGACAGGCAAGTGGGACTCAAAGACACAGCACAGCCATTTGCTGCACACTGGACAGGTGGCACACAGGTGCATGCATGCATGAAGGAGAGGGGGGACTCACAGTGCCCAGGGTGACGAGGTTGTTGCCCAGCTTGCCGCCCGAGATGGCCAGGGTCACATTGCCTGTGGGGGAAGGCGAGCCAGAGGCAGACACGCTGATTGTCAGGGATCCCAGGCAGTTGGGGAAGGTGAACCCTGCGTCACACAGGCACGCACTGTCAGACAGTCATCCTCAGCAGCCTACATACACCCAGGCTCCCAGGCTCGCTGCACAATGCAGCTCATTTTCTCTGCTCTGGACTGCAATCATCTGAAAACAAGACTGAGTGCACCACAATGGCTGCTCTGTAGTTTTAGAGACAGGCAATCTGATTGCTTGCAAGCTTCATAGCTGAAAGCTGTTGCCTCGGTGAAGCGCATAGCTAAAACAGCCAGACATGCTCCACAACACAGGCCGATCAGAGTGCCTGAAAAATGCATACACACTTGAGATGAGGATTTCAACTCGGAAATACATCAAATGAACACAGATGGGGGATCCTTCTCACCGTTGCCGCCGTTGCCGAAGCTGATGGTGATGTTGGTGGGGGCGGTGCCGCCCCCGTTGCCGGCCGATACGACAAAGTTGGTGAGGAAGGAGGCGGTGGGCGCAGTGGCGCCGGTCGGGGTATAGGTAGTCAGCAGGTTGTAGCTGCCGGGCGTGGTCGGCGCGGTGAAAGGGACGGTGAACTTGCCGTCAGCGCCCACTGTGGCGGTGCCCACGGGCACGCCGTCCAGCTGCAGCCGCAGAAACCAGAATACTCGTCAGATATGGGTACTTGAGATGCCAGGCTCATATTGAGTGGCTGAACATGGCAGTGCATTCTGGCGCTTGCAGAGCAGCAAGCTGCTAGGAAAAGCAGGCGGACACTTCAGAAGTTGTGGCTGAGCATTGCCATGAACTGTTGCATACTGCAACAGTCAGAAGCAGGTCCTGGTACAAGGGCGTGAGAGTAGCTGCGTGGGTTTCTGGTCAGCAGATCAGCGAGGAAAAGCAGGTGGGAGGGAACACGCACGAAGACAGTGACACTGCCGCCAGGTGGGCTGCCGTTGGTGTTGGTCACGGTGCCGGTGACAGTGGCCGCGCCGCCGGGGGGCGCCGGGTTGGGGATCACGGTCTGGGTGATGGTGGAGGTGGGGGCGGTGACTGATAGGTTGACAGGCGTGGAGGTGGCGCCAGCAATGGAGTTGCCCGGGGCCGGGTTGAAGGTGGCAGTCACGGCGTAGGTGCCGGCGGCTCCGGGCGCGGGGAATGTGCCTGTGAAGGTTCCGTCGGGGTTCACCGTCACACCAGGGAGCACGGTGCTGCCGTCAACCTGCAAGCAGAAACTGGTTGTCAGCGCCCAAACATATCGTCATCATATCAGCATGCATAGCACAGGCTGCAGTATTATTATAGAGCAGTTCTTGAAGATTGCTTTGCCCGGCTGCGGAGCAAATGTCATAAAGCTTTTTCAAAGCGCCTCATGACTTGCAACAATGCTGCAAGTGCCTATTTACGATCCATGTTTTAATCTATACTCTGCAAATTTGCAGCGCACAGCTCAGGAAGTGGGATTGAAGGGCGGCGTGCCTTGATGTCGACGGTGCCGGCGGCTGGGAGGCCGTTGGTGCCCGTAATGTTGCCGCTGACCGTAACGGGCGCAGTGCCGGCAACGGGGTTGGGGGTGACAGTGGTGAATACGGTGCCGGTGGCCGGGCCGACGGTCAGGGGGAATGTGTATGGCGGGGTGGGGCCGACAAAGGCGGGTGAGGCAGGGGCGTAGGTAACCGTGACCGGGTAGGGCGTGCCGTTTGAGGGCTGGGCTGGGGCAAGGAGTGTGCCAGTGAAGGTTCCGTCCGGCTGGATCGTGAAGGGGCCGGTGGTCACGCCGTTGACCTGAGCACGCCCAGAGACTGCCGTCAGTTGAGGTGCCCAGACGCGTGAACATGCAAAGCGCACTGCTGCAGAATGGACAGCTGCACCTTCAGAGCAGTCCTAGGTCAGGGCAAGGGTTGCCCTGCCGCAACGAATGAGCGGTGTTTACTTGTGTCTGGCCATCAGCAGGCAAAAGGGGCAGGGGTAGGGGACTTACCGTGAGAGTGACTGTGCCGGTGGGAATGGCGCCGCTGGGGGCGGTGGCAGTTCCTGTGACTGTGACAGGGGTGCCTGCCGGGGGGGTGGTGGGGCTTGGAGTGGCGGTGAAGGTCACAACCTCGGGCTGCAGAAAGTCACAGACACTGTCAGTAACTTTCAAGAGGCTTACTTGAGCAGGATTGATTGCGCTTGAGCGAGCAGAATACGGTACACATGCAATGGCCGGACTGGACTGATGCATGCATTTCAGACAGGTCAAAGATACAAAGGTGACTACCGGCAACCGTGCGCATGCATGTAAGGGGTGAGGCGGGATATAGAAAAAATCTGCTGTTGTTGCAGGGGGTTGTTTTATGGAAGGCAGAGTGAAGGATGGGGCGCAGGCTCACCACTGTGAGTGTGGGTCCAGCAGGGGATGTGCCGTCGCCACTCTGAGCCGGATTAAAGTTGGATGTTCCAGTGTACGACAGGGTGATGGTCTGCACAGGCACACAAAGGATCAGCACTTTCCTCTGATGTGGCTGGTTCCGCTTGATGCAAATTTTAAGGTGCTACTTGCCAAGACCATCCACATTCTTGACAGGCCTTCCAATCAATTCGACAACAAGGCAGCAGAGCCAGTTAGTAAGCTGTGCAGCCTGGGGCATGTCCACAGGTACATGCACAATTTGATGTGGGGCATCATAAAAGCTAACCCCTAAAAACTATAAATAGGAGCTGCACGAGACAGCTGGGGCATGAAGAAAGGGAGGTGCAACTCTTCACCTGGGCGCCAGGGGTAGCAGAGTTAGGGACGGTGATGGGGAAGGCAAAGGTTGCAGTCTTGCCAGCGGTGGAAGTGATGGGGCCCTGGCCGATTGGCACGCCGTTGAGGAGAGCAGTGACGGTGCCGCCTGCAATGCAACACATCACTGGTTTAGTCTCCCAAGTCTTGGGCTTGCATATGAAGAGGGTGAGACCGAGGCTAAATCTTCACAATCTGCAAGTCCTGGCAGAGAGGTAGGTATTGATGGCTCGGCAGGCGAGGCCTGCAACAGGGAAATGCTGTGCATGCAATTGGACATTAAGATGAGACTCTGTGCATGACAACGGGCGCCAAACGATCAGGTGCATATTGGACACCGATAAACTCTGTGCATGCCATAGGACACTAGTAAAATCTGCAAACAATGACAAGAAAAAGAGGAGTGCAGTGAGGCTTAGCAGTGAGGCTCACCGTCGGGAGGCAGGACGCTGCCTGCATCAGTGTTGGTGACGGTGGCCACAAATGGCGTGGTGGCACCGGGGAGAGTGGGGGCCGGGTTGGTCCCTTGCACTATGTCGGGGGCCTTGCAATGCAAAAGAGAAACAAGTCAGAAAAGCATGGCAAAAGACTGGAAAACAACGCGCAACGCAGATGAGAAGGCTCCTCAATCCTGATGGCTGCTAGATTTTGTGCTTGTCTACAGCACACACACAGGCCTTTGCAACGGTAAGCACGCGCAGTCACAATAAGAAAGTTTTGCTGGTTTCTGCATGGCAAGGCATGCACCCAGGGGATGTTGGAACACAAGTGTATTGACACCTGCCTGTGCTACAACAGCTGATGTGAGACAGGTGCAGTGTGCGTTGTCTGCTCTACATTTCTGCAGGAAGGGGCCAGGTTGGCGGTATTGCTCACCTTGGTAACCTGGAATGCTCCCAGAGCAAGGGTGGCAGTGGGGCTTAGCAGGGGGGTATCTAGAAGTGGCCGCAACGTGACTGTGGTGCCGCCCACTGTCAAGTCTGCATAAAAAACACACAGAATGAGGCTCAGCTTGCCCTTGCATGCGCAAAGAGATGAGGAAGGAGTGGCATTTGTCAGCATGACTCATCCTGGTGGGCCCCGCATTGATACCGTGTGTGAATATCAAATTACCAGCACTGCATCTTCATCTCACACACATACAATCATTGCTAAGGCAAAAGTACTGAAGTGAACTGCTTTAAAAGACACCCCTCTATTTGCTGTGGATTTAAGTGGTCAGGGTGGTCACCTGCGTAAGCGACTGTCACAGCGGCGTAGTTGCCCACAGGGATGGTGGAAGTCGTGCACGTGGCGATGACAGCAGTTTGGATTGCAATGTCGTTGAGGGAAGCAAGACCCAATGCAGTCAAAACGGCAGGCAGGTTGGCAGAATCCACAACTCCACCCAGCAAACCAACCACCGACGTGATCACCGGTTGGAGTAAAGCAAGAACCCCAGGCTCCAAAACGTCGGTGCCCGCCAGCACGTTGTTCAAGAGTTCGATTGTGAAGGTTGGGTTGAGGTCGTTCAGGTCCACCTGCAGATGCAATGCATTCCCATCAGGCCGCGTCATCACAAAAACCGGGGGCGATCCATGGTGCACAAAGCAGCCCACGTACGGCTGGTCTAAGAATTCATGGTACGCCACATGGGCTTTGCACAGGTGACTGCTCTAGAAATCTGTGCAGGATGAAGCAGGGAATCATCACCGTGGTGCTAAGAAGGCTGATTGGGTTGAGCTCGGTTGTGCAGATCGGGGTGGCGCCGGCAAAAAATGTGAGATCTCCTTGGATGGCTCCACCTGTGCCCAGCTGGACGATAGTGGCCGAGAAGGTGCGTGGAGTGCCATAAACAGTATTTCCTGTTGGGGTCTCTTGACCCTCGAGCACCGTAGCCGTGAGTCCAACCTGTGTAGTCAGTGCATCAGTGAATTCCTGTTTGCAAGGAGGTGGCTGAGCTTTAGGGTGCTGAGAACAAGGTGTGTGTATCTGCCTGGATACAGGTCAGGGAGGGTCCGAGCACAAATGAGCCGCAGGAGGAGACGTGAGGAGGCGAAAAACAAGACGAAGGAAGAAGTCTTACGTCAGGCAGCACTTGGGCTTGAGAAAACGGAAGGAGCATGAGCACGACCGCAGCTGCGCAGGCGAGCATCCTGCACACGGTGGCCATACTGAAGGCAAGCCAGGGGACTGAACCTGCAGGAAGCAAATTAAGAGTAGTAAGACCACGAAACAAGCATGTCGCATATTGCGTTGCCACTGCAAGATTAAGCGCTCCCTTACCCAATCGCCGACCCAACCGGACATATTCCCCTCGACACCCGGACATCAAGCGAGTCGGCGACATGGGTTGTATTACTCTTCTTATCGAGCCCAGTAGAGCCACCAAAGGCATGAGTAAGTATGCACGAAGGGTCACTGGCAGGCAGGGCGCCATGCGTCAGGGGACTTCAGTGCCACACTTCAACGGGTGAAAGCATCACGAAATAAGCGGGCAACTGCCCATTATCTGTCACAATACTCTCTCCAAGACAACAAAAGGATATTTCCTTCCCAGAAGGCTTGCACAGGCAACATAATATGTTTCACAAATCCCCGTGCTCCGCAAAAGAGGGCACGCGAGAGCACGTTCAGTCCTTCAACGGCACATCTTCGGTGCCATCCTTTCCGAATAGGTTGCTGCAAGGATGCTTTATCCAGTGCAACACTCGAACACAGCTTTTTTTGTAACTTGACCGTCATGTCAGGCACGTTCTTCAGAAAGGGGAAACGTTGCGAGTGCTCACCTCGAACTGACTGCCAATGTCCTTTGTATGGCACACTCCTTCCCTCACACACGTCTTTGGGCCGGCAGTTTGGTGTCCTGAGAAAGTTGTGGTGTGGAGTTTCAAAAATCGAAGGAACAGGTGAAGATCTCCCCGCCTTTGCATATCCCATCTATCCCCTTTGCTTAGTCAGACTCCCATTTCAAGATATTGCATCCTGCCCTTCCTACCAGGTGCTTTCTGGTATAGCTGGTCAGGATGGCGCCTTGGGGTCCAGTGGATTACAAGATATCCCTTTCAAGGGACTTGCTTCTCAGCTGTCCGAACTTCATTCATGATCAGTCCTAAATGCATCATCATCCATGAGTTGAAGCTAGCTCCGGAAGTCCTGCGTAGGATCCTGTTTCGTGCAGCAAGTAGTGCACTGTTTCCATATATATACAACCTATTATATAATTTACGCACATGCTACAACGCCGCTCTTATGTCAAGCCACTGGAGCGCTTGACCACCAAGCACATTTATAAGCAGTTGCCGCGCGGGGTCCTTGCTTCCAAAACTTCCGAAGGAGGCTTTTCTCGCCAAGTCAGCCTGCGCAGCAAAATCTAGGTCACCAAGATGCTCTGGAAGTCAAGAATTGACAGTGACCTCCATCTGTCTTGGATGCAAGCCCAGCAGGATGATGCGCGACATGGGTGGGCTGCTATTCAGCCCACCTGACAGTCCTCACAAGCATTGTCGCGCAGTGAGGGAAGCTCCACAGAGTCCATGAGGCCCACAAGCAGGCTGCCAACCTTCTGCCATTGTCCCACAGGGATCATGCCCTTCACCTCTGCCCCGCCGCTTGACGCTAGTATCAGGCTGCGCACAGTGTCGTCCACTATGCCCCTGCCAGGACAGGAACGAAAGGGCAATTTCTGAGGAACAGGGACCACGCTGCAGCTAGTGGGTCATGTCAAGCACGCATCGCAAGAGCGGACTTTGCAGCACTAGGTGAAGAAGGCAATTTTCTCACACCTGAACTTTGCCTCCTTCTCAAGGACATCCGCGCTCCTTTTGCAGATAGAGCAGCCTCCATCTTCCTCCTCTGCCTGTTACGCAAAACACATTTTACTCAAAATACTTACAATGCTTGCAAACAGAATTTATAGCTATTCAAAAGTAAAGACATAGAGGCAGACACGGACCTTGGAGGCCTCCACACGATCAGGGCCCTGCTTTCCACTCCTCTGCTTGCTTCCAGCCTTGGCGCGCTTTGCCCGTTGGGCTGCCCCCAGTGCATCTGTCACGAGCGGCGCCACCATCACTGCTGCCCACACCTGCACCATGCACTGGCCTCACACTAGTAAACTCCCCAACATCTCCTGCTGGAAAATACCAGGCACTTGCCAGCCTTGCTGCTGTGGCGCAGTACTCCAGGGAGCATCGTGGTGGCAAAACAGCGTTGCAACCAAAGAGTCTTGGGGAACTCCCTCCATTGTGTACAGTCCGTCATCTCCTGATCACTCGAGATTAGATGCGCAGTGATTAGACAGCCAAGACAGTGCTGGGCTGCCGGGGCTGCTGAAGGGCGGGGGTCTCACCGTCCAGTCAATGGGCAAGTGCGGCTGCATTTTCGCATCTAGCTGCTCCAAGAGATCCAGGACTGGCTCGGAGACCGGCCGCCGTGGATTCCTGCAGTGCATGGCCAAATCACTTTTGGCAGCCTGAGGCCATTTGACATTGATCATTACTAATAATTACATGCGTGAATATCAGACGACAATAGAATGACTCCAGCTTGCAGACGATTCTCCTTGAAAATTGATGGCATATTTAAGCAGCGCTGCAAGAGCACTGAGGCACCACAACATCCTGAACGCCAATCTTAATCTATTGTGCCCGCTGTATTTCCTTCTGGGGCCACATATGGCTCCACATCTGGCACCAGAGCAGGAGAAACATTCGCACCGGGGCAGCCGTCTGCGCGTGAAGCGCTCGGCCAGGGGGGGCACGAGGAGGTCGAGCAGGCGGTAGCGCCAGAGCAGGCGCAGCGACGCGGCAGCTGCCCCGTAGCTGAACAGCGCCTGCGCCTCCATCAGCAGCCGCGAGCCCGGCAGCTTCAGCACCTCGCCCGCCTTCCCCACCATCGCCTGCCCCGTCTTCTCCTCTATCGTCAGCCCTGCACGCACCCCCACCACGCCCCCTGTCAGCCTCTGGGTCCCTTTTGCAGCTACCCCTTCAGCTGCACCCAACCACAGTTGCCCAGGGATCAGTTACTCCAAGCTTGGGGTGGCAAAGCCAGCCCTGCTGCGCATTACTTCCCGCTTGGTGGGCACACTGTATACACGCCAGGATAAGAAGTGCCTGTGCTTCAAAAATTGACCTTGGAGCCTACAAACAGCCTGCACCATATGCACTTGGGCTGCTTCAAAGTCTGGCTCCGCTCAGTCTCCAACATCTGCTCTTCTGTAAAACTTGCTCAACCACCTCGAATCGGCAAGCATGTCGTTGCGTCAGTAGCCTCTCAGCATAGACTTTCTGATGTCTCGGTGTCTCTGATCTCGCCAAATGTGGGGCTCTGAGAGGCAGGCCCTCACCGACGCGCGCGGCGTGGCGCACGGCCCGTAACATGCGGGCGGGGTCGTCGCTGAACGAGGTCTCGGGGTCGATTACGGTGCGCAGGACGCGGCGCTGGCAGTCGCGGAAGCCGCCGGCATAGTCCAGCAGCAGCGCGGAGAACGGGTCGAACATGATCGCGTTGCAGGTGAAGTCGCGCGCCATCGCGTTGTCCACACGCGCTGACGCCCACAGCACCTCCGGCCGCGCGCCGGCGGCCGCGGGCATCCCCGCCCCGGGTTTCCTCCCGGCCTTCCCCTAAGAAGCGGTGAAGGCTAGGTCGGTGGTCTTGATTGACATTCCAAATAAGGAACTCTAGCTTGTGGGGTATCAGGCCAAGGAGGACAGGAGTGCAGTGCAGCGGAGCATCCGTCACAGGACACAAAATATCCATAACTGCCTATACCGTCAGCGTCTGACTGCTTGTAACGTTGTGATTTTAGTCATGTCCTTGTGGAGCGCTTCACGAGCAGATCTCGAGTCAGGAGCCCAGCTCCACATGCACTCCAAGTGGCCACCTTATTGCCATGAGACAAGTCTACCCAATTCTGGGAGAGCGGGTGAGAGACCTTGTCGTGGGGCTTGTGGCGCGGCAGGAAGGCGGCTGCATCTTGAGGGATAAGCTCGCGGTTGGCTCGCGTGCCAAAGCTGGACACCTCAAGGCAGGCCCCGTCCGCGTACACATGCACAATGGGGAAGCGCTTGCCGATGATGCGGCAGCTGCCGAACAGCCGCTTGATCTGCAAGCACCGGCTCTGTCACTGCACGGCAGGTGACTTGCAAGGATGGCAACCAACCGCAGAAGGAAGTCAATACTGGGAATACAGGGATGCAGGGAGGGGCACGCTGTCACCTGCACGGGAGTGGCGGTCGTGAGGATGTCAAAGTCTTTTGGTTTGCCCTGCAGGAGGAGGTCCCTCACTGCGCCTCCCACTAGATACCCCTCATGCCCTGTGCAGTATCACCTTGTCTCAGCTCAGCATCCACAGAGAAATAGCTCAGAGAAAGATTTAAGACACGCTTGAGCTGAAAGTGTGCCATTTTCCCATGGTGCAGATCACCATTCCCGGTGCATGCATCTGGTTGAAAGAAAAATGGAGGTGCTTATGCACTGCTATGAGAACGGAAGCTCACCTGCTCCTCTGAGACGCAGGAGCACTGTCCAGACTCCGCGTGGGACATCATGCGGACGAATGGGGTGCATGCTGTCATCCAGGATTGGGTTCCTGCCGCGACCCTGCGCTCTGGCTGTATCTGGGGCAGTAGAGGCTTTGGTATGGCTGGATCTCCTGTCGGCATCTTTGTCCTGAAGCTCTCTGTCACCACGCTGCAACCCTCTGCCCTTGAGCCAGGGCGGGTCCTCTGAGTGGGAAGGTGCTTCATCAGCTGCAGGCTCTGCTACATATCGCCGGCTGATCCTGAGTACACAGGGTTAAGAATGAACAGGATGAAAATCAAGATGATGAGGAGCTTATTACTGCATTCATTCGCTGTGACCTCCGTAGGGCAGATCACAGACAGCTTTCCTGAGGTCCTGACCAAAGCTAGAGCATATGTCTGCACTGGATATATTACTCATCCACAAAACACATCATAACTGACCTGTACTGGGTTGCAAGTGCATCGTTGACGATCTGAGCCCTATGCGCAGTACCAGGGCCGAGCAATCTCGCGCTTAGACCTCCTGAACCCTCAGTTGTTCTTAACGGAAATATTGAGGATGACAGATTCGATCCAACGCAGGTGCAGAGCGATCTAGAGAACGGTAAGGACTGTGGAAGTGTGATCTGAAGAGTACTCTGGGCTGCGTGATACAGCTTAATGAGACCGAATGCATGGAACATAGTACAATCTGCTTTCCATCACTTGTTGAAGGCTGCAATGTGCATCATCCACCTTCCGAAACTTCAACTCCAGCGGCTACCGGGAACGCCCTAATCGACGGCAAGCCGTTCAAATTCAAGTGAAGGGAGAGCCAAATGGGGACAGGACAAGGAATTGCAGCAAGAAAGCCAAGAACGTATTACACGATCGGCGCCATCAAAGTCACAAGCCACAGGGGAATATATCACGATCACTCCATTACACTGCTGCCCCCAGCACTCAGTGACTAGACCCACCCTGCATTGCGCAATGCATGACTAAAATGCTCATCAGATGCAGGCTTCCGAAGATGAGTCATGGCGGCCAGAGGCTCTTGGAGACTTGACTTTAGCCAAGTATGGCCAGCAATACATATGTACAGTCTGCTTGATGTCGCGAGTGTCCATCATAACCCTATGATCATCATCCTGCACTGCAGTCAGGATGACACTGCCGGTGTGCAATCATCAATATCTGCAACAGCCTGCACTGCAGTACGTGCACATAATACTCAAAGATTCTCATATCCAGTTCCATGCTAAATAGCATGGCGGCTGCATGCGCTGCACGGGTGCGCTGCACGGGTGTCATGCATCTTGTACACATTCACTGAGCATAATAAAACTCTCAGCAGGTGCAGACATGCCATGCTTCCTACAAGCAGCATTGCACCTTCAAAACTCCAACCTGACACCTTATGTTTGGCAGTGACAGGGTGCGGCGCCCCGCCCACACTCTGCTGAGAACCATAAATCTCTGCGGTTGGAATGACAGGGCGCACACTTCGACTGCAAGTCACAGTCTGCACTTCTCTGTTCAGCAGAGTCAAGTTCAACATGTACACGCCTGTCCTGAAGTTCCAATCCAATCCTGACCATGGACTCACCGATTTTAGCCCATGCCTGATGGACATCAGAAAAACTGGCAACGGGGTGCTTTGGCAGTGTGTGGTTACTCTGTACAAGTGTGGTGTCCAAAATGGTGCAGTCCAGGGGTCAGTGCTGCATGCGGATTCAACCGCAGCGGAAGTAGCTTGTGCTGCACTTGCGGCTGCAGCAGTGAGAGCTGCTTGAGCAGTTGCTGCCAGAAGGCTTGCAGTCCCTTCCAACTGGCGTACCGGGGGTTTGAGTCAGAGACCGGCAGCTTCCAGGCTGCAGGCCGCTCAACGCGAGCAGCATGAAGCAGAGTACCACGCAGAAGATGCGGGTAATGTCCATACCTTCAGCAGACGACCTGCACACCAGACATCGCCCATCAACACATGCTGAGTCAGAGGGTTGACAGCTTCTGATTTGAAAAGGGACACTGCCCGATGTCTCAACCCTACATCAAAGTTTATTTTGGCGCAGTACAGAAGGATCGTCCGTGAGGCTTAAACATGTTTACAGGAGTTCGAAGGTCGCTTTGATCACCTACCTTGCCCCGTGTTTGCTCACGCCAGCTGCCGCAGATGTAGACTGAACAAATAATTTTTAGGCTGCAAAACACACACTATATATCATTCAGAGAAGTAAATGTGTCGAAAGTCGCAGCTTAAATGAGCGCGTTGCCTTGCAGCCCTGTTTCCGACATGGGAGAAGTGCTCTTCCGGAACGATCAATTGGTCTCCAAGTGTCTAAAAGCTTGTCCCGCATACAGTCACGGGAGGCGTACCTTGTTACCCGCGTACAGGATGGATGCAGACTAATCTAATCAATAATTTAACCGTCGATCGCTCGAACAACATCTCCGACATCGCATGATATTTCCCCCTGCCCTTCCAAATCGGTCTCACAAATCTCCAACCGGATGCATGCCTTTTTGTTGCTCAAGGGTCGAACAAGGTCATGACATGCCCTAGCGACCCGCAGCACTGCTCAATCCCTGTAAGCATATTTGCATGTCAGAGCTCGATCAAGTTGAGTTAGCTCGAGCTGCCGAATCTCGACAGCACCGCACGGCGGCCGGGCCCGGGCGCCGCTCTGCATGATGCTGCCAGCAGTGCCAAAATCTTTTTTGGTACAACCCCTTCAACACCATTGTTGCAGCATGCCACAATTTGAACCGCATGAATGTTTCAAAAGGACTAGTATTTATTGAGAGTACAGCCTGCCTGATCTCATGAGGCAGTGGACTGGTGCAGACAAATAGTATTCAATACAATTGCAAGATGCCAGTGAGTGCATTGTAGACTTTTTCCAACCTAGGAGAAATCGCCTCTGCTATTACAATATTGTGCCCTTGACCTTCACGAGGTTCCTGTATGTGCACAACAAACCGAGCAACAATGGACAATATTCCTAGCTAGGACACCGGAGACACATATGTCCACCACTGAGTTTGCATTCGTTTGCATGCTGTTCTGATTCTTGGACTTTCAGACAACATGAAGAACCCTCCAATGATTGCCTTGCAGCCGTCTCAAGCATCTGCAAGGGTGCAAAGCACAACATGTGAAGCTGTGCTTATTTCAGCTCACTGCAGTTCCAGATGGCACCATCAGACCCAATGAACATAAGCTGGGGCACACTGAATTTCCTCACAGGCCCACCAGACCAGTGCCGGCAAATCCACGCTCGGCCGCCCGTGCGGAGCTGTTTGCCTCGACTGGGCCGCCCAGGACTCCGGTAAGGTCATCATCGCTCACCACGCCAGCATGCACCACCCGGATGCCCTGCCCTTGCCCCACCCCCAGCTCTGCAGCAACCCATGAAACCTGCTCAATCCCTCGACCCGGCAAACAAGCGCAGAGCCCGCAAATCCCTCATGCCAAGGTTTCTCTCCCTCTGCTGCAAAGCATGCACGTACAGCAGACAGGCCTTGCTGCTGTCACAGGACATCAATCACAAGATGCAGTGCCAGTGCTTTGAAGTGCTTGGCACAGCAACCAGGTCAGCAGAGGGTATCACAGCATCTTTGCACATGCTAACATTCAATGCTGCCAAGACCTTAAATGAACGGCTGCGCGGGGCCAACATCTGAGCAGGCATATTTCCCAACCGGCAGGACAACACCACAGGCAAAAGACGCCGGGCGCGTACCGGCCAGGCTGGCCTCGTCGTTGTCGAGTTTGGTCCATTTGCTGTGCGCGAGGCAGTACACGTCGGCGTTTCTGGGGTGCACGCTGAGGGCCTCCAGGATGCGCAGCTTAAGGTCCCACAGCGTGTTGAGCGCGCTCACCGTCACCGCCGCCTTGCCCCGCCGCACGCGCTTCGACCGTCGCTCGCCCAACACTGCGCCACAGCTTCGTCAGTCATCCGGCTACTGGCGTGGCTAAGGGTGTCGAACATAGTTCATACATCAATTTTCCCCCAGTACGTCGCACAATTACACACTGCTATTCCAGAGTTAAGACCGAAAGCTTGTTACTGGACATTCCACTGGAAGATTGTTGTGTCCGGTCTTTGCATGCACTTTGTGGAGCGCCTCTAGAAACACAGTTTCAAGCTCTCCAAGTGACGCATGGAAGTGCGAGAGTGCAACAAGGGAAGGGCGGGCAGAAGGGGAGATGATTAGGAGAAGAGGCAAGTGTTCACCAGTGAAGGCCGTGGCTGACCCAGTGACGTCCGACTGCTGCACGAGCTCCACATGGAAGGTGGCGTCCGTGTAGGTCAGCTGCTCCACCCGCAGCGCATCCTCGCGCTCCTGCACTGCCTGCGCACATCCAGACACCAGGCACGCCTTTCAACACTCTGCTGCCGTCCCTGTCTTCCGTCAAGCAGAGTGAAAACAATACATCCATTATGCTTCCTTTGCTGCCATTCCAAACCAATCTTACAAGTGCAGGCCTCTATTCCTCTATCAATCTTACACATTAGTGTCTGTCTCAGGCGTGCCAAGTTCCTCAGCCCAGAAGATTAGTCACCCCTCTGCTTGCCACCTACACCCTTTGTTACACAAGTATCCACACTTTGAGGCATCCGTGCTGATGTGATTCGAACAGAGAGGAACCCCTTACACACCTGGCGGCACCAGTCGGGGTCTGTGGCGAGGTGGGCGCGCGCAGACTCGTCTGTGCCGCGAGCCGACGGCTTCTTTGCCTCAGCTGCCGCACCGTCATCTTCCTGGGCCTCAGCGCCTCCCTCAGCCGGCTCTGCTGCCTTCACTGGCGCTGACGGGTCCACAACCAGGGTCGCCCTGATGGGCCTGCATAAAGTAGACCGGGTGTTACCATACTGCAGTGCTAGGTGACACCTGTGTGATCATTTTCTGGGACTTAAAAAAGCACTGCAACAAGGGTTGATGCGCTGCATTGAATCATACAGCACGGTGAATATTTGAAGGCATACCTGCGTGCGGGGTGGGCCTCGCTGAGGGTGCGGTCATCGCCATAGAAGGCCATCAGGTGTTCCCAGTCAGCCAAGTTGATCACTTCGAAGGCGTCAGTCTCCAGGCTGGCCTGAGCCCACCTCCCTCGCCTGCAGGTAACAAATGTGCAGCGCCTGAGACTCTTCACTTGAAACACCCAATGCAGAATTCAAAAGAAATACACCATGGAGAGAGCGCTGCCAACCAGAGACCAGTCTGCTAGGCTCAAGTTTACAGCAGCACGCACCTCTTGACGACGGCAGGAGGCGTCACGCTGAGGCAGCCGGGACACTTGTCGTCGGCAGGGTGGCAGGTGCAGAACACCTCTGCGACGGCGCTCGGCACCGGCGGCGGCGGCTGCCCGGCGTCGCTGCCGCGCCGGCCGGAGGTGCCGAGGAAGGCGCGCCAGGCGGCCAGCCAGGGCCGTGGCACCAGGCAGTAGCTGCCGCCCGGCTCCAGATGCAGCGAGGTGCTGGCTGCCAGCTGGGCCAGCACGTTCCTCTGCGCCCCCGCCTGCTCCTTCAAGTGCTGCAGCCACCAGACGACACGTGAGCCATTCCACCATCAAGAGGCATTTGTTTGCGCATGGGGAGCACAGATACCGCCAAAGCCTCTCTTCCGACGCAGCAGCAAGGGACGGAACTGGCTTCACATGGCGCATGCATATATCAGCATGAATAAGGTAGGGCTGCGCTTCTAGCTCTGGAGGGCATGACACTTTGCAGGTGCGGATTGACATAGTGCTTGCATGGATGAGCATATCCTGAGGTTGGCACTGGGCTTGAAACATTCCAGGTGCTGTGAGAGGCGCACCTGGCCGGTGCTGGCGTCGGCGTTCAGCTCAACCATGCAGATAGGGCAGATGTTCGCATCTGACACCCTGAACTCCCGCATCTCTTGATGGGCTGAACACCCTGCGCCATCAGCACACATCAAGACACACAAAAGGCTTTTGATCGAACCGTCTTGGCACAAGTGCATCAGTTCTGAATACGATTGTGAGACAGCATGGCAAGTACCTGGCTCAGCCTTCTCAGGAGCATCCTCCTCGTCGCCACACAGGTCAATCTGCTCTGCTGCATAACCATTGCTGGCGGGCTCCACTTTTCGCTTTGCGGTGTCTGCTGCACCTGCATCAGCCATGTCTGTGTCCTGGTGCTCGCGGCCGGCGGCTGCTCCGTCCCTTCAAAGACACACCGCACCCTGTTCAGGCTCCTGCACCTCCCGCAGCGGCATGCACAATGCAGCAACATCGGATTTGCCCAGGAAGAGCTGGAAACATTATAAGAGCCTACCCGTTTTGGCAGGCTTCCTGTGGACCACCAGGCCTGTTGTCGTGCGACATGCCATCGGTTGGGCCAGGCGCATTTGAGAGTGTATCACCCCCTTCAGCGCCGAGTACAGCTGCCTCCTTGGCTGCCACAGCAGCTTCCCTCATTTCCAAGATGGCCTCGCGAGCCGCCAGCCGCTCCTGACTTCCCTGCATTCAATATCTTTCACACGTCAGCTTGAGGACTTTGACAAGACATAAATGCTACTATATGACGGACCAGGGGTGGTCGTACACGCGAGAACGGGAAACTATGGGCAATTAAGGACACCAGCGCACCTCTCTGCTTCCTGCCTTTCCGTGCCCGTTTGGCATCGCCTGCAGCGTCTCAGCCAGGAGCTCTGAATCCATGCCGCCGCCAACCCTCTGCTCCCGGGCTGCCACTGCTGCTTCGCGCTCGTCCAGCTGCTGTGCCCTGCAATCAACCACCTACATTTCATATTCATGATTTACCTCCAACACAAGTGTGAGAAGCACCTCCCTGTGGAGTATTTCAACCGACGCAAGCATTATGTAGTCACTCAGAACATGCTGACAGGTCCCCACCTCTGATCAGAGGCGTCTGAGCCTGACGAGCCAGTTTTGGCAGGCGCGGCTGAGTCAGCGGGGCGCCAGCTGCTGCGCAGGTGCTGCCACACAAAGGAGGGCACAGCGATGCGCTTGGCCTTGGGGCCGGCCACCTCCGGCAGCAGGCCGCCGTGCTTGCAGGTGATGCTCTGCGTGGGAGACATGGTGTTCACGGTGCTCTTCGCCCGTCGCCTCCAGCCCCTGCAGACAAGGCACTGAACATCAATATCTGCAGGTCAAGAGTAGAAAAGACCGCTCTCTGCCACCCCTGACTATTCCCTAGACAGCATCAATAAGCTCAGTCCGCCACAACATGCGTTCGCTTGGGCAAAGTTCGAAACGCTTGTTCCAACACACACAAAATCTTGATAGAGCAAAGGGCATGCGCACAACAGATCATTGAGGAGAAGGGTGTCCTGCTAGTGCCTGTGACCCCATATCACTGCAGACAAGCCAAAGTGCACGGCTCTCAGACAAGAAGAGGGCGCGCACAAGAGCCAGGACTTGGACACGTAGAAGTCGTCGGGCTGCGGCTGGCGCGAGTGCCCCTCGACCTCCTCGGCGAGTGCGTTGACGATCTGCAGCACGCTGTCGCGCTCCATGGAGCCCTGCTGCGCGTCCACAAGCCCCTGCAGGCTCACAGCCAGACACTGCCAGCAGGCATCGCCGTCGGACAGCTCCGGGCCGCCCCCGACCTCCTCCTGCAGCCGGCCCCACGCCTCCGCCGTGATCCTCTTCCCCTCTGCACACCGTGCGCCGCACGTCAATGCCCAATTCGAACCCCTAGATTCAAATCCCTATATCTGATGAGGCCGAATAATTTGATGAGCATCTGCTGTGATCCGTTCCCCTCCGCACAACATGCGCCGCTTCATCAAGGAGCTTTACTTTGTTCTTGCGGAGTCAGGACTCAGGGGAAGCTTTCATGACAATAGGCACTCGTGCAAAGCACACATGTAAAACAACACGGTTGGAGCAATGGGCTTTAAATTGACTCAGGACACACCTGTCTTCTTGGCAGGGTCCAGCTTGCCGTGAGAGCACAGGAGAGGGTCATTCTTCACAGGCTCGGTGGAGCCCTGATCTGCCCACTGCTTCAGCCAATCCGCTGAGACCCACCTGTGCCGCATGACCTCGATCAGCACATGCAACCCTAAACCACTATTGGCTCTACAGGCAAGGAAAAGTCGCCCTTTGTATATCAAAGCCTTCAGCACTGCTAGCGCTCATCAGAACTGGTTCAGACCATGTGCATGTGGACCTGCAAATGGCAATGCTAGAGGCGCCAAGGACAGTACCTGCTTTCCCACTCGGGGCCTGGCAGAAGTGCAGACTCCAGTATCTGGCGCACAGAGGCCTGCTGCCGCTGCACCTTCTCCATCAGCTCCTCCTTCTTGGCCTCGTACTTAGCGCATGACGTCTCAAAAGCAGCACGCTCCTCCGCCATAAGCGCATTCAGCCTGCAACAAACGCCACGCTCAGATCCTCCGCTTTGTTACATATATGAATGCCCACACACAGCAAGCCACGCCGCCGTTTTTAGCAGTTTGCTGCGCATATTACAATTATTGCAAGCTTCTTCTGCCAAGGCAAGGAGCGTAGGCAGACAAGCTGCATGTACAGCCTACCAAAATCCGACAGCTGAGCATATAGAGGTTCCACAGTAGCCTGACATACTTGGCAGGCAGCTCTATCCTTCTGGCGCCGCCGTGGTGGCTCTGGCGCCGGTAGACGAGCATGTAGGCGTTGGCCGATGCGATGCGGTCCTGCTGAGTCTCCTCGGCCGCCTGGTTTGGCGGCGTGCTGACATCAGCGGGCTCCGGGTCAGCATCCAGCACCATGGGATCATCAGGCGTTCCCTGCCTCCTCACCACCCCCACAACCTCCACCTCATTCTCCTCAGCCGCCGCCGCGCTCACCTTGCGCTTGCCCTTCGTGCTAGGAGCCCCGCCCTGCAACACACACTTGTCTCAGTCACTTTCATGCATGCAATCACAAGATCAGCAATGCTCATGCATGTCCTGCAGCTGCCCTGCGCAGCTGATCATGTGGTTGCATACGGACATCAAGGTGAACGAGCGGGAAGAATTGAGACGCAGTGGGGCTTGCCTTCTTCTCAGCGGCAACGCCATGATCGCCGCGTTCGCCAACAGGCCCCTTAGGCATCTCGGCCACTGTCTCGTCATCAAAGCGCCACCACTTCTCTGCCTCCTCATCCCACACATGCGCAACTGTACCATGCACCAACCCACACACTCACTATGAAGCCATGAACCCACACACACACTCGCACGCAAAAAGCAAGAAAAATGAGAAGGCAAACATCTGATCCTGAATGGAAAAACAGAGTCCAGGCACAATGGAGTGAATGTGTTCAAAGAAGGCAATACCGTAATGGCCATGGCTTGCGCTGGAGCCCTTGTGGATGAGGATGGACATGAGCTCATACTGGGTCTCCCTCTGGGGACTGCCTCGCAACTGGCTCGGCCCATCTGTGCCCAGGAGGGGAGCCAGATCCAGCTTCAGCGGGAAAGATAGCTTGTCGCTGGCTTTCACCTTTGCCATTTTCTGCACGAACGCAGCAGCACCTTGGGGTTTCCTTGATGACAGGCCACAAGAAGAGGTATACAGCAAGTCTATAGTGTCCAGTGAATAACAGTATAATTATGCAGGTGCCAACAAAAACCCACCTTCATGTCGAAGACAAAGCGCTGCAGGGACAGGCAGAGGTATGGTGGCGTTGACACCAGCTTCATCTGCCGCTGGGCATCTGTTTTCTTGTGGCAGAGTGTGCAGAAAAATTGATTGTCTCCCTCCATGTGCTCTGCTCCCAACAGCGTTGCCTGCCAGGTAGAAAAGCCAGTCTCAGCCACCCATTGTGCCAGTAACGGGTGAGTTACAATCGGCAACCCAGAGACACCTCTCTTTGATCGGACAGAACCTTTGACCTACCAAACTAGCTTCTAAAGTTGGCATGCCCTTCACTTGGGCATCCAGCTCGTAGAAGTTTGTGGCCCTGCCTGATCCCTCTGACAGCTGTCCACAAGACTGCAGGACCACACAGAAGACTTCAGCACCACACATTTCCATTGTGCCCTCTTTACTCACAAGGCAGCTGGGAATAAAGGCCATGTAAGTAAGAGAGCAGAGGATCACCAGACACTTTGTCTCGTAGAAGTAGCGTCCCCGAAAGAGCGTTGGCACCACGTCCCTCACACCCTGATCACATGACGAACCGAGGCACCTCAGCCAAGCAAATGCATTAATAATCCGGTCAAGGTCATTAGGCGCAAACAGACTACAACCAATGGAAACCAATAGAAAACATACCGGAATGCTCGACTTCGCCAGCTTTGCCTCAAGCAAGTTCAGCAGCAATTTGAAGAACTCCTGTCCATCCTGCATGGTCAAATAAATCACATCAGGCAGGCAAGCATCAGACATCAGGAAGAGAATCTGAGTGCAAGAAAACCTAGAGTAACAAGGGCAGAGTCCACTCGCCTGCTGGTAGCTGTGGTCAAGGTTCAGGGACTGTGCAAAGGCAGTGGGGTCTGCACTGTCTCTGGGTCCTTCTTGCAGCTCCGCAAACAGACGCCTGCCGCACCAAATTGAACTAATCCAACCACCTTTGCATCAGTCAATGGGCACAATGTCCTTTATAGATTGGCAAGGCAGTTGATGGAGGCATTCAGGCTCCGCACTGCAGCATACCTGATGTGTGAAATGACGGGCAGATCCGCAATGGGATCATCCACAGCAAAGAGGCCCTCGCGGAAAGCTTGGATCATGAACAGGCACTGCAGAGCGCTATTGACGTAACACGTGTTCCCGAGGTTGTTGAGCCCTGATGGTATGCTGCTGCTCTGGGGTGACATCTTCATGACAGCACAGGTTCCAGTCAGACTTCAGGGCATTGGAACGGCTGCTTTGCTTCATGGTAAGGCCTTTGCAAAGCAGTGTAGTGGGTCACAGGTGCAATTATGTGAATCAATTTGAGGATGTTGTTGTGCTCGTAACGTCAAACACATACATGGATTAATCTTCACTGGGCTTGCAAAGAGCACCTGTCGTTTGTCGTTCAAAGGATTAGATCCAAGGCTGAAAAGAGCATCTGGCTCCTTCTGCCAAAGACCTTTACGCCTGGAGCTTCCTGGTGCTGGGATGAGGCCACAGAGGCAATTCGGATTGTCCTTCTTGCCCTTGCATGCCTTATCATATAAGTCGCAGGCCTGCTGTGCTGCGCTCAACAAATCCAGCAGCGTTTCTCTGTCAAGATCGCCAGCTTCGATGCGGCACTTCAGCCTGAGAGCCTCTACAGAGTTTAAAGTAGCTGCAGGCTTGGCCTTCTTGTTCCTGCCAACGCCTGGCGTGCCTTTCTTTTGCACCTTCATTCTGGTTCAATCATATGTTATCTCAACGTATGCTCTAGGCCATCATCGGGGCGTGAAACTTCAACACTGACGTCCAAGAATAACCGTTCAAACAAGATCATCGACGTGGAACAGAAAGATCCGTCAGCTGCTTTATATGTTAAGGTCGCATCACAAAGATCTGCCAGTCGTCATTATTGGCAAGCAAAAACACCTGATATTTATTTATTTAGATCAAAGCGTAGCATGTCATGGAATGGAAGCTAGGGCCCAGTAAATTTTTCCATGACCCTTGCCCAGGGGGTCAAACCCCAGCCGCGTGCGCCTGTTGTCGCGAAGTCGAGCTCTTGCGAAAGGTCCAATTCTGCTAGGGTAACGTCATAGTAAGGAACAGGTGAAGGGACAACATTGCTTGCAGGATATTATACTACCATTCAGCGCGAATTTCAACGCAACCCTGCTCTTCCGATCTCCGATCATCGGCATCTAGACAGCCATTCAGTCACCACCGAGAGCAATGTAAGCTTCAAGATAGCGACAAATATTGTCGAAAACATTGCCGCATCACGATCAGCTCAAGATCAGTGCCACTCACTGTGTCGTAGCCAACCTAGGCTACGTCAATGCCGCAGAGCATGACACGGTGCAAAAGCTACTCCGGGATGATCTGAGTTTTTTATTTCACTGTCGCAGGGCAACACCTATATTTGCGCCAGCAGCTCCTTCCATCCTTCGTGGAGCAAGTGCGTCTCCCCTTTACCTTGGACAGATCTGCCACTCGTTTATGAAAAGTGCAGTCATTAATGCATCAGCACTACACACTCATTGGAGTTCTTCTGTCGATTTCAGGGAAGGAGGAGCTGGTGTACAAGCTGCTGCAAGCAAAGAAGGCATCGGGCAAGACTTTCACTCAGATTGCCAACGAAGTTGGTCTCACAAACCTATACACTGCCCAGCTCTTCCACAACCAGGTGAGCCCTTTCCAGCTCATCACCTCGACAGTCAATGCTATGCTCGTGTCATTGTGTCACAACAGGTAGTCAATCCTTGAGTTCTCGTCTCAACAGATCTTATCAAGTCATTGTACTGCTACAGACCGAGCTGAAGCCAGCGACAGCCGCAGCCCTCCAAAGTGCTGTCCCGGGTCTCACGGATGAGCTCATCGAGGAGATGAAAGTTTCACCTCTGCGGCAATTTGACCCCAGCATCATCCAGGAGCCAACAGTGTACCGGCTGTACGAGGTCAGTGTGCAGCCCTTTCTCTGAATATAAAATCGATTGTTATGATCTGATGTGCCTTGAAAGGCATTCCCTTTGTGTAACACGCTGCTCTCATTATGACTTGTTGTCAAGACCCACTTGATGAATTGGGCTGTGTCCGCGCTGCAGGCTATCATGTTGTATGGCGAGTCAATCAAGGCAATTTGCAACGAGGTGAGCTCTGAGCATGCAGCAGATCATAACTAACCCAGTTCATTGTATACTTCAGTGTGGTCCAGTAGCTCTTTGACGTCCATCAATGCTTTGAATGCTTTGAACCTCCAAGTTTTGTGACCTGAGAGCTCAGCAGTGACTCTGGCTCACTGAGCCTTCCTCCAGGGGGCTCCCAGCCATCTGGCATCTGGCATCTACTTATCCAAAGGAAAACCAACTGTTTGCGGTGTATGCAGGAGTTCGGTGACGGCATCATGAGCGCCATTGACATGTTTGCCAATATTGATGACATCGTGGGGGGTGCTGGTGAGAAGAGGGTGGTCATCACCCTCAATGGCAAGGTAAGCACCACTCTCCACATGCCTGCAGCATTTGGCAGAACAATATTATCTATCAACCAGCTGTATACTGGGAGGCCCATCTGCAGACATGGAGCAAGTGAAAGCTCCATCAAGTTCAAACTAACAAGGCATGTCAAGGCCTGAAGTTGTCGATGTGCTGCGTTGCAGTTTCTTCCCCACATTGAGCAGAAGACTGCCAACATCACAGCGCGCTCACCCAAGCCAGAGTGAGTGCTGGGCGGAGAGATTGTACACAAATGTTGGAGCAATAATAAGACGCTCGCTCAAGCGAGAAGTTGCTCTGATTGATGCCACAATGCAAGAAGTCTGCCATTGAGTTGAAGTACCATGCATAGTACTGCATTCATGAAGCTGAGCGCAACATGTTCCAATTGCTCTGGATGTGTTGTGTGCAGCAGCGCACTTTGTTGTTCATAAAGTCACTGCACCCTTTGCTGCAGCCACTACAGCGCTGCTGGCAGGCTGCAGCAGGGGCTGCAGCTAAAGCATCATCAACATTTCTTGCCCTGAATTGTTTTGATTGTGCTGCGGCTGCTTACCCAAGTGAAATTCTTTGGAAACTGTCTTAATCTCTTGTCTGTTACAGTCGTCTTGCACTCCTAATTGGTCAAATAAAGGTCTTGTGGAACATCTGCAGATTTTCAGCAATGTGTGCATTTTTGGTCCAAGAATTGAAGGATCCTCCGAGGAGTCCTGGAGTACTTCACGACCTCATGTAATCATTACCACTGAGCCACATGATGTCAAATTGGCTGAACAGTTCTAAGCCTGACTCAGAACTGCCGGCACTGGGCATGGCGCCATGATGGGCAGCATCATGCATGATGCATTCAATGCAACAGTGCATAAGTTATGCACTGCCATAGCTACTGGTCAGGTGGCCATATCCGTGTGCACATGCATTGGAAGTGCACACGTCAATTCTTCTGTGCATGTGCATGTCAAAGATCATGATCCATCCATGATCTCTGATGCCATGAGCATGCAACCCGCTGAGCGGCAGCGGCAGTCTTTTCGCAAAACTTCAAGATTTTGTAGTTTAAACCGGTAAACGGTACCGTGACGGATTAATGCAGATGACCTCGGCGGTCCATGGGCCCGTGACGGTTCAGGATAATAGAGCAAAAGCTCGACTTGCACCTTGTCAGGCAATAGGGCAGCAGAATCAGAAGGGCAGGCTCAAACCCAACCAGCACTTACGGATCACGAGTGCGGATAGACCGTAAATGTTGAATCCGTAAAAGCAATCCAGGTCCCTCAAGGTGAAGAAGGGTGCAGTACCTTGAATTCTGCAGTTGACGGTCCCCAGCTGTGGATTGCATAGTCTTATTGAGGTCGCTAGTCTTCTTAGAAGCTGGTACATCGATTGCAGCAGCCAAAGTTTGGGGTCACGACAGGAGATCAGGTTGGCTGTGAACCAAGATATTCTGTGTGCGATCTCAGTACAGGAATGACCTGAAAGAAGGTATCTCAACACACAATCATCGTTGGCTGCCTTCGTTCCTTGATAAGCATTCAATATTGGCAAGAGGGTTCGACTCAGAGAATTCAGTACCAGTACTTTCAAGCTCAGAAGAGAAAGCCCAGCAGTAGCAGGAGCATTGAAGTAGACTCAAAGGCCACAAGTCGTATCCTTCGTCAAATATTGGGGATTGGAAAGACGCTAGGAGGCTGAAGAGGGCGACCCCACTATCGTACATGGGGTGACAGCCCCTACCTGTGGAGGGGTGCCCTGACATTGGCGAGGGGCATGGTTCAGCACAGCATTTTGGACTGGACGGAGAGGCTCACTGGGGATGAGTGACTTCAGCAACTCTCTGAGGAGGCACGAGTTGAGGCAGGCCCGCCAGGTCCTGTTCACACTGCCCAGGAATGAAATGTTTGAGGTGGCTGGCCAGCCGATGGTGTACTATGAGCTGCGGGACTACCGCCACCATCCCCAGGGGAAGGAGGAGGGCATCAAAACGGCTCGAGCGGACGTCGGCTTCATGTTCAAAGCCTTTGAGACCGGGCAGGTGAGATGGGGGACCTCCCTTAGCTGGTGCATCTGCATGCATGTCTTGCTAAAGGATTCACAGCAGCGCAGCATGCACCCTGTGTAATGTACGCCATTCACAGATTGCTGTGCTGGTGAATATTAATGCATGCCTTGCCTGCCCATGCGGGAGTCTCCAGGATGTTGCATGCTCATTGCCTGCTCTGTGTCCCCCAGACGCGGCCGCCGCGCGGCAGGAAGACGACTCTGGAGGAGGCACCCAGGATTGCAACCATTCACGAGTACTTGGACTGGACGGTGACGGCTGAGGATGCTCTTGGAGACAATGAGCTGGTGCGCTGCCCATACCCATGCCTCTCCCCTTTCTTAAGCCTTCCCCCAAGTCACCATTTGCAGCTTCATATTTGGCAACCTGGTGCTGCACAATTAGACATTTGAGCCTCTGTTGGCGACATGTATAGCCCCGCCTATAGCGATCAAAACTACTTTGGCGAACGGATGCCGGGGGCGGCGGGTGCGCAACCGTCGCGCCCCGGCTCCGCAGCCGGGTCAAACGCACGCGCGCACAGGGGGGTTTGCCGCGTGCTTGTTTGTAGGGAACGCCCGCTAACTGGCGCTGCATGGACCAGGACTTTGGCGGCTTCCGGGTGGTCGCGCTGCTGCCGCGGTTCAAGCCGGGGTGGGTGCCGCCGCGCGCGTATGCTGACGAGGCGCCCAAGAGGCACCCGGAGCTGGGCGCACCGGCCGCGCCGCTGCCGGCGCTGATGCCGAACGGCAAGCCGATCTGCGCGGCCGTCATCCGTGCCGGGCCGGGCTTCCTGGAGGTCCCCTTCTTCGCCACGCAGGATGCGCGCCGCCGCAAGGGCTACGGCCGCGCCCTGCTGCAGGTGACCATTGGACACAAGAGACCAGCATTGACACATCTGAGAATTTATCTTATATTGTAGACTCTCAGCCTTGTCCAGGCGGCACCCACTTGTGTAAGACTCGATCCTGTGACCTGAAGACTCGGAGCCTTGTTCGCAGCAGGCTTGTGTGATGTCCTTAAGAACCTGTGTGTTGCGCCCTGTCCCTGATACAGTATCGGTTGTCACCTGTGCCTGGCTTGAAATGGCTCTTCTCTGCAGGCCATTGAGGAGATCGCGCGGGCGTGCAAGCTGCCCTACCTGCTCCTCTGCAGCACGGACGACCCCGACGTGAAGGCAACCTGGCGTGCCCTGGGCTTCCTCTTCACATCCGAGGAGGTACACCATTTCCTGGCTGCACCTCTCCCAAGCACCCCCTGACTTGATGCATGATAGAGGACAACATAGCACAGCCCCCACTATTGACATGACTGGCGCGGGCATCTGCACCTGTCCAACATGTGCCACAAAGGGAGTCTTCTACAGTGCCTGAGGTAGAGGTCTATGGGTCATGGTGTGATGTTTGGGTTCAAAAATGTGGTTCACATGCGCGGCGCAGGACATGCAGAGGCTGGGGGTGCAGGAGGGCGACCTGCTGCACATGGACAACACGGTGCAGATGCACAAGCCGGTGCCGTCCGCGCGGCTTTGGCGCTCGGTCGTCTTCACGCACGAGCACTGGCGGCAGCGGCTCTATTATCTACCCACTGCAGAGACCGGTGTACGGGAACGCCTTGCGAGACAGGCCGAGGCGCTTGCCAAGCTGAAGCCATCCAAGCGGCCCGCCAAAAAATCGGTGGCCAAGAAGGCCGTCGTGAAAACCAACGGCAAGGCCGCCAGATAGCACGGCAGGTAGTTGCACCATACGGGCATTATTGATCTAGAAGACTGTGTAGACACCTTTCAGCCATATGTATGGCCAGGTTGGTTCTACTTTGCCATTAATAAGCTTGGTCATTTATGATCATTTATGATCAGTCACCGTATGGTGCAACTGTGTAGGGCGGCAAGGCAGAGGCCGGCGTGGCTTAGATACACGGCTGGGATTCTGACCCTTCTCACTGCTCCCGAAATTTGGACAAATTGAACTCAAGGAACCTATCAGGCCAGCACAGGCGTGTAGCCTTCATAAGAGTCTTGCCCTCTGCGACGCGTTATGATGAGATATTTGTAGGCACAGTGCTAGGGAACATTGATGAGATAGTGTTTTAGTTTTGTTGAACGCATGAAGTGGTGCTGTTTTATTGCTCTGCAGCAAATATTATGCAATCTGCAGGCTGGTGAGCAGCAATGGCAGAAGGAAAAGATGCGCCATACATGTCAGCCCCATCAAGGAATAGGCTTCACAGTAATAGGCGCCATGTCCTACCTGTCTGAGAGGAATGCGTGTGTTGTAACGCTTTTTTGCTCTCATTTCCTCTCATTTGAGTTCTGAGTCTCAGAAGTTTGTGAATTCAAGTAGCTATGCCCTTTATACAATTATCCCTTTATATATTCGTTCCCTCTTTGAGGCAGCCCTTCCTCTCTCCTTCGCGTTTGCACCGCCTTGTATGTCTTCCAGTCTAACTTGGTTCTATAGCCAAATGCTCAGCAATGAACGGCAGACAAAGGGCATGCAGGACTAAGACTGCCTACTGCCCCCAGGTCTGCTTGAGGCCAAACTTGTTCTCCAGGGATGCTAGGAGGCACCGGCTGGCCGGGAAAGACCTGAATGCGTCCGCCACTTCCTCTCTGCTGCTGTGCACGACTGTGTACAGCGCTGCGTTGGCCGGCCAGCTCCCCCCTCCTGCCACGCACACGTCATCCATTCACTTTAATTACCCGTGCACACATATATATGCATATATATATATATTCTTGCATGTCGGTCAAAATTGCTGAAACCCTTCTTCCGTGCCTTTTACAATCCCAGCCTATAGCACCTGTCATTCAGGTCACACCACATGAATGTGTAGCTTGAATCCAACCTGGGGCTGATCGGTTGCATGACAGTGATTGTCAGATTTAGCGCCCAGCAGTGCATCCAAACAAACTTTTGGAAATAAGGCGACACCAACAATATCATCCTGCCAGAAGTACTGAATCATGGAAGGACCACCAGGGACCACCAATGGGATAGGTGCAGACCTGAGAGGGCGGACACGACGGCGGCTGCGCTGCTCGCGGAGAAGGTGAATGGGTCGCAGAGCACCACAAAACGCACGCGCGGGTGCTGCCTCAGCGTGCGGCCCAGCTCGTCTATGGAGCCCAGCTCGCTGGCAGGCAGCCTCACCAGCCTCAACCCCTGTGGGCCCAACTCCTGCACACAACATTTGGTGGTTTTCAGCATTATCTAGCTCAAGGAGATTTGCACTAAAGAGAGAACTCTGAGGCCCCCACTCCACAACTGTTGCTTTGCGACATGTTCTGCAATCTTCACCACAGTTGCTGCACTGCCGCATGATCTTCCCTATACTTGCTGCACCCTTGCATGTTTTGCAGTCTTCACCATGGTTGCTGCAGTGCTGCACATTCTCCAGTCTTGAAACGCAGGACAAGGCTGGATGCTGCAATTGATATACAGCCTGTTGCTTGCCATTATATTGCCAAAGAGTCATGGTCTGTAAGCTACCTGCAGGAGGCGCGCCCAGACCAGGCAAGTGTCCTCCTGGGTGTGCGATGTGTCCCACAGCAGTGCGTGCCGGCTGCCGCCTGTATCTGATCCATCAAGGAAGGCACGGCTATGATCCAGCAATGCCTGACAGCTGGCTTCATTTCCTTCCCCTTTCGCACAGATATTTGTGGTCAGCTAAAACAGGCGAGCTGGAAACTGTGTGACATGAAGTCGTCACTCGAATAAGTGGGGCGCACTTGGAAGGTGTGGTCAGTGGCTGGAAGGGATATGGGGTGGCACCTGTGCATTGAGATTTATGTTGGGGGTCGAAGCTAGCAGTTGCTGCTGTCAGGGCACCTCCGGAGCTGCCGGACCATTGAAGGGCGCTGTATTTCCCCACAAGCCCAAAGCCATGCTCTGACCAGAACTCCAGCAACTCAGGCAATGCCTGTTGCAGGCATACAGATGTCATGGGAAGTATGTCTCATTCATGATATCTGTGCCCTTGCATTAAATTCTGCACCCAAATTTCTCAGGGAGCCAAGGTGAGCCACCTGTCAATACAGTAGTGTGAATTGAGGTCAACCAACAATTTGAGGAGGTCAGTTCAGATGGGAGAACTCTTGAGTTGAGGCTTCGAGCCTGGGTGTGCACCTCAGACCATTTCCAGCTGCCGCCAATTCTGTCACGCCAGCTCTGACGTTCCCTGCCGCTAAGCGGTGCAAGGATGTGCCCCGCTGGACCTCCCTCACTCTTGCGGCCTTCTGCTGAGCCTTCTACTGCAGCTTCTTCCTCGAGCTCAAGCGCTGCTCTGCCCACTGCCGAAGCTGCACCATTCCATTGGGGCTCCAAGGTAAGTACAAGGCTGCATGTCGGACCCTGACAAGGAGTGCTTGCAGCAAGAATGTGGATACTTGTGCAAAGGCCTTACCTGCTGAGAGCCAGCCGGGCGGTGTCCGGTGCACTTCATTCACCCAACCTGGCCAATGCACACAGTGTTTGTCAGTTCTTTATCTTTATACCTGGTGCAAAGACACAAGTTGCAGGGCCCAACAGGCATCAATACATGCAGCCCAGCCGTGTGGCAGGTCAGCAATCTTTCCAGTCCATCAATGACCTCATCTCTCCGTCATGCTGAGCTGAGGCTCACCAGCAAGTGTGCTCTCAGCGAGGCTTAGGCGCTGCAGGACTTCCAGATCATAGGCTGCTGCATCCTGGAGTGGCCCACGTCCTGCCAGCTTGCCTTTAGCAGCGGCTTTGGCCAAGGGCGTTCGACCTGCCAAAATCTGCGACGCAACGCGCTCCATTGGAATGTTTCATATACCGCTCCAGATGCACATACTCAGTGTTGAGAACACAGTGAAGTGTAGTATGCAAGGGCTGGTTATTTTTGGGTGCTTGAAGAGCATTGTCACCTCATCTAACAGGAGATCCTGCCATGATGCATGGTTTGCGGCGACAAGCTCGGCATAAAACTCCCCATAAGCGGACAGGACTGCATCAGAGTTGCCGCCTCTCTGCAGGAAAAGAAGGACCTATGCAGCAGTTGCATTGCTCTCATGCTTGTTGTACAGACATATTCCGGATTAAAATTGCCTTTCGGAGATGCAGAGGGATATCAGAAAAGGTGTTGCTTGTCTCATCTGTTCAGCAAGGTGCAAAGATCGCTTGCCTTTGTGAATGCCATAGCGGCCTTGTTTTTGAGCACATACTGATGAATAAGCAGGGAATTGGCTGCTCTTAGGAGCGTTTCAGCATTCTTCTCGACGCCTGCATGTGAAAGCAGCACTGCAAAGATCTTGTGATCTGATGGGCAATGTAGATACCGAAAGCTATATCTCTTATCAAGAATTGCTTTAGGACTGTACACCATATCGATTTAGATTCTAGCGATACCTTTGATCGGCTCGTGCCCTAGATCAAAACCAATAGCCTTGACTGTTAAACAATCACGCCCCCTCTTTGACAGAATTCGAACGGTGTTGAAACCCTTCGCGCTCCTTCTATTCGATGATTGTCTTTGTGTACAGAGCGGAGTCTGCGACCAGCTCAATGTGGTTGGTGTTCTGAAAGGAACCGCACACAGGACAGCCACGGTCATCAGGAAGCTGATATATCTGAGTGTGCTATCCGGGACAGGCTCCCGGGGATAGCAATAGCAGATTAATTTAGTCCGTGATTAAATGCCAATAACACTTTGTGGTTGCGTCGCACTGCCTTGCTTCTAGGAGCACCGAATCGATTGGGGTGGTGTCCTTGTGTATGACTCATCATGGGCCTGGCTATTGCAACTTGAAGTAATCTGCTTCTGAGAAATGTGGAAGACGCTACAATCCCTCGTTCACTCTCTCTACACAGATGGAATGTGGATGAATGGGTCCTCATGAGTGCTCAGTGGTTAGAAAGTTGAATCCATTGGGCATGAGTAGTCAACCGCCCAACCAGTGTTAGGGTGTCCCTGATATCATGAGAGCCTTTTTAATGTAAGTTTCTGGACAGCTCTTGGCCTCAACATGAGCACGACTTGGACCATGCGCATGCAAGGGACACGAGGATACATCGTTGGAATAAATGTCTGGCACGCAGAACAGGATCACTAGCCTGATGCGCAAGCCAGAAGTGCAGCACGATGACCAACCACTTGTGGCACTAGCCTGCTTGCCGCAGAAAAGACCTGCCTGCTGAAGGGGCGAAAAAAACTCTCCTTATTATTAGCACCTACTAAAAAGGGTAGCACTTTAATATCGACATACTCCATTCTGTCGTTGTATGCCTTCAGGGCCACAAATCCTTCATGGAAGCCCTCTTAAGCATGGCAGCCACACTGGGAATCTCTCCCCGGAAATCTGTGCTGCGCCCTGTCTGACTGGGCGTTTGTGAGCTCGTCGTCTCATGACAGACTCTGTTCCGCAGGGCAGATTCACTGGATACAGCCGGGCCCTCCAGACGAGCCACACAGGTGACCACACAAGGCTAATGCATGCAACACACTCAGCCACTGCCCTGCAAAGCGCAGACGCGCAGCCCCAAGCATGCAACAGCGCAGAAACTCAGGGTCTTGCAACTGTCTTGCAACCGGGTACAGAAGGCGGAAACACGACCACACAAACTTGGCTCAGCATTTGCTGATCAGGAACTGGAACACACATCCGAGTTTGCAATGCACAACGAACTCTGGCGCTGCTGCTCCTCAGCGCGCACTGCAACTCTCCACAAGCCTTCATCCCTTGTGTCATACATTCCCGGCAAAGCTGCGCCCGGGCAGCAGGTGCAGGACTGCTCATATCTGACGCTGTCAAAGGTCTCATGTGCAAAAGGCGACCGTGAGCGGCGCATCATGCGCCGATGAAGGTGTCAAGACTCCCGCATCCCCCAGTACAATTGCACCCTGCCACCGTAGCCAGGGCAGCCACACCAAGTGGCTGACCTGGCGCCTCATATCTCTCCCCCCCTCCCCTCACCAACCCCACCCGCACAAAATGGACATGAAATGGGCCGAAAGCAATGCTCTAATGACGAGGCCTAGGCACAAGATGCGCCTCGGGCAAAGATGCATGCAGAAAAGGCCCCTTGGGATGCGCACACGGAGCGCCCCACCTGGCCTCCAGGGCTCAATGCCTGCCCAGCACAGAACAGCACAAGTAAGCGTCAGATAGTGACCTGCATCCTGAGGACACAACATAACATTTGCCCAACGTTCCAAGAGAACTGTAAGCCGCGTGTTCCTCCTGCCACGCATGTGCCTAAAAATCTGACCAGAGGCGCAGAAAGCTTCAGGACTCCAACAGCCAACAGCGCACGTCAGCGCAGCATCAGCATCATGCAGCATTACAGCTTCTCTTCCTGGCAGTGGCACTTGCAGACATGAGGCTTGCATTGCTAGGGGGCAGGCTCTGACCGTGGAGGCCTTCAGGAGAGCCAGTCGTCCATGGCCCAGGCTGGGCGGCCTCCTGTCTGGGTGGCCTGCTGCACAATGGCCTCAATCTCCTCAACCTTCTGCAGATGCGGCGGCACCCCCTTCTGAACCAAGCGGTTGTTCAGCTCCCCCATACCGGGCCCCAGGTTGCTCAGAAACCTGCGCCACTCAGTCCGTCAACTTGTTGCTGACGCACCTTACAGCTTTTTGTGGATGGTACCGCCCCTCAATGACTACACGAATGATCCTCATACTGTCAGGGGTATAGACTAGATATAAGTGCATATGCCCAAGTGGACTGATAGCTTGGAGGAAGACTAGGTTCCTTGTCAGGCTGCTGCTCACCAAGCCGGACATGCCCAAATGGAGCTTTATCCCAAGGTGAGACTACCCCTTTGTCGAGGGGCATAGGGAGAAGGTGGCAGCGCACCAGGAGTGCTGCATGATTTCAGGGATGGTGACGCGCTTGCTGGGGTCGGGCGTGAGCATGCGCTTGAGCAGGTGGCGGCACTCCTCGCTCACGCGCCGCGGCTGCTCGTAGTCCGCCGCCACGATGCGCGGGAAGAGCTGCTGCAGGCGCACCAGGTTGTTGCTCCTGTCGTCCCCCCGCTTTGCAAACGGCAGCACCGCTGCACCAACAACACCCACACCCCTCAGCTCCGCGCATCCCTCCTCTGAATACCCAACCTCTCTTGCAGATGCCTTTCGTCACCCATTTTCTTTCGGCTGGTATTATTTCCGCTGCTTACCCTTCCAAGCCTGTGCAGGGAGTCCACTAAAGCTGGAGGCCAGACAGCATCCCTGCACATGCTTGGAAAGAGCACGAAGCAAAAGCAAGTACCTGTTGAAGGGCAACAGCCTAGGTGAGCAGGTCTGGAGCAGCGGCGGTGACCTCACCTGTGAGCATGACGTAGAGCATGACGCCGCAGGACCAGATGTCGGCCTTCTTGCCGTCGTACTGGTCATTGAGCAGCACCTCGGGCGCGATGTAGTCGGGCGTGCCGCTGACGGTCTTGGGCCGCGAGTCCACAAACTCGTTCTTGCTGTAACCAAAGTCGCACAGCTTCACGTTCGGCCGCGGCAGCGCCCCGTCCAGCAGTGTGTTCTCCAACTTGATGTCCCTGCGCAACAGCACCCCCGCACACTCAGCACCGCTCGCCGTTTGGTCGTCGCAATGGGTGCTGTTGTACTCTTCACACCATATTGACAGCACATGCCTGCTTCTGCATGAATCTACACATGCCTCAGCTGAGTGACGAACCCAAATACTCGATGCTTTATCATTGGTGGCCCCAAACTCACTGTTTCATGAGGCATTGCTGCTCAGGCAGGTGGCCCTAATGACAGGAGACCCTTCGGTCTTCCAAGACATGCTCTCTCCAGACGCCCGCACCTGTTGGCGATGCCCAGCTTCTGGCAGAAGTCGAGGGCGAGGATGAGCTGCTGGAAGAAGCCGCGCGCCACGTCCTCGGGCAGGCCCTCCCCGGGGGCAGACCCCTTGTGCTTGATCACATACTCAAACATGTCACCGCCCGCCGCGAACTCCATGACAATGGCGAGATGCTGCGGCGTGAGGAACACCTCCTTGAACTGCACGATGTTCGGGTGGGCCACGCACAGCCGGTGGTTCAGCACCTCCCGCACCACCCCTCGGCTGACACCTGCAGCGAATCAACAGGGTCTCCAGCCACAGGTGTCACGCACTTGCAGCCTGTGCAAATGGGTGGCTATTCTTGCTGGACTTGCTGGTTGTGAAGCAAAGAAGGAAGGTTTGCAAGCACAGTGAAAGTCTCGCACCTGCCCCCCTTTCCAAGAATTTGATTGCCACCTGCAAAGTGCACAAAAGCGCGTCAGCAAGACCCGAGGCAAAAGCTTCAGCAAAGATAGCAAGCTGGCATGCACAATGTTTGAACGCTGCATAGTGTCATAACAGATGAAGGGACACACACCTGTTCTCGAGCCTGTGTGTCGAGCGCGAGCATGACAACTCCAAAGGTGCCCTCATTCAGATCCTGCAACTTTTTGTACCGCGCGTTGCCAGCCAACAGATCCCTGTCGGCGTGCTCCTGCTGCGCCATGCCAGCTGCTGCCTAAATCTTCTAATTTGTGTCTTAGAACCTTGGTCTGCCGCCTGCGAGGAGAGCAAATAGCAAATTCAATCAGAGCGTCACTGGCCTGGTGCCCTGTGGAGTATACCTGGGCTAACTGGAGACTTGCAAGCCTTTTCGTGCAACTACGACTTTAACCCTGCCATGTCCCTCTGTGCCTGTTCTCCCTAGAAGGCTGTTAGTGTGAACGTCCTAGCAACATGCCTGCCAGTGACTGGACCTAAAGGTATTCGGCCATCTAACAACGCCACTTAGATGTAGATGGCTGAGGGTTCGCAATATCTTGAGGAGCCTCCATCAGAGAACTTGGAAGCTCAGGCCAAGAAAAGGGTGCCTACCATGACCGTGACTATATGACACGTTGTAAGCAAACCTACGCCTTTCTCTGTCATTAACATCATCTTGCGAGATTGACTTCCCTTGAAATCTTGTGAGTCTTGCTTGGAAAGCGAGTGCCCAACACAGGAGGTTGTGTTTGACACTGTACACAACCTGCTACGGTCCACCCGGGACACAAACGGAGCAAAGCCTAGGGCACTGTAAATCCACAAATGATGCTTCTCTGCATCTCCTGACACCGTCACGATGATATGCCCGAAGGGTCTTACCCTCCAAACAACGGCAAGCCCAAGCGGGATCAGGGGACAGGCGAGCTTCCAGGCAGGGTTCTCCAAGCTCACCCAGCTATTGAAAGTCTGTTCGGTTGGGGTCCCCGACTCCCATCGATGTCAACGGCACCATCATTCTTCCTGTCTCCCCTTGATACAACAGAATGTGCTCCTTCCGTAGCAACCGAAGCAATCGGTAGAACTGAACTCATGATGACCGGTTGCCAGATTTGGCGAACCTGACTCAACACAGTTTACTGATAGAACAATGCGGGAATGTAGTCCAAAATTGCGGATCACCTTTCTCCCATCACGTGTTAAATGCATTCGTTTTAAGAGCCTCATCTCAGGACCTGCTAGGTTTATTTTCTCCGTGCCCAAAGTACTTTCAACAGCATTTACTAAGTGTGACCCGTGCTAGGGGTGCATAGAAACGATCGTTGATCAGATTAGAGAGCACTGTCACATCTGTACTTCACATGTTCGGTACCATGCGCCAGCTATGCTCTGGCTTGGCAAGAACTCATTTGTACAGATTGCCATGCTCATCTCTCCTTTCATCTAGAGGTCTCAGACATTCGACAGCAAGCTTCTCGCGATGCCAGCCTTGTTGTACAATGTGCAGAAGGCAATCGTCCTCACATCGGCCATGTTGTAGACGACGCAGGCACTGGACGCCTTGCAAAGGCAGCTCCATGGCCACAGATGCAGTTACTGTGCTTGAACCCGAGAAGGAGCAAGGAGCACAACAGCTGAAAATAGTCGAAGTGCTCAGATCGCGGGGTCTCGTGCAGGTTAGCAAGTCCACCTTTGCAGACACGTTCCAGCTGCATGCACCCTGTGCGCCACAAATTCCGCTTTACAAAACAATCTGATTGCAATTATATTGCAGGACATCACCAGCCCATCGTTGGAGAAGGTGGCTGCCACGGAGAATTTGACGGTGTACTGCGGATTCGACCCCACAGCCGAGAGCCTGCACTTGGGCAACTTGCTGGGCATCATCGTGCTCACTTGGTTCCAGCGCTGCGGCCACCAGCCAGTGGCTCTGCTGGGGGGTGCAACTGGCCGTGTGGGGGATCCCTCAGGTGTTCAACCTTCCCAAGTTGACTGGGACACCGAGAATTGGACCCCTCATGACATTCATGCAGCTGCAGCCACTGTTGCCAAACACAAATCACTCTGAAGCTCGAATGGGCAGACATGAAACGGCAATGTGTCATAAGTAAGCAGGTCGTCAGCCTGAGACTGTTGACATGCAGGTAGGAGCACAGAGAGGCCAGTACTGTCAGAGGACGAGATTGAGCGCAATGTTCAGGGCATCAGGCGGATCTTGGAGAGCCTCATAGGCAGCAGCAATGGAGCAGGGCCTGCCCCCCAAATCCTGAACAACCTGGTCAGCACCTCAGTTTTTCTTTCCTCCGCAATATGTTGCTCGACAGCTTGAGTCTGCTGCTAAGCCCGTCCATGCTGTCTTTGCTGCCCTGACACTTGTGCACAGTGTAGGAGTTGCCTGCTGCCCAAGTGGGGGCTCACTGCTCCCTGAGCATTTCAGTTTGTTCTTCCATCAAGTGTCGCATGACAGCTTAAGTCTGCTGCTTCCTCTTTATAAGAGTCGCCTGCCGCCCAAGCGGGGGCTTACCGCTCCCGGATCCCATGCAGGATTGGTTCAAGGAGGTGGGCCTGCTGTCCTTCCTGCGCGATGTGGGCAAATTTGCGCGCGTGGGAACGATGCTGGCACGGGACGCCGTGAAGTCGCGCATGGAGCTCGACAATGAGGGCATCTCCTTCACTGAGTGAGCGCACGAATTCTGTGGCCGTCTTCCACTCTTTCCATCAAGTAACGGTCTCAGGGATCTTGCAAATTTGTTGAAACTGTGTGATGTTGGAGTCTTCTGTGCAGGTTCACCTACCAGCTGCTGCAGGGGTATGACTTTGTGCACCTTAATCGGGAGCACGGGGTGCGGATGCAGGTGAGATGCTTTCCCATTCACATACCAATCATCACTAAGTGAGCTATTTTTATGGGAGACACAGTCTTCCGTTGAGGACTTTCTTGTGGATATTTTTTATTGTGCCTGATTGCCTGGAAGAAAGGTGAGCTTGGTCAACCCACATTTAGCTCAGATTAATGGAGTCCGCTGCTGCGCCCACAGATAGGCGGGTCGGATCAGATGGGCAACATCATCACAGGGCTGGACCTCATCCGGCGCATGGGCGGCGGCGCCCCGGAAGCGGCCTGCTTCGGCCTCACTTTCCCGCTGCTGACCAAGGCCGACGGCACCAAAATGGGCAAGAGCGCCGACGGCGCCGTCTGGCTCGCTGCCGGTGCGCCACATCACCATTGGAGCATCCCTCACATGCGCATCTGCATCCTGACAGGCGATAAATAATAAGTACATACATCAACAAGTCAGCGCCCATAATCATGTTGCTCATGCAAGCACATATGCAATGGTGGACATAGCTGTTTTGCGTGCACAGACTACGACCGAGGAAGCACTGATGAGCACCCTTCTTTGCATTTACTTAAATTGCTCGAGCGCTCTTCCTTGCGCACTTGTCAACATCAAGCTGCCACAGCAGCAGGAGAGGTTTCTGATGCTGCAAAAAGACCGCTATTACTGTGGCATAGAACACGCTGGGTACCGCGAAGCATGTGAAGACTGGCACTGACCGTGTCGCGGCTGCTGTGCAGAGAAGATGTCGCCCTTCAAGTTCTATCAGTACCTGCTGACGAGCGTGGGGGACGCTGAGGTCATCAAGTTCCTGCGCATGCTCACCTTTGTGCCCCTGGAGGACATCGCGCAGCTGGAGGCCAGCATGCAGCAGCCGGGCTACCAGCCCAACACAGCGCAGCGCCTGCTCGCGTCCGAGGTCACTCGCTTCGTGCATGGCCAGCTGGGGCTTGACCAGGCCCTCAACGCCACCCAGGTGTGTTCCAATAGAGGCCATTTTCTGAGTCCCTGCAAAGACGGATAATTGTTAAGAGGCAACACCCTTTCGTTTGGTGCTGGGATGTTAGAGGTGTCCTTTTTCACAGAGGATGTACAGGAGCAGCATGCACAAGAGCCCCATTGCTTGAAACAGCCATGGAAGAAGAAGGCTGGGGAAGAAACAAAAAGAGGAAGGCTTGGGGGTTGTGACTGCAGAGCAGATAAGTTGCTTCACGTGGTACAGGGGAATCCTGCTGGGTACTGTTAAGGGTGGAATGCAATGTCTTGGGGTGTGCATGTCAGCGGCATTCCTGTGCTGATGCAGGCTCTGGCTCCGGGCTCAGACACGAAGCTGGACATAGACACGCTGGAGGCTGTGGCGGGCAGCGCGCCCACAGTGGAGCTGCCCGCCGGGCAGGTGCTCGGGCAGACCCTTGCGGACATCATGGTCGCCATCAAGCTGCAGGAGAGCAAGAGCGCGGGGCGGCGTTTGATCAAGGTACATCGTCCCCTTGGAACCATGCACTCATGCATTCTCAATGCAGACTAATCAAACTGCAAAGCTGACCTTGCTCCCTGCTTGGCGCTCCCACTGCCTTGCATTCTGTCCTGTTACAAAGAAGACGAAGAGGCATTCTTACTTAATATACATCAGACACAAGCGCATTCTCTTGTATGTGAGTCTGAGAAGAGCTGATGGTGCACATGCAGGGCGGTGGGGTGCGAGTCAACAACCAGAAGGTGTCTGATGAGCAGCGGAGGCTGAGTGAGGATGACTTCATTGATGGCCGGCTGGCGCTCATAGCCGCTGGAAAGAAGAACAAAATGCTTTTGCGGATATCTAGGTAGCTAGTAGGTACCAGAACTGTTGCAGGACTAGTGTCACAGAAGCCCTGGTGTCACATGGACTGCTATTTTGGTTTGGCAAGAAATGATCAATAGAACAATAGTCAAAGGTCACAGTATGCAATTTTACAAGCTCATCTTAACAGTGGTGCAGAGGGGGCAATCATGGACATACATACTGGACTAAGACTATCTTGGGGCTCTTCTCGGACACGGACGTTCAATGGGCATCTTGAGGATTGCAGGCACATGAAACATCTGTAAAGGCTTGGCATGAACCTACTTTCTTCATGTCTGTGGGCGGATGGCTATCTCGCTGCTCATCTGCTATCACATGCGGTGATACAACAGCTGTGCAATACCTGGACAACTGGTTCTGCATGCACTTTTGGTACCATTCTCATTTCCACCATTCCACCATTTCAACTCTACAAACAATGAGTCAGATTTATTCCAACCGTTCAAGTCGTTGCGTTCATGAGGTACATGCAAGGTCTGCGCCTCTAGAAGGCAGATGGACTGCGATCTTGCTTTAATTACCTCAGATTTTGCAACTCTGCTGATGTATTAATTATGCACATGCTCATGCGTCACCCTATTTCTTGCCCAAGCTGCTGAGGTCAATCTGTCCCAACACCGGCGTGGTGGACGGCGCGCTGCGGGCCTCACCAAGAGCCGCCTTGAGCTTCTGGGGGTCCGTGGTGGGCGCCTTGCACGTGAAGTTCTGACAGACGAACGCCGTCGCAGAGCTGTCCGCCTGCAACAAATGCATGCAAAGCTCATCACAAGTGCAGAGAAGTGCCCATGCTCATGCAGCACATGCCAATAACCACCAGGACTTTTGCTTTCGCTTCAACGCATGCCCCGTGCCCCGCAGCTCCATGCATAAAAGACAGCAGCAGGATTAGATTTAGCCAATGCTATTGGCTGTCAGCAGGAATATCAAGGCACCTGCAAGCCTGCTCCCTCCACCATGGCGAGTGCTTGTGGGTTATGTCCGCGCCAGAACTCCACGGATGCTTCATCAGAGGGATCGATGAAGATAACCGCCTTGTCTGGTGCAAATATGGCTTGCGCAGCGTCCAGCAGCGCCTCTGTGTCCGCAGCGCCCAACCTGCCCGCAATGATGACCTGCCGCAGGTGCCCTGCACAAAGACAGTCACCATCAGACTCGTCCCCTGAGAAGTCCCTCTCCAAATTATCTCAGACCTCAGAAGCGCGGGAGATCCCAAAACACCAATAGAGTTGCTCTCCTTGCCAGCAACGCTGTCATTCTACGCTGCTTGCAGAACACGGGAACGCAAATGCAATCGGAGTGCGTATTTAGGCCGCAATAATGCAAAGGGGGGGACAAAGGCACAAGTGCAGATGCTAGGGCATCTATCAACTTGCCTTCCTGTGCATTTGTTTACGTGTCAGACATTCACTCATTTCAAAAGCGCAGACAACGACAGAGAGGAGTTGGACCTGAGTCCAGGAGGTGCAGCGCGCAGCACATCTGTGGCATGGCAAGCGACATCTCGGCCAGGCGCTCCCGGAATGCGGCCGCCGCGGCCGATGCGCGCGCGCGCAGCGGCTCGGATGCGTCGGGGTCGGTCAGCGCCGCCAGCCGCAGCAGGTTGGCCGCCGCGATGGACGACGGCGCCGGCTCCGCCCCGTCGTAATCCTCCTTCATGCGCAGCAGGATGGAGGGGTCCTCGCCCGTCGTCGAGAAGTAGCCGCCTGCAGCACAACCACGGCACAGCCCCTTCAGAAGTTTGCACAGCCGCTCACAGCAGCAGCAAACTTTCCCTGGAAGTATGTCAGATGGGTAGTGGATGCTTGACGCTTTTAAAAGTGCTTGCCCAGGACAGCTACAAATTCTTGCTGGCGTTGAGAGAGTAGAGGCTGAAAGGCCTGGCAGCCACGTAATAATTCTGCCAAGGACCAAGACAGGCTCGCCATGGGCGCAGTGAGATTCTTGCTGCATGCTTCAGGATCCTGCCATGCCTTCAAGCTACTCACCAGCCTTTCTGACAAGCTTGTCTGGGGGCTCAAGCTCATCAGGGCCAGGATATACTCAATATTTCTGTGACAAGACGTTTCTAAGCCTTGGAAAGTCAATGCGTCTCACCCTTCGTAAGGCCCCTGACTATTGGTTCCGCTGATCCAAAGAAGATTCTGAAACATACAGTGCTTGTTTAAAGACTGCCTCTCAGAGCCCTGGCATGCGACTTCTAGAATCCGCTCTGGGTCAGACAAACAGGGCAGCCGAGAAGATGCGCTCACCTGCTGCATCGTCCCAGAAGAGCTCGTCCTGCGCAGCCTGCAGCTGCAGCGCAAACTGCAGCCACTGGGCGTCCCCCGAGGCCGCATGCAGGTCCAGCAGGCCGGACACCAGGAACGCATAGTCATCCGCGAAGCCGCCCACGTCCGAGGGGCCCCGGCAGAAGCTGCGCCGCAGCCGCCGCGCATCCGCGTCCCACACCTTGTCCCGCACGAATTCTGCCGCCCGTATCGCGTCTGCGCACACGTGTGCTTGCGTTTTTATGGCTGTCTATGTCTGCATTCTGGTCTTTCGTACGTTTCCAGGGAAAAGGATCAGAACAAGGAGTGGAATCCCATGCCATTGGCAGGGTTGGCCCCAAAATTGGCCATGATAAGAGCCACAAGTGCCACCCATGCTTGCTGCACTTCCGCAGCGAGAGGGGAACAGATGATGTATTGGGCGACACCGTAACTTCATTTTATTTGCGCATCACCAATCTGGAAGAGCACAGACACCAAAGGCATGCACAGCACGAACGGAGGAGTGAGGCACCTGTGAGGTAGTCTTTCGCGGGGCGCCCTTCCACTGGGAAGAGCGGAGTCGGCGGCTGCGGCTCGTTGGCGAGCACGCGTGAGGCATTCGCAAACGCCCCGATGGCCAGGCCATTCCAGGCAGTCACAACCTGCAGTGCACTTAATTACTTCAAGACCGCTCTCCTTTTGTAGAGCCTTGCACACAATGGCACCTCTGTGAAGCAAGGGTACAATGCCTCCTTTTTTCAGTATCAAACATATGATTAATATATTGCACACAGCAAAAAGCAGAGACACGTCCCTCATGACCAGCTGGGCACAGAGAGCAGTAAACAGAGAGCACAATGCAAGCACTGCCTTGCACGCAGCAAAGGCGCCAGTGCTCATTTCATAAAGAGCTTGTCAGGGCGTTTGACAGAGAGCAACAAGGTCACCTTGTCGTCTAGGTGTGGCCTGGGACGCTGGGATCTGCGCTCGTGCAGCAGCTGGCGCGCCTTTGCCAGTGTTCCCTCCGTCTCCTCCACAGACAGCCCAAACTTGGTGGCTGTGGCCTTCACACTCTCCCGCTCGATCAGGCAGTTCAGCCCCGTAAACTCGCCATGCTGATCGCTGCAGCGCACCCCACCACCACTCATATTAAGACAACAGTGAACCACCTCATGTACCAACCACCACAGGAAGGCAAAACAAGGATTTCTTCTGGGCATAAGCTCACAAGAGCTGCCCATGCATGCGCATCAGGTGATCAGCTGACTCCCGCATAAATTAATAGAACCGGCCACCCCTGGAAACGACCCTCCCCAGTGCAGGTGCAACCAACGACAGCTGCTTGTAGCGTTGTAGGCAGAATGAGAGACAATGCTTGCCTGCGTGGAGAGAGGTCAGTGTTGCCGCTGGCTTTTACGTAGTAGTGCTGCTTGAAGACGCGGCCACGCTCGCTGTCCGTGCCTAGTACCTCGTCGATCTCGTCCGCTGACCAGACATAAAAGGCGCCCTCCGACTTCTTGCCAGACGCATCCAGGCTGTCCGCATCCTGTGCCACCACAAACATGACTTGCCTGTGACCAAGTAATACCTTCAATTGGAAAGGAGCGATAAGAGAGCATGCAAGCTCCTTGCACGGGCATCCAAACGTCAGATTGGGGGCTTGCATGCAGCAACGCTCAGGCCTGGCGGCCGGGAGATCTACTGCTTCCCTGCTAAATCTCTTCTCCCTCTCAAACGCTTGTAAAGCTAAAAAAGCCTAGCAAACAGGCACTGGCCACTCTGGCTTTTCAATGCAGCTGAAGCGTGGCCTGAAAATAGTGAAAGAGAGCGGAGCGCACCTCTGCAGAATAGAAGCCGCCCTCCGGGTGGGTCATGTCGCGGTGCAGGTAGTCCAGTATTCCTCGCGCCACTCGCGCATACCTCACATCGCCCGTGGCCCTGTACGCGTCCAGGTACGTCTGCGCCAGCTGCCCGTTGTCGTACAGCATCTGTGCATGCAAACGCGTCAGCAACGGGGATTTGATTGAATTTCTCTGCCTCGCCTGGTCTGAACGCTGCTCTGGAACGTGCAGGGAAGTCTTGACCGGAATCACAGCTGCATCTTGGCAGCTGCAAAACCCGATCAGGTTTGCTGCTGACACCAGAGCTGTGTCTCTTTGAGCCCTTGACTGCGACAGAAAGATTCAGCCCCCAGTGTGTTCTAGCCAAGGTAGAGAGACTACATCCGCGGACCAGGTGGAGGCAGGGAAAGGCGAGTGTGTAGGCGGCTGTGGGGTCAGCTGATAGGGAGAGATGCGGACCTTCTCAAAGTGGGGCACGTGCCAGTGCTCGTCCACAGAGTAGCGGTGAAACCCGCCGCCCACGTGATCGTACATGCCGCCAGCCGCCATCCGCTGCAGCGTCGTCTCCGCCATGCCCAGCGCATCCCTCCTGCGCCCTGCACCCGCACCAACACTTCACACGCAAATTCTCATTGTCCCAAACACCTGCAGCGACATGCCTGATCCCATGGGGTCCCAGGTGGAGAGAAGGATGCCCACTGGATATTCAAAGCCATCAGCGCTATGGTTGTTTGCATAAAACATGCCGGGCGATCTCTGCATATTGGGAAAGTCCCTCTTCCCAAACGCAAACCTCCCCCGGCATGTTGAGCAACCCATGCTTGATGGGCACACAAACAAGACAGCAGTGTCTACTGGCAACACAATCTTACAGCAGGAATCAGGCAGAACCTCAGGGCGTCCATCTCGGGTGCCCTGTTGTGCATGTGCCTATAAGTCTTCTTAGAGCACCGCATGATAGCTTGCACAAAGAATTCACGAGGCAGGTCTTCCTCAACTTTTGGCGCTCGCGCCGCCTTTGCAATATTGCATTTTCTTGGTTTATTAGGATACCGCCGTTTATGGAGGGGGCTGCACCGGAGCTGGAGGCGGTGGCAGAGGAGGCTTCCCGGTCCTGGCTGGCGCGCAGGTGCTCAACAAGCAGCAGATTGATCTCCGCGGGGCGCGGAAACTTGGGCGCTGCACCAAAGCCGCCCAGCGTCGGGTCGAAGCGCGATGCCAGCATGCTGTAGCAGCTCTCTATGAACCGGCCCGCCGCCCCCTCCGGCAGCTCGGCCTTGCCGCCTGCACCATGCATTAGAAACACAGTATCTGAGACATTGTATCTCCCATGAACACATGCACACCAGGGGACACTGAAATGATTTTTGACACGAAATTGATAGTACCCCCAGCATGCCCATCAAGGGCATGCTAGGGGAGCCTGCATGAGCCTCTCTTTTGACCACTTTCAGAGATTATCCTGGCCCCAAAATGGGTCGTGAAAGCACATGAGCAGCACTGTGTATGCAGCAGGCCTGGCCGCAGCAGTAGGCTAAGCCGGTGTGTGCCATGCATCAGAACAAGTGAGGAAGGTCAGGGGAACTGCCAACCTTGGGGCTGTATGGCTTCGTTGAGCTGGCGCATTGTGTCAGCGCTCTGCTCGATGACCTCGTTCTTGCGCGACCGCCACACGTCTGCTATGCGCTTCAGCACGGTTGAGAATCCTGTAGCAAATCCAAACATACCGCTCACGCCATGCTCAACATCCGCTAGCGCTCAGAAGGCCTCCACATCGGCTAGGTCGGCAGCAAATCTGTAGCAGCAGCAGTTTCAGAAGATTGCAGGACAAGCAGTGTGGGATAAAGTGCGCACCGGGCCGCCCATATGCATCCTGGGGAGGGTAGTAGGTGCCTCCCAGGAAGGGCTGCAGATCCGGCGTCAGGAAAACGCTCATCGGCCAACCGCCGCCGCCAGATGTCGCCTGCGCATCGGTCACCACCCACATGTGAGTCGCCATGTGCATCTCTGCAACGCATGTGTGCTGTGTGCTGGGGCAAGTTGAAGGGATGTGAGAAATCATGTACCTGCACATAGGTCATGTACACTCGGTCCACATCGCTCCTCTCCTCCTTGTCCACTTTGATATTGACAAAGCTGTCATTCATGAGCTTGGCTATGGCCTCACTCTCAAAGCTCTCCCGCTCCATCACGTGGCACCTGCAGTGGTGCGCGCCGATCTCAGCAGGCCATGTATTATACTTCTCCTGTTGCAGAGGGACATTTACACAGCTGCATGCATTGAGCACACCAGTGGCAGGTGGCATAGCCCACTGAGAGAAAGATCGGCTTATTCTCCGTGCGCGCCTTCTCGAAGGCCTCTTCACCCCAGGGATACCAATCCACCTGGGGAAGCAGCACAAAAAATACTTCTTCTCTCGCAAGTGCTGCACGTGCCGTGACTTTACTAGAACAAAACTCTGCTGTCACACATTTACTCAGTAATACCTGAAATGATTATGGGTCACAATAAGCACCACATCGAATGAGAGATCGTCACAGGGAGCATCGTGACGCTGATTTGCTTACTGGATTGTGCGCATGTTGCAGTAGATACGGGCTCTCCTCGCTCGCTAGACGATTTGTGAACTTGGGATTTGTCTTTGTTGGCTGTTGTGATGTTGCTCCGGATTGCAATGATGTTGTTGTTGTGGCCATCAGTCTTTTTGATGAGAAAGGCAATGCCGTTCGTGGCCGGAAATGTTTGTGCGTTTGCCAGGCTTGCAAGGCCTTCGGCACCCTGTTGTGCAAGCAATTACAACAGCATCGGAGAGATTTTCCGAGCACGCTGCGATACATTGCAGCAGAAGATTGCATCTTTGGCCAAAACCAGTCTCATTTCGGAGTCCCGTCATGCCCCAGATCCTGTTCAGGCTCTGCCACAATTCCTTCGAATTTCGACATCAGCTTGTGCAAAGGGGCAGATCCGCAAGGACATGTCTTACGAGAAAGTCTGCGAAGATATGTCCCTTGGTACTTATAATGTGACGTGCGGACCGTGTGCTTTTACTTTTAGTGGAAGGTGATCTGGTTTACAGTTCATGACCACGATCTGGCACCACAATCGACAGCTGTGGTCTTCAGCGCGGCTTCATAAATGTCTTACACTTGAAAATTTATCAAGGCAACCGCCTCAACGGCCTGCACGCGGGTGCTTGCATAAGTCGTGTGGTGCATTTTGGAACAGGACTGATACATCAGGCTTAGAAATATCGCTCACAACTGATGCAGAAGACATCGGGGCATCTCAGGTGCCATATATGTCCAGAATTTTCCACAATTCTGCCTCAAATCATTCCACCTGAAGGAATCATTATAATTGTGAAAGGCTGGTTCATGCAGGTCTGTGCCTTGTGGGAAGCTGCTGCATTTGATCCTCGAGACAAGGGTCAGGTGGAAGTAGCTCTCAGGAACTCATACGTAGTGGCCGCAGCATTCGCGCCGAGTGAAGCTCTGCCTGATGCAAGGCCGTGCAGGCTGTCCTATGGAATCATGGACCATTCAGCGCAGCAGATGATCGGCTTTGCAAGGTAGAACCTGTAATGAACCTCTTGTCTTAATGGGTGTCACAGCATCTTCAAGTGATCCTGTGTGTTAAATTTGCTGCAAGGATGCAATTTGCACATTACAAGCAACTGACAATATCTCAACTCTGAAATGGGACAGGGTAATCTCGGATGGCGCATTTGCAGCATTGCTGATAGACGTTGTCATACATCCAGATTTCAGGGTGAGGAGATCTTTGTTGTGATTGGGGCAGCATTGTGCGGCTTCTTTTTGCGCTGGCAAGCGGCAACCTCCGGATCCGGGCAAGATAATTGGAAAAACATCAATGTTCATGATGTATTGAAACAAGGGGATCGTCCCTTTATCAGGGCACTTCAGCCTGACATTCTCCTTCCCTGTCTGCAGATGCGAGGTGTTGGCAAAGGGCTTGTCACCCTCTTAATGAAGACATGCATCAGGAAGGGCGCAAGCGGATGCGTTGTGTTTGCACCTCGTGAGCGGGTAAGACCTCTAAAATATGTGCATGTAGGCCTAGGCTTCGTTCTGATTCAATATTTTTGGCAATTGAGACCTTGAAATTGAGGAAAGAAATGTGCGGGGATGTGCAGATGTTCTTCTGGAAGTGTGGGTTTCGATGGAGCAGTCGCTACAGAGTCATGAGCTTGCCCGATAAAGCGAAATCTGCTGGAGCACGCATTTGGTCTCCTGACTTGTGAGAATGCTGAGAAAGTAACCGCTGGTTCTGTGCCGCAGCATGCCATGATGGCATGCATATGGTATCATAGCTATCGCCGGGCATATGCCTCATGAGCGGTGGAGGATTTAATGGAGGATCTGATCACTGGAGGGATTCAATCAAGTTGATGCATATGGAGCCAGCTCAGAACGCTGCTGGTGCCAGCAACATGTGTGCCCTCAATTAGCACATGAGTAAGTGAGTGCCTGTAGATACATCAGAGGCCACAGCGGTCGCCACTGCACTGCACGCGACAAGGTTCCCACCAGACCCAATGGAGATGAGATGGCACAAATGCTTGATTATTAAATGATTATTAAGCACACCTGCAAATTCTCATGAAGTGCCTAAGGATCTCAAACCCCTATTTTCTGTCTTGCTGTACCTCAGAATGCTAGCAATGATCCAGGGAAAAGCAGTGCACAACTTCTTACGTCCTTCCCACCCCACAAACAGGTCATCTGCTCTGCACTGATAGTCTGCCAACGCATGACCAGCAGTGCTACATAAACCTTGAGAAATCATGCCCCAATATGGGTGTCCAGCCAGAAATGAGGCAATCTAATTGATGGCATCCACCACAATGCGGCGCGCCTTGAGGGGAGCCCACTTCCAGCGCTTGTAGTACACGGCTGTCAGATAGACAATGGACAGGACGAAGATCCACTTGGCGCCCATGAGCTTTCTGTCATCGTGCTCCGGCTCAGCAGCCCATGCCAGGAACGTGGTGACATCCTATTTAAATCAAAGAAGTGGATCTCAATTGCCGCCAGCCACCCATAACAATGCAACAACTGTCTGATGATTCTATGCGAAGAAGAAGGCAATGGACATAATAATGAAGGCAGCCCTGGTCGAGATGTGGTCAACAGATGATCAGGGCAGTGACAAAGAAGAAAAATGGAGGCAAACACACCTTGGCCTGCTGCGCCTCTGTTGGCGCAGTGCCATCCTCGTACTCGGTTCCCTCGTCAACAAGCATCTTGGGCATGGCAATGGCGCCGCCAGGGAAGTAGGGGTTGTAGTGCAGCCCCTCCCTCACCTGCATACCAAAACTCTTCTAGATCTCCACCCATCACTGCATCCCTCAATGGTCCCACTTCTGATCTCAATCTGCACATAAGCCATGCGGTCGAGGAGAGACTCACGCTGACGCCGGCAGGTGGGTCTCTGTATCCCAGCAGGAGGGCGAACACGTAGTTCTGGCCGTCGTGCCGGGCCTTGGTGATCAAGGACAGGTCAGGCGGGTAAGCTCCGCCGTTGGCATAGCGGGCAGCCTCCTCGTTGGCATAGGGGCGTGGGAGCGGGTCGCTCAGCCGCCCTGGGCGGGTGTAATTCTCGCCCTCATCATTGGGGCCATCCTCCACCTCGGTCTGCACAGAACGCAGGAGGAAAAAGTCACTTAAAGTCACAGGACTGAACTTCACAGCTTTTGAGGTGGTCAGGAGATTGAGAGCCTACCTCAGCTGCCATCTCCTTGGCCTCCTCCTCAGTGTAGGCGACTCCCACAAGGTCACGGTAGTGCAGCTGGTTGACAGAGTGGCATGCTGCGCACACTTGGCTGTACACCTGATGGCCACGCCTGATTGCAGCGTGGTCATAGGCTGAGAAGAGGCCAGCATGGTTCCAGGGGTAATGCGGGGCGTGCAGCCCCAGCTCAGCCTCCTCCTCCATCAGAGCAATGCCCAGGCCACCTACAACAGTAGCTCCCAGCCCCACAGCTGCCTTCTTCTGCCAGCTCCACCGGCTGCGAGTCTTCTGCTCGGCATTCTGAGCTGCTGCAGCCTCTGTGTGCACGCTCTGCGCTGCGCCTACAAGGGGTGCTGCCTGCTCGCAAGAAGTAGGGCAGCAAATCGATCAGTCTTTGAGCAAGGCACAATCTTTAGACATGCAATGGATGATTGCTCGGGAATGAGATGGCGCACAGGATTCAAAGAAAAACAGCGCTGATGCGAGCAGACACATGAGCGGCTAAAACTCACCTGTGTCAATTTAGAACTGCTCTGCTCGATGCTCGGACTGCCCGCAGCAGCACCCTGCCTTAGGGTGCGCAGCAAGGCCGCGCCACCAGAGCGCAGCATATTACACCTTGCCACAACCTGACTCTCAGCGAAAGTGTGCGCAGGCAAAAGATCAGCCCTACTCATTAAGCACTTCTGCCACGCTGGCCCGGATGGAACGCCAGCACAGAACAGGCCGCCCTCGTGGCTCGTTCACTCCATTCCAACAATGCTGCATTCACATTCTGGGAATTGTGGCAGGGATCGTGTTCGACATAGTGAGAGGTTGGTTCGTAAATTGCCTATAAGATGCTTGTGAGGGGCTCTCGCGCAGCTGCACGTGAGCTCCAGAAAAGGTGAGCAAACACCACTGTACCCTACTTGTAGCTTGTCCTAGGCAGAGCATGGCACCTTTGCGTTGATGTACAGCTTAGAGGCTGCATTTTTACGGTCCTGCTGTTGTTCCTAGAATATGCATGGCTTTCAGCTTGAGTTCGCTTCCGTGCAACCGATTTTCTGTTTGGCTCTTTGCTGAAAGCATTCTGACTTGTAAACACCTTAGTCAGACGATGTCAGAATAAAACTGAAATAGTCTATTCACTATGATGCGCCATCAGATATGTTGACCACGGCTCTGTCTCGTGGTGCAGTCTTCTGCGATCCTTCTCTGCACAAGCCTCGCCCCCACCTCCAACGCCTCCTCCTTCGGAGAAGACAACATATGGTGGCCTCAGGGATGAGGATAGAATCTTCACCAATCTCTATCGTCAGGGAGACCCTTTCATCAAGGTCAGCTTTCACCCTCATATGGACCCGTGCCGTTAGTGCTTTACTGCTAAATTCTTTGAGGGGAATGCATCTGAGTGGAATTTCTATCCGTCAAGCTTTTGATGATATCTGCATGTGGCCTCACAGGGCGCCATGGCGCGCGGTGATTGGTATCGCACCAAAGACCTTGTAGAAAAAGGGTCCGACTGGATTGTGGGTGAGATGAAGAAGTCTGGACTTCGAGGGCGTGGCGGTGCAGGGTTCCCTTCTGGGCTCAAGTGGAGCTTTATGCCCAAGGTGCTGCTTAACTTGACATACAATTATTGCCTTGTATGTCTTGCATTCTCCCTGGTTAATATGAGGCGAGCTGCTGTGTTGTGCTGGGCTTACAGGCCGTTGCAGGTTGATCTCAAGGGATTGCAACATGCTGCAGGTGTCAGATGGGCGGCCATCATACCTAGTTGTCAACGCCGATGAGTCGGAGCCTGGCACATGCAAAGACCGTGAAATTATGCGCCATGACCCCCACAAGCTCATTGAGGGTTGCCTCATTGCTGGTGTGGGCATGCGCGCCCGGGCGGGGTACATTTACATCAGGTGAGAGCACCTGAAACGCGGTTGTCATGTGACCATTGCTGTTTACAACTCCCTGGATTTGCTAGTTGGGAGGGTGTATCAAGGGAAATTTTGGATCAGGGGGGAGTACTACAATGAGAGGCTAGCGCTGGAGCGGGCTCTCAGCGAGGCATACGCTAAGGGCTTCCTTGGAAAGAATGCATGCGGTTCTGGCTATGACTTTGACCTCAATGTTGCCTACGGTGCTGGCGCCTACATCTGCGGTAAGCCGCATTGTCCCATTGCTTTGCATTTCAGAGACCCGCCAATAACTCTACGGAAATACATTCCCGGCAGTATAGGTCAAACCTGCGCCCTGTCTCAATTCTTTTTTTAAATTATATTTGCTCTTTCAGGTGAGGAGACAGCGCTTATAGAGAGTCTGGAGGGCAAGCAGGGCAAGCCACGTCTCAAGCCGCCCTTCCCTGCAAATGTGGGCCTGTACGGCTGCCCCACCACTGTCACCAATGTGGAGACTGTGGCTGTGGCGCCCACCATCTTGCGGCGTGGCCCCGAGTGGTTTGCCTCTTTTGGCCGCAAGAACAACGCAGGTGGGTGCTTCTGCCCTTGCAAGCAGATTCTACCTGTTCTGTCTCTCTGCTCTCTGCAGACGCTCCCATTTGTTCTTCAAGAAACAGTCTAGCACCATCTTGAAACAAGGCGTCTGGACTTACAGCAAGGAAGGTGATTTTATATTGGTTGTGTTGGCCATGGCAGGCACCAAGCTGTTCTGCATCAGCGGCCACGTGAACACGCCCTGCACAGTGGAGGAGGAGCTGTCAATCCCCCTGCGCGAGCTCATTGAGCGGCATGCCGGCGGCGTCCGGGGCGGCTGGGACAACCTTCTTGCCATCATTCCTGGTGCGCCCAAGTGCTGAATCCTCATCTCGGGCCTTGGTATGAGGAGTATGTGCTGATTGAGATCTGCATCTATCCCTTCTTCCAAGGCTTCGTGATGAGTCCTCCAGCTTTTAATTTGTGAATGATGGCCTGCGTGGGAAGTACAATTGATTGCCTGTACTGCTGAAAAATCAAGATTGGACTACACGCAGGCGGCTCATCGGTGCCCTGCCTGCCCAAGAGGATCTGCGACGACGTGCTGATGGACTTTGACGCGCTGAAGGAGGCCCAGTCCGGTCTGGGAACAGCCGCTGTCATCGTCATGGACAAGTCCACTGACATTATCGATGCCATCGCCCGCCTCTCCTACTTCTACAAGCACGAGTCGTGTGGGCAGTGCACTCCCTGCAGGTATGGGACTTTCGACACCACAGAGATGCTTTCATATTTTCTGTGGTCTTTTTGTCAACTACTGACCGGCTGCAGCAAGTGTTGGGTATGTGGCTGGTGAATGAGCTGCTGCGGCTGCTTGCAACCACAGCCAAAATGCAATTTCTTTTGGTTTCTGAACCCTGTCATCCCCCGTTGTCATTAGCAGAGGACAGCTTGAATCTTGAGTGTGGTGATGTTGAACAGGGAGGGAGCACCGTGGCTGTACGACATCATGACCCGCATGAAGAAGGGGGATGCGCGGCTGGAGGAGATTGACATGCTGTGGGAGGTCACCAAGCAGATCGAGGGCCACACTATCTGTGCCCTCGGCGATGCTGCTGCCTGGCCTGTGCAGGTGGGCCCTGGCATTCTGGCGTGAAACATTCTCTGTCTTATCCTTGTTTGGTGCCTCCTTTTACTGGGCTTCGGTGCATGTGCTCTATGTGCAAATTTTTTGGTGGCTTGGCTGAGTATCAAGTTGCGAAGTGCGATGGTGTGTGACTGTGTACAGGGTCTTATCCGGCACTTCAGGCCAGAAATGGAGGAGAGGATTGGGCGTTTCTGTGAGCAGATTGCTGCATAAGCTGCGTCTTGTCTAATCTAGCATAATATGTCCGGAATGTTTTTGACAAGCTCAAGTAATTGACTAGGTCAGTCTGACGTAATCATCGCCACATTGGCAGCAATTCAGGCATCTTTGGGAGCATTTCTGTACACTGGACTCTGGGCTTCTATATGTAAAATACTGGAAAATGTCATATTCATTCACCGGCAGATCTGACACCTGCTAGTCGGACTCAAATGACACCTTGGGAAACCTATATTTCCTGTTGTCGTGTGCCAAGCCTTGCGGGCCAAGGCATATGAATATTCATTAATGCATTAGCACATAGGTAACCATTATGGCCATGATGGCGCAAACAATGAATGCTAGCTCTCGCGCCTCTGCAGGCTCCTGCATGCATGACTGGCCTTCATGTGATCAAATATACTATGCACTTTAATCCATGCAAACTCTGGGCACACTGCCGGCATATGCCTGAGGCCGGCCAGCCACGCGTGCATTGCTGCTGCATGCAGCAGCATGATGGGTTAGCTGCGCAGCTAACCCATCATCATCATCAGGCTGTGGGGATGCCTCGGTGCATTATGGGTGCATGATGCCTTGCATATCAAAGGCTGATCGCAGGCATCAGTTCGTGAAGCACCCTGTTGACATCGGCCGCTGCAATCTTGGCAAACATTCATGCAAGACGGCTGCATGGGTGACGATATCTGTGGACCCTGTTGTGACCCAGGGGTGAATGAAATTCAAACAGCCTCGACATCAGCAATCAGGCAGTTTCAAGCAACTTCAGAGGTGTAAGTATAGCTGAGGGTTCATCACTGCAGCTTTTTTACACAATACACAGATACAGTGTGTAAAAAACGCTTCTGGGATATTCATCGTCGGATCTGGGTCCAGACACTTACATGTGAGAATTTAGCTTGGCCTTGTGGCTCTCTACGGAGTTATTAGGAAGTTCATGACAATCTGATTGGAAGATCTCATCGAACTTTGTCTGTCCAAAGAAGACAAGAGCTGTATTAAGCGGCAATCTAGGAAGTAAAGTCATATGAGACCTTCCACAAAAATCTCCACTGGACAATAGCTAATTTGTGGTGCATGGTAAAATTATCAGCAATCCAGATATATTCCTGAGCTTTTCCTTTGCTATTAATATCCATACGTTCCGTCCTAGAGGTGACCATCCTTCTCTGTGAAGGGTTTGATGAGTGACTTACACTATTCGAGAGAAAAAAAAGAACGATCATTGGTGCAGTTCCTTGGTTTCCAAATGCCCGGATGCAGTCAGCAATCACAGGGCTGAATGAGATCACCGACCCAGGCAAGTTGCCATGCAGCGTAAAGTGAAACAGCAACAGCAGGCTCATGCAACAGATCAGAAGGAGGGCGACAGACGTACACCGAGGAGGTCAGTAAAGAGGAAACGGAATGCTGCAGCAGAGAATGGCCTGGATGAGGACCCCAGTCCCTCTGACCAGGACCAGCCTGGTGCATCAGTGACAAAGCAGGAAGAGGATGAAAGGCAGGACGCCAATGCGAGCCCACCTCATCCACCAGCCGGCTTTGTCACCTTGGTGGGCTGCAAGCAGGACTCAAACTACATTGCTGGCTGACATGCATGTCAGATGGAGGAGTGTATCAGGAATTCTGCACTGCTGCGGCATCATCACCAATTCAGGTTGCATGCGACTGTGCAGGTGCGCGAGAATGCCACACGGCGCTCAATATTCTTTGCAGTGTCCTGCCACGGCAGCGACTATCGGTTGGACAGGATGGCGCGCATTATGAAGTTTCTGGACGACCACGGCAGCTGCCGGGCAGAATGGCGGCCCTATGCGCGCCAGGAAGGGGAGTCAGAAGGGCAGCACCTGCAGCGCCTGAAGCAGCACTTCTCCTTTGAAAGTCAGCAGAGTGTCGGCACCGTGGAGCCCGTGCAAAAGGAGGTCACAGCCAAAGCAGGTGCGGAGGCTTTCATCTGTTTCTTGCTCAAAACCCATCTGTTTCTTGCTCAAATCAACAGAATATGAGTAATGTCACTCGATGCAACACACAATGCACTGGCAGCAATGTTGCGTTTGCTTGCTGTGCAGAGTCGCCTGTAGCAAAGAGGCAGAAGAAGGCAAAAACACCTGCGAAGGCTGCACGCCCGCCTGTCAAGCAGCCTGTCAGCCATAAGAATCCTGCTAAGAAGGCCAAAACAACTGCGGATGAGCCTGCTAGCAAGCAGAAGGCTGCGCAGCCAGCGCCAGCAAAGACTCCAGGCAGCGACAGGAAGTGCGCGATGAGGCTCACATTACCTGCCCCTCAATCAGAGCCCAAGAGGGAAACAGGCTCTGAGAAGGACGCCCCAGCAGAGGTCCAGGAGTCTGGCCCTACAGCAGAAGCAGAGCAGCTTGCAGATGAGCTCAGAACCATTCTCCCGCCAGAGCCAGCAGAGGTCAGGGAGTCTGGCCCTACGGCAGAGCAGCTTGCAGACGAGCCGATAACCACTGTTCCGCCAGCAGAGCCAGCAGAGGTAGCTGTGTGCCTGACGAGGCAGGAGTGGGAAGCAGAGCAGAACATGGGGGAGCTTGGCCGGCACCTGTGTGACAGCCACGCTGGCTTCCAGCAGCGCTGTGACACCTTCCACATGTTCCTAGAGTGGGCCTCCAACCTCCAACCAGAAGCTTGCTCCCTGCCTGTAAAACCTAGACCCTGCTTTTTCCGCATCTTACAATCGCGGCAGATCTGATCACTTGCAGTGGTGTCTAATGCTGGTGACATCAATGCAGGTCTCAGCGGGTGGGCACTGTGGTAAAAGGTTGATTGTGTGCTGGTGCGCAGGATTGACTCTGCGACTGCTGTCGCTGCGGAAGAGCTGGTGGGGCGGCAAGTGCGCGTGCTGTGGCCCCACGACAACGCCTGGTTCCTGGGCAGCGTCAGTAGCTACAACCCAGATGATGGCAAGCATGAGGTGAGCAGACTTTTAATGCACCAATTTTGAGAATTCTCTTCATTCTCTGGAGGGCACCTGATGTGCAAACATGCAGGAGAATCAAGCTTTTGCAGGATGACGCCATGCATGCAACATGTGTGCCGGCCTTGGCACAGGTGAGGTATGAGGATGGAGATATGGAGAGCATTCTGATGGCCACATCGAGGGTCCGACTGGAGGTCTCTGCTGGCGAGACCCTGTCGCCTCCATCAGCCAGTGACCTGGCCTTGACGGCACAGCATGTCTTCCGAGAGGCGAAAGAGAGTGCAGGTATTGCACTGTACACTCACTCATGCACCATGAACCTTGTGCAAGGGATCATTTCCCAGTGATGAAGGTCCTTCATGCGCAGAGTGCTTATGCATCTGATGATGCGCATGTTGAGTGACTTGCCTGTCTTGCAGAGAGCCGAAAAGAAGCAGAAGACATGCGCAGCCAGGCAGAGGAGCTGAGGACACTTGCAGAGCAGCAGGCCGCTGCTGCAGCAGGGAGTCGACCTGATGATCAGGATCCAGCGTCCAACGCACCTGAGGCCGGTGAGCAGACATTTGGGTTGGGGGAGGTGGTGTGGGCGCGCGAGAAGGGGTGGCCTGCCTGGCCGTCCGTGGTCATCACCCTGGAGAGCGCCAGGGATTTGTCACCCTTGAGTGAGCCCTCCCTCCCTGCCCTCCTCAGGGACTGCTTCACAATGACCTGTGTGTGTCTCATGCTGCACTCACACTACATGCTTGTTGATTGGCCCTGGAGTGCAAGAAAGGATGCGAATGATTTGCTTGATGTGAGATTGCTGCCATGTTGCCTTCCTGGCTCCCTTCATGTCTTGTGGGATGAGACATTTCCTGTATATTTTGTACTGAGGCTGGCTCGGGTGTGTGGTAGGGCCATGCAAGGGCGGCGTGACAGTGTGGTTCTTTGGCACCTACGAGATGGGCTGCATCAAGCCTGCGGAGATAGCGGGACTCAGGACCGGGCTGGACCAGGAGCTGCATGTCAAGTGCAAGCGCGCTGTCAAGGTGTTCCGACGCGCCCTGCATGAGGCCTACACCTACCTCCAGGCAAGCCTTCTTCCCTATGCAGAGCTAATTTTTTCCAGAGTATCTATGATCAGGACTGGTTGGACACCTAGGGCAGACGATGTGTATGTCCTGATCAACACCATTAGTCATTGTGGAGTACTAAGCGCCTAGCTAACTCTGGACTTGAGGATGCGCTGATTGTGGTGGTTCCATATGTTTACATGACCATACGTACTTGAATTATGATGTTATGCCTTGCTGCAGACGGGCACGCTGCCAGACCAGATGATCTTGGACAGCAATGATGAGTCATGGTTTGCCGATGCGGATGAGGCCCCTGATGGAGACTTCACTGGAGCAGACTTCCCTCTGAAGCTGGGCAAGAACCTGACTGGTGCACACCCATCACCTTGCTTTGTAAAAATCTTTGATCTTTGAAGTTAGTTTATGCTTGCGGCACGTGACTTCATTTCTTGTTAAACTACGGAGAAAGGAGATTATCATTCATATACAGAATGCTATGGCTCGTTCGGGCGGAGCAATAGCCGAATAGGCGTGCTGCTGAGTAATTCTACTGTCGCTGCACTTCCCAAGCTGGTGCATGTTATAAGTTGAAAATTGATGTGGAAGTCTCCTTCCTCCGCAGATGGGAGAACACAGATCATTTAAGCCTGGCATTTGTTACAGGAATCTACCTGATTTCGGTTGCATTGTCTGCTTTCTGCAGTGAACTCCCTGGGGCGGATTGAGTTCCTGCGCCAGGCCTTCCACAACAAGAAGTACCTGTGGCCGCTGGGCTACTCTGCCATGCGCACAGAGACCCTGCCCAACGGCAAGCGCATGGCCTGCCACTGCCAGATCCTGTCCTCGCCAGACACCCTCGCACCCATCTTCAGGTAGATTGCAGTCCCACAAGGTCCAGGCTGCTCTTGCCATGCATCACATGCATCTTTGATCATGGTGCCCGGAAGTCTGTGCCCGGAAGCTCCTGAGGAAGGCTGAATTACTGGATTTGTGCACGCCCGTCGTGACGCTTGCATCTCCACAAGCACCCTGCTCAATCAGACATCTGAGACATTGCATAGGACATGCAGAGTATGTGTCACTGGCAATTGACGTGGTGTGCTTTCGTGCACAACGGCTCCTGAGGAAGGCTGGGTGACTCGAGCTGTGCACGCCCGCTTGCACCTTCATGAGGGGGTTCCTTCTGTCATGCATGCTTGTGGTGCTGAAACACTGGGGGTGCGGCACAGGGTGACGCCGGAGGGGGGCGTTCCTGTGGAGGCGGACCACCCGGGGCGCGCATGGAAGGAGGTGCTGGCGGCCACGGGCGCGGAGCGGCGGGCGGCCGGCCTGTCGGGCCCGCGCATGTTCGGCCTGGACAATCCGGCCATCGCACGCATGATCCAGGCGCTGCCGCACGCCGGCCGCTGTGCCTCCTTTGACGCCTGGCTCGGCGAGCGGCCCCCCTGCGAACCCCTGGTGCGACTTACCATTTTCTACCACCCCAAACTCTTGCGTCAGCGCTTGGATCTTTCAGCGCCTCAACAGGCTGCTTTGTCGGCCCTTATTCCATGCACAGCGGCGCAGCCGAGGCAGCGCCGCATCTTTGCAGGCCACGCCTTGTGTCTCTTTGTTGAGATTTCCTGTCAAAGCAATGGCCACCTCTGGCCACTTGCTAGCATGGCGCTGTCTAGACTGTCTAGTGCGGAAGGTTGAGGAGTGGTGTGGGAACAAGGGAAAAGTTCACATCCCAAGACGAATGGATGGCTGGCGCGCAGAGCCCCGACGAGGAGAAGGAGCGGCTGGCCGTCCAAGCGGCAGCGCAGCGCCTGCCGGCCGGCATCCGCGCAGTGCCCGCTGATCGAGCAGTCCAGGGAGTCTGCAGGTCAGCCGCCTCCCCTACACAATCTCTCCTATGTTGGTTTCCATGACATCCACAAACTTTAAAAAGAGTTTCTACATGAAGCATTGGCTAACTGCGCTGGACTCCGCAGCAGTGATCAATCTCCGTGCAAGGCAGCTCATGCAAATGCCTGTGCACCCATGCTGGCTTGAGCCAACTTGGATGGCATGGTTCCAGGGAGCAGAGGGTGAACGATTAAGGCGCTAAGGGTTTCCTCCATGCACCCTCAATGTTATTGACAGTCGGGTTGTGAACATGCGCACAGTGTGTGCGGGGAGGAGGAGGAGACGGATGCCAACCACCTGCTGCAATGTGATGGCTGCCGCGAGTTCGTGCACATGGACTGCTACGGCGTCGGCGCGCCGCCGGAGGGCCGCCTCTGGCTGTGCGATGTCTGCAAACTGGGTGCGCTTTGCTGCAGCTCTCTTAGATTGTGAGGTGCCTAGATCCCTGCCCAGAGCTGACATAGTGGTATCAGCTACTTCCTAAGGTGCCTTTATGCATATGGATCAGGGGGTGCTTCCTGTGCGTGGAAGTTGATCCTCTATCCAATGGTGGTGGCTTGCCACTGAGAAGAAATTGGGGGAAGCTTTGCATGATTTGTGCAAAGTGGTTGTTGAAACCATTTGGTACACAAGCTAAATCTGTGGTGCACCTGCCCAGGCCCGAGCCGGGCGCCTGCATGCGCCCTGTGCCCTGTGGAGGGCGGACTGCTGAAGCGCACCACGTGCGGCCGCTGGGTGCACTCGGCATGCACGCTGTGGGTTCCCGAGACCGCCATCGACTGCGACGTGGGCCTCGTGGACGGCCTCCAGTATATTCCCAAGGCATGCCACAGACTCCCAGTACAGACTCCAATAAGTGATCTCATCATCCCACACCCCAAGAGGGATGATCTCATTACTGTATACCTGAGTGTTTCCTCTGGTATCATATATCTTAAGAGCTCTCTCATCTTTCACATTCACAGTGGAGGCTGTGGACTGGCTTCAAGGCATCTTTGGCAGGGACACATGCAGAGGGATTTTCATCTAAAGGATCTGCCAGATATATGCTGAGATGCAGTGTGGGAATTGCAGGGGCGCTTCCAGCTGAGCTGCGCTGTGTGCAGCCAGGCGTACGGCGCGTGCATCCAGTGCGCCGGCCACCGTTCCTGCTGCGCCTCCTTCCACCCGCTCTGTGCCCGCGCCGCCGGCCTTTGCATGGTAACTCCCCTGGTCTCCCTCGCCTCCTGATCTTTGGCAAAATCCCCAGCACAGCCCTGCGGAACTGTCCGAGCCTGTGTGGCCATTCAAATATTGCAATTTTAGGGCAGGGCCCGTGGTTGCTCTGCAGACTAATATATCCAAAGCTGCAGCTGGGTCATGGGTCATACTGGTGCAGGTGGCGGTGCGGGATGAGTACGAGTCTGACAGTGAGGCAGAAGAGGAGGACGCCAGCGCGCATGAGAGCGACGAGAACAGAGCGCCCAACTGCGCTCCAGCGGGCCTGCGCTCACAGCAGAAGGTCGTGCAGCAGCAGCGGGTCATAACTCTGCGGGCTGACTGCAGCGATGCGGCGGGCGGAGAGTCCGGGGCCAGCCCCAAAGACACAGCCTCTGACGACCGCATGCCTGACAACCAGCCGCGCTCGTCTGATGTTAGCGAGCAGACCAGCTGTGCGCCTCCCGAGGGCCGAGGCCCCGTGGCCGGCAGTCGCTTTCTTGAGACTTTAGCGCGGACGTTCGGCAGGGAAAAGGCTGTGCGAACAGCACAGCTGCCCGCAACTGCCAGTGCGGCAGACGGTCGCCCGCCTGACACGGAAGCTCCTGCAAGGACTGGCAGCTCGCTTAACTTGGGCGCGCCGCGCGCCGGCGCTGCGGCAAAGGCGCCGCGGCCGAAGCGGGTGTGGAGGGAGGGAACAGCGCTGAGCGCGGGGCTGCGGCTGATGTGCTACTGCCCGCGCCACACCGCCCTCCTGGAGTCCTCCACTCTCAAGGCCCGCATGTCTATTGTCACCGGGCGGCCCCTGCGCGGCCTCCACTCGCGCAACGAGCAGGATGCCCCTGCGCAGCGACCAGCAGCCTCCGACCCCCCTGCCTCCCTCCCGGGCCCTGCGAGCACAGATTCAGGTATGGTGACACCCCTGCCTGAATTTATGCTCTGTGGCCTGTTCAGCAAATCTGCCTTGGGAACAGTGGCCTTCCCAGGCAACAGTGCGCCATGATGCCTATTTATCATGGGAGAGTGGAAATGTGTGGTACACCGACCAGTCAATGCCCAGCAGTACGGTGCATGTCCATATTTGCTCTATTTACTGATGGGAAACCCGCCTGTCTGTCAGCAGGGGTGCTGACAGCGCAGACAGCGCCCTGCTCGCGATGCATACCGTACAACCACGAGCTGCGCCGCGGCCACCGGGCCCCAGACGCCATCGTCGCGGCCCTCGCCAAGCGCGCCTTCGTCCGCGCGACTCCCTACCTCGTCACCATGGCGCGCACGCAGCCGCCGGCCTTGACCGGCGCAGCGGCTGCAGTGCCGGCAGTGCGCCGTCACAGCGAGCGGCAACCGTCGGAGCTGTTCCTGGAGGCGGCGGCGCAGGCGGCGCGGTCCAATGGGGTGTCGGCCGGAGTAAACAGCGCGGCAGACGAGCGGGGGCCGGCGCCGGGCGGCCGCGCCGTGCAGTCCCTAGCGGAGCGCTTCAAGGAGATGCGGCGCACCGTTACGGCGCGGCTCACCTGCGGTGCGTGGACACTCCTCAACAGGCAGGGTGTGAGCAGGGTACTTTGATTACAATGCTTGGATAAAGCTCCCCCTGTTCCAAGACATGCTACGCCAATGTGATGCAGCAGTGGAGTGCAAAAAGACGTTGAGCCCGTGTGTGAATCCAGGCCCTTGACTGAGCGATTGAGGGTTTCGGCCGCCTTTGATGTCCCAGCTCAAATTAGAGGCTTCCCCTTCCCCTCTACCAATGCCAAGACTCTTGCCTGACAGGGTGTGTGCTGACCGGCTGGCCCAGGCAAGAGCGCGATCCACGGCTGGGGCGCGTTCACCAAGGTGCCGGCGGCGGAGAGCGACATGCTGGTGGAGTACATGGGCGAGCTGCTGCGGCGGCCGGTGGCGGATGCGCGCGAGCGCCGCACCTACGACCGCCTCGTGGGCGCCGGCACCTACGTCTTCGGCCTCTCCGACGAACTCGTCGTCGACGCCACGCGCAAAGGTGTGCGCCCTTTTCAAGTTGAATTTAACAGAGGCGAGAATTCGAGACATGACGGCGGTGTGAGCGCCAATGTGCTGCAAATGGGCTGCATGATTTTGCCTTACTAAGAGGTCGTCTAAGGCCTTAGGGGCAAGAGGAACTCGACATCAGTGAGGGTTTTCTGCATTGTCGTGGGGCTTGACTTCCACCCTGGCATGCATCGATCAGGGAGTGGTAAGATTGACAAGTTTACTCCCAATTTGCAGCCAGCGCAAGGCAATCTCAGTCTGGAAGTGAACGCTGCATGCTGCTGGGACACCTGGCATGTGGATGGGCTGGTGGCAATGGAGTTGAGTGCGGTAGTTGAGGGCATGGGCATGTGCGGGCATGTGCAGGCAACATGGCGCACCTGCTGAACCACTCGTGCGAGCCCAACAGCTACAGCCGCACCGTCTCCGTGCGCTGCCCCGACACCGGCACGCTCTCAGACCACGTCGTCATCTTTGCCAAGCGCGCCATTGCCGCCGGGGAGGAACTCACCTACGACTACAGGCGCGCACCTTCCCACAGCACCCCACACAAAGTTGACATCGAAAGTTTTTACATTGAGAGAAGGAAGCCATGCCTAGATATCAACAGAAACAGCGAATGGTTGAGGCGGCTGCACCTGTGCGTTATAACTCGGGCACAATATCCACAAATATAGAGGTTGAGTTGCCTCTGCTTGCACCATCTTTGGTTTTCTTTTCACAGATCTTGTCCTTACGGTCCAGCTAGGGAACCATTTTCTTTATGCCCTGCTTGACAGAGCTTGGGCTCTCACGGGTCTGATTGTGTGATCACAACAGTGCTGCATTGTGTACATTTGGCTTGGCAGAAGGCAGGCAAATTTGGCAGGTCAAGCTGGCACCTCAGGGTCCAGTGGATTACAAGACAGGTGAGCAAGTGGCGGGGTGGGCGCGCAGGTTCTCCGGGGAGGAGCAGCTGCCATGCAACTGCGGGGCGGCCACGTGCCGCGGCTTTGTGAACCTGCCCAAGGCCAGCGCGGACAGCGATGTGCAGCTGGTGCTGCGGTCGCGCCTGAAGCCCTATATCACCCCTGCTGCAAACCTAGCAAAGTGATGCGAATTAGGGCGTCTATTAGGATTCAATCAAGTGTCTACATCATTCCTGGATGGTTCAATTATCAGACTTTACTTCAGGAGTGCCGCCAAATTTATTATTAGTGAGATGGCGCTTGTCAAGGCGAGCATTTCATGTGCAGCTTACTGACTGCCAGATCTGTGGAATTTTTACAGTACACAAAAAGCCTTGCACAAGCAAAGTCATGTCCAGCATCTGAATTTGGACCGCAGCGCGCTCATAGGGCATGTCAAATGTATCTGACTCTGGCCAGTGCCTTGAAGTGACTGGAGGATTAGGCAAGAGAATTTCTTTAAAGCTTCTTTTATCATGAGCACCCAAAACTGAACCTACTCAATAAACTGTCTTTAACGTCCCCATTGATGCAAGGTCAAGAATTTGGCATACTTTAGCGATGTACATTTGGAGAGTAGAGGACATATCTCCTAATTTGGCCAACACCTCCATGGAAAAAGGGATCCTGCTCTTATTTGCATTAATCGCGAACATCAAAATTCCCTGAAATCTGTACTCTTGATGCTTATGACAGTCATGATCAGCAAAGTTTCCGCATGCGATCACGGTTATTTAGTTTTTGAGGTCGTGCAGCATGCTCATCACTGCATTGGTGGTCCCAATTGCTGACAAAATAATGCCCACAACTACAATTGCAACAACTACTAGATATTCTGAGCGGCTGATGTGCCTGCAGCATGCACAGACACTTGAGTTCAGTTTTAAACCAGTCACTTTCGCATGCAAAATCAAACAGAGAACAATGAAATCGTCTCGAGAAACATCACTCACCCGTTTGACATTTGCAGAAAAAAGAGCGCTGGGACGACCACACAGACCGACAGCCCGAAGAGACCCCCAATAAGGGCAGCCATGTAGGCAAAGAATGGCAGCGACAAGGCAATAACAACAGTGCTGGCAACCAGTGCCGTTCTGACCACCAAAGACACAGCAAGTGCTGCAGGTCCACTTTTAGGTGCCCTGCCAATGACCACAGCACAGTTGCAATCATGCCGGGAACCACCATTCTCATACTTAGACCAGTGCCTGTGCAGCAGAGACAGCAGTGCAGTATCACGCAGGGTGGATTTGCTTGCCATTGTTGGAAAGCAAGAAGCACCTTTGGAGGGTTCGTGCTTCATCTGGTTCCCCAGGCAAGGGCTTGTATTGTACAGTAGAGGCAGTGGCAGGCAGCACCTCCTCAATAGCGGAGGCTATGGGAGCCAGAACCAGGGCATACTGCATCACAAAACATACACGGCTGATATCACTATACATGCCAAGAAATGCATGTGCATTTGAAATGCCCAAATTGCCTGTGGAAAGTGCCACACCTTTGTGAACGGAGACAGAATGGTGATCCATGTGGCCAGATGGGTTGGGATTGCATGAGCAACTCTGTGCTGCATGCTGAGCGTAACATTGCTCCTGTCCACACGCAAAGAGGGTCAGCCTCCCATCACATAAGGCGGAGTAGCATCTGCCAGATAAGAGTCCTAAATAGGTAGATAGGTACATGCTACCGTGAAATGTCGGAAGTGTTCTGATCAATACATGCAAAGACGGCGAGAGCAAATGAGGGCGTACTCCACATCATCGCCAAAGGCCAGGTAGCCAAGCACAGCCATGGCGGCATACAAGGAACAAACGATGGCAAAGGTGAAGTCCAGCACTCTGGGGTACTGCTTCGGGTTCTTCATGGCAGTGTAGAGCGATGGGAACAAGCTGTGGCCCCCATAGATGTAGGACAGAAGCCCGATCGAAAGAGGGACGCCCCTGCCACGAAGAATTGGTGCATCCGTGTGTGGGAAGCCTGCAAATGTGGACAGTAGCGATCAGGTATTTGTTCAGCAGCTTATGATATGGAACGCTCACAGTGTGACTGGCTCACATGTGGCAAAAGTTGGTAGACACAAGCTTCAGCAGACGACAAGAGGTGTTGCCAACAAACACACCAAGAGAAAAACCTTCCCAGCCAACGAGGCCAGTCAGGGAAAAAGCCGTGAAGACTCCAGCTGCTGATAAGTAGGCGAGCAGGCTGAAGTTTCGCAGGTAGACCGTGGGCAGCATCAGGGCTGCCGCCACCAGCACCCATGACTGCTTTGCTGACCCAAAGATTCCGCCAAAAGGCTTAAAGTTTGGGGCCAGAGCTGACAGATTGTCCCCCTCCATGATCAGAAACTCCACAGCACTGCAGAATGACACGGCTCAAATAAGATAGGATACCAGTATGCAGCTGACAAATTACCGCACCCAGCCCTTTTCGAGGTGCAGTTGGGTCAGACCTGAGGTACAGCTCAGCATAGAGCAGGATAGCAACGAACACTCGCCCCTTTCTGCCAAACGCATACTCCCCAATATCGGGGTACGTCAGGATCCATGGTGCCTTGGACATGCATCTGCCGAGCAGCTTTCCAGTGTACAAAAATATACAACCTGCATGCCACAAATTCTTACGGTGAAGAGCGGCAAGACCCTTTGTAATCCCAGTTAATGATGACGAATATGGACTGAGAGCCGCACCTAGAACAATAAGAAGCAGCAAGCTGATCCAGCCCATCTGCGCAATAGCGTAGGGTGTTGCTAAAAGGCCCACGCCACACATAATATTGATGGAGTTGAACAGCGAATGGAAAAAGCCGCTCTCCCCCGGTACATACACCTGCTTGCCAGCCAAAGTAAGTCGCAAGTGAAACTCAAGTGTTGCAATTGAATTGTTTCATGATCCGCACCTGCTCAGCTGGGTCATAATGAAGGCCCTCAGGAATGTTGCTGCCGAATTCAGGTGTGGGAGGTTGACCAAGGAGAGAACAATCAGCCTCAACCAAAGGCGAGCCTCCTGCCTCCTTCCCATTGCATGCTACTCTTGACTCCACATCAAGGAACATCCCTGCTGTATTGTCTCTCGCGCCTGTTGTATTGTGAGATGACCAAGACCAGATGAATTTTTGCAACCTTTCTGGTCGATCAAGTGAAATTCAATAGAGTGATAGTATCACTGCGATAAAATAAGCGAGAGGCTGTCTAAAGGACTATTTTTTTGGCTTGTATTTTCGACGCAGTCACATCAAATCCATTCTTGGACAGTATGTCTGTTTTTATCCTGTGCTCTACGTTGATGTGCAGAGCTTAATTTAAGATTGTTCTCCACATAAAAGGGATACTCACACTAGTCTGTACGTCATCAGAGATTACATCGTGGTGCTTATTTCCAACCTTCCTAACGGGTGCCCTCCCATTGAGGATATCTCGTCACTGCCTGTTCGGGATGGCTGTTGACCTAGTCGCACAGTACAACATCCAGCAGTTTGAATAAAGCACGGAAGAGGTTATGCAAACGCAGAAGCCCAGAGACACAAGACTTGTCATATCACGTGCATGTTCACGTGAAGGCACGTGCACAGAGACAAGTAATTATGCTGAAGACGGGTCCATTTCCACATAATTAATTGCGGGAACATATTATTCTTGTTGATCAACAAAGGATATCAGTGCAGGGATCGATTCCTATAAAATTACTTGAGGTTGATCTGGGGACTGATCTGCTATGAACACCACCAATAATAGTAACGATGGTAATCTTGTACGCTGAAGAAATGTTCCTCTTCCAATAATTATTTCGTTCAGTGCCTATCTGAGTAATTGATCTGAGACTCGACAATTTCTTGCGTCAGGTACTGTGGACAATTACATACAAGCAGTGACCCAGAAAGGAGGGACGGCATGTTTGCAGATCCTCGAAAAGCTGCTACAGATCCAAGTAAGTTCAAAGGATACCCATGGCAAGCACCGAGCTTGGCCACAACCCTGCCGCTGAGCAATTCAGATGTCTATGTAGGTGTGTGCGCGGTGCTGTCTTCGTTTTGCGGGTGTATCTGGCGAGATCTATGCACTTCCCGCACCCAGGATCCGGGACCTGCAGGCAGCTGTGTCAGCTTTGCATGCCAGCGCGCAGGAAGCAAGCAATCCGTCGTCCACAGGCAAGACCAGAGGCATGGTACATTGGACTGGACAAGCTTAAAGAACGGCTGCTGCTCTCTGCTGTGTTGAAGTTTCCTTGCATATAACTGATGGTGGGTCTTGCTGGGAGCAGAGGGGACAGGAGCCCAGGCTGATGCAGGCGCACAGGCGTGCCCGGTGTGTCTGGGAGCACTGCAGTGCACAGATGGAGCGGCGCTTCCCGCACCCAGCAGCGACTTGACCACAGCAGTGCAGCACGCAAGCGGCAGCCCTCAGCCGTGGGTCCCGGTCACAACAGCCTCTGTTGCCGCGATTGCCGAAGCTGTCAGGTGAGGCAGCCGCATGAGCCGCCATCAGCTGCATGCAGTGTCCTCTGCAGAGCCCTGCATGCATGGTGTAAACATTCTTAGCCAAACACACCCCTGTTGCCTTGGTCATGTAGTAAAGCGAGCCGCCGCCATGTCCCCAGGAGCACTCATTTAGTCATTATGGGTTGTCGTTTGGTGCGCAGGCAGGAGGGCCACGAGTTCAGTAGTTTCTGGCTGGATGTGTCGCTGCCGGGCGCGGCGCAGGTGCGGCAGCAGGCCGTCTGGCACTGGCTGCGCAGGGACGCCGCCGTGCTGCCAGCGCTACCGGGACACTCGCCGTCTGTCGATGTGGTGGACCTGAAGACGGCGCTGCGCCATACTCTCGGGGGGCCCTTTGCACAAGAGCTGCGCTGCCGGCAGGACCCAGGCGAGCCAGCTGCTTTGAGGAATGGACCATTTAGTTTAGCTAGCGCAGCACTCTTGGGCAATATCCCAATACGGGTGCAACTGTGGCTCTGGCCTGCCACTGGTCCATGACGGCACAATTGAAACAAACAGTCTACTACTCGTTGCAAGGTGTGGAGGGAGTATGAAGAAGAAAAGCTGCTAACTGCATGTACAAGATGGGCCTGACTGAAATTTGAATGCGCTCAGAGGCTGATTTGCGGATCGGGCTCACCTTTGCGCACCCGGCTACTGCCACAGAGGCAGACTTCTTGTTTGGCAGCAATGGCAAGGGGCGAGGGGCAAAGAGGAAGCGAGGCGCCGCGCCTGTGCAGCTGGGTATGTGACCTGCACCGTGACACCAGCTGTAGCAGCAAAACACTGCATTCAACGTGACTTGATTTGTGTATTGCACAGCGTAGAATCACAGCACTTTAACTTCATAGTATGAAATGTCGCTATCCTGTGGCAGGCAGGTCTGCGTCGGAGGCCCTGGCACAGGCGGCTGCCAAGATGATGGAGTTGAAGTTTGGCCAGGAAGTCAGGATCCCACCGCTCCCTCCTGCACAGCCTGCGTCTGTCTTTGTGCGGCCAAGGAGGGAGGCAGTGTATGTTGGAGGCTACTACCTGAAGCTGCAAAGGCGAGCAGCTCAAACTGACACTTTTTGCACTTTGCATGTAATCATTCGACCATAAGGTCTCGTTATACCATGCATGCAGATGACGTACACAGACTGAGATGAGTTGGACTGCTGTTCTGCAGGGACATCAGCCACACGCCGTTTGTCATAGACGGGATGCGCAAGGGCCGGACGAGCATCCAGGAGGAGGTTGAGAGGGTCGTGCTGCCTCACCTGCGCTGCGACGGGTCCAAGTTCATCTCTGCAGGTTGCTACCTTGCTCAATCCTCCCACCCCACTGCTCTGCAAGGATATAATGCAGAAGACGTTCGCAAGGACCTGCTGTGAAATGTTGCTCTACCTCCTTCAACCTGACTTTTTCTAGTCGAAGTCCCATGGCAAATCTTGTACAAAATGATCATGCCGCCCTGGAGGAACTCTTGTGTCTGGCAGGCCGAGAAGACATGAATGTGAGGATGCTTGGCAGCGGGCGGCCCTTTGTGCTGGAGATCGCCAATGCACGGGCAGCGATGCCTGCCTTGGAGTGCTTCGAGCAGATGGCAGACAGCCTGAATCAGTCCGGCGTTGGAGTGGAGGTCAGGAAGCTGCAGCCGGTCGACAAGGACGTTCTGAAGCTCATCAAGGTGCGACTGCTGGATGGAATAGCATGCGCGCAATTGCATGCACCAAGCTCTCTCTGCTGCCCTTATGCTTGCTGGTCTTTCTCGTAGAAAGAAGGCACTCCCAGTATGCTGATCTCCCAATGTGTAATCCCAAAGAGGCATTAGCAGGTTGTTGTGTAAACACCAAGAGCATACCAAGAGCCTGAGAGCTGTGCAGGCGGGCGAGCAAGAGAAGCAGAAGTCCTATCTGGCCACATGCTGGTTGCCCTGCCCAGTAACGCCCGCCATCCTGGAAAACATCAACTCGAGCGAGAACCTCGTGCTGCAGCAGCGCACACCTACGCGTGTGGAGCACAGGCGAGCCATGCTGGTGGGGCCCCCTCCTGCGTGACTGAACTTGACCACCTTTTAAGCGCTTGACTGTTTGCTGACTGTGTGCTTGACTGCCTGAGGAATCGTATTGTGTGGGCTGAAATTGCTGGGCTGCATGTGGTGGTTTTTAGTGAGCTTCTGCGCATGACAGGTGCGAGAGAAGACCATCTACTCAATGAGTGCAGAGCCTGTGGAAGGCGATCCCCATAGCTTGGTTCTGCGCCTGCGCACTCAGGTGGCCTTTCTGACCACTTTTTAAAGATATTCTCTCTTCTATCTGGGCTGAGGGGCTGCGCAAATGTATCCTTGTCGTATCGTATCGTACAGTGCAGTCAATCAATGCTTTACATTCTCCCTTCTCTCTTAATTTGTTTCAGGAATGGCAGGCAGCGTCCTGATGGGTCTGCCAGAAGCTGTGTGATGTGCAGGCTGGCACGTACATAAAGGAGTTTGTGCATTCTGACGACGGCCGCACCACTCCCAACCTTGCTTCTCTTGTGGGCTGTGAAGAATCTGCTAAGATTCTTGACCTGGATGTGCTCGAGGTCCACATGGAGTTCATATAAATCATACTACATGATATAATGACAAGTTAGCAGAGCTCTGCACGACAAATACCAGCCACATCTTCGGCACTGTACAAGTGCACGAGTGTTGCTTATACCCGCATTAGTAACGAAGCAAGTGGGATTTCTGTGTAATGAGGATCTCATGGTGCTGTCTACATCTCAATGGTGGTGGACCATGAAAGGGCACCTGGCTAATTTGCTAGCCCTCAGCAAAGCAGCAATGGCACTCACAATCTTTAAAGGATTATTCACCTATCATGAAACAACTCAGTGCTGACCTCTGCATGTCTTATTCAATTTTGTAAATTGCATCTACATAGTACACCGGACTGCTCCTGAGGGCGCCACTCTAATTAACACTGCCGGAGATGAACTCCACACCCTGACCACTGGCCCAGGACTCTATAGCCCCTCCTGATGCAATCCCTGGCAGGCTTTTGAGGGAACATGACTGGTATGGGAAGACATTGATGTTGGCGTTCCGACACCCAGAAGTTCTTGCACAGAACACAAAGACACTGCAGTTGTTCTGTGCAAAGCAAATGCCACAGCAATCTGCCGCGGTGGCAGTGGTCACTGTTCGGATCAAGTCGCCCTTGTAGTTGGTGTTCTGCACCAGATTGCACCTGTTTCGAGCCCCCCCTGTTGGCACAAGTCAGGAGCATCAGAACAGGGAGAAACGCAAGACGTACCTGCAACGTTCACATGATCATTGGTCGTTCAGGCTATGACAGCATACCTGAATAGTAGGGCGAGTATGAGCCTCCACTAGTGTTCCCATTTGTGTAAGAAATCCGATTGTTGCTGTTGTTTTTTGAGTTTGCGTTGCTGTTAGTGTTGGTGTTCGTGTTGACGTTCGTATTTGGTTTTGCATTGCTGTTCTGATTGGAATTAGCATTCGCATTGGTATTTGTATTATTCAGGAACGTATTGATGATTATTGTCTGGCCATTCGGCAGCACGGTTGTCTGCGTTTGTGTGGGTTGATCTGGCGTCTGTGCAGTGACGCAGAGCACACAGCACAGACTAACAAACAACAGGGATGCAGGTGTCAACATTGCAGCATATCTAGGCCGCGAATAGCGTCCAAAACAGCCGCAAAGCAGTCAATCCATTCCCTTCTTGACGGACGCACGGAAGCTGAACGCGCAGCTGCCTCTCAAGGGTACAGGGACGTCAGCTTCAGAATTTTGAATATGCCGGTTGCTGGATTATGCAGCGAACCGACCCTGAGGTGTGCCCTTGTGTCGTGACATGCGCTTTGCATGTAGCAAATGACATATACATATGAATGCATTGCTATGTGCGGCCGCCGGCATGCATGATGCGCGCAGCCGGTACGACCGATACCATATACGGAGACCGGTGGTGCCCAGGCGCTGATATGAAATCACCGGGGTAATGAAGATTGAACTAGACCTGAGCCTAGACTCTGACCTTTGTCCGGGGTTTCTGGGATAATTGTACTCCGGGCCTCATTCTTTACCTCCTGATCATCAGCATGATGCTGCTTGCAGTATTGCCAAGTGGCATTAATATTACCAGCTGGTACTCCAGCCGCAATGGTATACATTCCTACCAGCTGGCCAGCCATAAGAATTCTGACACATCCCGGGATGGGCATCATGCCTACTCTAGCAAACAGCTACATTGCACATTCTGACAGATATCTAGTGGTACAGGCCTACAAAATGTGCATGTATTTTCAGTGGACCCAACTAGCTACCGGAACAAGCTACATACAGATCTAAGGTTGAAAACCAAATCAAAGACAACTATTAATTCTGACACAGTGACAATGGCTATCATCTCCCAGAGCAGCGCGGCTTGCATCCCATTCTGCACTTTTCTGAACTTGGTCACCCGAGAGGGTTGAACTCCACCTTGTTTCTGACCAACTGCCCGTCGGAAGCGGTGGGGGACTTCTTGTCTTTGCTCTGGGCCCCCGGCTTGACCGACATCGGCGTCACGAGCGCGCGCTGCGCTGGCGGCTGCACAAGCCGGGGCGCTCGGGGCGCCGGCAGCGGCTGACTGCGGCCAGATGGCGCGCGCGTGAGTGGCTGCGCCCCCGCCACCTGCGGAGGGGACTTGACGCTCCGCAGGGGCGACGCTGCGGCTGTGGCGGCTGCTTGCGGCCCCAGCTGCGATGCGCCCAGCAGCGCCTGCAGCGGATCTGCTGCTGCGCGCGGCGCGGATCTCGGAGCAGGCGGTGCGTTGTCTGGAGGCTGGGCGGGAGAGGCGGCTGCAGATGGCGGTCGCGGTTGCGCCGCCTTCGGCTGCGGCAGCGGCTGCGGGGCCGGCTTTGGCACGGCTGGGCTCTTGGCAGGGGCCACCGAAGGCGCTGTAACCGGCTTGGCCTCAAAGGCCCGGCTTGCTGCTCTGGACGGCGGCAGTGGCGTGGCGTTTGCAGCCTCTGCTGATGCCCGCACGGCGGGTGGGGTTGGCACAGCCTCATTGGCAGCTGGCCTGGGCTGAGCAGCTTCTAACGCTGGGGCAGCTTTTCTCGAGTGCACAGCTGCTTGCGCAGGAGTTGCAACCTGCTGTGACGCCGACTCTCCCAAGGGCGCTATTTGCTGCTCCTCCTGCCTTGGTGGTGTAGGGGCTGAGGACGCCTCAGCTGTCGTGCCTGCTGTGCTCGAGCCATGGGCAGCTGCAGGCGTGACGTCCGCCGAGGCCTGGCTTGCCGGTACTTTTGAAGCAGCAGGGGCCGCTTCTGCAGCGCTCTCCTGGCGAGCAGTGCTTTCTGCCTGTGCACCTGGCTCCTGTGTGATCTGCAGATGGTCTCCCTCTGCTGGTGAGGCGTCGCCATTACTGTCCAGCCGCTCGCCAGGTGCACGCATGGCTGAGGTGTCTCCATTCTCTGTCGATTTTTTTCCACCCGGTGCCGCTGGCAAGGTCTCTATGGGGTGAGTATCTATGGCGTCGCTACTGGGTGCTGGTGCATCTTTGCTGCCCTCAGCAGGCTCAATTAGATCGCTGGGGTGTTGCTCGGCAGCATCAGGCTGAGGTGGCGCGGCATCCTCATCCATCATGATTTCTGGCGGCTCCCGTGTGGCAGGCGACGCTGCTGCTGCTGCTTCCTCCCTTGCTTCACCAGCTGTCCCCGGCGAGCTCACACTGCTGGTTACTGGGGCAACAGCCACCTGCTCTGCCCCAGCTTCTGGGTGCACTTCTGCATCAGGCATGGCTGCAGCTGCGCTGCAATGTTGCGGCTTCTCTAAAGCAGCCGGCAAGGGAGGGCTGATCTCCTGCTCAGCCAGGGATGCAGCCGCAGCACCTAGCTCTGCAGGCTTTGCTGCGCTGGCCTCCTCCGAGGGCGGCTCTTCAAGGCTGCTTGCTGAGGCAGGAGCCAGCTCAGGCGCTTGCAGATCACCTGGCAAACTCTGCGCCAGCACTGAGGCGTTGTCTGGCTGCTGCCTAGCGCCGCCTGCTTGTGGCGGCTCCTCAGAGACTTGGGCGGGAGCAGCACTACTGCCCTCTCCGCCTGCTTGCCTGCTGGGTGACTCCGCTTGGCTCCTCTCAGCAACAATTGGGCCTCCGCCTTGCTCTACAGGCGTGTACGAAGCTAGTGGCGCAGGCGGCGCCTGCGGTGCCTGCTCTTGAGATGCACGGCTGGCGTCCTCAGCCATGGGAGCGGGTGGAGTAGCGGGTGCGAGAGTGGCCGCTGGGGGAGCAGGCGCTGTCATGGGCGTTGCCTCCGGCGGCGGCTCCGGAGCCGGCAGCGCGAAGCGGGCAACCTGGCTCCCCGTCAGCAGCCCAAACACCCCTCCCTGCACACATCACAGGCCGCTGTCAATATGCATGCACCACATGCAACACAGCCTCAGGTAGGTAAGCTGTTCTTACTTAAAAGATGAAGCGACCTTTAGAGTCTGCCCATGCATGTGCAGCAAGGACAGGTGTGCAGCTACTTATCGACACTGCCACTGAAGCTGTGAGACAGCCCGCATCTGTAAAAGTCAGATGGAATAGAATTGGCATGGCAGTGCAGTGCAAGGGTGGCAAGTGCGGATGAATATGGGGTGTGGTGTGCGAACCTGCGCCGTGCCGCCAGCGGGCAGGAAGAGGTCGTGCTTCTGGTCGCGGTAGGCGTGCCACACCTCGCTGGCGTCCAGCTGGGCGGCCACCTGTGCGCCGTACGCGCCCTCCGCCGCCAGCAGGTGCAGCAGCTCCACCGCCAGCACCCGCTCCATTGACTCCGCCCGCTCCTGCCACATAAATTAACTGTAAGATAGGAAGATAGCTAGCGCGTCGGAGCTGGAGCGCACTGCCAGATCCTCTGGGTACCAGTATTAATATTTCTCCATGCAAGGCAGTGCCTGTACGCGGATTGACAGCTTTGTGGTATGCTTCCTCCTGCCGAATAGGCCGCTGATTCCTCTCAACTTGCGGCAAGAAAATGGCATGGGGCAGCAGCACACAATCAGATTGACCTATATGCATCATGCAATTATATTATGACTGCCTTGATGTGCCAATCTGTGGATCAGTCAGCCAATGATCGTCGAGGCAGAAGGGGCCCAGAAGCACACCTCCTCTTCGCCGAAGCCGCCGGGGCGCGCGTCCTTGCGCCAGTCCAGCTTGGCTAGCAGCCGCGGCAGCAGGCCAGCGGCCAGCGCGGCACCGACGAGGGAGTCACGCGCGCGGTTGTCCACTGATAGCGCCAGCTTCAGCGTCTCCAGCGCCAGTATGCTGCCCGCCAGGCCCCACCTGCACGCCCCATCCTCACCCCTGTCAATTCATAGGCATGGGTTGACAATGCCATCGTGTGATGACTTCAAACAATATTGTCATTCCGCATCTTGACAATCTTGTAGACCCCTCGCAACCTTGTATATCACCAGAAAACTTCTGCAATTTGTGAAGCTCATTGCACCACATGCAACATGCTTTGAGCAGTGTATGCAGCTTGAGCATTGTGCAATGACAGCGACGTGGCTGGGGAATGCTTGGTGGCAAGAATGACTGAGATGATCTGGGGTTAGCCCACCTGGTGGCGGCCAGCAGGGTGGGCACGGCCGGGGTGGATGCGCGTGACACTGCCTCCGCGGCCGTGGTCGCATGCGCCAGCTGGTGCAGCAGCCGCAGCGCCGACCCGCCCAGCTCGTGCGCCGCCGTCGGCCGCCTCCCGCCGCCGCCCTCCTCCCCTGCTTGGCAGCAACACCGTTGCTTGAACATACGCATACACTGGCGCCCTCCTTTTCTGGGGAACTAAACAATGTGCACACGCTGCTGACCATTGGCTAACGACTGGGCTGCGAATTGGGTGTTGCAGACAGCATACACTCTGAGAGCAGCTTGGAGAGCACATTGCACAGTGCTACGTGAACGCACATCAGTGTGATACAAATTGTGACATGCAAAATGTCATAAAGCAGTGTACTAACAGATGTGCACCTTGGGGGGCGTTGGCGGCCAGGATCCTGAGCAGCTTGTCGGCGGCGCCGAGCGCGACGGCGTGATCGGCCAGCAGCGAGTGCACGCGCAGCAGCTCCACACCAGCCGCCGCCAGTAGCACCGCACGCTCCGCGTTGTGCGCATCCACGTCTGCTGCGTACGCCTCCAGCAAGCCCTCCAGGAACCTCTGCGGTACATTTTACGCTTAGAGCCCTTCAGCACCGGTTTTACTTGTTTGAACCACAAAACCACTGCATGCGTAGAGCTCACCACCAGAGTCTGGAAAACTGGCCTAAATGGGCCTTAACGCGGCCTCTAACTTGGTCCAATATGATCCACCCATGTGCTAAGGAATGGATGGTCATGCAGATGGGTTCCAACAGAAGACCATGCAAGCTGATTGGCATATACCGGTCCAATATGACAAGTCCAAGTGTGAGTCCAAGCAGGTGCAGAGTGGAGCGTGGGGAACGTCGCACACCTTGGGGTGCCGCAGGGGGAACTGGGAGTTCTTGAGGAACAGGCGCACATAGACGCCGCCGACGAAGAGCTCGGCCTGCTCGCCCTCAAACTGGATGCGGAATCCCTCCGGAGGCACCCAGTCCAGCCTGCCGCCCGCCTGCACCAGTCCCCACCCCATGCTCTCACGGCCTTGTATTCTTTATATTGAGACCCCCATGCTAGCGTGCCCCCTTCTTTTCATGCCTCCAAACAGATCAAAGGCGAGACTCTGTGCAGCCACAGCTCAAACGAAACCAAGGGCCCCAGCAACTAGTGTTGAGGGGGTGAGAGATTGACAAAATGGTGTAAGTAGAGAGATATAGAGAGAAAGAGACTCAGACCAAGGAAGGACATCAGAAAGATAGGGAGAAGCACCTGGGACCGGCGCGCAGAGGCGGCCAGGGCGGCCAGCTCGTCGGCGGTGGTCATGGCCATGCTCATGTTCCACAGCCGCTCCGGCGTCTCCGATGCGTGCCCCAGTGCCGCCACTGCCGACTCACCAGGACCCTCCTGCGCACAGCACACATACTGTCAAGACCGGTGCCAGTTGCATTATCTGACAATGCAGCAAAATCTATCAAACGCATCTTCCTTGCGAGCTGTGGAGATTGCTCCTGCCGTTCCTTACAATGCTCTTTGTAGCGTTTAGAGACTCAGCCTTGCGTACTACAAGTGCGTAATCTGAGCATTACAAATTAATCTGCAGGTGTTATGTGAGAATGCAGGGTGATCTGAAAAGTCAAAGAGAGTTACCTGGATGGCAGCGACAAGGCCGGGAGGCAGCAGGCGAGACAGCAGCAGGGTGACGCGCGGCCCGTGCAGGGGTTGCCCCATGAGCTGCCCCAGCAACGTCGCAACTGCCGCACGCACCGTCTCGCTCGCCTCCTGCATTCAATCGACCCATCAACTCTTATCTTCTAGGCAGAAGTTGCAGCAGAAGGGTTGCAGTTACCTTATAGGCCCTCTAGTTTACTGCCAGGCTATCTTCAACAATGTGCCAGCGCATTCTGGTGGACAAATAGCAGCAGAGCTACGAATGCCCTCACACTGCCAATATGTCATTGACAGAGCGCCCACATTTTCCTGCCACCCGAGAGGCAACTTGATCATTAACAACACCAATTATGCCAGCGAGTCTGTTTGCTGCTGTGAGTCAGGGACGGACCAGCTCGGCAGCGGATGGGGGCGTGGTGGGCAGCAGGACGGTGAGCAGGTAGGCAGCGCCGCCCTGCGCGGCGGCGGACCAGGCGGCGGCGGGGGTGGCGGCCAGGGCGTGCAGCAGGCGCAGCGCAAGGGCCAGCGCGGTGGAGGAGGGCGGCCGGTGCACCACCCAGAACGCCAGCAGCAGCGCCCTCTCGCTCGCCAGCGCCTCCACGCAGCCTGTGTGCGAAATGCAACGCATCTTAGCTCGCTACTTCTGTATGTGGAGCCTCCCGCATGCGCTACCGCTGCCGTGCATCGCTGCATCTCTCCTATCATGAGGAACATCTAGTAAGCCAAAATGCTGCTTTCCTTGGCTGAGCCACCAAGGCTTTCACTCGCGAACAATGAGACATTGCAGCAGTCTGAAGATCGACTCTGATGTTCAACACCACAAGCCAGCACGGCAATTTATTGTTATAACAGCGGTGAGATGATGTTATAGCTTTGCATGAGCAACGTCAACTCACCTGACTGCGCAGTGAGACGGACAAGCACGGCCAGGGCGAGGGCAGCTATGTCCGCCTCAGAAGCCGCCTCGGGGGACGCCCTTGCGGCCGCAGCAGCCGCCGCGTGCTCGCCTCCCAACCCTTCAGCCTCCAACTGGTGCAGCCGCCTGCACCCAAGGCGCCAGCCCATCAGCCTTGCAAGACGTACATAAATTGACACATATGAACAACTCCTACGTGTAGCAAGGATTGCAGCATGTGTGGGAGGAGCTAACGCAACCAATCAGCAAGGCATCAGAAGTAATGAAAAATCACAGCAACAGCTAGGAATTTGCAAATTGTAAGGCGTATCGTAAGAGAGCGTAGGGAGCAAAAAGGGACCTGCAGATGGGGTCGATGCAGTTGAGGATGGGTGCGAGGGCGGGCTGTGAGGCCATGAGCGCTGCCAGGCGCGGCTGAGCTTCCAGGATGTTCCGCAGCGCCTGCACCGCCTCGCTCATGTGCGCCCTCTCCCGCCGGATACCCTCCTCTGCCTCGCCTGCAAATTTCAGAACCCGCTCTACCACTTGCTATACAATTACCATTTCTCTTCATTACGAATCCAATTCATGCTGAGCCAGAGAAGACAGTAGAAAGCGCTGTGCAATCAAGCAAACCAGACAGAAGCTTTGCAGGGACAAATGGGTTGGGGTTACAAATAAAGGCGCATTGTGAGAACCAGTGATGAACAGAGAGTGCAGGGGTTGAGCTTGCACAGGCTTGCAGTGAACATGAATGCTCCCGCACCCTTCGGCGTCGCAGCGGCGGGTGAGGCGTCCTTGAACCAGGCCGACTGCGCTTGCATGTGGAGGTAGGAGACGAGGCCCTTGCAGAAGGAGGCTGGGTCCGACACAGGGAAAGTTGGCTGCTCGTTGTACACCCGCACGAACACGTTTGCAACCACCAGCTCGCCCTGTGCAGTAAATACCCTGCCTTCGACCTTTGTTGTGATGATCACAGATGACAGGCTTGCCCAGATAGATTTCCTACTTATGACACATGCTACTCATGACGCAGCAACCAGGCATAGTTGTGCGACAAGCAAAGATGAGTCACCTGCAGGGCCTCAAAGCGGAAGCCTTGGGCGGTGCCGGCCTTGTCCGGGTCGGCGCGGGCTGCCTCCATCTGTGTAAGCACCTCCTCGCGCATCTTGTTGTTCCACACCACCTGCACATGCATGGTAGGCCCTCAATCATACCAACCACGCCGACCTGTCCTTCCACACCAACATGGCATCCTGTTCTCTTTGGTTTTCCATCCCCCACACATCTAAAAGATCCGCTTGTGTCCTGGTTCCTGGAGGACAAGATACTGCAGGGTAAAATTCCAATACAGCAATTCCTAATGCCCAGTTGAGAAGTACGTAAAGCAGGGCTGAAACTGTACAGCTAAAGCTAGCCGACCATGGACTGGGTCTCTGGGAGATCTATATCAGAAATACTTGGCCAGCCATCTACTAGGTCCTGAATATTGTTAAAGCAGAAGTCACGCGTTTGCAGACACTCTATCCAGCGTGCCTGGGGATTGAGCAGGGAGGAGTTGAGGTGCATGAGCAGCGGCTTCGGGTCCGGGTTGGCCAGCTGGGCGGCCAGCGCGGGCGTGAGCAGCACCGACAGCGCCTCGCGCGCGGCCGGGCATGGCGCCGACGCCAGCGCCCCCTGCAGCAGCCCCGCCAGCCGGCCCAACGCGCGCGCCGCCAGCATGGCATGGTAGTTGCGCGCCGCCTGCATTTGTTCAACCAAATCTTATCACAATCATCATCAAGCATCAGCAATCACGATAGATGGATCATCACAGATGCTTCATCAGCCATATCAACTGGATCATAATGTCACATGTCATATCACATTCCATGAAGGTCTCTTGCTTAGGCATCAGCCGCCGCTTGTCTTGTGTATGCAAGGCAAGCCAGGGCTCATATCTTGTTCGGAGCCTTGGTGCACCAGATCCTGGTGCACACTATCATGAGCGGAGATTGTGCGAAGTGCCACACAAAGGGCCACTGCACTCCAGGCAGGAATTGAGTGGGGCCTGCACCTGCATGTTCGACCTCTCGGTGCCCAGGCCCAGGAAGGCAGGCCCGGTGTCTCTGGAGGCGGTTGCCTCTGCGCCGTCGCCGCCGCTGTTAGCAAGGGCGGCTACCGCGGATGCCTCCGTGGATGGTGCAGCCGAGTCCCCCTCATGGGTGGCATCGAAGTTGAAGAGCAGCGGCACCACGTATCCCAGCACGCCCACCTTCAGCATTAGCTCCTGTGCGCAGACATGCCACAGCCATGGTCAACAGCCATGATTAACAACGCTCCCTTCACAGATTCATACAAGTGAGGTAGGCTTGTTTCTGCATCGCTGCCTTTCTAAGTTGGTGCCTTCAGGCATAGCGATTCAAGCTGGACCTTACAGTCCATTGACATGCAGCAGTTGGCAAAGACATGCAGAAGTATGGGGTCTGTGATGCTCAACCAGAAAAGAACTGGCAGTACCTGGAGTGCCGGAGAGGCGGCCATCTGGATGACGCACTGCAGGGCTGCATCCACGGCCCCCGTCGCGCGCTCGAGGCCGCAGCTCTGCACTATGTCCGCCACCAATGCTTCCCTACAATCACCCCAACATACCAATACTTCAACAATCATCCCACCTTTCCAACAGTATGCTCAAGATACTTGTCACACAGCTGCTCTTGCAGTGGCATAGCTGTGCGTGGGAAGCGCTGCTCTTGCGGCATTTTGGGCAGGCAGCAAACCAAGACTTCATCTCCCTCTTTCATGGCCCGCCTTCCTAGTGTTCTTGGACAATACCTGTGAATCCTGGATCCTTTGCAATCTGAACAGGATCTGGCTGGCGCACCGGTGCTGCAGCTGCTCGCGGGCGTCTGGGAAGGAGGCCATGCCGGCAAAGGTGCGCATGCAGTGCATGGCGATGACTACGGCCGGCAGAGTGGGCGCCGCGTCGCGCGGCAGGACGTCCAGGCAGCGCTGCATGAGGCGCCCCAGTGAATCCACCCCGCCCGACCGCGTCAGCTCGCCCCCGTTCAGCTCCGACGACACGCACGTCAGCCAGCACAGCTCCACTGCAGCCTGCAGATTATGATTCATGAAGTCAATTAATTTTGAGACTTTTGACAACATGATGCAATAAAATAAATAAGTTTAAAATAATCGAATCACTTGAATTACACTCATACCCAAAGTAGATTGCTATTTTGTTTTGCTCTAATCTTATGTGATTAATCTATGGTTGTCATGTTCCTCTGTTCTTCACAAACCAGGTGACCTTTACAAAATATGCTTAGCAGGCTCAGGTAGAAATTGGAGCGGTGAGGATGGGCTCGCCTGCAGCAGGGGAGCTTTTTCTGGGGCGAGGAAGTGCTTGGGCCCGGTGTCTTCGGTGTCGTCGTCCGGGAGGGTGACCGCGCCCAGCAGCATGGGGTAGCCGCCGTACTTGAAGGGCTCTAGCACGTCCGGGTAGCGCCTGAACAGGATGCACTGCGCCTGCAGCAACCCACAACCAAGCATCTTATCATATTACACTTGATGACATGCATGCTCCCACAACATTGCAAGCTATTCCAAAATGGCGCAAGGGTGAGCATGGCTGGAGAAACCACAGGCCAGACAGCAGCAGCAACCAGTCCCCTCAGTCCCCAACATGATCATGCTGTAGTGAATTGACAGGTTCTTGCACTAGGGCATTGCGCGATTCTGCGGCATGCCACAGGTGCGCGCCAATGGCACCAGCAGACATGGGATTCCGGACAAAAGAGGCGCAACCATAAAATGAATATCAAAACTACCTAATGAGTTCATGGATGCTTCAAAGAACATGGGGAGCGCCATCAGGAAGACAGATGAGACCCATTCAGCGGGACGTTGGAACAGTGAGAGGTGCGAGACACACCTTGAGGATGAGGAGCAGGCGCCAGGGCTGCGGCCCCTGCCCGGCGGCGGCGCCGGCCTGCAGCCGCTCGTACGCGCGCTGAACCGCCATGAAGCGCTCGCGGCCGGTCGGGTTCTTGTCCGGGTGGTACTTGCGTGCCAGCCGCCGGTACGCACCCTTCAGCGTCTCCTCGTCTAATGTTTCATTGGGCCCTGTAGAGATCTCCAGCAGCGTGCAGGCTTCAGCCTCGCTCATGCCCAGCGGCTTGCGCGCCAGCTCCGCTCTCCACTCATCCAGCAGCGCCTGCCGCATGCAGCGAGTCATGAAGCAGCAAAAAAAGTAAAACTCAGCTAGAACTGTGCATTCTGTGATGAATGTGTGAATATGCCCTGTCACACCCATGAATCATCTCATCTGGGTCTGAAGGTGGAGCATGCGAAGGGTGATGCAAGCATGGTGCACGTTGAAGACCTTGGATGGAACGACAAGTAGGTGCAAGGAACTCCAGCTGATGCTCAAATCCTTCTCCATACCCGCAGGCGAATCTACAGCCTCAGTGAGGCCCAGCAAGTGCTCGATTACTGGTAAAGAATGATATCGTAGCGCTATGAAAAGCAAGGATCAGAGCTACGCATTGCTCATGATGAGATTCCTGCCTGCAGTAAGGGGATGTGGTCGACGATGGGCCAGTCGGAGAAGCGATCGTCACAGAGGTTGCGCAGGTAGTAGCGGTGGCACCACATCTCCTCGCGCAGCTCCGGGTAGCCCACCGGCGGGCAGGCCACGTACTCGTACACCGCGTGCGCATGCTGTGCCAGCCGCCGAGGGAAGTTGCCCAGGTGCTGGTGCATCTGCGCAGCCAGGCATGCATGAAGATGACAGATCTCTCTGACATCCTGCACTGCTCACAAGGTATAGATGTCTGCACTATACTATTGCAGGCCCTGAGCTTGTTATAGTGGCTCCCCTTTACAGATGCTGATGACTTGGAACTTGTGCACCCCCAGAATGACCAACAAGTGGGGATGCAAATTGTAGCAGACTTTGAGCTGTGGACGTGGATGTGGCTGGGAGATGGCATTTCTGTCCGTGATAAGTACCAGAGACTGCTTGTGAGGGGGGCCATCTCCGCAGGGTATTCAGAATCGCCCCTTGGAATCATTCAAGGCCTGAAGAGCGCCCAATTCCTGAATCGTCTTAGAATATTACACCTGAGGGATAAGGCGCTGGGCGCGCATGCGGTGAGTCCAAACGAGCTCGGGGGTGTCCGAGTCGCCGACGAGGGCGGCCGCGAAGGCGCCGGCGCCGTAGCTGGTCAGGATGTGCAGCAGCGACTCCGGCAGCAGGCCGCCCAGGAACGAGCGCTGCCCTAGAGGCGTCCCCGCCGCAAAGCCTGCCGCCCCCTTGAAATGCTGCCCCAGGTGCGCCACCTGCAAGCAAAACAACACAGCGTGTAGGATGACGTTGACATGGGTTTCTCTTGCAGGCGTGAGTTACATCATCTTTTCTCTCTAGGCAGTCCTCTCAAAGTCTTCACAAAAATAGGTACGTGTGTCACTGGGTACACAGTCGTACCACATGGTCATTGCAAGTCATGAAAGGGTGAGACATCTGTGTTTTGTCACTGGGTGTTTTACACATTGCACAATGCTAAAAGGCGGCACCTTTGGTGCATGCCGAGTGGCAGCACTACCAAACTCGTGGGGACAAGACAGCAGAGCAGGCGGCAGGCAGGAAATGAATGGCACCTTGAAGAGGCGGCCGATCTCGACCAGGTTGGAGCCGCAGTAGGCGAGGGTGAAGAAGAAGAGACCGGTGTGGTAGAGGGATGCAAGTGCAGGGCCGTTGTGCTCCAGGACCACCTCCAGCAGCATCACCGCCAGTGACACCAACGCCGGCTCCCCACTCAGCACCACCTGTGCCACAACCAATCCCAGGACACTATCATATGTCTGTGAGGCAACCGTCTGTGTCCTGAGCAGGCTGCTAAGAGCTGCTCAGAGCCTCTCTGGTCTGAAGAGGCATGTGTCTGCCTCTTAAGATGTCATGAAATCACGCAAAGCAGTCAGAGGCTCTCTTCTTTTTCTCTTAGCAAGGGAGTATCTCCATCCTCACCAACATCAAAGGGGCATCAGGAGCCCCAGCTGAAGCATGTCAGAAACAAGAGCCTGCTTCATGTTGGAGTCTAGAGGAGGAGCTAATTCGCTAGTAACAGTTTTCCGGAATGGTAGCATGCGCGAAGGGGGGCGCTTGTTAATCTGTGCATCACTGTTGGAGGGTCTGGAGGATAAGCTGAATTGCCAACATGCTGCAATTCTTTTACTGGCAGGGTAGGATGAGGGGTGGATCAGGACCTGTGCAATATGGGGGAGGCACTGGGGCGAGGCCAGGATGCGGTGCACGGTGGGCAGCGGCTGCAGACTGTGGCCCTCACCATCAACAGCCGGCTGCAGCTGCGCCAGCGAGTGCAGCACCCGCAGCGCTATCTCCGCCGCCTCCGTCGGGCTCATTGTGCCTGGTGGCACAGCCACAGCAGAAACGTCACAGGTAAGAACACTTTACTTTATGAAGCAACATGCACTGCAATCAACTTAAGCAGTGCAAGCTCAAGGAAGCATTTGCCGCTCTATTGCGGCACAGCAGCTGCCGCTCTGCTGTGGAGTGATGCATGTGCAGTGGGTCATCTAGATGCAGATTGCTACACGACATGGTGAGCGATGCATATTTGAAAGAAATTACCTGCGCCCTTGGAGACGAGCCACCGCACCTCCCTATTTGCCCACATCGGCACAGGTTCCGCCATTCCAGCCACCCACACTGGCGTCTTCAGCCCAATCTGCACAGCCGGCCCAGGGCAACATTTGTACAATTTCTCTCTTTGGCAGTCTTGCTTCTCATCAATGCTCTTTCAAAGGACGCGCGCACGATTCCAGATCAGCGGCGCACCTTGCCCTTGTAGAAGAGGGTCTTCAGCTCATCCTTGCTGACTGGGCCCAGGCGCTGCCCCTCCTGCCTGTCCGCCTTGTTTCTGGGCTCACCCTTCGTTTCCCCGCCCTCAGCGTAGTGAAACCACTCCTTCACCTCTGTGGCATGGCTGTTGTACGCAATCAGATTTGTCTGCAGAGGCACCTGCGTCCGCTCCTTCGCCTCATGTGCACCTGCAGGCCGCATGTGACACCGTCACATTTCCATGCACCATGTGGTTCCTCATTGCCCCATCAGCCGCAGAGACACAGGTCAAACAGTTGACTTTGCCACGCCAGCAGCCGTTTCCCATGCAGGAGGCGAAGATGGCGAGAAGAAAATTGCAATATAAAGATATCTTACAAGAGAAAAACTGAGTATATCTCAACCAATGAACAAGGCCAAGAAGATGCTGTGCTGGTGCATAGTAGGCTGCCAAACCTGCCACCAGGTCAACAGCCAGCTGGACGCCTCCTGCCTCCACAAAGGTAACAGCATTTGCGCGGGCGGCCTGGGAGGCGGCCTCGTCGCTGTGACCGCATCTGGGGATGAGCAGGGCCTCCAGCAGGCGCAGCAGGCAGTGGCGCAGGCCGCGGCTCATCGTACGGTCCAGCAGAGCCGCCATGTGCGCCGTGTTGTCAAACGGGCCTGCGCATGTTCAAACCTACCTAAAGACAAAAACTTGCGGGATTGTTTGTAACTGCTCATCTGGGATATCGTTGCGAGAATGGGTTACCAGCTATTTCTCACTTTTTAGCACCATTGTTTTGTAGGTGCTCATCTTCGATATCGTCGCAAGATTGGGTTGCCAGCTCTCTCTCACCGTGTCTCAGCTTGGTGGGCTTCAATACTGGAGAAACAAGCAGACACTTGCTATGATGAGGGGTGCAACATGAGCAAACTGCATCATGAGAAATCGACAAATGCAATCTTCATCATTTATCTCTTTTGTTCTGATCCTCTCTGCTATGCAGGCGCCAAGCCGGTGATCTGCAGGAGCAGGCCCGACACTCATGCATACATAGCTACACAACGCACAAGGTAGGCGGATCGAAGCGCGCACCAATTGCGGCGGCGTGGGAGTGGTATAGGGCGGCCATGGCGCGGGCGCACAGCTCGCGCTCGGCCTCAGGATCGCGCGAAACCGCGGCGGCCAGCAGCGCCTGCTCGCTGGCGCCCTGCGCTGCATCCTCGGGCCCCACCAGGCGCAGCCCTGCGTCCGCCAGGCACAGGAAGTGGTGGTGCAGCGCCCCAAACACCTCCCGCGGCGCCGGCACTTTGTCCACCGCCCCCTGAGTCACACTTGTTTTCTTTAGACTGCATGCAACAATTGTAACGACATATCTGCCAACGGCAATATGTCATGCATGTGGCCGTGATGTCACATTCATTACCACAAGAAACATAGACCTCGTTCGGCACCTTCAGTACCCCAGGTGCTAGTTGCAAGCTTTAAATTAACAGCAGCACGGCACACGTAGAGAATACAACCCACTGAGTTGCCACGGACTGCGAATCTATTTGTGAAGGGGTCAGATGGTGCCACTCTGCTGTACTTCGGAGTGGGACATAGCTGAGCGCACCTGATCGAGCCCATCCAGCAGGAGCTTAATGTAGATGCCGGCGACGCAGAGGTGGTGCGCGAGTGACGCATAGCGCACTCGGAACTCCGCATGGTTCCACGTCGGCCGCCCGCCCGCCCCGTCCGCCACGCGAGTCCGCCCCGCCCTCAGCGCGCCCTCCTCTGCCTGCACGGTCACAGGTGTGTCATTCATGTTTGGATAGCCATATTGGAAGAACGGCCGCAAGACTGGCAGTGCATTGCTGCCCTACATGCGCACACATGAGTCTGCAAACGGCTTGCTTCAAGGCCAATGAAGCGGTTGCAACCCGACACGTATTGTTTCAGGGGTGCCCAATTGCCTAGGCTACTATAGGGCTCCACGGTTGATCCCAGGACCAGTGATTGGTGAAGGATCTGACCTGGAGGGCCTCTCGCAGCTCTGAGCGCGTCTGCTGGTTCCAGATGAGCCCGGCATGGCAGTGGTCCCGCAGCGCAGCCGTCCAGAAGGCGCCCCAGTTGCCCCGCAGTCCCCGGCTCATGCCAGGCGGCTCCGGTTGCCGCATGCTGCTCCGGTCCACACCGCTGGAGCTTGCAACCAAGCCTGCAACCCAACAGCTTCATTCTGGCATCCACAAAGGTGAGGACACAGGTGGCACCCATCCCTAAATTGTGCATATGACACAGCTCATATTGTCATATCAAAACTCTCACGTGTATATTGGGCTGTTGTGTGTCTACCAGGTTCGGTCCCTGGGAAGGAGGAAGCTACAAGGCACCCAATATTTAGGGTTTCCTGGGGTGCACTTGGGGCGCACCAGCATCAGTGGCAGAGCCCGGCGGTCTGGTGAGGCCCGGTTCGAGGACGCCGCCTGCATCTGCGCTGCTGCTCGCAGCACGGTCCAAGCCTGGTCTCTCGATGACTGATCTGGGAGAGCGCGGCGGGCTGCTGACTGGGCTCAGATGGCCCCGCTCCGGAGACTTTGGCACCTGTGAGCCGCCACAGAATGGCTGTCAACGCGCTGCGATGAACTCAGCATTTGCAAGCACAAATATTTAGATATGAGGTGTTATAATGCTCAAGAGTAGAGGCTCTTAAATGTTCTTGCTAGACTTGTGAGCATGGGCTGGTTCACAAAGGCATCGGACAGCACCTCCCGCTGCGAGGAGGGTGCACCAGGGTGCCGGGGCTGGGGCGACATAGCCCTCTCCTGAGGCACCTGCTCAGCCTGCCTCTCCTGAATCTGCATGCCACCCAGCCCATCATCAGCCTACTTCCTACCGTATTGCCAGCAGAGCCAGTAACTCCGAGAAAGAGACCGCTATTTTGATGTCAATTCCCGCATATATTCCTGAAAAAGCTCCACCGAGCTCTGCACCCGCTGACCTGTATCGGAGAGCGCGGAAGATGCCGCGGAGCTGCGGCGGGCGGCAGGGGCAACGGCTGCGCGAGATACTGCAGGAGGCCGGGTGGGTAGGTGCGGCACAGCAGGTCGAGGGCCGGCTTGTAGTCGTCCGCCAGCAGACCCACCAGGTCGCGGCTCAGCTTGGCGCGCGGATCCTGCACCACAGCATCCTCCACATCACACTTCTCTCCTCTTCTAAGAAGAGACGTCTTTGGGTGGCAAGGCAGGAGCCGTGCAAGCGCCAAGCAGTGCTCGGCAAAGGTGGCAAACTCCTCTGTGTCCAGAACTCAATGCCGTCACGCAAGCATCACACAGTGCTTTAGGAGGCGGCAGCAAAGGATCCTGTAAGCCAAGACAATGAATCTTCTCTTGAGGAGAAGGACGTACCGAAGCTCCGGACATGCCGACAGCGAGGTGGTGCAGCATGGCTCCCTCGGTCAGGGCAGCCTCGCGCATGGGGGCGGCCGCGTTCTCGCCGCCCGACGCCACAGCGCGCATTATGAGCGCCGCAGCATCCAACACGCGCCCTGCGGTGGCCACAGTGCTCCTCAGCTTCAGCAAGGTCCATGGCAGGTTTCACATGAGCTAGGCTTGGCTTCATGAGGTGTGTATGCAAGCAGATATACTACCGATAGCTCAGGAGCAAGGTCTTGTTTTCTGACGGGCAGCGGCGCCTTTCTTGATTGTACCAGCAAAATCAATTTCTCGAAAGGCGGCGGAGGCAGAGGTAGATAATTGAGGTTCTGGAGATGGGTGTGCATACGTGCTGGGTGGGAGAAGAGCGCAAAGAGAGGGTGGCCGAGGGCGCCGGCCTCTGACAGCAGTGCATGGCGCAGGATGGGGTCTGTGCTGTCCGCGCCAGGCAGGCACACGACAGCCGCTAGAGCCTCCACGGCCGCCATCGTCGCATACGCCGCCGTTGGCGTGCCGCTTGCTCGCAGCACTCCCACCAAAGCAGCCGCCCTTAACACACACATACACACACAGGCGCCTCAGGCAGGCCTCTAGCTGCAAGACGCCTTTTACATGGTTTCTAAACATCACTTATTGTCACACACTATTTCTGCCAAGAGGCTAGGTGCATCTGCAAACAATATGCGGTTATACAATTCATATCAATCTGCCTAATTGTTTATGTTGTGTTGCATGCTGTTGTGTGCAGGGGAAGCGCTTGCTCACCGGCCGCTCTGCCCAAGGCAGGTTGACTTGGCCATGCGGCCGGCGGCGGCCGCATCAAAGCCGGCGAGCTGCGACTGCGTCTCTGCGGCGTCGATGGCTGAGGGTCCGCCGACGCGCGGCAGCACCCAGGGGCCCTGCCCCGAGCGCGCGCTGGCCGGCGCCCACAGCCGCGCCAGCAGCCGCAGCGCCTCTGCCGACACATGCTCATGCCCGCACGTCATCGCTGCAAACACGCGCACCACCGCCCCTGCGCACACGCACCTCAAATCTCTCAAATTCTGCTGTGGCTCCAGCTAGACACAGTAACAAAGCTGAGTTTTTGCCGTCAAAGATACAGGCCTTTTTCAGTCCCTCTCCTCTATTGTGTCTGCTCACTATGACAATGCCAAGAGCAACCTCCTGTTCGGGCTCGTTATGCTCGTTCCAACAAATTCTATGACAGCAAGACCCCCAATATCCTGCAATATGGGACTTGAGAGCATGCTCTGGAGGGCACACCAGGAGTTTGGACGATAGCGGCGGCGATGGGGGCGGAGGTGGCCAGGCGCTGCAGGCAGTGAAGCACGTTGATGGTGCGGATGGCCTCTCTAGTGGTGGGCGGCGGGGGATTTGCGCCGGCCGGCGGCTCCAGCGGCAGCAGGCTCAGCAGCACCGTCAGCGCCGGGTCGTCCAGGCGAGCGCCGGATGACACCCCGCTGTATGGAATGCATGCGTTGAACTCCGCCACCCGCTGCCGAAACTCTGTCACCGGCTCCTGCACAGAAATTGCCGTAAGACGTGGGACCTTTTGCAACTTATTGCATGTAGGGACATGAGGCCAACATGTGTCAGCCTCAACCTGAGTGGTGACGTCTTGGGCACCAGCCTATGAAGCAGAATAAGTAAAAGCGATGGCTCATCAGGACGTCTAGGCTTTTGCAGACGAAACAGGAAGGGATGCTCACCGGGAGGGAGCCGGCGCTGTGAGGCATGCCACGGAGAGCGGCCTGCCGGCCGGCCTCTGCGCTGTCACGGTTCCTCCCGCCGAAGGAGGCGGCCATCCCCGCAATCATGTTGCGCCGCCTCACATCCGGTGGGGAGCCCACTGCGCCAGCAACGCCAATGTCACCAAATTTTTGAATGAGAAACACAGCAGTATGGCATGGCATAGCTTCCCTGGCACGCAGCTGACATGAGTGGTTTGGGCCTCTCACCCGACATGTGATCTGATGCAGAGCCGTCACTGGTGTCTGCCTGGCTGGGCCGGGGATCCTCCGCAGCAGAGCTGGGCACATCCCCCAGCGCATTGAGGGCCTCCTTGGCTGCAGCGGCCATGTGGCCCAGGCACAGCCTCTCCAGCTCTGCGTCTGGCAGAACTGGCGGAGACAGCCCGGACGTGGCCCGGCTGGACAGCACGACATTGCCCGGGAAGGTGTGCTGCGGCAGCACCGGAATTGGCCGCCCCGCCGACACCTGTGTGCAATCCGAGCACCCTACTAACCTGACGGCATGATGTTTTACAGTACACACGCCATGTGGGATACAGCATACAAGTCTGGCTCATGTGCCACACAGGTTCGGGTATCCCAGAGTGGCGGAGGTAAGGGCGCAGCTTGAATACACTTACAACCACCCCTCCCTGTCTCGGTCCTGCAATCATGCTCGAAAGACAGCATGAGCGACCGGAGAAGAGATGTCTTGGGCATGGCATATTTGAAGAATACAAGGAAGCGGGCAGATGAAGCACACCTGCGCGGCGTCAAGAAGGGCGGCCAGCAGGGCGTCGCGGCCGGGCAGGACATACATGGCGGCTGGGGCGCCGTCGGTCCACTCCAGGCCGAGCCAGGTGGGCTCCGCGGCGAAGCGCACCACGGCTGCCAATGCCGCCAGCTGCCGGCGCTCGGCGACCTCGTAGCTGGCCGGCCGCCGCTCCAGCAGGGCTCCCCCCGTCAGCACCAGCCTCCGCGTCACTCCTCTCCTGCGCCCCTCGCCGCCCTCCTGCCGAAGCAGCGTAATCCCAGTTTGTTTTTGCAGTCGCCCGCGCATGAGGCCAACTTGAAAAATTTCAGGATTGCAGAGGGCGCCTCCCTTTCCTTGACCAGAATGTTCTTGCAACCCCGTATGCCGCTCGCTTGCTGGTACTCAACAATCGTGCTCTTGCATTTGACATATTCAGCCATGTGAGTCAGCAGTATCAAAGCTGTTTTACCACACCAATAGATTCTTGAGAGACACCAAGATAGGATCAAAATCCCCACCTGCAGAAGGCTCTTGGCCTCCTCGGCGCTGGCCAGCAGCGCCTGGGAGATGAGGGGCGCGTTGCAGTCCGGCCGGACACGCACCGCCTCCCATTCGCCCAGCGGCACCTCGTCTGGGGCGGCTGCGCGCTCGCGCTCTGCATTGCCGACCGCCTCAAGCAGCTCCGGCCCGCTCATCCTTGCCTGCCTGTCCACTGTGACAAATTGAACCACCGTCAAGAACCTCCCCGCAGAGGTCTCTTCAGATATCATCTGTGGTTCCCAGCAGAGATTCATCCACTGCGGCACTGGACAACAAGCACAGCTTTGCAGCTAGCGCAGGTGGTTGGTTCCTGCAACCGCAAACAGCATTGCCATGCATGCGAACGGCAGGATTCGCATTACAGGTGTCCACCGCAAAGCTGAGGAGCTATTTCCAGCCAAATCATGGTGAGCTCAGTGCAGGCCTCGCACCTGCCACGGTGAGCCCCATCTTCTTCAGGGCTGCAGTCTGCAGCTCGCGCAGCAGTGTGTCCCGGTCCCGGGCTGCAAAGACACGCGGCGAGCGGCCCACCTTGCCGAAGAAGGCAAACACCGAGCCAGGGTCGTTAACCCCCGTCACAAGGAGGCGCGCTGCAGGGGAGGCCATGTTGCGGTACTCCAATCGCCAAATCACACCGCCTGGCAGCCGGGCATGCACAATATGCTCTCAATCTGTGAAGACAAAGCCCAACAAGGTTTGCCATAGGGCAGCGCTACATGAAGTGCACAACTTCTTCTACGGCTGCTGCAAGAAATGCTCCATGCACCGAAAAAGTCCACTCACCATATGCATCCAATCGCTCCACAGCAAAGGATGTGACTCGCAGCTTACTTGGTACCCACTGACCCTTTTTCAGTTTGTACGCTACAAACACCTGGGTGGACCTGCAAAAACAAGATATTCAGCCGGGCAGCGTTATTAGTGAAAGCACAGCCTGAATTCTGAACTGAGAGTTGCCTTGCAATGAGAGCACAGAAGATTGTTCTCACCCCAAGATCTTTGTTGCAATGGGACAGCGCTGCTCGATAGCGGCAAGGGTGATGCATTGGTACAAAGCAGTCAGAAGCGGCGCTCGCTGCTTGCATGAGAATTTGACGCCCTTGTATTTGCTCTGCATGCCATTTCAATGGGTTAAGCACCATCAATGAACAGGTCCCTTCTTTTGGGATTGCACTACCAAGCGGGTACAAAAAGGATGGCAATGTCCAAGATCTGCATGCGTGCAGGAAAGGAGCGGAGTTGATTCCTCGCCTTTCTGTCCGATCGTGCTGAGAGAATAAACTCCTGCTCCTCCGCCTCAGAAGCCCCCACCGTCACTCCATCAATATCCGACTCGCCAGTGAAGCTGTAGGTGTTCGTGATGGACAGGTTGTCGGGGTGCTGCGTGATCACTGCATTGGGTGTGATGCACATGATGCGCCTGTACTTCCCCCGCCACGAGGACTTGGTGCACAGGAAGCGTCCCACGCAGTCTGGTGGCATCTGCGGGTCCTGCTGCTTGCGCATCTGCGCGATCAGGTGATCCACCGCGCCTGCCGCTGACATGGCTAAAGATGTACACCTCCTAGGTTGTTTCTGGTGCTTCTCACATGTGCTTAGTGGTCCGGGGCAGCTGTCACGATGCCGCAGGATCAGCGTGCATTCCTAGAAGTTGGAAGATGTCTAGCGTTTCTTGAACAGCTGAGTGGCCCCAAAGTAGTTCGTTGCGAGGTCCTCAGTCCTGACAAGTCCAGGAGATCCTCCCCCTTTCATTTTATCTGCATCCACAGAGCTTGTCCATCAGGCGAGAAGTTTTGAGTTGCCGCATTTACAAATTATATCCGAACATTTCCTAATATGTCAGCTGGGAACTTGTCCTTGACAGGGGTTAGACATCAACATGATGTACTGATGAAACGAGGTCATTTCACTAGGTACAACAAATGCACACGCTAACATTTCATCATAAGTGCTAGGCTGATTTATCTTGATGAGAAATGTTTATATATGTTGGGGTATAATCAAACGGACGGGCCAAGCTTACATGAAGGCTTGCATCGGAGTAGATTCTCACGAAGCAAGGACGCTTAACTACCACAGAGGCATTTCCGAGTCTCTCTAGTCTCGAAGTTTGTCCTTTCAGGACTCTCTTCACGAACTTGATTACATTCTCGCCCTCGAAAAATTCTTCGGGGAGAGGGAACGTGTTGGAGACGAAGTCAGGAAGACGCTGCCCATCTGGAGCCAATCTTGCGCAATGTCCCAAATCTGCCTTGAATTGCAATTGCTACTGGTACAAATGTCGAATGTTCTTTGCGCTTATCGTCTCCCAAATGGCCCTGACAGTCGGATACGAACTTCATAGTAATGTCAAGTGTCAAGAGTCTAGGTGGCAAAAGGGACCTGTCGCGGAAACACTGATCAGATGTTAACGAGCGATCACATTCAGACTATATTGCATTCCGAGAGGCGAGCTTTGCTGCAGCGAGGCTTGTGCAGCTCTCGACGGAATGGATGCAGCTTGCTTGCTGACAAGGTCTGTAAAGCCTATGCAATTCGATGTCTCACTATGCGAACATAATTGCTCGTGATTCTCGTATGCTTACTTTATTGACTGTGCAAACAATAGCCGCCAAGGCAATCCCCATAGAGCCTGTGATGTCCTTTACTATGTATATAATAGGACACATAGTCATGATGAAAACCAGAAGATCTTGGCAGATTGAGGACCCAGTATCGTTTTCCTGATGTTACAGGACTGTATACGGCGCAGTCATAGGCATTTGTTGGTGGGCAATAAACGGCTGTGCTGCAAGCCCAGAAATGCCGCTGTCAGCCCATCACCTTCGACCCAGGCAAGCATGCATTGAGATCTCTACTCTGCACAACAGCTGTTGATCAGCCCTGCTGATGACTAATTCAGGGTCTCCCTCAGAGAGAGGGAGTGCTGCTTTGCCAGAGGCTTCCTCTCGTATTATCTACTCGCACTGTGACTCGAGACTGTCATTTCTTGCTTGCAGAGGGTGGAGCATTTGGGACATGCGGCTCGCTCACAGCTCTCAGAGCAGCAGTTGGCAGACCGTATGAAGGCTCATGCCGAGAGCTCTTTCAGCGGGTATGCCCTGTTGTTTGGCATCTTCCAAGTCCTCATTGGATACCAAGAAACTTCGTCTTCCCAGTGAAATTGGCAGTACTGGACAAGGCCAGAACCCCAATACTGTTTGTCAGCCAGGCTGAAAAGCAGTGCGCCATGTGCTTCAGGCGGGAGTCTCGGTGGGATCTGAGAGGACGGAGAGGCAATGAAGTGGCTGAGATGGCAATCGCAGCGCCGGTGCATATGCCTGCGCCTTTGGCCGGCAAGGGGCGGGACTTGCGGCTGGTGTTTTTGGGGGCGGGTCTGGCGCTGTGTGCACACTATGTTCTTCAGTGGCTGGGCCACATGCCCTGGTGGCAGCGAATCTCCCGGCGCTTCATTTGGTGGCATGCTGATGCCCTGCCCTACAGTCCATACGGAACATATGCAGGTACTGGTGATCTTTTGCAATATGATTGACATGGGCAGAGGCTTTATGTTTCTAGCTTTCCCAAGCAGCTACGCATTCTGGCAAGGACAGGAATGGAGAGTTACTTAGGACATGATGTGAATATGTGCAGGGGAGCCAGACACCACCACCACAGCCATGGTGCTCTACTCTGACAATGAGGAGGCTGTGGAGTGGGTCAACATGTGTTGGCGGAAGGTGTGTCTTCAAGAGATAGTCACGAGCTTGGTCCAGATATAATTTCAAATCTTTGCAAGAGGCGAGAGATGGAGGGTTGACTCTGGCGATCCCCTGCAGATGTGGAGAGTGTACCAACGAGGCTTAGAGCGCTGGATTGCCGACCTTCTGCAGCCTGTCTTTGACAACCTGGTCACTGACGGCATGGTCCCACGCTTTGTTCAGGCAAGTGCCCAGCATTCCCACACAAGATATTGGCTGTGATCCCACAGAGTTCTAAATGTATTTGAGATCCTAGTATTCGGGTCAGCAAAGGGGTTATGGTGCAGCGGCTGCGCATCCTGGAGTTCACGATAGACCACGAGGCCCCATACTTCTCAAAGATGCGGCGACGGACCAGCCGCAAGGACTCGGACCTGAATGGCATTGTGGACGTGCGCTACACTGGAGGCGCCCGCATGCTGCTGCTGATTGAAGTGGGCCAGGGCAGGTGGCGCTTCAAGGTGCGTCCCTTATTGCTTATAGTTGACTTGTTTTTTTGGTTTTTGATGAAATAGGTGAGTTGGAACTAAGGGTGATGGGCGGACTGATGCCAAAACATTCAAGCATTGCCGGTTTGGTAGTCTTGATACACTGTAGAGCGCGCACAGAGTAAGTACATTGGTATTGGAGGGTGTTGTGGCTGTGCAGCTGCCGGTGCTGGTGAGCGACCTGGACTTGGAGTGCAAGATGTGGATCAAGCTGCGGCTGGCGCCCATGTGCCCCTACATCGGCAGCATCTCCCTGGCATTCGTCGGCGCCCCCAACGTCAAAGTCCAGCTCCTGCCCTACAACCGCGTCCGCGTCATGCGCATACCCATCCTCCAGGTGACCTCCCTGGCAATTCCACTGCTTCCTCTGTTCAGAGCTACCCTTGAGGCAGGAATCCAGGAAGCGCCCCCTCTGTTCATAGCTATTTTTTTGGCAGGACTGCAGGAAACCCCACAGCTGCCCTGATGGTGTGGCATGTATCTCTGTGCATGCAGGCGTTCCTCACCAAGCTGTTCACAGTGGACCTGCCAGGCCTCATTGTCCTGCCCAAGCGGCTAGACATCAACATCCCTCCTGCGGTCACAGCCGTCGCTGAAGCTGCAGTCGGGCGCGATGCGGTTATGAGGGCTGTGGCATCCGCCGTCCTGCAGGTATATAGAAGCCATTCAGCAACAGTTGCTGCCTTGATATCTAAATGTATGAGGAAGCTTTATGTTTTTGGGAATGGGACATGCTGGGCTTATTGCTTGCAATTGAGGGTGATGTTCTCCATTGCAGTCGGAGGCTCTTGAGCACAGCCTCATGGCAGCCTTGCCGCTTGGGCCCCAGTCTGCAGCTGGCGGAGTGTCCCTGCCAGACTCCTTCCATGGCGAGCTGACGGTACTTATACTTTCTCCACACCTTCATCCATGTGGTCAGCATGATGCCTGCTGGCACCTTCAATTCCCAAACTCACCCTTGACGCTTTTGGAGAGACTTTCACTGGCAATACCCCCTTAAGTGTCACGGATCAGCAAGGTATTTATATCAGGCTATGCACATTTCAGCACTGATGATCCTTGTGGGGTCTGAAACCGCAGCATTAGTGCCAGTCTGTGACACTAGGAGTCTGTGAGCGACATGTTTATTGTCTGGCCAGGTGACGCTGCTGGAAGCGCGCAATCTGCCGGTGTGGGGCTTCCCGTGGCAGTCCAACCCGTACTGCCGCCTGGAGGTGGGCGACCAGTCCTTCCGCAGCCGCCGCGAGGACGACACCAGCCACGCCGGCAGCCACCGCGCGCCCGTCTGGAACCAGGAGTTCCAATTCCTCGTGGAAAATCCCATCAGCCAGGCAACTGTCTCATCCAGGCTGCACCACACCGTCGGGGTGGCAAACTTTCTGGGCCTGTATTTACTTTCATCCCCTTGTGAGGAGTGTAGAACTGCAGTTGGCAACCAGCGAAAACCAGCACTGATAAGGCCATGGCAGCTACAAGGTGCCATTGATGGCAAATGCAGTTCATGGCTGTGCAATGGGTGTGCTGGGTCATGCAAGGAGGTATGTTGAGTCTATTGTTGGGTGCTTGATGCGCTGTTGTGACGTGTGCAGGTGGTGACCATCAGGGTCTGCGATTCTCACATAACCGGGCGGCCTGATGTGGGCTATGTGAAGTTCCCTCTCGTGCGCATGCCCAGCGATGGGCGCACCACTGCATGGCTGCCTGTTCAGGTCTGACGCTGCCTTCTTCTGTAAAGGACTGTACTTATGCATTGACAATGGACGGTGCATGCCCCGTGCCCTGCTTGTTCAAGCTGATCAATTGGCTGGGCTGACAATGTGAGTTGATGTGCAGTCGAGCGTGCCAGGGCAGAGGGGCCAGGGAGAGCTGCACGTGCAGCTGATCTACAAGCCCTTTGAGGACGAAGAGGAGGAGACTGACAGCACGTACCAGCAGGCTGAAGCCTTCGCTGCAGCTTCCCAGGACCAGAACATCACCGACGTCCGCTCTGCTGCAGGTGCGCAATCCGCCAGCTCTCAATTATTAGTTGCAGAGCAGCTCGGAATTTCCAAGCTCCATCCATAGAAGAGGCAAACGTTGCTTTAGCCGCCACCTTGGCAATTTTTGCTTGGGAGCAAATTGTGGTGAATGTTGTGCATTACCATGCAGATGCCTCATCCCGAGCGGCGGTGGCAGCGTCGGCGGCCGCGGCTGCGGTGGCCGTCACGAAGGCGGCTGCAGCGCGCGCGGCCGCAAAGGTGCGGCGGAGGGCCGGCAAGGAGCTGGCCGCCAAGGGCGGCAACGGCGCACGACCGGAGTGGTCCAAGGACAACGGCGCTCGGCCGCGCAAGGGGTACGTTTTCTACTCAATTTCTATCCTTGAGTTTCCCTTGTGCATGGTCGCAAAGACATTCCAGATTTGTTGGAATCTTTGCACTTCAGTGGAAGCATGGAGGCTGCAAACTTCACTAAGTTGGGGATGCTTGCAGGAGGGAGTCCAAGAATGGGGCACCGCGGGGTGTGTGGGAGATCATGGACTCCCTGAAGGACATCACGCCGGAGGACCTGTTCCCCGGCGTTGCCTACAGCATCACCGAGGATGACGGCGACGAGGACATGCCCTACACCCGCCCCGTCCGCCCCAGGCCCAGGGAAGACTCCGGCAGCGTCGACACCGACAATGTAGCTGGTGCGAAATGCTAGCAGCATCTTGCCCGGTCCCCGCAGCAACCCCAAACAGTAAAATTCTAGCACCACTCGCTGTTCTGTCGTCAAACATTCAATATCCAGCTGTAATGTTGCCACGCCGAGATCCAATCACCATCGGGGCAGTTGCATCGTGATGCGGCCCCGGCTGTTGCCAACGTTACAGCCGGGCATCCTGTAGATGACAAGAGTATTTAATGAAGTCCTCCGAAGTGTTCCTAAATAGGCTCAATTCGGCACCGCGCAGATGCAGCGATGGGGGACATCCGGCGGCGTATAGTGGAGCGCGTGCCCAGCATCGGCCGCGGCCAGATCCTGAGCGCGGACGACGCCCCAGCGCGCGTCGACGCCGGCATCGAGCTGGAGCTCGGCCCCGCCTCGGACGACCGCGTGCCCATGCGCACCTGGCCCGAGCAGGTTGACCCAGTGCACGGCCGCGCCGGTATCTCCACCAGCGGCCCAGGTGAGCTCCTTTTTCCCCAGAATTCAGTGTCATGCAGTAGCTTTGATGTCCAGCTGGGTCTCAGGTTCGCAGCTATCGACACATGTGACACCCCCTGCGACCCAAACAGGAGGAGACTGATTGTATAGATTTTGCCGTCTGTGAAGGCAGGGGCTTTTCCTGTTTAGGTAGTGGATGGCTGACCTTCAGATTGATCTTTGCGCAATTTTTGGATGCTCAGGATATTGCCAAGCCAGGGTGGCAGGGCTTGTGCTGGCAGTGAGATGACAACTTGGGCTCTTTCCATGTGCAGGCTCGGGACGAGGCTTTGGTGGCCATGAGAGCAGCGAGGACGAGAGCAGCGACGACGGCAGCAGCAGCAGCGAGGACGAACACCAGGAGTCTCAGAACGGCAGTGCTCCCCACACGGCAGAGCAGGCTGGAGCCGCAGCCGCGTCTCTGGCTGGCACGTTGCCCCAGCAAGAGCATGCAGATGGCGTGGTGGAGGCAGCCACGTCAGCGGACGGCGCGGCGCAAGTGAAGGAGAGTTCAGAGGGAGAGGCTCAACCAAGTGGTGGCTGGCTAGGGTGGGTGAAGGGTCTCAACCCCTGGAAGGGGGATGACAAAGCAGCAGGGGACAAAGGCGCCGATGCCCCAGAGGGAGACCGGTCAGCAGACGCGGCTGCAGCGGATGGGGGGGCACCTGCGGCTGAGGCGAAACAGGAAGAGAAGAAGAGCAGGTGGAGCTGGCTGCCCTGGGTGGGCAGCATGAATGATGACGAAACAATAGAGGACATCAAAAGTAGGCCCCTTCTGTACATCACAGATGTCAAACAGCCAGCTGAATCACTAGAGTCCTCTGCATGAGATGTCTCCCCAGCATTCCATAAGTTTGGGGACAATCATGTGTGAGAGGTACCTTACTGCTGGCCTTCTGTACATCACATTTGTTAAGCAGCCAGCTCCATAAGCAGATTCCCCTGCATTAGGTTTCGTCTCTGCATGAAATGTCTATGAGTTGGGTCACAGTGATATGTGATGTGTACCTTATCTGCTGGCATTTCTGTGGTGCAGAGGCAGCCAAGCGCAGGGAGGCTGAGATGGAGGAGCTCATGGTGCCCAACGATCTCCCCATTGAAATGATTGCAGAGGAAGTGAAGGAGAGCTGGCGTCTCAAGGAGGTCCATGTGGAGAAGCTGATGCAGAAGGTGAGCGGTCTCATCCGTGGCATCTTTTGAAAGCCTTTCATGGGGCATCGAGATCTGACTTTATCTGGAACAAGGTCTGATTCGAAGTACCTGTGTGTCTGTTGCAGGCCGTGGAGCAGAGTGAGAGGCCATGGCTGATGCTGCTGACTTCGTTGTCGGCCCTGTCTGCGCTGTTGCTGGCACTAGTTTTCTGGAAGCTCTACCAGATGCAGCTGTAGCTGGAGAGGAGTGCTGTTATTATTGTTGCATGTTTGCACTTGCTGAGATTGAAGGCCTCAGCAAACCAGAGTGTTGACTCCGTGAGGAATTTGAGTGATAAGTATAATGGACTGCCAGTGAGAACAACTCTTTGTGTGAACAAACATCCCTGAACGTGCTCGGAAATGCTGCAGCTGAGACAGCATTTGATTCCCATACCAAATTATGTAACCATTGATGATATTAAGTCAACGTGCTTCAGCTGCAAGTTGCATCCAATTGATCAAGACTCATCCGAGTCGGCCGCAGCCTGATCATGCTCCAGGATCATCCCGGGGATCCCATGATGTACCGTATCCTATGCACATTGTGGCATGCATATGTAATTGTGGACTTGTTAAATCAGTGCATTATCGCTTGGCATCAGACTGATCTGATACAGCTCTTCCTGATGAATTGGGATTCATACTGTGAGGTGTCCAGGCTTGTCAACCCTTCCAGTGCATAAACTCCCTCAGATTTCTGACGCATGATGCTTACAAAGTCCAGACCATTGTGACCTTCGCCGGCTGCTGTCTCTGGGTGAGGGTGAAGTGAAATCAGGTTGCGATGTTAAGATCCTTGGACGCCAACGGATTCCCAGGGGATCCGGTATCTCTGAATGCTCTGGCCACTAGTCCTGGTAGCAAGTTCACAATTGGACGCAACCCAGACAGCAACCTGCTGCTTGAACATCCTGATTTCCCTGCCCTGATCTCACGGTCCCACGCAGAGTGAGTCCCTTGATTTGCCTGACGTTGAGGACAACTCCCCTGCCATGCTGCGTGCTCCGCTGGTGAACTCGAAGGTCCTGAGCCCGTGTGATTTGCTAGGTTCGTCATTGTGGATGGAAGGTTGTGCGTCGTAGATTTGGGGAGCACGAACGGAGTGTACGCACTCTCCATCGACTCCTGTCCTCCTGCAAAACGGGAAACCTGATGGACACAGAATCCTGTTGCTTGGTGTGCCGGCCTTGACACATTTTGGATGAGTTGCGTCTATTTTACCCATGACATCGATGCCCTTATCGTGCAGGTATATCGACCGCAGAAAGTTGGAGAGGGCAGTATTGACAGAGGTCTACGATGGTGGAAAGATCTACTTTGGTGGCACGGACAAGATCTTGAAGGACGGCAGGCCAGAGCAGAACCCCTTCGCATTTGTGGTGCACGGAGTTTCAGCGCTGCTCCATGAGGCTCGTGCAGCTGCAGCTGCAGCACGATCACCCACTGCTCAAGACACTCAGGAGGCAGCACCGCAGCTAGCACCAGAGCCAGTGGCTGCAGCACTCTCACATGAGCAGCCGCAGCAGCAGCAGTGTGCAAGCCAACCTCCAACAGTGCAGGCAGTACCTCCTCAGCAGCAGATCCCTCCCCATCCCCAACTTGCAGAGCAGCCAGCTGCAGGAGCTCCTGTTGCAGGGCCTCTTGCATCACCTGCAGCTGGCGAGCAGCCTGCTGCACCTGCTTTGCCAGCCCCAGTTGCAGCCTCGCAGGGCCCTGTCGATCTGACTGGGACCCCTGGAAATATCACGCACTCCGCAACAGCCCATGCAAGGGTGAATGAGATTGTGGATCTCACTATCGACGTAGGCATCGCTGCATCTTAGATTGCTTCGATTTACAGTTGTGCACCTCCATGTCCTCACCTGCATGTCATATTTCATTTTAGCAGGGTGGCTGTCATCGTGAGTCACTGTGACATCTTGCAGGATGATGGAGGTGGCAGCCCTTTGCGACAGCGTCTGTCCTTCTCTCAGCAGTTGGCGGGGATGCCGGTGTCTGTCACCAGCTCCGGCTTGGAGGTTTGCATTGCATCGCTCTCTGACATCTTGCACCTGCTGATTCCTCCACCACACTTTGAAGGTACTGACCACCCCGTTTGCGCTCGAGCAGAGGGCCCGCAAACGCAAAGAGGCTGCATTGAGCCTGGAAGTGGCGGAGGAGACAGTGGGCCCCAGTGGGGAGGGGACCTCATCTGGTGCCAGGGCGGCGGCGGCGCCGTCGTCTCGGAGCGTGCTGAGTAAGCTGGAGGATGATTTTGAATGCGTAGTGTGTCAAGAAATGCTGGTGTGCGCGCACACCCTTGTCCCCTGCGGCCACGTGTTCTGCGGGCAGTGCCTCATGGGCTGGCTGCATAAGGCCGCCAACTGCCCCAATTGCAGGTGCAAACAAACTTTCATATTACTCCTCCCTGCTTTCTGACACTGCCATCCAAGAAAATGTTGTACGCTCAGCCAGTCAGCTGTGCAGCATTTGCCTGCCTTGGTTTGTTGCACTGAACTGTGTGCATCATGCTGAAGTGTGTGAATCACCAAGTCAAGTAGCTAATGTGGGCGCTGTTGTGCACAGGACGGATGTGACGGCCCCGCCGGTGCCAGCGCTGCTGATCAACAACATGGCGGAGGGGCTGGAGGGCAGGCTCGCCCCCGAAGACGCGGCCGAGCGCGAGCGCCGCAAGAAGCATTGGAAGGCCGTGTCGGGCTCCGCTGTGGCAACCTGGAACGCCATGTTTGCCGGCGGCAGGGCAACCGGCGCGCGCAGGGCACAGCAACGGGGCACTGACTTCTTCAACCGCATTGTACGTGGCTTGCCTCAGCACTTGTTGGAAGGAGAAGCTCACCCTGCTGCCGTGTATCTCACACAACGTTCAGAGGTGTCCCTGCCGATTTGCATATACAACGCATACAATATAACTATAAGCCCTGCTCAGAATTCTACATTCAAATGCGCAGGGCGTCCAGGATGTCTTCCTCCAGTGGAGCATACCGCGATTGGAGCAAGGTGCGCGCGACCTGTCTGCACACCTGCCGTTCCAACAGGAGCTCCTATTGCAGTATCTTCTTAAAGTGATGTCCCTGGTCTATGCAGGTAAGCTTGGTCATTGCACGAGGAAAGGGCAGCAATGGGTGTTCTGCTGGCAACAGGGTTGGTACCGCCGCCAGTGCCGCCGCCGGCGCCGCCAGCGCACCCGCCGCCTCCCCGAGGTCGGCCAATTCCCGGCAGGGCCGGTTTGCGCCGCTCTCCGCGCAGCCAGCTGGCTGCAGCAGAAGCTCGCAACGCCAGGCAGCGCCAGTTGGACGGCGGTGCAGCCATGGCAGTGGCAGAGGCCGCCCTGGCGCCTCCGGCCGGCGGAGGCGCAGCTCAGAGGGCCGCCCCGGGCGCGGCTGGATTCCAGTGGGGGCAGCATGAGCTGGTGGAGCTGCAGCGCATCCAGGAGATGCTGGGAATGACCCACGGCGTCAGTGTAGAGCGCAGGCGCGCGTCGCTCGAGAGGCTGCGGCAGGCGCAGGAGGTCCGGGGACTGCCGAGGCTGCCACTGCGGGCCCCGGCAGCGGTTGAGTTTGGGGTTGGCTACCACGCCGGCAGCCGCGCCACATGCTCGGTAATTGGACAACAGCCGAAGCTGTGTGATCCTATTGCACACGGCAGACTTTCTTTGCTTTGCTTGGCAGCATGCACAATGCACCTCCTCTTGCCGGGAGCAGTGTCCTGACATACTCGGCATCTTGACTTGAGAAGGACACATCATACGCAATAGGCATTGCCATGGGCTGAGAGCAGCATATATAATCCCCAGTGCTCCAGAAGTGCTAGCGGGCCGCTGATTGCCTTGTCGTTGCTGCAGGGCTGCGAGGTGCTGATCACGCCGGGGACGTGCCGCCTGCACCAGTCGCGGCGCATGCCCACGGGAGTCATGTCCACGCAGTACTGGCACCTGCACTGCTATCCGTCCTGGGAAACCCAGAGGCACACGCTGTTCGGCATCGATGCACTCCACCCTCCTGACCAGGTGATTGGCCCTGCTTGGGCTGCATCCTGTGCCCCCTTATGTAGGTAAGGCTCTTCCGGTGTTGAGAGCGACCACTGACCAGGGTGGCCATGCATGCGCAGGCAGATGTGCAGAGGCGCATCATGGAGGCACGTGGTGGCGTCCTGAGGCAGTGAGATCCTGTGTGCAGCAGAATGATTCACCTGGACCGCATTGTGGACTTTGTGAGCACGTCGTGAAGTATTGGTTTCTTTTTGCGTGATATTGGTTCTTATTTCTGCTGCTCAATGAGCGATGACCCCTGTTGCCACACTATGTATATGTGCAAAGGTCTGTGACCCCCCTTGTTTTTCATTCCGAGCTGTCTGTTGTATCTATATGATCTTTATGCTCTCTCGTGACGGACATGCTGTGATCATGAGGTCTCACACTTGAGGTCTAACAGATGGAGGTCATTTATAGGAAGAGAGCTGTTGGCAGACTGTACCCTGCTGTTTTTCTAACTGCAGCCAGAAACATTGTGTGGCTAGCTCTAAATTCCTTGGCAAATTTTAAAGCGGATCCGCAGCCAGGCTTTGGAAATCATAGTGGTTGAGGCTTCAGCCTAGGCCTTCAGCAGGCCTGCTTGTGAAGGGGGTCCTGGCCGGCGGGGGTGGGAGTTTCCGGAGTGTACTTATACATGGCTTGAGGTAGTAGGTCTTTTGATTGCACCAAAGAGTGTTGTATTTACGTACAACTGCTGTAATCAAAGGATTTCGGCTCACATGCAATTCAGCCACGTGAGCACATTTGTCAGCTTCTCCTAAATCGGCATATGCTTCCGAGAGATGCCTTCTGTGTGGGAGATCCGAAATACTGTCAAAGCAACTTCGCTTCTGCTCGGCTTGGTTGGTTTCTCTCAGATTTTCTAGTGTAGGCGTTTTCCCAATACCTGGCCCTCGGTGCAGGCTGACATTCCAAGACTGTAGAACGGCATTGTATGCTGCAGCGTTTCGCGATGGCGAAGCTGAGCAGAGGTTCATTGACATCTCCTCGGCGGGAGCTTCTTGAAAACCTCACAAACGATTTGATCACTCAGGTTCGAACCCAAATTTGTTTGTTTTCTAACCTTGCCCTTGTCGTCAACCTCGAGCATTCCAGCCAGGATTGTGGGTAACACACGGTAATGAATATGACTGCTCAGCTATACTGCCTTATATGATTCAAGATTCTCACAATCAGAGTGCTCCATCACGTGGTTTTGTGTCTTAAGTACGACTTCACAGGCCGGCATGTTGCGCGCTTCAACCAACGTTGTAAATTGCCTTTGCAGGAAGTGAGGCCCAGCCCATATCATAGAAGTCTCACGGGCGTCATTCAGAAGTCTAGCCATGATGGTATGGTCTTCGGTGGGCATCGCGGGTGCGTGTGAACATTCACCTTCTCCATGCCTGCCGACTGTATCTTTGTCAGAGGCAGGAAGGCCATTTCACGTTCCTTGTTGGGCCTTTAGAAAATTCATTATACATCCAACACAGGATGGGTGAGAACCTCCTAGCAGCTAGTCCTTCCACACGACGCCCGCTGATGCGGTACAGGGAGAATACGATTCGATCCTTCAACACAGCTGCAGCCACCGGCGCATCTTTTGTTGAATTTGATGTTCAGGTACGCTTTGCCATCCTGCTCACGATTAATCAGACGAGGTTGCATCTGCTGGAGCACTGGCCATAGTACACACAAGGGGTCAAGCTGAGGTGCTTTGATATCTGCAGGTGACTGCCGATGGCATTCCAGTCATCTGGCACGACGACAGCGTGCTGATATTTTCACGCGAGTCGGGGTTGCCTCAGCTGCGGGGCATCTGCGATCTGACGCTGGAGGAGTTCAAGCAGCTGTCGCCCGCTCACAGGAGCAACTCCAGCACCACAGCCCAGGAAAGCTGCGAAGAAAGGGACAGCTGCAGTGACAGAGTGAACAGCCATGCGGGTGCTTCCACGAGCGCGGCTGAGCTGCCCTGTACGGGGCTGGGGCGGGTGTTCAACAGTGAGCAGGGCAAGCGCATGGGCCATGCCATGCGGTGGGCCGTCTCTGAAGACGACGAGCTGCCCACCCTGGCAGAAGTCTTCCAGGTGGGCAGATCAAATCCACTGCATTTATACACCACAGGATACTGGAAATTCATTCAACTCAGCCGCTTATTCACAGCCGCCTGCATGATTGAGATCACATTGTGGACTTGACGTTCAGTTGGGTCTCCAGAATTTCCTGGCGCACAGTCGGCAGGGGCCATCTGTACCAGTCAATCCAGCCAATGAGAATGGAAAGTCTGTCAAATTACCAGGAAATCATGGCGCATTATTTGCTGACTTACTGCTGCGGTGTGCACAGGGAGTGGACCCCTCTGTGGGCTTTGACATAGAGGTGAAGATGGCAACGCCCCCTGACATGGCGGTGACACCGTCCCATGAGGTGGACAGAATGGTCAACGCCATCCTAGACCAGGTCCAGGCAGTCGCCACTCACAGCAGCCGCCCCATCGTATTCTCCTCCTTCGACCCAGACGTCTGCAGGCACGCCTCGTAACTGCAGATCTGAACTATTCCAATCAAGATTACCCGTTTTCCAGTTTCTAGAGCCCTAGGATCTGGATTTGTCCAGCAACATGTGGGATCTGAATGGGGGTTGGAGACGAAGCTGAACATGGATGATCCTGGTTGCACATAGCGCCTGTGTATGCCCACTGATGGAGGTGCAGATACCTTCAAGAGAGAATGGATAGATGTTAATACTGTGCCAGTGGGTTGCAAAATCCATGGTCAGCTGTTATTGAGTCCTTCCCTGCCTGAGCTCTCAAGAGATTTGAACAAAACAGAACAGTGATCTGTGAGACAGTGATTTGAAGCTGTTTGCTGCTGCGCAGGGCGCTGAGGCAGCGGCAGGCGCGCTTCCCGGTGCTGCTGCTGTCGGCCGGCGGCACCTGCTGGCATGCGGACGCACGTCGCATGAGCATCGCAGCCGCCATTGCATTTTCTTTAGAGGCCGGCCTGCAAGGCTTGGTGCTGGACAGCGGCGCTGTGCAGCAGCAGCAGCCGGCCATCGCAGCCGCGCGCAGCAAGGGGCTCAAGGTGGGTCCCCACCCTTCTGTTGACCTCGTCCCCCGTAGCGCTCAGCTAGGAATCAGTGCAGATGCAGGCTTGCCTCAATGGTAGTGTTCAGCGCATCATGGATGACTCATCGGATGAGCTGCACTGGACCATTGGGGCGTGCCCTAGGAGAGGGAGGTTCTTAATATCTAAATGTCACGCTGTAGTAAAAATGTGGTTGCGGTTCTGCTGTATGAGGGGCTTGCAAGAGCAATGCTGATGGTGCTACCAAATTGGCTGCAGGTGTTGACCTACGGGCTGCAGAACAACGATCCGGAGTGGGTGCGCTACCAGTACACGCTGGGCATCCAGGGAGCCATAGTGGACGATGTGGCTGGCATCATTTCAGCCTTTGGCAGAGCGTCCTCTCTAAAGGCACCTGCTCTGGAGGATGAGTAAAGGCTTGCAGCCACAAATGCTCGAGTATGGGACAACAGGAATTGTCAGCTTCTGCTCAGGCAGTTTTCCCGTAACAGGGGGAGTAATGAGAACAATGCTTGTTCTTGTTACTCCCCCTGCCGTTTCTAATTAAAAGAGGTGACAGAGATCCACACACAGGCATGTTGAAATATTCTTTTGACAAGCAACTCTTACATGCTTACCACCGTGGATGAGCATGCTGCAGCTTTACAAATGGAACAAGTGATGCACTGCTGTGACATTATTGCTGCAATTGAAATCCTTGTTAACAACGTCACCTTGACATGCCTGAAGACCTAAGGCCGCGCTCGCATTGCAGTGATGGTTTTTGTTCAAAGAGACATGCAGATCTGCAACACTAATTTTTTTGATAGCACAGGACTTGGTTGGAGTGATGCTACGTGGGAAGGCACAGTACTGACTAGTCTTGAGAAATGGCATCTGCTGAAATTGTGCATGGGACTGATTATGGGATTATAATTCATCGATATTGGCCATGCATGCATGTAATGGACATGGTCAAGGAAATATTAGGCAGGTAGCCTATGTGGCCATTCAGTGCAATGCATCTTTTGCAATTCTCGAAATGTTTCTTAGGATCCATTCTGCGGGTCCACTGTACTATTCCATGGCAAAATCTCGTAACAGTACCAGCTATAACGATGTCACTGACATGATGTCACTGACTGGAGGCTCAAGCTGGCAGCTAGTCCTTTTTTTGGCAAGGCTTGACCTAAGGGCTCATGATTTTGGTGACTGATGGGTTACATTATCTATTGATTATTAATGGATTACATAATAATTATGATCTGACATGATCCAGTGTCATGGGTCCCCCCTTTCCGGGAATGTGTCCTGCAATTTCGACTTTTGTAGATGGGTCCGGAGCTGAAAAGGATGTCTATGATGCGGAGTATTGAGTACAATGAACACTCAAACGAGTTACTCCTGCCGAAACACGTTTGACAGAAGTGGCAAAAGAAGTCCAATGCTGCATCTTGCTATATAGACAGACGGAGCGTCCTGTTCAGCACATGGTAGTGGTGGATCGAGTCAAACGAACTCATAGCGTCAGGTTGTTAGAGCATTTTAAACTCTTACTTCTCTGAGCGGGCGGTAGAACGGGCTCTGAAGCCTCGACTGCGCACGGTTGACAAGGTAGCCTTTTCAACGTTCGTCCAAACGATATGCAGTTAACCATAAGTAATTTCCTGGCATTAGTCTACAGTTGAGCTGGACGGTTACTAGTGAATCTGAAAATATCAAAATTCTATGAAGCGTTCGATGGAATTGGCAACGTGGAAGGTCCCCCTCTTCTTCCTGGCGGTGCTCGTCTCTCGCACCGCCGCAACCATTTCCCAAAAGCCATTTTGGGAACCTCTGAATGCCTCCGGGTCCCTGCAAGGGCTGTTGCTTCCCTTACACACCGCACTAGAAGGTACCCTTGTCACCTCCTGACGCCTTACACAGTTGTTAAAGAAGCTGCGCCTCAGTCACTTTACTTGATTTGCATTTTGCATTCTGCATTTTTGCTGCAAGCCAATTAGAAAATAATCCACTGCCTGCAGAATTAAGATGATAAAATCACTTACCTGCTGCCCACAGGTACCCATATGACAGCAGCAGACGTCAACTCTTCCACGCCCAACTGGAGCGCGCTGATTTTCCGGACCCTGTCAGTCATCAGCAAGCCAAGCTTGCTGGAGGATGCAGACACAGCCAAGAAGGTCAGCCTCCATCACCCGATTCAGCTCAATTGTGAAGAAACTTTCCAAAAATTCTCTGCCTTTCAGGAGGTGCATGTCTGTGTGATGCTGCTGAGAATGAACAAGCATGCAGAAACAAATGTTGTGGGTGTATCAGGCCGAGGCATTGAGGGGACTGTACACGCTGTGGTACGCGGCGGGGACATCGCTGGGCATTCTGCCAGCGCTACCGGGGCAGCAGAAGGACGTCCTGCCGCACTTTGCGATCGACCTACCCCTCACAGGCACGGCTGCCATCAAGGACGGCCGCCTGGGCTACACCAACAAGACCCTCACCTGGCAGGTCCGCCTGTATAATGGCAATATTGTGGACTTCTCATTTCTCACTTTACCCTGGCTGGCGATAAGTTCTGAGCACCGTGCCCACGGTTGCCTTGGTCTTGCTTGGATCTGCCAACAAGCGGCAGGATGTGGTAGCGCTTATCTGCAGACACAACTTGCCTCTTGGCATGAAGAGCGTGTAATGTAAAAGTAAATTATCAACAAACATGCACAGAAAGCATTGCGCGACGGCATTCATTAGGGGTCTACGAGGCCTCAGTCCTGGGTGCTGTTTAGATTGAGGTCTTCCTTTGCACTCCTTGGGGACGAGCAGCATAGAAGAAAGACTGCATGGCACTCAGAAGTTTGACAAGATCACAGCAGCTGCCGAACAAGTGAGCACAGGAGGGTGTGGGCTGCGCAGAACACGGAGCAGAGCTTGCTGCCGACTGCGCCGGGGCGGATTCTGGCGCCCAGCACAGTGGGGCAGGTCGTCTCTGCGGTGAAGGCAGCCGCCGCATCCGGCGAGAATGTGCGCTGCATCGGCCATGGCAACTCCTGGACGCCAGTCTTCTTCGACGCGGTAAGTACAGCCCTCTTTGCCAAGAAAGCACTTTAGTTTCCTGCTATTGAGCAAGCTTAGCTGAACTCGCATGCAGCCGACTCTTAGGGCAGACGCACAGCTCTAAGGGCGTCTGCAGCCGACTCTCCGGGTGCAATTTCATATCAAAAATGATGGCCTGAAGAGAGTATTGGCTGCTTTGTAAGGAAGTCCACATGTGCAGGGAGCCACCGTCATCTTTACTGCAGAGCTGCTTCTGCCGTCAGGAAAGCGAATTGAGCTGATTGGGTGCGCACAAGTCGATGCCCTTGCAGCCAAATGGGCGTGACTGACGGCCAATGCATGCATGCTTTACGGGCAGCACCTTTCAATTATAACCACTTTACCAAGTTAACCACCATCTGAAATGGGTGGTATGCAGGTCAGATGCAGATGGCAGCCCCCTTGTCCGCATAGCGCCAGGCGTACAAGCCGGCGAGCTGTCTCAATGGACTGATGACAACGCGGTACGCCTGGCTGCTCCTCTTTCCCTGTAAATCCCTCGAAATCAAAACGTATTTTGGAAGGAAGCAGCACCTTCCAGTCATGCATGCACATTCTAGCAGTTCCATTTCATATGACAAAGCAGATGAGTGTGTGCTCAGGTCCTGCTGAATTACTCGGCGCTACCGGCGCAAGTGGCCACCACAATGCCACGCATGGCTGGTGCCATATCCACTGGAAGCCATGTGAGCCCTTCTAAATCCCTATTCCTTCACATGCTTGCTTCTGGATTCTGATCAATCACTGGTTCGCCTTGCTTAAGGTTACCTCGCACCTGGCATGGACTTGTTTTACTGTGTCAGGGCAAGGGGCTGGGCTTTGGAGCAATTGCGGACTTTGTGCACAGCATCAAGATTGTGAATGGTGCTGGGGAGGTGATAGAGTACACTGCCAGCCATCCTCTATTTAACGAAGCAAGGTGAGCATTTTGATGTGCACCAGCTGACAATTTGTTGACTCCTGCACTGCAATCTTCACAGGCATAGCACTTATCGAAGGGCATGCACCCGCCCATTTTTTGCCAATCCTGCATTGTTGCTTGCAGGTTCAATTTTGGGCTGATGGGCATTATTGTGGAGATTGTGTTTGCATTCTCAAGCCGCACTCAGTATCCTGACTTGCCCTTCGGTACTACAATAGCACTGGTTTATACATGCCTAACCTAATCCCAGAGTTTCAGCTGGCTCCCGTATTCATGGTCAGCCTCATGCATGAAATTTTTTTCCATTCTTTTGCAGTGTACGACAACAACACATTCCCCACTTTGAGGGAGGTTTTCGGACGGCCGGACGCTGCTGCTTACATCAAGGTAATCATCCCCTGACCAGATGCCGTAGCATCACCTCTTTTTTCTTTGCAGATTGGTACATCCCAGCAACTTGCCTTGAAGGTCCCGATGAGAATCACTGCTCCTGTGCAGGAACTTGTAACAAGCCATTACAGGTGTGCACAGCTTTCGGACTGCTCAGCTGCACACCACTTTGAATCTGTTTCTCCTTTTGCAAGCGTAAATTCCTTGCTTGTTTTGACGAAGTTGGTGGAATGACTTCAGTCAAATGCTGACAAGCCTCTTGTGGGCAGCGTGGAATTTCTGTATTTCCCATTGAACCAGGCGCAGACTCCCCACTTCGATGGCTCCAAGTGGGATCCTCTGGATGACAAGCTCTGGATCACAGCCGCCACGCGTGCGGCCATTCCCTCAGACGGCACTCAGCCCAAGAAATTCAACAACGACGCTCTGTCAAAGCCTAACCTGGCCCTCAATGCTGCCACATACCTTGGCTGGCTGATTGCAGAGATTGCGCAGCAGACAGGAGATCTGGACCTGCAGGTCAGAGACATATTGGAATCTTGTTAGATATCCATGCATGCATGCATGCGCCATGCGCTTTGCTCAGATTGCAGGAGCATACCGCCGATTAAAAGCATGGGCAAGAGTCCATTCAAAATCACAATGCTGCCTGGGGTCTATAGGAGTCAGTGCACCTGTTCACCCTTTCTACATGGGAATCATAGGGGTTGATGATTTACTTTTGCCTTCACAGGTGCTGTCAGCGAGCGTTCAGGTGGTCCTCTTGCAGAATGTGGTTGTGAAGAGCGGCCTGAAAACACTCCCATCGCAGATCCACTACCAGCCCGGCCTGCAGCAGGACCACATCTACGACTTTGAGCTGTGCTTCAAAGTCTCAGAGGACTTCCAGAACGTGGTGGATGCCTGGAATGCTGCTGTCAGCATTGCCAAAGACATCATTGTGCAGTATGGAAGGTCGGATACCCAGCTGCTTCTTTGGCAACAGCACAGCATGCTGTTGATCTGCCTTTCGTGGAGTGCTGACAGTTTGAGGATGATTTTGTTTGTTGTGCTGCCAGCATTCCAAGCATACCTTCTTTGCTGCATGCAGCAATGCCCTCAATGTGGCAGTAGAGTGGCGTTTCACAGGCGGCAGCTCTGTGACTCTGGAGGGAAATCATGGCGAACCTGATGACATATACTGCTGGATAGATGTGAGCCGCAGCCCCCCTCAAAGACCACCTCATTTGGATAGGCAACCTTTGACACAGTGAAAGACTCCTACAGATTGGCGGTGCTCCTTTTGAAGCCTGCAGCGCCAATGCAGAGAGTGACTATTGCATTGTTGAAGCCACTGTGCATGCAGGTTCTGGGGAATGTATGGACGCCGCACTGGGATGAGTTTGTGAAGAGGGTCTTTGATGCCTGGACTGTCATCAGTCCTGACAGCCCGCCCAAGCCACACTGGTGAGGCCTCTGTCCCTGTCCAGATGACAGCTTGACATGAAGAACACTGGGTTACACATCTGACATACCTGCCGCGTTTGGGTATCACTCACTTGCTCACTTTGAGTATGAAGCTTCTCACTGCAGGGCAAAGTGGAATGCGCTGACAGAGGAGCAGCTGCTGCACAGTGGGCAGGGAGTGCCTCAGACCTACTGGGAGACATATGTCAAGAAGGTCATGGACCCCCAGATAGCTGCATTCAGGCCGGCTGTCGCCGCTGCAGACCCGGCTGGTGTGTTCAGGAATGAGTACCTCGACAACCTGCTCGGCATCGGACAGGCTTGAGTGCGCGACCACGGAGGAAGCAGTAGGCCAGCAGGAGCGCTTAAGCCGTGCATGTGCATCTAGAGAGGGTTCTTACGGCTGTGACAATAGTATTTTTGAGAGGGATTGACCAGGCCCAGTCATGCTAACTACTGCATGCATTTGATCACTCAGGCTGATCCATTGGCAACTGGCCAACTGATGGTCACGACACTTTGAAGCATTGAGTTAGCCTTTGAGAGCGCATGGCCATCTTTTGAGCTGCTAGTACTTCCGTAAAATGCATCGTGGCAAAATTCTCGCTTCCGTTCTCTCTCATTAGGCTCACAACAGCTCACAAGCATGCAGATGGGCGCCTGAATTGGCCACCTTTGCCAAGGGCGTTCAGATATCGAACGCATGCCAAAAGACTGATAGATCTCCTTCGAGTACCTCCTATCACACACAGACTGATACAGGCAGCCATTGCTGCCAGCTTGTCAGAACTTACAGAGCAGCATTTCAGTGGGGATACAGGAAGGGCAGCAAGCAGCGGTTAATCATACTTTGCGTTCATGGTGCAGACGGCAGTATTTAAGCTGCTCAGTCCCAGCCCAGAGGACAGCAATATCGTGAAGCTAGTGGCATCTTATTCAGGTGTTGTTGGCAATCTTGAGATTCAAGACAACTCAAAGGAACTGCAGCTCATTACTCAGACTGGGCAGACATTGACAGGCAGCAATACGATCTGCAAACATCTGGCAAAGTCCGGCTGTAAAGCAAGCGAGCTCCTTGGCAGCAATCCAGAAGACGAAGCCTTGGTATGATCATCGTGCAATCTCTCGCAGTTTATTGAGAGCATCATCTGGCAGCAGATCAATGTTGAAAGGTAAAGGGTATTCGCAGATAGCACAGTGGCTCTCCTCTCGCTATTCCATACTGTCTCCAATATCTGAGGAAGCCCTCCAGAAGCTGGACGATGAGCTATTGACCCGCACTTTCCTCCTGGGCACCACCCTCACCCTTGCCGATCTGGTGCTCTTCAGTGTCCTGCATCCAGCCCTGGTGAGATCTGCTGCTTCTGTGATACCATCGCTATTACATTCATGACTGAGTATCTAGCGTGCATCACTAACTAGCGTTGCTTTGTGTGCATATCCTTGAACATCTACACTTGCAGCGGTATCCCTGGTGTGCCAAACCGCTGAGCTGTGCGCAGGTGTCCTTTCCATCTGCGCAAACAGGCCGCCACAAGAACATTGTGCGATGGTACGACTACTTGCAGCATAGGGCAGACACACAAGGCATCTATCCCAAGGTCAACTTCAAGAAGCCACCGCTCAATTTGCAGCCTCCGGTCGTGGCACCAGCAAAGGTGTGTTCATGTTCAGGAGAACAAAATCTTTGCCTTCACCGAATGCTCCATCTTCTTAAGAACTAGGGAAAGAGTGTGCTACAGGACAGTGAACCTGAAAATCAACATGTGCAGGCAAAGGGCTCAGAGTCAGCAACTTCGACACAGAAACCGAGCAGCGGAAGGCCACAAGCGCCGGCTGCAAAGGCAGCCTCTTCCACCAGTGGGGCACCTCCGCCCACAAAGCAGGCCCCGCCTTCAGCAAATGGAGCACCAGAGGCAGCCCCACCAAAGAAGGTGTGCCATCACATTCACCTCTTTACACTCTGCTACTGAACAAAGGATTATGTTGCACTTTCATTCAAATATATCTACACCAGCCCTTGTCCTGTTGCTGGTGCTGATGCTACTCCGCTTGTTTGAAATCTTTGACTGGCACAGGCCAAGGGGTCAAAGAAGGAGGGGGCTGATGGGGGCAAGGCAGCGCCGGCAGCCAAGGATGCGGAGGCGCGCATTGACCAGCTGGACATCCGGGTGGGCCAGATTGTGAGCGTTGCGCAGCACCCCAACGCAGACTCGCTCTATGTGGAGGAGATAGACCTCGGCGAGGACAAGCCTCGACAGGCAAGACTTTGATTTTCTCGAATTCTGTATCTTATAGTTTATCTCCGCACCTCGCCTCTGGCAGGAACAGCGTTTAATAAATATATTATGCTATAGTCGGATGCAGCGGTGCTCGTGTTGAGTACGGGTGCCCTGCATGCCCCTTTCTTTGGTTGTGTGCTGCAATGGAGGAGCTCTGCTGAGGCATTGGTGTGGGCGCAGATTGTGTCGGGCCTTGTCAAATTTGTACCTTTGGACCAGATGCAGCAGAGGAAGGTGGTGGTTCTGTGCAACCTGAAACCGGCCAAGATGAGGGATGTGCTGTCTTCTGGCATGGTATGCCCTCAGACTGTTGACATGTTGCGCTACATATCTGACATCGCCAGATGAGATGATTTTATCTCCTGTGTCGAGGTATATGGGGTCCTGTGTCTTGCAGGTGTTGTGTGCATCCAATGCCAGTCACGATAAGGTGGATCCCATTGCGCCGCCGCCAGATGCACAGATTGGGGAAAGAATAAAGTTTGAGGGCTTCACTGGCGAACCTGATGCGCAGCTGAACCCCAAGAAGAAGATCTTTGAGAAGCTAGCAGACGACCTGGTCACAAATGCAGGTGCTCACAGTGCTCACCACATTGCTTTCTGTCTGTCTTTCTGTCACCAACGGTCGGTGTTCATTGCATTCTTGGTGCTTCATTGTTTCAGAGCTCTCATCACCTGAATGTTTGTGTTTTCTGCATCGGCAGATGGATTGGCTGTCTACAAGGGCATTCCATTCATGACTGGCAAGGGACCGGTGACAGCGAGCATCCCCAATGCCTCGATCAAGTGACTCCTCACAAGTGACATGTCTTTGAAAAGATCTCAGTGATACGCTCTTTGGATTGCATGTCCTAGCATTACAAATCTTCTGTGTGACATGGACATCCTTGTAATAGTTATCAAATGACTCCTGGCGCTGCATTTGTCTCTTGGCAGTGCCCTCTTCATACACAATTCATGACATTGTGACTAAAACATGTACAATTATCCCCTACAAATCATCCCCCTCTACATCTACACAGGTTGAATTGAACTGAGGACCACCGGAAGAAATCATGGTCCAATCAATTCCCCGCAAACTCTCGTAAAAGAAAAGAGCAGTCCACCCCCATGCCCAGAAGACACCACATCCAAGCAGTTTGCATTCAGGGTTCTGGTGTTCTCACATTGCTCAGAGACACGTAGTGTTGCCGGCAGACAGGCGCATATTTATCAGCACCCCCCACAAGCGCCTGCCTCTCATCGGCAGCAATCCTGAGGCTGAACAATGCCTGCTCACTGCAGTACGCGCACTTCCCAGCCAACTTTGTCACGCTATCGGCCACAGACACCATGTCCAATACCTGCATGTCAGTCAAGCAACCTGTGAGTGAGCATGTCCTGCACAGGACCTGAGATTTGGACGCACCGCGCACTACTGCTTGGCACAGAGTGTTGTAGGCCTTGCAGATGTGGCTGCAAACGCCCTGCATGTATGTTCTATGTCCTCTAGCTTTGGTTGCCAACCTGGAACAATAGAAAGCACGGCATGCCGTCAAATGATCTTTCCTGAGAGGGAGATGTAAGCTGACCTGACCAAATCGCTGGCGCTTGAAGTCACCATCGAGCCCAGCGATGACAATGTGCTTGTGGTCGAGGTCGGCAGCTGCCGTGCAGAACTCCAGCAGGTCTGGGAGGAATTGGGCCTCATCAATGGCTATCACGTTGTACTCCAGATACTTGTCCCCCAATTGTCTACGCAGCTCCCCCAAACTTGAAGCAGCAAAGCACACCTGCATGACCCCACAACAATATTACTTAGCGCAATAAGCTGAAGTGCAACTGGTCATGAGCATGGCTTCAGAAAGTGACCATCCAGATCTATCAATAGAAGAGGAGAGGACACCTTGGAATTGCCGTCATGACTGACCACCCGGGTTGCATGGTAGCGGGTGTCAACGCTAGACTTGACCACTGCTACCTTTCTCCCTGCTGCCTGCCAAGGAGACGAAGATAATATCAACAACTGGGTTGAAGAGATATTGAAGCGCATGACAGCAACAGGGTGCCAGTGAGAGAGTGGCTGCACCTCATGCTGCTCCACTCGTCTCAGCAGCTCGCTTGTCTTCCCAGCAAACATCGGCCCAAGGATGATGTCAATCCGGCCAACTGGGCTGTTTGACAAGGTTTCATCCTCTGTTTCTCGAGAAGGGTGGACAAATGTGCCCTCCTTCTGACCTGTCGCCCCTGTAGCCCCATGGTCCCAGCAACCCATTAAAGAAATTCATACAGCATGAAACAACAGGAATAGGTGATCAAGAGCACTTGCCTAAATTGCTATGTGTGCATGATAGCCGTGTCAGGTCAGCCCTTGGCAATCTCGACGTTTTCCTCAGGGAGTGAGCGCGAGGGGCCCAGCGCATGCAATGACCAGGGTGTGACAGGGAGGGGTAGCCGCAGTATCCTAGTCGTGCACTTATGGAAAATAAAGTCTCTCTAAGCGCAGCAGCGTGCAGTAGCCGTGGCGATTGGGTGAACATGTTAAAGATCCTGACGACAAAAAATTGAACCAGACTTGAAGAATACCTTAGCCTCGATTGTCTCGTGATCGATATCTAATTTCCCAATCAACGGGTGTTTGTGCGTGCTGCGAAAAGAAATTGTTGTTCATTGTTGCTGATTCGGCGCACGTGCGCCGTTTTGGCCCAAGCTGGAGGAATTTTGCAAGCAGCAAACAGAGCAGAGGATAACCGAGCATTCTACTTCATCTTAAGATATACTCACTCTTGTGTTCAATAGCGATCGTAAGGGTTAGGTGATCGTGAGCTAAATAGACGAAGGGAAAGTGCTTGTCCACGGCTGTATTCTGCTATTCTTTGCTGTGCTCCCTTTAGCAGTGGTCGAAGAGGTTGACATAAAGACAGCATCATGCAGAACGATGCAGTGATTTGGCAGGTGAGACTTTCGCTAGCGATTTGGGCTCTTGGTTGGGAATGTAGAAACAACGTTCACGTCTACTTTGCAGAAGATATGCACGACAATAGCAATTAACGTGTAATTTACCATACTAACGTGTCCTGCAATTCGGGACTTACTGATTTCTGCGCATATGGTGCTAGAAATGTAGAGTACTAGAAGTAAGGTTTGTTGCACTTGCCTGGGCGCAGGTCATCAATCATGGACACTGTACGTACAAGGTCAAGACCAAGACCCAGAACTTCTGCAGAAATGAGTACAACGTGACAGGACTCTGCAACCGGTCATCATGCCCCCTGGCAAACAGCAGATATGCCACTATTCGTGAGGAGGATGGCCGCCTGTACCTCTACATAAAGACAATCGAGCGCGCACACACGCCCAAGAATCTATGGCAGAAGATCAGGTCAGCTCAGCCGTGGTGGACCTATGCAGACTGGACCCATCCTATTATGCCAGGGACGACCCCTCAAACCTCTCAAGTCTGAATGAATCTGCTGCGCTGTGCCCTGCAGATTGAAGAAGAGGTACATGGAAGCGCTGGAGCAGATTGATGAGCACCTGGCGTTCTGGCCCAAGTTTTTGGTGCACAAGAACAAGCAGCGGCTGACAAAGATCACCCAGTACCTCGTACGCATGCGCCGCCTCGCTCTCAAGCCCCGCCCCAAGCTTGTCACGCTCCCTGCCAGGTCACCCTTCCTCCCCATGCTCCCCACAAGCAGCATCATCACCTGACATTGATGAAGAGGGCCTGATTTGACAAAGGGGAGGCTTCGCAACTGGCTGCAGGGCCTGCATGAAGACACAAGAACAAACGGCGTTAAATTCTTTGCAAGGCCATTCAGGGCAATCTTTGCGGAAGAGTGGTGCGCCTGGCATTGTGGTGAGGCAGCTCTGAGGTCGCCACTGTGATTCGTCTGATGCAGGACGGAGAAGAGGGATGCCAGGAGGGAGGCCAAGGCGTTGACGGCTGCCAAGCTGGAGACCAGCATCGAGCAGGAGCTGCTGAACCGGCTGAAGCAGGGCACCTACGGCGACATCTACAACTTTGACCAGAAGGTCTACGAGAGGGTCCTGGAGGCCGCCGAGGTCAGCCTGCACACCTGCTCACTTTAAACGTGCTCACAGCATGTCATCAGCAGTGTCATGGAATGGGTCTGGGCACTGTGTTGTCTAAGCATTTGTTGACTCTTCAAAGAGCTGACCGTCTGTGGAGGGAATGAGCGCATGCGCACCAGGGATAAAGATGGGTTGTCGCTGTGCGTGCAGGAGGAGGCCATCAAGGAGGGTGATGCAGCAGCGGATGAGTATGTGGAGGGGGATGATGACGAGGATGAGGATGAAGAGGAGGAGGTGGAGTATGTCAATGAGGAGGACCTTGGCTTTGATGCGGTGATGCTCCACTCTTTCTTTCTGTTGGAGAATTAATCCTGGAGGAGCTGTCACAAGCATGCTTTTCCCTGTCAACAGAATGTTGGTATTGCCTGGCACTGATTGGCAAGTGCACTCTTGAGACGTGTGGTGTGTCCGGCTTAAGAAGTGACTCACAGAGATGTGTCTCCTTTCGTTCAGGAGGACGAAGACATGGAGGACTATGCTGGCAGCGACGAGGAGCCGGGCAGCAGTGGGGGTGACGAGGATGGCTCTGACGAGGAAGCTTCCTCCAGCGAGGATGACGAGGCGGCCGGGCAGGGCCATGACAGACCGGCCCAGGGCAAGCGCGGCGCCGCGGCGGCCGCCGGGGGTCGGGGTGCTGCGGGCGCTAAACGGCGGCGGCCGCTGAACATAGAGTATGAGGTGGAGCATGAAGCTGAGAGGGCGGGGAATGCGCGCCAACAGGCTGCCTGGTGATGACTTTAGCAATGAGTGGGTGTTATGGGCGAGAATTGGGTGGCAGCCCACTCAAGGCAGTTGATATCTGCACACCCATTATTGCCTGCAACAATGGATGAATATTCTGTCTGCTGTGTATCATAGGTGGTCATCATGTTGGATCATTACAGGCAGTGCCCAAAGTTACTTGCCAGTTGGCCCAGGTTGAATCAATTATCATCTTGCTAGTAGCTGTACAGCTGTACACATGTGTCCAACATCATCATTTCATCAAATTGTGCACCAGGCCAATAATTTTTGTTTCAAACGGAGGGAGGTCTCGAGACACATGGAAGCTCGAGCCATCCTGTATGTGAGATGATGTTCCAAGGAGCTGATCGGGCACGACATATGCAACGGATGAGAAGTGTGAGAGATTTCAGTCCTAAATTTAGCAAGGCAGAGTGCCTAAGTTGGTAACATGTCATTCACTGATTGGAAACGCCAATTCTGTTGGGCCCAGATGGAAATATAAAGCTAAACTCCTATATTCATTTTCTACCATCGCATGGAGCGAAGCTTATTGCGGCGTCACCGAAATCTTGAGTAGACGTAATCATTAGCCTTGGACATTTTGTGCAAATAATCAAATACCTCCACACCATCCGCCTAATTGATCTATTAAGCATTTTGCATGTAGTGAGATGTGAGAGCGGCAACATTGGTGTCTTTGCTGGATGCACTGGACAACGAGAAGGGACGATGCAAAGGAGATGATCGATTGAGGAAGTCAGCTTAGTCACTCTCAATATGATCAGGGAAGCCATCTTGGTGACCTTCGTCGCCGTCGATATATACAAGACTGTTGCAAATGGGAGGAGAAAGCGGAGAGCCAGTGAGTTCCCTGATTGGGATCGCCTTCAGTCTCATTTGCCTCTTGCACTGCTGTCCTGGCCTGCAGTGACCTTGGTTGCATGGAATAGCCATAGTAATCGCCATGCAGGGCGAGCACAGCAAGAGTATCTGCAGCAGCGCTCACAGTCAACTCTTCTGGCAACGGCACAGACCTCCTCTAACACTGTAGTGCGTGGAAGGACAAAGCTGGTGTCACTTGCAGCCATGGGTCAGGAGAAGCTGTTCCAGCTTCTTGGACTTTGTACCTTCTTTGCTGCTGCTGTCTTGACAAGTAAGGAAGTGCTTATGGCACACAGCTTCACCACCGTGCACTCCTGTCCTGTCTGTGTTTTAAAGAGCATGTCTTGATGAGCACGCCCGTTGCATTAATGCAACATTGTCATCACATGCCAAGGCCAAGCAGCGCCTTGCTCACAGGCCATAAGAGAATGCACGTGATGTGCAGGTGTTGCCTTCTATACTCCAGACCTGCTTGTCTCGGCTGTCACAGTGTGCGCCTGCTTGCTCCTGGTCATGGCTGCCCACATCTATGCCACGGTGAGCCATGAGCTTTGTTTCCTTCATCTCTGCACTTATTCTTTTAGGTCCCATGCCGTCCTCTACACTCAGGGTCCAGGGCCATTGGGCTCTTTGAGGGCTCAGCCATTTGCCTTCAAGACTTTCTGCGCATCGCAGGTGAAGGAGCAGTCCACTCTGGCGCTAGCGGTGGCGGCGGCGGTGCAGTCACCGGCGGTAGCTGCTGCCTCGCTACAGTCAGCGCAGAACCTGAACGGCATGTGGCTCAAGGTCAGCCTCTCAATTGGCAGGCTATTGCCTTCCTCCACCTGACACTGTTTCATTCAATCTGCATGTGAATTTAGAGGAGAGATATTACAAGACAGGAAGGCATCGCAAGCGCTTTGTAGGTTGAAGCAATTGTCGAATGATGGAAATGTGTGGCTGCAAAGGACAAGGATGCATCGGACTCCATGGATCCCGCGATGGATCTGATGGGCCTCAACGGGCTGATCCGCAAGGCCATCAATCTGGTCAGGGGCGTGGAGATCAGCATCACAGATGACACCTTCGAGATGGCCATAACCAGCGTCATCCCCTGGTTCAAGGTGCCCAACCCCACAGCACTCTTCTTCGATGCACACATGGTGTCAGCGATAGACATAATTAGGTTGATTATGTGGAAGGGCAGGTTGTTAATGTGAAGTGCTGTGCCCAGGTGAGGGAGAAGTATCCGCTGACCAGCGAGGAGAGGCAGCACAGGAGGAGGGATCTGAGGAGAGGTCAGATTATCATCTCACCCCCAAACATCCATTCCCTCAACATCAATCACCTGATCTTGGGTGGAACACAGTTGCTCAAACAGACAGCGAGAAGGCCGACAATTTCTGTTTGCACAGGTGGGGCGCGCGGGAGGGTGAGCTTGCACACAGACGGAGCCTTCAGGATAGACCTGGTCTGGCCGGAGCCGCATGGAGGCACCGGCTATGACCTCTTCTATGTCTTGGATGATGTCAACACTCTGCGCGTGGAGTCAGCCATCACAGTCGGGGGCAGGACGGCCACCTACAGTGTCATTTACCGCCGCCGCATGTGACTCTTGAGATGCTTAAGCCGGGAGGCGATGCCCTGCAGCTGTGTTGGCTTCTGCGGTGTTGAACAATGTCTGCCTCATGTGCTCTGCAGATGAGCTCCATAAGAGCTAAAGACAGTACCTGTGCTTGTTGTACATCATTAGATTAAAACTAATCATTAGTTTGATAAAGCATGTACAGCTGATATGGTTGCCAGTGTGATTTAGGTAGGTGTCTACTGGGCCACTGCAGCCATTAGAATGTATTCACTTTTAGACAATGGCAGGCCCATGCTTCTCTTGCTACGGGCAGTAATTACCTTGTTCTTGCATGATCATGATGTGCTTGGAAAAGCGCACTCCCACATGCATGAAAGCTGCAAGGACTCGGCATAAACTTTTTGGAAAATGTATGAAAATCAAATGGCTGTACCTTTGCTTTAAGTGTTGCGATGAACCTCCTGTAAAGGACAGTCGGAAGTGCAGAAATTGTTCGCAGTACCAGAGGTGATAGGTGTCAGCACACGGTCTCATGCCGATATTCCTCTCTCAATTGCTTGTACGTCAACCTGGATGCTTGCAGCAGCTCTTCTGCTCTCAAGCCTTGCTCCTCCAGAGCAGCCAGCTGGGATCTTAGCTCAGCAGCCTTCATGTTGCGCACGCGCTGCCCTGTGTGCCACTGCCGCTCTGCTGCTTCCACCTGCATTCACAGGCGGCACAACTTCCTGACTGAATGATAGCTTGTTGGACTCGCCAGATCCAAGCAAGACCCAATCAACCGTGGGCAGGGTGCTCAGTATTTGTAACTCGAGCATGCTGTTCCTTACATCAGCAGCAGACTTCATTTCCATGTATCTTGCCATAGAGTTGCAAAGCCTTTGCTTCTATGTTCTAGCGGCATTCAAGAGAGAATCTAAGTTCTCAACAGAGGCTGGGCTGAAGTACTTCCTCTTAGGGGTGTTCTCGCCAGGCCTGTTGCTCTTCGGTTGCTCATTGATTTACTACTTCACAGGAGTGATCGAGTTCTCGGAGCTGTCGAAGGTCTTCGCCTCGCAGAGTGTATTGTGCACAAAAATGTGCTGCACGTATGAGTGGGCCATGCTGTGCACCTGTTGTCGGGCTTGCTCGAGCGCCGCCGTCCTTGCCAGCTGCCTGGCGGCTGCCAGCACGAGGGGGTGGTCCACCGGGAGGCTACCACCATCAATATTGCTTTTATCAGAGCCTGTGGTAGTAAAGGATGCGCTGACGCTGGCCATGAACGCTCTGTTTGCCGCGATGCGAGCGTTGCGCGCCAGCTCTATGGCGCTCAATTGCTGCAGGGAGCAGACCAGCACGTCAAGCTCAGGACTTCCTATTACATTGGTTAATAATATTCTGTGAGAAACAAGCCTCGGCAAGCATGGCAGCTTGTTGGCCCACATTGATTAAATAAATCCGGCTGTCAAGGAATTGCTGTGGCGTCTACCTGGCACTCTTCATCGCCGGCAGACTCGAGGCCACCTGTGGACAGGATCTGAGAAGGCGGCAGCCGCTGTAATGCAGCCTGCAAAAACTCATTCTGCGGCCCAGCCGCCTGCCGGGACCCAAGTGCGGAGACATTGCTTGTGCCTGGCTGTCCCACAGGTGGAAAATCCACTGCGACACCTGGTGCCGCCGGGTGCTGTGTCGCCCAGGCCCATGCAGGGGCGGCTGCACAAAGGGCCACGCTCTCACAGCCTTTGCTGCCGCCAGCAGAGTCATCCCCACTTATAGCCGTCGCAGGTGGTTTGCACACAAGAGAGCCTCCTTCAGCCGCAGGGCTCCCTGCCGGCTCCATGCAGGGAGTTGCGGCTCTGGTAGCCACTCCGCATGTAGTGAATGCAATTACCGCGTGCTGCTGCGCCAGCTGCACGGGAGCTTCCTGCTGCTGCGGAGCATGCGCTTGTGCTGGCTGCATCTGCTGCACTGGCGCTCTGACTTGGCAGCTCTGCAGGTGGCAAGTGTCGCTCTCCTGCGAGTCCTGCTGCAGCGATTCTTCTCCGCGGCAAGCAGCGCAAGTGGGGACCGCCAGTGTGTGTGCCGCATTTTCGGGGTCGCTGTTGCATGCGCCCGGCGCATCGCCCGGTGCAGCATCTGTCTCCAATTGGACGGCCCCTTCTGAGCAGCTGCTGTCGGTGCATGCTCTCAAGGGGCATTGGGGCGGGTCGGCAGCTGCGGCTGCTGCTGCGCAGGAGGACTCTGAAGAAGCTCCACCCGCAGCATCCATGCTGGTGCTGGCGCAGGCCTCCAGGCTGCCAGGTGCCTCTACAGCAGTGCACGCGTCCTCTGCCGGCTGGTCTTCGTGCGCAGCCGTCCCGGCACATGGGCCGTCACTGGGTTGGCCCGGCGTCGCTGACTCAGAGGAGCCGATGGTGGCATAGCCCCGGGTGCCGGCCAGCTCGCGCTTGCTGCACGGTGTCCGACAGGAGGAGAATGGCGGCCTGCTCGGCAATCTTTAGTCAGAGCTTGCGTACCCAGTTGTTCCATATATTCCATGATCGCATTCAAGTATCACGAGCATGTTCCCCAGGTGTATGTGTACAGATGAACACAGAATAGACATTGCCTGGCAAATAACGTTGTGCCTGTGGCGACTCACAGACCTGGAAAGATGAGTGCGCGGATCACCTGAGCTGCGCACAGGTCCACGAGGCGTCGCTGCGAACTTGCAGCAGGGTCTCATAGGCGATGATGCGCCACTGGACGCACAGGCTGCACTGGATCCTGCACCCAACCGCAAGCCCTCAGCCAGCTTAAACGTTCCCTGCACTGGGACTCTTAGCTGTTGCCCCAGAAGCGATCTAATTGAACATAGACAACCAGCAAAGGTACAGCAGATGAGGAATGAAGTCGAGACCAAAGAGAATTATAAAAGCATGGTGGGGCAGGGGCCAGACCAGTGGTCTCGCTGGTGCTCCTCGGAGTGGCGCTTGAGGCGGCCCAGCAGCTCCAAGAATGCAGTGCTCTGCATCAGCGCCTTGTCTATGGGGATGTTGGGCTCGCCCATCGCCGCAAAGCCGTCAAAGAACCGCTCGTACAGCTCCCTGCACCCAACATCTTGACATCAAGTCCTTTTGACAAACATGACACTGACGAGCGATGCTTCTGCTGCACCATGATCTGACAATTGAGAGTGCCTGTGACCAGCTCAGGAAGACCACACTAGCAGAGTATATCTTATATTGAAGAATTCCACCAAGTTTGCGCATATTTCCAGGTGGTTTTATGTCTTAATCGCTGATTCAAAATACATACAGGTTCATGATTTATCGTGACAGGGGGTGGCGGCGCGCACGTGGCGGGGGCTTTGGCGATGCAGAAGACGGCGACGCCGAAGCCAATGGGCGTCTTGTCATAATCTTTGAAACGGGCATTGCCGCGGCGCAGCATGACGCGCGGGTAGGGCCGCAGGCGCTGGAAGTACGCCGTGTCCGTGCTGTTGCGGCACACCAGCAGCACCGCCGGCACCTGCGCAACCACCCCTCCTGCTCAACCTTCCTGAGACAGGAGCATAATAAATGCGCGTGATGAATTTATTCCAATTGCTTCTTCCAACACAGGTTGTGTTCCGTCTACCCTGGACAGTGCACCTAATGTCTGCTTGATGTGTTGAGCATGCATGGTGGGTGGGCACCATCTGTCTAAGCACAGAGACGCTTCAGTGAGGGGCCTTCACTCCACTCTAGGGTGCCGGCACCGCTGGCCCTACATCAGGGATTCATATTTGCATGCATGCCCTTGGGTGGGAAGGTGCTGAAGGGTGCTTCTTTTCTGCTGGAATCGCCGATATTATTATCATTACAGTATTACATGATTTTCCTGCCAGGAGGCATGGTGCATCTGCAGACAAGCTGCATTCAAAGGCTGTTAACTTCCTCGGTATATTGCAAGGCAATTGTGCTTCTTTTGGGTGGACATTGGGGGTCAGGGGTGCACCCGGTCGTTCTCCACCTCGTCGATGGCGCGATTGACGAAGCGCCACTGAGTGGCGGCCGAGTAGTCGGGGTTGAGCAGCACATGGAACCCCGCCCAGCTGTTGCTCATCAGCAGCCCGTTCATCTGCACGGCCGCAGCTTTCCACGCAGTCAGGAGCTGAGTTTTTGCAATACTCAACCGCGGATGCTTGGAGATTGTGGTCTGGATGAATGGATCGGAATTAGAATCAATTTTTGCAAGTAGTTGGGCGGCATCCGAAAGCAACACAGAGGGAAACAATGAATACAATATGGCAGATGGTGAAGCTGAGATATGCAGGCGGACCTTTTTGTCATAGAGGACTTGGGCGGGGATGTTGGGCGCCACCATGGAGTTGGTGCATGGATCCAGCAGGCCTGCTATGAACGGCTGCTCCGGCGTCGGCCGCGGCAGCCGAAACACCACAAAAGACGCCGCCTGCATGCGTGCACCGATCCCTCTGATCAATTTTAACGCAGACATCACGGGTTGCAAGATCTTATTAGACGGCTGGGGTTGCTGAGCAATTGTTGCTTGAAGAAGGAGGTGATAGGGTGCGGCGTCTCCTCAGCACCCTGTTGACAAGATTAGTGATTATGGTGTTTTAGCAATGGCTGGGTTTGACGGGTGGAGGAGGGAACTCTGCATGGAGGAGACGGGCACCTGGATGATCCAGTCAGGCGTCAGCCCCATGCGCTCCACCTTCTCCTCTGTGTCAACCTCCGCTTCATCCCCCTGCAATTGACTCAGCAGGCCGCTTCAGAACTGCACTGCTTTCCCTGCAGCGTCTCAAATGCAACTCAACTTCATTCCCTGCACGTTTCCAGCGGAAATGCACCGCATTACGGCAGTGCAGAGCTCCGGCTTCCAGCGTGGAAAACAGTTTTCAAGAGGTAGCTTGAATATGCACCAGGCAGGTGTTGGCCTGGCCGCAGCAGGGGCAGTCCCAGGCGCCGTCTGGTAGGTCGGTCGGCGTCAGGCATGGCTGCTGCAGGCACAGCGTGTGCATCGCCCTCTGACACTGCCCGCAGTGCAGCTCTGCCCCTGTCACACCGCACCCCACCAGTCTCTCCTTCGTGCCAGGCCCCACAAGTACTGACCGACAAATGCCAAATGCTCTGGTAACAGGGGACTCTGAAGTTGAAAGTCCCTTGCCACTAAGCGTCTCTGTAAGTTTTGAAGGAAATGTGAAGGGGGGTGTGACGTGCCTGGCTCCAGGCAGAGAGTGCAGGAAGCAGAGGTGGAGAAGGAGTGTATCTGCTGCAGGCGCTGCAGGCGCGCCACCTCGGCCGCCGGCTCGCCACAGGCACCCTCCAGCTCCTCCAACACCGACTGCACCAGCCCAGGCCTGCCACAGCGCCACAGCACACATTCTCACCCCCACTCAACCGCACAGTGCTTGACATCTGCATCCTGCTTTGCCCTCAAGCCCGCGGTTCAACAAGATAGTCACGACGAAACCAGCCATGCAACGTGGCACCCAAGATAGAGATGGCCGAACGAGACCAGGGGAAGCAAAAGAAGAAGATCCTCTTCCTGTAACTTTCCTAGGCAAGACTATATAAGTACTTGAGTTGGAGTTCCCTGTAAACTGACAGGTCAGTGAAATTGCAATGGAATAGAGGGGTGTGTACTTGCGGTGCAGGCGCTCCCAGTCCTGCATGTCGGCCACATGGCCGTCGTCCAGGCTGTCCTTGCGCAGATCCTCCTGCCGCACCCACATCATGCTGCGCTCGCCGTAGAACCGCACCAGCACCCGCTCTGTGCACACCAACCATGTGTCGTTGCTGTCTACACGCCATCTGCGCAATTACTTGCATGTCTCCCTGACCCCGTGCCACTGACAGGTGGATTCTCAGTACTGGTTCACCCTAGCTGCACGTTGCTATCAGAAGCTATCACCCAAATGTACAACCCCAAACGTCAACCAAATTCCTCCCTTTCACATGGATCTTGCATGGGCACAATGTGGGGCCGCATAGGAAGAGTCACCTCCTCATAAGAGGTGCTGCATGGGCACAATGTGGGGGTGCAAAGGGAATGATTCCTGGGAAAGTGGGCAGGCCGGCAGCGCACCATGTTTGTGGGACTCCAGCAGCTGGCCCATGTCCTTGCGCAGGCACAGCCGAGCGCTCCACACCACCACCGGCCAGTGGCACTTCCAGCCGCGCACCTTGGCCAGCAGCTGCGTCCCTACCACCCACCTGTCAAACCACATGCACTGCTCTCTAGCCCTAGATCTATCGTGCAGCAAATGGCTTGAAAGGGCGCTGATTTCTTTCTAGCTACTCTGTTCTGGGGATAGCACACCTGGTGCATGTGTCTTCTGAGATCTCCGATATGCGCTGCAGCAACGCAGCGCCGCGTCTTGGCACCGGCACGGCTGTGGGGGGCAGAACAGCGGTGCCTGCTTTCCGAGGCCTCCCTCGTGGCCGCTTTGTGGGAGGTTGCTCTGCCTTGGGCTGCGCAGCCGCTCTAGTATGTGGCCTGTTCAAAGAGCAAAATTTGGTGCCTTCTTTCATGCTGGAAGCAGCTGGTGCTGCAGGCGTGAAAGGCAGCTGCAGGTTGTGCCAGTCTCCTGGCTTCCTCTTGCTTCTGGCCCTCTTCTGACTTTTCCAATCTGACCCTGAGAAGTACCCCAAGTCTCCCTCTTAAAAGACTAATATTTTACCGTTTTAGTGAATTGAGGTATTACCCGACTTTGGGTAGAATCAAATTCGCTGCAAGGAAGGGAAGCCCTCTTACCACTGGGCGCGTCCAGACAGTACTGCTGTGCCTCCTCCCATGGGAGCTTGATGCGCACATTCCGAAGGTCAGAAATGGATATGAATGCTTCGAGTGCCGCATTTGAGCGCTTCACGCACGTCACGATACCCTGCTGAGCCAATCTCGAAATATGTTTTCGCGGAATGTCGCTAAACCTTGCGATCCGCGGAAAGTTTAATGTAAAATGGACATTTCTGTACAGATAGATAAGAATGCCGACTTATCGGTGTGAAAGGGGGACGAAGGGGGTGTCGATACACAGCAAAACAAGTGGCACTGGGAACCACCAGGGGCAAGCTGTCTCACATGAAAGCGCCCCTCGCCACGATGTTCTGAAGGCAGAAGACTGCCCGGAATTAGGACCTCGCGACGTGTTTTATCCATATTACCATGAGCCAGCGCGCATTGATGGTTAAATACCAGATCAGCGATCAAGGCCTTGTACAGAATCCCAAGTTCAATTGTGCTCGCACGTCAAAATGTGCGCGTTGCTAGGTAATACATCAAGGTGTACAGTCGGTCAAGAGCTCTCAATGCCAGCTGTCCTCTGCCAAATGCTAGAATGAGGGCCCTGTGTTCACCAAAGCAAAGCGGCCACCCACGGGTCCACCCATCATTAGCTCCTAAGGACCATCTGCATATACTTGATGTAGGAATCGAACCGTGGGGTTCTTCTTTCCTGCAGGAGCTGCTTGCATGCATGTAGATTTATTATGGATCAATTCTCTTTGCAGCACAAGCCCATATTCAGTGTTATCAGGTGATCAACATCATGAAATTAGCGGAAAGGAGTCCTTTCATAGGACTGGAGCCAGCAGTATGAAGTACATGTTGGTTACAAGAGCAGTCTCAACATAGTCAAATTTTTGACATTGTTGCAATGCATGCAGTCACCATACAGCCCACTAATTGATCGACAGCAAATGAAATCCCATGCCCAATTCTCGACGATGTATTGCCAATGCAGCCAACAGCGGCCCATGACTAACAAAGAATTTCAGTAGCACTCATAATTAAATGTTCTCAATGGTTCAATGTCAATGCCTGCCCGACATATATTAAGTTTTTCTCGAGGTGTCCCAAAAAGGTACAATAGGGTGCACCCATCATGGGAGCCTCCCTGTATGGCCATCCATCCAAGGAACCAACCTCGCGCAAAGAATACAGCGGATATATCACACACGCATGCCCGAAAAGACCAGCCGGTAAATTATGTACCTGACACACGACTGCAATGTGTTCGCTCCAGCATGAGTTTGACTAGTGCTCAGCAGGGAATGTTTCTCACGTGGACGACTGGGGGTTTGCTTGGGATTCCCTGAGCGGGCCCACTGGGCTGCCCCTGGCATAGGGGCAGGGCCCGGGATGACTACCCACCAGTAATGACTCTACCTCCAGGGCGTAAGTATACCCCTGCCATGATACAAACACTGCGCAAATGGTCAGCACGCTCAGGAGGAGCGCTGCTGTTGCCGAAATCAGCACATGACTGGTGCAAGCCGCAAAGGTGACTAAGTCTAGCTTTCTCCCCTCGCCTGCCTTGTCACTTCAGGGCAGCAGGTGGCCTCTGGCTCTGCTTTGAGACCCATGCACTGCCCGCTGCATGCCCTCCCCTCTGCACCGAACTACCTTCCGGAAAAGGGCCCTCCGAAGAAAGATTACGCCTGACTGTGGACAAAGACCGAATTTTCTGGTCGATGGCCTGCTGGGACACACAGACAAATACAGAGCGGCAGCCAGGGCATGCGCAGGCTAGCAAGCTATACTGCGCAGGTCCTGGAGCCAGATTCGAAATCCAACAATCCAGAGAGAGAAAACAAAACACCAGGGGCACCGCCCAGAAGGGCGCGGCTTTGGGCCAGGACGGCGGATCCTGCGACCCCAAAAAAATTCTGGCGTGCTACATGCTGTTCCGCAATGTGAGGATGGGGTGCCGGGAGGCTGCGACTTCGCAACGCACTCCCGGTGCTGGGCCAACTTGAGAGCGGTTCCAGCTGTGTTCATTCGTTGGTTGTGAGTCTCCTCTGTGCAGCCTCCACTGTGCGGAAAAAATAATGATGTCTCACGTAGCACTCCTGTGGAACCCCTCCTCTCTGTGTCCACTTTAAGGGTCCTGCTCAGCGCCCTTCAAATAATTCAGCACCGCCAGCACCCTCCGGCACGCTTCAGTGCGCGCCTAAGAGCCTCCGGCCGCCGACAGAGACAGCGGCGTAGTTGGTATTGCTGCTGCCGGACTGGCTCTTGGGAGGTTGGCACTGGAAGAGGCCGTCGTCGTAGCGATTGCAGGTCCAGCCGCTGCTCTTGCAGGCGGCTGACGGCCAGGGAGCGGAGATGCACGGTGTTGTCGACCCCTTGCCGCACTCCAGCGCGTTCCCTCCGCACTGGCCCTGCGCGCACAAGGCAATTGTCCTTCAGGCTCTGCTGCTCAGATCCTGGTCATCCAAGAGCACAGAACACACGCTCACGAGGCCATTCTTGTGTGCACTATTTGCAGCCCTTTGGCATGCAGCCCCCTTGATCCTACTGGCCTGTGGGTCCAGCACCTCCTTGGGGTCCTTGGGCAAAGACATGAACTTGGACGGCTTGAGGCTAATTTTGGATTCACAGAGCACTGGAAAATCTAGAAAGTCAAAGTCAAGGGGGTGGCAGGAGGCTGGGGAGCTCACATAGTCAATGATGTACATCTTGCCGTCAGCTGACAGTGAGGAGCTGTCGCTGGAGGGGGCCTTGGCGGGAGAGGATGAAGGCCCTGCAGCCGGCGACGGGCTGCTGCCGCTGCTTGGTGAGGGGCTCGAGGAGCTCCCAGACCCAGATGAGCCTGAGGAGGAAGACGGCGCTGACGCTGAGTAGCTCGTGGTGTTGCCACTGCCTCCCTGCAGCCGCCAGCAAAGCCCCACAATCAGTACTGTTTCAGGGCTAAACACGCTAAGAGGTCAGCAAAAATCACAAGAAAGATGCTGCCGGGGGTGTTACTGACAAGTGTTGTTCAGAAGGGAGCAAAAGGCGCACCGAGCCGCCGACAGCGGAGAACTGCTTGGCGCCGTCGCCGCCCTTGGCAGAGGTGATGGTGTCCTCAATGGTCTCGCCCGTAACGGAGGTCACACGGATGGGCATGGGGAAGCTGCTCTGCCAGGGCCCGTGGGTATTGTAGTAGGGCCACTGGTTGTTCACCGTGCGCTTGAGCGGCAACCACTCCCCGTTCAGCTTCACCTCCACCCCCGCGATGGGCACCCTGCCGCAAGCATGCATGATGACTCAGCAACTTGCGCATTTGCCGGGCACATTTAGACCCCATCACAGGATCATGACTATGCAAGCACGCGCACGACTGGGCCATTCATACACTCGCCCCCAATATCAGCTCAACACAGAGACTGCCGCCCGTTTACGTCCACATCACCACAGAGCAGTCACATCAGCAAAGGCACAACTCTGCACTGGACCACTCGATATGCTGACTTCTATGTGGTGCTCTATTTGGTGGCAACACTACCTGCTCAAGCTGAGAAGTATCTTGCTGGGTGGAAGTACAGCAAAGATGGCCAGGTAGCACACCTGGTGTTGGAGACGACAAGGGAGAACCAGTAGTAGGAGCTGACAACGATGTCATAGCGCAGGGGGGTGTCGGCAACGTTGCAGGGCACCGCGTACCACTCTACCTTCCAGCGGCCGTCGCCCCTCGAGTTCATGTCGATGTCGCCGAAGGCGCACTCGGGGCACCTGCGCTCAGCACGGCTGCATATCAGCATCCCTGAGACTCCAAAGCAGCCAGTGGTGCACAGGTGCATGCAGGCCGAAGGAGCGGGCCAACAAATACACGAGACAGGCAGTGGTGCACAGATGCATGCATGCTCGGGGTGCAGGCCAGACCAAGCAGCAGACGCTGTAGTGAAGACGTGAAGCACCTGTTGTTGACAAAGCCGGTCTTCCATTCGGTGGTGCTGGGTGGTGTGGTGCCGAGGCCGGCGCCGGTGCCTCTGAACTTGATGCAGAGCCCACAGCCGTTGCCATTCTCGAACTGGGCATCGTTCAGCGCAATTGTCATGTCAGTGCCGCTGCTCCAGGGCAGCTTCACTGTATTGGCAAAGTTCTCGTTGTAGCTGCAGGTCCCTTGTGCATCCTGCCCGTCCTGCTGCCCATAGAACGTGCCCTGCGCAGACCAGATCTGCCTGATGAGTTCTGGTGTAAAGCCCTGGTGGGTGAAGGCCAAATGCACGCCGGCACAAGCAGGCGCTGCAGCCCCATAGGCTACATAAACATGGGATCTGATGATCTCCCATGTGCGACAAGCTGTATCTTGCCTCTCAGCGGAGACGCCTCTTCTCTAAAAGATTCAATTGCAGGCTCACAAACATCTGCTCAGGCTGCGGGACGAAGACTCACCTCTCCCTTCTGTAGGCTGTCCTTATTCGACACGCTGGACCATGAAAACTCAGCTGTCGCCAATGGAGCGCTGATTGCTGTGACCACAAAGGCGATGAGGGCGCCGAAAGGAGTCATGGATTCCGAGCTTCGCGACAAAGATCAAGACCTCTGATGGTTCCTGCGACACGCAAGTATATGAATGTCACATACAAAATTGCAGGGATGGCAACACACTGCTGAGAGGGGCCCTCAGCACGAGTTCCGGCTTCACCCTAATCCTAGCTACTCGATGCACCAGCCCCACAAGACACTTTTCGACAAACTTAAAACGAAGCCTCCCGATATGCTCTACGCAGCTGATACTGAGTCCATCTAAGGGGCCAACCACTGACGCAGCCCCTCACGCCGTCCCAGCCTAAAAAGCAATCGCCGCCAGTTCCGGCTTGCACGAACTGGACTGCCGACACCCCGTATTGCCCGGACCTGTCCTTAGGATGAACAAAGCTTGATGTCGACCCACAAAAATGCCACAAAACAGAGAGCCGTAAGATTTGGGGCGTCGTACACCGAAGTCACAGCCCTGAAGATGGTGTGCACAGAGTCCCGACGCGCCAAAACCAGAGGGACACAGGGAATCGCAGCGAGGCGAGCACAGGTCGGCAATCGAGTTGTTCGGCAATCTTCTAAAAGCTGCACCAGGCTTGCGTCTCAAGACGCTCCACTCGCCCAGAAAACTTTAGCAAGATGTGTGGAGGAGCGACGCATCAAAGCTGCCGGAACGGGCAGCTCTTTTGGAGCCTGGCTGCTCACCGTCTGATGCAGGCTGCGGCGCTGGATGCGAACTTTATCGCAGCACTGGAACAAATTTCCACCCGCCGCTCACTGCAGGCGTTTCTTGGCAGAAGAGCACGGGCACTGCGACGTCCCCTTCGCAACTCCTTGCTTTTGCACGCAGCGATTGTGGCCGTGAGCAACACCGACTGCAGAGTGCAGAGCAACGAAGTTCTTAAGTTGGAGTGGGCAGTGAAGAGGAGATCAGGCGTGAAATGAATGGTCAATGTAAAGGCGTGCCCGCGAGTGCCTCCATCCGGAAGACAATCAGGGAACGCCACAAGTGCCGAACCTGTTCCAGAGTCTGTCGGGGGGTCCCTTGAATTTTCCCAGTCTGACAAAACGAGGCGGGGGGTCTCGCAGCTTCCGGATAGCGCCCGGCAATTCATTGGCGAAAGCATGCATCTTGGCGGGAGGTCTACAGGGCATAGGCGCCCCACTTAATGCAGCCTGTTCGACCCCTCAATTCAGCTCATGCCAGACAACTGGACATCTGCCCATGGCCATGTGGCTGCAGCTGATCAGTCATGACTGGATCTCCAAATGGATCAACATGATGGACAAACGTTGCAATTGCTTGGTCAAGTTGAAGCTCCGCTCGGCGAATCGGTGTCACACGGTCACGGTGGAGCTTTACACGTCTGCACATAAATTTCATATGATCATTCACAGTTTGCATGCAGATCACTTTGGTGTTTCATTAGTCTCATTGAACAGTGTGAACAGCAAGGAGCATGCACATGCGCGCCAGCGCTGCAGCTGGGATTAGAAACCATTCAGCCTGAGGCCGCCAATCTCACAATGGCCGTCCCTGTCAGAGCAGGCAAGCCTGCTCACAGTGAGCTTCAAATGGAAGCATTCAATTAACATTGAGGGCGCTCACTGGGGAGTCAACTATTCTCAGTCAGATCTGAGGCTTAAGGCCTGCACAGGCTGCACTTCACAGTGGGAAAGACAAACCCATGCAGTGCTACCCCAGCTTTGCATTTGGTTTCTGAACAACGTCAACCTTGCAGGCAGCGCTGCAATCTGGCAGGCATGTTAGGGCAGACCACTGTGGTCAAAATTGCAGTGTGCATCCACTGGCTCCAGGTTGCAGCCGCCAAGGGCAACCTACACTGTTCTCAGCAGTGGCTGGCAGCGATTCTGCAGCAGATGGCATCTGCAACGCTCCCCACCTCCAATTCTGGCGGAGCAATCTTGTAGATCTGCGCATTGCATTATAATGAGCACCCCTTCCTTCTTGAATGAGACACAGAGGAACCAGTGCATGAGTGCAAAGCATCACTGTGGTAGCCTCACCTTCTTCACTGTAGCCATGTCTGCCAGGCTGGACAGAGCGTCCAGGTCGACAGGATCTCCTTCTACAATGCTCTGGACCCTTTCTGCCTGCTCGACATGTCAGCCAAGACTCCATTATTAGCAGATGACCCTCCATGGCAATCATTCAAAGTCACTTGCGCAAACCACTTCTACATTTGATTTGATAAATTGGAAGCCGGGCGCACATCAGCATCGCCTGTGTGAAAGGAGGCCACAAGGATGCTCTCGCTCTCTTCTGAAATGCCAAAGCGCTGCAGTGACTGACCGACCTGCAGAACACAACCAGCTCTGCATTTCTTTTCGCCTTGACATCAAATTTCACTCTCGCCACGAGAGACATACATCAATGTACCGGGGTGGCTGCGTCTGGGGGCTGGAAAACTGAGCGCACATGTTTGGACCCGGACAAGTTGTATACAAGCTCTGCGTGCAACGATCGCGTGCGCAACGAGCCTCGCACGTGTGCCGCCAAGGCCTTCTGTGCTGCTGTGTGGACTATGAGGAGGTCTGGCACCTGCAGAAGCAATGCTTCAGGTGGCTGTCACTGCAAGTATTTGTGCTAAAAGCACCTCGGGCATATTCTTTTCAATCCACTTACCACACTGGCATTGATGAATGCGAGCTCCGGCTCCAGAGATCCAGCTACAAGCTGTTGCTGAATGTCCCTGTGTGCAGACACTCTTTCAGAGGGCAGACTATTTCAGGCTCGATGCTCAAACCAAACACAAGGATCCAGCAAGCTTTTTTGGACATAGAGGAATCACTTTGAGAGGCGCACTTTGCATTTTTCACGTTTGTAAACAACCAGACAGTGAGCTTCTGTCCTTCGTTGTTTACGAGAGGAAAGCTTATTTGTTTGGCAGCATCAGGCATGTCCGACGCCTAAATATATAAGACGGTAGCGAAAGAACTCAATAATAATTCCAATCAAAAAATCTATGCCTCCTATGAATGGATCTGGGCGTCAGATCGCCAGGAGCACAAAGACAATTTTTTGTGCACAGCAATTTTATGATTGTAGAGAGTGTTCGACAAATCGGCTATCCCTAGAGATGTGTCGGCATGTCACAGTCTGGGATCCTGAAGAGTGCTCAATGAGCACTGCTCATGCAGCGAGTCATGGCCTGATCTATCACGTCATGAGCGCGTATGACGTCAGGTTTTGAAAGGAAGGGAAGAGGGAAGAAAAAATTTGCTTTTGGAAAGGAAAATGTAATAAGGTTTGGTCAACATCTATAAGCCGGGCCATAGCACTGCACAGTGTCACACAGCCCAGCTGGCTCCAAGCAGCTGCAGCTGAACAGAAAATATATTGATACTGTTCTCTGACACAGGTGAATGGCGCTTGTGACAGCACTGGAGGCAATAAGCAAGTACCTATGACAACTTTCCATGCAGATTCCTATATGCTCAATTCACAATAGATGCAAAGTGATCTTGCACTTCATTCTATGCCTCGGGGCTGATCTATTGACGTCAACATAATTCTGAAAGGAGGCATCCGATTCAATCAAGAAGTTCTGATGATCAGATTAACTACAGTCCAATTCAATCCAATTCCTGTGATCACACGGTCGATCACGTCATGTCCTGAACATAGGCATGGAGCTGCCATTAGCTCGCACTGCCCAAAGACACTTGGCATGCATGCCTCTGATGAAAATAATCATGTCTCCGCTCAGACAAGGAAGAACTCAATGCTGCTCTTAGCACAGGAGCCAGCTCTAGGTCCCACAGGACATCACTCAGGAAACAACGCACATCTGCACCCAATACGGGAAGACTGTACAAATGCCAACAACACGCAATCCTGTCACGCTCAGTCTCAAGAGGCAAACTTTAACAAACGGCACCATGCACAGCAAAGTCACAATGTCTGCGTTTCAACAATGCTATACACGAGTGCAACAATCTCTTCATTCCAAAGTGGGATTCTAAGTGCTCGCTGTTCTAATGCTGTTCGGCATGGAGAATCATGTCAAGACCTGTAATCCTAAGACATCCGCCCCCGCTACCTCAGTAGGGTGTTCCAGATACTTGTGTCACGAATTGCTCCTCATCAGAGGCCCATGCTGTAAAGGAACTCCACAATTCCTGGGCCCAGCATGGATTGTCAGGAGTCGTCAACGTCTGCGAGCATCCAAGCGGATCTGAGGCCGGGAGTTCAAGCCCCTGGTCCTCAGCTCTCCCAGGGCACCCTCAAGACAGCGCTTGAGGTCTGCATAGCTCACCACCAGGAGACTGGCTTCGTCCCGGCTCATCAGCGTGATCTGCTCAGCACAGCAACATCTCAGAGTGTTGTTTGCCTTGGAAGCTGACAAATTTATGACACACGCAGTCCTCGTGGGTTTCTGGCCTCCAATTCTCCTTGCAATCATGCTGAGAGCTCCATGCACTTAAATTGGCCTGCACAAGGAAGTCCTGATTTGCCACCTAATCTCACGGGCACCTCCTGCTTCTATGAGTGAGTGGTCTCTGACTTACTGATTAAATCATATATGGCAAAAGGAGAAAGAGTGGCACAGGACGAGTACCTTTTCGGGCACGCCGGCATCCAGTTTGTTGAGGCACTCGACCACGTGACCCCAGTCCAGCATGGGCGAGCCGTCCTCTCGCACTTGGTGCAGCACAAAGTCCCGGAACAGCTTCAGCAGGTACCGATCCCCTGTATACCCATGTCATACGCACAATCACCATCGCATCACCACCCCCGGCAGCACTATATAGGTGTCAGCTCAGCTATGCACAGCACAAGGAGCTGAGACAGTTACAGAACTAGAGATCAGGAGAGTATGACAGCAGGACTCCTCTGTCCAGGACAGCATGGAGGAAGCATACCTGTCTCCGCCCACTGGGGGTCACTGTCGCTGTCGGGCCGCTCCAGCACAGAGCTCAGGCGCACCAGCACGCGCAGCAGCCGTCCGTCCTCCGCGCCCTTCCACACCTGCACCGGTCCACTAGCTCTTTGCACATGCTACCACAGTCTCCCAGACAGCACTGGTCCAGCACTTGCCGTAAGTCACTTATAGCACAGTATGTTCGTGATATGCTCTGAAAGGGTGGTACTCAATTTGCACCTCGATTATATGGGTACCTGCCAAACATGCAAAGCATGCTGCATCAGGGTGTGTCAAAGGCCAATGTCATGTCTCAGGGGGCGTGCCTGCATGGCGGCGGCCTCGGCTGCCAGCTGATGCCGGTCCACCTCGGCCACCAGCTGCTCGCTCATCACAGCCGCCACCTGCAGGCGATACGACTCAACAATTATACAGTTGTTAAAGTTTAAATCATGCTCTTCATCAGCATCAGCCTCACTTCTCGCACATGACATTGCACTGCTTTGCGCAAGGCGATGGCAAACAGTTGCTTGAGCTGCCACATACAGTTGCGCTACAGCTCTCAAGTTGCTCAAGCTGGTGAAGAACTCTAGAGGTTGCAAGGGTGATGATGCCGCCAGTTCAAGCACAAGGAGCAAGGGCTGGGCACCTGCTGCCAGGAGGCGAAGGAGCTGCCCTGGGAGGAAGCAAGGAGGGCAGAAATGGTGCGAGTGAGGCCCTGTGAGAAGCCGGCCGCCACGTAGTCCAGGCTGGGGGGCGCCCCTGCGCAGGCCAGCACCAGCAGCAGCCGCCCCACCGCCGTCAGGTCCTCCCGCTGCAGCGCATGCAGCTCCTCGCGGCTGCTTATCTCCCCCGCCATCACGTCCGCCACCCCCAGCGAACCTGTGCACCATGACTTACTCAAATCATTCCCTTTAGTTCACTCCTCTTACGAGCACGTGACGCTGGTAGCACCTTCAAACTTAAAGATGCAGAGCCCTCTTCCTACATACAGATAAATAAATTTCCTGCAGTAAATTGGCCATGCAACCCACTAAGCCGCATTGCAATGCAATGGGGGCAAGATCAAAAGGTGATATCACAGCCTCATCTGCCCGCCAAGCAAAAGAAAAATACTGAGGCCATTTCCACATACACACCATGTTTTTTCGGGAAACTGTTTATGACCAAGGAATACAGCTCACCAACTCGGATGCGGCCAGGACTTGTAAGGAGGACTTTGGAGGGCAGCAGGGATGCGGGTCGCAGGAGCAGGCCGGAGCCATGCGCCGTCCTCAGGGCAGAGATCAGCTGCACAAGATAGCTCCACAACTGCTCCTCTGTGGGAGGAGCACTGCGAGCCATTGCTGCAAGGGCAGAACCTCCATCAGCTCAGCATATGACAACCTGCCAAAGTCATCATGAGTCTGGCTCAACTTACAAAGCAGATGCTGTTGCCAGATTGAGGCCCAACAAGGTAATCTGACTGCTTCAGAAGAGGAACAAACCTGAGGTGGGTTGCAAATGGGCCTGATCAAGCGTGACAGCTGTAGGATGAAATGCATGCGCAAAGACGAGCGCAGCTCCTCCTTCTAGCTCGCCAGTGATGAATGAAGCACGGGGAACATTCAGGTTTGGATGGCTGCTCAGCAGCGTCCAGCTCTGCACCACCTCCTGTGCTGAAGTGGCAAGCTCGGGGCTGGGAGGAACCTGCACATTCACATTCTTTGGTATTCAGAAGACACCTGTGTCACAGTGGGCAACCACTTGGCTGCAGATTGTTCTTTTGTTGAATTTCATGTGTTCTTGTGTGTACAGATTCATTGGTGGGAAGATGACCATGCCTGTCTGCTGTCAAGGCGGCGCAGAGTGTACGGCTGGCCATCTCTGCTGCTGACACCTTTCAGGACGATGGTGGGAATGCCGAATGCCTGGGATGGCTGTTCGCGCGCTGCTGCAATGTCTTCCAAGGGATACAATGAATGGTATTGCTGCACCATCTCAGGAAGTCCCCAGTCTGGCTCCCCAGAGTTCACCTGCACAGCACAGAATCTGCTCAAGTCTGGCTGTTGGGACGACTTGAAACGACCTGAAAATAGGCTCCCCGTGAAGCTTGAGTACGCATAAGCAGGGACTGAATGGCCACCCACCTGCTGCAGTGTCATGTATGAGCGCTGGCGCTCGTCCGTCCTGAGGCGATCAGCAAAGTAGCCAGCCGCCGCAGATGACTTGCTCAGCTCAATGCCATGCGGTGTGAGAGACACTGAACCCTGCGCCCCTGCGCCCTGTGGCATGCCGCCCTGCATTCCTGCTTGCCCCAGGCACACGCATGTCAAGAGGTTTTGTGCTGCATTCACTTGCTGCACTGCAGTAGCCCAAGCATCCAATTAGCGCATATGATGGGATTCGAGATCTACATCATCTGCAGATTCTATTTGACACTGTGTCATCTACAAGGATGCAAATTCAATCATCGGGTGCGGAAAGCCTTTACCTACTCCAGGACCACCTCTCCTGCCTCGGCCCCTGCCGGAAACATCCGGGCCGACCCGGCCGCGCCCCAGAGCGGCAGCGCCTCGACCCGGCACGCCTGGCGCCTGGGCCATGCCGCGACCCTTGTTCGGGGACGGTGCATATCCCTGGCTGTAACCAGAACCATACGGCCTGCGTGCAACACACGGCAGCATTTCCTCAAGAGGTTCAGGCAAGCATCATCGCTAAGCTAATGTCACTTGCTCTGACCCTGAATTCCACTGCTTTGACCTTTAGGCAATGCATGCAAGAGCATGACAGTCACCTGGATGGAGATGTTGGCGCCACTGCACTGGCGCCAGAAGGTGCACTCTCCATCTTTGTCCCCGGCGCTGCACCATCTGTTCCACTAAAGCCAGTGCTCTTCCATGGAGCCCTGCTGCTCAGCGCCTGCCAAGTGACACAAGGCTCACTGCAGAGAAGATCGAGCAAGCCTATTCGCTTGTGGCTAGGCAATATGGCCCTACATTTAATTGCGATCGAACTTCAATAAAAAGGGAGTACTTGTGCAAGTTCTCCTGGTGTGTGGGCTGTCATGCCCAGGAGATCATCCCCATCTGGCAGCATGAGATCATTCCTGCTTGAGCTCCGGACTGCATGGCCGTTGGCAGCCTTGCTCTTTGGGGAGTTGAAGGACTCTGGAGGCACGGCACAATGCAGCATAATGTCAATTGCACAGCTTTCGGTTGCAGTCGTAAATCAAGACAATGACAGCATACTTTGAAACCAAGTAAATCCCACTGGGAGAAAAGCATCGCACCAGCCTTGGGAACAAAAGGTGCAGCAGCAGAAGACATGGATGCAAGACGGTTTGCATTTGTGATGTTGCTGCTGGAGCTGCTTGGCACAAACACCGCAGCTGATGCTGCGCTTGCGGACAACTGCGAGCTTGGTCCTGCACAAGCATGGGGAAAGGATATCAGCAGCAATATCGGCATTAGCAGGGATTCTCAAAATGTGCTGCATCATCCAAATTCTCCTTAGAAGCTCATTTCCTCCCAATCGTTATGATTCCACTCCAGAAAACTTGTGATTCCACTCCAGAAAACTGATGCAAGCACAGTAGGTGCTCACCAGACCGAGCAGTGCCGCTGTCATTCTGAATCCCAGCGCTAAAGTATGCTGGAACAAATGGAGCGGCGTTGACATTGGACGACAGTCTCAGGCCAGGGCGCTGCTCCTGACTGCCCTTGGGAACGAATGGTGGGGCATTCAAGGTAAGCCCACCTCCTCTAGTTTGTGCGTCCACACCGGCATCAGGCTTGGTGCGAGCACCTTGTGCATCAGACATATGAAGGCTTCAATTCCCACTAATTAGATGCGACATCGTCGTTCCATGAGGAAATTCTGGTACTGTGCCCTTGTCAGCGACCAGGACGTGTTATGGACTGCCCTCATGCACCTCCGAAATGCCCTTCCGGAAGTGGGATTGTTTGTGCAGATCCAAAGGTCCTCGTTGTGTCTGGAATGAATGGGGTGTCAAATGATGGCAGACCCAGCGAGCAATGCAGAAGGAGCTGAAGGGCCAAAAAGACAGCGTTTGGAAATCCCATCAGTGTCATTGCTAGGTACCTCTTGCTTCTTTATTCAATTCACGGATAGATCTCAATGTATAATCACTTGCCATCTTTCAAGGGTTGTCTGGATTACTGCCTGAATCTTCTGCACTTATAGTGCATTATTTAACACGAGCATCTCCCGTCCAGTTGTGTCTCTCTCTGCTGCTGGAAGTTTGATGCTGAAATTATCAATCCAAGAGTTGCAACAAGCAAAGCCTCTGCCTCTGCCTCTGCCAGGCTGGCAGATTCCACTCCAATAATAATACGTTTGGTGTTGTGCAGAGCGAAAGCTGTGCTTTGGTGAGGACAAGAGCAGACCTCTGCCAAGCTCTGGACCCCTCTTGCCGCCCAGCAGTGTCCTTAAAAGAGTCAAGGCCTTCCTGCCGTCCATGCAGCAGGCCAATGAGCAGCTGGCGCATGCCCTTGCGAGTGAGCCTGAAGGGCTGGACATCGAGAACGTGGAGGAGGGACGCCCCCACATTGAGATGGATCTTGCCTGTGGGGTTTTGGACCTCAAGGATGAGCAGGCAGTCTCACTGGCTGAAAGGTCCCTGAGGGATGGTCGGCCTGCCAAAGAGTTGCCTCCAGGCAGCCCTGATGCAAGCAGCAGCAGCGATGATGAGGATGATGAGGGTGTGGAAGGGGATGGAGAACCAATGAGCATGGAAGGGGAAGCAGCATCTGGGATTGCCGATGTCATCGACGGACAGCAGAAAGGCAGTCAGGGGCAGAAAGGCAGTCAGGGAGGTGGGCACAAGGGCCGGAGGCGAGCAGGAATTGTGGAGCTGCATGCAGAGAAGGAGAAGGCGCAAGACACTGCGGTGACATAGCAGTAAAGTCTCCTGTTAAGCCTCTGATGCTCACTGACAAAGCCTGTTTGCAGCATTGCCCGGGCATGTACTGCATGCCCAACAGTGACATCTTGCATTTCATAATGGTTCAGTTGCTGTTGAGCTCTTTGAGTGATCAGAAGGTTGCAGCCGCTATGCACCAGAAAGAAAAGGTGCCCTTAGGATATTGCAACAACAATTGGGACGATCGTGGTCATGATGTGCATGTGCAATGTCATGATGGAGACTTGATGCAACAACTGGAGCATTTTTCTGGCGTTTTTGTTGTTGTTAATGTGAACACTAAAAGTACTGCACATGATGCAGCACACATGTAAGTCATGCAGGTGATCTTTGAAGTGGTCTTATCACCATCTTGGATGATCATTGCCATAATCATGGCCACATCATGCACACACATGCGCCACCCTCAGTGACACCAGTGACACAGGTACCTTAACCCATCAGCAACCTATAGTGTTTACCTTTAAACGACATCATACAATGCAGCGATGTTCTCAGCAATAGACAGCTATGACTTTTCTCCTGTCTTGCATGCAGCATATCTTCTGCCAGACCTGTGCAATACTTCCATATGAGTGAGCAACAGACCAAGCAATTGGAAGTGTTCAAGACCCCCCACTGCTATGGTTGCGCAGGTATCTGCTTTGCAACAGCTGCTTGCACAGCCATTACTCAAATATGTTGTGAAGGCAGCAGACGTGGTACGTACATCCACGTTGGATGTACATGTGCTGCAGCTGCAGATGTAATGTGACCGTCTGTGACAGGCCCATGGGGCCCAGTGCATGAACACATCTCAACCATGCATGTCATCTCCACTCCTTAAATAGGCACCGCCGCAATGTCATGCTGCTCTTTTCCTCCTGAGCAGACGGCATATTTTGATGGACATTCTATTATCAGCGATCTACTCGGAATATTTATTGGAGCATGCTGTCCGATAAGGGTTTCTTATCTTCTGGTGGGCAGCTGCAGCGGTCGACGCTTATTATGCAAGAGTGAAGACTTCTGCCAGTCGTCTCGTGAAGTCTCTCGTTCATTTCTATTAACATCCGGTGACACCCTGCTGCTAATATCCAACTTGTGCATTCTGCCAAATCGTGCCGCGTTCCAATGTGGCGAAGGCTTTTATCATTCCTGCCAAGTCGGCAATTCTGTTCGAGCTGCTTTTCGATGACCAGAAACTTACCTTCTGGTCTGGGCAACTTGCTTGATATCCCCCAGTGGAGGAGCGTTCTCTATGACAGCGTAGGTGCCGTTGAAAGGGAGTGGCGATCGAGTCAGACAATTCGTTGTCACAGCTTCGTCACAAACTTGGCAGCGCAGCTCTACTAGAGCTGCTTCAAATGTGTCCTCGTCTTCAATGGAAGCACTGCTGTGCAGATCACCCCTTGCATTCATCCTGCCAAGGATTCGTGACAGGACGATATTTAACCTGGCAGGAGCAAGTACAGCAGCCGTTCTAACACGGAGGCATGCGCAAATGAGATATCAGCACCAGGCAATGGAAAAGCCAGTGCCTGGGTTGGACGACCTTCCAATCATGGACCAGCACTGTGAAGTCAATCCTGGTATGCCCTCACGAGCTTGGCACCTGTGCAAAGCAGAATTCTGCACCAGCCAATCGATTGTACATGTCATCTACATCTAGTCCTCAAATCAATTAGCCTGATGGCCATGGATTGACTGCGCATGCTTGATGCGTACATACCTGAAGTCAAAGTACAACAGCAATAAAGCATATACTAGTCCAGTATGTTGCATGTCTTCACCTTATGCTGGATGCTATGCAGGGCCACTGACCTCCTCATCCGGAGCACGCGTTCCACATTACAGGCAGAAGCACAAGAATGCAGCAAAATCAAGATTTGGTCCGCCAGTCAGTGCAGCACCCACAGACGACAGGAAGGGGGGTGCAACTTTCGATTGCATGGATCGAAGCCTCACAGACCTCTTGCAGCCACCGGAGAGCAGATCCAGAACCAAACACAGCGCCAAAGCAGTCAAGTCTGAGAAGCATTTAGGGACCAGGCGCAAGCCCATAGCAACAAGCAATCAGCCGCAGCCCAGCGTGAGCAAGGCGTGGACTTCCAAGCCTGTGTTCAAACCATTCAGCCTTCCATCAGCTCGCAAGGAGAACAGCCAGGTAGCGCTGGAAGCATTTGATCCGGCACTGCCAGGTGCTACCCGATCTTACAGCCAGGGATGCAGCAGATTGCGGCCTCCGTCTGTGGAAGGCGCGGTTGCGCAGGGTCTCCGGCAGAAGGAGTACCTGTCTCGAGACGCACTGCACAGCCTGCTGATGCAGCTGCCCAATACCCCCGCCTCGGAGCCTGAGACATCTGCCACCGCCGCTCAAACGGGTTGGCAATACTACCTCCCAGACCGTGACCCTTGTTGCCTTCTTGGGAAACACTGTGTCAGCCATGCAATACAGTGCAAGCTAGATCAAGGACGGCTCTTTGATGGGCACACGAGTGGCAAGGTATTTGCACTGCGTGATGCTATGTCCCAGTATGATTTTGCATCATGCATGACTTGTCTTGCGTTGTTGCATGCAGCGGACGGCTCAAGGGACATGGCATCAGGTGAGTCAGACAGTGACACTGACGGCAAGTCCTCTTCCAGCAGCACGTCAGCCAAGTCAGGATTAGACAGCAGTACCAGCAGCCACTCGAGCGATTCGACGACTCAGAGCACCAGCAGCGAGTCATCCTCCAACAGTGACTCAATTGACTTGTCAGATGAGAGCATCGCTGAGGTCCCCTCCCCGCCCAAGCAGCTGGTGGTTGCCAAGATCCCTTCTGCAGAGCCACAGTCTGTGCCAGTGCCCACGCATGAGCAGCAGATCTGGAAGACCGCCGCTGAACACGAGCATGCATGCTTGGGGCGCACAGCACAGGTGGATGGCAAAGCTGCAGGCGAAGCTGTCACCAGCAAGCTCCCATCGCAAGCAGATCCTGTGTCCCAGGCAGTTGAAAGTGAGGCAGGCTCAGAAGAAGCAGATAGCGGAACAGAGCCAGTGCCACACTTGGCCACATGCCGCTGGATGGTGGGCGAGTATGCCTTGCAAGCGCCTGGGGCTTTGAATGGGAGCCAGCAGGATGCGCCAGGGCTAGCACTGCCGGCAGGCGCTGTGCATGGAGTACCCGAGGAGCAGTGCGGCACAGGAGGCATTGACAGCTCTCACAGGGAGGCACTTCTGAGAGGAGAGGACCTGCCGCTGATAGCAGAGCACATGAGCAGTGCTGCTTCCGGTGGTTTCTCTTCAGAAGTCCAGGAGCAGCCATGCGCGGAAGATCTCGTGCCCCCAGATGCAGCCAAGACAGAGTCCGACGAAGTGTCGGCCTTCATCGAAGAGTGCCTGCGAGCCTGCGAAACAAAGCAGGTGGCAGGACAGTCGTCACAGCAGCCTCAGAGCGCATCTCAGCGAGAGAAGCCTCGTGCCCTTGTGGTTCAGCAGCAGTGCAAGCCCAGCATCCGGGCAGCAGCAGCAGAAGAGAGCAAAGGCTGCCGCCTGGCAGGGCAGCAAGGATACCTGTTCATGCAGCACGAGCCATTCGAGAGCCTGGAGGAGGGCGTGCAGTGGGTGCTGGGAGAGCTCGTCAAGACAAAGCTGCTGTACCCCAACAGCCTCACTGAGACATGCATGACAGCGCTGGCTGCGCTGAGCAAGCCAGAGCAACAGGAGCAGGTCAGACATCAAGGATGCTTGTCAGACGCATGACAATAGCTGCTTAATGGATGTTCCCTTGTTGAACCGGGGAGGGAAAATAGCGATTCTGAAGGGGTGCCACTTTGTGCAGGTGATTTCCCTCCTGTACAACGCGCTCCTACAGAAAAGCCTCACCATGAGCGCCAGTGAATTTCTGGAGAGCAAGATCAGCACGCTGCCCATGCTGCCCTTTTGCACAATGTTCCCAAGCGTACAGGTACGGCACAAATAGTCAGCGCTGTGGTGTGCATGCATTTCCTTTCCAGCTTGTTTCTTCTCTCTGTACTGCCAAGCTGTGCAAGGCTGCAGCTGACATATTCCGCCATGCAGTGCCTCGCAAAGCTTGCCATGGAGGGCGCTGCAAAGGTCAGCACCATTTGTGGAGACCTGGACAGCGACTGCTGGTGGGCCCTTGCCAACTGCAGTGAGGCAGTGCAGTACGAGTTCTTCAAGGACCTGCACAACGCAGCCCTGAAATCCTGGACCATTCGAAGGCTCTCGAGCTGGGCCATGAACAGCATCAAGCGCCACATCAAAGTCCAGGAGAGGGCCGGCACTTCTGCAAAGCCATCCACAGAGTGCGCGCTTTCTTGCAGCTTGCTCAAATTGTAATGCTGTCCTGTTGAAGGCATGCGGCATGAAACTCCTCGTGTGTGCTTAATGTGGACTAATGATTAGATGAGGTGGTGCATTCTTGCACTGTGCAGCTTGTGCTGCGCTGTATGGTGTAGCCTGGAGATGTACTGCTTGTGCCTACTGTACATTTGTTCACGAGGATGTTTTTGGATGGATTGGTTCAGGGGTTGCGATGGAGTCCTGGGCCAGACTGCTGCCAGTGGCTCGTGGGGTGCTGCCCTGAACTCAGGACAGCCGCTGCCACAGCTCTGTGCACGGCAGCTGAACCCACTCAGCAGCCTCCACAGCCATGCAACGGCCACCACCCAAAATGGCGGCAGCCAATACAAACGCAAGAGCTCACACCAAGGCAAGCGGCACAGGAACTCGCCAGATGAACCAAACCATGCCAATGCGAAGAAAAGGAGATTCACCTGATCAATCCCAATCCAATATTGCAGATCTGGCAGTGAACGTTGACATGCTCCGTCAGGGCCCGGACATCAATTGTAAGCGGCTTTCGCACATGCACTACTCAATATGGGCAGTTGGGAGCCTAAACCCCCATGGCCGGCCGATGCGTGGCCGCACGCCCACTGGCACCGATTCTCAGAAATTACTTGTTTCATTCGGGCCACAAGCATGTGATAGCTCATGCTGTTCACATTGCAGCCTGCTGTGTGACATGCACACTATCTGTTCGATCCCAAGGCTATGGAGACTTATCAGAAGGCAGCCCACCCTTTCATGCATGTAAATTTGCTGATTTCACCCATTCGGCGGCGTTCTTGCATTTTGTCTCCTTCGTGTTCGTCCCCGCCTTGGCGCGAAGGGAATCGAGACGCGATCTTTCCCATTGAAACATATACAAGGAAGATTGCCTTTCGATCGACGGCGTAGTATCAGGACGCCAAAGAGGAATTTCACAGCGAGATACCTGGCAGCGCTGTGGAGCCTGCTCAGGGCGTCTTTACACTGAGGAGGAAGTCTTGAGGCCTGCAGGTTGAAAGGTATGTCTTCCCTTCATGAGACAGTTCTTATACATTAATCCAAATGCTGTGCTCTAGGGAACAGAATTTGAGTTGTTGGTTGAGTTGTCTCATCATCTCCTGACAGACATATGGGTGTTGGATGCTGCGGTTAAGGGGGCTTTAATCACAGAGCCACTGTGGGTGTCTTAAGATCAATTCTCAAACTGAAATATTTCTATCGAACAAGGAATGAACGGTCCAGACGTGATTAGCAAGTCTGGAAGTGCATGTTGCCAAGTTGTGAGTTGGGGACTGAACCCAAGATCTTATAGAGCTTTGCGTGTTTCACAGGAGGGCAAACAGGTATCTGGGCCAGACAGACGCCTCAGATCTGCTTTGCCTGCGATGAGGCAGCACCGCCAGGTTTGGATGCCTCCTGAATAAGGCTGTACTCCAACACTGCCAGCAGGGATCTAACATGAAGCCTTCACTGCCACTGCATTCGTTTTTCATGAGCAAGGGTGATACAAGGCGATGCAATCTGACATTTCCATGAGCCTGCTTTGACAAAATTGTATTCCCTCGCAGGCACTCCTGTGCCAGGCGCCTGCTGCTGCAGTACTCTTGGCAGCCTGTCTGCTGTGCGCGCCCCTCTTGTCCCTAGCAGCGGCACCAGCAACAGCACCACAGCCTGCCAAGTCCGGGGCGGAGCTGGAAAAGGCCATAGAGGCCAATGTGGAGGCGCAGGACTACCAGGAGGAGACAGTGCCAGTCAACGCTCAGGTCATCAAGGCTGAGCCAGCAGCATTGATCGCCAGCGGAACAGGGGACATCTCCACGACAGGTGCTTGTCCCCTGTGTGTCAGGCGAGGCAGAGCTCGTCATGCATGCAATGCATGCTGTCTTCTGTAGACCTTTTTGGCGCCCCTATGAAATGGGGTGTTGACTGTTTCCGCATGTGCGAGATGTGGAACGGTATGCATTAGCGTCTTTGTAGCTGCAACGTTTCATGAATGTGCCTAGGAAATGGTGGGTCATCTAGGCACACCCATGAAAAGCTGCAGGTGCAATAACATTCATGGGGGTTTATGTGTATGGGGCATGGCGTGTGAAGAGGCTGTGCCAATCGCAGGGCCCTGCCTGGAGGAGTTGGACCAGTGGTGTGCAGCTGTGAAGCCGGGCGAGGGCCGCCTGGCCAAGTGCATCACTGACCAGCTCGCGGACGAATCCAAGCCTGGCTATGCCGGCACAAAAACCAGCGAGCCGTGCAAGAAGGCGCTGACCTCGTTCAAGATCGAGCGCTCCGACAATATCAACCGCGACCTGCCGCTGGCCAAGGCCTGCAAGACGGACGCAGACAAGCTGTGTGCTGGCAACTTTGAGGTGGGGCAGCAGATACACAGCGCCTCTTTTTCACTGCGCACTCCTCTTTTTCCACTGCTCACTGCACATAAAGAGCCAGTATCATCCGACAGCGCATGCTGACCTGACCCGAAGACGAGCACAATGAATTTGTTGACAACAAAGCAGCAGAGGTGATTGGAATGGGTTCACATGTGCTCACAGATCTGTCTGTGTGCTCCAGCACTACAGCATTCTGGGGTGCTTGCGTGAGCAAGTGGAGGATCTGGGTGCGGCCTGCAAGGAGGAGGTCTTCAAGCGCCAGATGGAGGCCGCCAATGACTGGCGCACCGACAAGGAGCTCAAGGAAGCTTGCGATGTGGGTCTTTCCCCCTCACGCATGTCCTTCACTTGCCTGATGACAGGCGCACAAAGGCCGACTGGCTGTCTCAGCCCTGTTAAAGAACATTTCTTGTCCTGGTGTTCATGCTTTGACAGGCAAGGCATCCAGGGGTTGATTGCTGCTGGTGCTGAGCTGTTCATGGTGCCTGGCAGGCGGACGTCGTGAGCAACTGCAAGGATGCCAAGGCAGAGAGCGGGGAGGTGCAGGAGTGCCTGGCCAAGCACCGGCCGCTGCTGTCATGGGACTGCCAGGAGCAGCTGTTCCGCCAGGAGGTGGAGAACGCTGAGGATCTGCGCCTCTCCATCAAGCTCTTCCACGCCTGCCTCGCAGACAAGAAGACGGTGCGGCCCCTATTCGCCCCTCTTCTTCAATACAGTAGACAAAAAATTGGCCGCTGAGCTTTTCTACTTGTTTGTGTAGTTCTGCAGATACCAAAGTAGCTCTGTTTGAAGCAGCGTCATGTATGGGTACTTACGACTTGATTAAAGCAAAGAAAGGGCAAGGCTGAGCCCGGTGGGTGCTGGGGAGCAGTTCTGCGCGGACGTGCCTCCGGGCAATGCGCGCGCGAAGGAGTGCCTGGAGGACAACCGGGAGCAGCCCGGCTTCAGCCCTGCCTGCAAGGTGGAGGTGGAGAAGATGATGGAGGCGCGCGCCGCCGACTTCCGTCTCGACCCCAAGCTGCGCGTGCTCTGCGAAGAGGACATCCAGGTGCGCTGCTTTGCATTTCTTCCTGCATGACGTACCTGCCTGTCTGCCATGCACCCAATGTGGAGGTTTCCTGCCCTGTCAACGATGCATGGGTCAGCCTTACACCGATACCATGCTACACCGCTAAAAGGAGCAATAATCAGACATGGAGTGCCCCTGACATTTGTCATGTCATGTTGTGCAGCATGTGTGCGGCTTTGAGCGCGACTCCATGGACACTGTCGTGGGCTATGACGCTCGTGTCATCCAGTGCCTTCAGGACTACAGGTGCGGCCCAGACCTCCCAACCTTCCCATGCCCAGCCGGAGAGCGCCATGCATTCCTTGTCGTCAGATCACCATCACTTGTTTATATTGGCAAGGTGCACCGTATTTGTTGGACCACACCCTGTGTACTTTTGACAAAGTTCAGGACACAACTTCTACAGTAATCATGGCTAAGTCGCGTGTGTCTCCGCAGGGACGAGATCCAGTCGCCAGCATGCTCGGCGCGCGTGCAGAAGATAATGGAGTACGCGTCCAGCGACATCCGCTTCGACGTGCCCCTGGCCGAGGCCTGCTTCGAGGACCGCCAGGAGTTCTGCTCCAACGTGCCCCCCGGCTCCGCCCGCGTCATCCGCTGCCTGCAGGACAGGTGAGACTAGGCTGCGCTGCTTGCATCACACATGTCCTTTTCTTTCCCCCACAATGTCAGAATGGATATTAAGTTCTTGGCGGGAAGCCTCCTTCCCTGCTTTGACTCCAACATCTCAACTGGCGACCTCCCATCACGCATGCATGCTTCTTTGTCTTTCTCACGATGGTCACAGCTCAACCGCTTCTTATTAATGTCCCACCAAGCAGGTACATGCATGCTGAGGCATGCCCCCTCACATGGTGACTGGGCGCGGAGGATGCTGATGCGGTTGTGCCTGTGCGCGCAGGCGGCTGGAGCTGAGCTACGAGTGCAAGGCGACGCTGTTTGACCAGGAGGTGCGCATGGCGGAGAACATCGACTTCCAGTTCCCCATGAAGCAGGCCTGCAGCGCCGACATCGGGCGCTACTGCAAGGACGTGCAGCACGGCCACGCCAAGATCATCCGCTGCCTGGAGGAGAACATGGAGCAGCCCGCCTTCAACGCCACCTGCAAGGCCCAGGTCCAGAAGCATGCCGCCAACGCCGCCACCGACTACAGGCACGATGCCCACTTCGCCTGTTACTGCACATTCCACCATTTCCCTCCGCAAAAGCAGTAGCAACACTATATTGCATGCCTTGCCTCTGTCCTGCTGCAGGCGATGCATGCGAAGTGTTGGACCAGATTTGAAGAAGCAGGGTGGAGAGCATTAGCAACACTGATGTATAAGGAAAGCTTGGATGTATGAGGAAGGTCTTGGATTGGGGTGGCCGGGGCGTGAGGTGAGTCTGTCGGGGTGCACAGGCTGAACTACCGGCTGAGCATAGCGTGCCACGACACGATAATGGACAAGTGTGCCGACGCGTGCACGTCCACGTCCATCGACCAGCCCTGCGGCGGCACCGTGCTGCGCTGCCTCACCGAGAAGCTCGAGGAGGTCACCGACGCTGAGTGCAAGAAGGAGGTCTTCTACTTCGTCAAGATGGAGGTGATCTCTAATCTACTGCTTTTGCTACTTAGTCTGCCCAATCTAGAGGAGTACCAGAGAAAGGTGGGGCAATTGTGTTATGGCCTGCCCGAATGTAAATCGAGCTGCAAAAACGGGGCTGGGGAGCTTGAAAAGACAGCAAATTCCATTATGTAGAGAGTAGAGACTAGGGATTCTTAAGCAAACGCCCACGTGCGGCCCACTCTAGTTTGCTTCGATACACACACTGGTTTGATTGGCTGGACTGGACGATGTCAACACACACACTGGATAGCACTGGACCTGGTCACTACCCGGAATGCAGCTTCATTTGTTTCAGAGGAATCCATATTTTGTGGGGATCCTGATGCACAAAATGCGATCACAAGGCAGCAATATTGGCGGATCACCGTGGCGCTATGAGGTGCTTGCAGAATGCACCTGACAGTTTGGGGCCTGATTCGCAGGTGCGGGACTTCAGGAACGACATCATCCTGGCAGAGGCTTGCCACAGCGATGTGGAGACCTATTGCAAGGACACTCCAGCCGGTGAGCCTGCCGCAAAACACCTCCTGCGTGTCGTCACGAGTTTTGATGCAAGTGGTGTACGTTGGGCCTCTGTAGGGAGCGCGCTGCAGGCTGTGAACGTGCAGTCAACGTGTGCACAGGGGAGGGGAGGGTGCACACGTGCCTGCGGGAGAAGTACGACAAGCTGACGGACGCCTGCCGCAAGGAGGAGCTCAAGCTGGCCATCCTGCAGTCCCAAAACACCGAGCTCATGCCCAACCTGGCCGCCGCATGCAAGGTGCTGCTGCTCACAATGCACAAAATGCTGAAACGGCTGCAACCTTAAGCAGTGCATGGACCCTGACATGCTAGCATCTGCCAAGCTGGCACCTGCACTTCTAATCCACCGTTGCAGAACTCCATATCCATGGTGTGGGCTGACGGATATTTAGGATAGACTAGGGCCTCCAGGGACTAATCCCACAAACTACCACGGTTGCAATGCTGAGCACCATACGCACAGATGCAGAATTCAAACCGGCTCACTCCACAAAAGGACAGCAGGTCGGCACAAGGCATGGATCAGCTGAAAGGTTGTTCTACAATTTTGCGCCATCTGGCACCTTGTGCCAAATCTTGGGACAATTGAGGGGCCTGGGCGAGAAACGGAAAGAGAGGGAAAAGGGGAAGCTCTCACCCAATAACACGTGTGGGTGCGCCGTTGCAGGCGGAGCGCGCGGCGCATTGCCAGGGGGTGCGGCCGGGCAAGGCGCGCGTGTTCACGTGCCTCCTGTCGCACATCGAGTCGGCGGACTACAGCGCCGGCTGCCGCGACCAGCTGGCCGCCCAGCAGGCGCGCCGAGTCAAGGACTGGCGCCTCGACTACGACCTGCGCCAGGCCTGCAAGGACGACGTCCCCAAGGTCACACTCCCTGCATTTCACCTTTCACAATTCTTGGTAGACTTGCTTTTTTCATGATTCCAACACCCACGACCTCCAAAGCAATCTGTGGAAGACGCATGGTTCTGCAAAGGGAGGACTGTGCGTTTGCGTTCATGGTGAGGTGATGCGGTCAAGCATGCCAAGGGTGCACGTGCTACAGCGGGCCCGCCATCTCCGGGGTCCTGGCCGTGCGGGAGCACTGCTTTCTTGCAAATTGATCTTTAAATGCTTCCTTCGAGTCTGTTGGCGTCCAGGAAGGGCGCCATGTGGTAGGTTTCTTGGCAGCGTACACTAGCAAATGTCACTGAAGGGGCGTGTCATGGGTGCATCGGCAGGTATGCGCGGAAGCACGGTCGGAGGAGGACAAGGGCACGGGTGCCATCCTCAAGTGCCTGGTGTCCAAGGTGGACAGCCTGTCGTCCTCGTGCGCGCGCGAGACCGGCCGCGCCGCACGGTACGCGCTGCAGTTCTACCAGCCCAAGGCGCCTGTCACCGACATCTGCGATTCCGACATCGCCGCCCTCTGCCTCGGCTCCCAGGGCCTCGATCAGTTCGGCATCGGCCAGGTCCGCCCTCCTGTCATCATCTCTCTCTCAGCCTGTTTCTGTATCTCCCAGCTAATCTGGTGGCTGCCAGAGTATGGCCAGAGACTTCCACGTGAAGTCTACCCAACCCACCCACAGAAGAGGTCGTTCAGAGGGTGTAAATATGGTAGGCAGGGTGCCCTAAATGGTGGGCTGTGCAATGCAGGTGAGGGCGTGCCTGGCCAGCCAGATAGCCGTCGCCTTGCCACCAGAGGTCCAGGTGCCCAACGACAATAAGGTGCTTTTCTTCCCACATCCCTGGGGACCCATTCGCGTCTTCACACCCTGGCTTCACGTCTTGATCGTCCAGCATATGCAATTCTCGACTGGCATGCGCGTTCCTCAATTGACAGTTAGCACTGACTGGCGGCTGGGGCTGTGCAGGCAGTGAGGAGGCTGGCAGAGGTGCCTAAGGAGGCGGCCAAGCCGGTGTCCAAGCTGGCGCCGGCGTGCGACACGCTCGTGCGCTTGGCGGAGCCCGGCGACGTGTACGCGCACTACAACACGGCCATGAGCGCCGCCGCCATCTCCACCCAGATCAAGACCATTGAGCAGCGCCTGGGCCTCAAGGTGGGCACTGCTCTGCACCAGCCAGCTCCCCAATGTGCTGTCTAGCATCACAACACCACCCTCCCAGCAGCCTATTCAATAGAGCTGGGAAAGCTGTCGGCCTGCTCCCGTGCCTGCATGCGCTGGTGCTTCTTCTGGATGGCACATTGGCAGACATGGTGTCAGGCTGTCTTGCATTTTAGATTCCTTTGGGTGCCAGCAGACTAACAGGGCAACTTTTCAAAAACAATCAAGTGAATTCCTCAATGGCTACTACCGTACAAGTAGATGATTCTGGAGTACCAAAGTGGATACGCTGGGCCGTCATCAGTTGCCGTTACAGAGCTGTTTCTGACATTGCATGGGTTTGTGTGCGTGCAACAGGAGGGGACGTTGACGCCCAAGGAGGCGGGTGTGGGCTTTCTGACTCTGACGGGCTGGAGCGCTGTGCTGGGCATCATGGCGCTCATTGCGGTGTCCATCTTTGGGGCGGTGTACGGGTACTGGAAGTACAAGGGCTACGACAAGATGACCACCTACACGCGCGTGCAGAAGGGCGAGCCGGGGCCCAGCACCTGAAGGCCCCAAATTTCATTATTTGTGCAGTACTTGGAGGCCCCATATTACGTAATATGAGCATGCTCAGGTACCCGGATTGGCACGCATTTAAGGTGCTGAACGGCATCAACATAGTGCACCATGTTCCGCAGTTCTGATTCTGCAAAGAATCCGCAAGAGCCTTTGTCACATGTGTATTGTACCGATTCGGTCTATTTGCTTTGCCCATATATGATGTCGCATGGGTGTCCGGCACTGCGCAAGTGAGAGACTGTTCTGCTGAATGTTGGAGACTGAACGATTCGTCTCACAGAAAGGAATTGAAATAACACGACTCATGGTTTGACTTAGTAATAAATGCTTGATCAAATTTAAAACTGGTCAACGGCGATGCAGTGTGATGGAGAAAGGCATATCTACGATCAAATTATGGCATCATTATGATGCACAACATGCGGCAGCTTGAAGCTCATTAGCTTGATCATGATGAGATATTGATCAATATCTGCTCAGAAATCGTGAAATTGATTTCAAACCCCAGTGAAGTTGTCACACTTGCTTGCCCATTACGGTTGCTCTCCAGGCATCTAGAGGTCATCTAGTTCCTTGTGACCAGAGGAATACATTCAAGGAATTCCAGTAACCCAGAAAAGAAGGAACAGCTGACGTGGCAGTGATGTGGATCACGTGGCTGACGTGGACTGGGACAAAATGGAGTAAGAGTTCCCGCGATGCACTTGCTGGCACCAGACATCCACAGGCTATACATCCCTTGCTTGATTGACGGGTAACTGAGTCCGAGCAGCTCCTCGCTGACAAAGCGTTCAAAGATGAGACGCCCGACGCCTTCAAGAAGTACCTTATGCGCTCTGGCAGCAGCAAAATCAGGGAGCACAATGCGTTGAATCCGCCTTGGAAATGTTGCTTTTGCAAACCTGCTCTCGCACCCAGAGTGGAGTGTCTATGGGAAACGTGAAAGTCTGATTGTGCGATCAGCTCCTGGCGCTTTTGCTCAGGAAATGGCAGAGCCTGACCCAGCGACCGAAGCTCTCATAAGGCAGATCCATCGGGAAGTAAATGGGCTCACTCGCCCAAGGAGAACCGCACCAGGACCTCCAGGTACACGTTGTTGGAGTGTATTGATGAGTTCTCCAACTTTGCTGGGCAAGAAATCCAGCTGTCTATTTTTTCCCTGCAGTAGCACGGTATAAAAATTCAGAATCATAAATGATAATTTAGAATCATAACTGATAATTGCATCAAAGATACTTTCTCGGACAACTGAAGAGGGATGCAAATTAACTGAATACGAGGAGGCTGTTGTTGCCCAAGCGAGCACTGCATATCTCCAATGTTTGCTCTTCCAGGTCAGCCGAGAAGCGACGAGAAGGATAGGCCCAGGCCTTCTGGCACAGCAAGCAGACCCAATTCTTCTGGGGGAAGGCGTGAGCGAGAGCATGGAAGTGGCAGCCTGGGGGACCAGCAGCCGAGCAGCGACGGGCAGAAGCAACAACCCAGCCTAAAGCGCCCACGGAAGCAAGGTATGCGTCATTCCAGAGACTCCTTGATCCTTCAACCCCGCCTCTCCACACTGATCGTGCTCCATCTCTTGTCCTGTCCATTTACCAGGTGCGGCCGCCAAGATTGCAGACTATCGCCGAAGCGGCCTTTCTAAAGGGCCTGCCCTTGTCTGCTCGGACATTGTAAAGGCTCAGGTCGTTTGACAACATCCCAAGCAGTGGCTTGTGAATGCACGGGACTGTAAATTGGATCCAGCGTATTTGGTTGGCTCTCCGGATCTTGTGAAATATGCCACCTTGCAGGCATGAAGGGACCTGCAACTCTCACTAAGTTTGTCATGATAAGAGTCAGTGCCTGCAAGAGATGCCACAGGGATTGATCAAGTCAGATAACCGCAAGATCACACCGCCGTCTCGCTCACCATTCCGTGCAGCGTCCTGAGCAATGGCCGGTGCGCGCAGGGGAGGGCGAGAGGCAGGGCAATGAGGGCAGCTGCGAGATGGAGGAGCAGGTGTCCACGCTGCAGGCGGAGCCGCGCGGATCGGCGCACCAGGACGAGCGTGGGGCGCAGCACGAGGACAGCGGCCAGGACGGCCGATCCGAGGAGCGCTTTAACGCCGTCGCGTCCACAGCCGCGGCCGACGGCCGGCAGCGCGCACAGCACACAGATGCCGACCCGCAGCCCAGCAGGTGCGCTGCCGCTGAGTCTCACAGGAGGAGTGACATCGTTTGCTCGCTGAGAGAGGGCTGCATGTGCCTTACTCCCTTTGCCCCTGTCCTTGTGGCATTCGCTCAATTTTGAGTCACACCCAGAGAGTGTGGAGTTGTAGAAGGTGGTTGGGCGTGCATGCTGGCAGCATGATACAGTGGAGAAGCAAATGTCCACAACTCATCCACGGGGAAGTGAATAGCTTCATACAATGGTCAAAGTGACTGCAAACAACACAGCTGGATCAAGGTGTGGTGAAGCAGATAAAAGCGTCAAGGGAGGATTCATCAAGGGTGCTTGGATGTGCAGGATCAAGTGCTTCTATGCTGGAGTGAGGTGGGGGCTGACGCTGCCGCCTGAGGCCCTCTCATCACGCACATCCCTGGCAACGTCCCTCTCAGCCGCATATGGCCAGGTGCGCGCTGTACTGGGTATATTGTATTTCTCTGTTGTTGTGCACTTTCTTTTACCCTTCCATTGACTCAATCAGCAGGCGTTTTAAAAATGGGGCTGACCTGCTGATTGTTGGCACATGGCAGGATGGGCTGCCCTGCTCGCGAGGCGACCGGCTGCATGTGGTGTTTTTGGACAAGGAAGGCAAGTCATCAGAGTTCCCGCCGCACACCGAGGCGGGCTGGGGAACAGCGGCAAAGTATGCGTGCAGGGTGTATGTCCGTCTCGGGTGATGACCATCTGTACAGGAGTGCCCCCCCCGGCCGGCATGCATGAGGTGTTTTTGACAATTTGATGAAAACTGACCCGAAAAGTATGACGAGGCAGAGACACAGTACATCATGGATCCAATTGCCCAGTGTGCTCAACAAGAAGATCTTGTGATTTTCATTGCTTGCACAGTGCTCTCTGATGAGATTTGCAATGCATGACTGCTGCAGCCCTTGCAAGACATGGCCTCATTGCATTGGCATCTGCCCACATCACATATGCACATGATATTACTTCGCCATCGTTTTCATCATGCCAGGTAGCACAAGATTATGGCCCTAGACTTACATACATGCCCTGTAAGTCCTTATGTAATTCCTAATACCTCCAGAACACAAAAAAGCCATGTCCTAATGTCAACGGCTTCTCCTGATTATATTGCTCCTGTACAAATAGGTGTACAATTTTCTGATGTACAATTTCTCAAAGCCGACTCGTGCTTGAACCCGGCAGAAGCAGCACCTGCACGCAACCAGGTTTTGTACTGTCAATCGTCATTCTTGCCCTTTAATGAGACACCAGGATGCAGGTGTCGCCACTAGAAGCACACATTACGACAGATACAGCGTTGTGCCGATGAAAGAGGATGCCCATTGATGATGCACAGCATACCTTGCCAACTGCCTGCCTGTGCATGAGCGTTCTGAAAGCTTCCCTGTACTCCTCCAAAGGAAACCTGGCAGTGCACATCCAAGGTAACTCACCTTTAATCCAGTGGCATTTTGTACTCATATTATGCTTGAGCATAAGTTCTTCCGATGGCGAAAGGTGATGAGTACGGGGCAGCAAACCTGTGGGACACTGAGATGCTGATCTTCCCTGCTGCCCACCAGCTGACAAGCTCTTGCAGGGACTTCTGAAGGACAATGGGCTTGTGCTGCATGTAGCTTCCCCAAAACACGCCATGCAGGGTCAAATTCTTGACAAGCACTATATTTGCTGCGACCTGCAAGAAACAAAAGCATCTAATGCACTGCAAGGACAGCAGCGAACCAAAGGCACTGCTTGTAAAGATGTCTTCAAGGTGTCCTTCTGGTGCTGAGAGATAGAGCACCTTCGGGATGCTGCCACTAGCAAAGCCGATGATGAGTATCTGAGCACCCCACTTGGCAACCTTGAGAGCCTCTTGGAAGGCAGAGCCGCCCACTGGGTCATACACGACATCGACGCCCTTTGGTGCTTCTTTCTGCCACAAGCACAAAAAGGAAACCTCAGCATCAATACTGGACAGATACAGTAGTAAAGAATGGGTGGGATCCTAATCCTCATTAATGTGTCCATGACTTTTCTGGGCAAAGGAATCACATGACAAGAGAGATAAGTACAGGGTGCAAAGCGCATGCCTAGGTCACACCTTTATGAGGGCTCGCAGAGGTGTGTCCGGCTGCTGTGAGGTGTCAATGACTACATCGGCCCCCAGCCTCTCCAGTGCCTCCGCCTTGCTGCTTCCGCGGCACACCGCCACCACCCTGGCTCCCATGGCTTTGCTTATCTGCACAGCAGCACACCTCCTAAACGCTCATCGTCTCTTCACCCAGCTGCTTCCGGCTCCTCCATCTGTCCGTGATGCTGTATGTGCTGGCAATAAGTGTGAATGAACACATGTGGTATTCTTGCAGAGGATCGTGGTGCAAGCCCATGCCTGCACGGCAGCGATGCCCACTCCTCCCGCCGCTCCCAGGACCAGCACCGTCTGGCCTGGCTGCACATTTGCTCGCTCCTTCAGCGCCACATGCGACGTGCCAAATGCCACAGGAAGCCCTGCGCTCACAACATAAAACTGTCTATCTGTGCGGGTACCACCGATCCGCTGCATCATGACTCCAGCACATGCCATTGGGAAGAGCACAGCAGTAAGCATAAGAAGGAGGTGTTTGCGTAGGAGCAGACCTGCGGCTGTGATGAGGTCCACGCCATGAGGCAGCTTCAGTACAGCGCCCTCCGGTACGACCACCTCTTCAGCAAAGGCGCCCCCTCTTGTGACAGCACACACCTGCAAGGGCAAGCCGAGTCAGCGCAAATGTGGACAGCGGAAGCATGCAGACCTGGTGAACAGCTGTGTTAAGGGATAACCATATTTGGTTGATAGGAAATGAGTGAATGAGCTCACGTGTTCTCCCGGTGTCACGCCGCGCACTTTGCTGCCAATTTCGGTGACAATTCCGGACACTTCAGAGCCGGGGATGAAGGGAAGGGGTGGCTTGTCCTGATATTGGCCCTGCGCAATCCTGTATCAGTGGGATTCATGTTATGCATTGATGACGGTCCCAGATCACCACTGCACCAGTTGCTGGAGGTCTTCACCTGTACTTGGAGAACGTCGGCAAAATTCAATGAGGCCGCGACAATCTGTATCCTGACATCCCTGTCCCGCAGATTTGGTTCTGGATGGTCATGAACGATGTCCAAGGGACTCTTGGCGGGCTCCGTTGCTAGAGGATCGCCTAGTTTGCTGCACACTAGAGCCCTCATCCTCCACAGCAGAAAGTCGCACGTTTGTGAAACACCTCCTGGACTTTGCAGATATATGAATGCTTTAATTTGCCTGGTAATCAGAATCGCACATCATTCTTGTCTGATTCTTTTAGCAGACAAAAGAATTATAGCAATTGCTCAGACCAGCACGTCATACACTCTTTATCACACCAGCATATACAACACGCTAACATAGTAATGTAAGTAGTGCCAATTGCGTCCCAAGACAATGAACGAGAAACCAGCTTGCTGACAAGGGGGTTACGGCATCGTTGTTCACGTGCCAGATAAGCATTGAAAGAACCATGGAGCTCCTGGCACAGAATACGTAAAGCACCGGCTCCATCAATCTTTAATGCAGCTCCCTCTCCTAGTACCAAAGCATTGATGAATATGTCAGCGGTCGCAGCGAGGCCCCAGGTATGCGTCTCGTTCGGACGCGGGACGCGGGTCGCAGCAAAGCCCATTGGAACCTTCGGGAACCAGCGTATGTCTACGCGAGTGAATTGCGCCCAACGAGATTCTGATTCGGTAGGCTGTGCATATGGAATGCAACATGAAAGTGGCATTCACCTTGACGTGCAGCAAGAACGCGAAACCCTCCTAGCCAGGAGCTCGTCAATAAGATGCAGGGCCCTATTCTCATATTTATCGTGCAAGTCCATGCAATTCAACTTTGTATGCGCGATTCCTTCGCAGGTTCAGGTTCGAAATTTGCCAGTCCGCATCACTGGAGCCGTGCTGGCTACTCTGTTGGCATGCACAGGTAAGGGACGGTGGTGTTGCCAACTATGCTCGCTGCTCAGTGCGCCACACGCAATCGGAAAACTGACATTACAAGGTTCAATTGATAATCCCCACTCCGATTGACTCATTGGTCCTGCTGTCGCCAGGCCCCGTTTTGGCTGAGGAAGACGTGTTGACCGACGATCTACCGAAGGTGAAATCCTCGTGTTATAATACCCGACGGATCATTGAACAGCAGGGGAGATCCATTTTCATCTTGCAGTGCTCAAGTGAGGTTTCCAAAGTTCAAATTTCTTGCACAGGTGGAAGAGGAGTTGTCCAGCATTGGCAATCCAGAGCAGCAGGAGAGTATTGCAGAGCAGCTGGGTGTAAGTGCATCATCACGAATCCTCTGAAAGTTCGTAGCATAGCGTGTGATTGGCACATTGATGACCAGTGAACATGGTGCCCAATGGTGCAGTGAGCAACTTACCTGGATATTTGCCGTGAGTTCTTCAAGGTCCCTGACGTTAAGCAATGCAGCTTTCAATCCGTGTGCAGGTGCTAGAAACTGAGGCCACCACGGCAGATGAGCAGCTGCAGAAAGGCGGAATTCTTGATGATGCAACCAGCGGCATAAGGGACCAGCTGGAAGCCCTGAAGTCTACTTTTGGCCTCCAATGAACCCTTGGACTATGATGCCAAGGTGCTTCGGTGCACGGTGCTCAATGCGCATCCTGTCACAGGCTGCCCATGTTTTTTGTACTTTCGACTCTGTGAGGTCTATGCTACTGTGGAGCTGGCAAGCAGCCCCAGCGCTATCCGACAGCGCTGAGTCAGCGCTATTAGTACGTACAGGAGGTATACCTCATGTGGGAGATCACTGGAGCGCATGCGGATCAATTTAGTATCGTCTTGTGAATGTGATGATTGTTCATTCCTGACTGAGATGAGCGGATTTCTGAGTGTTATCAGTCCCGCTTACAAACAAGGCATCTTTGCCTGCTGTATGTAAGATATGATTCAATGTCTGAGATGCCGTTGGTCCTGAGCACTTGTCAGTGACAAGTTGTCACGGTCTCAAGGAGGCAGAAACTGGGCTACATAAATATATGCCCTGTCAAATGCCAACACAAACGTCCACACCACTGCAAACAAGTTTGCGGGGTCGCTGTTCGGAGGCTCCCCAAGAAAAGCTGCCAAGCCGGCGATGGCGGCTTCGGCCTTTGCAACCTCCTCAAATAGTAAGGCTCGTTGTGATTGTGCCTCAGTCTGCAGGCACAACGCAAATTGTAGAGAGGCTCTCAGCAATCCTGCATTAGGACGACCAACATTATGTGGTTAATAGAACCAACTAAAACCAGAAAACCATAAAGTGTGTGGCAGAGCTGCATGACGCACCAAGAAGTTTTGAAGACATGCTGTGAATGCTTGGGATCCCAGGTGCAGCCTGTCATCATGGCCTTGATCTGATGAGCAAGGCATCTGCGGTAGATTGCCTGCCTGCTGCTCTGTGCGCACGCCTGCTTCTGATCGCCCAGGATTACCAGATTCAGAGTCAACATCCCTTACTGCAGCTGAGGAGGGCTGATTGCTTGCCGCTGTTGTCGCTAAGCCAGATCTTGCCGGTAAGTGCATAAGATTATCTGCCTCTGACACACATGCCCTGAGTTCTGGCTCTGCTGCCGCGAGGCCACTGTCAATTGCCTTCAGAGCTTCAGCCATGTCTCCCTGCACACACATGAACTCAGGTCCCATCTTTGCATCTAGCAGCGAGCCACAAGTGCAGGATCTCAGTGCTGAAGCGCCGTCAAAGCAAAAGAATGGTAACTGTGCATCCTGGCAGATTGAAATTGGGCACCTTGATCCGTTTGGCCGCCTCCTCAACAGATCCCAGATCATGCCGCAGTGACACGCGCTGGCTATGAGACAAGCCTTCAGTATTCTGTCGCCCAGCACCGTCCCCCAATGGGCCCTCCATGCTGTGCACGAGCCAGGCCACAAACTCAAGCAGGGTCCTGACAGGGGGCGTCCCCTTGGGAGGGGTCCACTCTGCTGCTGGTGTCGAGGCAGATGCGGGCGCTCTCTCTGTGGCAGAGCCTTGCCAGTGGTCCGGGGCCCTCACAGTGGCGCGTGTCACCTGAAAAGAATACATCGCTCATCAAACATGGCATGGCAGAAATGAGGAAGCGAAGAAGGAAGAGCGAGTTGCCGGAGCCATGTGTGGGAAGAGACCTCACCCGCAGGTCTGCCATCTTCAGGAGAGACTCTATGCGTACAGCCTTGGCATCGCTCAGGTGGGACCCCTCGTTCAGGCAGTTGCCCACCTGCAGAGCAGCCACCAGCACCAGCCGCAGCTGCTGGCTCTCCCTCACCTGGCCACGCCCCAACCAATGAAAAGCCGTGACTTAGGCAAACTTCCATGAAAAGTACAGTTGCCTTTTGCACAGCTTCAACGGACGAGGCTTGGACTCTAAGTGCCTTGCAGAAAATCCTCATAAGGTGACCTTGTATGCCTTTTGGATCCCCACCTGCTTGCATGCAGCCAGCAGGCAGCCCAGCGCAGCGTGCACATCAGCCACCAGTCCGGGAAGTTGCGCGCGGAACAGCAGGGCCGCGCACTTGGCGCGCATGCGGGGCACCGCAGCCATCACTGCCAGGAACCGCTCCGGCCCCGTCAGCTGCGCTGCGCTGTGGCCCGGCTTGCTCAGCCAGGTCGCCAAGCTCTTTGCCTCCTCCTCAGTCGGCGCCATCTGCGCAGGCGTTCCACCGCCTTGCTATTCCACCAGGACAACTTGGGAGTCATCATATCCTTGTCTCACTCTACCTCCAAACAAATGCAGCTTTCAATGCTGGGACATATGAGCTATGCATGTGTGTCCCTGGAAGGATGTCTACAGAAATGCAAATCAGGGGAGGTACGATGAGATCGAGATCTCCAGAAATATAGAGGGATCAAATACCACGACAAGTGTACCTGGCACAGGAGGCTGAGGCGCTCTATGCTCAGCTGGGCGCCGGACAGCAGGGCAGCTCGAATGTCGGCAGCGCCGCCCTTGAAGTCGGTGAACTGCGTCAGCATGATGGCCACGTTGTTTGCGCGCCCCAGCCCTATCACCTTCAGCACCTCCGCTGCTCCCTTGTCCAGGCTCCCTACAAGACACCCAACTCCCTTGGTCCTCTCAATGTGCCAGCCATCAGGATGGATGAAAGTGTGCTGATTTACATTATATGTGGGAAATGGTTGGGTGACCAATGGATGAGCAGAGCCTTACATGATGTTGGTGGAGCGGCAGCCATCTGCACAAAAAGGGCATGCAGTGCAGCCTTCATGGGCTGCTGCAGCAACATCCTCGCACTGGCTAGGTCTGACCAGATTGTCCCTCCCTGCAGGCAGCACAGGAGCATACGCATTCACCGCTGGCTCACAATAGCACACTCTGCTGCATCCAAAAGACATGGCAGTGGTACAGCTCAATTACTATATAGGAAGATCCTCACCTGGAGAGGCGCCTTCGTCCAGAACAGCAGCTTCACTTTGGGCGGCGCTGCGCTGGCATTGGCACCCTTGTCACTGCTGGGAGTTTCATCTTTGCTGGGACCGGCCTGGGGCCCTGACTCGCTGACTGCGCCAGGTGGCGGCATTGCTGGCAGCTTCCCTGCCTTGACGCTCTTCTTGGGCGGCGGAGGTGGCGGCGGACGCTTTGGGGGGTCCTTTGCAGGCTGTCTATTTGCCTGTTCCCCTTCCCCACCTGCACCAAACACACCACACTATTATCTCGTGCAGCGTCCTGAACTTCACCCACATCTCACACTCATCCTTCAGCAGAATCTTGGTGCCTACTTGTGCCTCATCTGTGACACGTCCCACTTGGTTGATCCAAGTGGGGCTTTTCCAAGCACGAGTGGTGCCATCAAATTGCTGCCTGTGTTCCACACCAGGCAAGGCCGTGGGTGATGCGGGCTGTGCAGCCGGGGCAGGGCTACTCGGCGCGGCGGTTGGCGAGGGGCCTTTGCGGACGAAGGGCAGCATCTCCTCGAGCACCCGGGCGCTCTGCATCGCGTTGCTGCGCGACCGCGCCGCCTGCACGCCCGCCACCAGCGCCATCCAGTCCGCGCGCAGCTCCGCCACGTCCAGCGTGCCACCCTTGGGGCCCCTGTACCACACCAGTGTCAACTACAGTCTGTAAGGATCGCCTCATGTGAAACATCAGGTCGCCCACGTTGCAACCGACAGAAAGCCTCCCACTATGTGCGGCCACAGCCTACAGATTCGTCAGATGCCTTGCTTGTGCAATGCGTGCAGATCGCATGTGCTAGCCGGCAGCAAAAATGAATATTTGCAGATATGTGAGAGCACAAAAAGCTTGCCAAAGAGCCCCTCTTGCATGAAATCAGTGAAAGGTGGTGAACACCTTGACAAAGCTTCCTGTGACTGGGTGTCCTCTTCCAACATGAGGTCCATTGCGAGACCATCGACCGCTGACTCTGATCCTGGAAAGTCCAGGTCATCAGCAGTGACTGGCAGCTTTCCTGGTTGCATGAAGGCAGTGTGGAAAGCATAAGCCCAGCTGGGCCTGTCCCAAGGCCCCATCTGATCTCCTCTCCACAGAGCAATTGTGATATCGCCGTTCAGGACCATGCCCACGTCAAAAAGCGCCTCTTCTCCCTGTTTCCAATATCACACAGAATCAACTTTGGACTGCATGCACCAAACTTTATGGCTCTGATATTATTGCAGCTCAAAGAAAAGGAGGGATGAGGAATATGAAGGTAATATCGTAGGCAGACGCGCACATTTGGCGCAGCCTCATCTGCCCAGATCTGTCGGCCCCTCTGGTAGATGACCAAGAACGCCCGTCGCAGCTTCACACTCTGGCTGCCATGCTGGATGTGCTGTCCACCAGGCCCTTCCCACTCAGACCAGGGCTTCGCTGGCCTTTTGGCCTCGTTGCCACTGCTGCCGTGCTCTGTTGCGTGCTCGTCCCTCTGCCACCCGCGCAACGTCACCTTGAACAGAATGAGCCGCTTTTTGCGCAACATCGGCAGTGCACCGGGCGTGACAATCTGTTGGAAGTAGTGCCCGTAGCGCAGCTGAGCTCCCCCAAACTGCCTGCAACAAGCCAAGCAGCCATCATGCATTTACCAAACGGCATGCCCCCAATCGAGGAGTTACTCTGCATGAATGGGGTCTCACAAGGTGCATGACTGCTCGCCTTCTTGTGGGTGGTATGGATGCCGGGGTTGTCTGGTGGAAGACTCGCTGCAGCCTGAGGTCAGGCATCATGGCCAGGGCAACCGTTAGGGAGCGGCACTCCACATTGAACAGCAGGAAACACGCCGCGAGCAGGGCCAGGAATGTCAGACCGGCGCCAGAGAAGCCCCTGACGTGCAACACCTGCAGCGTTGAGTTCCCTCTCCTTCACTCACGCAGATGTCCTAATGGTGAGCAAAATCTGCAATAACTCAGGGGCTGGTGGCGCACGGAAACATGCCAGAAAGACGGGCATCATGGGTGGCAGCTCTCACCGCCACATTGTCATCCTGCAGGGAGAGCCAGCGGTGTATGGTGGTGCAGGCGTTGAAGAGGGTGTCCAGGGGACAGATGCCCAGCCCTGGAGGCTGCTCCCAAGCATCCACCTTCATCTCTGATATGCTGTCGGCGAAGGCTCGCCCAGCCTCGGCTGTCGGCCAGGTGGGCCCCAGATTGATGATCAGCGCCCGAGATGCAATGCTGTGGCTGCCAATCCTGCTCTGCAACCCTTCAGCTGCCGCGTGCAGGTATTCCAAGTATGTCTGTGACAGGTGGGTGCCCTCCTGGGACACTATCCAGTGTGCCTCATTTTCCTCTGTGTCGAAAACGACATAATTTCAGGCTGCACAAGAGAACTCGTGAGCAATTTTAACATTGATGAGATTCACTGACGGTTATTTTGCTCCCACACCATTACATTCCAGTACAAAAGCATAGAAGTGCAGCAAAGCCTCACCGTACACAAATCCCCAAACACGGTCGGCTAGCTCAACAGGCAGCTCCCGTTCTAATGGGTGCCTTTGCTTTTGTGGTGCGTTGGTCGGCCATAATTTCAGAAAGGGACGTGGGGGAGTGGGCGGGTCTAGGACGTGCACATCGCTATTCTCCGAGATCAGTTGTGCCTTTCTGAAATTCATGCTTGCCTCGGAAAACCAATACGGGAACTTTAAAGCGTGATTTAATACACACTTCTAATCTGTAAAGCGCTATGTAGTGGATCAATTCGTGAGCTTTCGTGGTGTAACGGTCCGTAACGGCTCAGGATATCTTAACTTGAAGCAAGACAGAATGCACGGCAAAAATGGACTTCGAACAGACCATCTACATCCGTGCATCAGATCTTAGCTCTACTTTGCGATATTACTGCTAGCCTAGGCCTAGGCCTAGGCCTACTGCACATCTTGATACACAGACCAAATAATAATTCTTGCAGTTCTTGGAAACCTAAGCCTCTCCCTCTCTGCTAGCTACACTCCGCAGGTTCTCTACTACCAGAATGTTCAATGTGTCTGGCAGACGCTAACAAAAATCCCGGAATACATTCTGATGGCTCCTACTAGCTTCACTTCCGGCACTGACAATAAATGCATTGTCCCGTTGCATACATATGTGTACAGCCTGTTTCGAGCTCAGATTCAAACAGCTGGTTCTACAATTAAGCACGCACATTCTACATTATATACCTACAGCTAAATCGATCGAAGGCAAGGAGGGCGGCACGCAGCCCCAAACACCACGCCACAAGGCAGACAGGTCACTTGTAGAGGCGGATGACGGGTGAGTGTGTGCGGCAGAAGGGGCAGCGCTGGCGGCAGGCTGATCCGCAGTCCCAGCACAGAGCGTGGCCGCACGTCGTCTGCACCCCACCCAAAGCATATTCTCAGCATCAAGTGCATTTCCACTGTATCTTTGACACGCTCCAATACGTGTTGCAGCAGGCAGACACCATGACTAGCAGGTAGAGTGTTGAAAAAGGCCAGGGTGGGCAATGCCTCACCAGCACAGCGTCCACGTCAGCGCTGAGGCAGATGCGGCACCTCCACGCCTCTCGGGCAGCCTCCCCCTCCGTCCGAGCGCTGTCTGCCGCCTGATGCAACCCCCAACACACCATGACAAACAGCGCGCATACTGACACATGACTACTTTGCTTACCAAGGAATGCCCCACAGGATGCAGAGTCGTAATGCATCAGAAATGGTGAGAATTCGGCGGTAGACTGCGCGCACCTGGCGCTGGTGGGACAGGCCGGCCTGGGTGGCCTTGAGCTGGGCCTGCAGGCTGAGGGAGTGCTCCAGCAGCCGCTCGCGCTCCAGACCCAGCGGCAGATCTGCAGCCGACAGCATGTCCCGGATCGCCGACACCACCTCCCTCGGCTCCACCGCCTGCACCAGTCCGATGCGCGTTGAAATGAGGACAGAGCAACAGCGCCCCATTGTGTAGATCAACATACCAGCTATGCACTCATCTTCCTTTATATCCACGTCAATCATTTCTAGCTACTCTCCTATCGACGCATTCTTCTCCCCTTCTCACTAACCATCGCAATTCTTCAACGGCAGTTTTTCACAAATGCTGGCGCTCATTCAAAGAAATCGATTTGCGCTCACCAGTTGCTCAGAGACTGCTTCACTGGCCTGCGGCAGTTTGGTTGCGCCATTGCTGATCGGGTCATCGGCGCCCGGCGTTGCCGGGGCGTCATGCGGCGGCTGGCCGGCGTCCTGCGCGGCGCCGGCCGGCCCCGGCCCGGCGCTGCCGCCACGGAAGGAGTAGACTTCTGAGGAGAGCAGGTAGGCAAAGTGGCTGGCTGACACCTCCACCGACACCCTGAACACGGCCGCGCCCTCCTCCGGCCGCGCGTCGCGTGCCACTCGCCCGTAGCACAGCACCTGCCCTCCACCCGAGACCCCTGGGCAACATATCCTGCCCCTTGAGGTCTCCGTCCCTTCCAAATAGCATCGATTAGCCTCAGATACCATCCAAGTCATACACACAGCCCTGCTGCGCCTGGAGATCATGACAAGAACTTAAAAGGCTGTGGAGTGGCAATGGCAAGCACCTGTGAGGCCGTTTGCACGCTGCTGGGCAGCCCTGGCCGCCAATGCAGCAGGCGACGCCCCAGCCAGGTAGGCACACAACTCCCCGGCAGCGAATGGGCGCAGCGGCTTCAGCTGCACAAGCGCCTGGTCGCTGGGCAGCAAGGTGGTGCCCAGCTTGCCAGCCGCGCCCAGTCTGGCCAGCTCCAAGCCTCCTGTGACACCCATTCTTCTTATCGTAAGGGCTCATATAGTAAAATCCACAAGTCATCCATGAAACTGCCTGAGCATGCCAGTACCACAGAGGAGCAGTACTCACCGCTCGTAGTTGCGGCAGCCGGCAGGAGTGCCTCGCGCACGGCCGGAAGGTCGGCGGCGGCGCAGGACAGCAGCGGCTCCAAAGGCAGCGCAAGGGGGCTCCGCAGCGCGCGGCTGAGCGCCCGGGACAGCAGCGTGGCCAGCTGGATGCCCGGCGGTGGATCAGCGATAAACACTGCGCCGCTCGCGGTCGACGTGAACTCATACACCTGTGCGAGTCCACCAATCAGAACACTGGAAATTGTAATCAGATGCACGACCTCCAATTCAATTTAAGGCAACTGCTCGCTGCTGTTTGCTGCTTACACCAGACCTTTTGCAATAGCTTGGGTTATCAAGGCAAAAGAAGCAAAGGGAGGCAGAGCAGCTTGCCTGCATGGAAGGGGTCTTCTGGGCAATAACTGCCCTGCTGGCCTTGAAGTGCACAGTGGTTTGGCAGGCGATGACAAAGTGCAGGGCATCTGCCGCACCGGACAGGATAGCCCTCACGTCCTTGACGCTCAGCGCGAGAGCCGGCACCGCTTTTGCATATGGTGATACGACCTGATGCACAGCACGCGCCATCTCGTGGCTCTTCAGCAGCTGCTGCACGTCCCTCCGGTGCTGCCCCTGTCGCAAACACAACACCTCTAGGAACCATGCGCCTGGCAGCATCTTTCAGCAATTGGTGGCTCTACCCAGGCAACGTGAATCAAGTCTGCTAGCACCTGATCTTATTGACCTTCTGGGACCGCATAGCTGCAACTGATTGGCTTTGCCCAGGCAGAAAACAACTATGTTTGTAAGATGCCTCACCTGGATGATGTTCTGATACTGGAGGGGCTCTGCCTCATTCAGGCTTTCATATGCAATGTCCTCCAGTGCGGTAATGCCCAGCAGCTGGCAGATGTCCAGTGGCAGCTGGGGATGCGCGCACACCACACACTCCGCAGCCCTGCACGGCCTCAAGTCTATACAAAACTGCCAGTGGAGACAGGCGTGCTTGGCAAGCACTGACACATGGCGACGCTGCTCGTACTCCACTGTATGAAGCACTAAATGTGCCGACAATAAATGCCATGCACAAGGAGGGCATCAGTCCTACATGGCATGCAACGTTGCCTTCGGAGAAGTACAGTATGAGTTCACTACAATAAAGCAAAAGGTGCAAAAGCGAGACAATGCTGTCACCTGCTGAGCAGATGGGGAGGGCAGGTGAGGGTGTGCGCGCATGCGCTGGCAGGCACGAGGCGGCTGTCAGCCGCAGGCACCAGCACTCCGTCGGCCGCCTGCGCCTGCCGCAGCAGCCGCAGCAGCTCCGGGTCCTTGTGCTTACAGATGTAGCGCAGCAGCCGCAGCACCGCGCGCACCTCGTTGATGTTCAGCGGTGCACTCCCAAGGGTCCGCCGCAGTCCCTGTGCATCAACATGGCATTCTTCTAGTAAGCGCAATTCATTGCAAACTCTTCCACTCAACACGCAGCTTCAAAACATCGACCTCAAGCTGTGCTCGAGACTAGGAGACTCCAACTAGGTGAGGACCTGCATATCACGCACAGTTGAAGCTCTGTTTACTGCTCTGCTGTGGCCAGATGACAAAGAGGGCACCTTTAAGAAGGAGATGAGGTCGGCTGCGCTGGGTGCAGCCTTCATGCCGAGCTCCTGCAGGGTAGTGGATCGGCCGACCAGAGCGGTAGGCAACTCAAAAGCAAAGGGTGACAGGTCATCCCTCAGCCGCACGTACAGGCTGGACGGCGGCACCAAGCGGGTTCCATTCGCGACAGGGATCAGCGCCAGATGCGACAGCTCCTTCGCTTGCGCAGGATTCAACCCCTGCAGATCACATTGTCCATTTATTCACAGATTTAGCATTGTCAGAAGGTAACCAACTTGCTAATTGTACAGCCATGTAGGCATCATGTGGTTGCTTCAACAGCATACAATCTACTTGTTGGGGCTCCGCCCTGCTTTTCAGCAAGGACTTAAGCAGCGCTGATCTAGCAACCCCAGATGTTTGGGCCCACATCATTTTGGCAAAATTCTTGCCTGCGCGGAGATGTAGTCCAGGATGGAGCCGAAGGCTTCGTCAACCGTGGGCCCGCGCGCAGGCCAGCTGCTGAGTGCACCCTGGCCGGCATCACTCGACAGGGCCCTCAGGTGCTGCAGCATAGTGGAGAACAGCGGCGGAGACCGCAGCCCCAGCGCAGTCCAGGCGGTCGCAGGGGGCACGCTGCCCTCCTCCAGGATAGGCGCAGCCGCCCATGCCAGGGGCCAGTCCTTGTGCAGGGCCGCATGTGAGTGCTTCACCAGCACTGCTCTCGCCTCGTGGCTGCCAGGCAACCCCTGCAACGCACAGATTTTGCATTCTTATTGGCCCGTCCCTATTTTTCAATAGTCTTGAATTTGGACGCTTGGGTTGTGTTGTCAGGAAAAAGGGATGAAGGATGCCACCATTACTGAGGAGAATGTGATCAACGTTGTGCATTTGGCGGTAGGAGAAGGACCTTGGTTGCAGGGACAAAGGCGATGTCCCGCAGAGCGGTGAAGAGCTCGCTGGAGTGCAGGGCAGTGTTGCTCCTGAACTCCTGCACAAGCTCACGGGCCACAGCCATGCTCTCGCCCACTTGCTCCTCATCCATTTTAGCCATTGAGAGGCCCCAGCTCTCCAGCTCTCGAGCGCACGCCAGGAAGGTTACACTGTCCACCTCGCACCGCAGACCGATCTGCTTGAGCACCTGCAAACCCATGCAATTCCCGCATCAGCTTGCAGAATGGGATCCAAATGCATTGTAATGCATCTTGCAATCTTTTAGCATTCTCGGCACATGAGTCAGCAAGAGCTTTCAGCGGTCTTTACAAGGGGTGGAGGCACATGTACCTCAGTCCATCCAGGAGTGGCAAACTGAGCGGTGGGGAAGACAGGCCGATCGCGGAAGGTTCTGGCCAGCAATGCCACTGCTGGGTTGTACAGGTCCCTCGCATGCCGCCTCTCCCCAGTGGCTGCAGTACAGTTGATCGCAGTCACTCAGCAGTCCTGGCTACCCTCAACATATCACTTGTGATATCAAGCTCCCTCCTTGTCTTCAAACGCAGCTTGCATTATATAGTGTTGCGCAGGCACAGAGGACAGAGAGCTGACTGATGCAGTGTCATTTACCTGTCAACACAAATGGTGTGTTGGTCAGCGCGTCGAACAGAGCCACATTGTTCCGCAACACCGGCCACTGCTGCAGAATCTTCTCCAAGGCGTGGTCCTGGGCAGGGGGCGCCAGCTGACTGAAGTGGGGCAGAACGTATTTGGCCATCAGCAGGGGTTTTGACATTGTGGGAACTCCAAGGGCGCGGTACAGGGGCTCATACTGCGGCCTCAAATCCAGGAGCATGCCCTGCACAGCGTGAAAAATTGTCACACGGTACTCATCCTACTCCTGTCAATGACTGCCTTCCAGTATGCCTTGGTAACGGAGGCAAAGTGATCTGGATCTGCAGGGAGGCTGCAGAGTGATTGGGCCGTGCCTGCACTTGCTCTGGCAATGCATTGACGTCCCCCACCGCCGCAGTGATCACTGCTGGAGGGCAGGTGGCAACAGCCTGCTGGCCTGAATTGAGAGCCACACGGCGGCCGGGAAGCAGCGCCGGAAAGATGGGAATGCAGCGCAAGAAGTCCAGCTGGGAGGGCTCCTCAGTGAGTGGTACATGCTGTGCAAAGTAGCCGAACAGGTGCTCGCAGTCCATCTGTCCCAGCTGATCCACCTGCATGAGCCTTGAACTCAGCGTCTGTCTGCAACATCTCAAATCACTTCTGTAGAGGATCAACGAGGAGCTTGCGGTAACAGTGAGGGGGTGAATATCATGATGAGGCAGAGAGAAATCCACCTGGAAGAGGCCAGCCTCGCTGCAGAGCTGCAGCTTGCGCAGGATGGTGTCCTGCTCGGACAGCTGCCCATCCAGAGCACAGACTGGGGCCAGCATGCCGAATCGGGTGTCCAGAACCGGCAGCGCCAGCCGCTCCAAGATAGGCAGCAGCCACTCCCACGGCCCAGCCGGCTCCTCCACCTCGGTCTCTGCTAAGAGATCTGCATTTGGTCTGGCTGGCATGGCCTGGCCCATAGCTGAGCTGCCCTGCCTTCCTTCAATATGGTCTGCCTGCTGCCTGCTGTCGCCCTCTGCTGTGCCGCTAGCCGGCTCTTCCTCTGTCAAGAGAGGCTGCATCTCTTGGTCGAGCCGATGCCTGAGATTTTGAAGGTCCAGCCGAGGAAGTCTGTTTATCTCAAGATCCTGATCCTCCAAGCCATCCAAGGAGGATGCACTCTCTATCTCTGCCCACTGGTCAGACAGGTCCGCCTCTCCAGCTGCGCTGCTGTTGTGCACTTGTGTCGGGACTTGGGCGCTTGCTATTGATGTGCCTGCACCGTGGGTCACATCGGGCGGGCAGAAGATGAGAGCGCGGTGCGCCACGCGGACCATTGTGCCGCGGGCGCATCGGTTGGGGATGAGCGGCCAGCGGTCCAGCAGTGCCACGTCACCTGAGGGGAGTGGGTCGCGCAGGGCCATCAGCAGCTGCCACAGCTGCAGCAACTTCTCTGGCGTGGGTCCACCCTGTGCAGTACCAGATGCACAAAGCGTTACACCCATGCATTACAAAGAAGTGGATTGCAGCTGGCGCATTGCCACAGACGCCAGGACATAAGCAATGAGACGACCATGGAACAGGTGTCACAGGACATGGGCATAAGGCTGCGTGCAAATTGCTCAGCACCTGTGGGTCTAAATGATCTAATTGACTGCCAAATGCAACAGTGGAGGCAATGTGAGAAGGAAGGAACGCTCACCTGCGTGCCGTCCTGCCAAGCTACGCACACAGAGTTGCCTGTGGCCCACAAATGGGGCAGCATCTGCTGCAGCGCCAAAGCAGCTGCCCGCAGTGTGAACGGCTGCACCATCACCACATCTGCAACGTCTGCCCTGTGAAGGCACTCCCCAAGAGGCTCCACCACCAGTGGATGCAGCAGGGAATCGCACAGTCCGATATCTTTGGGCAACACATCTATGAGGCTGAGTGGACACTGCTGCGGCAGCATGTACAGCCTGCACCAGCAGCAATAACACTCGTTGTCAAGCACTTTTGATTAATAGGCAGCAACGCAGTGCCCACATCTTTCTGTTGCCAGAATAAGTAACACCAGATTCTCACATCGCACAAGACCTGACAGACTCAATCATGAGAGCAATTTCAGAACATCACCTGCGTGTTCCAAGAGCCACAATTCTGCTGCTTGCAGTGGGCGTGGGCAGGCCCACACATTCCTGCAGCAGCCCTGACAGCTGGCGCTGCTTCTGCATCGCCGCCTCAGCTTCTGATGATACAGAAGCTGATGCTGGCCCCTCTGCATTTGGGGCCTCTTCAGGTGCTCGCTGCGCAGGCAGATCTCGCTGATGCACTGGAGCAGCTGCCCTGGCTGCAGCTCCGGCCTCCATGCCAAGCACATCCCTGAAGTACGACATTGTCGCCTGCAGCACAGCCGTCATCTGCTTAGTATATATCTACCGATGTTACATGCTTTGGTAAATACAAGGTTCTGAAGGGGCTGGCGACCTGTCAGATACTTGTACTGCAAGGCGCGCGTATGTTCCACACAAGCAGGGGATTAGAGCCTTTCATCACCTGCACATGATGATTGTTTGCTGCGGTTCCCAGTATTTCGTCCAGCAAATTCTGGGGCGGCCCTGGTGGCTGCGGCGTCTCTGCATGGAGAAAGCAAATAGCCATTCATTCCACGCCATCCGCCCAAACGGTCGCAGTCTTACAAACAGACAGCATTATCATTCTAGAAATGCCGGCATGGAATCTCCATACAAGCAGTACGGTTGGTGCTCATGCAAGCTACCACAGCTAAAAACAAAGTCACAAAAGGGGTGTCAACCTGCAGCATTTCTCTCCTGTTGTGTCGCTGATGGCTGCTGTCCTGGAGGGTCTGGGAGTGGTGGCATCAACTGCAGCTCCTTCATCAGGCTGCAGATGTCTTGAAAGCAGAAATGCAGCAGCTCAGCAGCTTCAGTGGGGTTGAGGCCTGACACCCCGTCTCCACTCTTCATCATCTGCTTCAGAAGGGGTCTGCGAAAACAACGGAAACGTGCAATCTCATACGCCAGATACGGTGGCATCTCTGGGCCCGCAAACACAGATTTTGTGTTAGTGCAAGTACCAAACCCCGAGGCACAGCCCACCTGACAGCCTTGGGAGTGACAGTGCTGCAATCCTTCATGCCTGCCGCCTCCAGAACCGTCTTGACATGCCAGGGGACATTGAAGAGTGGCAGCTTGCGCTGGATAAAGTCCAGGGCTGCCGCACCCAGTTCGCTGACATCCGCGTTTGGCTGTATAAAGCAGCCTTGGCTCAGGCCCACCATGCGGCCATCGCGCAGCTGCCACAGCGGCTTCCTCGCAATGTCTTCACACACCTGTAGCACATCGCAGAGGAGAATGAACACCTCATCAAAATTGGGAAGAGGGGCGGGGACCAAAAGCACAAAACTTATTCAGCAGTTATTCTGCAGCAACAAGTTCGGCTGTGAGCCACCTGAGCCGCAATGTATCTCGTAGTCCTTGCAGCTCTCTTCATCACCAGGGCCTCTTTCTCGTCGTGTGTGCCATGGCTCCCGCTAGGCACCATGTCGTAGATGGCAGAGCAGGGTCGCAGTCGCGAGCTGCCCGGAATTGCGTAGCGGTTAAGTAGCACCCCAAAAGCATCTGACCAGGCAGTGACCACGCCTGTGGCGATGAGATCTTGATTGAACGCAGCCAGCAATTCCTGTGTCTGCTGGAGGGCCTGCAGGACAACATCACCACCACATCAGGACCTCGTTCATATTGACACAGAAGAGCATAACAGAGCATGCACAAACACGTTTGAAATACACAAAGGGCTTGCACAACCTGTGGGGGCATGGGTGGTCGATGCACGCTGTCAGCGCCGGCGATGTGTCTGCCGCCGCTGCGGCTGATTGCAAAGGCGCCGTACACCAGGAAGGGGAGGTGATCCGCGAGTGCCCCTGCCGTGTTGGCTGGGCTGCCGAGGTGCAGCGGCACCGGAGCAAACAGACCTGCCCAACACACACAGTGCACACAAGCTTCAACTTACATTCAATCTACAACCCGATCTTCTCGGCAGGAACAATACAAACTGCAGATGGGAGTTTATTATTTTTACAAAATTTTCAGTTCCTAGGGATGTAGGATCGAGGTACGTCCAGCAACCCGTGTATCAGATCCTCCATTTGTGCGGTCAAAGAGAGTCCTACTTTATAAATGCGCAATGGGATTCCCAAGACCTCCAAGCCCATGGGGGCACACACCTCCTGCAGGGAGGACCTTGGGGTCCTTGATGTTGTCATAGCGGACTGCGACGGCGGCTGTGGGGTCCAGCTGCAGCGCTGCATAGCGCCTGTCCACAGCCAGATCCCTCGCCGCGCCCATGCCGGCATTGGCGCACACCAGCCACAGCTCTGGCACCACGTCCTTCTTGTCTCCTGCCCCCAATAATTCCCATCATGTGCCTGTTCTTGCGCTCCCATGATGCTTCTATGTTTTGCTCAGGTCACAGTAGGAGACAGCAGGTGCCACTGTACTTCAAGCAAATCTTCTACACAGAAAATTGAGCATTTTGGTCCAGAAGGTATGAAGACAGATTGGTTGCAGAGGCACACCAGAGGTCGTGACAATGGTGAAGCTGAGAGTCTTGCGTATGCCTGGGAAGCGGTGCCCGCGGACTAGCTGGCCCAGGGACTTGTGGCGCCAGTCCTTGTCATCGAACACCACGCGCCTGCCAGGCTCATGCGGCACCAGGGACACCTGCAATGCCAAGGACTGTACTCGTACTTGCCATTAATGAAAGCAAAAGCACTCCCTCTATAGAGGAATGCAGAGCTCAATGTACTGCAAGCAGCTGGGGGCACAAATGTCTTTGCAGATGTGCGTGTCAACCGTTGGCATTGATGGTGCAAACAACCCTGCTGATACTGTTGGGAAAGCAGAACCCCCCGAATGGGTGCCAACATCCTCTGCAAAGGCAATCATACTGACCTGGGAGAGGGGAACAGCGGCAGAGTCCTGCAGGGTGTGCTGGGTGCGGATGCAGCGGAGTGACTCCATGAAGAGCATCATGCGCCCACAATGTGCAGAGAACTGACGTATCAGGGCCGCAGCCTGTTCCACATCCCAGACGTCCTGCACACCACGCATGCCCATAATTTAGTTTCCTCTGCAATAACCACTGGCTCGGTGTGCTTCCAAATCTCTCGATTGCAAAGAGAATTGCAAGTTCAAAGTGCAATCCTGCATTGCAGGACAGACAGTATGAGACAATTTATCGGATTGCACCCACCTGGCACACACTGCTGCCTGGCGCCTGAGTGGCGCTGCGCAGAGGCAGCCTGATGAGGGTGCAGTCTAATTTGGAGCTAATGTCAACGCTCGGGCCGCCAAAGTCCCATGCTGAGAATTGGTCAGCGAAGCGCGCCACCAGATCCGACTCTCCGCCCACGTGCTGGTACTGCTTTGCTGCGCTGGCGCCGGTGCCCTTCTTGCCTGAAGCTGACAGGTGATGCCCATGCGGGTCCCAAATGTACAGGCTGTCACCTGTGAGGCACAACATGTTCTTTCTTGGGCGTCATTCACAACACAATGTGTGCCTTTGTGACCAAGCATGAGCTCACGACATCGGGCAAGGAATGCATGGACAAGTATTTGGGAGGTTTACCTGAGATGGCCATGGGAAGGTCTGTCAGGTTGTAGGAGCTCAGGAGGCCGGTACCACACCGACAGTTCCTGCCGCGCACACGGTACGGCGTGCCGGGGCACTGCAGCTGGCACAGCTCTTCTCTGCTGAGCACCACTCCTGCAATTGCATGCATTTTGTTAATTCCTAAGTTATTGTATCTGTATAACGTGTCTCTTTCACATAGCCTATGCTGACTCCCCTGGGTGTTTAGGTTTCGTTCACCAGTTTCCGCATATCCTCAGTATAGCCACCTGTACTTACAAATCTAAGTACATGGGGTACATTCCAGGTTGTTGTAGAAGGATCACACCTGGCAAGGTGATGCAGATGGCTGGTCCTTGGAAGTCTGCCAGGCCAGGCAGCAGGAGCGACTCGACGCCATGCTGCCTGTAGTCTAGTGTGACCTCCATGGTCTCCGCTCCCACGGCATCCGCCAGCTCAGCAATGTCCAGCAGCGCATGCGCCATGTCCTCGGCCGCCGCTGTCAGCAACGGCGCTATCATGGAGGCTGGCGCGCACGGCAGATCCGCCGTCATGCGGGTGTTCACCTGCACATGCAACGCACCATCGCAAACGTCAAAGCTTGTTCAATTATTTCTATGCTTGAATCGATCACACACCCACGTATGCTTGGTTTGGAGAGATCCTGATTATATGGACATGGCCTCACAGCTTGCAGCAGACTTTCATGGCCTTGCCAAACGTCTCCTTGACAATGACAGATATTGAGTGGCAAGGAGCGTATCACGACAGCACTAAGAATTCCCTGAGGAGGTTTTCAATGTGCTGGAGGCGGACTTGGTGATGGTAGCGCAGGCTCTGGCAGCCCAAGGCCTCTGCCACGTCGTTGGGGATGTCCCGATGCACCAGGCGCTGCCCGCCGCCCGCCAGCCACGGCGCATCGTCAAAGAAGATGTGGCGCGCCAACGCCATCACGCCCTCGCTGTCTGGCAGCCACACCTGCAGTGACGAAATTAATGCTATAAGCGAATTGGCCCGCGCAAATGACTCAGAAATGCTGGAATGCTGGCCAATGGGTCACAGTATTGGCATTCAGTAACCGCAACAGATTAAGATTAGAAGCCGGGAGCACCTGCTCATGTATGGAGGCACCTCCCGCCTTCATCTCTGCTAGGCTTCGTGCCAGGTGGACCACAACAGACAACTCTTTCTGGCTGAGGCTGGTTAAACCCTGCTCCTTCGCCATGTCTTGCAACGCGCGCGTGGCATGGGCGGCTTTGAGCCCATCAGCCACCTGCCACAGACCCGAGACAGAATTTAATTTCACGCACTCTCCAAGATACAGCATTCACACATTTAGCACTTCGAGTATCACCAAGCGAGCGAGAAGAAACAGGGACAGGGAAAGGACAGAAACTCACCCCCAGAAATGCAAGGAGCTGTTTGTAGGGCGCCACAGCCTCCGGCACATGGTGCAGGTAGGGGGTGCAGTCATGGTTCAGGCTCAGCAGAGCGCGATTAGCCGGAACAAAGCCACGCCCGGCCCAGACGCAAGCACTGTCCTCCAGCATGACACGCACGGCGTCGCACTCGGCTGCGTCGTCCAGGCGTGCTTGCAGGCCGGCATAGATCTGCACAGCGCTGTCCTCCAGGATACCCAGCAGCATGTCATCCTCCACCTGCCACGGAACCTTCCATTTGGGCCCTTGAACTCACTTTTGAAATAGAATTTTTGGGCTAGGAAACGAAGAATTTGCTCCCACTCCAGAGACATACTGCGACTTCGTAAACCACCGTGATGCATATATATACTTGATTTGTATCATGCACACAAGTGCCATGAGACAAGCAGGTTTGGTCGATGGCTGTACCTGGGGGTGCAGCCTGCCAAGCTCCAGCAGCTGTGCGCCAAGCGTGGTGGCTGGCAGGGGACCAGCCCAGCCCAGCCTGGACGCCAGAGCTGCCCCCGGATTGCCGTTCACCAGGCGGAGGCTGGCCGAGCACAGCCAAGCCTCATGCACCTGCATGCAGTGGAGACCTTGAACATATGCTGCGTATGAGGGCACCGCACTAATAAAGAGGCTCTCATGATGGCTTTCTCAAAGATTACAGTGTCTGCAACATTGTCAGGGAATTGTCAGCATTGTGTCCTACCCGGCGGGCGATCCTAGGTGGCGCCAGGTGGCCGCTGGCTCTGGCGAACGGCATGTCCGGGTGGGGTGTCACAGTGACCACAGGGCACCAGCACAGCATTTTCATCTTCTCCCAGAAGTCCCCTTCGTTGCCACTCAGGTCATTGCCAACCTGATCCTCAACATCCTCTGCACACACCGTGTCGGCACTGTTTCAGGACCTGTCCAAATTGAAGCAATTCTGCATGCTGTTAAAATATTGCATGGGCAGAAAAAAGGAGCTTTGGACCAGCAATTGCTTCCCCAATAATGAGCACTCCGAGAAGGCAAGAAGCTTCAACGCACCCTGAGTGGCCACTTCGTCCAGCTTCTCAAGGAGGAGGGATGCTCGGTCAACATCCTTCTCAGGCGTGGTTTTGAGGCTGTCCAGAGACCGAGCTGCATCCAGGAACATCTCCGAGCTAACCTCACTCCTGAGACCCAGAGCCTTCAATGCATCCAGCACCTGTGAAGAACACCAAAGAGGAGATCAGATACTTTAATGAAGAGCTTTTGCAGCACACAACTTTACACGCCAATCATGCATGAGTGGCAGGCTTGTCAGCGCAGCACCTTGTCATCCTTTCTGAAGGGCCCTGAGGGGAAGTGGGTGTCTGCATCGAGCAGCGCGACCATTTCCTCATTCCTTGGGTCGTACAGGGAAACAGGCGCGGCCAGAGAAGCCTTGATTGGCACAAAGGCTGTTGTAGACAGCTGCTTCGCAAGTGCCGGGTTGCTGGACAGGACTGCCTGGATGCTGTCGAGCAGGTGCAGCATTGCAGTATCCCTGGCAGCGGGCGCAATATTGTGCAACCTGCAGCACAGCAAGAACATTGTGATGGGGCAGAGTCGTGCCAGCTGCGCTCCTGCCGTTTTCAAAAGAATTTGGATGGCTTTTGGCCTAGAAGGTCACATGCACATGCCTAGCAGGGTCGGGGAGGACAGGTGTTGTGGCTTCACCTTGGCAGCACATGGTCTGTGATGAGCTGCTGATGCGTCAGCAGCTGCACCCCAAGCCGTTCCACAAGCACCCTGGCCTCCCCAGCCGCCACATGCTTGAGGAAGCCCGGCCCCAGCAGAGCCTCGTCCGTGCCATCTAGCGCCAGGTAGCGGCCTTCCAGCAGATCCAGGAATGCCGCAGCTGGCTCCTCTGCAGAAGCATCGCCAGCCGCCGCGCCTGCTGCGGCCTCAAAGATTGGCAGCGCCTTGACCACGCTCTGCTGCGCCGGTGTCACACAGCCGGGGCCACTGAACCACCGCTCCTGCAAGCATAAAGCACATGTACAGTAGAGTGTATATAGTCATTTTCATGTAAGAAAACGATGCAAATAAGCCTCCAACGACACATGGGCGCCTCATGCATCAAGTGAATGGTAATAGGATGTCACGAAGAAAGGTGACTCATAAGTGAGTCTCGGACCTGAATGAGGAAAGCACGCAGCTGCTGTCGCTCTTCTGTGGTGACACCTTCGGCAATCATCCTGCGGCCGATGCGGCCGAGGTCGCCGCCTGCAGCGTTGCTGATGGCGGACAGCACGCCGCAGCCCGTGGCAGGGTTGACCAGCGCGCGTGCAGAGCCCATGGCGGCCGGGGGAAGGATACTGCCGTCCAGCACGCGCACGCCCAGCCTGGCCAACGCTGAGCTCACTCCCTCCGCCCAGGCGCCCTCCTCAACCACCTGTGTACCATGGTGAATCCTTGAGTTCACCACATTGCTTTTTAACAAGAAGAGATCACTCAAACATTTGCCTCGATGGTGATCCAGGATAGTGTGATAGAGTCCCTGCCCGGCCATGTCCCTGAAGCCATCCTAGCCATTAGAAAGAGAGGTACAATTGATCAATGCTCGATATCGACAATCAGATCATTTCTGGATGAAAGGAGGTACAATGGGAGTCCCACCTTGGAGGGAGAGCCCAGCTGGCTGAGGGTGTATTTGTGCGCTGGGACAAGCGGCCAGGACTGCAGAGCCGACAGGTCAGGCAACGTAGCCAGCAGCGACCACAGCTTGCACAGCGTGTCTGCGGTGAAGTGCCCATCGGCAGCGGCCGCCTGAGGGTCCCAGGTGACCGTCTCCTGGCCCCTCCAGTGCCTGGGAAGCAGCTCTGGCAGCAGCGTCTCTGCCAGGCTCTCAGCCGAGAGAGCCTTGATGTTCATTGCACCGTAGCCGGCCACCGCCAGCAGCTTCCCTCCCAGCACAGAATCAGCCTGCAGAACGCACACATCAGATTCTTAGGCCCATGTCACATACCATTATTAATCCCCAAAACATGAATGAATGAATGAATTAAATTTTAGCCTGAGAGACAATTGTGTGTAAAGAAAGTAGCCCTAGCCAGGTGACTAGATCAGTGTGTGCAAGGCAATACTCTAATGCATAATACTTTCACCAGATGGCATGGAGCAGAATATACCTTGCAGTGCAGGACGAGGGCCGCCTGGCTGGAAGGCAGGAGCTCCTGCTGCTCCCCAGTGGCAAGCAGAAGGGGCGCCACGCCTGCCTCAGACGGCTGCAGCGCCGTCAGCCCCCCTTGCATCGTATGCACAATGTGCAGCCCTGCCAGCTGCTGCACCGCCTTGGGAGCAGAGAGTGGGAGCCCTGACAGGCAGTAGGAGAGCACTGCTGCAGCTGCCTCCGCACGCTCCTCTGCAGGGCGCTGCGCCAGAGCCAATCCTGCGCCCTTCGCCCTGAGGTGAGAGCGCACAGCAGCAGGCGTGACTGTCCTGATGCCCGGGACCTTACTGAGCCAGGCGCTCAGCAGCCAGGCTGGCGCACCCGTCACCAGGGGCATCCCCTCCATGGAAAGGGCCGCGGCAAGCTCGGGGTCGGCGGTGCAGGCCTCGTCTGGGAGGAGGGCGTCTGTGGGTGTGACCCACCTGCCGCCTCGGCTGTCTGTCCACACCACCTTCAGGGAAGCCACCTGCACCATTCCAGGATCCAATTCTAACTCCATTGCAAACTCAAATCGCAGATCCCTTTCTTTGGTCTTGATTGTTGTGCAAGGCTGCCAAGAAATAGACAGAAGCTCAGACCTTCAGTCCACCAAAGCTGACAAGATGTGCCATCTGAGCAGATTACAGTTAAGGTACAACAGATCGCACCTCCTTGTAGAGCTGCGTTACCAGGTTGGACCAGGGCGGAGCGAGGTTTGCCGGCGGCCACAGCGCAAAGTAGGCAGGTGTAGGCCCCAGGCGCTGGGCTGACTCAGCCAGCAGGCCGGCATACAGGGGCGCTGCCAGGTCTTCAAGCAGAACCAGGTTCCAGTCGGAGCGCACTTTGCCCTGCCCTGCCAGATCTGAGGGCAGGTCCGAGAACCAGATGTTACGCCGGTTGCTGCTCAGCTCAAAGTAGCCGTTCACATGCACCGGAAGCCCTGCCATCACATACAAGTGTTCATTGCTGACATCCATGACTTTGCACAATATCAGAGCTATGGAGAACGCTGTACACTTGCAAATGCGCAACACTTTGAGATTGGGAAAGGATCCTATCGAGATAAATATATATATATGTATTTATATATATAGAGCAGCAAGAGAAACTAACCTGTGGAGCACGGTAGCGGCAGGAAACAGAAGGCACGCCCAACCAGCGGCTGAGTAGACTCGGCCGCAGGGGCAGCACTCTGGTTCTGCACCAGCTGCTCATGCTCATTGTTTCGTAATTGTAGAGGCTCAAGGGCATTGGCAGGAGGCAGCTGTACTGGCACCGCCACTCCCGCCCAGGGGACGAGGCCCCTACCAGCCTTCTGCATCTGGACAGCCATGCGTCTGGCGCGGCTGCCGCCCAGTGCATTGCTGATCAGCCATGTCTGTACCAGCTTCCTCTGCTCTTCACCTGCAGACAACATCAGCATCCTCAGACAACGTGATAACTGCTTTCTCACAGGAATCACCAACATGCATCTCCTAGCCCAGTATAGTGGCATGTGAGCTACTTATAATCGGCTGGATATGTACCATGGAGGTCTTCAATCGTGACAGTGGCAGTGGTCTGCGCAGCAGGCAGCTCAGCAGGGCCAGCCTTTGCCAGCCTCTGGTAAAAGGCTTCCCGCTGCACCCTGCCGCCTTCCCCGATGAAGCGGCAGATGGCAGCCTGAGAGCTGCGCCCGTCCTGTGATTTGCACAATTAAGCAATTACATCGATGCAGATCCTCCCAGGTGACACACACCAGAGTCAAGAAGAGAGACACAGCCATTGTGCTGCCGATAACTCTGCAATTAGTAACTCTGCATTGCTCAAAACATCAAGGCACGCCAGGGCTATCGAGCATGGTTGCATGGGCTGCTTTTCATAATGCTGTATACGTCATTTAAACATTGAGGGGAGTTGAATTGGGCACCTGAGTGTCCATGCTGGCCCTGAAGAGCAGTCGGGGAGCCTCGTCTCCAGCGTCGCGCACGTAGACAGCTGCAGAGCGCACGCTCTTGAGGAAGAGCAGTGTCCGCTCCACTTGAGCGCGCATGCCCTCAAAGAGAGACAGCACGCTGCTGGGCGTGTACGCCTGACCCTTTATCTCACTCTGCTTCGCCAGCTCCTCGGTCCTGCATTGTACCAACACAAGTCACGCACTGAATGTTGTGCATCCATGTCAGGGCCTTGGTGACTCAGCTCCAAGATGATGCTTGCAATAGGCACGCTCACAGAGAAGTGATCAGCAAGCGTGGAGGCATGCTCACCGCAGGGGAAATCGGAAAAGGGTGCCGGGATATGTATCTCTGAGGGAGCAGTTGAAGTGCAGGAAAGGCTGGAAGGCGTCTGGAAACTGGCTGAGGAGATTGGCTCGCTGGAAGGCAATCTTGAGGCCCGGCTGCGCAGGGCTGGTGCCAGGCAGCCATTTGGCGTGCGGGTCAAACATGACAAGATAGTCCCCACTCACAAAGGCTGGCAGATCTGTCCAGTGGTAGACAGCATTGAAGCCCAGACCAAAGCGCTGCACGGCAACACAACACATCGGCCATATGCGACATGTATCTTTTCTCATTTGTCTAGATTCGCTGAAGCAGAAGCCACCATCAATAAGATGCAAATGAACAGGATGCACGGCATTTTGCAGGGGGATGTGCCCAGGTGTGACGTACCCCTGTAGTGGCTGGCCTGTCGACCTTCGTGTCCTGACCTGCAAGACATAAAGAGAATAGCTTTTTCAGATTTCAATTCTTGAGGAAAGGGACTGTTCTGCAGTCTGCGCAAAGGTGGCAAAAGCAGAGTCCACAGACGGCAAACGCACCTATCCGGCTGATGTTACGGAAGTCAGAAGGCGTGAAGACCGCGTCGTTGAAGCAGAGGAGCGCAGGGCCCTGCCATGCAGCCATCCGCGGCGCTGCAAGCCCACAGGACACCCGTCACAGCATGCATGCGTGCCCCTTACTTCTGCCAAAGCCTCACCTGGCAATTTGCTTCCTTTGCTAATAACTTGCTGCTCAACGGCACCACCTTCACAGTTTACTTGGGAGGATCCTCACATCTTCAGATATTTCGCCGATATAAAGCCAACAAGACGCAAGGCAAACAGAAACCCATGGGTTGGCAACGCACCCAATACGGAGTTGGTGCCATACTGCTGGTTGTCTAGCAAAAAGGAGACTTCAGAGGCGCCCGCATCGTCAGCATTCTGCAGCAGCTCCATGAGGATTCCGGGGCCGTCCGCGTAGTCATCGATGATGTGCTTCAGCCGCGTCGTCAGCGCCTCGCTCTGGCCAAAGGCCTCCACCGAGTGGAGCCCCAGCGGCACCGTGTCTGCGCTGTCTGCCAGCATCATGCGCCGCAGCGACTTCACGCCCAGCTTCTCAGACACCTGCGCCCGCCATTCTTCGTGATACTCTTGCAGAAAAAGTCATTGCCAATCTCACACCCTAATATTAAGTACGTCAGCAGGCACGCGCTGCTGTATGTCTGTGCCACATTATCAAAAGTCTGTACGGCTCCCACCACCAATTGCAGTAAAGCGTGCATGATGTTTGCCCCTGTGACACATACATATATTGGCTTTGCCTGCTGTATACCCTTTCCTTGTAATCATGACATGTCAGGTCCCGGTTGAAGAAGGCACACCTCATTGGAAAGCTTTGGATGGACGAATCTGATCTGCTGGTCTGGCACCCATGGAGCATCATTGTAGACCAAGTCGCTGGCTGGTGCAAGCACGCTGCGGCTGTCCAAGATGTAAAGCTTGTCAGCATTAACGCGCATGTCTGACAGTGCCTGCAAGAGAAAGAGCGGAACTTAGTTCATGAGCACTTGATCATTAGGGACAAAAAGTGAAGCAATATATAAAAGGAACCTCTGATGAGCTTTTACCTGAAGCACAGAGACGGCTTGCTCCTGCTGCGCCGCAGACAAGGGGTCTTTGCCAAATGCTGCTGCCATGTCTGCGAGGACGCCCACATACTGGTCTGCTGTGAAGGACTCAGCCACTCCCAGCTCCGCCAGCACTTGCCTGAATGGCTGCAGGTCACCGGGGATGCAGTACAGCCAAGGGCTCAGATTCAGAGGTCCCCTACAACACAGCATTTCTCAATCCATGAAAAAAGCCGAGCTTGAACAAACAATACAGATGAGGAGATTGTCAGAATGCCAGTTGAGCAGGACAGAGAGCACATTCAGCCAAGGTAAATAAGGCCTCAGATGAAGGTGCTCTGGCTCCATGCATTGAGCAGGAAGGGGATGCTAGATGCGCATGCCTAAGCGCCCAGGGGATGCAGTATCAACCACTGTGATAGAGGATGACTCACCTGAAGGCCACGCGCGCTACGGGCACGAAGCCATTGCCGGTCCAGACGCAGGGCGCGTCCGACAGGATGGCGGACACCACCTCCATGTCGTGGCGGCTGAGCGAGGAGAGGCAGGTGTAGATCTGGGGCACCGCGCGCGCCAGCCGCTGCTGCAGCGCCACGTCAGCGGCCTGGCCGGCCGGGTGCATTGCACCCAGGCTGGCCAGCTGCGTTCCCACCACCGAGCCATTCACCGGCGCAGACCAGCCCAGCCCGTCCGCCAACACAGCTGTCCTGCTCCATGTGACACACTTGTCACTGCTTGCATCCATGAGTAAACCATACCCAGAAAGAACGCAAAAAGCACAATCCACAGCAGCACATGTTCATGCCATGCAGCATACTTCATGATGGATCCTGTATTACAATAGAAGTTTTGCAGAGTCCAAGTCCCTGTATGCCAGAATGATGCAAGAAAGAAGACGCTCTTCTTTGGACTCAAGAAAGACGCCACTAAGAAGACAGAACATTGCTATGGGTGGAGAAGAGAATGCCATTTGAGGGTTAAGCAGCACCTGCAGTCAGCTGCCAGGATGCACATGGTGCCGGAGCAGAGCCAGAGGTCCTGCAGGGGACGCATGGCGCGCGGAGGCGCCACAAGCTCCTGCTGCTTCGGCCAGGGCAGCCCCTCAAAGGGCGCCTCAGCCAATACAGGACACCAAGCTAGCCCGCCCATCTCCTGCATTGACATCATTGAAAGGTGTCAAAAACCAAGATCTTTCAAGAGTCAGGTATCTCGAAGCATGGAGAGACCACGGGCTTCCAACCTTCATCATCGGTTTCCATGTGCAGAATACAAAAGGCAGGGGCTGTGATCATTGGGATATGGAAATGAGCAAATTGGCTCACCGCCCAGAAGCGTGCAGCCTCTGGAGAAGGCGATGCGCTTGGAGCTTGTCGGAATGCAGTGACTCTGTTGAGGAGGCTCTCCACTCCGGATTGCTGGCCCTGAGAGGGGCCCAGCAGGCGACCAGCCTCCATTTCCAGGTACTCCAGCAGCAGCTGACCTCTGCCACAACCAGCTTCATAAATACTGGTGGTTCAGGTACTACAGGATCACTCCCCTCTTTTAGAAGAATATATTTCATACACTAAATACTTCCCAAGGTCCTGTAATAGTCATTGCAGGATAAGATAGCGATGGCGAGGGTACAAGGTGCATAACCAGGTGTGAAGCACCTACCTGGCACGAGCGGCTTCCTGGTCACGAGCAGCTAGCTCGACAACGCTTCGCGCACTGTCCAGCAGCGTTGCAGTGCTGACAGTGGACCGCAGGCCCAGCCGCTGCAGCGAAGCCAGCGCCTCTTCTGAGGCAAAGGGGCCTGCTGGGAAGCTGGAGGAGCTGTCTAGCAGAGCCACAAGCTCGGGCTTCCTGCATGCCAAGGCACACTGGATCCCATCCTACTTCATACATATATGAAGAACATGCACCTACAGTATTCATGTATGAATCTATATGCGCCTTCAATCAAGATCATGAGAGGAGGAGAAGGGCTGAAGGAGAGCTTGCCTTGGGTCGTACAGAATACCAGGCGGCTGAAGCTTGCCAGACTCTGTGTCTACAAAGGGGGTCACGCGCAGATGGTCCAGGACTGCATGGTCCTCTGCCACCATGAGGGGCAGGTGGGACAGCGCATACAGCATTATAGCCTGCCTTGCCGCAGCTGACTGGTCAGGCAGACGGCCCAGCACATGCCTCCTGCAAGGCACATTCATGACATTTTAAAAGGGCTAGGATTTTTCAACCCTCGCTTCTCAATCCTTGGGGAGCCATATATAAACTGACTTCACATCATCACTTAAGACAGCGTAGACTTCTCAAGAGCGTCACGCCATAGACTGTATATCTATTCATACAGGACCTGGTGTGAAATGGCACCTGAGGACCTCGCTGCGGCTGAGAGGCTGCACGCCAAGCAGCTGCAGGGCGTTTCTCTCGGCATCATTTGCGAATGCCACGAAAGAGGTGGGCAGCGCAGAGCTCGGCATGGCTGCTGGGGCGATGAAGGCTTGGCCCAGCAGGGTAATGAAGGAGGCCGGTGATCCGGACTCTCTGCTCTCTGAAGCTGAAGATGCCGTCTCAAAGATCGGCAGGTGACGCAGCACATCGAAGTGTTCTGGGTGCCCCCGCAGCCACCTCTCCTGTCCATGCATGCATACAGGCTCAACACCTTGATTGCCACACGCAATATCGTCTTAAATATTAATTTGAAGCTTGGGAATTGACCCTGTAATTCACACAACAGCTGATGGGAAATGCTGCTGAAGCCAACCTGCAGCAGGAGCCGCCGAAGAGCGTGCCTCTCGTCCTGAGAGATGCCAGTTCTCTGGAACAGCTCCTCAGCGTGGCTTCCTGCATATGGCCCAGACTGCGCAAAGACCACCTCCAGAGCAGCCAAGACGCCTCGCCCAGTCCCCAGGTGCACATGGCGGTGCAGCTTGTGGTGCGCAACACCAGCCCTGCTGCTCACAAGCCTGCAAGCAGGAATAGCCGCTTCAGCTCCCACCAAGATTGTTCTCCAGAGTCAAGACGCAAGACACAAGCATCAACGCATTATGTTGTCATGTAATCAGTTGAATCTGGTAGCAAGTAATTACCTGATGCCCAGCTTTGTCAAAGCGGATGTGACAGGAGGTTCCCATGTAGTATCATCTGGTTCCCACACCAGCAGAGATCTGTCCAGCGTTGTGAGTGCCGCCAGCTCGCCGGATGCTGTGGGCAGCAGGGGCCATGGCGAGAAGACTGAGAGGTCATCAAACGCCTGTGCAACCATCAAAACATCTTGTCATCCATGCATGCCGCAGCCGCATGCACCAAATGCAAAAGAACGCCGTGCTATTGTGGTAGTCTATGCGTCTGGTAAACCACTGAAGCTGCACACCTGCAGCTGTTGCCAGAGCAAGGCTATCCAGTCAGCTGTGGGGGCGCCGTCAGCTCCAGCATTCCAGGACACAAGCGCTTGTCCTTGCCAGAATCGCGGCAGAAGCCGCGGCAGAAACACATCCACCAGAGCCGAGCTGTCCACCAGCTGCAGGTCCAGGCACCCGGTGCATGCCACTGCCGTCAGCCTGCAGAATGCACAATTCAAACGACATAGTATCATCTGGCCGGTCAGTGGCGCTCATGCCTGTCATCCAAGGCAATTATGAGGACCCAGGGATGTTGCACACCTGTCGGCTGTTTCCCTGCTCAAGGCGTCGGAGTCCACAAGACACGCGGCATGCGCGCCGAGCAGTTTCCTCTCAACAGCGCTGCAGATATACACTGCATCCTGACCAGGAGCCACCCGCTCCATTGCCTTGATCGTACCATTCATCAGTGGCAGCAGTGGTAGCCCTGTTGCAGACGAATATTGCTTTGAACATGCACACAAAGCCATGTACTTGATATCAACCACGATCTCATTATAAGGTACATGGTTTCAAAGAATCCAATATTTCTGAAGTTGATCATTTGCAGGATAAATACAGTTGATGGCCTCACCAACAAGCTCCAGGCACGACTCAGGGTCGGTCTCATCCAAGTCCTGGAGGCAGTAGGCCAGAAGGACGGCTGCGCGAGATTTGTCAGCGCTGCAGGCGGCGAGGGTGGCACGCTGGGCAGAGCGGATGTGCACGCGCAGGGAGGCCGGGCACAGCAGCTGCGGCCGCTGCACAGTGTGCTGCACCAGCATGCGCGTGACCTCTGGCGGACCACTGGCAATGGGCACTCCCACCGCTATCAGCGCATCCACAAGAGCACTGTCCCTATGCAAGACCAGGCAATCACGGTCTCAACTCCTGTTCGTTACATGTTACATGTGCACAAACACTGTTTTTGGCATGCCAAAAGGAAAATTGCGAATTCAGAGATTCTCGTGAAAGAGAATACAGGTGCAGATGCCAGACCTCTGCACAGCGCCGTCCACATAGACCGCATTGTCCGGAGCAAGCCACTTGCCGCCTCCAGCAGCGGTGTGCACCACTTTGCGTGATGGCAGCTCCTGATACAGCGCTGTGACCAGCACTGCCCAGGGCTCCCTGACAAGCTGCACAGGCCAAAGCTTGTAGAAGGCAGGGCTGGGGCCCAGACCCTTGGCTGCCTCTGCCAAGAGGTTCGCATAGGCCGGGGCCGCAACATCCTGCGCACAGGCAAGCATCACATCTTGGAGGTACATGATCAGCACATGCCGACAACATCGTCGCTGCGGTGTGCTTCATGGAGGGTACGTTGGGTTGGGGATTTGGGCTTGCCTTCAACAGACTGATGTTCCAGTCGCATCTGAGCTGGCCCACACCAGCCATGCCCTTGCCATGCCATATGTCTCGCCTGTTGCTGGACAGCTCAAAGAAGCCTGCCATGCGGCAGGCATTGTCAGTCAGTTGTAGAAGGACTGCAAAATTACTACAAGCCACTGAAGGAGGTAAGCAAGCTTGCATGCACATGTCACTAAAGATGCTTAGAGACACAGTGCACACAGGCAGTGGGAAGTGAGGAGGTTACCATTGACATGGACGGGCAGATCTGTGGTGGTTATGGGTAGGAAGCAAAAGGCCTGCCCAGTCAAAGGCTTGGCTGCAGCTGCATCTGGCTCTGCCAAACGGCCAGCAACCGCAGCGAAAGGGACCACAGATACATTGAAGGCCCTGTTGAGCAAACCAGACACTTTTACGGGACATTGCAAAAACAAATAACATATTGCATGCTCTCATCAAATAGATGCTACAAGACAGGGAAGTGTAGTGAATTCACTTGGCAGCTTCTGCAGCAAGGGCATTAGATGCTGCGCCGCCGCAAGACTGGCTGATGAGAAAGGTCTGTCTGTCTGCTTCTGCACTGGCGCTGCTCTGGCTCTCAAAAATGGCCAAGTAGGAACTGAGGCTGGCAGATTGCCCCACGCTGTCTGATCCTGCCCTGGCTGCAGCAGCAGTGAAGAAGCGCCTGTCTGCAAGGATGTCTGGGGATGCATTGCTGAGGTGGCAGCTGTAGAGCCTACTCGGCTGCGCTGACAACCTCCCCCACTCATACACCTCCAGCCGCTGCAAGTTCTTCAGAAACAGCAGCGCGCTGACAGCCTCCCTCTGGAGATCTTCCAGGATATCCCTCACCCCCTCCACTTTGTAGACCTGCTCAGTCCCCACAGATTCATCAGTGCTCTTGACCGTTTTTCTCAACGTTATAATGGAAGCAAGGCAATGGGATGGAAAACAGCCAGGCGATTGCAGCACCTGCTTCGAGATGCGGCTAGTTGTGGCTTGCTCAGCAGTCCGCAGAGGGAATCGGAATATAGTGCCCCTGAAGTAGCTCTTGGCATCACACCCAAAGGCCTGGTAGGGGGCAAACTGGTCCGGGTGCGCTGCGGCCGCACTCGACTGCACAAAGTCTATGCGCTTGCCTGGGTTCTGGGGCGTGATGTTCGGCAGGTAGGTGCAGTGCGGATCAAAGATGACGAGCTGACTCCCTGATGCATGACACATTAATTGTTTGCTTATGAAGCTGGAGCACTGCATGCACTGCAGAGACAATGAACACATAAAACTCCACAAAAAAAATGAAGATCCCTGTCACGTTGACAGTCTCATGTTTTGCTGATACTAGCAGAAAGCGCAGGTGAGCACCTGATATGAAGGAGACAACATCGCTGAGGTGGTAGCTTGCATTGAAACCCACACCAAAACGGCCTGTCTTGCCCTTCTGCTCACGCTTCACGCTCTGTCCAATGCTGGAAATGGACTGGAAGTCTGCCTCTGAGAAGACTGCATCATTGTACGCAAGCAAGGCCGGCCCCTGGAAGGAAGCCAGTGACTGTGCGGCAAGGCGATCTGCGGGTCACACAACGTCAAGCGGATCCTTTCAAGGGCATGCTGCTGATCAGTATGGTTGTGTCATCATGAAGTCATGTATGTACCTGTCTTGTGCTGCCGCTCGTCAAGGCAGAACCTTATGGTGGTTGCGCCAGCATCGTCAGCATTCTGCAGGAACACAAGCAAATGTCACAATGTCCTGATGAGAAAAAAATTTCCAGCCGGACGGTTGTGTTCCGACGACAACATTCTTACCTGTATGAGCTCCTTCAAGACGCTTGTGCCCTCTGGATAATCATGTAGAATGTCTCTGATGCGGACGGCCAGGTCAATTTTCTGCCCAAAGTCCTGCCAGACTTCCATTCCCACCCTTCAGCTGTGCAGCAGCACTGGTGCTGCAGGGTGGCCCGATCACATCCGCGCCTGCACCCTGGAAATGCTCAAGTGATCAGAAGTTTGACGAAAACAGATAAAGACTAGAATGGCTTGCAAAACGGAGTGATGTTTTCTCTATATACGTCCTAGGCGACACTTGATTTATCGTCTGCGAGAATGCTTCTACATCATTAATGTATAAGAGCCACCATATCACATTCAAGCATAAACCAATAGAAGCAGAGAGGGTAATTTGCTCTGATTGGACTCTGCAATACGATCATAGTCTGCGAGAAGATGGATGACTTCAACTACCTAGTACTGCTGATATTGCTGTGTTCCAGACTTTACCAACGTTTTATGAGGCGAGAAATTGACCGATAGCAGTTCTGCCTTCCAAATCCCAATGTGTCTAGGCGAAATTCGTGGGACGATCACCCAGGTTCATGCAGGTTCTTAAGAAGCACAAGGAGTTCTATACTGCATGCCTTGTTCCCTTTGAAGAGCACATCCAACTCTATTCTGACTTCTGTGAGTGTTCAGGAATTGAACATAGACAACATTTGCCATTGCTGTCCCGATCGGTTGTTGCATGTGAGGCAGTTGCCTGAGTAGGCATCAAGACACGTGGAAGCAACATAACCCGCAGTCATCACTAGCCGCCTCCTTGCACCTCCTTGGCCTTCCTCCAAAGAACAGCATCCCAGGTACATTACCAGGTCTTTCAGCAGGATGCCGTTCTCCCGGTACGTTGAGATCGGGCGTGTGGCTCTGATCAACTACGGCGAGGAGTATGGAAAGCTCGTGGTCATCTCTGATGTTGTAGACCAGAACAGGGTGCGTTATCGCTCGTGTATCGGCCAGCTGGATAGCTATCAGCAAATAGACATTATTTTTATTCCCATGTGACTATTCATATTTGCACATGGACTTATTCCTGCTTGTCAATATCTCGATACGATTATTTATTGCAGTCTTCATAATGAAGACATGTGTACACAGACTTACCCTTGGGATTGTAGAAGCAATGACAATATTTTTGTAGTTGTACTGGTCTGGCGTGTGTGCACACCCTCTTCTTGGGGCCTTGAACTCCCTTGCTTGGTGGGATTGCAGGCACTGGTTGACAGGCCAGATGAGGTGCGTCGCATCATTAACTTCAAGAGGCTGGTGCTCACGGACTTCAAGATTGAGATCCCGAGGCTAGCCAAGAAGAAGGTGTTGTCAGCAGCTCTGGAGGAGTCAGGTGATCATCAGGCTCCTGACCTGCCACTGTCCAGGTGTACTGTGTGAGATGGAGGGGGTGGATTTTCTGTATGTCTTTGGTTTTGTGGATGCCTGTTATAGAAGATGTGCGCTGATGGCTGGGTATGTGGCTGCAGATGTATTCTCCAAGTTCGAGAACAGCACATGGGGAAAGAAGCTGGCCAAGCGGGCACTGAAGACGACACAGACAGACTTTGAGAGGTGTGTTGGGAGCGTCTGCATGACACTGGTTTGCAGCAGTGTCAGGACAGAACCTCTCTTCGGCCATGATGTTGGTGGCCTGGAATGGACACCTCTTGAAGTCTGTGCTCTTGGGGATGCAGGTATCAGGCGGCTGTTGCACGGAAGAAGAACTCTGCAGCTGTCAAGAAGGTGTTCAACAAGCTCAAGAGCGCTTCAGAATGAGCACTGTCAGCTGCCCATCTAGTCTGCGGCTCACCTACAGCAGTGGAACTGACTATCATTGCGGCAGCCTGGAGTGTGCACATGATCTCTTGCGCCTGACAGGGATCTCTATGTTGACATCTTGGGTGTGAGCGCTGCGCCCGCAGTGACAACGTCTGCTGCTTGTGTGGCAGAAAAGTGTATCTACTGGCATGGGGGCGTTGAGTCGCCACCTAATCTGGACCCAGCAGCATGTTCTACTGGCTGCTGAGGGCTACTCTTGTAAGATTGACTGCTGAAGTCAATGGCCCAGCCTGTCAGTAATTACGGAGCACGCTGGCGTCGAATAGGCTTGCTCCCAAATGCCAGGCTTAAACCTGCTTATCAATGCACAAAGCTGATATCCAATAGTTCTCCCGATAAAAATGGTCCCTGATGCAGCTTGGAGGCCTCATTGTCAGCTAAGTTCACAGTGAAACTCTTTATCCGCAGAGTTACCCAGTGATTATGCTGACTGCTCTTCTTTATAACATGCTGACAAAGTGCCAGTGACGCAGGCAGGTATGTCACACAGATCAGATCATCAAGATTGCACACCGTGGCATGGCATGTGATCACTTCAAGTTGAGAAATGGCATCATGCATAGATGATCCATTATTGCTGGACTCTCTAAAAATTTTGAATAGCTCTTGCATTTCTTGTCACTACATCTTCCCTCACTGCAGATGATATATTGCTCTAGCCCCGCATTAGCGCTGAAGTAAATCCGACTTGCAAGCTTGCCGTTTACTGAATGCAAAATTATCCGAAAGTTTGCCGATGCGAGTCGCATGTCCCACGGCCCGGCCGGCGCTATTGTATGTGATATGCTCCAGCAAGGGGTGTTGGCCTTCTCTAGCCTGAATCCTGTCCTGAAATTGCCATGCCACGCGAGACTCCAGAGAAAGTTGCACATGCAAGCTAGCTAGGCAGAAATTACTTACTAATTTCGTTCGTGCCTAAATAGACGCGTCGAGTGCGGGGCGTTCCTCCCCGAATCCCTACAAAGCTGAACCCGACAGCCGTAAGAAGAAAAGCGCTGTTCAGAGTCTCAAGTGTTCTGTTCCAGCGTTCTTGAGTATCACCTGCTCTGCTCGTTCACAGCACAACAAGCTACTCGCCACCCAATGACAACGTCGGCTCCGTCTTCTAGTAGCGATGGCTTTCTTCACCGCCATACCTCAGGTAAAGAGCATCCAAACAGTGCATGCAGCGTCTCTCCAAACGGTACAAGAATGGGTTTTATTTTCCATCTCAAGACTTCTCTTGTTCAGTGGCCAGCTTTTCGTCGGATCAACTCACAGGATCACTACGGTCGAGTTCATAGAATCCATTACCATGATCAAAGCTGAATATCTGGAGCGTAAATCATGTTACTGAAGTGTATCGTGCATCGGCAGCAGACGTCCCAGACGGCGCTGGGCTTCACCGGCCCCATCACCAGCTGCTTGGCAAGCCATTATGTTGCCGCCACAGTTTTGGACTCGCCACAATTCCAGGTGATAAATTCTGACACCCTCCGCATACACTCACCTGCTTGCAGCATTCTTCAGATGCAAACATCGTGCGTGAGCTTGCATGTCGTGTCGTGTTCACCAGCAGAGCACATCCTTGGTGTCCAATAAAGCCAACTTCTACAAATAAGCTCAATCAGCTGCATTGTTGCTTGCAGGCGGACTCATTCGGCCCAGTGGTGGCCCACATGGGGGGCATCTGGAGCCCAGGCTGCAGCACAAACAAGTCTCGCCCCCACACTGCCATAGCTGACCTCTCAGCCCAGGTATGGCACTCTCTATCGCGTGGTCAGATCTAAAGTGAATCTGACACTGTTTTCCTCGAGATATTGAGAGCGATGTGCTGAGACTGACATCTGCTCTGCAGCTGGAGGAGCCAGCGCCCACAGCTGACATCCAGCCGCCAGCTGTGGAGGCAGATGATGGCACCGAAGAGGAATACACCCCCCTGGACCATCCCTGGTACGCAGACAGGCTTGCACAATACAAGCTGTACCCGGAGCACTGCGCGGTGGATGCCGCCAGCAAGGGGACATCAATTGATGGCCAGCTCGACATCGCTGAGCAGTACCGGCGCATTCACCTCAAGGTGCGCATTGCAGCCCAATGCAATTTTCTGTCTTTGTCATTGCAGGGATATTTACACTTCAGACAACATCCAAGTAGAGAAATTCCGTGCATGTCTTCAATTCCCTGCACTGGCACACGCACAATGACACAGACTCCGAGGACAGCGATAATTCCCTGGTGTGTGCAATACGATGATACTTTCTCTGGTGCTTTGCAGGTTGGGAAGACTGGGTACTCCTTTGCGGACACCTACGTGCCGCCACCAGAGCTTCCTCATGCCGCGGAGCACTTCAGCATGTTCAAGAAGCACTGCGCATTGGGCTCCACCTTGGAATCTTTGGACGATCAGCTACGTAGCGCTGAGAAGTTCCGGCGCGCCCATCAGAACGTGCGCACACCCCCTTCCCTTATGGTGCCCTATGCCAATTTGTATTCCTTCATTTGCAGTGAGGGATCACTAGACATGCCCGGGGATGCCCAGCATCAAGGGGTGAATCAAGCAAATTACTCACAACTTTGCGCTGCCCTGCAGGTGGGCAAGACAGGATCTTCATTTGCAAACACCGGTCTGCAGCGGTGCCTGCAGCCGCCTCAATCCAGTGCCAGCACGAGCAGCTGCGCGCCCACCAGCAACAGCCCCTCAGAGGAGTCATGCCCGGCTGCACGCGCCTTGGATTTGCTGGACTCCCTCTGGACGCAGTCACTGCCCGGCCAACAGGTGACACCTGCCCTGCCATTGGTCCCCTCAAATATAACAGTGTACAGGCTGTGCCGCGTTTGGATAACCATGGCAGCTGTCACCTGAGGAGCATGCCAGTAATTGTCTGAAGGATGGTGCGAGTGAGACCTGCAGTGCTTATCAGCTTGATTCCCTGTGGCAGGTACCTGCAGCTGCCAGCCGCTGCCGCGAGCCCAGCAGCTATGTTGAACTGCCCATCAGGCGGCCAACCCGCCGATGGAGCCTTTGCAGCCTCTTCTCCTTCTCCCGCAAGCAGGAGCCCCTGGAAGTGGGCATGATGCATCTGGCGGTGTCCAGGAGTCGTCAGTGACTCCCGGCCGGTTGATCAGTGTAGAGAATCAATATTCAATTGAATGTGAACCATGCGGGATGTGTTGTTCCTCTGGCGAACAAGTGGCAGCTGTTTGCCAAAGCATACAGACTTATGCTCAGAAGGAAATTGATTTAGCGTTATAGATTGGCTGTCCTCTGGAATACCAAGCATCATCGCTTCAGTGAGCAAACAAATTTGTTTTGTTGTGCTGTTGCTGAAAGGAAAGTGCTCATCATCATTTCAATTGTGCCTTGGGCAGAAGTAGCACTGTGTGTCATCTCTCACAGCTCAGAAGGGTTGCAGGCAATTGTTGATGTCAGATATTTTGCTTTAAAACATATTTCCCCAGAATGGTGTGGTAGTGGACATTGATTTCATGATCAAAATGTTGAGCGGCACAACTTTAGAGTGAAAGGGGTTGCAACAATGAGAACATCTTCTAGAATATGGTACCCAGTATGAGCTGGTTATGGAATGTGAGATATCTTGCAGCACAGAGTCTGACAAATCGTCACAGTGTTGCATGGATGCGATTTGTACGCAGCGAATGCATCCACAGTCCAGACATCACAATTCTCTTATACCACAAATGCCAAATTGCACTGGAAGTATAGAATTCTCAATGTACATATCTCAGCACTCTTTGCATGTCAAATTACCTCAGCCAGCCTTCAAATGAGCACCCAACAACTGAAGTACGTCAACTTGAAAATCAATCGTTTATACCAAAGTTGCTTAGTCCAAATTGAAGGTCCCTGCGAGCCAGAGAAGAGAAACCACATACTGCTCGGGCTGAAGTTAGCCCACAAATTTGAGGCAGCGCGTCTCGATGTGCACAGCGTAGCACTTCCTGGTGCAGAAGCGCGATCCGCATCGGACACACTTGTACGGCGCCGCAAATCCGCAAACGCTGCACCACTTGCGCGTAGCTTTGTGCTGCGGCGGCCCCACAGCCGCAGCTGTGTACATCACCTCAGCCTCCTTCGCCGGCCCTCCCTCTGCACGAGGAATGAACAGAAGACTCATCCTATTATGGCCCAGAGCACCCTCAGTACAACAGGGGCATTGTGCCCAGGGCCCTTTGGGATACAGCATCTTGCACAGCTGCTACAGATGATCAGATAGACGACTGAAGACTTCTAGCTGTCCTGATGGCTTCAGCTAGCAGTCACTGCTGAGCATTCTGCATGTGGGCAGTGATCCGTATAAAATCTGGACTTGGAATGCCACTTTGCATGCCAGCCAGGCTTTGTGGCTGCCAGTGAGGGGCGCACCTGCATCTCCAGCCATTTCCAGGAGGCTTGCGAAGGTGATGGGGCCTCTGCGCTCCGCCTCCAGCATGGCGCGCGTCTTGCGCTTTGGGCCCTTCTTTTTGTCCCCGCGCTTCTTGGCCGACACTCCAAGCTCCAAGTCTGCACGCATGCATTCTACCTTCAGTATGCTGACAGGTCACGAACAAAATCCAGCCTGTTGTGAGGCTTTAGAAAATTTCTTCCTGGCTAGGCGCATGAAGGGTCACTTGACAAGGAATCAGAAGCTGCAGGAGGGGCCCTCACCATCATCAGAGTCTTGGATGACAAATTCCTCATCGCTGTCGCCTACTATGCCCTCCCCAGTTGCATCATCGTCTTCGAGGGCATCAAGGCGTGCGTTTCTAGCACTCTCGCGCTCTGCTAAACTGACGGTGCTGATGCGCTTTGATACTTTGCGGGACCTGACGCTACGTCTTCCTGATTCTGCGATAGGTGTACATTGTGCACAAGGGATCAAAGTCTGCTCATTGGCAAATGGAAGCAGTTCTGTTGCACTGATCTCTTCAAGACATTTACAAGTAAATTTACACACAACGTTTGATGATCCCTTGCATTGTGACTTTTATTCTTTTGTGTTTCAATGAACCTACAGGATGTCAGGACTTATTTTTGAGATCACCTGACATCGTAGTATGGCTCCATGAAAAGGCAAGAGTGGCAACCTCCTTGTCCTAGGCTGATACAATCGTGAAAGTTTTAGCCATTTTCTGTGTTGAGAGAATATTTTGGGCTCAGCAAGAGTGCTCTTCGGTTTCGTTGCTGTTTCCAAGGACTTCATCAGTCACATGGCCAGCACGTGCGTTCATTTCGCGTTGTATTGCTCGTTTTCTTTGTCTTTCGCGATAAAATATCTCTCTTAGGTAGAAGACATTCGATTGTGTCTGTAATGCGATCTTTTGCTCGTCACAGGAACAAAGGGCTCTATTTCTTTGCAGAGATCTGTTCACAGGAGCTCAATGTCTCGTACGTGTTTCGGAATCAGATTCGGAAGCAGGAAAGCTCCTGACATCAATGGGCAACACTTCGATTCTTTTTTTCGTTCCGTACGATGCTCCAGCACGTATCACAGCCCTTATGATTTTGCTGCGGGCATCTGCTTACAGCATGGGTGGGATGATGCCAGCATTTCAACAAGAAAGGAAGGCCTCTCAATTAATAGAAAGGTGCATAGATTTTTCAAAAGATTTCTGCGAGATGCATCAGAACGATCCAAATTAGCAATCAGAGCCTCAGGCGACGTGCACTGACTGGGCCCTCTGTGCATTTCTGCCCAGGCCGTCAGAATCAGTCTGAATAGACGATATTTGCTCTGCAATGCTTCATCTGCAGCTGCCGAATCGAGGCCTAGCCATCCCGAAGCCTTGGAGCTTGTGTGAGAGCCTAATGACGGGCATACACTTGTTCTCTGTTGCATACTGGGCTTATGAGATCTGAGACGTCAAGGCGCTCACGTTTATTTCGATAATCCACCTGCTTCTGACAGGTACTTGTTTGCAGATACAAACTGTACACTATAAACTGCCTGGTGGAGAGGTCTTGGCGGTTTGCATTACCACTGGTACTGGCAGGAATCAATGGTGATGTCATCTCCTCTCTTATTTTCCATGCTCATTTTACCGCCACTTTTATTGCGCTTGCGTCTTTTGGGGGTATATGTGGTACCTGAATGCGTGTGTTGGGTCTGTAGGTGGTTTCCAGACTATTGCCCTTGTGGGCTTCATTTCTCCCCTGGCAGTTATCACGCTGGGACCCTGGTGTGGCCAGCTTCTGGATCTGACTCCCAGACGCACCTCCCTCAGATTCATTGCAGTGGCGCAAACCGCTGCCATAGTCACCGCAGGCAAGCCAAAGCCTTCTGCAGCCTCCACTTTGTCTTGTGGGTTCCAGCGCAGTTCATACTGGAGCAAAATTGCAAGGCTGTGATGGCCATAATACGGAAAGATTATCTTTGCTTGCACATAAGCAGACCTGAGGGCCATGATGCTGGGTGCAGGAATGGTGATGGTGCACGTATTGCACCTGGGACCGACTCTGAACTTGCAGCGCAGCACCTGGTTTCTGGTTCTGCTCGGGTGCACAATGGTGGAGAGGCTGTCAGCCTTTGCGTCGGACATTGCCATCGAGAGAGATTGGATAACCCAGGTGCAATCCTGCATGCGTGCCTCAGCTTGACTGGGCTAACATCATCATGGACAGAACCTTGCTGCAAAATACCATACCAAAAGACATCTTGACTCTGACTTGACTCTGATGCTGGGTGCAGCTATCTGGGAAGACCAATCCAGAAGCATTGTCCACCAGCAACGCCATCCTGAGGTGTGATGCCTTCCCAGGCCTCACTCAAAATGATTGTTGCTGAGGAAATTTCGTAATTGAAGTGTTCCAAGCTGAATGGACAAAAATGGAGGCCTGAGAGAAATGCCTTGGTGGTTGTAATCAGGAGGATGGACATGCTGTCAGAGATGGTGGGCACGCTGTGCTTCGGCTGGTGCTTCACCCAGCTGGGCCCTGCCAAGGCGCTGATTGCCCTCGTCGCCTGTGCTGCTGTGGGCCTGCCCCTCGAGCTCTGGCTCCTCGACAAGGTGCACTTGTGCTTATTCTGCCTCCTCCTCCATCACGCGGCAGGACGTCCCGATTGAGAACAACTGTCCACAGGGGCTGGCTGGCTGTTGTATTTGCAGCAGGGGTTGCCGCCTGCACAGCAAGATATGTACATCAGATACGATTTGCGCGACAGTGCAGGTTTCTGAGGCGACACCGAGAGTGATGGTGCGAGTGCGCAGCCTGGCAATGGAGCGGGCGGCCAACCCGATGGCGCCTAGCCCCTATGCTGACCGCCACATCCTGCGCGGCATCCTCTACCAGCTCGGCCTGCAGGTGGTCATTCTCCGCATTGCCCATGCTCACACCTCTTTGCGCATCCTTACCGTATGATCCGATGTGCCCCCAGTTAAAGAAATAAAGGTGCGTATCGACTTTGTGACCATGCGGATGGGCACTCGGGAACTGCCCAAACAATTCAGAACACGGTCAATGCACATGTCATGGTGTGCAGCAATGATGATAGATGGTGAAGTGTGGGGTTGCTTGGAGTGCATGCTCTTTTAATCAAGAGGATGCTTGGTGGTGTACTGAGTTTGCACCCATGTCTGCAGATGCAGCAGACGATGTGGGGGTGGAGGCTGTATCTGAAGCAGCCGATTCTGCCGGCCAGCATCGCGTACATCATGCTCTACTTCAACGCAGTGCTGGGCCCTGGCGGCCTCATGACGGCCTTCCTGGCCTCAAGGGGTCTCAGCGGCACTGCTGCTGCCCTCTTTAGGTGGGTCTCCGCTTCCTTCCCTCTTGTGCAAGTCTGAGCAGATCTGTGCTCCTTCCCTTCTATCATACTCCCCGCGTGGATTTCATGGGATTCTAGATTGATGTAATCTTCCCGAATGTGTGTAATGCAGGGGTGGGTGCGCGGCGATGGGATTTGTGGGAACCTGGGCCGGCAGGCTTTGTATATCGCGGCTGGGCCTTCTCAGAGCTGGCGTAGCTGCCATCAGCTTCCAGGCAGGCTCCCTCCCCTCCTGCACCTCGAACGCTTGTTTTTCCTGTACCTTGCAATACTCCTGAGGTCCTTGTTGCTTCAGAACGACCCACACCACCAGGGAGATCAGTGTGCCCGTGTATGTAATTTTTCATGGTCACCATGTAGGCTGTGCTGCTGGTTGGAGCGGCGGTTCTGTACAAGAGGGTGCTGCATATGCCGCTGGAGGTGCTTGCCTCTGATGCGGTTGGGCTGCTGGGAGGCACTGTCATGGGCATCCCAGTCGCCGTCGCTGTGTTTTCAGCGCTGATCATGCTCTCGCGCATCGGCCTCTGGTGGGGCTTCCCTGCTGATGCAAGATTATATATACGCCTTCTCTGGTACTCATATTCAGAGTAAAGATCTGGCTGATGTTGCGCACATTGCAGCTCACATGACAGCAGTACTTGCAGTGTTGACTGCTGCCTGCCTGCCTCCTCGCAGGTCTTACGACATGGTGGACTCTCAACTCTTCCAGATGGTGCGTGTGAAACACCCTCCTTTACTACCTGCACAGGACCTCTCATGGTGTCTTAAGGCCGTAAAAATGTTAAAGGAAGCACAAGGTTCTTATTAAATCTTGTGTGACAGAAGAAGGCTCAGTTGCTGCTTGCACCTAACAAAACATTTGTGATTTCATGTGCAACCCCGCCCGCCTTCCAAGCGATTTCCAGCCTTTTGCTTGCAGCCGGCACAAATTTCATTGGAAGGCGCTGTTGAGCAGGGTCCCCCCTCACAATCTGAGTCACTTCATTTCTCGTTATTATCTTCGATGCCGGCCGCAGGCGGTGCAGCCGAAGGAGGCGGCGTCAGTGTCAAGTGCTGAGGTGGCGCTCTGCAGCGGCAGCGAGCTGGTCATGCTGGGAATCGCGGCCTCGCTGGCGGAGCCGGCCTCCTTCTCGCTGCTGGTCAACCTGTCGGCCGCCGCCGTGCTGAGCGCCGCCTGCCTCTACTCCGCATGGGTCTTCTGCTGCGACGGCCAGCGCGCACTGCAGGGCGCCCTCGGCACCGCCTGAGCCGCCAAATGTTCAGCGAAGAGAGCATGCAAAGGATACCGCGCTTATTTCAAGCGCCAGAACACGATGCAGGGCTGCCTCGCAGCGTCAACAGAGCACATCTAGCCAGCTAAGCATCTCGTTGTACCAAGTGGGAAAGCAGTTCGTACAAGGTAGGGCGAGCGCCATGTAGGGAGAGAGGGCTGCCGTGCCCTTGTTGTGCACCACTTGCTGTCGGATACCTCCATCCCAGTATGTCATTGCGCGGCTGGGCTTTCCTGCAGTGTGGTCGGTGGTGTGTCACATGACAGAGATTGCGAGAGGGTTGTCGATGATCAGGAGTGTGCTACACCAGAGAGAGAGAATTTTGAGAGGACTTGTGACATTGTGAGAGCAGGGCTAAGTGTAGACGATTGGACCCAAGGCCACAGTGTGCTGTGGTCTTGTACAATATGGTTAGTTAGGTAGTGAATTGTCAGCAAATTGCTGAGGCGAGGTGAATGCAGAAAAGTATGAGCGCTTCCCATGTGTACACATAGCCATCACTGTTACAATTTTTTTTTCAGTTTCCTCCAGTGATGTTCAGACTTTCACTGTAAGATGTTCACCATCCTCGGAAAATCTCCTGATTAGTATATCAGGATCTGATCCTTATAAGGATCTTCATTATACTCAGAGTATTTCAAAAGCCTATCTTAGCAAAACCAGATGGCAATGCTACCATGCAGCGCAAATGGACAAGTTCAGACCAAATCAATTTCTGCAGGGAACATCCTGCACTCATTCTCAAAATTGACTGCATATCAAGCATGGTGACTTGGCACAACCTGACGAACACTCCAAGCACAGGTATTTTGCAGGATAAGTCTATGCACAGTGCATTCATAATTTGGATATCTCTCTCCATGCAAGCATGGCCCAGAAACGGCTGACATCATATCATGCGTTCAATCTGCTCCAACTCATCGCATACAACCTGCTTTCAGCAGCACATTGCCCTGTGTTGGTGTGTCTGCAACTTGATTGCAGATCAGACAGCATAATGATTATTGCTTCCCTTGTTACCCAGCTTGGCCCACGCCATGCTGGTGTAGTGTCTTATGGCGCAGGATCTCTTGTGAGCATCAGATGAGGCATGGTCTGCAGTTTCCTGCTTGTTGTTCTGATGCCCGTTTGCCCCGTTGCTGATGTTCTCATCAAGACTGGTAGTTGCTGCCCGGAGGCAGCTCACTGCTTGATCCTGATTTGGGGAACTGCGGGTGCCATGTGTCGGGCGCCGGGCTTGGTCTTGGTGCAGCGCTGGTGCGAGGCTACAGGGCGGTGGAGGCGAGAGGTTCGCGCACGCCCATGCCAGGCTCCATGGCCACGTCCTCTCCGTCGTCCCCCAGCGCAATGATCAGCAGCGCCTGCAATCAATCCACCATGCCAGCCGCTCAGCATTAAACAATTGCCAGTAGCTTCTTTAGCACGACTAATCAGCAACGCTTGCAGTCATGCATGGCCCCAGCTGGCGTGGGCTGGCATTATTCGCGAGCACCTTCCCTATAATTGATAAGACTGTGGCACGCCAAACCGTGAGGATCATATGTGTTGCAGGGGCGTCTCCATGTTTCACCGGGTCTCCTTAGGATCTGACAAGTCCACCTAAAGCTGGCATCTCTAATGGTCACCTCAGACTTGTCTGCAGATGCTTCTTGTCTCTCCCAGCAGGCAAAACGTGCAGTGACATTACTGACAACCCATTTGTGCACTAGATAAGAGTAGGGTTGTGGGGTGCTTGCCGTGAAGAGGGACTCGACGGCAAAGCCCACGAGGGTGATGCGGGCGCGGGTGATCTCGCTCTTGCTCAGGTAGGGGGTCGCGTCAGAGTCTGCACGCCAGCACACATTACAAATCTACAACCCAGAACTCACGCTGCACTGCCACCACACCATTCATGGCGCTTGTGGCAGCCACGGGAGCCATTCATCACAGCCATCTCAGCTAATGAACCCAACAACAGTGACAACCAAGGTGTGCTGCACCTGCCAGGTTGAGGGTGACGTTGGTGGCCCACATATGCAGCGCCAGGGAGGTTGCAAGCAGGCCAATCAGGGCCAGCCTGAAGCGCGCCAGAGCATTGTAGGCAGAGCCTGCATGACCACACTCGGATGTTTGTCTATCCATCACTTCAGCAGAGGCCAGAAGCTTCTGGATCGTTGGTCCAAAGTGCAACATACATCAATGGCTCACCATGGGGGTGTAAGGACAACGCACCCAGCCAGCCGATGAGGGCACAGATGATGGCGACCACCAGGGGGAACTGCAGGAACACCACCCACCACCTGCACACAGCACACCAAAGAGAAATGCTCATCGTCTTGGCACTGGCAACCACAGATACCTCCAGGGACAGCAGTGTCTGTTGAGGTTTGCCCCAGCACTTATATGTTCTGCTCTCAGGCAAGCAATACTCGGCTTGATCTCCTGTGGGACTTGCTGGTTGTGATAGCGTTCCTCCCAGATTGAGGCAAGAGGATGGGTCTGGGGCACTCACAGATAGCGCAGGACCTTGCCACATTCTGCGGCGTGTGGCAGCTGGGCAAAGCTGTACCAGTCCCGGTGCTCATGATTTTGGCATGACCTGCGGAAAACCATTGACAGGCAGTATCACTCCCATTTGATTTGACACACGTCCCTGGCAGCTCTTGAAGGTCAGTAGAGCACAAGCATGTTGTCAAGGCTGTCTAGGGTTCTCCCATTGTATTCCTACCTGTGCAGGGAGAGCAGCCCGCAAAGTTCTACGATCCAGGCGATGACGATGAGGGCCACCAGTGGCCACAGGGTTTTTGCCGCAGATCTAGGGAGTCCCATGTTTTGTGTAGATCTAGTCCAACAACCGGAGCCTCAGCCTGCGGTCGTACATGCCGCTTTGTCAGCCTAGGCACAGGCGAGACAACGCGGAGACGCAACACCCAGAACACAATATTTTTGAATGATGAGAATATTGTTGTGCCCAGATCTGGCACGAAATGTAGGCTGCACTTCGCTCTCGTTATCTAAGTCGCATGAGGTGGACCAGAAGGTGCTTTGTCATCGCGACGAAAATCACCACGTTGTATACCTCTTGGCTATTGTGTTGCATTTTATAACATTGAGCTATGCCTTTGTCATCAAGCATGTTACAAAAGAAGCAAAGGCACGGATTTTCATAATGGCATCGGCCACCTCGGAAACGATATGTGCGCACCTTTCGCAACTTTCAGACCTTATAAGGCGCCTCAATTCTGCCCTCAAAATGCCAATCTGTCGCTTCTGAACATGGGAGACGATCCGAGCACGGTACGCGAGGTGCATTATCTCTGTCCAAATTTAAGCGAATCACGTCCAAGGCTCATGGCCACTTCAGGCAACTCGCTTTACCAATGCACCCAAGATGCACCCTGGCCATCTCCTTTGCAGACAACAGCAAGCAAAAACATTGACTGCGATGCCTCAGATATCTTTTAAATGGACATAATGTATCTGCACCTTCCCAACATATGGAGGAACAAAACATATTACAACTCTCGGCGCACTTTTGCCGCCACTTCCTACGAATGATGCCAATGGCATGCATCATAATGATACAGTCTGGAGCGCTTGTTAACAAGTAGAAATTAGTTCCAGCTGGTAGCAATGGAGTACAATTCAAAGATGTTCAACATCAGTTTTAAAGGTGCATTTCATGCGGTGTTCTGTTGCAGATTTCTTGCATCTGCATGCATCACTGCGCAGTCACCTCAGGGTTCACATGCAGTGCCATGATAGAGCCCAGCAAACAGCAACCAGCTGCCTGCTCTTTCACCCAGCTGGTCTGTTCCTTTGTGTAAGCAGTGCTATGCGCTCCTTCAGGGACAGTCTTGGCGCCCCTGAGGCTGCTCCAATAGGCTGTGTGCCAGCACTTGGGGGCTGCACATGCACAGGCTCTCCTGCACCCTCTGGAGCGGTTGTGACTGGCAGGCGCTCTGCTAAAGTACCCACTTCAGCAGTGGGCTGCTCTGCCAAAGGCTGTGGCTCTGCCAAAGGCTGTAAACTTTCGTGTGTCCACCGGTGAGCACTGCCTTCCTGCGGATGATGAGCTCCGGAAGCCTGCCTGTCTCTCTGAGCTCCAGCACCGGTGCTTCCTGGACCCGGCAGAGAAGACGGGTCCACCTTGACCAAACATTTGTGCACACATTGCCACAGATTGTGCAAATGCACCCAAAAGACAAAGAATGCAAGTCAAGGGCAGCAGATGATTGGCATGGAGGCATACCAGTCATTTGTTGTTGCCTGGACCCACCGATGGCTGGTGCAGGTAGAGCATCATTGCCTGTGATGGGCAGGCTCAGCAGGTCCTCAAGCATGGACGTGCTCTGATGGCCATCTGCATGTCAAAGCGAAGGACATCAGACAAGTGCTGACTGCATGCATAGCATCTGGCAAAGTCAGCTTGAAAAGGCCGCGAGCTTGCAAGAGTGCAAAACGTACTGATCAGGGGCGGAGCAGCAGCTTCGGGTGCTGAGGTGAGCTGCAGTGACCCTTGCTGACTTTGCTCATCACGTGCGGACACGCTGGCATCCATGTCTGGTTGCTCGCCATCACTGCTGCTGCTGGTGTCATCAATGACGTACTTCTTCCTTCCTCTCCCTCGGCCTCTCCCCGCGCCACCTGGCAATCAACACCATATCAGCATTTTCTTTAGACTACCATTTGCACCGCAACGAATGCTTCCAGCACCTCCGCTGATGCATGCATGATCCTGTCGATGACGAGCGCGTAAGCAGGCCCACACACTGCTAGTGCATGCATACTCAATGGCATGTGAAAATCAGCACCCCAGCAACAGGAAACTGTAGCCGACATGGACACAGCTAGCTTGTAAAGTGCACACCCCGGCTAGGCTTCTTGCCGACATCAGGCGCAAGCGGCGGCGGCTTGGCTGCCTTTCCGCCCCTGCCCCTTGTGCTGCCGGCGGTCTTGCCGCTTCTGCTGCCTCTGCCGCGTTTAGCGCGCGTGCCGGCGGTCCCCTCTCCCGGGCTCGTGCTGCGGCCCCGCTTGCCGCTGGTGACCGGCGTCGCAGCAGTGGTCACCCCGAAATCTTCCCAGCCCCAGTCCTCAAAACTGGCAGCGGCAAAGGTGAGCACATATGAGTCCACATTTCTGTGCTATCCAGGCTACATCAGACATGGAAGCACCAAAATAACACTTGTTGCATGGGCAAATGCCAACACTGGTGGTCGAGACGATGCTGCAAAGAGTTGGCTGCTATGTGGGCGTACCTGGGGATGTCCTCAGGTGCGTCTGCTACAGTATCAGGCGCGCTGTCACTGCTCAGAGGCACAGTATGCCGCAGCTCCGATGCACGCCGCACAGCCTGCCCTTCTGCTGCCTGCCTCAGGGCCTCCAGGCTCTCCTCCAACCAGCTGCGCACAGAAATCCACAACTGCAGTCACTCCACCCAAGCACCAGACAGCATTCTGACGGCGCTGTGGTGTCAACTGGCAACAGCAAGGTGGGAATGCAGGGGGAAAAAAGGCACCTTTGCATGACAATGTGCACTTCGCCAGCAGCGAGCAGCTTGCGCAGGGTGGTGAGGCCAGCGGTGCCGCCTTTCTCGCTGTGCAGGATGCCCAGCAGGTCTGCAGGGCTCAGGCGGGGCATCGCGCAATTGGCAGGGGGAATGACGACGATGTGGGTGGTGGACATGTCGATGGCATCCTGCGCCTTGCCTCCATGCAGCATCACCTGGGGGCACCCATCCCATAATTGAACACATGTCACTTCACGCAAGGGGTTCATTGCAAAAATTGGTACCACTGAGTATGGCGCAGCAATAATCAATTTTGTTGGGAAAGTGCTGTACCTCAAGCTTCCTGCGCTGGGCTTGCAGTGCAGCCAGCTCGCGCTTTGCAGCGGCAGCCGACTCCTGCATTGCATGCGCGCAATCCAGCCGTGGTCCACCCTCCTGCATTACCACAAATGTCAGTGTGATCGCCTACGTAAGCTTCCTTCGATGCTGGCTGGCCAATTAATGTGCTCACACCACACATCTTGCCATTCAGAATCGTCTGGACGACAAAGGCCAACACAGCAGTACACACAGCATCCGAGGTAGCTGGCGCATTATTAGGGAAGAGAAGCAGACCTGGGCGCTGTCTTTAGCAGCGGGGCAGGTGTCGTCGGGCAGCTGCAGCAGGCAGATGTGGCAGCCGCGGAAGAGGCAGGCAGTGCTGTCCAGCAGGCCATACTCTGCCAGCTCCCTGTCCACCGCCAGCATGATGTCCTCCACACCCGGCTTCCTCTTCAGCCTGCATGCCACCATATCCAGATCTCTCTCCAGCAAACTCATGCTGGCACTTTGAACACAACTCTTCATGGATGAGAGCTCTCATTGTCCCTTATATGAGAGCTCAGAGTTCAGCCATGCATGAGCACTTCCATAATGCTGAATCACTTGGGGAAGGTTGAGGTTCTCTGTGAAAACAAATTCTGGGCACCTGCGAGCGTCTCACACCTTTTATAGAGCTGCGCTGTGCCATCTGCTCGGCTGGCCACTCCTGGCTGCGGCTCGCCAGCCTCATCAGCCATGAGTGCCGCCAGGTCATCCAGTGCCCCAGGCTCCAGGTGGGCGTGATTGTTCAGGATGACCTTCACATCAATCGCGCTGACATCCTCATAGTACCTACAGTCCCCGTCCTTCCGGCTTAGCCTCTCTTGAAGACCAATCTTTGAGGTTTGTCAGTGAACGCCCTGATGACATGCTCCTGAAATGAATAGTATATGCCATGCAGGAGATCCCAGAGCTAGCAGAATCAAGACCACACTTCAATCGGCTTGCTAAAGCAATATCAAAGGCTGCAACCAAGGGACCACTGCTGCAAAACTTTGTCAAGTGACACAGAGAGAAAGTGGGCAGGCCACACATGTCGCCGTATATGCAGACATTGGGGACGTTGTTGCGGGTGTCGCGCGTGAGGTGCATGTAGTGGTGGGGCCGCAAGGAGATGAGCGCCTGCTTGGCAGCGCACTCCAGCAGCCACTCCACGCTGATCATGTCCACCTTGTCCCTGCGCGCCTTGAAGAAGGGATCGTTCGCGTCCTGCGCTATCACGTGCGTCACGCGCGGCACGTAGTTCTGGGTCACCTGCGCACCCCCCGGTACAATTCTGATTATTGGCTGGACCCACATTGACCTGCTAGAAGCATGGAAGCACCTGATAGGAAAGGTAGAGATGCATTGCTGGTCTTCTGTCGGCAATGCAGTGCACGCCGTACATAGCTCCACTATGACAAAGGAGCATCTGCTTACTGCGCTAGCGAGCAGTGGACGCGACCTACTGATGGTCTTGCCTGCAATGCATTCAGAAAGTAGATGCAAGTTAAGGCGAGGCACCTTGCCGCCGAGGCGCGCAACGACCTCTTCCAGGTATTTCTTGGGGTACTTGGCGGTCTTGACGGGAGCAGGCACAAAATAGACCAGGGAGTCTCGCAGCGCGTCGCACTCCCGGCGGATGTGGGACACGTCCGTCGGCAGAAACTGCTCCACCACCTTGCTGCGCTGCTGTGCCGGCGTCGCTGCCCCCTTTACTGCGCGCTTCTTTCCCCGGCCCTTGCCCTTCCCTGCCGGGCTCTCCATGTCATGGCCCTCCCCGCCTGTCACACCCCAGCACACATACAACTTACATGCAATTACCGATGACATGCAATGCATGATGAAGCTTCCCAGCTTCATCAAGCCCTGGGCTTATGTGGAGACCTCGCGATACCTTCAAGGTCTTGGGAAGCCTCATCGTGGCAAACAACAGAGAAGATAATGTGATAGAAGGAGAGTGCACCTTTTCTGCATGTTCCACAGAAATGCTGCCAAAAATTCTCACAGAAGATATTGTGACAGAACGGTAGGTTACAGAGTGTCAGTTGCTGAAACGGGGTGCGCACCCACAATGGCGCCCTGGTTGGACTCGACAATGTCCCACAGCTCCTGGTCGGTCTGGATGTCCAAAGGGCCCTTGTCCCAGCGCACACGCTGCACCCGCGGAAAGCGCAGCGAGTGGCGCGACGCAAATTGCTTGCTCACTATTGTCCTCACGTCTGCCTGCACCTGCACATCCACTGGATACACTCAGGATCACCCTCATTCTCTATGCTTACCTAAACAACATGATCCTTTGTGGAATCTCAGGTGTCGAGAGCGATTCCATGGATGTTCAGTGGCACAGTCATGGGGATTTTCCCTGCTGTCCAAAACATCACATCAAGATCCAAGGCAGAATGGCATGATCTGAAGAAAGGTCTGCGCTGGTCACCTGGAGGACAACACTGCGAGTGGGGTCCTTGATCCACACGTCCGGCCTCTCTTTTGGCATCCCAGTCGTGCGGTAGCAGCGCGGGACGCAGTTCTTCCCCTTCACATTGTCCACAAACAGCGGCTCCAGCCTCTTTGCCAGCGTGTCACGGTCCGCATCATTCACCCCTGTGCCCACCCTGCAGCAGATCCATACCTCGGTTCCCACCCTCCCTGAATCCTCTGTTCCTTCCTATTTATTACAACATGCGTAACGTACGCATGCATGCATGCGTGTGTGCATGACCTTGCCCTGACATGCAGTGCGACGAAACAAAGGAACACTGGCAGCTGCTGAGGGCAGGGGGCTTACACGCAGAAGGAGACAAAGGTGGAGGGCTCTGTGGTGCCCCCTTGGGGCACCTCAGCCAGGGCCAGCAGGTATTCAGCGATGGCGCCTCCTCGCCTGCCGGTGCCAAACTTGGCTCCGATGATGACCGCGTCGATCTCCACCTTGTGCACATAGTCCGCCTTGATCTTGAGCCAGGCCATGCCGCGGTCGTTGCAGCGCCACGGCGAGTCTGCCGCCTTCACCACAATCCCCTCCTCCTGCGGACACAAAACAATAAGTTCGTCTCGACATTTGTTTCGCTTACCAATTTGTTACCAAGAAGACGAAAGTACAAGTTGCAATATCCAACCACAACAGCGAGGCGCCCCATGAAGGTTGATTATTCAATTCATGCTGGCAATTGTGTGATACAATATTTCCCCTGGGTCATGGTGACTGGACAGAGGTGATGTTCGAGAAAAGCGTTGAGGGCAAGTGGGGCCTGACAAGCATAGCTTCAATTATGTCACATTTCAGACATGCACCATGGATGCTGCTGCGGGGAGTGGGGAAAGATCACATTGACGCGGATGGACTCCTCGAACTTCTCCTGGATGTCGTCGAGTACGTAGGAGAGCTTCGAGCCCGGCACGCCGGTGATGAGGGGTGCGCCCGGCAGCAGGCAGACCATTCGCCCAGTCATGGCACAGCTGACTGGATGGCCCTCGGCAGGCGCAGGGATCACAAGCTCCTTCAGCAGCTCGTGGCGCTCCAGCAGGGTCCGGTTGATCACACTCTGCATGCATGCAAGCTGGCTGTATTAAGAGACTGCTTAGTTGGTCCTGACTTTGCCCCTGATCTGCTGTGTGTCAGGGTTGCATTTCTCGACCCTCTAGGTGGCCTCTCGATGCATATAGGCTGGCATTAGGGTCCAGTGTATTTCAATTTCAGATGCTCTTTGATGCTTTCTTAACGCTCACTCTAACTCCGTCCCTAGACTACTGAAGCCAAGAGAGACTGCAAAAGTGAAGACAGAGCGAGCGACAATAAAGGAGGAAAGGGCTGACTACCTGGAAATAGCAATGGTTGAATCCTTGTGAGATAAAAATGCTGGATTCACCTGGTCGCGCAGGTACAGGATGTCGAAGACCACAAAGACCAGCTCCAGGTCCTTGACAAAGGGCGTCTCGTAGTCTGGGTCGCTGGTCATTGTGTCACCGTGCCATCCGTTCATTTCCAGCTTCTCGTCGGGCCCCTTGTTGTCCTTTGCCGCCAGAACAGCCCCCTTCATGCCGCCAAATGGCTCAAACTTCTTCCTGCAGGCAACACATCACACCAAATTGTCTTTAGATGTGGAAGATAGGAAAAGGGGACATGAGGCTGCAATCGATTCTCGCTTAGGAAGAACGACCATATTTATATGGGTGCTTACTTAGTCTTGTTCCAGACAACAACCTCGCCATCAAGGATGACATTTGTCTCTCGCAGCTGCTTTCTGATGAAAGAGTCCAGCATGGTGTAGTGGGAGTAGGTGCCATGCTCAATTCCCCTGCGGCTGTAGTACTGCACTTCATCCTCCATTACATGCACCTGCATCCTCTCGCCTGCACAGCATTTCACAATGCGTCAAAACTTGCCAGTCTGCTGCTGGGGAACAAGACCGCCAGGAGTGCAGCTTCAGGAAGACTTGCTCACCATCAAACTTGGTCTCCACCACGAATGGTCTGCCCTTCATGATGTTGAAGGCCTCCTCTGGCCCCTTCACAGCTCTGGCCAGCTGGGGCTTGGCAGGCTTGCCAACCTTGATGTCCTGTCACCATGATGCATTCCATTAATCAGCAGTGCTCCTGATAATCAGCAGTGCTCCTGATAATTGCAAAAACGCATGAGAGCAGCAAGTGGTGCATAGCGTGTCCTGCACACCTGGAACGGAAACCTCTTGTGCGGGTCAGTGAGCTCTCGGATGACCCCAGGGAAGTCACAGGTGACATTGTAGCGCTCCACAGCGTCCACATGATACTCCTTCAGGATGCTCGTCTCTGAGAGTCCAATCTGCACAAATGCACAGCTCCCATTACTGTCCAACCCTCATCCAAAAAAATAAACAAAGCAGATAGGTAGGTAAGAGGAGTGCTACGTACATCAGATACTTGTGCATCGCACCTTGAGGTCCCTTAGAACAATTTGCACAATCCAGCGCATCTGTGTGGCTGTGGTGATCTGGATCAGGTGCGTGAACAATTTGACCTGCTCCTCACCGCCGCCGCCGGCTAGCTTGTTCAAAATGTCATTGAGCTCGCCCACTGTCAGTTCTGCCTCTCCTGACATGCCCCTCTGCTTCCCACAGCACGTCCGGAAGAGGTACTGCAATTATGCACGCAATTGCGCATGCACACCACTCTCAGAGGACATGCTTGCAGCAAAGCCATGAGCAACAAGCTTCAAGCAGCCCAGCATACCTCTTCCATGACATTTGAGAATTGCCCGGCGTTCTTCACGCCCGCCTGGCGCCAGTTCTCGGCTCTCTTTGCTGCAGAGGATGTTTTTGGGTCCAACAAGCATGCTTTTATCAAGACCCTGACCAGGTTTGCCTCTCTCAAATTGTAGTGGTCGCGCTCCTTGTCCAGCTGATCATCAATATCAGTGTCAGGATAGATACTGGCTGTTCACAGGAGGACAGAAAACTTCAACTGATCAGCAACGACTTACCGAGGGTGCCATGAGGCGGTAGATCTCGTACACATCGGACGATCCACGCTCTATGAACTTGTTTGCAAAATCCCTCAGAAGCTCCTTCTTCCTTGATGACTTTTTCCGACTAGCGCAAGCGTCGAAAAAGTCGCACAGAGTCTTAAAACGCAGCTCGCTCGGCTTCGGCTTCATTGCTAATTTGCTAAATGATCATCGCATTTCAGATTTACTGCCCTCAACCATTCGGCAAGAAAAGAAAAGCTTCAGATCACTGAATCTGTTGCATGCCACATCCCCAGCTGTCAAAGTCTTCAATGTGTCGGAAACGCTTGATCTGCACAATACAGTATCTTGAAGGTAACGAAAACGTCCACTAATGTAACTCCTGTGCAAGTGGAACATCATGCTCTGCTTTGTCACAGCATGATCCCAACCAACGTTAACGGCGTTCCTAGCACTTCACCGAAATAAGTTCGATCCATGCAATGATTTGGAAGAAGGAGTACATGATAAGAATATCGATCACAATGAACTGTATGCATTCGATGACATCTGGCATCAGACAGCATGGACATTTCTTTGCAGAACGACATGTATGTGATCGGCCCAGACGTAAGAGTTTTGTTTCTTGTAGATCTGCATCTGGTAGTGTAGACATCTCGGAAGCCAAGTATGTCTTGCTGGATGCAATTGCACCAACCAATCGAGGCGGCACTGCTTCGAGTTCCCAGAGGGCTGAAGTACTAGACGCTCAGGTGACCGCTGGAAGTCCTACACACAAGTAATAGGAGTGTGAGATCAACGAAATGAAGTATTATGGACTCGGATCCTTTTGACAGTACACAGACCCGTCGAGGAGAGCCTGACTAAGGCAATTCCTGTGGTCTTCATTGCAGGTGGGCCTGGAGGCCCTTTCAAACAGGGCAATTGATTACACCTTGCTGCCTGGCAGGTGAGAATCCTTGATTACGAATAGAGGTCTTCTTTTGAGTGCCCATGCTTGCCTGCACAACAAGCAACGCATGGCAAAAGGTTGCGTTGTGTGGCAGGTGGAGACTGATATACACAACAGCCCCAGATGTCAGGCCACTCTTGATTGCGGATCGCCCTGCACCCTTTCAAGTCGGCAACATCTATCAGCAATTTTCAGATGTGGAGCAGGGCGACGTCCAGAACATCATCGAGTTCAGCATTCCCATGCTACTCCAGAAAGGTGAGCTCGTTTGCCCTTATACATGTGGGCTTCTGATCTGCTCAGCCTTGCTTCCATTATATTGTCATGCATATTGGCAGCACTGCCAAGTAATCACTGTGATGATCTGCCGAATCTTGACACCTTTGTGCATGTGCTTGGCAGGAACCGTGGAGGTGCGAGCAAAGTATGACATCAGGAGCCCTCAGCGCATACGCCTGATGTTCCAGGAAGCTGGAGTGAGGAACTTGAGTATCACAGATGAGCTGGAGTTGCTCTTGGCCCCTGCAATACTGCCGCGGTCTTGGTTGAATCATCAGGTCCTCCTGGCATTGAGGGAGGCGGAGGTCTTTGTGCCGCTGCGCGCCAGACTGCCAGCCCTATTCCAGAGCGCCTCCACCAGTCTGGAGAGGAATTTTGGGTCGGATTACCTGTTGACGTACTTGGACGATGACACGCTGATTGGCTCCCAGACAGGCAGTGGAGGGACTTTCATCTTTGTGCGAGACTGATCAGTGTGAGGTTGTCACGGCCAAATTGCTTTCAAGACTTTCAACAGCGCTAGCAGATGGTGCATCACAGCGTTACCAGCTTTGTGGGCATGCCAAGTATAGATTGACATGGCAGCACCAATGCTGGGTTGCAAGGCTGATCTTGGCTGTGCATAGTGAAGACTGTCTATTGAATTGGGGTGCCACAATGCCAACAAGCTTCGCCTGATCTGTTGATCTCTGGTGGTCCTCGAGTTCAAGATTGTGGCTTGGAAGTCACTCTAAATCGGGTTTTTGCAGGCTATGTCCATAAGCATGAAATGAATGACAGAGCGAGCGCTATATTCGTCAAAGGAGGTCTGTTCTCAAGGCAACGTGTACGTTCTGATGATGATTTGCATGCATGTTGAAAAAACTTTGTACTTCAAAGACACACGAATTGCTCCGGTGACATGCTAAGGTAGTTGACGTCGGATGCTTACTATGGCATCCCAATGACAGTGGCGCTAACGACATATGCCGACAGCCATGGACTCCGACTCAAGTAGGATTCGGTGGAAGCTTCCTGCGTCTTACCTTGACCAGCTGCTGAAGCAATCTCAGGCATGTGCCAGCCTGTTCTTATATGGGCCCATTCATGGTCCATCCATGGTTCCCATCACGGGGAATCCCATGTATGGGCCAACTGCACATTCTTAAGAGTAAGAATATTTCAGGTGATCAGTAATAACCCTCTGGATCTTGGCACAACATATGCTGCATATGACCTAGATCTATCCTGTGGGCATGCCATGCCCGGCTGCAGCTGCCAGCCAGGGCCACTGGCAGTGGCCATGGCCCACCGGTGACCGGATGGCACGATCATCATGATCACGACAATCTCAACCTTTCATATTGAAGTTGAATTAGATAGAAGCAAATTGCACATAAAACTGCGAGTAATCTTTTATCACCCCTCCGTCTTGTGGCCTTCCAACTGGCCTCTTCGCCACTTCAAGTTGGCCTTTCAAACTGAATTTTGAATCGATTGGTAACTTCGCATTCAACTTCCAAAAGCCCGAATGAGATTCCACATAGGCATCGGCATGACTCATTCTGCGTCGTCCAGGCAGCCCTGAGAAGCTATCACATAACATTTCTGTTTGGGCAAACGATCCCACTTTCTATTCCGCCCTATGGGCAGCGCAAACAATGTGCCAGCTTTTGTGTGAAGGTGAAGCGTAGGATCTCGAAAAAGACCACACGGTGAACCGTCGTCGTCGACTTAGTCACAGGTCCTGCAAAACCTTTTCGTCCAAGCCGTTCTTTGAGCATTTATTCCTTGATCTATGGGCCGGAGTACCTTGAGCAATAAGTGACTTTTGTGTACCCTGTGATACATCAGCCACTATACCCTTGACTTTTCAAGTCCACATCTGTGGGGACATGGGGGCTGTTCTTTCCTGCGCTTCTCCTGGAGGTCGAAGCCTTCTTTCGGCGGGATGTCAAGGTCTTCCTGATAATGTCCGAGAGGTACGTGCTTAAGTTCTTTTGTGCGTCATCCTGCTGGCCCCTTTCACATTTGGCAACTCATATCTCACACCGACACTGCCATTTAGATCGAGCAACGAGCTTCATAATTTGCTATTCATGTACACCTGTGATCTTTGGCCATGCGATTCGTGTCAAGCATTTGTGCAGACGTCTTGAAGTACACGCTCTATCCTGTGCAGGTACTGGAAGTGAAACCAGAGCTTGCAAATTTCACATTCTTCAACTATCAGTACAATGTCATGCATCACGCAGCTGGTGGGGACCCCAAACTCTCAAAAGTATCCAAGGCTGCTCCTTTTGTTTCCCTTGGCTCGCGCAACGCTTGCAAGTCAATCCAAGTGATGCACTTCATCTGTGATTGTATTAAGACTCTGTGCAGACTCCTCACACTTATCGTTGCACTGCAGAGCAAGGCCACGTGGAGGTGCTCAAGGCAGTGGTGGAAGTGTTGCAATCCACAGCTGCGCAAATCGCTGGCGGCGAAAGCACTGGCGAGCTGAAGGAGCCCAGCATCACTCTGTTCACCTGGGGACGCTTTGTGAAGGATGTGATGAACGCACGCACACTGAGCGGCAAGACACCGCTGATGCTGGCTACTGAGAACGGGTGCGTAGCTTTCACTGCATGCACTCACTGCCGCTTGCAAGCTCATTGAAATGCACGACACAAGAGCAGGCCACAACTGGAAAAGGACAGCAGGCCTTGGTCTTGGCCTGCCCACCAACCTTCCATGATTTCTTTCTACATTCATACCTGATGGGTTCCCGCCGATGGATGCCCACAGGACGCTCCATTTTCCTGTGAAGGACATCAAAGTTTACGGTGTGAGCATAGGGAGTGTCTTGGGTGGTGCAGGAAGGTGGATTGTGTGGAGTTCCTGTTGGATCAGGGGGCGGACGTGTTTGCGGTGGACAAGAGCCAGCGCCGCAGCGCGATTCACTACGCGGTGGTGAACGGGCACACGGACGTGCTCAAGCTGCTGCTCAGCGACAGCGCCAAGGTGCACACGGAGGATGGGCAGGTGCCCCTGCGCGATGTGCGCATCCACGACATGAGCGGCCAGTGCCGGTGCGCCCTCCCCTTGCCACGCACTGTGCTTGCCTCTTGGTTGATCTTGCTATTGCAAAGCCCCGCCCAGTTCAAGGACTGTGTCATCATTCATTTTGAGAAGCCCAGCCATCACTTGCTGAGCTCGCTCCATTCTGGACTCATTATCATTGCTAAACTTGCGTAGTTCAGCAATTTAAACACACATGCAGCTGTTCACTACTCAAGAGTCGTGAAGGATGACAGCCACCGCTGCTGTGCTTGTCGAGGCATTTCCAGGTGCAAGAGTGGCTGCAACTTCTGACCGCCAAGCAACCTTCTCACCAGCAAACACAGGAGAAGTCTGATTCTTGCTAATTTGAGGAAGCAAGCTATCAATCATGTTGGCGTCACGCAGGTACGTGGACAGCCGCGCGGAGAATGGGCTGACGGCGCTGCACATGGCGGCGGCACTGGGGGACGTGGGGTGCGTGCAGGCGCTGCTGGGGGCGGGCGCCAGCATGATGGTGCGCACGGTCGATCTCGACATGACCTCCGCCCTGCAGTACCCCGCCGGCTCAACCCCGCTGCACCTCGCCGCCCAGCGCGGCCACATCGCCATCCTCCAAGCCATGCTGCAGGTGACACACCCTTCAACCGCACCCTCCATGTGTTGTGTCCTGCGGCGCCTTGCCCACATTCATATCTTAAGGCTGCGCTGGCTGAGCTCCCTGTATCATCAAGAGGTGTGCCCTCTGCACGTTCTCATACTCGTCATCGCGAGGGCCGTCCTTGTCGTAGTAGTCCTCTGTCTCCTCCATCTCGTCATAGTCAAGCTGTGCAAAGGAAAACACCACTCAGCGCTTAGCTGAACCTTGCACCGATCTAGGCAGAGGCCTGCTGAAATCACCCTGCAAGCATTGGAGCAAATTTATATGTTTTTGTTAGTTGGGGAGATGTAGGCTTCATGCTTGCCAATCTGGGTGGAATTTCGAGAAGCAGATGTGCGTCGACTGCTGTCGTGTCTCCCTCGTGCTCAGGAACCACCGTGTACGGGGCTGAGAGTGGCACGCGGCCATTCTGCAACCACAAAAATGTTGCTTGTGAAGTGTTGTGTTAGTATTGGTGGCTTGCACGCAGGCGCACGCGGACGCTCTGGGGACGTGGGGAGGGGGACTGCGCGCTGCGGATGGGCAGGTGGCGCGGCGAGCGTGGGAGGGCGACGGCCGCATCGATCTGCGCAGCGTGACTAATTCCCTGCGGCAGCTGCCGTACCACGTGGCTTGGCAGCGCGGCTTCCGCCAGGCCGCCACCGTGCTCAATCCCACCATCGCCATCGATATCGCCCTCGAAACCGCCCGCGACCTTGACGACGGTGCGCAGCCCCTCTTTCAGGGCCTCATGCACTGGCCCTGCCTGGGCCTCTGCCCCTATCTGTATTCTTTTACTCTGGTTTGGCTTAATATCGTTGAAATGTTCCTGATGTCCTGAACTTGATTGAGGTCTATCCTGATGGACAGCAGGGTCACCAGGGGCCTTTCAGACATGTTGAGCCAGAGGCAGCAAGCAACTGTAGCCTGCTTGATTCATGTCTTGCACTTTGCTCTTCTTCATTTTCTTTTGCTGCGACATGTTTGAGTGAGCCTGAGGGTGCTGTGGTGTGGAACGCAGGGTATGGGCCGCAGAAGCTGACGACGCTGGCGGCGTACGCTCTGCGGCGCAACTTGCTGGACTGGCTGGAGACCTTCAAGGTGGAGAAGGTCTGCGCCGAGCGCATGCGCAAACACGCCGAGCAGCTCAAGGCAAGCGCCCCCCGCAATCAGAAAATGTAACAGCGTACAACACAGCATCTTGCCATTGCTACTGTGCTGCACATCTATGGGGGAATGCTAGGGGCCAGCGAACTCACTTGTCTGACGATGTATGCCTTGGTAATCTGCGCCCTGTCCTGAACCCCTGCATAGATGTCTGCTATCAGCACCTTTGATCGACCTCGACTTAATCATGCGCGCTTGCAGCAGGCGGCAGGGAAGCAGAGGACGGCCCCGGTGGTGGCCCTGGAGGCGGCTCCGGAGGCGTCCTCGAGCACGGCCGGCCCCGGCGCGCCGGCCGACGCGGGGTTGCCGCCGCCGCACCGTCTGCCGCGGCGTTCCTGCTCCGCCACCACCCTCCATAATGTCCTGGAGCACGAGGACGAGGGGCTCGCATCGGCCGGGTCACACACGGACGGCGGCATTCCTTCCGCCTCACCCCAGCCTGAGCCTCCAGCGCCGGCTGGACAGGACAGCTTGGCCGCGGCAGCACCAAGGGATTCTGACAGGGGACAGGAGCGGCCGGGAAGCAGCGGTTCATCATCCGCTGCCAAGCGCGTGGGCTTTGCCGCGGACGCTGGGGCGGCTGCTGAGGCCGCCACTCCCGAGCCGGCCCCTCCGGAGCCTGCGGCGGGCCACCGCGCGACCGTCAGCCCCTTTGAGCGGGTCGCGCTGAACCCGTTCACAGCGGCAGACGGCAGCGCGATCCTGTCAGAGAGCAGAGCGGGTGCGAGGCTTGCGTCCTGGAGTTGCCTGCTCTCTACTTGGTCAAGTCTGACTCCTTGTTGGTGTAAGATCCACTTGCTTACCAGACCAGAACCAAAGGCAACAGTAGACAACACAATTCAGGGCTTGAGACCCCTTCTGTGCATCTGCACAGGCAGCCGGGGACCAAGCTCGACCGGTGACGACACCTGCTGTAGACACTCAGCGGACGGCGGCCCCCTGAGGGCCAAGTCCGCATCCGCTCCGTTCATATCGAGGCGCATCACGACAGGCTCTTTCCTGGAGAACACGGTGATTAGGCCATGCCTCCCCAAGCTTCAATTCTCCTATGTCTGCCTGTCAGGACCCTCTTTGCTGGAGGACTCAAATTTCCAGAGCACAGAGGCCCTCTGCGAGCAAGTTGTGCAGTGTAGTACAAGGCCTTTGCGAGAATGCCCAGGCCATGAGCTACTTGTCCAGCAAACGCCAGGCAGGGGCGGGCAGGAAGCTCTGGGATATCGTTCCTTACAACCCGATTCTGCCGAAGAATTCAGTTTGACACAACACAGAAGCCATGTGCAAGAAAATGTCCAGCAAATGTCAGGCAAGGGGCTCAGGGATATGTATTCTTGAGAACCTGTTCTACTGGACAGCCCAGTCCGCCACAGTGCAGAGGCCGTGTGCATGTGAGCAACCCATTGAATGTCAGGCAGGCGCTGAGGAGTGTGGTTCTTTCAGACCCTCTTCTACTGGACAGCTTATTTTGTCACAGAGGCACACGCAAGGTGCCCAGCGATTGTGGGCATGGGGGCCCAGGGATATTCTTTCCTTTGGATTCGTTTTTGCCGGACAGCTCAGTCTGCCAGGATACAGAAACCATGTGCAATTTCTTGTCACCCAAATGTCAGGCAGGGGCTGAGGAATTGCTTGTGCAGATGAGCGAGCGGCTGCAGGAGTTGGAGCGTGCAGTGACAGTGGATCCGCTGGAGGGCAGCTCTGACGGCGAGCGCCGTGAGGAGGCTGGTCTGAGCAGGCGTGCCCTCTCTGTTGGCCTTGTGCGCAAGTCCAGCCTCTCCATCCGCCGCACCCTCTCCTCCTTCAAGTGCGCTCCCCCCTCTTTCACCCCCTTTTATCTGGCCCTTTCGGGGGTACTGTACCTAACAACCGTTTTTTTCCAATCAGAAGTCAGGATGCAGCACCCCTGGCCCTTGCCCATGCATGCTGTGCATTGACATGTGTAAGGACAGGGCCTCATTGATGCGGGCGGCTCTCTTTGCGCTGTTCTAGCCCGGATCCTGCGCACCCTGCAGCCAGGCAGGTAGCAGTCAGACTCCATGGCACATGTCTGACGTAGCCACAGCCCACACCGTGTCGCAGAGCCAGGTACGGCCAGTGCCAGAAATGTGCGAGAGTGAGCAAAGCTGAGAGGCGCTGGTGTGCGTGCGCAGGCGCGGCGGGCGCGGCAACGGCGAGGCGAGTCAGCGGCCGGTGGGAGATCATTCGCGCGCGGCGTCGATCACCGGCTTTGAGCCGGAGCTGGCGGGCGAGGACGACGACTGCGGCATCTGCCTGGAAGCTGAGCTGGACGTGGCGGTGAACGGGTGCCGCCACGGTCTCTGCATAGACTGCGCCATCCGCCTGTGCGAGGTGAACAAGAAACCTCCGCTGTGCCCCTTCTGCCGCAACTTCATCGAGGGCTTCCACACCTTCCGCGCAGCTGACAGGCGCTCATCGCCCGACGCCTGACTGCCGGTTGGTTGAAATATGCAAGGCAGCTGAGGGTCCCTGCTCACTGCTTCATCGGGAGTTTGACCTGCTGTCCAGTGGAGTACATAGCTGCTTGGGCCAGATGCAATAAGCTCCCAGCCTGGGTAGCTTATGGGATGGCCAGACGCGCAATTTGGGCGAGTGCTTTTTCCGGCCGGGCGTGTGTGTGGCGGCGTGCAGGAGGGAGCAGAGGGAATATTGGGTGTCTGGCCCTGCCTGCCCGGAGGGTAGCACAGTAGAAAGGCCCCCAGGGCAGCTGCGGGCGGATATTCTGTTGTGCAGCCCTCGTGAGGCGAGGATGAGAGGACAATGGAGGGTAGGGATTCAGAACAAACCGCAATAGCAGAAATGAGATCACCCTGGAGCTTGCCTGCAAGGGGCACCTGAATTTTCAGTAGTGGACTGTCTTAGCAAAGAGCCGGAATTTGCAGCAACATGCACCCGGCATGTATAACAAGGAGACACTGAAATTCTGAGACGCATTTTGTCTCTTTACTCGTTGGAGCAGCCTCGCCAATGTTAGATCAGGCCGGCCGGCATCCCTTGCCGGAGCACCCAAGAACCTTCTTGGTAGCAGTGACAGCAGTGGCTTGAGCCAGGCACACTGCCGGCTGGTGTGCTTACAACGGTGGGCAGACTTCACCTCGGATGCTTGTTCTGATTATCATCATATCTAGCTGAACTTTCACGGAACTTGTTAATGCAAGGCCTGCAAGGTGCCATTGCGCCTTGCATGAGACATGACTGATATACACTCTGGGATGTTCCAAAACGAACGTTGAGCAGAGCAGATTTCGAACGACCTTGTGCTGTTCAGGGCGCATTCCAACACTTTTGGGCATGTAATTGCGCAGTGACGGATGCGGATTTTTCCAGTAAAGTTTCCAGAGACACCCTAGCTACTACACAAATGTCAGATTTAATGTAGACCTTTGACTGCACCACGCGCCCCCTTGGGACTGGAGACGAGCGAGGTCAGTGCCACTCAGTTGAGGGCGAGAGGTAGTTATTAAAGACTAAGAGAAGACCATACGAGCACAGTGTCGTCCAGTGGGGTTAGGCAAGTCATGCAAGCGGCGTCATCACAGACACAGCTGCCTTACAGCTGGCCATGCGAGTGCTGGCACCCACGCATGTGCCAATTCTTGGTGTTTTTTATCGTCACAACCGTCCGGATCAATTTTATTCTTTAGGCGATGAGATCTCAGGGGTAGGAGACACTCATGTCAGGCATCAGATCGCATGGCAAGTGCATGGGTGACAGCTAGCAATGACAAATCATTAGGAAATTGCCACGAGTGATTGAATGTGAGAAACTTTAGGGTAAAACAGAATGTAACAACGAAATGGGTGTCTAATCAGGAGCTGCAGCACCATAGTCACGGCATAGTTTTTCATAAGAGAGTATCATCAAGTCACCACTAATGGCAGGTCCACGCCAAAGCACAATCCGGGACAGTCCATTGAGACATCTGCAGCTCCAACATGCAAGTGCAGCAGCACATGCTTAGAGCTTCTGCAACAGTCTGTTTGCATCAGTAAATAGAGCACGTGCTGGGCACAATGGCATCCAATCACACGGATGATTCTGTCCGCCCAGGGCCCTTGTATGCCTTGATATAGTCTCCCAAGAACTCATATGGGTCCTCTGGCCTGCGCAAATCACAGAGCGCAGAGGCCATTCAGCATCCACATTATCTCATATATGAACACTGTCACCCCTGATGTGCATCAGCTCACTCCTGCAGCAAAGCAAGCCCCAGAAAGGCCAATTTGTGGCTCAATTGGCAACCTTTATGGGTGGTCTGGCGCACCTTTGCTTGGCCAGAATGCGCAGCCCATCCCTGAGGACTGGCACCACTGTTGCATCCAGGTACTCCTTCACTGGGAGCTCTTCTGAGACGACCGCGGTTGCAGCATCCAAAGATCCATCCTCAGGAGATGTCTCCTTGATGGCGACGGTCTCAGGTTGCACTACCGCCGTCGTGTGCTCAAGCGTATCTGTGACTGCCACTTCTGATGCTTGCGGGTCTCCTTGAGAAATGAGACCATCTTGCACCTCTCCTGTAAGGGGTGATTCTGCGGGGAACAGCAGGTGCATCAGGTCCAATTGCTGTTCATGAAGAGAAATAGACACGTCCAAGATGCCTGGCGCTCTTTTCATTCTACATTGGCAAGACGCAGAAGATGCTGTCTTGCGTCTTGATGAGGGTGGTCTACAGGCCAAATATGTATATAAATATCGAGACTGGAGGACAACTCACGAACATGTGATGCAGATGTTGAATCTGGATGTGGTGTGAGGCACAGAGTGCCTACCCGCAGCTGTCTCGCCGTCCGCAGGGCCTGCATAAGCCTCCGATACTTCGGGAGCCTCGAAGACATAATTCTCGATTTCAGCTTGACTATTATCGGCGACTGCACCTTCGGCAATCTCATCGATTTGATCATCCGTCACTTTCTCGGCAGAGATGCCGAGCGTGGGGATTACAGCTCCAAAGCCGTCTTGATCTACGCATCATTCCAACGGCAGAGATGAGATCGCTCGATTTTATTATGACTAGCAGATGATTTGTAGCTGAATACAGTTGGATACACCAGGAGCAGAATGAACTAAAAATAGCAAGCGGACCGCTCTTGTCGTCAAACGGAAGTGGTACGCCTTCAGTGCCTTCAACGGTTCCTTCAATGGCGTTGATGTCCATGGTTGGATCCCTACTTTCTCATCTGATGGAACCGGAGAACTGAAAGAGAAAGGAAGCAGGGCCAGTTTCCTCGGAAGAATGAGTAGCTAGAGCGGGAGGACCTGCGGGGGAGCCGCAGCTTCTTCGCTGGAGCTGCTTCGGCTAGGTGCATTGTTGTTGTGAACATCGGCATCACAGATCTAGACGATCATTCACGCAAATCATTTGGTATCCACTCAGAGAAGCCGACGAACGCACCGTATAATTTTATTTTCGGGGAAGGTCTTTTGGCAAAAAGTGATCTGACAAGACGATGAGCGGTTCTGAGGAGAAAATATCACCCGAGTTGCAGCAGTTCTTACTCAATGAGCAAGCAAAGGCTCAGATGCAGCAGACAGTCGCACGATTGACAGACACATGCTGGGACAAATGCGTTGGCACACCAGGTCGCTCTTTGGGCAGCAGAGAGGAGGCTTGTCTCAGCGACTGTGCAAAGCGATTCATAGAAACAACTCAGGTATGAAAATAACCTTATTTTCTTAGCTCCTGAGCTTTGCCACATGTGTATGTGGAGGCCCTCTGGTGCCACAGTGCTCACAACAGCATATGTTGAGTTTCACACGCGCCAACATATTGTCTCAAGCGTTCCCTTCATTTGCTGCAGTTCATCATACAGCGGTTCCAGCAAAAAGCGAGCGCAGGCGGCGGCTTCTAAATAGTGAACCATTCAGCCAGAGACTCGGAACATTACTTTGAGCAGCAACTCGCCTTGCAGCCAGCCAGATTAGCAATGCTTCAGTGTTCCTGGTCTTGGCCTGGGGTGGCAATCATCAGTAGTATACGCATGAACTGGGACATGCTCCCGAACTGAAGCTGAAATGATGTCTTCTTTTTCCTCAGAGTCTTTGCAATACTGAGCCATGGCCAGGCTGCACTGTGATAGAATGTGCAGAATGCCAGTCACTAGCTATAGAGGACTGCTAATGGTTTAGAGCCATACAGTCATCAGTGTTTTATCTGCACTACTTTGGGCATCAGCGCCCTTTATATGGTACCATATATGTTGTATGGGTCAAAGCAAGATCTTTTCCCTGGCCATCTGTCTGTTTCGCAGATCTGGAGGCAAGCCCTTTATGTTGACATCAACAACAATGCTGTGCCCTGTGCAGTGGTAAATTTATCCTGGATTGCAGGCAATTTAAGCATATGGGTGCAAGTCATTGCCGTACTCATACCGGCAAGGGCTCTTGACTATGGTATGCTCATGGCTCACATCATGTTCATTCAGAACGTTTCCAGGAGTGAAACCTCTCACCAACGTCACAACAGTTCCACATGTCCCTGACATCTCTCTCATACATATCATGACCAAATCTTGGCAAGCAAACATGTCAAGCTCTCTGTGAAGAAGAAAAAATACATGGGAGACAGCAGATGTCACCACTGCCGTCTACACTGCTCAGGAAAGTACATGTGATCTCTCAACCGCGTCTCAATTCACTTGCTCAATGCAGTTTGCATCCAAAGCACTCAGGGGCCCACATGCGTAGCTAAGAGGTTGTAAGCAGCAAAAGGCCGTCCTTGCTGGGATGCTATGCAGATGTCCAATGGGGCGCAGCACGCCGCACAAGAGAAATATTGATTCTGATGCTCAGAATTTCATATCCCCGCATGCCTGCCGTCTCCACTGCCCTGTTGCCGGGAGAAGCAGCAACCTGGTATGGGCTCGTCCTTGATAGCTTGCTGACTTGCCTAATGTCTTCTGTTGTACTCGCTCGCTACCTTGCCAATCGCTATGTGGTCTCGCTGTGCCCCTCTTCCTCAGCACCTCTCGTCTCAGATTCCTTGCTGCAAGCTTGTTAAGCCCTCAAGTTTCTGCGTTGCGTTGCGCTGTGCCTAGCCTCGACAGTCTTTCCTCAGCCGTTCCATGACTGGCCCAAGAAATTAGTTGCTTCTGAGCTTTGGCTAGTCTTCCAATGCTCACTTGTCAGCCTTAGCTTCCACCAGGGCACCGTTGCGCTCCTTCGAGTCGCTGTGCGCAATGTACGAGCTCCCATTGCCCTGCAGCAGCATGCGCAACCCGCGTCAGCGCAACAGCAGGCAATTGCAGCCCCTCGGCCATCATCACTTGCAATTCTGGACCAGCACCAACCGTGTGCAAACTTGCACATGGCTCATGTCCTGCAATGTTGAGGCATCAACAGCAAGGAGGTTCCCCTTATGCCAAGGCTAACCTACACAATGTGGTTGGGAGCTTTCCTATGTTGCAAGCATCACATCAGGCAGCCCTTGATCCTATCTTTTGTGCTCTCTGCCTACACGTCTGCATATGGTCTGTGGGGCTCAAGAATTCATGTTCAAAGTCCCAGTGGAGATGCGGCGCACCGAGGGCAGCTGTGCGGGGGCGCCACTGTCGGCCTGGGCTGAGCGGCGCTGCTCGACGGCTTCCTGCGCGGCCGCGGCCTGCTGCCGCCTGCGCGCCTCGATCATCGAGATCGACAGCTCCATGATGCCTGCACATGCCCCACCGTTACTCACACGCTGTCCACACACAACCTCCACTTCTCTTGCCACTAATCTTCTAAGGAAGTAGCAATGCAAATGAGGGGTGCCCGATTATGGGGTCGGCTGACGCCTCATGTTCCAGAGGAGTTGCAGTGAAGCCAGGGCGGCATTTTAAAGCAGGGGATATGTTGTGGGGAGAAGTGTTGCGCGCGCACCGGAGCGCAGGAGGCCGGGCGGCTGGGCGGGCTTGTTGATCCAGGCCTCCTTGCCCTTGAGGCGTTCCTCCCACTCCTCGTCCTTGTCCACGATCAGCTCCACCAGCTCCGCCTCCTCCGCATTCGGCGCCCATGTGCCCGCCGCCGTGCGCGCACCCTCCGCCTGCACCACAATGTACTCTATCAGCCAACTTTTTGAAGGACATGACAGCAATGCCACTGTGCTGTCCTTGCGGCTGTGGCTGTGACTTGCGCATCTTGGGGCGAGGTCCCAAGATTTGACGTGCAGGAATATGTCAGAGCAGAGTACACTAGCGCGGGTGAATTCAAGCTGCAGGTGTGTTGAATAGTGTGTGGGAGCAGGGTATGAGCATGGGTGGTAGCAAGCTTGCATGTGCATTAGAAACATGTCAAGGCAGAGGGTGTGGGACAGGGGCTCACGGCAGCGCGTGCGGCGCGTGCTTCCCGCCACTGCCCGCCGCGAACGAGGAACTCCTCAAACATGCCCAGCTTGCGGAACTTGGCGTAGCGGTCCAGCCGGATCTCCGACGGTGACAGCTTCGCGTACCTGCACGCCATTGTCACATGCTCAACACATCTGAACACCATCGATTCCCAACATGCCTCCCAACACTCTCCATGCAAAGAGCTTGGCGGCACCTAGTACTTACACCTGTTGCCTGGTGCCCTCCACTCCAGCAGCAAGCATTTGTCGCCAGATGCGGCTGACAGTGTCAGTGGGGGCTAGCTCGTCACTTCTGATGTCGTGGCAAATCAGGTGGGATCACTTGTTTCGAAACTACTTGTGCAGTGCATCTTGCAATTTCTAGCTTATGCACATGCAAGCGAACACAGAGACATGCAGAGCAAGTGGCTGGGTGGCGCACTTGTCGTTGTAGATTTTCATGATGGCGGTCTTGATGGCGGGGAATGCGCCCATGGGGTCGGCGTGCGCGCCTCCCAGCGGCTCCTCGATCACCGTGTCCATGACGCCAAACGTCACCAGCTCCGACGATGTGATGCGCAGTGCCTCTGTTGCCTGCAAGCAGCCAGCACAGACCCCAGCCCTCAGCACACATGCCGTGTAAAGACCACCTTTCCTCAGCCTGCATCTCACATTCTTCTTGCAGCAATTGCCTGCTGCCTTTTCTTTGCACTTGAAGCATCATAATGCCAGGTAAAATGCTTAGATGTGCTCAAAACGCAGTGTCGGCAATTTAGGAATTTATCAATTTTTTTTCCTCGGAAGCACAAGTTGCAGGTACGAAAATGAAAGGATGGAGGGGCGTGGGGTGCACCGTGGCGGCCTTGTCACGAGACTTCCACAGGATGGCGGCGCAGGCCTCGGGGGAGGCGACGTAGTAGACAGAGTGCTCCATGATGAGGTTGTGATTGGCGCAGCCGATGGCCAGCGCGCCGCCGCTGCCGCCCTCCCCGATCACCACGCTCAGAATGGGCACCTCGAAGCCAAACATCTCCCGCAGGTTCACTGCAATCGCCTCACCCTGCAGAACAACACAAGTCCCTTCAAGGTCTGCAGCGCAGGTGCTTTTGGCTAGATTCCTGCAAGCAGGGGGCAGCACCACACCTGCTGCGTGAACATTTGCACATCAATAAAAGCATCAGAAATCGCTGCACGCATTTGCACCTCGGACAATTGTGATGCAGCCACAGGTGCCTAACAGGTGAAGGCAGGTCGTTGGCATCCAGTTTAGAGAAGGGGAGATAGTGCACCTGGCCGAGCTCCTCGGCATTTTTGCCGGCGTAGGCGCCCGGGGTGTCGACAAAGGTGACGATGGGAAACCCAAAGTGGTCCGCATGGCGCATGAAGCGCAGCGCCTTGCGGTAGCCGTTGGGCTGCGGCATGCCAAAGTTGCGGTAGATGTTCTCCTGCACGTGCGCACCCACATTTCAGCCTTCCAAATAAACACGACAACACTGTCACCCCTCATCAGCCTGCCTCATTAAGAGCCCATCGTGTAATTCAAAGCGACTTGTAGTGGCGTTGGTCGCTGACAAGTACTTCTCAGATGCACCTGGAGCTGACAGCTTTCATGCAAGGCCGTAACGGTGTCCGCAATGCATGCATGGCATGTAGGGTGAGCAGGTGAGCAGGTGAGCTGCGCACTTTGGTGTTGCGGCCCTTCTGGTGGCCGATGAACATGAAGGAGACACCGTCCATGGAGGCGAGGCCGCAGACCATGGCAGGGTCATCCAGGCCGGCGCGGTCGCCATGCAGCTCCACAAACTTGTCGCTGATGTTCAGCGCGATGTCCAGGAAGGTGGGCCTATTGGGGTGCCGCGCCACTTGCAGGCGCTGCACCGGCGTCAGCCGCGTGTATGTGTCCTTGCGCAGCTGCACCACAGACAGAAAAGGACTCGTCAAAGATTGCTATCGCTGCATCACAGCTGGGTGCCATGCATGCAGCATTTGATGCTGATCCTACAAGCGGACTTTTGCACTGAAGTCTCCATTGTAAGCTTGTGGCAGAGGGTTTTCCTACCTGCTTTGCCCTTGCCTCGAGCTCTTTGACCTGTTCCGAGACATCCACTCCGTTCTCCTCTGCAACTTTCCTGACCTGAATACATAAATAAAAATGCAGTAAGTTTTAGCATAATCCACAAGTGCACGACAGATGCTTGGCATCGCCAGCGAAAACTTCACTGTACATATTCAGCGTTCATAGATTGCAAGTCAGTTCACAAGTGAATCAACGATCAGCTACAAGAAACAATGCTGCAAATGCACTAAACAACCTTTTTCGATATAAGGAAGTATTCTGATGCAGGTATTCCATCAAACTGTGCGGTTCTCGCCAGCGCTAGTAATAAGATGAAAGGCACAAGCAGGGCAGACCTCCTTTATTCTGTTGTCCAGCTCGACGAGCGGCTTCTCGAAATCGAGAACGTGTGTATTCATGGCCTTCTCTGTGATCGGTCCAAACTTGGACAGCAGCTGCTGCAGCCACTCCCTGCCCCCTAGACGATTTTCATCTTTGGGCGTATCTGGGGGATCAGGGTTGGTCTTCTTGCTCTTGGCCTGAGCTCGTACGTTGCCAATATCTCCTCGACGCAACAATGGACCACATCTGTGCCTTGGAGGCAATGGCTGCGAGTTGGCTGTCAAAGAGCTTCCCTGTCGATGAGCAGTCTGTGGGGACAGATGGGCTGGGAGAGAAAATTGCGACATCCCTGACGCTGCCTAGGAACACGCAATGCTCGAAATATATTTTCAGGACAGCATTGCTCTCAGATTGAGCAAAAAGTGCATGTACACCGGCCGAGGCTGTCCTTTGCTTGGCCGAGATGGCAAGAGATAGATGGCCAAATGTGACTGGACAGGGTCCGGGGTTTCTGACGAGGCGACAGCTCAAGTTTCCAAGGAAACTCGAAACGGGCCCAGGTTCTGCAAGCAATAGTTCAGAAGCGCTGAGCACATGTACTTGTCTTCATCTCAAGCTCAATGATAGCTTCTGCAAGTTGTCAGTAACTCGCTGGAATGCATTCAGGAAGAGAGTATCCTCACATTTTCCATGCAATTTAGGGTTGATGTGATAGGGGTGGGCAACACCTTTCCACATCGACATTTGCTGAGTTGGAGGAAATTCCTTCCTTCCTCGGTCCAAGAGTCTGGCGCTCAAACGACATACTGAAGGGTGCTTCAGGCTCAAGAAGAGGTTGCGTTCAACAGTGTGAAATTGCCTGACTTGCCGTCACAGCGATGGTGATCTGAGGGGCGATCTGCAACTGACAAAAATCTTTCTGCTTCTGCAGCATCACTGTCTTTTCTCTTGATTACTCTTGTTATCAAAATATCAGAGAAGGAAACTGGTACTGCATTACAGTATCAGCGTGAATGAGGAACCGGCTACAGAGCCTGGTCAACCCCTTCTTCACCAGGCTTCTACGCCAGGATTTAGCTGGATTAGGTTTTAGACAAATCGCTACTGCTGCAGAAGAGGGCAAACACCCACTAGGAGGTAGGCAGGATATCTTGCCGTCATTGTGAAGGCCCTGTCCCATGGCCATATCGGCTGAAGGATCCCATCGTTTGCATGCAGGAGTCACGAAATCAAAGAAGCAGGACTTGAGACCAGTCAGCGAGGAATACAGGACAGGAGCCAAGAGTGTGCTGTTTACCATCCTCAAGAATGCAGACGAGCCCTTAACAACTGCAGAAATCTGGGAGGCTGCTGAGGTGTGCATTTTCCTGCACTTGCACGCACATGGACCCAGCTTTTACAATCGAGCATTTTACTAAACAAACGTGTGCACGCAGAACGAGGGTCTGAAGAGCAAGCGCTTCATGAAGCAGATGCTGTTGAACATGAAGAAGGCGCGACACATCACAGCAAGGCCCTCGGGGAAAGGCAATCACTTTGGCTATATCCTTCCCAGCAAATTGAATCCTCCCAAGCCGCACGTCCCATGGCCAGGCAGCTGACGTGGCATAAGCACAGAGTTGCTATCTGAGTTGGGGATTTGTCGAGGGGAATGGACAGGGTCTTATATGATGAGGCAATGACATGTCACAACACGGTGTTACATACAGAATACAAAGAGTACAGTACACGCTCTGCAATTCTGGTCGTTTGGGGTTTACTAGGGTGCAAGCCGGCACTAAATACAGTTCATACCTGGCTATATTCAATGCAAGGTTCGCAGTAATATCAATGCACTTTAGCAACCACAATTGCAATGTTCTGTCAATCCCTGTGTTCTTCGAGGCATTGGCGCACATCTTGAAGTGTTCACAGACATTCATTATATTCTCACAAGGGTGAATAAGCAAGAGCAATATCAGCATGGCGCAAGCCAGGGACAGCCATTCCTGGCAGGGCAGCCGTCCCCTTCTTTTCTCTATTCTTTAGAACAATATCAAGGTTTCCTTGGTGGTCTTGCACGGCCGCCCCTGCCTCGCCCTCTTCCCCTCTGCTGCAACTGGCGGCCCCTGCTGCCACTCCCATTCTCTGCTGCCTCCACCATCTCCACAGCTGGACTCTCCCTGCTGAGGCCATTGCACAGACAACGTCAAAACACCACAAGATCACAAAGCTGATGGGCCCTTCAATACCTTTCGTTCCTCTCTTGGCCATTCGAGGCTGCCGCAAAGTACAGAAAGCAATTTGTAGGCAATTTGACAGACTGCACTTACAAAGGAAAGAAACAGGCCAATCACAAGCAAGGCGCAGAGTTTGGTGGCACACCTGGTTCTGCTGGGTGCAGGTGAGGCTGTCAGCTGCCGCTTCCTCTGTGGCGCATCCCCCTCGCTGTTGCTGCTGCTCTCGCTCTCTGACCCCTCAGGAGAGTCCACCTGACATCCACACCACACCTCTTAAGACTGACCTCTACATCCACAAGAGGAATTTAGTGTGGAATTCGAAAGACACAATCAGAGCTTGCTCTCTGAAGGCCCTGGCAGCATGCATGTAGCAATCAGAACATGCGCAGAAAATGCAAAAAACTGGTACCTGCTCTTCTTGCCTCCGCTTCTTTGCAGGCTGGCTGGTCATGGAGGTCTTCTGGCTGGCACACGGCGTCGCTGCAGATGACTTCGCCGCTGCATCTGATGTCTGCACACAAACACACACACACAAGATCACGTGTCACGTCTGCATGCCTTAAATTCTGCTTGGTGCCGTGCTTAAATGGACTGCAGACATGCCTCCTGAGAAGGACATAACATCTGGGAATGCGAGTATGCTTCCTGGCTTGTAGCATCAGGGCCTGCGGATTCTGCCGCCTGCCCACAAAGCTGAATATGGCACGGCGGAGGCTGCACTCCTATCTGAAGAGTGCTGTCGGGTGCAGCATCAGTGTCAGAAGTGGCCAAGGCTGACTAACCTCTGACTGGGCGACGGATTTGCGCAGCAGCCGCCGGCGCTGCCGGGGGTCCATGATGTCATCGAGGCCCTCCTCGTCAGACGCCGTGCCTGATTTGGCCTCGGAGGTTTGTTCAAATACAAATTTGGGCACCTCGTCCAGCGTCATCAACTGCGCCGCCTTGCTGCCCAACGACCGCTTCTCCCGGTCCATCTGCATTGCGAAATACCTTAATAACTTTGTATTGCTACATCATCAGTCACTACACCACAGATTTGATAGGTGCCACAGGCCTGTTATGCAGGCACAGGCTTGCCAAGCAAGTGCTCTTGTGCTGTACCCTTGGTGCCAAGAATTATCACCGAGAAATCCACGAGTGCACTTATGTGGCAAGGTCGGAGCTGCAAGGACTGTAAGGGTTGTCCTGGCAGAATGTCATCCTCAGAATTTTAGTCTGCAAATTCTGTGGCAGCGAGCGTTTTGACGGCCATACTGCTCGCGGCGGAGTGTGGCATCTCATGTGGCACCAGGACAGGGGCATGTGCACGCACCTGCTGGAAGGTGCGGAATTCGGCGTCTGTGCGTGCAAGCAGCTGGTTGATTTCGCGTGGGGTGTGCACTCCGCTGCCCACGTCCCCGGTGCCCTTGGCCATGAGCGACTGCAGCACCTGCACCCGCTCCTTGTGCGTGCTCTCGTCGTTGAACATCCCCGCCTGCCATAACACAAAGTTGCCACCTCCTCAGGATGGGCGTGAATCTCAGGTACTGCATCAATGAGAAGTTCTCTAGCAGGTGTGACGTTGCCATGATCAGCCCATTCACTTCCAGCCTCTACACTGCCACATGGAATACACTCAAGCCAATGGTGCTTTGCCCCTCCAAAAATCTCTTGCAGAGCAGCTGGTTCTTGAGCTGCAACACTGCTGCAGTCCCGTCCTGACGCATCTTGGAGAGGCGTGCATGCTAGGAATGAATATGAGAGGCAGGAGGCAGAACAGGCACCAGCAGGGGGTGGGGGTGTGACCCACCTGGATGACTTTGGCGTCAATGTCGCGTTTCTGCTGGGCGCGGTCAAGGATGGCCTCCTCTATGGTCCCAGCCGCCACCAGCACCAGAACCAGCACCGCCTTCTTCTGCCCTATGCGGTGTGCGCGGTCACCCGCCTGCAGCACATGCCACGGGATTTTAGTGCCTCCGGGGAGCCACCGTTTTTTATCATGTTTGCGAACAAGATCTGGTGGAGGAAAGCTCAGAATAGAGAAGGATGGAAGGCGGTCATAGAGACGCTGCTGCGATGCACCTGATCTTCGGATATTGGATAGGCATGCAATGAAAAATCCAGTATGGATGGGGCATCATGCAATTTCTTGCACACTAGCATGGCCAAAGAAAGTGTGGCACTCCAGAGGCATCCAGGATGTGCTAGAATGAGGATCTCCCAAGAACGACGAACGAGATATCACAGTGTCCAAAGCTTGACACTACCGCCTTGAAATTAAGCTCATGACAACGGGTTCCCCAAAACAAATTCTTGGGAGGAGCTCAATCAGAGCACAACAGGATAGTGGGAGCAGGACTGGTGTGGGGACACACCTGCAGGTCCATCTGTGGATTCCAATCGGAGTCAAACATCAAGACCTGCACACCAGACCCGAGCACATCCTTATTCTGCAGCATTCCGCAGAATTGCTTTGAACATGAAGGCATCTCAGGCTCTGCCTGTTGCTTCCAACCAGCCAGTACAATGATGGCTTGTCAAGCTGCCATCGCAGAACTGACCCCAGGGACCAACAAGAAGAGCATCTCTGGATGACACACAGCAACTGCAACACTGTACTGTACAGCGAGGCGCACCGTGTCGGCGGTTTGCAAGTTGAGGCCGAGTCCGCCGGCGCGCGTGGAGAGAAGGAAGATGAAGTAGGGGCTGTCCTCCGCATTGAACTCCGCCAGCATCCGCCCCCTGCACACACCCCAGTGCAGATTCTGTTACTTTCCTTCTCCACATGCATGCAACCCCGTCCTACCAGGCTCCAGCATAACATTCGGAAGCTCACTGTTTATTGCTTTACAACTGTGATGGCATTTAGCTGTCCTGTGTCGACGCGAGCAGCCACAGTGGTTAAACATGCAGAAAGTCTTTGCCGGAGACTGGCTGTTCTTTGAACTTCGGTCCTGGATCAGGTATTTGATCATGATGTAAAATTGCACCATGCCAATTGCTCTGGACGGCAACCGGGATGAATGCGGCACCTGTCGTCGGTTTTGGTGGTGCCGTCGAGGCGCAGGTGGGGAATGGCGCGCAGGTCGAGGTAGTCCTGGATCACGTCAAGCGCGCGTGTCATCTGGCTGAACAGCAGCACCCGGTGCCCTGCACGCACGCATGCATATTCCACATCCTCTATACAACCACATGCATTGCTTGCTGATGAAGAAAAAGTATTTGTCCGCAAAGTTCCGCTGTGAGAGGAGCCGTTGAAGTGTTCCTGCTATTGTGTTTCCATCGGTACGTCCTCAACTATGTGGCCAAGGAATCACCAAATCGACAGGTGCTCTCAAGCCCATTCAGCTGTGAATGGACTGCCGAGCAGATTAGGAAAGTCAGCTGGGCGGCTGGGCATCAACCTCCTCAGGGTACCACGCCAGCTTCTCCAAACATTCGTGCACCCACAGAATGGCACGAACAACTGGAATGCCGCCATGATCCCCAAGGGAACAGAGCCAGGCTTTGTCACATAGACAAGAATCATGGCGGAGCAGGCCACATATGCGAATACTGTACATGAACTTTCAGATCCCTGGCTCAGCGGGCTGAACCAGGGCGACTGGGCCGGTATGCTTCAATTGGGGTATAAGATCAGAGGGGTGGCACAGGGTAACAAGACAAAAGGGGCGTGCAGGGGTTCGGCGCACCGGTGGCGCGGAGCTTGGGCAGGATGTTGTCGAGGGCATGGATCTTGCCGGAGGCGCGCACGATCTCCTCAGCGTCGGCCGGCTCGTAGGGCGGATGCTGCCCCGCCAGGAACAGGAAGGGGTGGTTGCACGCCTTGCGCAGGTGCATCGCGCTGTTGCGCAGGCTACGTGCCGCCTTCCCCTCCACCGCCACGCGCCCCTGAGAGCAAGTTTGTATATTTTTGAATGAGAAGATTGCAAAGGAAGAACTAGCAACTCTTCATCAGGCGGCACATCGAAGAGGACTCTGACAGATTAACATGGCACTCTTGTTAGATTTCCTGCTGGTTCCACTTTGCTGCTTGTGTTAAGGCAAGCTACTGCTCAATTGTACCCTAGACTGGTGCATTTTCCACGTCTTTAAATGCCTTTTTTCTTAGAAACCTACTTGGCTTGCACTGCCAGCTGCCGCCAGGCGGTCTCTAGGACTCAATCAAGGTCACCATATGGTGATCTACTGTGCAAGACAGGCAGCTCACACTGCAGCTGCAAACATCGAGGACATTGACAGGGACTGAGAGAGGGTGAAGGGCGGCACCTCTTCGGCGATCTGGCGGTACCAGAGCTGCTGCCAGGCGGAGAGGTCGCAGCGCAGGATGTGCTCCGTCTTGCCCGGCAGCTCCGTCTCCACCTCGCGCTTCGTGCGCCGCAGCATGAACGGCCGCAGCACCTGCACCGCTATGCTGGGTGAGAAACTGGCAGTTATGGGACGCTGGTAAATAAGTTGCTGACACCTGTTGTGAACATTGGTGGCAGAAGGCTAACAATGCAGAAAAGGGCTGCATTTGCATTGCCATCAAAAATTTGAAGCTGAAACTCATGGGGCAAATGCATGCACATGCATGTGTCATTTTAGAGTTACTGAGAGAAAAAGGGGCCTGCACTGCCATGATTGAGTACATGGCACTCCTGCGGTGCCTAGTGATTGGCAGATTCATGTTGTATGAACTCTGGTGTTGAGGCAGAAAGCTCACCTGGTGGAGGCGGGTGATGACCAGCAGCTGCTCCTCCTCATTCAGCTGCACCGCCACATCCTCGCCCTGCCCCTGCAAAAATGCCAGTTTTACCCTTCAGACCCCGTTTGCTACAAACAGACACATCCCTCCTTCTGGCAATCATGCAGGGGTGTGCAGAAGACCGAGCGCACTACAACTGGTCATATGTCGTGCAAGGCGCTCACACCATTATTGTTGGGCATCAAAACAAGAGCCTGCTGCCTTCGCCTGTGATCCCATTTTCAGGCCAGCCTTGAAAGGGTGGGAAGAACCAACCTTGAAGGGGGCGGCGAACCACTCGTCGAAGCTGTCGGAGGAGTTGAAGACCTGGGGCAGCACAAAGTTGAGCAGTGCCCACAGCTCGGCCAGACTGTTCTGGATGGGCGTCCCCGTCAGCAGCACGCGGTGCTTGAACGCGTAGGTGCGCAGAATTTCCGCCAGCTTGCTCTCCGCGTTCTTCAGCCGGTGGCCCTCGTCCACCACCAGCAGCTCCCACTGGATCTGCACCCACGCGCGCGCACCGCTTTTGCTTGCAAGCCCAAGCGCAACAGAATGAGGTTCTCAATTTACACTTCGAGACTTTTCAATAGTAACCTTGAACGCTCCACTAAACAGTAGTCCGATCCTCGTGAGAGGACCTGTGAGGCCCACATTCTCAATTGATCTATAGCTTAGTGACACGCCTCCATCATCACTGGGACAATCAACATCAGCGGCTTCTACAGCGACGCATCCACTGCGTTAGCGCCGCTATAACATGATCGTTGTCATGCTGTGACAGGATGAACTCTTGGAATGGGCCGCAGGTGCACGCTGCAACACATAGGGCATGCTGTGCCGAGAAGGAAATGTTTACAAAAGAGGGCGGCACCTTTTTTAGGGCGTTTTTGTCGCGGATGATGAGGTCGTAGTGGGTGACGAGCGCATGGAAGGCTGGCTTGTCGAGGTGCTGCGCGCGAATGGCCCTGCGCTCCTCCATTCCCCCGTCGTACAGCACCACGCCCATGCTCGGCGCCCACTTGCCAAACTCGTTCATCCAGTTCGACAGCGTCGCCTGCGCAGAAGCCACCCAGACGCCCCTGATCAGTCATTCTTACAAGCACTCACAAGCATGCAGAAGCATCTGCCCAGAGCCTGGTGATCTGCTTTGCAGGCTGTAGGGCTTGAACCATATTCATTTTGGAAGCATGCATGTGCTTGTAATTGACCGGACACGAGCACCGGCAGCCTGACAGCATGGCTGCACTGCAGCTCGGTAGCAGCGAGATAGCACATGCATATTCACAGGAGACTAGCCCCCACTTCTGCAAAAAATTGATTAATTTGCTACAATGGATGACAAAACAGGCCACGCAGGGGCGGGGAGTACCTTGGGGGCGAGGATGAGGTGGGGCCCATTGTTGCGCTTGGACTCCTGCAGGAACGCGAGCGTGGCGATGGTTTGGATGGTCTTGCCCAGGCCCATCTCGTCGGCCAGGATGCCGTTGATGCGATTGTTCACCAGCGACACCAGAAACTTGACGCCCCCCAGCTGGTACGCGCGCAGCGTGCCCCCCTGCAGCATCTCCGCCTGCCGCACCTGCCGCGCAACAAACAGACGATTGTTTAGAATTGTATGCTGAGGCTCGTTAAGACTTTGGATTGGTAAGACTTCTGCGCTTGGTCACGATCGGAGCTTGAGGACGGCACCACGCTGTTCACTAGACATTCAACCACTTGCCAAGTGAGCCATGTCATTCCAGTACAAGCAAGCGGCAAAAACTGCAACTTACCAAATCGTTGTTGGGACAGCCACTTGCAGGCATGCTGCCTTGAAAAAAATCTTGACTGCTGCAACACTGGAGTATAGAAAACAGGCAAGATTACAGCAAGGAGCTGTGCACACGCCTTCTCCTTGATGACGTGCACGGAGTCATAGTACTGGCGCTGCGTGTGCAGGAGGTGCAGCGTCTCGGCGTCCAGGTCCTCCTCCTTCTTGCGCAGCTCCGCGGCAGCTTCCTCCTCCACGTCGCCGCTCATCCACGGTGCCACGTCATCTGCGCTCGCCTCCTCCAGCATCGCTGCCCGCTGCTCAGCCACCTGCAGCCGCCACGTGAACTTGATACCGAAGACTTCAAAGCTATTGCTATAACACATGCTGATGTGAGTTTCATCTGCAATATGCTGCATTTTCTCATTGTTCAACACTGACAATTCATCACAAGCTTTGTTGGGCATTCCTTCAAATGCAATTAAACGCCCCTGTGAGCCAGCATCATGCTTGTGAGCAGAAAATCTATTGCGCCGGCTCTTCCTTAAAGCAGGTCCAACTATTTGCTGTGCTTGTAAGCAGGAGTACTGGTGCGCCGACCTGGCATCTTTTGTACGGAAATTGGACACGAGTCAGCGGTGGGCGAGGTGTCCTGGATCTTCCAATCTTGCTTTGTTGATTTCACAGTTGCTGGGGCATAAGCCACGCCCTTCACACCAGCAGGAGGCAATTGCAGCACCTTGAGGCCGAGATCGGAGATGATGGCGTCGGTCTTGTCGAGCAGCGTGCGCAGGCGCTTGTCCTTGGTGGTGCGCGCCAGCCGCAGATACTCCTCGTAGTTTTGCTCCCGCAGCGCCACTATGCGCGCCGCTGCCTCCCGACCGATACGCCGCCCCTCCCGCCCTGCACAATTTGCACCGAACCGATCACCACTTGTACCTTCCCTCGATGGGGGTTGGTCCCTTTCCTGACACACTCTCAGCAGCACCCCACCAGGATAGTGTTGATGAAGGAGTACAAATGGCCATGCATGCATCAGGAGGGTCCGTCAAGACCCCATGAGATACCACATGGGTAGCGGGCTTATCGTTGCTACAGATCAGGGAAGGAAGGGGTGCGCACCGTGCCAGGCCTTCACGCCGTTGTTGCGTTGCATGCGGCGCTTGGCGGCGGTGAGGCCGGCAGGTCGCAGTGTGTCACGGTGGAAGGCGATGACCTCCTGGCAGAAGTTGCGCCGGTCCTGGATCTCCTTCTGCACCACGCACAAGCACCCCGCGTCAACTGTGACCCTCAATGCTCCCAGTCCTCACCACAGCTGCTAGACCAATTTGACTGTGTATACCTACAAACACAAGGAGCTAATTGCATCAGCAAAATTACATCAATACAAGAGATTAAGGGGCATGCAGTGTCAAATTGGCTTACCAGCTTGGCCATGTTGGCCTGGCGCTGGCGGGCGAGCATCTCCTCGCGCCGGCGCATGTTGTCGGCCGCACGGATCTGCGCATTGCGCATCAGTCTCTCCTGCTCCATGCGCGCCCTCTGCTCCATCGCCTCCCGCTCCTTTGCCGCCCTTGCCCTGCACACCACGATCCTCATCTTTGTCTGTTTCCCTTCTTCACAAGACAATAGACCAGAATCGTGTGTACCTATCGAGCAGAACTTGCTCGCTGGCATACCAGGTAGCCAAAAGTGGCGGTAGGTGCGTAGTTGGGCTGGTTTCAGGGAGAGCAGGCGGGCCGCCATGATGCATTCCAATGAATTGCGGAAGAGCATGTAAGTGATCAGAGTTTGGCGCACCGCAGCATCTCGGCGTGCAGTTCCTGCGTCGAGGCGCCGGTGTCGGCGGCGCGGCGCACGGGAGGTACAAGGGGCGGCGGAGGCCGCAGCGGCTGGTCCGGCATGGGCCGGCGCCAGGCGGTCCAGTCAGCCAGCTGCGCCACGTCAGCGTCCTGCTGCAGCCGCTGCTCGGCCGCCACCTGGCTGCGCAGGCCCCGCTGCAGCCCCAGCAAGTGCAGTCGCTTCCACTCTAGTAGCGCTTGCATCTGCTCGACCTGCTGACAATGCAATGCTCAGCCATGCACCCCTATTTTTGAAACAAGCTGGCACAGAAACTGGTGGCAGGAGAACTCATATTAAAGAATGGCAAAAGGCATGGTATGACAGGCTTTGTGATCTTCGTCCGCTGGAAGTGACTGCTGTTCAATCCGGATCTGCGCCTGGACAGGAGGGGGAGAGCGTGCCTGCGGCTGTGCAGGCAGATCTGGCGCCCCCTTTGCCAGCTGATCCAGCCGGTCCTGCACTGCGTGCTCTGCAGCTCTGCATCGCTCGGCGCGCAGGGTCACAACGTCCGGTGCTGCAGCGGCTTTCTCCTGGGGAGCCTGCCCAGCATCTTGCCGATGCGCACAGAGAAGGCTGGAATTCACTTGCAGCGGCGCCTGGATCTGCTCACTTGCTACCTGGAGTTGCAACCGCAAGTGAGTGTAGCGGTCTATTTTGGGTTTGCACCGACTGAAGGATTACAGGCATGTTTAAAAAAAACTAGGGGCATGCAGAGCAGCTCTAAAAGCGCACCTTTGAGGCATTGCAGTGCTTCAGACGAGCCAATATGGTGCTTGGGGCAACCTTGTTGCTCAGGAGAGCTGACAGGGCCTGCCTCTTCAGCCGAAGCTGATGGGCAAAAGGGGCAAGCTCTGGATGAACACGGCCAGATGCCTCTGCCGCATGGTTCGATCGCAGGCGATCCTGCAATTCTGACTGAATGGAAACTGCCTCTCCTTCGGTGTAGGGAGGACTGGCCGGTTCCGCAGAATTAGGACCTTGTTGGACATCGTCCAACATACTGAGTGTCATTGTTCATAAAAATTGCCCATCCCTACTTCAGCAGGTGCAAAAGACGCGAAATATCGGGAATAATTGGTCAGATCAGATCAAGATGTTCCCAAAAAAATCAAGTTGGAGCAAATTTTAACTGTCTCACACTGTCAAACATGTCTACAGGTATTGACAGTTACATTACAGCGCTTATAAGTCGCTTCCTCCAGGGCAGGAAGTTGGGTTCATGTTCAACTCAGTGATTTAGAGTGACAAGAGCGCGCAGCCGACGGCGATCTTGGTAATTGATCTCAAAGACCTCTCCAGGCGCGGGCCATGCAAAGTCCATCAATCCTGTGGCTTCTGCTGGCAGGACGTTGAAATTGATCTTGTTCATTGATTGATTTGACGTGAAACAGATTTGGCGCAATGTGGCTCTCCTTGGGATCAGTTGAATTCGGTAATGGTCGGAAGTGATGTCTCGAGAAACATAAGAGCAAAAGGTGGTGGCGGAATTTAGATCCTATGGAGGGGATTGTCAGTAAACTGAAGAATCTGGACGCCTATCCAAAAGTCAATGAAGACTTCTTTCAGAGAACTTTAAGTGGGGGCATCATAACGATTGGCAGCAGCATAATAATGCTCTGCCTCTTCCTGTCCGAATTAAGTGCGTTTCGTCTCCTTTCATTCAGCGCTAGCCGTTCGAAGGTTTGTTCGTGCCAGAATTTTAATCCGATCGGGTGGCGCTGCGCATGCTTTTGGCGTTGATGGTTGATCAAATCTGTACACCTGGACAGGTCTCTTCATGAAGATCACCACCACAAACGAGCTTTCGGTAGACACTACGAGAGGGGATCAACTATCTATCAACGTGCGTATCGAGACGATGGCTTCATATTTTACTTTCGCCACTGTCGCCTGCCTGATGTAGGATACAAACCTGCAGCGTAGCTGACATGTGAGTCTGTGTCATTCCAGTTCGACATGACATTTCCTGCGCTCCCATGCGAATGGATCAGCCTAGACCTGATGGATATCAGCGGAGAGATGCATCTGGATGTGGTAAGCTCTCCTGTCTTGTGCAGCAGTCTCCCACATCCTCAGCTGCCATACCGTCGTAACAAGGCAGGAAACTGACTGCATTTGCTCAGTGTGAACTTTTGTGGACAGGATCATGATGTGTATAAGCGGCGGCTAGACTCGAATGGGGTGGTGATTCCGGACAGCATAGAGAAGCACCAGGTGGGGCCAGAGCTGGATGACACGCTGCTGCACAAGGCGAACGAGACGGAGTGTGGATCGTGCTATGGCGCGGCGCCTGATGAAGAGTGCTGCAACAACTGTGAGGAGGTGTGCTGCTTTCCGAATCTCCATTGAGGCTCATCGACCAACATGTGATGAGATCTTTCTAGATCAGTGTCAGGCGGCCTCCATGCAATCACTGCCAGTACAGTAATTGGCTTGCAGAGCGCGCCAATGTGGGCCTGCACACACCATCTCTATATTATACAAGATTTCGTTTTCTTGTTAGAGAACAAAAGCGATAGGGATGTGTTGTTTGCAGGTGCGGGCTGCGTACAGGCGGAAGGGCTGGGGCTTCACAGACCCGCAGCAAATATCACAGTGCGCGAAGGAGGGCTTTGTGGAGAAGCTGCGTGCGCAGGAGGGGGAAGGGTGCCACATGTGGGGCTCCCTGGCTGTCAACAAGGTGCTTGCCTGCTATTGGCTATTCCCATTGCCCGTATGGCCGGAAGCCTCGCTGGAGATTTTTTGCTTGATGTGGTCGATAGGAACCTGTGCATGTATGCAATCTGGTCATTTAGTGCTCCTGGGCCGGGGTATCATTGTATTTTTGTTACCTGATGTGCACTTGCGAGGCGGCCCCTTCTCCTATCTTCTGGCGCTCGCTCTGCCTTGATGTCTGCCTACCTCTTTGCCTAATCTGTGCCATTTGGGCGCCTGACCAATCGATTTGTGATGTATACATGCATCAGAGTGCCTCTCAATTCTGACAACACGTGATTACGCACAAGCCCACTGTCAAGACGTCAACAATTCTTTCCGTGTAAGGGCCAAGAGTTGTGTCTGCGTGGCACACAGGTGGCGGGGAACTTCCACTTTGCACCTGGGAAGTCGTTCCAGCAGGGGCCGATGCATGTGCACGACCTGGTGCCCTTCCAGGGGGTCACCTTCGACCTGAGCCACAGGATCGACAAGCTCAGCTTTGGGCACGAGTACCCAGGCATGACCAACCCTCTGGACCGCGTGAACTTGCCCAAGTTCAACACACGCAACCCCCAGGGCCTCCCCGGAGCCTACCAGTACTTCCTCAAGGTGCTTCCCCTCTCTTTAGGATGCTGCCCTCTGCATGCACCCAACAGTGCGTGGGAAGTGTACGCACTCAATCCCAGAATGGAAGAAGGCATGGGGCACTCGGGATTTGTGGGAGGAGGAGGCTGGCAGGATCTTGATGCCATTTGCAGGAAACTGTCAGCACCGGATATGCATAAGGCCCTTAATGATGAAAGAGATCTGTTGATAATGGTGTACATAGTGTTAGGTGTTACATCCTTGCAGTCACACATCAATGCCACCGGTACTCAAGCAACACCAGTGCCAGGTTTATCATCGGTGGTTGCCGTGCGCGCAGGTGGTGCCCACTATATATGTCAACTCGCACAACCACACCATCAACAGCAACCAGTACTCGGTCACGGAGCACTTCAAGGGGTCCCAAGACTTCCAGGCGCAGCTGCCGGGCGTCTTCTTCTACTATGACCTCTCGCCCATCAAGGTCAGACCTCCTCATGCACTATTGCCATCACATAGTTGCAACTCCCTGCAGGTGCCGGACATCGCACTTTTTGGCACTTTTTGGTGCAACACGTGTAGAGAGGGGCATCCAAAGATGGGGTGTGTTGGGCGCAGGTGAAGTACCACGAGACCAGGATGTCTTTCCTGCACTTCTTGACAAGCGTGTGTGCCATCGTGGGAGGCATCTTCACCGTGGCGGGCATTGTTGACGCCTTCATCTACCATGGCCACCAGGCCATCAAGAAGAAGGTGGACCTGGGCAAGCAGATCTAGCACTGTGCCATGTCCCGCCGTGTGCGGAAGGCACACTTAATCCTCTCAGAGGAGCAGGCTGCGATTTGCTTGTAAGTATATGAGGGCGTCAGTGTGAAGGGCATAAGTGGCTTAATGCATCAGTTGCTTTTTGAGAGGTGTTTGGCTGGTGGACCAGTGTTGACTTGCAAGGGTAGTTGGACTGCACCTATATAGCAGCCCATATATGGGCTGTTGAAATTTGTTTTGGCTTCTATTCTATTTTGTGACCCAGGAATTGTAAACCCTATGCCTCATCCTGAGGGATCAGTCCTTCTAATTTCCGACATCATCTCGAATTTCGAAAGCTCATTTTACCCACGTTTGTTCTGATCAAATTGGTTGTTCGGATCAAATCAGCTGAAACTATCTCAAATTCGCAATGGCAATGAATCTCTAGATGAACGTGGAGTGACTTGGGAGCAATGCTCTTTTGTGGGCAATCTTTGCGATCGTCCTGTAGCACCTCGCACAGTGCAGAGCCTTGCAGTGCATTGAGTATAAGAAATTCAAGATTGCCGTTCAGAACCTCGTCGTGGCAGCAAATATCACACTCCCAATCTAGTCGATCTCTTTGTCATAGGCATGCCTTCCAGAGACAGCACAGGCAAAGCAAACACGGGATCAGGAATGTTGTCACTTGTTCCCTTCAAGACACGTTGATTGGCGTGGGCCTGTTTTTCACGCCTAGCTTGCTGGCCTTGGCTTATGCGACAGTGAAGGGAAAGGGCAACACCAAGGATGGCCTCAGTCGCATGCTGACAGAGCTCAGCCAGGGCTACTTTCAGCCGAATGTGGGAGGAGAGACTATTCCTGTGGCTCAAGGAGAGCTGTCAGACCTGGCAGGAGACGAACCACTCTTCAAAGCCCTGTACCAGTGGTGGGCTTCTGGCAACATGCACGCTCAGCCAATCTTTCAATGACAATCCCTGATCACTCCATCCTTTGCCTCAAGGTTCCCTGGATCTTCAGGTTCCTGGACAGCGGAGGCGTCTACAAGCTAGCATTTGGGCCGAAGGCGTTCATCGTCGTCTCGGATCCAGTCGTGGTCAGGCATCTCCTCAAGGTTTGCCCTCCCACCTCACACCACACCCAAGCCTGCCAAGACCCTTGCCATGCACTTTGCTTGCCGTGTGAAATGCAACAGCAGGGTCTGCTGCAGCAGTTTGCAGTGCTGCAGAAGCTGACAGCCCCTGTGCTCCTGCTCCACCAGGAGAATGCGTTCAATTATGACAAGGGCGTGCTGGCGGAGATCCTGGAGCCCATAATGGGCAAGGGGCTGATCCCAGCCGATCTGGAGACGTGGAAGCCGCGGCGGCGCGCCATCGTGCCGGCCTTCCACAAGGCCTACCTGGAAACCATGGTTGCCATGTTTGGCGCCTGCACCCAGGAGACTATCCGCAGCCTCGACGCCCTCACTGCTGACGGCGAGGTGACTCACCTACCTCTATGCTGGGCGCTGGCTCTGGCAATCAGTCATCGGCGTCAGCCCTGAGTTGGCTGGACGCGATGCAATGTCACCGTCTGACTCAATGGCTCGCTTGTGCACCTGCACTGGAAGCAATGCACATCTTCATACCGACACTTCTGTTACTAGTGATGGTACCTGGCCGACTAAGCATGATTTGCCAGGTGGCAGGCTGGCATGGCTGCACATTGGTTAGAGATAAAGGGACTGGTGTCGTGTGCAGGGGCAGACTGATATGGAGGAGGTCTTCCTGAGCCTGGGGCTGGACATCATCGGACTGGGGGTGTTCAACTATGACTTCAATTCCATCACCAAGGAGTCCCCAGTCATCAAGGTAGCAATTTGTTCATGCATGGCCGATAATCACCTGCAATGAGCAGCACTGGCATGGCAGGATCTGCAAAAGTCTTCCTTTGCAAGCAAGAAACGATGAAGTTTTACGCAAGGGCTTTACAGTGGTGTGACTGTGATTGGCAGGCTGTGTACGGAGTGCTGAAAGAGGCGGAGCACCGCTCGACGTTCTACATCCCCTACTGGAACATCCCCATCACCAAGTACATTGTGCCACGTCAGCGCAAGTTCAACGCTGACCTGGCGGTGATCAATGCCTGCCTGGATGACCTCATCGCGCAGGCCAAGCAGACGCGCCAGGCCGATGATGTGGAGGCGCTGCAGGCCAGGGATTACTCCAAGGTGCGCATAGCTTCCTTCTTCGCAGCTTGTGCAACAGTCATTATGGAGGTGGCCCCGGCGGTATAAGTAGTGAGCACCGTGCCCACTATTGATTAGGTCTTGCTTGGATCTTGCGAGTCCATCAAAGGGGTAGATCAACTACAACATGTCTAAAGATGCACCTTGCCTCTTGGCAAGGCAAGCGTTGCGATTATAATAATATTTCCTGGAGGGTTTTGAATCTCTGGGCCCATGACCCAGCAAGCAGCCATGCTGTGGTGACCTGAGATTTGTAAAGGGAAGGGCAGGGCACTTTAAGCATTCAGCTGTCCAGCAGAGAGCTCTGGCCGGCACCACCAGTTACAATGCAGAGGCTCAAATCTGGACAATCAATTTAGCATGCATCTTCCACTGTGAATGCCTGACCAGCGCCACATTGTGGCAGAAAGGACCCGCATGAACTCATCCACCGCTAAAGCAAACACTGCGCCAGGTCTTCCACAACGCAAGTATTGCGTCACTGACAGGGCTGGCACGCGCGCAGGTGCGAGATCCTTCGCTGCTGAGATTCCTGGTGGACATGCGCGACGCTGACCTGTCGGACAAGCAGCTGCGCGACGATCTCATGACCATGCTCATCGCGGGGCACGAGACGACCGCAGCCGTGCTGACCTGGACGCTCTTCGCGCTGCTGACTCACCCCTCCGCCTACGCCAAAGTCCTGGCTGAGATCGACTCCGTGCTCGGCGACAAAACCCCCAGTGCGCCCCCCTGTCCTGCCCACTGTTAGACAGACGGCATATACACCACGCAATTCCCTGGTGTTCTTCCTTGTTTGGAATAACGTGCCAGTGCAGATGCTGCCTGCTGAATTTCTATTCCAATCTCTGCACTGTATGTAGTTCTTGCAGAGTTCTAGAAGAAGCAATGGCGCGTAAAGGTGGGCAAAGGCTCTAGGAGCTTGAGAAGGCGTACGCCAAAGGGCATGTCAGTATTCTCTTAAAAGACAACCTCATTGCACTGAGACGTGAGCAGTCATGGTGTTTCCTCAGGTTGTCCGCTGAGCTTTTGCTGGCGCGCGCAGGCATTGAAGACATGCGGGCGATGCCGTACGTGCGGTGTGCGCTGGCGGAGTCTCTGCGCATGTACCCGCAGCCGCCCATCCTCATACGCCGCGCGCTCTCCGACGACGTGCTGCCGGCACCGTTGGGGGGCGACTCCTCCGGCTACCCCATCGGCAAGGGCGCCGACATCTTCATCTCCGTCTGGAACCTGCACAGGCGCGCCCCACTTGAACACACTGCCCGCATGCTGTCAGCATGCCTCTGTTGCAGCCACCGGGCAGGCTTCTGGTTGGTGGCTGCAAATACCTGGAGCAGACAATCAAACTACTGAAAGATTCTACCATGCTGCGCAATATCTGCTTGGCTCTGTGGTACCTGGCAACTTTGGCTGACTCATCAGAGTCCCAAGTAACAGCAGTGGCGTCTCTCCAGAGCAGTGGCTAATCAGTTTTGAAACATCCAGCAGTGTTGGGATCCTTTGAAGCTGGTGCATTTGCTGCAGCTCTTCAGACTGTAGAGCAGCAGTGGTACGATCATGTTCCAATCATTGCACAGGTCGCCGCACCTGTGGAAGGACCCGGACACGTTCAGGCCGGAGCGCTTCTCGGAGACCAACAGCAACCCGGCCTTTAACGGCGCGTGGGCGGGCTACCGGCCGGAGGCGCAGGGCAGCAGCTTCTACCCCAACGAGGTGGCGTCTGACTTCGCGTTCATCCCCTTTGGCGGGGGCGCGCGCAAATGTGTGGGCGATCAATTCGCTCTGCTGGAGGCCACCGTCGCTCTCACCATGCTCCTGCGGTGAGCTGCTTACACCCGTGCTGTACATTTACATTCAATTCACATCTAAGTGCGGGTTGTAAGTTCATTTCACCTCTCACCACAAGATTTGAGGGTACCTTTGGCCCACCAAACATGCATAGTGCGCTACATGGTGCCCTTGCTAATGTCTCACATGGAAGGGCAATCTTGTAAATGGTGTAGCAAAGAGGGACCAGGTGACAGTGCAGGGGGACTCAGGGCACTGTTGCGTGCATGCAGGCGATTCACATTTGATTTCGTTGAGGGGCCGGAGAGCGTGGGCATGGCGACAGGGGCCACGATCCACACTGCAAATGGCCTGCAGGTCAGGGTGCAGCGGAGGGATGTGGGTGTGACCCCTGCCGGTGCAGAGTCACAAGAAGTCGCAGTCCCTGTGTGAGAGCTGTGGGTCATGCTGGCGGGGTGTCCTACAATATTTAATGATGTCCCAGTGGAAGGTGACAATGTGAGTCAGGCGTATCACTGAGAAATTGAGAAGAATATCCGTGAAGTCCATCTGCATTGGGTCTGAGTTCGGCATCTACACAGTTTTGCGACATCTGAAATGTGATGCGTTGACCTGTCGAGGTATCAAGACCTGAATGACTTACTCCAGTATGTAATGGTTCGGGCAGAATGCTGTGCTGCAAAGTATCCTGAACCTCACTCTGCAATAAATTACCACGCATCAGGCGTCTCTGTCTTTCTCACAGGATGACCTATCAGACAAAACATCCATGATCATGAAAGCAATGTCAACCTCAGCAGTCTCGGCCAACCCAATGTTTTGACATGCACGTAAATCCCCTGCAGCTCTCATGACCTGTGGCAGATAACAGACACTGCTGCCAAATCTGTGCCGTTGTGGCCAACAACTCTATTATCAGCAATGGAACAACTGCCAAACCTTGCATACTTGAGCGACTCTGCTGCGTAGTCTGCCTGAGCAGATCTTGTATGCGAGACAAACTTGATTATGCGCAGTGAATAGCCTCTGTGAAAATTGTGCTTCAGGTGGTCCTGCTTGTCCAATCTGCTGGACGTTCACCAAATGTCTCCTCAACTGTACTAATTCATACAGCTGCAACTCTATACTTCTGAAAGGTCTCCTCTCTTCACTGCAGAGGCAGCGCCATCATTCCCACTTGCAGGGGCACCTGCTTGCAGAATGAGGAGAAGATGCTGCGAAGGCTCCATCGGCGTGTTGGCCGCCTGATGGGTAACTCAACATAGCTGCTTGGCTGGTGGCAGTGGCTGGCAGCTGCAGGTACCTGCCACGCAGAATCAAGCTGATTAGCATAGCATTTGTACCAACACTACAGACGTATCATTGCACGCTCCTCAGCTGACAGCTGCCATAATCACCCACCATTATATAAGGGGACCAACAGAAGGGGAAGTGTCACCTGTTGGCCGGGCAGTGACTGCGTCCAGAGGGAGTCCAGCAGATCCAATGCACGTGGAGCCGGGCATGGCTCCTCTGTGGGGCTCTCACTGGTGGGCGCGCCGCTGGTTGTGCTGGCATTGGAGGGAGGCGGTTGTGGGCACCTCTGGAGATCACTGTTGGGAAAGGAGTAACTGGACATGCCTACCTGCAGGGCAGCGCAGAACTTGTGAGTGCTTGATTGACCCGTTGATGCTGGGCATAACCGGGCATGTCTGGTGATCCCTCACTGCAAATGAAGGAATATCACTGGCATAGGGCAATGCAAGGGAAGGGGTGTGCGCACGTTCTGATGGGCGCGCCGGCAGCGCTGATGAGCTGATCGTCCATTGATACCAAGGTGGAGCCCAATGCGCAGTGCTTCTTGAACATGCTGAAGTGCTCCGCGGCATGAGGAAGCTCTGGTGGTGGCATGTGGGTGTCCGCAAAGGAGTACCCAGTCTTCCCAACCTACACAGCACCAGCATATTCAAAGCAACAGGGAATTATTGCTGTCCGCGGAGTCTGTGTCATCGTGCGTGTGCCAGTGCAGGAAATTGAAGACTTGCACGGAATTTCTCTACTTGGAAGTTGTCTAAAGTGTAAATATCCCTGCAATGACAAAGACAGAGGATTGTATAGGGCTGCATGGCGCACCTTGAGGATAATGTGCCGGTACTGCTCAGCGCTTTCGAGCTGGCCATCAATTGATGTCCCCTTGCTGGTGGCATCCACCGCGCAGTGCTCCGGGTACAGCTTGTATTGTGCAAGCCTGTCTGCGTACCAGGGACGGTCCAGGGGAGTGTAGTCCTCTTCGGTGCCATCATCTGCCTCCACAGCAGGCGACTGGATGTCAGCTGTGGGCGCTGGCTCCTCCAGCTGCAGAGCAGATGTCAGCCTCAGCACAGGGCTCTCAATATGTTGAAAACAACAGTGTCAGAATGGCTCACACCAGATCTGACCACGCGATAGGCAGTGCCATACCTGGGCTGGGAGGTCAGCTATGGCAGTGTGGGGCCGAGACTTGTTTGTGCTGCAGCCTGGGCTCCAGATGCCCCCCATGTGGGCCACCACTGGGCCGAATGAGTCCGTCTGCAAGCAACAATGAAAAAGATTCAGCCTACTTGGAAAACATGGTTTTACTGGTAACCCAGGATGTGCTATGCTGGCGAACACGACACGCAAGCTCACGCACGCTGGCTGCATCTGAAGAGTGCTACAATCAGGTGAGTGCATGCAGAGATTGTCTTAAAATATTACCTGGAATTGTGGCGACTCCAAGGCTGTGGCGGCAACATGGCTTGCCAAGCAGCTGGTAATGGGGCCGGTGAAGCCCAGCGCCGTCTGGGACATCTGCTGCTGATGCACGAAACACTTCATCAACATGACTTATGCTCCAGATATTCTGCTTTGATCATGGTAATGGAATCCAATGAACTCGACCATCTGTGAGTGATCCCTAACGCGCCGACGAAAAGCTAGAGGGCCACTGAACGAGAGGTGGATGCAAAACAAATTCTTGTACCATTTGGAGAGACACTTGCGTGCACTGCTCGTTACCTGAGGTATGGTGGTAAAGAAAGCCATCGCTGGTAGAAGACGGAGCCGACGTTGTCTGTAGATAGCGAGTGGCTTGCTGTAGCTGTAAACGAGTCGAGCAGGAGATATTATAAAGCACTACAACAGACCACTGGAGATTCTGGATTGCGCTTTTTTTTCCCTTTATGGCTGTCGGCATACAGCTTTGTGGGGAGCTCGGGGAGGAACGCCTCGCACTCGACGCCAAGTGGTCTACCCTGTGGCAAACAAGGTCTACCCTTCCAAGACTGCTGCGATCACAAGTCAGCAATTGCTACAAATTTTGCAGTCCTAATCAACCTCTACGCAAACACAGATCGCATTACCAATGCAGAGCCTCATTCGCAACTCGAGACTTCTTTTGTCACAGCTGCCAAGCAGATCTTTATTGCCTTGCTCTGGTCACAGCGCACTGGAAGGCCCACTCGCCTCTGCATTGTGTTCCAATGCAATTGCAACATTTAATGACCTAGGAGACCGACCGATCGTGATGCAGCAATCCCTGTTGACGTGGTGGTCTGGAAGCATGGTAAGTCATGAGTATACGAATTAAACTTTAATTTGTCTTTGACACGACGGTTGGCGTCCTGAGGATGTGTCATGGCAAGCATACCTCTCTGCCGAGCGAATCATAACGTATAAGTCTGGACTCGTGTCCTTTTCTGCTATACAACCTGTCATTCCACTTGTTGAAGGAACCCAATGCCAGTGATCCCCTATTTTGCTTCAGGCGACGCGGACCTTTGCATCGGCGGCTGCCAACGAAGCAGCACAGGAGGCAGAGATCAACCCGTTGCTACAGACCCCAGGACCTTCAAGGAGAGGTGGGGTGGGGCAGGAGGATGCTGCCAGCAGCAGACGCAGGCTGGGTCCCAGAGACAGGGATCCCAAGACAGCACAGGCGGTGCATCGGGCCATCCCTATATCTCCCAAAAAGATGGCAATGTGGACAGACCTGATGCGGCGGCAGCACCTGGATGATGCCATTGTGCAGTGCCAAATGTCGCCCAAGAAGGCTGCCCGCATCTGCCTCAAGGCAAGCAACATACACCTGTACACAGCAAACCTGCATCTCTTCCTATAAATGTGCAAGCAAAAATTAGAATGTCTGCATGCGTCTGCACGCCTTATGGAAGTTAATGTGCAGGTGTTGCAATCAGCCAAGGCAAACGCTGTTCACAACCATGGACTAGATGGCGACAGGCTGAGTGTGGGTAAGCATTCCATTTGACTTGAAACCAGCTGAACGATGCTTTACTCTCTCATCGTGAAGATATCATATCACTGAAATATCATCACTTGTGCAAGTAGCCATGCAGGTGTAGTGTCCCTCTTTTGGCTAGATGCTGATGTCTCTGTATGGCATGCAGACCTGATCCATGTGGGGCAGGGGTCTCACCTGAAAAAGACCTGGCCGCACGGCCGCGGCAGATCCGGTGTGCGACGCATGTACCGCTCACATCTCACGGTGGGTCCTGCATTCCTGTCCGCAGGGTGTCGCACTCACTGTGTGCTGTACACAAGCTTTCAAGGCTCACGCAAACATGTGCTTGTGATGCAGGTGGTCTTGCGAGAGTCGGATGCCCAGCGATTCAGTCAATTCCAGTTGCCTCTCATGGAGCGGCAGAGAAGATTCATGTGATTCTTTGATGCTTTTGATTGGATATTTATTGATGGTGTAGCCATTATCATGTGCAAGGGACACGCTCATTCAGCCTCATATGAAGTGTGGCTCTGTAACAAGCAGGTTGCTGACAAACAGAATCATAGACATTGAGCAGCGCTCTACTATCCTAAACATGCTGAGTATCTTTGGCGGCACTAATACGTATACAACCATCAACATCCATACTCAGAACATGTTCTTCCTACTACTACCCTGAGGCGCATGCACAAGTCGCACGGCGTCAACAAAACCTCATGCATTCACTTAACACACTTCAGGACACATCTCTTCATCGCTATCAGAGCTCTGACTGCCAGCGCTCCCTGTGTCTAATGATGGCAAGGAGCCTTCGCTATCGCTGCTTGTTTCCTCCTGAGCGGCCGGGGCCAGTGCCTCTTGGCTGCTCCTTACAGGCCCTTTGCTCACCTGCACAGCAGCCAACTTGTGTTGTTCTGACAGTCCCGTAACCCTCTGTACTCCTCTGCATCATCACCACTTTCTGTGAAAAGACCTCCAGCATGGAGAAGTAAGCAGGAGGCTCATTTTCTGCATAGTGGGCGCCGCCTGCTGAACATCGAGCACCTGAGGCTGTTGTGCATGGAACAACACAGAAGAGGCTCCGTTGCTCTGCTGCCCAAGAACTGGATGCGGCTCCGTCTGCATTGCGCTTTGCTTTTCAGCTGCTGCTTCTACTGCTTCTCTTCGGGCCTGCTTACTACTTGCAGGTTCAGCTTCACCCTCTGCGGGACCTCCAGCAGTCGGTTGCGTGCTATTATTTATGATGCTTTTGGGCTCTTCACTGCCAAGAATGTGTTGCGCGCCAGTCTGACCCCGCATGATGGATTCAGCTGCCTGTATGGGCTGTGCCTGGCCGCCACCCATGTGAGCACCTTTTCCAGCGGCCATCACAGCGTTGATGTGCATGGGATGATCAAACCCCGGATGGCTTGCTGCCTCCATCTGGCGCATTGCCTCCTGCTCTGGGCCTGCGCAAAGAAGTGCTTTAGCTACAACAGGGAGTCCAACACTACAGCACAGGCCTGAGGCTTTATTGTGATCCAATCCCAGCTTGAAAGGTCAACATAGATGAGCAGAGACATCAAATAGGGCATGATGAGGTCTTGAACACCTGTTGGGACGGGGACGGGTGAGATGGCAGACCACATGCGCGGCACCCCCAGGTAGCTGGTGCTGGGCACGGCAGGGCCGGTGACGGCAGGCGCGGCCGAGGCGGCGGCAGGCCATGGGCTCTGGGAGCGCGGGTGCACAAAGGCCTCGCAGGCCAGCAGAGCCCCGACACAGAAGGCGCGCATCTCCGGGTCTGCTGAGCCCAGCCCCTGCAGCTTAAACATCAGTTGCTTCACTGCACTGCCTCTAACAGCTCCGTATCTTGCAGGGGACAAACAGCCAGCCAGGCAGCGGCCAACTCGACATCAAGCAACCGCTAGTGCAATGAATATGCAGACAGAAAGAGTGAAGACTCTAAGTGATAATTGCATTCACAACACGCCTTGCAACCATGTCAAGCCAGTAATATTTGCAGAGAAGAATCACAACCGGTACCAACAATTAGGGCAGCCAAAAAATGACTTCATCAAATGCTGAAGGAATGACACGCTGGTTTGTCAGCACGGGTGGCGCGCCTTGCGGAAGGCATGAAGGGCGTGCGCGAGGAAGGGCGGCCGGTGCGCGGCCGGCGCCAGCACGGACGCCAGCAGAGCGCGCAGAGCCGCCAGCTGGACGGCGCGGACGCAGCGGGGGGCCTGCGCGCCAGATCTGGACGCCCTCTCGCAGCCGGCCGCCGCCGTCGCCGCCTGGTGCGCCACTGCTGCATCCAGCTGCGCCCTCGCCTCCAGCCGCAGGACCGCCCCTCCCACCTGCATAGCATGATGCTCTGCTTTGTGAGGATAATATCAACCAACTCTAAGCATCATGCCCTCAACCCCAGACGTCTTCCAGAGCACAAAAAAGAGACGTTCTAAACAGATTGACATTGTTTGACAAATCGATTCGACATAGCCTCAGTCTCTTCATCATTGTATTCCCGTTCCTCAAGCACACGTGCACTGCTTCAGGGCGTCTTGGGAGAGCAGGCACATGGCCAAGCTTGCAAGCAAGGGAAAAGGTGAGTGATGCCAACATAGTATTTTTCTTGATCTAGCAAGGGGCAGTTGTAATATACCTCATGTTCTATGCGAGCAAGAGACTCAAAAGATAGCAAGCATGACAATGTGAAGGTCTTGAATGAGCCCACGGGGTAAGAATGAAGGATTGACCTTGTAGAGCTCCTCCACAAGGGCCAGCACAGCCACTTGAGCCGCCGCATTCCTCATTTCCACAGCAGGCGACTGGGTGTTGAAGCCCTGCAGTCCAGCAGCATACACGTCAATAGCTGCTTGCCTCGCAGGCAAAGAACATCCGAAATCCTACTACATCATCTACTCTCAAATCAACGCACACACTCTGACGAAGATAATAGCATCTGAAGCTAGTGGTAATTTGACAGGCCGGGTGGGCAGCAGGCGCGTACATGCGCGGATGCCAGCAGGGCGCTGCCACTGCTGATGCCTGCCAGGTCATCCAGGCTCTGGTCGGCCTTGGCCCTCTTGCGCTTCTTGGCCTGCTTGGCGCCAGGCTTGGGCGCCTGCGCTGTGCCGGCCGGGGCGGTGTAGAGCTCCAGCAGCATGCACTGCATCACTGGCGCTGCCAGATCCCTGACTGGGCCCCAGCCGCCCACCCTAATCAGCCCAGCCGCGCATGCATACACCTGCGCACACAACGCCTCTGTTGAAAGAGCTGCCGAGGCAATGCCTTAGTTAGCGTACTGGACGAGAGACATCAGAAAGAAGCGAGACAGTGCAGGAGGGTGCTGGCCCACCTCTCTCCGGACGAGCCAGGAGGATGTGGCAAGGAAGGATGGGGGTTCAGCGGCCAGCCGCCGCAGCAAGTCAGCGAGCAGGCGGGTGATGCCCTTGTGCTGCGGGACCAGCGCTCCGCCGCCCACGTGCAGCAGCAGCTGCAGCAGCTTTGCGGCGGCTGCGTGCATGCCCGGCAGCACCGCTAGGAGCTCGGTGTACGCCGCTGCTGATGGAGATGCCCGGCCTGCAGACACAGACAACTCTTGATACTCTATGCCACAGACATCCTGACCAAGTGCAAGAGCCCCTGGAGAATCAGCCTGTATATGAAGCTGTATAATCAGCACCTTGCAAGCCTGGAATAAGCGCTTAGAATTTGCCCCAAGATGAGGCTTGCTACCAGAGATCCTCACGAAAGGGCGCTTACCGGCGCGGGAGAGGGAGTCGTCCACAGACAGGATGCGCGCGCAAAGCTGCACAATGCCGGGGCCGGGCACAGGCACAGGGGCGAGCGCTGGCTGCGTCAGCAGCCTCTCCAGGCAGTCCAGCACTGCCGCCAGCCGCTGCTGCGCCAAAATCACCATCTGCGCGTTCTGGATGGTGCCTGCTGGAGTGTCACCCGCTTGCACACCTGCAGCGCCCGGCTTCACTGCTGACCTGCGCATCATGATTTCCGAATGAGCCATATCCTAAAGCACTCTGTTCCCATAGCACAGAAGGTGCAAGAGCTGTTCAGGTGTGGGGACTGAAGCTCAAGCGAATCGTCCATGAGTATAGCATACCTGTAAACTTTGGCCGCAGCAGCATCCTCCAGTCCTATGTATAAGACATCCAGCTGCAGGTGCGCTGTTGCCAGGACATTCTGTGCAGCCTCGCTCCATTGCTCTGCTTGACCTGCAACCAGACAGTAGAACACATTTATTTGTTCCGCTCCTCATCTATCACCTTTCACCTCCTCGGCTATCACAGAAAAGATTCCTCAGAGTTTAAGGAATACTTGCCTGTGACGTGCGGCAGGAGGGACAAGCAGTGGGAAGCAGCTGCACGCAGCGCAGCGGTGCTGTGCACCCCACACAGAGCCTCGCCTGCAAACTGACCCAGCAGCTTCAGATGGGATCGGAAGGCAGTCGGCACCGCTGCAAGCGCCGCAGCCAGTGCCTCCAGCGCCTCAACATCCGCAGCCGCGGATCTTGCATCGGTCCCGATCGACTCACCTGCAGCATATCATTGCATTGATATCGAAGACTGTCAATCCACCCAGTACCATGCGAATGGAGCCTATTTACATTGACATGCGTGAAAAGCGATATTTTGTTGCAGGACGTGCTAGGGGGCTGCTACTTGCCTTGCTTCTGTTTCAGTAGGGGTCCAAGGGCGCCTGCAAGCTTGCCAGCCAGGGCTGAACCCTCCTGGCGCACTCCTGGCAGGTCACACATCTGGCCGATGCGCAAGAAGAGGCTCCGCAGAGCAGCCCAGACATTGTGTTGTATCTCGGTCGTGGTTGATGCCTTGGACATCCCCACCAGCTTGGCCCCCCAGGCTGGGAAAGCCTGCAGGAAGCGCTGGCCGCTGCATTCATCGATGAGTAGGCGAAGCAAAAGTATTCCAGTGAGCTTTTGGGAGTCCTGCATCACATCAGACACACAATTGGCTGTCCACTCAGAACTGTGGCTAGGTGGCACACCAGAGGAACAAAGCAATCATACATCGTGCTGAGTACTGCTGCAAGAACGACATTACAGTGCATTTTACAGAGACATGTCAAGAGCACAGTTCAAAGGGGGCCAAAGCCGCCCCTCAACAAGCTAGCACACCTCATTGTTAGACGTAAGGTTGTTGGCTAGCTGGATCAAATGATCGTTGCCTCCTGAGATGTCTGAGATCGCCACATCAGAAGCGTTTCCAAGATCGTCTCCAAGCAGACCGAGCTGCTTGATGACTTCACCGAAAGAGATCGTGGCATGCGCACCTTGCGAACCTTTGTCTGCAAGTGACCTTAAAAGCTGGGCTTTCGATGCTAATGACACATTCATTTCAACTAATCTTAGGACTGGGAGTGGTCCACTCGACTGGGGCCCATTGTTCTTCTTTGCGAACTGCAGCTGTCGCCTGTGCTGCCCGCAGGTGCGCACATGCCAGCAGGTGCCTGCGGCCCAGCTAGTGAGGAGAAAGGAGGACAGTGTGGAAACAGCAATGTAAATGAACTCCTCGATTGGTGCACACTCGAGCCGAGACGAGTTGCCCAATCACTGGGCTCCAAATCGGTGATGGTCTTATACAATCATTTCTGCGCGCATGCGCATGGGAACCCAAATGGGAATACTATTCCCATGCTTCTAGTATCCCGGTGCAAGCATACGAAGAAGCAGAAAAGAAGCATGCAGGGCGCTTCAGTACTTCGTACTTGAATGTTACAGCGCCATGCATTGTTGACATTTGCATGATAAAAAGCATACATGACCATGAAGCATCCAGGAAGCAATTTGTTGCCGCCTGATTTGCTGTCAGGATGCCTTCTTTCAAAGCCAAAGAGTGTGACACTCAGCCAAAGTTGCTTGCAAAGAAGCACACATAGGTGCAGGCATCACTGCTCTACATGTGCTCAGTTCACCTCGAGTCAACTCCCAAGCTCGAATCCTGACAACGCAGTGCAATCTGCTAGCAGCTGTAGAGTCTGAATAGGGGACGGAATACAGTGCAGGATAACGAATGCATACCAGTTCACATGCAGATCACAAACTGTTTCCAATGTCTTCAGTAATCTCAGTCACCATGCTCTTGCTCAGCAGCACCGTTTCACAAGAATTCGGCTTCCTCTCTGCTGCAGTCAATATCGCTCAAGGCTGGGGCATCCTTGGAGGTATCCTTGGAGGCATCCTAGGAGGCATCTAGCCTGAGCTGATGTGAGCACCAAGCTCATCGCTTCTGGCGGTACAGAGCAGACAGTGCGATGAAGGACACAACATGGAAGAAGGCGTAGAAGCCGACGAGGACTGCTATGACTTCTCCAATGGTGAGTGTCAGCTCCCAGTACTGCAGGATCTGGTCTCCTGTGGCTGTGGGGTGGCAGGTGAACCCCTGGCTTGCTGCTTGTGCCGCCAGCTGAGCATTCTGTGTGATCTGCGCATCAGCACAGCGCAAGCTTCAGTGTCAAGGTAAACTCTGCAAGGCGCATGCATGCAGCAGTATGGACACAGCCCAGTGCTGAGCTAGCAGCGGAGGCATGAAGAAGAAGTGAGATATACCGCATTGATCTCGGCACTAGTGGCGCCTGGAATGTCTTGCGAGATGCATTCATTCTTTTGGAAGACCACCCCTTGCAACTCAGTCCTGATCAAGCCCTGAAAGGTCCATCTGCACAGGCAGGCAGACAAGGTTTCAGGTGGAGCCCAGGATCACACCGTGAAGCAGCAAGGCTTGCCGGGGCTGGGGTTCTTGGGGCAATTGGGCGGCCAAAACAGCACTCCAGCTTGTTCATTTCGTGCCAGGCCCTGATATGTCCATCTGCATGCATAGCAACACCCCTATCATTAAAGCTGGGAAATGAGTACCTCACCGAGTGGAGGCCGCATGGGTGGGTCTTGCTCATGTTTAGGTCCTGTACACATCCTGGACAGGTGCTGTTACCGCAGGGTGACATGACATTTTAAAGAGAAGGAAAGATGTTCACCTGGGGTAGGAGACATAGGAAAGCCACAGCAGGGGCTGAATTGTCAGCTGGCTGGGCCGCAGCAGGAACCCAGACAGCAGAATTGACATCGCCACATAGCCTGTCGCCAATATGTACGCCAAGTCCTGCCAAGCAGGATAGAGACTCTCGTCAGATTACCTTCATTAGAACTGACATAGTTGCTCTCCCAGACATATCCAGACAGGGATGCAGATGCCAAGACGTGTGCACTTACCATGACAGGGTTCAGCCGATGATGAAGCTCTTGGAACAAATTAGTACGAGGTATCATTTCCCAGGGATTGAAATTTGCATGGCCTTGAGCTGATGACATGCGCAGGAAAATCATGAGTGGCTGGGGCACTGAGATCACCTGATTGGGGGTGAGGTAGACGCAGAAGATCATGAGCTGGATGGCAATGATGGACTGCAGCACCATTATCACGCCGTAGAGCAGGATTGCGCGCCACTCGTAGTGCAATCCCGCCAGCCCGTAAACAGAGTAGGCCCCGCACAGGGTATTTACTATCACGAACGGCAGGCCTGCAACATGTGCACAAGGGTCTTAAGATAAATCTAAGACCAGTGCAGAATAGTCTCTATCAGATGAACCCAGCATCAGCTGCAAATCCGTCTAAGATGAAGCCCTCTTCACGAGACAATATGCCTTAAAAGTCAAACACACTTTCATGAAACATGACAGCAGCGCAACGGACACAACATGATGATGCAACCTAGGTAATGGTGAAGACATTCTTTCATGGTCCATGTCTGCAGGTGTAGAGCTACATGGCACAAAGATTGCAGTAAGAAACTATAAGGGAATAGATGCTCACTTGCGGTTGTGTGGGCGACATAGTAGGCGGAGGTATGGTACAGGTCAGCGGCGCGGTCGGCCATGAAGAATTTGCGGTCGAAGACATAGAAGGACATGTAGCAGAATGGCAGCAGCTCAAACAGTAGCATGATGAAGAAGATGACTGCCATGCGCCTGAAGGACGCGCTCGCTCCCTCCGGGATGTTGTAGAACGTCAGCCCTGCACCAGCCGTTGTCTTCCTCAACAAAGGCAATGCTCAAATTGCAAGTCTGAAAATAGCTTGGCACCACCCCTGCGTTGCCAATCACAAGGCAGCTCCAAGAAGTGGGGTAGCCCATGTGCTTGCATGCCGACATGCAAGCCAGGTGTGGCATCTTCCAACAGTCAAGCTCAATCTCGCGCGAGTGAATGAAATCATCCACAGCATGCGCGCATGCATGGATTTCAAAAGTCTGGCCAGCATTGTAACCAGGATTGGACAGCGAGGGGCGCACCGGCAAGCATGCCGACCCAGGTGGAGAGCAGCAGGCGCGCAGTGGTGTCGGTGGGATTCCTCAGTTGCGCCAGCAAAGAGCGCTTCAGCAGGACCACATACTGTGTTCCCCAGCTGCATGACAGAAAAGCACCATTTCAAATGCGAGTCTACACAAGTGGAATACATTCACGGAGCGCTTGACACCTTCAGTCTCTGAAGCCTGAGTGGAAAAAAAAGGAAGCAAAAAAGAACACCAGCGGGCATTAGGAGTTGAACCCCATACCAACCGGTGCTCTTATTCTTCACAGAACGCTTTTGGCGGCACTTAGCATTTAACAATGACTGTTGTGGTTTTCACTTGCTTATATCCAGCACAGTCGGATCAGATGCATGCTAGTTTCCAGCACCAACACATGTGAACACAGACTTTGCAGCAAGATATCAGAATGGAACTATCTGGGCCGATATTTATCTCATCAACTCTCTGCTCGATCATGCGTCCTGAAGCACCAGACAATGAGATGAAGTGATGGTGGTGAAGGAGGGCTTCCGGCCATTCACGCATGTGCAAAGGCGTGCTATGATGCTTACAGCTAGATATTCAAGCATATTGCCTCAAGTATTGGCGAGAGAAGAAGATTGGAATCCTTCCTTCCTTTCAACCGTGCATCACGTTGCGACGCCCGCATCAAAGCAAAGGTTCTGCCAAGAACAGAAAAATTAAATGGTCACTTGGAGGCGTAGCGGCTGCGAGACCAGGGGGAGAGCTTGTGCACTGAGCTGGCCTCTGACGTGGCGTTGGCGGCCAGGTCTCGGATGGCGTTCCCCTCGGGGTTGTCCACCTTGGCGCAACGCGCGGCCCATTCCCCCGCCGCTATCGCCACCTCCTCCCGTGACGTCATCGACCTGCGCGCATCACTAATCTGCTGACAATTTTTTTCTACGCCTCACCCGACTTCATGCGAGATGATGGACTGACACTCTTGGATGCCTCATCAGCCTTCAACGGAGCCAGTGGGCTGTCAGAGCGCTGTATTGGCATGATTGCGCACTGACATGCCAGGTGTGAGCAGTTGCAATGCAGGAATGAAATGGAGCAGGGAGCAGAGTACGCACCGTGCAGCAACATCCTTTGGCTTTGTGAATCCGACAGACACCTGCATTGAACCATGGGATTAGGTCAACCTATGATGCCATGGTGCAATGCTGCCCCTCTTGCACTCACACTGCTCAAAGAGTTAGCTAGCAATCTGAGACATCAGCAGACAGCTGTGTGAAAAGAGGAGGCGCTACTCACCATGTCCATGAGCCAGTCGGGGACAGTGCCGTCCTTGTCTGGGCTGAAGGTGTACTGGAGCGTGCCGCTGAACCACTGCACCGCCTGGCTCGGGTCGCCAGCGTACAGCTGGTACCCCTCAGACAGCACCACCACCTGCAAACGACACCCCAGCTTGCGCTCTCAATCTGATTACCAGGACAAACGCTTCCCTGGGGAACTCCTCGATTGGTGAAGTGGCCTGACAGACTGCCATTGGCAGTTGATGTCCAGTGTTAAGTGTTTGAAGAAGGCAACAGCAATCAGTAACCTGTCACAGCTGTGGGTTATAACTCACAATTGAGCCACTTAGTCTCGAGAGTCTCGAGTCAAGTTGATGCATGCTGAAGTAGGGTGCCTTACACAGAGGCCTCATCTTGTGACTCAAGGCCAGAGGTTCCCTCCTTGAGTGAGTGCAATGTCACTGCCTGCTTATAATTGCCCATGTGGGAGCCAGGGGATTGGGGATCGTGCCTTGTGGAACATATCCCAGATGGCTGAGCGGGGCTGGTGCACGGAGGCAATGATGGTGTGGCCCAGCGCTGCCAGGCACGACATGTGGTCCATTATGTTGAGCGCCGCAAACGCGTCCAGCCCAGTCGTGGGCTCGTCCAAGAACAGGATGCTCGGCTTGGCGATCAGCGAGCACGATATCGTCAGCCGCCGCTTCTCACCCCCTGCACCGCCACCACCCTTAGCATTCCATTTCTGTAAACAGTTTGGGCACCTTTGCACCGTTGCGTTGTCACCGTTGCGTTGCGTTGAGGTCGCAGATCAGTATTCCAGTAAATCGTTGTGGGTGTCGGGCAAGGTGCTCACCGCTGAGGCCTCGCACCAAGATGCCTCCTGGCAGAGCTCCTCCCACCTGCACCAGACAGCAGCGCATCACTCTCATGCTCAAGATACTGCCGCCAAAATGGGCACATGCTCCACAGCCTCTCAGTACCCCATAACCAAGCACCCTTTTACACCAGTAAGTGTGAGCGAGGAACGTTACATATTCATCAGCCAACAGCCAACAAGGCTGATGTGCTGATAATGAGTTGATCTGCAGGTCATATGAGGGAATTACTTACCTGGGTGGTGCGGACTCGTGAGAGGCCCATGACTGCCATGACATCGTCCATGCGCTGCTTGATGTCGGCGCGGCTGGTGCCCCTGGGCAGGCGCAGGATGGCGTGGAAGTGCAGCGTCTCCCACGCACTCAGCGTCGGCACAAACACATCCTCCTGCGCCACGTACGCGTTGCAACGCTTGAACCGCTCCCCCAGCGGCGCGCCGTTCATCCACACCTGCAGCCAGTCGACCAGGGAGTTCTGATCATCATCGTTATCATTTATGTTGTTGTTGATGATGTTGATGGTAGGTGCCTTTCCAAGGGGTGTTGCTCGAGAGAATCATCGCATGGGCTTTGACAAAGGCGTGTGCTTGGTCGAACATGAAGCAGAGCAGCAGTGCTGCGCTCGATAAGAGTCGCTCGATAAGAGTCGGAACAGTGGGTTCAGAATAATTGCATGTTTTTTTGAAAGGGATCTGGAGGAAGGGCGCAACAGCAGTGTTGAAGTGGGTCAGAGGAGCGCACCTGCCCCATGAGCTTGCCTCCCTTGCGCATGGCTAGGATGTCCAGGAGAGTGGACTTGCCTGCAAGCGAGCAGATACACGGCTCAAAAAAGGGGCCGTCCAGCAGAGCTCTGAACGAATTGTTTCACAAAAATGATTTATGACAGAGCTCCTTGAGAAAGAGCTAAGAGAGACTTGCCTGCTCCTGAGGGACCCACAAGGGCGCACATCTCTCCTGGGACCACCATGCCAGAAGAAGGGTACAGAATCTGCTTCTGCTGCATTGTGTTCTTGTCCAGCACCTGCTCACACACCAGGATTGTCAACAGTGCACCTCCTTTCAAATCACTTTTATCAAGCCTTGTATGGGCTTGATTGACTGGACTTGATTGATTGAAGGTGGGGAATGAGCAGGACTTCAGCAGCAGAGAGGTCAATCAGCAGACAGTCTGGGCAACTCATGCCAATGCCTTCCATCCTTTGCACTGGCTCTCTACAAACTTCATGCATGACTGAGCATTTTCCAGTGGCATGGGGAACTGCACGCACCGAGCAGGCTAGGCCGCTCCAGGCCAGTTCTGCAGGGTAGTCGAGGAGCATCTGTTGGTCGCGCTCTGAGGCTGCTGTGGCGTGGCCATCCTCCTCATCTTGCCTGCCACTGATGTGGCGTGGCACCCAGCGGTTGTCATGCTTGCAGGCCCCCTGCACCAGAATCTCCTGTGTCATAACCTTGTGTCCTGGTGCCGGTACTTAAGGGAGCAGAGCGGCTTGCTTTGTCATTGCCAGCAATGGAGTGAGTCGTTGTGCATCGGACCTACAGCACGTCAAAACGAAAATTAGAAGTTACCTGGCAGGCACAGCCCCTGATCCAAGGAGGTGTCAGGACGTGGGGCTCGGCTTCGGCAACGATGCCTGCCCTTGCCCTCGCGTCGGCACTGGAGTCCCAGTCGTGGTTGCTGCGCACAGTATCTCCGTCATCGGAGCTGCTTGAAGCGATGGAAGCCGCGTCGTCCGTCTCCTCCTCCTCGATCTTGTGGATCGTGCTGCCATTCTCCTCCCTCGGCTCAAAGCCCACCTTCTTTGATGCAACCTTCTCGACCTTCGGACGCCGTCTCAATCGTCGTGATAGCTTGGAAAAGATGCCGAAGACCTTCTCCAAGCTGTACAAGAGAAGGATCAGGCCCAACGTGTGAGCCACAGCAATCGCTGGCACATACACCGAAGGGTTAGCCATTTTTTTACCCCGTCGTCTCTTGTCGACAGATCTATCCTGGGCTACATCTGCTGTGCATCATAATGATTCTGAGGAGTGTCGTGCTGGTGGAGAAAGGTTGACACCAAACTTCTTGTAGCAGCTTCCTGTGCAGTTGTAATCGGGCAGGCAGAACAGACGTTGGATGATCTGGGCATCATTTTCTTGGACGAGGCAATTACGTTTGCATGCCTGATCCAAGGCTTTGCGTCGACACATCACCATTATCATTATCATTATCTGTTGATGTGAACATTATTATGAATCTTAGCTTTTTCATCAGCTAGAATCAATCTCAATGCATGGGCTGTACAAATGCAAGGAGCCCTGCAGGCCAGCTGAACCTCGGAAGGCCAGTCAGGCTGATGCACCGGCGCTCCAGCTTCATCTAGAGACCTAGGCAGGTCTGCCAGGAAGTATTTCCAGGACTAATTGTTTGCAGCAGGACTGAGGACCGGATATAGCTCCAGTACACTATCAACCACTTGGATCAACAGTACTGCCTGCGTTGTTCTGACGACGCTAGAGTCAGGACAGGCCCCTGCATAAGCTGAGTGCATGTATGATTTCTATTTTGCTTCCGAGAAGGCAGGAGTTCCAAATCTCGTGAGTAATCACAAAATACTCTTACACCCAATGCCTGCAGCGCACAAAACTTTCAAAAATGTTCCGCTGCCCACTTCTACAGTGTCTACGCCAGCACAAAATCGGCAACTGCAGACAGCCCGGCTTCCCTATACTTCTCTGCTAGGGGCTGCCTGACGGAATCCCAGTCGCCCTCCCCAGCCGCCACGCAGTTCAGCAGATGGTCCGCCTCATCCATGGCTACCTGGTTGGGGCTGCGCGCTGCAGCCACTCCGGGTGGAATCCCCTCCTTGTTTATGGAGCTCTGCAACACAGAGATCCTACCATCATGCTCTCCATTCCAGGAAGCCGGACCGAGGTAGACAGAGTGTGCTCCCGTGAGGGTTTTTTTTTATCGGCAGCGCAAGGGGCCGTAATTGTCGAACTGTGTGTTGTTGTGATTGACCATTTCTGACAGCAGGATGCACCCAGGACGCAGCAAAGACAAATGAACATTGGAGAGAGATAGCATTGTGGAGTAGCAGCTGACCTGCATGTCCAGTGCTTTTCTAACTTCAGCTGCAGTGTCTGGCAGCTGCGCCAGCGCTGCAGTTTCATGGAAGCCGCCCGACAGCGTCCACCAGGGGAACCGCAGCGCTATGCGAGCCTGCAACAAGCTTGCCGACGTCAGCAAAATTTCTGAGATCTGATAAGGTTGTGTCCATTTTGAAGAATGGAGAAAACTTGCTGACAGTGGAGCAGGCAGGACAAATTGTACGTGGATTTGAGGGAGCTGACCCCATCTCGCGCCTCCTCGTTGCGGCTTATGCTGTTGTACAGATGAGCGTTGAACTCAAATGGCCTCGCCCAGCCCGGGAAGTGGTTCTTGCTAGTGTACCTGCAGTGCACATTGGGTCATATCCTCTTACAGTCAGTCTCCTCAGTCCATTCAACTGGTATCTGGACACGGTGACCTTCACTTGGAAGTGGTCAAGTCTTCTGAGCTGCAAGCTCTGAGTCAAAAGTCAAGAGTCAACAGCTCCGATTCAATACACAGATGCTAATTGAGTGATATAAAGCAGAAGGGAGTGAAGAGCTCACCACTCGGCAGTGATGAGGGCTGACATCTGGTCGCCCTTCTGCACATGGTTCATGGCCAGCCGCTCCACCACATCTGGGTACATGCCTGCCTTCCTCACAAGGTACGCATCAATGCTGCCTAAGCCAGAGCTGCGGAAAGCGCCCCGTTCATAAAGGTCTCGCCCCTCCTGCCCTGCTGCAGACGCCAGGCTGTCTGATGATTCAGCGGCATCCTCCTCACAGAGTGCTCTGCGCCGATCAAGTGCACAGACTCAGGCGGCCGGAAAGCCACACAATGCTGCTTTTGACATGGACTGGGGCAGCAGATGTCAAGCTTGGGTATGACATGAGAGTGCGGGATCGTGTGGGGTGTACACTGGGTGGCTCTGCGCACCTATGGATGTACTCGTCAGTGCTCCTTGCTAACATATGCACCTGCCTTGCCCCTCTAGAAGTCTCCACAATGGGGAGGCCCTGCATGCATGCAGAATAAGATGATTGTGGAGCCGTCACGGGGTATCATTTGGTATCAATTGCTCGCCAATATAGCAGGCGATGCAAAGAATGAAGCAGGGCGCACTCGTGTGCTGGAGAGGTCTGGCCATCTCAAGAAGCAAGTGTATACTGGGCCTGCAGTAGATGGACGGCACGCCAATGGGATCAGAAGAGGTTGTAAACCTTTTTTATCCAATGGAGGCACGATTGTCTGCCCTTGTGCCTCCAACACCTGTGCGGCAGTACCTCCAGATCAAGCAAGCCTAAATTTGTGATGAGCCATATCCATCCCTAGAAGGACCATATGCGGACCTTTAGTAGACTTCCTATCCTTCCTGGCCGAACCGATGTCGCAACTTCATCGATATATCTACCGTGCTCTGCAAAAACAGCCCATGTGAGCCAGGAATGACAGGTATGATGAAAGGATGTTGCTTTGCCAAGCCTTGCCATTAGAGTTTGCAAGAAGAAATTGCGCCTTGATGCCACTAATGTGATAAGTAGCTTTGGGCAAGCTACGAACCTAGGGAGTCCACTCGGGCATTGGCAGATCCACATTGGCTGTACTGCCTAGAATACCGCTGCCGCTTTTGCAGTGCCTGAATCCTAAAAGCTGATCTACAACGTGTAAGACTCTGCAGAGTCAGACATGAGCAGGACGGTGCAAGCATCCTCGATGAGGTGTGCACATTCATAATAATCGGCGATCGTCTGTGGTGGATCAATCTTCTGTTCTCTGGTTTCCTTGCAGACTGCTCTACTCTTTCATCACAACATTTACGATTATATTAGAAATTTAAGCTCTGGCAAACATGATCTCAAGAAGAAACCCTGCAAAACCCTCACTTAACTCCAGCTCATGCATGCCATCGAGCTCTTACATGTTGCTCTGCTTTTGAAGTGGAAGATGCATCATATGAGGATCTCAAGTACTTCGAATGCAAATATAGTGCCGATCTGAAGAAGCTTGACAAAAGAGCTGACAAGTGAAACTGAAATTCAGGCTTAATTTTGATCAGTCAGCACGGCCGGCCCAGGGAATGTCCTCTCTAGGACACCAATCTCCTTGTGGTCCCTCTTTCTTCAGTCTTGGCCACATCTGAAAGTTTCGTGGCTGAAATGGGTAGATTTGCAGTCCATTCTATCTCGACCATGTCCAAATCCACTTGTCGAAATGACCAAGCAGTCACCATTTGCTGAGAGGGTGAGCATTGAATAAATATAATATAATAAAAGACCTTCTTAGTGTACTGAAGCATAATCTATAAAGCAACGATCTCTGTGTTCTGGACTTGGGTTTGGTCCCCCCTTTTTTCCATTGCTCCTGTGCATCTTGAGTACCCACCATGATATAGTTTAATTGCTGATGATCAGGTGCAGCGTGTTCATCGTGAACAGGAATCCCAGGGCATGGCAGAGGCCTCATCAACATCGTCAGGAGGGGTTGTGGATGACCCTCTGAGCCTGAAGCAACTCAGCCTGTCAACTAGCCCAGCCAATATTGTCAACCATGGCAGCCAGATAACAAATGACGGGTTGAGAGAGCCAGGTCTGCCTGGCTGATCAGCCCAACCCCTTTTAATTGGCAGAACATGCATCCAGACATGCATCGACTATGATTACATCTCCCCTGTCGCAGGTGGTTCAGAGGGCGTGAGTGGGGACAGCCCCTCACACAGGAACAGGCTGAGGCGGTTCACAGACGTGCTGGGCACAAAGAAGATTGACCTGAGACAGCTGAGGCGCCTGGCATTTCATGGGATCCCTGACAAGGACGGCATGCGAGCAACTGCCTGGAAGGTGCGTCCCTCTGCATGCATGCGCATCCCCAATCCTCTCCGGTGCTTGGTAACTGAGTCGCCCTAGTCACCAGCGGCTAAAGTGCTGTGTGTGGCTGCTTGCAGCTGCTGCTGGGGTATTTACCCCCGGACAGGGGGGAATGGGAGAGCGTGCTGCGGCAGAAGCGGGCGGCATATCAGCAATTCAGGGAGGAGCTCATCATAGACCCCAAGAAGCAGGAAGGGTGCACGGGAGGGGACCACCCCCTCAGCCAGAGCATTGACAGCAAATGGAACGCCTTCTTCAAGGTGCCAGCATGCGCCCTGAGCCAGATCCTATCAGCTTGCATTGCTGCATATTTCCATTCGAGCGGCAGTGCATATTCTTGGAGGCAGGGCAAGTGATCAGGCTGCGTGTGGTGCCACAGGATGCTGAGATGATGGAGCAAATAGACAGGGATGTCATGCGGACCCACCCAGGCTTGCACTTTTTCAGCGGCGATGATGGGGCAGCCGTCACCCACAGAGAGGTCAGCCATGCACTGCTCTTTACATCTGCCCCACACCCTGCTGGTCTCTCACAGCAGCCACCCACACTTGCCAATTCTCTCCCTGCATCTGTTGAGACGATATCCTGTTGACAAGGTTGTGTGCTGATGTGAGCAGGAAATGAAGCGGGTGCTGTTCATTTTTGCAAAGCTGAACCCGGGCCTGCGCTATGTGCAAGGCATGAATGAGCTTCTGGCGCCGCTGTACTTCCACTTCCGCTGCGACTGCGACAGAGACGCTGCATTGCATGCAGAGGCAGACGCATTCTTCTGCTTCATGGACATCATTTCAGAGTTCAGGGACAACTTCTGCCAGCAGCTGGTGTGCCCAGGACCACCCTGGGCTCCTCATGTAGAGGGCAAACAATAGAAGCTTTCTGCTTGCTGCCTTCAAAGAGCCTTCCTAAGTGCTGCTATGCATGATCTTGCTGAGATATGGCAAACCCTTGCTGCAGGACAATAGTGAAGTGGGCATCAGAGCAATGTTGTCCCGTCTTAGCAGCCTCTTAAACCAGGTTGATCCAGAGCTGTGGTATCACCTCACGCACAAAAACAAGGTGCGCTTCGCTGCTTTATGTGTTTCAGTAACATGCAGCCTCACATAGACTTTCCTGGAAATAATAGTGACAGATTACTGCCGTGCAGGTCAACCCGCAGTTTTATGCCTTCAGATGGATCACGCTCCTCTTGACACAGGTATGCCATTGTTCGAGGATTTCCTGACTAAGTTGCAGTGACTTTGCTGGACTTCTAGACCAAGTGGTTGACGTGCAGGAGTTCTCCTTTCCGGACGCTGTGCGGTTGTGGGACACATTGTTCTCTGACCCGGGCGGCCGCACAGACTGCCTGCTGCGTACCTGCGTTGCCATGCTTGTCAACGTTCGTGGAGAGCTGCTGCAGGTGTGCGCATTTGACCAGCATAGACCATTTCGGTTCCAGATTCTTCTGACTAGTGTGACTCATTTCCTTTACTTTTATCCTTTTCATGCTTCGCATTGCATTACAGTAAAGTGTTTCCGTGGGAAGACACAAAATGGAAATCGGAGGGAAGCTGATGTAGTAGTGATGGCATGTGACAGGGAGACTTCTCTGCAAACCTGAAACTGCTGCAGCGGTACCCTCCAGTTGACGCGCACGCCATTCTGCACATTGCTGAGCAGCTCGCGGATTCAAATAGCATTTCATGACAGACAGTTGAGAGCTGGCCGTGTTGTAAAGTAGGCTTAAGCTTGCAGCTCTTTTGAGATTAGTTGGGGACAGCTTCTTGTAATCTTTACAGACATTGATCTGACCTCCTGGACATAGGATAGGCACAGGCTGGCATCAGAAGCAAATTATCAATTTGGAACAATTGATTACCATGGCCCGTGACAGGTGAATACCATGCATGTGGTAAGAAGTATCTTGAGGACAGAAACCATTACAATGGAAACAAGTACCACAAGACATGAACCACGAACTTTCGCTAAATGAATTGTAAACCCAGGCTGACCTCTAAAATTTCGGATTATTGTACAGTAAATTTCTCTTGTCCATACTATTCTCCTACCTCTGTTCCTTAAGACCTACTATAAAATATCATGCCTGCTCTCAGAGTCTTGCACGCTTGCTGATTGCACAAATGAAAGAGACATTTATACTTTATTGTCTAATTAAACTACAATCACCAGCGCAGGGGTTGAATCTCTGTGACAATGGGGAATAAAATTCGCTCTTCTGGCAGGACCGCATTGTTTCAAGATAGATGCGCGCTGACTCACTCAAAATCATCATCAGAGGATTCTCCACCTCTGTGAGGCCAGACCACTTCCGCCGCTGTAGCACTGCTGCCGAGCTGTGCTTTCTGGCGTTTGGCTGGTTCCTGCTGCACTGCTTGCTCCAGAGCGCCCATGGTGACATGCTTCGCCGTCAAAGGAGACTTCTTCCTCTGCAAAGCGACACACACATTCGCTCAGCACATGCAGCAAGGAGCCACATCTGCCAAACTTATTTCTGGCACAGTGCTTACAGTGCTTACACAGTGCTTACAGTGTCCAGTGCAAAGTCTAGTCGACTGCAGCTGACCAAAGAGCAGAAGAGAGAGCAGACCTGGGAGGGCGGCGTCAGGCGATGTGACGACAAGGGAGACAGCTTTGTTGACACCGCACAGGACATGGATTTAGCAGGCAGCCTGGTTGCCAGCCGGCTGGTGCCGAGAGGGGCTGCACCAATCTGCTCATTCTCCTTTCCTGCAAGACCAAATCACCATTCCATCAGCCCACTCCTCTCATCTCCAGCAATCTCTCCGCAGTTGCACATTGCAGTGATCAGAAACTCGTAGGTGGTGACGGACCAAAAGTTTCTCTGCGTCCGGAGGCGGTGGCCGGCGGGGAGCGCCGGGATGCAGCTGCGGGAGTGACAGCCGGCATGCACATGCGCGACGGCGCGCTGGCCGCGGCGGCTGACAGGCCGGTGCGCGCGGCCGGCGTCACTGGAGTGCCGGCCGCCGCGCTTCCCCGGCCGCTGGTCCCTGGAGCTTCCTCCGGCTCCTCTCCCTCTATTGCCTTCCCAGCCACCTGCAGGACCACAAAAGAATGCTATGCATAAATAGAAATTGTGCCTGTTTGGTGTTGTCTCTCTGCTTCTAATCGCCACCTCCAGCAGGGCAGCGATGGAACGTCTGCACGCCAGCTATTTCTCTCAGTGGTGGTTCGCTGCTTCAAACGCCACAGTGTAAGATGTGCAGGGCTTGCAGAGGCCTGGCAAGGAAGGGGCACGGTGGGGGCGTTTCGGTGTACCTTGCAGGAGAAGACAAAGGAGACTTGGCCCGGCAGCTGCTGGCCGATGGTGTGCATGATGGCGTCCGGCACAGTAGACGTGGATGTGTGCTGCCCCCAGCTCTTCAGATCCTCCTCCGCCGGCGACCCAATCTGATGGGCACCAATTCTCCCTTCATCTTGATGCAGACCAGACCAATTTATTCCCCAATCAGCCCATTCACGCAGCATAGGTGTAGGTCATTGAAATGGCTCCCCTGCAGTCACATAATCCCCAAGCTAACGCCGTTCAAAATAGCAGGCAGGGTGAGAGCGACTGGCAGCTGCGCGTGACTTGCCTGGTCCTTGTGCACGTCGACGGCTGCTGCGCTGCCTTCGTTGCTACCTTCATCATCTGGCGCCTCGTCATCGTCGTTGTCGCACATGGAGTCGAAGGTGTCGGAGGCCGTGTGCAGGCGCAGCGTGAAGAGGTCGCGCAGGTCCTCGGCGCTCATGGCGGCCGCTGCGATGCCGCCGCCGTCGCCTGCGTCCGAGCCGGCCGACGCAGACGCGGCCGCCCCCGTGTTGTTCACCACCTGCTGCAGCCCCTCCTTTGCCAGCTGGCGCTGGAACACCTGGCAACAACACGCAATACAGGTGAGTAACACATGTTTTTCCATATCTGTTCTGCCAGGTAACCCTACACACAAATTACAAGGCCCCCTTTCAGCATCCCCGGTGTTGAAAAAAAATCTTTGTCAGATGGTGGGATGCATAGAATGGGCTGTTTGCACCTTCTCCTCAATGGTGCCGGTCGTCAGGAACTTGTAGACATAGACGCGCTTCTTCTGACCGTCTCGCCAGACGCGGGCCGCAGCCTGAGAGGCGAAGCCTAGGGTGAGATCATATGCAGCTCACCGCAATTTGCCGTGCAGCACAGGAGCAGAACAAGCACAAGAAATCAGATGCACGGCTGGAAAGCAAGGGGTAGACGGGCAGCCTACCTGCTTGTCATTTGCAGGGTTCCTGCGTTTGGCAACACAAGAAGAATTTAAATCATGGAACGCGTTATTGGCCCCAAAGGAAGCAGCAGTAGACAAGAAGTGGTGCTTTCACATCAGTCACTGACAGATTCAGGCATGAGAGTATTGCATTGTGCTTGGAACTCACCAGTCTGGATCAAAGAGCACAAGGCGGTTGCCGCCGATGAGGTTGATGCCACAGCCGCCGGCCTTGGAGGACAGCAGGAACACAAATTGGCCCAGCTCCGTGTTGAACTGCTGCACCATCTTGGCGCGCTTCTTCAGCGTCGTTGTGCCATCCAGCCGTAGCGCAGGATACTGCATCAGCCACAGGCAAGTTTCAGAAGACTACAGGCCTTTGTACTTAACCCACATTTCCCATCCCAAAAGCTTAGAACCCACGAAGCCCAAGAGGCTGCAGAAGCGACTGCAGCTGGTGATATCAATTCCATGATTAGAGTTTGTCATTAAAAGACATCAACAAGGCTGCTGGGGCTTCCTCGGCTGAGGCAATCCAACATGCGGATGATGGCTGAATCACTTGTCCCTATGCTGTACTGGTTTTACAAGAATTTCAAGTGCCGCACAGGCTGGGGTGCGTACTGAGCGTTCACGGCAGAGTTGGCCGATGAGGTCCAGGACCTGTGTGGAGTTGGAAACAACCACGATGCGCTCCCCCGTCGGCCGTAGCAGCGCCAGCATGCACCCCAACACCGCCATCTTCCCTGCAGGGAACTGCCTCACGTTAAATTTCCCGGCCTCATCCCCAGGCAGATTGTCAGGCCAACCTTCCCAGTGCAAAGTGAGAGACAGCAGAGTGAAAAAGGTCTGCCGGACGTGCCTGAGAGGGCGTCCCAGCCCTGGGGGAGAATGCCCCTGGAGCGGCCAGCGCGCCCGTCATCGAAAAGGCCCGGAGGGAAGAACTGGGCGCAGTCCTGCGCACGGACAGCTCTTTGTGAGCTGACAGAAAATGCACCACCGTTGACACCAAACCTGCCCACTCTTGCATCATGACACTGTGCACAGTTGTCATGCTGCAAGAGTGGGCACCGGAGATCACACCATTGCCCACTCTTGTCCAATGGGGGTTTGTTACCTCCACAATATTACATCTGGTCACCATGCATGCCATTCTAGCAGCAGCACCTTGCGCGCTTCAGTCCAGAGATCAGCCATGCAAAATGGAATGATGACTCGGCTTGCCTTGAAGCCGTCGGCTTCGGCGGGGGCTTTGCCGGAGGTGGGGTGGATGAGGTCGTAGATGAGCTTGGGGTGGCCGCACAGCTTGCGCAGCGCATTGATGGCCGTCAGGGCGGACGCCTTGCCCTTGGTCTTTTCCGCACTGAGCACGCGCTGCGCCGCGTTGGAGGCCAGGAAGTGGTTGTACAGTTCCACCTGCAGCGGTGAGGGCCTGCAGCACACCACCTCCACCACCTGTTTGCGCACAGCACAGCCAATTTCATCAGCTTGCTCAGTACTGAGGAGGTGCTCGCCAAAGGGGATATGTGGGAACACGGCACAATTGAGGATTTGACGCCACTGTGTGGCCACTATCCAAGAAAGAAATTCCTGTTTGTAGTGCCTGTGCGCAAGCCACATTTACGTCATCGCTATGAGCATGACATGCCACACTTATGCACCGCCAAAAAAGAGGGCCTCCTTTGATGCTTTTGCTTGTGCGCGACCATGTGGGGAAGACCGCCAGGTGGGAAGTGGAGAGAAGGCAGAGGTGTTTAGGATTGGGGGCATGCAGTGTGGGCAGGGCGTGCCTTGGGGGGCAGGTGGGCGCTGAGGAGGGAGTTGGTGCGGCGTAGGATGAAGTTGTTGACGATGGCACTCAGCTCACTGCTGCGCTCTGCACCCTTCGCCACCACCTCCTCTGACGCATCAGGCTCCCGACCCGCCACAATGGGGCCCTGCAGATATATTCTGAACTTCACATCACAGCAATACATATCAATGACAAGGACAAGGTGTGCTTGGTGTAATGTGAGGGTGAGTGCTTTATTAAGAGCAGTCTTGCAGACCTCATAGTGGCGGCGGAATTGTGAGGGGGTGCCCAGGACTCCAGGGTTGCAGAAGTTGACCATGGCATAGAACTCGTCCAGGTGGTTCTGCATCGGCGTCCCGGACAGCAGCACCCGCCGCTTGCAGGCCAGGCTGTCCAGTGCCTGCGATTAGTCACACATCAGCATTTCAAACAGCCTGGCAATGGGAATGTCCACGTCTTCATGACATGAAAGAACCACCAGAGCTAGACAAAACAGAATGTATGTTGCATATTTCAAGTACCTTGTTGATGAGGGTCTGGTCATTCTTCAGCCTGTGTGCTTCGTCGCAGATCAGCAGATCGCAGGCATGCTCCCCCTTGAGCCTCTCAGCGTGCAGTCGGAATGTTTCATAGGACAGGATGAGCACCTGCAGCCAGCAGTGCAGCCATCAACCGCTTATTTATAAGGCGGAGACTCAGAACAATAATAGGCAGTAAAGAAGGTTAAGAAGATGGAATGCCTGGAGCTTACTTGGTACATGGTGTTGGGGCGCAGGAAGTCAGATATGCTGCTGATGACATCATCCCTTGAAGACTCACTGAGTGGCAGCGTCCTCACCCTTCCCTGCATGTCAAAGAGATCTGGTGATCCTATCTGGACTCATGATTGCCATGAACAGATCCGATGGAATCCTGATGCGGAATAATATTCCAATGCATTGAGAGCGAAGTTATGCACCTTGAGCCACTTGCCGCACTCGCTGTCCCAGTTGCTGACCAGTGAGGTGGGGCAGCAGATGATGACTCGCTTGGCCAGCGGCTCACCCCCCAGAAGGGCATGCCCACTCTGCAGCAGCGTCCACAGCAGCGAGATGCCCTGCAGCGTCTTCCTGCACCCAGTAGAGCACCTTGACTCTCCGCGCATTGCCACACAATTCCTGCAGCCAGGACGAGCACATTGGCATCTGCAAGTACAATCCACTACGAAAGTGGCAGGACGCTTACCCCAGGCCCATGTCATCTGCCAGGATGCAGCCGTTGCCCCCAAAGTCCCGGAGGCCTGTCACGCACTCGAACATGAAGGCTACGCCTTCGCGCTGATGCGGGCGCAGCCACTTGGTCAGCATGCCATCAACTGCCACTGGACTGCCATCTGCGTATGGCGGCGGCTCCCACAGCACCAGCCTCTCCTCAGGATCCTCTGCCTCCATCTGTCAGACAATGCTAATTTAATTACAAGGGCTCTATAGGTTTGATAATCCTATCTATATCTTAGTATCTGAAGGCCCCAGATGACCTCTCAGCAGGGCAATCTATCATATGACATGCAAGGCAGGATGCTTGAAGGCAATCCTGGCTCGGTCCGAGACTGTGGTAGTCCCCTAGGACTGGCAGTCTAGGGCTCCAGGGAAGAAAGTGATGAGTGTTTCACACTGAAGGCAATTCAGGGAGGAGGGCTCACTGGTGGCTGCAATGGTGGAGGTTCTGCCGTAGTGTGTAGGGGTGTACGGAGCTTGAAGGGAGTCGAGCTTCCCCAGGGAACAAAGGTGCGCCTCTTGAGCAGCTTGCGCCGGAGGGCCTATGAAGAGACAACATCAGCACTGCACTCGTCTGCAAATTGCCTGTGTCGGTATGGCATGCATTTCTCAGTATTGCAATTTTCCACTGGGCCTGGGTGCTCACATCTGACCGAGCAGGTGCGTTTGGGAACGGAGACTTGAAGGCAGACCGAAGGGTGGCCTCTGCATTGTTGACATCCAGGATCTTTGGCAGCAGAGCCTTGCGCTGCACTTGTAAGCTGCGCATGGCAGACCAGATCAACAAGGTTGCGTTATGAGCAGAACACACAGGCAGCACTGTATAAGTCAGCAATGGCCTGAGCCTCAAGTATATCATAGAACGGCATTGCGGATGGCCTTACCTGCCGGACAATAAGGCTCTGATATTACTTTCTCTTCGATCGCGCTGCTTTTCTTGCGACTCGGCTTCGTTTGCTTCCTCGCCATCTTGTGCTGGTGCAGAGGCACATAATTGGTATAACATCAGCAAGACTTAATTCGGACAAATAGATTGTACAGACAAGTAGCATTCGGCCAAAATCATCATACTGTTGGTAGTTCTGTTCTCTCGTGGACAAGAAACAAGTTGCTGCTAGAGCAGCAGCATATTGCTTTGGCCTAGACTTCAAGCTTGTTTTCAGAATTCTTGTCGAAAGCAACGTACCGTGTTCCTCCTCTTCTGCACTGCTTTCTTTTGCACAAGACTCTTCTTCGTCGTCAGTGTCTCCGCACACGTCCGGCTCGCAGTCTTTCATCTTGTTATATTGCTTTGATGACTATCTGAAGCATCAATTATTATGAGTTCATCAGTTGCGGGACAGACTAGTTTCACACAACTTAGTGGTGCTAATTCTGCAATGCAAAGCGATCAGGCATCTGCCAACTCCCATGTTTCCTGCGCGTCACCTGCAGGAACATTCTGCTTTGCGTGCTGTGTTGCCAAATCTGGACAGCTGGATGATGCAAGGATGATGGACAGAATGCATGGAAGTCCAGTATTGGAAGTGCTACTTTAATCTGCTGGAAAGGAAATTAACCAAGATTTGGACTGGAATGAAAAGCTTGTCCCAGGCCTGATCAACACTGTCGGTTCATGCCTGTTTTACCGTGATCACGATACTTCCAAAACATATACCGTGAATTCATTTGCATGCACGTGATCGCCATTAACATTTCATCACCCTTACCGATCAAGCAGTCAATTAAATTGTAATAACTAATTCTCGAAACTTAGTATAAAGCATGCCGCATGCAGCATGAGGTCTGGTACCAGTGTGAGATGATCTCACTGAGATCAGTTGAAACTCTCAAAGTCAGCTGAGGGTAAACTTGAAGTCAATTTGCCGTTGTACACATGGGCTCGAGAGCTCTAGCCAGATGGAATCTAGCCTTTGCTGAGCCAGACATTGTCTGTGCCGCTAAATACGTGGGATGTCTGAGGGAATCACACCATCGGGGAACGAGAAATCAAGAAACTCTACCAGTTGCCACATGGCTATGCTGAGGCCAATGGCAAGACCCATTACTGTCATGAGCGCATAGCACTGGTCATCCAGCAGACCGCCGGCTTCAGCACTCCTGCCTCTGGCCGCCAGCACGCGTTTTGCATGCTGCACTCGAAGCATCCGCTCAAAACAGAAAATTATGTTGATGGGAATCACGCCTCCCAGCACAATCTGCACAGCAAACCAAGTAACCTCAAATGCATAACATGTCTTTGATCGCCTAGCTCTGCTTGATCGGGGTTGAAAGGCACATACCGAGAGGTAAGCCATAGTGAGATCGCAGACATTGGCGTCATGCAGGGGCCGGGCCTCTATATAGCCGGACACTCCTGCCAATGCATCTGCACCAGTCTTCGACAGGAGCAGGTCTATCTGCTTCAGCACAGGCTCCTCCTGGACAGCCGCAATTGAAGACCGCTTGCAGTACACGGGTGTGCGCATGACGCTCAGCACTATCCAGAGACAGGATGTGAGGATCTCCATGTGCAGGCCAGTGTTCCAGAAGAGGCAGTCGCCCAGCTGCAGCTGCAACCATTTGAAGACACATCTCAGCGTCTTAACTCACAGCAGTGTTGCTTTTTTTGGTTTCCAATCTTTCATCACATTCAGATTCCTTGGGGCCTCGCATGCAGGATGTACAGCTGTGAAGGGCATACGGCCGATAATGTTCAGACAGGGCACTTTTGCATATGACTCACCCAGGTGCGACTGCTGAAGACAACAGAGAAGAAAACAGCCCAGGATGTATCCAGGCGGGGAAATGTTCTGCCGTGCCAGGGACTTAGGGTGAGGTGCTTGGCTTTGATGAAAGCCAAGAGCCACCGTCTGTTGGCAACATACCACCCCGGGCAGAGCAGGAGCAGAACGATTGGGACCAAGGCGGACAATGTGTTCAAATAAACTGTAGATTTGGAGAAATTGTCAAAGTCCCTGCAGAAAAGCAAGGAAAGTCAGCACGGCATGTTTGGCCCTGCTGACACGCACGTTTTGCAATCTATGTTGAACTCTACACCTACACCTGCATTTCTTCCTGCCACAAGGGCTGTGCGTACCTGCGTGTCGCAAAGATACCAGCAACGGCACAAAACATCGACCAGGTGGCGTCGAGAATCTTAGACGCAACATCTTGGCCTACAGTGCAGGCACAACACCTTTGGTACATTCTGAGGGTCCCAATCTTTCGTAGCATGCAACACAGGTGCAAGTCAGGCGCTGTAGAAATTCTTAGCATTATCTGCAGACCTCTCAGAAATTCAGCTTCTACTTCTGCCTCCTTGAAACGCAGGTCCCAACCAAGGAGAGAGGTCGGTCCCTTTTCGTCTTCCTCAATCCTCGTTGTCCTTCTTCTCATTATTCTTTAATCTTGGAACGCTCCTGATGCCTTTTCAAGTCTTCAGAAGGATACCAGCACATCATCGATACTAAAATAATACCACCAGATCTACATTGGGCCGAGCATTGAAACTGATCTACAGCAGGTGTGGGCAAATTTGCTTCGAGAGACAACAGTCTCCCTTTGTAACTGTATGTAAAGTAAAGAAAACTAATGCAAACGACACGATCAGGCAGCAGAGGCCTCGAGAAATTACTTGCCATGCCACGTGTTCGCAATGACGCCAGCAAGTCTGCAGGCCGCTGTGATTGATCGACCATCCAGGCCACCTTCAAGTTACAGCGAATGGCTGTGGATTGCTTGCAAGCCTTGCATGATAATTAAGCGCAAGATACTCTAATTAACAAAAGGAAGAGCAAAGAGCATGTACAGATTGGCTGCTGGCATCACCACAAGAATTGCAAGAGACCTCTCGACTCACTTGCAATCCACATCAGTGCTTCTTAAATATCAGAATATCTACCATCGTCTTTTCTCTACAGTACGTTCTCATGCGGTTGCTCACTTTATTGTGATCTGGAGGATGTCCCTCAGCACCATCTGACTCCTTATGTTCCTGTACGCCAGGAAGAAGGCAGGAGGCTCGTTGCTGCCTGCGTTCTAGAGAGATTGCCGGTGAGTATGCCTCCTCCTTATTGCTTCAAAGCCAATCCAATAGTGTCTAATACATATTCCATAACAATAAGCACTGCTTGTGGCCACAGGTAGTAGTGCCTGAGGATCCGCTCTATGAGATCGAATACCATGAGTTGAAGGAGAGGCTATTCAGCAAGTACCGGCGTGAGCTGCCCAGCGAGTTCACCAAGGTGACAGGTGGCGAGAGCGGCGACACGCCTGAAGGGGATGCGGGAGACACCAGCTTCTCGTTCGCATCGAGGATCACTGAGGCAGACGAGCAGAACGACATCAAATCCTTGCGGCGAGCCCTGCACAAACGCCTCTTCTTCCTAGTCAGAAGCAAAGGTACGCCATGCAACAGGCCTTGCTGGATCGTTGCCATGCAGCCTCCATGCATGCCCTCCTGACCACAGTGTGCTCAAGGGAGTGCATGTCATCATGCAGGTGAAGGCGGCAAGGAAGTTTGGCACTTTCCACAGAGGGGGCATGAGGCAGGGCAGACGATTAAGCAGGCAGCAGAGGGCGCTCTAGAAGGTGTTTTGACAGCGGATGAGGGAAGGCAGGTCTACTTCATAGGCAACTCGCCAGCCGGGCATGGACGCTACCCAGACTATGACATGTTCTTCCACAGGGCTCAGCTGATCAAGGGGTCAGTTGCCCTGCAGCCAGGCGGTGGCCCACACGACTATGCATGGGTCACCAAGGAGGAGCTGCCCCAGTACATTGAGGACCCGAACGCACAGATGCTTTTCAGCATGATTCTTGCAGGCCCTTGAATGATGTTTTCCGCAGCAGGAATGTGAGGGTGAGAATGTGCGGCTGTCTGGCAGTGCTTGTGGTGTAAATTACCATGGATGTTTGCTTGGACGCAGATGCATTGCGAGGGTCGTTCATTGAGCATGGCAACATTGGAAATCGGCGAATTGAAATTTACAGCTCTTGTTGGTCACAAGTAGGCCAGTAGACTTAATTCTGATTACGATCACCGCGTCTGGAGAGAGGCAATACCGCTTCAGCAGAGAGCCTTGCATCAATTGTACCATCACCATATATGTATAAGCAACCCTCGCATCATGTATGACGTATCACACTTGAATTATAGATTGCACAACAATGTCATGTGTGCGCGTTACATCGGGTGCGCGAAACAGGGATTGGAGGTACACACACAGCCGACTGGCGCACACAAAGTGTGGCCCTCTTTCAAGACACATATCGACGAGTGATATTGCAAAGAATCCGAGGAGGGGCAAGTTTGTGCCCTGCCCACACCAGATATAGCCAGATATAGGTGGCCATTTAATGCTAGAATGAACTCCACACAGAAATAATACATATCCCATGCAGCGTCGGCCCTAGACCCTGAGTCGCGCTTGCGCTGCTTGCGGTGCGGACACGTCCGCTTCATCCCATGGTGTAGGAAGGCTGCGGGAGGTTGAGGACGGTGCTCTTGATCTTGACCATCATGGCCAGGGAGTTCTTGATGCCCTGACTGCCGATGCCGCTGTCGCGGAAGCCCTGGAACTGCAAGAACCAGCACAAGGCGTCAGTCGCTTGTCCCAGCCGTCTCAATGCAAAAATTTGCATAAACGCAAGCAGGAAAGCATAAGCACAGTTGGAGATAGGAGGGAAGAGCAAACGGAACTGGGTAGTGATCGGGACCGCGAGCCGGCGCGCTGTTGACCTGCAGCACAGCACACGAGCGTCATGAAAGATGCTCACAGGCGCCCTCACATGCAATTCCCCCCTGCCTGCTCAAACTGTCCGCCGCGATTGTCTTTGCACGACACTTGTGCACAGGTGCTCTGGCCCAGAAAGGTGGGGCTGCATCTCCACAGTCCTCCTGCCCACGGCTGACCCTCACTCCTGCCCGTCTGTAACCTCCTTGCCTAGCCACACCCGTATGCATGGTTGCAAAGCGGTCATTTAGCGGTCATCCAGTGGTCCTGGGATATTTTACTTTTGCTACTTAATGTGCACTCGCGATGCAGCCCTTCCTCTGGTCTGCCTGGCACTCGCACTGCTTTGATGTCTGCATACCTCTTTGGCTAGTAGAGATGCACAGGCTCAAGATTCTTGGCCCTCTTGCCCATTAAATTCCCACAGATCCCCTTTTATTTATTTGAATATAAAAGGGGATCAGTGTGTCTCTTACCTGCACAGTCCCGGTCTCCATGGCATCAGAAATCCGGATGGCTGCACAAATACACAGCTGGGCTCAGTGCGGGGGCCTTCAGTCTCCAGGAAGATGCCAGGTCATATGGTAATGAAGAATGCATGGCACATGATGTGTGCCAACCGCATACCTGCATCCACATCTCGGGTGAATACACAGCCCTGCAGCGCCAAATTGTTGGCATTGCAGTGGTCGATCGCCTCCTCAACAGACTTCACCCGCACGACGGGCACCACCGGCCCAAAGGGCTCCTCCCACGCCAGCCGCATGTCCTGCAGTGTGCCAGGCAAGCAAAACTCAGCACTGACCAGTTGCTCTGCTGTCCAACAGGATGAATATGCTATTGGACCAACATTCAGCAGTCACGGTGCAAGGCACAGCTCTGGGCATTCTAGATCAGTTGCTAACGTGCCCAAGACAGACATCTGCAAGACCCAAGGCAACCAAAAATTCTTCACTTATCTTGTGCCTGACCCTGCCTGCAGAGGCTCACCGCCTGGAAAATTTGGCTAGTCTGCGATCCTTGTCTTCAATCCCCACTGGTGATCCAAAATATCGTTTGTCGGTGCAGGGTTCTGCCAGTTATAAAACAAGGGTGCAGGCAGGGCGCGCACAGGGGTGACATGGTCGATGAGGAGGGGCCAGATGAGGTTGCCTTCGCGCTTGTAGGGCTGCAGCAGTTTGGCGCCCTTGGCCTCCGCGTCCTTCACCAGGCCCTCGATGAAGTCTGCGCTGCTCTTGCTGATCACCGGCGTGATCGCAGCATTGTCCTGCCGCGCACAAGCACCATGCTCAGCCGCTCGACCGCAGTCTGCTCATCAATGATCCTCCTGCATGTTTCCTTGGCAGGAGATCTCGACATGGACATTCCAGCTCAACTCTTAACATCCTGGAGACATGCGCAAAGGGAGCAATCCTCAGCCCTTGCAGTCTGCTCAAAAGCACACCTTGAATACTGATCCTCCCGGATGTTCTGTTGGCAGGCTATCTCTCATTTTTAAACCATTCCAGCTCACTCCTCACAACCAGGAGCCATTCATGGAAGACCAGTGGCTGAAAGGGCCCAGCGCTCGGTGTTTCCCACCAAAAATTAATTGCCGGATGGCCCTCAGCTTTGTGCTATATGCTGTTTAATCACAGTAGGAGCCAAGTGACGTCTGCAAGCCCACCTCGGGGGCGCCAACAGAGAGGGCGTCGACGCCCTTCTTGACCTTGGCCACCAATTCGTCGGCGATGCTCTCCAGCGCCAGGACCAGCTTGACGGCCGTGCAGCGCTGGCCGCTGTAGCTGAAGCCCCCCTTCACGATGTTCTTGGCAGCCAGGTCCAGGTCAGCGTCCTCGCACACAATGCACACGTCCTTGCCTCCCAGCTCCATCTGCAGCGCAGCAGGCCCTCTCAGTACTCTTGGGCAATGCATTATAAGCAATATTTATCATCCTGTCCGAGGGGCTTCAAGAGGCATCTGTCAATAGGGGTCCTGTGGGTGTTTAAGCAAGGTATTGACGACCCCAAGAGCCAAGCGGCATCTGTGCATTGGGGTCGTGTGGGTTGGTTTAATAGCAAGTAATTGATGTTATTTAGTGGTGTTGACAGCCATTGGGAAGCAAGTACCTGGATTGGCACCATAGCCGCCTTCTTGCAGATGGCAATGCCTGCGAGACACCAGGCTCTGCTTTCAGACTCATGTTTTGTCGTCGTTGAACAGTTTTAAATGTTAATACGTGGACAAAAAAATGCTTTGTGGACAGGAGTATAGGATATACCGGTGTCGCCTCCAGTGAAGCTGATGCAGTTGACCAGAGGGTGAGTGGTCAGGTAGTCCCCAATCTCACTGCCCTTGCCTGCAGAGAAAGGCCCAGAAATTTTCAGGGGGACTCAGCGCGAATGTTGGATTGTCCTTGGGTTCTAAAATGGGTTCTGAGATGAGAAAAAGGAGAACGTGGAGGTCATGACTCACCAGTGACCAGGTTGAGGACACCCGGAGGCAAGCCAGCCTTATGGAAGGCCTGCACCATGTGGGTGGCTGCCACGGCACCCTGCAGAAAAATATTACATCAACACATCTGAGTACAGTCGCGTAGCGCTAAGCCTCTCACAGAAAGCCAAGGAAGCCAATCAGAAACGAGGCTCAGTATGCAAAGCTTGTCAAATTGGACAACACGACTATCAGGATTACACCAGGAGAGGATGCATACGTGAAAGTCAGTGCCGAGTGCCAAATAGGGTAGACTGAATCATTGCTGAGATATATGAGGAATGAAGTGCAAGGATACTAACCTGCGTGGGTGGCTTCAAGACGACAGTGTTGCCGGCCATCAGCGCGGGCGCGATCTTGGACACAGCCAGGTTCACCGGGTAGTTGAAGGGAGGCACGGCAAGCACGACGCCGAGGGGTACCTGTGACAGCGATCAGGTGGGGGCCTCTGACCATGCTCTTCCTGAGCAGGCGACCATGACACTCATGGAAATCCTTTACTGAAAAGTCCAAGGTACTGGCTTCATACCTTGGAGGCGAGGCAGATCTTGGAGCGGTCCTGGCCTGGGAAGGAGTCGCTCATGAGCATCTGGCCCTGCACAAAGCCAAACCACCTCCTCACAACATGAATTAGCCATACATTTGCGTAAGCTCTTAGGCTGCCTCCATCATGCAGATCGAGGGAGCCTGCCGAGAGGGAGCCGCACCTCTCCCAGCCAGCGCACGCCCTCCTCAGCAGTGTAAGAAATGAGGTCACCGCTGCGGATGACCTCTGTCAGGCTGTCCTTCGCGCCCTTGGCAACCTGTCAGTGCAGGGGAGGCATTAGGGCACGCCATATCACAGCCCACGACAGTTTCATGCCTTTCAACATGTGTACCCCCAGAAAACAAAATTGTCCTTGCAAGCAACTAGCGCTCATCTACTTTACCTCCTTCACAAGTGCGTCGGCCATCGGCTGTGCATTGGCCTTCATCAGGCCATCAACCTTGTGCAGGTACTCTGCCCGCTTCCAAAGGGGCGTGCGAGCCCATGCCTGTGGCACAAAGAGGTTGCAGAATATTCCACATGGATAAAGTCATAGCAGCAGTCGCAAATCATGTTTAATACCACCCTGCAAGGTGCTACACCCTAGGACTGATCCTTAGGCTTCACCTTTTGAGCCTTCTTGGCGCCCTCGAAGACGGCATCGACTTCCTCCCGTGTGCAAGCTGCGATGTTCAAGGGATGGCGTGAGCAAGTTGTGCGTGAAGTACAGCTTAAGCCTTTGTTTGGCCAAGAGTAGGGACACAGGTTTCCGGGCGATACATGGGAGGGTCGTCGCTTTGCAAGGGCAGATGATAGCAGAGCAGAAACACGCTACGGCGAAATGACACATACACCTGGTTCGTATCGCGTCAACAACAAAAGATGCTGTCTGTACTATGCTGGGCATCACAATAATCTGCTACTTTCCATCAAGCGTCACTCGACTAGGGTAAACCATCCCGCATGCTCTTTATAGACGTTGCGTCCCTACCTTGGACGGTGTAGGCAGTCTGGTTGGTCGCGGGGTTCAGAATGGGCACTGTCTTCCCAGAACTCGACTCGAGCCATTTACCATTCAACAGGAATTTGTAGGATCCAGAGGCCGCCAAGATATCGCCGTAGAAATCGGTGCTCATGTTGTCGTCGTCGATGAAATACAATGCCTTTTGCAATCACCTGCGCAGAGATGTACTGAACACTCGCAGGAGGACCACCAGTTTCAACTGGGCACTGACGACCGTCCAATAATTCAGGATATAGCCAGCAGCCCTTCCACAAGCCCAGTGGTGAGGTGAAGGTCACTTGTCGCACAAAAATGAATTCTTCAGGCTTTGCTTATTCTCTTCTCTTCAAGAAGAAATGAATGAAGAGCATTCAGTCAATTTTGACCAGGAATAATAAGCCCTATAGGGGGAAGTGAGGTGTCGTCAATCTGAAGTGCACTCGGTTACGAGGCGCTCAGCAATCAGAGTAGTAGCACTCACGCCATTCCGATTCCGTCAAGGGCGAAGGTGGGGAGCTTCCTGCGAGGCCTGCCTCCGTGCACAATCGGGGTGACAAGGTGTGCCCCAAATGGTGTGAAGGGGTAGACAGGAACGAGGAGGTTCAAAGGGGTTGCTTTGATCGAGCCCTGATGGGTCCCGTGTGGCCCTCGCGTTCAGCTCTCTCGTGAATCTTTCCCTGGAGGATTGATCTTGGCGCCCACTTGAACCGAGTGAAGGTATCTGACCTGCACGTCAGTGCCAAAGTTGGTTAATCCAGCTCGTGCAGATAGGACTCAGTGCAACTCGTGGGGAACCGATGGTCCACCAAAAGCACAGGATGCTCATGTAATTCTTGTTTAAACGCTGGCATGCTACCCCTCTAAGACGCCTGCGCCGTCACACAGCGACAGGGCAGTACAGCTTGAATCTCCACCAGCGCCTGGACCTGTGCAGGGGGTATGCAGCCATACGTGCCACAGTCGACCGCGCTGCCCGCACCCACAGCCCCCAGTCGTCCAGTCGACCCAAGCGTGCAGACACTGGTTGGACAGTTGCTCATGGCCCAGCAGCAGTCCTCAGGGGCCCCTGGGCAGGAGGGACAGGGCGCTGAGGGGGAGCCCATACGGCCAGAGGCGACGCGCGCACTGGCGCAAGTGCTGGGAGCCACCTCTCAGGCCGGCGCCCAAAATCTGCTCGGACAGATGACAGGTGCGCGCAGAGATACACAACACCTGGGTCCAGACTCACCGTGCCCAAGTTGGGAGTTGACGGCGCCAGCTTGAGTATGGATGAGCCCCTAAATAATCACTGACGTTGGACATGTGCAGGCTGGGCGAACGACAACGCGTCGGTGCAAGCCATCATGCAGCTTCTGGGGGGCAACCCGCAGATGTACCCGGGCGCTGAGCTGTCCCGCCAGCTGGCTGCCGGGGCAGGCCCATACAACATCCAGGCCGCGCAGGTACGCGTAATTCTGTCTGACAGGCTTCTTGCAAACAGCCATGCACTGACATTGGGCTTAGCTTTAGCCACGGCTGCCTTCTTACAGGGCAGCATGGATGCTGGTAACAGTGCGCAGCGGGCAGACAGCGGCAGCGCAGGAGCAGCCGGGAAGCCCGAGGAAAGCCAGGCCCTGACGGAAGAAGCGCTGCACCTGAAACGCATCCAAGTGAGCCCATTGTGCTGTATATTTTCACACTGACAACTGACCGTGACACCGCGTCCCTGCCATGCCACTTCTGAACTCCTTATGTGACAAAGTACCTCTACTGCAGGCGACACAGGAGAAGAATAGGCGCAACCAGCGCAAGTACCGCGAGCGCCAAAAGGTGACCCCCTTGAACAGTCCAAGAGGCCCAAAAACACGCCTCTGTTTTTTTGCTGCTACTGGGCAACATCAGATGGTGCAGAACCCCTGGTAGGGCTGGGCCAGATACTGTATTTTATGCTGGAGTACTCAATGAGGAGTTTCTGTGCAGGCGAAAATCACTTCGTCAGAGAACCAGATCAAGGAGCTGGCAGACGCAAAGGAAGCGCTGGAGCGCCAGAACGAGAACCTGGCCCAACGCGCGCGCGAGCTGGAAATGGCAGCGCAGATTGCAGTGCAGACTGCAGCAAACGCTGGGGTGAGCTCCCGTGCCCTGATACTTAAGGCTGAGGATGCGTCCCGCCGCCTTGAAAACTTCACTTTCGGCTGTTCAAATATTGCGCTGGAATCCTTAGTTGATTTGCATGACTGATGGACTTTCACGGCGTGTGAATGCTTCTTCTAGTGTCTTCTGCGGGGCGGATTTTTTTCCCCACACAGAGGCAGAAAAGAGAGCCACGGCTGAGGTATAAAGACCGCGCAAGGACGGTCTCCACGCATCCCTGCTTTGAGTGTCATAGAGTTTTGGCCCCATCTGGAGATGACTATGGCGCATCAAAGTCTGACGGGTTGCATAAGATATGATATGCGCGCGGCAGGGTCCAGAGGCGGCGATGGCGGCGCGTCAGAAGGAGGTGTGCCAGGCGCTGGCGCGCTTCTGCAGCCAGGTCTCCGGCGAGGCCATCAGCGAGGACCAGGTCAAGCTCTTCCGCTTCCGCGACTGGAGCAGGTTCACCCAGGTGCAGGCCCCTCCCCTCCCAATTCCATCCCCTCGGCAGCCGTGCTTACGTCCGTGTTTCTGCTTTGCAAGCAGGCGAGGCCGCAGGCGCGGCCGCCGTTCCTTTCTAGTTCATGTGCAAAGTGCATATGGCCCATATATGTCCACTATGCATGCAAACGTGGGCAACGTGGAATTGGTAGGCTGGTTGGCTAGTGAGCCTGCGTAATACAGGCGCCCAAGACGGAGCTCTGAAGGGGTGTGTGGTCGTGTGCGCAGGCGTACCACGAGCAAATGGCGCAGCTGTTTGCTCGCGGGGCCGACCTGGACATCAAGGCACGCACCGAGCTGGCCTCCCTCGTGGGCGCCAAGGTGTGTCCCATCTGCCCCTCCCAGAGAACCCTACAGCTCCTGATGGCCCTTGAGGCCACAGCTGCCACATTGCTGTCTCTTCAGACCATTGGCTTCAGCATTGGTATCTTTGATACCCCACTAAATGCTCTCATTCATCATCAGCCAATATGATCGCAATTGCCTTTGTGATGCCTGGGGTGTGGGTGCAGCACGAGGCGGAGAGGCAGGCGTGGACGCATTATCCGCAGGCCATCCACAAGCACTATGCGCTGCAGGCATGCGCGCTGCCCGCCAATACCACCCTCAACCCCCCCACCCTGGCCGGCTGGCAGGCCATCCTGGTGCGCACCCGCTCTCACCTGCTGCAGTAAATGCCTGTGTGTGATTTTTTTGTGGTTCTGGCAACGCTGAGAAGGGGAGCTGGACCATGGGAAGTAGCTAGAGCAAGCTGTCTATCTCTTGAAAGCGCTTCTCTTGCTGCATAGATGCCGTGTCTGCAGCCAATCTACTCTGCTGGCTATTGGCAGTCCGTGGGGTATCCGTCCCATCTGCTGTGTCATTAATGGAGACCTCGGGCTTTGAATGGAGTGTGGGGGCCTGATCAAGGGAGTGGAAGAAGGGTGTGAGGTTTAGGGGGTAGTGGCGGTGCAGGGTGAGCTGCAGCTGAGCCCGGATCAGACGGACCGGCTGCTGCACACGCGCGCAGCCGTCATGGAGCAGGTGCAGACCATTGCCGCCGAACGCCAGCGCATCGCAGCCGCCCTCCAGGTGCGCTGCTCTGCCCCGCATTCTGCCAGGGCCCTCAATATTTCTGCCACGCACCCTAACCCAGCACTATTCGCCCCACCCCACAGCTCAACACAGCCTCAAAATATCTGGGGCGACTTGCACCTAAAAACGACCAGGGTATTGCTGGAATCTGTTGGTAGCACATCTCCTGAGAGCCTCCTTGCTCTGGCATTGTTCAAGGGTAGCTGTGGTGCCTGTTACTTTCTCAAGAAAATCCTATTGTCTGATCAGCAATTGGATAGTCGTGCTGATATCATTGCAGGGCGGCCACCAAGTCTCTGCAGGGAGCATTGCTGCGTATTTGCAAGGTGTGCGTGTGAGGATGCTCCGTGACGGGTCAAGAGGTGTGTGTGTGCAGGCGGCGTCCCCGTCGCTGGCGCCGGACTCGCAGCAGCTGGATGCGCACGTACTGACGAGCGCAGCCGCAGAGGGTCTGGCCAGGAACATGCAGCGTGAGGACAACCTCATCTTCGGCCTGCTTCACACCTTCTGGGAGGTGGGCTCCCGCACATCCTCTCTCCCCTGTCCCCCCTCCCCCCCTCAGCATAATGCTCTTGGCCTGTTCCAACAGCAGCAAGCAAGTCTTGGCTCATTCTTGTATGAGCCAAAGCCGGAGATGAGAGCCTTGATTCGGGCGCCCGACTGCGCGAGATGAATAGCATTCACACCCCGTGATGTAATTTTTCGGGCATTCAGGAGTTGGTTGATGTGTGCCTTTGTCCCCCTTGAGAGCTCAACAAATACATGCTGTGGCTGCCATACGCGGACTAGCTTGCCAAGGATATCAAGCCTTACTTGCACAGATTATTCATGGGGGCTGATGGCGGGCGCAGGTGGCAACACCGGTGCAGGCGGCGCGCGCGGACCAGCTGTGCTTCCCGCACCTGCCGGACGTGCTGGCCATGTGCACGGTGCTGTCGCAGGGGCAGGGGCAGCAGCCGCACCCCTTCGCTGGCCGCTCCGAGACCCAGCAGGCCGTGGTGGACGCAGCAAGTGCGCCCCCTCTCTTCCCACCTCAGTATAGACACCTAACACCATCATCTCCTACTATTGCCAGTCAGAATATGGAAATATTTTGTTGCTGGCCGAATGCCTCAGTCAGAATACATGCAGGTGCAGGCTGCAATGAAGCAATGAATCATGGCATGCAATTGCTGCAAATTGATATTTTTCCTTGTTCTGGCAGGTGCTGCGCTGCCAATGCCGGGCCTGGAGGAGCTGCTAGATGCACAGGTGTTCAAGAACAACGCTCACGGCCTCTACTATTCCTCCTGAGAGTGTGAGGACACACCTTTGAAGGGCAGAACTATATATGGAGCTAGCACCTGTGGGAGGTTGCCACGCACAACATCTTGACGGTGTAGCAATAATGAGATACACGTACTACAGACAAAGGTGCACCCATATGCAAGAAGGGGTCTGTAGTTGGAAGACGAGGCCCGCCCCGGGGCTGCAGTAAAGAAGATCATCTGTAAGCGTTGAGGATGTTGATAGGGGGAACATTGTAGGGGGTTTGAAATGCATCTTTGGTAGGTCAGGCTGTCTCTGTAGGTCGGCATGTCTTTCCAGCTGCTGTGCGGCTCATGTATCCAACAGTGGGCATCTGTGTTTGTGAAAGATTAGGACAAGATACTTAGCAGACTTGACCTGTACGCCTCTCATGTTTATGGGGAGTTTGTATATATTAAGAGTGCCTCAGCTTACTACGTAGTATACAATTTTGTTCTCTTGCGCAATTTGGACGATTATACAGTATCAAAGAGGCTTCGTTTATTTGAAATGCATGCTAGAACGTCCAGTATTATACATTTGTAAGACCTAGAGTGTGACGGCATAAATGTGTCACATTGCCAAGCCTTTAAACCTGCAATGATAGCTGGACACTCAGCGAGAAGGGGTCACAGCGCTTGCTCCTTGAGCACGCTCTGCACAGTATTCACAGGAAGTGCGTAGGTGGGATCAATCGGCTCAAGATCACACAGCCCCATCAGGGAGAGGCCTGCAATGCCAAAGAAGGTGTGAAAGACATCCACCATGTCGTCTGGTCGATCTGAAATGCCTCCTCTCTCCTCATCCTGCATCATCATCACACACGCATGCTCCTCTCCACTTTCCCCTTGCAGACTCTTCATGATGCTCTCAACAAATGACATTAAAGAATTGCAACGGCCTGTTTCATTGTGACAGGCAGGAGGCATTGGTCCAGGGCAGCTGAAAAGAAACATTGACGAGAGCGAACCTGGCACTCCAAAATGAAGTTTGAGAGCGCATCGCGGTCGATCCAGTGCAAGCGGTCCAGGATGCTGAGGGCTGACAGGCACCACCAGGAGTAGCACACATCCTGCAGCTTCTCTGGCCGACCATTCAGCCCGCCGCTCTTCGTCTGCCTCTCACACAGCCTGCACAGATCAACCCGCTCTCGGCGCGACAGGGGACCAAGCCTGAGGGCAGAACATCTGCATCCCTGCTTCTCCTATCAGATGGTTTCGCATCTGATCCGTCAACCTGGGTCCAACGGAATACAAGTTGGCAATGTAATGCATGCAACCGGTCCATGCGGGGTCTTCAGCAATAAGGAGGGGTTCCCTCACCACCAGCATGTCAAGTCCCTGTCCAAGCGGTCAAGGGCACCTGCAATATGCAGAGCTGCCACGCAGCAGAACACCTGGCCGGCATGCGACTCATTGCCTGCCTTCGCACATCGCTGTCAGCCGATGTCTGACATTGTAAACCGAGACATAGCAGCAGTGGCATTACTGGTATACCACAGGCTTGTGGATCTGCGATAGCCCACCTGCTGAGCATCCAAAGCCTCCATCGATATTCTGACAGGACACAATGTAGCTGACAGCTCGCGGAACATTCACAGCTTGGAGATTGCCCAACAGCGAGCAACAGGATAGCGCACAGTATGAAAACCTGCAAATGGAGCAAATCACTTTGTTGGCATGCGAGCTGCTAAGGCCAGGGAAACGGACACGAAGGGCTATGCCCTCACCTTGTGTCTATTTCTCCCCAGCTGTCTCCTGCAAATGAGCCGTCCTGCTGTTGAAGGCTAGAGACATCTGCATGAGACACAGACATTAAAACCGCATGCACTTCAGGCAAACTCATTGGACACATGCAGCAGATGTCTTGGGACGGCGTGGAAAGCGGCGCACATGAGAGGATCTGTTCACTGTTGACGCGGTCTAGCGCGCCATATAGCGCGAGGATCTGCACGGCACTGAGCGTGTACAGGAGGTGTGAGTCGTGGCGCTCTGAGCCACCAAAACCCCCATCATCCTTCTGGCAGGACAGCACCCATCCCAAGATGGTGTCTCTGTCCATCACGTCCAGCTTCCCCAGCAGGTGCATGGCTGTAAGGCCCCAGTAAACGCCCGACATGCGAAAATGTTCGGTTGCATAGTACTCAAAAGATTCCTTGTTCTGCGATGCACAAGAATGTCAGCATCCATAAACATGCCTATTTGTTTGTAAGGTCATCAACAAGGAGTCAGATTGGACAAAAGGCAGCATCGTGTTTCGAGGGACAGCTACTGAAGCACTTATGCTGTGACCCACCTTTTCAAAGCTGGCTACGTATTCGGCGTGCTTCTCCTTCAGCAATATCATCCTGTCATATGAAAGGATTGAGACCGCCATTTTTGTCTCAGTTGGACCAGTCAAGCTTCCTTCTTGGTCACCAGGGAAAGCAAGAAATGCTGATCATCAGTTCAGATCAAACGAACAAACAAGGCAGTTTGTTGAGTTGAGGACCTCCCTTACTCTTCAAGGCAAAACCCCAAAGTAAATTTTGCAGGACAAATCTCCAACTTTGATCAAAGAAATGATTGTGGGGGGCGTTGCTGGATGCCAAAGGTGACGGTGAAGAGGGTGTCTAAATATAGAGATGGCAGCCAGATCCTTGGACACTGTTATTGTTCTCCACTTGATGTATGTCGGTCTGATAACCCTGAAAATGTCAACAGAAATATGCTTGAATGAGAAAGTTACCGTGTATTCTGAGAAAGCGCCCTCAGGATGATCTTTTCATTGCAAAAACTATAGCAATAGCATGGAGATCTGGTCATGGGTTCTTCATGAGGACGCTTGTGACAAAATAGTTTACCCAAAAGAAATATGCAGAGCGGATCTCGACTTGGCGAGTCCCTCTCGTCACGATGGCATGTCCATCGAGGAGGAGAATTGTCTTCGAAGGAGTTATTGCCAGCTGCTTCTAGAAGCTGGAAAGAGGCTGAAGATGTACGTGGGTGCAGTTAAGATTGCCTGATGTAACCACCTTCACAAAACACATGGCCTCACAGAACAAAATCATAATCTGCAATGCAGGGTCCAGACTGGAGCTGCGACTGCGATCGTTCTCTGCCATCGATACTATGCTTGCAATTCAATGCGGCAGAATGATTGCTTCGTAAGCCCCTCACAATTTCCCAGCTTTCTGTGGACGTCCCAAGCATCGCAGTGAGACCCAATTCCTTGAAGGTCTTTTGCACATCGAGATACTGAAGAGGGATGCGCTGTGGGCGTCCAGGTGATAGCATGTGCATGCCTGTTCTTGGCCGGCAAGATTGAGGAGACGCCCAAAGCCCTGACAGACATCCTGAAGGTTGTGAGCGGCGTCCGCTTTGCTAAGCAGCCCCGGGAGCTGGAGCATGTCATGGTGCCCATCCTCCCTGCTTCTTGCCCAGCATCCAAGCCATTTGTTGCAGCTGCCCATCTAGCACATGTACAAACAGTCCATGATGCCTTTCTGTTAGCACGCAGGACTGAAGTACAAACACTGCTTGCATCCACCGGGCTGCTGTCATTTTGAGAAGTCAGTCTGCTTGCATGATCGGTGTTCCCAATCAATTGCGTACACCAGACTGCAAGCATCTCCAAAATCATGCAATTGAGCGCAGCGACACAGCTTGAAGCTGCATGATCTCACCCTTTGTCGGATGGGGAGTCTCCAGTCCGTATTTCCAATTTCTTAGCACGCAGGACGGGAGGTCTCACTTCGCATCCACCAGGCTAAGGAAGCAATAGGACATTCTTCTCGTTGCATCCATACTGCGGACACACCGCCTCAGAAGGAGCGCCGATGGAAGGTTTTCACTTGAAGCAATGTTGCACAAGCGTAGTAATACAGCTCTGTGTGGCGGCTGCAGGCAATGCAGGATGAGCTGCGGGAGCGGGTGCTGCAAGCGGAGCGGGCGGTGATGTATGCGCTGGGGTTCAACATGAGCATCCTGCACCCCTACAGGATCGCGCTCAACCTGGTCAACGAGCGCGGCTTCCGCCTCAAGATGCACACCCCCCTGCGCAACAACCTCTACGACCTCCCCCAGATCATCTTCAACGTCACCAACATCAGGCAAGACTTGAACTGCGCTCCCTTTGGCGGCCTTTGTGTGCAATCACTTGGCACACTTTTGCCCATCCCTGGGTTGCTAGCATGTGCATGAGGAAGGCTGCTGAGTGTTGGGTGTGGGGCATGCAGCCTGCACCTGCGGTCTCCTGGCTGAGTCCCCACCTTTCAGGGCATTACAGGGTCCACCCGGCAGACTTCTTTTGCTTTCCTCTTTTTGACGTGCATACCCCCTCCAATCTTCGCTCCGCTGACAATTATAACATCAATGCATAGCTGTACACTGGAACAATCATGGGCAAGGCGGCTGACGGTTGGGTGTGGGGGTTGCAGCCTGCAGACGCAGCTGAGCCTGCAGTACAAGGCGGAGCAGATAGCGGTGGCGGTGGTGCACCTGGCCATGAAGATGCTGCTGTCAGAGGCCCCCCTGTGGGACGGCAGGCACTGGTGGCAGCACTGCAACGTCACCGCAGCCCAGCTCCAAGGTGCGCTCTCACAAGCCTGCCGGATGAGAACATTCTTCATATTGTTTACACGCTGTTCCTGCCAGAAGGCAAGGTACATCCTGTAGACAAGCCGCAGTGAAAGGCTGCCACAGTCCTACCCCTTGTTGTACTCGCCAGATCCACGCAAGACTCGATCCCAGATGAGAATACAACCACATTTATGGGCATGGGAAAGCCCCTTTTTAATGCTTGCTGTGGACGCGCAGACATGTTATCTCAGATACTGGAGGTCCTGGATCAGAGGTCGAGGCAGGTCGACTACAGCAATTTTGGGCCGCATTTCTTACCACAATCGCAAAGCTACGAGGGGACACAGCAGAATGAGAGCCCAGATCCAGGCAGCAGCACACACGTCATGGTGTCAGAGGAAATGGCTGCACCAGGGGCAGCGTCACAGCCACTCACAGACTCGCAAATCTCTGAAGCTGGCTTGAAGATTGCGGAACCTCTGGTGGGCAGTGACAATGGGATTCGCATGAGCCAACAAGCTGGTGTGGATGGAATAGCGGCAGAAAGGACACAGGATGCACATCCTCCAAGTGCTTAGGTCTTAAGGACACAGGGGAAGCATTGTGTACAGTATACTCTCAAGCACAGAAGCAAGAGCGGTCCATCTAAGGCATTGAATGATTTCTCTCTGAAGTGGTCAACTGCAGTGATGGGCACGTGCCAGTCTTGGGATAGCCGCCATGATCAACAAGAGCGGCTTTTGTAGCAGAATAGTGAGAGAGTGAGAGGGGGAGAATGCAAACTAAAAGCAGAGTGAGTGCCAGAGATTATGAGAATGAGCTCCCTTGCAATTGCACATCATGCATCAACAATGCAATGATCTCCCGGCGATTGTAGCAGATTGCCTTACAATCACATTCACTGACATTGCCAGCTTGGCAGCGCAGCAACCAGTACTGCGAGGCACCACCCGGATAGAAATTGATGTGGTGGCGGCCAAAAGAATCAAAATTGGAGAAATGAGATCCATTGGCCGTACAGTCGCCATTGACAAGCTTTGTTGCATGACTTGTAGACACTCACGCTTGAACTCACCCTACTCTAGGGATAGAGCGCTACTCCCCATCTCCAAGAGGCATGCATGCTTGTTGCATGATCAAAGCAGTGCTAGACACATGCAGTCCTCTCAACACAGGTCAGACATTGGATAGCCCCGACAACCATTGCGATAGTCTAATCTCACAAAAATGTGGCATTTGTCGGCGCAAACTTTGAACTTTGAAAGCTGCTTCATATATGCCTATGCTTCCTCAATGCTCACGTTTGCATGCCCAGAAACCACAATTGTGACAGTGACTGCCATGGGGTTACCCTGACATCAATACCAGCAAGCTCTCCCAGCACACAGCGAGAGGATCAATGCGCAGTTTGCTGTTTTGGAAGGGCTCTGCTCGTGATGTACAATGATGAGGTTCCCACACAAAAACCCAAGAAAACTCTCCCGACAAAGGCTAACAAGCTGCTTGAATTTATCACAGCTGCACTGCTTCCTTCCCGCAGACATACAGTGGCCACAAAACACACCGGGCCACAAAGTCAACTGCTTTGCAGCTAGGGCTCCAACCAAAACCTCCTTGCCATCTTGCAACCCACGCCACAGCTTGCAACGCGCCATGCAGGCAGCGATTCGACAAAGTTCCTGCTGCGGTGTGCACCATCAGAATAAAAGACGTGCCCCGATGTCTGCATGTTCAGGATGTGTCGCATGAGCACAAAGCAGACAGCCTTGCACACACCGTCCACTAGACAGCGTCCGCTAGACAGCGTTGGCAACTACGGCCTTCTCGGAGGTGTGCGCAGGGTTGTCCAGGCCCTGCTGCGCGGAGTAGCGCATGGGGAGGGCGCGCGCTGCGTCGGACATGTTGCGCTGCAGCTGCGCGGGGAACGCGCGCACCTTGCCAAAGTCCACGCGCGACACGCGCGCACATGCCAGCACCACCTCCGGCAGCTCCTCCTCCCGGTTCCCCTGCACCGCGCACATGCCAGTTGGCAGTCAGCAGGTGCGCGCACAGGCATGTGCCTCAGCTGTCCAGCACAGCTGTCAGGGGTGGTTGACCCCAATCTGGAGTCGGGCTCTGCACCTGGGAGAGACCATGCGCACAACACAGTATCTCACCGGGATATGAGCATGACAGCAGGGCAAGATCTTCAAACCAGACATCATTATACCTGGCCCTACTGAGCAGCCTTGTTGTGCCAGGACCAAAGAATGCAGTCTGAAAGTCCCATCATGCTGGTGGGTGCACGTGCAGCATGCCTAATGCGCAGGGACAGCAGGGTTGTCAGGCGCTTGCCTGGATGATGAACGCGTTCTCAAAGACGACGGTGCCGAGGCGGGGGATGTAGGAGGAGAAGGCTTTGCGCGCGAGGTAGGCCCAGGCGTGGATGTCCAGGGTGACCTCCAGGGCAGACCAGACAAGATCATCAGGACTCTGTGTATGGGTGACGGCCCCTGTTCTCAATGAGGCGGAGGGATGTCACAGATCACAGATGTAATCTGAGATATCACAATCTACTAGACTACCGTAGTACCAGGACTAGCACATGCATTGCACGTGACAGACTATCACTAGACCCATATAGCTAGAGTCTCTGATATACCTCCATGTAGTTGGGCCCAAAGTAGAAGCGCTGCTGCGGCCGCGTCAGCACGGGCTTGTCGTTGTAGTTACTCAGCAGCTTGTATTCAGCCATGGACAGCGGCCCGTCCTTGGCCCACTGCTCCACGTTGGCCACGCGGGGCACCAGCTTCAGCCGGCTCCGCGTCGACGTCCTGCATGGCCGCCATTGCTCCCTCACCGGATGTTCTGTACTTTGCCCTTCATGCACGGTATTGCATGCTGGCTGGCTTGGTCTTGCCACTTAAGAGAGGAGAAAATGTAAGACACGAAGAAGAGTGCGAGCGCCAGGGTAGAAGTAAGGGCTGCATCGTTGTGCAAACAGAGTACATCAAACAAGGCAAACATCTGCCGGCCCACTAGCACTACTGATGAATGTGCATGAGGTGCAGCAGTCCAGACTGGTGTCTTATTGACAATACGTGTAAGGTACATGGTTTGCAAGGAGGGCTGCTCAACATTGAGAACCCTGGCGTGCAAAGGTTTGGGAGAATTGCTGTGATTTGGAGCTGAAGCAATAAAGAGAGTGACGCACCCATCTGATTCCGTGCCATCGTGGACAAAGCGTTGCAAGAGGCCGAGCGCAGCTTTGTTGTCCAGCATGGAGGGCTCCCAGCCTTCAGGCAGGCCAAAATAGTACACCAGGCTGTGGCCATCACCGTCGCTCTTGCCCCAGAGAGATGCCTGTCCGACACACGAGCAATTCCTCAAAAACCTTTGATGAAATATCAACAATCATCTTAGACAAGTGAAGGCTTGCGGTAAGCTCACTTCTCTTAAAGTACAATCTAAAGCTCATGCAGTTGGCCCACGCACAGCAGCGAGATGCCAGAATGAGCACAGATGGGTGTGCAGCGGGGGGCTCACCGGGTACATGGGCAACTGGATGTTCAGAATCAGCAGAGGTGGAAGCTGCTCTGGGCCCGGCAATGACCGTGCGCCAGGGCCAAGAGTGGGCGGCTGCGGCAGCTGTATGTGGCGGGATATGTGATTGATTTTGAATTCGAATGAATAGATATCACACCCCAGCAACCTGCAAAGTAGCAACAGCAGTCCATCAGCGCCACAATCAGCAGTGCTCTTTTATGCTAGGTGCTAGCAGTTGTGGAAGCGGGATGTAAATATGCCTGTAGACGGAGTGTTCGCTGGGAACCTTTCGCCTGTCCTTCATGTAGTTCACACCTCGAACCATGAACGTTCGCGCGTCCGGCTCTTCCCAGCACTCTATCCCGTCCACCCGGCCCACATTTGGCGCTTGCCGCTGCACCAACATGACACGCCAAGTTGTCTCAGTACGCCTCTATAGGCAAGTTGATCAATTTGATGCTTCCACGGGCTCGCCCCTCGCTGACACATCATCACTTCATGCACATTACAGGAGCACAGGTGTCCATGTGGGGTATAAGTTGGGCGCGCACATTAAAGGATGACCCCGCAGGAGGCTTTATTGTGCGTATGAGTCGCTTGGGCGGCGGCTGGAATGGGTGCAGGATGGACATGCAGCCCACAGTGGACTCCTCCTGCTCCATGATGGCCGCTCCATTCCCAAATGATCCCCCACCGGGCCCGTTCGCAACCAAGGTACTGCCAGGCAGTGCTTCCTGCGATAGACACCACACAGGCAGTGTCATTTGGCAGGTGAGACATACAGACTTGCCTGAGCGATGAAGATCTAAATGCACAAACAAGTTTTGGGGGAATTGAGAGAAAGTTGCGCACATCATGCGGATGAACCTTGTCGGAGGGCACTTTGTCAGGGTGACTGTCCTCATTGCTGCCTTTCAAACTTGCCCGCGCCTTTCCCTGTTGGACACCCAGTCTGGATCAGACAGAAGCTGACTGACGAAATGCCAGAGACCATGCCACAGATGCAGGAGAGCACATCAGGGCCTTATTGCCCTCGAAGTACAGGGTGCAACACTGAGAATTGTGAAAGCAAAGGAGCAGGATCAGAATGCGACTCACAATGAATGCTGCAAAGGGCGAAAAAATGGACGGGGAGTGCTCATCGCCGCTCAGTTGTGGGCTCTCCTGAGTACTGCTGGGGCCAGGTGAAGATGCAAAAGCTGAACTGGTGCTTACATTGCTGTGCCCCAATCCTGCAGGCACACATGATGCTTGATGGGTTTTCCCACAACAACAGAGAGACCGGTGGAACTGCAGGCCAGCAATAATGCTCCAAGCCTTGCTTACCATCGTCTTCCAGATCAGATTCGGCATCATGGTATGCACTGTCACCTGCAATGTACCAGCGTTGTTGAAGCTCTTCAAGGCGCTAGAAACAGCCCAAATCCAAGGGAGAAAGTAGCAGGGTGACTGTTCAGGCAAAAACAAGGGGTCACCCTCAAGAGACCATATGCATGAAGATGCTACTTACTGAGAACGCTGCTGTGTGAAACAATGCTGTTTGATGATTGTAATCGTCGCAAGGTCGTTTGCAGCGAAGTCTGGTATGTTGGTGAGCTGGCATCCCCATTTTCTGCACATTGCATTTTTTCGATCAAGCACATATCAAATCATTTCGAAATCTTTCCCAATCATTTGGACGATCTCGTTGAAGTTCATCAACGGTTGGCCCTTGTTTGACCTCAACACAAGAAGCACATGCACTCTTCCCAGCCGCTGTATGTTACAGGATGTGGAATAGAATGAGCAACGGACACAAAGATTAGGCACGCACGCAAGTGTTGCTCTGGAACTGAGCTGGCAGGCGAATGCAAGTTCTGAGCAAGAGAGTCCTTAGTCTTCTTTTTCCGCCTTGGACCTCGCAAAGAAGCCCCCAGTCCACAGCAATTAGGCATAGAGTACAGTCAGGCACATCGATTGGTGGATGGCAAGAATAGCATACTAAATCTATCCGATCGGAGAGCTTAGCTGAAATCATCCTTGGAACAAACTTGACTTCAAGACCAATGGGCAGGGCATAACACGCTTATCGAAGCTGCAGCGAAGGTGCCCTCAGATTCATCAGTGCTGCAAGTTGTCTTCGAAGCGAAAACCTTCAAATTGGTCACTGCTATCACCCTACATTGAAACAATGCGCACCCAATAAGTCCCCAGCATGGCAGTACACCCAGCCTGCCACTAAGTGATGAACCCCACAGTGCACGCGGGCACGTGCAAGCCTAGCTAGTCACACATGTGACTAGCTAGGCGACTACAGTACTGCTGTACACTGGCGGCTCTGGGAAGAAGGCAATCATTGACTGAGGCTCTACAGTCTCTGATCTGCATGGATTGATGAAAGACCCGATGAAACGCACAGGGCTATGTGCATCGAAGAACTATGCCTCTGAGTCAGCCCCTCGAAGTCTGCCAGACAATGTATATCTCATTTAATCTCAATGTTATCTATAAGGCGTACAGAGCCAAAGAACGCTGCCACTGCAATCAGTGTAGGCTGCTTTGTGGCGTCCTCCACTTCTTTAAGATCTGATGCATCCACCACCTGCACACAGGCAAATCATGGGCTCGCTCTGCACCAACGCTGTCTGTGCAGTAGAACTAGGTAAGTTCAAGAACTCCCTAGATCAACAGCGCTGTATTTCTGAGGGAGGCAAAGCGTGCAGCCCACCTCAACATAGTCAACTCTCCCTCCTGCTGCTGAGATGCGAGAAGCCACAGCATCTTGTAGCTCCTTTGGGCTCACAATCCTCCTCTCTTCCACCATCTTCCTCGCCCACTGGAAAGCATAGAAGGCCCATCAATAATATGATATCTTAGAATGAAAAAGATATTGTAAGTTGTCCTCCCAACAACGAAAGGCAAGATTAGTACTCGATGGACCTGCCTGCAGAGACTGGGAGATGCTGAGCGCCTTCTGCCGATTTTCGCTAGAGAGCAATGCATTGCGGCTGCGAGCACACAAGGCCAGTCTCAATTTCATCGAGGCACACAGCTTTCGAGAAGACACAATTCAGCAATCGCGGCAGCAATTCACCCCGGGCACATCCCTTGAATATTGGGAGTTCTCAGTAAGCAGAATGCACACTAGTCATGAGGTAGCCCTGAGCAGCACCTGCTCATGGCTAGGCCGTCGTCCTCTCGCATGATGGGCATGCCGACCACTTCCACTGCAAAGTTCAGATCCCTTGCCATCCTCTGGAGGACAAGCAGCTGCTGATAGTCCTTCCGCCCAAAGACTGCAAGATCCGGCTCTGTGATATTGAAGAGCTTTGCAACAATCTGCAAACATTGGAAGGGTCAGCAGCCCTGTGGATCCCCTTCGCCGCTCGAGCTCAGCATTCCAATCGAAAGATATGCCCTCGAGAGGTTGGGCAGGTCACCGTGGCTACCCCTCTGAAGAAGTGAGGCCGTGACTGCCCACAAAGCGGCTGCTGAAGCTGTTCAACCTGAATGAAGGTTTCGTGAGCGCCTTTCTGATGCTCACCAGCACCCACCACATTTCCAGCATCGCTGCCGTCTGCACTGCCACTTCCTGCAGGTCATCAATTAGTTGACCCAACCTTTGCAGCCTCTGGGTGTGCTCTACAGGATTGGAGCCATTCGTAACTGGTTCTGGCATACCTGAGGCATACAGCCGCACTGGGGCAAAGACAGCATTGACTCCTAGGCTTGTGAGCTTCTGCATGTCGCCCTCCTGACACAGGCAGCTCCCTGCTTGAAATCTTCACATCCTGTGTCTACAGTGATAGTCTAAGAAATATTGCGACCTGAGTGTCACTCACCTCATCGCGAGGATACACCCCGAAGTCTTCGTGCTGCGCAAACTGCAAAGACCAGTCTTGGTGAGTAAGTTGCCACCAGAGAAACTTGAACCTCAAGCAGCAAGCAGGCTTTTGAGGTATCACCTGTGTAGGATTGACGTAAACTGAGACAATCACAACCTCTGCCAAGTCCCTACAGGTCAGGAGACATAGGTCACCTCACCGGGCTGGTCAGGGATGCTGCATTTGATCAGGCCTCTGACACTTACCTCGCAGCCTTGATGAGGGACAAATGTCCTTGATGTAAGTATCCCTGTGATCACCAGTAGCTGATGAGCAATTGCAGGCTGAACTGGAGCAGGGTGCAAAGAGAGCAGATCAAGATCGTTGTTCACCATTGTAGGGACCAGCGCTATCCGGCGCCCTAGTTTCCTCTGCTCCCGAGAAAACTCGCGCATGCTCTGTGGTTCAGTGAACACTTTGGGCTGCACGGTATCTGATACCATGTTGCTATGTTGCCAACGACAGAAATACGTTGCGTGCGAAATTCCTCCGATTCGGTTCGTCAGCACAACGGTTCTTGGCGACGTGGTACATAGAATTTCAGATGCGAAATTAATGTTCGCGAGCGAGAGTGCGATGGAATTCATATCTGAACATGAAACCCTACAGCTTAGGAAAAGCCCTGCACGTGCACGCTGTTGCAGGCGGTGATTTCGTTCTCAAATAGTTTCCAGATCATCGTTCACGCAGGACTTTTTCTTCCAGTGTGAGGGAATTCGCTTTTGGAAAACCATGGATTCTGACTCCAGCAGTGAAGATGAAGACACGAACATCTAGTGAGTAAACCTCTTCATCATCTTTGCTCCTGCCTGCTTGAGCTGCGATATTGTAATATGCATGTATTAAAGAGTATATGATGCTTGCAGCTTGATGCACAATGCGGCAGAGGCTGGAAATCTGGAGGCAATCAGAACCCTTTTGGTGCGCTCTCTTGCTTTCTCTGTTCTTGATCTCGATGGATACAAAGTGTGAGCGTCAGAGAACTCTTTACATATGACATCGTTGCTGCAGGCGTCGGATACTGAGCAGCCAAAATTGCGTGTCAGGGATCTGGACCAATGCACCCCTTTGCAGCTCAGTCTCTTGCATGGTATGGATCCATTACAAAAACGAACATGCCTGATTGAGAAATCAAGGCATATATGTTGAGTTATGTGATTATGATTTGAGAGCTGGAGACCTAGGATGGCACATCCACGAAACAGGGGAATTTGTGCAGGGCACCTTGCTGTTGCCGCAGCACTGCTAGAGAAAAGCCCGACACAGGTCAACAGCCGGTGCGAGGGGGCGCTGCCGCTGCACATGGTAGCATGCTTGTCGGCCTTGCCTGCCAGACGGCAGTTCAGCGCCGAGGCAGCAAGGCTGCTCCTACAGCATGATGCATCAGTCTTTGACAGGTAAAGCAGAATGGATGCATCAGCTACAGGGGAACATTCCTGTACAATATGGGCAGCAGTGAGTCAGGTTGCTGCATGTGCTCTGTACCAAGCTGTGTGCTGCTTGGTTCAGAGATGACCATGGGAGGCTCCCACTGCATTGGGCAGCTGCCAGTGGCTGTGCAGAGGTGGCCCAGGCCCTCTTAGATGGCGCTCAGGCCGCCAGGACAACAGATCCCGCACCCACAATCGAGAGTGGCGAGCCGGCAGATGCCCTCGATGACACACCTTCGACAGAGGTCAAGGTGAGCGCAGCTCCCCTAAGTCTTGAATTCCTGACTGCCCTTCAGAGATGTCCCAAGCTCTGCCGCCATTCATAGAGCAAGTCTTTATCAAGGGCCACTTGATCATGTGCAGGACAAGCAGGGAAACACCCCGTTGCATCTGGGTGCTCGGGCTCGCTGCCCTGAGCTGCTGTCAGTCCTCCTGCAAGGCCACGGGACTGCTGCAGCACATCTAAAGAACCATGATGGCCAGGTTCCGCTGCACCTGGCAGCCAAGTCGGGCAATGTGGACGCTGTGAGGGCCTTGTTGCAGGCGAATCCCAGCACTGCCGCCAACAGGGACGTGAGGGGCTTCACCGCCCTGGAATGGGCCGCCAAGCGCGGTCATCAGGTGCTTTCTCCCTTTGTTCAGACTGCAGATGGAGCTTTCTATGGATCGTCCGCATTGCTTATAATTTCCACATTTGAGGGGTGTATGTCAAGTCGAGTAAGCGTCATGCTGACTGCTGTTGCGTGCTGGGCGTGCGCAGGATGTTGTTGCGGTGTTCAGCAATGCGGAGTGCAATGGACACAGGGGTGGTCAGCTTCAGACACTGCTAGTGGCCCCTGACGAGTGCCACCTGCACAACACGTGCCCCTTCCCCATACTGCGCGGCAGCCGCCCTCCTCCCCCAGAGAATATTAAACGCCTGCACGTCCTCACAGACTCAGGCAAGCCCCTCGGCATCCCACATTCTTGCATCCAATTGTCACATCAACAGGCTTGCATGTGCCCAAGCAAGGAATAATCTTTGTATTTTATGGACAGTTCTCTCAGGAGTCAGTGCACTACAGCAGTGAGCAATGGGCGCACAGGGGTATCTCTGTAATGTAAGGACAGCTCTTCAGTAGTCAGTGCACTACAGCAGTGAGCATAGGGATACCCTTGCAATTCTGGTGAGCTCTTCAGGAGTCAGTACAGCAGTGAGCATAAGCGCAAAGAGGGGTGGACTGCGATGCAGAGCTGGGCATCCTGCGGAGCGCGGAGTTTGCGGATCTGGAGTGGGAGACGTGGCCGCCGCACGCGCGCATCACGGACATCCTGCGCGTGCATGAGTGGTCGTACGTGCGCACCCTGCAGAACACCTGCGGCGCGCTGGAGGGCCAAGAGCTGGGCCACCTGGACGGCGACACCGCCCTCTCCGCCGGCAGCTTCACGGCCGCCTTGGCCGCCGCCGGCGCAGTCATCGCCGCTGTTGACCGCGTCGTGAAACAGCAGGTGCCCTCATTGGTCGTACCCTTAAGAACAGCAAGTGGAACAGCACATCTTCCACCTTGATATGGCTCTGTTTTTCTTTTACTTCTTCTCAAGGAAGAGGAGCCTGTGTTGCAGTCAGTCTGGTTCCAGGAACACACATCTCAAACCCTTGAATGGCTGTGGGTATCTTCTGTGGGTGATTCTCTTCATGGAGCTAGAATAGTAGATGCAGCAGACCCTCTCTTGGTCAGGCATGTTTATAAGGTGGATCTACATCGCGTGCAGGTTCGGAGCGCGTTCTGTGCGGTGCGGCCGCCGGGGCACCATGCAGGCCCCACTGGGGTGGTGCCATGCGCGAACGAACCCACCGGCAGCCACGGCTTCTGCCTGTTCAGCAACCTGGCCATTGGCGCTGCATACGCCATGACCCACTACCAAGATGCAGGTTTGCTCTCTCTTCCCTCCTACATGCCATTTATTTCAAATTATCACATAGCCTGTCACCTCCCAACGATTTTGCAATCAATGACTGGGCAGAGTGACAGTGATGTAAGGTATGCATCATGTGGACTGCTGGCGCTTTGCTCGTTCTTACTCAATTGCCAGGAGGGTCAGGAGCGGGCAGAGGAGAGTTGCCAACGTGGTGCGCTGGTGTGGCAGGCATTCAGCGGGTGGCGCTGCTGGACTTTGACGTGCATCACGGCAACGGCACTCAGGCATGCATCGGCAACACGGTACCAACCCTGGTCAACTACAACTTCCAAACGCCCCTCAGCCAGGGCTCCCAGACCTTCCCAAAGTACAAGCCCTGGCGCGACACTGACGACCCCGATAATATCTTCTTCGCCAGGTGCACCTGCACTCCTGCCACCTGCAGCTGCTACTAACTCGAACTTGAACGCTTCAGCTGTCCTATGAATAGCTGTCCTAGTGAGGATGCACTTACTCCTTGAGACATTGACTCTAACTCTGGTGCGGCGTCAAGATATACCCCAAGCTCTGACCGGTTGCATGCATCTGTACGCAGCGTGCAAGGCTATGGCCAGCCGGCCGCGGGGCACTGGTTCTACCCGGGCTCCGGAGCGACCTGCGACACTCGGCCGCCGCCGCCGAAGCAGCCGCAGCACGGCACGCCCGCGCCGGGCCGGGACTCCGAGGACGGCGCTGCAGCCGGTAGCCCCTTGGAGGAGGACATTGAGGAGGACCCCGATGGAGAGTTCTCCGCCTCCACGCAGCCAGGCGACAACCCCCTCCGCATCATCAACGTCGGCATCCCTGGACCAGGTTTGTCTGCAAATCTGGACTGGTTGTTATCTGTGTAAGCACAGTATTACTGGCAATTATTCAATTCCTACCTCTGTGAGCACAATTTTTCTGGCAGCGGCAGCACAGTCTCAGGGAGGCAAGCAGTACATTCTGCAGAGCAGATATGGGCAGGAGAAGCTCAAGTCGGGAACGCGCCTGCTTGTGAGGGACTCCTTCACAAGAGCTGGTGTGTGGGCAGGTGGGCGTGTGCCGACGTGGCGGCGGGCGTGGCGCGACAAGATTCTGCCGGCGCTGGTGCGCTTCCAGCCGGACCTCATCTTCATTTCCGCGGGCTTTGACGCGCACCGCAAGGACTCCATCAACAACCGCTTCATTGGCATCCAGGAGAAGGACTATGAGTGGCTCACCTCCCAGATCGTGCAGGTGACACCCTGGCCCAGACACTAAAGCACATCATTCGGATAGTGATAAACGTGCATCCCATGCCCTGTACTGTGACGCCCAATGCCTCAAAGACTGGCTCCTACAGCCATTCCATGAAAGTCTGACAGGAGCTGACTGCAACAAGGGCCTCAGTGAAGAAGGGCTAGGCTAATTCTTCACAAGCATGAGGTGGATAGTGATGGCGAGTGGCTGACAGCACTCCGTAATTGTTGCCTCTGCCATTGTGTTTATATTGGGTATTGTGGTCTATCGGTGGTTACTAGATTAGGAATGGCTGGTGCGGGCAGGTGGCGAATCGGTGCTGCGAGGGGCGAGTGGTGAGTGTGCTGGAGGGCGGCTACCGCACTCAGGGCCAGGTCGTGTCCGCCTTCTCGCGCTCCGTGGCCGCCCACGTGCGCGCCCTCGCAGAGCCCAACCACCAGGTGCCGCCACCTGCGCTACCCTTGCCTTTGTATTTCAAGTCATCCAAGGCCTACCTCTGCCCCAGAACTGCATGTGGCATGTGCCTTGCGCCGTTGGAGTGGGCCTCCTAGTGCAGCTTCTCCACTGCATGGAATGAGTGCAGATGGTGTTTGCCTTGCTGCGAAACATAATTCAAAGCAATGAAGGGGGACGACCGTTTGCGAAGTGGTTGGCTGGGGCGCTGATGGGTGGGCTGCTGTGCGGGGCCTTCACAGAAATGGGATGCAGCGGACTGGCGGTGGGAGCGAGAGTACGAGCGGCAGCAGAAGCTCAAGGCAGAGGCGGCCAAGCAGGCCGCGGCGGAGGCCGAGAAGGCAAAGATGCAGGAGCGCCTGGAAGCTCTTGCGGCGCAGACCGCGGCTGAGGAGGCCGCCGCCGACACCGCTGCCGCCGAGCCCAATGGTGCGAGGATGCCCATTTTGCTGTACCCATGTGCCTGTGCTCATGTCATGTGAAATTGGCAGCGTCTTGGTATAAATATGGCGAGACAATATGAAGTGTGGATTCTGTGGCAGCGCATGTGTGAGTCCTGGGCTGCAAAGTAAAAATGAGGCGTGGTGTCTGGGGCGCAGGAGCTGCAGAGGAGGGGCAGCCGGACAGGAAGAGGCGGCGGCGATCTGGCACAGTGGACTACAGGGCGCTGGATGAACAGCTGCGTGCAGAGCGCGAGGCGCAGGAAGACACTAAACCCGCAGATGCCAAAGCTGAGTGATGCAGCAGGATCACAGACTTCTCTGCGGTGTTCAGCTGATGTCTTAGAGTCCTTCATTGCACATCTGTTCACTAAAGGGCTCAATATTTCATAGATGTACTGCCTCTCTCGTGCCAACCAACAGGCGGGTAATGGAGGTGTCATTTTTGAAGGCTCTGGACCTGCAGTATTCATTCCCTCAACAAGGCAGATAGTCTGCAATTGCCTTGGCATGCCAATGGGGCAATTGCTACATGGCTTTCAATGGTGTCGATGTGGGCAAGAGAATCACTCTTGGATTGTTCACTTGCAACTTTGCCTGGTTTAACCCTGGGCTTTTGGAATTTTTGTCACGGTGGCGCTGTACAAGCTTGAGTCTGACAGCTGAGCTTGTCGGTAACAGGGAATAGGAATGGTTTTAGCAGATTGCCCCGTCTGCTGCAGCATTTGAATAAATCCCTCCATGACGCATCCGCATTTCATAACCCATCTGATGCCGTGCACGTGCAGATCTGATCTAACTCAAATTTTGTATTTGCACTGCAATCAGTGAAGGCTGCCAGGCACTGTCACCATTTTTGGAACCCACGTGACATCCGATAACACTGCATGCTAAAGACGCCTTTCCATATTATGAACTTCACCAGGAAGGGACAAAGGAGGATTGAAATGAGGGAGGAGATATTAGATCCAAGCTGCCCATGACTGGCCAATGGGAGGCATCTGTTCACCCTTAAGAAATGCAACCCTAACCCTAAAAACTGGGCGTCGACCAAATGACCACTCAGTGGTCAGAGTTTCAGGAAGGCGTGTGGCATTGACGAGCGAAAAAAGAGCATTTCTTTTAAACCATACGTGCTTGCTCAATTGTATTTTGTATTATCTGGTATTCTGCGGAGTTGGCTGTCAGAGATCCTTACCGATCGGTGGTATGAACCGCGTAGCTTTCAGAGCCTATCCTGCCAGCTGCCAGTCACACATAACAAATAGGTGTAGACACCGGCATCGAAGCGTGTTCACAGAGCCGCCAGGACCATCGAGATCCTATCGATTGTGTTCTGCAGCTTCACCATCTATAGCTTCATGGCATTCTTTCGCCCAAGCACCTGGGATTTGTGAATTGAAAGAACAGTACAGCAGTACCAATGGTAAGAAACAATATTTTACACAATATCTAATACCACGTCTTCACCATTTCATTGTTGGGAGGCCCCTTCTGAAATTGCAGGAGGATACGATGCCTTGGAAATCAATAGCTTGCTAGTGCTCTGAAGCTATCAATTACTCTTGGTCATAATAAGCATCACTACTTTCCCAGGAACCTGTTTGAGGACGCGGCGAGTCACGAGGATGGGTAACAAGTCAGGAACAGGGCCCTTCACACCAATTGTCGTCGTTGTGCGCAACGCTATGGGAAAGAAAGAGTTCAACCAATTTAGAGGGAAGGCTATATCCCTACATTCTCAAGGTATGCCTCTGGACTGATCCAAATCAACGCTGTGTCACAGGGCTTGGTACTATGTGCGCTCTCATTGGTGGAACGCGCATGAAGGAAGCATTTTGCCCATCTTCATTGCTGTGTGCTGCAGTAATAAAAACCTTTGGAGCACAGATTGGAGCAGAACAGAAGCAGGTGCAAGGGCTGATCAGGCTAGCAAAGAAAAACGGGGAGAAGTTGGGCTTCCTATCATAATGGATAAATGAGCAGCAAATTGTCTTTCTGGTTCCTGAGAGAGCGCTTGCAGGCTTGTGAGAAGGAGAGAGCGAGAGACACAAAGACTTAGTTAGTAGGTGTGTGACAATGGTAGGCAGCGCAACAGGGACATCATTTATTGTTGTCCGTTACTGATCATGATTATGCAGCTGCTCTTTTGTTAGGGCCACTTTCCATCTGCTTTAGCATTACTGTGGTTATGGTCATCCATTGACGGACATATACTATTAACATAGTTGTTAGCAGAATTGTGAAAGAACATTCTGCCACCACTGCCGGTGTTGTGATCACTAGCTGATGACTTGTTGAGGCATCATGAGTTGTCGAGTTGCCAGTGGATGAGCACGATGACAGCAATCCTCGCTTTGAAATGAGTCTAGTCAACCCAGTGAATATTCTTTCAATGAACGACTGCATCTGAGTAACAGTGGCTAGGAACAATGGCAAGTATGAGTTTAAATCAAGATGTAAGTCAAGTTGTGCTTGCTGCATTCCTTTGGAAGTCTGAGATGAGTCAAATCTACAATGCGATTGAGTCAAGGCCTAGCTTTGCGGAATTTGGTTCAAGGCAATAATTTAGAGACAGAGATGATGGACCTGCACTCAAGAGGCAAGATCCTGTTCATCTATTCGTTTGCTCATTTTGCTTGGGTTCTCTTCCTCTCTTCTTTCCTTTGCTCTTTCCATGCTCTTTGTTCTGAATAGCGACACTGACATCCAGCCTGGAGATCCGGCCTTCTTGGGACAATTCTGCATCAATCCTTGTCTGACCTGCATGAGTAGCAAATCCAATTCAATTACATTCGTCCTGACTTTGCCCACACTGTGGTCAGCAATTTAGGCCAAGGCAGGCCACCTGTCTAAGGCAAGGCAGGCCGGGTACGATGTGTGGTGGAGGAGAGCATCAAGCGGGCAGCGGCACTGGGTGCTGTGCGCTCCAGCGGATGACTGGCTGCGCGTCCGGCAGGGCGTCCACTACTGTGCAGAGGAGGGTTAATTGCTCCGAAGGGGATTGTCACCTGTGGCTTGCCTCTGCGGCTGCTCCGGGACTTGCATTGAGTCTAAAAAGTCTGCTGCGTCGTCTGTGGGTGACTTTGATGGCGCCTCTGTGTGCTGTGATTCTTTTACTCTCTTGCCAGGATTCCTTGCCTGCAGTCACACCAGTCCCCATAAGGACCGCTTTGGCATGCACTGCTGACATGCAATTGCAGCCTTGCTAGCAAGGACCAGGTACATGGGATGATAGAGCACCTTCTTCAGGGCAGAGCGTTGCTCTGCGGTCAGCTCTGGGATAGCATTGCTGATGAAGCGATTAGCTGCTGAGACATTCACTTCCAGTGAGCGCTTGTGCTCCTTGAACCATTTCTGGGACTCCACTTTGTGTATCTTCTTCTTATAGAGTCTCAGACGTTCCTGCAACACACGCGCAATAGCTAAACACAAAGAATGGAATGTGATGGTATATCCTTGCAAAAATGTGCGCATGCGGTGTTGAAGTAGGCTGACCATGTCTTTTGCGTGTGGGCTGTCTTCCACATCTTCGCCACTCAAGCGGATGTAGCACTGGTAGAGAGAACTGACACTTTGTGCCAGTAGAAGGTGCTGTGTTGCTTGTTCCAGCGGTATCACCTGACAAAGAGCAGGAGCCACCATGATGATCCAGATCGTCACGCACCCTGAACAGCGTGTCTCCTGACACACATATGTTGATATGTAATATAGACTTCTGACTGACTGACCTGAGCTGTGTCATTCTTATCATCCAGCACCAAATACTGAGAAAGCAGGTCCTCAATTGCTTTAATTGCTGCCTGCATACACAAGAAAACCTTAGAGAACGACAAATTATAATTATGTGTCGCCTAGATGATGAAGGCAAACATCCTCCAAAATGCAGAAATGTGAACTGCAAGTGTCAGATCAGTTTCTTACTTTGCAGGATCCCAGTTGTTGAGCGGCGTCAGCAGACAGCATCAGCCTAGGAGATCAATGGTACTCAATAATGCAATCTTTTCCAGTTGAAGAGTGACGTTCTTTAAAGAAAGACAAATGTTAGGACAAATCTATGTTCCTCTTTCCTTTGCTTTCCTCAGGCACGCCGTTGCAGATCCGCTCACACACAACCGCTCCTGACACCCATTGCCAGATTTCATCTGGCCAGAGCTCCATGGACAAAGCTTCACGCCATCATAAATCCTCTTCTACGATATGTAGGGAGTGAGGCTTGTCCTGGAGGACCGCGCACTTTCTGCTGCACTCATTGACACAGAACTGCCTGCGCGGGAAGCTTCCTTAAGTCCATGCCGCGGCGCGCACTGCGCTTCCTGACAGGCCTGTGCTTCCTAGGAAAGCGGCTGCCACAGCTGCGGCCGGCGGGCGGCAAGGACCGGCACGTGGTCACCTCGCGTAAGATACCCCGCGCTTTCTGGCAGATTGGAGGCCGTGAGATTCATGCACCTGATGAGAACGCTGGCTTCGATTTTGTTCGCCACTAAAAACGCTGATGCCAAACTATCATAGCATGATGCTAGACGTGGTGACACTGTTGATGTCACATTATTACGGTGGTATAAATCTTGCCGGCTGCAACTAGATACTCGTACTGCGCCGTAAACAATGCCATCAGTGATCGGATCATGCATGCATGTGCCCAAACCCACTGTGGGTTTCAGTGCCTGGGTCTGAGAGTGCTCTTGCACTCCAGCTGCGTATCCACAGGTGCATAGAGCTACAAACATAGATTTTAGTTTAAGAAAAGTTATTACACGCTCTCTGCATTCTATGTAGTACGCTAATAATATTTGCATGCCATGTCAATCAGTGATTGTGCTTCAAGTATAGTTCTTGGATCCGGTCTGGATCAGACCAGGGTCTCCACTTGGATAAAGCTAACAAGTCCAAGCAAACAAGCCCGATATTGCAACCCAAGTTGGAGCACCAGAGTAGGAGTACATCCGCTATTGTACAGAAGGTCTTGCTGGAGTGAGGGCTCAGCTAGTCGATAAATCGCTGAGAGATCGAGGCCGAACTACTTCTCCAGACAGACTCGAGAAATAATTGCAAAGTCTTCAACCACGGTGTTCTTCCCAAGGACTCTGATTGTACACTCTCACATGTTTTGTTGAGCACCGTCTGGCAAATTGCACTGTGGTGGCATGACCCTCACTGACTTAGTCACCGTCTGAGACCCTCACCAAGAGCGCTCCTTGGGGGCATAAATACAGCACACACAACGCAGCTGCAGCCTGCTTACAGAGCTGCGCACAGCTATGCTCACAGACCGCAGCAGAAGCTGAGAATTTAAGAAGCATCCGGCCCATCTCCTCCAGAACCTCCCCCAGAGTTTCCTGCAGGCTCAATGGTGCTGATGAGCCCATTGGTCCGGAGGCCTTCGCAGTATTTCTCAGCATCCTCCTGTGGGCATGATACAAGACAAGCAACACCATTTGTGTGCGCTTCCTGCACAGCACAAGAATGTCTACTAGAGAAACCAACTGCAATTTGGAACTGGAATTTGCAGGCCAGTCCCATCAGCACTGCTGTAAACTGCAGGACAAAGGAAAGAACAACAGGCAAACGAGACAGGACTTGCAGGACAAGTGTCATGAATGAGGTGGTGTAAGGGTCTTTGAGCGCTGCCCTTACCTGCATGCAATTGATGGCATCCTCCATCGTGAAATTGTCGAGGACCTTCAACAAGACTTTCACCACGTACTCTCGCCTGTTGAAGTCGTCATTGTGCAGCATGACTCGGTAAAATCGAGGTCGCTGCCTGGTGGTTGCTTTCCTGCAGACATGCACTTACTTGTGGAATGCAGAGCTCCACTAAAAGTTTCCTTCTGGTGCCAGTACTGAAGTGGTGTACGCCATGAGCGTGCTACACCAAAGACCCAATTTCTGGCTCACCCTAAATCAAATCCCGGCAATCCAATCGTTGTGGGCCTATCCAAAACCCCTCCTCCTGATCCAGCAGCACAAGATATGCGCGGAGAAGCATGTGGTCTCTTCAGACCTGCGAGGGCACCACTTCATATGAGACTGTATGTATAATTTGCTTTCGTTGAGATGAAGCTGACGCATTGCATCAGACTAGCGTAGCAGCTTCTAGCCAAACAATGCACCAGTACAGGCTATACTTGGTCGCATGGTTGCAGTGCATGGTTTCAGAACAAAGGGCTGACTAGTAATTCACTCAAACCAATCATCGCGACAATAAGCGTCGCATGTCATGGCATCTGTATGCAGGAATCATGAGGCTTCCACAGCCAATACCAATTCACAGGACTCTTGGCTGAGCACATGAGAATGTCCTCTTGCCTGGTCCAGTCTTGCGAAATGGAGTCGTATTCGCAGCGCTAGAACGACATATATCCTGCAAACACATGATACGGTATTATTTCATAGCTGTCACCAAAAAATTAGCGGGATGAATATCAGAAAAGGGACTCACCTGTTGCAAAGGAACCCTCAGCGACAGAGGTAGGCCCACGACGCCCATGAAGGGCCCACCACAGGTCACACAGCAAGACACTTCGCTATCCGAGGATTATTCAGTAATACGACTCGCAATGCGCCTCTGATTTGCTTCTGGCATGGCACGAAAGTCCACGATACATTACGGTCCTTGACCCTGAGGTTGAGTAGATTCCGTAGATGGTACCCTGGGCCCAATTTTGCAGAGGTGGTGGGCCCAGATGATTCAGCACACGGATTGGCAGACAGGTGCACCTTCAATTGCATGTAGCCAAAAGGAGTCTCAGATGCAGTAGCTTGACTGGAAGGTCATGCAAAAAATGCAAAGTGAAAACGCAGCTGCAGCAGTTCGCACGCGCGGTGGTGGCCTCAGGCTTCAAGGACTTCAAGGTGAAGTTCACACAAAGTTCAAGAACTTGAAGTTCTGATCCGATCATGATGGCATCACGAGTGATGATCATATGAAGATCATGCATGCCATACAGCAGATTAACATACCTGTGGTAACTGCCCCATACAATTGAAGTCCAATGAAGCTGCACTCGAGTTCACTGCAACTTGCTTGAAGCAGAGGGTGAAATGCCAAAAAATGTTTGTTTCATTGATCTAAATGCCAAGTTGGCAAAGTGAGCAGTGCATGATGTCAGCCTGCATGCCACTGCAGAGCCAGCGCCGTGATCATGATGCCATCATGGAAATAATGTCTCGGCTGCCATTTGTACACCTGAAGGCTATGAACTTATGAGGCATGGCACTGAGCTATGCATGCTGCGCTGTAGTATGAGAATGACTTTACAAAGCCTTGCGATAAAAAATTGCCATGTTACCCCAGCAATAAATGTTCGCCAGTGCTCAATGATTACTTGGTCCCCTCGCAGCTGAGCTGCACACTTATCTCACAACAGGGCTACTGGTAACCATGCTCAATCCTCCTCCTCGGCCTCATTGTCGGCGATGTTGAAGTATCTCAACTCGTACACACTGCGCAAAAGCAATCATTATCAGAAAGAGGCCTTGAACAGCTGCGGCAGAAATCTCCTGTTCATGTGATCACAAAACAGGAGGTGTCTTGTATGTTTCCACAAGGCAGCCCTTCTTTCTTGGCGCTCTGACTGCCTTGTGTGTCTGTGTTTTCTTCCTTACATCACTCTTCATGCTTTGCAAGCATTTTAAAGGAGACTCACTTGCGGTCCTTGTTGGAGGCGATGACTCGCAGCCAGTCCCTGACATTGTGCTTCTTAAGGAACTTCTTGGTCAAGTATTTGAGGTACCTGCGGCAAGGAGGGAGATTCAGCATCGCCCATCTGGCACTTTGCCAAGACAAATCAGATGTGTTGAGAGCAAGAAAAACAAGCCCCTCGGCTTACCTCTTCGACATGTGAATCTCTGATGTCACTGTCACCTTTGTCTTGTCCTTTGACACGACCACGTTGTCCCCAAGCACACCTGCTAACAAGAAAATGGCTTCAGCAATTCTTCCCACGCCATCTGAAATCAGAGAGCTCGACTCCATCCGCAGGCCTCCAGAGCTGCACAGCGAGTGATATGAGCAGAAATGCTGGCACCATGCTGGGCGAGCAAGAGACGCACCAGCCTTGTTGTCCACCTTGATCTTGTCCAGCAGGAACTTCTCAAACTCGCCGATCTTCATGATCTTGTCCTCCACTGGCTTGGCGCAGTCGATGACAAAGGTGGCGGGCTTCTTCTTGCCCTTGAGGGGTGCGGCTGCGGGCTTCTTACCCACCGCCATGGTATCCTGCAGTAATCACAAGCACTTTCGTCTTCCAGGTATAATACGGCCCCCAGAGGAAATGATATCTGCCAAGCTGCTGCTGTGCAACGCTTGGGCGATCAAAGGCGGAGCAGGAACAATTTGTGAAGCATCAAAAGTAAAGATCCTCCAAACTTCTCGTGTTGATACCCAAGTAGATTATCAGCCTCAGCAGTTGGCAAGAAGTCCTGAACATGGAATCCACCTAAGATGTTCACGCAAACGCGTGGCATACAGCTGGGAATGAAACACTACACCACTAAACGACTTCAGGATAATTGGACGCATTAGACTTCATGATGATCCACTAAAACTTTCCCCATTAAATGCAGTGCAGAAGGCCAGCCAACGATGACCGACCTCTGCTTCAACGCCGACGTCCCCTCTACTTTATGCCGGCACCTACCCAAGCAGCTGATCGATGACGCCCTTGGGACTCTGGACGTCTGTTGCTTCCCCTTTGTGCACTGCAGAGCTCAGAGAATGCAGTGGCGGCCTCCATCAATTAGTAACCGTCCTGCCCTACAATTGGGTTTAGGGTTTGGCCAAAAGCACTGAGTGACTGGTTGGTCCTGGGATCCAGTAACTGGATTGCAGTTCCTTTACTGACGTCCTCCAAGATCCGATCAGGTTGATTCAAAAGATGTAAGTGGCGAGCGAACAGCCCATTTTTAATGTCGTTCATTCTCGAGGCCGTTGGCCACATCATAAGGAGGAACATGGAGGACCCCAAGGAGAGGGAGGACTACTGGAATGCCCACATAGACAACGTTGACATGAAAAGGAAGAAAGTGTAAGTCCCATGCATGTCCTTGCTGTTCCAATCATGCCTATTGGGCTTCGTTTTCAAACCGACATCTTTTGACCCTTTGTTGCTTCAAGACTGCCTGTACTTCTTCAGATGGTCCTCGAACCTGTTGAACAGGAAGATTTAATGTCATCTTCCCGTTCTCTGCAGGAAGGATGCCATCAACCAACCTGTGAAGCCGTTTGGTTTTTGGAACTCAGCCCCAGCAAACGCAAAGTACAACACAAACTTGGATCCAGGCATCAACACGTTGCCTGGGAGGGCCAAAACTGTGGATGACTGAACCGGAAAGGGTCTTCCTTTGTGGGCATCTTGCCAAGCAATATCTTGTTTAGCACAGGTCAGTGAGGTGGCAGGGCAAGAGTCTTGCCTGGATGTCCATGTGGCCCATTATGAACATAATCAATGCTGGATTTGGCTGTGCACAATAAATGCAGCACTGTATGGAAGTTTCTGTGTGTCAAGGCCAGAAAGAATAGGCACCTGAGTCGCATATTCTGATGAGCGCTGCTATAATTAACTGATTGCGATTGAACGGGTGACCTGCTGCTGGGATTGATGATGGCAGTCGTGTGTTTGTTGAGAGGGCTGGCTCATCAGCCATCCAGAGAATTTGTCTGCTGCAGCAGACCTGCTGTGTCCGCAATTACGTGTGGCCCACTTTCCTCATGGCAATGGCGCCCGTGCTTTGACGGTGTAAATGCAATGTACCCATGTAGGACAGATGCCCATCACGACAAGGATCCGCATGCTGGTTGTATGCAGGGTGAATATAATAAACTCCAACCGAGTCATATGGCCACTTCTGTGGTGCAGGATTTACATAGTGGATCGCACACTCCAACTCATCAGGATCATGATGGCACTATCAGTCTGCATCAATCTGAAAGAATCTTGAGCCCTAGTTGTACAGAAATAGACCAAAGTCTGTCTGCTTACATGCACACACCCTCAACAAAACCTTCTACAACTCATCTGAGGAGGGCCATGACCCTGATTCGGCCAAAGCCTGCTTTGCTACAAACCCTGTACTGGCAGTCTCAGAGAATTTTTGGTGCATTTACACAGTATGGCGTCGCTCAATGAACAGCCTTCCAATGATGTCAAGACCACATGATACACCAGCTACAATCCTGAAGGTCCAACTGCAGCCTTCCGGTCAAACGAGGCCGCAGTGACCCAAGAGCTGCACCCCATCAAATGACACGATGTCGCATCCAGAAGAGCCAAAATTGAAGGACGACACAGGGCCGCAGACAGGCATGTACACAGCTCCCCTGGACTCGTCATGCAGCCTGTGATGCAGGCATGACCAGCGGCCTTGGCAGGAGATCATGCCATTGCAAACCGAGAGGGCGCACTCAGGTGATCTCCTGCAGGGCCTATTGGCGCATGCGTGCCTGCAGGGTGTGCACGTGGTGCATGCTCAGATCTTGACGTTGATCTTGGAGAGGATGCGCTTGCCGTGGGGCGTTCCCCGCAGCGAGGGCAGGTAGGGGCGCATCGCATCCACCAAGTCGTTGTGCAGCTGCGCGGACGACACGCTCAGAGCGCTCTGCAGCACATAGTTGGCGTACGGATCCTGCGCAAACCGGCAACACACATGAGTGGAAAGGGGGGGGGATGGCATCATGCATGCAATCACAGGCTCAGGCGGCAGCCACTGCGTGGGCACATCCGCGACAAAGCCATGCATGCTGCCGCATGTTCCAGCACTTCTCCTCAGGGACGCCCAGCAGATCTCCTGATTCATAACCAGAGAAGCATCCTGTGAGTGATGTGGTGTAAGAGAAGCAATGCAAGCCAATTGGGTAAGGAGCGCGCAAAGAGAGTGCAAGAGGAGTTTACCTGCAGGAGGCGGGGCATGAGGGGGGAGTTGAGGAGCTCGCGGATGACGCGTTCGCGCATTTCGGCCAGGCTCTGGCCGCCCAGCTTGAGGCACTTCTCCACGACGTTGCTGCTGAACTTCTGCTGCGCCAGCTCCGGGTAGTGGCCGCACAGCTGGCGCATGATGGACTCTGTCGCCTCTGAGTGCCCCAGCTCCAGCACGTACTGCACCACGTAGTTCCCAAATGGATCCTGCCACAGCAGCAGCCACGCCGTCAGGATATGCATTATGTTCTGCCCCAGGCATGCAGCTCAGACTGGTGTCCTGTACGAGCCACCCACTGAAAAACGATACAGAGCAAAGGCACGTTTTCTGCTTCAAAAGCATCCTGGGTGATTGGTATTCAGAATGCTGCAGTGCAAGTGTCTAAGCTTCCCAATGCGAGGAACCTTTTTGGGAAGACGACACTTGCATTGCTAGCAGTATGATCCGTAAAGCCTCAGTGAATTAAGGTGCTGATCTATGAGATACTCTCAAGCACAAAGAGGCAAAGAGCTGAAGTGTGCGCACCTGGGAGAGGGGCAGGGCGTGGCTGGTGATCTGGTCGACGAGGCGGCGTTTCTGGGGCGGCGTGGCAAAGTCGATGCAGCGCTGCAGCACGCAGCAGCCGTGGCGGTGCGTGGCGATGTCCATGGTGTGCGCGGCCGCCGCGTCGTACACGAACTGGCTGTCCTCGGGGCCCAGGCGCTGCAGGCAGCGCTGGATCACATGGTTGCCGTTCAGGTCGCGGATGAGCGACACCACTCCCCCACGCAGCGCATCCGTCACCAGTGCCACCTGGGCGCAATTAGCCAACACCCCATCAGGTTTTGGACAGTTAACCCATTTCATAGGTGGATGAGGCTTTGCTCGGCGATCGTCAGGGACTCAATTCCAATTAATAGGTGGATGTGGCTTTGCTCGGCGATCGTCAGGGACTCAACTCCATTTGATCGGTTAATGAGGCTATGATCGTCAGGGACTGGCAGTCCAAGGGAGAAGAGAGCAGTGATCGAAGTATCAATATGAGGGATCACCTGCTCACGGCTCGTCAAGGTCTCGATGAGTTTCTGAACAGCGCGGGTGCCGTGCGTGTTCAGCGCAACCTGAACTAGCTCCTTGCGCTCCGCAGCCTTTTTCAAAACCTGGAAGACAGATTGCATGCTTTCAAGCATATGCAGACAGTGCAATGCTCTGATTTCTAGTGGCAAGTCGTTGCACAGTGAACTGGAGTTGCTGCACACAGAGAGGAGCAGGGCAGTCACCGCAAGGCGCTGGTCTTCCGAGCATCGATCAAGGAGTTTCTGGATGAGGTAGTTGCCAAAGGGGTCCATCATGAGCTCTATGAGGTGCTCCAGGACCTCTGGCAGCACCGCCTGGATGGCCGCAGGGCCCCCCTCGTCAAACTTGCGCTGCAGGAACCGGCACCCATTCTGGTCCTTGGCCACGGCCATCACCTGCTCCACAGTCGCCTTGAATCAGTCTCTTTGTGCTCCCTCCCTTGCATCCAAACCACCACCTGAAAGGGGGCGTGAGGCCTCCTGGAAAGGTGCTACCTGTCTCCCCTCAGTCACAGACATCCCCAGCAGCCTTGTGTACTCTGTTCGTGCATGAGGCGTTGTACAGCTTTCAAGAGGCTGATCAGGCTGAGAGGGTGCGCCCTATACCTGGCCTAGCACCTCCTCGATGCTCTGGAAGCGGCTGGCAAACTGATTGGCGCCGTCCTGTTCAAGGTCTCTCTCGCGCTCACGCTCGCGCTCCAGGTCCCGCCGGTCGCCACGCCTGCCCCGCTTGTCCCGGCCGCCGCGCTTGCCGTCCAAATCCCTGTCCCCGCCCTTGCCGTGCCCACCGCCTACACACAAACACATGGCCGCCTCTCAGCCTTGACACCTACTCCGCTCGTCAGATCTGCTTTATAGTGAAGCACAGGGTACTGTGGCAAAGCAGCGGCATACGAGAGCCCCTACTTTGCACAGTGGAAAGGAAGCCATTGAGAGAGATATGGCATGATCAAAGGACGCACCCATGAGGTTTTGCACGGCGGCAGCGGCGGCAGCAGCGGCTGCTGCGTTGATGTTGGAGTTATTGAAGTAGCCGGGCGTGAGGGAGAGCTGCGCGGCCACCTGGGCGGCCAGGGCCTCGCTGTAGTTGCCTGCCATCTGCGCTTGCTGCAGCGCCGCCAGCGAGGCGTTCCCCTGCTGCTGCATAAGCATGCTCTGAGCCGCCGCCGCCTGCTGCGTCAGCGCTGCCTGATACGCCGCCTGCACCAGCACACGAGGCCGTCAGCATGCCTGCAACATGCATGGCTGTTGCCATATTTTCTCAGACGGCACTAAGCACTCAAAACTGCTCAGTTGAGTCATTTGTGATCCAAGTCTAGTAGAATGCTCTCAGGTAAAAACATGCCTGGTATGCCGCCTGGTACTCCAGGGACCCGAGCAGGCCGCCATTCATGCCGCCCTGGAAGCCATTCTGGCCGGCGGCAGCAGCCGCTAAGGCCGCAGCGTTAGCCGCTAGGCTGACGGCCCCGGGCGTCCCAGAAGGCACCGGAGGCGTCTGCGATGGCAGCGGCGGCGTGTGCGTCATGGGCGGCGGCGTGGAATTGGGCCGCAACCCCCCTGCTGCAGCCATGATGGCCATCAACTGGGCTTGCTGATCGCCTGCACACCCACCAGCACGGCCCCCCTTGAGGACATCCTGCACAATTAAAGGCTGACGAGGCAGCGCGGGAAACACTTGGACTCGCACTTGCAGAGTTGCCAAAGACACGGCGCTGGGGAGGCAAGCATGTGCGCCCACCTTGCTGTGCAAGATGCTGCTGCAGTCCCGCAAGATTTTCTAGCTGCTCCTGCTGGGACATGGGTGGCGGTGCTGGGGAATGCCGATGCTCGTTCATGCCTGCAGAAACGTGTTGTGTGAGCTCTGTTCATAATACTTGCCGCCTGAATGTGGGGACGCGCATCAGGGTGCAACAAAGGGCATTGTGATGGTGTAAGCATACCAAGCTGCTGGAAGGCCTGCAGCATGTTCAGCCCGTTGCCCGGCGCTGGACTCACGCCCCGTTCGTTTATCGGATCAAGGCCTGCACATCATTTGCACTGACTTGTAAGAATCATGGATGGCCTGCACTGCTCACAAAAGAGGATGTCCAATCCTGGTCACATTCATGCAACAGAAAGGCACGCACCGTTCGGTGATGGCGACATTCGGGAGGCAAGGAGCCGCTGCTGTTGTTGGCTGAGTCGATGCTGCAAATGCGGCGGCAGTTTCTCATAGACAGTGCCGTGTTCCAACGGTGGAGGCAGTTTTCGACCGGCCTCTAACTGTGCCCGATAGAATGCCTCATAGTCCTCATCGCAGCGAATGTCTGAGAATCCCTCCGCTGGGGTCCATCGACCGTCCCCGTTGCTTGGCCCACTCACTGCGCCCTTCAATCACGACAAGACAACAGTTGGGATACTGTCCATAGAGTCCACTGGAAAGGTGCCAACCCCGAATTAGGAAGGAATAGTGACTGGAAAACGAAATCCTTTCTATCATGGAACTTCAGCATGGTTCCTTTGATGCCTGTTGCTGGCCATGGGAGCTCACCACTTGAGGCCCACCACCCCAGCGACCTTCCTGCAGGTGGGGTGGTGCCGACGTCGCTCTCGGCACCTCAAATTCATCTATTAACCTATCGACGTTCTTATCAATCTCACGCCTGCGCAAGACACCAGGTTGCAGCCGCTGTCAGGTCCACTTATGGTAGGAACCTCTGCCAATGGTTTGGACGCAATGGAGCATATACCAAGGGTGCTGAAAGCAGCACGATGCCAGACACGTCTTTGAAGCCTGCAGCCATGCTCACCAATTGGGGCTGGAGCTGAGCATGGAGCCCTCGACTGTGTTTCACGTAACGTTCTCCTCACAGCCGTCTTGCAGAGTCCACAGAGCTCCCACTGCAAGCTGGCTGGCTGCCAAGTCTCAGACTCCCGGGCGCATGCCAAAGTTGACCTCTTTCGACATTACATTATTATTTTTCCTTTTTTAATGGGAACAGGGCAGAGATGCAGGCCACCCACCACTGATCAGGTGGGGGCCAACCTGCAGATTGCGCCACCACCACGATCGAGTGGCGGAAAGCGGCGAATCCCTTTTTCTGTGGCGGAGCTCGACTTTAAGTTCCCGATGTCCATGTTGCGGCTAGAGGCATTTTACTTCAAGGCAGGAGGAGCAGTCCTTGAAATTCTTGGATCGGGAGATATATAGATTGATCGGGTGCTCGGTGACGACAGAATATACGGCACCTTGTGTGTTATGCTTGTTCGTCTCTAGCTGCAAAGTGGCTTGCTGTGCCATGGAATACCACATGGACTATGCGGACGTTACAGCCCTGAAGGTGCTGCACATACGCTGTTGTTGTACAGTTTTAGACGTGATTATAGTGCTGCCTTTGAAATTGATGCTGACGTAAACCACCGTTGGACGGCCTGAATGTGTCGCATGTGCTACAGGAATCCGCTGGCGGTGTTCGATATCGTCTTAGGGATTCAGATGCATTGGACAAGGGTAGCAGCTGCGCGGCTGGGGCAGCTGAGACAGGTGTTCAACTCAAGTCCAAGGATGGGTCCGACGCAAGGTGGTGCCCTGGTTATGCGCTTCGTGCCTCCTTTTCTGCTTCAAAGTTTTCTTTCCACATTTCGTAGCCACTACAAGTTACCTTTGCCCCTTCAGAGTGCCCGGAAGCAGAAGCAACAGGATCTGCACACCTAGAGGCAGGGTGAGTGTTGTGTTCCCCTTCATTGCATGATCTGCACCCTTCACACCTGCTCTCATCCTCACCTGCAGTGTTGAAGGACTCCGCTGTCTTTGGTAATCAGTCTCCCTCTCCCTTCAACTCACAGCCTCTCCGTAAAGCTGTCTATCATCGTCCAACGTTGCAACCAAAATGGTGAAAGCGTGCCACCAGCAAGCATGAAAATGGCTGCCAGCAGGTGGAAGGTGGACAGCAGCGTGGGATAATGACCGGGGAAGCCGTTCAGCAAGTCCTGCCATCCCAGCACGGCAAGCGTGCTTGCCATTCAGCTGTGCACGAAGCCAGCTGGCACGGCCATTGCCATGCAGATTTGCCAACACAGCGGCAGCAAGCTCAGTTCCTGGACTCTTATCGTGCTGATGGGACAGCTGTCCTCCCGAAGATGACCACGACAGCTGGTGTTGGGTCACAGCCAGCTGCCTCTGGGGTCAGGCCGGGTCTGGACCTGGAAGGAGAATCCATGTGCGCCCTGAGGAGAGAAATCTCGCGGCTTGATCCGGAGACGTGCGCTGCATTCAAGGAGAGCCTGTATCGCATATCCAGGTGAGCCTGCTGCTACACGTAGAGCAAGTCTTCAGACACTTGATTTGCAGAGAAGTTTAGCATCTGATTAATATAAGGCTTTAAGGGATGATGATTAGAGCTGCATCTGCACTTTGCAGTGTGAGTATTGGTGGAGCAGTACAAAGTGGAGCAGGTCAAACTAAATCGCTGTGTGTACCTGTATTACAGGAACACCAATGTGCGGGTGACTGGTGTGGGCTGTCCTGTGCGACCAGCGTCCGCGGACTACGTTGTTGCCAACCTGATGTACAACAGGATTGCACTGGGCGAGCACTACGCTGCTGAGTTTGGACATGCTCTACCGTCTGAACTGATGCACTGAACCATTCGGGACAATGTACTCATGCCAATGGGACATCCAGGTCTGACTATGCATGTACCATACATAAAGTCCTTCAGTGCGCTGGGTCATCATAAGTAGGCGGATAGCACTGTGCAGCACAATGCTGTTGACAGTGGAACAAATAGACCTTGAGACAGCAATCTCAACTTCAGCCACTTCATGTACAGTTGTTTGCATTCAGTCTGAATCCAGGATCGTCAATGTCACAGGGTGGGCTGAATGCAATATGAGAGAGAAGTTGCAACGATGCAGCCTTCCATGACCCTTCCTTTTCGGATGCTGTGGTGCTTACAAATATTATCGTCCTTGACAATTGTTGACAATTGTTTGCAAATGGCGTACAGATGCTGTCAATACACTATCTTTACGCCTGTAAATTATAACTAGGATGTTACGCTGCTGGTTTCTAGCTGTTTTTAGCCACAATCAAGCTTGCTGTCAATGCATGACTGTCGTGATCAACAATAGCCACGCAAACTGACATATCACAGCAGTATAGTCGAAGCTCATCACATGAACACCATTCCATCTCTTGAGGACACCGGCAACAAACTCCGTCGACTTTAGTACCAAAGCCCACTCTATAAAAAAGATTGCCCGCAGGTCCTGCACAGGTACGAGCCAAAGCATCCTGGACTTGCTACAGACGTTTTGCGCCAGTCTGAAGGCTTTCAACCTACCTCCTTCACTATCCCATGACTGCACAGCACCGTCCTATGCTGCTGTCACAAAATTGGTGAAGATCTGGCTCAGCAAGCTCCCCACACTGGATTGTCAGGCACACTTCGCTCGTTCACAAGACCTGACTTGATCAGTGTTTGACCAGCACCGCATGGCTACACTATACTACACAAAAGAGGGATGAAAGAAAGACTTCCAAAATTGCAGTGGCAAGACTTCCGGATAAGATGGATGCAGCAGGCCTGTCTGTCAAGATTATATCAGTACAAGAAGGCCTCCTGGATCCCAATCTGCTTCACAATGGCTACTCTACTGCACATGCTTGACAAACACGAGCAATAGCGACAGCATCAGGGAAGCGACTATCAGTGCAATCATAGCACTGCGCATATACAAGGAGCTGGCAGCTGCATGCATCTGCTGGAACTCTGCGGCGGACCCTGTTATACACACATTATCTGCCGCCCACGTGACTTGTTGCGCTCTCCCTACCAACGCGACGTCGGCCGCGCCTGATGCTGCCTTGCCGCTGCTGATGCCTGTGTCAACTGCCTCCTCGGCTGCCGGACACATCACCAGCGGCTGCAGCAGAGCCGGTTTGGGGGGTGCAAGCAGAGCGCCTGGTGCCATTGAGGGCAAGCGAGCAGCATCGCCTTCCGGCCGCTGCAGCCTGACTGGCAGCGCATGCGTCCACGCCCACAGCAGCGCCTGCAATGACTACCACCTTCACAAACTACTCGCAGGCTTGCAGAATGAATAGTTATTTGCCTGCATGCTGTGAAGTTCTCGCATCCTGTTTCAGGCAGTCAAACACAAGGGAAGGGTGGCAAAGACCTGTGCGGCGCTCTGCGCGAGGATGCGGATGACCTGGATCAGGAAGTTGGGGTCGAGGATGTGGAGCAGCAGGTGCTTGTCGTCGTGGGGCTCAATGCCCACGCCCCTCCTCAGGTGCTGCGAAGCCGCGCGCATCATCGCCCTCCTGTTGCCGCCCTGGCCCCTGTGCCGCAAGCGCGGCCAGTGCGCCCACATGCGCGAGGATGCCACAGCCTGTCACACATCATGCAGCACTCAAACGCGAAAACGATACAACACCATCTCAAGTCATTGATAGATTTGTGGTCAACTGGGATCAGAAATATCGATATCACGGCATCACAGAGGTCATACCAAGCTTGTCAGATCAGGGACACATCGAGTGTTGAGGTCGTTAGTGCGCACATGGGCTGGCTTCTTGAGGAGGGCCCAGGTTGCGCCGGACCATCGGCTGACGGCGCGGGTGGCCGACGACAGGCGGCTGCCCTTGCCGGGGCCGGTGCCGGCCGCCAACGCCGCAGCGCTGCCGCCTGCCGTGTTGGCCGCAGCGGCGCTCTGAATGGACAGCCGCTGCAGCGCTGCATCCTCCAGCGGCACCAGTGGTGCCTCGCCCCCGTACACCTCCGGCAGCACGCTCGGAGGAATTGTGCTGCGCAAGGCCTCCACCCTGTCCCTCCCCGACAGGAACGCTATCTTGTTCCGCGTCTCGTCCGTGCGGATGAACGGCCGCACCTGCGCGCAGCTCACCCACTGCCTGAGCTGCTGATTGCCCTCAGCTGGAATGAGAGCAGCACAGTTGCGGGGTCATCACGGTTTGTGCGCAGGGTCCTGGGAGCTCACCAGGCGCCAGACGCCCCAGAATATGAGGGGGGCGTTAAGGAACCAAAGCGCGTTCAGGCGCTCGGGGTAGTGTGATTGGAGCAGCTCGAAGATGGCCTGCAGCGCCTTCACATCCAGGTTCCTCGTGCGCAACCCTGCATGAGCATTCAGCTTCAGAGTTCAAGTTCAATCAGGCCTGGCACAGCATACAGGCAATGTGAGGGGCTGTTGGCCAGACCTGACAGGTCGAAGAGGCATTTGATCTGGCCGCCTGAATTCACGCGCAGGTCTGATGCAGCAATGGTGTTGTCCAGGCAGTAGCAGATGAAGCGCTTCGTCTCATCTAAGCTTCGGTTCCCCATATCATGCCGCGCTGCCCAGACCACCAACACGGGGTGGCCCTCATAGTCACAGCCCTGGAGGAAGCACTTCCTGGCCGCCAGCTCATTGGCAATCTCCCCCTGAAACAACCATGTCGCTTGCATAATATGTCAAAATCTTTATGAATTATCTGGCATAGCAAAGTAAAAGACGGGTGCCATATGCCAGATGTGAAGAGTGTGCATTGGGCCCCACCTCGAGGATCCGGCCCAAGGGAATATAGTCTGCCCGCCATTGTGCATGGGCCCTGATGCAAGCCTCAGCCTCATCAACACCGCCTTTTGCCTTGAGCCACCGCTGGAAGAAGTCTTCGGTCACGGGCTCTCCTCCCCTCGCGAGCTGTCCTCTCACGTCCCCATGGCTATCTGATAGTTCCACGAAGGCACAGGTCTCACATATCAGACAAGCTACAGACTCGCAGCAGGTGGGACTGGCGATTAACAGATATTTGTGCTCTTGGGTTGTAGGGCTGCAGTCTGCAGCACACTCAAGCATCCAGGACATCACCACTGAAGGTAGGATCCTACCTATCCGCTTGCGCAGCTCCCCAACCAGTCCGCCAGAAGGCTCTGCCAAGTCTGCGCTCAAAGGGGGTGCAGGCAATGCCAATATGGGCCGGCATGCTTGGCATCGTCGGCCTGGCAATCTGAAGGTCCTCGAAAATACAAGATCTTCACACAGGCGCACGCGCAGGTGGACTGGAGAGGAAGATATAGCGCACAGAAGAGGATTGGTACTGCAACAGACACAGGACGCCTACTTCAAAACTCGATAGGCACAGCACGCCAAGATCAGCTTTAAATGCCAATGAGTTGGCAAATCAGTCATGTTGATGCAGCAAAAGTCGATGTCAACTGGAACAACTATAACTATGTAGGTCGCCATGCGTGACAGCAGAGGGGGTGTTTCATCCCCTTTCGAACGCACCAGGCCAATTCAACACTTCTTGTATCTGCGTCTGTCATTCTCGCAAAAATTCAAACGCTTGTGAAACAGAACAGGTCATACTTCTGAATACAGCCTCTTTCAAAAGCGACAGCGCAACGTTGTCGTCTGAACATCCTTTGCGGTGAAGCGCAACCTCATCTGTCTTAGAATACTCCTGGAATGCAAGTTTTGGCGAGATGGACTGCAAGCCGAAGAATCTAGTCAGATGACATCCCCAGCCCATGAAGGCCGTAGCTAGAGGGAAGCTGTGGCCACAGGGGCTCATCTGATGCCACATCATTGGCACATGCAGCTTGCACTTTATGGACATGAAATGGGCATGACAGGTAACTATGATATCTGTGTTCTAGTGTAGTGCACAGTGCACCGCCTGCATGCAGGGCCTGGGGCCGCGCGGGGCTGTGGCAACCCTTTGCTGTGATCACCCCCATGACCGCCCCCAGGCCACGCGGCATTTGCCAGAGACAGCAGACTATCCAACAGCCTGGACTGAATATGAGTGAGGCCGCTGCGGGCGCCAGTGGCAAGTGTACAGCCCCTGCTGTGTTTTATCCACTGAATCATTCAACGGCAGCCTGAGTGGCTGCATGCACCCAGGGACTGGGCTAATTCTTGGCCACCTTCAAGGTGGAAAGTTTTTGTTACACACGCCCTCCTTCATCATGGCAGTGCTCAAATCCTGCGTGCAGTGCCGAAGGATCCTTGATGCGACCTATAAGCACGACACGTGACTGGCTCAAACCTGCACCTGCAGGTGACCTGTGGGGTGCCTCTGTGATGTCGTAGAGTTCCCTGACCGCCTGCACCAGGTGTGGTTCATCGCTCTTTGTGACGTGCACAATGCCCTTCATGCGGAGTATCTCAGATCTGGGCGCCCCTCCATCCCCGTCATCCCAGAGCAGATCTTCCATCCACCGCTTGAACCTGCAGGCCACTCAAGGTCAGAAAACAGTACTTCACAGAAATTGGGAACACCTTCCTAACCTTCCCACTGCACCTTGAGTACCAAGCCTGACCTCCTCCTCTGGCACACCTTTGAGCAATGAGACTTGGGCACCTCACCTTTCCAAATCTAGTCTGAGGTCTGTCCGTAATGTCAGGGTGGTGATCCCTGCACGCTCTGTATGGGAGTGGTCAATTTCCCTCACATTGCTGGCCTCATTGCTGTCAGGCTGAGTGGCTTCAATGGGGGAATAAACCGTGCCAACTTCTATTGTGTTGCTATCGTGCGAGTGCCTGTTGCTGTGACTACTGCTACTGTGCCTGTGCTCAGCTCTGCTGGAATCTTCGCTGTGCTTCACACTATCTGCGCTGGGTCCTTCATGGACATCTGACCATCTCTCCGACCACAACGAATCTCTGTACATCCCCCTGTCAAGCACTGCCTTGATGTCCACACGGGAGTGCTGGGTGTGCAGGAGGACTGCCTCTGAGTTGATCACCTTGATTCTCGCTTCAGTAGCGCTCAGATCTTCTGGCGTCTCCACCATGTCCACCTGACCAGCCCACAAGTTTCATTGGCAGTTTCTTTCGTTTTTACTCTGCTCCAGAGTTCTGCCCTCAAAGTTCTGCCCTGTCAGGTCATGCATAGTCTACGATTACTTTGCATGGCGTGGCCGCCATTACCTTGTTCAGCAGAATGACATCAGCGTATGCGATCTGCCGCTCGGCCTCATTGATGCCTTCGGTGGGCAGGCGGTCCAGTAGTTGTTTCTGCAGGTTGAGAGCGTCCACAACAGTGATGATGGCATCCAGACAGATGGAGCTGTGGAGCTCCACATCTGTCCACAGAGATGCAGCCACCGGCCCCGGATCTGCCAGACCTGCTCATTCCCATGGCACATTGAGACCAAGCTGGAGACATTGATATTGCACAGCACCATGTGGGGACTGTATATACGCTCACCTGTGGTCTCGATGAGGATGTGATCAAAATTGCGGCGTTGCTCCATAAGGGCCTCCAGAGCGCGGAGGAAGTCATCCTTGACGCTACAACAAAGGCAACCATTTGCGAGCTCAACCCATTCCCCTAAGGAAAAGAGGTCTGCCTCCTGCAGCAGATCACCAAAAGCGTCAGGTATTATATCGCTGTACGTTGGCAGTCAGCTCGCTATGCAATGATCTTTGTCATTTTTGGAGGTGCGCAGCTAGAGCGGTACCTGCTGCTGAAACAGCATTTCTTTCTCCAACCCCTGCTCCTCTCCAAATTCATTCATCACCACTGCTATCTTCATCCCATGTTCTGCTTTCAGTATGTAATGCACAAGGGTGGTTTTACCTACACAGCGAACAGTATCATTCATGAAGTGGCCATCTGTGCTGTGGAAAGCGAGTGAAATTGTCAGATCGAGCTCACCTGCCCCAAGACAGCCTGTTATGATGGTAGCAGGCACGGGCTGGAATTTGTGACTCTCTTCATGCGTCAATGCAACATCATCACTCACTGGCGAAGCATCGATTCCTCCGTTGTCATAGAGGCTGACTGCCAAAGGCACTTCATCTTCGTCAGAATCTGCCTGAGGACGTGCGGCACTCTTTTGTCTATCCATAGAGCTTGCTCTCGTCAATATTCTATTCTACAAGCGTTGAGACAAAGCAGGAGTCAGGCAAGATTCTCATCGGCACGTTTCAAAAGAGGAAACTCCACAAATACGACATTTGCACAAACTACCTGGTCATATATCACCACAATTCTATCTCGATGTTCTAGAGGATCACAAATGATCCATCGTGCTCAAGATCTCCATCAAGAATTCTTGGCGCACGTGCGCTTTCTGGGCAGCTTCAGTTCTTGGGCTGACACTAAGATTCACCTAAGAACCACCACTTCGTGCAATACGGCAATCTGAAGACATGCACAACGCAGGACATGTGGTTAGCGCTGCTACACATGCAGGCAAGTGGTGGCACCATTATATACTGAACTGCAGTGGCTGTCGCGGTCGCGTTCGCGGCCACTGCTGGCCATGAGCCTCATGCTGAGCACATGATGTGCTGTGTCATGATTATAGCAACTCTAGTATTCTCTTTGTGCATGTGTGCACCCTGGTACCAAGCGTCTGTGATGGTAGAGATCCTGCTTTCGTGCAGATTCTCCTCTGGCCAAGTCCAGGTGCCCTGTGTGACTCCCTTCATGAATCAACCGGTACCGATGCTTGAGATTCATTCATGGACAGCTTCTTTACATGTACAAGGTGTCATCCAAGCCAGTGCAAGCCTCTATGTGACTAAGCAGACTGACTGATCACTTTCAGGCAATGTATTGACATCAAAGAAAGTTTTGAGGCATTTCACCAGACCCCACGCGTGCTTCAAGCTACAAGTTGTACACCTCGAGGTGTACCTGAGCTCAGGTATTCGAGAAAAGAGTTCTCAGCAAGAAAAGATCGGATGGACACTTAATAGTATTGTGAGTTCAGAGGCAAACTACAAGATAAGATCTGAACTGGACACCTGCGGACTGTTCATGCTGAGACAGCTCGCTCACACCAGAACCGGAGTTTCAAGAGAGCATGCGTATGTCACGTACTTCTTCATTGGCTTTACCACTACCACAAAGACTTCATCGAGGCTGGCGAATGACTTGTTTCCCGCCCCTTCCTCCGGCTGCTGAGCGGGCAGCATAATTGAAACCACCACATCGCTGTCGGAGTCCTCGCATCCAATCTTTGTTGGGTGCTTGCTGTGCTTGACGTCCTCCTGCACACAAACTCGATTACATTAGATAGCCATCACCAGACACTCCTGAGCCCCAGGCAATTTGCATACTGCATTTCTTGATCACCTACTGGATGTCGCCGTGCAACGCACCTCATGAGTGGCATGCCGAGAAACTGGGGGCATGGCCAAAGGGCCTCCTGCCAGAGCACGCCCACGGAAGCTGCTCATGGTGGCCAGGTAGTTCTGCAGCTGCCGCCGTGCTGCTGCTGCATCCACATTCTGGCTTGCATCCAGGCTGAACACCTGCAAAGGGATAGGCAGTGTCGAGGACGCTTGAATCCGCCTTGCCCGCAGGAGAACCGAGTTCGGGTTCATGGCTATGCCAACGAGAGCTCAAACTTTGGCAACCCACCTCCCGACACTGCAGTGGAGGCATGAGGGGCCGGCCACTCCTGATGCCCACGCTCCCGGTATTCTCCCACACCTTTGCCACACCCCCGTCGGAGCCCCAATCGCTGTACAAAGTGACAGGACCCAAGTCCTGCACAGGCAATTATAATACAGTCAGGAGAATAGCGCGCTACATTGTGTCCCATTGGCAGGCATGAAGCTTGAGCAAAGTTGGCGAGAACCATTCCACACCTTCAAGCGCTGCAGAGCTGATGCCTTTGTCTGAGTGCTGGTTTGCAACACCAGGGCTGCCTCTGCAGACTCCAGATCGAATGCACTGTCATTCGCCTCCTTCAAAGTGCCCAACACGCCCTCTGTCCTGTTGATCACCCGTCCCTCATGTGGTTGATCTGCACGTAACACCCAATCAAGTCTGTTGTTTGGGACCATGGTGCTAGCTGACAGCGTGCCAATCAATAGGCATGGTCACTCACCAGAAGTCCAGTTCCCTTCAGGGAAAGGATCATCTGGCACAGACTGTAACACTCTTCCCCCAGTGCGAGCAGCAGATGGCAGAGCAACGTAGTTGTTCTGCAGTGGCACCTGCAAATGCACACAAGCAGGTTCAGAAATAAAGTTACTCCCAAATAAATAAAAGCTTCTGATGTAGAGTAAGAAGAAATAGCCAGAGCGGGGTGGGAAAGGAAAAGCTCACCGAGCTTCTGGAAGCAGGAATGCTGTTGCTGCCAGGCCAGAAGGGCACAGGCCCCATGAACACAAAGAAGCAGAAGAGGGCCAGGAGAGCTGTGCTGCCAGCTGCAGCACGAGCCCGCTTCTTCGTGTCCGCCTTCTTGGCACGAGAACCCGCCCCGTTTGCTGGCTCCGGGCGTGTCACAGGCAACCTCTGGATTGCAACCTGCCCAATATCATCACGCTCAAGTTCAGCAAAATTCTACCCTGTTACCAAGGTAGTTGAGAGAGTCTCACGCGTCTCATTTCAGTTGAACCACATAAGATGATGAACTGATTACCTTTGGCGTGGGGCCCATGTAGGGCATGCCAGGCATCCATGGCATGTAGGGCACCGGCATCCTTGCTGGCACAGGAACACTGCCTGGGTGCGCAGGCATCGCAGGGGGTGCCGAGCCATTGCCCTGGACAGCAGCCAGCTGGTGGCGCAGAGCGGCATTCTCGGCAGACAACCCCGCCACCAGACCTGCAACACAGCCCAGTCCTCAGTATGCCTGCACTGACAGACATTCCATGCACAGCAAACTGCGCTTCAACGCAACCTTTCAACAGCACCCTGTTGTTTCACAGGGTGTGACGCGGCTTGAGTGGGAACTTGCCAGTGAGGTGGGTGTTTTGAGTCTGGAGCTCCGCATTGCGCCGCTCAAGTTCCTCAAGCTGCATCTTCCTGCGCTGCCTGGACTGCATAGCACTTTCCCGGTTGCGCTGCATGCGCGCCTGCCGCTTCTGCTCATCTTCGCCGCCATTCCCTTCCGGACTGCCTGCCCTGGAGCCCTGATTGTAGGAACACGAGCTTCATGTTTTACTGCTTCTGGTCATAGGTACTGTGTGGCCTAGAACCTGAAGATATTTGGGCACCTAAAAAGTCATGGCACTCTTTCATGCTTGTGTGGCACAATTTGTGGGAGGAGCTGTACCTCATTATGCTTGCTCAGGCAAGGGCTACAAGGGCCACCATCCTCTTGCTCCCCAGAAGAGGCAGCGTCACCGTCAGCCATGCGGCGCCGTTTGTGACAAACATCAGAGCTGCTCTGCGGGCTCTCTTCACAGGGGTTGCTATCATTGCTGCTGGTGGGTCTCTCAACTTGGTGCTGGCTGAGAGTGGCCTGGGCTGAGTCTGCAAGCTGTCGCCCGTGGCCAGTGCTGCAGCTGCTGTCCAGAGGGTTGAATGGTACAGCAGTGGTACCAGTGGCCATCAAGGCGCTTTCGCCCTCTGGCGTGTGCAGGCACCGCTCCCCAAGCTTGCTTGCCAGCCCTGCTGAAGGGCCCACACTGGCCTGGCTGCAGGGTGATGTGTGCCCGCAGCAGCTTCCAGTGATATGACAATCAGCTTGCAAAACGCCGTTGTCGCTATTCTCGCAAAACTGCAGCAAGAGGTCGTCCAGGGAAGGAAGATCAAGGTCGTCCAGCAAATCCATCCCTTCTGGCAGCTCCAAAGCAGTGCTAACCAAAGCACTGCAGACAAACGAAACCACCTATTTGCTAGTGACACCGCTACATCAGGGCTATAATACAGTTGAAGGAGGACAAGCTGGGCATAACGAAGCTTCGTGAAGGTGCAGTGCTTGATCTTCAAATGTTTTGCAAGAGTGGTCACCTTGATTGGGAAATGTCCGGATTCATGTTGCGATGGATGTTGCCAGAAACCTGTTGGGCACAAGAGCCACGTTCGTGCTGAGTTTGAAAGTAGCACTGGCTAGTTGCAAGTAGACCCAAACTCTTGAGATCCATTTTCGAACGAAAAATACCTATCGTGCCTTTCCAATATCATACCTCAAGATTATCATTGACGTTCGTTGAGATCTGGTGTTCCAAGGAGTGCGAAAGACTCCTTGTCAACTATTTCTCAGTCCTGCCCAGCTTTCCTGGACGAGCAGGAAGAATCCCGTTTGGACTTGGTGCTTTCTCTAAAAGTCAGGTTACGGTCACATCTATTGTGCCAATCGATGTTCCGGTCTCCAAAAGTGTGAACATCTCAATTGAACAACTGCGAACCTGGAATCTACGGGCCGAGATCAGTTCTGGATCCGGGTCCGTACATTCATGATTACGGGCGCGGGCATTTTATAGGAATGAAGCATGCTCTTTTGCACACTCCTTGGTTAGCATCCCGTCAAGCATCGCACTTAGTATTATAGATCTGCCCTAGCTGGGTAATTCTTCTGCATACAGGGTACAGGCACGAGGTCAACGTCCTGGTTGATCCTCACCGCAGTTTAGGGCAGCGAGAGAAAGCTTATGTGAGACTTGGCTGACTCCTTGCGAACTGTGTCCAGCTTCAGTCAGCTGGAGTGAACTCAGGTCTTATAAGAAGATGGCATCCGGTTTTTGGGGTGTCACTGGCTTCTTCATCGCGCTGGAGGTCATATTTGCACTCAGTGTTGCCTTCACAGGAGGAAAGAAGGACGAAAAGCAGTGCGTTCTCTTCCAATTCGCAGATCTTCTTGTTCATCTTGTGCTTCCATGTTGTCCAATCACAGTGTCATATCGTTACTAGCTTCCTAGCAAGACTGACCTGCCAGTCTCCTCTTGACAGGTTGAGACATCTATTGTGTCTCCTGGCCGTCGTCTGCTGCTGGTTACTGTAAGTATTTTCCTTGCCGTTGCTCCTTCGTGGCACATTATCCATTGCGTGAAGCCTGCTTCAAACATACACCAGGGCCAAGACCGAGGTTCGTTATGTGCAGGTGGTGCTTTGTGTACATCGCGCAAATGCATCCCCTTATTCGTCCAGTGCTGCAAAACGTCTGATTACTGGTCTGGAATGCCCTGGAACTTGTCCCTGCGAAGCTTTTCACCGTGTCTCAGTGATTTACCAGAGTCACTGGTCAGCTTAGTTGGTGTCACTTCATAAATACCGGTGGATAAATGATGTCAAGTGTATGTGCAGTAGCATCAGAGTGGTCAGCAGCCCTTGACATGGGCCCCTGTGCGTCTGTAACGGTTTAAAACGTTATCAAGTTGAATTGGAGGCAAGACACACCACTGGCAGGCACTGCGAACAATGTAAGGAGACAGAGCTGCTTTTTTTGGCAATGTCTGCAACAAAGATGATATCTCTTTTATTTATGCCTCTGTTATTGTAAACTACACACAAGAACGGCTGAATGTTGCAGGCAGCTGGTTCAGTGCATATTTACACTGTACAGTGTACATTATACGACAATTTCCATTTCAACTTGCTACATGGTGAATGAACGTCAAATTTTATTTCCTCAGGGCTTCACACTCCAATTTTACTCAAACTCCAGGAGCTCCAAGGGCCTGCCTGCCAGAGGTGCTGCTAAGCTCAAGCAGAGTGTACAGCCGTCAAAATTGGACCGAGCCTATCCATGGACCCTCTAATGATACAACATGCTGTTCAAAGAGAAAAGCATTCACGTCACCGTGATGGTGACCATAGGCTTGCTGTGACTCAACACACACCGCTCCATCAAACTAAGATCTTCAGCTAATCTCAGGTAACCCACATTGTCCAGTACAGATCGCCACTTCAGGCCAGAATGGGCTCAAGAGTGGACTTTGCAGCCTTCAAGTTTGACTCAGGAATGGTGGTGTACTGGCCCAGGATCTCTCTGAACTCATCGCCGCTGATAGTTTCACGCTCTTGCAAGAGCTCCACAATCTTGTCAATGGCCTCACGGTTTTCCCTGCACGACAGAATCATGGTGAGGAAAATCTAAATTCACGTATGCATAAGACGTGCGTCAGCACAGAACATCACAACATTTAGGGGGTCTAGTGCATAAGACGTGCGTCAGCACAGAACATCACAACATTTAGGGGGTCTAGTGCTGCCCACCTGATGTGTGTGAGCGCTTCCTCATACGCCTCTGCTGCAATCTTCTTCACAGCGTCGTCGATCTTGCGCTGCAGTGACTCGGAGGTGCCATTGCGAGCCATCATGCGCATGATCATGTCACCCGACTGTGCAGAGGGGTCCAGCAGGCTCCAGGGGCCAATGTCTGAGAACCCATAGTTCACCACCATCTGCCGCGCCATGTTGGTCACCTGCAAAATGGCAAGTCGCGAGTGAGCCTCTGCACACAGCAACATGGGCACACATTATACGGGAAGGAAGAGGTGGGGAAAGATTAAGAGATGCATGGTGCACACCTGCTGCAGGTCGCTGGATGCGCCAGTGGTAACCTCGGCATCACCAAAGATGATCTCCTCGGCGGCACGACCGCCCAGAGCGCCCACAATGCGCGCAAAGATCTGCTGCTTGCTGATCAGGGTCGGGTCCTCGCCTGGGATGAACCAGGTCAGGCCCCGGGCCTGGCCTCTGGGAATCAAAGTCACCTGCACATCAAGGGCGCATATTGGTTCAGTCCTGTCATCCTTACCCTCTGCAACCAACTCTGTTCAAATACTATTGATCCCCTTGTTTTTGGGATGAGGTATTAGGAAACTTTGTCCAAAACAAGAAAAGAAGGCAGGGGCAGCTTACCTTCTGCACGGCGTCATGGCCGGGCGTGAGGGTGCCGCAGACAGCATGGCCGACCTCGTGGTATGCCACCAGGGACTTGGACTTGCCGTCCACCATCGGGGTGCCCTCCATGCCTGCCACGATGCGGTCAACGCTGTCGTCAATCTCCTTGTTGCTGGTCGCTGCCTTGCTGCGGCGCCCTGTCAGAATGGCCGCCTGCACATAAAAAAAATTAGTGATCAGTACGTGCTTTCAAGCATCAGTAGTATGCCTTACTTGGTAGTGAGGTCACTGCTAGAAAACTCTTCCAGGACAAGCCAGGAAACATTCACCTCGTTCAGCAGGTTGGCCAAGTCAGCTCCAGAGAAGCCTGGGGTGCGCATGGCGATTTGTGACAGGTCCACCTCGTCAGCAAGCTTCTTGTTCTTTGCGTGTACCTTCAGGATTGCCAGACGGCCCTTCTGGTCAGGCACATCCACAGTGACCTGCGGAAGCACTCAGCTTTCAAGCAATGTATGCAAAACCATACATGCCTTCAAGCTTGTTGTTCATTGGTATCACTCATTCTGCACCAGCCCCCACCTGTCTGTCAAAGCGACCAGGACGCAGCAGTGCATTGTCCAGGATGTCAGCGCGGTTGGTAGCAGCAATCACGATGATGCCTGTGTTGCCCTCAAAGCCGTCCATCTCTGTGAGCAGCTGGTTCAGCGTCTGCTCGCGCTCATCGTTGCCGCCTCCAACACCAGTTCCACGAGACCGGCCGACCGCATCGATTTCATCCACAAACACAATGCACGGGGCATTCTCCTTGGCCTGCACAGTGGGTCCCCACATCGAGAACTACACGTAATATTGTGCATGCTTGACTAAGCCTCAGGAACCCCAACATGCTGGAGCTCCACGGAAGCTGTGCAAGGAAGGCAACAAGGAAGCACCTTCTTGAAGAGGTCACGGACACGGGATGCTCCAACACCCACAAACATCTCCACGAACTCAGATCCAGAGATGGAGAAGAATGGGACGCCGGCCTCTCCAGCAATGGCCTTGGCCAGCAGGGTCTTTCCTGTGCCTGGTGGGCCCACCAGGAGCACACCCTTGGGGATCTTGGCTCCCACTGCCGTGAACCTCTCTGGCCGCTTCAGGAACTCCACCACCTGGACAAGAATGCTCAATCTTTCATAAAAAACTTTTCTGCTGCAACTTGAACATCTCGTGCTTGAGCACAAGAACTCCACAATTTTGTTTAGTTATAGCTTGTGTGCAAAAGCCAGATTGACAAGACATCAACACAAGACGACAGAGTGTGCACCCACCTCCATGAAGTCCTGCTTGGCCTCGTCGACGCCAGCAACATCATCAAAGGTGATGCCTGTGTTGGGCTCCATCTGAAACTTGGCCTTGGACTTGCCGAACGCCAGTGGGTTGTTGCCACCGGGGCCGCCAACGCCACCCTGGGAGCGCCTCGACAGCAGGAACAGCCCACCCACCAGCAGCAGGGGGAACGCTAGGTTTCCTGCATAAAAGGGTGCACGGGGAGTTGAATGTCTGGTATGCCAATGCTTGTTCATCATGAACTTCAGCAAGTCTCCTTTGAGAGAAAGAGCAACAAATCGACAGATGGGCTTGTGAAAGCTGGCGCTGGCATACCAAGCAGGTTCAGGAAGACGGCGCCGCCATCCTCTGTGTTTGAGTGTGCAGCAAAGTCGACATTCTTCTCGCGGAATCGCTGCAGCAGCTCCTGGCTGGTGCCTGGCAGCTGCACACGGACGCGCTGCACGCGGTTGCCCAATTCTGGGCTCACCGCCTCCACAATAGCAATTGTGCCATTCTCATACAGATCCACCTGGGAATATGCTACAGCCATTCAGTACAGCGCAATCATTAAGGCAGCAGTGTTTTAGACTACCAACAAGCAAAACACCACAGCACAACAGCAGACAGAAAGCCTCACCTTCTTCACTCTGCCCATGTCCAAGTACTCCAGGAATCTGGAGTATGACATACGGGAAGATGCAACACCAGAGGCATCCTCTGCACGAGCTGCAGCAGCAGGGACAACAGCCACAGCTGCAGCCAAAGCTCTGCAGATATAGCAGATAAGGACATCAGACAATTGATCTAAGTCAAAGAACAGGGAAGCAAGCAAGCAAGCAAGACGAAAGAAGAACAGGAAGTCATCAACATAGATAATCAGCCAAAGACGTGACATGCCTGCGGATCAGGTCCCGCCGGTTGTTGTCTGTGGGTGCATTCTCCTGCAAAATCAGCAGCTGACCTCAGAGATCCGCTACTGAACAAGCAGGCAAGCACATTCTGATAAGCTACCAGGAAATGTGCACAAACTGATTAAATGCAAATTTGTGGTGGCCATTTCAACATTTCAGACACGAAGGCACTTACAGCGCTGGCACGGACAGCACGTCGAGGACCGCGAGCGTGGATGGTGCACCCTCTACCTGCGAGAGTATGCAAAGAGAATTTAGATGAGGCAGAATGTGTGATTAAAAAAACTAGGAGAACAATAGCAGGGAGTGCTCACCAGTTGTGGATGGGAGGATACTCAGGTGCGTGGTGCGATTGTGGCTCAAAGTAAAAGGCCTCATCGAACCGGTGGATGTCTGCGACATCATGATGGAAACAATTTTGGAACTACTGTATCAAGCTGTGCGTATTCTTTGATTGAACCGCGGTGTCCAGGCTAGATTATAAGACACTTCTGAGGTGTTCTAGTGAATGGAGAGGCGTGGCGGTCTCCTATCCAAGCCCTCCCTTCCCCCCAATGCATCTGTAACCCTAGGGGGTGCATGATAGTAAATTCGGAATTCCTTGCATGCATGAATTATAAGCAATTTCCTGTGTAAATTCCTTCCTTCCTTCCTGCAGCGTGAATGATGTGACAATGCGTCATGTTGTTCTGTTACTGGGCACAAAGTGTTGTGTGTGTACACCCATATGGTACACTTTCTGTTGCAGTTGCCGCAACTGCAACAGATAGCCTATTTGGCTATTTCGCCGGGCCTAAATTGGCCCCCGCGGCGGGGGCCAAATGGGCTATCAGCACTGCCGGCAGGCGCCTGCAGCGGCGGCCCAGCAACACACACTGCGGCAGGCTGTATGCGACGCTGTGCTGAGCTGCCCAGGCGTGCGCCAGGCCGGCCTGCTAGTGTACTACAGGCCTAGACTCCTCATGCGTGTGCAGGCTAACAATAACGATGCCGATGGCCATGGCCATGGCTGTGCAAGTGCAGCACTGCCTCACCACGTGCACGAGCATCTTTTTCATGTGAAATATATTGGACCACGCGGCGTCAACAATGGCAGCATGATGATCATAATTTTATAGACTCACATCAGTTGAATGCACCATATGCATAACAGGCCACATCAGCAGTGCCAAGCACAGTGACCTATTGGAAGGTGCAAGGTGCCCTTGCAGGTCCCAGTGGTAAACGGAAAGCATAACCCACAGCGAGGACAACGTGTACCAGGTATCAAAAAGTTGTCAATAGGATCCTGTACATTGGCCATAGCACATCTGCAAGGCTCCTGAGTGCCCTGAAGTCCTGAGCGGGGCGGCCTCCTACATTGTCCAAGGCACAAATTGGGCCCATCAGCCTGAGGAGCACATTTGCAAGTGTTTGCTACCGCGCCCCATAATTAATATCCGAATGGGGGAGTATGACTGTGACTAGCAGCTGCTGAGTGCAGTCTCTGAGCTGGTCATGCAGTCTTCTGATCAAACCTCAGGACCCTGTTGAGGTGCTGCTCACTGATCCATCAGAGTTCTGATAGATTGAAGATCCGGCGCTCGTGCTCCCATCAAACAAGCTCCCGTTGATCACCTGGGGGAAAAGCAATTTCAAATGAACATCGAATAACATTAAAAGGAAATGGCATGCCGTCCTGCAGGAGAATTTGCATGGCAGCTGGTCTCAGCGAGGCAGGATTTTGCGCGGTCACTTACCGGTACGGAGTTGTTCAGAAACAGCGTGCTACCTTGCTGGGCTTTGTTCCCATTAAAAACTGTGGCACGGATGTTGTTCGATATGCAGTTGTTCTGGTATATGGCGCCTCCCTGCCAGCAAGGAGCTCGTCACTTTCTCAGCTATTCTTGAGCAGATATCATCCACACACATAATGGGGACAAAAAAGCTCGCGAAGTAGACCGAGTGACAAGCAGCAGTTTACCTGAGCACTGGTGTTCTCGATGTAGCTGCAGTTGATTGTGAAGCCCTTGCAGGCATTGCGGTAGATTCCTGGTGTCAGCACATGGCACATTTCAATATAACCTCTTCGCAGCAAGGATACTTAGAATACAGTGAGGACCAGGTAGCGCACCTCCTCCACCACCGCTGCCGCCATCGTTCTTGGAGAAGATAGAGAAGGAGATTGAGGATGCGCAGTCATTCTGGAAGACGCCACCCCCAGACTGCACCGCCTTGTTGGATGTAAATGTGCTGTTCATGATGTTCCCTGTGGAGCTGGTGGAAAACAGTGCACCCCCCTTCTGAGATGCCGCGTTCTCATTGAAGGCAGTGCGGATGACATTGCCTGCACATGACAGGCTCGGCTCAGCATTAGATGCGTATATAAAGCGACACCAATTGACTCATGAAGGTTGGAATGCATCACTCACTCTGCGCCAGATTCTGGTACAGGGCTCCTCCGTTTGCAGCTTTGTTTCCGCTGAACGTGCATGTGGTCACGTCTCCGGTGGTGTTGCTCTGATACAGTGCTCCTCCCTGGCTAGCCGCAGTGTTGTTCGAGAAAATGCATCCGCCAATCGTTGACTGAGTGCTCTCGGCTGCCACAGCTCCTCCCAGGGCACCTGCGGGCAGAAATGGGTATTTGCATCAGCAATTTTTTTGGCAAAACCACGGGCAATCGGGCAGGCTGGTTGCAACAAGCCATGGTGTTTGAAAACACGCCAGGGTCTGGCATGCCTGCGGTGTTCCCGGTGAATGTCGAGTTGAGAAGGGTGAGAGCAGAAGAATCTGCATTGTATGCTGCGCCTCCGGTTGTCTTGGCAGTGTTCTGCATAAACTGAGAATTGATGATGGACAAGCTTGCAGCAGACGTGTAGATGGCGCCACCCCTGCGTGACTATCAGAATCATCTGCCAGACATCAACTCACTGCAGAGATATTATCATGCTGTCCGCAGAACCACAGAAATCCTCATGACTTCACGCACCTGCTGGCTGCATTTGCAGTGAATTGCGAGTTGAGAACCTGCGAGCATTATTGAGTAGACACTGAGAGTGAATGGATGAATGCCAGCAGGCCAAAGGCCTCAACTTTTAATAGACATTGGCTGACACGCTTGAAACATCTGCAGGCCTGCAGCACCCATTCTGCAAATTCAACGGCAAAGTGCTTGGAGAAATTAAGACCTGCACAAGGCCACCAGGGCCAACAGCGAGCGCGCCTCCCTGTGAGTTTGCATTCACATTGCCCAGGAACGTTGAGTCTGTGACGCCCACCGACGACTGCCCCTGCACCTGGTACATGAGCATGCACATGCCGGTCAGGTTTGCATTTGTCTTTTCCGGCAGCCTCCTTCCACGTCAAAACACCCCAGCATCGCCCGTAAATTTTTGCAGTGAACTTTCTGGTTTACAGGGAGTCCCACTCATCAATCGATACTCATCGAGGAATGCAGAAGGCACTGGAGCAAGTGGGTAGGGGACCCTACCTGAATGGCACCACCAGCTGCGCCAGTGTTGTTGGCAAAATTGCTGGAGTCAATCAGGACACGTGAGGAATCGATGGAAATTGCGCCGGCAGTGCCGCCCGAGTTCAGCGTGAAGCTTCCATTGAGGATCTGAACTGTGGAATTTCTGATGTGGATGTTGCCGGGTATCCCAGTCATTTCTGAGTTCACAATCGCGACATTGACTGTGTCGCTGATCTCCAGAATGGCAGCACTGCTGGGGACTGTATCAGAGGTGGTCACGCCGGTGAACTTGCTGGAAAACCTGCACATATCCGTGGATATGTGATTTCCCAATCCAGCATGTGATAGTCTCAATAAATGGAGCACAAGTACTTCTGCATGTACTGTGCAATATAAGGAGATTTGGCAGGACAGTATGCAATGTGACACAACACACACCTCTTCAGATCTGCAGAGACAGAGAGCATCACGGGCGTTCCAGGCCCAGTGCAGGTGATGCTACCGTCAGCAATTCCGGTCCCATCGCTACTGCCAATGGCAACCAACTTGCAAGCAGTCTCGTATGGAGTTGATGTCTGTGAGTACGGAGCCTGCAGTATCTATAGCATCGCGAGAAGCGTCTTCAATCACATTGCACATTGCATATGCATCTCACACCATGCATGCCACCCTGACACAATCAAGTGCCAATAGGTTGGTCACTGTACAGAGATCCTTGCCACGACAGAGTGACAGGGGCTGACACAGCAAGGAATGCAGCATGCTCCAACTGCAACACTTTTCGTAGATAGCCAGCAAATTGTACAAAAAAAGGAAAGATACACTGAGAGCTCACCCTGCGCCCCTGAAGCTCCAAATTGCCAAGTACCTGAGCAGCAGAAAAAGGGTGTGAAATGAAGCTGAGGAGGCAATGGAAAAACGAGTGAAAACGCTGTTGTTTCGAGGTACTAAAGGAGCTTGGGGCAGCTATTTAAATTCAGACCTCATGGTCCCATTGCCCGAGGAGCCACAGCAATATTGAATGGGGCTGAAGGGATGTCTACACCCTTGTTGAGATTTCAAAGTCAAGCTTGGTGAAAAGCTTTCAAGGGTTGGAGGTCGTTCCTTTGAATTGCTTCATCCAAGAGGAGTGCTCACCGGCTCTTGTGCAGCAGCAAAGCCCACCAAACAGAGCAGGAGAGCCATCTCAACGTCCCCGCGCCTCGAATGCATTGTTGCAATCTGTCGAATAGTACTAAACTTTCTGATGGCCGAACTTAAGAAGCGATCCCTGGCAGAAGGCGCAACGATTAGCGGGCTGATGAAGTGATGAGCACGTGTCCAGCATTGGATCCCCGATCTTGGCCACAATGAATGATCATGGAGATAATCCATATTTAGCTCACAATGATGCATACCTATCAAAGTCCAAATCGAGAGGCCTGCTCTTGAGCTTTTACGCGATCGTCTGGTAGTCCAAATCAGCGACTGTGGAGTGTGCGCGATGCGGCTTTCGCCAATGCCCTGTGTGTACAAAGTCAATCCGCTATTTATTGTACTCGTCCATGACTTAGAGATTGAGAAGGAGAGGAATCTGACAATGGAAAGCACTCTCGTTCCTCTTCTTGGACGCCACGATCGAGGTGTCGCCGTCGTACGGGATTTTTGGCTTGTCTGACAAAAGCAAATGATGTTCAGCTTCAGATTGAATAGTCGGAGACTAGGAGTGCTAGAACACCTTGGTGATCTGCTACTGATCACTTTCACATCATCATTTACGCGAATGCAGCATTGTGGCACCCTGGTGTGAGTATGCCACTTGCAAGATGCCGTGCTCACAGGGGTAGAGCTCCAATGGTACAATTCTAGTGTTTGCTTGCAATCAAGTGATGCATACAGCCCTCTATCGAACGGTGTTCAGGCATTTGATTAGAAGGTACGCCCTCACAGCAACAAATTTTCAGCGTCATGTGAAGCCAAATCAAGCTGATCTCAGACATCCTGTGCTGTTCTCAGCGCACGAGAGTTCGACAGGAATCCAGTGCTCAAGGCTCTCCTGACGAAGCACGACTTTCCCTCGGACTTGGATGCATTGGTCAACACCTTTCTGGGAGGACAGAATTTCTATGTTCCCTCACCATTGATGCCCCGATCTGTAGCAGACTTTGCAAAACAGTCCTTCAGATATCCGGTGAGTATGCAGTCATACCATCAAATCCATTGGCCCAGATGCTTTACTCAGGAGGGGCATGTCAGTCTTCTTCCTGCCATGCACCACATGCAAACAAGATTATCCAATGATGCAAGATCCTGGACATGCATGCTGCACTGCTTCCTGGCATCAATCAGCGTCATCCCCATGATGTTAGCTGTAAGCACGTGCTGTGTCTGCAGCCCTCTACAGAATCCACCATCGACACTGCGCTTGCCAGCCTTCGCTATCTCAGTGCACTGCTTCGTCTTGCAGACAAGCACAGAGTTTACAGTGGTGAGCCCTGCCGTGGCGGCATTCTAGCGTTGAACCTTTTTGCATGTGGGCAGCTAGCCATTCATCCTGTGCACAAGCTGCATATCGTGCAACAGTCTCGTGGTCATCACAGGGAAAGATGGAGAACAAGCTGCTAGATCCAAGCGACAAGAGGGGGCCAACTATGGGAAGGAGGTAATGGCTACACAGACTTCGTACTGATGGTGCCTCTCTAAGTGCCATAAAATCTATATTCCATTGTCTTCTTGACTTTCTTTCCTTGCAGATGGGAGGAGTGGAATTGCTGTCAAATACACCGGAGCCTGGTGCACTTCTCATTGCGCATCCCATGCAGCAGTGAGAATCCTGAGCCACCCTGGAGGATTTTTTTTTCTAGCCCCGCCATGCGCATGCCTGTGTCAGTTGTGTGGTGATATGAATAACTCTTGTGTCACATCGTGTGGCTCAAGCTGGAAGGGCATGGAGCATAGACCATGTGTGTCGGAAATATGCATCTTACGGTATATTTATTAGATTGTGGGTTTCTGCTCACGCATGGGTATAAAATGAAGAACTGAAATGGCGTGTTCTCTGTTTGGCTAGAGGATTCTTTCAGCGGGCAGTTGTCCTGCTGACATCCACACAACCAATGCAAGGGAGTGCTGGTTTGTGCATGAACAAGCCTTCAGACAACTCAAATCAAGTGAGAGACTATAGCTTGACAGGAGGCACTCAGGTGACATGGCAAGTTCTCTTGCAAGTGCTGAATTCAGTGCGGAACCCTGCTAAGCTCAAAGCACATGCTGAATTTTCTCCCACATGTTATGCCCAGGGGCACAGCGTTGGCGGCACTGATTATCTGCAAGGAGATTTCTCACGACATGTTCCAGGCTTTGGCATTGTGAAGGTCGAGCATTTGGAAACAAGCGAAACAGATGAGGGTCAGACCTTTCGACTCGCCTTCAGTATTGGTGACACCGATTCTGAAGAGGTACAAGTCCTTCCTTTCACTTGTTATTCAATACTTGACCTTTTCTTGGCAGGGATGTAACCGATCGCTGACTGGACTTTGGCAGGAAGAAGACCAAGTGGATGTTGGTGCTGCAAGCAGTGAATGGCAGCATTTCACAGGAGAAGGCAGCCCGGTAACCAGTGCAGCGGAAAGTGCATCCAGAGATTCAGAGGCAGGAGTAGCAGGAACATCCAGTAGTGCTGAGCAAGGTGGCAGGGCTCAAAGTCATGACGACATGCTATTTGGAAGCCAACAGCTTCGCACACATTTCTCTCACAATGATGTATGTTGTGGGGGTCCTGTTGCGACGCACAGTCTGCAGGTATGGACATATATATGTCTCCCTGTCCTGTGCCGCATAGTACATCAGCGCTTCTGACGGTCGTTCTCCAAGCAAAGATTGATGATGTAGTTTAATGCAGCAGTCTTGAATGTAATCCTTGCATACAGGTCTTACACACCAGAGCTGATCTTGGAGGTTCCCAGATTCTGCATGGCGCCTCTGAGGAACCCGGTCTCCGTTTTGGTGCGATATTCCTCCTCCTATACATTTCTCATGTGGCTGGAAAAGCTGTCAGATCTGCCTCTTTTCCTATGTCAAATTTCTCACCTATATTTGCAGGCTTCTCCACAGAGCAGCTGCAGGAGCAAGTATCTATAGGCAATGTGGCAGCAAGGGAGATGCGATTCTTTGACGGAGAATGCTTATGGGCGCCCCTGCAATTGGAGATGGAGTTAGCAGGCGGTGCTTGGTTATGCGTCAGAGCAAATCAGGAAGATCTGAAGCGGCTCCTGGAAGATGAGATACCAAATTTGATGCGGTGAGGTTGTCGATCTCACCCTTGCCATCATGCACATGTTGTACAATGCAAATCTCCAGTAAATCTTTGAGCTTGACTTTTGGTTTCCAAGTTGAATAAATGACTGACACCTTTCTTTCTCTGCAGAAGTCAGCCAGAGCGACGTGGACAGACCTTGTGGGACCTGCTGCTTCAGAGCATCCATGAACTCTCTGGAGAATACTCTCAGTTGTCCAGCATACCAGTAAATCTTGCTGTTGATGTTGCAATGCTTGAGATCACTTAGCCGGCCCCAGATAGACAGATAGACTGCAACAGAGTTTGTAGCTGTACCCCGCCGCAAGTCGCCTCACATCTGATCAATTAAGTCATCAACGTGGAGGGTGTTGTGCTCAATTTTGACTGAGGGTATCATCCTTAGGGGTGGTGGATTTCTTGCAACACTCAGAGACAGTGGCAATGTACAATAAGTGTGCCACACCGTGGCGCCAATATTGATATTAGCTTGCCAACATCATAAGCACGATGGAGTTTGATCAGGATGCTATCGATATCATCAACCTCTTGAGACCTAAGCTTGAGCACGCATATATGTGTACACCATGGTGGAATTGCTGGTGTACATTGCCGCGGCCTCCGGGGCGGTACCGAAGTCACCGTCTCGGTGGGACCGGTCACGATGACCATGGAGCCACCAATTCAAGTGAATCACTGCCAGCGGTGGCCCCAGTGGTTACACAGTGTAACCATGATACACAATATTCGAATTCCTGCTACACTGCAACGTCACAGTTAACTTCAAGTAAGTTACACTGTAGACGAATTCGAATATTCATTATTATATTGTGTATCTTAGCAAGAAAACTTGACAGACGGACGCAAGTCATTTCCACAGGCTCAACAATGCACATGCAAGGCCAAGAAGGTACGAATTCTGGTTCTGGCATAGATTTGCTTGGAAGACCACCTGTCGCCAAGCAAGTTCATATCACATTGGAGCAGCCTAGATTGGCAAGTTCCCATTGATGCCATGCTGGCACGAGACGGAGAATTGCATCTAAGGAAGACCGTCATTTCGTATTGTCGAGAGTAAAAATAGTGCTCGCATCGGTTGATCGCGTGCCTTGCTGAAGATATGGCCTAGAACACAGAGATCAAGCAAGTGCGATGAGGCACGCTATTCATACTGCCTTTAAGAGTGCTGCAGAGCGTGTGCTACCTGTTCGGAGTGAATCAGGGTTTAAAACACATGGGGTGCGCTTCGAATCTTCGACTATGTACATTTTCTAGTCAAACTCTGGTACTTTCTTTGCCATGCCTGGGCACCGCTGACACAGCAGGCCGTTGTGCGCCAACAGGTGCTCACCCCGGACGAATTTGTAAGATCAGGAGACTACTTAGTGAGGACATGCTCGACGTGGTCGTGGTGTGTCTCTAGACGTCGCCTTCTCCAGAGAGTGACTGTTGAAATTTTGCCTCGTTTGTGGTGGGTGTATGATCCCTGGTGATGATGACGGTGTAGTCGATGTTTCTTTACCTGATCTGCAGGGAAGCCGGTGACCCCGCAAAGTCGAAGGACTGGCTTCCAAAGGACAAGCAGTACCTCGTCACTCGCAAGGGTGGGATGCCTGGACTGTAAGACTGGCTCTGGACACAATCATTTGTGCTGATTCAAGAGAGCACCTCATTCGCTGACGTGCTGAGAATCATCATTTGGTGGATGCAGTACCCTCGAACAAGCGCGCAAGTGAGCTGGAGCAATATGGCATGCGTGCTGAGGCCAACACGATGGTGGAGGATGCGGAGCAAGATGGTTGGGTAGCACCTCCTGCGACACAGGACACCCGGGACGCAGAGGAGATCCCCAGCTCCCATCCCGAGTCTGCTGCAGGTCCTTCCGTCGAGGCCAGAACTAATCCTGAGGACGACATTCCTGACATCGATGATCTCGAGCTGGAAGATGACGAAGCAGAAAAGGACGAGGTAGGATTTCTCATCTCTGTTGCCACCATCCAGACTACCAAATATACTCTAGGATGGCATCCTCTGAGGGCAAAGATTGTGCTGCAGGCAATGCTGCCTCAGGCCGCAGCAATCACAAGCCCAGGAGCAGACCAGGACCACATCATGCGCACGCGCACGTACGACCTCATGATCACGTACGACAAGTACTACCAGGTGCCCCGTTTCTGGCTGGTGGGCTACGATGAGAAGCGGCAGCCGCTCAAGCCCAACCAGGTGGGCTGCTCGCCATGTACCTGATTGAGAAAATCTTGTTGTCAGTATCAGCTGGCTGGGAACTGCTGATTGGGGCTGTTGGTTCAGATCGCAGCAAATGAGACATAAATGCCATGCACAGGTATTGGAGGATGTGAGCGAGGAACATGCGCGCAAGACCATCACTGTGGATCCCTTCCCAAACACGGGCGTGCTGGCTGCTTCAATTCACCCCTGCAAGCATGCATCTGTAATGAAGAAGCTGGCCAGTATGGCTGAGGCCAGTGGCAAGCCATTTCAAGTGGACAGGTAAGATCTTGGGAGGCCTCGCAGGAGCCTCCTGTCTGACTGATGTTGCCATGACATCAAGGGTGCACGGCCTTGTCCCAATCAAGAGCAACCTGCCCCATCTTCCAGCGCCGCAAAATGCTGCCTACTGAAGTTTTTTCTCTGAATCTGTGCAGTTACCTGGTCCTCTTCCTGAAGTTCATTGCTTCTGTCATCCCCACAATTGAGTAAGTCATTCAGCCCAACCATTGAGATTGAAAGAGGCTGGTTGTTGTGCAACTGCAAAGATTGCATCAATGATGGTGTACGCTTGTGTGTTTAGATCGTCGCTGGCGTGGACTGTTTGATTGAGAAATTGCATCGACTGCTGATCACCTTTTCTCAACTGGTTGTTTGTGCTTGTATGCGGGACCCGCTTGCACTTGGTGATGCTCATGCACTTTTGGGTGATGCAGGTATGACTACACCATGGCAGCTGGTTGGTGATGTTGACATCAACATCTGCTGTACTTCATCAGTCAGCCTGTCTGTCGGCCATAACAAAAAGGACTTCTGGCAACATGCTGCGTTTGCTGTGGGATTGAGGAGCAGCAGGAAGTTCAAAGTCTTCTCTGTAAATTCCTATCCTCTTTTGTCAGTGGATCTGCGCAACTGAATGCAGCGCCTGAGTTGAGATGTATTTCTGGAACGCTTTTTCCAGATAAACCCTTGTATTCACAGATCGTTCGCCCCAGTAAATTTGAGGCCTTGTACAATAGCAATAGTCATATGCGCTTGATACATCAAGCTTGTATTAGCAACAATGTAAGCTGCAAGCATGTATGAATATACATGATGAGGACCAACCAGCAGCCTTTATTTGAAAGAGCTTAAGAGAACCAACTGGATGTAAATCTGCTTGCAAAGCTGCTCCATGCAGCAAATTGACCAAAACATGAGTTGCTGCAACTTGCTTGATTGAATCCCAGGGAAACGCAATTGTGCCGCTTTCCTTGTAAATTCAACTGCTTCTTCTTGACTCACTCCTGACCCCAGACTCAAAAGAGCTCATCACGCTCCCTTCTTGGCTTCTTCCTGTCCCTGTCTCTGTCCCTATCGCGGTCCCTCTCCCTGTCTCTGTCCCTGTGTCGCTCCCTGTCCCTATCTCTGTCCTTGTCCCTGACCCTGTCTCTCTCTCTGTCCCTGTCTTTCTCCCGATCCCGGGGTCGATCTCTGGAGCTGCCGCCGTCTCGCGGCCTGCTACTGCGAGATGAGCCATCGCGCTCTGCATCCCGCCGTTTGAAGATCTCCATCAGCTCATTGTACTTCTCGTGTGTCTTGCACCAAGTCCTGAAAAGAAGCACCACGAGGAAAATAAGGATACATGCAAAGAGCAGTCCAGGGATTGGCTTCTGCGGAGGGCCAACAGCTAATATGCTTGTAAGTATGTAACCTGTTGATGATCGAGTCTCATTCACTCACCGATAATTCTTGCCGTTTTTGTGGTCGCGCAAGCGGCTCTCTTCTTTGTTGATGATGACTCCAGAAAGGGGACACACCTCCTGCGTTCATGATGCAAGGGATGAACGCTGGACAACAGTCCAGCGACATGGCATATCACTTTGCTGCAGTGTGCAGCCTTTTCCCCAAGAAGACGCTAGATATAAATTCACCATCAGACCACATCACAGACGACTGCCCGCACCTGTTGACCATATCTGTTTGGTCCACCTCCAGCTCGAATTGCAGCCTCTTCCTCAAAAGCAGCCCGGCGCACCTACACGGGCAGCATGGAATCTTGCTATGTTCTCTACTGCTGTCAATCTGACATTTGAATGGGTGGAGGTAAACTTGCCTTTATCGCCTCCGCTTGGGTAGCAGCAGCCTGGGAGCCATCCACATCGCCTTCCTCGCCAAGCACTTCTGACCGCGTCAGCATTTCTTGCAGCTCAGCCGCCATTTCATCCAGCGTCCTCTGCATGTGCAACAACAGAATTATGAGCACTACCGCTGTCTTTGGGGTCCAGCCCACGGCATGGCGAGGTTTGGGATTGCGGCTGAAGGCTCTGCCTCACCTGGTCCTCAAGGCTGATGGGCGGCGCCATTTCGCTCGCAACGCGCTCCTCATTGCGGCGTATCTTTGCTTTCAGCTCCAGCATCAATTTGTCGATCCCTAAATACAAATTACAGGGTCGATTTACAGTGGCTCCAGCCTTATCAGCTCTCTGGCTCCACAGTCAGTCACTGAGCAACATTACATTGCGGAGCCTTGTGCAATCAAAGAGGGGATCTCACATTTGTAAAGTTCCTTCTCGAAGCCCAACCGCTCCCTCGACCTGTCATCCAAGTCCTGCAAATGATAGTAAATTGCGCTTGAGGTCCACACCGCCATGGCTTGCAGTTTAAAATACGCAGCATTTGTTGGACTCACATTGGCTCTGGAATGCGCACCTCCCACTGCGCCTTGAGATCGTCGTCATGGATCAGTGGGCAGGCACCAAAATCGTGCTTGGTGCGCTCGAACTCCTCATATGGGCACATGCCCACCACGTAGAAGTGACAAACGTCTGCATCTGAAAATTTCCTTCTCACCCTGCGCAAGTCAGTTCTCATACTAAGTTAAACTACACTTCGATGTGGTCTTAGATCAACTTTTGAGATCAACTAGATTTCAATGTACTTGTTGATCAGCGCCAGATTGTTGATCGGAAACAAAATTATGCGCCATATAATCGCAACAATCCTTACTTTTTCCTATCCCCGTCTCTGTCCTCCCCCATGAGTTCATCCAAAAGAGCTCTTGTTTGATCCATTGCATTCGATGCCCCGCACTGTGCAGCGTCAATGCAACTCTACAAAGGCGAGATAAAAGAGACGATTTGTCTCCTAAATAATCGCTCCATGGACAGAAGTACGAAGGAGAGGCACCTTAAGAGAACCCTAGTCTCAGCCCCTTCAAAAACCCCATGTCGTAGGGTGATGAACATATCTGTTTACGACAATACCTTATTTCAATGAGCTTCCAGTCCCACTGACAATCGTCCTGCATGCACTTTACGTAGAGGAATTGTGTTAATATTGCTTAAGATCCAAGGAAAAGGGTTGTTGTTTCTTTTGAAAGCATCAGGTAGCATCAGGTTCCTGCTCGACGGTGGTGGTGCTCGCTTTGTTCTCGCACAAGATTTTCAGGATACTGGTCATCTCAGGCGCTTTTGCATTGCGCTGCAATGGCCGCGGCAGTCGCTGCTCCCGCGCAAATAGATACGGGGCATTCTGACACGGTGAATCAACGATTTCTTTATGTGCTTGCAAATGGAAAGTAATGAGGCTGTGCCTCTAAAAACACTGCCTGCGCAGGTGCATGACGTTCAATTTGACTACTATGGACGGCGCTTGGCGACATGTTCCTCTGATCGCACCATCAAGGTTCTCTTCTTGCCATCTCATCAAAACGTTCCCTGTCTTTGTGTGCCTGTCCTGCAACTCATCATGGGCATCTGATGTTTTGCAGCAATCTAGCTATCACATGACAAAGACGTGCCATTGTGTCGGTCGACAGGTGTTTGAGACAGCTGGTGATCAGATGGCGGAAGTGTCACAGCTGGTAGGACATGAAGGACCTGTTTGGCAAGTGACTTGGGCACACCCAAAGTTTGGCAGTCTCCTAGCATCTTGCGGATTTGACCACAAAGTCATAGTGTGGAAGGAAGCTCAGGAGTCCCAGTGGGTCCAGGTGCGCAGTGCTTTCTTTCTGTGCCAACTCAAAGAATCGGCCAAGTTGGAGCAAGTAGTACCATATGGTGTGCACTGTCAGTCTAAAGTCGGGCATGCATGGCTGCCCTGCTCACAGGCATACTCGGCACCCGTGCACAGCGCGTCTGTGAACAGCGTGGCGTTTGCACCGCATGAGCTCGGCCTCATTCTGGCAGCAGCATCATCCGATGGGTCAATATCCATTCTCACATATCACGAGGGTGCCTGGACGCCTTACAAGGTGCGGCTGCAGCTGCTGTTGGGTGCTGAGGGGGAAAGAGCACAGGCACAAGCATCACTTTGCTTTGCAGTCCCGTTCCAAGGTATGAGTGGGAGTGCTGGACCTGACATAAGGGGTGCTGGGGCGGGGTGTAGGTAGCAGATGCCCACAGTCTGGGCGCAACAGCGGTGTCATGGTCACCAGCAGCGCCTGCGGGCTCACTCGTGTCAGTCAAGGGCCCCGCTCAACCTGAGAAGCGCCTTGCCTCGTCTGGTGCAGACAATACAGTCAGGGTATGCTGACAACCCATCAATGGTGCTTGTGGCGGCAATCTCTGCAATGCTTTGGCAAGTTTCCGATTTGCGGCATCAATGACAACCGAGTTCAACCAATGGAAATGCAGGTGTGGCGCTTGAATGAGAAGACGGGTGAGTGGCAGCAGGAGGGCCCTGCGCTGACAGGGCACAGCGATTGGGTGCGGGATGTTGCCTGGGCTCCCAATCTGGGACTGCCCAGCAACACCCTGGCGTCTGCAGGCCAGGATGGGAAGGTGCTGATCTGGTCTGAGGGCCGAGACGCACCCGGCACATGGACACCGACGCTTCTGCATGACTTCAAGGTGCGAAGGCCTTCCGCTTTTGGTGGGAATGATGTGCCCTGCATGTCTGCTTCAAGCATGCCTTCTTACAATGTTCTCTGGTGCAGGCACCTGTGTGGCGGGTGAGTTGGTCAGTGACTGGAAGCATTCTAGCAGTATCAGACAGCCAGGGGAACGTGACAACGTGGAAGGAGTCGCTTGATGGAAGCTGGCAGAAATTGGCTTCTTGAGGTTCATCCTTTGAAGCGCAGGCCCAAGTTTTAAAATATTTGTTGAGAAGGCTATTAATATTTGAATATTCAATGTCAATGGTATGGTGCATTGCTCAAATTCGTGAGGACATATAATATTAATCCAGTAAAGATCCATGTAATTGCCAGTAATATTTAATCTTGATTGGACCAAGGGAAAGATTCTGCTCAAAGGATTTTGTTCTTACATCACGGCTAGCACTCCCCGGAAGTGTCCTACATGTCCTACCACGCCCTCAAGCCTTCCCTCTTAACTAATACAAAGTCACAACAGCAAGACGATGATAAACAGTCAGCACTAACGCATGCCAGAGACGAACATATGCAAGGACACATATTATATCTGCAGGGCCTCATACAGGCTGGCCTTCTCCGGCTTCACTTTCTGAGCAGCGATGTGTGCGAGGGTAGTATTGTAGAATGCAACCAAACCGGCATCTGCCTGGCAATTCTCTCCGGCCATCTCATTGGCCACCAACTCCAACAGGTTCTGCAACATGAAGACATTCTTGTGAGACAAGTGTGTAAGGCTCAGACGAGGAGAACTGGCGCTTTTGGACATTAACTAGGAGTGCTGCCCTGGACCTTGCAAGAGAGGGTTCACACCTGCAGGACTGAGGCGCTGATTGATGACAGCCCCTGATCAAAGTAGTACAGGTAGTGGTTCAGAATCTCCACAAAGAGCCATGCAGGCAGAGTATCAGACGAACGCAGCGCAACAGCCAGCTGCTGCTGTGCCGCGTGTGCAATCTTCAGTGCACGTTTCAGGCACATCATCACATGTTCCCCATCTTGCACCTGCACAATGTGCGACTCCGTTCACTTGCAACCAAAGCGCCAGAAAAGAATTTGTCGAACGATTACTTAAATGATGTCCTTGGCTTGAGAAGCACAGGACTGCACTATTTGAAGTGTGTAAACTGAAAACATCAGAGGTAAACGCACTGGAGGCTGCAAAGAACTGGCCCCATCGCCAGTTTCACCATCGTCACTGAAGGGAGCTGCTTGGGCTTTTTCCTCACTTCCAGCTGCCACCTGTCCCTCTTCTGGTTCTTCGCTGGTAGCTTCCGCATTGTCCTGATCAAAGGAGAGCAATAAACATCGAGCGATGTCCGAAACACTCAACCGACTATTGCCAAAACACAGTCTGACAGAAGGCAGGACGGGATACCAAAAGGCAACTGACAGAAGGGATTTGGTGAGCACCTGCCAGTACAGGTGAGAGCAGGCCAGGACAGCTCGGCACTGGTCAGCCTTCCGCAGCAGTTTGGCAGAATACCCAGTGGCTTTGTGGACAAGTGTGGCTCTGGGCTCAGCGGGGAAGATGCGGCACCGCTGCAGGGCCCCTGTGATGCTGGCCAGAGCCACCCGCTCAGATGCGCTGTCTGGGATCGCCTCCTCGAACAGTATGAAGGCCTGCAGGCCATGACCAGAAATTGAAGGCAGCTTCTGCAAGCTTAAGAGGGAATTGGGATTGCCCTAGGCATGTGCGCAGACACTCAGGAGTCCATCCTCAGCACCCTACCTGCTCGAAGAACTCATAAGCGATGAGCTCAAGGCGGGCATGCTCAGAGGCGGACTGTGCGGCCGTGAGAAAGAGCTGCAGGGCCATCTCTGCGTTCTCACCCGCCTCGGCAAGCTGCGCCGCACACTGATGGACAAACTGCAGCACCTGTTCATGTCACAACCAATCATTAGATATGTTTCCACCCTGAGCACGTCAATTTCAGCAGAGATGCCGCCACAGGTTCTGTACTGACAAAGGGAGTCTGGTGATGATGCTTCGCTTAGCTTTTGACAGGTCCAGGCTATGCGCCATTTTCCATGTTTGGCAAGGATGACAACAGACTTTCACCTCCTTCGGCGAAGGACCTGTTGCTTTGGCATCATCGGCAGCAGCCAGGCGAGCAACGATGCCCAAGGCAGCAAATGCAATAGGCGGCAGCGTGTGCCGCAATCTGCGCGCGCCACCGGCTGAGAAGCGCTCACGGGCAGTCTGCAGCAATGCATAGTGCTGTGCTGGATCGCTGGCCCGCAGCCGGTGGATCAGCCGCGCCACCAGCCCCTGCTCATCCTCAAAGTCCTGCACACCAGAGCTCATGCCTGAACTCCACCGACATTTGCAGCACTGGCTGATAGCCACTGCGAAGATGTGCAGATGTGCCATGAACACATTGCAGAAAGACAAGGCCATGGGGGCACCTCCTCATCATCATCGCCTCCGTCCAGGTGGACATCAGCCACAAGAGGAGCAATGAAGTCCAGCAGCATCTCCACTTGTGCAGGTTCGCTGATCTCAGTTCCAACCTTCAATATCGTTTGCACAATCTTGACTGCCATGGCCTGCAGCAGAACAATTGGAGCTTTGGGCCAACGTCAACGTTTAAAAGCAATCCGGACCGTGCCTGTTGAAACGATGTAAAATGTGTTTTGGATCAGGCAGGACCAAATGAGCATTGCTGGGGATTATACCTTGCAGGTGGCTGGCTTCAGGAGTGACATGACACGGGGATATGTGGACAAGCCCAGAACAGTGACGGGGTCATAGGAAGTGAGTGGCAACGTCAACAGTGCGACTATCTGCTTCTCTGTCCTGTCCTCCCTGATGTCCCCATGACCTTCCAGTGCCTGTCGAGCAATCCAAATATACGTAAATGAGTTGACTTAGTTTTCTCTTTGCTTGCACTTGACCAAGCCATACATGTGCTTAAAATATGAATTGGAACGAGGCCGAAAACCTGCTGTGAGACAGTCATAGGTAAAATACCTCATGGCAGGACTGCAGCACGCGGTCAATGTAATCGAGGTGATCTGGATACACTGCTCCAACGAAGTTTGCCAGGGAAATATACATGGCTGCAATGTCTGCACCAGGCATCTCGGTGTGCTGCTCTGACACCCTCGTCGCAGCGCCCAACAGTTGACCAAATGCGTCGCTGTCGTTGAACTGATCCACAACTGAGGCATCTGTGGCGGCAAACCTGCAGCCAAAAATTCTTACATTCAGATGCAGCAACTGCGGCAGCTGCAAAGACATGCACAGACGATTTCGCCGGTGTCTCCAGCAGACTTGAGTAGGGGATTACGCACCTGGACAAGCGATCAAGGAGGGATGCCAGGACGAGGTGGACTTTGACGCCGGACTGCAGCTCTGGCAGAGCTGCCAGGAGAGTGGGCAGTGTGCCAAGGTGGAACTCATCAGGGAAGCCCTGAATGATGCACTGCATCAGATACTGCTGCGCAATCTCATCCTTACAGCTGACGACCTGCTCCATCATTCGGCTCTGGACAACATCCTGTGGCACACAATGTCCAGTCAACTCCCTTTATCTGGATTGTGCATGCCCCAGTGAGCGCTCATGGGAAACCAGAGACAAGTTGAATCGACATGAGTGTGTGGAACTGGAATGCACCTGGTAGAGCTTGAAGTCGAGCCCTTCCAGTTGACTGATGTAGGTGAGGTTCTTGCCAACGAGGTCTGCGAGCTGCTGGCGTTCACCTTCTTTCCTTTCTCTGCGCAACCATGCAGATATGCCAAACTTTATACCTGCCTCTTTCACTCCGTGCACACGGCCAGCCAAAAGTCACCAAGCATAATCCAAATTGGATGCAGAAGGAATGGAGGAGACAGCAGCCACCTGTCCTTGCCGCTGCCTTGATGCTGCATGCGTACCCACAACTTGTTCATCTCTGTGAAGTTCAGCAGCAGAAATTCCAGGGCATCATTTATGTCGCCACCATCACCCTCATACTCTGAGCCTGTGTCAGGGAGCAACCCGCGGGACACCTGATCATGTAGCACCACATTCCACATCTTCAAGAATGTCTGGATTGAGGTGCTCGCTGGTGCCAATGTTATAAGAATCATTATCAAAGTCAAGTCATCTTCTGCCATGCTCTAGGGGCACTGCAAAGCATTGGCGGTGTCACCTGGCACAGGTAGGATCGCAGGAACAACCCTCGGGTGGGGTGCTGCACACCCTTGCACATCTCCACCAAATCCTTGAGAATATCCTTGGCATGTGCCTCTTTTGAGCGGATGAAACATGAGCCGACTGTGCAGAGAAGGTACCTGTGTCATCAACAGCATGATTTAATGAGCACTGAGGTAGATGACAGAAGCCACCTGTACTTCCACCTTTCAAAACTTGCCAGAGCCAAGATGGCCCGTTGGGGGCCTTACAGCCGCGGAAGCACATTTCCGGCGTGCTGGACAAGCTCGTACAGATCCGCATATGATCTGCCTTTCGAGTGTTCCTCCTTGAAGAATGCCTGCACCAGATTGGGATAAGTGCGTTATGAGCAGGGTCTTACAGGTACATGCTTCAGGAGAACAGGCGATTATGGTCCAAGAGCATCACCTCAAGATGACGGAGTTCGTCAAAAGCTTGCATGTACAACTCAAAATACTTTTGAGGTGTCAGCAGGGATGTGCGCAGCTCCACAAGCATGGCAGCCGAGAATCGCAGTGCCTCCCTGAGGTTGTCCTCGTCCTGCATACATAACCGTGCTGACCACTAGCACTCCAGGGCTCGCTGAAAAGAGCGAAATTCGAGATGCAAGATGCGCACCAGGGCACGCTTCATGTAGAAGGCATTCCTCTTCACGGAGTTGCTGGCATCTTGCAGCCATTTGACCTGCTCTTCCTGAACGATGGGGAAGTGAACAGGAAAGTGAGTGCTGGAATGACCAGGCTGTTGTGCGAGTGAGCATCATCTTTCATAATTCACTAGGCTTGTGAATTCTCTCGTTTTGTTCGAGGTGATGGTGCAGCGTATATGAGCAACAACTTGGAGCCAGCTTGGTCATACTGATCTGGAAGCCTGATACGGCCTGTGTCGCACCTGAGGAGTCATGATCCTGTGTTCGTCCTGCACATTGAGACATCTTGAGTTGAGAGGCATGCAAGGAAGGGATACCAGCAACACAAACGTTGTCTGGGATCATAACGAATAAGTTGAAGGTGCACATTGGAAAATACCAACCGGTAGTCAAAGATACCCGCACTTATTGTACATTTAAACGTTCACATGTAGCAAACAGAAAAAAAAAGTGTGCGAATATAGGCTGGGGAAAGCATGTGTAAGCTCACCATCTGGCTGGATTGAGACGTGTGAATTGTTTGCCTCTGCTCCTTGAAGTGAAATTTAGGACATTCTTCCCTATTCTTGCTCTCGAGGTTTGTTTCAGGGCCATCTCTTTCCTCATGATCTTCCTTCTGTCCTGCAGTATCATGCATGAATTTCCACGCACGGGGAGGCGTTCCTGACGCTTGCTGCATTTCTCCTTTCCCATCAGACATCAACCCAACAGACACCCTTGGTACCCAAGGTAGAGCGAGCGCCAAGATTGATAGAAAGGGCTGAATCGCAAGTGAATATCATGCAACAAAAATACTATTTTCCCCCGTCCCAGGAGCACAATAATAACGAAAAGCACTACACTCTTCTTTACACATGACGAAGAAATGCGATTAGCCGAAAGCTGGCCTTGATGTTTATGTTGCATAGTAGGCTGCGGTGCTAGATTCAAGGTGTTCAGGAACAGCCCCTGTTCATACAGTCAGATCACCTCAATCCAATACGTCAGCAGACATCTGGTAACATGTCACGGCATCAAGAGCCATCAGCTACGATGGTAAGCAAACGGAGGGAAGTTGGATATGGTTTTGCTTATTCCCTTTTCACACGTGACAACAAAGCAACAGGCATAACTTTGTTGTTTTATACAATTTGGCGGTCAGGGCGTGCTTTCACTTCATGTTCTGAACATCAGAAGGTGCTTGAACAGGGCGCAAGCGCGACCGTTGTGACACAAGGTTTAACTGTTGCGCCAGCACCTGTCCAGCCACCAGGTGAATGGCTGTGTAATGCTATGGTATCATTTCTGTGCTTTCTTGTCGTTTCATGTACTCTAAAATGTAATAATACATTCCTTTCTGGCCAATTATGAGACTGTGATCTGTCTGTCCACAGCCTTAGCGCAGTTTCAGGCAGCAGCGGCACAAATTAGACCACAGCCACCTGTTGCTGTTGGGCAGCTGCCAATCATGCCACTGGTAAGTCCTGAAATTTTCAACCCCCCGTGAGATCATAGATTGCTTCAAGCAAATAAATCCCACGCTTAGTGGTGGAAATGCTATGCTTTGCAGGGAAGTGTGCGACCTGATATAACATCTTTGCTTGGCTTCTCGCAACAGCAATTGCCTCGCGGGCCTCCTTGGAACCTCTCAGCCAGTCAACCTGTACCTCAGCAGCAAACTACATGTTCGTGTGCTGGTTCATGTGCTCCTCTCACAGTGCTGCTGTATGTCCTCATCACTATCGCTGATGGGGTACCTCGGACCAACAATTCCGCGCTTGATGCTTGTTGCAGATGCTCCCAACAGAGCATCCATCAATGTACCCAGACTCCCTGGACCGTCTCTGGGACAGAGTCCAATCGGATTTGCAGGCAGCCAAGGACTCCAAGTAGGTCAAGATTTGGTCCATCAATTTGAGCTCTGTCTATCCTCAGGAGAAGTATATACCGGTATATTGCTTGCCCTTAAAACACTCGGTTTGGCGCGGTTACGGCAGGCACGACCCATGCAGCAGCCGGTGGTTCAGAATTACAGTCAGTGGCCACCTGTGATGAGTCAGCCAGGCATACAACCCCAGAACTTTGCCCAGCCCCAATATCAGGTGAGTGCCTACAAGGCTTATCACAGACAGTATTGCACAGCACGTGAAAATTTTCTTTTGGCTCCCATCTTGCTGTGTGTCAATGGGAATGCGGGTGGAGGTGTTGGGTTTCCAGCTGTTTGCAACAATCACAACCGGGGTTTTGCATGTTTGCAGTCGCACATGGTTGCTGGGCAGCCTTTGTACAGAGCAGTGGGGCCACAGCCAGCGGTGCAGCCATCTCTGCCCCAGGCACTACCAGTTCAGCAGCAGAGACCCTTGACAGATGAGGACAGGCGGATCATTCCAAAGAGGGTGCGCTGATAATGTGTTGATAATGTTACCAACGATGTCAACCGACATTATTCACTGTGTTATCAGGTTTCCAGCTATCTGTGAAGGCTCATGACTTTGTTTGTTAGCGAGTGCCTTACCTCTGAAAAGGTCGGTGCTGCAGAGCATTGAGAGGCTGGCAACGGCGGCTGGGGGCAGCGCAAGCAGCGCAGGCAGTGAGGCTGAGGCTGCCTTACTGGAGCTGGCTGAAGACTGGATAACAAAGGCAATTGTGTTTGGATGTGCTTCTGCGCGCAAGCGAGGTGCAGAGCAGCTTGCACCATCAGACGTGGCTCCATATTTTGAGAGGACCTGGTGCGTGCGCCGATCTTCTGTGCACATATGCCCTATTGAGCTAGATTCTGGCTAAGTGTGAGAAGCCCTTGAAGTTAGCTGTGCCTAATTTGATGACAATACGCAAGCTTGCCTTGCACAGGAACCTTCATATCCCAGGCTTTGGATCAGAAACAGTGCAGCCTTACAAGCGAGTAGCAACGTCAGAGCTGCACTCCACAAGGTGAGAGCAACTCGGCACCTTTTTGTATTTCAAGAGTGGACACTTCAATACTAGCTTGGCAACACACCAGGTAGATGCTTTGAATGATGGCTGAATGTTTGGGGCTGGGGCTTTATCAGGGCAGCAGCTGTACGACGAACAATTGCTGAGGCGTCAGCTCCCAAGGAAGCCCCTGCAACTTCCGCACAGGTACCTTCTGCGCAGGTGCAGCTCCCACCTGCGTTTGTCACCTACCACTGTGCTTCCAACTACAAACCTTGAAAATCTCTCTGGCATTCTCATCATGGTATACCAGCAACTGATAAACACTGCGCACTTGAGGGTACTACAGATGAAAAGCTGCCATCAAACTTGCAGGTGACGGCTTTTGCAAACTCTGGAGTCGCAATATCATCCTAGCGATCAGACGCTAGGAACGAAGGCGTCTAAGCCTTCTGGATGCTCGACTGTGAGTGCTGCTCCAACCAAGAAGTTCCTGCTGTTGATGCGGCTAGACTCCCTTGCATCCAAGTCAGGGTCCCTAGGTATTTGATTACTAGATCCCAGTGGCTGAAGACATATCTGCATGCCAAGCAATGGTGCCAAAGCATGCTAGCAAGCGACAGCGCGGAGAACTTTACCACATTGCTCAAGCTGCTGATCAGCTCCAAGTCGAGGCTCTGGGACTTGACAGTGGTACCATTGGTGATGTTGATGTCAACATCACCCAGAGACAATGTAGTTGACCGTCTATTTGTGACATGACACACACCAGAGATTAAGAGACTGAAGGCATTGAGGCAGTGCTGGAAGGGACAATGCAAGACATGGCGACAGAGACCTGGACGGTCACCATGACAATTGACTGATCTTTAGATCCATGATGCATCCAATGCATGATCATCATATCATATGATATTATATAATACTATCCGGATCCTAGGATCCCAGTAATACTAGGATCCCTAGTAGGGCTTGCCCCAGCCCTGGGGCGCGGGGCGCCCCGGCCGGCTGCAGCGTCAGCGCTGACAGTGCTGAGAATGTCACCATCGAAAGTCATAAGAAGTGTTCATGAGGACATCTGCAACCATACCAATGTCGAGAAATGTGCTTCCTTTTCCTATCGACCCCCAGCTTCCTGTCAATAGGAAGCTGTCCTGAGCTCGAATGTGAAACCGTGTCAACCGTCGTGTTGTCCACCCACGCTATCTTCGTGCAAGGTACCTCAAGCTATCTTCAGACTGTGTAGCGACATTCATTCTCTCGAGAAAGGTTGCTGACACACCGTTGATCTGCACAGTCTCCTGTCCGATGAATTCGTTGCCAGTGATCCTGCCTCCACGCAACCATCTGAGAGCCATTACTCACAGGGGTTGTCTGAATGCACGAAAACTCTGCACACGACGTGTCCTCTGCACGGCAAGTCCAATAAGCCCCGCAAGTGACTCTATCAAACCAGCTTCAATACCAGCGCACCAAAGCAGCACGGGGAGGGCCGAGCAGATCATTCACTCTCTGGAGAGTGAGATCGAGCAGATGTTCACCAAAGGGGTGAGATGTGATGGAAAGAGTTGGATTGGAATGGAACTGCATGCTGAAGTCCTAAGTATGAACTGATGTGAAATCTCACACCTTCTAGGTGATCACGGAAAGTCGCTACGCCCAGGACTTTCGCTTCTCAGATCCCATTGTACAGCTGCAAGGAAGAGCAGCATTTGCGCAGAACTTGCGTCTTCTTACAAACATCTTCGACATTGAGCATGTTGTGCACAGCAGCGCTCAAGGAGATTGGCCTGAAGAAGTTGTGACAAGGTGGCGATCCTGCGTGCTCAATACCGTTGCGCTGCTTGCTATGTGCATATGCCTTTTCTCAGATAGGTGCCTGTGGTGTTTGCTTGGCAGGTGGACGTTCAGTGCTAGATTGAAGGCTTTCCCTTGGCAGCAGAATATCATCTTTACAGGGCGGTCTTACTATACGATAAGTGGCGGGGGACAGCTGCAGAGCCAACGCGATGTTTGGGATGCAGTCGCTAACAATAACTTTTTGAGTGTAAGCTGTTGCCATAACTCTCATAACGCAAGACATTGAACAGTCATCTTGCTTTTCTCTTCTTCATGGTTGCTTGCCATTGCAGATGGAGGGGGTCCTACATGTGATGAGTATGGCTCTCAGTCCCATGCAAACTCCAGACTTGGACACGCCCAAGTATCAGGTTCTGCAAAAGAATAGAGATTATGAAGTGAGACAGTACTCTCAATTTTTGACAGCAGAGATACCCATGCCTTCAGGATCATCACCGGCTTCAGGTAAGATTATCTCCAAGTTGCTTTGTATGCTCAAAATTTGAGGCTAACTGATTTAAGGAAGATTATGAGACACCAAAGCCATGCAATTGCAGGATCTGGCTTCAATGATCTGGCGGGCTACATCTTTGGCGGGAACAATGAGAAGGTGCAGTACCCAGCATTGTGTATGCAGAAGACTGCATAGGAGAGACTGCATCGCTGACGGGTGTGTGAATGGTTTGCAGCAAAAGATGGAGATGACGACTCCAGTTTTCACCACAGCAGGACAAGCCAGCAGAGAGGGGAAGATGGCCTTTGTCATGGAAGCAAAATTGGGGAATAATCCAGACAAATTTCCAACTCCAAGAGACTCAAGGTTGGACACTGGCATACAAGAATGGAGAATGCAGTTTCACATTCAGCCTTGCTGCAATGAAACTTTTATCAGGGCAATCACGTTCAACTCTATGTTTGCAGAATGCAAGTGGTATCAGAGGGCAACAAAACAATGGCGGCCCTCAGCTTCAGTGGTTTTCCACTTGACAGTGAGGTGAGTTGTCTCTGTGCTGGCATCTGCTTTTGCTGCTCCTCAGCATTGGCATACATCGGCCGTGAGAAGTGTAGAGTCCACATGCCTGCCATGATGGTGGCTGTACACATTATGTGTTCTGCAGGTCGTTGAAGCAGAACGGCGCTTGCGGGGGGCACTGCTTGTGGATGGCCTATCGCCTGGAGATGGATACACGCTTGCCCGCTACAATGATCCCTTCACGTTGCCATTTTTGAGAAGAAATGAAATCTTGATAGACCTGAAGGACTTCAAGTTGCAGTGAAGATTTGATTGTGACACTTCCACGCATAATATTTATGTGCACACCTTCAGGGCTAGAGGGGTGTTGTTTGATACAATGATCACTGAGCTTACTTGCTGGTATGGGGCATGCATGTTATGAGCAGTACATGGTTCATTGGTTCGAAGAGGCAATCGAGATGGTTCAGCTTGCTCTGTCGAGTTAGCTGAGAAAATAAATAAGTCATAAGTATTTGCGCTGTGTGCTCCCTAATTCCAGTCGTTGCCCTTGTGCATGTAAACTTATACACTATGCAAGTTTGGCATCAAAGCAAGATGCAAATGGCAACAACGCGAAACAATGCCACTGGGGGTTGACACCATGGAGGAGTACACTACAGTTGGCCAACAAAACATCAGATGGTGCAGATTACAAGCATGGTACACTCCTCAAGTAGCAGATCTGATAGACCTTGTTTGCGAATGAATGAACGAATGCCACTCAGCTCAAGATCTCAAGATGTGTTTTTCATCACTTCACTGTGTGGGATGATGTCGCAGATCAGGGCGTAGATTGTGCTGCAAAAGAGCATCCCTCAAAACAGAAATGCCATCCCGCTTCAGTGCAGACACAGCTACAGCAGGTAAATCTGTCGACTGCTGCAATGTTGTCACTGCCAGGGCAGATTCGTGCTCTTTCAACAAATCTGTTTTGTTAGCGACCACTATAGCAGGCTTCTGAAGCAGCGCGGGCGAGTACAGGCGCAGCTCATCCTGCAGGTAAGGTCCACCCGAATTCTCGGCACATCGGTATGGGGTTCGTTTCAGCAGCAGTGCACATATTGACTTCCAAACAACTGGCCGTGTGGGTAGGAGGATGCCCAACCTGCAGCATCTTTAGCTGTTGGCACGGTGGGAGGCCCCCATCACCGTGCAGTCCAGTGCTGAGATCAACTACAAATGCGAGCATGCTGGTACGCTCGATGTGCCTCAGGAAAGAATGTCCAAGGCCTCTATTATCAGATGCCCCAGCTATGAGCCCAGGTATGTCAGCGATGATCATCCGTCGCTCATCAGAGAGCACCACTCCCAACTGCGGCTGGAGCGTGGTGAATGCAAAGCTGGCAACCTGCAGGAAGCTCATCGCGTCAAGGCTGGCACAACAACACATTCGTTGACATTGTTTTCTCCACACACAACACATGACCCCACTTGACAAGTTTTCTCTTCCTTTCTTTCCTTTGCTCCCGGTTCAAACTGACCCTTGGTAGTGCGTTGGAAAGCGCTCGAAGCAGCGTGCTCTTGCCAGCGTTTGGTGCGCCCACAAAACCGACGTCCGCAAGCAACTTGAGCTCGAGCTCAACCACAACCTCCTCACCGGGCTGGCCACCTTCACATTCCCGAAGTGCTGGTCTGCACCACAGAAACATGTGACGCGGCAGCGCTTGTCCTTGGACCCACCATTGCCTGCTGGGCTCTGGCACCAATCAGGGGTAAGCAGCATCCCAAAACAGGCCCAAAACGGGAGCATACCTGTTTGGTGTGCTACGCAGTGCTGCATTGCCGCGCCCTCCTCGACCACCATGTGCCACGATGAAGGAGGAGTTTGGTGCTGTCAAGTCAGCTATTGTGCGCTTGAGCTTTCTCTTCTCCAGAGCATCGCTGTCAGATTGCTGTGTAGCTGTCGTCTGTAGATCATCGCTGTCATCCTGATACTCTTCGACGGAATTGAGATCCTCAGCGAGTGCAGTTGTGACTCCTTGCTTTCCAGCATCAGAATGAGCAATGGTGTTGTCAAAGGAGCTAATGTCCGCGGGCACATAGCCGACTGTGGTACCCACTGGCACCTTTATGACTCTGGTAGAGCCACACAAAGTGCTAAGTGCCTGGAAGTGCATGCCTAGTCTGAAATCTTGAATGCGAGGAGCGTAAATCACAATGGCATTGCAGGTGTTCAACCTGTCAATTCCTCGAGCGCCGGCCTGCTTCTGAGCTCTGCCCAGGCCGCCACGCCCTGCCTTTTGTACGAATCGAATGCCAGTCAAGTCCTTGATCCTGCCATGCCATGCAAAGAAGGGAATTGCTGAGGAGCGACAGTCTGGCATGCGGCAAGATTTTGATGCAATTAGGAATTTATAACGCACATGGAGCAAGCCTCCACGATGACATCACCACCACGTCCACCGTTGCCTCCATCGGGAGGCTTGAATTTCCCCTTCTTATTACTTTTCCACACACTAATACTTCCAGATCCTCCGTCGCCTCCTGTTGCTTTGATTCGAACCTGTGATCCGTGCAACGATCAGACCGGACAGATCTCAACTGCATTGTTCTACCTGGCTACGCAAAGCGGAAACCACGTTTACCTTGTCAACAAATTTACGGTCTATGCCTAATATGCTATTCTTGCCATGGATTGATTGGGCTGCGTATTCGTCCCCAGTAGCGTTACTGAGGAGTCTCTGGCCTGTCACTGCACTCTCCAGGGGGCTTCTGAGGCACCACAACCCCCTGCCTTGAATGAGACTCCTCAGCATGAACAACATGTACTAACCATGATAGATAGGATCCTTGAGCGTATATTCTCCATCTTCACAGAAAGGGAGGGGAGGTGGCCCTGGAGACTCTGAGATCAAGAGGAGAGCACCTTCCGTCTCGGAGGAAGCTGTGTGTCACCGGTTAGTCAGTCGGCGATAGAGGCGAAAGAGCACTTGTTGCTTCTCTGGGTGCACAAACAAGCTTCGGGCCTGCAAAAAAAAACAGGGATGGAGGATCATGATGCACGTCAGGGGGAAGGGACTGAAGTGGTGGAGTTTGGTACTGCTGAAGAGCCCCAGATCGTCTCAGGGAGGCGAGCAAAGGCCATCAAGGATAAGAGAAAGAAACTGAAGCCCGGAAGCTTTGGTGGGGATTGTTTGTAATCTGAGCTAAAGTATTGGGGGCGTTTATCTGCTGGCTTCACAGTAGGAGTACCCAACTCTTGACAGCTTGTGTGACCATGCAGAGACGCTGGGCTTGAGTCCAGTTATTATCAGGGGCATCAAGAGGAAGGGATACCAGCTGCCAACCCCCATTCAACGGCGCACGTTACCCCTGGCTCTGACGGGCCAGGACGTCGTTGGCATGGCAAGGACAGGCTCTGGAAAAACGGCAGCCTTCGTTATTCCGATGCTTGAAAGGTGAGCACAAGCTGGGGAGCTATGGCTCGAAAAATGTGTATTTTCTCAAGCTGATGTCATCTTTGAGATAATGTTCTGTCTCTGACCAGGTTGCGGGAGCACTCCCCGAGGGCTGGGGCCAGAGCACTCATACTGGCTCCCACCCGTGAGCTGACCTTGCAGCTGCACAAGGTCGTTAAAGAACTCAGCCGCTACACTGACCTCCGCACAGCGGTTCTCGTGGGAGGCGACTCCATGGAGGCTCAGTTTGCTGAGCTAGCTGCCAACCCAGACATCCTTCTTGCAACCCCTGGTGAGGTCCTCCCTCTGCTGCCGTGCCGTGACGGCAGCACCTGCGGCAATGTAGACTGGCGGCACCCCGTATTTGAGCATTTTGAGGGCCCAAGGTCATGCAGGCTGACGGGATCTTGCTTTTGTGCAGGCCGGCTGATGCACCACTTGCAGGAGGTGGAAGGCATGAGTTTGCAGACTGTGCAGTACTGCGTCTTTGATGAGGCAGACCAGCTGTTTGAGATGGGTTTTGCTGAGCAACTGAGGGCAGTTCTTAGCAAGATGGGGGATGCGCGCCAGACACTCCTGTTCTCAGCCACCTTGCCTGCAGCCCTTGCAGAATTTGCAAGGGCTGGGCTAAAGAACCCGGCATTCGTGCGACTAGACGCTGACACAAAACTATCCCCAAACCTGCAGCTCTGTTTTGCCTGCCTGCGGTGCGGTCCTTCATTAATCACGCTTTTCCAATCGACTCCAGATTGGCAAATGCTAGAGAATGTGCAGGCCTTTACAAGTAAGTGGCCATCTCGCTATGTCGTGATCGAGCTGCAATAAGTGCCACCCTGCTGACGCGTGCAGTCGTGTGCATGATGGGCGCAGGCAGGAAGACAAGACAGCCGCCCTGCTGTGGCTCTTGCATGAAGTCATCCCCGAAGGCTCCCCAACTCTCATCTTCACAGCCACACGGCACCATGTGGAGTTCCTACACACGCTGCTTACCCGTGAAGGCCTCAGGAGTGCCTGCGTGTACGGCCAAATGGATCAGGTTGGCACTCACGCATGAGGCATGCTCCACAGTGCAAGAGTCGCAATATGCTGTGCCCAGGAAGCTGTTCGATGGGCTTACACCCTGAGGTAAACTTTTCTGCCTGCAGGCTGCTCGTCGCATTCACAGTGGCAAATTCCGGGCGGGCCAAGTGAACATCCTCATCGTGACAGACGTGGCTGCGCGCGGCATTGACATCCCGCTGCTGGACAATGTCATCAACTATGACTTCCCTGCCCGCCCCAAGCTCTTTGTCCACCGCGCCGGTCGGGCAGCACGCGCTGGTGCGCTATTTTCCTTTTGTTATTGATTCATTAAATTGATAAGCTGCCTGTCGGGACAGCATCTCTCTGACTTGAAGAAACCAATAGTGCGAAACTTATCAACGCCTGCATTTTCCTGATACATGTCATGCCGTCAACAGGACGGTCCGGGACCGCCTACTCACTGTTCACGCGAGAGGAGCTGCCATACCTGCTGGACCTGCACCTGTTCCTGTCTCGCGGCGTGCAACCCGCACCCGTTGCGTCACTTGCCCAGGCCGCTGCAGTTGCTGGCGGCGCAAGCAGTGATGTCTCCCTGTATGGGACTTTCCCTCAGGTGAATCGGCAACACCTGGCACTGTTGGAGTTGGGAATCTGTGATTCAAAGTGGCTTCTTGAGTAATGCTTGCCACATCACGATGCATACCTTTTCTGATGCCAACCTGCCGCAGGCTGCGCTTGAGGACAATGCAGAGCGCGTGCGGGCGGCTGTGGCCAACGCCTCAGAGCTGCAGGGCTTGCAACGGTCTTGCGCCAATGCCTGGCTACTGTACAAGCGCACGCGGCCGGCAGCCTCACCAGAGTCGGTGACGCGGGCCCGCAGCATGCCCGCAGCTGGCGTCCATCCAGATCTGGCCGCAGCATGCCCCCAGTCAAGCCTTGCGGGCCTGGAGGCTCAGGTGAGCCCTTTCATTGGAATAGTGCATGCAGACCAGCATTGCAGGGTCCACAAATTATCTTTTAGATGGTGCAGGCATTGGCTCCCCTTGTGCTAACGCTGGCGACGGATACCTGCAGGAGGACATGGCCAACATTGCTGCCAGGCTGCGAGCCTATCGCCCATCAGCCACCGTCCTGGAGGCCGAAGTGGCACCGGCCAGGCGGGGCGAGGGCGCCGGCTGCATGTCGGGTCCCGGCATGACAGCGTCGCATGGGCCGGCCGGTTTCCTGGAGGTCATGCGCCTGAAACGCGGCGTGCACGATGGCACTATCAAGGCATGCGGGCCCCTCATCTTTTCTTTTATCAGTATCCACTGCGTCAGGGAAGGTGTACTTGAGTGCAGCACTTATGACCCATGCTGCTGTTGTGTGACAGAGGTCCAAAAGGCAGCAGGAGAACAAGGCAGCAGGCGATGCAGTAAGCCAAGGTAGTGTGGACCCTGCAGCACTCCGCAGGGCGGCCAGTGAAGCGGCAAGGGAGGGCGACCAGGCACTGGAGCAAGGGCGCTTCCGCGATGCAGAGTGCTTCATAGCCAGCACCAAGTCGTCGCGCTACGAGGATGAGGGGTTCGCAGTGCACCGCAGCGGTGGAGACGACCTGATGTCAGCAGCTGTCCTGGACCTCATGGAGGATGACACGGTAGGTGGCAGCCCACCAAAATGTACATGCTGTAACCATCGCAGTGATCTTTGCCTCATGTGCTTGGGCATTGCTGCAATATTGACATACCTCATGGTCATCTTGTAAATGCTGGTATGTGTCTCTGCCAGGCGGGCATGGCAGCGCAGCAGCGAAGGTTCCACTGGGACAAAAGGAAACGCTGCTACATCCAGCTGCAGCCCAATGAGAAGGTGCAGGCAGGGAAGAGGAAGCGCACAGAGAGCGGGAAACTGGGTCAAAAGGGGAGTCAGCCATCGGGCCTGTATAAGAAGTGGGTGCGCAGCAGCAAGATGCGTGTGCCTGCTACTGGGGAGCTGCCTGATGCGGGTGTAAAGGATACAGCAAACTTGTCGGACAGGTGCGCCTATGTGCCAGTACATCAAGGATGTGTCCCATTTAGTCTACTAGCAAAATTGAATTTTAACTGACTATTGCTGACTTTTCTTCTCAATTCCCCAAGATAAGCAAAATTCACAATTGGCAGTGCTGATTCCAGATTCAAGATGGGTGGTCGAGGCTGGAAGAACCCCTTCAAGAGCCAAGGACCAACAGCTCACATCCGCGATGAGCTGAAGAACCAGGACCAGGTGAGCAAGGGCACGCAACCCTCAATGCCCAGCAAAACTTGTTGTTGCCGGGCTACAGAACTCGCCTATGGATCTTGGCAAGCGGACGTGTGTGCTTGTACAGGTGCGCAAAGAAGGCAAGCTCAAGAGGCGCAAATTGGAGGCAGTCCAGCATGCATCCAAAAAGAAGAAAAGCTCAGGAAAAAGGAAAATCTAGCATTTATGTTTGGGCTTGACCGAAACAATGTCTAAATACTGCTTTCAGTGAAGGAAGTTGACCCTTGTATGTGAGAGTTCCAACAAGCGCCCGTAAGAGACAATGGGATGTGAGCATTCAATGTGAGCAACAAGTTGTGCCTATAATTCATCAGAACGCATATTAAGGCTGCATTATGCTGTTAGATCATGTTACTGTGCATAGGTATCCAATATGGTACTTTACTAACTCCTGGCATGTCCGACATGAGTCATATGGAGGCTCTAAAAATGTCTTGTAATCTTGAATTAGTACACCTCTTAGTAAGAGGCTCTTACATGCTTTGCAAATGTTCTTATTATATACTTTGGGTTGCCATGCTTATACTCAAGCACTAGCAAACTTCCGCCTTAAGGTTCTATAAAAAGTATGATCTATTTCCCTGAGGTTGCAGACAACCTTGCGGACAACAGTAAAGAATCCTCTCCCAAAACAATGATTGAATTGCACATTCTCCCGTCGTCATTATCATCACAAACTATCGCCACAACACAATTGCAGACCCTGAGGCCAATAGCCATCACATGATAAGAGACAGGTGAACACACACGAGACCATCACAGATATCCTTATTGCGAGAAAAAACAGGAAAATTCACGCGTCAACACTCTGAAACTCTGCCACCTCAAAGCAACCGCGAGTGACCGATGTCGTTTACAGATCAGAACGTGATCAACATCGGTTGGAGGCCCACTGGCAGTGAGCCCTACTGACAAGGCAGACCTTCCAAGGTCCCTTTGGGAAAACATATCTGGTACATTGTCTTTTGCATGGACACTGCTTTCCTGGTCAAATTGTCTTGTGCAGCACACCCCAGCTGACGGCTTCGTGGGTCCAGTCAAAGGGATGCCATGCTGCTTTCTCCGCTTTGGCCAACATACTGGGCTTGCTCCACCAATGACTCGACGCCCTCAGCATACTGCAAAAATACATCAGGTTTGAATTAATGCAAGACAAAATTGTTCAGCCTATGCCTGCTGCGGCAGGTTGTTCATCGTCAAATGTGTCATAGAGCAAGCGGGAGAAGAATGATTACCATGTCCAAGTACTGGGGGACTTGAAGGTAAAAGTCGTTCATGTCCAGGGCGTCTTTTGGGAGGTCCTGGATGAACCAATCGTGCATCTTGATGTCCTCCATGGAGAGGCGCGCGTTGGGGTCAGCCACCAGCACGCGTGTCAGCAGGTCCACACACTCTGAGCTCACGGGGATGTCCTCCGGCACCACATACTGCGCCTTCACGATCTTCTTGGCGTAGTCCCTCTCCCGCGCGTTGAATGGATACCGCCCAAACAGCATCGCATACAAGATGATGCCACAGCTCCAGATGTCCGCCATCTGAAAAACCCATGACCGCAGTGTCAGGCTATGCTAAGCATTTGACTGCCTCTCGAGAGCTTCCAGTCGAGACATGTTGAGACACGCAACTACAGGTCACAAAATCAAAAGTGTCGCGCCTTTGCATCATAGCGATTGCTGCCATAGATGATCTCTGGCGCCATGTAGATGGGGGTCCCAACCCCAGTCTTTGCTGATGAGTTCATCTCATGCTTTGAGTACCCAAAGTCACAGATCTTCAGCAGGGGCCTGGTTCCATCGCAGCCATCCCGGTCCAACAAGAGATTTTCCAACTTCAGATCCCTGTTTGCAACACCCTGCCACACCAAATACACACGTGCGGGTATTTAATAAACAAGATACATGGACCGCTTATTCTAGGAAAGAGGGAGCCTTAAATCCCGCACAAATTAATACACTTGCACAATGTGCGCCAGCACTGTTCTAGTTCCCTTGTGCCTCTATGACAACAATAAGGCCACACTGCCTACTCACCCTCTGATGACAGTAATCCAAGCCAATGATCAGCTGCTGAAAGATCCATTTAGCCTTGGGCTCTGACAGCCGGCAGATGGGCTGATGTCGCAAGACATATATGAAAAGGTCCCCTCCTTGCGCAAACTCCATGGCAATAGCCAGGTGTGTTGGGGTGAGGAAGACCTGCGGTACAAAGATGTATCAGCTACATCGTTCAGGACGTGGCTGGCGCACGGGGTTGTTCACAGTCATACTGCCTGGCACAAAGTTCCTTGGAACATCCAGCAAACTCACCTCTCGAAGTGATACAATGAAAGGGTGCTTCAATGAGGACTGGTGCAGAATCTCTCGCTTTACATATGTCTTAAAGTTTTTGATGAAGTTGCCGCGTGGTAACAATTTGATGGCCACATCGGTAGGCGGGTTGGTCTCTGAGTCGGTCGCCCGAATGACTGTACCAAACGTGCCCTGCCCCAGGACTCCAGTCTACAAGCACCATGAGAAACCCACATTTACATTGCATGTCGCGTTATCAGGGCTCTGATCTGGACAGGATGCATGGCAGAGGTCACAAGGCACTTTCATAACTCCCAGAAAACACGCACACACAGGAATGCGCTACTCTATGATCTGCGCTCACCTGGACATATCTCCCAAGGTTGCCCACGAAGCAACCCTCTGGACGGGTTATATCCACTGAGCCCTTATGTGTGGGCTGGTGAAGCGCACTGAGTCCACTTACCAAGTCAGCACTTGCCATCTCCACAGAGAGACCCTGGCTCTATCGTGCTCTGATCTACCAACTGAAGCCACTGCATGCCTACAGACTCAATACACAAACGCATCAGGAGAGAACGCATCCATCATAAACTTTCCAGCGATAAGACACACGTGCAAAACCTGACACTTCGCAGAGTATGAATCTACGAGGTGCTCGTTCCATCATGGATGCCCCATTACCCCTTTCCAAAGCATGCAAGATATAAAGGGCAGTGCTGAGGCTTGCTGGAGCAGTGCCAGATTTAAGGAAGACTGTCAAGAAAGACATCCCACCTGGAAAAGGATTGCGTGATGGCTCCTCAGCGCGATCTTCCAGGGAACCGTTGAAGCGCACATTCCTTGTGCACCAGTGTCAACGCAGACTTCACATGGAATCCCGGGGAAAGGGGCCCGCGATGTCCTTAGCCTTAAGGACTGCTAGGCTGGGCCAGGATACGCTGCCCAATGTTGATGCGAACTGTGTGAATCACGCAGGATAAACAGTGCTCAACGGCGCGCAGGTGATCGGGACTTGGACGTTTTTTCTGGAGGACTAGAACAAAACCCAGCACATGTTTATACCAGGGCCCCCCGCTCTACGGATGTTAGCGGTGACCACCGGTGCCGGGAATGGGGGATGTGTCTTAATTAGGATCCCAATCTATGCACGTTTTCTTTATGGCCATTCGCACTTAATGGTCGCCCAACCTGGTACGATTTATCTCTATATTTTGCCCCTTCCCTGAGCCACTTGGCTCCTGATCAGGCGGCCACGCTTGCTGTACGGAACGCGAACTGAAGTTTAGAGGTCATTTCGAGGGGATTGCCCCGTTTTAGGCCCTAATTTATCTCTAATTATGTCCCTGGCGATTGGCTTTACGGATACGGCGACGAGTCGTGACCCACTCCAGAGCTCGAGAGAGAGAGTTGCAATCGCAGTCTCTAGTGTGTTTTCTGTGTCTTCTGATATCGGCCTCCCTCGTCTGCCCCCCCTCGGCCCCGCCGCCCTGTGGCACCCCCCGGTGTCCCTCCCCGGTCTTCTGCCCCTTTGCCTTCCGGCCCTTCTATCCCACCCGTGGCTCTGCGCCGGTCCTCTCGGGCCCGCCGTGCCCCTTGCCAGCCCCTTCCTGGTTCCCTCTCCTTGCCCCCCCATTTACCTTTTGATGACGGGGGCTAGCTGTTACCAGTGATGTTCCCTGCTCTGCCATTCTGGCTCTGCGCGTATGCATGTTAGGGTCTCCTACGGGGTTCCCTCCAGTGCGTTCTCTCTCTCGGTCTCTCTCACTCTCTCTCTCTCTCTCTCTCGGCCACTTCCTCACGTCTGGCCTGATCCCTAGGTTCGAAAGAATTCTGCCCCCCTTATCGCGTATGACCTCGCGCCCGCCCGCGGGCGCTCGCACTTGTCAGATCTGCGCCAATTGAGTACCATGCAAACAGTCGATTGGAAAGCTGCCTCCAGAAACAGCAAGGCTTGCACAGCACGTCTGTCCTTGGGGTGCCAGCATATGCTTTCATGTACATGTTGACATGGCTATTAGCAATTCTGATTCAGCATCATGCCATGAGGCGTCATCTCAGTAGTAATCATGATGTCAACATGTACATCTGATGAGATGGGGCGAATCGGCAGTACCTGTTCTTTCTCCTTGAATTATGTAGTGTTTAATATATCTTCATCAGAATCATATGATGGCATGCATAATTGCATACAGATGCCCAGTCACACGGTGTCAGTTGCAACATTAATAGCAAGCTTTTGGCTTAATTTCAACCCCCCCAGGTGAAGCGTCAAGAGCTTGCCGGTGACAGTGTTGTCAGATGGATATTCCATCTTGGATCAAGCCTTTGACAATCAAAATATAGCTGTGATACTATTTACAAAAAAGGTCACAGCACTAAAAGTAGGAACGCATCTTAAGAGCATGATGGTTCAAATGTTCAGTTCATGATTTTGATCAGCTAATGGCACGGTTGTGACAATGGGCACCGAATGCGGCATTTGATACTGACACAGCTGCAAAACTTACTTTTCGCAAGTGTCCCCTGCAAGCACAGGATACTTTGAGGAAGACCAGGATACGTTGCTAGTGCTTCCGCCAGGACTCTGACCCTTTAGACCCCCCTCCTTTTTCTGAGAAAGTCCCAGCTCATCTGTAATCGGGTATGCCAAGACGGACAGCTCAAAACATGCCCCTACAGACCCAAGTCTTTGTCTCACGGTGCAGAAATGCATCATGTGCTCAGTTCATGCAGGTTGCACCATTCATCAAGGTCTCAACTCACCCCGGTGGCTGTCATCGTGACCAGATACCTCCAGCAACATACCGATGGTGATAGGGTTGCTGCGGGCAAGGTGTTGAAACACAATCTGCGAGCAATAAGAGCATGACAGCAGGGTCGTCAGCGTATCAATATATATTGGCATCTAGCCAAACGCTACGTATCATGATGCAGATTTACCTTGCTGCTTAAATCTGCCCTGCCACGTCGCTGATTGGCAGGACCTTCAAAATGCAGATCAGCACCTACAAGTTCTCCCTCCCTCAAGTTCAGTCCACCTTCCCTGATGGTGAATCGCAGGAGTCTTCTATGCCTGCAGCAGAGTCGGGAAGTTGCTGGAAAGAAAGCGTCTGAAGAGACATCTGGACAAAGCAACGAATAATAATACAGCAGCCGAAGAAGCTGCAAGCAAATTGGAATTGAAAGAGTCTGAGAATGCACCTCAACTGGTCTGGCTTGCTCAAGAACAGGGCCTGTGGCACTGTGCCGACGATCAGAGGTGGGTCATCGCCAGTCCCCAGGCACCCATTGTCCAAAAACTGCAGCACAACGTGCTGCCACTGTGGCACTACACCGGCAGCATCGGTGTCCAGGGAAAACCTGGAGCTGTGGACGTCCTTCCACAGCAGCGCAAGTGGTGAAGACCCCAAGTCATAGTGTGCCTCTTTGTTGAGAAAAAGGAGCCCATCTCGCAGCTGGAATGGCACCATGCCTGAGTAGGCGGCTTGCATGCCCTCTGCATGCACATCGTCATATCAGCAGTCAGAACCTTACTGATGATCGAGCGCGGCGCATTGCCAACAAGGTCTCCATAAAACTCCTTCTCACCTGGGTTGCAGGGAAACAGCGGCACAGGGACAAAAGAGAACCCGCCTTGACAGGATTCTCCACCAGCAATCTCTGCCAGCTTGCTTTGCGCCCAGAATGTGCGAAACTCGGCAGTGCAATCATATAAAAGGCATCCATTCCATGCCATCACGTCAAGGACAAAGTAGGTCTTCTCTGGCTCGGAAAATATGGTGTCCAAAATGGAGAAAGTGTCCGCATTTCCATGAGTGGCCTTAGATCCACCAGGAAGAGGTGACGGGAAAGAATGGAGAATGGATCCTGATCGTGTGCGGCTGATGGTGTTCTGCCGGGAAGCAATAACAAGGCAGCGCTGGCCTTCCGGTCTTGGCATTGCCAGCCTGCATCCCCAACATGCAATAAGTGCTTTCAATAAAGTTTAGGGACACATTGGACATGTTCGGAAGAGATGTAACACCATGCTTTGGGCAAATGCCACACCATTGGCTAGCCAGGTCGCCCGGTACATCTGTGAGCCATTCATGCTGCATGAGCTGGTTTGCAAAGAAGGTGCGGAGCCCAGATACGTGCGTGCCCACTACTACTTCCTCGCCTCGAGCCTGTGCTGAGGTGCTGGTGGCAAGGCTGTCGTCTTCTGCCTGGCCATGTGTCAATGGCTGCTTGCGTGAGTACACATCCTTCATGTGAACCTTTGGTTCTGATCAAGAAAATTGCATCAATAAGATGAGATTGCTCACCTGCGGGGTGGCAGAAGAAGCTGCATTGCTGTGTTCACTGAGTGCAAGCTGGCGCACATGTGATGTTAGATCCCTCCGAGCCGCACGCTGCCTGTTTAAAGCTTCCAATCTGCGTCTCTCCTGGAACTGAGTGGCCCTTGATTGTCTTTCATGAAGCTTCATATCAATGAAGCGGACCCTTGTGGTCGGACCATTGGTTTCCAATGTCTACAACATCAATCGTTGCACACTTCCAGCCCTGATTCCAGTCCCTGCGCCACTATAGGACTTGGGAGATCTCACAATCATAGCAAATATGTCTAGGAATTGTGAGGGTGGGAAATCAGGTTGCCGTTGGCACCTTCTCTCAGGTTCCGATGACTCATCAGTTGTCAGCAACACAACAATGCACGAGTTTCATCATCATGAATCGCAATTAATACAGAACGGGTGTACTTATTCTTACAAAAGTATAATGTATGCGGTAAAGATCGAAGTTAACAGCGGCAAGACGGGTGAGGGCAGCTCAGCCAGCAGCAGTGGAGTCCCATCTGCTGATGCTGGCCCTTGCTCAAACGCGGACGTTGACGAAATTCAAGTATCTGTGGGAAATCCACGCGTGGAGCACGTCACTGGCATAGTGCACCTTTACCGGCAGACGCACGGACGCGATGAGGCTGGCACCTTCTCACCTAAGCTTCCGGTACAAGCACGACCTCCTTCACCATTCCGATGCACAGTTGATCACTCGTTCTGTCCTGAACCCTTTCATACCCTCTCACATCGCTCCCTACCCGGGCACGCCTGTCATTTGGACAGCTTCTGAGGCGATCACAGGCAGTGCTGAATCTGGGGTAGGTGGGTAGGTAGGGAAATGCTGCCATTCTACGTGCCAAGCGCAGAGTCTAATTCTTGATCTGGTGCAGGTGGGGCGTGGCGACCGGCTGTGCGCGCTGGCCCTCCCTTCAGACATGGGAGTCGCAGAATTCTGCTCTTATGTGGGCGCCTACTTGCCACAGATCAAAGATATGCGTCTGGTCAGACGAGAGGGTGGCAGAGCAGCATGTATGGTCCTCTTGCGTTTCATCAGCGTAGCCACCACTGATGAGTTCTACCTGAATTTCAACAACAAGCCGGTATGAGGATTGGAGCAGGCACAATGTCACAAATGTAAACTGCGCTTGGATGAGGTTTCCTCTGCTAATCGGGCTTGCAAGTGGTGCGCAGTTCTCCTCCCTGGAGCCGGAGCTGATGTGTAGACTGGTCTTTGTCAAAGACCTGGAATTCATCAGCAGCACTGATGGCACGTCGGTACCCACGCCACCTGCAGGACAGACTGAGCTGCCCACATGTCCTGTCTGTCTCGAGAGGCTGGATGAGCACATCAGCGGCATTGTCACAACGGTGTACACCTCACACATGTCTGGCGCCCCTGCAACAATTGTTGGCATACATGCTGGTGTGATGGGCTTCTGAACAAAGAGTGTGATACCAGAGCCGAGCTCCATATTGCATGCGCAGGTCTGCAATCACCGCTTCCACAATGAGTGCCTGCAGCGCTGGGGGGACACAAGCTGCCCTGTGTGCCGATATTGCTCTGGAGCAAGCTCTGCAGACTCTCACTGCCTGACTTGCGGCACCTCCAGGGTGAGGGTCTTCCGACAGCGAGTCCTGCCCAATATCTCGTGGAAGCTTTGCATGCTTATGAAGAACATTTTGCGTTCTTGAGGCCACTACAGACCTGTGTGAACAGTGGCCTCTGTGTGAAGGACCTGTGGATGTGCCTCATTTGCGGGCATATGGGCTGTGGCCGCTACCGTGAAGGACATGCCGCGAAGCACAGCGAGGAGACGGGTCATTCTTATGCGCTGGAGCTGGAAGCACAGCGCGTGTGGGACTATGCTAGTGACAACTACGTACACCGCTTGGTCCAGTCAAAAAAGAATGGCAAGCTGGTGGAACTGCCCAGCCCAGACCCAGTCTCTTCACGGCGCGATGGAGCCAGCCTGTGAGTACTGGCATGCTTGTGCTGTCCCAAAGTGATGTCAACTGTGGAATGTCCGAGGCATGTCGCATGATAAGATGTAGCACCAATCTTTGATCTGCAGGGGAGAGCAGATAGATCCGCAGACCGAGGAGGCTCTTGTGGCAAGCAAAGTGGACTACCTGAGCGAGGAATACAACCAGCTGCTTGTCAGCCAATTAAATCAGCAGCGCGCATATTTCGAGAATCGGCTCCAGCAGCAAGCAGAGAAATTGGAGGAAGTGAAGCGTCAGGCTCAGGACCTGTCCAAGAAGCGTGAATCTGCCAGCGAGGATGCCAGGACTTCTGACCGGGCCCGGCGTGCAGTTGAGCAAAAGATGGTGAGATGATTGCCCCCATCTTCTTCTGCAAACCTCAAGAAAGACGTTTGGCAATCTTGCAACTGTCGAGTTCAGGAACGTGATTTATTTCTTGCTTCTTCTGCAGCATGCCCTTATCGAGAAAAGTAAGCAATTGGAAAAGGATGCTACCTTCTACAAGGAAGTCAACGGTCAACTGGAGCTCAATCAGGCAGAGTTGGAGACTGCTCGGAAGCAAATTCAAGCATATTGTCAGGCTGAGTGTGCGAAGAAAGATGCACTCATCGAAGACCTGCAGGAACAGGCACGTTCTTGAGAATATGGCACCCATCAACACAGATTGAAGTGAATTTCTCAACACGCTGTGCAACGCTTGACATGATTGCATTGGTTCTTGGGGCTACTGAAAGGAAGATGCTCATTGCCTGCTGTAGGTTCGCGACCTGATGATCTACATTGAAGCAGGGAAGTCGATTGCGGAAGCCGGAGGAGAGCTCAAAGATGCCAGCCTCCTCCCTGTACCTCTTCAACAGAAGGCATCTGTTCCACAGAAGCACAAGACAAGCAGGCGCCGTTAGTGTCCTGCATTCACTCACCCTAGGCCCTGTATCAGGCCTGTATCATGCTGGCACCTTTCAAAGTTTGTCTTCGCACCCCTGTCATGTAATGATACAACGCTCCACATCTCGAGGTCAAGCCTTTGAGTTCAGTGGACAAGGAGGTTGTCTTGGCCGTTGACCTGCAAAGGAGGCAAATGACATTTCCTGGTGCTTTGGATTGCTTAGCTTATGGGGACTCTTTCCGGAAGGACTCTTATGACTTGCCTATCGATATCCGCAACTTGCCCTAATGTTTGCGCTCCTCCATTGTGTCGCAGTATCCTGCATTAAAGCTCTGCAAGGCCTTACCATTCAGCGAGGTAATCACCAGCTGTCCCAATGGACCTATACTGGCAGGCGTCCGTGTACTAGCCGGGGTTTTGAAACGAAGCATAATACAACAGTAGGGGTGAAAGTGTGGCTGGAGTTATGTCTCCAGTCACAAGTTTTTATTTATTTTAAGGATGAACCTCGCTTACACACGCATGCTGGTCGCACGCTTTCCAGAACACATGCATAATAAGGATATCTAGGAAACCTGTCTGATGGGTGGTTCAATGTCCCTTAATGCAAAAGGCATACCGATACCGATCAAATCCACCAGTGACAACATAGGATTCCGGGCAGGGCACAGCACAAGGTGCGCTCCGGCCGTTGGGTCGAGCAGTGGTCGAGCAGTGACATGGGCATAGAGCCGGACGGCCAGAGACGGCCCACCAACTAAAAGACTACCACAACCTAACATGCTCACCTAAGCAGACATACAAACCCTAACTGGCAAACAGCAACAGCCCTACAATAGGATAGCAAACCCGACTCCCCGGCACAACACATCCCAAACATATGGCAAACTGTGCATCAGACGCCAAGGTGCATGCACCCCTCCTGACCAGGACCCAAGCACCACAGGGTAATCCCATCCCCTGCGGCACACTCCAGCCCGCCGGCAACGCAACACCCCATGGGTGGCGTTGAAGGACCCGCGGGGCAAGCCAAAGGCCTGCATATGGAGGCAGGATCCATAGCCAGTGGCAAGCAGGCAATATGCAAACCAAGGCAGGCAGGCAAGCCCAAACAGCATAGCATGACAAGTCATCACAAGGCGCCACATGCACACAGCAGAGAATATCCATCCAATGCACAATGCACTGAAAGTGTCAAGCTTCGGCCTGTGCTCAGAGAGCGCTGCACACTTTAAGCTCTGCTGGAGCGCAAACTGCCTAAGACAACACGACGGCTGTCTGCAACAGCGTCCCTCTACCTGAAGCTATTTTAGCAGAGGCCAAAATACGAATTCAAACGGGACATAATCTGAACCGTGATTCTACAGCCTGCAGCTGAGAACCCTGAGTTCGCAAAGCACTCCCGCAGTAGGATAGTGCGATACCTAAAGAGAAGAGCAATCATGAAGGCAAACCGCTGACAGGCAAGACCTAGCAATGAATATGTCCCAAGCACCAGGGGGTGACCTTATCCTTCAAGGCGCAGTCCAGCCCTCCGGCAACGCAACACCCCTCGGGTGACGTTGGAGGACCCACGGGGCAAGCCTACGGCATTGCATCTGGAGGCAGGGGGCACAGCAAAGCAGGCAAGCAACAATCACAGGAATTTTATCATGTGCATTGCAGGCAACCAATAACCGGACAATCATGGAAGGCAAAGCTGTACATGGAGCCTTGGCTGCCGGTCGAGAAGACAAGGATCATGTTCGGACCCGACACCACTAAAAAGGGGCGGGAAGGGCGGCCCACAGTACCACAGCTAGGCCTCAAACTGCTGGAACTGTGGAACATGATGATGCATCAGCACGCCGATCCGGCTGACTGGCTATGAAGGTAACACACGATAAGAACTCGCGAGCAGCACACCCACCGACTGCACAGCTGGGGATAGGAGGCATGAGCATTCAGAATCCTAGACACCCGCTCAAGGTGGTGCACATGAGACAACTGCCGAGGAGGCAATCTAAATTTCCTAAGGCAAAGGGCCACGGATGACGATGATGCAACGGCCATGGTCGAAGAAAAGGCTGAAAAGTATTGTGGAACAATCGGAAAGGCCTGGTGAGGCTCAAGGTGAACCGTGCGAAAGTGGAACAACAAGATCGGACATCAACTGAGCCCTGGGCATGGTGATATGGGCTTCTGCGTACTGGCGACGGCGCTCCAGCGCTCCGATCTTGATCTCCACTGGTAGCGGGGCCCAAGACTGAGCCGCCCGGCCGAGGAATACCCATGGTGTGAGCAGCCCGAGCACGGTTGGTGGGGGACGAGGCCGGGTGGATGGTGCACCCCAGGGACCGTGCAGAGCTGAGCTGGGGGTCCCTCGACCAGTGGTACCGCGTGCTTGAGGCCCCATTCCTCGCTGGCAAATGGTGAAGGCGGAAGGAGCTCCGTCGCGGCAATCTGTGACCCCAGGGCTCTAAGGAAACATACAAGGAGACAAGCCGGGCTGACCCGGGGTGGAACTGCAGGAGACCTTCGGTTCTGGCCCGAGCTGGGGCAGCCAGTGGACTCGGGCGTCTTCCAGGGCAGCCCGCTGTCGCCGCTCCTCTCGTGCTCGCGGCGCAGCCGATGGCAGCACATGCCAGGCTCCTCGCGCAGCAGCAGGTCTTCCAACCCATCAGGCTTCCTTCCGGACAGCCAGCACCAGTCATGCACCAGCATGCCGATGACACGACAGTGCACGCGAGGAGCCCCAGCGACATCCAGATAGTTCTGGATTCCAGCGTGCGCAGCCACGGGGGCAGACAGGTTGCAGCGCAGCAAGAGTCAGGCGCTGGGCCGGGGCAGCCTCAGCCACTTGATCGGACCAGATCCGGTCACAGGGGTCACCTTCGCGGCCCCAGGCAGCAGCGTCAAGCACCTGGGTATTCCTCTGTCCAACCAGCCAGCAGCGGCGGCCACAGCCCTCCACACAGCCATCGTCACGAAGGTGGAGGCCCGCATCGCGCGCTGGTCCGGGTTCCCCCTCAGCACGCTGGGCCGGGCGTACGTCGCCAAGCAGGTGCTGGCGTCCATGGTCACCTACCATGCCACCTTCGTGCCAGTGCCGCAGGAGCTGCTGGAGCGGCTTTGCAGAGCCATCCACACCTTCGTCGCGGCGAACAGGCCAGTGACAGGCAGCGCAGAAGTCTTCCCGGGCAAGGCGACCTGCTTCCGCGCGGGAAAGGACGGGACCTTCTGCCTCTTCAACCTTCTGGAGCGCGACAGGTGGGACATCATCCTCCTTCAGGAGACCCACCACAGCTCTACAGAGGAGGGGACAGCATGGGCGCAGGAGGGGCCTGCCGGGCTTCGCTGCAATTGGAGCGGGCCCGCATTTTGGTGCCACTTCACCTCCCAGTCACGCGGCGTAGCGGTCTTACTAAGACCCACAGCCTCCACAGCAGCCATCACGGTGCGTCACTGCAGCACCACCGGACGCACCCTACTAGTGGACTTCACTTATTGTGGCCAGCCCTACACGGTAGCTTCCGTGTACGCGCCTGCGGCCGCAGCGGAGCGACAGCAGTATTACACACAGGAGCTGCTGCCCAGCCTTCCAGCAGCACGTTGCCTTCTGGTGGGAGGGGACTTCAACTGCATTGCAGGCCAGCAGGACATGGCCGCCGGGCAGCCCGGTCAGCGGACGCATGGATATTGGACCGGCCTGCGGCTCGTGGAGACTGAGCATCAGCTCTAAGATGTCTGGCGTGACCTCAACCCCAGCAGTCGTGCCTTCACCCACGTTGCCACCACAGGTCAGTCAGCTGCCCGGCTCGACCGCTGGCTGGTCTCGGAGACGCTGCGGGCGCGGGTCAGCCGGGAGCCGCGAGCGATCGGGCAGGTTCTTGGTTATCCAGGAGACCACCTGGGGGTCAGCCTGAGCCTTACAGCTCCAGCCAGCACACTGTATGGCTCTGCAGCCTGGAGGCTGCCCCTTCATCTTCTGGACGATCAGCCGTTCTGCGATCGCGTTACGGCAGCGATTCCGGAGTATCTTGCCGCACACCCGCTCGGAGAGGGCGTCACGCAGGGCAGCAGGTGGGTGGAGTTGAAGAGGCAGGTCAAAGATATGGCCATGCAGCGTTCCTGGGCTCTCGCAGCGGAGCGCCGGGCCTCTCAGCGGGCTCTGGAGTCTGACAGCCGCGCAGCACTCGCGGCGTTCACCCGGCGGCCCGCACCAGACACCCTTCTGGCATGGCAGGATGCCCACCAGCTTCTGCAGGGCCTCAATGTGGAGGCAGCTAAGGGGGCAGCACTCCAGGCTGGGATCGTATGGCAGTTCTACGGTGAGCAGTCCACCTTCTGGTTTCACCACCTGGCCCCGGAGCGGCAGGGCCGCACAGAGTTGATGGCCCTCAGGACAGGTCCAGCCCCTGACAGCCCACGGGTTGTCCTGGATCACCCAGCCGGCAGGGATCGGGGCGGCGCGGTGCTGCGGGAGTACTACAGTGGCGACGAAGCGGCAGGCCTCTTCGCGGCGCAGCCGGTGTCGCTGGCAGCCCAGGATGAGCTGCTGCGGGCAGTGGACAAGCGTTTGTCCCCTCAGGCAGCTGCAGCGGCAGAAGGAGAGCGCGGTGATGGCAGCGTGTCGGTCGCAGAGCTGGAGACTGCCCTCCGGAGCCTGCCGCGCGGCAAGGCACCGGGCTTGGATGGCCTGCCATATGAGTTCTACCTGCGCTTCTGGCCTGTGGTAGGGCTGGAGCTGGCAGGGATGCTGCAGGAAGCTTTCGGCGGCGGCGGGGAAGCGGCGCTGCCGCCACCGCTGACGCAGGGGCGTATCACTCTCTTGTACAAGGGGAAGGGGGCAGACAGGGAGTCTCCAGCCAGCTACAGGCCCATCACGTTGCTCAACACCGACTACAAGCTCGCGGCGCGGGCGATCGCCAGCCGGATCGGGCCGCTGCTGAATCAGGTGGTGGATGCCACACAGACAGGCTTCCTGCCTAAGCGCTGGGCGGGGGACAACGTGCTGGCACACCTGGAGGAGATCAGCTACCTGGAGGCCACACACCAGCCAGGCGTGCAGGTCTTCCTGGACTTCGAGAAGGCCTTCGATCGCCTTGACAGGGCCTGGATTGAGCGGTGCATGGCTGCGGTGGGCTTCGGGCCCGGTGTGCAGCGGTGGGTGCACATTCTGCACTCCGGCACGACCGCGCGAGTGGCCTTCAACGGCTGGCACACCGATGCCTTCCCGGTGGCCTCCGGCGTCTTCCAGGGAAGCCCCCTCTCGCCGCTGCTGTTTGTGCTTGCCGCGCAGCCGATGGCCGCGCATGCCAGGATGCTTGCAGGCCAGCTAGCTTTCCAGCCCATCAGACTGCCTTCAGGGGAGCCAGCACCAGTCATGCACCAGCATGCGGACGATACCAGCGTGCACGCGCGGACTCCCCGGGATGCTCAGATCGTGCTGGGGGCCAGCGTGGGCCTCCACTGCGCAGCCACAGGAGCCAGGCTGCAGCGCAGCAAGAGCCAGGCCCTAGGGCTTGGCAGCCTCAGCCATCTCGCCGGGCCCGATCCAGTCACGGGGGTCACCTTCGCGGCTTCGAGCGACGGCGTCAAGCACCTGGGCATTCCCTTGTCCACCCAGCCAGCTGCAGCTGCCACAGCCCTATACACAGCCATCATTGAGAAGGTGGAGGCCCGCATCGCCCGCTGGTCCGGCTTCAGACTCAGCCTGCTGGGCCGAGCGTACGTCGCAAAACAGGTGCTGGCCTCCATGGTCACCTACCATGCCACCTTCATACCGGTGCCACAAGACTTGCTACAGAGGCTCTGCAGAGCCATCCACACTTTCGTCGCGGCGAACCGGCCGGTGACCCCTGGCGCAGCGGCGGCGCTGTTCCCAAGCAAGGACGTCTGCTTCCGCGCGGCCGCACACGGCGGCATCGCGCTGGTGGACATCAAGGCCCAGATCCTGGCTCTCCAGGCCAAGGTGGTGGGCAGGCTGTTGGAGCCGGAACAGCTGGCCTGGAAGGCCTACTTCGACCACTGGCTGTACAGGAGCACAGCCTGGCTGGCAGCGCAGGACCCGGCACGGTGTCAGCGCGGCGGCAGCACATCTGGCAGCTGGGAAGATTCCTGCTCTTCTCCACCTTCGCAGCGAAGCATGTGGAGGCTCCGCAGCGCGTACGGCAGTACCTGCATGCCTACCAGCAGCTGCGGCCCCATCACCTGCGGAAGCCGGAAGCGATCGGCTACGACGCAGTCATGGGTGAGCCACTGTTCTTCAACAGGCAGCTCACGGATGCAGTCAGGCAGCCCTTTGCCTGGGAGGACTGGGCCAGGCTTGGCCTGGTCAGGATCAGCCACCTGCGCGATGTCGTGCGCGGCCCGGAGCATCCGGTTCGGATGGTGCGAGAGCGCGTGCCCATCCTTCTGGCTGCCTTGCCAGCAGCCTGGAGAGCGCTAATCCAGGTGCAGCCACCGGCCGCTATGTGGTGCGCATCTCCGGACCCGTCGGATCGCCGCGTCTGGTCTCGCACAGCCGAAGGTAGCACCTACTTCCTCAGCCACACAGTAAGCAGCACAGGAGCCCTTGTGCCAATGGACGGAGGCGTTGCAGCCATGCACGCCTTCCTTCCTCCGGCCGCGCAGCCTGCATTGGTTCAGCACTGGGACATCACCAGGCCCTGGCATCCACGCAGCGGCACACGTCAGCAGCGCCAGCACGCGGAGCAGCTGCACCCAGAGCAGCACCTGCAGGTGGAGCAGCAGACAGGGGAGCAGTTGGAGTGGGAGCAGCAGCTGCCGGAGCCACCGCCACCACCGCCGCCCACACTATACTTCTTTGGCCTCTGGGGATCCCAGGTACAGGACCCTCAGGCTTGGGGGCTCGGCACGCGGCCGGCACATGAGTTTGTGGTGAGGGAGGCCACCGCGCGGCGACAGGTGCTTCACAGGATCAGCAAGGGGGAGGCCAGCCCGGCGGGCCCGCTGCGACCAGCCATCTGGGCTGATACCACAGATGATCAGCGCAGCGGCCTTCGGGCGCTCGAGGCGCGATGGGAGGCCAGGGCTGCAGCTGCTGGTACTGCGTCGCAGGTCTTAGGCAAGAGGCCTCGAGGGCAGCCTGATCCCTCCTCCTGGGCGATCTGGATGGCTGCGCCGCAGCCACGTCCGGTTCCGCTGCGGGACCGCGGCGGGCCTGCACGCGCGCCAGCGGGCCCTTCACCAGTGCCACAGGGAGCAGATGTCACTGTTGATCCTGCTGCTGCTGTCACAGCAGACCCATCAGCACCTTGGGCTCATGTGTGGCAAGTGGTGCACGCTTCCCATCTGGACCGGCGGCAGCGCGTGACAGCGTGGAGGCTGCTGCATGGCCAGCTCTTCGTCGGCGGCTTCTCGCGTCACGTCCACCGTGCCGATCCCGCCGGTCACGTTTGCCCGCATCCGAGCTGTGCAGGTCAGCTGGCCACACTCACCCATGTCTTCATCATCTGCCCTCTCGCCGCCGGGGTGTGGGACTGGTTCGCAGCGACATGGGCCGCGGTGACCGGAGACGACGCGCCACCGCGCAGCGCCGACCTTCTCCTCGCCGATGACACCAGGATCTGGGGACCGCCGCGGCAGCTCAGGCAGCTCTGGGATCGCCTGCGGCTCGCTACGATCTGTCAGCTGTGGGCAGCATATCAGCGCGGCCGCCACCAGCCAGATGCGGCGGCGATCACCCCCGGAGCGGTTGCGGCTCGCATCCTGTCTTCCTGCAAGAAGGCCCTGCTTGCCGATTGGCGGCTCGCGACCGTCAACGTCCGGCAGACAGCAGGTGTGCTCAGCGACTGGCTTCGCGGACGCGACCCGATGATCACCAGGGAGCAGTTCGCGGCGCGATGGTGCCACCGCGCGGTCCTCTGCGCGCTTGAGGAGCTGCCGGGCGCGCAACCTGTCATCCACTGGAGTGCCCAGCATCCCGTGCCGCTTCCAGCGTGACGATTCCGATCCACCATTCACTGTACCCAGCCGGCCACGGCTCTAACTTGGCTATCTGTATGACCATGCTCTCATTTGGCCTTCTGCCATGACACCCGCTCGTGTCGATTCTTGTGTTGAACTCACACCCTCTCTTAGGGGGGCCTTTGCGATAGGTGCTCTGGGCACCTGGGCGCTAAGAGCCTTCGTCATACCATAGTCAGGCACGGATGACTCACCTTTCACCAGTCCCGATTCCCACCCCGGCAAAGCCCGGCCTGTCGTTCCTTGTCTGAGACCCCTTTTTGCCTTAGAGCCCTGGGACCACAGATTGCCTACCAGACGCTTTGCGCCTCTCCTACCTCTAACCTTTGCCAGCGCGGAATGGGGCTCCGAGTCACGTGCTTCCACTGGTCGAGGGACCTGTCGAGCTCGGCCCAACACGGCCCCGGGGGTGCCTCCTTCACCCCTGGGGCACTGGCCTCGCCACCCAGTGCCGGTGACCTCGCCCACCACCGGACGTGTTTGCGCGGCTCACCCCTTGGGTATCCCTCGGCCAGACGGATCCATCGTGCGCCCCGCTACCTGTGGAGTACCGTGCCGGAGAGCCGGAGCGTTGGCGCGAGCTTACAGAAGACCACCCTGCCCAGGGCTTTAGGCTATCAATAGTTTTCCAATGATCCTCCGATGTTTCTGTCTCACCAGCAGCCCCAACAATCCCCTTGGCCTGTCATCCGTGGCCTTTTGCCTTAGTGTCTGTCCTCCTCACCATTCACAGTAGTTCATTGAAGGCTATCTGAAGGGTTTAGGGTTTCCAACCCCAGTATCCACCTTTGAACCTGAGCGGGTGTCTAGGACCTTGGACATGATGCCTCCTGCCTATCCCCGCCTCCGATGTGGTTGGGTGTGTGTATATGGTCGAGTTCTCGCCAGCCTACCTGTTTTTCGCCTCATTTCCGGCTTCAAATCTCCCATATGCCACCGTTTGCTTGTGCCCCACCTTGCTGGCAGATTGAGGCATAGTTTAGGGTCCCCTTGCTAGCCCCGAGCGGCCCCTAGTGGTAATGGGTCCGAACGCGATCCTGTTCTATCCCTGTCGGCCGACCGTATTAACGTGCCTTTCATGTCTGTTCCACCACTGGTTGCCCGCACATCCATAATTGCCTGCCAGTGATTGATGATTGCCTGCTTTGCTGTGACCCCTGCCTCCAGCTGCAAGAGCCCTAGACCTGCCCCGTGGGTCCTCCAACGTCACCTCAGCGGTGTTGCGTTGCCAGCGGGCTGGAGTGCGCCTCTGGGGATGAGGTTACCCTCTGGTGCTTGGGACATGTCCATCGCTAGGAGCCTTTCTGTTGCCTTTCTGTGGTATGCCTTCATGCTTGCGCTTCTCTTAGGTATCGCATTATCCTCCTGCGGGAGTGCTCTGCGTGCCCCAACTCTGACAGGTTACCCCAAATATCCTATTGCATGCGTGCTGGGAAGCGTGCGATTGGCACCCATGTAATAGCGGGGGCTCCCCCTTTAAAAAAAAAAAAAAAAAAAGGACGGCGGCATTGCGCTGGTGGACCTTAGCGCCCAGGTCTTGGCACTCTAGGCCAAGGTGCTTGGCAGGCTGCTGGAGCCAGAGCAGCTGGCCTGGAAGGCCTTCTTCGACTTCTGGCTGCACAGGGGCGCCGCTTAGCTGGCACCCCAGGCGCCCGCCTCGCTCTCAGCGCGCCACCAGCATATCTGGCAGCTTCGCAGATTCCTACTCTTCTTCAGTTTCCCAGCAGAGCGGCTGCAGGCCCCGGCGCGCGTGCGGCAGTACGTGCACGCTTATCAGAATCTGCAGCCTCATCGCCGCATCCAGCCAGACGAGCTCAGCCACGCGGGCAACCTCTTGCCTGGGAGGACTGGGCCAGGCTAGGCCTCGTAAGGATGAGCCACTTTTGCGACCTGTTGAGCGGCCCGGAGCACCAGCGCAGCGCCATCCGCGATCGCCTGCCGACTCTTCTCGCCGCTCTGCCAGCGTCATGGAGACAGCTCATCCAGTCCCAGCCAGCAACGGCCCTGTGGCAGCGTTTCACTCGCAGAGCTGGAGGCCGCTGCCAAGAGCCTGCCGCGCGGCAAAGCGCCTGGGCTGGACGGCATCCCTACGAGTTCTACCTTCGGTTCTGGCCCGAGCTGGGGCAGGAGCTCACAGACATGCTCCAGGAGGCCTTCAGCAGCGGCGCCAGTCGAGCATTGCTGCCATCGCTGCTACAGGGCCGCATCACTCTTCTGTACAAGGGGAAGGGAGCGGACAGGGAGTCTCCGGCCAGCTACAGGCCCATCACGCTGCTGAACACCGACTACAAGCTGGCAGCCTCAGCCATCTCGCCGGGCCTGATCCAGTCACAGGAGTCACCTTCGCGGCTTCGGGCGACGGCGTCAAGCACCTGGGCATTCCCTTGTCCACTCAGGCAGCTGCAGCTGCCACAGCCCTATACACAGCCATCATTGAGAAGGTGGAGGCCCGCATCGCCCGCTGGTCCGGCTTCAGACTCAGCCTGCTGGGCCGAGCGTACGTCGCAAAACAGGTGCTGGCCTCCATGGTCACCTACCATGCCACCTTCATACCGGTGCCACAGGACTTGCTACAGAGGCTCTGCAGAGCCATCCACACTTTTGTCGCGGCGAACCGGCCGGTGACCCCTGGCGCAGCGGCGGCGCTGTTCCCAGGCAAGGAGGTCTGCTTCCGCGCGCCCGCACACGGCGGCATCGCGCTGGTGGACATCAGGGCCCAGATCCTGGCTCTCCAGGCCAAGGTGGTGGGCAGGCTGTTGGAGCCGGAGCAGCTGGCCTGGAAGGCCTACTTCGACCACTGGCTGTACAGGAGCACAGCCTGGCTGGCAGCGCAGGAACCCGGCACGGTGTCAGCACGGCGGCAGCACATCTGGCAGCTGGGAAGATTCCTGCTCTTCTCCACCTTTGCAGCGAAGCATGTGGAGGCCCCGCAGCGCGTACGGCAGTACCTGCATGCCTACCAGCAGCTGCGGCCCCATCACCTGCAGAAGCCGGAAGCGATCGGCTACGACGCAGTCATGGGTGAGCCACTGTTCTTCAACAGGCAGCTCACGGATGCAGTCAGGCAGCCCTTTGCCTGGGAGGACTGGGCCAGGCTTGGCCTGGTCAGGATCAGCCACCTGCGCGATGTCGTGCGCGGCCCCGAGCATCCGGATCGGGTGGTGCGAGAGCGCGTGCCCATCCTCCTGGCTGCCTTGCCAGCAGCCTGGAGAGCGCTCATTCAGGTGCAGCCACCGGCCGCTATGTGGTGCGCATTGCCGGACCCGTCGGATCACCGAGTCTGGTCTCGCACAGCCGAAGGTAGCACCTACCTTCTCAGCCACACAGTAAGCAGCACAGGAGCCCTTGTGCCAGTGGAAGGAGGCGTTGCAGCCATGCACGCATTCCTTCCTCCGGCCGCGCAGCCTGCATTGGTTCAGCACTGGGACATCACCAGGCCCTGGCATCCACGCAGCGGCACACGTCAGCAGCGCCAGCACGCGGAGCAGCTGCACCCAGAGCAGCACCTGCAGGTGGAGCAGCAGACAGGGGAGCAGCAGCCAAGGGAGCAGCTGGAGTGGGAGCAGCAGCTGCCAGAGCCACCGCCACCACCGCCGCCCACACTATACTTCTTTGGCCTCTGGGGATCCCAGGTACAGGACCCTCAGGCTTGGGGGCTCGGCACGCGGCCGGCACATGAGTTTGTAGTGAGGGAGGCCACCGCGCGGCGACAGGTGCTTCACAGGATCAGCAAGGGGGAGGCCAGCCCGGCGGGCCCGCTGCGACCAGCCATCTGGGCTGATACCACAGATGATCAGCGCAGCGGCCTTCGGGCGCTCGAGGCGCGATGGGAGGCCAGGGCTGCAGCTGCTGGTACCGCGTCGCAGGTCTTAGGCAAGAGGCCTCGAGGGCAGCCTGATCCCTCCTCCTGGGCGATCTGGATGGCTGCGCCGCAGCCACGTCCGGTTCCGCTGCGGGACCGCGGCGGGCCTGCGGGCGCGCCAGCGGGCCCTTCACCAGTGCCACAGGGAGCAGATGTCACTGTTGATCCTGCTGCTGCTGTCACAGCAGACCCATCAGCACCTTGGGCTCATGTGTGGCAAGTGGTGCACGCTTCCCATCTGGACCGGCGGCAGCGCGTGACAGCGTGGAGGCTGCTGCATGGCCAGCTCTTCGTCGGCGGCTTCTCGCGTCACGTCCACCGCGCCGATCCCGCCGGTCACGTTTGCCCGCATCCGAGCTGTGCAGGTCAGCTGGCCACACTCACCCATGTCTTCATCATCTGCCCTCTCGCCGCCGGGGTGTGGGACTGGTTCGCAGCGACATGGGCCGCGGTGACCGGAGACGACGCGCCACCGCGCAGCGCCGACCTTCTTCTCGCCGATGACACCAGGATCTGGGGACCGCCGCAGCAGCTCAGGCAGCTCTGGGATCGCCTGCGGCTCGCTACGATCTGTCAGCTGTGGGCAGCATATCAGCGCGGCCGCCACCAGCCAGATACGGCGGCGATCACCCCCGGAGCGGTTGCGGCTCGCATCCTGTCTTCCTGCAAGAAGGCCCTGCTTGCCGATTGGCGGCTCGCGACCGTCAACGTCCGGCAGACAGCAGGTGTGCTCAGCGACTGGCTTCGCGGACGCGACCCGATGATCACCAGGGAGCAGTTCGCGGCGCGATGGTGCCACCGCGCGGTCCTCTGCGCGCTGGAGGAGCTGCCGGGCGCGCAACCTGTCATCCACTGGAGTGCCCAGCATCCCGTGCCGCTTCCAGCGTGACGCTTCCGATCCACCATTCACTGTACCCAGCCGGCCACGGCTATAACTTGGCTATCTGTATGACCATGCTCTCATTTGGCCTTCTGCCATGACACCCGCTCGTGTCGATTCTTGTGTTGAACTCACACCCTCTCTTAGGGGGGCCTTTGCGATAGGTGCTCTGGGCACCTGGGCGCTAAGAGCCTTCGTCATACCATAGTCAGGCACGGATGACTCACCTTTCACCAGTCCCGATCCCACCCCGGCAAAGCCCGGCCTGTCGTTCCTTGTCTGAGACCCCTTTTTGCCTTAGAGCCCTGGGACCACAGATTGCCTACCAGACGCTTTGCGCCTCTCCTACTTCTAACCTTTGCCAGCGCGGAATGGGGCTCCGAGTCACGTGCTTCCACTGGTCGAGGGACCTGTCGAGCTCGGCCCAACACGGCCCCGGGGGTGCCTCCTTCACCCCTGGGGCACTGGCCTCGCCATCCAGTGCCGGTGGCCTCGCCCACCACCGGACGTGTTTGCGCGGCTCACCCCTTGGGTATCCCTCGGCCAGACGGATCCATCGTGCGCCCCGCTACCTGTGGAGTACCGTGCCGGAGAGCTGGAGCGTTGGCGCGAGCTTACAGAAGACCACCCTGCCCAGGGCTTTAGGCTATCAATAGTTTTCCAGTGATCCTCCGATGTTTCTGTCTCACCAGCAGCCCCAACAATCCCCGTGGCTAACCCGAACTGCGCCAGCATGCCCGCCCTACCTTCCAACCTTCATGTCATCCGTGGCCTTTTGCCTTAGTGTCTGTCCTCCTCACCATTCACAGTAGTTCATTGAAGGCTATCTCAAGGGTTTAGGGTTTCCAACCCCAGTATCCACCCTTGAACCTGAGCGGGTGTCTAGGACCTTGGACATGATGCCTCCTGCCTATCCCCGCCTCCGATGTGGTGGGTGTGTGTATCTGGTCGAGTTCTCGCCAGCCTACCTGTTTTTCGCCTCATTTGCGGCTTCGTATCTCCCATATGCCACCGTTTGCTTGTGCCCCACCTTGCTGGCAGATTGAGGCATAGTTCAGGGTCACATTGCCAGCCCCGAGCGGCCCCTAGTGGTAATGGGTCCGAACGCGATCCTGTTCTATCCCTGTCGGCCAACCATATAAACGTGCCTTTCATGTCTGTTCCACCACTGGTTGCCCGCACATCCATAACTGCCTACCAGTGATTGATGATTGCCTGCTTTGCTGTGACCCCTGCCTCCAGCTGCAAGCCCTAGGCTTGCCCCGTGGGTCCTCCAACGTCACCTCAGCGGTGTTGCGTTGCCGGCGGGCTGGAGTGCGCCTCTGGGGATGAGGTTACCCTCTGGTGCTTGGGACATGTCCATCGCTAGGCGCCTTTCTGTTGCCTTTCTGTGGTATGCCTTCATGCTTGCGCTTCTCTTCGGTATCGCCTTATCCTCCTGCGGGAGTGCTCTGCGTGCCCCAACTCTCACAGGTTTCCCCAAATATCCTATTGCATGCGTGCTGGGAAGCGTGCGATTGGCACCTATGTAATAGCGGGGGCTCCCCCTTAAAAAAAAAAAAAAAAAAAAAGCTGGCAGCGCGGGCGATCGCCAGCCGCATCGGCCCGCTGCTCAACCAGGTTGTGGACGCCACCCAGACAGGCTTCCTCCCCAAGCGCTGGATTGGGGACAACGTGCCAGCCCACCTTGAGGACATCAGCTACCTGGCAGCCACCCAGCAGCCAGTTAGGAACTCACAAGTTAAGAGTATCACAACGTTGTTAACCCACCACTCACGCTTTCCACAGATCGACCAATGAGTCTTATAAACCAACCCTTGCAGTCCTGGTGTTCCTGGACTTCGATAAGGCCTTCGACCGTCTCGACAGGGCCTGGATCGAGCGGTGCATGCTGACAGTCGGCTTTGGGCCCGGAGCGCTGCGCTGGGTGCAGCTCTTGTACTGCGGCACGACAGCACGCGTCGTCTTCAACGGCTGGCACACCGACGCCTTCCCAGTGGACTCGGGCGTCTTCCAGGGCAGCCCGCTGTCGCCGCTCCTCTCGTGCTCGCGGCGCAGCCGATGGCAGCACATGCCAGGCTCCTCGCGCAGCAGCAGGTCTTCCAACCCATCAGGCTCCCTTCCGGACAGCCAGCACCAGTCATGCACCAGCATGCCGATAACACGACAGTGCACGCGAGGAGCCCCAGCGACGCCCAGATAGTTCTGGACTCCAGCGTGGGCCTGCACTGCGCAGCCACGGGTGCGAGGCAGCCCAGCAAGAGTCAGGCGCTGGGCCTTCTTTAGGGTTTAGGATTTAGGATTTAAACTGCTGGGATTGTGAAACATAATGATGCATCAACACGCCGATCCGGCTGACTGGCTATGAAGGTAGGTCACGATAAGAAGTCGAGAGCAGCACACCCACCGAGTGCACAGGTGGGGATAGGCAGGAGGCATGAGTGTTCAAAATCCTAGACACCCGCTCATGGTGGTGCACATGAGACAACTGCCGAGGAGGCAATCTAAATTTCCTAAGGCAAAGGGCCACGGATGACGATGATGCAACGGCCACGGTCGAGAAAATGGCTGAAAACTATCGTGGAACAATCGGAAAGGCCTGGTGAGGCTCAAGGTGAAGCATGCGAAGGTGGAACAACAAGAACTGACATCCGAGAGCCTTGGGCATGGTGATATGGGCTTCTGCGTACTGGCGACGGCGCTCCGGCGCTCTGGTCTTGATCTCCACTGGTAGCGGGGCCCACGACTGAGCCGCCCGGCCGAGGGATACCCATGGTGTGAGCAGCCCGAGCACGGTGGGTGGGGGGCGAGGCCACCAACACTGGGGGGCGAGGCCAGTGTCCCGGGGCTGGAGGGTGCACCCCAGGGACCGTGCAGAGCTGAGCTCGGCGGGTCCCTCGACCGGTGGTACCGCGTGCTTGAGGCCCCATTCCGCGCTGGCAAATGGTGAAGGCGCAAGGAGCTCCGTCGCGGCAATCTGTGACCCCAGGGCTCTAAGGAAAACATACAAGGTGACAAGCCGGGCTGACCCGGGGTGGAACTGCAGGAGTGAAAGCCGTCATCCGTGCCTGATACAACCCAAGGGGCTCTTAGCGCCCAGATGTCCAGTGAACTGTGGTGGTGACCAAAGTATGAGAAGAAACGAGCGGGTGTCATGGCAAAAGGCCAGGAGAGCATGGTCATACAGAGTGCCTAGTTAAGTTTTTTTTTTTTTTTTTAAAAGGGGAAGCCCCCGCTATTACACAGGTGCCAGTCGCACGCTTCCCAGCACGCATGCAATAGGATATTTGGGGAAACCTGTTAGAGTTGGGGCACGCAGAGCACTCCCGCAGGAGGATAATGCGATACTTAAGAGAAGCGCAAGCATGAAGGCATATCACAGAAAGGCAACAGAAAGGCTCCTAGCGATGGACATGTCCCAAGCACCAGAGGGTAACCTCATCCCCAGAGGCGCACTCCAGCCCGCCGGCAACGCAACACCGCTGAGGTGACGTTGGAGGACCCACGGGGCAAGCCTAGGGCTTGCAGCTGGGGGCAGGGGTCACAGCAAAGCAGGCAATCATCAATCACTGGCAGGCAATTATGGATGTGCGGGCAACCAATGGTGGAACAGACATGAAAGGCACGTTTATACGGTTGGCCGACAGGGATGGAACAGGATCGCGTTCGGACCCATTACCACTAGGTGCCGCTCGGGGCTGGCAATGTGACCCTAAACTATGCCTCAATCTGCCAGCAAGGTGGGGCACAAGCAAACGGTGGCATATGGGAGATATGAAGCCGCCAATGAGGCGAAAAACAGGTAGGCTGGCGAGAACTCGACCAGATACACACACCCACCACATCGGAGGCGGGGATAGGCAGGAGGCATCATGTCCAAGGTCCTAGACACCCGCTCAGGTTCAAGGGTGGATACTGGGGTTGGAAACCCTAAACCCTTCAGATAGCCTTCAATGAACTACTGTGAATGGTGAGGAGGACAGACACTAAGGCAGAAGGCCACGGATGACAGGCCAAGGGGATTGTTGGGGCTGCTGGTGAGACAGAAACATCGGAGGATCACTGGAAAACTATTGATAGCCTAAAGCCCTGGGCAGGGTGGTCTTCTGTAAGCTTGCGCCAACGCTCTGGCTCTCCGGCACGGTACTCCACCGGTAGCGGGGCGCACGATGGATCCGTCTGGCCGAGGGATACCCAAGGGGTGAGCCGCGCAAACACGTCCGGTGGTGGGCGAGGCCACCGGCACTGGGTGGCGAGGCCAGTGCCCCAGGGGTGAAGGAGGCACCCCCGGGGCCGTGTTGGGCCGAGCTCGACAGGTCCCTCGACCAGTGGAAGCACGTGACTCGGAGCCCCATTCCGCGCTGGCAAAGGTTAGAGGTAGGAGAGGCGCAAAGCTTCTGGTAGGCAATCTGTGGTCCCAGGGCTCTAAGGCAAAAAGGGGTCTCAGACAAGGAACGACAGGCCGGGCTTTGCCGGGGTGGGATCGGGACTGGTGAAAGGTGAGTCATCCGTGCCTGACTATGGTATGACGAAGGCTCTTAGCGCCCAGGTGCCCAGAGCACCTATCGCAAAGGCCCCCCTAAGAGAGGGTGTGAGTTCAACACAAGAATCGACACGAGCGGGTGTCATGGCAGAAGGCCAAATGAGAGCATGGTCATACAGATAGCCAAGTTAGAGCCGTGGCCGGCTGGGTACAGTGAATGGTGGATCGGAAGCGTCACGCTGGAAGCGGCACGGGATGCTGGGCACTCCAGTGGATGACAGGTTGCGCGCCCGGCAGCTCCTCCAGCGCGCAGAGGACCGCGCGGTGGCACCATCGCGCCGCGAACTGCTCCCTGGTGATCATCGGGTCGCGTCCGCGAAGCCAGTCGCTGAGCACACCTGCTGTCTGCCGGACGTTGACGGTCGCGAGCCGCCAATCGGCAAGCAGGGCCTTCTTGCAGGAAGACAGGATGCGAGCCGCAACCGCTCCGGGGGTGATCGCCGCCGTATCTGGCTGGTGGCGGCCGCGCTGATATGCTGCCCACAGCTGACAGATCGTAGCGAGCCGCAGGCGATCCCAGAGCTGCCTGAGCTGCTGCGGCGGTCCCCAGATCCTGGTGTCATCGGCGAGAAGAAGGTCGGCGCTGCGCGGTGGCGCGTCGTCTCCGGTCACCGCGGCCCATGTCGCTGCGAACCAGTCCCACACCCCGGCGGCGAGAGGGCAGATGATGAAGACATGGGTGAGTGTGGCCAGCTGACCTGCACAGCTCGGATGCGGGCAAACGTGACCGGCGGGATCGGCGCGGTGGACGTGACGCGAGAAGCCGCCGACGAAGAGCTGGCCATGCAGCAGCCTCCACGCTGTCACGCGCTGCCGCCGGTCCAGATGGGAAGCGTGCACCACTTGCCACACATGAGCCCAAGGTGCTGATGGGTCTGCTGTGACAGCAGCAGCAGGATCAACAGTGACATCTGCTCCCTGTGGCACTGGTGAAGGGCCCGCTGGCGCGCCCGCAGGCCCGCCGCGGTCCCGCAGCGGAACCGGACGTGGCTGCGGCGCAGCCATCCAGATCGCCCAGGAGGAGGGATCAGGCTGCCCTCGAGGCCTCTTGCCTAAGACCTGCGACGCGGTACCAGCAGCTGCAGCCCTGGCCTCCCATCGCGCCTCGAGCGCCCGAAGGCCGCTGCGCTGATCATCTGTGGTATCAGCCCAGATGGCTGGTCGCAGCGGGCCCGCCGGGCTGGCCTCCCCCTTGCTGATCCTGTGAAGCACCTGTCGCCGCGCGGTGGCCTCCCTCACTACAAACTCATGTGCCGGCCGCGTGCCGAGCCCCCAAGCCTGAGGGTCCTGTACCTGGGATCCCCAGAGGCCAAAGAAGTATAGTGTGGGCGGCGGTGGTGGCGGTGGCTCTGGCAGCTGCTGCTCCCACTCCAGCTGCTCCCTTGGCTGCTGCTCCCCTGTCTGCTGCTCCACCTGCAGGTGCTGCTCTGGGTGCAGCTGCTCCGCGTGCTGGCGCTGCTGACGTGTGCCGCTGCGTGGATGCCAGGGCCTGGTGATGTCCCAGTGCTGAACCAATGCAGGCTGCGCGGCCGGAGGAAGGAATGCGTGCATGGATGCAACGCCTCCTTCCACTGGCACAAGGGCTCCTGTGCTGCTTACTGTGTGGCTGAGAAGGTAGGTGCTACCTTCGGCTGTGCGAGACCAGACTCGGCGATCCGACGGGTCCGGCAATGCGCACCACATAGCGGCCGGTGGCTGCACCTGAATGAGCGCTCTCCAGGCTGCTGGCAAGGCAGCCAGGAGGATGGGCACGCGCTCTCGCACCACCCGATCCGGATGCTCCGGGCCGCGCACGACATCGCGCAGGTGGCTGATCCTGACCAGGCCAAGCCTGGCCCAGTCCTCCCAGGCAAAGGGCTGCCTGACTGCATCTGTGAGCTGCCTGTTGAAGAACAGTGGCTCACCCATGACTGCGTCGTAGCCGATCGCTTCCGGCTTCTGCAGGTGATGGGGCCGCAGCTGCTGGTAGGCATGCAGGTACTGCCGGACGCGCTGCGGGGCCTCCACATGCTTCGCTGCAAAGGTGGAGAAGAGCAGGAATCTTCCCAGCTGCCAGATGTGCTGCCGCCGTGCTGACACCGTGCCGGGTTCCTGCGCTGCCAGCCAGGCTGTGCTCCTGTACAGCCAGTGGTCGAAGTAGGCCTTCCAGGCCAGCTGCTCCGGCTCCAACAGCCTGCCCACCACCTTGGCCTGGAGAGCCAGGATCTGGGCCCTGATGTCCACCAGCGCGATGCCGCCGTGTGCGGGCGCGCGGAAGCAGACCTCCTTGCCTGGGAACAGCGCCGCCGCTGCGCCAGGGGTCACCGGCCGGTTCGCCGCGACAAAAGTGTGGATGGCTCTGATGAGCCTCTGTAGCAAGTCCTGTGGCACCGGTATGAAGGTGGCATGGTAGGTGACCATGGAGGCCAGCACCTGTTTTGCGACGAAGTTTAAGGCCACCTTGCTGGCAGATTGAGGCATAGTTTAGGGTCACATTGCCAGCCCCGAGCGGCACCTAGTGGTAATGGGTCCGAACGCGATCCTGTTCCATCCCTGTCGGCCAACCGTATAAACGTGCCTTTCATGTCTGTTCCACCACTGGTTGCCCGCACATCCATAATTGCCTGCCAGTGATTGATGATTGCCTGCTTTTTTTTTTTTTTTTTTTATTTTTTTTTTTTTTTTTTAAAGGGGGAGCCCCCGCTATTACATAGGTGCCAATCGCACGCTTCCCAGCACGCATGCAATAGGATATTTGGGGAAACCTGTCAGAGTTGGGGCACGCAGAGCACTCCCGCAGGAGGATAATGCGATACCTAAGAAAAGCGCAAGCATGAAGGCATACCACAGAAAGGCAACAGAAAGGCTCCTAGCGATGGACATGTCCCAAGCACCAGAGGGCAACCTCATCCCCAGAGGCGCGCTCCAGCCCGCCGGCAACGCAACACCGCTGAGGTGACGTTGGAGGACCCACGGGGCAAGCCTAGGGCTTGCAGCTGGAGGCAGGGGTCACAGCAAAGAAGGCAATCATCAATCACTGGCAGGCAATTATGGATGTGCGGGCAACCAGTGGTGGAACAGACATGAAAGGCACGTTGATACGGTTGGCCGACAGGGATAGAACAGGATCGCGTTCGGACCCATTACCACTAGGGGCCGCTCGGGGCTGGCAATGTGACCCTAAACTATGCCTCAATCTGTCAGCAAGGTGGGGCACAAGCAAACGGTGGCATATGGGAGATATGAAGCCGCAAATGAGGCGAAAAACAGGTAGGCTGGCGAGAACTCGACCAGATACACACACCCACCACATCGGAGGCGGGGATAGGCAGGAGGCATCATGTCCAAGGTCCTAGACACCCGCTCAGGTTCAAGGGTGGATACTGGGGTTGGAAACCCTAAACCCTTCAGATAGCCTTCAATGAACTACTGTGAATGGTGAGGAGGACAGACACTAAGGCAAAAGGCCACGGATGACATGAAGGTTGGAAGGTAGGGCGGGCATGCTGGCGCAGTTCGGGTTAGCCACGGGGATTGTTGGGGCTGCTGGTGAGACAGAAACATCGGAGGATCACTGGAAAACTATTGATAGCCTAAAGCCCTGGGCAGGGTGGTCTTCTGTAAGCTCGCGCCAACGCTCCAGCTCTCCGGCACGGTACTCCACAGGTAGCGGGGCGCACGATGGATCCGTCTGGCCGAGGGATACCCAAGGGGTGAGCCGCGCAAACACGTCCGGTGGTGGGCGAGGCCACCGGCACTGGATGGCGAGGCCAGTGCCCCAGGGGTGAAGGAGGCACCCCCGGGGCCGTGTTGGGCCGAGCTCGACAGGTCCCTCGACCAGTGGAAGCACGTGACTCGGAGCCCCATTCCGCGCTGGCAAAGGTTAGAAGTAGGAGAGGCGCAAAGCGTCTGGTAGGCAATCTGTGGTCCCAGGGCTCTAAGGCAAAAAGGGGTCTCAGACAAGGAACGACAGGCCGGGCTTTGCCGGGGTGGGATCGGGACTGGTGAAAGGTGAGTCATCCGTGCCTGACTATGGTATGACGAAGGCTCTTAGCGCCCAGGTGCCCAGAGCACCTATCGCAAAGGCCCCCCTAAGAGAGGGTGTGAGTTCAACACAAGAATCGACACGAGCGGGTGTCATGGCAGAAGGCCAAATGAGAGCATGGTCATACAGATAGCCAAGTTATAGCCGTGACCCCTTGGGTATCCCTCGGCCAGACGGATCCATCGTGCGCCCCGCTACCTGTGGAGTACCGTGCCGGAGAGCCAGAGCGTTGGCGCAAGCTTACAGAAGACCACCCTGCCCAGGGCTTTAGGCTATCAATAGTTTTCCAGTGATCCTCCGATGTTTCTGTCTCACCAGCAGCCCCAACAATCCCCTTGGCCTGTCATCCGTGGCCTTCTGCCTTAGTGTCTGTCCTCCTCACCATTCACAGTAGTTCATTGAAGGCTATCTGAAGGGTTTAGGGTTTCCAACCCCAGTATCCACCCTTGAACCTGAGCGGGTGTCTAGGACCTTGGACATGATGCCTCCTGCCTATCCCCGCCTCCAATGTGGTGGGTGTGTGTATCTGGTCGAGTTCTCACCAGCCTACCTGTTTTTCGCCTCATTTGCGGCTTCATATCTCCCATATGCCACCGTTTGCTTGTGCCCCACCTTGCTGGCAGATTGAGGCATAGTTTAGGGTCACATTGCCAGCCCCGAGCGGCACCTAGTGGTAATGGGTCCGAACGCGATCCTGTTCCATCCCTGTCGGCCAACCGTATAAACGTGCCTTTCATGTCTGTTCCACCACTGGTTGCCCGCACATCCATAATTGCCTGCCAGTGATTGATGATTGCCTGCTTTGCTGTGACCCCTGCCTCCAGCTGCAAGCCCTAGGCTTGCCCCGTGGGTCCTCCAACGTCACCTCAGCGGTGTTGCGTTGCCGGCGGGCTGGAGTGCGCCTCTGGGGATGAGGTAACCCTCTGGTGCTTGGGACATGTCCATCGCTAGGAGCCTTTCTGTTGCCTTTCTGTGGTATGCCTTCATGCTTGCGCTTCTCTTAAGTATCGCATTATCCTCCTGCGGGAGTGCTCTGCGTGCCCCAACTCTGACAGGTTTCCCCAAATATCCTATTGCATGCGTGCTGGGAAGCGTGCGACTGGCACCTGTGTAATAGCGGGGGCTTCCCCTTTAAAAAAAAAAAAAAAAAAAAAAAAAAAATATAGCCGTGGCCGGCTGGGTACAGTGAATGGTGGATCGGAAGCGTCACGCTGGAAGCGGCACGGGATGCTGGGCACTCCAGTGGATGACAGGTTGCGCGCCCGGCAGCTCCTCCAGCGCGCAGAGGACCGCGCGGTGGCACCATCGCGCCGCGAACTGCTCCCTGGTGATCATCGGGTCGCGTCCGCGAAGCCAGTCGCTGAGCACACCTGCTGTCTGCCGGACGTTGACGGTCGCGAGCCGCCAATCGGCAAGCAGGGCCTTCTTGCAGGAAGACAGGATGCGAGCCGCAACCGCTCCGGGGGTGATCGCCGCCGTATCTGGCTGGTGGCGGCCGCGCTGATATGCTGCCCACAGCTGACAGATCGTAGCGAGCCGCAGGCGATCCCAGAGCTGCCTGAGCTGCTGCGGCGGTCCCCAGATCCTGGTGTCATCGGCGAGAAGAAGGTCGGCGCTGCGCGGTGGCGCGTCGTCTCCGGTCACCGCGGCCCATGTCGCTGCGAACCAGTCCCACACCCCGGCGGCGAGAGGGCAGATGATGAAGACATGGGTGAGTGTGGCCAGCTGACCTGCACAGCTCGGATGCGGGCAAACGTGACCGGCGGGATCGGCGCGGTGGACGTGACGCGAGAAGCCGCCGACGAAGAGCTGGCCATGCAGCAGCCTCCACGCTGTCACGCGCTGCCGCCGGTCCAGATGGGAAGCGTGCACCACTTGCCACACATGAGCCCAAGGTGCTGATGGGTCTGCTGTGACAGCAGCAGCAGGATCAACAGTGACATCTGCTCCCTGTGGCACTGGTGAAGGGCCCGCTGGCGCGCCCGCAGGCCCGCCGCGGTCCCGCAGCGGAACCGGACGTGGCTGCGGCGCAGCCATCCAGATCGCCCAGGAGGAGGGATCAGGCTGCCCTCGAGGCCTCTTGCCTAAGACCTGCGACGCGGTACCAGCAGCTGCAGCCCTGGCCTCCCATCGCGCCTCGAGCGCCCGAAGGCCGCTGCGCTGATCATCTGTGGTATCAGCCCAGATGGCTGGTCGCAGCGGGCCCGCCGGGCTGGCCTCCCCCTTGCTGATCCTGTGAAGCACCTGTCGCCGCGCGGTGGCCTCCCTCACTACAAACTCATGTGCCGGCCGCGTGCCGAGCCCCCAAGCCTGAGGGTCCTGTACCTGGGATCCCCAGAGGCCAAAGAAGTATAGTGTGGGCGGCGGTGGTGGCGGTGGCTCTGGCAGCTGCTGCTCCCACTCCAGCTGCTCCCTTGGCTGCTGCTCCCCTGTCTGCTGCTCCACCTGCAGGTGCTGCTCTGGGTGCAGCTGCTCTGCGTGCTGGCGCTGCTGACGTGTGCCGCTGCGTGGATGCCAGGGCCTGGTGATGTCCCAGTGCTGAACCAATGCAGGCTGCGCGGCCGGAGGAAGGAATGCGTGCATGGCTGCAACGCCTCCTTCCACTGGCACAAGGGCTCCTGTGCTGCTTACTGTGTGGCTGAGAAGGTAGGTGCTACCTTCGGCTGTGCGAGACCAGACTCGGCGATCCGACGGGTCCGGCAATGCGCACCACATAGCGGCCGGTGGCTGCACCTGAATGAGCGCTCTCCAGGCTGCTGGCAAGGCAGCCAGGAGGATGGGCACGCGCTCTCGCACCACCCGATCCGGATGCTCCGGGCCGCGCACGACATCGCGCAGGTGGCTGATCCTGACCAGGCCAAGCCTGGCCCAGTCCTCCCAGGCAAAGGGCTGCCTGACTGCATCTGTGAGCTGCCTGTTGAAGAACAGGGGCTCACCCATGACTGCGTCGTAGCCGATCGCTTCCGGCTTCCGCAGGTGATGGGGCCGCAGCTGCTGGTAGGCATGCAGGTACTGCCGGACGCGCTGCGGTGCCTCCACATGCTTCGCTGCAAAGGTGGAGAAGAGCAGGAATCTTCCCAGCTGCCAGATGTGCTGCCGCCGCGCTGACACCGTGCCGGGTTCCTGCGCTGCCAGCCAGGCTGTGCTCCTGTACAGCCAGTGGTCGAAGTAGGCCTTCCAGGCCAGCTGCTCCGGCTCCAACAGCCTGCCCACCACCTTGGCCTGGAGAGCCAGGATCTGGGCCCTGATGTCCACCAGCGCGATGCCGCCGTGTGCGGCCGCGCGGAAGCAGACGTCCTTGCCTGGGAACAGCGCCGCCGCTGCGCCAGGGGTCACCGGCCGGTTCGCCGCGACGAAAGTGTGGATGGCTCTGCAGAGCCTCTGTAGCAAGTCTTGTGGCACCGGTATGAAGGTGGCATGGTAGGTGACCATGGAGGCCAGCACCTGTTTTGCGACGTACGCTCGGCCCAGCAGGCTGAGTCTGAAGCCGGACCAGCGGGCGATGCGGGCCTCCACCTTCTCAATGATGGCTGTGTATATTTTATTTTTTTTTAAAAGGGGAAGCCCCCGCTATTACACAGGTGCCAGTCGCACGCTTCCCAGCACGCATGCAATAGGATATTTGGGGAAACCTGTCAGAGTTGGGGCACGCAGAGCACTCCCGCAGGAGGATAATGCGATACTTAAGAGAAGCGCAAGCATGAAGGCATACCACAGAAAGGCAACAGAAAGGCTCCTAGCGATGGACATGTCCCAAGCACCAGAGGGTAACCTCATCCCCAGAGGCGCACTCCAGCCCGCCGGCAACGCAACACCGCTGAGGTGACGTTGGAGGACCCACGGGGCAAGCCTAGGGCTTGCAGCTGGAGGCAGGGGTCACAGCAAAGCAGGCAATCATCAATCACTGGCAGGCAATTATGGATGTGCGGGCAACCAGTGGTGGAACAGACATGAAAGGCACGTTTATACGGTTGGCCGACAGGGATGGAACAGGATCGCGTTCGGACCCATTACCACTAGGTGCCGCTCGGGGCTGGCAATGTGACCCTAAACTATGCCTCAATCTGCCAGCAAGGTGGGGCACAAGCAAACGGTGGCATATGGGAGATATGAAGCCGCAAATGAGGCGAAAAACAGGTAGGCTGGCGAGAACTCGACCAGATACACACACCCACCACATTGGAGGCGGGGATAGGCAGGAGGCATCATGTCCAAGGTCCTAGACACCCGCTCAGGTTCAAGGGTGGATACTGGGGTTGGAAACCCTAAACCCTTCAGATAGCCTTCAATGAACTACTGTGAATGGTGAGGAGGACAGACACTAAGGCAGAAGGCCACGGATGACAGGCCAAGGGGATTGTTGGGGCTGCCGGTGAGACAGAAACATCGGAGGATCACTGGAAAACTATTGATAGCCTAAAGCCCTGGGCAGGGTGGTCTTCTGTAAGCTTGCGCCAACGCTCTGGCTCTCCGGCACGGTACTCCACAGGTAGCGGGGCGCACGATGGATCCGTCTGGCCGAGGGATACCCAAGGGGTGAGCCGCGCAAACACGTCCGGTGGTGGGCGAGGCCACCGGCACTGGGTGGCGAGGCCAGTGCCCCAGGGGTGAAGGAGGCACCCCCGGGGCCGTGTTGGGCCGAGCTCGACAGGTCCCTCGACCAGTGGAAGCACGTGACTCGGAGCCCCATTCCGCGCTGGCAAAGGTTAGAGGTAGGAGAGGCGCAAAGCTTCTGGTAGGCAATCTGTGGTCCCAGGGCTCTAAGGCAAAAGGGGTCTCAGACAAGGAACGACAGGCCGGGCTTTGCCGGGGTGGGATCGGGACTGGTGAAAGGTTAGTCATCCGTGCCTGACTATGGTATGACGAAGGCTCTTAGCGCCCATGTGCCCAGAGCACCTATCGCAAAGGCCCCCCTAAGAGAGGGTGTGAGTTCAACACAAGAATCGACACGAGCGGGTGTCATGGCAGAAGGCCAAATGAGAGCATGGTCATACAGATAGCCAAGTTAGAGCCGTGGCCGGCTGCTTTGCTGTGACCCCTGCCTCCAGCTGCAAGCCCTAGGCTTGCCCCGTGGGTCCTCCAACGTCACCTCAGCGGTGTTGCGTTGCCGGCGGGCTGGAGTGCGCCTCTGGGGATGAGGTTACCCTCTGGTGCTTGGGACATGTCCATCGCTAGGAGCCTTTCTGTTGCCTTTCTGTGGTATGCCTTCATGCTTGCGCTTCTTTTTTTTTTTTTTTTTTTTAAAAGGGGAAGCCCCCGCTATTACACAGGTGCCAGTCGCACGCTTCCCAGCACGCATGCAATAGGATATTTGGGGAAACCTGTCAGAGTTGGGGCACGCAGAGCACTCCCGCAGGAGGATAATGCGATACCTAAGAAAAGCGCAAGCATGAAGGCATACCACAGAAAGGCAACAGAAAGGCTCCTAGCGATGGACATGTCCCAAGCACCAGAGGGCAACCTCATCCCCAGAGGCGCGCTCCAGCCCGCCGGCAACGCAACACCGCTGAGGTGACGTTGGAGGACCCACGGGGCAAGCCTAGGGCTTGCAGCTGGAGGCAGGGGTCACAGCAAAGAAGGCAATCATCAATCACTGGCAGGCAATTATGGATGTGCGGGCAACCAGTGGTGGAACAGACATGAAAGGCACGTTGATACGGTTGGCCGACAGGGATAGAACAGGATCGCGTTCGGACCCATTACCACTAGGGGCCGCTCGGGGCTGGCAATGTGACCCTAAACTATGCCTCAATCTGCCAGCAAGGTGGGGCACAAGCAAACGGTGGCATATGGGAGATATGAAGCCGCAAATGAGGCGAAAAACAGGTAGGCTGGCGAGAACTCGACCAGATACACACACCCACCACATTGGAGGCGGGGATAGGCAGGAGGCATCATGTCCAAGGTCCTAGACACCCGCTCAGGTTCAAGGGTGGATGCTGGGGTTGGAAACCCTAAACCCTTCAGATAGCCTTCAATGAACTACAGTGAATGGTGAGGAGGACAGACACTAAGGCAGAAGGCCACGGATGACATGAAGGTTGGAAGGTAGGGCGGGCATGCTGGCGCAGTTCGGGTTAGCCACGGGGATTGTTGGGGCTGCTGGTGAGACAGAAACATCGGAGGATCACTGGAAAACTATTGATAGCCTAAAGCCCTGGGCAGGGTGGTCTTCTGTAAGCTTGCGCCAACGCTCCAGCTCTCCGGCACGGTACTCCACAGGTAGCGGGGCGCACGATGGATCCGTCTGGCCGAGGGATACCCAAGATGTGAGCCGCGCAAACACGTCCGGTGGTGGGCGAGGCCACCGGCACTGGATGGCGAGGCCAGTGCCCCAGGGGTGAAGGAGGCACCCCCGGGGCCGTGTTGGGCCGAGCTCGACAGGTCCCTCGACCAGTGGAAGCACGTGACTCGGAGCCCCATTCCGCGCTGGCAAAGGTTAGAAGTAGGAGAGGCGCAAAGCGTCTGGTAGGCAATCTGTGGTCCCAGGGCTCTAAGGCAAAAAGGGGTCTCAGACAAGGAACGACAGGCCGGGCTTTGCCGGGGTGGGATCGGGACTGGTGAAAGGTTAGTCATCCGTGCCTGACTATGGTATGACGAAGGCTCTTAGCGCCCATGTGCCCAGAGCACCTATCGCAAAGGCCCCCCTAAGAGAGGGTGTGAGTTCAACACAAGAATCGACACGAGCGGGTGTCATGGCAGAAGGCCAAATGAGAGCATGGTCATACAGATAGCCAAGTTAGAGCCGTGGCCGGCTGGGTACAGTGAATGGTGGATCGGAAGCGTCACGCTGGAAGCGGCACGGGATGCTGGGCACTCCAGTGGATGACTGGTTGCGCGCCCGGCAGCTCCTCCAGCGCGCAGAGGACCGCGCGGTGGCACCATCGCGCCGCAAACTGCTCCCTGGTGATCATCGGGTCGCGTCCGCGAAGCCAGTCGCTGAGCACACCTGCTGTCTGCCGGACGTTGACGGTCGCGAGCCGCCAATCGGCAAGCAGGGCCTTCTTGCAGGAAGACAGGATGCGAGCCGCAACCGCTCCGGGGGTGATCGCCGCCGCATCTGGCTGGTGGCGGCCGCGCTGATATGCTGCCCACAGCTGACAGATTGTAGCGAGCCTCAGGCGATCCCAGAGCTGCCTGAGCTGCCGCGGCGGTCCCCAGATCCTGGTGTCATCGGCGAGAAGAAGGTCGGCGCTGCGCGGTGGCGCGTCGTCTCCGGTCACCGCGGCCCATGTCGCTGCGAACCAGTCCCACACCCCGGCGGCGAGAGGGCAGATGATGAAGACATGGGTGAGTGTGGCCAGCTGACCTGCACAGCTCGGATGCGGGCAAACGTGACCGGCGGGATCGGCGCGGTGGACGTGACGCGCGAAGCCGCCGACGAAGAGCTGGCCATGCAGCAGCCTCCACGCTGTCACGCGCTGCCGCCGGTCCAGATGGGAAGCGTGCACCACTTGCCACTTCTTCTCTTCAGTATCGCATTATCCTCCTGCGGGAGTGCTCTGCGTGCCCCAACTCTGACAGGTTTCCCCAAATATCCTATTGCATGCGTGCTGGGAAGCGTGCGACTGGCACCTGTGTAATAGCGGGGGCTTCCCCTTTTAAAAAAAAAAAAAAAAAAAAAAAAGGCAGGCCACCTGGTTAAGGCCAAGGCAGGCCACCTGGTTAAGGCCAGGGCAGGCCACCTGTTGTAGGTCAAGGCAGGCCGGGTACGATGTTTGGTGAAGGAGAGCATCAAGCGGGCAGCGGCACTGGGTGCTGTGCGCTCCAGCGGATGACTGGCTGTGCGTCCGGCAGGGCGTCCACCGTGCAGAGGACTCCGCGGTGGCACCAGCGCGCTGTGAACTCCTCCCGGCTGAAAGTGGGATCGCGTCCCCGGAGCCAGTCGCTGAGCACGCCCGGTGACAGCCGAATGTTGGCGGTGGCAAGTCGCCAGTCGGCCAGGAGAGCCTTCCTGCAGGAAGACAAGATGCGGCTGCGAGCTGCCCGGGCGATGTGTGGGCGTCCGGCTGATGACGGCCGCGCTAGTAGGCGGCCTTTTTTTTTTTTTTTTTTAAAGGGGGAGCCCCTTTAAGGCCTAGATGGTAGCTAAGCGGAGGCGCTGCCAGAGAGGCTTGAGTTGCCGCGGCGGCTCCCACACCCTGGTGTCATCTGCCAGCAGCAGGTCCGTGCTGCGAGGCGGCGCGGCCTCCCCTGTGACGGCTGCCCATGTCGCTGCATGCCAGTCCCACACCCCTGCTGCCAAGGGCAATTGATGAAGACGTGGGTGAATGTGGCGGGCTGACTCTCGCAGCCGCTATGCGGGCAGCTGTGTCCTGCTGGATCTGCGCGGCGGATGTGCTGTGAGAAGGCGCCGACGAAGAGCTTGCCGTGAAGCAGCCCCCAGGCCGTGATATGCTGCCGCCGGTCGAGATGGGAAGTGTGAATGAGGATCAGGCGGATGGCTGTTGAAAGTGATAACGATTGTATATGAACAGCAACTGGGCCACACGATGGGCACAGTCCCGCCACCCGCCACCGCCACATGCAGTACAACAGAGCTGCCCACGGATATCAAGAAGGGGATTCTCTGCTGTCAGCATTTCTCACCTTTTGTCAAAGGGACCATACCCAACAGACAGGCCAATCCAATCTGACCGGCCTTTTGCGACACGATCTCGGAAGAACTCAGGGTTCTCAGCTGCAGGTTGTAGAATCACAGTTCAGATTATGTCCCGTTTGAATTCGTATTTTGGCCTCTGCCTAAATAGCTCCGGGTAGAGGGACGCTGTTGCAGACAGACGTCGTGTTGTCTTAGGCAGTTTGTGCTCCAGCAGAGCTACAACTGTGCAGCGCTCCCTGAGCACAGGCCGAAGCTTTGAATTCGCTAAGGTCTGTAACAGTTCCAACTGTGCGCTGCCCGGAATCCTATGTTGTCACTGTTGGTTTCGATCGGTATCGGTATGCATTAAGGGACATTGAACCAGAGCAGTATGCTGGAGCACACAGCTGCAGAATGAATGCGCTGCTCTCATCTCACAGAGACGAGAGTGCCGAGATTGCTGGCTGCCTGCTGCTTCGGTTGCCATTTACTAGCCTATTTGCCGTCAGATCTTGTTGCCGCCATATTTGCTGCTGCTCCTGCTTGCTCAGTATGATTGACATAAAACAGACTGCCTCAAACAGCAAGTGCAAGAGTTGCAAGAAATGCGCCTCCATAGCCCTGACTATGTCACCGCTCCTCTACATGCCAGGGCATATTCCGGGCCTTTCAAAGACGCCAGCACCTGATATTTACCTGGCTACACTTAGCTCAGTGCGACTATTAGTAAATTATGAGCTCAGCTGCTTTATTATGAATCATTCGTTAAATGGTGCCATCCACAGGATGGCTCAGCATCAGACGGGCAGGACAGCCCAATACCAACTTGTTCGTGAGTCTCAAGAACAGGGTCTTCACTTTCATACAGCAGTCTGAGCTCTCCATGACAGAGTAGGATTGCTCCACTATCCTGCTCAAGGTCATTTTAAGCTGCACAGACGACTTCACAGAAGGCAATAAGAGTCTGTCTGCATGAGACACAGCACAGATGACATAGAAATCGCATGCACGTCAGGCAAACTCATTGGCCACATGCAGCAGATGTCTTGGGATAGCGTGAAAAGCAGCGACGCACATGAGAGGATGTGTTCACTGTTGACGCGGTCTAGCGCGCCATATAGCGCAAGGATCTGCACAACGCTGAGTGGCCCGGAGCAGGCGTGAGATTCCACGCACATCATGCATGCATGCGTTACAACACTGTTGGCAAGTGGCCCTGTTGCCTCAAGGGCCAGAGACGCGGTAGCAGGCAAGCGTCCTGCTTCTTGCTGACGCGGTAATGATGTGAAGTCCATATAGGTAACGGTGCCCTGTGCCTAGGATGCTGGCGTCGACAGAGTGCTGGAAACCGCAGCAGAATGTGGGTCACTTTATGGTCTGAGCTTCCTTCAAAAGCTGGATATTGTACAGGTGCCTGTTCAACATAGGAAATGGTGCAGCAGGGCATCCTCTCAGTCAAAGAACAGTAAAATTGAAAATCGGAAAATGTCTTCAAACTTTCGAATCGTGCATCATGTAATCTGTTGGTCGCATCGATATGAACCAATTGGTGTTTAAAATGCACATGCGGGATATGGAATACTGTGACGTAGGTGCATCGCGCGACCTGAATTGTTTTGAAGTCTATCAAGGAGCCAGGTTTCAAGTTGGAGGTTCGTTCGTGAGTAAAGGGAAATGCATACATTATTGTGGACTGGAAACGACAATGCTCTTGCAAAGTTTCTGCGCTGGAATTTAAATCCTATCTGAAGAGATGCCTACTCTATTCCTTTTTCGCAGAAATTGCAAGCTTTCCTGGATGCATGTATATGTCGTGACACCCCCCTGCCATCTATGCCAAGTTGATGGGCTTTAAAACCGATTGATGTTGTGAGGCTCGACGACGTCAGTCCTCAAAGTTGCTTTTAATTCGTACACGTTTTGTTGGAGCGATTGATGGCACGGCCCATTGCACCCGTGCCTGCAGCAACAGTCCATCGCATTGCAAGTGGACAGGTCATTTTGGATCTTGCAACAGCAGTCAAAGAGCTTCTTGAAAATGCTTTGGACGCTGGTGCAACCAACATCGAGGTGATCTTGTTTCCAGGAAGTAATTTGCAACACCTTGATGGTCCAAAATTTTTGATTGCTGAACTTTGCTGCCTGCATTGCTCTCTCAGATAAAGCTCAAAGAGTACGGCAGCGAGCTCATCGAGGTAGCTGATAATGGATGTGGTATCTCAAATGAAAACTATCGGGCTCTGACATTGAAGTATCACACTTCCAAGCTGACCTCCTTTGCAGATCTACAGGTGCGTGTTCTTGCCAGTTTTCAAATCCAACACCGCCAAATTTGCCAGCCAGAGTCCCTTCTTGATCGTTAGTTGGATGCACAGGAGCTGAGCAGCTTTGGCTTCCGTGGGGAAGCTCTGAGTTCACTCTGCGCAGTTGCAGAGGTCACTGTTTCCACTCGAACAGAGGACAGCACCACCGGCACCAGGATAGCCTATGATAAGAATGGTAGCATCCTCTCAACAGCAGCTGTTGCCCGTGCCAAGGGCACCACCGTTGCTGTCAAAGAACTTTTCAAGCCACTTCCAGTGCGCTTCAAGGTGTGCAGAGAATCAAGCCAAGGAGGCCCTCCATCTCTGGCAACCAACGCATGCGGCACCACCACATGCGGTAATCAATGTCAAGGTGTTGGAATGGCTGGTTCTGAACATCCTCTGTGCTGATCAGGAGCTGAGACGGCACCTGAAGCGAGAATTTGCAAAGCTGCTTACCCTTCTGCAAGCGTATGCAATTATTTCCACTGGAGTGCGCATCATCTGTACCAATCAGGTGAAATTTTTGTGCGCCCAATCAAGCTCCTCGGCCTGTGACTTCCAGGTCAATGTTGTCGGTGAATGATTGACTGCATGAGCCTTGTGAGCAGGTGGGTACAGGTCCTCGGACAAGGATCATTTCAACCCAGGGGCTTGCAAGCATGCGCGACAACATCGTCACTGTGTTTGGGAGCCGCACGGCTGAGGCGTTGATACCCTTGGATGAAGCATCAACGAATGAAATCTCTATGCACGGGTGTGCGTCTACTCTGCATGGGCACATGGAGGGCAGATGCTCTTGCATGTCTTCTGCCTCTAATGGTCGGTGTTTCCTCAGGTTTGTCTCAAGAGCATCAGCATCTTTTGGAAAATTAGCTGGGGAACGGCACTACTTCTTCCTAAACGGGCGCCCTGTCAACCTGCCGAAGGCAAGCACCTGCCCTGCCCTGTCACATGTGTAGATGCGTCGATGGTCCCTGTTGTCAGGAGCCTCCTGCCACAGTATAAGGTTGTGCAACTGTGCAGTTTTCCAAGGTGCTCATGGAGACTTACCGAACCTACACAAGCTGCGGAAATGCAGCAAATGTCCGGCCGACAGCCTTCGTTGACATCAGACTTCCCAAGGACAGGTTTGTCTGATGCAACTCTGATCTGCCACAATCTACAGTCGTAGAAGCACATTCGGCTCAGACAGTAGCTCTTGGCTGTGCACGTGCAGCTACGACATCAATGTCACACCCGACAAGCGCAAGGCGCTCATCCATCAGGAGCAGGCACTGTTGGAGGCATTTCAGAAGGTGCATGCTCCTTTCACAATATGATTTCTAATGCTGGCATGATATGTTGCATCAATTTTGTATGACCTTTCAATCTTGCACAGGCGCTGGTTCGAATGTGGGAGCCAGCAGCCGTGACACTGGCACCACAACCCGATGCGGCTGCTGCGAGTAGCCATGGTTACACTGGTGACAGTCAGGTAGACGAGCCTGCATTCTGCCGTGTGAACAAATTGCATGCATAGAACATATGTCCAGGGCATGCTCTGTCCCCTCTCACCCCGCTGTGAACGGCGCAGGAGATGAGTGACGATGAGGCGGCGGAGGCACCTGAAGACAGCCTGCAGTCAACATCGCCAGCGGCCCCTCTGCTCAGCAGGTGCAAGCAATTCCCTCTCCTATGCTTTTACACTTCTCCTGAATATGCACAAGAATTGATCACTCAGAGTTTGACCTGTCCAGCAGGCGGCTGCCTGTGGGAGGACTGGGCTCATTTGGTCGCAAGGGAGTTGTTTGTGGTGATCAGCCCCATGGAGCCAGGACCAGCATCAGCCGTCAGCCGAGGGGGCAGCTGAGGTCAACACAGCCCTTGTTGACCTCATTTCTCGTTCCAGAACCTGGTAAGTCATCCTGGGCAACGACAAGTTGTGCCCCTCCATCTGCTGCTCCCATCCTTTTCAATTGCCTCCCAACAGCGCCAGTGCATTCTGACGTGTCTTAGGAGGTCACGTGAAGCGCAGGCCATCGTCTTAGTCTTTCCCCCAGGAGTCCTGGCACTGATGCAGCTGCGACGCAAGAACCTTCTTCTGCTGGAGTCTCTTCCACCATCAGTGGTGCAAGCATGTCCGCCGACTCACTGTACGGTCCTCTCATACAATTCCTTATGTCAGCAAGTGGTTCAACAATGCTCAATGTCTCCTTAATCCTTGTCATGACACACAAGCATAGATGAGACCCTTCAAATGCATGTCGCGCCATCAGGCCGCCCATCCCAGCGCCCTCTTGCGCCCGTCCCATACCAGAAATACCTGTGGAGGAGGCTTGCAGCCCATCTGCAACAGGTGATCTTTCATCTGCAGTGAACACGGCAGAAGAGATGTGCAGGATTCATTATGTTGGATATCCAAGCACTAAAATTTTATTCCAGTTTTGTAAACATCCTCGGATGATGCTAAATAGCAGTGGATCATGCCTGCTGCAGAGCATGCACAAAATTCACCGGTGGTGAGGGACACCTCGGATGCCTGTCCAGAAGAGGAGCTTCCTGATGAAAAGGTGAGTTGCTGGAGTCCCAACATGCGGCTCATCTTCAAATTTAGGGCATTTGTGTGTCTGTTCAAGTAAGGGCTCTGAGCCAAAATGTTTCGTCTGCACATCACAGCAGCTAGGCGGCTGTACAAATGCCGATGGGAGGGCCAGCATGGAAAAGCGAAGGAGGATGTCTGAGCCCCCTGCCACGGTTGTGCATGTGGATTTAGATGCCATCCGCTTGGCATGGACGTCAAGAGACTCTGCCAAGCTGGGCTCTGAGCAAGCTGGCACGTGCCAATACAGCGCAGCTTCTCTGAAGGTAATGAAAATGAGAGAACACATCACAGTATGGGACATGCATTTCCGGGGAGCTCAAACTCTTCTTGATCATGCCATGATGTTAGCAGGAGGATGAACCTCGTGATGCTGGAGATGCTGCGTCATTCGAGCTGGAGCGCATCTTCCAGAAGAGTGACTTTGCGCGTATGGACGTCGTCGGCCAATTCAACCTCGGCTTCATCCTCGCCAAACTTGGCAAAGATCTGTTCATTGTAGACCAGCATGCAGCAGATGAGAAGTACAATTTTGAGAGGCTTCAGCAGATCACACTTCTGAATCGACAGCCGCTGCTGCGCCCTCAGCCCCTCCACCTAACCCCAGCGGAGGCTATCCTGCTGAAGTGAGGCGCTGTCTCCTCTGCTGTGGTCAGCAACTCAATGTACGCTGCGATTTTATTGTGACAAAGCACTCCGGTTTGAGATACTATCCTTGCATGTGCAGGGACAAAATTGACATCTTCCACACAAATGGCTTCGACTTCAAGGAGGACGACCAAGGACAACTTCACTTGACGGCTGTCCCCTTCAGCAAGGACACTGTCTTTGGCATCCAAGATGTTCAAGAGCTGCTGCATCTTATGATCAGTGGGAACTCTGCAGCATTTCAGATGTCTAGCCAAGCTGTGAGCAGTGCTGCTTCGCAGCCAGCCAAGGTGGTGCGGCCAAGCAGGTACTGCACATTTTGGCTTTGGTGCATATGTTGCAACTGTGATCCGACTTCTACAAGGTTACGTGGCCAAATATGTCTTGAACCTCACTATGTTTGCAGGGTGCGCGCAATGCTGGCCATGCGAGCGTGCCGGTCGTCTGTGATGATTGGCAAAGCACTCACAGCGTCGCAGATGCAGACAATACTGTCAAGGTTGTCGGCCCTGGAGTCCCCCTGGAACTGCCCTCATGGTCGTCCGACGCTGCGCCATCTCAGCACATTGGCTCAGGAGTGATGTCCTTAAGATAATGTAGAGAGCACGGTTGCCATTAATAACAATATTGCTCAGTGCTGGAGGTACCGATCATGGCAAGGATCATTATGTCAGTGCTAGCACTAGCGCCACTGTGTAAGTTGCCGATACGCATATAAGATTACGAAGCACTGCATGCATGCTCCATTGCAATCGGCCTATGCATGAATTCATCCACCGAGCAATGCAAATCAGAGGGAAGCACTCAAGAAAATGCGATTGGCATTGACCAACAGTCGAGCGGCATAGGCGCAATGGTACACATCTCAACTAACATATGCTTCGACTCAAAGTTAACATAGATGACAGAAGCACTTCAGTATTACATGCCTCATCATCCATGCCATCATCTCACGAGGAATACGTGCGGAAATGCGCAGACTGCCTTGGGATCTGGATCTTGTATAGAACCCTACACCAACATCGTTGAGGTGACATGACAGCATGCTTGCGCAAATGTGAAGATCCTGAGTCCTACGGTTCTCTTCAGAGACTATTCAGCCACAGTTCCCAGACTGTCTCCGGGTTCCAAGTTCAATATTCCAGCCATGATGCCCCATGCAGGCATCATGTAGGCATCCCTCTCTCCTCCTGAATGCATATTTTCTCAAGATGACTGATGTATATCTGGGCTGACATTATATCAAAGACAAAATTTCCAGCTGACTTCCAGACACGTGATGCTGGGAACTCACCTGACCATATTATTGCTGCAGCATTTGGACGCCATCACACCCTTCTATGCTGACCGGCTCCAACCTCCACTGGCACTTCAAGCTTGGTATTTGCAACACCGACCTTGGAGAGGATATCTGAGGTGTCCATCTCGTCTGAGAGGCTTCTTAGTCTGGCGAGTATTTGAGGAGCGGACAGGCCGGATGTATCAAATGTGTCGGATCTTTTATTGCTGTATTCCACGGTGACGGAAGGGCGGCCTGATACTCTCAGCTGAGTTGTAATCTGGCAGTCTGGGTTCGTTCCTTGGGCAGAGGTTATCCTAGCCAGAAAATCTCTGGCACTGCGACAATCAGTCGACCAGGGAGAAAATCGGACGGCAATCCTTGTGATCCGCGCTAATGACATCGTGCTTCAAGCAAGCATAGAGAAACGAAGCAAGCAAGACACACCAACTTGCCCAACCTTTGCCACAAACAAGTTCATTAGATCACCATCTACTGATCTTGCACACCACTTCGAGCTTTTGGCACACAATCTAGAAGTCAAGAAGTCAATTTGTTGAGACCGAAACATTGAACGCACAAGACAGGCTGGTGGCTTTGCCAAGTAGCAGCACGTGCACGCATGCATCTTTCTAATACGCAAGTGATCTTTAGCAGCAAAAAGAGGGAATTTATGCAAATTTACTTGATGCGAGGTCTGTCGCAGGAGCACAATGATTGTGTCGACTGCGAGCTACATGCACCAGTACTAAGGACAGCAGATCCTCTTCAGATGGGGTGCTACGTTTTTCTACAGGTCCTTTTTGCAGATATAACATTAAATGGAAGTACTTAAAAAAGTACAACTTTGGGCTCCATACAATCCATTTATCGGGTCTTATGTGGCGGTGTGACCTTCTGAGCATAACTTCAAGATTTTGCGTTGGGAAGAATGGCCAATACAACAGCTCCTTCGAGGTTGTTGGAGGCTGGGACAAGTCTTTTCAGCCCTGCGGAAGTACAAGTGGTGCGGATCTTTGATCATGATTGACAACGTCCAAGCACCAGTCCCGCTGTATCCACAAGGGGACTTTCTGGTAGTGCGACTATCATGGACCTACAATGTTTGCTGCAGGTTGTCGTCCCTGTCGGAGACATCCCGCAAGAAACGCTAGCTCAGTACTGCAGGCTGTTGACAAAGCACCGCCAAGTGGAACTGCAACTGCTGCGGTCCTTTTACAAGGAGCAGCAGAAGAGTCCATTCACTTTTTTCCCCTGGAAAAATGGCTTCATGCACTTCCGCTTCTTGCCGGTATGGCTGTGCAAGCAGAAGATGTGATTAGTCGCGTTGGGTGCTCGGGCACATGAGCCGTATCTCACACGTAAATGTGACCCTGTGGTTCAGGAAGAAGCTGCTGCGCATAAGAGTGCCCTGACGCCCTTGCACATGTACCGGAAGGTGCTGGGCGTCATCGGCATATGCCACGGTCCTGCCGTGACAGATATTGGCTCTGCATACCGGCAATTTGAGACCCGCTGCAGGTGATGCATACATTTTACTGCGGGGCACGTCTCGTAAATGGAATGTGTCCAGGTCACGCCGCGTCCTGGAATCTGGTGCCCTGATTTGCAGGGCATACTCGGATGCCATCACTCAGAGGTGCTTCTTCTTTGAGCCGGGTGATGCCGCTGTGGAGGAGGACAAGAGCGACAAGCCCTACCTCATGATGTTTCCTCCAACGGAGTCAGGTGCAATACTCTACTGTGCTTGTTCTGGTTCAAGCCATACCTCCGAAAAGTAACAGCACTGTGACACCCTCAATGCCTGTCCAGGTGGTCTGGACCAGCTGGCGAGCCACGCTGAGGTTGTTATGCTTGACTTTGCGGCTGGCATGCTCGCTGAGCTGGAAAGATTCATGCTGACAGCTGGCCCTGCCATGATTGACCTCAACACATTCTGCGACACCTCAGACAAGCTCATGAGCTCTGTCTCTGTTGTGGAAGAAGTGCAGAGGCGACTCTACACAGACGAGGTGCATGGTCTGCAGCAATAACTTGCCTCATCTGGACTTTATGGTATTACCTTCCGCAACAGCTGACAGCATTACTGATTCCCAGGAAATGATGCGCAAGCGGCGGTACTGCCGTGTGCAGAAGGCGATGGGGGATGTTTCATTGCTGGCAGGGTCTCCTGCTGATGCAGCAGAGCACTATTTGACTGCAGTCGACTTGGCTCGCACCTGCTCAGACACTGCATGGCATGGCACTGCCTTGGCTGGCCTTGCGAGTGCAAAGGTACTGCTCCTCTTATTTGGAGTGGAGCACATTAAGCTTGCTACTGCATCCCATGCCTTGCACACTGGCATCTCGTGCATGACCAGATCGCTTGGCTGACTACTTGCAGATTCTGGAGAGCTGCATCAAAAGTGGAGCGCTGCGGAGCACTGCACCCCCGCCTGGCATTGAGACCCAGACGCGCCACCCCTCAATTGCACGCCTGCAGGCTGAGGACGCTGGGAGTGCGGGCTCACGCGGCTCGTCAGGTTTTGGCGGCCCGGATTTCTGGACGTCTCTGCGGCAGGTCGTCGGGCTGGAAGCGGAAGTGCGGGCGCTCCTGGCAGACGCTCGCTCTGTCCTGCGGCGGCGCAGCGTCCTCCCGCTGATGGTGAGTCGAGGCTTGGCCGCACTGCTGACCTACAGCGGCTGGCACCCCCAAGTGCTTCTCTGTACTTAGCATGTCCTGCCCTGTATGACAGGTTGAGCAGGACCTTGCTTGGGCGAGGTTTCTGGTGGGGCTGCGTGGCTCTAAGGCGCGGCGCGAAGTCAGCGACCTCATCAGTGGCGTCGTTGAACTGGGGGCTGGCTTGCAGTTCACTGAGGACAAGCTCGCCAACATCATGGAGGCGGCGCAGGTGTGATAATGCCATGTATCTGCTGGCCTGCATTTGATAACGCGCTGCAAGGCCCGAAACCTCGCGTAACATCCAGGACTTGTTGCCACTGTGAAAACAATAATGTGGCTTTAAGTCCATATGCATGTGTGTTTGTGTGTTTGAGCTGCCCCTGTTGAGTCAAGAGTTGTAAATCAATCGTAAGGTATCTCGATTCTGCCATGTCTCAGGTCATGGGGATGGTGGGCTCGCTCCGGAAGCGTGTGCTCTTGCTCTGGCAGGCAGTGGAGTTCTCAAGAAGTTCTGAGCGTCCCAACCTCGCCACTCTGCAGGTGGGGCCACTGCCAGGGATGCGACGAGCCGCATGCTGGCACTGTGAGAGCTGTGTCGAGCAGGGTGAAAGGCAAAGGATTGAGGCGCAGTGTTGTGCCGGCAGATCGCGCGCAGGGCCCTGGAGCCGCCTGATATGGCGGATGAGGATGGGGATGAGGAGCTGCTGCCTGCGCGACGGCCGCTCTCCGCTGGTGTGCTGCACCACTGGAGCGTGGTGCGGTGCGGCTGCATAGAGGGCGTGCTTGCCACAGCCATCCTTGCGGGTCAGCATGCAGACGTGTGGGACGCTGCTTCGCTGCTGCTCAGGGAGCACTGCAGGTGCTTGTCGCGCAGTCATAGCTGTTTGTCAGTTTGTTTGCAGGGAGAGGGTTTGTGCCTCCTCCTGCCAGCTGATCTCCTGCCATTGCACAGGGACCTGCCGCCCAGCCGGCAGCAGGCGCTGCAGCGGACACTCGAAGCAGCGGCCAATCAGATGACGCCAGCAGAGAAGCGGCGCGGCGGCCCAGGCCCACCCCCGCTGCTGTCCCTGGTGCAGCCCATGCCGGCTGCAGAAGCGCTGCAGCCTCGTGGGGTTGTGGTCAAGGCATCCGTCGATGCTTCCGTGGCCCTTGCCGAGGGCAGCCTGGCCGGCAGCCTCAGCCCCTTCATATACAACGCCTTCAGGGCGGTGAGGGACCTTGCACAGCCCCCTGTGCGCAAATTTGCTGAGAATTTGAGCATTGCTGCCGGTGTAGTAGCCATGTGCTGTACAGAAGAGGCCTCTGATGACAGATACATATGCCGATGTCCAGGTGACGGGTAAGGAGAGGCCTGTGGTGCCCGTTGGGGAGGCGGGATCGATTTCTTGGGTGTGCGGGGAGGTGGCAACCGTCGAGGTCGAGATTCGCAACCCCACCGTTATCCCAATCAAGGTGGGCAGCCTCCGCAAGCCTTCTGCCAATCTTTGCTTTAAAAAGCAATTCTGCTGGCACACTGGCCAATTGCATGCTCTGAAGGTCCACATGTTAGCCAGGTTGAGCGACTGACGCTGGAGGTGGAGTGGGCCGGGCACCCTTCAGTGGCGCCGCGTGACCAAATGGCCTCCCAACAGGCTGTGTGGAAGCCCAACCCGGTTGCCATGTGGCTTCCACCTCAGACACCCGCCACAAAGGTGTGCTTGGGTTCCGCAGTTTTCCAGCTGAATTCAGACTCTGCTGTTGCACAAGCCCGGGCGTTGAAGCAGCAGAGCGCAAATCAGTGAGTGTGTTGGAATGCCACGGCCGGGAAGCTGATGATGCTTTTGCGCTCGGTGTGCAGGTCCTGCTGACTGGAATTCCGCTGACTGTGGGCATGTTCACGGTGGTGGGATGCGATGTGACGGCACTGGGAGTGTCTTGGAGGCAGCCCTGGACGCCTCGTCACCTCTTCCTGGCTGGGGCGGCCTGGCCAAAGGAACATGCCTCCAGTAAGGAGCTTGGAGGCGGGGCCCAGGTTGGATGTCTACTGAGGTCCCCAAGATGAGCATGTGTTGGGTCCTGGCCATCGCATGTCTGGCGCGACAATGAAAGAACTGATTTTGCTGGCGGGCTTGTGCACAGGCCAGAGTGAGCGTGGTGGATCCGCTTCCACTTGTGGAGGCGCGCATTGAGGTGGCCCCCACGTGTGTGGCGCGTCCAGCCGAACGTGCTGAAGCTGCGCCTCCAAAGAAGGAGAGCAAGACTGCTGCGAGCGCCAAGAATCAGGGTTCTGCCGCTGTGACCTTGACGAAAGCCGCCGCCCTCAAGGGGCAGGTGCTAAAATGGTGCATCAGCCTTGCCAACATTGGTGAGGTCACGCCCCGTGCCTCTTCCCTTTGCAAACACTTAATTGCAGCATCTGCCATCATGATCTGACAGAAGAGTGTTGCGGCGCAGGTAAGCTGCCGGTGGTCGCCGCAGTGATCAACGTTGAACAGCAGGGAGGCCAATCTCAAGGAGCGCAGCCACGTTCACTGACAGGCACACTGAAAGGCAATGAGATGCCCAGCATATCAGCGGGGCCCCCGCACAGGGCACAGGTGGTCAACGTTGCGGTGTCGGCGGATGAAGCGCACCTGCAAGCAGCTGTGCCTCTGCTTCCTCAGAAGGCCCGCACCAAAGTGCCGCTGTTGCTGCATGCCGCGCAGGTAAGCACCTGTTCTCTGCTCAGCAGTGTTTTCCCATGCAATCCCTTTTCCGGCTGGATGCATGTACGACACAATTTGCCCTTGCTGCAGGTGGCTTCATACACAGGAGACGAAGAGGCTCGTCTGGATGTTCGCTTGGAGTATGCTTCTAGTGTGGATGAGGCTTCCAGGGAAGACACCATTGGGCGGCGCATCACGTTGCCCATCCACCTACGCTTCTTGCCCTCGTTGCAGGTAAGTTGTCAGAAGTCTTCCTCTGCCGTGCACTATCAATGGGTCAGATACAAATGGCGGACCTTATCAACACCTGTTGCAGGTGGTGTCAGTGGCTTTCCATGAGCACGATATGGCGGCGCAAACCAGAGAGCAGGAGAGCAAGACCTCTTCCATCCGGCGCTCCTCTTCCCTGGGGGACCTCAACCTGTCCTCGGCCTCCAAGCGAGCCGGCGGTCTTCGGCCCAAACCCAAGATTGCGGCTGCGCAGCCACTGGACCCAGCCAGCGTGCGAGAAGAGGCGCCGGATGCGCGGGCGGCCATGTACATGGATGCTGGAGTGTCCAGGTGCTGCGTCATGGAGGTGGACGCCATGAACTGCTCAGACGTTGTTCTCCAGGTACGTCTGCAGCCTGCAGCTCTCTGTGCCTGACATGCTCGGGGCTTCATTTGCGCATCCAACTCCATCCAGGCTCCCTCAGGGTAGTGCAAATCTCTCACATGAATTTGCCTGACCAGGTATGGCTGGGGCGGCGAGTGACACCCGCACCAGCTTCACCAGCTTGGGAGGGCGTTGCAGACAGCCCAAGGCCATGGGCAGCGCGATCCCCAGGTCTGTTGGAGCTGTTGTCTGGTTATGTGCATGCAATCACTCTTTTATATAGAAGTCAAGCTTTGTTGCAGGCGCAGATTCCAAGTACGAACCTCCGTGAGACGGCTGATTGTGCCTGGTGCGCAGATGGCCATGCCCCGCTGAACGCCCACTGCAAGCTGGTCCCGGCAAGGCAGCGCGTGACAGTGTCCTGCATAGTGGACTGCAGCACGGCCACTGCGTACCGGCTGCGCTCCAGCAGATGGCCAGGGGAACGCGCAGAGGGCGGCCGCAGCATGGACAGCAGCGAACGCTACACCATGGAGACTGTGGCAGAGGAGCTGTGCGGGAGCTTCTCCATTTACTGGCGACATGAGGACTTGCATGATGCAGGTAGCTGTTGCTGCATTGAGTCCCCAATCAATTCCTCAGGCAGGCGTGCGCTTTAGAACAGTAGAATGCTGAAGGCTGGTGTGCTCTGCTGCAGCAATGCCCATGGAGATTGGTGTGCTGCCTCTGCCGCAAGATCTGGTGTCACAGGGGCTTGACGCTCGGGCCCTCACTCTTTTATGCCCTCCGCCACTGGGATCGCCGCTCAGTATATCATTCCTTCCCTTTGAAAGCGAAGCAGGTAATGTCTTTGTGCTTCTTAACTCTTTGCACACAGTGGATGGCTGCATTTACGTTGAGGGACGATTGAGTGAGCGCCGCCCGACCAATGCTTCAACGAATGAGGTGCTGACGATCCTGTAAGGAAATGCAGGTGGTGAGATGGCACCCTGCAGGATGCAAGAGATTCTGGCAGCTGGAGACAAGCTGTCAGATGCCTGGGTATCACGGGGTTCCTTGTGGGGCCCCTCTGTGCCGGCAGGCTACCCTCTTCATGTCAGCGTGCAGGTGCCTGCCCTCCCATCTGATTATTATCATGTCAAGCTCTTCTTCTTGCAGCAGTCTGGTACAATTCTGCCCTTTGTAATGGAGAGGTTCCCACAGATTCTGGTGCTTCAGGCAAGCAACAGCACCAGTAGCAGTCAGTTTTTTGACCTCTCGGTGTCATGCCATGACGGGAGCCACTTGAGAGGACGGTTTGAGGGGGCTTTTGACACATCAAGCGCAATGGCCGCCGGACAGGTGTCAGGTGAGCTGTCATTTCGCCCACGTATATGTTGGCCAATGCTTTGTTCTCGGTCCTCCTGATGCCTTGTGTCGTGTGAGTGTCCGCAGGGCTGCAGCTTTCTGTAGATCAAGGGGGACGAGCTTCGAGTAGCTTTGCAGTCACATTCTTCCATCCCGGCGTATACTGCCTGTCCGCCGTGGATGTCCATGCAAGACCAGCAGATCCTGCCAGAGCCGAGTCAGTGCACGGAAACGTTGCCATCTACCCTTTGTATGTCCTTGTCAACGCTTGAAATGCCTGATGTAAATGCAGGAATTTATCTTTTACTGTAAGATCAGGGTAGTACAGGTAAGGCCTTGAAATAGGAATAAGGCTGGAGGTTTCATTTTGATGATTACCGCAATTGTCGAGTTGCTTGATTTGTCCTGTGTATCTAGAAGTTTTTTTTTGTAGAACATGGAATTTGAATCTGCCGATATTGCTCTGCTCACAATGGGGACGTAGCATGCATGCAATGGCCATGGCTGACATATGATGATATGAATGTAGCCATTGCTTGGTAAATCTGTTGCACACCGGTTGGAAAAATTGTCAAGAGTATGCTGTCTGCCGACTTGAATTGAATCTTCAAGACGAGCAAAATAACTTGGTACCACCGATGCTAGCTATAGCACTGAATGCATGACCCTGCAAGCTTTTGCTCTTCATGATCATGCAGACGTCAACCTAGCTACCTGGAAAGCCATCCATCCTTATTAAGTGCCATGCAGCTACCAGCAGTGGAAGTTGGGTCGCATGCGGAGGCCAGCGGCTGCAGCTGCAGTGGCAATAGTACTAATTAGTTAGAACACGTGTGCTGAATTTCGTAAATGTCGTTCTCAGAGTCAGAGTCTGTGTAGATGTCTACCTCTCATTTGACATCTGTCGGAAGCAACAATGTGAAGGAGGATCCGTAAGACCTTGATTCTCACTTCCTCGGTCCGTCAATTCCGTCAATGTGAACATTTTGGCTGCATTAATATTAATGCTGCATTAATGCCCCCTTCTATAGCCTACGAAGGGTTTATTCCATTTTTGGGAGCCAAGAAGAATCTCTTTTTGCATCAAAAACCAGTGATCTTTTCATATTCACCTCCGACGGGGATACTTTATATACTCAGGAACTCGTAATCTGTACTTACGTGTCCAGGCCTGTTCGCTGCGAACTCATAGTGATCTGAACAGGAGTAGTCCTCCTTCGTTTCTAGTGCTTGTTGGCATACATAAGCCAAGGTGAGCGGATCAAGTATTGTAGTCCGTCAACTTTCCAATTAACACACAAGTGCTAGAACCCTGGACGTGCAGACCGCAATGGCAGTGGCAGTGCAAAAGGTGAACCCTACCACAGATCACTTTCATTTTCCCATACTCTAAGCCGTGGAAGGCTTCGATCCAAGGGAATGTCTGATGTCAGACATTCCCTTGGACACTAAGTGTCAACAGTCAGTTCATCTGCATTTGATCGATGTAGGTTTCTGGAGATCCCAGGCGGCCAGGAGAGGTTAAGAAGTACAAACTGCCCCCTAAACCTGCCAGTTCAGCCGACATCCTCACTGTTCTGGGGTCTTTGGCGGGAGTAGCTTCCATACTATTGAAGGTTGGGCCCATCGCCGCCGGTGCATACTCATTTCGTGGAAAGCATCCAGACTAAGCCAGCCCCTATTTTAATTGGTTGCAGGTCAAAGCAGCAGCTTGGATTGCACTTGTATGCTGTTTGGCCTCTGTGGCCAATATGAAATCGGGAGATCTTGGTGGGAAGCACATCTTAACGTCCATCATGTGAGGCTCCTTCGACCAGGCATTGCTTCTATTTACTGTGAAATGGGAGAGCGTATGCATTTGCGTCTGTGCCCTTGAAATGGGAGAATAGATCAAGGGACAGCTGGGCGCTTTGGTGTACACTGCCATTGGCACAGCTGACAGGAGACTGTGTTGATCCATGCAGGTTTGCAGTATTCTGCCTGTTTACAATCTACCAGCAGGCGCTTCTAGTTCCTACACCACCACCGCCCTCAACCTGATCATGGATGAAGGGAGTCCGCTTGTTGACCGGCCTCAAGTTGACTGAAATGTTTTATCTGGAGAGAAATTCTCAGCTGTGCTGTTAGCCAGCTAATTGCAAGGACCTCCGCGGTCTGCGGCAGTCTGATTTCACATCCTCACTACTGAATTAGGGAAAGAGGAACTCGAATGCAGACATTATCAGATTAAACCATGACAGAATAAATCCAATTGTAATATTAAATTTAACAACGTTTTGATGCAGCCCTTTCTCCAATACTGGCGCCCGCGATGCCTTCATTTCTAGAAGAGAGTTTGCGTCTCTCTTCTCTTTGTTTGCAAGACTCTTCTGCCAGAGTCTCAGACACAACAGAGATCCCAAATGCTGAACCAATCACCATAACTGTGACAGCTACACGGACACCACTTGAACAACATGACTGAAACAAATACTTCTCAGAGGACCTCCCGCTGCAGGCGTCTCGTGAAAACTTTACGAAAACAGTACATTGCCCGGAAGGGCCTGTACAACAAGGCGTGATACAAATCATGAAATGTGGCTCGAATCAATCTCACCACTCGTTCATAATCCTTATATCTCAGCGCATTTGATGAACTTTTAAGCTTCCACAGCAAGCATTGACTTTGGGCTATGTTCCAAGCCAAGCATGCTTCCACTGGACCTCTGTAGGGCCCAACCAGGCGAGAGGGCAACCACTTCACCAATGACGATGAGCGTGGGTGACTTCAGCCGGGCAGCGGCCACATCTGCGGCGAGCATGCTCAAGGGCGCAAAGACGGTGCGCTGCTCTGGTGTGGTACCCCGCTCTATGGCAACAGCGGGCATGCCAGAGTCACACCCCGCCGTCTGCAGCTGCTGCGCCAGCTTTGGCAGGGTGCCCAAGCCCATGTACACGACCAGGGTTGTGTGCGCGTCTGTGATGGTGTCCATTGAGGCGTCCAGCTCCTCTTCGCCGCCCTCCCTCGAGTGGCCCGTGAGGAAGCGGACGCTGGTGGCAAGGCCTCTGTGCGTCATTGGTATGCCCAGGTCGGCACAGATGCCAGAGGCAGCAGTGATCCCTGCATTCAACAATTACCAGGTTCAATACTGGCACCTATTCCCAGCTCTCTGGCTGATAAATAATCCCATACGCACGAGAACATACTCCAATAGAATTGCTGTTGCAAATTCACAGCTGTATCCATGCTCAGGCCTTAAATTTTATAATATGAGCTATGCGCTGTCACAGCCTGCGTGAGCACATAAAGGTATGTTACCTGGCACGCAGTGCACTGCTATTCCACGATCACGCAGGTACTCTGCCTCCTCACCCCCTCGCCCAAAGATGAAGGGATCTCCACCTTTCAGCCTCAGAACTGTGGATCCCTTCTCCGCAAATTGGCAAAGCAGGGCATGAATCTCGTCCTGTGACCGAGTGTGCAGCCCTGCCTCCTTTCCCACATAGATCATGTTGGCTCCCGCATGTACAAGCCGCAGGATGTCGTGAGACACAAGCCTGAATCGCGCAAAATGTTGTTTTTAGAGGGAGTCTTCTTAGTGCGCCAGGTGTTCAGTGCTAGGTCACTGACAGCCCCAGACAACAGCCTTGAATAGTGGCTATGACACGCACCGGTCATACAGAACGACATCTGCGCTCTGCATCAGCTGAACAGCCCGCAGTGTTAGCAACAATGGATCACCAGGACCGGTGCCCACCAGATACACGCTACCAGGCCCTGACCCTGGGGCACACACACGAATGAGTTGAATCTGCCTCATCTGCGACGGTCAATTGGAACAGACACAACCAGCAAGCAGTTGAAGTGAAAGATCAGCATCCTAAATTGTACCTGTGGCCCTCAATTCTTTACGGTTTGCCAAAATTGCTTCCGGAGAGAGACGACTGAGGTCGGCAAACTCGCCGTTGGTGGCACCGTTGGTGTTGCTAACTGTGCAAGAGACTGGACATCGTCGAGTATACAGTCTCCCGCACGAGGGAAGCAAAGGCAGCAGAGAGGTCAGCTGAGGTGGTGATTTGTGCAGGTGCTGCTGTAAGGACCCAGAGTTGAAGGACACAAACTGGAATGCTTGACACACCATCGGATCTAGTCAAATATGATACGCACTTCCGAGCTGAAAGTAATGACGTGAGAAGCACATCGCACCGCCTTCTCGTTGTCGAGCCATGTGACTGGAGCCCAATGAGGCGAAAGGGGCAGCCTAAAAACCTGTGGTAATCGTTAGTCATCAGCTTGCCAAATCTGGCTACTGCATGCATTGCTCTGACAAGCTCTCCAACCACAGAGCCAGATCAAAAACATTAGACCCATGTTGGCGATATGATGGAGCGTCAAACGATGGTGGGCAGCAGCACGAGTTTGCTTCAATATTGCAGACCGACACTGCGCACTTCTGCTTTCCGATCAGCTTTACCAAGGGGCAAATTCTGCGTTAGAGCTAGTGGTGATGAGGGCGCCCAAAGCAACAGAAGGTCTGGGACTATGAAATATTATCCATTCAAATACGTCTGATGGTTTTGTCCAAATTGAGCAAAGCACACGAAGTAAAAAAAGCACAGATCACCCAGATCACTGCAGGATGCCTTTATTCCTGCAGAATTGGGTGCCATGAGATGCTGATGCAAATGACGAGGAACCAGTATCATTTTTGCAGGAATGTCAATGATGGGATGTATGAGCGATACTTCACGTCTTATGAACAGGGAGGTGCTCCTGAATGGATTGAACGTCGGGATTATCGCGTCTCTCTTCACGTTTGGGGCCGCTCCTCGCCCCAATGCACTCGGAGTCAAGGACTACAGTGGGTTCAAGGCTCTTGGATTATGTCCAAGCACCGAAAACTGCGTCAGTACAGCTGAGGAGGCCAATGACATAGCACACTTCATTCCTCCATGTGAGTGTTGGTCCCTGAACACGTCATCATTTACCAGCAGCGTGTGACCTGCTAGGTGCATTGACATGAAATGGTCCCTGGCGCTTGATTGACGCTGAGGTGCGAAAGCATCTGTTGCATGACATATGTGCTTGGGCAATGTTGCAGGGACTTTCAATTCCGAGGAGTCCAAGCGCAAAGGACTCAAGAAGACTCAAGCTGAGGCAATGGAGGAGCTTGCCAGTGTGGTGCGTTGTTGGAATGGATGGTTATCCCCTTTTTCTGTCCACGCATTCGCCAGACTTGATAAGTGCAGACTCTGCAAGGCTCACTCTCATTCTCAGCGTGGTGTGAACTTAAGAGGATGTGTGTATCCTTGCAGGTGTCCAGTCTCAAGCCTGACAATTTTGAGCCTCGAATTGTGAAACAGACAGATAGCTACTTATATGCGGAGTACCAAAGCCCAACGTTCGGGTGCTGGCATTCACATCCTTGTTTTCCTTCCCTTTCCTTTCTTTCCTATCCCCTTTCCATGTCATGATATGACATTCCCGTTTGTTGATGACACAGGTTTATTGATGATGTGGAATTCTTCTTCCCTGGCAATGACAGAGTGGAATACAGATCTGCATCCCGCATTGGAGAGAGTGATGGCAAGGTCAACAGGAAGCGCATCAAGGCACTTCGACAGGTATTCCTCACAGCATTTCTGATCATTCCAGCAGATTTGCTAATCTGTGAAAGGCTGGGTCTAAGATCGTCTGTGGCGGTTGATGCAGGCTCTAGAAAAGAAGGGCTGGGAGTCAGTTGGATTCTAGAATCATGCAGATGCTCACAGGAGCTGCCAGACTCATGTGCAAATTTGATCTTTCATCATGAATGTTTCATGCGCTGACGATGTACCGTATGTATCTAAAAGATTAACGGGAGGGAACTGTAATATTGCTCTTTCTTGAGAGCTTGAGAGCTATAATCGGTCTGCAAAGCTTGCTCCGAAATGTCTGTTGGCCAACACAATTGCTCTTTATTCCCTTCTTATGAATGAAGGTTTTAGGTTATCACAATTGTAGTATTGCCTGGCTATATAGATAGATATTAAAGGTGGCCAAGTTTCAGGTGGACAAACTGGCCATGCAAAAGAACATCATCGACCTGTCAATCTTTATCTCTTGCACACTGCGGCCTTTCTTGAAACTGAGGGCTTTTCATGGCTTTGTAAATTTGGGTTTCCGGACAAATGGGTTGCCACCAGTCTCCTTCCTTTTCTCTCCGACAGTCTTTTGAGGACCGTCTGCTGATGCTTTGCCTTGTGAAGCTTTTTGCCCAGCCTCTCCGTTGTTGATCTTTTTCTCCCTGCAAGACAAGAAATGAAGTACTAATTTGACCCCGATTTAAATCCATCCTGCATAATAAATCAGCTAGAGCATCCTGAGACCCACACTGCTCATTTTCTTCCCAGAAACTTTGCTAAGTGATGATAAAAGCGCTTACCGTAGCATCTGGGAGCTCAGTGGGGTTTTGCTGGCCTCGAGTTCGTGGACAGTGTCAGTGCCATTCTCAGACTTCCCGGCAGCATGGTCATCATCCTGAAAAAATGCCAGCAGCTTAGTTTGCACTGTCTTTGCTCTGCACAACTGCTGTCTGTACTTGTTCTCTTGAAACAACACCAAGACAGAGGGGCTCGGACCTCTGCTGTGATGTCCCTCGGGCAGACACCCGTCAAGCTGCTTGCATATCTTGGGGCAAGGTAAGCATCCCTGTTGTCATCCTGGTTTGCCTCCTCTATCAGGGCTTGCACACGCTCAGCAAGCGCAGTCACCCTGCAAGCCGTGCCCGGGTTTTGAGACGACATGAGAATGTGCCTGCTTAACCAAAAAATTGAAAGCAACAACAGAGGCGTCACACCTGTGATGGGTGGCCAGTTTGAGCGCGCCCTGGAGAGAGGCAGGTAGAACAAGCTGTGCAGCCACTTCCAGGGCACGGGCAATCTTCTCAGCCTTTATTGCTGCATGGAAAACCCTCAGCAGCGCTTTGTCTGCATCCCTCTGGGCTGCCTCTATCTCATTCTCTGCGTCGTCTCTTGTTCCCTGTGCAGGAACCACACACTTTTATTCAATGAGACAGACATATTACTGTAAACTTTTTGGCCTGCCTTCCATTACACTGCCTGATCCACAGCACTGGCAAGCTCACCTCGAGGTCTTGCATGTGTGTGACGCAAACGTGCAGCCGCAATGCATCAGCTTCAAGCTGTGCGGAGACAGCATCCACGGCCACAACTGGGATATGCAGGGGCAGCACACTCAGCACAGGACGTGGTACAACCTGCGTGCATCAATTTATGCTCCTCTGCACAACGAATTCTTACATCAGGTCACACTCGTGTTTTTGGACAGTGTGCAAGTATGTGCTGAAGGCCCCAGTCACTACCTGGGGTCCAGACGCGCTGGCAGCGCTGATGATGCAGTAGATCTCTGATGAGCTGATGCCAATGGGCCAGCATGTCTGGTTTTCTGAGCACCCCTTCGACACCTCGAATACAGGGACCCAGCAGCCTCCATATACTGAGGACCGCAGACGCATCACGCCCTTCATGTCACACGCACTCTAGATGGTCAAACATTGCTACAGTGAATAATGAGGTTGATCCTTCTCCTTTGGGCTTCCTCAGTCTGTCCTTGAGCTGCACAATGACCCTATGGGGGATTGTAGACGCACCAGGGAGTCGTGAGTGGCAAGCATGCCCTCCTCGCTGAAGCCCATCCAGCTGAGACTGGACTGTGGGCTGAGGCAGAGCATGCCACTATGCACCAGCTCCTGCCCATCAACCCGATACAGGCTGTATGCCAGAGCCTGGTGGCCATCTTGGGCAGGCATGCCAGCATGCCACACGACAGCCACCAGGTTCCCATGCGCGGCCATAGCAACAACCCGCCCGGGAATGCTAGTGACGCTGAGCTGCAGGCCTGCCAGGACACAGAAGTTTGGTCACATCATGCATCATTCATGACTTCAGCAGGTCAGACTCCAGAGTCAACATGCAAGTCACACGAATTTGCTATAGATTGATCAGGACATGGCGCGTCCGCTTGCCTGCTGCAGAGAACACACGGAGCAGCTGCCGGGATGTGGCCACAGCGCAGAACGACTCTCCTGCTGCCACAGCGCAGGCCTCCTCCCCGGCTGGAAGACCGACTGTCCAGTCGCTGTTGGGCGCCCAGCTCTCAAAGGGTCGGTACATCACCATGGAAGGAGCATCCGCATTGGAGGTGCTGGCAAAGAGAGCGCCCTGGCTCCGCCATGCCACGCGTTATCAGACATTGCCACAGGACAGCAAGAGGAAAACTAGACAAAGTGCTTCACACTCTACTAGAAGGAGGCCAAGGGACGCACCGTTGCACCGAGGCTGGCCATGGAGAAATGATAAAAGTCATTCAGCAGAGGGACACGCTTCCGATGGCGCGAGGTGTCATGAAAGCTGACCTCCACCACACAGAACCCATCATCCTCCCTGCTGCTGATGCAGCCACTCACGTTATATGCCAGCCATCGACGCTTGCCTTCCCCTGACACACCAGAGAGCATTTGATTCTTCATCAAAATGCTTGACCACGATCAATCATAGACGACTTGGTGATCATTATAATGCTTGGATCGCGTCAGAAATTGTACCAGTGGGAGTTGAGCCAGGGTGAATCGGGTTCTGCAGCTTTGGCAGCTTTGGCATCCGCTGCAGAGGCCTTCCTTGGTATGCAGACTTGGGTTGCGGTCTAACCCTTGGCCCTGCCTCCATGGATCCAGCAGTGTCCCCAGAGAGAACTCCAGCATCATTGGCGCATTCAGAGTTTTCAGCTGGACTGGTGGACATTTCCATGTCTCCATCACCTGGTGAAATATGCCAAAGCGCATCAGGGCACGAATCAATGCACATGAGAGTACCAAGGATTTCGAAAATACAATGCTGTGCTGCACTCATAGTGGGAAACACTTATGGGTCGCACTGTGGCCCTCACCGTCAAGATCGGCTGTTCCATCGTCATGATTGTCAGCCTCTAGCCCAGGGGAGGGGTCGTCCATGTTTGCTGGTCGTGGCAGGTGCTCTGGGATCACATCACGCCAAAGGGTGATACAGCCGTCCTCACTGATACCCGCCAGGATGTTCTCCTCCTTGCCAGGATGCCAGGCCAGAGCAGAAAGGACAGCGGGAGCCTTGCATTTTGTAATTACGGATTTCTGGGACACATCCCAGATGATGACATCGTTGTCGCGGCTGGCACTTGCAATATAGAGGCCTGTTATGCACCAACTCACAGCTGCTTAATGCCTTTGACACTGAGTGTTTAGGGGAGCTACAATTGCTCAGAAAGAAATTTTGCAAAGTATACGACTTCAGGGACAATTGACATTGATCATACCGTTGGGAGAGAACTGCAGTGAATTGACTGGCGCTGTGTGCCCGTCAAGGTGCATGATGGGATCCCAAGACAGCTTCTCATAGAGAGTGATGCCATTGTTTGTGTCCGACAAGGCAAGAAGGCTCCCGTCCGGATGCCAGGCCAGGCCACAGCGAGCAGGTGATGCAGTGTCCACCTGCAGAGCACGCATGCTGAGATCTGCGGAAAAAAGAGGAAATTGGGATGACATTATTTTCTAATACACCCATTTGTGTGAAGGATATCCATACCTTAGGGGCTGCTTTTTGAAGACTGAAAGCAGTTCCTGTTGTGGTGTCCCAAATCTGAAGATGACCGTGTGCAGAAACAGATGCCAGGAACTTGCCGTCGCACTCATATGCCAGGGCTCGTGTGTATGGCCCGGCCTTGAGAGTTCGGAAGACCTCCACGACACATGAGCAGGCTTCAAGTGAAACACTTCCCGGGCTCTGTTGCTGGTCACATGACAAGTAGCACAGCCATGCAGCTGATGCATCAAGCAACTTTTGCGTTGCATACCTTGCTGTCGGAAACATTCACAAGTTTGATGCCGTCATCATCTCCTGCTGCTGCAATATTTGTGCCACTCGGGCTGAAAGCAACCGCTCGAACAGGCAAAGAGAACCTGGTTGCCACCTTGTCAAACTCCCCTGAGGGTAGCTTGAAGACCTGCAGAGGGCAACAAGAACACTAAATGGGGTCGCACTGTGGGGATAGCTACTTTTGTATGCAGTTGGCCCAAAAGAGTATTAAACAAGATGGGGGGCAAACCTTGACAAAATTCGCATCGTCGCCAACCGCCAGAATCTTCCCCACAGGATGCACCGCCAAGCAAGTCAGCTTCGCAGTCTCATTCTTTCCAAGCAGCCTCGTTGTCGCGCTTGCTGGGTCTGTGACCAGTAAATTACCATCGGCTCCACAACTGAACAGCTCAAACGCGGTATCGGATGGCATCCACGCGAGATCAGCCATACCGTCACCATGCAGCATGACACCATCAATTCTTTCCATGGTCAGCCGAACTGAACCTAAGCAGCTCACATCAACACTTGAACTTGAAACACACTATACACTGAACGCATGTAGATTTAATTTCCTTGCAATGCGTACGTAGATATAAGAGAGAACATACACCTATCAGATGGTGCATCAGGTAGATGTCTTCTTGGCTTGTCTTCTTGGCTTCCTGCTCACAACCGGTGACTCATGAGGCCAGCGTATGCATGGTGAGTCATGCCTTGCACAATGTTGCATCCCGTCCACTTCGACCGAGAACAATTGATACATTAGGACTTGGTTGTCTTCAAATCTGGAGATCATTCACTAGGGAGGTTTACTGGAGCTTGGGGTTTGTGCGCATGGATGGGCACCTGATGGGCATCCAGAGCAAGAAAGACGGCAAACGCAAGAGATCGTCGAGTGAAGTTTCCCAGACCCACGATGCCAAACGAACAGCAAAAGGGGACACCATCAAGAATGGGCCCTCAGGAGATATGGCCAGACGTCGGCAGGAGATCAGGAGACTATATGAGAGCTATCTCTTGCTTTCTTCCAAGGCATCAAAAGGCGACCTCAGAGCCTTTGAACATCTGCTTAGTAGAACCAAAGGTCTGCATCTTAAGCAAGCACCAGTCGATAGCCCATGCAGGGGAATCACTGACACTCATGAACAGCAACTTAGTTCTGACTAGTAAGAATCTGGCCAGGATCCCTTGGAGAACAGCGATTGGTTTCGACTCTTATTCCCAGTTTCGCAGCGAATTTCCCCGACAAAGCAGATGCTGCTGTGAGCGGCCTGATACACTTGTCCAGACCTAGTGCAAGCTGGGAGACCGAGCCTGCGCTTGCTGAAGCGTCCTGCCTCAGTGCCCTGGAAGGTCTGGGGACTGTGTGCAAGGCTGCTGCTGAGACGTCCCAGGAGAGGGCTGTCATGAAAGGCGCAGAATTCCTACTAAGGTGTGTGTTTTGCATTCTTGTGCGCTTCCTTCACGCACATGTTGTAGCCACTCAGAATCTAGACCTGACCGTATCGTAAATGTGTATCAGGGACCTCTCCCTGTCAATGTCAGGCAGGCCGGACTCGCAGCAGCGCCAACGGGGATCTGAGCAGGGCAGGCAAAGTCAGGAGGCGTCACGGGCCAAGGCATCTGTGATGACAACCGCCTTGAGTGCGATCTTCAGGACAGCCCCTCAGAAAGTCCTCTCTGCCTGCTTGCGTGGGCTTCAGAAGGGACATGGGGATCTCTTCCATGGTGCAAAGCGCTTCATGTCTGATATCCTCCTAAGACCCTCTGAGGCAGATGCCACAGAAGCCAATAGGCAAGGGGCAAGTACTGCTGATACAGACTCACAGGGCAACTGCCTGGCAGCCGAGGTGCTGCAATCAATGCCCCATGTGCAGCACTGGATAACGGAGTCCATCTCCAGCTCGCAACAACATGCAGGTAAAGATACATGTTCAGTGTGCATGTCAGCAGGAGTGTAACTACGTTTTCAGCCTGATTGAATGTGGCAGCAATTCTCTGAAGCTGAGGCACTACAAGAGTTGCATGCATTGTGCAGGGAGCCCCTTGAGCAAAAGCACAGGAGAAGCTGGGCAGATGTTGACCCTCTTACTGCAGGCGCTTCCACCGGTCGCACCAGGCAGTGAACAGTGGCCAGCAGCAAAGCCGTTTCTGCCAATTTCTCCTGCAGATGCAAGAGAGGATGTGCAGCCGCGCCCATCCCCACTCGCCAGTCCCTTTGCTGGGCAGCGTGAAGGTGCATGCAGGTATGGCAGGTCCATCTTTTTCTCTGGCGCTCATACTGGACCTGCTCCTTGATCAACAATGGGTACTAATCCAAATGTGGTGGTATGCAGACCTGGATCCTTCTCGCTTGAGGGCTTTTCGCTAGAGGCGAGCGGGCAAACTGATCCGCAAGGACAAGGACAAGTCCTTGCAGATGACGGTGGGGCACGTCCCCACTTGTAGTTGTCACTTGAATGAATATAATTTGCTGCATGCCAATCTCAGGAGCTTTGGGCCGGTCCTGTGTGCTTTTAGACAATCACTGGGATGAATGGAGGGGATTATGCTCCAGGGAGTGAGAGGGCGAGTCACGTCGCGTTGCCTACCGTGAGCATTGATCCCCAGCAACTGCAGCCTGGCGGAGACGTGTGCTTGGCTTCGTCAATCTTGTGGTTGACTGGGATCCCACCAGGCCTATCAGATGCTGCCATAAGGGCAGAGTGCAGTTCTTTTGGCACGGTTGTGGACGTGCTGCAGCCCACAGCTCCTCGTGATGAAGCATTTGTGGTCTTTGCTGACATCAGGTTTGCATCGCCACCTTCCAGGCCTGTCCTGCCTGTGCATGGGTATGCTCTTTCAATTCTGTTTGTTTTGCCAGTATTGATTCAAGGACGTTTGATGAGCTCAGTATGCACGACTGCATGCAGGGATGCAGCATGTTGCTATGAGGCAATGTGCGATGCGCCCGTGTGGGGTGCACAGCGATCCAATGTCAGATTCTGCAAAGTACCAGATCAGCCTTCCGGGTGAGAGACATGAAAGGCTTTGACCAGTTTTGCAGCCATCTGGTGTCTAAATTGTTTGCCAAGATTGTTAGGGCGCATGGTTCACCACCGCAGAAGATCTCATAGTAGTCCTTGCATGAGGAAACCATCCCAACGCCTCCCACCCGCATTTTGCTCGAGCTGGTTCTATCCCAAGGAGCAAAATCTGTTTATGTGCATAACATGAGCTTTGGTGCATGCACAGGGTTGATGGAATGGATGGCAAGGTGCATGTGTGGGTGGGTGGAGTGGGCAGCCCCCGTGGCGAGGAGGGGGTGCTTAGGAGGCTGGTTGATGAGGGTGTTGCAGCGCCTGTCAGCATACTGCGAGTGGCTGGGATCAGGCCAGGCCTCATCCTGCAGTATCCGACTGTCTCACAGGCAACGCCCCTTTGCGCCCTTTTTCAGTGGTGCCCGTTCATGCAGTGTTTCAGTCATTCGTGGACCAACCACAAGCTTGGTCAGATACTTCTTGATGATTCAATGACATGGCAACGGCAATCTTTCATGCGTTCGGTGTCTCTTACTTATTCACCCAAAACTGATCCATGCAGGGTGCCAAGGCAGTGCAAGCGCTGGACCGTGACGCTGCATCCCAGGGCAGAGACCCACCCGCATCTGCACCACTATCTGGGCCTCCTCTGGGAGGTGGAAGCCGCACCCTTTGGGTTGGCCAGGTCAGTGCCAGTGTCACTGGCGCACTGTGTGATCCAATTAGTGCTTTCAAAGGTGTATTAACTGCCCTGCCCATTTGGCCCGGGAACAATATGAGCACGGAACACTGCGTCAATTGCTTGAAACTTGCGAGTCCAATAAGGGGTATATTTTATGGCCAGCCTTGATTTAGAGCTGTAGCTCTCTGCACATGCACCTTGCCTCTTGTTGCAGGAACAGCATAGAACAGTACTGTAATTGTGAACATAACAAGAACTCCGGCATGCGACCATTCTCAGCCTTGCTTCTACAGCGGTCCCTGTTGTCCTCAAAAGGCTTCTTAATCTGCGGCAGGTGGGTCCGGCGGTGAATGAGGACAGGCTGATAGCTGCCTTACGGGATTACGGCATGGTCACGGGATGGAAATTCCTGCGCCGCTCCAACTGCGCCTTCATAGACTTTGACACGCCGGGCTCTGCAGCAGCTGCCTTGGAGGCCCTGCAGGGTGCCAACTTCAATGGGTCTCATGTTCGAATTGAGTTCAAGGACGAGAGGGGCCAGTCAGGGTCTCACTCGGGGGGACGAGGCCACCCGCGTGGAGGCAGGTTCCCTCCATCCCCTGGCCGGCCTGGCTGGCAGCCAAGCCACAGGAGCAGCGGCCCTCGTGGAGATTCACCGCCAGTCAGGCAAGCACTGCAACCATTTCCTGGGAGCCACGATGAGAGAACGAAGTTTGTCACAATGTACAGATGCCTGTTGTGAAGGTGAGAAAGATCTGTTAATCTTCCTGAAGCAGAGCAAAGATAACTGTGGGATGAAGTTCAAGGATTTGCTTGCTTGGAACAGGAGACCGCGCTTTGCAAGGGATAACTCACCACAGCTTTCCTGGCCACCAGCATTATCGGATCAGGGGCCCCCATCACGTGTCCCAGTCCCAGCGCGAGCTTTCTATGAGCCGCATGGGTCCATGTCAGGTTGGTGAATCAGTCCGAAACCTCTTGACGACATCGAGATTGGATCAGCAGCTGGTCTGACATCCTTTGCGTTCCAGTTGAGGTACAGCACCATATCATTATCTTACAAGCCACGTCCCCTGCGCAGGAGAAATGAAGAGGGGAAGGAGCTTTGCTGATCATTCTTCGCCAGCCCAGCCTTATTCTGCAAGACTGGATGAAAGGCTCTCGGTGTCCAGCAGAAGATCCGGCAGAGTCTCAAAATGGGATGCCCCAGCAGGCCTCGCAGATACAGCTGCTGAGCACAAGCAAGAGACATTGCCTGGGCCGCCTACCAGCCTGCAGAGGAGGAGCTCTGTAGAAGAAGGTGACTGGTGTTCCTTTGTGATAGTGAAATGCCTGACACATGACGGCACAAGATGGCGTCTAAAACTTTTGTACGGTATATGCAGGGCAAATTTCCATGCCTGCGGAACCCCCGGCACTCACCTCAAGGCCCTCCAGCGTGGACGGTGGAACATGGCCGCGATGGAAGGGCATGCTGGCCAAGAGCGGCAGCCCCGTCTGCGAGATGATCTGCACCGCAGAAACCAGCAGCTCTGGTGTGTGGCTCTGCCCTCCATTGCTGTACACCTAGCTTTCTCACTCGACCTGCGATCAAGTGTCTTGGGCGCTTATGCTTTGCCAAGCGGTGCAACTCATGTGACTGTATCACATTGTCTTTTTTTTGTCTGTTTAATGGAGATCACGCGAGTATTAGAAGGGATGCCCTGCTGATTGCATGAATGCTGGTGTGTGGACAGTGCGTGAGCTGCAGAGCTGGCCGGGCACCCTGGATGTGACAGTGCGCGCCGACCTGAGCTACGTGCTGAGCAACGTCTCTGCCATGAGCGCCGTCCTGTGCCTGGCTCCAGCCCCCCAGCCCGATGCTGATCGGCGCACGCGGCAGCGCGGCATGTTCATCGATTTCATCAACAACCTGTCCAGTCGCTCGCGGGCCGGGGTGGTGCAGGGCCTGACAGCTGTCGACCCTGTGGCTGGCCCCCGAATGCTTTACCTGGTGCCGCCATCTGTGTCAGTGGCAGAGCGCCTGAAGGTGGTCTGGGACCACAAGGAATGCGTCTTTGCTGTGGTCATGCCTGCTTCGTTCAGTTGATACTACCGCTAAATTCTGCAAATGCGCTTGGCCATCCAAAAGTATTACAACCAACTCGGATCTGTACACCAACTTGCTTCTGTTGCTTGGACTCGCGGTGTGGGCATAGTCAAAACCAGTGAGCGTTGTGATCAACGGATCTAATCTTTCCTCAAGGGATATTCTTTCAGTAAGGTCCACGAGCAGAGTGTATTGTCTTCTGTTGGCGTTCTCCACAATGTAATGCTGTCAATGGGCATTGCTTGAGACAAAACCTCCTCCTCCTTCCCGAGTCGTTCCATTTCAGCATCAACAATGGATTCCCTGGATTGCAAAATATGCTGTTGGGGATCCGCCAGGTCAATCTAATGCAGACAAATCCCGTAACTCCATAAGTGGATGCTAAAAAAGACGCACCTCGTGTCTTGATCCATATCGGAGTAGAGGAGTGAGATATGAGGCATGTAGTCACTGAGATCATCATTGTGATTGAACGCTTTCCTTATGGAAGCAGCAGCTTCCATCAGGGGCTTGTCTCGCTGACACAAGATATACACGCATTGATGAAATAGCTTGCCGGCAGCAGGTTTGGTCAATTCCACAGAAAAAGCCTGCAGAGTTGAAGGACAAGTGCCTGAAGAAAGGTCTGTTTTCTACATGAACGCCTTGGAAAATGTTATTCAATAATCCAACACATCACCTTGATTTGATTTGCCACACCCTCACTTCTTTTCAAGACGAACTCCTCGGAAACGTTGGAAATTCCTCCGAGCAACGTGATGTGTGGTGTGAATTTCGGTGCATTGTGTGCTGAGGCTAGCTGATTAATTTCCTGCTGCAACTTATGTCGTACAGAACCTGCGAGGAAGCTGGTTTCAATCCTCCACTGGAACCCAGATCACTATCGAAACCATGAACGTCAAGATGCCGCACCTTTCGGCTCTGCCCAAAGAGAGTAGCTCATGCTTGACAAAGACGAAAGGAGTTGAGACACTTCCAACTGAATGACAGTCAATCCCGAATGAGAACTCCAACACTCGCTTTTGGAGTTCTCATTCTCATTCAATATCCTGACAGGGCGTCTAATAGATATGACGTCATTGACGTGTCAGCTCAAAATTGAAAATTTAAACCTTGGAAATCCACTTTCCTCCTTCAAATATTTTCTCAAAGAATCAACATACTGTGGATGAAATTAGTGACATTACAGCGATCTGACCATACCATGCATAGTGCCAAGTTGCACCGCATGTATGCACCATACATTTAGTCACTGTCACCCGACACTGCCAGTGTTCAACAGTAGCTTTGGCAACTTGTAACTTCAAGTCGGCAACAGCCTGTGTGCTGGGAGCAGACTACCGTTGGTACTATGGTACGTCCTACAATATATTACATTTGCACTTCAAGCGGAAAATGTTCACCTTCAGAGTGGCATGTACTAAAGCCTTCAGCAGGGCACGTACACATCAAGTGCAGGAGGTTCAAACCAGGTCTGAAGTGCACTGGTGTGTTGCCAGGCAATTCACAATTGCCAGTGGCCAATGTGTTTCCAAGACTGCTGACATGCGGAGATGCTGTGTAATCAATTCACAAGTACAACCTAGTGTCCAAGGAAACTCCTGCAAGAGGCCTGCATGGTCACAATCGCCTTGTGCTCCTCACATCAAGTATGGTGGCCCGAGCTCGAAGAACAGCCTCTCTGAAGTGTCCATCGATCACTGCGGTGGGAATTCCCATTGATGTTTCCCTCAGCCATGAGATCAGAGAATTCAGGGACTCGGGCGAAGGCCAATCTTTGGCCGTGTCCCCCTCAGGCTGCTGGGCGGCTGATCGCTTGCTGTTGAGCCCCGCAGGTTTCCGTCTATCCTGCTCCCAGTAGAGCTTTGCCTTTGTGTATGTCTGAAAGATCCTTCCATAAGGTGATTGATAGACCTTATCTGTGCCAGACATGTAATTTATCACCACATGCCCAAAGATGTGCTTTGTCAAGATCTCTCCAGAAGTCCAGTGGTTTATGCCTCTTTTCAATCTTGTCATACATGCAATGAGGAGAGGGTGGTGCTCACATTTTCTGCCGTCTCCAATTACTCTGTAAAACACCTTCCAGCCTTTCGGCAGAGGTCCTGCTGGCATAGGCGTGTCATCATCCACTCCTTGAGATGCACCATTCTGGCGATCTGTTCGCCCACCCTTCTGAGAGCTGATGTGTTCAAGCGCTGCTGCCGTGCCTGCATTGCGTCTCCTCTTACTCGCACGCTCTCCAACACGCAAATCCTGACACTCTGACGTGAACACTATTTTCAAATCCTGTTGGGCCTGTGGCTCTTCTGTGACGCCCTGGTCTGCAAAGCACTCCACAATAGATATCAAGTCCTGTCCTGACAACACTACATCGCTCTCTGGAGCACCGAAAGATAGGTACATCTGCATTTTCGGAATAATCTGTAAAATTATTTCTCACTTATACCTCATGAAGCTCTTCTTGGGCATTTCTCGGACTTCTCATTATATCCCCATAAACCCTACCACGTGCACGAGGGATTCAGGTTAGGCCTCTGAAACGGAAGAGGGCTCAATATTTTATGGCAGGGAATCCTTAAATGGCTGTCTGCAACATATATGAAACTTTGTTTTTCATTATTGAATTGTAGCCGTCATCGTGGCATGGAAGATGTTCACAAGCCCACATCAAAAGTTTCTCGACACACTGATCAAAGCCTTTGCTTATGCCAAATGTGGTGCAATTGCAGATTGACAGATCGTCAGAACAACGTATTTCACGCTTGTGATCTTTCGTGAGTGGAATCCGTCTGGCAAAAATGGTGAAGGCTGGCAGGTCGAGGCCTCCCCACAGCCCTGCCAAAGTTGTGGAAAAGCCTGAAAACCGTCTTAAACGAAACACTCCCTTTGTCAGCAATGTAAGGTTTCGCACCAGCCTGCCGGAGGTGAGTGCCGAGTTCTCGCCTTGTGGTATAGTGCTTGCCATACAAGCCAGCATCAACACTCGAAGCAAAATGGGGGCTGTCCATCAATGTGCAGGTGCCGTGCGACCCCAAGATGCTGGTTGCAGTGCTTCAGCCGGACAAGCTGTCACAGTTCAATATCACCACCCTGGAGCAGGAAATGCGGCAGGACCTCATCCTGGAGAGCGGTGTGGGCATCCCGCTGAGTTTGCTGGATACGCAGCGCTATGCTGTCCCAGACATCGCCCAACCATTGGCTCCAGAGGATGCTGCATTAGTCATGGTATGCCTGCATGGACGAGTTGCAGTGCTGATCTGCATGCTGACTGTTTGGGAGGGCGCCTGTGTATCTGCTTACATGATGGACATTGGTGTGGCAGGGCCCGACAACAGAAGAGGGACCGGGGGCTACAAAGAGAAGGGAGAGATTGCGTGGCGAGGGAACGGAACTGTCTTGGCTCATGCGGACCACCTACATTGCCAATGACATGGAGGAGCGCAGGCAGCAGAGGAGTGCAGAGAAATCCGGAGTGGCGGCCACTGAAGACGAAGCCATCGATCGCGATGCGCAGATTGCTGCGATTGAGGTGGATCTGTCCTTGCTGCGCTCACACTCTGTGGTTTTATTTGCTGCACATCCCTGATTTAGAGTGTTTGAAGGTGAGCTAAGTTGTTCTGCTGACCACGACAGGCAACCTTTGAGGAAGCAAGGGCCCCCCCAACACACATCCGAGATCCCAGCCTGACTCCTGTGGAGATCATGCCCGGTATGAGCAGCCCCTATGTCTCTTGCTCCTCGGATTCCGCGTCTCAGCTGACTTTCAAATTTCACTGAGTTTGCTGGGTGGCTGCAGTCCTCCCTGACCTTGACAGATTGGGGAACATATACGTGCGCATGGCGTTTGATGGAGAGCCAACAGCTGATCATGACAGGCTCGCAAGCCTCCCACCAGACAGCGTGAAGCGATTAGCCGGTGAGCTTCAGATACTTGCAACTGTGATGAACAGCTCTAGTTCAAAACCTTCCATGTCTAGAAGTTGTGCTGACATTGGGTTTCTCTGCTGCGTAGAACACGCGATCATGAAGTCCTTCACTCTGAACAGTGACCAGCACGGGAAGGAGCAGAGATTTGTGGCATACCTGCTGCCTGAAGAGGATCCTGTTCAGCGCAATGCTGATGAGCCATCCTCGAGCCGGTGTGCACTGGTGCCTCACCCTGCACACATTCTGCGTTTGTTTGTTGGGAGTACTTTGCATCCCCTAATCTGGCACGCATGTTGAGGCTTCTGATGATGCATGGGAGCAGGGATGATGCTGAGGATCATATCTCCTATGAGTGGATCAGGGAATACAACTACAAGGTTCACAATGATGAGGACCATAGCACCTTTTGGTTCTATTTCGACAAGGGCCGTGTGACCTTCACAGACCTTGACACAAAGCTGTCTCTGTTCAAACGTGGCAAGCAGGCCACAACACAAGCCTTTCAGCGACCATCAGGGGTAGGGCCAGCCCGGTCATGTGATCATCTCTTTGTGAAGACACTGCAACCCATACAGTCACTGCCTTGATCATGTATGAGCAACGCAGTCCCTGAAGCAGTCATGTATCTGGCAGGTCACATTGAAGAGACGGAAGGAGAGGAGTTCTGAAGAAGATGAGACAGCAAGACAAAGGATGCAAAAATTGACTGCAGACGATGTTCAGGAAGATTGATGTTGTCTTCTGAAGACATGTCGAGCTCATGTGCAAGTTGCAGCCACACTTCATGCATAAGATTCATCCATACGGATCTTGATCAATACACTGGTTGGTTGATCATTTTTTGCTTTCATGAGAGGGCTTACGACTGCATGCGTCTGACTTCATGCAAGTTTTTCTGTTGTCTTTAATAGCTTTCAAACTAAGGCAGTAAACTAGTGACATGATGCATGCATGAAGCCACTGATCAAACCGCAGATAAGCTTCACGGATGGTGAGCACGTTGTCATGCGTGCATACATGGAATGCACGTTCCATACGTACTTTTCCACAAGCGTGTTGCAAGTACGTATACTTGCAAGTACCACTAGTGAGGATATATCGATACACTGGCAACTCCTGTGTTCGTATTACTTATATAAACTCCCACACAGTTGTCCCCAACACGTCAATGGGAGTGCATTTGCACTGCCAGGCTGCGCTGATTTTTTGTAGCCGCACTAAAAATAACGCAGCGGCTGCGCAGTTGTTTGAATGGAGCGGTGGCATCGTATGGTGGCACAAGACGCCAGCTATATGGACCGGGGAGTTGCGCTTGCATTGCCCATAAATGGATCCACAAAATTCCTAACACAAAGACACATGCCCTGCATGTTGCATGCCTCACTGCATAGTTCATGCTACTCTTCAACAAGGTGGAAACATTTCCTGAAGCAATCCTGATCTTGCAGTTGCACTAGGCAAAAAGTGCAAAAATCCTGTGTGTTCCTTTACTCCAATCGTTGCCACAATTTTCCTCTATAAGTTGTCTTGATGTGTGCGCATTCATCATCAGAGCTGTCTGAAATGGTGGCATCAGACAGCAATCCTGCTTCCCGCCCTTCCAAAATGTACCGTGTCACCTGAACAATCCCAGAAACCATCTTAAAAGTCATATGAGGCTCTGAAAATAAGGTAAGTGCGAGCCTGACCAGCCTCACCTCTCGTATAAGAGGACAGATGGGAGGGCAACTGTTGGGATCTGCAGCTGGGTCAAGCCAGAAGAGGACGCCGCCCCCAAGACGACGCCCACTACTGTACCTCAGATATTGCCTGCTTTTCCCTGTGAGCCACAAGTGGAGTCAATGCATGCACCGACTGCGCATTAGTGCTTTGCAACTGATGTTGCATCCTCTTCATGTTGATGTATTGAGCACATCAGACTGGCAGACGACACGCCTTTCACAAGGTCCCGGACTGCCTCTCTGAATAGCTGCTGCCCGGTTGCTTCTCGGAAAGTGATGCCGCATGCCTTCTCATACATGCGCATCCATCTGCCCTCCTTCCTTGCCTCATTATGCCAGGCGGTACAGACGCAAGCAGAGACACCCAAGGAGCAAGGATCCAAGCGGTCGAACACTGCTTCCACTAGCTCAGGCGCCAAATCAGTCCAGGCAATTCCTTCACCATCTACTGCACCTAACACCCTTGCTGCTCGCTTCTGCTCCTTAATGGCCTCTATTGACTGAGTTTTGACAAGCCGTTGCAGTTGTTTTTTCTTTGCTTGTGGCAGCACTTTCACAGCCGCTGAGACCAGGCCTTCGCAGGCATCTGCATTCCTTCCTGTCCTGTGCAACCATTGACACCCAGGAGCATTAAGATCATACACTCCGGTGTGATGCAGTCTCTGCCAACAAAGACACTAGTCCAAACCTACCCGTCGCACAGGCTCACAGCCATCATCGTGTCTCTGAAAAGTACATCCTGTAAAGGTTTTCGAGTCTTGTGACTTCTGCCATTGCCTAGATGCTGCCAAAGATCAGCTAGCTCCAAGTTTGCACGCTCAAAATTGAACGTATTTCGCAGAGCAGCAGAATAGCCTGCAGCATTGTATCTTTCTAGGACTGCACAAGGACTGCACGCGTCACAATCAGAATCGCTCTCCGATGGAATACTCATTTCCTATTGCTTGCTTGGCTGCAGTACTAGTCTGCAGTCAACGGACTCCTTGGTGAATCGTGCTGAAACTTGATGTATCTGGCCGACTGGATTATACATATGTATACTGCAGTAGTGCTCAGCTTTTGTATTTCAATTTGGGGAGCATTTGGCAGTCAGAGAGCGTTCATTTCTATGAGGGTGTTGCCCCTTCAAGATATACAAACCCCTCGGGAACCCTCCCACTGAACTCTCACCAACGGGGGCCATGCCATTACTTTCTCGCTACAAAGCTTTTGACAGCATCACATTCATCGAAAGTAAACTTTGCAAGTGGCCAAAGTTACCTGCTGCATCGTTCAATTACCGATGAACAGGGGTTTCCTTTATGGCTTTCACCCACATTTCCGAAAGCTAGACTTAACAAATCGCGGGTAGTCACCATCTTCGAAATGGTCGTGTGGACAACTAAATGGAAACAAAGAAATATTTGGGGAGAGGGTCGATCATTTTTCTGATACTATTGATTACTTTGTATTATCTCCCTGCCTGGAAGCGGAATGCAGAAAAAACTGCAAGGACGCCCATTAATGTCTCGACGTAAGCCTCTGCAATTGCAATGCTATACTTCTCGCAGCTCACGTAGTGCATGAGGTTGCTCCCACCTCCACCCAGTTGAAGGGCGTCATCACTGTGCAGGGCAAGGACTGGGTTTCGATTTGAATACGATGATTTCTGCGATACTCGATTCAATTCAGGGGGATGGGTGGGAATCCCAAATGTCAGGTGGGCGCCTCCGACTGGCGGGTTCTTGGGCCCAGTGCTGGTGCCTGCAAAATGATTTGTCCCCCAAGTTACACACGCGCTGTCCTCGCATGTCGAGGTCCTCACATGGAATGCGGTGGTGCTGTCACAGTTGTGATACCAGTACGAGGAGTGTAGCCACGTGCGGGCCAAGCCATGCAGACAACTGGCAGTGGTCCAGTGAAGCCCTGCGGTGCGGAGCAAGGCGCCAAGGACCCGCAGACATGCGGAAGGCTCTGGCAGATCGCTGGATTGTGGTTGCGGGGGACTCCATTGCGAGGTTCTTCTTTGCAGCGCTTCTGCGTCTTGCTTCAAACAATGAATGTAAGCCCAGCCGGGATCAACAGCGCCTGCCCCAGGAGAACTCGCATAACATGACTAGCTGACCTTGCGGCAACTTATTCACTGCCAATGACTGAGTTTGTGTGCGACTGCTACAACAGCACAGCAGATTGTGTATGGACATCAAGATTTTGAGTACATACTGCCCAACAACATCAGAGCCACTTTCAAATGGGCACCATACATCGCTAATCTAACAGAGCTATTTGGCAACTGGTGGGTGCAAAACCTTTCTGAGAAAAAATGGGGTCAGCTCTTCTGAAGAGTTACCGGCAAATGTCCTGTGCGTTGTGGCACTTTGAACCTCACACTTTCCAAATTTCTGGGCATGCAGGAGTAGGGCGAATGTGGCTCCCGATGCAGTTGTAATGAGTGTGGGGCTATGGCACATGCTGCACATTGATGATCCTGCTGACTATGCCAAGCAGTTGCAGGCGCTTAGACACGCCGTACATGGTTTTGTCAGTGCCTCAAAGGTATGACCTTGTGACTTCATTGACTATGGTAATTGTGGACATGTGATTACCCTCAACTAGAGCGCTGACTGAGATGTTCCTTACTGGTTTATCAGGTTATTGCTCTGCCACCCATGTCCTTTTTCAGCATCTCTGAAGTTTTCCCGCCAAAATTGAAGACGGAAGAGAAGAGAAAGCACTTGACATACCAGAATGTTGATCTCTACAACGAAGCCATACAGAAGGCAGGCCTACTGGTGCCTGATGGGGCACTGTACCTCGTGGACCTGCATCACCTAACTCAAGGTGCAGCAGTGATTGTCCCTGTAGCAGTATGACAACCTGCACATTTGCCTTGAAAGGAATGTCTGATTTGATCGATGGGGTCGTGCAAATCAGGGGTTCCTTGCCTGAAGGCTTGATGTGCATGCACACAGGCTGCGGACCAATGTGCTCACATGATGGCTTGCACTACAGCAATGCTACATATGATGCTGCATTGCAGATATGGGCAGTGAATACCCTCTCATTAATGACATCCTAAGTTGCTAAATTGCCCTCGTCGAGCCGCTGCAGCTCTGTCACCGTTTGCTCTGCTAAACCATAATCAACACCCATGCATCGGCTTCTAGCTGCCCTGTGCACACTGTGGCATGCACATGAGAGGAGCCTGCTTCCGCTGCACAGCAAGCAACAGAAGGTTGCTCATGCGGCTCTTCACCACGCTGTCTGGTGCTGGCAGTTCATGACATGCCTTTGCCTGGTGTTTGTGCTCGGGCCTTCCTGCCGTCGGCCTGTCAGCAGCCTCATGCTGCCGCCGAGAGCCGAGTTGCTGCGGAGTGCTTGTCAGCCCCCTCATCAGAATTACTAGAATTGCGGCGCCTTGGTGTGCCTGGCACAGAAAACCCTTCTGAGCATTATGCTTGCTATAGACAGCATATGCCGACACTGTAATCATAATGAACATAATGCATGACAAGGGTGTTTTGTGACAAGAAGCACCTGGCACAGAACGCCCTTCCTAGCAGTCTCTTGCTATAGACAGAATGTGCATGAAAGGGGCACTTTTGTGACAACAAGCAGCCTGGCACAGGAATCCCATTGCTAGCAGTCTCTTGCTATAGACAGCATGTGCATGAGAGGTGCAATTTTTATAATAGCAAGCAGCCTGGCACAGAATCCCCGTTCCATCAGGCTGCTTGCTATAGACAGCATGTGCGTGAGGGGAGATTTTGTGACAGCACGCAGCAGCACAGCTACATCGCTCATGCTGCCGTAACCTGCAAGTCACAGCATGCCTTGGCTTATGCCACCTGTTCATCTCAGTCGGCACCTGCCAATTTTTCTGCTGGTGCAGTCGCGGCCTTGCGCTCGGTACCGCCGCTCATGTTGGCATGGCTTGCCTCTGCACCTCGCACAAGAGGTCCAACTGGGCACACTTCGAGTAATACAGCAATACATGCATACAACCATCACCAGTAGGTAGAAGTATTGTCAATAGCCCGGGTGGCACCTTGATGTGCTATCGGCAAGGGGTACCGTACAAACAAACCCACGAAATATTTGACCGGTCACAAGATTTCCAGGAAAGTCCTGCCAACTTGCTAACCAGCTGGTGCTGTGATTGAAGGGAGCGGTGGACGTGAGGGAAGCCCCCGAGGTATTTTTGGTGTCGATCATTCTCCCTGACAAGGCCAATTTTATGTTCATTATCCCAAATTCAGCACGATTTCTTTCTCTCAACATATACACTGTGCTGGCAGGTGAGTTACAGCGGACGAAATCACATTAGTACTGGACACACTAGAGGACTGGAGAAGCCTGATGGTGTCTGGAAAGGAATGAACCAAGCTAGAGACTGCACGAAGGCACTCAAAATACCATGCCAGTTCCCACAGCAAAGTCACATACTGGACGCACTGGCCTGCAGTGCTGACTTTATAGAAGACCGATAAGAATCAGCAAGTTGCATCATGTGCACAGCATATGCATGTTGCACAGGTTGCCAATTCCAGTTGGTGTCCACCTCAGCAGCAGAAGCCCTCGTTGCCGGGCATCACAATGTCCTATCTCTGATCGGCACTTGCATTTGATCCCTCATGTGATAATTCTCTGTCCTTCCTGAAGTGCTGCCACATGAAGAATTGCTGGTTCTCGATGAGTTCCTGCAAATTTCAGCAGGTCTGTCAGCAAAATATGCCTTTGATACCTCCAGATGCATAGGTGCCATGGTGTCAGAGGCGCACCCGTACTGGGGCAAGGGCAACTGCCGTCCTGAACTCCGGGCTCTGCAGCAGCCCCAAGAAGTGAAGGGAATGAGGATATCTGCACCCGCGCACCCTCATGAGCACGTGCTGATCAGCCAAGGGTAGTACAGGCCTACTCAAGAAAGATGCATGGAGCAGGCAAGGAGATGCAAATTAGAGAAAGCCTACATGATGTATTTTGCGAATTGCGGTTGTTTCCAGTAGAGCAGGTATTGCAGGTACTCTAGAAAAGATGTGTCATTCCCATATGTCTGTGCTATCCCTGTTACAGCATCACAGGCTGAGAAGGTTAGACTGATTGACTGTGCAGGACCATTTTGACAAAGGTAAAACCACAAAGAATCTTACACTGCACATATTGCGGATTGGCCAAGGAGTTGATGAACTCGAGTTCCAACTCAAAGCGCCGTCGCTCGTCAGGCAAAGCTGCCATGCGCCAGTTTGAACATTTAGATCCAACTATCTGAGTCACAATGTGTGGACAATGTCTTTTCTGGGGCACTTCAGCTGAATCAGCTCTGCAGGCATCCACGGTGATGAGTCATTCCTACGGTTCGAATATATATATCGATATTATATTCTTATTATATTTACGGGTCAGCTGATCAGTCATGACCCATCTCACACAAATGTCCATGGTTGAACCTCGCCAGAGAAAGATTGTGTGGGATTACCACGCCTGCATTACGTTCAGAGCGCAAGCAGTCTCTGGAAATCCATTTGGTGACAGCCACTGAGCCCAGAAACAATATTTCCACAAAGGATGGGCGGGGACAGACCTGTATTTTGTGGTAATTTTGAGTACGACGCCAGCGTGCGGGAGATTGAGAGGCTTTTCGACAGATATGGATCGCTGGACAGGGTGGACATGAAAACTGGTGAGGCTCATCAACTGACACGCCAGACAACCTCGTGGCAACCCATCCCCTTCTCCGCCCTCACCCTGACCTGCATCCGCGGGACATCTACGTCCAAGCGCACAGACGAAGGCTTGCCGCGATCGACGTGTGCCTTACGAGCCCGGAGCAACCTTAGACACCCACATGACTTTTCTGCCATCACCAACCAGCAATCCAACCTCAGTTTCAACTGTTGCCTTCCTGACACTCAAGAGTAGACTCGGCGCAGCAATTGCTGGGTTGAAGGTGCGATGCGGCCCCCTGTGCATTGTCTGGATATTTTGGAGACGTGTGGCTTGATCTTGACAATGGAGCTTGTGTGCAGGTTTTGCATTTGTCTACATGAGGGACTCTCGAGATGGCGATGATGCCATCAGGGGACTTGATGGGTGAGGCTCCCTTTTTCTAATGCTGTATTATCGCCACCAGGCCTGAAGGCTCAAATATTTAAGCTGCACTTCTTCCTGCTGGCAGGCGTGAATTTGGGAACCGAAGGCGAAGACTTCGTGTTGAGTGGGCGAAGGTGGGTTGGCCTCATCCCTTTCTCGGGCATCCGCATCTCAAGCTACTGCTTCAAAGTGTTCATACGTTGCATGTCTGTGAGCCAACAGAGCGGGTGCTGGTCAGATGGATGGGGAAGTGCGGCGCCGTGAGGATCTGAGACGGCGGCAGATGAAGCCTGCGACCACTCTCTTTGTGGTCAACTTTGATGCGGATCGGACACGCGAGCGTGACTTGGAGAAGCACTTTGAGCCCTTTGGTCGGCTGAAGCGCGTGCAGATCAAGCGCAACTATGCATTTGTGCAGTTTGAGAATGTAGATCAGGCGGCCGATGCTCTCAAATCTGTGAACGGCACCCACCTGCCAGGCGCGCACCATACTTGCTGATGACTCGCAGAAAGCAAAATCATTGTTCTGACTGCATTCGTCAAGGTCTTCAGATGTTACATTCTTTGGGTATGCCAGGTTCCTTTCCATAACTGAGTGTGGATGAACAGGTGACACTCGCCCTCTGTCTGTGGAGTATGTAGCACGTGAAGCCGATGGCCGTACACTCTCTGAAGGTGTGCGGAGCCGCAGCCGCACCCGGTCCCCCTACCGGAGGCCACGCAGCAGATCTCCTGTCTACACCCGCCGCTCGCCTACCCCCAGGCAAGAACTACACTGCCGCCATGAACATGCACAATACCGAGCGCGATCCTTGCCAGCTGTGAAGCCTGTGTTTACATCATGGCATCTTGAGGTGCAAAGTGCTTGCTCTCACTGACGACCTTGGGAAACGGTGCAGGGGCCGTGCCGCCAGCCTCAGCCGATCCCCTGTGAGAGAGTACAGCAGATCGCGCTCGCCGCGGCGCTCCCTCTCGCCGCGGCGCTCTCTGTCCCGGGGTCGCTCTTTGACCCCGCGCCGCTCTCTGTCGCCGCGCCGCTCTCTGTCACCGCGCCGCTCTCTGTCTCGGTCACCCAGACGGCTTTCGCGCTCGCCTTAGGTCGCACATTGCAGCATGCTTTGCCACAGAGCACGCCCGCAGAAAGTAACGGTGGCAGCATTCGCAAGTTCTCATTTTATTGACAGTGGGCTGACGGTCTCAAGGGGCAGTGGCACGGGGTCCTGCATTGAAGTTGCGGTTTGAGTGATCTAATGAGAAGTCGTAACAATCACGAGCATCAGTGCACATGTACGTATGCAGTCTGCTATGAAAGCTTTGGATTTGTAATCACCAGCCAGCACATAAACATGCTTGGCGCACATATTATAATGGAATGCTTAATACACAGCATTTTACACAAGCCTTCTGCGTACTAGTGGATGATTGCCAGTTCAACCTGGACAGTCTCACAGTGCGCAACGGCTGCAGTCGCTGGTGTTGCATGGACAGATTCTAGCTCTTCCAGCAATTATGATGCAAGTAGAGCAATTCAAATCTCAGCACATCTGCTCAAACTCGTCATTGAGTCATGATTACAGTTCGCGAAGTTCAGCAAGTGTCCAATTATGCTTGCTACCCTTTTGGGACTTTTCAAACACTGACCTCACCCAGAACTTGGGCCAAGAGTGCTCATTTCTTCTTGTCAGATTTCCGGGCAAGGTATCTTTGCCGGGCTGCATCGACTGCGGCTAAATCATTCTTGCGAGCATTTGCCACTGGTACATTCTTCACCACTTGTTTCTCAGACAAGTCTCCCACAACTGCTGCTCGCTTTGCAGCTTTCTTTGTAGTCATTCCTCCACTCAGACGCTCCACATCAATGTTGCGCAGCTTTGGCAAAATGTCCTCCACCCATTCTGAATCCATAGGGCACACCTACAATTGCGCATAACACCTCAATGCCAAAAAATGTGTAGTGTACAGCTACGTATCTGGCAAGTCCAACAAGGGGTAGGATTGTGGCAGCCTTCAACTGCAGCTTGTCTGCAGGACATACCTTGCCTTTTGGCAGGACAAGCGTGTAATATTAATAACAACAAAAATATAGCTCCGTCAGCTGAGATCCATCTACCAGATCAGATTTTGCTTTAACACACATGACAACTGCACAGACCTTGGGAAAACATGTACTGTCTGAAAGGTCCCACCTTGCTCAGAAACACCTTGGCTGTTGCAAAGAGAGCGTAATAGATGACAAACTCCGGCATCAGGCCGTCTTCATCAGCCGCTATCCTTGCGGTTGCCGGGTGCAACTGTGCCAGGGTGGCCCTCTCGTTTAGGGTCTTGTAACCATTGTGCCGGGGCATTCTGCGCGCCAGGCGGTTTGCAAACCCCACCAGCAAAGCCCTCCGCAAAGCATCCACCCCTGCAAGGCACAATCCACCCCTTGCTTGACTTTTACATGAGCCACTAAAGGGAAAGGCATGCTTTGCTGTGATGGCTAGTGGCACAGACATGCTCAAGCACCTGAGCTATGCCGCCTGCGTTTTGCTTCCCTCCTGTCCTCTGCATTGTTCGCAATGGATTTGGCGCAAGCCAGAGAGGCTTCAGGCAGCACCTTGGCCCCTGCATGTGCCAACAGGTCTGCCAGCTGCTTGCGCACCTCCCTTGCAAAGTGCATGCCCCGCACATCCAAACCCATGTCTTTGCACCATTTTGATGAGAAGCTGTTCCTTTCCCAGGCCTGCGTCGCAGATCGAATTTCAAATTTTGGGCAGCTGCCAACTGAATGGTTCATGCAGGGCCTAAACAGAAAGAGAGCTCGGGGTCCGCATGGGGGAGCTGTATGTGGACATGTCAGCCTTCAAGGCTCATTCGCGCGGAGACGGGCCCACAAAGATGGAGGACAAAGATCCTGCTGGAAGGCTCCTTTTTGTCTGCAGCATAAAAGGAGACCAACCTGAAAGATGCGCAGCATGAGGATGTGGTCTCCCAAGCCTTCTTTCATCAGCTCTGCCAGAGCTGCACGGCCCTGCTCTGACAGTTCTCCCTGCCTCCCATGCGCGCCAGCCTCATTCCTCAACAGCTGCACGGGCCCCCTGTCGCACAGTATCAAGGTTTAGCCTCTGAGCAGACGGTGCCTTTGACGCTCCTAGGATCCGAGGGGAAGGACCAATAGCACCTGTTCCCCAAGAAGATAGTCTCGGCAGACAGCATGGCCGCAGCCGTCAGAGTCTCTGGCAGACAGTCATGATCTGCAGCGGCCAGGAGTGAGCGGGCAAGGCTGGGCTCAAGGGGCAGAGCAGCCATGCGCCTGCCCAGCTCTGTGATGTGGCCGTCCCTGTCTAGGGCGTCCAGAATGAGCAGCTGCCGCAGCGCATCCTCCAACGCTTCTGACTGCCAACAAAAAGGTTGCCTGTCTCAGCACAGGCCAAACTGACCAATACAGATGGCTGCACAGGGGGCCATTGCGCTTTTCCCGCTGTAGGTCTGGTTGCAGGAAATGCAGCGTACGAGAGCGGGAGATGTGTCTGACCCCTGGAGAGTCGAGGTAGTCGAACGCCAGCACATCGATGTCTAGCGGCAGGCTCTTCAAGTACAGCACCGCCGTCAGCATGTTGGTGCGCTGGATCTCAGGCACCGTTGTCTCGCTCATCTCCCTCTCAAAGAACTGGGCTGTGTACAGCCGATAGCACTTGCCATTGCACACGCGCCCCGCTCTGCCAGCCCTCTGCGTGGCTTGCACCCTGCACCAGAAGGAGTGCGATGCCCCTTACTTAAAAGAAGCAAAGCCTTTTCTTCCCCAGTGACGAAGGAGATTGCATGGGCATGACACGGCGGCGAGGCTTGTAGACGGACCTTGAGATGGGCACCACGTGCAGAGACTCCATGCCTGTGGCTGGGGTGTAGGACTTCTGCTTGACCATGCCAGGGTCCACCACATACACAACGCCGTCCACAGTGATGGACGTCTCAGCAATGTTGGTGGCCATGATCAAGCGCCGGCAACCATCTGGCGGCGGAGCAAACACCCGAGCCTGCCGCAACATTCACCTCCAGTTAGCACATTTGCGATCCCATCACGTGTCTTTGAGGCCCTTCAACATAATGTCTGGTCGTGTAGGACAAGTGTACATACAAGGCAAGAGTAAAAAAGGTAGTTCCTGCTACTGCATACCTGAAGCTCCAAGGGCATGGCAGCATACAGGGGAAGAATCAGAAGATCAGGGCAGGAGTCTTCTGGCAGCTCGGCAATTGCCTCACTAAGCTGTTTGACAGCCTGAAGCACAAATACAGAGTTAAGTTATAGAATGCCATGCACGGACACTGAACAGGTAACACACACGAAAGAATTCATGCTATGATGATGACGCACGTACTGGAAACCTTACCTTGTCAATCTCAGCCTGCCCTGTCAGAAATACAAGGATGTCTCCGGGAGGCTGATGCAGGTGGATATCAAGTGCTGTGTCGACAGCAGCAGCAAGATAGTCATTCTCATGGTTGCCTTGTGAGTGGACAATCTGCACTTCATACTGCCGGCCAGGAATGTTGAGGACTGGGCAGCCATCAAAGTACGCAGAGAATTTGGCAGAATCAAGCGTGGCTGACGTGAGAATGAGTTTTAGCGGCTTCTGCCTGCATGTGTTCAGGCAATTCTCCGTCAGACTGCCCGATGACCATGTTCTAGGCAGCAAGCTTTGGGTGCTGACATGATGAGCACAATCCCTCACCTCGTCTTCACCAAACTCTTCAGGACGCCAAAGAGGACGTCGGTGTTGAGGCTGCGCTCATGTGCCTCATCCAGCACTATCACCGAGTATGCAGACAACTCTGGATCGTCCAACATCTCCCGTAGCAGCGTGCCGTCTGTAAGGCAATGGCTAGCAACTCAACAGGATGGCTGGAGGTACATCAGAAGATTGCCGTGCAAGTCAAGTAATTGTGTGGGAAAGGTACCTGTCAAATAGACAATGCGCGTCCTCCTGGAAGTCCGCTCCTCAAACCTGACACGATACCCAACCTCCTGCCCCACTTCACACCTCATTTCCTCTGCCACTCTCCGGGCAACAGTAAGTGCAGCCTGCAAAGGTGAGCCAGACATTCAGGCGTGCGTCTTCCCTTGAGCAATTCAAGACACTTGTCAAATGCAGAGCTTGGATGCCAGTAGCTGAGCTTCTCACTTACCACCCTCCGCGGTTGTGTCACTCCAATGCAACCTTCTCTGGCACAATACGCTTTGTCTAGCATCTATACGGCACAAAAAATAAGTCATCCTTGAATGCGTGTTATTGAGTGCAACCTTTATAGCGACCTCGAGGGCTCCAAAGCATTGGAGAGTTACTGGACCTGGGCGATCTGTGTAGTTTTTCCAGATCCTGTCTCGCCAATTATGACTGTGATGGGGTGTTTGAAGACCGTATCGAGTATCGTCTGCCTGAAGGGCCATATTGGCAGCTCCTTAGCTGTCATCGGTGCACCCAAGCCTTGTCAAGATCGACAAACTACAAAATTGACTTGGACGTGTATTTGATGACAGGTGCTTATCAATGAGCGGATCAAGTATCGATGCATAAAATCAAATATAGCACAATTGCTCTTCTAAGGACGTGCCTAACGCGAAGGACAGGATCCAATAATAGTTGTTTTTTCGATGGAAATTAAAGCACGCTCCTAAAACGATAGCCTAAGGTACATTTGTTTTTCACCGTACTGTTGTTCCACAACACCAGTAGATGGGATATTGTCAAACTTCCCTGCAAAAATTTACCATGCATGCGGCCCCCCAGTCCTGTCTACGGACCAGAGTCGGGAATATCCGCCCGTATACGCGTGGGCACGGTCCTGTCTTCGAGAGCTTCGTGCCCTTCCCATGGCGGACTGCCAGTACAAAAAATTCAAATTACCGCTGGAATTTGTTGCAGAATGTTGTGCATATGAAGAGGGTGGTGAGTAACAGCACCGTTGTGTGGGCGCTGGTGGTGTGTGGCGGCATTTTCCTTCTGGGAGGTGTTCTTTTGGCTGTAGCCCTCGGCCAGGATGATCTACACGAACCTTGATAATTTCTACCTCAGCAAGGAAGATCTTGAAAGGAGCCCATCGAGACAGGATGGTGTGTCCGAGGACACAGAGACAGAACTCAGAATATTTGGGACTACCCTCATCCAGACGGGCGGCTATTTGCTGGAGCTTCCTCAAGTTGTTATGGCAACAGGACAAGTGCTGTTCCACCGCTTTTTCTGCAAAGAATCGATGGCGAAATTCGATGTAGAGGTAGGATCCTTGCCCACCCTGGATTTTGTTTAGCACGGTTGAATTTAAGCAGCACAACGCCTCTGATGTGGAATTTTCAATGCAGAAAGTGGCCTGGACATGCTGCTGGCTCGCCACAAAGCTAGAAGAAATTCCACGCCGCGTACGGGACGTTCTGGCTGTCTTCTACCGCTTGCAGCTCAGGCGGCAGGCTCTTCCCCTGAAACCACTAGACTTCTACACTGTGGTGCGCATCTTGATTGTTCTACCCTTGTATCCGAAGTCCTCTTTTGTCCGAAGTACTCTTGGTGTCCCCCGGTGGTTTTGCCTGGTGGTTTTGCTCAGGTTGCATTTGTGCACTGCATGCTTATGCTGAATGCCTGGCTTGTGCGGTGCTGTGCAGGAGTATGAGACGATGAAGCTCGAACTTATAAGAGTGGAGCGTATGATTTTGCGCGAATTTGGCTTCATTGTGCACGTTGAGCATCCGCACAAGCTGGTCTTGAACCACTTGCATATGATGCTGGGCACAGGGCATCGAGAGCTGATGCAAGAAGCCTGGAACCTCACGAATGACAGGTGAGGTGCAAGTGACATAATGGCAGCTGTAACAGCCCTTGCATTCTGCATTTTCTGGTCAAGTTATAAGGTACATGCTGACTGAAGCGCGCTTGTGCGTTGTACAGCCTGAGGACGACGTTGTGCGTGCGCCTGAAGAGCGAAGTGGTGGCTTGCGGCATAATCTTCATGGCCGCGCGGCGTCTCAAGGTAAGGAGTGCTGACCGAGCAGCCTGCGCAGCGCAATCTTTGAGTGTTCTTGTCTTTTCAGTACTTTGCCTGGTCCAGCTCTGCCTGTGATGTGGTGTGATTGTGGGGGTGCGGCAGATCCCCCTGCCTGAGGAGCCTCCCTGGTGGGAGCTGCACAATATCACCTTTGAGGACATCTGTGAGGTCTGCATGGAGGTGCACAGCTTGTATCAGCGGCCACCTGCGCGCTACATTGCTCTGACGCGAGGCGCGCAGGCGAGCAGCGCAGCCGCGACTCCACAGGCCTCTCCAATGACGGGCCAGGGCAGCCCTGTCATGTCGCTCGGGCCACCGGGAGCTGCCAGCTCTCGCGGTGCAGCAGCTGTGGACAGCGGTGCTCAGCCGCCACATGCTGCGGAGACGTCCCTGCCAAACGGGGTGCGATGTGGACCTTTACTCCAGTATGCTGGTGTGAAAGTGCTGCAAAGGAGCTCATGCTGACTGCATTACTAGTGACACCCCTAGTGCATCATGTGCAGGTTCTTCTGATCTCTGATAGTACTGCTACCTCATTCTGCAAGCTGTGGCAGTACTTCAAGAAGATTACTCCATTCACTTTCTGTGAGATAGATGCGACCAAATATGCGAGGCAGTGTGTGACGTTGTGCACCCTGGCTGTTCCAGGTGGTGGCCAAGGCAGCGCCAAGCAAGGACAAGGAGGAGGACAGCAAGCAGCAACGCCCAGAGCGTAGGCGAACAAAGGAGAGGGAGAGAGAGAGAGCGAGGGAGGCAGGGGCGGGCAAAGAGCGCGAGCGCGCCTCACACAGGGACAGGGATGGGCGCGAGAGGGAGGCCAGGGGGCGCGATCGCGATAGGGACAGCAGGAGCGAGCGCCACGACAGGGACAGGGCCCACAGGGACAGGGGGGCTGAGCGCGCCCGACCAGACGAGAGGGGAAGTCGCGGCCGAAGGGATGTCACAGAGGCAGGCCACAAGCGCAGCCGCACGGACGACCCACAGGAGAGGGAGAGTAGGAGGGTGCGGGTTGTGGAGTACTCTGACAGGGCCCGGGACAGAGCCGAGCGGTCGTCCGCCGCTCAAGACGGCTCCGACAGGGGTTTGGACTGCTGGCGATCCGATGCGTACCGGCAGGCCCACAGCTCGAGCTCAGCCCTGCACCAAGACTCTGAGCGCGCCCTGAAAGCTGGCGGCGCACAGTTGGGCGCTGACAGGAATCATGCGGGGAAGTGGCCAGCCAGTGACAGACTGACAAGCGTCGCTGACAGGGATACAAGGCGGCCCAATGGAAGCATGTCAGAGTCGCCGAGGAGCTCCCGCGCAAATGGCAGCCTTTGCGGCGGCGGCCGTGGCAGGTTTGCAAGCGGCCAGCCGAGCCCAGGGGACAGCTTGGATGGGAAGGGGGCTAGCAGGTCACTGCAGCCTGCTGAGCGCGGCAGCCCCTCAGACCCAGACAGATCAGTGCAGAACGGCTCAGGCGGGAGGCGGCCGCTCAAGCGCAGTTGCTCCAGGAGCAACTCTGTGGAGGTCCCCTTCCCTCAGAGCCCCAGCTCTTTCCACAAAGGTACACAGCCCAAGCCATATCCTCGCTCGTGGATTCCTGCAATTGCCAGCCTGCAAGCTATGTGTTCCATTTGTTCCCGAGTTGGAATGTTCCTCATGCTAGCAGCGGCTCCCAGACTGCAATGGGCAATACCAAGATGTTGGAAGCAGAGTGGGCTCCTGGGAGTGGCATGGCCACCTCCTGATTGCTCAAAGGTTGTGAGGGGCCTCGCCTTCTATGGCCGTTGTCTCTTGTGGTCCCTGCTGTAATGTAGCTGATGACACTCTGAGCATATTGATATCGGCCAATGTCAATAGCATTGACACTCTTCATTGATGCAAGTGCACCAACCTCACGGGTATCAGAGCAGCTTTGGTGCCGGAATGTTGAAGCGTGTTTGGTGTGTGGGTAGGCCTTACAAGAAGCCCAGTTGGGGTGGTTTGGGCGGGTGGGGTGCTGTGCCTGCGGAGGACCCCATTTGGCTGGCCGCCGGTCCGTCCTTGCAGGGGTGGCAGTGGTGGTGAGTCAGCGCAGCATTTCGCAGCGGCAGCTGTCCCCCTGCAAGGATGTCGTGGGGCTGCGGCAGCGGTGGTGCGGTGTAGGCCGGGGCCCTTCTGCAGCCCCACATGACGCGGTGCAGCTGCACTGTTCTGGCAGTCAGCTCCCCACCCGTCAAAGGGGGTGTTCTGGAAGTGTCATAACCCCTTAATTCCTTCCTCTCTTGTGCTACTGCCCCGCTAATTGGTGGCGCTAGTCCCATCTCTGTGTGGGTCTGCTCTGCGCATTGGCCTAATGTCATTCTTTTGCTGGCCCAATTTGAGGCACATTAGGTGTATCGCCTTGGTGAAGTCTCAAGAGTCATCTTGATCTGACCATGTGTGCCCCCTTCCTCCTGCAGACAGGTGATGAGGTGCTAATCGAGGAAGCACACCACGCCTGTGCACAGGTCTGTCTCCTTGTGCTCCATATTTTGATGCAAGAGCAGCTTCTTTGGCCCGATGATTAACAAAACATATACGCTATGCTGAGCAAGCTATCTAGCTCATGCGGAGGAAAAAATCGTATGAGGGCTACTGCTTTTGTGGCATGTGTTGATAAGGGCTTCTGAACAGTGCATGAAGAATCTTCTGATCAGCAACTTGCTTTGGCAGGAGCTGCGGAGCCCGTTTCAGCTGCTTCGTGGGACGGCGTGCGTCAGTAATTCAACTGAAGACCACTCACATTAGTTTTGCAGCAGCTTGGCCCCTCCTTCCTTGACCCAAGCCCCAAGGCCTTGATGCAGTTGGGACAATTTTATTTGCTTCTCCTAACAAATTTGTGGCTTTCAGTGGGCATCAGGGATCAGTGATGCCGCATCACGCTTGTTTGTGCTGGCTCTGTATTGGAGGAGCGAGGGCAATCACAATCTCATGGTCTGGTGTCAGACGTAGGACACATTGTGTGTTCGTAATTTGTAAATGCCGGGGCACAGGCACCCCAGGATGGCAGATATGTCCTGCAGAAATATATCGTGTGGAAGTGTGCAGGGCTTGTGTCCACCTCAAAGTCTGTCCTTTTATAGAAGCACCAACGTATGCATCTGGTTGAGAATTCCTGTAGTTGATCTGCCAGAAATGGTATTTATCACAAGTCTGAGATGCCCTGAGGAATGAGAATGGTGTCCTCCTGCCTTGTTCTGTGCAAGTGTGCTCTGTTAATATGCCAGGCACGAACAGGAGACACTTGCTGGGGGCAGACTGCTTTTGGTGTCTTCACCAGCAGTACTGTGTAACGACTGTAGAATTTGTCGATCAGGTGATCAGAACAAATAGGGACGCTCAGGGACTACTGGATGCATGCCCATGTTCTGCACCAACCCATTATCACATGATCAAGCGCATGCTTTGCGCACTTGTAATGTCTCTGTACACAAACAGATCCAGTGAATAATTAAAACAATGCCCAGCATTTGGTGCGCCACGTGGCAACATTGATCTTCACACTGCCGTAAGAATTCTTATCAGGTCTTTGCACCCCATATCGACCGATGGCTTTAGCAAGGAAAGATGCTGATTTCCATCAATTACAGTTGCACAGGACCATGAGGAACAGGTTGTTGCGACAAAGTCATGTAGTCCACTACACCTGTGCTGTCATCCACACTTGCAAGCAGCAGCAGCTTGCGTGCACCAAATGCGCTGCGCACTGCAGCAGCAAGAAGGATGGGGTCTGGGGGAGTCCCCGGCTGAAGGATGCGCACACAAGCTGCAGCATGGCACGTGCTGGGATCCCCAATGTACAACAAGTAGTCTGCTCCAAATTTGGACCCCGATGTGAGCTGGTACCTGCAGCAGTGCATAAAGAAATTAAAATATCCTTGAGCTACATCCGTTTCATTTCCTGACAGCATCCAAAACTTCTTTAGATCAAAGGCATCAGAAGATAGACTGACCCATGCAATTGCAGGTCTTCCAGGACTGCCTGCTTGTGCTTTTCAGTGACTGCGCTAGTGGGAATGTCATGGGCAGTCATGTTAGTCAATTGCGTCTACCTCAAGGGAAGTCCTGCCCTTCACAGCACAGGAGAAGTCTGAAATTCTGGCAAGTCTGCATACTCTGCATATGTTCACAGGACAGATCGAGCTCAGAGTCTTCTCAGAGTCTTCTCAGAGCATGCAAGCTATATTGCTCTCCTTTAGCTGCAAAGAACGTCGCTCACAGCTGGTGCCCGTAGATGTGTTCAGTGATTGAAACCCTACAAACAAATCAATATTACTGCGTCACCTTCAGGAATTCCGTAAAGGGCAAGGTCATGTAGAAGGCACAGTATGGTCCTGGTGCATCGATATACCGGCGTCAACCTCTCAATCGTGCAAGTTGGGTGCAACATCAAGCATCTTGTGAACACTTGTTGCCTCGCGATGTTGCATGACTCAGCAAGAGAGAAGCTCACACCATCCTGGTATATTAGATGTATTGTGCTAAGGGTATATGAGCTATCTAGGTTGCGTGAATATCACCTGAGATCACCAAAATATGCTTTATGCAGAACGAGATCTGAGATCACCGTTCCTCGTTTTAGAAGAAGACTCAAAAGATTATTGCTAGATCCACACAGTGTAATTTGGAGTCCTACAGAAACCCTTGAGAACCGTTCGATTCTTCATTGCTTTATTTGATTCAGATATTGGCTCGAATTTGATAGAGCGCCATTTGCAGATTTTAACCCCTAGTTTGTGGGTCGATATATAACTTTTCTGCCTGGAACCCTACCATCAGCTTTCTCTGCAAGTCTGTGGAAAGCCTGAAATGCAAGGAATTTGTAGCTTCCTTGCATGACTATGGAGATTATCAGTGCAGCTGGATATGGTTTTGATTTATGATCATCCCAGTCAACATTTCATCAGGCAGCGTCAGTTTTAATCCAAGTTCAACTGGGTACACCGGTGCCAACAGTGTTTGTATTGCCTTCATGACCATCAAGGACAAGATTCGCGGCCTTCTCTATTGCTTTGAGTAAGGTTGTGAATATCCAAGTCAGCGTCCTCCACATTTCAGTGTCCAATACACTTCTGCCTGCAGTCAAGACGAAGGCAATGCGCTCTTTATCGGGCGCAGTATGTCCCACTTCCAGCTCATTTCTGTCCCTGCAGGCTCTTTCTGACGAGCGCTCTGCTTGTCGTCTGCGGTATGCCTCACCGTGTCTGCGTTGGCAAGAATGTATGCAGCGGCGGCTTCGCACTCCGATGTGAGATCTGAGAGAGCCTGCATGGCATGGATGCACATCACTGCGCAGCTGTGCACACATTCTCACCTAGCCAACCCAGCGCAGCAGCGCAGCAGACCTACTTCATGAAGACAAGTGAGAATCACAGCCAGTTCTGCTTGCACGCATGCAGGCTGGGCTTGCCTGCTGGAGGGTGCGCGCGTCTGCTTCGTGGCCCAGCATGATGAGCAGCTCGCACAGCTGTGCGGCCTCTGCCAGCTGCTGCGCGCGCGGCTGCAGCTCCAGGATGTGGGCTGCCAGGGCCTTGTCCTCTCCCGGGCCACCCTGCCTGATGCGGTTCGCCTTGGAGCCCTGCTCCCACAATAAATCAGTCACTAATGCTGTGCCGGAAGCAGACACACCCATGATTGCTGCGGATGTGTGCTGGGTGTATAGAACTCACGTGGCATCTCCGACCTCACAATAAATGTCAGGTTCGCAGCCTGTGCCTGCCTGCCGCTGTCCAGTAAGAAAGGAACCGCGAGGGAGATAAAGCGTAGGAGCCCAGACCTTCTGGCGCCGGCGTTGGGGGCGGCGGCCGCCGACGGTGGAGGGTGCGAAGGTGCCAGTGGAGGTGGGCCCTGATGTGGCGGCCGCGCTGTGCTGCGTGTAAGCGCTGAGGCCGCTGACGACGCTGGACACGTCAGACATGTCGTCCGCGGCCGCGCCGTCGGCGTCGCCGTCCTCTTGGGCCGCCAGCGCCGCCTCCATGGCCGCGCGCTTCTCCCTCAGCTGCACATCGGCAACCAATGTCACCTAAAAAAAAGGTGAGAATCCAGAGAATGAAATGTGCTCATCTTTTTATGTGTCCTCCACACAACACCCCAGGGCAAAGACATCAAGCTATGCGTGCTTCGTGCACACAATTTCCGGTATTTTATCAGCAACTGTCACCTCTTTGAGGCGGCCAAGGTACTTGCAAGTGCGTTTGCGGTCGTCCAGAGCACGGCTGAGGAGAGTGGCTGCTGCATCGGCTGCTGCGGGCGCTATGACAGTCTCAATCAAGTCCTCACGCCCCTCCTGGTACGCTGTGTACGACGCCTGCCAGACACACAACCTCAGGAGGTGCGCGAACTTGACCTAGGAACGCGCATGCTTTCTCCATGGCATTGCTCCAAGTCATTCTCATGTCATGGTCCATGAGGCCAAAGGCGAATGCCCAATGAGAATGCCGTATCAGCGCAGGATGCACACCTGGCGCCACTCGTGGGCCTGGGAGAAGAGGTGCACGGCGGATTCAATGTCATGCAGGTGGGTGGCAGCCACAGTGGCGGCCTCTGCCGGCCGCCCCATGCCGCTCAGGCCCTCCACCAGCTCTGCTGCCAGCGCCTGCACCTGCTTCGCCGCCCACCCCAGCCGCCCTGCTCCCTTTTGCACGTCAGTTGCATATGATTCCACGCTGCAACCTCTCAACCCACCCTCCCTTACTCCTCACATCGCAAGCTGAGCGCTGGGCAGAACATACCGTACATTTTAGTATGAACAGCGGTCTTTGGTGCAATGAGGGCTTGCCTGCCAGCACGAAGGCCATGCACCACTGGCCGGCCACCTTGTACCGGGCCAACGCCTGCTCCAGGCAGCCTGCAGCCAGGAACGCCAGCGCTGCGTCCTCTGTCAGATTGCGGGCGGCAAGCGCCTCCCCATATGCCTCAAGCACCTGCGCGCGCCGCGCGTCGCCGGCAGGCAACGCTCCCAATAGCTCCCGCAGCAGACCCTGCACTCATAGCGCCCTCTCACCATTTCGTCATCCTGGAGTTTGCAGCGCAGTGCTGCATGGAAGGGCAGTAGTCAGTGCTGCAAGGTCGGGCGGGGTTTTCTGGCTTATCAGAGGGGGTACCTTGTCGCGGGCGAGGCGCAGGGCAGCGTCGAAGTGGGCGTCGCCGGCTTGGAGCAGGGCGTGCAGCGCATGCCACCAGCGGCCCAGGTGCATGTCGAGGGCGTGCCGGCGCAGGGGCCCCGGGGGCAGCGCTGCAAAGGTCTGCAGCTGCGCCATGTACTCGCCAGGGTCGCGCTGGCTGTGCGCCACCACCATGAACGCCAGCTCCAGCTCATACATCTCCAGCGCAGACCTGCACCCACAGAGCCATCCTTTCAAGCCACCAACACCTCCCTAATCATCCAACATTGTCCTGCAGCTCCTATGCAACAGACAGCTGTGGCACGTGGGGCTGTTGGGGGAATGTCATTACCCCCCAAAGCAAGGAGTGCTGCAGAACAAGAAAGACAATTACACAATCCAGCAAGCAACAAGAAGGGAAGGATTGGGAGCGAGGTGGGCACCTGAAGAGGCGATCAACGTCCACGGAGAGGAGCAGGTGGCGCAGGGCGTCCTCGGCCGTCGGTACGGCCCGCGCCACACGCCTGCGCCACCGCCCCAGAGCTCCTATCCCCGCCAGCTCCACACCGCTGCCATTCGCAAACCCTGCACCAGCTGCTGCCTGGTCCCCTGCACAACAGATTACAAGAGTCAATACGCCATATTCTTTGTGCAACACATGACAGCATATATCTGTACATAGGCAGCGGGCCGTGCAACCAGCGTACCTCCTGCAGCTGCGCCAGGCTCTCCGGTGCCATTGACCTGTGGGGCTTCATCTCTGGCGAGCTGGGCCTCCTTGGCGTCCTTTATGAGCTGGAGAGCACCATGGATGTCGCCCAGAGTGGTGCGTGCTGTGACCAGTGGCCGCAGGTAAGCAGCCGCATCAATGGCGACCAGAGCATCACTCACTGCCCGGCTCACGGCAGCCACTTTGCCTTCCTCAACCGCCTGTGGTGCCTCCTGCACACGACCACAATGGTGCTTAGCAAGTTCATGAGGTCTCTGCGAACAGGCTAACACTGACCATTGATCAAACTCTGTACCCTGAGCATGCTGTGACAAAAAAGCAGCAAATCAGGCAAACCGCAGGGCCAAGCAGAATGTGTGGTATGCAAAGTGTTGTGATAATAGCGAGAAAAACGTACTGTGGAAGGGTTAGGGTGAGGCAGGGCAGAGGCATAGGACCCGCCGGGGGCAGCCACGCTGTCTAGCCGAAGAGCCGCCAGCAGGTCGCACACGGCCTGGTCATCCACCACTGCTTGCACAAAGTCGGATGCGTGGGCCAGGAAGCGCGGCCATGCATAGTCCACGATCAGGTTGAGATCCACTCTGTTTACAACGGCCAACCGCCAAGCCGCCGCATAATCGTCCTCCTGTGACATTAAATGAAAGTCTCAATTTCTAAACATTCCTTAGACAGCAAATTTAATCCCCACAAATAATCCCTAAATAGGTGCATAGGAGAATATAGCAACTGGCAGTTGCAATGCAAAATACTGGTGGGGAATTGGCTTCTAAAAATGAGAGGGAGGAGCGGCTGACCAGGAGGGCATGGGCGAGAGCGGCCAGCACAAGGGCGCGGGGAGAGACAGTCTCCAGGTTGCCCCGGGGCAGCTGCAGCACTGCAAAGTCGGCGCCGCGCGGCGCGGCCACGAGACGGCTGCCGGCCTCAACGGCGCGCACGCTGGCATCCCGGCCGCTGGTCGACGCGATGCCGTGACCGCGCATGGCTGCATGCATGTCCGCATAGTGCCGCGCCTGCCCGTCCTGCTTCCTGGCTGCTGGCCTGGGGGATGGACAGGCAGCAGCCAATTCAGTGGGTTGGACATCAATGGACATCCATGCCATGCCAAGCTTGCCATTACTCTACACTCCAACCAACGATCTTGGCTCCCTGCTCTGCAAATGTGTGTTTCATCCTGATGTTCTTCGAACATGCTGCACTACAAGTAAACGCATATTGAGTGAAAGTTGGTACTCACCTTTTATGAGTATCTGCTTGGGGACTCGAGTCTGTGGGCTTCAGCAGGCTGGTAAAGGGCAGTGTATGCAGCACATTGTCCCTCGTGACGAAAAGCAAGTATGGGCCGCCGGCGCCCTCTGCGCGTACTGCAAAGGATGTGCAGTCTTCCCAGAGCAGCAGCGGGCCCCAATAGAGCTTGCCCTTGTCGGAGAGTCCCAAGACGGGCGGCAGCTCTCCCCCTGTCGAAATGCAGCATGTTTAAACCACAAAGAGCATTGATCAGGCCTTTGCTCCTTCCATGTCCTCCTCATGTAGGACTTTGTGAAACAAATATACTCAGAAATGGTTTCTGACACGAATCTTACATGGAGCAATCGGAAGCATACCCTCTATTAAGAGTGCACCAGCGGGTGACGCGCACATGACAGGGCAGAACTCTGGGAAGCAGTCTGGGGCGGGCAGAGATTCCAGGCTGCCCCCATGACACTTGTGGAGCAAGCCATTGCCTGACTGTAGCAGAGCGCCGCCCTGCGGAAGGGACACTGCGGCCTGGATGTCCAGGGGGTCAATTACTATTTGACCTGCAGAAAAGGAGAGCCTGACTGAGATGATCATCAGTCAGCAAGACACAGGGGAAAGTCTCCTTCAGCGGCCAGGCTCCTGCTCATGCAAGTAATCAGCCGCCAGACATGCATGCATTTGTGCTCGATGGAAGTTCAGTATTATTGACAAGCATTTGTAACGCAGGGAGCCCACTCGTTAAGGCTGCCAATGGTTTGTTCGTATGGTCTGGGAATGCATGCCATGACAGGCACAGCTCTGTCAGCACGTCCTGCTCCTCAGCAGCAGGCCCCGATGACACACGAGTGACCACCAGAAGTGTGGCATCTGATGTCCATACCATAATCCTGCATGCATGTCAACATTTAGTGAACGCGAAGCAAAGGCAAAGGAATTTACAAACAATGTTGTTGAAATGTTGTTAAGATGACCAGGCTTCGCAGACAAGGGCAACTCTGAATGCCACACACCGGGAGCCTTGCAGGTCAAGGCCTCTTGGCAGGACTATGCAGTCCATTGAAAGCTCGCTGGCACAGGCAGGAAGGCCGTCCGGGCCCTCCGGCTTGCCTGAGGCAGCTAGTGTCTCAACTGTCACCTCCCAATCATCTTCCTCAAGGCAGCTGATCACCGCCAGCCTGCCATCTGATAGGACCATGGCAATCGCCTGCAGATCAACATGAAAAGCATGAAAACAATGCAGACAGTCAGTGTCTGCAATCTGATCACATACATATATGTACATATCATGACACAGGGTGCACAGGCAACCACTGCTTAAGGAGATGCTTGTAATCCGTGCGAGGTATCTGGGGAGGAAGCAAGCACCTCTGCTCCAGTGAAGTCCCTGATGGCAACGCAGGAGGCAGGAGCCGGCGCAAGCAGGACGACAGCGCTGAGGGGCGGCGGAACAACGGCCAGGCCCAGAGGTGTGATCAACACTTTGGCTCCGTCAATAACAGCCGCCGTGCCCCGCTCACTCACGCAAGTGTGTGCATTGAACTTCACCTGTTGACGAGCCCAGCAAGCCCTCAGCACCAGATTGCCACCTTACGCATTGCTATGCTACTGCAAGAAATTGACTAAGGTCTTGGGGGAGTCACAAGTCGAGAGGCTCACGCTGCCAAAGGTCCCATTGCTGGCGACCATGTCTAAGGCCAGCGCTGTTTCGCTCCATGCAACATGGAGCTCAGAGCCACTGTATGGGCGAAGCTCCTGCTTCAAGTACCAGTGCCAATTGATGCGCTGCCAGATTTGCACCCTGTGCTGCTCCTGGTCCACATCCTGACCAGAATGAGAGGTGTCAGTCAGGAGACCGCGATGCTGTGCAAGTGGTCCAAATCGACTGGACCAAATCCAGGAAAATATTTGGCAAGCTTGTGTTGAGCAATATTGAGCAGGTTGCACCTGTTGGGGGCCTGCTGCACTCTCAGCAGATGACAGGACAATGGCAAGGCACTCCGAGTCGGGGCTCCATTCCATTCTAGTAATGGTGCCTGCATTGCGTCAATTGACTCGGTCTTGACCCACAAACATGGGAGATCCCACACTCTGCAAGCAACATGCACGCCGGGAGAAACTAAAATTCAAAGCCTTGCCTTTTCCCGGCACATCAAAGCCGCCGTGCTGCAGTCCATTGCGCTCAAAGAGCAGCACGCGCAGAGCGCCGTCGGGTTGCCTGCATGCCGCATACAGGTTGCGCCCGTTGGGCTGCCATGCCAGCTTCCCCAGCAGGCCCGGCGCATGCTCCCCCACTGCATGCAGCGCGCCACTCTCGCGCTCCCAAATCCGCACCACCCATGGCTCACCTGTGGCGCACGATGATGTGCATGACATGTTTCAGCCCTAACAAGAGCAAAGTTCGTGGTACTTGCTTGGGGTGCACAGTATACCAACCCAAGTTTGTTACAAACATGAAGTGCAGGCTGTCCTGGTGGCTCCCCAAGATCGCATCCTCACAGTGGATTCCATATGAGCAGTCCATGGCATGTACCTGTCTGTGCGCGGCTGGCAGTGGCAAAGAACTTGCCGTCTCCTCGCCAGTGAAGGCTGACGTCATCAGAGCCCAGCCAGACACTGTCAGGGATGGCTTCTGCGGCCAGCGGCCGGGCAGGGATGGGGTTCTCGATGGAGCCAAAAAGCCATGTCTCTGCTATGGTGTCCCAGTCCTGCATCAACAGCGAGTGACCTTCATTTTCAAAAAAGGTCAACCCACTTCATTTCAAAAAGATGAGATAGGCACAAGGGGAGGCAAGAACCGGGCCTATGTCCGGGTCTGGCATGTTGCTGATTCAGTAGGAGATGACCTTGTTCATGAGGAGCAGCTGGCCTTGCCCAGACACCAATGAAAGCACCTCCCCATCTGGGCTCCATCGAGCAGCAGCTACTCCACCCGTCACAGCTCCTACCTGCACACAGGGCAATTGTATCCAACTAGTGTTTGGCTTGCCTGTTCTGGACTTCATATATCCCCATATGTGAGTCACACAGAGCACAAAAGCGACTCTGATGCAGCAGTATCATAGTAGCAATCCCCACACCTCTTCGACTTCAGCCTGCTCTTCAACGTGGATAACGAACAAGTGTCCAGATGCCGTCGCCACAAATAATGCATCTAGTTCTGAGATGTGCTCAAAGGAGATTATTCTGTCTTGCTCGTTAGCACTGCAATGCGCCTCAAGCTGCACGTCCCACATCGCCTACAACCAGGTATACATGCTGCGCTGATCCACATATACTTGCAGCACACACATTAGAAGCCAAAAACTCTCCGGCTGCCAGTTTCCAGTAGGAACCATTTTCAGTACTAGGAATCAGACTCCTGAGATTTAACATGCAAGCTAATGCGCTGTTCTCAACTTTTTGTCACGATGGGATCCGAGAAATAGCAGAGATCGCGAACCTGTTCACCAGGGCCTCCATAGCATCGAATGGAGCAGTCAGACATAGCTACGTAGATCTGCCCACTGATAGCATCCCTACAAAATGCAGCTATTGTTCTAGCATCAGATGTGGCCGTGAAGCCACATAATTGGGTGATGCGTTCCCGCAATATACTCAGACTCTGCATTGCTTTGCAGTGGGGGCCGGCTGCCCAAGCGCTCGCTGGCCCTCCTCAGTTTGCGTAATTTATAATGAGCCTGAGTTTTTTAAGCACGTTATGGTAGTAAGTATAGTAGAGCATATTCAGAAGGAGACAAGCAGAACACCATGCGCTATGATGGAATGGCGCCCAATAGGGCAGATCGGGCCAGGCGGGCAGCATCCTCCAGCTTCCTGGATGCATCTGGTGGGTTGGAGATGATTTAGTCCACACAAAAATGGAAGATAACAAATGGAGGGCGCAGCGCATGTATTGATCCGTGAAGCGCGAGCTTCCGATATTCCAGGGATCTTGCATTTGCTCGAACTTTTATTTGCAATCGAAGTTGACTTCTCTTTCGACTACAAAAAACAGCAGAAGGGCGTAGAGCTCCTGCTGTCGAGTAAAGATGCATATGTACTTGTTGCTGAGATCAATGGCGAGGTATGTTTTAAAAAATAGCTAAGGGAAAATTCGTACTAGGGTTTGCCGATGTTGCCGGTCCCAGAACCTCCCTTGATCTGTTCTGCAGGTGGTGGGCGTCATCACTTCTCAGAAGTTGATTTCGACTGCTGAGGGAGGTTTTGTGGGGCTCGTTGAAGACGTGAGTGTCAAGAAAGAATACCGCAGCAAAGGTAGACAAATTCTACCCCTATTTGACTGAAACCAAGTTGTCCTTCAGTTGTCAACAATAATATTATGGACTTTTGCTTAATGATTTCAGGCATTGGGAAACAGCTTGAGAGAGCTGCATCAGACTGGGCATCCACACAAGGATTGTTGAGACTTCAACTCTTGGCAGACAGCTCCAACACTCCAGCAATTAAGTTTTATTCAAAGATGGGATGGAAGCATACCAGCCTTATAGCTCTTCGCAAAGCCATGACTTAGTAAGCATGTGCCCGCAATGTATCAGACACTGTCGCGTTGATGCATTTACTCCACAAAATCCATGAACAGGCCTAGAGGGTACTAAAGACTACTGGAATACTCTTCAGTACCCCCTGCCATGCAGTGCCAACGTGATATGATATGTACTTTATAAGCATTTTAATGTATTCATCATCATGGAAACACCATTTGCATCCCAATGTCATCAACAAGTATTGCATTGCTTATGACGTCACTCTCCACCCAACAGCGCCACAAAGCACTGCGCTCACCATACTTCAAGTTCCAGTGGACGGTATCGTCAAAAATCACAGGATCCTCTATGATACAGGAACTGACTGTGACGTCTGGAACGGCAGGAAATAGTCATGTCTAGACATATATGTAGCACACAAAGCTCACAATTCACAGCATAGCAAGTTGCCTTCCATCTGAAATAGGCAAATGCTGCGTAATGCGCTTGACAAAAAGGCTCCATGGGAAGTCAACTCGCACTAGCCAACAGTTGTCCACATATAGGGCACAACTCAAATCCCTTTGAACATCCCTCCCCAAAATTGTTTGCACTGGTACTGGCAAGCGAGCAAACTGCTCTTTCTGGACAAGCAGGCACGACAAAGCTGCATATAATGCACCACATCTGATCACATAACACTGCCACAAAAAACAGAGCATTTCTCGATCTGTCCAATAATTGAATGGCCGGCTATCCAAAAAGATTATGCCGAAAATTCATATTGGCGCCTGGGCTGAGGTTTCTGCACGAATCTGCTCACTGATCAGGAGTCAAACTCTGGCACAATATTCAAGAAATGGAATGCACACATGCACATGAAGATGGGTTCAGGCCCTTGATGACTGGGAAGGTTATTGCTGGGCCAAAGCCAAAACAATTGAACATCACGTGACTATCATGCCACCCCTTGATTCCCAACACCATCTTCTACTTCGATAATATATTAGAACGGGACAATGCAACACTTGCCGAGAGGACATGCAGAGGTTGGTTGGACCAAAACCCCACTCTTGACCTGATGGCACATCTGGCAGCAACAGGCTCTGGCTGCACGCTCAGTTGGCAGACGGCTGAGTGCATCCGCGATGGAAGATGGAGGCTTCAACGGGGGCAGGAAAACGCACGGGCGCCCAGAGACATGCGATCATCAGTGGCTGCGTGGGTCTGCATGGCCTTTATCTCCCGCTGGACCTCTGCGAATGTGGGCCGGCCATCCGGCGTGTAGTTCATGCACCGCCGCCCCAACCTGGAACGTGCACAGGCAACCTGGTGTCACAAACTCTATGTAGACTCACTTGTTGCGCACATGGCGAGGCTTGAAGGCTCGATGCCACAGGAGGACACCTTACCGGTCAAGGCACAACAGAAAATAAGAAACGTGCACTGGGCACATGGGGGCTGGCGCCCAGGCGCACCTGTTGAGCTCTGGCAGGGGTGTGGGGGGCAGTGTGAGCATGTTCTGCTGCAGGGCGATTGCCAGCATGACCTGCGCAGGGGTCTGCTTGTCCCACGCGCGCTCGCCGCTCAGCATCTCCCACAGCAGCACACCAAACGCAAACACGTCCGCAGCCTGCACGCACCCAGACCATGTTTTTTTGCTCAAGCAACCCAGACCCACAAATCCTGCCTTGATCTCCTCACTGACTTTAGCAGTTATGCTTTAGACAGTGTCTTGGAGACCTAGTGTCACTTGTTGGCAGCACGCAATGCAATGTTGCTAGCCACACAGCTTCCTTCAGAAGAACCTGTAGGGAGCCATGGGATTGGGTTTATGTTGACAAAATGGGGAGGACAGAGGCCGACCTTGCTGATGATGCCATGGCTGAGCACCTCTGGGGGCATGTGCGTTACTGTGCCAGTGGTCTTCGTCTCCACTCGGCTGACCACGTCCATGTCCCGCGCCAGCCCAAAGTCAGACACCTTGGCGCAGAAGCCATGCGGATTCGCCGCGCATGACGTCAGCAGCACATTGCCTGCGCAAACAACACTCCCTCACTCAGCAATACACATGTGCAGTCCCTGCCGAAAGAGTGCAATCTTTGCTGCATGCGCAACGGCGGCACGCAGTGGTTCATTCTTGGAACTAGACAGAGTTCAGTCTTATATTTATCACAAGCGAAGTAGCAATGAATGTGCAGGTTTTATGAGAATACAGCACAAAGTGTGGAGGTGGACAGACCTGAGCTGAGGTCTCCGTGGACGATTCCGCGCGAGTGCAGGTGCGCCATGCCTGAGGCAATCTCGCCGGCAGTCGCCAGCACCGTCGCCATGTTGGGCGGCCCATCTGGCGTCAGCCGGAACCAGCCCCCCAACACAGCATCCTGCCAGGAACACCACCACAGCCAATCAATCACGTGCTTTCTCTGAATGCCTCCCCTAATCACTGGCCACTGCATGCAACATCTGATCCGCTGACAGAAGAGGGATTGCGCTTGCATTCACACATCAGCAACAAGAAAGACAACAGGGGAGACTGCGCACAATGAAGGAGCCCTGGTCGCAGTATTCCAGAAGCAGCCATGTCTCCTCCACAGGCTGCTCCTCTTTACCCGGGCTGGCCACAGGGGTCTTTGCTGGGCTCTCAGGGGCTGCAGCAGCATCCTGGGTGACCTCCCAGTTCAGCTTGTGCAGGGGTTCCCTGTAGGCCGACGCGGTATCAATGGTTCGGACGAGGTTTGGGTGCGCCAGGTGGGCGGTGACATCAGCCTCAATGGGCACACCCTCCTTGTTGCGGCGCACTTTGTTGCTGTCACACACCTGTTTCATCATGCACCGCACCATCTCAGAACTCATGTATGATCGAGTAATAACCTGGCTAGAGCATGTGCACAGATGCACTGTCGTGTCAGATTAATCAGCAAGGAGGTTCGCAGCGCAGCAGGTGTGCTCTAGACACATCCTCATGAGATCATGCCACCAGGGTGATGCAGCATTTCCTCCTAGGCCCACGTGCCAGTTTTCAAGAAACCCCATCCATATGTCTGCCCCAGGTTGAGAAAGTCTCCTGTCCTTGAGCAGGTTGCTGATCATTCGTATTTCAAGTCTTCAATTCTGTAAAGAGACCATCTTTGACATGATTGAGAGATCACCTTATACAGTGGAGTCTGGCACTCCATGGCAGGTGTAACTATCGCACATGCACGGATATTTTTACAACCTCAACATGCAGTCTATCCCATTAAGACAAAAAAATCATACATAGCATTGTCACTGCAAGGCACATTAATTGCCAAGAACATCCATTTTACAGAGCACCAACAATGACTGCATGTTCGACTTTCATAGAGCAGGGCACCTGAGCGCCTGAAAAGAGCAAAGAAACGCAGGAACAGTTCCATGAGAATCAACAACTTGATCTCCTCGAAGTCTTTCCAAACATCTGCTAGCACTTGTATGCATCCAAAAAGGATCCTATCCTTTCAAGAAAACCCCATTTCCATGGACAGCCTGCTGAAGGGAACGCCTTTGCGCGCGCACCTTCACAGCGACCACCTTGCCGTGGTAGTAGCCCTTGTAGACGCGGCCGTAGGCGCCCTTGCCCAGCAGCAGGCCCAGCTGCAGGCCCACGAAGGGCGACCGCTCGGCCGCGCTCGTCAGCGCAGCGTCAGCATCCAGGCGCACGCCCACAAAGTAGTAGTGCCGCCCCGCATTGCTGATCGGCCGCTGCTTCTCCGCCTCTGCTGCCCCGACCGCCTCCCCATCCGCCATGCTTTCCATCGCAGCCGGCCTGAGGGCACCCCAGTCACTGTCAGCTCTGTGCTGTGAAGAAACTTTGACAGCAGGGCTCGATGCGCGCCCGTGTCCCCTTGATAATTCCATTGGAGTGTGGCTACATCCGCGGCACCAAGGGGGTCAAAAGCAAGTTTTGTATCTTGCTATTATGATGATGGCTGACAGCTGCCATTACAACCATGCCATGCTATGGACAGCTGGCATTTTTGCTAAATACCTGCTGTTTCTGTTTACACAAACGGTGGTCATGAGTTGATGACTAAAATTGCATATGTGGCTTTGCACATGCTACAGAGCAGGACAGAAGGGGAAGCACCTAAAGACCAGTGCGAAGGGAACAGCGGATGACGTCTCCGCAGTTGAGGCCTGCATTGCCTGCAGAGTGAACTCCTGGCCGCACGCCGACGCTTCTGACACGCTCTTCAATTTCTGCAGACACGCCCCAGCATCAGCTACAGCAGCTGCAGTAGCAGCACATACAGTAACATGTTGGCTGGGACTCTCTCACCACGAGTACACATGTTGCAACATTCTGGAGGGCCGCACCACTGAATTGCTCTCCTCCACTCCTTTGAACACGTCCCAGAAAGGCCTCTCCGCAGCTACTGCAATGTCCAGCCCTGCACATTGATCCACATCCGCTCATAAACAGGCAATCAAGATCACACAACACAAAACAATCTCTTTTAGAGAGGGTCTTCAGACAAGCCCACAATTTATCAGAATAGAGGAAATGGATGTCAAAACAATGAGCAAGGGTGCAAAGGTTCAAGGGGATTCGCTAGGAAAATTCACCTGTGACGCTGATGGCGGCATCGTTGAGGTGCAGCAGGTGCCAGGGCTGTGTCTGCGAGGCCTCCACGAAAAGCAGCGGCTCACTGTAGCACTCCACCACACGTATGAGCTGCATGATGCGCTGCCTGTGGGCGTGCTCATAGGCGCCCCAGATCTCCCTCACCATCAGGTCCGCCATGCTGCCTATGATCAACTGCGTCGTCATGTCAAACTTCTGCGGCTTGGAGTGACACAAGCACCTGCCACCCCAGGCCCCACATGGTCAGCGCGTGCAATGTGCATAAATTCAGTGGACTCACTCCCAAGGCATGGAATGTGCTGATGGACAAATCTGGGGTTGGTCACAGAAAGCATGGGGCAGGCCACTCACAAGGAGCCCAGGCGGTAGCCGTTCGCGGCGACCAAAGGAGTGGCGGCAAAGAACATGACCTCCGCTCTAATGTCAGGCCTGTCCTTCACCCTGCAACCCCACACCAACATGTCTCCCTCTGCGGTCCTGCATGACTGAATAGGACACGAATCATTGCACGGGGCGATCTCCATAATGACAGTGGCACTTTGCAGACATGACTGGCAGAGGCTGCAGACCTGCCATCCGCCGCGACATCCTCCACAACAGTGATGCCTCGCTGCGCCGGCTCCAGCAGCCGGCACGCCGCTGCACGGATGCCGGGCGAGAAAGCATCGTCGCCACCACGCGCAAACACCTGGTCCCCGTCCCGGAGGTGCAGCAGCACCGAGTCTGTTCGGAACACCGACATGGCCAGGCCCAGTATGTGATCTGCACGCACAACACCCCGGCTCTATCAAGGTCTTCTCACACATGCCTGTGGCAGCTGTCCTTCACGGTGAAGCTTCCTTCTTGTAGAAAGGGACATTCAGATGAGGGACGAGCTCGGTCATAATTGTCTGGTCTCAAGCAGTGGCGCACCAACACTGGGCTCGGGCGCCTGCTCGAGCCCTTTGTCGCTATTGCGGGCGGCCCCCAGGGACATGCGGGAAGCCCGGGGCGCTGCGGGGCCGGTGAACATGGAGTGCGCGCGCGCAGGCGGCGGTGAGCGGCCCAGCAGCATGTGCTCGGGGACGCTCATGGCAGGCTGCAGCTCCAGGACGTGCCCCGCGCCCCCCACTTCCTCATAATGTTCCGCCACAGACGCTGCAAAGGCAGACACCGCGCCGTCCTCTGCTATACTGCTGCAAGCTGGGGTAACCGGCTTGAAGGCGCTGCCGCTGCCGGCGCTTCCTTGCGTGGGGGAGCCACGTGAGGGCGGGGGCGCGCTGCGCACAGGCGGCATGGAGGAGCCGGTGGACGGCGTGCGCGCTGGTGGCAGCGGCGGTTTGCTCAGGGAGTGCTGCCGCGTGGCGTCGCTGCTCAGAGACACTGAGCGCGGGGACTGCAGATCGGCAGACCCCCGGCGTCCGGGGGAGGATGCCTCGCCCGCGTCTGCAGCACTGCTGCTGGTGGCAGCGCTCCCCTGCTGCCCCGATTCTGCTGTCCTGCGCTCAGAATCCAGGCTCCCTGGCCTGCCATTGGCGTACTGGGCCTGCCAGAATATTGCTCAGCGCTCAGTTGCTATTCAGGAGGCCCCCAGCCCTGCTCCACTCAGCCATACAGTCTTTCTAATTAAATCCGGTGTTGCTCACTACAAATCTTATGCGCATGATGGGCTGCTCAATCTCAAGAGCAGTGCAGCTGGATGAAGTCACCCGCCCTCACTCTGAACTCCAGACGGCTACCTTGGCGATTGAAATGAAAGTCATATGATGAGAGAAATCTTCCAGAATGAGCTGCAGATGTGTGCTCCATTTTGCCTCTCCTAGCTGTCCGCTTCCTTTGGAAACGATGCCTATTAACATTTAGCCTGTCTCCTCGAGTACATGCAGGAACGCACCGGCTCTGCAGCAACCTCCGCTTTCGCCGCTTTTATACTCAAATTATGCTCAGTATCGTTTGCTGAAGCAGAAGCACAGCCACCCATCACAAAGGATCGCTCACATCTGGACTTCCTTTAGGCCTGTAAAAAGCTGATAAAAGCATAGAGGGGCAGCTCATAACGTGCGAAGAGCTAGTGACCAGCATAGATGTGCGTCTCTGCTCCCAAGAGAAGTTCGAGTGTTCTCTGCCGCTGAACCTTGAAGTTGGATCAGGCACGTGCAACAAACCCATTCAGAAGATATATTTTTAGCTCTCATCCCAATTAAGGTGGCCTCGTTTTAGGGCACGGTATTGGTGATAAAGTTTGCGTTGTCGGGTCCGGAAACAGCTTTTTGAGGTTCCGTCAACCTTAGTAATCTGTAGTCATCACCCGATTGCATGGTTACTAACGTCCTCAGGTCTGGACACGCGTGTCGCGGTGTCGCGGTGTCGCGAACGTTCGCAAACGCGTGTCCAAATTTTGACCAGCCGTGTCGTGCAACTATGGTTGTCTGCCGCAGTGAAGGGATATTGATGGCCATATGGCAATGCAAATTATTGCAGCTGCGGAGCATTCTTGTCAGTGATGTACGCCAGCCGGCGCCATGATCCGCATGCATGCGCGCAGTGTCCTCACATGAGAACAATTGAGCCCAGATCTTGCAGAGCCAGTTTATAGATAGCCAGACTAGTCTTCCAAAGTAAAGATTGTACTTTCTTGAAGAAACGATGTCAGCTGACAATATCATAGGGCCTCCACTGAAGCCCCCCGCTCGATTTACCAGCATGCTCACCTTAATCACCCATAGAAAGCGCGCTCATTTGATATCAACTGTTCAACAACTTATTGAAATGCCATTGCAGAGGCATTTGCAAATGATTCTTTTCACTGCAAAACAACACCCTAAAGAGATGGACATGTATTACTAGGTCGAGCAATCCAATGGTGCATGCTAAGTGACAGCAAAACTACTTCAGGCGTAATTTCTGACGCAGCAGCACTACTGCCTGCAGAATACAGGATTTCCAAGTGCCAGAAACACTTCTTTCAGTCATTTTGCTGTTAGAGAGCTTCATTCATAACACTCTCGTGAACAGCAACAGTCAGACAAAGAGTGCAGAAAGTTGACAGACCAGCCAGAAGCGTTCTACAGCCATAAGCCTGGTCTTTGTTCTTGAGATGCGTCGCATTGCTCATCTTCCTAGGCAACAGATACGGCAGCAGGTGCTCTTGCCAGTGAGGGTGCGGCTTCCAAGATTTTGTAGGCGCACATCCGGCCTGACAGGGTGGCGCCCTCCCTGCAGCACAAGCATGCAGCCCATCAGCTCTTTGATCACGGTCTGCACGGCAGATTCAGGAAGGCTTTTGAACAGCAAATCTGACACTCTTGTGGGACACTCCAGGGATAATGGCACATGAAGGAGGAACATTGAGTATGTGAGGGCCATTACATGCTGTCGATGTAGTCCTGCTTGGTGTACGAGCCTGCAAGGAACATGCGCTTGACTGGGGTCTGCTGGTCTGGCCGGAAGGGGTCCATGCCCGGCCCCTCATTGTACAGGGACTGCCCGATCTTCACGATGGAATGCCACGTCACCTCCAGGCCCTTTGCTGTGGGGAACAAGCGCAGCACCTGCAGCCACAAGGTGGATGAGTAATGCATTGTGCTGGCCGCGAGGCCATACGCTACACCAAGAGAAAGGTCTGCAAGGCTGTTGTTCCCGCCATCTCGTGCCAAAAGCGACACATCGTCAACTTGGAATATCATGTGTGGAAAACGATACACGAGGGTGCACAGGCATCTTGAGAATGTTGGCTCACCTGCTCGTGGACCTTGGCGGCGATTTCCTCATTGGGAAGAGGCATGTAGGGGTCGGCAGGAGTCAGCACACACTGCAGCAGGCTGCCCTGCCCCTCCTTATAGTACTCCACTGGTGAGGTCACGGCCAGATCAGCGAAACAGGAGAAGTCAGCGTCTGCACTGTATAACAAGTTGTCCATTCCTTGGGCACCCTGCAAAGGCAGATGAAGGTATTCAGATAGACATGTGACACATAGTATTCTGTCTGTTCCTTGCACACAGACTTGCCTGCTGCATTTGCTTGCAGCAGATGCGGCAGTGTGTGGGTGTAAAGCTGCTGAAAACTCACCTTGGTGAGATCCCTGAGTTTGGCAGGGTCCTGCAGCTCTGTGACCCATCCATTGTAGCGCAATTGTACTGTGATCACTGGCACGCCCGTCAGTGTGAAGATGTTGTCAAAGAGCGGCCACTTCCTCCATTCCTGCGGTACTAACCGCTTGGCACCTGCAGCCAGGCAGGGTCTTAGTGTCATATCTGGGGGGAATCAATATACCGTAAAATCGACCCATGTGGATGCATTCCCACAAAGAAGCCCTTGATGAGATCAAATTATTCTGGTGACTTCGCAATGCAGCCCACCTGGCACGTCCAGTGCAGCAACGTAGACATCAGCCTTGGCGATATGCTCGACGCCAGCCCTTGTCAGGCGCAGCCCAGTCACTTCCGTTTCACCGTTGCCCGCTTCCTCATAAAGTATTTCTCTGCAGCCCCATCGCGTGTGTATTCTGCCACCCCTGCACGATAATCATGAATGTCAGGTGCTTGCCAGGCCAGGCCTTTCTTTGAAGGCAGTTGCAGCAGAGCGCACTAATTTGAAAGTAGAAGCACTTACTTGGATGCTATGTAATCTGAGATGGGTGCCAGCAGGCGGTCTGCAGGTGAGCCGTTGAGCATGCGCAGCGCGGAGGCGTCTGTCTTGGTTGCAAAGAACTGGAAGATGGACAGCATGCAGCGAGCGCTGATGTCGTCACACGACAGAAAACCCAGCGCATACGCCACAGGGTTCCTGCAGCCACACAGATTCATAAGCGACCCATGTCCCACTCCCAAGCCTTTTATCCAGAGCAGAGCCCAAGATAACTGCAGATCGAAATCAATGAAAAGCAACCACCACACGGCATGCGCAGTGCATCCTCAGGCACGTATATCCGCAGGTTCAGATTTTCTAAGAGCGTCAAAGTGGCTGCATGGCTGGCACGCACCACATGCGGTCAATGGAGGCCTGGCTGCCGCCGTGGCTCTTGAACCACAGTGTGAAGGACACGCTGTCCAGAGCGCGCACAGAGCGCATGCCGCCCTCCGGGTCAAACAGCGCCCTCACCACTGGCGAGGTGCCCAGCGCCAGTGAATTGGCCACCTGCCCACACATCCTGACCATGAAAAAACCCCGCCGGGATATTTCTTGGACAAAGACCATTCTACTTTAACAAGTGCTCCTCGTATGGTCTGTGGGGCAAAGGAAGCTGAAAGACTACAGCATGCAGCGGACCTTGTCGAGAGTTGACAGCTGCGGCGTGGTGAAGAAGGCTTTGAGGCCATGGAAGGGGGCGCCGATCTTCATGTTCCCCAGGAAGAACCGGAAGTCCAGCTCGCGCACGTCGCCGCCAGTGTTGACAAAAGTGTGCACGTGCTCTTTGAGCAGCAGGTTTTGCAGCACGCCGCACTTGGCCATCAGCCTGAACAGGTTGAAGTAGCAGCCAAAGAACTGCGGACAGGCACACAAGCGCTGTTTCAGAGACTGCCTGACCCGTCCGTACTGCAGTGAGCATAGATGAGGGAGCAGAAAAATTCAAGATTGGCATGGGGAGCACACCACATGTAGCCCCATCTCAACATGGTTGCCATCCTTCTGCCAGCTGGCAACCTTTCCGCCAATGAATGGCCGTGACTCATACACATCCACCTCATAGCCCTGATCCAGCAGCTCCACAGCAGTGGACAGCCCGGCCAGCCCACTGCCCACAATCGCCACCTTCAACTTTGGGGCACCCTGCAGGCATGCAGGACCACTCAACACAGTCGAAAACAGGAGGAACAAGCCCTTCTTGCAGTTGCAGCAACCATCAAAGTGACGAAAGCAAGGAGTTGTGGCGCTCACAGGCGCTATGTTGGGGATTTCAGGGAAGAGCGATCGCAGGGGAGCATCCTTAAGTCCCACATCATCTACACCAGGCTCTGTGCGCCCCAGTGGCGCCGCTAAGGCAGCAGAAACTGCACAAACAATACGTCACCAAATTGCTGATCACCGGCGTAGAAAGAATCAGAAACAAGCATTGACGATCGTCAGATTGTCAAAGGTATATTGGCAGAGAAATCGAGGCCAACGACCTGCCACACCAAAGCTGCCCAAAACTAGACCACTTACCTTGCCTCCTGGCGTGTGTATGCTGGATAGGACGCAAAGATGATCGCCTGTTTGTGAAAAAGAAACAAGAGTGCTGCGCACTCAACGTGGGCCTGACATTCATGAGCCTGTATGTTTCACTCGCCATTGGTGTTCTCATCAACTCACGGTCGAATAATGAGAAGCTTCACATTGAGGAAGCACAATGCATTGGAAAAACAGTAAGTTTAAGAAGGAAAAGTTAGTGGAGATCCAGTAAGGAAGAAATAAGTTCTAGCCCATCGCGGACGTATGGATAGAGATAGAGGTCGCCACGTCGATGGTGATGATGATGAGATCACATGGGAACTCTTATTCGACAGCTAGGCAATAACTGAAGTCTGCTTAAAGCATTTGTGCTATTACTCGTATTTCTGCTCGCTGTGGAAACCCTCTGCACAGCCTTCCTCTCGTTGATTGCACGATTTGAAAATATTGGTTATCACAGATGGCAGATGGCGGTGCTCCTCGTGTGGAGATCAAAACAACGCTGGGAACTTTTGAAGTAGAACTATATGTGAAGCACGCTCCCCGCACATGCAAAAACTTCTTGGAGCTGTCTCGAAGAGGGTATTACAACAACACTGTGGTGAGGCCATCAGTTGGTTCCAAGAAGCTTTTACAATGAAGCGTGGTAGGTGGCTCTGGGTCTGATGTTTCCACGCGTCTGCACAGATGCACAGGATAATAAAGGACTTCATGATTCAAGCAGGAGACCCCACAGGTATGTTCGAACAGAAGATTAGTGTGATCTCCCAGGACCTGAAGTGAAATTGCTTAAAGGTGTCATCATGCATAGTACGTGTCGTCCACAGGCACGGGGAGAGGGGGAGAGTCCATCTTTGGTGGAAAATTTGAGGTATGCTATTGTCTGGTCCAAGCTTAATGGTTGTGCAAGACCCTGAGATGGTTCATCGTTCACTTTGCAAAACTTGACAGAGATGGCTTGGGTTCATTGCAGGACGAGATACATCAACAGTTGCGTCACACAGGAGCGGGCATCTTGAGTAAGCGGTCCCACTGGCAATCCTTGGGTTTTGCATTGCATGTGTAAGCATGTGAAAATGCTTCATCTTTCAGAATGTCAGGCCAGTCCAGACCATCCCTTATGTTGTCTTCCAGGTATGGCCAACTCAGGCAAGGACACTAACGGCAGCCAGGCAAGCTCCCGCTCTCTCACTTGCATCTGGTTGCAAAGAGCATGGCGTTAATACTGGCAACTTTATACTATTTTGTCAAATCTGATGGCTGTGTGCAGTTCTTCATCACACTCAATCTCACACCGCATCTTGATGGGAAGCATACAATTTTTGGGCGTGTCTGCAACGGGATGAGCGTTGTAAAGAGGATAGGAAACACTCAAACAGGTGCCTATTGACCAGCTATTCTTCTTAGCCTGCCACTCATGCCTCCAGTGTCCAGGTGGTGATCCAAACAGTGCAATTCTGTATCTTTCTTATGCACGTGTGCCATGTGCAGACGCTAATGATCGGCCAACAACAGCAATAAAGATTCTATCAGCAGCGCCTCTATAGCACTAGCGAGCCTGTAAGGTCTTCTTCTGTTTCCACAACTCAATGGCTCATCGTTGAGGTCTCCAGTGTCCATGTTCGAGGGCGCACTTATCACTGATGTTCAACATGCTTTATGACTGGGCATTACATGGCTGGATGCATTCTGACAAGGGCCTCACTGGGAGCGTTCTCTGGTTAAGGTGTGCATATGTCTTGTGGTGATGATATTCTAGCTTGGAGCCCACTGGCAGAATTTGCAATGCTTTTGGAGGTAGATACAATGCAGAGAGACACTTCTTAAACATGCAGCTACGAGTTTGGCCGCATAATTAAATCCCATGTTGCGCAAAATTGTTGCATCAGCTGAGACGAGTTGGGTGTCACGGGAGGGCACCGACTGATTGCAACAGCTGGAATGAGGGGAGACTTCAGCTTGTACTGTATCGCAAGCTTGCAAAGGAATTTGTGGTAGCTACCATACCTGTGAGAGATTGTCGTGCTGAACGCTAGCGCTATAGCGCTATAGATCCTGGTTTTTTAGATCAGAATCCAGGGCGCAATTCCCTCGCATTGATGCAGAAAGCCGATGTCAACATCATCTGCACAGGGAAAAGACACTGCAACAACACAGAATAATCCTCTTCTCAAAATTTTTGCAATTGTGGGGAATTTGGAAGCTCTAAAACTGATCATCCACTTGAGTTTGTTGAGCTCTTGAGATTGATGAGCTTCTGCATCACTCCAGCTGTGAGCGTGGAAAGAATGTGCAGAATGCTGATGATCTTCTACTCATACTCCTTCGAACTTGAAGCGCCAGAGGGTATTTACAATCTCCTGGGAGATCACCCATGGCTGGGCCAGGTAGGTTGGCCGGATCCCTGCTAGCTCAGCCGCAAGAAAGACCAGCTGCTATACAAATACCTCTAATACTGCACAAAGCATGTTCCCTATCGGTGATTCAGTACAAATACACAAGTAACAAAGACCCTGTGTCGCGGGATTTGCTACAAAACGAAATGCGTGAGAGCTTGCAGAAACGATAAACCCCGCGCCCACGGCCAGTCGCATAGCAACTGAGAGCTCTCCCTCAGCGAGTCATACTGTCATTATATTAGCTCTGACACTTTAAATGCCCCTGCAGCACTCAAGGCATTGCAATGTTTAAAACAAACTGATCCTCGCGGAGATGTCAGCATTAAACGCCAGAGCGTGAAAGTTTCCACAGGTGGACATTCTGCAAATAAATGATGATGCTTAATCCAGGTTGCCGTTACTGCACCCTGACAGCAGCCCCTGCTGCCAGCTGGCTGTTCATCGCCTGGTCCAGTGTCTGCTGGACTCCAACACTCTGAGCCATGTGGTTCTGCTGTGACGCCTGTTGCTGCATGGTGGCCTCCCCCTGTGAGGGTGACGGCGCTGAATCTGATGCATGCATGCCATCCCGGTCAGCATCTGGCGCAGCAGGCAGGAAGACAGAGTCTGCAGGGCCGTTGGGCTGCTGGTTCCTGCTGTCTGCCTGGCTGTCGCTGGGCTGGCTGGATGCTGCGCCACTGTTGGAGTTGCCGCTGATCTCCCCTGACAGCTCCAGGGCCCTCGCCTCCTGCGCGGTCAGGAAGCGGCCGCCCGCCCCGCGTATGCGCCGCGTCGCGTGGTTGTGCCGTGACTGGTGCAGGTAGGGCTGCGCATGGGGACAAGATGTCAGCGCATGCCAGTGCAGCAGGACAGACGCAGTGCTTCAGCCCGGAGAACCAGGCAGCATCTATCTATGTAACAGCACATGTGAAGCATGCATTGGCATTTTTTTATTCTGTGCCGGCAGCAGTCAGAGGGCCACTCACTCTGCGTGTTTTGATCAGCTTGTTTTCTGCTTCTGCCTTGGCTCGCTGCTGGCGTCGCCTCAGTATGCAGTGGTATTGCTTCGCATTGACGTACACCGGCTCCTCTTCCATGATTTCTGTGGGGAGTGCCAAGCGGGCCTGGCCACCGGCCACCGTCGGTGCTGCTGCCGCCTGCAGTTGTCAAAACACAGCTATCTCTAGCGTGGACTGAACACCTGTTGAGTTTTTGTCCACCATGGATCCGACACGGGTTAGCTATGTGCAGCTATTGGCTGACAGGATGACGCCAATGACAGTGAGGGGGTGAGGGACGTACCACCGGCTGGTTATACATCAGGCTGCCATAGTACGGATCATACTGGTAAGGTCCCTGCACAGTATAACAGCCGTTCAACCGCACATGTCCATATTCGTCACAACTGGAGCACCTGAATTGCATGCATGCCACAGGCAGATATTTCAAAGGTATCTTACCTGCGGATAATAGTATTCAGGCGCGGCAACAACGCCTGACACAGCGGCCTGTGCACCACCCTGAAGCATTCCTGCTTCATACCCTGCGTCCACATTAAAGAATTTGTCCACAACTGCATACCGGGCGATCTCAGAGCTTCAATCAAGGCAATGATGATGTCACACCTGCAACTGCGGGCGGCCCATGCAGCCCCATCCCGGACTCTGCCGCGCCATCTCTTGCCAGTGCTGATAGGTTTGTGGAGCCCTCTGGCTGTACAATCAGCGCTCTGCTGAATGCTTGGGCACTTGCATCACTGAGACGATCGCCAGAGGCACTCAGGTCGTGACTGCTCCCCGCATTTGACGGGAGCATAGGTGAAGTCCCTGATGAAGGAAGGGTCACGCTTACGTCGACGTGTTTCTTCGACCAGACAATCTGCCCCAACAGGTTGGTGTTGCTTTCAGTCCAGCCCCCCTTTGTGGTGCTTCGGAGAGGAAATGAGCCCTGGAGATTTCACATCATGCCAGAGAGGGCAATCAGTGCCAACTGGCAGCCCTCTGTGGAGTATGTGCTCAAATGAGGTTTTAAGCGCCCTTGATGACAAGAATAATGCAAATTGACACCAAGTGGGCACTGCCGGACGTCGCCGATGGGCAAATTGAGCGGCTGCTATGGCTTTAGAAGGGAGTGAGCCTCGCTCTGCCTGCCCAATTCCCTTGCGTAACGCAAAATTCGACGCGAATCAGAACGCTATCTTTTTCAAAACCCTAGGTAAAACCTACCATTTTGCGGGGAGGTTAGAGGGTTTGGAAATAACTAATCTCCATCCCTAAATTCTGGATGCCCTGATAATCTAGACGGTAATCTTCTTCATCCTCTTCTTATGACCCAGCAGGACAGCACAAACTTGAAGTGAGCACCGATAACTCTTGCATGCAGTGTTGTCTCTGTGCATTGTGAAGGCAGCATGGCCATGGGACTCCCGATCGGATCATCACGATGATGACATGCACCAAGGCCGCCTTCAGCCGCGCGCATCTTGGCCGGAACCCATGCATTTGCGCCGGAACCCATGCATGTGCGCACGCCACCGGCCGGTGATACTGCCGGTGTGGACACCGTCGCCATGTCATACATATGTAGCAGTTGGTACCCCCGCACGGCATCAAATCACAAGTCAGCGTGTAGCCCATCTATGCCATCAATCACATCTCCATGAACAGGATGACGCTTGGTCTGTCTTCAAGACAAAGTTTGCAGATTGGTCATCGCATAAAATGACTACTTTGTTATGTCAGTCTTCAACTTACATTACAGAAAATTGTGTATTGTAACGGCCATGAACTGGGTCAAGGCACCCTGTCGCACAGATTATGTACCATGTTGACTAGAGCCAGTGACTCGAATTCACTGGCGCGAGCATAGTGCTAATTGGCGGCATTGGCTCCAATGGCTTCATGCTGGCGTCAAGAGAGAGAGAGAGATTACACTTTTTCCAGCCACGCAGGGCTGATTAAGCGTCCCACATATCTCAAACCATCAGTAGCACACACATCATGAATACTCGAAAATATGCATCCCAGCACGCAGACAAGTATCAACTGCCAAAAAGGACTGCAAGGCTGCTTGTGGATGTATGTCGGTCCAAATCAGCGACAAGTCAAGGGCAGGACATGGACGCAAATCACAGGCCAAACAGATTGTGCGTGCTGCGGGTGGGTCCAGCCATTTGCTGTCATTGTAAAGACTGCCCAAATCCTTGCAATAACAGCGCTTCTCGGTGAAACAAGCAAGGGGGGTACCCAATGCCCCACAATGCTTGCCGCCACCTGTATTGCTAAGCTACTACACAGCAGCATGTAGACCCGTACCGAACCAGCAATGCAAGGTCACCAAACAGAGCCTCAGACCTGCACTTGTACTGTGGATCAAGTACCCCCACAAGGAGCACAGCTGAGTGGTTTGCAAAGGCACACCTGGACTGGCAGGTGTTCAAGGAGCTGCAATCAGGTGAAAACTGCAGGAGGTTAGACTAAAATCTCCTCAAAGCCCCAATACAGCTTGTACGCGCTTTGTCCTAGGTTTGGACCAGGACCCAGAACATCCTGCCTGGGTTTTGCAGGGCACACACAAGAACGCAACACTGCAAAATCTGCTTGTTCTGTAAAAGGTCTCATGGCCATTTCTATTACTGCGGTCGATTCTTCGCGTCAGACAATGATGCAAACAGCCGTCGCATCCTTCTTTTACTGGTAATGGCGGCTGGCGGCTGTTGCCTCTTCCGCCCCAACCAAAGCTTGGCCGTCCTAGATATTTTTACTACTGTGTCATTAACATCAATTTATTATTATGCTTCCCAGCCGCTATCGCCTGGCCTCTGTCTGCTCCGTTTTTGTATACCCACATTGTTGCTGTCAGGGCAACCTCTGTTGAAGCGTCGCTTTGTGCCCGGCGATTATTTCGTCTGATTACATCCTTTTCATTCAATTCTCTGTGATGTTGCCTGGCTGCTGAAGCCCGACCCAGTTGATCAGTGGTTTATGGTGATGCCGATAACTGTAAAAGGGCCGCCTCTATCGAAGCACCTTGCCCAGCCATTATGTATGTTGCCATGATTGTCGAGGAGCCGGATCCCGAAGGACCCAGGCCCCACCAGAACCTTTTAAGATGACCCTGACATTCACTGAATGCATCTCAGGCAAGAAACAAAAGGCTCAAGCACTGCTGAGATGATTTCAAATGTCCATAAAAGTGTAAATAACAGACACACGACCTCGATCTAATGCCAGGATCGCAGACATAGAAACCCATGGCATGCAATTGTCAATGAAGCTGTAGGAAACCAATGCTTATTTGGCATGGCCATTGAGATTTGCTTGGCTAGCAAGAATAGAATGCTGATCAGCTGACAGATAAGTAATTTGGCAATGGCCCTTAAAGATTTTTCAAGAAATGCTGGAAAGGTTGAAAGGAGATTACTCAATGCTGACAGATCAAGAGCATACGCACTGCTCTTCAGAGTTCTTTGCATATGTCCAATATCCAAAGTACTCAGCTCACTTCTGACTGCAAGTAATACTCTCTTCTGATTCTAAGAGATCAAACCTCCGTTCTGAATCTGTGCCTTGGTGCTTCCCTTGAACTGAGCTACAGCTTTCTCAGCAGGGATCAATTCCGCAGTGCCGCCAAACTCTGTGGGTAGCACCTGCACATGTAATAGCAGCAAACATCAAGATGCTTCAGACTCAATTGATGCACATCACCAAAATAGTGAAGACCATCCGGAAAGGTGTCAATTTACGGCTGAAAAAGATGCTTATGGGCAATTGCCAGAACTGAAAATGTGGCTGCTTTAGGTTGTCACCTCTGGAGAAATGATGCTCTGGATTTCTTTTGCCCCTGAGGAGCCGTACACAAAAATCACTTTCTTCTTTGTCTCTGGATCAATGAAAGGGCTGACTGCGTGCCAGAGAGCCCAGAAAATTGTCGGAGCTTCATACATGTAGAGGGCCCCAAGCCTGCCGCATGCACCAGCACACATCAAATGGATGCAATGGCCATTGTTGGTACATCCTGGACAACACAGCCAGCATAGAAAACCTCCGCACCTCTCAGGATAATGGTTTTGCAGGAGGTCAAACACAGCCCGCAGAGCACCAGCGTCCAAGCAGTCCATGCCGATTCCTTCATATAGTGCCACCACCCTCTCAGACACTTGTCGGCGAAGTAGTGGGTCTCAAAAATGCAAAGAGACGAGCGCGCCTGTATAATAAAATTGTGGGCGCACCACGCATGTCAAAGATGCCGATGCCTTTTCCGTCCGGATTGCGCACTGCATCATGCAGCTGAATCTGCTGCTCCAAACTGTAGCAGATCAAACGCTTGGTCTCGTCCAGATCACGGGTTGACTTGCTGTGCCGTGCTGTCAGCAGTATAATAATCCCACGGCCAAACTTGTCACAGCCTTGCACGAAGACCTTTTGAGCAGCCAGCTCATTCTTGATCTCCTCCTGCAATGCATACAGACAGCGCATGATCAATGCCTATTGCATGCAGGAATGCTTCAAGGCAATCATGCAGGGCTGCCAGATTTCAGAGGTAGGTTACTAGTAAACTACCTCTGAGATGCTTCCATTAAGGAAGAACACTTTCCTCCATTCAGCATGCTCTCTAAGCCGCTTCTCTGCTTTGGGCACATTGTATTTTTCAGCCCGCAAGAAGCGCAGCAGAAGGGCTTCGAGGCCTCCCTTATCTTGCAACCCTTGCTCTCCACCGCTGTAAAGGACAAGCAGAGACTTGTAAGGAACAGAGAACACTTGATCAGCTTTCCCTTGGATACACCGAGTTGATTGTTCCTGGACGCATTTCATTTCGATATAACAGGCAAACAGCTGATACACACCTCCGAAGACTTGCTTCAACATCGGATCCGCTGATGTTCTTGATGAGGTGTTTCAATGCTGATGCCTTATCCTCTTCTTGCACCTATGGGCAACGCCAGATCACTTCACAGATCAGCAATTGACAAGCCCTCTCCCAACCAACACAATCCCAGACACCTCGCATACCTCAGATCCCTTGAGAAAGGAAAGCATTTTTCGTATTTTCAGATCAGTCCGTCGATGAGCAATAGATGCTGATCCAACACGCCTTCTAAGAAGACGCTCCCAAACCAGTGAGGCCCATACAAAGCTGAAGTGACGCCCTGCTATCCCTGTCAAACGCTGATTGATGTTATCTGGCCCGATTTTGAGTGTTGTTGTCGTGAGAATTCACTACAGCACTGTCACTCGGATTCCCCAAGGCAATGGATTCGCCAACCGGTGACATCACGTGGAAGCTTCCACGTGGGCCCACGAGGGATAAATTCGAAATGCACAGCCCAGGGAGCCCAAGAAAGCAGTTAGCAGAAAGCTGATTAATGTGAGCATCACATGACACTGCAAATATCTTCGATGTGGCATAGCTGACATTTGACCTGTGTAAGTTATTTGTGCCTTCCACTGGTTCCTTGTGTCTCACAGCAGCATCTCCTGCTATAGTCGAAAGACCTTCCTGCGATGGGGCCCCCCAGCGATGATGCTGACCTCTACACCAATGCAGAAGCAATACTTCGCTTTGAAGCATACAGGTACGACGAGTTTCCTGTGAGTTTGAGAGAAATTTTATCTTTATTGAAGTTCACTGAAACTGTCATTCATTGTTAATTTGTCTAAGATCATTGGGCTTTACACAGCCGACTCCAAGCAGCTGCTGTTGCTTTTGGAGAATCTCTGCCGATACCAGAGATCGTAGCTATCGGAGGGCAGGTGGGCACCAATCCCTTCAAGTCGCTGCCATTGCATGAGACAGGGGTTTTGCAACCACAATACTCCAGACAATAATGCTTTGTTTTACATCCTTGATGCCGTCATTTGTAACCTTGATCGATGGCTTGTACTTTACTGGCTGTTCTGCATGTCGTAGAGCGATGGGAAGTCTTCACTGTTGGAAGCATTCCTTGGATTCAAGTTCAACGTCAGGTGTGCTTGCTGATTTGAGAACTGGAAACAGTTCAATCGAAGCTTATTTTGCAACGCTGGTATCCTGAGTTCGGATTTTAAGCATTTAATTGATTGTTGTCCAGGGAGGTGGAGATGGGCACTCGCAGGTGTGCATCATTGCCATTGCAGACCTCCCTTTGTAAGATCGAAGAAATTACTACATGCCTCCCCAACTGCAAAAAAACTAATTAAAGTATGTTGTACAGGCCCCTCATTTGCCTAATGGTCCACGATCCCACAGCGGAGACACCGCGCTGCAGACTTCAGGCAGAGGACTCTGAGGAATTTGGCTCACCCATATACCCTGAGACTGCAGTGGCTGAGGCAATCAGAGAGATGACAGAGGCCCACCTGCGCCAAACAGGAGGCATGTGCCTGCACATGCACTCATTGCAGCAATTGAATACCAGCAAATGTGATCAGTTGGTAAAACCCAAGACAGAGGTTCAGCAATTGGGTGCACTGCTGGGACAGGAACCGTGTCAGCCAAGCCAATCGTGCTGCGTGTTGAGTTTGCATATGCGCCCAATCTGACCATAATCGACACACCTGGATTCATCCTCAAGGTGCGCCAAATTGAGCCCCTCAAATTTGCCAGATCATCTCCTGTATATGCTGCTCTTGATCCTCCTTTTGATGATGTGGGTTCTGACGGGGCTGTGAGCACAGGCGAGGCAGGGAGAGGGAGACAGCACTCCCAATGACATCTTGGAGATGGTCAAGGCTCAAGCTGCTCCTCCCAACAGGCACGTGCCTGTCCATGTACATGTTGCCAGTCCTAAATGCCATGGAGAATGGATAGAGTGAAACAGCGTTTTCGGGTGCAGGTTGATCCTCTTCCTCCAGCAGAGCAGCGTCGAGTGGTGCAGCTCCCTCTGGATGCATGTTGTCCAAGAGCTTGATCCGCACTTCCAGAGAACGGTGAGTGTGGCATGCCACTGCTCATGCCAACTTGAACATATACACATCCATCACTTTCAGCCAGATATAATGATTTCTGCTCTCTTACAACATGAATCGTGACATTTTGCCCGTGACAATGTGAAATCACAGCTGATGCCTGATCCTTGCTTGTTGCCAGATCGTGGTGGCCAGCAAGTTTGACAACCGTCTCAAGGAGTTTGCAGAGCGCTGGGAGGTGGACCGGTACCTGTCTGCTGCAGGCTACCTGAGCGCAAATGTGAAGCCCTTCTTCGTGGCGCTGCCAAAGGTGTGCACTCATCAGCATTGCTGACTGCTCTCTGATTCTCTTCACTTCAATATACATGGCTTTGTTGATTGGCCGGGTGTGGTAGTGGTATTGGGGTGCATGTGTGCAGGAGCGCACCATCATCAAGAGCAGCGAGTGGAGGGAGCAGATCCAGGCCGTGGACAGGGATTGCCTGCAGCACCTGCGCAAGGAGATCGCTGGCGGGTTTGACGAGGAGCGCTTTGGATCCTGCATCGGCTTCGGCAACCTCAAAAGGTGCCTTGCATGCGTGCCTGACAACATTGCGCTGCAACACCGCAGCAGAATTAGAACATCACTCATCGTGCTGAATCAGGTTTTCGTTTAGCACTTTGATCGTTTCCTGTAGGTATTTGGAGGAAGAGTTGGCCCGGAGGTACAGGGATGCAGCACCGGCGACACTGGCGTTGCTGCAGGAGCGCTCCAACACTCTGGCAGCCGAGCTGGCGCAGTCGGAGTCAAAGCTGCATGACATGCAGGACACGGCTTCCCTCAGGCGACTGGGTATGCCATGACCCCCCCTTTACAGCCTTACATTTCGCATGCATATATGACCAGCAGTGATAATGCAGCTGGCGTGATGACATGGGTCCGGTGCGCAGCCATGAAGCAGGTGGGAGGCGCGGTGACGAGCTTCCAGGAGATGCTGCTGGAGGGCGTTGCCTCACCCGAGCTCATGCAGCACGGCCTCACACTGGAGGAGGAGCGCGCAGCCAGTGGCACCCCTCAGGTCACCATCCAGAACATTCTCCTGTGGCCCACCCTCTTGGACTTCTCGTCGACGTTATACTCGCCGAGGATACTGACTGCAGCTCTTGTCTTGCATGCCTGAAGAGTGCTGGATTTGTGCGCGAGCTGACTGTGCTGCTGTGTGCGGGGACCAGTGGCCGGGAGTGCAGGGCGCGGCGGACGTGGCGAACGCAGAGCTGCGGCTGCTGGGGGGAGCCTCCTTCGAGCGCAGCATGGCCGACTTCCAGGCCGCCGTCACCCAGCTCCCCTTCCCTGGCGGTGAGCCCCTCCCAGCTGGCGCTTTGGGGGACCGCTACATGCACTCACCCTGGCTGTCGCTTATGCTGCGGACTGTGCCCTTCTCATCCCAGTGCTCCTGTTTTCCTGGAGGGCAGAGCACGCGCCGGATGTCTGACAACACTCGCGCCCATTGAAGATGAACATGATGCAAAAACCCAAGTCTCTTGTTCAAGTGCATATGGGAAGGCACGAGCGCACTGCTGAGAGGGTGTGCCAACGGGTGCAGTGGGTCACGCGAGCGTGGCAAATGTGCTGCTGTCGCTGAGCCTGAAGGGAGCGGGTGGCACGGCGGCGGCTGCGCGGGCGGCGCAGGATGTGGCGCGGTCGGCGGCGCGGACGCTGCTGCTGCCGCTGCTGGACCGCCTCATCGCGCGCCTGGCTGCCGTCCTGCTCCGCACCTGGCACATCGCCGTCGACCACGCCGCGCCCCAAGGTGGGGCATCATCCTGGGGGGTCAATTGCGCAGAGCTCCTTAGCAGTCGCTTCCGAGAGCACCGGAGAGGATTTGCAAAGACACCACCTCGGGCCCACCCCGGCCCCACGGTGGCACCGGCCCTTGCAGACTTGTCTCCTAGCTTTGACTGCGTTGAACGTTATGAGTCGTATTGGTCGCAACCTCCCCAATCCAAGACAAGCTGAGATCACTGTCGTCTCCGTGATGCGGCAGTGTCGCGTGGAGCCATGGAGTTCATGGCACTTGGCTGAGATGATGTAGACGCTGTGAATTTTGCTGCTTGATGGTGCATGGTGAGATTTTAACGGGGATTAAACGGGGGTGCGCAGACAGCGCGCTGCGGCCGTATGTGGCGTTCAACGCGGAGCTGCGTGCTGCGTTCCAGGCGTTTGTGGGCGGCCTGGAGGAGCACTGCCGCGGCATCGTGCGCCACCAGCTCGACGTGGCCACCAGCGCCTACGCTGCCAAGGCCCACTCCATCGCCGCGCTCAGCCTCGCGGACGATGATGACTGCGAGGAGAACATGCCACCTGCGCCCACCCAAGTCCTGCACGACAGGTACGGCACCCTCTAGCTGAGCCTCCCCTTGATGTCTTGCTTGCCTGCAATAGGGAGGCTGGAAGGAGGCAGGAGGTAGGCGAGGAGCGCTAAGATGTGTGATGTGTTGGGATCAAGTAGATGATACACTGCATGCATGCAGGGACATGATGGCGGCGAGCCAGATGACGGTGCCTGAGACACCGTCGCCGGAGGTGCTGGCCAACACCCGGCGTGCGCGACGGCCTCTGGCCTCCTTCCAGACCACGGCCCCATCCAAGCCCGCCAGCAACTCAGTGCGGACCCCTCTTTCCCATCCCGCCCCCCGGATTCGCCCTGAACAACTTTTTCCATAACTTGCAGAGGGATATGACTTCAATGCTTGTCAGATCCCTTAACAAGGGTGTGCCTCTGGTGCACATGGCTCGGAGCACAGAAGTACTGTCCTTCAAGATTTTCAAAGCAGCAAGGTATAATTATGGAGGACTGTAGTTCCAAAAGGTGGTTGTACATGCCGATTGTGATGGCTGCAGCTTTGCTAGCCTGCCATGTAGGTAATGTAAGCCATCAGGTGGTTAGTAGTCTCAGAGCCGTGACATGACTGTTGATGCTGCAGGTGAACAAGACGTACAGCAGCGTGTGCGCGATGGCGGAGCGTCACTTTATGGCAATCCGGCGCAGCGTGGCGGCCGAGGAGGCTCCGGCGACGCTAAAGGCCGCCTTCCTCGAGCCCATATCGCGCCGCCTGGCCACAGACCTGTCCATCCACCTCTTCGCGCGCACCGACCAGCACTTCATGACCTGGTTTGCATGTGAGCCCCGAATACCACTGACACTGGATGCTTTGACAACAGAGCCCGGTTCAGCACTGTTGCAGCATCCTGTGTTGCATGGCTTCAAGAATACTGTTGTGGAATCCACAGATATCAGGGATCATGAAGTAGTGTTTGGGCGGACTGGCAAAGGGGAAAGTTGGGCTGAGGCAGTTGTGTGGTGCAGCTCCTGGGGCGGTGGAGGTGCTGACTGCAAAGAGGGACGGCCTGGCACGGAGGGTAGAGGGACTGGTCAGGTGCAAGAATGAGTTTGCAGAGCTGGCGCGCTGCTTGTAGCCAGTTTCATATCGCACATGAGAAGACCTGTGTATCTGACACCGCACTTGAAATCTGTTCACGGATGAAGTGCATCTTGATCTAAATTCTTTACCACGCTGTCAGATCTGAGTCTAGCTTAGTCTGTACTGCACAAAGATCTCAGTAAGTCACAGAAGCTTATTCAGATCGTATCCACAAGCCTCTTTACAATTAGCTATATATTTGTCGCTGTGAGCGAGGTTGTCAGCATAGTCTTATTCGTCGCACTCTATGATACTCGCATCAGTTAGTCAACAAATGAGCGTCAAAGCTATGTAAAATCAGTGCTAAAACATGGAGCGTTGCACTTGATGTCAACTGCGCCAACGAATGCAACAAGTAGACATGATACACAGGGTCATGCACATTCGTCCTCCTATAAAGAATTGGGACAGGCAAGGGCAGCGGCCCACACTGGCACAAACCGTTTGTGGTGGATAATTCACATGATACATCAAGCATGAGCACCGGGGTGCGCAGGCATCGAGATGTCCAGCGCAAAATTGACAGCTGATGGCAGCAAAGCAACAGAGAGCTGCATGAGCGGCTCTTTTAAAAGTCAGAAGTCCTCGTCCATTGTGAAAACATAGGCCTGCCGCTCTCCAGCTGGCTGTGCGCCATTCATCACCCCGGCCCTCTGGTACTCGCCCACCCGCCTCTCAAAGAAATTGGTCTTCCCCTGCACGCACCACTCTCTTGCTCAGAGCACTGTCCCAGATATGCAAGCCTTGCTGGCTTCTGCAACCAGATATGTACTCCCGCAATCTACTCCAAACATACATTGGAGCATGCACGTAATCACAGGCGAAGAGTGTTCCATGGCGAAGGCGCAACAACCCACTGCCTCCTGCCTTCAGGCAAAGTTTCCAGTAAATTTGCACTCCAGATTCCAAGCACCAAATCAGCAAATTGCACGTGAAGAGTGGCCCATGCAAGAAGAGCACCTGCAGGGAGATCATCTCCATCCAGTCGAATGGGTTGGCGGTGTTGTACAGCTTCTCACAGCCCAGGGCCACCAGCAGGCGGTCGGCCACGTAGTCAATGTACTGGCGCATGAGGTCAGCGTTCATGCCCACCAGCGCGCAGCTGAGCGCCTCGCAGCAGAACTCGTGCTCCAGCTCCACCGCCTCCCGCACTATTCTGTACACCGCCGCCTGCGACACCCAGCACCTCCAGTAAGACTCCAATACTTTGTCACAAAGTGATGCATTGGTAACTTGACGTGTGCCGCCATGGGGTCTCTCACATCATCGTGAAGTTGAGCCCCTTGACAGTCGAGGTAGCAGTAATTCTGATGAGCGTGCTCGGGGCTTGTCACAAGAACGGCTTCTCTGACACCCTGTCTCTATGCCCTCAACATGCAGCTCATGAAAGCGCACGCAAAGGTGAGTTGTGGGCACATGGGTGCGCACCTGGTCGAGGGGGTGCTGCAGTTGGCTGTAGAGGAGGCAGGCAAAGTCGGTGTGCAGGCCTTCGTCACGCGAGATGAGCTCGTTGGAGAAGGTGAGCCCGGGCATGAGCAGGCGCTTCTTCAGCCAGAAGATGGCGCAGAAGGAGCCGCTGAAGTGGATGCCCTCCACGCAAGCGAACGCGACCAGCCGCTCGGCAAAGCTCTCCCCGCCGCCGATCCATCGTTGCGCCCACTCCGCCTTCTTCCCCACGCACGGCACCGTCTGGATAGCCTGTGCAGACGAGCGCAGCAAGCACCCCTCAAGATTGCCAAGTATCTGCAGCATTACGGTACTGCAATCTGCCTCATGCAGCCCTCCCTTCCCTTGGCAGTGCCTGGCTACAAGTTGCCAGCCACCGTCACAGCATGGACTCCAGGCAAGCCATGCCCGAGTTGACAAATGTTTCCAAGGCTGCTTTTAGAGAGGCAGCATGGCATCTGGCAAATAGAGGGCATCTAGAGGAGCTTCTGGCATCTGAGCGGAATATGCTTGCACTGGCAGCGGGGGTGAGAGGAGGCGGCCGCGCACCCTCAGCATCTTGTCTTTCTGGTCCACATCCCGGATGTAGTGATCTAGCAGCAGGCTGTACATCTCGCTGTGCACATTCTCGATGGCTATCTGGAAGCCATAGAACGCCCTCGCCTCCGGAATTTGGACCTCTGTGGCGGCATTCAGCACACTAAGTTGCTGCTCTGCATTCTGCCGCAATTTTGCAAGCTGCAGATTTCGGAGAGTGGTCAGAGCTTCTGAATGTTAACTGCTACCAAATTAAGTACCTGACATGAAGCGGACAGCCAGGTTCTCCATCACAATCCCGTCAGAAGCAGCAAAAAAGGCCAGGATGTGCGTGATGAAGTGTCTCTCGTCATCTGCGCGGCACAGCCCTCAGCAACTTTGTCTACAAGTTCCCGCACACACGTTGACCTTTGTACTGGAACGCTGCTACAACTGGGAGCCAACTTCACAACGGATCATGCTGCACCGATGGAAACTGAAAGCATGCAGGCCCAATAGCTCGCATGTTGCATCGCCACCGCACCTGAGAGTTTCTCCCAGTCGCGCATGTCCTGGGACAGGTCAACCTCCTCTACCGTCCAAAAACTCGCTACTGCCTTTTTGTACATTTCAAAAACGCCTTGGTACCTGCGCATGCATCACTCTCACACTGAAATGGGCCATGAAACTCACAGATTGCGTCACTCACGACATCAGGCTCCTTTCACCTAGGACACCTAGGACACACCTGTCAACATCCATGTCAAACATATTTGATCCAGCCTGGACCCAAGTTTTGATTTTTGCATCCCAGTGACAAGGAGAATGCCAAATCTTGACGCATGGCAGCATATTGCAAGGATCTCACCTCACTGGGTACATTACAAAGCGGTCCCCGTTTGGAGAGAGAAGAGGCTCATCGCTCTCTTCATTTCTCGAGGAGTTTGAGGATGATGGTGACATAACATCTATGTCAGCACCAGAAGGCCTGCCATCCTCAGCCTCGCCAACATCTGCACTCCTCGAATCATGCTCTGCCACGTCTCGTGGGGTTGCAACGTCTAGCTTTAACGGAGGTGATCTTGGTACAAATCCATTTAGATGAACTGAATCTAACGATCTAGCTAGAGAAGGAATGCTGCAAGGATAATGGTGGACGTCGGAGTGCAGATCACGTCCCAGGAAGTTGGGGGCGCAAAAGTCGACCGTCATCATCGCAATTGCACCAGTCCTGTGACCTCTGCACCCATGAATTTTACAGGTTGGCAATTAGGTGAACATAAGTCGGGCAGCCGCGAGAATGGAGGAGAGAGCAGCCGCACGAAAACGAAAGAAGCTGGGCCGCCTTACCGCCGTGGCCCCCTCAGAGGGAGTTAAAGTCAAGAGAATGCATGCATGATTTTGGAAAGAAGGAAGAAAGGAGAAAGGAATTAACTAATGTCACTCGCTCCATGGCATGATCATCATGCATGATTCGTGCCCGCCTTTTTGAAGATTGTTCAGGAATTGGCCCGATTCACGATGCACGGCGCCGCAGCGGCTGCAGCAAATCCAATTGGAACGAGTCATCATGATAATGGCAAGCGAGTGGGCGCGGCTGCAGGTTTGGACTCGCAACCCGGACTAGCGTTAAACTTGAACCATCACTACTGATTACCTGCCAGCTTGCCTTACATCCCTGCATCTCAGATCTGAGACGATCGAACCCTGCAATCTGAACCTACTAGTAATCCTCTCACTTGAACTCTGTCCTCAACACAATAATCTATTGAGCGCCTATCTTGCTGATCTTCAGGTGAAAGATTAGGTCAAAAGTCATACTTCACATCTCAATGGTGCTGCATGCCCCTCAAGCCTGCCGGGTAGCAGAGCCTTCCTCGTCCACCTTCTTCTGAATGCTCTCCAAGAAATCGGCCACAGTGTACCCCTGTACACAGCACAAGTAACTTGACAACCCTTTCAAGCAGGAAAGCTTGCTGAACTTCCCCAATACACCAGTAGTGGTGACAGGCAATGCCTTGGTATGACAGAGCTGCGACACACCGCAGCGGACAGTCCAAATTGCGAGGGATCCAGCTGGGCGGTCTGCAGTGCGGCGCCCAAAACATACAGCTGGTGGCGCAGCTGCGCGCTGGCCGCCAGCTCCATCAGCGCGGCGTCATTCCGGTGCTCTTCCTGCACCTCAGCACCCAAGTCTTCGACTGTCTATGATGCCCAAGCATGTGCATTGGATGTCCACCTTTCCAGCGGTCTTGTGTTCGGGTTGTCATACACATCCTCTGCGCAGTGGATCTCTCATTACTTCGCCGGAGGTTCCCTCAGCCTTGTCAGGACATGCCCCAGTACCCCACTCACCTCTGGTTGCATTTGCTAATGTGAATGTTGGGGTCCTAACATTCTCGGCATGTGCAAAGAAAGCATACATTCTGCAAATTTCATAGAGTAGCAACAGAGCAAAGGCTTGCAGGATGGTGGCGCACCGGCAGGTGGGGGGCCAGGCGCTCCAGGACCCCTGGCTGGCGCAGCAGGGGGATGATGACTTCGGGGGTCAGAACGTCGGCCAGGTTGGGGCCCGGAGCCCGCTGCATCTGTACCTGCCCGCTGCTGATGCTGCCCAGAGCTGCCGCCAACGCTCTCGCGTCCACTGCAGGCGCGCTGGCCGACGGCGCAGCAGCTGCCGATGATGTCGCAGGTTGCCGAGGCGGGCACTGGATGCTCCTGTTATATTTGATCCCCTCTTGAGCTCTTAGAGGTGCGTCAATGGCTGACGAATGCATGAGCCTGGATATCTGGTGAGGGATTCAAGAGTCTTGCTCACCCCAACATCTCGGCCAGGCGTTTGGCTACAAGGCCGCTCATCTCGGGTTGTACATCTGCTGTGGCGGTGTCCTCATCCTCAGAATCACTTTCAGCTGCTGCACAGACAGACAGAATTTCTTTGGCGGCCTGCCCAAGCATCGCCATAGTATCAAACCAGATTAATTTATTGCGGGGTGCTCTTTGCTCACCTGCACCCCCAGCATTGAGGCAGGTTGTTATTGTCTCGGCAACCACGCTGTCCTGACTCGAATCAGGCTCCTGGGCCCTGCCACAGCACAACCACAGATTGTGAAGCCATCGTACTTTTAGAGATCCAATGTCTGACTGGAAATCAAACTCCTGCAATCCCAGAGCTCACTGAGACTCACCAGAAAAAGTACTGCTGCTCTTCGTACTTCATCACCCAGACCCGCCTCCCCTGTATCAATTCAAAAGTTGCAGACGTTCCGGGCATGACAATGCACTCCACTTCGGGCTCCACCAGCTTTCCATCGCTGTACAGAGCTCCACCATCTGGCAGTCTCTCGGTCCAGGTCAAATGCACCAGGTTGTCTTGGTCCTGTTGCAGCAAGTGCATTAAATGTAAGCTATTTGGTGCCTTTGAAATGACGTCATCCTCAGCATACATGCAAGTACATGAGTAGTCCTCAATCAGAAAAAAACAAAAAATTGGGTTGAGTAAGTAGTTTGTCACAGGGGTCTGATAGAGAATGCAACTCACGCTTAAAACTTCCAATTTTCCCGTTCTAGGATCTGCTACCAGCTGCTTGTCAACCAGATGGCTGATTCCAGCATTAATCCTGAAAATGATCATGTTCTCGACAGACCTGTGAACGGTGGAGACTGCTTCGATGCTTTGAGCGATGTTGAAATACACCTGGTGATGGCAAAATAGTTCTCGATTGATTTGTAGAGCCAAAAAGGTGTGATTGAGAAAAAATTTCTTCCCAATCTCAACATGAACGCAGAAGACGATGGAGATCAATGGAACGCCATTGTAGACACCGACACGACGCCCTCGGCAGAACCCATTTGTGAAATGGTCCACTTCTACAGGTTAAAAGCGTCATTAGATCGCAAAGACTGTCCGTGAGAGATCTGTAAACTATTCCTTGCATTCGAAGATCTGGTGAAGGCATTACTTGCAACGTTGATGAGGTGATGTTCAAGAAATTCACCCCAGAGGACGTCTCGACACAAAACCAGGTGAAATCGTCCATCCAAAGAGGCATCAGAGGTAATTTTTCAATCAGACCTATACTAAGTTAGTTCAGCATCATGCTGCAGGAACAAGTTAATTGCTGATCCTGAAGATAAATGGCTGAATATTGCAACACCTGAGATATATCATTGTTGTGCGCAGCTAAAGTATGTAGTACTTATCCAATTCTGGAAGAGACTGGTGCCATTGAAGACATTCTTCCAAAGAAGGAACAGGCAATCCTCGCCAAACTGTGAGCCCCTTTCTGCCTTCTTTTTGCAATTATTGCTTCTCATGTCCGTTTGGCGATCATTCGTGCATACTATGCATTTAAAGTACACGCTAGGGTCTTGAGAGTGATGGTGGCTTTATTGCAGGCCTGACAGAGTGCAAGTCATTTGCATCAATGGAGAGCCACTGTTCTTCGCCCAAAGAGAGGACAACTGGTTTCCCACTCTTAGACTGCTTCACAAGTACCCGGATATGATGCCAAAGCTACGAGCAGACACAGGCGCCATAAAATTTGTCCTGTCCGGAGCAAACATCATGTGCCCTGGGCTCACATCTCCTGGCGCAACACTTCACGATGAGGTGACTTTGCTGCTGCTCTTCTGAAGCTTTGCACAGCCTGTTGGCACATAATGAAGTGCATAATAGTTTCTCATTGGCGTGTGGTGATTGACTTGTGCTGAATTGAATGGTCAGGTGGATGCCGAATCACCTGTCGCAATTTACGCGGAAGGAAAGGAGCATGCAATGGCGGTGGGTCTCACGAAGATGTCCACAAAGGACATAAAGGAGATCAACAAGGGCATTGCTGTGGAGAACGTCCACTACCTCAATGATGGTCTCTGGAAGAACAACAAGTTTCTTTAGCTGCTCATCTGCGCTTTGTCCACAATATGCTTGTGCCATATGGCATTGCATCGCGTATAATGCATTGCCTAAAGAGCTCTTGCTAAGAGAGAGGGCAGAGCTTTGAACACACAGCGTACTCTCAAAGGATGCAGATAGTTGAGTGGTGTCAAGAGGAGAGCAGCCTGAGGTCAGCAACCTGTCCTCAAACTCATTTTAAGATGGTATCATATTGTTTACAGACTTGGTAAATTTTCAACGAGTAGAGTCATTGCCTGCGCCGTAAGCGTGCACCAAAAGCCCCATCAATGCCATGCACATGTGGGAAAGTGGCCATGAAGCCATTGTCATCAAGGACGCTGTCTGGCAGAAGACCTGGTGGGGCTGGCTCCGCAGTGAAGTCAGGATGCCTTGAAAGGAACGCATCGACGCGCAAGTCATTCTCCTCTGGCTCGATGCTGCACGTGCTGTAGACCAACAGGCCGCCAGGCCTCACAAGCTGCGCAGCCGCGTCCAATAGTTCATCCTGCACAAATGTTCATGGTGCTCTCCTTAAGGTCAGAACTTTCCATGCACCGCTTCTGCGCTCACCAGCAGAACACGCACTCCCACTGAGCACGTGTTCATGCTCAGCAGTATGCGAGCCAGCAATAATCACCTGGCTCAGTCAGGTGGAGACACGCATAGCATTGAGCCACGAGGCAGGAAAAAGCAGACCTGCAGCAGCGCATTGCTCTGGATGTCGGCCGGCTGTCGGCGCCAGCGCAGGTCGGCGCGCTTGGCAAGCACGCCCAGCCCAGAGCAGGGCGCGTCAAGCAGGACGCGGTCAAAGGGCACGTGGCGTTGCCCGGACTGCTCCCGTAGATCTGCCGATCCCACCGTCAGGAAGCCGGCAGGCAACCCCTGCCGCGCGGCAGTGCCAGGCAGCCCCCGCAGCCGCCGTGCGTTAGCGTCGTTGGCCACCAGCTGCCCCTGCGCGCGCAGCTCACCATCTCACACTCTCTCCACTCAACAAATTTGAAGCGGTAACAGAGATGACGGTGAGGGAGCCCCACTGACGCAATCCATCTCTCCCATTGCTATATTCCTACTCTTCTCTTCCTCCCTGGTTCTCACTTTTCACTTCACATGTTGAAAAAAGCAAGGGTGCTGCAAAGCACCTTGCCCAGCATCCTGGCGGCCGCGAATAGCGCTTTGCCGCCAGGAGCAGCGCACGCGTCCAGCACGTGCTCGCCCGGCTGAGGATCCAGCAGCGACACCACCATGCCCGCTGACTCATCCTGCACCTGCATCCCCACAACCACATCTTCGGGTCTTGCTAAGTTGCGCCCCAACCAGGTCAGGGGAGACTCTGTCTTATTGGTAGCAACCTCCAGATCAGCCACTCTGCTCACCTGGCATAGCCCATCCTTGAGCAGTCCTTGCCCCAGGACCTCCTGAAGCCCGCTGTTCACCTGTGGCATGCCAAGCAAGCTTTTAGGAGATGGCATGCGGCGTCTTGGTGTGCTGGAGTACATCTCGTATCAGCAGTAGGGCCCTGGGAAAGCCAAAATGGCGATTCTGAATTGCTAGAGTCTTGCAGGTCACGTACCCGCAAGTACTCCTCTGGCAAATAGGGCGATCGCTCCACATCTACACCACCTTCCTGCAGCTCTTGTTCCAGAACGCCAATGTCCACCTTCATGGTGTTGACACGGAGACTGTACACTGGCCGCCTGCAAAGAGGTACACAAGATGCTTATGCAGGTACAGAGTGCTCAATAATAAAAGAGCTGTCACCATCTCTTACTTCAGACACCTCGAGAAAACCCAGCGGACCTGTTGTTGCTCGCCAGCAGCTTGAGAGTCTCTGCCTCCCCAAAGCGCTGCATCCAGCGCTCAACGAGCCAGGAGGGGTGACTGGCAGCGATGCCAAAGACATCTGCCCGCTGACTCTGACTGAACCCCGGCTCGAGCTTGGGCTTAGGAATCGCATTTGCGGTGCGCATGCGCGTCAAGTTTCTCAAGACCCCTGCAGCAGCAATGCCCGTATTGTCTTCCTGCATCATCTGCCATGTGGCACATCAGCTCTGCAAAAAAGACGCAACTGCTTTGCAAGTCAACACCTGGTGTCCTCAATGTGCGCACCATTCACAAGACGAGCAGCCTCAGGTCGTACTAGTTCCTTTGCCAGGTCGACATGGCTATTGATTGCCCAGTCCGGCTTTCTAAGCTCGAGGAGCTCAAAGATGCCCAGCCTGAGTATCTGCAGGAGCTGTGGATCCAGGGCCCCTCCTGTTGGTCTGAGCTGGCTGATCAGCCAATCCAACCTCCTTCTCCATCGAGTCACACCTGTTGCAGTCCCAACAGGCTGCTCACCATGAATCTGGACAGACTGGAGCACGGTACACCTTGGATATTTCCAGATATTGGTGGTAGGTTACAAAATGCAGCATTACAAGAGCTCACCAAAGACCAGCTCTGTTACAAATCTGGCGTCTCTGCTGTCTAGAGGCGCAGATGGACTATTCTTCCTGGCATGTGGCTGTGTCCTAGTGGGTGAGCCGCCCACCAGTCCAACAAATGCTCCTTCCTCATCTATCCTCATCAGCTGCGGTGGAAGTAACGATCAGCCTCCAGTACCCACTCAGGCCTTGAGCACACCTTACATCTGCTGAGGAATCGTACCTGCTGGACAGCCGCAACCCTCGCTCTGTTTTCCCCTGTTGGATGCTTGTTGGATGCAGTGCGTTGCATCCTCAACACAAGAGTAATTCTCTGAGGTCTCCCCAACAGGTGTCGGTGACAGGGAATTTGTCCGCCCCTTGGTACACCCAAGACATCTCTTCTGCACATTATGAACAGTCAGTTGTACCGACAAGGACACAGCCTGGGGATCTGTTGCCAAACTTGCCAAGGCTGCAGGCGATTGATGTCAAGGCATGGCAACTGCTGCAAAGTTTGTTTATATTGCGATCAATCGTCAGAGTCGACAGGAATGACGTGCAGCGTGATCTGTCTCGATATTTTCTATCATCGGTACAATAGATCACACAAGACCGCAAGCTTTCCATAGGGTAGGAAGCTGCTCGGACCTGCCACTTGGACTCGATGACTCATCATGAAACAGGCAATGAAGATGAGAAGTCACGGAATCGTGCATTATCAGGCTCCTGTGACGTGATGATTCTCCAAAAATTCATGCTTTTGGGGACCACTCAAGTTGACGCCGCATGTGCATAGCTATGCAGTGCATGCATATGCCGCGGCCGGCAACAGCCACCGTGACGGTGGCGCCACCACCTATCGGCCGCCCAATTTACCTATGGCTTTGCAAATTGGCAGCTGACGATGCATCCATTTCGATATCGATTTAAGTAACCTTTTTAAATTGACAACTTGTCAATGACAAGCATACATTGAGGAGCTGCTACAAGCAAGGAAACTTGGCCCACACCATGATGGTGGCCATGTTCATGCGGTGCATGATCATCATGTTGATAGAAACAGTGCATGCGCGTCATGAACACTGTAGCTGTAGATCTGGAAATATGCAGCAAGATCAGATTACACTGAAGAAATGCAACAGCGGCAACTTTTCGTCACCTGCAAGACCCACCATGTGAGTCCAGAATATAGTACCTGCCTACTTCCAGGTCTTACTAAGTAGTACCTACCACATGTGTCATCGACTTCCATCTGAAATAGACAAGAACGCCTGCAAATTGAATCCAACAGTCTGACAGATGGCGGCCTTCCACAGAGGGTGCCTCGCAAACTCCAAACTATAGAGGACAGATGAAGTTCTAGTGTCCTTGACCACCACTCGTACTCACTGATCGCTGCAATGCAAAGTCTGAACACCGAGCTTGAAGGGCCGCAGCAGGCTGCAAGTTTTCCCGCGTAGAATTATCTGGCCACTCCCAACAACCCTACTCCTTCAGCTGGTTCAGGACAACGTTCGCCAGGGAGCATGTGAGACCTGCAGAAACAGGCGCCACAATAATTTAGTCTGCGCACCTTCAGGTTCCTGTAAAACAATGCAGCTCAGAAATGAGATGCGCTGCAAATGAATGAGATATGGGCAACGCACCACTGCCATCCGGCTCCACATTGAGGTGAGTGATGACGTTGTCCTTGACAATTGCGCTGTACCTCTTCGAGCGCTTGGTTCCCAGCATGCCCTCAGCATCAAGCACCAGCCCAAGCCCCTGCATGACAATTTGTACGAGTCAGACAACTCCAGCAGCCCCTTCCTATGCCTCAAATGGCTCACAGATCCAAGCGCGCCATTATATGCACCATTGGGAAGGCCGATGCTTTAATAAATATCCAGAAAATTTGCATTGAAGTGCTCGGCTGAACTCACCTTTGTCAACTCCAAATGGGGGTCAGCCAGAATCTTGACCTGGAAAAGCACAGAGTTATGAGCACACAAAGGTATATGTGTGTCACAGCATTTTCATGGAAGAAGCCGAGCGCAATGTAAATGGATGACAGAGGAGACTAATTAAGAGGATGTGCACCTTGCCATCAGCACCGTTTGCCTCGCCCCATGCTGCTGCCACAAAGGCATCGTTCACAGTGACGCATGCAATCAATTCTGCACCAGCCTTAGTGAGTTTGTCATAGTCTCCCACGTATCCTGGCAACTGCGCGCACACAAAACGAACTATTGAGCGGGTACAGATATTCGTCGAAATGTACCAAGAATCGTCACCTTCCAGCAGTTCTGGAGGGTCTCTTAACCCTGTCAATCCACGGTGCAACAAGTACCAGAATGGCCACAGACGCATGTGACAAGTTTTGTTGGGTCTTGTGATGGACGCGCATGCAAGTTTTCATACAGGAAGTCAAATTGGGGGATTCAAGGGTGTGAAACATACGTGTGTCTTCGAGCAGCCTGGAGTGAACGCCCCTGTGAAAAAAAAAGAAACTCCACTTCAGGTGCCGTCCAGTCAACAGAGCAGCTAAAAAGTGACATGTTTGTTTTGCCCTAGGATCCACACCTGGCACTCCAAACAAGATACCCTTCTTGCCAGCGAAAAGATCACGGATCTTCACGGCATCTTTAGGAGTTCCCTCGTAGACGGTGGCGTCTGGCAGCTGGTCTCCGACCTGTCAACGAGGCGACAACGCACAAACGTGGGTAAGACCTCAAGTGCTCTAAAGCAGGTGCTCGCCGGTGATCGGATTCGTTTTCCACTTAAATAATTTGCCGACTTAGAATGACGTCTTCAGATCAACCGCCAATCCCTTGTAAGGCTCAATTTGAGCATACTTACAATCACGGCATCCCACGATCACCCCGATATTTAAGGACGCTTTAGTACAAGAATGGATGTCAAGGAAAATCAGAAACACCGCGTTGCTTTTCCGGCCAATTCTTCACATAAATTAAAATAAGACGTTCACTGGACCGCAGGTATCTAGGGTGTTTGGAGAGATCCGACAGTACCTTGATGGTGCTCATCTTGGCGATCTGTGAATTGGAAACTAGATGGCGTTGCAAAGTCTTTGCAAATATGAGAGTCCGAAGCATCAGGTAAGGCAGCACACAGCAAACGCGTGGGTGCTCTTGTGAGAAGTTGCATGGTCTAATGTTTCATAATTTTCAGACCGACGGCGTGCCTGTCTTCAGGGTCTGGGGTCTGCTATGGGGCTTTGCAGGGTTTCCAAATCTCACTCAGCAATTTCCTCAATAAGAAAAATTAAGTTGAAGATCTGGCATACGTTCAGAGCATCGAGATAGAAGGGCAGGCTCGTTCCAATGTCGTGGGCAAGTGTGGCTAAGAAAGAGCCGCAGTTGGCTGCAGTTCAAGAGACGGCGGAACCATCTGTAAGTCAGCAAAGCACGACGGCTGTTATCGATGCAAATGCTATTATAGCTGGAATGCGCATGGATGGGATCGCAGATCAGATATGCACCATCCCGGAGGTGCTGCAGGAAATCAAGGATAAAAAGTCTCGGGAGAATTTGGAGGCCTTTCCACAGACCATAAAGGTCATCCAGCCCACAGAGGAGTCTGTCCGAGCAGGTGCGTCAAAACCCATACAACATATGAATTCACGCTCGATCGTCCCCTATAAGCTGGCCCGCCTTGGGTTAGTACTTCGGTTTACTGAAGGGGCTTTTACTAGTGCCATAGTCGTAGAGAGAAAGCTGTCAATTTCCTCATTTATCGTCCTCTCATTACCTTCTATGTCTGAACTTTCTTGCTACCAAGTGTCCGCACCCATCCTGTTTTTCATTCAACTCGGAGGCACTCACAGAAGCATCTTGCCGTATCTGCAGTGATGGCCTTCGCTCGGGAGAGCGGGGAGCTGCACTCCCTTTCCACGGTGGACATCAAGCTGATCGCGCTGGCGCACACCCTGGAGGTGGCCGCACATGGGCACACCAACCTGCGCAGCAAACCCCCTCCTCCGCGGGTCCACTCCAAGGCCAGCGTTAGTGTGAAGAAGCTGCCTGGTTGGGGCGAGGAAGGCGCGGACTGGGATGCCCTCGACCAGGCCACCCAGGACAGTCAGCAGAGCCAAGGTATCCTCCTGCCAGATGTATCCCTTCAAGTCTGCTGAGTCATCTTGAATGCTTTCTTGTATGCTGCTTGTGAAGCACATCTGATGGATGGGCGACTGGCGCATGCACAGGCGAGAGCAAGATCTGCTCCGAGATCGAAGCTTTGAATCTGGAGGACAGCAGCTATGCGGGAGAGCGCAGCGATGGGGAGGCTGCGGAGGGCAACACAGCAGAGCAGGGGGCGGCTGATGAGGTGCAGCAGGATGATGGAGATTGGGAAGTGGCGGCCGTCAGCGCAAATGCAGCTCGTCGGCGCAGGCGCAAGCAGTCCAAGTATGAGGCTCGTCTTGCCGCCAACAGCAGTGCAGAAGCAGCAAGCCAGCCGCCAGACAGCACACAGGGGGACGCGGCCGACGATGCATCAATATCAGATGATGGTGTGTTGTCAACCTCCCCTGTGTACCATCAGCAAATGGACCATGTTGTTCATCTGTGGAAGATTGCTCTCCTGGTACAGTGGCAGGTCTACTGTTGCAATCTGGTGCTAAAGAACATGGGATCTTGCTGATAGACATACCTGGCTTGCGTCAGGAAATGAGGAGGGAGCAGGTGCAGACGAGGCAGCAGATGAGGAGGCATCACATGGTGAAGACAGCGAGGACAATGAGGATGAGGAAAACGAGCAGCAGGAGGAGCCGAGCGAGGCGAGCACATCGAGCGTGGTGTGTGTGACGGGGGACTTTGCCATGCAGAACGTGATCCTGCAGATGGGCCTGCGGCTGGCCTCCCCCGATGGCCGCCTCATCCAGCAGACGCGCCGTTGGGCTCTGCGCTGCACCGCCTGCTCCCAGGTCTCCAAGGTCAGTTCTGCCTGCCCCTGTCCTGCTACTCTAATACCCATTCAACCCTGTATTCCTCACTCTATATAGCATCTGCTTGTGTGGTGCTTGGCAGGGCCGTGTCTGTGCACAGGATGAAGGACTGTGATAGTTTGTTTGGGGGTGTCATGTTTGTGAAGCAGTGGTGGGTGTGCATGCGCAGGAGGTGGGCCGTCTGTTCTGTGGCAGCTGTGGAAATGCGGCGCTGCAGAAGGTGGAGGTGGTTGTGGGCCCGCAGGGCACAGAGCAGTACGGCGTGCGCAAGAAGCACATCCTGCGCGGCACCCGCTTTCCTCTGCCCAAGCCCAAGGTCCACATTCTCTCATGCCTCTCCAATTACCCGCTCTCACCGTTAATCATCCTGGGCCATGTTCTGAGCGTTTCCATGCGTGGCGTGAGGAATATTTGAGACATCTAAAGGAACAGCTTACCATCAGATTTGATAAATGATCTCTTAAAGCAGCAGAGTCCCTGACAAGGGGCACAGAAGAGGCGTTGCAACAGTATTTGCCGGTTTTGACACTGGCGTCTGTGTTGTGGTGCGCAGGGCGGCAAGAACCGGAAGGACCCCATTCTGAGGGAGGACGTGCTGCTGCAGCGCGTGCCGCAGCTGAGAGCCAAGAAGAAGGCGGCCGCGGACCCATTCGCGCCCGAATTTGGCGTGGAGACATGGCACCAGAGGAACGCGGCGCTGCCCGCGCACGTGAAGGCTGCCGCTGCCGCTCTGGCCGTGTGGAAGCACAATCCCAACGAGCGCAAGCATGTCAGGACCAACCGCCGCAAGTGAAAAGCATGCTGTGGCTTCTATAGAAGGACTGTTGTTGAAGTGGGTAGCTGGTCGAAAGGCTTGAAAAGCCTGAAATAAGTGAAGTCGTGGTTGTCGGATGTATAGAACTTAGCAGGCAGCCAATCAACATGTACACTGCGTTTGTCAATACAGTGCCGTAGTGCATGTCTGTAGATCGTATCGTTGCACCTGTCGAAGCATTTACTGGTAGTGTACACAGAAGCCTGAAAGGCATGAATTCACGGTGTAATTGCTGTCATCACATCAGGATTGAGTGAGCACCTTTAATTTCTGGTTACATGTCACCACCCGTGTAAGACACATTGATTTGGTCTTTAATAATTCTGCAAGTCGAGTATTCAACATTCTAGATCACATATTGAAAGCCTCTGGAGCGCCAGACTGCAACAGACACCAGGCAGAGGTCCTTATGCACATGTGAGACTCGCTGGCATAAAAAGCGCACGTAATACTAATGTACAGCGTTTATGTGCAGCTTGTCAGACTTGCTCAGCTCTCCGCTCCAAGAGGGCTTTTTCAGATAAGCATGGACAGCTTGGCACGGCACATGACAGCTATACTCTGCAAGGATCATTTCAAGCCTTCAGGCATTCCCATGCGTTTTGATGTTGCCCCTTGACCATCGATGACACCTGCCATTGTCAGATCCTGCTCCGCCAGTTTCTTCCCCCTGCAAAGCACCATCTCCGCTCCTTCAGATCTGACCAACATGCAGATATCAATCATACCATTTTAATTGCTATACTCAATGCACACTCAAGAAGCAGCAGTCTTGCACATGAAGACATCAAAAAAAAGGGGAACGCAGACGTCAAAGCAGAGCAAGCGATTAGCAAGCACAGGTTTGCGCACGTTTGGAGGGCGGCCTTCATGTTGTAGTGCTGCTTGCGGTGCTGCTCAAAGCGCCTCCGCTTGAGGCTCTTGGCCTCCGAGGTCAGCCCCTCGCCATCGCTGCTGGTGTAGCCGCACCGCTCTGCCCCACTGGAATAGCCCCGGTCTGGGCCGCTGGAGTACCCGCCGCTGGACCTTGACATGGATGGCTCTGCTGCCTCCTGCCTCCGAGTCTCCTCCAACCGCGTGGACGCCTCTGCGATTGTTATGTGCGCGGTGTTTCTTGTCCTGTCCGCCGATGACCTGCAGCGACACTGCATGTGAGGATCTGACATATCGCAGACTGCCCGCTGCACGCTGTTTTTCCATGGCAAGGAACTTTTATTTTGAGCTATCAGCAGTAAGCCAGTTGAAAGCACACCTGGACAGGCTACCGGCAGGGGTTCGTGCATAATCATCCTCCAGAGTCAGAGGCGCCATGTCTGCAGCACCTGTACATTCCCCCTGTAGTCACGATGTGTCACTGAAAGCACGATGGTGTGCACAGCAAGTGTCCAGTAGGCCTTGCATGGGTCGTACCTTCGTCAGGATCATCGCTCTCCCCGAGAGGTGCATGATAAGGAGTCTTTGGCTCATTGATCTTCGTAGGCATAAGTTCTGCTTTTATTTTCTCGTTCTCTTCTAAGTTTGCTGCATGGACACAAGACACAGGTTGTAATTTGCAGAGACTGGTCATACGGCAGGAAGTCTGATCAGCTGTCGAAGAGAAGTTCTATCACTCTTCAGTTGCCAACATGAGCCCTTATTCACACTAATATACCCAACACGTTCTATGAGATCTCGTACGAGGGGGAGGTTAGTCTATTGATGTGTTACCCTCGTCCCAATGTATGCTTTTTGAAGAGCGAGTTGCACTGATATCTGCTGGGTCATCATGTCCAGGAATGCAGAGTTTGTCTGTGGTTTGCTCCATGCCGGAGACAATCCGTAATGTCTGGTACCTTCAGCAAACAATATTCAGCACCGATCGCTTCCAAAGTGCAGCGAGGCTTTCTTATAAGCATTTCGTATATATCAACTGCGTCAGATTCATCTCAAACACCAGAGGAGCGCATTTGCATGAGACATCGTCTGTGTATGATTAAATCCCTTTGCAGCTTCCTCGAGCCAATCAGAGAGCGCTATTCAGACATGAATTTGGAAGAATAAGGCCGAGTATGAGCTGAAAAATTCGGGGTCGTGATCATTTCTAGATATAATCTGTCTTGGCATCGTCGAATTGATCGCCCTTCACGGTAGGTGACTCACTGGCTGATCTAGGATGCGTTGATGCCAACAATACACAATGATCCTCGGCTTATCTACACACAATTACACTAGGACACCCCAACCAAATCGAGATGTTGCAAAAGCCATTGGCATTCAGAGGTCGAGAGTCCGCAACACTATTGCCAGGCCGACACAGATCTCATGCCTTGGCACAAGCAGACGTGCTCTTCTAGGCATGGGCTACCCATCTTGTCTTCTATCAATTTCATGTTGCAAAATTGCCTTCGTTTGTCGGGGCTGCTCTCATGAAGTCCTTTGGCTTCTGTGCTGTAGGCATGTCTTGCAGCTGTGGTCTCTGTCAGAGCAGGAGTCGAATGCAGTGGTATGATAAGTACTTTGCATGGAACATGAGCCAATTCGAAGAGGAATATGAGGAGCTTGTGGGCCCTGTGAGGACAGATCTGTTCAAAACCTTCATACCAACAGACCAAAGTTCAGTGAGCATCTTGGATGTTGGTGCTGGCACGCTGCCAAATGCGCAGTACTTCCAGGTGATTGGACTATTCTCCGTCCTGTTGAAGCCGTGGATCTGATCTGTGCTAGTTGCAGAATTGCACACTGTTTTATGCACAGTAGGATTTGGACGTGACTGCTGTGGACCCAAATCCAGAAATGTGGCCATATGCCCGTGCCAACGCCGCACAGCATGGGCTGAGGAGTCTAAATTTGGTCAACGGGGTTGCCGAAGAGCTGCCCTTCCCAGAGAGCACATTTGACAGAGTGGTTTGCACATTGGTGGGCCCCTTCATGTCCTCCAGCTGCCATGAAACTCCAGAAGTGACACGCCAGCCTGCCCTCGAATGCATGTTGTGACTGTTGCAGCTGACAAGGTGACTCGGCATGTTGGCTGGCTGCAACAGGTACTCTGTTCCGTCGCAGATGTACAAGCAGCCGTCCGGGAGATGCACAGGGTTCTAAAGCCGGGAGGAAAATTGCTTTTTCTGGAGCATGTAGCTGCTGGGCAAGAGCACCCGTTCTTGCGGCTGACCCAAGCGGTGTTGAATCCTCTGCAACAAGCACTGGCTGATGGCTGCAATCTCACCAGGTGATTTTCATTCCTTGGTGAGACAGCCCAGAATAGGAGCGGCTGTGGGGGTTTGCTGCTTTGTCTGTAAGGGTTTGCTGGTCCACACCAGCACAGGCAGGGGAGGAAAGGTGCAATTACACACACGACGAAGGTTGAAGGACGCAAATTTGCCGGTGCACAGGGACCCACTTGAAAAGATTGGGATCGAGTTCTCCACGCTGGAGCAGGAGAGACACTTTTCAGTGCCAGGCCTTGGCCTGATCGGCCCACATGTGTGTGGAATTGCAGTGCGTTGACTGAAATCAGCACTGTCAAGAGAGACATTGAAATGTGTCTTTTGAACCTGACAGTGCTGCATGTATATTACTGGAACGCATCTTCAAGATTGCCTCATATCGTCTACGAAACTATCTAGTTTCGGCATGCACGCCTGTAATGATGATCATACATGTATCGTATATTCAAAACGTCACCTACCTAGAGACAAGCTGGCTAAGATACATACACACTTACACAAAGTCAAAAGCAGACAGTGACTACCTAGTGCACTGCAATAGCAACATACTAAGAGATGATAGTCTAGAATGCATCTTGAAAATTGACCACCACATACACATCATGAACTGGCAGACAAGCCCATATTATGGGACTTGCCACAACCGTCATGCTGCCGGATCCACAAGGCGCATATCAAGCAGACTGGAGACCTGCAGAAAAGCATTGCACAGCCGATCCTCTGCGTTCTGCTGCGCTTGGATCACCAGCTGCCTCAGACCCCGCCTGTATGCTCTTGGCTGACTTGCCATGAAGTGGGCCTGCGCATGCACATGCACCCTATTACATCACACTGTCATCCTTGATGCGCCTATCCACACAAACATAGATAGTGCACATGCCGCATCATTAAGCAGAGGCCTGGGATACATGCAAAAAATTGGCAAGGGGAGGAACAGCTGGGATGTAATGTGATGGAATGTGATGACAACACCTGCAGGAAGCTGGCAGCGATGTGGCGCACACGAGGATCCCTGTCGTTGAGCACACCCACAAAGAAACTGCTGCCGCCGATAGCTGCCGTGTCCTCTAGGCTGCCCTTGCAGCGCGCTGCCAGCAACAGCAGCACTGCTGCGCGGACATCCCTCAGAGTCGTGCTTGACCAGGCCTGCATGCAAATGTGCATTCTCATACACACTGAATCACACGCCGGCTGCCTTGTCCCAGGGATGGCATTGAAGTCAATGACAGCTCTGTGTGCAGATCGCACAGCGGGTAATAGAGCAAGACATTGTATGGCAATGAGCCTGTGTGGTCTTACCTCTTTGGGGCTGCTCTGTGGCATATTCTGGAATATGTGGGCCAGCATCACCGGGGACACGCTGCTCAGCAGATCATGCGGCACGCCCAAAGTGCCCGCCAGGAATGCAGCCACCGTCCTGCAAAACACATATCATGCTCAGCCCTGTATGTAAAAGCTGCTTAGCAACGGACAGCGAAGAGGGTGCAAGCTATCCTTTGATGCAAAATGGTTAGTCGGATGCTGCGCACCCGACAGCATTCTGCTCTGATATGACGTCAGCATGCGGGTCCAGATCGGCGGCTGCGTCCAGTGAGAAGGATTTTGCCTGGGAGAAGGACACTTGCGCCGGCAAGACCAGGGAGATGATCAATAGACGGCCCAGCTCCAGGAAGGCCTCCTCCCTGCAGAAGGCACACCAGACACCATAATCAGCAAAAATCAGTATGACATGGGACTAATTCTGGCGTATTATGAAGCGTGCAACACACTGCACAAAATACAGAGGCGAATTCAGCTCACCTGCAGATGTCTGGCGCGTCCAAGAGCCAGTCGACAAGCACGGCCTGGGTGGGCAGGCTGAGCTCTGCAGCGCTGTAGCTGTGCCATACACTGGCCTCCTCCTCACCGCCCTGCTCCTCTTCCTCAGTCACCAGCACCTTGCGCGCGGATGCGCCACCGCCGTGCACTTCCGCGCCCGGCTCTGCAGCCGAAGCTCCGTCAGGAGCGTCGCCCTCGCTCTTCTGTTCCTGCCTCGCCATGTCTCCGCGGGCTGCAAGATCCATGCTGGCGCCCTCTGGACGTGGGCTGGGCTTCTCCACACCGGCCTCGCCAGCTTCATCCCCCGGCTCCGATTCCTCCTCGTCTTCTTTGTCTGCCGGCGATGCAGTGGCCGCGGTGTCATCTGATGCGGCGCCGTTGGACGCAGCAGGGTCCAGGGAGAAGCGCGAGGCCTGCCGCTCGGATGCCGGCAGTGGGGGAATCGAGAGGACCTCCTGGTCAGCACTCGCGCTGGCACTCGCGCTGTAGTATGTTTCGTCGGACAGCCGCAGCCGCCGCAGCGCTGCGTCCAGTGACGGCACGCGGTGGTGCCCGCTCCCCTCCTTGCCCGTGCTCGGCCTGCGCGCAGCGCCCTCACGTGCTGAATAGAGGTTTAGTTCCTCGATTGCCCAGAGCCGAGATAAGGTGCAGACTGGACCAGCCCTGGAGACCTTGCAATCGGCCCTGTCAAAAAACTGCTCCATCCTTTGAACATAAGTGCTGACACAGCGCGACTTTGATACAGAACACAAAAACAAGCCACTCGTTTGAAACACAATGCAACATCCGTTGACGCCATTATCAGGTAAGTGAGCAGTAAATAAGCAATTAGTATGTAAGAAGTAAGGTGAACGTCCTCGATGTATTGATACGACCTGGTGGACATTTCCAAAGGATGCTCTGGACTTATTCGGGAGTGGGCCGTGCCTGGGAGTGCAGATGCTGCGCGCGGCGCCGCGGAGGCTGCGCAGGAAGGGCGGCGAGATGGGCGGGGAGGTCAGCTCCATGGAGACGCTGTGCGTCAGGCTGCAGCGCTGCTTCACGACCAGCAGCAGGCGCCACACCACCCTCACCAGCCGCGCTACCGTGTTGACCCTTGGAGTGGCCTTGTCCAGTATGTGCTGGAGCACATCAGCCAACTGCTCCTGCTGAAGCCTGCAGCCATAATATGCCCTGATCTTGGTCTGCTCACAACATCATGAAGCTTACAAAGTGTGGCTGATCATAGCTTCAATGCAACAAGGTGCAGATGATGATGGGACTCAGAGGGTGAGGAGGAGGATCTCACCCAATGCTGTCTGAGCCGGTGCCCGGCGGCACTGGGAGAAGGGCCGGTGCGACTGCCTCCTCATGCTCCTGCAGATGCCTCTCTGCCGCAGCCACCAGCAGGCGGAGCAGCCATGACTCCGCAAGCTGCACCATAACTCTGCTGGTCAGGTGCCCGCCCACTATCAAAACTGTACAACATCATGCTGATTATAGCAATGATGGCACTCAGAGACGTGCAGGCAACATCCATACAGACCCAGCACGTATGTGGAGCTCAGATCTAGCGGGCTTAGCAGACCTGGGCAGAGCGGGGATCCGGGCTGCAGAAGAGGTCGGTCAGGCACGCCCAGACGCCGTTGGCGCCCTGCGAGGCGGCGGCTGCGCTGCTGACGCCGGCCAGCGTGTGGGTGAGTGCAGGCAGCAGCGCAGGCGTGAGCTCGCCGGCTGCAGTGCTGACTGCCAGGGCCTCCGCCTGTTCCAGCACCAGCCTTATTGCTGCCTGCATCCGCTCTGCCTCGCTCTCCTGCATCGACGCCTGCGCACATGCAGCTCGAGCTTTGTCACCCCACTCCAGCGACACCAGGTGATGCCATGACACCTTTAAGGCAAAAGTGGATTGGAATGAGTTGCATTGCATGCAAGACGTGTGGGTGGCTTTGCAGATAGCGCCGACGGACTGTCTTTGAAGTCGCTGTACTTTGTGTCATCATGTGTCATCGCTAGCAGCAGCGCAAAGCAATGGGCGACCTTGCAAGAAGGGAGGAATAGCACCGGCAGGCTGAGGCTGGAGGCAATGGGGAGCGCAAAGCCGGGAAGGCCGCAGAGGAACGCCGCGCTGAGGGCATCTGCCACATCGCTGGCGGCCATCATGCGGCAAATGAGCAAAGCATCCTCGGGACCCTCAAGGAGCTGTGAGATGTCGTTAGCCTCCTCGTGCAACCCCTGAGTGGCATGCAGAAAGATGTGCATAACATCTTGCAACCAAGCCACTCTTTCCCAGGGATGGTTACCAAATGATCAATGTTCTGACATTTCTTTCAGCGTGCACGGTGTCACCAGTTGAGATCTCGGGTATCTCCTGCTGAGCTGAACTTGCCTCACCGATTCTCACACCATCTCTGGGTTACATAAGCTTGCAACTGAATTTCCTTTTCACCTTTCATCAGCTGATTTGATTCAGCAAAACATCAAGAAGGTGATTACCACCTTGCAGAGACGGGCGACGATGCAGTCCAGCAGGATGCACAGTAGGTTACGGCGGGCCTCCCGAGAGGCTGCAGCTCGGAAGTGCCGCGCCACCTCTTCAACCCCCCCAAATGCCTGCAGCCGGGCGAGGGACAGGCGCAGGCCGGCATGGCTGCACGGCTGCGCGGCTGCTGGCTCGGAGTCTGTGGCGGCGGTCTTGAAGGACAGGCCGCCATCAGAGTTGCTGTCGGGGATGCTGTCTGCATTCTCCAGTCCGCCCTCTGGCTGCTGGCTGCTGCCCTTCCTGTCTGCTGCTGGGCTGTCATCTTCCACATACAGCAGGTTGGTCGTCAACCTGACCAGCTGGGTATGGAGGCTGTCCGGCCTGCAAGTACCCCAGCAAGTTTTCATTTGATTTGACCTTCAGCATACAGCCTGAATCCTGTGGACAGCAAAGGTGTAGACGCTGAGCTAGTGGCACACCAGTGATGTTGGCTGCTGCAGCGGAGGATTGCAGCCATTGCTCGGGGTGGCATGGGCTGCAGCCACTCTCGTTTCAGATCCCCTCCGCTTGAGCACAGATGGCACAGACAGCCGACTGCGGCTTGCCAAAGCTCCTCACTGGTTGCCTTGTTCTGCACACCACCCAGCAAATAAAGCAGATACGGCAAAGTCACATCATTGCAGATGTGGTAAGCATGCGATGGGAAGCGGCCTACCTGGGCCAGAAACAGCAGCAGCTCAAACAGCAGCATCCTCAGCCAGGTCTTTATCTGCTTTGTCTGCTCATTTCTGGTCTGCAGAGGGCTGTGTGCATTGTCAAAAGATTCATCGGAGAAGACGGCCACAAGCTCCACATCCGGCCCCTGAGATGCATGCTGCACATGAGTATGTGGATAGTGAGTACTTGCCCGTTAACAAGTACAGACACTGAGTACTGTGTAGGATTTGCTGCACCTGGACAGAAGGAGAGGTATTGTCCTTTGAGCCTGGAGATAGGATTTCGCAGTTCAGGGACATGTTATAAAGCACATCAAAAGCTCGCAGCTGCGTAGCCCTCCTGTCAGCCCTCAGCAACCTGTCATCACACACCAGAGCTTGTGACGATTCGCCAAGAATCATGCTGACCAACGTGACATGATGAACCAAATGAAGGGGCCGAACTCATGCCCGCTCCCTGTATCAATCTGATGCAGAGAGCGCCATGTCTGAATGGCTCACCTCCGAAGCAGAACCAGTGCAAGGGTGAAGGAATTCCCTGGTCCAGCGCGCTGCCAGAGATCCAGCAACAGGTGACTGAGAAGGCTGCAGCACATCTCAGGAGCCTCTGTGTGACCGCTGCTGCTCTCACCATTTGCTGATGCCCCACCCTACACAGAAGGACCACTTTGCAGCGCAGCAGTCCTGAGACCCCTTACAAATGATGAAATGCAGGAATTCATTGCTGTAGTAATTACTGAGCAGATCTTTACCGCTGCTGTGCTTGGCAGGGCAGAAGGCCCGCACACACTTTCCAAGATTGCTTCAATGTCATTTTCATCCAGGAGAAGGGCAGCTGCTTCACTGTTGCTGGCTGATACGCGGTGCTGCCTGCAGAAGAAAGATGCTGCCATCAGGACTGAGTAAAGCAATAAGACAGAAGGTGCCGGTTGGATCGCTATACGACATGGTAGTGCCACGGACCTCTTTCTGGCCGACGCTTCTGGGCTTCTCCTGTTTGGGAGATAAGCCGCATGCCTGCCCCGCATTTGATGCAGCGCTGCAATTGTGTTGAGCTGCTTCTGCAGTTTCAATGTCTCCCCAGCCAAGTTGTCTGGTGAAATGCTGTCTGCAAGGCCTTTGCTGAAGGCCCCTGGACAACAAGAAGGGCAGACCTTTCTGCTCCGGCAGTAGACAAAGAAACAAGCCAAACTTGGGACATCCTTAACTAGCTTGTACCTTACCTCGCTTGGATACCACAGCAAGCGACAGCACAAATGCTGCACAGCTCTCAAGAGAATGATATTCCTGAGCAGCCTCTGGCAGCCATGCGAACGTGAGCATATCTGGTATGAGGTCTGTTTCCTGGGATTGGTATCGTGACTCAGTAGCCCTGCTTTGGGATGCGGAATTGACATGCTCTGACGCCGGGCCTGCAGACAATAAGTGAAGTAAGAATCATTCTATACAACATGATGCAGTGGCATGCGTCCAGCATGATGGTCAATGTGAGGTGGCAATGCACAACATGTGCAACAAGTGTTTCTGAACAGCATGCCAAACAAGAAAGCCGGGATTGTACCACGAGGTGGCGTGCTAAGCTCTTGCCGGGAGACTGGTGAACCATGTCCAGCGGGTAAAATGTCCAAGCCTGCCTGTGAGTCATCTGCCTGCCTGCAAGGGTAGTCACAGAGGGCGTTATTGATCTTGATGACACCAAAGTTGTAAGAATGATTCTTACTTCTCCAGCCCAGGACATGTTTCTGGCGCCATGTCCAAAACTCATGATGCACCCTTTCCTGTCTCTTGCAATAGGACTCCAGCCAACAAACGCAGTAGCACAGTGGGTGAATTCCGACCTGAATAGCGTACGAGCTGGGGAACTCTCCCCTGCTTGCTGTGCCACCAGTGCTTGCAGAAATTGTAAGGAGCTGAGGAGGCCTGTCAATGTGGAATAGCCTTGAGTGCACAGGAGCACTGAAGTAGCCAAGCTTGAAAAGGTGTGTCAGTACCACTAGTTTTTGCCATCAAGGGCAGCACATACCAGGCTGCAAATCCTCCATGCTGGCCATGCAATCAGAGCAGAAAGCTCTGATCTCCTGTAGGGTGCTTGTGGATGCTTCAAATCTGCACACGGAAGAGTCACAGGGGAGGGTTTGTGGGCACTTTTCCCGATCCTTCCATGCAATGTCAGGCCCAAATTCTCATGAAAATGGACAGTGATACTTCATGCAGTGCTTTTCGCAACACGTACACATTGCTCACCTGGGAAGATATCTTTTCAGTAACTCCACGCACTTCACCCATACAGCCACACTGCACAACACGATGTCTTGTTGATCGCCGGTATCAGGAGAAAGGAAGATATTAGAATGGTTAAGATATTGAAAATATGCACACAATCGCACCTGAGCGGTTCAGCACGGGCTCTTCCAATGATGGTCATGTAGGTGGCATCGGCCGTGCTGGAGTCCAGCAAGAATTCCTAGCATGCGATGAAAAGACAACAATGTCACAGTCATACAATGAGAGGTACATTAGAGCGTCTTGGGCGTGTGAAAGACACTGGATATTGCATTCTGCCTGCGTCTGCACCTGGAGTGTTTGCAAGTACTGCCCATCCAAAGGCGATCCAGACGTCCGAGTGCAGAACCAGACAGCATGAGTGAGCCGAGGATTGTAAACGCTCTCGGTAGAACTCATATTGCGTGATCTGCTGGGTTCTCAAAGACAGGCCTTCAGATAGCAAGATGTCAATCTGCATACTTGATTCCTTGAACCACAATTCCCAAACTTGGACTCCTACTACCTTGCATGGCGCTATGAAATACACGACACGGCATCTGTCATCTCTTCGAAAGCTCGCAGATACTGAGTGTGTGCATGAAAGTCTGCATGCATATACCAAGGTTGCCAGATTAGGATTCACAAGAAATTGCTGATTGCATGAGCACAAACGGACCACTGCGAAGACGCACTAATGAAAAGGGACGCCCTGTAAGTCCTGGTCCACCCTACAGCTTGATTGAGCAGAACAAGGGACAAGTTTACTCACGGAATGTTCGACTGTTGTTGAGCATTGCATCAACATTTCAAGCTGTATTGAGCCTCACGAGATTAAGCATGGCAAACTGGATACAGAGCAGACTTAAGGCAGCGGAAGGCTTGCTGGAAGCCGTGGACAGGACAGCTAAGACTGTGGCTGTACCTCGATGGGATCAACAAGACGCTCCAACTTCTGTCGGAGGACGCAAACCTCCTGAGCAGGTGATGGGATTTGCAATCGAATGCTTTGTCGAGCACAAGATGTGCTTTTATATAAACTTTCTTGGATTTTCAGAGCGACTGAATGACAACACTTTTGAAGTCAGTTGCTGAACACACGCACTTCAGCGCGCGCCTTATCGTCGCTCCTTATTTTTTTAAGCTTTACATATCCTTGTGTTGCAGGCTGTAACGTCCGATCTTCCAGAGCGAAGAAGTACATCGGATGTTGAGATGCCATCTGCAGTAGGAGAAACCCCTACGGTCAAGCTATCAGACACCCTGGGAGATGCTGAAAAGGAGCATATTGCCATCACCAGTCCGAAAGGCACAGGGACTCAAGCAGACAAGCCAGTGCTGAGCTCTGGCATGGCAGCTGGAGAACCTCCTGGGAGCACCGGAATCTCTCCTGGTGTTGCAGCAGCGCAGCCGGACATTCCCTTTGCCCCAAGCAGTGCCAAAATTCCTTTTGAGAGCAGCCCTTCTGCCGTGATGCTCCAGTTGCCCTCCAAGGGAAGCGGCCAGATCGATCGGGAATCTCCCAGACCGGCCGTGCCTGAGCAAGGATCCCCAGCGGACTCAGCCAGAAAAGCAGAGAATGCAGTCCACTCTGCACCACTGACACCTCAGCCTGACTCAGATTCCACTGCAGTCCCAGCTGACAAGACAGAGGCAGACAGCCAGCTCTTGGGGAACCCCAGAGAGGCAACACCTGATGTTCAGAGTGACTCAAAGCCGGCAGATGCAATCGAGAGGGGCGACCCAGAGCAGCCGGGCACGAGCGAGCCACGGCCAAGCACGACCACGGCAGCACAGTCACAGGCACTTGCCATAGCGGAAGCCATCTCTGCTGCAGCTGCTGCCGCCGGCCCTCCTGCTGGTGCGAACCCGGGTCTTCCCAGTTCTCCACATACATACTCAACAAGGTGCAAATTCTTCTCCATCATCTGCAGTGTGCTAACAAGGGGATGGTGTGGCCTGCAGGGGAGGCTCCAGGCTCGGACCCTGCAGACATGCAGGGGTCGGCCAGCAACAACGAGAGGGAGGTTCGCCTCGTGCGGGTGGTCGAGCAGCTGCGGCGCCGCTTGGACCAGCTGCGAGGGGAGAACGAGCAGCTGGAGGAGGAGCTGCGCAACGCCGACAGCAAGCTCACCGGTGGCGTCCCTGTGCATGGCCTCATTGCCTTGCCTGGTCATCCCTGAAGACGTGGTCTATTGCCCCAGAACAACTCACGAATTGCACCCTGACTAGAACATTGTTCATGAATGGCTGTTTAATGCATGTGATATAGATACTGCTGGACGGGCGGAGAGGCTGGAGGACGAGCTGGCAAAGGCCCAGGTGGCGCGCGTGTCAGCAGAGGCGTCTACAAGTTCGGCCAACGCCGCGCAGCAGGCTGCAGAGGAGGCCCTGGAGCGCGAGAGGGGGGCCATGGCGGCGCGGCTGGCCGAGGCGGAGGCCCAGGCATCCAAGCTGGCCGAAGAAAACGCACGGCTGCAGACCGAAAGCCAGGTGTGAGAGCCTCCTCATGATGTTGCACAATCCCAGTCAGCAAGGAGCACAAGGTGGCAGGTGCGCACGGTGCGGTCACGGGGACTGAGCAGGGCCAAGGTCTCCAGAGAGCTGACCACTATTTGCTCGCACGCCCTGTATCTATAGTTGGCAACCAAGCAGATTCTGCGGCTCGACCTGAGCACTCAAAGCAGAGAAAGTAATAAGAATTTTACATGTGGTTGATGCAAGGAATGTATGAACAAATTAGGCAGACCAGGAGCGCAAGGGGTAAACAAATTTGGAGGTACTTTATCATCCTATTCAATGGCTCATGCAGGCGAGCCAGGAGGACATGGTGGCGGCGCTGCGGGCGGAGGCGGCTGCGGCGGAGCGTCGGCTGGAGGAGGAGCGGGGCGCGCATGCGGAGGCGCGACGCAGTTTCGTGGCGCGCGAGGCCGAGCTGGAAGCCGGCCTGGCCGACAGCGCCGCCGCGTTGACCGCCATGCAGCGCTCACTCGACGACCGCACCCGCCGCTGCACGCAGGCCGAGCAGCGTGCGCTCTCCGCCGAGCAGCGGGCCGATGCTCTCGCGCAGGACCTGGCCTTGCAGTCTGCCAGGTGCTTGGCCAGAAAGGCGTACATTTCTCCTTATGCTTTTTTCCTGATACATTCTGAGTGGGTGCTGGCCTTGCCTGCTGGCTCCGTCTCAGTTGAGAGCCCTGCTAGAGCGAAAAATGGTTTCTGTGCATTTCTGACTTGGAAGACGTTAAATGTACCTGTTTGGTGGTGCAGGATGGAGTCGGCTGGCAGCCAGGCGCAGCCAGGGACCCAGCAAGATGCTGGTGAGGTGGATGCGCTCCGCAGAACAGTTGGGGAGCAGGGTGCAGCTCTGCAGGAGGCAGCAGCGCAGCGGCAGGCAGCAGAGGACTGGGCGAGAAGGTTGCAGCAGGACGTCGATCGCCTGAGCAGCGAGCTGCATGAGGCTGGGCCGGCCTCTGACCTGCAGCGCCAGTTCAGAGAGGTGACTGCGCCCCGCTCATCACTTCTCTTTGTTCTTGTACTTGGCCATGTCACCCATTTTGGAGGATGGTATTTGATGCTGCTTGTGCATGACATCTTTTGAGTTGGGTGATCCAGATTGTTGAATCAGGTGCCCACAACGGCCTAGAAATATATGGATGACGAGCGGCGTTGAGCAGGTGACAGAGCTGCTGTACCTCAAGCAGACGCAGCTGGAGCGCCTGGCGGCGGAGAAAGCTGCGCAGCAGCTGTCCCTGGAACGCGAGCTGGCCGCTGCCCGCGAGCAGGCCGAGCGCGTCAATAGGTACCACTCTCTTCACCGCCCTTTATGTGTATGACGGCCATGGATAGTGTGGCATGCCACAGTGGAGTGCATAATATCAAGACTGATATTGTTTCCACTGGGAACACGGTTGTCTGGGAGGGTTCAAAGTGTCAGAATTTCGGGGCTCATTTCATTCAGCTCCACTGTGCTCGGCTGGCTTTGGACTTGAAAATGCAGCAGAGAGGCCTTCCTGAGGAAATCTTGAGAGTGGGAGTAGCAAATGCTCTTTGTTTGCAAATGTATGCTTCTGTATGACTGAGGAACAAGTGCCTGTTGTGCAGGCGCATGAAGAGCGACAGGTCGGCTGGGTATCTTGCGGAGGGGGATGTGGTGGTGCCGATGGAGGCCATGGGGGAGGCCTACTACCGCCTCGCCAACAACAACCGCGTCGGCGGCGCTGTCAAGGCCGGTGCCGCGTGAGTCCCCCCGCTGTCTTTCTGTGGGAAGTCTCTACTCGTTATACCCCTAATGATCACAGCTTGGCTCGAGAAATGGGTTAGAAAGGCATGCACAATTATGCAAAGCCACTGCATTGGGAGACAAGACACAGGCGCTGCGCAGGATTGAGTCCCTTGGTAGTGGTTGCACAGAGTTTGTCCTTGATGTGATGCCTGGATGGGATGTAAATTGCAATGCTGGAGCATGTGCATTGAGGCTGCTGGTGTGTGGCCTGCAGGATACTGGACACTACGGCGTCGACGGTTGTGCGCGTGCTGAAGCAGTACCCGCTGGGGCGCCTGGCGGCATTTGCCTATGCGATTTTTATCCACCTGTTCATCTGGATCCTCATCAACCGCCTGCAGCACCGCGCGCTGTCCACAGATCACCTAATGGCTGCCAATGCAACCCATGGCGATCTTCATCCTTGACAGCAAGAGCTGCTACATATTTGCCAAAAATTTGTTGTGCTATGCCAGCTGGACCTCTACAGTGCCATTCAGTGCGTGAAGAATCGTTTGTCTGACAACTGAGCAGTGATTACATTATTTCAAGGATCCAGGATGGGTTGGGCTGCCCAATGCGGCATGTGCTAAAGTGTCTGATAACATACAATGCTGTACTACTGCTACGCGGAGTAATGGCTGTAAACCTGTGATTCCGCTGTGTTTGTGATGGAAGCCTCTGACGATCCCCATATAAAGCACAAGCCTTTGTTCAGTGCTGGCGTTGAAAACACCGTAATAGAAATCGCTGATGTGATGTAAGCACTCATGCCTCTTCCACTCCCAAGTATCTCTCAGCCTCAGACGTCTGTTCTATGAGTGACAATTTAGCCGAACTGCTGACGCACATGTAGCACTAGGACAATCCTCTCAGCTCATCTCATCATCCAGACCATCCTTCATCCACTGCCTGGCAGCGCTATTGGCATCCGAGGTACCGAAAAGCTGAGATGCTCCGGTGCTGGCGGCTGGGAACCCCTGCTCGCCTGCGAGGTCTGCTGGGCCAACTCCAGAGGCGGAGTCCAACTGAGAGGCTGCCATCTGGCTGGTGGGCATGCGTTGCCGGTCAAACCCCTTGTTCAGCATCTTGCCAATCTCCTCTGCGCCACGCTGCATCACCTCCTGCACACCAGGGCCAGCACAGGCTCAGGCGCTTGCCCACACAGAAACCACACCAGGCAGTAAGCAACCGCACATATCAATTGTCCGCCTTCCATGGGGCCTGCAGAGCAATATTTTCCTTTGATGACTCTTTGCTGTGTCTTCTGTGGCATAGCTTTGGGCCAGGAAATCTAGCAGGGAGCAGCGTACCCCTGGCATACAGGCTGGGAACCGCACAGGCTGGGTTCAGCAATGATGTCTGGCCCGCACGTGATCTAGCTTGACAAGTGCAGACGGGCTGAGGGCCAGGTCAACTAGTATCCACAACTCTGAATGGGAAATGCCGAGGACTGCGAGATTCAAACTCAGATTTTGAAAGCAGAGTGCATCAGGGGCGCGCCTGGGTGCGGGGGTGGTGCGTGAGAGCGATCATGGCGATCAGAATCGCAATGGAGGATGCGATGAGAATGACGCGCGTGGCGGTGCCCCGGGCGCTGCAGCGGCCGCGGCTGTTCATGTCGGAGGCGCTGTCGGGGCGGCGGCGCAGCGGCGACAGCCAGCGCATGATGCCCGCCGTGTCCTCCATCGTGCTCGGCAGCAGATTGCGCCCCGCCAGCGTCTTGAAGCACGCCTCAAATGTCTCATACCCCTGCTCACACCAATTTCCATGTCCTCAGCCACTTTTGACATCTCTGGAAAAATAAATTTGAGTCCAGTGAGCCATGGCAACCGCTTGGGCTGCACGTGCAGCGATGGCGCGTGTACTCCAGATGATCCAGGTTGCATCTTGAGCTTGGGAGGATTAAATCTGGGATATGCATGGAACTGCAGCGAGCAAAACGGATCTGACATTGTGCAGAACCGGCAGGTTTGATGGGCATGGAGTTGTCTGAGAAGGGCAGAAAACTGACCTGCGGTGTGGATTTGCCATACATGAAGACTGAGAGCATCACGGCTGCCACGCCCACAATGAACCAGCCGCTGGGGTACTGGCTGAACAGCGGGATGGCCCCGATCACCGTGAATATCACGGACAGCGCATTCGCAAAATTCTTCAGGATGTTGTCAGCATACTTTACCACCATGCCCACAATCAAGCCCCCAAACACCTGCGCTCAATTGCAGCGCTGGTCTCTAAGAAAGCCCAACATGCAGGCACCCTTGAGGTGCTAAGAAGCATTATCATCACCAATCAGGCCAGCCTCCCATGTGCAAAGAAAGTGAGGCATGACACACCTGGAGTGCCACAACTCCCCATACAATTCCGTCAAAGCCCTGCATAAGTCCACCATTGGCCACAGATCTGCGCACCCACAGAATTGCCATCAGGCGTGCACCACAACTACTTGGCAAGGAGAGCGACACAGCCACGGTGATTTGCAAGGATGCTGACAGAGGCCCTCACCGGCCGTCCTTCAGGTAGGTGTATGCCAGCGACAGGCACACGCCATACAAGGACAGCTGCAGGTTCCGGATCCACAGCGTCTGCCCCTGCTTCCCCTTCACATACTTCTCAAAATACACCCCTGCAGCCACCCCACACAACACAGCGTAAGACAACCATCCGCCTAAAACTTTACCGCAGCAGCCCCAACAAGGCCCAAGACAAGAAAGCTGCCTCTGTGGCAGCTAGTGACAGAGGACGGTACTTCAGAACGGCATGCAGTTTGACAATTATGGTCCCTTGCGCTGCCGATTAAATACACTTTCATCTTGAGGGTGGTCAGATGACACATTGCTTCAAGATGGGGTGCATGAGGCAGGAGAGTCACCGGCATAGGCAGAGGACAGGCCAGACAGGGCCGAGGCGGCAAGGCCCAGTACAAGGTCGCTCTCGCCCTCAAAGCTGCCGCCGCCGGCCGGCGTGGAACCATTCATTGTGACAAAGACCACGCCGACGGCCAGAACGGGCAGCGAGGCCCACTGCAGCGGCGCCAGATACTGGCCCAGCAGCCACACCGCAAACAGCGCCGTTGGCATGATCTTGAAGGACTGCGAGCAGATCTGGAACGTCACGGCGTCCAGGTGGCTTGCCGCCACTATCACCAGAACCTGCACGGCACTTGAATGCCTCAAAACAGTCCAGCAGATATCCCCCATCCCAACCCACATGCAGCCAATGTAGCATATATTGCTGCTGACATCCCTCATGCCGAGACACCTGTAGTCTATTCCATCAAAATATCTGTCCTGCAGGACAGGCAGGAGCTCTTGAGAGCATGCAGAGATGATCTGAACAGAGGAGTGGGCAACATGAAGAATTATGGCTGGTCGATGACTTCAGTTGTGTGATGCATGTGGGGGTGGCATGCTCAGGAAGAAAGCGCGCCTGCTGCATGACGAAGAGGGCGGCGGGCACGAGCATGGGCCAGGAGCGGCCGAGGATCTCCTCGGCCTGATGCACCACCTCGGCCCGGAAGGCCAGGCCGCGCTGCCCCGCCGTGCGCCCGCACTCCACCATTTGCGCCACCATGCACACCAGCAGCTTTATGAGCTCCGTCCACACCACCGCCGCCGACGCCAGGTACTGAGTTCCTCCCCTTGTCCTGCCAGCACACCACCCGACATTCATCTCTGAACTTCCTTTCATCTGCATGTAATCAGATCTTTTACAGCTTCGGCAGCGACCAGATACCTAGCCACACGATGCTAGGTCAGCCTCCCCGTCCCTCTCCAATGCCGCTCTTGCACGTCATATTATCACTGATTTAAACTCGATTTTAAATTTCCAACCCTCAAATTCAGGCCCGACTCAATTAGGGGCAGTAGCTCCTTCAGAAAATAAATCAATTGTAGATGCTCCAAGAAGATGCTGTGACAGAGAGTGCCATGCAGCAGATGGTGTCGGCACCTTCGAACTCTCAACTTCAGGCCCAACTGTCAATCTAAAGGATAGCTGCTCCTTCGAAAACATCATCGATTACTAATGGTCCAAGAAGATGCTGACAGAGAGAAAGAGGGTGCTATGCAGCGGTGGTGTGGGCACCTGGAGAAGCGCAGAGTCAGGGACAGCGCAGTGCCCTGGAAGATGAGCAGCGCCATGCTCAGCAGGCCCAGCGCACCCTCTTTGCTCCTCAGAAATGCCACAATAGAATTCTGCTCCCCTCTGACCGGGCTGCTCGGCCCCGGCCCCTCCCCCTGCCCCAGATCCTCATGAGCATTAGAAGCAATTGTGCAGCAAATTTTATGCACCGCAAAAGAACTTGACGGTGCTCTCCTGATAGGCTCATGCGTTGGCATGCATGCGCACCTGCCGATATTGCCAGTCCCCTGTCCGTACTGACCAATCTCGCTCCGGTATAGGGGCGCTCGTCTGCTGATCAATCTGTGCATGCACAGAACGCTCAGTGGCGTCTTTTCCTGTCGGAGAATGAAAGGCACTGAACCTGCTGGGGAATTCTCCAGCCACGCACCCCGTCAGTGCTGGTGCCTGACCCACGGGACGAGCTTAGGCGTTCATGCAGCTCTGCAATGTCTCCGCTGCCCACTCGAAGGAATGTTGTTCCCCTGTCAAATTGCCGCTGTGAGCTCGATACAGGCAGCTCTTCATTCCCACTGCTTTTCTCTGCTGCCCATTGGTTCTGAGGGGGTGCAGCTGACGGCCGTATGCCAGATGTGCGCTCATGCAGAGACATAGATGCTGACACACTGTGCTCTGTTGCTGTATGCGCAACACCTAGCCACCAGAAGAGGCCAGGCCTCACTCAATTAGACGAGACCAGGCCTCACTCATCTGCTAGCAAAATCGTGCTTGGGATTTAAATTGCGCATCTAACACATCCAAGGCAGTGTATATGATGCATGTCGAGGCTGCTCAAGACTCCTCAATGGCCCTACTGCAACTTCTAACAACCATCCAGCAATGAACGGAGAATGCCCCTTCCAATGCATAGATTACGAAGGCGACATCTGTACGAACAGAGCCTTGTATTCACGAGATTTCAGGACCTGTTAAGCGCAGCCTTAGATACATGCGACACGCCTTGGCCTTCAAAGGATTGCGAATTATGAGAATAAATGACCTCAGTTCCGTCCCACAGCCTTCAATTAGACGCAATGCTTGCCCCGCTCAGCCTAAATTTCATTGAGGTGCAAATTTTAGCCTCAAGTTCACGCGCCCGACACCCGCTTTGTCACCGGCTGAAATGAGTCACCCAGAGCTTCCTCCTCTGCTCCAAAGGCTGCTTGTTCGCACTCTGGTGAAGCAGAAGTACACAAGTGTTGCGACAGCTGTTTCAAAAATTTGCTTTGCTGTGTCCTAGTGCACTTCCCTGAAGTATTCGACACCGGCTTGTGTATGTTTTATCAGTGCTGAACAGGACTGGAAATTAGACGTCGCGCTTCTGAGGGCCTGGCTTTCGGCCACTGACGTCCACGTGTATTAAATGTCGAAAATGGTGAATTCATAGGTTATTTATAAACCGAAAGCCTCATCGAACAGCATCTCTCAAGTGAAGGAAGCAGCCATGGGAGGCAGGCATCAAGACACCGACATGTCGGTAGCGGCGGCCTATGCAGCGGGAGGAACATTTGAAGCCCCCATCAGGCCTTCCAGAGCGCCTCACCAGCCGAGGGTGAGAGCTCCTGCGCCTGCAATAATTAAATTAAGGCAATAGTCCAGCTGGTACTAGGCCCCCAGCACTCCGCTTGAACCTCCAGTGACTCCTGTTCTTACGCACTCACGCATGCATCATCACGGTGCATTACAGGCGCGCTCAGCACGGGTTCCCATGCACGAGGAGGATTATGAAGACCTGCCCTCAGTAGATGATCTGGCTGTAGCGGCTCGGGCCGCAGCAGGGGCACCAGATCCTGTCGGCCCAGTGCTCCGGCAGGCGCTGGGGGAGGAAGTAGAGGAGGAGGATGAGCTCCTGGAGCCACACGCAGAGGCACTTGTGACCAGCAATATCGACAGTCCTATGGAGGTATGTGACAGCCATGAACCCACATCGTGGCTCCCGGCAATGCAATTGTGGCTAGGATTAGGGCACACACACTACTGCCATGTTGTCGGTAAATTTTGTGCGTCTTCATTGCACTGAAAGTAGAGGAGGAAGGATCATTGCTATCACCGAACCTCCGGCATGCATGCACACCTCATGCATATCAGAATGGGATGTCGGAACATGCAGGAAGCAGAGACACATGGGGAGACCCTTGATCATGCTGACAGAGGGGATGAGGCAGACAATGAAGATGATGAGGCAGCATCCAGCTCCGATGAGTCCATGTCGGAGTCAAGCGAGGAGACCTCATCGGAATCAGACTCCAGCGATGACGAAGATAATGCAGTCATGGCACTGACCAGTGATGCTCCCAGCCTTCGAATCCAGCTCAAGGTGCCGTCAGTGAATCTTTTTCCTGCATGCATTTGATGTACGCGCTGTGCTTTTAGTTCAACTTCGGACTTTAAGTTCCTTACTCTGTTTTACTTTTGCGGCAAATTCAACAGGTTGGCGAGGATGAGACAGTGAAGCTGGTGGTCAAGCGGGACGCCTATAACCCTGAGGAGCTGCGAGCAGAGATTGACCGGATGGAGCGAGATGGCCCAGACCCAAATGCAGAGGAAGAGGAGGAAATTGAGGCTGCCAAGCGGTGAGGCCTCTCCTGCCACGATCTTGTATTGGGGCAGAGGCTTTCGCATGCCCCTTGCATTAGACTGCGTTATAACAGGAGCCTGGTACACTATATTTTGTCCGTGGCTTTGCAGGGAGGAGGCGGCTACCTTGCCTCAAGTGGAGCCCTTGGACGTGCAGATTAGCCCAGAGGACACGCTGCTTCCAGTGGGGCTTGTGTCCGCGATTATTGGGTCCATCATTGTGGTCCAGGTGTGCACCTGTCCTAAATGGGCATCAAGAATTTCACACTTTTCTATGAGCTCCTTTCCTGCCCAAGCTCACTGCAGATCATGGCTTGCCTGCATGTGATGGGACTTGCTTTGCTGCGCATGCAGGCACCAGAGAACGGGCGTGCAGTCACAGAGGGCAGCGTGCTGTGCTTGAGCAACAGGGAGCCCATAGGCAAAGTGGAGGAGGTTTTTGGACCGGTCATGCAGCCGCTGTACAGCCTGCGCTATGCATGCGGGCCCACGCCGCCCGCCGAGCTGGCCGTGGGCGCGGAGATGTGCTCCGTGGAGAGGCTGACGCAGTACGTGCTACCAGAGGAGCTCTATGTTAAGGGGTGAGCCCACTATCTGCCTGGGCAGTCCTCCCGATGCCATCTCCTTTGTGGCATATCTGTCAAGCTCATTTGCAGTAACTCATATATGAAGTGGTGTTCCTAAGGTGAGCAGCCCTCAAGTCTGTGATCCTGTAACTTTTCTCTTTAAGAGTACAATGCTGTGCAGGTACGATGCCGGTGAGGCGGAGGCCGTGAGCGAAGCGGACGCGGAAGAGTACGAGTTCTCGGACGATGAGAAGGAGGCGGCATGGCGGCGGGAGCAGAAGGCGCTGCAGCCGGCCAAGCGCAAGGCGCAGGACGCCCCTCGCGGCCGCAGCGGGGCACGCGGCGGCCGCCACAATGGGCGCCACAGCACCGGCAGCGCCGACCCCGGAACAGGTCTGCCTGAGCAAGCTCTGCAATGTCACTTTCCGTCCCCATGTTATACATGCCGGACAGTTGTCCAGGAGGGTGTCAAAGGTTGAGCCCAGGATGTTTGCTTGGATCTTGATTTGTTTTCAAGATTGAGCTTGGAATGACGATCGGAGTGTTTGAATTGCGCAGGAGGCCGGCGGTCCGGGCGGGGCAGAGGCAGGGGCGGCGGCTACTCTGAGGGAGGTCATAGGCAAGCCCCCCAGCAGAACCACCAGGCTGCTCAGCCAATGCAAGGCTATGCAGGGCCGGGGCCCGGTGCGTTCGCTGTCCCTTTGTTCCCTCCCCTTGGATGCCAACTCTCTCGCCCACCTCTTGTTCACAGGAGCCTGTTGTGAAAGTGGAGCACCCGCTGCACAAACAAATGATAGCCTGCCTAGAAAAGGCGCAGTAAAGTGGAAGGGCAGTACACCTATCACCAGTGCCTGTGGAACCTCTGAGACATGCAAACGGTTATAATGCGCTGATGCTTGCTGCAGGGAGCTTCATGCCAGGCTATGCTCCGTACGGGCCACCCGGCTATGGACCGCCGCAGAGTGCGGGCCCAGCCTACGCCCCACACCAGCAGAGTTATGCCCCAGCGCAGCCAGGCGCCTATGGCAATTTTGAGTACGCCGCGCAGTATGGCAGCTTTCCAGACCAGTATGGTCAGCAAGCATACGGCGGCAACAATCAGTACCAGGCACAGCTGTCATACATGCCTCAGCAAGCACAGTATGGGCCGCCGCGGCCGCTAGGCATGCAGGGTGCAGCGTCAGCGACAGATGCATACATAGGAGGCGGGCAGAGCTCTGGGAGGGGCAGAAGGGAGCACCTGCAGCGGGTTGGACAAGGCAAGCGTTCCCAGTAGGTGCCCACCATGCGCGGAAGTGTTTAATAAATGTCCCAGGGCAGGCATTCCATGCAGGGACATAATCACAACGCTGCCTGTTGTGGAATTTCGATACATTCTGTACTTCTGTGATGTCAAGTGACATACAGCCGTAATGGTAGAAACCACTTGCAAGGGAGCAGACATGACTTTATTCTGATTGATACTTTGATTAACTGTATCTACATAACTAGCACCATTTGGGAGAGCTCTTGAGAGTAATAGGAGCAAAGCTCAGGTCTAGGTAAAGAATACATCACGAGCGCACTCCCCTCTAATAATGCCAAGTGTTGGGAAAGTATTGTGGGCGCAGTGTACCCTTGTGGTCAAATTTACCAATTGGTGTGACAAATCAACCAGTCACCAGTGTGATGGTCACATGGCAACTTGCAAAATAGGGCACCATCATGTATGCATCTTTCATGAAATGATCATGCTATGATGCATCATATGAGTCCAAGTATTTTTTATGCATTGTTGTGATTGGGTGTGGGATATATGCCTTGCGAGGAGATTACGGCAAGCCTTCTATTGTCATGCATAGTCGTACACGTAGCGCTGTCCAAGCATCTTTACTGCCAATTTGCTCTATAGACACAATGATAGTACATGCTGCATAAGCACATGCACGGCGCTCTCAAGCTTGCACACAGAAGCTCTAGCTTCACTACATTGCAATCTATTTCCTTCTTTCTCCTCACTTGTGTCTGGGGAACATTTATGTGCTTTGGCAGTCAGAAGAGATATATTCTGCTCTAACGATGTTGTCAAGACGCAGCAGCTCGCTGGGAAATGACAATGGCAAACCCCTGCAGGATGCTGCGGGGCAGAGCAGCACTCCTGCACGGGAAGGCTGCAGCGCTGGATGGGTAGGTAGGCAGCAGCAGATTGCAGGTTGTCTCCTGGTACACGCTGCTCAGAGCGTCGGCTGAGCGCTCGGCCTCACATGTGTCCAAACACGTTCTTGCTACTGCGGTCTCTGTCCCATTTGCCGCCATTGTCATGTTCGCCGCCTGGTCTACAAAGTAGCTGGAGATCTGCACATCCCAGCAAAACCCTCTTTGACTCCCTCGTGGCAAGAGCCTTTCCAAATGCGCCCTTGCAGCTAGCAGCAGAGTTCGGAATGCAAGCAGATGCCAGACTTGCACGCGGTTGAAAAACAATGCAAGCCACACGTGCCTGGTAGGCCGTCAGATTACTCTTGTCAGCAGTCGCCAGGGTGGCGTTAGCCATTGCGGTTGGCGTCAGCAGCCACTGCTGCGTGCGGCTCGTCGCATCACAGTCCTGCGCATTAATCACCAGCCCTCAACAACGCTGCAAACCTCCAGGCAGAATATTAAATCTGTGCTCACTAAAATTTGAAACAATCATTTCTAGAGGCAGCAAGCCATCATTCATCAGCAAGTACACTCAGGAAACAGCACGTCAACTGTCTCAAAGTTATCGAAGCATGGCAAACATTCCAGTTGGAGGCAGGAGGTCACCTCAAGGAAGATGTTGCCCGGGTGGCCGCACTGGCTGTACACGGAGGCGTCCGTGCACACGTCCAGGCATTTGCCCAGGCCGGTATTGTAGATCTGCTGCCCGCCGCGTGTGATAGTGGCGTTGGGGCCCGCGCGGACAAGCAGCCACTGCTGGCTGACCGGCACATAGCTGCCGCTGCCCACTGGCAGCTCCACCTGCAGTGCCAGCCAGCCTAGTCATTCTAAATGCCCAAAACGAGCTTCCCTTCGCACCTTTGCTGAGTAGTGGAGGCAAGACTTTCCCTGAGGATTTCTCACACGGTGTGAACAATCAACAACAGCAGCTAAATTTGTGGTGCCAGCCAGCACTTGTCACTGAAGATGCCCAGTTGAATGTCCCTATTGCAGCAGTGCATGATCCGACATCATGCTTGTGACTGCCACACAGGGCACGTGAGGGTGATGAAGCAGGCCGTAGACCTTCCAAGCGGTCCAAACTCATAAGCCAAAATATCCTCTACGCATCAGCGAACTCGGACTCTGATTGCAGGGACAGGAAGATTCATTCAGTCACCTTGGTCTCATTCTTGAAGGGGCACTGCCATTTGACGGTGGCCACGTCGGAGAAGACTGGCATGAGGGAGCAGGTGGTCTCGTTGAGACCCTTGGCCCTGCAGGAGTTGACGGAGCTCCAGCCCACCACGCATGTGTCTAAATCCTCATCCAGGGCCACCAACGACACCGGCTGACCTGCACCATGCATTCCCACCCCTTCTACATCTGGCTTCCATCAGGCGCGCGAGACGCGTACTACTGATTCCCTGCAATCCTGTAAGTAATCCTTTTGCAGGTGGTGGTCCCAGGGCCAATGCTGCATTAAGACTGTGACTGGGTCAAGCAGATGCAGTGGGTCCAGCCAAGAAGGCTCTCACCGAAGCCTGGTGTGGTGGGGGGTCTGGGCTTGGCCAGACTGGCGTTCTGCTTGGCGGTCAGGGGCCGCGATGCCAGGTACATGGCAAAGAGCGTGTCGTTGGTGTCGGTGATCTGCAGTGGCAGCTGCCACAGAGACGTCAGGCCGCCGTACAGGGCCTCGATGCCTGCCAATGCCTGGAACGGTGGCGCCGCATCCTTGGATAGCATGCCCATTCCTGCAGGAGCACGACATTATTGACACCCATTCCGACTTCCCAGAAGGCCATTGTCTTTGCAGGCTAAATTAATTATTTGGAGATGCAACCACGTGCATGTGTTGCAGCAAAAAGGTGACTGCGCACCTGGTGCAGGCGCAGGTGCAGGAAGGGGCAGGCCAGTCGCGTAGACAAGCTGCTCAGTAGAGGGTTGCCGCATAGAAACCGGCGCCGGGGCGGGCGCTCCCTTGGCGGCTGTAGAGGAAGCATTCGCCCTGGCAGAGGGCGCAGGTGCGCCTGCCACCGCAAGGGGAGCACCTTTTGGCGCCATATCAGGCGCTGTGGCAGGTGCCCTGGAAGGGGCAGCAAGTGGGCTTGTCGCCACTCTCGGCTTGTACGCTGCTCCTGTCGAGGGCGGCTTTGCTGCCTGGGGCGGCAGCGGCTGCGGCCTGGGCGCACCCACACTGGCACGTGCGGCCGCCTTTACCGCTGACACTGCGGCGGCCGGCCCCGGTGCCGGTGCGTTGGCAGGCCCCTTTGCTGGCGCCGATGCAGGCTTTGCTGTTGCTGCTTTTGATGCTGCTGCAGGCTTCTTTGTGCTGGCAGCCGGTGCCGGTGCATTCGCCACGCTGTAAGCCGCCACAGCTTTTGCAGGTGCAGCAGCAGGAGCGCCGGAGCCTGCCGTTGCGGCAGCAGGAGCGCTCCGCTGTGGGGCTGCGTGCCGAGGTGCAGGAGCACCGGCAGCTGCGGCTGCCGCGGCAGCTTTTGTTGCGGGTGCCGTTGCAGGCGCTGCAGCTTTGGTCGCTGGCTTTGGCGCAGGCTGTGGTGCAGCGACGGCTGCAACCGCCACCGACCCCTGTGCAGGAGCGGGAGCTGGGGGCAGCGACACAGAGCCGCGCAGGGGTGTGCTTGCGGCTGTGCGTGCAGCGGTGGAGGGTGCAGGGGCTGGAGTGCCACGAACGCGCGGCTCAGCCGCAGCCGGTACCGCTGCCGGCGGCTGCGTCTTCGGCGCTGTCGGCTGTGGGCGGGCTGTTGTGGGAGCCTGTGACGGTGCAGGTGCGCCTCCTGCTGCCGCCACTAGTGTTGCGGCTGCCTTGGGAGCCTTTGCAGGGGCCGTGGGCACCGGTGCTGCTGCTTTTGACGAGGCAAGTGGCCGCACAGACGATGCTGGGGCCACAGCTGGGGCTCGCACAGCACCCGGCTGAGGGGCAGCTGCGGTGGACGCCGGCGGCAGAGCTGTGTAGGCAAGCGCGGCAGGCTGCAGGGCCGGCGGCGCAGTCGAGGGCTTTGCCGCTGCCGGCTTTGCCGCTGCCGGCTTCGCCGCTGCCGGAGTTGCTGCCACGGGAGGCAATGCTGGTAGCGCCACAGCTGGCAGAGCAGAAGAGGAAGCTGCCTGAGTAGCTACCGCCGGGGCCGGGGCTGGGGCTGGGGCCGGGGCCGGCACGGGCGCGAGGGCAGCTGCTGTTGCCGCGGCGGCTGCCGCCGGCTTCCCGGGCGTGATGGGAACCGTGCCGCCTAGGACGGGAATGGGCCCGGCCGGCATGGAGGCTGCTGCGGTCGCTGGTGCGGTGACGGGCGGCTGCAGCGCTGCAATGGCGGCTGTGAGCGCCGCGGCGGTGGCTCCTGGCGAGGCTGCCGGCCCCGCGGCCACCACCGCAGCCGTGGCCGGGGGCGGAAGTGTCCCTGCTGTAAAGGCAAAGTCATGTCAGTAGCACGTGAGGCGGCTTACTTGGTTGCCATATATAAATTCACTCCGCACGGATTTGGTAACTTGGCTGCACACCTGTGAACGGATCTCCAGGGTAAGCTCCAAGCTCCTGGGTGCTCCTCCCTGTGGTAGTACCATTCTGAGGCTCAGGACTCTTCTAATCAACTCAGAATAGGGAGCACATGTCAACAGGCACTGACCCCTGACTTGCACCTCTCATGAGCTTTCTCAGGACATGAAGTTGGATGCTCACGGTTGCTGGCAGGTGTCCCCGGTGCTGATGGAGCCAGGGAGATGTAGGAGCTCTTGCTCGTGCTATTGTAGGTGAAAGTCGAGTAGAAGGCTCGCAGAAAGTTTGTGCCGAGAACAATGGTGTCATCCAACGCCCCACTCTGGAAGGCCAGTGCACATGCACCACTGGGACCAATCTGTGCAGACAAAGTCCACTTCAGGCCAGTCACTTCTACAAGCCTTGTCACATCTCCATTCACAATGCAGCCAGCAGGGGCTGTGTAGAGCTCCAGGTGCATACCTGTACAATGTACTGCTGTGGTGTCAAAGAGAAGTTGCCCGTCCCCAGGCTGAAGGTGATGTTTGGCAGTGAGGAGATGTTGCTGCATCCCCCAACAATCTCCAACGCTCCTGACTCCTTCCCCAGAAATACGCCCGGCACAGACTGCATGGAAAACGTCATGTGTTTACATTAAATAGCCATCATTGCCTCATGCAAGGGTTTCTGACAAATATGGCAACTGCACAGCGTGCATGCAGGCAATTGAACTGCAAATATCAGCTCGCAAATGAGGGATCACCGCTCCTAGGTACAGAAAGTCTTTGGATGTGAGCAGGCTCAGGGCGCTGCCGCTGTGCAGGATTGCCCCGCGTGCAGTCACTGGCACTGCCGTGGCCCCAACTCTCACTCCCATCAGCGGCACCATCCAGTACCTGCCAAAATGAAAGAAATGAGTTCTCGAGACTGCAATGCATGGTTGTAAAACTTGTTGTTGTCCGAACAAAAGGAGAGCGTGTTGCCATCAAATATGCAAAGCGTTGCAGGGCAGGGCCGCATGTTCAGAATATTTCATAGACCTAGAAATGGGACAGGGCGCACTTTGTACTGATGACAGGAAGAGGGTACAGGGACCCAGTGTACAGCGCAGAATCGCTGCCGCCAAACTCGATTGATCCAGCCGGCTCGCCGGCAGGGTCGCCATTCAGCCACAAAGAGAACGTTGGCTCATCTAGCAATCCCTGCAGAGCATCCACAAGAAGGATCACAAGTTGCCCTTCACCTCACGCAGTGGCAAAGTTGTCAACCAATGACCTGCGCGCTCACCTTCTCCGACAGCATCTTGTAGAATGCTGGTCGCCCCAGTCTGGCCAGTCCGGGGCGTGCCAAGCCCTGCAAGAACACAAATTTTTGATCAGCAGCATTGAGGGCAAATGAACCCAGGCAAACAACCCAAAGCACACATATGCTGTGAGGCACGGAAGGAGGGGGAAGATCACTCACAAAAATACCGTCACAGGAGGCGCCGGTAAGATTGACAGAGGCTTTAGTCACCAAGCCGAGGCTTGCATTGTTCACCAGTAAGTCCCCCACTTTCAGGGAGTCTAAGCCGAGCATTCCCACCACACCTCCTGTCATGTATTTCTCTGAGAAATTCCGCGCGACAACCTGTGACAGACCAAAGACAGACTCAGCTAACTTGCAAAACATTTGGCGTTGCAAAGATCGGGCAGAAGCATGTGATAGGGGGAGCGCATGCCTGGAAAGAGTTGGATGCGTTTGTAGAGAACTTGCTCTGCATCTGGGCTGTCGTGTCCATTCCTGAGAAGGTGTCAGCTGGGATCCACAGGACCGAGCTCCCAGTGTCAAAGCACACAGTTGTGTTCTGGCCGGGTGTGCCAATTTGCACAACTCCATAGTACTGCATTGCAAGACCAGTCAGTACAAGCTGAAAGCAGTTCTTTCCCAGAGCAGGGCATGATGCATAGCTGCTATGGGAGTCTGTACCATGGCGTTGTTGAGCCGTCGAAGTGGGTTCGCATCGAGCTGGGCACTGTTTCTGTACAGATCTATGCGATTGTTCAGTGCTGCTGCTCGCTGAGCACTGATGATTATCAGCAAAAGCAGCAAGCTCTTTGCATGCCATGATGTGTCCCGTAGATGCTGCATCATCTGTAGCGCACCAAGATTTTGATCCTGGAGTTGCATGTGCCTGGCTGGAATATGTTACCTTACAAATTTTCGCACAATAAATTGAGCGACGCTTAACATACCCGATGCTGAAGTGGAGATGTTTGTCTATCTATCTACAGTATTCAGCTGCATTTCAAAGTCGATGGCTCCTTTTACTATAAAACCAACAGTTGACGGAACACGCCAAGTTTCACCAGCGCAATTGCCGGAGCAGTGTATCCTTTGGTTCTGAGAAACACTGCAAAGTATTTTCAAGCTACTGCAATCATCATCCCAGTCATAAAGACTTTGTTCAGGTGCTCCGATAGCCCTACTGATGCACAGGACCCACCGAAACGATCAAAGGTTCAAGCACCCTTTCGCACCCTTGTGTACCTACCTGTACAAGGAATTCCGAGCCACAATTCATTGCAAGATATCGCATCCGTTGAAAGGCATTCACTGGGGTGACGACGATGAATCAGGCCGGACCCAAGAAGTTTCCGGCCAGTACAGCGGCGTTTCGCTGCGGCAGCTTCCTCTGTCCGAGCAGCTTCATGTCCTCCCTGAAGCCACAGAGCCAGCTGGCGGAACTGCTAACGAAGAAGTCGACAGAAAGGGAGGAGGCTGGGGGAGACCTGCCAAATCTCTTTCTCTGATGATCATATCACGGTAGATCCTCTTCTCATCTGCAAGCAAATTATTACAGCAATTCATCACGGCAGAACTTGCACAGGTTCGTCGTTCCGAGGTTCGGAAGTTGCGGCTTGTTGGTGGATTGTGATCGTCGAATATAATGGCTGGTTGCTTCGGTTGTTTTCATTTTGATCGTCATCCAAAAGCCAGTGCAGCAGCTCCGATGCTGCACCAGTCGTCCTGTCAGGTTGCGGACATCAGCCACCTGCTTGGGACAGATGGCAATGGAACGAAGGCTAAGGAAGTCAGCAAGCTCAGGTCATTGGTTCAAACACCACAGCATGGCCAGTATGCGTACGAGGAAGTTGGGCACCTTGGGGATGCTCAGCAGAGGACCCTCAAGCTGATGAGGCATAGACGGTCAAAGGAGCTAGTGGCTGTGAAATATGTAAGGCAGTCTGCAGGTAACTTATAAGAATCTCCTCACTGAAACGAAGCCAGTATGGACATTGTTTCTTTTTGAATCTCAGATGGGACCTTTCATCTTACGCATGTGCGCAGACACGCTGCTTGACAAGAACGTGGAGCGGGAGATCCTGAATCATAGGCAGCTAGTCCACCCGAACATCCTGGCCTTCCGGGAGGTCTTCACAACAGATACAGAGCTGGCAATTGTGGTACGTACTGCCTTCACCTTCTTTGAATTGCCTGCAGCTTGCTCTGCGTTTGAAGTCATTCAAATAATTGAGAGAGTCTGTGACCCAGGCGGAGTATGCATCAGCTGGACAGCTGGCGGATAAGTGCACTAGCCCCATGCCAGAGAGGGAGGCGCTGACCCTGTTCAGCCAGCTCCTAGACGGGCTGGCCTACTGCCACAGCAAGGGTGTCTACCATCGCGACCTGCGCACCGAGCTCATCTTCCTCTCTGGCAGGTGTGGAAGCCCTTCTTAAAAGTAATATCCAAGAAGTCTGCCATGACTTGAGCGCGTGAGATCTCTAAAGCGCCTGCATTCTGACTGCGCTGCTCTCATCAGACACACTTTATTGAAGCCACAGCACGGACGCAGTTCAGCAAATTGCTTCCACTTCTGCGCAAAGCGGCAGTCATATTGCCATGGCGCTTTGGATAAATGTACACCGAGCGCTCTGCGCATGCTGCAGCGTGTTTGCGCCGACGCTGAAGATCGGCGGCTTCGGCTTCTCCAAGAGCGCGGCGATGGACTCTATGGCAAAGACGGCGGTGGGCTCGCGCGGCTACATGGCGCCTGAAGTTCTGCTGGCCACCGGTGCCTACGACGCGGCAGCTGTTGATGTGTGGGCGTGCGGCGTGGTGCTTTACCAGATGCTGACCGGGCGCATGCCCTTCTGTCACGACGCCAACGCGAGCGGCGTCCTGGACCGCGCCATGATGCAGCGCATTGTGCGCGGCCAGTGCGTCCCTTTCATCCCCAAGAAAAACTCATATTCTACTCCTTTGAGTGAGAAAAAAGGACCAGCAGGCTCCCTTGAGCGCCGCTGTCTCATCCCAAGGTCATGAGCCTTCTTTTGGGACACATGACCTCATTGCGCATGCAACTTGGAACTCCGTCCGCTTTAGAACAGGGCTATTGTCAGTTGCAGTGCAACACGAGGAGACTGTTCCCGGCAGCTGTAGTTGCAACGGGAAATCAAGTTGAAAGGCACACCTCACCAAGTTTATGCAATATGCTCTGTGTTTCTCAAAACCGCCCCCACTTGCGCTGACGGAGCATCCCACTGCAGGTACTACCTGCCAGGCGATATTGCGCTGTCGCTGGAGGTGCAGGACCTGCTGGCGCGCATCTTCCGGCCGGACCCCAAGCACCGCATCGGCCTGGCCTCCATGCGCCGCCACCCCTGGCTGCACGACGGCGCGCCCTCCGTCCTCAGCCCCGCGCAGGAGCCGGCCGCGGCCGACGTCGCGCCGCTGCAGAGCGAGGAGGGCATCCGGGATGTCATCCACCGCGCCAGGCAGCGCCGGCTGCAGCAGCAGCGCAGGCTGAGTTCTACCGGCGTGGGGGCGCTTGGGAGCAATCGGCAGCCGGCGCTGGACAGGACCAGCCATTCCTTTGCTGTAACCGCCAACGCCTAGAGACAGCCGGTGGCGCGGTCTTTAGAGCTGGGATTATCATGTACAGTTGCCAAGTATGCATAAGCACTGAACTCAATGAGTGAAAGGGTTTTGTATTGTGGCACCAATGAATAGCTGGAATGTATGGCTGTGAAACAATGCATCATGGTGCTCACTGAAATACAAAATTGCAGAACTATAAATCTTATGTGCTGAATGGGTAGTTGCCTCTGGAGGGGCCTGAATAGATAAGCTCTCTGAATGCATCAGATCTGGACCAGGATCAGGTCTAGAACAGCATTCTGTGCTGTAGGTAGTGTTTGGATTTTTGCACCATCCTCAAAGAACCCCTACCGAGATGGAATGTGTAGGATAGCATTTAACAAGCTGCTTGCTGGCTTTGAGCATTGACATGTCCAACACTGGAGTGCTTGTAGCATTTTAGCGACGCTGAGTGCATGCACGTGCTGATCATCAATCAAATTGCCTCACGGTGCACGATGAACACAAGTGCATGATCATGAGGATTATAAATGACGTACCCAAATCGCCTTGCATATGCAAGGAGGCAAGTGGTGATCTCTGTGGTGAATTGTTATTATTATGATTACTATTACACGCTTTTCCTGCCGAAGGTGAGGTGCGTCTGCAGACAAGCTGCATGTAAAGGCCGCCAAATTCCGACCCCTTGTTGGACTCGCCAGATCCAAGCAAGACCCAATCAAGCATGGGCACGGTGCTCAGTATTTGTACTGCCCCACGCCAGCCGGGGCCAGGTGCTGAATACCTGGTAACATATGGTGTAGGAGACAGACATGTGCACATGGATGCGTTTGACTTGCACGCAGCATGAACCCTTCATGTGATGACAAGGCGGCTTGTGCAACGTTGTTAGTGATGTGGCCACATTAAAAATGACAGAGGTACTCAGGCTATTGAAAAAGCTTGCTGGATATCCTTGATCGATCTCATAATAATAATAACTATTTCACGCCAACACCTCCTATAAATCCTGCAGACACCCTGACCACGCCGTCTGATAGTGACACAACCTAATACATCCTAGTACAAAATTGCCTACCCAACAGAGCAAGCCAGCTTTATAAATTATGGGAAGATGGACTTCGACCCATAGCAAGCCATAAGATCCCAGGAATAAAAGTGGTACAAAATTCTGTCACCTGACAGGTTTCAAAATTTCCCCTACTTTCTTTGAGATGTTTGAGGCAACCTAAAGCGACTGAGCACGAGAACACACTAATACAAGAGTATACACTGCATACATTGTGTGGACACCTAACACCTGCTTCCTACACCGGCTTCCTAACCTAAACCGTTACAAAATCGAAACACCAAAATTGTTTGCTCCTATACCCGCTGCATGGGCTGATGAACAACCATCAACAGACGATCACTCATTTGCTGTGTGAGCACTACTTGCCAACAAAGAGCGCCATTCTTATCATCCAACACAAAAACGAGCTGCCTTCAATGCATGCATGCCTGGAAGGTACGCAGGAGGACTGCTCAGCAACAATGTCATTGCACAGATCAACAGATCTGCAGGCACCAATACCCAGTGTAGGTAGTAATCACTGAGCAAACCTCATAATTTTCGAACAGCTCCTCCCAAGAGCTTTCCATCAAGGGCCAGAATTGGCCCTTGATGCAGCATCACAATGCAAGGTGCGGCGGTAATGAATGGCGCCCCAACTAGGGCAATTCCAGTCTTTGCTCCAGACGGTGTCTGCAAGGTTGTATCAGCTGATTCCTTGGAACTTCATACAGGCTATTGCATGCCGCTGCCCGTGTGCAGCTTCCACGAGCAGGCCCGGTCCAGTACCGCCACGGTCAGCAGCTCAGTGTACTACTCTCAGAGCGTGCACGGAAACAAACTCGGAGAGTTCAGTACTCACGGCCACTCTCAGCGCAGCTTGGAGAGGACGTCGGCGACCTCGCGCGCATACTTGGCGTGGATGGCCGGCCGGCGCGGCTTGAATGTGCGCGTGAGGGTGCCACCCTCCACAGACAGCGGCTCCTGCAGTACCGTGAAGGCGGCCACGCGCTCAAAGTGCGGCCGCGATGCGCACGCCTTGTTAATCTCCGCGCGGATCACCGCCCGCACCTCCTCCTCGCTCATCGGCCCTGCTCCACCGAAAAATTGCAATTCTTGATGTAAAAACAGCTCTGCTCCACTTAATACTTGCAATTCACCGATGTGAAATGAAGCTCTGCTGCTCCACCAAGAACTTGCAATTCATGATGTTGAAAGGAAGCTCTGATCGAATCACATCAGAGAAAATAGTAAGCTGATGTGGAAGCAGAGCGAGCGCGAAAATTAAGGGGAAAGGGCTGCCTCGCAGTGTAAGTTGAACATGTGAAGCATACAAGACACCTCCTGTTTCTGCGACAATAGAAGCATCTCATGTGGACCAGAAGAAGCCCTCTCTCTTCCTCTCTCCTAGCCCAAGGATAGCAGCATAGAAGGAGTGCAAATGCACAGCAAGTGGGCGTTGCTCTTCAGTGAGCAGGTGCCTGATACTGTGGGAAGGTGGTAAGCATTTTGAGAGTGGCAGGGTGAAAAGTAGGCGCACCCTTTACGTCCTGCAGCTCGGCGAAGGCTTCTGGGGCGGGCACCACGAGGGCGCCCAGCATGCGGTGGTCCTGCCCCACCAGAACCAGGTGCTGGATGAATGGCGACACCGCGCATGCGTCCTCTATCGGCGCCGGCTCCACGTTCTCGCCGCTGCTCAGCACAATCGTGTCCTGCGAGCGCAGTGCCAGTAAGTTGTCAGTAATCAGGTGCTGCCATGCAAGGCGCAGAAGCTTACAATTGAATCTGAGCATTGTTGCACCCACTGGAGACAGCTTTGGCGCACCTTTGCACGGCCGGTGAGCACGATGTGCCCCGCCATGTTGCTGCCAGCAACGCCCGCTGCAACACCACATACAGAGCCCTCAGTCTCAGGCACAAACATCATTCACGGAATCGACAGAAACTCTTGCACTCTATGAGATTTGCACCATCGCAGCACAGCAGGGATGCCATAGGGGGCAAAGCTGCTCACTTGGTGCGCGCCAGCCGAGATCACCGGTGTCAAACCAGCCGTCGCCAGCCACAAATGCCTTGGCGGTGGCCGCTTCATCATTGAAGTAACCCTTCATCACCCCCGGACCCTTTGCCAGGAGCAGCCCCTGCATGACCACATCTCCCTGAGCCTCCAATGCTTCATTTCATCAATTTAGGGCTGATAAGCACACCAAATTAGGCCCAAGAGGCTTGCAGCTTCTGTCTGTCTATTCATGCTAGTCCTCAAGCTGTGGCTCATACACAGGCAGGCTTTCACAATTATCCACCTGTAGAGGGCCAGCAAGGCATGCAAGCTCTCAGTACCATTGAAATAGAGATCTGTGTGATTCTGCTAAAACAAACCCTCAAGCGCGCAAAGAGTTGAGCAAGGTGGCAAATCGTTCAAACTGACCTGCTGGCCCTCGGGCACGGGGCGCAGGGTCTCGGGATCAACGACGCGGACGACGGTGCCGGGGATGGGCAGGCCGACACTGCCGCGCACGTTTTCGCGCGTGGCGTCCCGGCGGCAGGACAGCACGGGGGAGGTCTCGGTGAGGCCCCAGCCATTGAGCACGGGTAGCGCGAGCGTCTCGTAGAAGTCGTCCAGGTGGCGCGCCAGGGAGCCGCCGCCGCTGATCACCGTGCTCATGATCCCCAGCGCCGCCCGAATCTTGCCAAACACCAGCACCTGCCCCAGCCTGCCGCCCCCCACATGCACCCATCAGAGTCACTCTTGAATTGCACTGCAGCACTTCAACGGATGAGAGAGAGGGAGAGAAAATCAGCACAGCAAGAAGAGCATGAAAAAGCTTCCTGATGCCTCCCTAACTGTGCAACAACACCTGCAGATCTCTGTACATGCTTGATACCCAGACAAGAAAGCGCTCCTCTGCTGTAGAGAGGATACATTGCAGGGTCATGCTGATGAGCACAGCACCCATGGCAGATGTGATGGACAATGATCTTTGGCTCCAGGCTGACCTGTAGAGGGGGTAGAGCACAGCGGCGGTGAAGGTGGCGAGCATGACCCGGAACATGGAGGGCGCCGTCCGCGCGTACTCCAGCGCGACGCCGTCCAGAATGCGCCTGGCCCGGATGTAGGCCGCGCCGATGGCGAAGAACAGCCGCGCTATGGTGCGCTTCACCAGCGAGCTCTTCTTGATCTGCTGCTGCACCTGCACACACCATTGGGACAGCATTTCAACTCTGGTGAGATTTCCTTATGGACAGCTTACAGCAAAGACGAGCATACGAGATTGCAGGAGAGGCAGGAGAAAGAAAACACACCCTGCCGTACAGTGTGTCGAGGACCATAGGGACGCAGACAAAGTGGTGGGGCGGATAGGCGGACAAGTCCTCCCTGAACTTGCGAATGTTGGTGTATACCTGCGACACCCAGCAATTAATCATGCATTGGGTTCTCCAAACAAGCTCATGCAGGAAGCAACAAGGCTAGTAATATAAACATATATTGAACAAAAGGGTGGACCTGGGTGCAGGCACGAGAGAAGAGGTAGTAGCCGCAGGAGCGCTCGTAGATGTGCCAGGGAGGCAGCAGGCTGAGCGAGCGCTCCCCGGGCTTGGGCTTCAGAAAAAAGCTTAAGTTGTCCATCTGATACTTCAAGTTGCCATGCGTCAGCATGACACCCTGCACACGAAAGAACAGTGTCCTTTAACTTGTGCAAAAGATCCAGAGCAGGAGAGAACATATTCAAAATGTGCCATGGTATGAGGTGTAGGAGCTCATCACAGTGCTCAGCAGGGAAGGCACCTTTGGGTTGCCAGTGGTGCCAGAGGTGTAGACAATGGTGGCCAGCTGGTCGGAGGACAGAGGGGCGGACTCAAACTGATTTGAGGCGCGGTGCCCCTGCGCCAAAACCTCTGCATAGGACAGAACTGGGCAGTCCAGCAAGGACCGGCACTTGTCGTTGGGCTCGCCCCATAGTATTACAGCAAAGCGCACCGCAGGTCGATGCACCTGCTGCCCGCCCACAGCCCGATCAGGACAGACTGAGCTAAACATCTGCATTCTGCATGATTCTGTATGCATCATGCATCATTCATCATGCATCATTCTGTACTGACCGTAATGTAAACTCGGTTCATTAGCAGGTGAACAGCCCTGTGTGCTGTTGAGAAAGAATCGCTCAGCACCCCGCATGCAAAGTATGAAGTAAGCTGGAAGCGTACCCCATTGTGGAAAGCTCCATTTGAGCCATTGCCGTTGCCGTTCTGCGAGGATGACGATGCCAGTGCTGGGGCCAGGCGCTCCAGGGTCTGGGAGTCCTGGGCCACGATGGCGCAGCTCTCAGAGTGGGACACAATATAGGCCATCTCCTCCGCCGGGCTGCTGGCCCCGCGCACCGCATCTGCAGCGCCCAGCGTCATCACTGCCTGATCCGCCACCAGCCACCGAGACGAATTCTCGCTGAACAGCGCCACCTGCGATGTCATCATGCCATGCGATGTGAGTATGCCACATCAGGGCTTCCAGGCCTGTAAGAAAGCTATGAGCGCTGTGTGGAGATGGCATGCTGCAGTTGGACAAGGAGGTAGTCCCTCATGAGTGATGAAAGTGGTCACCTTGTCTCCAGGCTTCAGGCTGAGAGCTCGCAGACCCGCTGCAAACTGAATGATCTGAGATTCCAACTCCCTGCATGCACCCACATAGCTTAGGAGACCGATTCAAGATCAGCCGTACTGTTGCTGAGCCTCACAAATAGATGCACTGATAGGGGGCATGGCACGCACAGGAACGTCAGCTTTGTTGCTGGGCTCTGGTGGGGGTCAATGGCAGCCAGCTTGTCACCATGTGCGTCAGCAAGAGACGCCCACCTGCACATGCAAAGAATTATCTTGATGCAGAAAGACGAATTGCAAGCATCGGCGAAGCAGACGGAAGTGTAGCTTGGTGGATGTAGCACAAAGGACCACGTCAGGAAGCTTACATTTGTGGGACCCCTATGAAGGAAACTTCGGATCCATCTGGCTCCAACAGAACGGGTTCTTCTCTAGGCTGCTCAGTGCGCTCAGGGGCTTGCACCTGCAGTGTCCAGAACGACTTGTTGAACGACGACAGTAACTTGTCTTCTCCTCAGAGCCCAGAGTCTTAACAAGTTTCAGGCGTACCCAAGGCATCCTAAGTTCATTTAGTACAAAAAAAAAGCAATTAAAGAGATCCGGAGCAAATACAAATCAACAGTATGCTAAGACCTTCAACAACAGAAGGCACACTATTATTCCAGGAAGTATGCACGTCGAGCACCTGGCAAGCTAGCCTGTTGTAATCTCGCCCACACCGTCTTGAAATTGATACATGCGACAAGGATCTTCTGTTCGCACAGCTATACGTGCTGTGCAGGAACCGCGAGCTTGCTCCGCTTGGTACTAGAAGAGGACAACCACGTCTCTGCACTGGAGGTGTGCAAATGCCTGCAGAGCAAGGCAATGCATGTGGCGAGCCCATCATGTCGCTCCCACAAACGAGAAGGCAAATATGTGAGGAAGGCCAATCTCGAACTCTTCATCTCTATGGATAGTTCTATTCCCTTTGTACCGCGAGGGCCGTTGAAGTTAATAGGCACGCGATGGGCTCGCTACTGTCGGGAAGACATGTTGACATCAAATGCCTTCAGCATTGGTCTGACAACGACTTTTCCCAATTGGTCGATGTATGCTCTCCGGCGCATACAGTTCTAATGTGGCAGCTAGCCATCAACGATGTGACAATCGCCTATTGTCACTGTCACTTTGACCCAACGCTGTAGCTTTGAGAACCTGTGCCGCTCGTCCCCTTATTATGATGCTACTACATCGAATTACTAGCGCGCAGCGTGTTGTAAGCGACGGATCTCTTGCAATATAGTCATGAAGAGTCGTCCTAAAATGGGGTTTGGCGAGGATTTAAGGCTGGCCCTGAAAGTCCCAGAGCTCAATCCTCATCCGATGTATAAGCAGGTACACTCCATTTCACCATTATTTGTGCTAACTTGTTCCGGAAATACTGTCTGGTCCCTGTCCCTAGATATCTGGCATACTTTGTAAAGGCGATAGCAGCGCTGGATCTCAAGAGGCTTTGCTTTAATGCAGATCGTCGCAGGAGTTCTTGTGAAATACGTAAATTTTGGCAAGGGTTGGAGACACCGCTTGTTCGTGCTGCAAAATGGCGTTCTTCGGTACTACAAGGTGATATGGAAGCTGGCCTTTTGCACTTTTGACGTTCCTGTGTTCATGTTTCTTTTATGTGACCTGAGCATAGTTTAATCTTTTATCTGACAATTGTGTGGCACAGGTATTTGGGGAAAGCAGAGTGAATGTCCATGCGCTTTTTGAGCAGCTTCGCAAACAGGGCGAGCTGACTTTGATAGGCGCAGAGACTGGCGTTGTGGAGAACAAGTGGAAGAGGTGGTCTTCCGTCTCTTGTGCCAATACATTCATCTTGCCCCAAATGCCCTTATGATTCATTGCATCTGGGCTGCCACCCTGAGCGCTTATTGTGCCACAGGAACAATGCCCTCATGGGTGTATCCAGCCCTGGATCTCAGGAGACACTTGCACCCCAGGCAGAGTTACACTTGCAGGTGGGGGCCACATGCCCTGAAAATGTGCTGCTTTTGTCTTGAAGTGCGTAATGAAGGCAATCTTGTGTACGGCACCATAGCTTAGTATCTCAATGTTTTGTGCAGGTGTCTAGTATCCAGGAATCCTCCACAGACTATCGCAAGTTCTACATGCACAACGGCGCCAAAGTGATGAGATTGCGAGCTGAGACCAAGTGCGTGCACCACTTGGTATCCTGCTGTGGGGAGGATACAAGCACAGGATCATGGGTGGCAATATCTTGTTTGGATGCTGACATATGGCCAAATTTGCATTCAGGGAGGACAGGTGGGCTTGGATAACTGCCTTGAGCCAGGCAAAGGTGATGCCTCCCATTCCATACCAGTATACACCATGATCTATCCCTCAAAGACCCAGCCATTAAGTAGCAGCAATTCCCCCTCTACTGGCTGAAGTCCAATTGCTGGCCTGTTTTTACTCGCAGGAGGTGTGGGATGACAGGACCCCAGAGACACCTGATGCCACTGCCCCCAAGTCCATGGCCAGGTGATTTGTGTGCTTGCACTGCTGCACTACCAGACATGTCGAATACGACACAACGACTGTCTACAAGCTGTATCTGACGCTTCCAACATCTTGCTTCATGTAGCGGTTTGCCTCTGCAGGATTGTGACTGGGGACAACATCTTCCTCACGGACCTCGAAGGAGTCCATGAGAGGCTGAAGGAGAGGGGCGCAGGCGATGACCTGTGCGGGTTTGTGGAGGACCTCCTCGTGAAGCAGCACCAGCGCTACCACATTTTTATGACTGCCGAGTCCGACAAGCGCCGCTTGCTGCTGGAACACCTCCACAAGCTTGAGGTGCGCCCTCTTGTCATCCAGGAATAAACAATCATGTGCACTTATTTAAGTCATCATTTGGTCCTCAGGTTGGAATTTTAAATTCTGGCCCAGAATTTCTGGGGCATCCACAAGCCTGAGCTACCAAAGTGCCTGGTTGCAGAATGAGAAGCGGCAGTTGGAGACTGCCATGGTGGTTGAGAGCCGCATTAGCAACAAGAGAAACATCAGCCGAAGGTCCCTGGCCGACACACAAGATGGCTTGGAGCACTCTGAGGTGGGCACACAATTCTCCAAGATCCAAACCTGCCCTATGCCATTCCAGTTATACAGGGTGTCATCAGGGAATTACACTTTTCTGCTCATTCTATCAGCCAGTTTCAAGTGCATGCTAGGTGAGAGAAATTACTGCCATGCTAAGTGTGGGAGCTGACGCAGCTTGGGGAGAGCGAACAGTCGGACACGGACGCAGACGAGGATGAGTCGACGGAGCGTGCAGACAGCGCAAGCACAGACGAAGACGAAGAGGTATTCTATGACGCCCTTGAGCTGGCGCGCAGCGGCAGCCTCGGCAGCATCGGCCGCGCCGGGAGCCTGGAGGATTCCTCCCAGAATGGTGTTGTGGAGCCTGTGACGCCTGCCAAACAGACCAGGTGAGCGCGCCCCTCAAAGCCCGAGCCCAAGAATGCCTGTATCGCTGCACATGCGTCTGACCTGTACAAGAAAAGCATGGTACCTACCAGTGTCTGGAATTCCTGCCATGACCTCTCTTGCGAAGTTTACATTGAATGACCCTGTGAAGGCAGTGAATGTCACAGCAACAGGCAACACAGGCACCTTATTGCCGGGCGTTGGGGTGATTGTTGCGCAGCTGTACGCACTGCCCTGTTTGTGGGTCTCTTTAAAATACTTTCTTATACACTGGAGTCGGCATGACATGAAGGGGCCTGTCTGAATCATGTCCCTCTCTTCCGTGAGGGACCATCCTGCCTCATTGAGAGGAGGGATATACTGCTCGGTGTCAATGATCCGATGTGGTGCTGCAGTGGGGAGGAGGATGTCCCGGAGTGGCTGGCCAAGGAGCTGCCAGCGCCGGAGCGGAGGGATCGGCTGCCGCCGCCGGCACAGCAGGAGAAGAGCGTCAGCCTGTGGTCCATCATCAAGGAGTGCGTGGGCAAGGACCTGACGCGCATCTGCCTCCCCGTCTACTTCAACGAGCCCCTCTCCGCCCTCCAGCGCATCGCCGAGGATTTGGAATACAGCGAACTGCTTGACACGGTGAGATTCCACTTGTCCCACCCCTGCTTATGGACACTGTATCCTGGACAGTTGAATTCCAAATTTTTGAGTGTGCAGTGAACTGACAACCCACCTTTGATCCTCCCAAAGTGCACGGCCTCGGTAAATCAAGCTTTGCAAGCGCTGCTCGCCTGACGATCACATGCGCATGCTTGTGCTTGCACATGCGGTGCTACCAGCTGAGAGGTTTTGTGTGGCCAGGCTGCCACATTCCCGGCGGGCAGCGAGGAGCGCATGCTGTACGTGGCGGCATTTGCAGTGAGCGGCTACTCGAGCACGGCTGGGCGCACCAGCAAGCCCTTCAACCCCCTGCTGGGCGAGACTTACGAGATCGTGCACCCTGAGAAGGGGCTGCGGGCCATTGTTGAAAAGGTGCAGAGGCACACTCACTAATAACGCAGCATACTCATTTGTATTGACACAAAATTGTCATGGAGAGTATGAGGCTCCTTTTCTGCTTGCTATTTAAACGATGTGTTGTGGGATGACAGGTGGTGCACCACCCCACAGTGCTGGCAGCCTACGGCGAGGGGCGCGGCTGGAAGTTTGCCGGGGATGCAGACGTGAAGAGCAAGTTCTGGGGCCGCTCCATCGAGCTGACCCCCATCGGCTTGCTGACCCTGTCCTTCCAGGACGGGGACGTGTACACCTGGAACAAGGCAAGCATCCTGCCCTCTCTTCACACAGCTCCCTTGTCCCTGTTGTGCTGCCACCCCGCAGCTCCTCTCTGCTGCTGCACTGAGTGGTCAGCCCGGTGTGCGAGGCTGGACAGCGTGCTGAAGTGCATCGGGATGCTGAAACAGGTGGTGTCAAGCATCAACAACCTGATCATTGGCAAGATATATGTGGACCATGGGGGCACCATGCGCATCCACAGCTCCGCCAACGGCCTTGTGTGCAAGCTCAAATTTCGGGAGCAAGGCGTCCTGCGCATGCGCGAAGCCCACGAGGTCAGCTCCAGCTCTCAGTCTCACCTGACGGCGGTGCACGTGATGTACTTTTGCCTGCATGTTGAGCTGTTGATGTCAAGTTGGCTTGCCTCTCCTGTGGTCTCATATACTGTGATCAGCTTCATTTGAAGGCCTGCTGTCCACAAGCAAAGTAGGGGCATGCGCTCGGGTTTGGGACGAAATTGCACTGAAGTTTGCTGTGGGCTGGCAGGTGCGGGGCCACCTGGAGCTGCCGACTGGCGAGAAGATGGTGAAGCCGCTGCTGTTCGGCAAATGGGATGAGGCTATGTACGCAGAGATGCCTGACAACACACAGAGCCTGTTATGGCAGAAGTCTGAGCCCCCTCCAGACCCCACCAGGTGAGCGCCCAGAAGCTGAGTTGCAACAAAAATGCGACGGAATGACTGTCACTGCGGCGCGTCATTGTCGCCAACCTTTGTAATTTGTTGCTGCAGGTACAATTTGACCAAGTGGGCCATTCAGCTGAATGAGATCACGCCTGGCCTGGAGGAGAAGCTGGCGCCGACGGACTGCCGCCTGCGCCCAGACCAGCACCACCTCGAGCTGGGCCAGTACGACCAGGTAGAGCCCTTCCCTCTTGTCTCCTTGTTATACTAGCACTAAGTGGAGCAGTCCATGGATAATGGGTGCCACACCAAGCCAAGAGGGCCCACATGCTCTCTTCATGGGCAGGAGGGTCACGTAATTGCGTCATTGTACCGCTGCACATGTGATATTTTGGCATTTCAGGGCTCGGTGAAGACCGTGATTTTGTGGAGTAGGAAAGGCAATGATCACTGATGGGATGTGCAGGCGAACGCAGAGAAGCTGCGGCTGGAGACGAAGCAGCGCGCAGCGCGCAAGGCGGCGGAGCGGGGTGACCCGATCAGGCCGCGCTGGTTCACGCGCGTGGAGGGCGCCGAGCCGGGCAAGCAGCAGGCCTACGTCTATCATGGCGGCTACTTTGAGGCGCGCGATGCCGGCCACTGGCCCGGAGTGCGCGACATCTTTGGCGCTACTGACCCCCCGGCCAGCCCCACTTCCCCGCATGCGCACTGACGCGCTCCGGGGCTGCACTATCATGACAATCAAGATATCTTTCTCTTCCGCTGGCTGGCGTTTGCTTGCATGTTTGATTGCCAGCGCTGCAGATGGGTTTCCTGCTCAAGAAGACTTTGATCTGGTCAGCAGCCATCTTTCGCACCTGCAGCAGCTTGATCTCGGCATTGCATTTAAGATTGTATTTAATGGCGCAGTCGTGCGGTGTGACGATTGCATGGTAATGCATAAAGTGCCGGCTGACGAAGTACTACTTCGTTAGTAACTCGAGTGCTTTGCAAAGTAATGTTGTGACAACTTGTGTTTGGTGCAATTGCAAGTGATTATCAATTTCCTGCACAGGAGCTGTGTTGCATGTGCGCATCGCCTACTTGCCGGTCTGACCTATTGTGTGCCACCCTTGCTTGATGCTTGATGTAAGCAGCCCCTCAAGATCTCTTGCATGCTGAAGCTTCCTGTTCCAGCCAATATAGGCTTTAATGTAGGACTGACTCACCAAGCGACTTAAACCTCTCGCAATTTTCTATTGCATCGGATAATGGTTTCTCGCGGATTCCCTTTCTGCTCGAGAGATTCTGTCGAATAGCAACAAAAGCAAATGTTTGGATTCTGGTTCCAGATATCAAACCAAGAAATGTTGCGACCTACTGTGCAGCGGTAAAAATCCTCCTAAAGTACTCTCTACAATGGGAATTGACAAGCAGAAACTCTTCACTACCATAAATGAGCTTGTGGAAGAAGAGCTCAAGGTGATTGTCCACATCTTGTATTTTGATGGCTTGCAATTATATTGTGGGCGCCCGTGGTGAATGCAATGTGATACCTAGACCTCTACCTTCGGAAGATGTGTCATTTATCAGGAAGCCCATCAGTTGTAGGGCCTAGAAATGGACGTGCTTGGAAAGCCCATCAAGTTGGGAAGTGGTCACCGTGCAAGTCTTTCTCGATGTCTGATTCAGTGGTATGCTTTGCAGCAAGGATGTCTGTCATCATGTGATAGCTTGTATGACTGCAGGTGGTCTCCTTCAAATGGTTGGCACGACAATATTCTCTACCAGCTAATGCAGCCAAGAAGGTCCTGTCGGAGTTCCTCGAGAAGAACCAGGGCAGGGTCTCAGCGACATATCTCATATCCGGCTGGACTAAGGGACCCGAGCCAGAGCACAGCATCCAGCTGGTCGATTCTGGAAGCCTCATAGAGCGCCGCAAGACGCTGGACCCCATCACATCCCTGCACGTCTACAGCGTGCAGCCCACGCAGCCAAAGGTGAGCACCACCGTGGGCACCCATCTCCAACCAGTGCAGCTCTAACGATGCTTGTGCTACAAGCGCTGTAAAGCTCAGATACCTACACGCATGAGGTGGTCCTTTGTGCTGTGCAGGATGCGTCGGAGCTGTGGAACACAGACAACTTGCAGACGCTGGAATTCTTCACCAGCCTGGTAAAGGGCGGCAGCGACAACTGCCTGGCAGACAACCGCTGGAGCGCCGTGCAGTGCCAGCAGGCAAAGCATGACCCCTCACTCAGCACAGCCAAGGCTCTTGGCGCGCGCAAAGCAGCAGATGCAGCCAAGGAACCAGCTGCTCCGGCCAATGGAGGTGTCGTGGCTGCCATCAAAAAGGCCGCTGCCGGTGAGAACTCTGCCACTGAACATCATAATTAACAAGCGGTGCTTGCACCCACGCTCAGCAGTGTGTATGCTGCATCCAGTGTGCTCAATGGTGAACTCCTTTTGTCTCCAAAGCAGGTAAGGAGGCTGGCAAAGGCACGGAGGCAGCGAAGGACAAGGGGTCGGGGCCGGCAGCCGCAGCTGCACCCAGCACTGCACCAAAACCTGCGGCAGCACCGGCGGTAGCGTCCGGCCCAGCCACTAATCAAGCCAAGGGGCCAGCCAAGGCTGCAGGAGGCGCTGGGAAGAAGGGAGCAGCGCTGTCAGCCATGTGGAACAAGGCCCCGCCCAAAAAGGCGAGCGTGGCAGCGGCAGCAGCAAAGTCCACAGCTGCCGGGAAGGCCAAGGCAGCTGCGCGGCCGGCCGAAGCAAAGCAGAATTCCACCGTTGCTGTGGACGCCGAAGCAGCCCTGCGCCTGAATGAAGAGGTGAGCTCTTTCTCCACTGTCCCAATCTGTAGTTTTGAGATCCTTCAATTCAGCATATAAAGAGATGACACCATGCTCCGCAAGAAGAATATCGCCGGTGTATGCGGATAGATTGATGTACGTCTTTGTCCATCATGCTTGACAGAGTTTCTGGTTGAAAGCTCACATCTCTCCGTTAAGGGATGAAGCCTTGAGGGAGTCAGAGAATGACAGGAGCCCTGAGGTGTGTCCACCATGTGTGCGCAGGCAGAGAGCAGCAGCGAAAGCGAAGAGGAGCAGGCGCCAATCCAGCGGAGCAATCCGGGCAGGCGAGCGCACGTGCTGCACGACGATGAAGATGAGTCAGGCCCTGACTCACCGGCCCAGCCCGCCAGCAAGCGGCCGCGCTCCGGGAACGCCCCCGCACGGAAGAACACCACTGTCCTCAATGAGTCGGATGACGACAGCGACTGGGAAGCTCCCAAGAGGGGCGCAGGTGGGCACCGTATGCATCATGTTCAGCCGGGCAACTGTCTCTGTTGTTGCAACCGTGCTGCTCTATGGGTACAGTAGGAAGCTTCATCGGGGTGATGAGGTGATTGACCAGCGCAGGGAGACTCCTTGCTGCACTCGGTCCTATCTTGGACACCTAACCCATCATGCAGTACTTCCTGCAAACTGTGCAGTGTTGACTTGCCCGCTGTTGTGATATTCAGGGAGAGGTACTGCGGCGGCAAAGCAAAATGGCGTAACGGCCGCACCGAAGGCTGCCGTGGTGGAGAGCGAGGAAGAGGAGGGAGCTAGTCAGAAGGGGAAGGCAGCGAAGCCTGCTGCCCAGAAGAAGACGGGCGCAAAGGCAGCCGCGGCCAAGCGGCCGTCGCCAGGGACCATCAAAGACCATGGCGAGGCCGCAGGTGATGGTCACATCCGTCTGCTGTCTTGCAGTCTTGCAGCTTAAAATTGCGCATGGGAAACAATGGCGACAACCATATTGTATTGTACAGAGTTCAAACATGGCACTGACGTAGAAATGATGCATACTGTGCAGGCGGCCCCAAGCGGAGGAAGGTGCTGCGCACGACATACAATGACAAGGGGGAGGAGGTGACTGAGATGGTGTATGAGGACGAGCCTGCGCCAGAGCCAGCCCAGCCGGCAGTACAACCACAGGCACGCCTCATTTTTATTATGCTCATGTGCCAGGACGTCACAAAGGACCAGTTTAGTACGCTACGAGTAACATAGATGTGTCGAGTGATGATCAAAAAGATTTTCTCAATGGTGCTGCGGTGTTGAAGGGATTTCAATCGTTGCAGGAACAGGAGAAGGAGGATGTCCCGGCAGCAGCTGCAGCAAAAGCGGCGCAGCTGAAGGCGGCCACACCGGCAGAGCCTGCAGCGGCGCAGGCGGCCAAGGCATCAAGCCAGTCGCAGGGCAGCGCTGGAGCACCGCCGCCAAAGAAGGAGCCGGCAAAGGCAGGTGCCAAGAAGGGCGGCGCCAAAGTGCTGCCGGGCCAGCGGGGCATCAAGTCCTTCTTTGCCAAGAAGTGACTCTGATAGCACCACGAGATCCCCAGAGCGCTGCAGGGTTGATGCGGCATTGAAAGAGCATGAGCTGTTGTGTACTGTTGTGCCTGCAGCAAACTTTCTGTTGTGATGCTGAGGCCTTTCATGGGGACATTGACCGACATTCTTCACCTGTGACATGGCATGAGCTGGCATGCAAGTGTCTAGGCCGTAGCTCAGTCAGCTCATGAGCATTTATGATTACTTTCTTTACAGAAGACAAGATCCACCTTTTGCATCCTTTACTCTGCATTCAATACCGGGATTGCAATCTACAAGGCCCCTCTAGCATTAGCAGTGTCCACTTGTAAGACTTTAAAGGACTTGGATCCAAAAATGCACTTCATTATAATAATAATGATCAAGGCGTACACGCATTGGCTATCGATTGCCTATGTCGGCATAAAATAATCATCTGTCACGATATCCAACAGAATGGTCCTCTATCATCCTGCAACATATCTCTGCATGCAACTAACCTCACTGCTGAGGCTGTCAGGGCACCAGTTACCCTTGCGCACTGGTCTTCAGGGCAGTTTTACTCCAAAGCTTTTAGAGGAGGAGGAGGAAGATGGGTTGGAGGGATTGGTAGTGGCAGCTACTGTGGCCGACGTAGAGGCGGACAGCGACAGGGTGGGGCTAGCTGGTGCAGGTGTAGGAGCTGCACACACCCCAACATGAGCACGTCAGTTCCCTAAGTTTTTTACCAAAACAATCAAATAATCCACCAATACTTTCTCCAAAGTCAGAGTTTCTGTTGGATGCTTGAGCTGTGGACCAGATGTAACTGCTGCACATACACGCATATCGGGGTGGGACTTTCAGGCTGCAGAAGCAGGCAGGCTCGGGTCAGATGAGGAGCAAACAGACCTGCCACAGGCTCAGCCGCTGGCGCAGGCGTCGCCGCTTCAGGTGCTGGCGCAGGAGCTGCATTGCAGAATAATAGGAATATTGTCAGACATATGTTTTAGCTCCTGCAGGCTACTCATTTCAGGGCTGCTCATATCAACCTGGTCCGAGAAAGAAGGGGAAACAAGCACAAGAAGCAGCAGATGGGCGGTAAAGACCTGGTACAGGAGCAGGTGCGGGGGCAGGCACTGGAGCGGGGGCAGGTGCCGGCACAGGGGCGGGGGCGGGTGCAGGTACAGGCGCAGGCGCCGGGGCTGGTACTGCCGCCGGCACCGGAGCTGGGGCTGCACCAGGACAAAACAGATATCAAACACGCGGATATGCGCGAATCCTGCCATAAAACTCAAAAAGGAATTATGCGCGTTGCACCACAAATTGGGCCTTGCCAAATCAAGTGGCGCAGCAGGCCCTATAATGTGAGCCAAGGATGCAGTAATAAGCATCTTGGTCCAGGTTGATCTTCCAATCAAATCAATCTGTTAATGTGAAAATCAGGAGGGCTGAAGTGCATACCGGGTACTGGCGCAGGAGCGGGTGCAGGCACAGGAGCCGGTGCTGGCACAGGGACTGGCACAGGAGCAGGCGCTGGGGCTATAAACGGCGCGGGACCAGGGGCGTGCGCAGGTACTGGAGCGGGTGCAGGCACTAGAGCTATGCCAGGTGCAGGAGCGGGTGCCGGGACTGGCACGGGGGCGGGTGCAGGGGCCATGTCGGGTGCAGGGGCTGGCGCGGGCGGCCAGACAGGCTCCAGTGGCGCAAAGCCCGTTGGGCAGGTGCACGTGCACTGCAGCCAACACAGCAACGATGGACGCAAAATCTGGAGCTAATGGAGCACTGTGACGGAATCTTTCCAGGTCACTCATGCTGCACATCACTGGGCGGTTAAAGGCAAGGGCATGAGGAGGCGTTGCACCTGACTGTAGTCAGCCATGGGGCCTGCGATCCTGGCTGGCTGTCCGCAAGGCGGTGCCGGCGTCAGCGCATCCTGGCCGGCAAGCTGCGGAATAATCTGCACTCTGGCGCCCGGCTGAGGGTTGGGAGAAGGCGTGGGCGATGGAGTGGTCCTCTGGCCACCACAGAAACTTTTGCACGCTTTTTCTACTTTTACAAGGTTACCCAAAGCAGACTGCTCCTTGGTTGGCACAGCATGGAAGATGTTGTTGGCAAGAGGCGTGCGCCACTTTAAGACTAGCAACAAGGGTGGAGGCACGGGGCGCACTTGAGCGAGGAAGGGGAAGAGCGGCGGGAGGGTGTTGAAGGGAGTATCCTGTTGTGGCGGGACCATCGCGGGGCCCGGTGCAGGCGCCGAGGCGGTGGCTAGCACAATGGTCGGCGCTGGGGCCGGTGCAAAGGCCGGTGCACTAGCCGGTGCAATGGCCGGTGTTAGAGCCGGTGCAAGGGCCGGTGCTGGGGCTGGTGCTGGGGCCGGTGCAAAGGCCGGTGCACTAGCCGGTGCAATGGCCGTTGCAAGGGCCGGTGCAAAGGCCGGTGCATTAGCCGGTGCAATGGCCGGTGCAAGGGCAACCCCTGGAGTAGGAGCCGGAACTGGAGCAAGCTGTTCGCCTGCAACAGACACACAATGGCAAGATCACCTTCCAGACTGATGCGAGCATCAGCACCTGCAATAATTATTGCACATTAGAATGCTGGCTGTGCTCAAGGAATGTTCAGACTGCCCAAGGTGAATGAAATGTCAAGTAAATTCAGATGAGACCGTACTTGGTGGGAGTGCTGAAGGCGCTGACACAGGGGCCCAGACTGGCGCCATGCTTGGGGCGAGGGCAGGGGCTGTCCAGGGCGCCACCCAGGGCGCAGCCAAGGGCGCCAGGATAGCCGGGATCGAAGGCATTGTGAGCGGCATCAGCGGTGCAGGCGCCAATGCAGGAGGAAGTGGCATCAGTGGTACAATGGCCGGCGGCAGTGCTGCTGTCGTAATGATCGGCACTTCTATAGGGGCCAGTGCCGCTGCCAGTGCTGGGGCTATCGCTGCTGCCAGGATCTCTGGGAGGCCGACGGGAAGGACTGGGTCGCTTGGAGGCACTGGTGGCAGCGCATCTTGCGGAGCTGGGGGATCGATTACAGGGAGTGGGTCTGTCGGCTGTGTTGGTGGCTGCACGGCAGTGATGCCAGGGTCCAACGGTGTGCTCGCGGCAGCTGATTGGTCAGTGCCGAGCACCTGGGGAGCTTGCGCTACGGCGTCTGTGACTTGGTTGGTAACACCAGTCGAAGCCACGGGAGATGCCGCGGTGTCTGCAACAATTGCTGGAGTTGACGCCTGGCTGACCTCGGGCGCTATCGTGCCGTCGACCAATGGAACAAGTGATGCCAGACTGGCTGGCGCACCAGCGGCAGACAAATCCTGGGCTGCAATATGATTGACCCACGCCGATATCAAAAGTAAGAAGATTGCGAGTATTCGAACCCGCGCAACAGCCATTCCTGCACATCATGTCGACCTTCTCAAGGCAAGTCGAAATCGGCAAATTGCGTTCGATTTAAAATGATGGCACTGTGTTGATGTTATATACAACAAAATAGAATGTGATTATCAGCAAAGCACCTGTTTACAGGGCCGACGCAGTACTTCCGAAACGCTCAATAGAGCACGATGCCTAGTAAAAGGTTTGTGTCAAAGAAAAAAGTCAGTGGCCATAAGTGCACAGGAGGAGTGAGTGCAATCGTATCAACTGTTACACACGCGAGATGCGTTGAGAATCTCGATGCAACTGTTCAGCTCAAGGCAACGGCAACTTCCGTCTTCCGAGACCGGGCCCTGATAGGGTCTGTATAGGGTTGCCCAAGAAGAGGAAATGAGGCAGGAGAATCTATCATTGTCCTCATGGTCAGATATTAATATTGCAGGTAAGAACATTTAGTAGAGATGCTTCGAAGATTGGTGGCGCTGGCACGATCTGCCCACACACGTGAAATCAGCAAACTGGTTGATCTGGGCTCTTCCGCCAACAAAGAGCAACGAAGACACCTGTCAGATCTTCCAAAAGAATACCAAGGCTACTATAATAAACAGACGTTGCAGCCGAAACGACCTCCCAGGGCATCCCGAGCGCCAGCCGAAGAGGCTGCTGCAGGCTCGGAAGAGGCCTCCACCAGCAGCAGAGCAGACTCTCCAGGGGACATTCAGCTGCAATCTGCACAAACAGGTGAGTCACTCTGCTCTCATCCTTCCCTGCCAGTGAGCTCTTGAAGTACTGTCACCTGTGATTGGCGAAAGGTCCGTACATTCCGTATGAAAGACCTGCTCGTGCAATGCCTGGAGAGTCTTTGTCAACACAGATGTGCCTCTGGCGTGTTTGTGCAGCGGATGTTGTGGTTGCATGATGTGCATGCGGCAGTGTGAAAGGATAGCATGCAGTAGCAAGGTATAACTGCCGCGGCCTGGTTGCGCTGCAGCGAGCGCATGGATGTTCCCTTGGGAGAGGCGGCAGATGGACAGCAATGCGCAGGGGCTGCGCACGTGGGAGAAGCTGTACTGGGGCGTCTTTGTCACCGCGCTGGCCGGCCTCCTCTTCTCGCGCCTCTACCGCTCAGAAAAGGCCGATCCCAAGGTGACTATGCTGCACGCTGCCGCATGCTCCCTGCTTGATCACTGGGTGATAAATGGCCAGTGCTCGCGCGGCAGCATGTGTCCAGCATGCAAACCCTCAAGTTGTAAGCAGGCCGCTAAGGGACATACGCAAGCCTGCCCTACCAGCATGGTCCAGATCACTGGACATGTGGTCCAAGTTGCAGGAGGCATGTGGCAGGCAGGTTGAGGAGGCTGCGTTGTACTGCAGAATTGAATAATTGGTGTCGGGGGTGGCAGGTGGACGAGGACAAGGAGGCCAGGAAGCTGCAGAAGGCGCGGATGGTGCTGGCAGGGCAGCCCTTCACAGACGATGATGACCCCTTTGAAGGGCTCACACCGCAGGTACCCTGGACCCCCCCCTCTGGCGGCCTCAGTCATCCCTGCATGCAAGTGTATTTGAGATTAGATTCCTCTCTTCTATAGTGTCTGGTGCCCACCGTATGGCTGCAATGTTGCAGGAGATCCAGCAGTACGTGCAGACTGCGACAGAGGGGGCGTCGTCTGAAGATCCCTTCGAGGTAAGAGAGCATCAGACGTCTGTTGTGCTTCAAGGGCAGTGATGGGCCTTTCTGCAAGGTCCAGGAGTAGAGAGCGGTACAAGTAAGCATAGCAACACTGGGATAATGTGCTTGCAGGGGATGAGCCCGGAGGAAATCAATGCATACATGGAAGAGCATGGCGCTGCGCACTTGTAGCAGCAGAGTGCATGCATGGACTAGAGAGTCTAGTCGCTAGGTCTAGACTGAGTGCAAGGACGCATGAATGCTCACTTGAAGTATGATTAGCATAGTAAGAATTGCATCATTGATGGTAATGGGCTTGCATAATTCACGCTTGTTTTTACAGACCCATGCTTGAATTAGGCTCTTGACCGAGCACTGACCTCTGCTTCAATTTTGCAGCAGCCATGTCATTGCAATATGAAAACGTCGCAACACAGCAAATCTGTTTATAATTGAAAGATGCCCTTGCAAAGCACTCAACACTATCAGATGATTCACTGCCATGGGCCCATTGTTAATTCAATGTTTCGCACCTGACAACCGGAGGTACCTCAGTGACAACAATACATTGTTGAAGAAGATACATACTGCTTTGAGTACATTTTCGAGTCAGGTTCACTGTGCCTGGCACTTGTCCCATCCAAAACGATCGCAGCATAAAAAACGTCAAGCAATGTCAGCCACATATCTACTGTAGCAGCCGCACAACTTGCAAACGCCTTCATGTCTACAGCAGCTACCACAGCAGAGATCAGAATCATTTGCAGGACTTGCCACTTCAGGTACTGTTGACAACATTGTCTGGAACACATTTATTTGGTATGTCCCAGATAGAGACTGGCTTTCACCGGAACCTAATACAAGATAACCACGTCTCACAGGTCTGACAAAGAAATGTTTTGGTACACTAAAACTGCCCAACCCCGGGTTGCTGCACAGACAAGCGCATGCAAAGGGGGTCCGAAACCCTCAGAAAAAGCGTGCCCACGATTACTCTCTGAGATTCAAAAGAGAAGGAACAAGAGATACTTAAGTGTCTTGGGTGGATTGCAAAGCTGTTGCTAAGGTGCACACACTCTGAGTGCCAAGTGCAGGACGTGCCTGGGAATTCAAGTTCCCCAGACCATCCTGCTCACTGATTGGCGTCAGCCAGGCTGGAGCGCCAAGGCACCAGGTGCCAGGGGCTTTGTCAGAAAAGGGAGCTTCTCTAGAGCGCCACCACTCAAGACCCGCCCAGCAAGCGCCCTTGGAATAATGGAGCATTAGAGGCAGTCTGCACAGTGCATGTAGGCCGGCCCGATGACCACCAAAGAGAACTCCAGCAGCAAAGTCACTCGACGCAAATGACTCCCCACTTGTATGAAATGATCTCCCTGCTGGCTGCGGCTTAAGAAAGTCTGTCTTGTGCATCAGAGGGACAGAGCATCAGCAATGCAGGGCACCAGCTGCCAGGTTGGCACGCATGACCCCCGCAGTCTCGAAGCACTCACTGCAAGTGCTCTCCTGCAGGCACAGAGAAAGCAATCCATCAGGCTCAAGACCAAAAAGGGATCTGTGTAGGCATCTGGAGATGTACAAAACGCTCTCTGCCTTGAGCTCCTGAGGGAATCAACATACCAGGGATGTGGAATTGCGGCCGTCGGTGGCTTGCTCCAGGCCGTTCCACCGGGAAGAGTGGTCCAGTGCCACCACATCGCAGTTCAGGTTGTCCTCCATCACATCTGCGCATAGCATGGCTTCATCTCAGAATAAATGAACTGCTAACACAATTCTGTGCCCTACAACAGCTGGGGATCTTGGGTGGACTGAACTCTTGGCTGGCCAAGTGAAAGGGAAAAGCCTTGAGATTTGGGAAGTGACGACGGTGTGGAGGCTGGGCGTGGGCACCTGCATAGGCGCTGAAGTCAAAGTCCATCCACTCCTCTTCGCCGCCGTTGTCGGAGGAGCAGCCTGGCAGGCAGTCCATGTCGGCGCTGGCGCCAAACACACTGGTGTCCCACGTGGCGCTTGTGCCCGTGCTGTACTGCTGCAGGTGGGGCGCCAGGGCCTTTGCCAGCGTCTCCAATGTATGCACATGCCTGAAGAACACTGCGAGCTCCTCAACAACCCACCACATGCTATGTACATTTGAATTGCTTGAAGACACAAATGGTGCCCCCTGAAATTTCATAAGCTACAAGTGCTTGGGAACAAAGGTAGACCACACAAGCCAGTGACATGAGGGTTACTTTCAAAGGTGCAGGGTGCGAAACAGGGGTAGCGCAGGAGCACGCACTGTGATGTGAGGGGTACATGTGAAGGCAGCCCCACGCAGACCACTCCCAAAACATCGTTGTTGTCCCCAACAATGGGCATGGCTGTCAGCGTTTTGCAGTCGCCCTTCTGATAGGCTGCCTCCACATCCTCCAGTGCCGATGGCCTGGTAAGGGCAAGTCCCGATTAGGGCTTCCCATAAGAGAAACAAAGCCACATGCCGATGCTGGCTGCACAGGACGAAGAGATTCAGCAAGTGAGGCGCTCACCTGTCCATGCGTTCTTCAGTGTAGAGAGAAGACGTGGACGCTGCTTTCCCAGCCAGGGATCGGTCGAGGTGTTGGAAAGACTTTTGCCATTGCTGCTGGAAGTCGTCCACGGCAATGAGGAGCTCGCGCCCGGCAACCACGGAAAGACTGTAGATAGAGTCACACCGATTGATCAGTAACAAAAGAACGGCTATGACGGTGGCCACGAAAAACTGGTGGCCAGTGTGGCAAGCCTGGGCTGAGAACAAGGCGCCTGGCAACATCAAGACACATCACAAGAATTGCAGATCAGCGAGTATTCGTCGTTGCCTCAATGTGCACAGAGGCAAGCATTCAGCTGAGCCATCTCCAGGCAGGCTGGGCACTACACCTTATTGCTGTCGCCCCCTCAAAGCATTCACGGGCTGCGCTTGAGACGCCGCCATCGTGAAGGGCCGAAGACGCCCAATTGTTGACTAAATTCTTTGCCACGCCGTCGACGTGGGACAGGACGCCCATCACGCTGCGCATACATGTACTGCTTTAGTTCCCCGAGGCACAGTCGTGCACATGTTGATCGGCACTTGCTGCGCGAGAAGGGCAAAGTTGAAACAAGTGAAACAAAGGAAGAAGAGAACAGACAAAGCAATTCACAATGTGTTCCTGGTGAATTTCGCGGGACATCGTGAGGTCGTCTAAAAAAGCACGTTGAAAGGCGTCGCCCTTGCACAACTACAGGCAACTGTTTGGTGCAAGAAAAAGATCAGCTGGCCACATACTGCCGCACACTCACGTTGAAAGCTGGAGAGGACCCGGTCAGCTCTGCTGAGGATGTGCACCGGTGGACACAGATACCACTTCCTCTTCCCTCTATTCCTCACGGCTTCTTCTTCCCTGCTCAAATCTTACCCTTGCGTCTTCGGAGTCACCGGTAGATGGGTTTCACGGTTTGGCGCAGAGTCTCAAAAGGGACAGTCAAGGAGGACCGCGGATTATGGGAGCTTAAAGTGAACAACAGGATCTCAAGGTACAACATTTCCTGTTCAGGCAACATAAAGTACACCAAAGCAACACGAAAAGCAGTACACATCGCAATATATGTGTCTTTTGATGATCAGATATGACCCATGTTGATGTGCCACGATTTACCCAGTTGCTTGATGCTCGTGCTGCCTCTGTTTGGGCAGACCTTGATTTCTGCCCTAGGACCTGCCTGTCTCATAATTCTCGCCTTTGCACTTATCATGCGTGGTTTGCTCGCCCTGTTGGCTCTGCTAGGAAATCTTATTTGTCCTTGCCATTGCCTGCTCGGTGTGTCACACAGATGCTGCGTTTCAGGATGGGTTGTCATGGCTTGCCCAGGGACACTGGCTCTTGGGCCAGGATTCCCCGAGCTGACCGTGCCTGTACATTGTGTGGACCCGGCAGTCTAGGGGATGAGAAACATTTAGTGTTTGAGTGCCCACACCTGCAACCTATTAGGGACAAGTATTCTTCACTATTTCAGTGTCCTACTATGTTGCAGTTCTTCTGGCAGGCTGACTTGATTGGGGTTACCACATTTGTGTCAGAATGTTTGGATGTGATGCTGGGCGCTGACTCTGACGATCAGAGTCAGACATCTGATCAGCCTGAGGTGGCTGGAATAGATGTAACCGACTGACTGACTGAGATCTGTCTCGACAGCATTCAACTTGTACCGGGCGTGGTGCATCTTGAAAATGAGAGGAACAAAGGTGGCCAGGCCAGAACCACCGTACGGTCACACTCCGGCTGAGCTTAGACACGCCATATCTTATGATATGGCATCACTGATCTCTGGCACACGCATCATGCATATATGATGATCAAGTAGTGCTACTAATAGAGGGGCCTCCGGGAAATGCAAGAGCAACTTGAAGGTGTATTTTGGAGCATAGCTTTGACCAGCACCCTATTATTGACGGCCCATTCCGGGTATGACACAGGCTTGCAAGATTTACAGGTCTCTCAGGAAGGGTGCCCATTTCCACTCAAGCAGCGTATTGCCAAAAGTAGCCTAGCCTACCCTAGGGTAAGGAGATGCGCATACAACTTTCTGCTTTGATGTCCGCAGTACTCTGTTAGAGATCAGCTATCTGGATTTCTGTCTGTGCCCATCACAATACGATAACATTCACCAGCAAATAGTCTTCTCAGCCGTCTTTCCTCTGCTGTAAGTTCCTCACAATTACACATATGAGGAAGGAGGGCGGCACGTGTCTGAATCAATCAGGTCGCATGGGAACACATCCTCGGGCTCGGGGTACAACAGGCGAGCCTTGCCCTCCAGGTACCTGCGCACAACAGCCCCAGTATCAGCTGACAGTATCTCGTGCACACCCCACCGATTGCATGCACCAAGGAGTATATCACATTTCATAGAAAAAGGCAAATGCTTGGAGCAGATCATGGTAGCAGCAAAGACCTGTTGAGGAGTTTGGTGGTGGAGTGGTTGAAGCCGTCGGTGGGGGACACGTTGCGGTCCTTGGTGCGGCAGGTGTGCATCTCCGCGCGCACTTTGCTGGCCAGCACCTTACCCAGCTCCACTCCCCACTGGTCGAAAGAATTGATCCCCCAAATGAAGCCCTGCTCAACACCCGTACATCTGACGTCATGTGGCCTGTAGCTGGACCATCACTCTTAGTTGCCAGGCACCTTGTCAGAACCTGGCAGTGAGAAGGGAGATGAATTTAGCGCACCTGAACTGCGATCCTGTTCTCGTAGAGCGCCAGGATCTGTCCCACGGTGAAGGCGTTCAGCTCGGGGAGTAGGATGGAGATGGAGGGGCGGTTGCCTGTGAAGGTCTTGTGGGGGATGAGCGAGTCTGGCACGTTCTCCGCGCGCAGCTCGATCGGCGTCTTGCCCGTGGCCAGCGCGTCCGCTTGCGCAAAGAAATTGCACATCAGCTCGTCGTGGTTGGACACCACCTCGCCCTGCGCCAATTTATATATGTGACTTAAATGCTTGTATAGACCAGCAGGATACTAGTCTTCCATGACCACATTCTAGAGGAGAACTGAGACGCCCTGCAAAATTTAGGACTGTTAAAAAATGCTCTGTGTGTGCAGAAGCGGTTTTATTTGGGCGGGGACAGGTGAATTGTGTTGCAGCGCACCTTGAGGTAGACACTCTGCTGGCTCTTCACAATGCCGATGAACTCGCAGGGGACCACCCTGCCCTGGTGAATGAGCTGGTAGAAGCTGTGCTGGCCGTTGGTGCCCGGCTCGCCAAAGTCGATCTCGCCGGCCTCAAAGGACAGCTTCGACCCGTCCAGGGCCACGCCCTTTCCATTGCTCTCCATGGACACCTGCAGCACAGCAGTCACCATAGATGACCGCTCAGAACCCCTTTATCCTTGTCACTGCTGCTGATAGTGTCATATGGTGGGCAAAAGTGTTCATGCATGCAAACCTGACCTAAGCATTTTGAGGGAAGTGCGGACCTGCTGGATGTGGGGAGCGAGCTTGGAGAGGGCCTGGGTGTAGGGAAGGATGGCGAGGGAGGGGTAGCCCAGGAAGGTGGTGTTCCACACTCCCATCAAGCCCAGCAGCACCGGAATGTTGTCCTCAAACGGCGCCGTCCGGAAGTGATCATCCACGTCGTGCGCGCCTGAGGTGGGCCAGTGAACAAATTAAAATGAGCGCCAGAAAGAAGAGCAAAATTTTGTAACTGTTCTTCTGCTGCCCTGAACACAGATGGTCCTTGCATGCTTTGCAGCCATGATGACAGAGTCACAGATGTGCCATTGACAGAGTAGGCAGGTAGAAGCTACTCACCCTCCAGGAACTTCTCGGTGATGTCGAAGCCGTACTGAAGGCTGAGAGGCAGCATGCCGACGGCGGAGCAGACGGAGTAGCGGCCGCCGACCCAGTCCCAGAAGGCAAAGGCGTTGTTGGGGTCAATGCCAAACTCCTTGACCAGCTTCAGGTTGGTCGAGACCGCCACCATGTGCTTGGCCACGGCCGCAGGGCCAAGCTCAGTGGTAAGCCATGTCCTGCACAATACAGCGCCCACTTCGATCCATCCAGCAGCGTCTAGTAATGGTCTTGCTCGCGTTATCAAAGAGAACCTATGGAAGGATCTTGTGGGGGCTGCAGCACAAGATGTCCTGAGTGCATGCAGTTGAACCAGGATTTGATATTATGGCAGTGCAGTTGCCAAGGAGGCTCACCGTACAGTACGGGCATTGAGCATGGTTTCAGCTGTGGTGAAGGTTTTGGACACCACCACCACGAGGGTGGTCTCCTGCTTCAGGCCATTCAGTGCGCGAGCCACATCCACTGGATCCACGTTGGCAAGAAAACGCAGATTTCGCCCCCGGCCCTGCATGCCAAAAGTGCCCTCAGGAAGATGAATTTTGCAGAAAGAAGGCAAAAGGAAGGCCTGCAGTTGGCTACAAGGGCCACCAAATGCAAAAGCAGTCCCATGTGTGTGAGAAGTGCACCTGCTCTGACGCGGTCTGGTCTGTGCGGAGGGCTGTGTGGACAAAGAGCGGCCCAAGGAAGGAGCCGCCAATGCCGATGGCCACCACATCCGTCAGGGGCTTGCCAGTGGCGCCCAACCACTCCCCCGAGCGCACCTTGTCTGAAAAGTCCTTGATCTTGTCCAACACTTGCCAGACGTCTGGCACCACGTCAACGCCGTCCGCAACAATTTTCTGCAGGGCAGACATCCCTTGGTCACTGCAGGTTCTGCTGAAAGGACCTGCATTAAAACAGCCAGATAGTGTAGCTCAAGAGCCGCGCCGGCCGCACCTTTGTGCGCGGAGACCTCAAGGCCACGTGGAGCACAGCGCGGTCCTCTGTAGTGTTGATGTGCTCGCCAGCAAACATTGCATTAATCTTCTCCCGCAGCTTGGCCCTCTCAGCCAGATTCGTCAAAAGCTGCAGCAGCACACAAGAAGTTTTCAATGGGGTTGCCAGTAGCATTAAATTAGCATGCTGTGCAAATGAGACAGAATGTACGAATAGGATATACTGATAATGATGGATCTGCGCCACCTCGAGAGTCTTGCTCGTGACCCTCTGCCTTGAGAAGTCTGCAATAATCTTGTTGAACTCGTGGAAAAGGGTATCACTTCTGTGGCCGTCCCTGAGAAGGTCCCTCAAATGCCTGCGCATATCTTTTTGTAAGCGATCCCTGACTGGAATGTTCGAAAAGGAAACGCTGGCTCGAAGTCAGGCCTTTTGTGTACATCGTCGCCTCTGGAAGCAAGCATGCGTGATCGACTTACGTTTTCTCGATTTCGGTGACATGATCTTCCAAAGCTTTCCACTCTGGAGTCTGGGAGATTTGCAACGACGCTGTCTCCAACTCCTTTCCATCACACATCATCCAACAAATAGTAAGCCCACAGCACACGAGCAACAGTGATCGCAGTGATTGATTCAACAACTTACTGGCAGTTGACATATTGGAAGTAAAGTGAAATCAGTTCAATACTATATATTTCAGTTTTCTGTAGGAACGCACCACCATGGCCGGAGAGAGAGCTCGAGTTGCTGCACCCCGTTGGGAAACAGCGACTGTGACCCCCTTGAAGAGATTCCTGCAATCGCCCAACACGAAAAGTCTCCTTTTTTGGTTCACAATGCCAATTTAATCTGCCAGAGGATATTTGTATAGTATCCTATTACCTCACTGGCTAGGGTACCTCCACACCATGCAAAATCCTTGCATGCTTTCAACTTGAATGCAACATAGCGGCAGCACAGAAGCAAAACTGAAGCGAGACATGTATAACACGGAGTTTGAGCCGATAATGATACTACTCAGATCCGATCACCAGAACAACTGATGGCCAAGTCTCCTATGCACACACCCCTAACCTGCCCATCAATCTTCAACTCGACGATAAAACGATTTCAGCTGCCTCCTTCAAGACATAACACCTCTTCGTGGAACACTCCTTGCCCTCTCTTCCAAAATTGTACTAGAGAATGGTGTTGTAGGGTTTCTAGCGGTGTATGCTTCATAGTCTGCGGCTCGCTGGGCGAGCACCCTCACCGTTGGTGCTGCGCACAAGGCTTCTTTTGCTGAGTGAACTGCGTAGAAGGCAGGCCAAATCGTGCGCTGCAGCCGTCACTCACACCTGAGGCCCATACACTAGGTCGAGCGCCTGCCGAGCCTCTCAGCGCATGCATCATGGGGCGCAGGTCTTAAGGCGACAACATAAGGAAGGCTTCGAACAATTTTGCAAGTTCGCAGGCCTTGCACATTTGAAATGATCGATCTTGGAGCTCCCAGCCAAGGCCACCCTATCCACAACCCCACCGATTGGGGGTCTTCAGAACATCTGGAATTTGGGTGTGGCGGGAATCCGGACCCGGTTCGCAGCACGATCGTAGCCGGGGATGACGGTGCATGCTAGCGAGGCCTTTGCCAGATCTATAGACATGTGTGTGACAGTTGAAACCCGAGGTGTGCAGAGGTAGGCACGGCGATCGATCCAGAGACCCCGTGGTGGCTACACACTTTACCCCTGCAAGCACGATCAGCACATCATGGAGGAGCCCACAAGGTCCGCTATAAGGAGGCGATCGCATGTTTGGCAATCGCCAAGGATGCATTGATGATCAACCCTGTATATTCCACAGTCTGAAGTCCCTAAGTGAATAATGTGCCTGCCAGGCAAGCGCAAAGAACGTGAGAAGCGCACCCATGATTATTGCCCCATGATGAAAGCTATCATCGATTAAACCTTCTCTACAGGTGCGTGCACACAGCACATTTTGCAATTTTAAACCTGCCTTATTTTCCTCACCTCGACCTGATCTGTTGTTTTTACTATGGTATTGGATCAGCTTCGTACAGAATTATATGAAAATGAATCATGACGATACAAACGATTTTTTAAAGACCAATTCATGGGCGTGCTGTGCAGATCGTGTCCTTTATTCCACGCTTGGCAAGAGGTCGGATCTCAGCAGCAGGTTCAATCCTCACCAGACCTCTCCATCATTTTCCGACTCACCCCAACAATAGGCTTAGTTGTTCAGCATGTTGAAATCCTGCGTTTAAGCAGCTATTCACGGGTGCCATGCATTGGGAGAATTCTGACACAGCCTTCCAGCTGCACCAAAGCAGCCTTTGTGCGATGCAGGGATTGGCAAGCTCATAAGCGGCCAGCACGGAGGGGCCACCGAGCAGCAGCGGCAGGCCGGGGACAGGGGGGCACTCCATCGTTGGGGACATCGTCAGGGATGTGATGGGGGACCACGGCGGTGGAGAGGCAGCTGCTGGACGCAACTCCGGCCGCGTGGTCCGCAGGTCGGCCTCGCGATCAGGGACAGCCAAATCACCCGCCACGACACCCGGTCAAGGTGGGTGTGCTGCCATCTCCCGGTGTGTTGTCCCATGAGCTGTGCAGTCCAGGCAATACTCTTCAGAAGATATCCCCTTGCGGTGGGTTGGACTCAAATTATCATGTGCCACATCTGCTCTGCGCAGGCACAGGCAACTGCCGCTATGACAGCTCACTGGGGTTGCTCACAAAGAAATTCGTGGCTCTTGTGGAGGCGGCTCCGGATGGTGTGCTGGACCTCAACAAAGCAGCAGAGTCCCTGAGTGTGCGTACCCTCTCATTAAGCTGGTTCCTGCTCATTTTTTACTGTGCCTTTACTTAGATTGCAGGTCGCTCCATCTTCTCATTCTGTTCTAACCCACCTGTTGAGCATGCAGGTGCAAAAACGACGGATCTACGACATCACTAATGTCCTGGAAGGCATCGGGCTCATTGAGAAGAAGTCTAAGAACAACATCCAATGGAGGCCCATGGCGACAAGTGCAGACGAGGAGTTCTCTCGAGAGATCCAACTCATGACTGACGAGATCGCCCTTCTCCAGGTGCTTCAAGCTCATTTCACCCTCTGTCAATCCCATCAACCTACAGCAGATTTTTAGCGTCCTCACGCAGGGTCTTGATATCCCACTTGATGATCTTTGCATGCACTGCAATGATTAGGCATTCTGAGACATCTTTGTTGTTGCGCGCAGAGTGACTCGGACGTGCTGGAGCAGCACATAGCGCATGTGCGGAGCAGCATTCACTCGATGACGGAGGACCCAGCCAACAAAGAGCGGCTGTACGTGACCAACGAGGACATCGTGAGCCTGGCCACCATCAACTCTGACACCGTCTTCGCCGTGACAGCCCCCCAGGGCACCAGCCTGGTTGTGCCCGACCCAGAGTCTGACGTGGAGATGGGGCAGCCGCGTAACTACAGGTGTACTCCGCGGATGTGCTGTTGACATCAGCTGCATGCTGAGACGATGCCTGCCTTTTGAGTGCAGCCTTGCATCTCTTGGCATGCGCTGTCCTTAGGGCTGACGCGGCTCAAGGGTGGTTCATTGGATAAGGGTTTTTTCCCCTGGACTCGAAAGCCTTGGATGACCTCTTAGGCGGGGCAACCTGTTACAAGACATGCAAGGCAGGGACCCCTGAGAAAGTCCTTGGCACACACCTCAGTTTTCAATTGTCCTTTCCTAAAGAAACATTCTCAATCGTACTGCATGGCATGCGCAGGGCCATCCTGACGAGCGACACGGACCCCATAGAGGTGTGGCTGGTGTCCACCAAGAACCAGGCCAACGCACTGCCGGACATGGCGGCCGCAAACGCGCAGCACCTGGCCATGGGCGCCCTGCCCGAGACGCCCGCGCCCCTCTCGCCCGGCGTCCTCTTCAAAGCCGAGGGCGCTGCCCACCCCACAGGTGCTTCCCTGCAGCTGTGCCCCTCGCCATAGCCCTGGCAGTGTCTCTACTATACATTGCAAGACAGGCCTGGCAGGTGCTGCATGCTCGGGGTGAGAATTTATAGAATATTGCATCATCGTTGTCCACCACTTCAGTGTTAAATCCCTACTGCAGTCATGGAGAAGACCTAGCAAATTCCACTGAGGTTGCTCGAAGCTCACACAAGTCAAGAGAAGCATACTCCTACAGCCTCGCACCTGGATGATGCGGCTGTTTCTTTTACTGAGACGGGACGCGGTGGCGCAGGCGCGGCGATGGGCGCGGGGCCGGTGGGGGGAGCAGGGTTGGATGGCGCGATGGGGCTGCCGGCGATGGGGGGCTACGGAGCGCTGGCGGGGGGCCTGGGCCTGGCGATGCACCCGCAGAGCCCCAGCGTGTTCATGAAGATGCAGACGCCCGACCTGGACGCCGGCACCTGCTGGTACGATCACGACGTGCCCCCCACCCTCGGCGTCGCCGACATCTTCTCCGACGACACCGCCAACCTCTGATGCGCGCGCACCGCACCGCCACAACCGAGGCGCAGAGACTGACGGCCCTGCAGCCCGCATGCTCCTGGGACCCTGTTGTAAAGAGGTGGACTGTGCCAGCAGCTGCGCTGCGAATGTGCAAGGCCTGGGTCTGCCAGGCGAGGAGAGCTAGGGGTGGGGTTCACCGGGCCAGCAGAGGGGAGGCGCCGAGCAGCGCAGGTCACGGAACCGACAGCTATTTGCAGGGATGAGACAAATGTCACGGCTTTATGGGCCCGTCTAGGATGTAGATTGTGGAAGGGCACGTGAGTAGCTATGTATGATACTGATGCAGAGGAGGACTCAGGCAGGGTGGGTTGAGTGTGCATGATGAGCCTCCTGGGGACTGGTGGAATGCAGCACTCAAGAGAATGCATGCTGACATGGGCGGGGAAATGCAAAATTTGTTGGTGTCAGAATGCTTATGTATGCTTGGCTTGTCCTGATTGAGCAAATGGGCGCCTGGGTGGTGCTGACCTCAGTGCAGGAGAATGACTTCGGTTTGTTTTAGCTATTATATTGTCATGACACCAGCTTGAATGAAAGTGCCAACATGAAGGAAGAATGGGGCTTAATTGCATGGTATCACAACACCGCCAAGAGCGATTGCAAAGCTAAAAAGAGCTTGTGACATTACACTTGGGATTGACTGCCTATGTAATGCCTTGTTGGTTCTGCAGGATCGGATTTAAACCAAGGTGAGATGCAAGACATACAAGGCAGTGCGATCAATTTGCAAAGGTTGCAATGGCTTTGATCATTTTTAAAAATTTGCCGTCCTGTCCAGCATTCACTGGTGGCACATCGAGATATATCAATCTCTGCGGTCTGTTTTGATCAATATGTTTGCAGCTACAGATGCTTTCACTGCTGCTGCTGCTGTCTGCTGTCTGCTGCTGCTGCTGCTGCTGCTGCTGCTGCTTTGCAACACGTACGATATTCTGTGGTCACCAAGCATTTCAGCAACTCACATGCAACCATGGAGCTGAAACGAAGCCTTAAGGTGCATCAGCCCGGTGTTCGCAGGTCTCAAGAATTGACAGATACGGTATGCCCGTGAGATTCAAAATGCGCCCGGCCAGCACATCTTGTTGCAGAACAGCAAGTACAAACTATCACTCAAGTACATCTGTCTCTGACACACAGGACAGCCTGGGAGAAGTTGATCAAAAAATTTGGTGCGGCAGTCATGTCCCATCATGTCAAGGTACATGCTGTGCTGCAGCGCTCTGCCTCTCACGTTGCTGCAGGAGCTAGACCATGCTTCTCCAGGTAGGCAATCAATTTCTTCCTGTCAATGGCACCCTCCTGCAGGCTGCCCTCGATTACTTTCCCATCCCTGAAGAGGATCAAGGTAGGCAAACCATACACCTGCAGGCAGGAGGACCAGGCACCATATTATCCCAAATAGCTCTAGTCAGGCCCTCTGCGCACCTAAGAGTGGCTCCAAATCAAAAGTGTGCCTTTTCAAGATTGGACTACAATGTGCAGGACAGATGCATGCATATTGCACAAAGGTAGGCAGGGGTCGTGCCTTATACTGCTCCATAAGGTTTGGACAGGGATCTGCTTCAATTTTGACAATCTTCATAGCAGATCCGTATTCCTGCAAGAGTGCAGAAGCCATCCTCAGGTAAATAAGTAATAATATCTTTGCAAGCTGTGTGCCTCAGGCTTTGGAGTTTTGCCCTATCCTCCCAGAGGTAGGCCACAATCACGAGTTGGTGAACGTGTGCTGCCGACACAACACATACCTTTTCCAATGTGGTCAATAGTGGCGCAATCAATTTGCAGGGGCCACACCACGTCGCCCAGAAGTCAACCAAGACAGGGACGTCAGCCTGCAGGACACACCAGGAACTCTCAGGAATGAGAACTTTCGAAAAAAGGAAACGCAAAGACTAACATAACTTCCAAAAGTCTCGATCGGACCTGCAAGACCTCCTTTTCAAAGGTATCCTCCGTTACATCCAAAAGGCATCTGCTGATCTGCACGCTTTTTCGTGCATGTCTCCTGCTCGCAGAGCGCAAGTGTGTAGCTGATATGTTGTATGACCCACGAAAAATGTGCCTGCTGGTAGCGATCGGTGCTCTCCAAGGTGCAGTCCCAGCACCACTTGTACTCGCTTGGCAACAAGTGGGAAGAGAAGCCTGAGCGACAAAGAGGCCCTGCATTGCACTTCAGGTGAAAGGAATCAACAAATGTTTGAAGATACTTTACGAGTCGGTAGCTCTCACGTATGGTGATCGGGGCCATGAAATTGAACATGTGTCTGGCTCGCCTCGCCTTCCGTTGCTGAGTCCGCATCACCCTAGCTAGGAGGTCTCCCATGCATGCAATAGAGATTGCTTCAAAACTTAGGAGATACAAAGCAGTATCGAATTACAATATACTCTGCACCTTACATGCCAAATTGCCAGATTTACTTAACTTTTTTGCTATCATTATAAAGTTACATAATGAGCTCGAGCCCAGGCCAAATTTGTGTAAAGTTTGCCTTCAGCTAGCTGGCACTGTCAGACTGTCTTTACAGCCAGTGGGCAGCATTCCCTGAGGCCAGGCTGCAGCTCATAGTACCAGACTGCATTGCCTGCCAAGGCAGTGAGAGCGCCACCGTCAAGGAAGCTGATCGCAGTCAGCTGGATGCAGTCTGCGCATGGGGGCGCAACTGCAAGTGTCGTCCCCTGCAGAGACATCCAAACACCATGAGCATCTCAAGTACATCTTCAATCACAGATTGCAAGCATGCTGGCTTCTGTGGGGAAGCTGGGCAATGTGGCCAAACCTGGACAGCATCGATGACGTGGATCGCGCCCCCGGGCAGCGCCACAGCCGCAAGCATCCCGCTCATGGCAACATGAGTGACCTCCTGCATGAACACCCCCAAAGTTAACTGCAGGGTCCTGGAAGGCTACTGGAGAGCCAGCGCAAATTAGAGGCACATGACAGATTGTGTGCAGCACAGAGGAGGTGTTGGGGAAAGGGGGCCCTGCCTGCTGATCGAGGAGGCTGGAGCCCACTGCGAGCTGGTTGTAATGCATGACCACACTCGCGAGGCGCCAGGGGCCGCGCTGCTCAGGCGGGAGACGGCTGTCGCGCACAGCCGCCAGCCCCGCTCGCAGACCCCGGCCGGCCGCGCTCGCCGCCACCGACGGCGGCAGCAGGTGCAGGTCGCGCACGCTGTATGCGCTGTGCTGCCGCGCAATCAGCAGTTCCCCCCTGGCGGCACAGATCCACATGATCACCATCAAATGCCTGGATCTGGCCTTGCTTGGATCTGGCGAGTCCAGAAAGGGGTAGGATTGTGGCAGCCTTTGACTGCAGCTTGCCTGCAGGACGTACCTTGCCTTTTGGCAGGAAGAGCGTGCAATAATGGTTATAATGCCTGGATCAAGTTGTCTTCCAGTCCCTTCCATTCATTCTAAATAATTAGGAGACTTGCACCTGCTCGTCTAGGACTGCCACCTGATGAATGACGATCTCGGAGAGGGCGCCTATGCGAGAACGTGAACAAATGGGTTGTGGGGATAGAGCATGATGGGAAGATGACCTGGCATGGTTCCAGAGGGCAACTGAGCCTGTCGAGGAGCAGGCCAGGATGCAGTCTGGGCCAGCCGGCGCCAGCTGTGCAATGTTTGGGAACTCGATGTTGCCATACTTGGCGGCCGGCAGTGCAGGGAGCTCCTTGAAGCTGTCAGCCGCGTCTGACACGCGCCACTGCTGCACGCTGCCGCCCTCCCCTGTCGGCCACACATTCAACATCGGCATCCTCACGTGCTACTGGCACGTCAGCCTCATACTAACTTTCAGGCTCTCAATAATCAGCCTTCAATAGAGCCTTGAAGGAAATTGCATGCAACAGGCGGGTGCTCACCTGCTGCAAACATGTGATCCTCGCCTGACACCAACAGGCAGGTGGTTTGCTGTGGTGAGGAAAGTCGCTGGACAGACTGTGTGTGCAGCTCCTTGCCCACCCCAAGCCACAGCACACTGATGCAGGACGGCCCAGGTTGCATCTGAAACAATCCAGATGCCAGCAGCATCACACCATCCCTGCACCAGCAAGGTCTTCAATGGTTTGAGTCACTTGTGTCCCTGGCTGCTCAGACAAACGATCCCTTCTTGAAGCACACTAGCTGGGTCATGCATGCGCGCCTTGTGGGGAGCAAGCACAGCCCCTGCTGCAGCTGTAGGCCTTCAGGCCGCTCAGTCCAAAGGCGCGCATCCGTGCTGCCCAACAACGAAGCAGGCTCTGAGGTGCTGGCCAAGCGCCAGACCTCCAGGCTGCAACAGGGTGACTCCTCATCGCCCAAGCACACCGCCATACACCTGCATGCCCAAGCTCAGATGTTAAAAGAAGTAAGTTGCCATCAGGGCAGTCCCAAAGGCATGTGTTACCGGTACCAGGATTGGAGATGCAATGGATATGTCACCTAGTGGATGTGCACGGCACAGCAGCGAGCACCGGTCTGGCAAATCTCATGAATGATGCTTCCCATTGAGTGCCTCTCTGCTTGTTTGCGGCAGCAGCGCCCTGCCCCCCGCTCGTGTATGCATCCCTTGCATGCTCGCTTCCCCCACCCTCCCCTGTGTGGATGCTCTGCTGTGCCTGGGCGCTCATGCTAGACAAGTGGCCTGCGGCTGGCACGCTGCTGCACATACTCCTGGCTGCTGATCTGGAGCCTGGCACAGACCTGGCGTCCGGCGTGTCTGGCACTGTGTCAGAGGGCGGCAGGGACAGCACCGGGAGGCATGTCTCCGGCACAAAGGACATGCCAGCAAGCGGATGACCGGTGGACACATTCATGCTGTCTGCATCTTGTGCCTCATGCTGCCTGCTCCCCGTCTCTTCCTCCCCTTCGTCCTCCCTGGGCTGCGCTGCCTCAGTGCCTGCTGCTCCTGAGCCTTGGGCATCTGATGGGCTTGCTGCCAAGTTGAGCGCGAGCTGGAGCCCGGTCGAGACCAGGTTGGCTTCCCTGTCCGCGCGCCCTGCAGGCTCCATGGAGAGCCCCTGCTTGCGCCGCCACTGTGGCTGCTCCCTGGCGGGCTCATTGCTCTCATCTCCTTCACGAATGGGTTCAGGCGAGATGTCCAGGGGCTCCGCTACCTCCACAGGCCGCACACTGCTGGGGGCCACAGCGTTGCCAGGCCTGCCGTTCCTCAAGGGTGCAGCGCGGTGGCTCCTCCTCTTGGGGCCGGCTCCCTGGAAGCCGCGCGACCTTGACACATCCAGGAAGTCGCTGTCGTTCTGGCTGTGCTCCGCCAGTGGAGCCCTGTTCGTGGGTAGCGGCTGCGGCGGCTGTTGCTCGTTGTTTTCCTGCGGCTCTGGGGGGCGCGCAGCTTGCTGCTGCAGGGACAGGACGCCCCACTGGCGGCGGGCCTGCATGGGCTGCGGTGAGCGCACTGCCAGGCAGCGCGTGCCAGAGGTGCCGGCTGGCTGGTGCGTGGGGACATCTGAGGACGGCTCGGCGGTGTTGAGCGCGGCCGCCTGCTCCATGCACTGTCCCGGCGCTGGCAGCCTCGCCATGGCTGGTGTTTCAAACTGACCAGGACTGTGCCAGCCAGCCAGACTGCCTGGCCCATCCGCACCCTCTTCCTCATCATTCGGATGTGTGAACTCGTTGAGGTGCTCATTTCGGGGTCTGGTAGCAGGAGACGGCGTCATCAGGTTGGCTTGAAGCTTGCGGCGCAGAGGTGTGAAGCCCAGCGCCCGCCGCTTGGCAGAGCTGCGCAGCCTGCCTCGCTGCGCGTCTGATGAAGCGCTCTGTGCAAGGGCGGTGGTGTTGACTTCTGCATTGCTTTTGCAGTCCCCAGATTGAGCTTGCACACCACCTTCACCTCCAGCATGCTGGCTCCCAGAGGTGCTTCCATCCGACCATCCATTCCTCAGAATAGCTGTTGATGTCGTCTGCATTCAAATAAGCATTTGTGAGGTCGTGAAAGAGACCCTTTGTCCGCATTATGAGCCACAACTGGGCAATTGACTCCTATATGAATAGATCAAGATGTATTTGAACATGATTCGTGGACATTCAAAGAGAAAAACAGAACCATCACCTTCAAGAGGAGCTTCAGAGCAGACAATTTCGCCATCAAGATCTCGTTAGAATCGCCCTGCTGAGGTTCAAGTTGAGTCCAAGAGTGCTCTTCCATCCTTTACACCACGTACGTGAATCGGATAGATTTGATCATTGATGGATTGCTGGCATTACGGTCGAAAGGACGTACTTACATCGCAATAAACATGGAATCGCTTTGCATGCTCGCTCTGCAAGTCCAAAATTCCATCAAGCTGTGAACTGCACGTGCACCTCTTGCTGACTGGATTGCAGCATGCAGGCATTGCACTGCAACATGTCTCAGGGGACTCTAAACTAACAAGATAGTTTAGAGTCCCCTGCATGTCTGGAAGGCAGGGAAGTCATTAAATATAATGACCTTAGCCCTGCTCAGTTCGTGCCTTTCTCCTACTCACATCTGCTTCTTGAAACCCCTAGTTGTCCTCATCCTGCGCTGCATGCGCATCGTGGCATCAATGCTGTCATGACCATAACTGTGCTCAATGCTCATATGAAACCATCACGAGGCAAAAATTTATGCAGTGAGGCGTTACAATCAAGTCAGATTCGGATCCTTAAAATTACTAAGCTTGCGGGTAACACCTTCAAGAAGTCCTGGGTACCGGTGAGGTGAGCAGCAACAATTGTTGCAAATGGCCAGCACCCATGGTAAATACCTTTATACGCTCATAACTCTCCTAATCCTATGCTCCAAGCAGTGTTCACTCTGAGATCTGAATGTCAGCCTGATGCACTGTTGAATGTCATGGGCACACACAACGTACCACCGGAGTCATCCAGTATTGTTGCATGCACGTGCACCTTGGACATCAAGGCTTGCATCAGCACATGTACATCTGTTTTCAATTTGTTGTAATGTACAGCGTAACTTGCCCTACACCTAATGAACATTATAGGTCTTTAAGCGCGACAGTCAGATCAGACTTAAGCTGACAAGCAAAGCTGCAATTGTAGCTTGGTAGCCAGTACAGCTGTAGCAACACTCAGACAGAAACTTGTCTGGAGCTCCAGCTCGAGCGGCTGTTGTTGAAGCTTTCAATGCAAAATATATATGATGGTCTGTCCTTTGAATTTACCATGTGGCTCAGGACCTTAGCAAAGCACCCTGCATGCCCTGCATGCTGACAGACAGTGCTGCAGCTACAGGTCCCGAGAAGAAATTGAAGTGAGGGCACCACTGCGGCAGAGTATGCACATGACTCTCTGCAGCTGCCCTACAGTGGTCATCAACCAGCACCTCTATCCCGCGTCTGTTCCCGAGCCTCCTTTTCCATTTGGATCTTCCGCTCAAGCTCTGCAAATGGATCGAGCACAACTGGCGGTGGCGGTCTGCCCTCCTGCACAGCCAGCTGCTGGTTGTACACAGCTAGGTCCCGCCTGTACACCTCCCACACGCAATTCTGGCAGCCGTTCTGCACATGAGATCACTTGTTAGCAATGGGAGTGCTGTGAGTCTGTGCTGCACCTCCTCGCTCTTTTCAGAACAAGGGTATAGGGGGTCACACAACAAACTCCAAAGATCGACGAATTTAATATTCACAGGTCCCTCTTGAGAGCATCTTACTGCCAATCACACTTGATGGAGCATGCCCAAATGCTATATCGGTGCGCCTGGGTGTCAACATTTTTCAGGGCTTCCCAACATCAGCGCTTCCACTTCTGTCTCTCACCTGGCAGCAATCCTCCGGACCAGGCTCCACAGGTTTCACCAGCAGTTCTTTCGTGCTGCTTTCATGGGCCTCTGTTCCAAAGAGTAGAACGTAAGAAAGTTGGCTCTGGAATCGTGAAACCACAGATCGACGCCTCCAGGTAGCTTGAGCAACTAACATGAAGATGCGAAATGCATCAAGCTGACTGCTGGACAACAATTTAGTAGAATTGAGATACGTTCTCACAAGAAAGGAGACCTTCGTCTGAGGATCGTCCAGCTTCTCGCAGCTTCCTACGGGCCTGGCCTCAGAAGGGTGGATTTCGAGAGAAAGGAGAGAAGATGTCCCTCCTTTGAACCCTTTGGCAGCTTATAGAGCATGATGTCAGTCCAAGCATCAATCGCCTGCAGCTGGGCAACTCCATTACAAGTGACAATGCCATGCTCAGGGAGCAGGCCGGCTGGGAGTACTCATGTGGGTAGCTCCGCTAGTGGATGAAGCGGTATCTGTAACTAAACAGCTGCCGACCTGGTCCCATCTGGCTCAGCGGCAATATAAGGCTTGGAGTGTGTTACAAGATGGCTCTCTCAATGGCACAGGACCTGATCATTACATTGCTCATGCCTCTTCATGTAAAACCTCAAATACCACTCTCAATCATACATCACTGTGACAGCCACATCCACTTCACCGTTCAACATGCTTTAATTATGCTTGCCTTTGCATATAAAATTCTAGTCGTATGCACTCAGGCTAGCCTAGCCCATGGCACCGGCAGCGCTGAGCTCAAACCACTGGCGCAGCAGAGAGGCGAGCGTGGAGGGCAGGGAGGCCAGGTCGCGCAGGACGATGTAGAAGGGGAAAGGGAAGCTGTCCAGGTACTTGGAGAAGGTGGGCTGCCCGCCCACAAACTGCACCGCCTGCATGTCCAGCACGCTCGCCGCCGGGTTGTCCAGGATTATGAACGCCAGCAGCACACCCGGCCTCGAGGCCGCCTCCTGCACACACCCACCAGCTTGCTGTCAGCCCACCATGCATGTCAGTAACTCCCTCTCGCTTGCTTGCCAGAACAGCAGCATGCAGGTAAGGAGCTCTATGGCGCTTGTCAACATCCTGCTTATGTGCTAGGAAAATGCCAGCATAGAGCATGCAGATGAGGAGCTTCTGTTGGAGCTTGCCACATACGAATGAGGTTGACGGCAGGGGAGCGCACCATGACCATGCGGCGGAGGGAGTCCTTTTCGTGGAAGCGGCCATCGGCAAGGACGAGGACGAGCTGATGCAGCTGCTGGGCGGAGCCGTGGGCAGCTGCGTTCGCGCGCGCCAGGTCCAGCATGTGCATCAGCATCGTCAGCAGCTCCACCATCGGCCGGTCCGCCAGCGTGTTGTCCTGCACCCACCATGTACAACATCAGCCTCTGCCCCTTACCACATGAACTCATGAACTTTTCAAAACAGCCTCACCTCTGGTCATTTTCCAAGGATGGCACAGGAACTCAATTGTGCAAAAGCAGGACAGCTTGATGGCATGCAAGCTTCAACCCTGGCTAGGCTGCGTCTACTCAGAGGCATATGGATGAGTTTGGCGTGGCACAGTACCTGGTCAAAGCGGAGGGCGGAGAGGACGGCGGGCCCGTTGGCGTCGGTGAAGGGGGCATCGAGGGCGTGCAGCAGGCGCACATGGTCTGTGCCGCCAAATCGCAGCACTCCCAGCTGGCCCACCTCCAGCCGCGCCAGCGCGCGCGCCAGCAGCGTCACAGCCTCCAGCGCAAACCCGCCGCAGCCGTTCTCCGCCATCGACCGCGAGTCGTCCACCGCCAGCACCACCTGCCACCACATCACCGCACTTCTGAATTTGCATTCAAATAAGCAGAATTCAGAATGACCTTTCAGCATCCTATACGAACAAGATACCTCGGGAGATACGGACCAGCCTTCACAATATGCAGATAAATATTCCAGCACGCTTGCAGTGGCCACCATGCGAAAACGGACTCCTCCCATGGACTTGTGCAACGCGGAGACAGGCTGCTGCCCATCCCGTACTGTTTCATGCTGCAAAACGTGACAGCAGGTACTTGATACAGCTGGCAAGGGAGGGCTGACCTGGTAGGTGCGCTGGTCGGGGCGGGTGCGGCGCAGCCAGATCTTGTCCTTGCGGAAGTGGGACGCTATGTACGCAATCACACGGCGCATGTTGAGCCGCTTGCCGCTGCGGTACTCGCCTGCCAGCCGCGTCGCATGCGTTGGCTCCAGAATCAGCCGCAGCTGCTCTGCAAGCTCACCCGCTAGCCCTGCACACACGCCACGACCCCTTTTAGTTGTTCTTCGTCTTTAGCGTTGAACCCTTGTCAGACAATGGATGTCCAGAAAGAACTTAGAAGAGGGAGACTTTTTATCTGATTGGCGGTGCAAGGAACCACAAATGTGAGATTGTGTGCCGTACTGAACGAAGATGGTCCTCTGTCATGGCATGATAGGCCGATTCAGTGAGAATCATCTAGCGGTACCAGGACATGCGGCTGGAGTGCACACCTGCGGTAAGGGCTTCGCAGCGCGCCCACATGTCCCGGCCGTACTGCGCGTCTGCGTCGTCAGAAGCGGTGGGCTGCCGCAGCAGCTCCTCCATCTGCGCGCGCAGCGCTGCCGCCTCCTCCGTTGACACCTCGCCCGCGTCTTCATCGTCTTCTCCCCCTGCTGCCAGGAAACATCAGGAACAGATTTGGCCGGGCCACAGTGATGGAACGATTGCACATCAAGAAACCCAAGCAGGAGAAGCACAGGAAAATAAGGCAGCAAGCATGTGCATAGCTTTCGTACAGCTTGCTTTGCCCGGAGCTTTGGCTGTGAAGCCTCAGCCCTCAACTCTGCCAACAGATGATTGCTTGAATGTCATGCGTAGAAGGAGTCTCACCTGGGCCACCGTTGAGGGAGGTGCGCTGCAGCAGGGACGCCACAAAGCTGTCCATGGCCGCATCGTGACCTTCTTCGCCCCTGGGCGAGCCTTCCTGTCCGTCCGCCAGGTCACCCTCCTCCTCAGCATCCTCTCCCATGTCCTCATCCTCCTCATCTTCTGCAATACCTGCACGCCTGTTGGCGCCCGCTTTCTGCTGCTTGCTCCCCCGCAGCGCCTGTACACACCAGCACCCAAACTTCACGCACTATCCCCAAACACAGCCACTTGATAAAGAGGCAAGACATGTGCCACTTGCACTGTGCTTAATAGCCCAAAACCCACACACCACCCTCAACAGAGTCCGCTGCCTATATTGATGTAAGTATATAAATGGGCGTCTTGCAATCTGCCTCACAGTGAATTGAGAAGGGGGCCTGACCTGCTGGGGCTCCTCATCAGGCCCTTCAGGCTGCGCGATGGCGGCCTCCTCCTCATCGGACGCCGCCCCAGCATCCGGCATGGCCTCATCGGCGTCTCCGCCGGCAGCTCCCGACTCGGGAGCAGCCGCCTCGCGCGCCTGCTCCTCTGTCGCCGGTGCCAGCGCTTGCGTGTCGCCTGCTCTCCCACACCAGCCACCAGTCAAGCACCAGCCTGGCCTGAATTTCTTGTCGAAGAGAATATAGGCAACATCAATCAGCCAGAGCAGTTCACATGTGGCGATAGAAGGGCAGTCAAAGACAGTGGCATGCCTGCTTGCTTGCGGTCGCCGTCAGCAATAAACTCATAGTTGCCCCCTGCCGTGTTGTCCTCGTTCGTCATGTCTTCGTCATGGTCTTGGGTGGCACCATCCCCGGCGTCGGGTGCAGCGGAGTCCATCGTGACGGACAAGCGCCTGCGCCACTGCTCCATGGCATCACCTGTGCCATGCCACAATAGAAGTGAATGTTTCCCTCCTTGACTGCGAGTGTTGCAAACAGCAGCATTGCCAGCACAACCTTGCAGATACTCAGAGAAGGTTCGTGGGTTGGAAACAGCCGCGACACCAGCAAGTGTTCTGCCACCAAGCCTGTACATTTCCAACCACACCAACTCAATTTGCTGTGAATGCGCTGCAGAAGAGCTGTCTAGAGGGTTGCTCACCGAGGCTGCGGTAGGGGTTGGCCTGCTGCAGGGCCTGCTCCTGGCGGCTGGGCGGCTGGTCTCCGCCCTGCGCCGCCTCCGCTCGGCCCCTGCCCTGGCGCCCGGACTCGGATGCGCCCATGCGGCTGCTGTGCGCCTGCGGCGGAGTTGCTGGAGCGCTCAAATCCTGCAAAGAGACGACACACGCCTTCAATACAAATAGCACAATGTAATGTCAGTACAATTATACCTCAGAATATTGCAGCAACTCCTGAAACCTGTCAGAACTACTCACTGCAACGTATCTTCCACAATTGTCAGGAGTTCAGATAATGCTCACCTCAGCCATCGCTCCCTGATCCTGTCCTCCGGCAGCATCTGCTTCATCCTTGTCTGTGTCGCCAACACCTCTCGCATCCGGCTGTGCTGCTGCCTGCACATGTCAGGGGAAATTCATCAGCGAAATTTGGCCGCCACTCAGCAGATTGTCAACAGCTGGGTCACGAAAATGAAGTTTTGTCTCTTGTACACACCTGGGCAGCGGCTGCCTGGGAGGCAAGCCCTGTGGGCCCAGCCTCTGGGAGGGCGTCCTGTTCTGGCTGCTCCTCGTCCCAGCCATGCTGCGCTGCCGGCTCCACCTCCTCTTCTTCGCCGGGTTCTGCCGACTCGTCCAGCGCCTGATCGCCGCCGCCCTCCTCCAACGCCTTGGCAGCAGCCTCATCGGCCGCGTCTGCACCTGCTACACAGCAGCAAGGAATGAAATTAAAATCAAGCAGGAATGAGCGTGGGTGCCTCTCAGACGCCACACAACAGCAATGCAGGAAAAGAGCATTCGAAGATCTCTCAGGAGTGGGCGTGGGTGCCTCTCAGGCTCAAAATGGCTGCAATGCGAAAGAAGAGCTTTTAAAACCAAAGATTGCTGACCTTCTTCAGGCGGGCCTTCGTCAGGGGGAGCGGTGTCCGGGCCCTGCTCTTCTTGCTCTTGCCCGTCTGCAGGGGCTTCCTCCTTGTCGGCCCCCTCTGGAAATGGTTGCTGCACGGCGTCGTCAGGGTGCTCGGCGCCAGCCTCTTCCTCATTGCCTTCTTGGCCCTCCTTGTCCCCCTGTTCTCCATCCAAGGCCATGTCCTCTGGCAGCTCCAGCTCCTCTTCAGGCGCCTGCAACAATGGCACAGACTTGCGGTATTAGTCAAGACGTGCAAATGAGAAATGCGTTCATGCAAGTATGGAAGAAAAGATTGTAAAAGAAAATGTCACGTCATATGTTCAAGGTATCGGCTGACCTGAGGAGCGGCAAACTGGCGCTGCTCATAGCCCTCTTCTGTATCTTCGTTGATGGGGCCTTCCCCGCCCTCCTCCCTTTGCTCCTCCTCTGCAGCCTCCTGGTCTGGGGCTGGTGCCTCATCAGGCGCCTTCTTGTCCTTCTCTCCCTTGCCATCCTTCTCCTGAGGCTCCTTGCCCTGCTCCCCGCCAGCTTCCTCCTCCTGGCCGGCCTGATACTCCAGGTCCTTCTTGTCATCCACCTGTGCATACAAAGACATTCATGAGCGTTTTGACTTCGCAAGTGCTGTTTGTGTGAGCCTGCGTTTTCCAGGGGTCACAAAAAAGATGCAGAATCCCTGCAAGTCTTGAGTTTGAAGAAAAAGGGACCCATCACTTGGTGCAAGCCTAGGCCCTCCAGGGGACACACACACAGAGGTGCAGACCCCTCGCAAGTCCAAGCTTGAAGACAAGAAGAAAGTCGCGGCAGCATATGCCTTCGATGATTAATGATTATTCAAATACATGGCAGGGAGAAAGGTGGAGGCACCTGCACGGGGGCGTCCTTCTCGTACTTCTCCTCCCCGGGCTTCTGTCCCGGCTCGGGCTTGTCCTCATCGCCCCACATGCGCTCGTCCACCACCTCACCCTGCTCCCCCACATCCCCCATCTCCTGGTCCAGCTTCTCCCCATCCTCATCCTCATTCTCCTCCTCTTCGCTGTTCTCTGCGTCCGAGGGCACGTCGTGGATGTCCCCCTGAAAGTCACCCTCCATCTCCACCCCCTTCACATCCTGCTCCTCCTCCGGCTGCTGCTTTGCTTCCTCCTCCTCCTGCGCGCATGCAGGACCCACCTGTCAGATTCCTCTCCTGTTACCAAAACTCCGTGCACGATTCCCCTGATGCCATGTCCAATAAAAATTGCATATATCTATTGAACGAGGGAGCTAGGCATGCTAGGGGTTGGGGTCGTAACAAGTAATTGTAGAAGAAGCTATAGTTGGTCAAGAATTCTGACGGGTCTGTATGTTGTTTGTGTATCAGACCGGCACCTTGGGGGCGTCTGCGGGCTGGTCCTTCTGCTGTGCGCCGAGCAGTTGGTCCTCGTCTGTGATCTGGTCGCTCACGTCCTTGGCACCCTCGCCCTCGCCCATGCCCTGCGAGGACACCACACCCCCATCACCAAATGGGTTCCATGCATGCTCCAGCATGCTTTTTTGCGTGACCGGATGGACATGCTCAGCAAAGAATATACCGCATTTACAATGGGTTGCCATTCACCAGTAACACCGACTGCACACAGGGGCATGCTTCACTGACTGGACTGGACACGATCAGCAAATTGAACAGATGGAGTATGCGGCGGCGCTCACCGTGCCCTCGGCTTCCTTGAAGGAGCCGCCCTCTCCGCCGACGGCCTCTTCCTCGGAGGCCTCGGCGGTGCAGAAGCCCTCCTGCATGAGCCCCACAAAGAGCGAGGCGGCCACATAGCCGAGTTTTGCCAGGGCTTTGTGCAGCGCCAGGTAGCGCGCGGCCACGGCCTGCAGCGCGCCAGCCGCCATTCCCAGCAGCGGCGCCAGCGCGGCCGACTGTGCCGCCATCGCACCCGCCCCTGATGTACACAGACGTCATCGTGAGTCACTCAGCCAGCAACATCTCTGCATCCCTCAGCCGCAATGGGTTCAGCCTGGGAGACTTGACAAGGTTACTTGTAGGACTTTCTGCCTGCCTGTTGCTGACTCCTGTGTAGAATTTCATACAAGACTTTTCTGCCTCTTGCTGACTCTTTGGGGTCACAGGAGAAACGTGAACGCATATGTGAGATCTCAAAAGGCAAAAGGAGGATAAGAGCAGGTGTGCACGCACCGGCAGGAGCATCGGGTGTGCCCAGGGCAGCGATCTGGGCAGTGAGGGCCTCGGCAGCGTTGCAGGTTGCGTCGAGGCGCTGGAGAGCGGCGTGGCCCTCCAGGTCTTTCATCATCTCTGTGATGCTGGGCGGCCGCTCCTCCTCTACTCCCTCCTCTGTGGTGCCTGCTTGAATGCAACATTACACTCAGATCTGCAAGATTTCCTATGGAATCCCCTTCATATTTTGTGCAGTGAATGGGACAAGAGCGTCCTGGCTGTGATGCAAGGATTGAGAGGTTGCGATGGTGCTTACCATTCTTGCTGTCTTTGGTAGGGCCAGAGGCTTGAGCGGCCTGTGCCCAGAGCAGGATTGAGGTGACTGCTGCCTCCATGGCAATCGACCACGCCTCCATGGGCTCTGAGCTCATGTCACATGCCTCTGTCGGCGCTGTGAATGTGCAGGCTGCTGCTTGGAGCTGAACACCGTCCATGGCTGCGTTGGCCACTGCCTGCTGCACCTTGGACCAATTGGGGACAGTCTTGGAGTATGCATGGATGTGTTCGGCTGCAGACAGATCCGCCTCCGACCGTTGAAGGACCTGCACATGCGCAAATTTGTACTCAGCACTGAATGACGCCGCTGCTAAATTGCACCTGATAATCACAGAAACGGATGTGGAATCAAACAAAAACCTGCAGTTTATGGTGAAGACACTGACCTCCTGATTGTGTAGAATGATCCTCGCATGTGCAGGTGTCAGGACGGCAGATGTGTTGCACTGCAGAAGCACGCTCTGCAGAGCCTGCTTGCTTGCCAATATTTCCATGTGGCACCGCTGCAGACAGCCGCCAGCATCCTGCAATCAACACAAACAGGGTCTCAAAATCGTAGCATGCAAAGTTAAACCCACTTATAGGCAAGTTACGTGTGGCATCTCTGGTTGATATTGGGAATTCACCTTGAGCTGCTTATTGGGCTGTGGAGCGTTCTCGACAGCAGAGAACGCCTCCAGCAGCTGCGCCGAGCCTCCCACCAGCACATTTAGGTCATCCAGCTGCTGCGCCTGCTTCTGAGCCCACACCCTGTAAGCCTCCTGCACCCAGAGAGCTCCTCCATCAGTCAAGAAGATCCTGGTTTTACAAGGGGCTGGCCATTACAATTGCCCTTCTGAACAGCATGCAAATATGATGTGACATGTAATTCCTGAAGACTGTGCTTTACTTTCAAAGAAAATTATTAAGAATACTAGGGTCAATGCGCGCCTGCGGAGGGACGGCTGGTGGCGCATCTACGCTAGCCGAGAAATCAGACAGCGTGCTTGACAGGGACCGCAGGCGCTCTGCGGCCGTGGAAAGGCGGCCGAGGAAGGCGCGCTGGCGGCGTTGCAGGAACAGCGCATGCTCGCTCAGCCGCTGCGCTGCCGCCACCTCCCGCTGCGACAGGTCCTTGCTCGGCGCCTGGGCCGCCTGCGCGCACCCACACCGACTGCATCTTGAGAACAAGTAAGACACATGCTGGCGATCCTGACACACTCACTCCCTGACGCTTCATGACCCCATACTCTCGAACATGCAAGAGCTCTCTCAGCTTCAAGGGTGAGGGATACGAATAGTTTCCCTCAGCAGTGCAGACGGCAAAATAGGGTATACCATCAAATTCAGGTATGCAGCGGAGCAGCAAAGAAGGTACCTGCCACAGGCGCTGGATGCGCGCCACATTGCGGTAGTAGTACACGTCCGCCTTGGACCACAGAGCGCGCGCCTGCGCCACTGACTCCGTGGGCAGGGCGCTGTGGGAGCCAGCCTCTGCGCCTAGCAGGTGCTCCAGCAGTGCACCTGGGGAGGCCTGTCCAGAACAAGCCAAGGTTAAGAGTTACAGTCATGACATTTACAGCAGTGCAGGTAAACACTGCATGTTGGAAAGAGTCAAGTAGCCGATACCCAGGGTAGATCAGGCGATAATAAACAAGACACTCCTTCATGGATCAAGACGCCTGCAGCCTTGATTACGCCCACATCCAACAAGGAGCAGCATTTTCTACCACCTGATATGTCCACCAAAAAGGCAAAATTTAAGAGCTAGTAAGGGAGGTTGTGTGCTGCCCAGGGCGCACCTGGGTGAACCAGGCATGGACGCTGCGCTCGACGGAGGGAACGGCGCTGCGCTGGCGCGACAGCCCCGCGGCGGCCAGCGCGTGCAGCAGGTCGGTGAGGGCCTTCTTCTTGCGCGAGCGTGCCCCCTTGTCCGCCGCCCCACGCAGATCCAGCGCCCTCTGCGCCACCTCGCCCGCCAGAGCATCCAGCGACCCCGCATCTGCAGCACAAAATATATCAGAAGCTTATTTCATGCTACGTGATGTAGAAACACAAACAGGAAAAGCATGAAAGGTAGCTGCCGCTGGCTTCTTACATTCCTGCTTGCAGTCGAAATTGCGTTGATCCAAGATGGGAAAGAGCAGTACGTGAAGCGTGGTGGCCGACATTGTCCAGGCTTGATGCCAGGACGTCCTGCATGCGCTGCGCCAGCTGTGGGATGCGCTGCCGGTACAGCGTGGAGCCGTCGGGCCGTACAGTATCTGTCTCATTGGCAGCAGGAACGTGCACAGCCGACGCTTGCAAATCAGCAATGACGGCCGTGCAGAAGGCGCGCCAGTGCACGGCATCTTGCGCAGCCTGCGAAAGTGCAATCATTTCTTCGGCCCGCATCCATCACTCTCTGTGCCAACGCATGCAGAGCAATTTGAACTCATTCACCGCAGACCATGCAATCGATTGGGCCCTTGCAACCCAGGGAATGTCAACACCTCCTTCTGAACCCCATCTGATCTGCAGGATATCTAAATCATTTCAGCTGTGGAATTTCTGCGTCAAACAAAGGCTCACCTGGGCGGTCAGCTCCAGCTCAGTGGGTGGCGCAGCTTCGGGCTTCCTGCGCCGCTGCCGAGCGGAGTCGGCAAGGACGGCCTCGGGGGCGGTCAGATCGGCCATGCCCATGGATTTGGCGGCATCGGCCAGCACGGCGGCAGACGGCTGCTTGAGCGCGGCGATGGCCTGGCGCTGCAGCTTGTGCAGCTGGCGCTGGGCCTTCTCCGTGGACTGCTTCAGGGAGTGGTAGCCCCGGTCCTCCCACTTGGCCAGCTTCACAAAGTCCTGCAATTGACACACAAGCGGCCGTCAGCATCGTTCCGTTGCCGAAGTTCCCTTGCTCTTCTATAGAATGAGCTACATGGCTGCTACGAAATCTGCATTACGCAATGTTGAGGTGTTCATAGAGAGGTGTAATCTTCTGCAAAGAGAGATTTGAGCAATGTACAAAAAGTCCAAGATAAAATGATGGGAATTTATTAATAATACTTGGGGGAAGAATGCACACCTCCAAGCGCTTCTCGATGGGCGCCAGGCTGTCTTTGATGGCCTTGTCCACAAGGGGACTGAACTGATTGTAGTACGCATGCACGTTCTCCAGTATCGCCACAAGCGTCTGGACTGCTGATCCCTTTGCAGCCGCTTGGCATCTGTGCATGCACACCAATTCCTCTTGAGTTCAAAACTCATAAGGTTCATCAATGAAGAGTCACGGTCACAAGGATGTTGTGCTAAAATACCAGTCTGCCTTCAAGCGGGCCCACCTGAAGGTCCCGATGAGGTCCAGGCGGCGCTGGTACTCTCCCAGAGTGGCGCTCTGCATGAACTGCTCCACCGCCACCGCCACCGCCGTGTCCTGCTCGGCGTCCGCCTCGCCGGGCGCCATCAGCATGCGGTACAGGTGGAACCACGACCGGTGCGCCCCTGCACGCGTGCAACCCCGGCATCACTCCGCATGTCATTTGGAAGATTCCCAAACATCCACAAGAGAACAATCAGAGCCGATCTCCGCTGCAAAAGCTGCGCAGAGGCTGAGGATGCAGCCAAGGGTCGACCTCCATCATCACGTGTGTCATACATGGCGCCTAATGATGCAGCCCACCACGCAAGTCAAGCGGTGATGCAGGTCGACTCCATGCTGCTGGAGGCAGCAGGAATTAAGAATGTGCACTAAACGAAGGGGAAAAGCGAGCGGCCGCACCGGCGGCGTGGCGTTGGGCGAGGGTGCGGATGAGTGAGCGCCAGGCGGCCAGCTGCAGGCGGCGCCAGCGCAGCGCGAGGGCGGCTAGGCGCTCCAGCTGGGGAGCCAGGCTGACGTGGGAGGCCGCCGTCTCCTGCCACACCTGCGAGCGCGCCAGCAGCAGCTCCAGCCCCGTCAGCGCCGCCTTCAGCGGAGCCTCCGCCACCATGCCTGCACCGGCCACCCCTCACTATGTCAATATTCTGCAAGACCCAAAGGAGGATAGTGTGGGGAACCTTTGCTATTCACCGCTGTCAATTTCTCTGCCCTGCAGCTCTGGGAGGAAGTGCAATAGCCCGACAGCGGTCTGTATGCCGTAATATGCATCAATGGTGTTCAGGCAGGTTAAATTACAGTGACATAAAGGACGCAATACAAGACGTGGGTGCAAGGGCGTACCTACGAGGCGGTCGCAGAGGACGAGGAGCTGGGATAGGATGGGGTGGTCGGGCCAGTCAGCCATCAGCTGCTCCAGACGCGCGCGCAGCGCCTGCACCGGCTCCTCCATCAGGCCCGCCTCCGCCAGTGACGGCTTCTCCATGTCAAGCGCACCCTCCCGCGCTGCAGCATGTGCAAACAGTAATTAGCTTGGTTGTAATTTTCACACTGCAAGGTTGCAAGACACATACAAATACGGTAATTTCACACTGCGAAGGTTGCAAGATAAACTGCAGATAGTGGATGGACAGCAGCATCAGGAAGCAGCAAGACATCTCAAGAGAATGTAGCAACGAGAAGCAGCAGAAGATTGCAAACCTGCAGCATCGGATGATGTGGCGGCGGGCGCCTCCGACAGGCGTTGCTGCTCCAAGCAGATCCGCATGAGGTGGCCGGCGGCTGTGCGCTCATCCAGCTCGGGGGGCAGCACGCCACCGGCGGTTGCATGCTTGCTCATTAGCAGTGCACCCAGATCATACGCATGCTTGAACACCATCCTGCTGTCAAGCTGACCAGCTTCATCTTGCGCCCCAGCGACATGCCGGAACACCCTGCACATTAGCGCACCTCCCTTACATCACCATCCTCTCTTCACAGACTCTTTGACGCAGAACAATTGGGCATGAATTACTCTGAAGTGCACCAACATAAACGCTAACCTGGGAATGACCAAAGGAAATGGAAGAAAGAAGGCATGTGACATAATGAAATGTGCACCTGGTATGTTCCTGCACAATGTCCTCCAGCAGGTCTCCCTGCAGCAGGGCATGCGCGGCTGCGCTGCCGGCCTCGGCCTCCGTTGCCTGCTCGTCAGCGGCAGGAGCAGCCGGCTCGAGCATGCCCTCATCACCTTCTGCATCCAGGATGTCTGCGAACGCAGCTGAGTGGTCCGGGAAGGTTTGCTTGTAATCTGCCTCCTCTTCTTCCTGAGCAAGTGCAGCGATGCGCAAAATGTGAACACCAATTTTCCTTCCAAAACGGGATGTGATGGTGTGATGCGGGTGTTGTGGAATGTGGTCATGTCAAGAGTGAAGACCACCAGTGGAGAGCTGGGGACCTCCGTGGGTATGTAGACAGACCCGGTTGTCAGCCGCGTGCAGCCGGCAGCCCTTGCGGGCTGCCCCGCACGGATCTCTCTTGGCAGCGGAAGTGGGGGGCCCACCGATTGCAGCAGTGGACCCCAGGCTATTGAGCTGCCTTGCGATGGGATTGCTGAGAGTCTTAAGTCCTTCTCTAAACTTCAAAGAGTGAACCCGTAATTTCAATAACGTCGTTCCCATCTTCTATAATAAGGGGTAAACCGAACGAAAATCGAGTTATGGGACAGGCCATCAAAAATTCTCAAGTGCTAGAAGGGCCCAGGAGCACAATTCTTGCAGCTGCATATGGGGACAGTGATAAGAAGACGCATGCAGGAAACTTGCCTCTTCGGTGAGGATGGTGGTGGACTGGGTCTTGGTCTTGAACAGCTGGGCCTCCAGTGCGGCGCGCGCCTCCTCGGCCGCCTTGACCTCCTCCCACGCGCCCAGCAGTGCCGTCAGAACCGCCTCAAACTGCGCCATTGGCCCTGCATAGCACGCTCCACATTAGTCCCTTATCCAGAACCATTTAGAAGTTAAATTGGTCCAGACCAATTGTAATACACTCACGAATGTCCTGGCTGTGGCATCCACTCGTAATTGCAGGACTGGAGTATCTCCATGCTTGTGAAAATAGTTGCACAAGGCCTTCTTCACAAAACATTCAGGAATATATAGGGTTCAGACTGGCTGTACATACCTCACACATCCCCTGACTATGGAATCCACTCACGAATGCAGGACTGGCATACTCTCTATGCTTGGGGTACTCGCCTCAAGCCTTGCCCTGAGATGCTCAATTTTTCCTGCTCTCACCTGAAGGCATCGATGGTGCAATGGCCATTGCTGCAGTGGAGTCACTGGGCGCTGCCCCAAGCACAGCTTGTGCAGCGGAGTGCAGCGCAGCGCGCAGCACGTTGAGGCGCGCAGAGTACACAGCCACCTCAGCACCGGCGGCAGACTGGCCCTGCTGACTCTGCCTGGCTGTGGCGGCTGTCACTGACACCGCCGCAGGACTGCACAGCAGCGAAGCTCCTGCACCAGGGCACACTAGCCTATCAGAATCACTGTCAAGGGGCTCCCAAACCTCTCTGATCAAGCAGGTGTGTCAATCATTGCTATCAATAGTGTAAATTGACACATAGGTCTCACCTGAGCGGAGGTTGGTGGCAGGGAATGCCATGAGCTGAGCAAGGACGGCGCCCAGCTCCAGACTTGTGCCCACTGTCTGCAGGGCTGTATGCGCGTGTGCGAGCATGGAGAAACCAGCGCGCATTTCGTAGACGGCCAGTGCGACCGGCTGCAGCAGGTCTGCGTACAGCGGGAAGGCTGGCAGCAGCCGGCTGGCCCATGCATCGGCATTCTGCTGCCACACGCCTGCCTGGTCCGCTGCGCCTTGCTGGCCCGCCTGTCAGAGCACATCCACCAATGAGACCCCCGCAACAGAGAACAATACATGCTTTAGCTGAGAAATCAGAAGCCTGTACAACAGTGCGATCTAAAAATTCATGGCACTTCACAGGTGATCAGTACATGAAGCAGCAAGATGGGCTGCATTGGGCTTTGAATCCAACAAATAAGATGCCTGGAGTGAAGGGAGAGGAAAGAGATAGCAGCAGACTTCATGGCATACCTGGAGCGCTTGCAGCAGGGCGACGATGCGCTGGACGCTGCCGAGGTTGTGCATGAAGCGCGCCAGCTCCTGCTGCAGGGCCGGGTACTGCGACGGCTGCGGCCGCGGCACCGTCTGAGCGCGCAGCTCCTCCGCTCTTGCGCGCATCGCTGCAGCCCTCTCCTCAAGCACAGCAATGCTGTGAGACTCGTCCGGGCCCAGCGGCAGCCGCTGCAGCGCTCTCCGTACCTGCACCCAGACATCCCTGATCATCTCGAGGGAAGCAGTGCCACAAGTATTAGCTTTCATGGTTCTGCGCCTGACCGCTCTAGCATGATGGCAATGCACAGTCACACGAAACGTGCCGGAAGGGATCAAGTATCTGTCAGTAGCCTATCAAGCTGAACAGCCACATGATACCGCACAGCGCTTCACATGTGACTTGTGCAGGACATCCTTGTGCATTAAAATGAACGATAGCTTTCCATTGTCTGAATCCTGGAGGCAGCAATTGTTTTGGGCGCACCTCAAGCCCTGCCAGAACGTCTTCCAGGACAGCCAGAAGGTGTGCACGCTTGTGTGCGTATTTGGCAGCCGGGTCGGTCCCGGGCGGCGGAGATGCGAGGTGCAGCCGAGCCGCCCCCAGCAGCACCCAGGCAGCGCCGCGCTTGGCCTCAAGAGAGAGGGTTTGTGCGCCATACGCAGCGGCTGGGCCGGCCGCCCTTGTGGCCTGGCTGCCCTCCAGCACAAGGGCAAGGAGGGGCAGCAGCACAGGCTGCAGCAACTGCACAAGGAGGCTGTGGCTGGAAGAAGCCAGCAGATCTCTTATCTGCTGTCTGAGACCCTCCTCGCTGTGACACCGGACAGGAATTTAGTACCCCAGATTGAATTCCATAACCTTCTGACAAATACAAAAATTGGTGATTCACATCAAGCACATAGGCGATTTATAATACAAACTCGACTGGCAAATTGAGAGTGGCAGTAGACAATCACCTGGCAGATGGCGTGTCAGGTCCCTGTGCAGCGGTGAGCTCTAAAAGAGAGGCGACTGCGGCGTCCAGCGCCTCACGCGCCGAGGCATCAGGCAGGGAAGGCCGGTGGGCAGCGAAGATGGTTGCCAGGAGAGCTCCCAGGCTTGCCCATTCCATTGCAGCAGCTGCTGCGCCAGCAGGCAGAGCCCTCTCTGTGGACCACCTGCAGTGGGCATTGCTAAGTGAGGAAACATGTAAAAAACTTTCATAAAATTATGACTTCTGCTCTTTTGACTTAACAGCCATGCACAAGATTGCTGCCCATGAGCAGTGGCAGAAGCTTATTGCTTCATGGGAAGGGAGCTGCCGAGGGGCCGCACTTGGACACATGCCGAGCAGCGAGTCTGAGCTGTAGTGACTTGGCAGTGCGCATGGCCAGGCTGCTCTTCCTGCTTGCATCCAGAATCGCTCCCACGAGGCCACTCAGGGAGGACTGGGTGAGAGCTGTTGGGCTCTGTGTGCCACGCTTGCAGTCCCAAAGTGCAGCATGCCAAAAGTACCACATCTCGTGGGTCAGCTGTGGCAGCTGCTGCTGCACCGTAGCCCTATCCTCCTGCAAGACATCGCAACATTGGTTCCCTCATGAGCGCGGATGTAAAGTGTTGATGCTGTAGTACTGGAGGTGCTGCAATAAGAAAGAGGATGAGACATATTTCTTGCATTCAGTCTGCGCAGTACTTGGGACGGTGCATGGGTGACATTGCAGTCATGGCATGGGATGTCAAAGTTCACCTCTGCATCAAGCAGCCAGAGCAGGAGCTGCAGAGGGGCAAAGTCATCGATGCTGCGGCCAGCAGCCATGCAGCCTGGCAGCACAAGCGTCCTCATTCTGTCCTTCATCCCTGAAGGATCAGCCCTCTGCTGCGACAGCAACATCACAGTCGCAGCAAGCAGGACCTGTCTCTGGCTCTGGAGGGTCCAGTGATCCTGCAGAGCACATCAGCAGAATTCAGAGCTGATGTAAAATGCATATTGAACAAACACACCGCGCCCTGTGAGGAAAGACGGTCACAGCATCGTGGGCCTACCTGGAAGGTCAGGAGCTCGTGCTGCAGAGATCTGGTGGTGTCGCTTGCCATCAACTGTGTCGGGAACACCTCTGGCAGAACACCATCATCCAGAGGCTTGTCCAACAAAGGGGCTGCATTCCTAATCACAGCGCGCTCATCCCCAACCCTTGTAAGCGCCTGCAGTGCAAACACCAAACATCAAGCTCTGCATTTGTCAGAAAGACAGTAATGGCAGTCGAAAGATGAGATTAATTTAGTGGGTTCAAGTGAAAGTTCTCGCGCCTGCTCAATGGCCTTCTTAACGCGCTCCTCTAGGGCGGACACAATAGCCAGAGCGCTGCTGGCGGCCTGTTCAGGCTCCATGTCGCCGAGCTTGCCGGCTACCGACGTGCCCTTGCGGCCCGCAGCCAGGGCAGCCGCCATGGCAAACAGGCCCGCCCCTTCCAACAGCGCGCGGCGCAGGCCCCAGTCCGAGGACAGAGCCGCCGCGACCGCCGCCACTGTCTCCCTGCTGACTCGAGGCTCGCCATCTGGGCCGGTCTGCATGCCATATTCCTCTTCTCCTCCCTCCAGCATGCCGGCATGGGTGCGAGGGACGAGCTGCGCCGCGGCGGCGTTGTCGCCAAAGTCGCCGGTGGCGGGGGCGCGCGCGGCGTTGCAGAGCAGGTGCAGCTGTCGGGAGGCGTTCCAGAGCTCGAGGGAGGGCGGATTGCTGGGGTGGCCGCCCCCGCGCCACAGCAGCGGCTTGGGTGGGGGACCGCTCTGCATGCCCAGGCCGCCGTTGACCTGATCCACGATGCCGGCCAGCCGCTCGGCCTCCCGCAGGGATGCTATGCCGGGAGCGGCTGCCGCAATGCCGCGCAGGGCCTTGGTCAAGCGCAGCCATGCAAAGGCAAAGGGCTCCTCCTGCACTGACAGGGCTGCAGGGGCTGCTCTGCTCGTGAGGCCCCCGTGCGCCAGCTCCCACAGCGCGTCGCGCAACTCCTGGAAGAGGGCCACCTGAGAGCAGAGACATATGAGAAGTCAGAAAGCGCGTAGGGAATATGTGGTGGTGCAAGTTGGTACATACATCATTGTGGGCAGAAGAAAAACAGTTTGGATGGAAGGTTGGCTGGCTTAGATGAAGTCCAAGAGAATCTGTACCTGCTGAGCCAGCTGTGGGGTCCATTGGATCTGGGGAGCTGAGTGTGGGTCCAGCAAAGCCGCCTCAAACGCCGAGAGGGCTGCGAATGCCGGGTAGATGCTGTCAAGCACAGGGTGTGGAGCAGTTGTCCTTGCTCTGACCTGCAAAACCCCACATGACAAAATCAATCAGGACCCCTTTGAAGATTTCTAGAGAACAGCACATCCAGTTCGAAACCGCTTGAGGGGTTTTAATCACAAAGATCATTATGGAGCATACCTGGGGGTTGATGTAGCGTGTGTAGGACAGCTGCAGGACGCTGGGGGATGCAGCAGCGCCAGCCGCCTCAAGAACAGCGCTCATGAGTGATGCGTGCATGGCAGCTAATCTGACCGACGAGTGGCGTGCTGACAGGATTAAGGCTTGGGACGACCACACTGACTCCTGCAGGACCATGGCCAGGGTGCCTGGCAACAGAGGCCTGCTCCTGGCAGCTGTCTGTGCATCTGGCGGAAGGATGGCCTCAAGCAGGTCCTGCAAATGCACCATGAGTTGTGAGTTTGCAGTACAGCTTAAGAGGTGCAAGAAATACCAGTGCAAGAATATTGCTGCTGGTTCAGGTGAGGCATTGATAAGAAGCCGGGAAGATTGGGGGGCATACCTGCATTGTCGGCCACAACTGCAGGAGCTCTTGGAAAATGGCATGTCCCAGAGCATCTCTTACAGCCTTTGAGGCCTGTCCAATTGCCTCTCTGGCAGAGGTGCACCCGGTGGCCAACCCATCAGCCTGCAAATAAAAAGGTCAATTTATGACGATCCATGCAGACATTAAAGTGCACCAAACATTCTGCAGAATCACAACAAGCCATGGGTTCTCACCAGTTCTTTGATGGAAGAGAGCCACTGCAGCCGGCATTGCCAGTCGAGCGTTGAGGCGCGCTCCGCAAAGCAAAGAACAGCAAAGCGAAGCAGCCGCAAGCCTCCCTCAACACCAGCCTCCAGAGCCTCATGTCCGCCAATGCTCTGCACCAGCGCAGCTGTGGCGCCGCCCTCCAGCGCATCACCTTGCAGGTGCGCCATCAGCATCGGCGCTGGCAGAGCAGCCGCACCAAAGGCGCTGCTCACACCGCCAGGCGCAGCCGCCAAGCTGGCCGCTTCTGCAGCACCGATCTGCGCGATCAGGTGCGTCAGCACAGCAGCGTCCACCTCCAGAGCGGCCAGCTGCGAGTCAGCGGCAATGCCGGCTGCAGAGAGCGCCTTGGGCCAGGCAGCCGGCCGGTGCAAGCTGAGCGCAAGGGGATTGGCAGGCGCGGCGTCGGCCGATGCGCCGGCGCAGTGCCGCTCAAAGACGGCGGCCGCAAAGGCGCGGGCGTCCGGAGACGGCTGGGTGCTGACGTAGGCGTGGCGCCAGGCGGTGGCAAGCGCGGCGGCGACCGGGCGGCCGCGCTCGCACAGCAGCCGTGCCAGTGACGCCCACTGCTTCAGCTCCCGTGCCGACGGCCGCCGCCTGTTCAAACAATGGATACCTCAAGACATCTCCTCTACTAGTTGCTCACATTTATGCTTTCTGTTGTTAGGGTCACAAGCAAGTAAAGAGGAGAAACAGTGCATGCCCTTCTTGACTGTGAGATAATGAAAGCAGCAAAAAGACTTCAGACAAAGGACTTGCCTGTGGCAGCGCGCAGCTTCCTGGGCGACAGCGAGGTGTGCAGCCACCATGGCGCGAGGCAGGGCTGAGCCAGGCACGCCTTGCAGGGCGAGCACAGCCATCAAGTCCTGGCTCTCAGATGTTTCTGAGGCCCCGAGCAGGGGTCCCGAGGCACCTGGCTCCCTGCCCTCATCCGCAGGCGCATCTGCAACGAACACCTCGATGCCCCTGTTGCGCATGGCCCTGGACAGCTCCCCATGCCTGCACAGTGAAGTGATTTTCAGGTTCTGACACCAGAGCCAGCGCCCAAGTCCAGACACCATCAGCATCAATTGTGCAAAAGGGTTTAGACTAATAGTTTCCATGTGGTCATAGAGCCATGCAGCATGCTATCGCGGAGGCAGCTTGCATGAAAGAAAAACAGGAGGTCTCAAAAGGGACGCACTTGGGGTCGAGGGCGAGGATGAGGCGGAAGTTGGGGTGGGGCTGCAGCACGCGGGGCCGGCCATTGGCGGTGCCGGCCTCGTTGAGGAGCAGCGCGCCTGCCGGCTCCAGCAGCGGGTTGAGGCGGTCCAGCACGGTGGCCGAGCACATGTTGGCGTTGTCCAGCAGCACCCAGCGGCCCTCCTCTATCGCCCGCGTCAGCGCCCCATCCACCCACTCAAACCTGGACCCCAGCCAGAAGGGGATTTTACACCAGACATGCATGCAATGGGATTTCTGCAGTTGAAAACTGTGCACAAGTTCTCAGCCGAACACATCACTCACACCAGACGTGCATGCACTGGGCGTCAGCTGCAGGTAAATATGCACTGCTTGGTACCGTCTCATCAGTTCATGTGCATGGGCATCATCAATGTAAGGAATGGCCCCTTCACAGGATATTCCAAGTTCTCTTAAATCAGTGGAGTGTGCGGGTTCATATTGAGGAGCATTCTGTGCATGGCGCTCACCGTCCTGCAACGCCGTCCCCAATGCGCTCGAGCAGCGCCGTGGTGAGATCGGCCACTGCACGGGACGACTTTGAGATCTGGGAGGTGAGTTCTGCAGCCGCCTCTGCTTCCAGTTGTGGTGCAGGGCAGGCCGCCAGTGTATTGGCCAGCTGGGTCAGCACTCGTTGGAGGCCTCCAAGAGCCTGCTGCAGGATCCCTGCACAGCCACAGCCTTCCTTCAGCGCACAGTCTGCATGCATGCATTTTGTATATGCAGAGATAAGCATTCAAGCAGTCCGTCCCCAGACATGAGAACTGAAGCAGTCCACCCCCACCCACCTGTGTCGAGGCTCGGAGCGTCTGACAGAGCACTGACTGCTCCCTTGCATGCCATCCAAGCGTGACTGATGTCCTTAGACAGCCGCAACCGATCAGCGAGGCCGCTGGGGTCGGCAGCATCGGAAGGTCGCCGTCCAGTGCCACACAGCAGCAGCCCCACAGTCCGACTGACCAAGCCTCCCACTTCATCCGCTGCTTCCTGCATTCAGAAATTCTGCATGTCATGCCGTCTCTCCCAAAAACAGAATAGCTATGAAAACCTCAGTCAAGCCTCACAATGCAGATGTGCTATGTCCTGCTGTACAGCCCATGTTAACTTTCTAGTCCTCTGAAACAGATGACAATGGGAAAGCAGCGGTGGAAGGCTCGCCTGCAGCTGGCGGCGTGGCTCCAGCTGCTCAAAGCCGCCCAGCAGGTCGGAGGTGTCGGTGCTGCTGGTCAGTGCAATCTCCACCAGCTCCTGCCCAGCAAGCCCAGCCACCACATGCGCCAAACTAGTCTTGCCTGCACCACGCACAGAGCACCCCTCACAAACTCCTTGACTGCATGGGCAGGGCCCCAATCACCAGCACATTACCATGTGCATACATGTCTGCATGAGGCAAAGGTAGGACGCTCACCCGATCCAGAAGGCCCGACCAGGATGCACATCCAGGACAGCTGCATGCACTGCGCCAGCGACTCAAGAGCAGCTCCCTGTCCTTGCAGCAACTGCAGGTCGTCTTTTGTGCCAGTCCCTGCAGTACATCCAGACCTTCAGCACATCTGGTCTATGACCCCTAGTTCAAACGAACAGTCTTTGAGGGGAAACGAGTATTGGGATTTGCCTCACCTTGTTGGGCACGTTGCAGGGTTGCCCAGCCAATGTTGATGGCCTCGGGGGAGGCTAGGATCGGAGGCCGCCTGAAGGCTGGCAGGGCTGTGCCCCAATGCTCGGCAAAAGCTCGGCTAACAAAAGCCCGGTCTGCTGCAGCGCGCATGCGCTGCAGAAATAGCAGCCTTGCAAAGTGTGCCGCAGCTGCTTCCTCAACGTCATCGCCAACCCTGCCACACAGTACAGAGACAGGGTCAAGGGCAAGACCAGGCTTGACCTCACGGAAGATCAGGTGCACCTGTGGTACACCGGTACATTCATTCCTTTCACGACCTCCAAAAGAACGCTTGCATGTGCAAGAGAACCACCAAAACATGATTCCATGCACATTAACATGATGAGGATTTACTCCCGTGGGTGGCAGCCCTCAGCTCTCATAATCCAGTATCATCTGAGCATGATCCTGCCATCGGCCTTGCACTTGAGTGGGGGGTGGTGTGGGGTGGGCGATTCAGGAGGTGGTCCACGCATCCGGCACACCTCGCGGGCATGCCGGAGTCATGGCCCACCTCCTGATCTGGGGAGAGGTGAAGGTGGAACAAGCAAGGCATACACCAAGGCAAGACTGACGGCCACGCTCTCACTAGTATGATTTGTCATCATCGGGCAGCCACCATCACCAGTTCTCACGATTACCTCATCCCTGCTCACTTCATTTCTTCTAGATATAACAGGGGCTCTGGCAGAGTTCAACTACGAATTGTCTGCAGATGGCCATTCCTCTTGGCACAGAAAGAGCATGACAACAGCACGCTGTTTAGACTCTGCGGTGCAAAACAGTGGTGGGAGTCAGATGGGCACCCAGGCTGTTTGGCGCCAGTGACAGTCTCCACGAGCTGGCACCAGCGCAGCAGGTCGCGCAGGTTGAACTCCCAGGGACCGCCAACGCCCCCGAATGAGCGCGCCTCATTCGCGCCCACATGTAGAGTCTGCAGGAAGGCGATCATGCGCTGCCGCACGCTGGCCGGCACAGCAGGATGCAACGACCCTGCAGAAGGCAACGTTGCAACACCATTAGCAAGAAGGTAACGCTAGTATATGCTCCAGGCACCATAGGAGAGCACCCATAAAAGACGGGACAAGATAACAGCAACACTAAGGTCGACACTGCCTCAAACAACCTGCACCGAGCTTCTGCAGTGAGGTGGCAAGAGTGTGTGAATTGAAGGCCCACCTGCAATGAATTGGAGGTCATGCACGTCCAGCAGCTCCACATGCACGCGCGTGAAGCGGTTGAGGAAGGACTTGGGCAGGCCACGGCGGCCGCCGCCCTCCTGCACCGGGTTCTGCGCCGCAAAGATCCTGAACGTGGGCGGGCACTGGAAGCTGGAACCCAGCTCCGGAATGAACACCTCCGCCCGGTGATCAAGGAGCGCATTCAGGCCCTCCAGGACGCTCTGACCTGCACAAAGGGAGATTAACTATCCGTCAGTGACCCTCACAGCAGCTTGTACAGGGGGATACTAGATACACTAGTTGTATCCCCCTGGCTCATGTAGAAGAATAAATTACTAAAATATCTAGGCTAGGTACTCACAGCATGAGTCTGTATGAGCGCTGCAATAACGACAACTTGCGCTTGCCCAGAACCAAATTTATCTCTGAAAATTTCCAAGTCATGCATGCCAGGCAATTTACCTGCAAGGTTGAGTTCGTCCAGGAGCACCCAGTCACCGGCCTTGAGGGCGGCCAGCAGCGGCCCGTCACACCAAGCAAACTGACCCGGCAGGCCCCCCTCCACCGGCAGGTCCGCGCCGAGCAGGTCCATGATGTCTGTCTGCTCGCTAAGATTGATACGCACATGCCGCCGCCCTGCGCATATAGAGTCCACAAGTCAGAAACAGACATGCTGAGTGCGTCCTTGTATTTCTTAAAAACAAAAATAGCAGGACCAGGTCCCTTCAAATACATGCAAAAATGTCCATAAAAGGCTCTCAAAAGGAGTATAAGCTGAAGCAGGCAAATGGCAGGAGCATGACGGAGACAGGATGCTCGCCTGAAGCGCGGGCCAGGGCGGCGACAAGTGCGGTCTTGCCGACGCCAGGGCTGCCCTCCAGCAGAACGCTGCGCTTGAGCTGCAGCGCGCGCAGCACCCGCAGTGCGTTGCGCGCCGTCGTGGGCGCCCGAAAATCAAAGGCGGCGCCGGATTGCGCGCCGCTGTGGGGTCCTCGCTCTACAAAAAATGGCGGGATGCCCCACGTGCTGCTCGGCGATGCAACGCCGGCAGTCACTCCTGCACAGGCATTTCAAATTGACATTCAGATTCATATTAATAACTGCCTCTTCGAAGCATCAGAGCAGGGCAACAAGAATAGGGAGGATGCAAGCTTGAGAAGGTGCAGGTGTCATGGCACACCTTGTGCTACTGTTGTACAGGGTGCGTTGTCAATGTTCATAGCGTTGGGATCCTCGTCATGTGGCCCCGCGGAATGCTGCGGGTGTGCGTCGGAGGTGTCCAGGACCATGTGGCCCGCAGCCGCCAGCGCGGCCGGGCGCGCAGCTTCCGGCAGCTGCTGCAGCAGCTTCTCTTGGCACATGGCGTGCAGCCTCTGTGCAGTCTGCAGCAGCACAGTGCACACTCAGGTTTTAGTGGCAGCTTCACTCGACATTAATGATGGCAGCACGAGATAGACATGCTTGCAGCAATTGAATAACATGCATAAAGCTGCAGGCCTTCAAAAGAAGCTGCGGGCATGTATTAAAGGCTACTTCGTGGAAATGAGACTCTAGACTCCTGAACTTCTGCCTCAGGCATGACTTCGCAGCATCTGCACCCGTCGCTGGCCCTTGCAATGTGTAAAACACTGCGAGTACACACCTGATCCAAAAGGGCAGGGGCATGCCTTTGAACAATACTTTTCTGTAGATCACGGAGGAAAGAGAGATCCAAAGAAGAAGATGGGATTTGGCACCTGCGTGGGCAGGCCGATGCCGAGGCCGATGCCGTCCAGGAGGACGAGGTGGGCGCCGTGGGCGTAGGCGGCCAGAGCGCCGATGCGCGGCGCGGCCGCGTTCACAAAGCCGGCCCAGGCCAGCAGGTCGCGCACTGACAGCGCGCCGCCCGCCGCGGGGCCGGCTGCGACCCGGAAGAAGCGCCAGAAGTCCAGCAGCCGCCCTGCCACCTCCTGACGCACCTCCTCGTCTGCGTCATGCCATGCCTCAAGCCTCAGCATTTCTGTGCACGCAAAAAAGCACGCTGCAGCATTGCTCAGGGAATGAAGCTGATACAGATCATCTCGGGCCCAGAAGTTGTGAGAACCTGATGTTGTCCTATCTACATTTCAAAGGCCAAACAAGCAAATTGCCTCAAATTTGCAGCTGGTGCAGACATCGCTGCCACAGGCCTTCAATCTACCTCTAACAATGCCCAATTGACAGGCAAACAGATACACACAGGGGGTCAAGGCGGCACCTGCGACGCGGGCATTGAGGATCTGCGCAAGCTCGGCCTCGTCCTCAATAGGGGGCACCCAGACGGTGGTGAAGCGGTTGGCGAGGGCGGGCGACAGCTCGCGCTTGCCGTAGTCGCCGCCCGGGTTCATGGTGGCCACCAGGCGGAAGCCGGCCGCCGCCACCACCTCCTCAGCGCCCGCACCTCCCTTCTCCGCCAGCGTCAACGTGCGCCCAGGCTCCAGCACACTGCAGCAGCCGGCAACGGATGTTCATTGACAGCACAATTTTGAGAAAGAAAGGGAAATCCAGAGTATGATCACAAAGATGCAGTCAGCTACACGTCAGCTACAGGTCCAAGTGGCAGCGGAGACTAGGAACTCAACATCAAGTCCCTGCTTCCTGATCCATCCTTGGGTACAGTGCTCTCACGGAGAACATCAGCAAACTGGAAATACGAAATGCTGGGTCGCTACAGGCCCTCGGATACTGTGACGCGCAAAGGAGATGACTGCTCCGAGACTGTGCAGAGTTACCACATGCAACTCGACATGGTTGGTATTGATGGACGATGACTGCAGTCACCTGTTCATGCGCTCAAGCACTGCGTCCTTTGCCAGGTTCAGCTCATCAATGAGGATGATGTCGCCCTGCCGCATGGCCGTGACTAATGGCCCGTCCACCCATTGGAACGGCGCTCGCGCAGCCACCGCTGCCGACATGGCTTCACTGGCCGCCCTCTGCAGGTCCTCCAGGAGACCTGCACCATAAGAAATGCATCATGCAAATAATCCCTACTATTATACTTCAGCTCACCAACACTGGAATCCTTGAAATACACATGCAGACAACAGGATAGTACTGATGAAGTGCCTCCCAGGGTCCCATAATCCAAGGCGTCCAGATCAGTTGAAGCCATATCACAGTGCAGCAACTCCAATTGCCCCAGGACAGAAGCACCATATGGTGGTTGTGAATCACACACCTTGCATGTCATGTGCAGAGCCATCATTTTGGACGGCTATTAACACAGTGTGGACTGCCTTGGCAGCAGCCTTGGCAGTGTCGAGGAGGTCAGGCGCCTCTAGACCGGTGGGCGCCGCGGGTACGTCCATGTTGAAGCGTGTGACCAAAGGGGAATTTCTGATTGTTTCAATTGCCGATTCCAACCGCATAAACGCGCCGGCACGGTCCCTGGAACACCCAACGATTCGTGAGCATCTCCCATCTTAAATCATGTGGTCAGTTTGATTCATCAACCCCTTACCAGCCCTTGAATTGTATTCGAGGTTGCTGTTTGTAGTAATGATGCTCAACATCAAGTTGGCAGAGGTTAGCGAGAGAAGGTTGCGCTTTCTAAAGCATACTGAAAGCACAGAAGGCTCGCTGCACGCCATGCATGCATGCATGCTCACCTGGCGGGCCGGAATCCACCAAGAAAGTCGGAGACTTCGGTGTGCTGGTTGCAATTCAGGATGTGCAGCCGCTGCCCACGCATGAGCGCGGCCATCTGGCAGACAGTCGTCTTGCCCGTTCCTGTTTCGCCCACCAGCAGCACCGGTTCCGCATTCTCAAGGCACCTGCGCAGCAATACAAATTGTTAAGCTCCTCAAGCTCCAGGCATGAAGCATCCCAAATAATGATCTTTGCATTTACCAGAGGCCATGCATGCCCCAAAAAGAAGCTCGTGCCCTTATTACAAACCTGAACACATTTTTTCCCCACCTAAACTAGGCTAAAAAGTGGCACATGCATGTTCTGAAAAAATAGCAAATGCCTAGGCTTATATTAATATAGCGTTAGAGACACATACCGGTCAACCAGGGTGTACATTCGGCGCATGCTTGCAGTCCACACGATCCCAGACAGGGCCGCCTGCAGCGCGAGCTTGTGCGCATCTGTATTTTGTGCCTCCAGCTGCAGGGCCTGCTGCAGTCGCAGCTGGGGCTCACCCCCCTCTCTCTGGTACAGCTCCTGGGGATCAATCTGCGAAAAAAGCATGCCTCGCTCAGAGGTGTTCTCGAATTGATTTTCCAACACACCAACACTGGACAAACAGGCTCTGATACGCAAAGCCCAAGGAGGCGAGACAATAGCATCTCATGCTCAGGCCTCCTCCTATCAAATATATAACACAGTGACAGTCAAAGAACAGGCCCGCATGCGCACCGGCCAAGGAGGCGACGACACATTGGAAGATAGATCACATGCATTGAAGGGTGGCGGACCTTGACTCTCATGATGTCCTCGATGGCCTTTTGGACGACGTCGCGCTCGGCAGGGTCGCGCAGGCGCTCGGCCAGGAGTAGGCAGCCATTCTCGCCCAGCTCCTGGTATCCCACTGCGCCCCTGCCGGCCCACTTGAACAGGTCCCGGGGCGTGATGAACCCATGCTTGCCCGCAAACACGTTCGTGGCCTGCGTAGTCACGAAATCTGTTCAGGTTTCACTGACTTGTATGCAAAGCAGCACCAGACAAGCACAGGCGAGCGCTAACATGCGGCAGATAAAATTAGAACTCAAGCATTGTTATAATCACACGCTATTCCTGCCAGAGGCAACGGTGTGTCTGCAGACAAGCTGCATGCAAAGGCTGCCACAAATTCTACCCCTTGAGGCACTCGCCAATTCCAAGCGAGATCCAGGGAAAACCAGCTTTTTGAAAAATCAGTCGGCCGCGCAAGAGTGTACCTGGCGGAGGCGCTGCAGCTCGCGCATGACAGCGACAAGCTTGGCGGCGTAGGAGGGCGCGAGGGCGCAGCGCAGCTGCAGGATGTGGGCCAGCTCCGAGTCGGGGATGTCGCCGACGTGCAGTTCCAGGAAACGCGAACGGAACGCGCGCGACAGCGCCTTGCGGCCGCCGTACGCGCCCGCCGGGTTCTGCGTCGCAAACAGCATGAAGTGCGGGTGCGGCCGCACCATCTCCCCCAGCTCCGGCACATACAGCTCCCTGTTGTCGTCCAGCAGCCTGCAGCATCATTCATGAAATGACGTTCAGGACCAGAATTCTTGTTTCAAGGACTGTAAAGTCAGCAGGGTTACATTGCAAATTTTGAGGAGCTCCCGCTGGCAAGCTGGTCAGCCGCAAGGGCACCAACAAATGCATATATGCAAGCAGAGCTCCCAGCAGGGTATACACCAGGGCGAGGCAATCAACCGCACAGCAGATATCTCCCAAAACACCGCTCACTCCCTGTTCCAAGGCAGCGGCATCACATGCATGGTCACCTCCTACACACATTGGCCTGTAAAAGGAAAAGGGCCGGCACCTGTTGAGGGCTTCCAGGACCTCGGAGGGCGCCAGGTTGAGCTCGTCAAGGATGACCCAGTGGCCGGCGCGCACGGCGGTGACGAGGGCGCCCTCGCGGAACACCAGGCGGCCGGCCTCGTCCGCCACATAGCTGCCCAGGTACTCCTGCAGGTCCGTCTGCTCGTGGTTGTTTATGCGCACGCAGCGATGCCCTGTCGCGCGCGCCAGGTGCGTCACCAGGCTCGTCTTGCCGCTCGACGTCGGACCCTGTGAAGAAATTCTTAATCTCAGCCACCGCTGATTTCTTTGATCATAATGGCCCCCTCTGACAGTCAAGACTCACCTTGTGAACTGTATAGGCAATGATAGCCTGCCTAAGTTCGTGCAGCAAGGGCGGAAAGTGTGCTACAACTTTGACATCCACAATGGCAGTCATGCACATCCTCTCCCGCCCTTGGGCATCTCCAATGCGTACAAATTAAACGGTGGAATGGGCAAGATGAAGAAGACAGTGTGAAAAGCCAGCATGGGAAGTTGCAAGAGGCGGCAGAGACGGGTACCTGCAGAAGGACGGGGTAGCGGCGGGTGAGTGCAGCGCGCGACAGGCTGCGCAGGTGGCCCTGCACACTGGGCGTCGCCACAAATTGCACCCGGCCGGCCTCGGCTTCAGCGCTTGGCTCGGGCAGCGGCTGGTCGCCTGCTTCCACCCAGAAGTGGTCAAAGAGCACATGGGAGCCCCCTTGGGGTGGCGCTGGTGCTCGCAGAAGAGCCTGCAGCAACACAAAATGTTCAGCCTCCAGATTATGCCCTGCCTGGGAAGGAAGTCATGATAATGGTTATTATAAGACCCACTGTGGTGCGGAGCATTGCGCTCAAAGGCATTGTCATTGTCTGCATGTGATCTTGCTCTCTTGCCAAAAGGTACAAGGTGCAGTCAACAGCAAACGCATACTCACTTTCAGTTTGGTGCCGGCGCCCAGGATGTGGGTCTGCAGCAGGCCCTCCATGACAGGGGCGGAGGAGGGGGACAGCTGGGTGTGGAAGGCCATGCTGCAGCCATCGTACAGCGCCCGCAGCAGGCCATACACCGGCAGCACCGTACGCGCGTACTCCAGAGCCCGGCACAGTGTGCGCAGGTTGTAGGTCGGCTTGCTGCCAGCGCCGTCCACCAGCTTCCTCTCCTGTGAGCGAAGGGGCACACACCGTGTCAATATCTTGGCATGCCTCCCTGCATTGGGTTGTGTAGAAGAGTGATGACCGCCTGTGAGGTGGCAAAGCTTTCATGCTCACGCCGAGGACCGCAAAACACAGCAGGCATGACAAGCCGAAGAGCTGGCACAAGTCGGTCTTTGAGCCAAGGACAAAGCATGAGCAGTAAACATGATGAGGAATTGGCAAATGTAATTGTGTTGCAGTGAGATGTCTGTTCATTATAGACCGCACATGGCCACTGAGAAGCTGCCAGAGGGTGCTGAATGGACAGGTCTGATGTGGCACCCAAGCGAAACAGCCGCACCCCGTGAAGGTGCAGCGCAGCTGCTTTAGTAGGATGCACATAACATTCGCATAGCCAATCGCTCAAACACAGTTCATCAAGAATGTGGCAAAGCTATGGCATGCGCACCGACTCTAGTTTGGCAGCCAGGTAGAAGTCGACGACTGCATCCAGGGGAGGGTTGGGCACAGTGTCTCGCAGGTACGCTGCAACAAGGCCCCTCAGGTCTTCGCGCGACGAAGGCTCCGCCACAAAAATCTCTGTGAAGCGGTTCCTCAGCGCCGCCGGCAGCTCGCGCTTGCCTGCATCAGAGCTTCCCCGGTCAACCTTGCGGCCCCCTCTTCAATATAAATCCTGGCTGGAACATGGCATGTTGATGTGTAGCTTGCAGGAAAAAATACAGTTCTCTTTCCTCAGATCATGGGCATGCTGAGGGGAACAAGAGCATGGGGGTTGCAGAGCAAGGAGTAGAAATGAAATGGACCTGCGTCGGTGGCGGGGTTCATGGCAGCGAAGAGCCGGAAGTTGGCTTGGCGGGGGACGGCGTCAGTGGTGCCCTTTTCCATGAGGGTGATGCTGGCCCTCTCGTTCTCCAGCAGGCCAGCCAGCCGCTCCAGCGCCTACAGTACAAAAACAGCATTGCACTCTATAGGGGACAAACACAGGACGCGGCATGGGGCGCTGAAATTTGTCTCAAAGTGTGGAAATGTTCTCTGCTGGGTAGGACCGAAAGGGTCACGGCGCCGACGGCACCACTCCCCACGGCGATGGAATCAGCAGATGGCACCATCCCCAGGAGTCCGAAGTCTCGACCGGGGTGCCTCACTTTTGAGCGTTGGAGCTGGGACATGCGCCATATATTCCCCGAAGGGGTGGCGCCCCACTTTTGGATGGCTCATACGGGGTTAATCGTATGGCCAACCCGCCCATATCACTTTTGTCTTTCACCTCTGCCTTTCCTTCAACACTCCGTTTCCTGTTGGCCCAATTTTGAACCAACCTCATATATATACACCCCATTGCATCGATAAAAAAAGTACGGGACCTGAAAATGCCGCCAACATGTAGCCACCCAGGCAGTTTACGGACAGACACACACCATGGTGCAAGCATGCCTGCAATCAGGTATTGTGAGGGCAAACTTCTTACCTCGGAGGGTGCCAGGTTGATCTCATCTAACAGCACCCAGTCGCCGTTGCGTAGCGCCTGCACCAGCGCTCCCTCCTTGAAAGCAAAAGCAAAGCCGCCCTCTGCCACCTTGGCCGCTCGCTCTGCCGCAGACAGCTCTTCCTTGAACTGCGCCCAGTCCTCCCTGCATTTCAAGTCTCAGCGATGTAAGGCACATGCAAGTCTCAGTGATGCAAGCCAGATGCAAGAGCATTTCTGCATCCATACTGCGGCAGCCTGATGCATGAGTCAATTCAAATATCAAGGAAGAGGAGAGTGCCGGCTACACACCTCAGGTTGCTGTCAAACATCTTCTTCTTCTTGCTGGGCCGCTTGCTGCCCTGACCCTCAGCCGCCAGGGAGTCAACTGCTTCCACCTGCAGAGATCATGCTTACGGGTGAGAATGTCACATATGAAAAACAACACAGAATCTCCAGCGGATGTGGCGCAGGTCAGAGCTCAAATTGAGGAGAAGGGGCAGCTCAAGAGAGATCAGCACAGGCACCTTGCCGATGGCAGTGTGAAAAGCCTTGAGCAGCGAGCTCCACTTGCGGCGCTGCGCATACTTGATCGCGCGCCCCAAGAACTCATCGTTGTTGCCACGGTCCCAGGTTCTGCGCACAAGCCCCTGAACCAGAAACCCCCGCACTCAAGCCACTCTTGGCATGCTCTGCACTGATCATCACAAGATTTGTAGGTGGCATTAGATGGGCATCGCGCTCCTGTCCAGAAGTGGCGTATGTCTGAACGGCCCTCATCATGGGGCTGACTTTGGGCAGAAGTAAAGATGTAGCAAAAGGAACATACCTGGAAGCGGTCTAGTAGGGGCAGCAGTGCATGGCGAGGCTCGACAGGCTGGAAGCCACCTAGCAGATCAGCGCTGTCCGTCTGCTGGCTCAGATTCAGCACCACCAGATTGGTACCCACCTGCCACAGCACAAAGCAATACTGTGACGCTGCTGCCACATGTGGCATTGTCGTGACAACACATTTCCATAGAGGTGGCAAAGTGGCTTTCTGCAGATGTGGCCTTCATCAATACCAGAATATTTAGCTTGCCCTTCCTGTTGCGAATGAGGCCGAGGGAACGAGATGCATCAGACATGAAGGCACATACAGAATGGGTTGGAGTATAAACACTTGGTGCTTTCATGCGTCCAGAATCACCAGCAAACGGCTCAGAGAATTGTAGTCTATTGATATGTTCATCATGATCAGAACAATATGATCATCATCGCCATTGCTTGGGTGATATATGCATGGGTACTGCACGGGACAGGTGATGCCAAAGGCCAGGCATCAAGCAGCACACCTGTTCAGCTATCTGCTGCACCAGGGTGGTCTTCCCAGTGCCGGTCTCTCCCACCAGCAGCACAGGCTCCTGCTGAGCAGTCGCCACCGCCACAGCCTCCATTGCCCTCATTGCCTGGCCGGTTCGCGCAAAGCTGGACTTGCGAACCTGTGCCAGCACGACCCCATTTGTAAGGTGCATGTCTTGCTTGCAGAGCAACTCCCTTGAGGTAGGTATTCCAACAAAAGAGTGATGAATCCTAAGAACATTCAAGCTCTGGGCGTATGCATCTTGAGATGCCTGAGACATGCAGATTCAAGTGCACACCTTCTTGCTGGTGCTCTGATCGGCCTGCATTGAGACCTTGGGCAGCACAGCGCGGCCCACAACCACATCTGCGCCGCTGTCCTGGATCATGGGCTTCTTCAGCACTAGGTACTGCTCCAGAACATTCTCTGGTAACGCCCACACCGCCAACATGGCAGTCAACACCCTCCTCCGAGCCTGCGCAGCAAATACAACAACCACTTCAAAGTCCGTCACACTACTGCATGACGATTCCAAGGGATCGGATCTCTTACTGGATTTTGCATCAAGATAGCCAAACCATACTGGGCGCACCTCTGGCTTGGCAATCATTGCAGTATAGCAGTCGGCTGACTCTAAAAATGCAGCCTCCCGCATTGCCACGGGCAGCAGAGACACGTCGGAGTGGACGTCCGGATTGTCATGGGTCCTTACGGACCTCTGGAGAAGGGGCGCATGCACAGACTGCGCAGCACAAGAACTGCCTCTGTAGCCAAAATCGTGACTGCAAGTTGCTAACATTGAAAAATTGGGGATGGAAGACAGAACACAGCATGAGGTGACTCTTGGAAGCTGTGCATCTGCTGGATTGAGCAGATATATACCTGCATACGGCGACACCATTTGAGCACGTCCCTCATGGAGAAATGGCGCCCCACATGGAGAGCTGCATCCCCAGCATGCAACCCTGCACTCTCCAACGCCGCTCCTGCTAAGCTGTCCCACCCATTTGCTTCCTGCAAGACAATGACCTCACATCATGCCGATGTCACAGCCAACATGGCTACATGATCAACCATGAGAGCACGAAGGGACATGAGCAAAAACTATTTATGGCGCTTGTATGTACTGTATGGATATGGGCTGACCTCAGCTGCAGACCACTCAGTGCTGTTGTCTGCTGTGGCCTGCCCAGCCGCAAGCCGAATCAGGCTGAGTGTCGCAAGAGCAGGGGGCAGCAGAGGCGCCAGGAGGGGATGTGTCTGGGATAGGATGGCCAGCTGTTCCTGCCCAGTAGGAGTCTGGACTGTCACAGAGGCCAACAGGCTTCCCAACAGGTCTCGAACGCCCTGCGAGCTGCCATAGGCTCCCCCTGAGCCCCCACCTGGCCAACAATAAATCACCAGTCAAGACCGGAACAATGACCCTTGTTCACAACAGCGCAATTTTCCACGCAGATGCAGTCAAAGCAAACACCTCCATGGGTACTTCATGCAAGCCATGAGGCAGGTAATTGAGTGCACACGGTCAATGGTTTGAAATTCCAGCAAGACATTAAATATATAAGCTATCAAAAACAATGAAAGCCACACCTGGGGATGAGGTTATGGTGGCCAGCAGCTGAAAACCGTCGGCAGCTGACAAGGACTGGGCACGCTGTGGCAGCTGCAGCTCGCGCCTCTCCAGCAAGGGGATAAGGGCAGCCAGCACATCCATTGGAGCCAGGTTGATGTCCTCTATGACCAGCCACTTGCCCTCCAACACAGCCTGCCCAAAGAGAATTTCAACTCAGCAACATCCAGAACATTTCAGAGAAGAGCAGGACATTGCACGCACTAAGACAGCACTCTACATATCTCGACAGAAAGTCTCAGGAGCAGAAAGTCTTAGCAGAAGATAGTGGTACCTGGGTGAGCGGGCCGGGCTGCCAGACAAATTCGCCGGGCACAGCGGTGCACACATAGGCGCCCAGCAGGCTCTTGGCATCCATCTGGTCATCCACATGCACGTGGATGAAGTCGCTGTTGCCAGTGGCAGCCGCCAGCTCCTCCACCACAGCAGACTTGCCGGACCCTGTCAATGCACCATCATAAGTCCTAGGCCTCCTTCAACATCCAGATATGCTTGAGGAATGAGATGGTATGGACTCACCAGGTGGGCCCTCCAAGAGGAGAGCGCGCTGCTGACAAAGCACCAGTGCAGCAGCCTCCAGGTTGCGGGCCACCGTCTCCGTCTTGACAAAAGGGGTTCTGCTGTGCGCTGCTGTGGCAAGCCCAGGAGCGCTTCGGCAGGGCAGCTCAACGCCACACAGTGATACAAAGCCGCTTGCTGGCAGCGCAGGCTCAGCCATGCCTGACAAAGGCACAACCGAGCTGCTGCCTGGCCCTCGGGAAGTCTCAGAGCCGGCCGCGCTGCTGAAATGGGCAGGTGGCTGCATCCAGAGGCATGCATCCTCAACAGTGTAGCGCAGACGGTCTTGCTGCCACCGCAGCGCGCTCGCCAGAGCTTCCTCGCTGGACAGTACCTGAGCCCTGAGACTCTCCTTTCCAGCATCGCTCTGCACCCACACACACCTTCTCTACACCCCTTCCATGCATATTGACCTTCACCAACAGGACAAAAACATATTGACAGGCAACATATTAAGTGCAATACCAGTAAGGAATAAAGGGGCCCTCACCATGTTTGTGAGGATAGCCATACACTCCACGCCCGCCCACCTCACATCAGCATCTATATGAAGCAGGAGGGCCTGGATGGGGGCCAAAGACCACTTGTCGCGCAGGCCTGGGGACATCTGGAGCATGCGCATGGCAGCTCTGGCCATGTGCACCTGTGATGCAAAACAACAGTGATTCACTACTCAAGAACAAGCATAAAAAATCTCTCACAAAAAACCCAGTCATGCGGCTAATTGCTGGATGGAGAAGCTCTATTACCTGCGTGATGGGCTCTGCAGGACTCCCAATGTTCAGCAGGGACGTTGGCCCTGCCAGCAGTTGATGGAATGGCGGCTCAGCAGCTTCCATGTACCGCACGACGACCCTGTTTGCAAAGCACACCATCAGGAGCACTTGGATGGGGCTGCCTGCATTCCAGACAGCACATTGCTATGGTTGTGGGAATGTTCCCTGCTGGGTAGGACCGAAAGGGTCACGGCGCCGACGGCACCACTCCCCACGGCGATGGAATCAGCAGATGGCACCCCAGGAGTCAAGACTCGACTGGGGTGCCTCATTCTCAGGCGTTTACGCTGGGCCTCACGCCATATTATGTCCCCCGAAGGGGTGGCGCCCCAATGTTGCGCTGGATGACTCATACGGGGTTAATCGTATGGTCATCCCGCCTAAATATTTCTGAATAACAACAAAAATTGGGCCTTCAAAGTTCTGTATTACTTTCATCATGCCTCATGTACAGAATATCAGCAGACAGATCCGCTCACCTCTCCAACTGTGGAGCCAGGTCCAAAAGGCTGATGAGGGCCACAGATACGGCTGCATGCGAGGGGCCCGAGCGTGTGGCACCGCTGAGACGGGCATCCACGAAAGCGCTGACCAGGGAAAGTAGCACGGGGCGGAAACAGCTGCCAATGCCCAGGGTGAGGCTTGGGCGAATGAGGAGCCCTTGAAGGGCGTCCAGTATGTGCCTAATGCTAGGTGGATCCTGCACCGTCAAACCAAAAGTCACGCACTGATACTAAGATCAATAAGAACCTATAGGTTTGTGGTTTTCATGGGGAAAAGGAAAAGATCGTTTCAGTGGGATCTGCTTTCAAGGTGTGATTTGGCTAGGAAGTAATGGGGGTCTAAGCCACAGATCAGTGCGATGCTGGCAGCGCTAATTATTTTTTACAATTATCCAAATCGTAATTTGCGCCGTACAACACCCGCAGAAAGAAGGTGATGCACCTGTGCCTGCAGCAATGCGCCCAACTGCGGCTCGTCCTCCAAAGATGGGAACCGCCCCAACAATGCACGCAATGCGCCAGACCACTGAAAGTCAAATTGTTGAGCCATTCCTAATAATGAAAAGCTTTCAGCTAAAATTGCAGAAAACAGAAAGCGGCTGCTGAGTGTATATTAATACGTTCCGTTTTTTGAGCTGTTCAAAGTGCATCATGACACCCAATTGCAGCTTGGAGGCTACAGATCATGTTGATTGGTTTTTTTAATGTAGAAGTGGCGGCTGGCATCGTTGTGACGGCAAACAAAAGTTTCGGAACAGGAGAGGGCAGCCTGATTAGGCAAAGCATGCTGGAGATCTCATGCAAGGCAGGCAAGGCATTCGAGGGCAGGCCTGTTGCTACTGGCGACCAGTAAAAGAGGAAGTCATCAGAACGTGGAAATTATTGAAAGCAGGACACCTAAAATTGCGTCCTCGTAAGCAGTCCAAGGTCTTCAGTATTCCAATGTTACTTGGCAGATAGTGGGCACGAGACAAATAATCCCAGAACTCTCACGTGTTGCAACGATGAGATGGAGCTTGTGACTCCGCCTCAGCGTCGGTAGTGTTCATGGTGCATCCTCTGAGGTGCCTCAGGGCACCTTTCAATTTTAGGCAACTGACTTGCAATGCCAGGTGCGTCCTCTAAGATTCAAGTGCTAAAATTAACGTCTGATCGCTGATTATGTTCCTGGACCACTGTGAGCTTAAGTTCACAAGAAATGGATCTGGTGATCCACATCACCTACATATGTGCAACTGATTTGCAACAGATCACAACGTTGATAAAAAGCTTACGAAATACCCTAACAATTGCTGCTCATTCAATTGCAGGTCGGTTGCCACTGAATCAGCCAGCGCAGAGCCAGAATTGCTTGGAAGGAGATCGCCAGAACTCGTGAGCCAGAGCTGTCCTCAGTGCCTCCTTGTAGATCGCTTTGAAGAAAAGTGCAACTGCAGGAATTTGACAGTATATTCAAGCCATGTTTTGTGCTTGCAGCTGCGAGATTATCTGCAGAAGTCGCTGTATGATCCTCACGAGGGGTACTTTACTTCATCCAAAGGGGTCCTGCCAGTAGGATCGATTGGGCAGCCTCTGCAGTTCAGCAAGCTGCTAGGGCAAGCAGACTATCTGGCTGCTGTCAAGCAACGCTACAATGAATTACAGGTTGGTGTCCATCTTCATCAATCAATTTTTGTGATCGCAATCATTTGAGCTGCCCGATATTAGAAGGTGGGTCCAGCACAAGGGTGTCCTGTGCAGGCATCATGGCTCACGCCCAGCGAGATCTTCACACCATACTATGGTCAAAGCATAGCGAACTTCATTCTAGACAAGCATAGCCAGATGGCAAAGCCTGACACTCCGCTGCGTATCTTTGAGATAGGTGGGACTCCAGTATGCCATATTGCCCCCTCAGATGGCTTACTTAAAGATGAGATGTTGCATTGCCCTTCTCCATGTCGACTGGTTTCCAAGGTTCATGCATGCAGGTGGGGGAACTGGGACATTGGCAAGGGATATCCTGGACCATCTGAGATGCTCTGTTCCAGAGGTCTACAGAGATGTACAGTATTGCAGTGTGGAGATAAGCCCCCATTTGGCACAGCTGCAGAACAGAACTGTTGCAGACGCTGCAGGGCACAGCAGCCATTATCAGGTGAACCATCCTCGCATTTAGCGGCTGGATCATGGGCATGAAATTTTCTGCCACCCCCCATCATGCATGGCAAACGTCCAGGCTGCATGTGAGACATTCTGTGAGTGAGCAGGTTGAGTGCAGGGATGCTACTGACCTGCTTGGCTGGGACAGCAGCCAGAGTGAGGAGCCTTGCTTCTTGCTGCTCATGGAAGTGCTGGACAACTGTCCACATGACCGAGTGCACAGGGAGAGCACATCAAATCCTTGGCTGCAGACAGCAGTGATTCAAAAGCAAGTGAGCGCGCATGCCACACTTGTTTGTGCAGCAGTCTGGTGGCATATTCTCTGTCCTTTGTAAAAACTAGAGGACGGATCTCAACTCTTCCATGCCATCATGCAGGATCCAATGGCGGAGCGATTTAAAGCAGAGGAGTTGCTGGAGCCCTTGACAGATGACTTGATACAGCAATGCCTAGCAGTGGGTCCCTGGGAACACAATGGCAAGCCTGTTTGGCATCGTCTGCTGGATTGGGCTGTGGGCGAAGGTGAGAACTCGTGTCATGTGATTCTCATGTCATGCGTCAACAATGATGGCCTTTGACCTCACTTGCTTCCTCTTGCCTGTCTGCGGTGCTACAAGGACTCTATGATGCTGCAGGGTTCGATAATGTTGAGAACACAATTTTCCTCCCGACAAAATGCATGATGTTGCTCGACACGCTCGTGAAGGCTTGCCCATTCCATTGCATCCTTGCTGCAGATTTTGATCAGCTTCCTGAGACAAGAATACCAGGGAAAAATGCTCCTCTGGCAGCAACAACAGTAAGCCCTGTCCCTTCTGCATTCGAGTAGTCGGACAAATTATGTGCAGACACAGATATGTTGAAAAAGGGTGATGCTGACAACTGAGTTAAAATTGCATTCTTCCGCAAGGTTGGTGGGCAGACAATCGATCACAGCACATATTTGATGGAACCCGGGAGTGCAGACATATTCTTCCCAACCGACTTCTACATGCTAGAGCGCATGTATGGAGTGCTGGCAAAACAGGGCTTGGCTTCAGCTGGAGGTGCATGCCTTTGTGATTTCTTCGCATGCCTTGCAGAATCAGCTTGTGAGAATTGTTGCTGAGTGCCTGTTTTGTTTTTTTGTCTGGCAAATGATGCCTGATGGTTTCTGGTGCAGGCATCTCGACGGCGGTGATGAAAAGTGAAGCATTCATGAAGCGCTATGCAAGCATTGCGGACACCACCACAAGCAATGGATACAACCCACTGCTGCAAGATTACTCAAACACTTCGTTCTTTGTAGGCCAGCTAAGTTAAGAAGCGCCTGCCGTGAAGCCTCGCAGTCAAATAATGGCATACCCTTTTTTTGACAAGGTAAAGCATTGGATCAGATATTTCATATCATATCGACATTCATATTGATCAAGATGTGAGGTCGTTCAAAGAAATTCACTGTATATATGCTTCTGCAAATGGGAAGTGTGGCCTTTTCTTTTGTGCCTTTTGTTTTGCATGGACCTGCAGGATTGTGTACGTCAATGAAAGCCCATCTCAATTCTAACATTGGTCAGGCACGCGATAGCATGCATCTCCAGCCCAAGAATGGTTGGCGTGCTTCATTGGTACTGCAGCTGCAGATTGTTTCATTGTTACTGAGCCTTGTAAAGCAGCATGCTGCCAAAACAAACCTATTGAATATCTGTTTCACAGTTGACAGCAGACATCCCGGAGACTAGCAAACAATTCACACCCTAGCGGCAGGTGTCATGTGCATATCCAGCTGTCAGGTGGATCAGGTGATTGGAACAGACGCATGCTGTCTGCATGCGCGATATGGAACAGACAAGCTACACGTAGGGCTGGGCCTGACTGCTGCAAGGACATATTCGCGGCCCTCAGCACGCTCTCAGACGTACCCCACTTATCGCCCTCTGCAGATTCAAGACACACAGCAAGCATTAGATCAGACTAGGGTCAGCATGGGTTTTACAGCTAAGCAGGCCTCCCAGTAGGATACGGGCATCAGGTTCAGGGGCGCACGTCGTTTGCATGAGTGTGATGTTGTCGCCCTTCAGAAGTATTCTGCCTGTGAAATCATTGAACATGTACGTTAGCACCCAGCCCAGTTGTACTTTCTCTGCATACAACAAAGCTGCAGCAAACCCTCCAGGCATACCTAGTGCTTTTCTTGTTTTCCTCTTCATGGAGACCTCCTCCGCTTCGTCCAGCACTAGGTTCATGTACTCATCGAACCCCTGCAAGAACACAAGCACTTGTTATCTCTGGCTGATCACTGGCACAGGTACAGCAAAGATCTTGGGTGACATGATAGGGCAGTGATTTGAGGTTTTGTCTGAAAGACTTACAATGATACGTCCTTCGATGCGAAGGTCTGTCTGCTCGTAGAGCCAGATCTGCACCTTCTGCCGACTTTGCAAGAAGCGAAATATAAGATTCTGCATGGAACACACCAGGATTTTAGCCCACGCACAGGACGTGCCCTGATAGAAGTGAGCACAAATTTTGAAATCTGAGATCATACAAGGAGGACGTACGATGGGCTGGGTCATAATTCTCTTGACTTTGGTGGCCATCTTGAGATCTTTCTGCAGGGACAGAGGGGATTCCTCAGGCTACAGGCTAATCCTTTTGAGCAAGAAGACACAGATATGAAATCGTGTATATATGCTGATGAAACTTATCAGCTTTGAGTTTAGCTGAGAATGTTCTGACTGCATGTCTCGGAGCCAGCGGGTCGGCGGCGTTCTGCAGTGAGCTCCGAGCTGTCACAGCTTCTATCACTTTCATTGTTGTCCCTCGCGCCAATCTCATCAAATCTCTGAAGCAGAGGAACTCTGAGGAACTTAAAGAGAGAATGCTGTTTGGAAACGGACATGCTAGCACGTTGTTGAACTCAATTAATTCTCCAACCATGCATGGAGCCTACTTCAAGAGGGCGTGCACTTGTTTGATTCCTCTTCGCACATTTTTGCAGATTGAATCCAGGCCCCATCACGGCGTTTTTTGCCTGGATGAGGGTGGTAAGCTAGTTGGAGGATGTCAGACCACAGCCACCCTCCACCATCGGCGGTCCTTGACCACCACTTTTGCTGCCCAGACAAGTCCATCTAATGTTTTGAGCGCCCATGGAGACTACGATGCCGATCAGATTCAGGTGCGTGCCATTTTGGCGAAGACCAGCCTTCTTGGTGCCTGCTTTCTTGTCACTGCAGAGCTGCACAGTCTGGCAATCTGCACGTCTCTGGCACCTGCAGCCAAAGCCCAGCCAAACATTGGTTACTGTACACAATTGAACGACCTTCAGGTGCTGGAAGGCTTGGATCCTGTCAGGAAGCGGCCTGGCATGTACATCGGAAGCACGGGTCAGCGGGGCCTTCATCATCTGGTACAGGACTTCAATCACATTGTTTGAAATTTATTGCTCAATGGATGTGTGAACCACAACCCCTCATTATCAAGTTCAGCCATTCACAATTGTATCCCACCGGCCTGACCCCTCCGCTTGCAGGTGTATGAAATCCTGGACAACGCCATCGATGAAGTTCAGAGCGGCTATGCGCACACTGTCAAGGTACGAGCACAATGCAAGTGTGTCAATCACCCCAAAGCCCAGCCTAGTCATGTGGTAGCTGGATCCTGACCTGCACATTCTTTGGACAGGTGGAGATGGATTTGACCAGCGGGTGGGTCACCATATCGGATGACGGGCGGGGGATCCCCACCAACACACACCCACAGACAGGCCGCTCCGCTCTGGAGACTGTGCTGACGGTGCTGCATGCTGGCGGAAAGTTTGGAGGGCAGGGGAGCGGGTACAGTGTCTCTGGGGGGCTGCATGGCGTGGGGATTTCAGTGGTCAACGCGCTCTCAGAACAACTCCATGTCACTGTCTGGTAAGATGCCAACCTGGCCCTGACTCTTGCAGGCCTTGCTAGCTTGTTCTTCTGTAACTTGTTCGGAATGCAGCATTCTAGGATGTGAATTTCAGCGTTATCGTGCAGGCGGCAAGGCAAGGAGTTCCAGCAGAGCTACAGGCAGGGCCGGCCCATGACAGAGCTGCTGGAGGCTCAGCTGCCAAAGAAGGACTCCAAAAAGTCTGGAACACAAGTGAAGTTCCTGTACGATAAGGATGTCTTTGCCAAAGGGTGCGGCTCTTCTTGCATTCCAGATGCTCTCTTGTATATACTCCTTCTGTCTTCTTCATGACTTTTGTTTATTTTTGTCAACTTTGATCTTGAGATTGAATGTTGGCTGTGGAGCAGGGTGACAATGGACCCAAAGACCATCCGCACTCGTCTGCAGGAGCTGGCTTTCCTAAACAGCAATGCCACAATCTGGTTCAGGACAATCGAGTCAGGCAGCGCACCGAGCAACGGCAATGGTGCAAGCCCTCCCCCAGAGCCTGAGTGGGAGAAGCTTCACTTTGATGGCGGCCTCTGCGAGTATGTGAAGTATCTCAACCGGGACTCGCAGCCCATGCACGAGCCCATTTTTGTGACGGAAAAGGTGCGAGCGTGGCACTGTCACTGCTCCCTGGCTCCTTTTACAACTTTCATTGTCCCATGCTGACATGTGAAGGTGACTAAGGGTGCCAAATGCTGGGCAGGTGGACGGCGTCGTTGTGGAAGTTGCTCTGCAATGGTGCAGCGATACGTTCTCAGATCTGCTCATCGGCTTTGTCAACAGCGTCAAAACAATAGACGGCGGCACGCACATCGATGGATTGAAGGTGTGCAGCATCCTGTACTCTCATGCTGGAGCTGCCACCACTGTACAACCTTGGGCGCTCGTTTGTTCGGTGGCAGGAACACGTGTGGCCAAGTTAGGCACATGCATGGAATTATCATTTATTGCCTGCCGCATGTGTTCCTTAATGCAGGCGGCTTTGACCCGGACGCTGAACACATTAGGGAGAAAGACAAAGGCCCTGAAGGAGAATGAGGCCAACCTCGCTGGGGATCACATCCGCGAGGGGCTGAGCTGCGTCATTTCTGTGAAGGTGCAACATCATCACTGCTTCACACTGGCTTCCTATGCACTGCATGAACAATGTATGTTATTCCTGCCTCATGGATGTTCAGGAATTGCATCGAGGCATGACATGCATGTCATGCCCATGCAGGTGCCAGAGCCTGAGTTTGAGGGGCAGACGAAGACCCGACTAGGCAACCCAGAAGTCCGCAAGATAGTCGATGCCTGCGTGGCAAAGGTTGGTAACCTCTCATGCGCTCTCTTGTTGCTTCATGTTTGCTTACTGTCTGCACATTATCTGGCAGAGTCTGCTCATGCCAGATGCCTCTGTTGTGCGCACCATGTATCACTCATGTCTTGTGCCTCTGCAGCACCTAGGATGCTTGGGTTCATGTCAACATGCCCCTGGAATGCCAAGCATGCTCTTTGGATGCAGGGGATCATGGAGAGCCTAGAAATGGACACAGCGACGCTGGGGCTTGTTCTGGGAAAGGCTGTGGCGGCCTGGCGCGCGGCGGAGGCGGCCAAAAAGGCGCGGGAGCTGGTGCGGAGAAAGAGTCTTCTGACCAAATCTACGCTGCCTGGGAAGCTTTCGGACTGCACATCCACGGACAAAGCCCTCTCGGAGATTTTCGTGGTCGAGGGGGACTCAGCAGGTCAGTGCTGCACCCCTTTCCTCAGCATTCCGGTGACATGCATGCCTTTCAGATGTCATGCATGCTCGGCAGTTGGGCCGTGCCATGATGTATCTACAGCAGACATGGCCACATCTCTGTTGAATGCAAGATGGCACAGCCACTTGTGCACTGATATAACCACATGCCTCCCGAATGCAACCTGTCCACTGGCCAATGGCAATCTGTCCTCTGAATGGGGCACAGCTCTGTAGAATGTCTGCTGAATTTTATGAAATGGCTGCATGTTGGCTGCCCTGGTCACATGTTGCAGACATGTCGCCATGTGGCCAGTACACGTTAATTTTGCAGGCATGTGGTCATGCTCTGATGTATGCTATGCTGCTCTTGTTGCCCCATGGCATGTTCATAGACATGCTTGATGGTGTTCATTAGGTACATCAGGCAGGTGCAGCCTGCTAGGACTTGATCATCTTGATGCAGACAGGAGGGCATCACTGAAGGCATATGGGAAATGGCATGCAGGGGGAAGCGCCAAGCAGGCTAGGGACAGGCGCTTCCAAGCCGTGCTGCCGCTGCGCGGCAAGATCTTGAATGTCGAGAGGAAGGATGATGCGGCCCTCTACAAGAACAATGAGATCTCGAATCTCATTGTGGCCCTTGGACTGGGCTTGAAGGGCGAGGAAATGCCAAATTTGCGCTACGGCAAGGTGCGCATCTCCAGGATCACCTGTTGACATCAGTCTCAGAAGCCCCTCATTGTGTCTGTCATGACACGTGCATCATCTGTCATCAAGCAATCCTCATCATGGATCACCTCATCATTGTCATCGAGTGCTCATATTCTGTGGCATCATGTGATTCCAGCATGCAACATTCTGCTGATGGCTGCCATGCAGGTCATTCTACTGACAGATGCTGATGTGGATGGCGCACACATCCGGACGCTCTTGCTGACCTTTCTGTTCAGATACGCCCGCGATCTGTTTGATAGAGGTCACATCTATGTCGGCGTACCCCCCCTTTACAAATTGGAGGTGGGACGCTCTAGCGTGTACCTCTACAGCGAAGGAGAGCTATCTGCGCGCACGCAGGGACTGGCCTCAGGCAGCTACACTGTACAACGTTTCAAGGTGCGCTGTGCTTCCATCTGAGCTGCTGCTGTCACATGAGCGCACATGCACGGCTTCTGATGCTCAACTGGTGCAGGCCTGGCTTGACGAACATGGCGGAGTGATTTCAGATGTCTAATGCTTCTCGCCATTCTGTCGGCGCATGTGAGCTTGAAAGCAGCCTGTTGTGAAATGCAGGGTCTTGGGGAGATGATGCCTGACCAACTGTGGCACACAACCCTCAATCCAGCCACGCGCATGCTGAAGCGGCTGACTGTGAACGACGCAGCTGAGGCGAGCCACCTGTTCGCTTTACTCATGGGGGATAAAGTGGAGCCGAGGCGTGCCCTCATACAGGCGCACGGAGCAAGTCTTGCATTAGAAGACCTCGACATTTAATTGTGCGCTTGTTGACAGACAGATGTTGCATTCCTGTGCAATATCTGGGATGCGGGAGGTTCTCAGTGGTGCTGCAGAATGTGCAGGGCCAAATAGCATGTATGCGTGCTGCTTGACACCAGCTTGAAACTTGTGTAATAATTCCAATGTGCAATCTGGCTTTTCATGGCTACTTTCCGAGTTCATCCAAATGCTTGTGCATTTTATAGACAAGATTGAACTATACTTATAGAAGAATCACTGGACCAGTCAGTACTGCCAATCGGACCCAGAACATGACTCCCTTCCCAATCCAAGTCCAATCCAACAAGCCCCCATGCTTTGAATCCCAGACTCTTCAAGCACTCCTCAGTCAGGTAATAATAGCCTGGCTCCTTCGTCCTCCGCTGATACTTTTCTCCCGTCTACAGGGGCCTGCAAGACAGCAGAAGCTTCAACAAAATAGCAAGTTGACTCTTGAACTGAAGGAATCCTCCTATGACACTGCATTACCCCATGCAAGCCATCTGAATTCCTAGGAGGCCACTCTCAAGGCCTCTCTTAGCCCAGAGCCCATGTCTGAGTCTTTGATCTCTATGATTCTGTGCAGGCTGGATAGTTCCCGTCCCCGGACGTGTCGTGCAACTATGCAAAACACAGGCCAAAAAGCAGTATTGATCACAACATGGCACACAAACACGTCCAATCACTGAGCAGGCAATATGGAGGTCCTGTGAGACACAAGGTCCAATAGAAAACTGTCGACAAGGCGGTGGAATGCAGACAACCGGGCAGGGACAGCAGACATGAAGTCGTCCCTCAGAAAAGTGGCGGCCCTCTCGAAGGATGGCAAGCCAAGGAAAGCATCGAACAGTCGCTCTCCAACTGACAATTGCTCTCCAATTAGTTCCTGCAAAGAGTCAAACATGGCACACCGGAGCACTGCATAAGCCGGGCAGACAAACAAGGCATACCATCAGCAACATGATTACAATGAGCGCAATAGGACCCTTGGACAGCACGGTCACAATTCACTTCATCGACATGTTGAACACAGGAGCTTCTTTCTTCTTGCACAGAGTGAATACTTGCAGTCAGAGAGCACTATGTAATTACTGATGGCCATCCGATGTGTCATGAATCCTTGCAGAGCACAAGCCTTGTACCGCAGCAATTGACAGACATGGATCAATCTGTAGGGCTACTGATGTTTACACATGGAAACCACAGTTCTTTATTGTGCCCATGATGTTTGGACACCTGACCTTTGATGAAAATCCGTGGGAAATGTTTGCAATCTGATTGGATGGCAAGGAGCTGAAGCAGCCTTGGTCTCTCACCGGTGTCATCTCTTGGTGAATACTAGCGCGATGCAAGAGCAACACAACTTCACTAAAAGCATGGATTATTGCTGCGAAGAACTCTGTGCCAGGGCGTCGTCAAGACAGCCACAAGAATAAGGAAAGCCGCCTGATATTGCCGCCTCATCTCCTTGTAACGGTACTTTGTATGGTACACCTGCAAGGCGCAAAGCCACGGTTTGCTGACGGGTCAAAATCCGAGAGCAGCCTGAAGCAGTGCACCAGAACTGACCAGAAGCAAGCTGTTCAAATAAGAACCTAGGCAGGCACGTACTGTGTCAATAGCGCCAATGGCAATGCAGGCAAGGATCTGCCCAGTGATCCACAGTGGCTTGCTGGGACCCCCCATCTGGCTGAACACATCTGCACCCACTGCCAGAAGAACTGCGCCAAAGGTGGCCATAGCATAGCCAGTACACGCCACCGCTTCCCAGCTGGCAACAAGAAAGCGGCGTTGGCACTGCTGTACCGCGGCCACTCCAGCAACTGGGGAGCACAAGCAAGTATTGATCATGCACCGCCGTGCTGACCATTGACACTATCGGTGACCAGTCTGATACGGGCTTCAACAAATTTGACAAGGTGAGCTTTCAGATATCGACTGAGCAGGGGACTGACAGAAACGGACACATGTTGCTCACACTGTTCAGCTTCCGTAAAATTCATGTAAGGACCGCACCAACAGACACTCCGGAAATGAGGAGGCAGAGCATCAGGTTGGTGGCTGGTATCACGACCTCCGCAGCCCCCAGCAAGCGCTTCACTTTCATCAGATTGCACGTGATAATGCTCCAAAAGCCTTCTTGGGCCTGCTCCACAACAATCACAGCCATGCAAGAGGTAGCCATTGAGACCTGCTTTCAAATGCATGGACTTGATTGACTTCCATCGTGTGTGACAACCATGGTGTAGAAGGTGGGCAGGTGTGGTCTTGACAGGGCAGGATGATGCTTCAAGGTTTGCTGCACCATAATTTGCTACTGCAGGTTGCCAATGTGACTGCAAGCACCTCACAGGAATCGAGCTGTAGATCAAGAGATCCAATGGCTCCTGCGCAGTGTTGCGATCCCAGCAATTTAATGGCTCCTCTTCAGTCCTTATATGGCCTGTGATCTGCTCAGTTTCTACAAGCATGTGTCAGCCAGCTGGAAGGCAGCCAACCTGCAAGGTACCCAATAAGCAGCCAGCATGATGCAGTGCCAAAAAATGCAGTATTTGACTTCTTGTCTATGTACTGCCTCCTTGCCTCATCCAATTTCTGCACGGCGACAGTATTTTTCAGTCAATCACCCCGGTGCCGTGGCTGTTCGCTTTATGTCACAGAGCTCAGCAGCAGCGCATTGATGCATCTTACCTGCTTTTCAACAATATATTTTCTTGAATGCATTTTCCTGGCAACACTTTCCTGGCTAGAGTGCAACTCTCGAAATGAGGCTGATGCTCAACAATTGTCCAGGCGTTTTTTGCTGGCAGAATGTCTTACTCGGGCTACCCAAATCTTTCGAGTCCCTTGTGACAAAAAATCGATTCTATCAGCTCGTACTGCGCTGTGGTATCCGACGAAGTGCTCACCCGTGAGTAACTTGCCAATTTAGGTCTTGAGACACCGACACTCAAGTCAGGCCATCATTGCAATCTGGGACTCCTAGTGGGACTGCGAAATGAATATCTATCCTTTATAAGAAGCGGCCATAAAAATTGCCAGTCGCAAAGTGACATTCTTCTTGTTAACACAAATCGACATAGATCTGTTTCCTTCGCCGCCAGCCTCCTTCGTCGATGTCGTTCGTGAGTGAGCTGCACCTGCTGGGGTTCAGTCCTCTGTGATAGAGAACTCCAAAGTCACCATCAAACCCTCAACGAAGACAAGCTACCATTTGTCGTGGAAGATTTTGGAGAGGCAACCGATACACTGTACTTTGAAATCACAGAAATAGAAAGGCTGTGCCACAGTGGTACTGCACACAATCTTCCTACTTTCCCATATCGACATGCTTAATTTGATCCCTTTCCACCCCCAGGCCCTTGAGAATGCCACGTGCAAGCTTATCAGCAACTTGCAGCCCAATTTTGTGGGACTCCTGGCGGCCATGAGCTTCCTTATGTATGGCTACTTCCTAGGTGAGTGCCAAGCTTGTGTGCATTTCACCACATGAAGCATGCCTGTCACACATAATGTACACAATCCATGTGCATCAATGCGACCGCCAAAGCTTTCACAATCTGCCTCGCTTGCTCTTGATAATCAAACTTGTTCTGCATTTGCGTTGCAGGCACAAGTTCGGGAACGATGGGACTGACTTCCTTTGCCCAGGTAATACACCTCGACATTTGCAGTATTCGAAGTCTCCTTTCAGTTTCAGAGGTGTGTTCTCAACTTGTTGCAGGATTCCCTTTGGTTCCTTCCTGCATGACAACAACAAGCTATGAACTTGTGGTTGCGCAGTCAGTACACAGCAACATTGCTGCTTGGGAACCTTCCCTGGCAGCTTGCGAAGCTAGTGACTTGTGCAAGGATGGATCGATGGATATCAGGGGTGTAGTGGGAGCTCCCTTTTTCGACAGCATCGTCCTTATCATGTTCGCTATTCTTACAGGTCTAGAGTGCTCCCAATTGTTCAATGAAGGTGCTAGTGCGATTCCCTTTGTGAAAAGCAGGGGTCTTTCAAATTCAAGAAGGTCTCAGCAAAGCAGTGTGCACTCATGCAGGATTCCTCCATGTTGATGACCCGTCAATCTACAGAGAGGAGCACTCTTTCCCGATAATGCTGCAAATACTAATTAGCGGGTTCGCATTGCTCGCCTGCGGCTTCTGTTTGCAGTCATTCAACACCCATATCACCGTCTTGATCATTGGCAGGATATGCATCTGCCTTGGCATCAGTGCAGTAACTTATGTAAGTATCATTCTTGATGCTGCATGCTTGGCATACTTTTGAAGTGCTGAGATGCCAAGCTTGAGAAACCTTGCCAGATGACAACTTAATATATGTTTTGGGCGCAGATATGTTCGATGTGCACAAGGTCATCATAACCTGACATACTGTATGTGTTCTGCAGGTAACTCGAACCTATGTGAAGTACAGCCGCTTGCGGGTATATTACGAGAATAGTTTCATCTGCTGCGCCATCTTGATCATAACCCCGTGGCAGCTGGTATTGAAGCCAGGAGAGAGCTTTCTTGCCCCTTTGTACGCCGCGCAGCTAAGCCAATAGTTTGTGACAGGCACGCCAACATGAAATATCAAGGAGCTCCTCATTAGTTGCAGCATTGACTGAACAAGACTTTACTTTTACAAGTTGAAATTTGCACATCTTTGAGGTCTTCTAGTCTGAATCCAAGGACGCAACGTGTGGCAGCTTGCCGTGTCAATGCATCCCCAATGAATACTCTGCCATATACCCACAGCACTGCCCTCAGGGTGCCACTCTGACAGGCAACTGGCTTGGCAGCTTCAAACACGGCTGAACATTCATAACGGGATGCTCAACGCCAGGATGATGTCATCTACTGATGTACACGAGATACTTGAGCCCTGCAGTTGCAATGCCCCAGAATGCTATTGTGAAGCCCAGCACGATGGGGACCAAGTACACCAGAAATGTTGCATCGTAACCGTAGTACCTGTAAACAAACTGCGCTACATAAAGGTCCTGGCCGAATGGCCCATCGTCTGGGTCAAAGCCGTAGGTGTTGACAGAGTTGGTGAAGTCATCTCCCAATTGCGAGGCCACCAGCCCATAGATGCTCCATGCGAATGGGTTCAAGTAGTAATACCAAGACCAATAGTCTGGGATGCGCTGCGCAGCATGCCAAGAAAGGAGTCAGAGTTCAAGCTCAGCCTTGCCGCAGATTCACTTTCTTCTTAACTGCCTAGAAATGATACCATTTATTGTGCGACACAGAAAGAGCAATGTTGCAGGGGCAGCTCACAAAATCGTCATGTAAACATCCCAGTGCAATCCTCTGCGGGCGCACCGGCTTTGGAATGATGAAGCCAGCGAAGAGGTTCCACATTGCAAAGAACGCAGACGAGAGCACCGCAGCCATCATGAGGTTTGGAGTGACAGCCACCGCCATGATCCCATACATGGTGCAATACTGCAGCGTGGCAAACATGAAGAAAGCAAACCAGAAGAAGCTTCCTGCGCACGCCAGGCATCACAAGCAGTTCAGCACAGAACCTAAATGCTGCACTATATACGCAACGCATTGCCTTGGCTCATGGCTACCACTATCACCAACGTCTATAGAACTGGCAGGCGAGTGGAAGAGGGCAGGCTCACCAGCAGAGCTGCTGAAGCCCACCATGAAGTACACAATTGAGCTGTACAGTATGGCCTGAAACATATTGTACATGACCTCCACAAGCCCCTGCATGTGTGCACCATTTACATGAGCCACTGCATTTATGGCTGCTAGCTTTGACTGCATATATGTGCCAATCTGAAGGTGCCATTATTGATTACAATTGGTGCATGGAGCTGCAGCAGATGGGTCTCCCGCTGTAGCAGCAATGAGTGGTCATCAGGCATGACGAATGCCTCATAACAACATCAGCATGTGTACAAGATGCTGAACCAAGCGTCTGTAGTTCTGAGGCAACTGGTGAAAATCTATTTGCGTGGATCAATCCTAGGGCAATTCAGCCTCGTTGGAAACGGCAAGGAAAGGGAGAGGAGCTCACCATGGCGAGGGAATAGGCGGCGACAGAGTACATGCCGGCTGCGCGCTCACGGTAGAACACTGTGCGCTCTGCTGCAGCCACGGGCTGCACTATGAGGCTGTTCACAATGCCCATGAAGAATGTGCAGAAATATAGCGCGCCCTGGATGTTCAGAATGTCCTTGGGCAGCAGCCTGCACAGGTCACAAGCTTAGAAGATTCACAGAAGCAAATTTAGCAGTAATAGATCTCGCATTAAAAAGGAGGAGGCAAGGCAGCCATTTTGTCTACCTCCGTTCAATAGAAAGAGCCAGATGTCAATGCAGCTGTTCATCTTGGATCCGCTCGGAGCAGGGATTATCATTGCAGCAATCAGGGCCCTCGAGACAGCGATTCAAGTTGTCTCAATAAAAATACACAAAAAAGGCCGCGATGAGAGGCAAGCACTGCGCAGAAAGCACTGTGCCCTTTGAGCTTGCCGTGGGCCACAAAAGATTAAACAAGAAGTGTAGGAGGCACACCTGCGCGTGGCGCGCATCCAGTACATGGAGCCAAAGATGAGCGCAACGCCGAAGCTGATGGCCATGCGTGTGGCGTTGTAATCCGGCGTGCGCCAGTAGCAGCGCGCGTTCCGCACCAGCAGCTGCCCCAGCTGCGACCCCAGCGGCTGCGCATACCGCCGCAAGAACGTCAACGGCAGCACGCTCGGCCGCGCACCCTCCGCTATCCGCTTCTGTACCGCCCTGCACCCAAGCACAGACTTGTTAACACCACAGAGAACTGGCAGAATGGCTCTGCACTGCATTGGAAAGAATCAAATTTTGCAGCGCATGATGTGCTGGCTTTGCGATCCTCCAGCGCCCAGCGCCCAGCCCTCATGACTTCCTTAACACACAGGACTGGAAGGACGGCTCTGCACTAAAAAGGAACGGGTTGTGCAGCGCATGATATGCTAGATACAACACCATGCGCTGCGCAGAGTTATCTGATTCTGCACTGCTCTGTACTCCAGTGCAGAATTTGTGGACCTTGCCTAGAGCTGTCTGGAAGTCTGCACAAGGCCATGATGCTGTAAAATACATTCCGAATAATGCGCTTCATGATTGACGTTCTCGCGCATAGCGAAGCTGCTGTCACATGCATGGCGGACAGGGGTCATCACAAGGAGGATCATAGTGGGGCGTGAGACCTCACCTGGCCAGCTCCGACTTGGCAAAAATGTCAGCAAAGTCCACGCCGATACGGTCTTCACAAGCAGGCGTGCTGATGTCCAGCACCCAGGTCGCCGGGTTGATGGCAGCCAGCTCCAGCCGCCCAACGCCACCCTCGTCCTCCCTCACAAGAGGCGGCACCCCCTGTATGGCCTGCAACAAGGCATGCTTCCAATCTCACAGGGCTGTGTGTGAAAAATTCTTGATTTCCAATGACAATTTTGCCGACTGCAAGAATATTCATGCGCCAGGGAGCCCACCTGGAAATGCGCCACCAAGTCTGATGACTGTGCTCCAAGGGGCCCGCAGTAAATGGTCTGGCCGCCGCGCTTCAAGAGCAGCAGCTCGTCAAACGCCTGCACCACAAGAGCAAGTCAAGCGCCATTGCTGTCTTTGTTCTTCCCTACTGCTGTGCAATTACAATCCTGGGAAAATTGCAGCAACATCTGGATACACCCTACCTCAAAGATCTCAATGCTGGGCTGGTGCACTGTGCATGTGATGGTTCGGCCTGTGTCCACTATGTTCCTGACCACTCGCATCACGATGGCAGCCGCCCTGGCATCCAGACCTGCATGCAAAATTAAATACCAGCTCATAGCAGACCCGGTTCATGATTTACACATCACAATAAGTGCAAAGTCACAAAAGAATACGAGGGAGATTTGATAGTGTGGGTGGTAGGCTGACCAGTGGTGGGCTCGTCCATGAGGACGACCGAGGGATTTGGTATGAGCTCCACGGCAATGGACAGGCGCTTGCGCTGCTCCACGCTCAGACCAGTGCCCCCAGGAACACCCACAAGTAAATCCCTGAGCCCAGTCAGCTCCACCAGCTCCATCATCTGCCATGCACAGCCATCCACAGTCAGGCCTTTGAGTTCAGGAGGGACCTCTGAAGTCAGGAAAGATAGGCTTTCCAAGATGTCCAGAAGTTAGTTTCAGAGATGTGGGGTGTACAGTGGTTGTGAGACGTGTACACATGCTCCAGCACATTAATATGCTGGCAAGGAGCTCATTCTGCGTTGTGGTCTGAGCAAACGTTGTGAAGACGGGTGCGTACCTCTTCCACAAAAGCGACGCGCACTTTGCGGGGGATGTTGGCAGCCATGCGCAGGGCTGCGCTGAACATCAGCGCCTCGTGCACTGTGGCCTGCAGAACAACAACTCACAGAGCGTTAGGCAACCCTCACACAGCGAGCATTGAAGCTGTATCCCAGCCTTTGACTGCTCTGGATGGGACATCGTGAAAGCATGGAGTTGGTTCGGCAGCCAGCACCTTGGCAGAGTGGATGTCGGTTTGCTCCACGTAGCCGGACAGGCGCGCATACGTGGTGCTCTCCCATGGGTGCCCATTGACCCGCACCTCCCCTGTGATCCTCCCCGCTGCACATCACCCGCACACAATCTTCAATGCCACATGTTTTACTTCCTTTCAAGGTGTACCAGGCCTTCACGTGCAGCATGCATTGTATCATACAAGCCCATACCACAGTAACCTGAGATATTTCATTGCTCCCATTATACCAAAACAGCAAGCAATGTCTTATATAAAGCCCAAATAACATCTGCTGCGCACTTGTTTTTCGGCCGGCCAGGATGTCGAGCAGAGTGGTTTTGCCAGCGCCACTGACTCCCACCAGTGCTGTCAGGACCCCCGGCCGAAAGATGCCAGAGATGCCCTTGAGGATTTCCAGCTCCCGCCTCCTGGAGCCCCAGCAGGGCAGGCTTGCTCGCAGGCCCTTCCCAGCCCTGTTGCTGTGGCCGGGATTGTCCGGATCCAACCTCAGATCCACCTCGTGCCCCTGACACAGCCAGACAGAACGTCTTGGTCCTTGATTCAGAGCGCTGCCTCCAACCTGACAACGAGGGACGCAAGTGTCATCGGTGCTTGATGCATGCATCGAAGGCGCTACACAGATGGTGTGAAGGGTGGTGCCAGTTCCCACTTACCGCAGGGAGGTCCACAAAGTAGTGGATGTTGCGGAAGGTGAGGGTGACAGGGCAGAATGGCAGCACCATGCCGTGCTTGATGCGCGGCTGCACTGCCTGCAGCGACTCACCCTCATCCAGCACGCCATCCCTGCATGCAGAGCTAGCATCCTTCCGCAATGCCCCTTGAATATAACCATTGAAAGGATTGTCGAACGAACGCCAGCAGCTCAGCCTCTGCGAAATTAGACAGTTCAACTAGCATTTAGGGTCAGGCGACTCTCACCGGAAGGAGGGGGTGCGAGAGCTGGCAATGCCGCCTCTGTTGGGTATGAGCGCAGCATCTTGGTCCTCGGCCAGCTGCCTGACATGTGTCCTGGGGGACCCTTTGTAACGGTTTGCTCCTCCATGCCACGCTTCGACAGGTGCTGTGTGCATGATATCAGGCCCTGGCGAGCTGCAGGTAACAGAATACCATTCAGTGTTATTAGATGCATTTGTCTCAGAGCTTGTTCGCCCCTTGCCTATGGATGCATGCAGACATTCTATCCAAAAGAAAGAGTGCAGAGAGAGGAATGGCAGTAGCACGCATGCCTGCATGATTCAGATTTGTTGCCATTCAGGCCGCGGGTGGCATTGTGAGGCATGCTGTAGATGCGCCGCAGGGGAGGAGTGTCCAGGATGAGGCCGGCGGCGGCCGCGACGGAGTATGCGCGCTCTGAGGCGGTCACGCTGCGCGATGTGCTGCTGCTGCTGGTCTTTGGCTGCTGCTGGGTGCCCCTCTGCGCTGCTATACGCTCCTCCAGGCTGTCCTCTGACATGACTGCCACCGGCTTCTGAAAGGCTGCACATGACATGCATGCAATGCATGAGAGGATTTGTAATTACAAACCGAAAGCAGGCACCTTTGCATGCACTGCTCTGGCTTGGCTTTGACACATGATGACATGCATGCCATCGATGACTGAGGGTAAATTGGGCAGAGGATGACTCACGTGGCATGATCTGGTGGAACAGTATTGTGAAGCCATTGAATAGGATGATAGACCCAGTCAGGACCCCAATTGCCACCCAGCTCCACCACCGCTCTCCCCTGAAGCCCCTCACCTGCCAAACCATGACACCTGGTGACAATCAATTTGATAAGCGCCAAGCTCTTCATAAAGCCCCCCAGAGAGGTAACTCAGAGTGTAAGATGCGGTGAAAGATGCGCACATTCAGGCATGCCTGTCCCAGAGTGATGCTCCTCCTTTTGCTGGAGAATTCGTTGTATGGCACATTCCACCGGGGCGCCGAGAACTCATTTGCAATGAGGCCTTGGATGGCGTACGAGAAGGGATCCAGCCAATATGCCCACACCCACCAGTTGGGCATGTCAGCTGCAAACACACAGCCTTCAGAAAATCAAGCTAAAACATAGCCTGGCCTCATCACAACAAATGCATTGAAATGAAGAAGAAGCCATCCATGGAGGGCGCTTTCACACATGTGGCTGCAGTCATGGCCTGTACATAGAAGCTGCAGATGGCGCACGTTTGGCAAGGATGTAGCCGGACAGCATGAGGTATATGACCAGGAAGAGGGAGCCCACAGACGTGGCAACCACCATGTCACGCGTCAGCGCAGCAAAGACCCGGAACATGGCCACTGCGTTCTGGTGTACCAGGAACAGGATTGCGAAGAACACCAAGAACCTGCACATTGCATGACATGACATTTCCCCTCATTTTCCTCAGATCAGAAGCCTGCACGTTGGTGCTCCAGCCTTCAGGTCAGCAGAAGGTAGTCAGTGGGGGTCAAAGATACACGCTCACCTGCCGGCGTCCGGGGCAAAGCCGACCAGCCAGTACACGAGCACAGACCAGATGCCGGCCTCCGTCAGGGAGTAGAAGATGCGCAGGAAAGTGATGGGTAGGGTGTAGGCCCACGCAGGGTGCAGCCCCTCCAAGCGTTGCTTGTAAAATGCTGGCAGCCTGTCCACCTGCATGCAAAGGATTTATCTTACTAACAATCAGCACAGTAGCATGCCAACATGTTGCCAAATGCACTCTGGGACGGCATCAGGCGAAAACTTGGAAGTGGTCAAGAAGTCTCTACCCATCTCTTGACCCCAAATTGCACAAAGCTTTGAACAAAGCTTTTAGAACGTCATCCGAGAGTTTGCGGTAACCGGTGCCCAAAGTTGATGAAACATTTGCTGCATGACTTTCAGCTTGATGCGATTCTCAAGGTGCATTGGGGAGGGAGGGGCGTACCGCGATGGTGAGCTCAGTCTGGCCATTGAAGAAGAGGACCATGACCGAGTAGAAGCAGACGGACATGTAGTTCTGGCCGTTGAGCAGGGAGGTGGGCGCCTGGCGGGTCTTCAGGAAGACTGTGCCGGTGATGGTGGCCATGATGAGTACCTGGCACGTCCTGAATTTGTATAGGAACTGGTACCTGTCCGTCAGGATACACTCCCGCCGCAGGCACGCCTTGAACGCCTGCCACCCTGTGTCAGCATCCGAATAGGTTTTGAAATTACTAAGTCTACTGGACATTTGCGCCCTCATAGCCTCCTGCAGCTTTGCATGCTGACAAGAGCCCAATTGTTACATGCAGAAAGCAAGCAGAGAGTCCCCGACGCAACTGGTGCGCAGACATGTCAAAGATGCATGCAAAGGAATATGAGCACTTCATGCACATGAGCAGCTTCAGCGCGCACCTGTGAGGGCGAATTTGGTCCAGGCAAGCGCCTTGTCTGACTCCTCCGTGCAATTGAATGGCTTCAGCAATGCCTCTGTCTGGGCCACTCCGGCGTCTGACCGAGCATATGCGTCCGCAAACTTCCGCACTGACACTACCCGGTACAGTGTGGGGTCTTTGGCCCAGTATTGCTGCACCCAAGGAACAATCAACTTACCGAATTATCATCGGCATTACGGTGTACTCAGGCAGCAGGCTGTGCAAAGAAGACACCATCAAAAAAGGAGTCATGAAGGTCCACAACAAAATTGCAAAGAAGAGACCGTCATGAGACATGGGCAGCCAAGGTTGCGCACCTGCTGGTCTTTGCTGGAGGTGATGTTTTGGAGGAAGCCGGGAATGGCCATGCGCGGCGGGCACTGGAAGCCCATGCCCTCAAAGAAGGGCAGCACCTTGGTGCATGGGCCGTAATAGATGCATATGCCGTCGCTCAGCAGCATCACGTCATCAAACAGTCGGAAGATCTCCGGTGAGGGCTGCAGCAGCGCCATCATGACCGTTGCCTGGCAACCCCATCAGTAAAATTTCAGTGCTAAGGTCTGACGAAGTATTCTCACACCAGCACTTCACAGCATTCATGGAAGTGGTGGTCTAACAGGCGCTCACACTGCCTTGTACTTCTTGCATCTCTCTTCTCTCAAATGATGCCCCATGCATTTGGCTTTGAGGTGATAGGCATGACAGCCAGGCGCACCCCATCCATGTGGGCAAAGTCCCCAATGGTGCGGACCACTTGCTGCGCGGTGGAGGAGTCCAGGCCTGTGGTGGGCTCGTCCAGCAGATACACCTGCTTCGGCCCCACCAGAATCTCCCCTGCACAGATGCCCAACCCAACATGTTGATGGCTCCAGCAGCCCAGCTCGACAGATGAATAGCGGGACCTTTCACAGTGCTGTACCTCATCACGAACAGATAACCAAGCATGACATTTCTGGTGAGAAAACGCATATTCTAACGAGCTTGACGCGGCCCAAATTTTGGCAGATTTTATAGTGTCTCATCATCGACTGTTGTTGGCAGAGCTTGAAGAGCAGCACGCTGCCTGCAGTGCAGTGCATCATGTAATTGATCATGGCCACCATTTACGTAAAACATCCATGACGCAATAGTATGTGGTTCCAGAGTCATGAACAGCGCACCTGCCGAGACGCGCTTGCGCTGGCCGCCGCTGACGCCCCTGAACCAGTCGTTGCCCACCAGCGTGTCCTGGCAGATCTCCAGGTCCAGCAGGCGCAGCACATAGTCCGTAACCAGGCTCTCGCGCTTGCCCGCCAGCGCGCACGCCTTCATGAATGTATCCACCGCCCACTCCACCTCCACCCCCGCCCTCTTCTCCCTCTTGCGCAGCTCCGCCATCTCAGCTGCACCCCACAGAGGATCATTATTATAATTAATATTACATGCTCTTCCTGCCAAATTGCAAGGTATGTCCTGCAGACAAGCTGCAGTTTTAAGGCGGCCCTTTGTTGAACTCGCCAGATCCAATCAACCACAGAATATACAGTACATGAGACTGCAGACATCATAAGATGTACCCATCGTCACGGGTATTTGCAAAGAGAATAGTGCAGGAGCAGAAATGCACTGAGGTGCAGTTTCCTGTGCTGAGGGGTGTTCCCATGGGCCGTAGCGCGCATGAATGGGTTCATCACACACCAGTTTGGTTGCCCACGCCCTGGCAGCGAGCGGAAAAGTTCAGAGTCTCCCGGACAGTCAGGTGGGGGATGTGGATGTCCTGCTGCTCCAAGTAGGCGGCGGTGCGGTGCACCACAAACTCGCTGAGCTTGCGGCCGCTGTAGGTCACGTTCCCAGACACCTGCAGTTGCCAGCGCCTCTCACTGCCATGTGCGCCCCAAAGTGCATGCCACATGACAGCAGCATGTTCTGCTGTGTGAGAGCATGACATAGTAAGAGGACCTGCACCTCCAGATTGCCACCTGAGGGCAGGCGCCCTGCCAGGGCCTGCAGCAGGGTAGACTTGCCAGAGGCGGGCGGGCCCAAGAGAAGGGTCATGCGGCCAGGCCGCAGCACACCGCTCACCCGGTCCAGGATCTGCAGGTGCTGCCTCCGGTCTCGCCGGAGTCCACACCTCGACAGACCAGCCTGTGCAACACATCACTCCTGACAGATAGTACCATTCATATCCAGCCATACAACAAGAGACATGGGCAGCTGTGGATGCCAAGCAGCGCGTATATAACCCCAAGACTGTCCCCTGTAAGTAAAGGCATGTACTCACCGTGATGCCATTGCTGTAGTAGTTCAGAAGTGTCTGTCGCGCCTGCTGTCCAAGGAGCACTTCGACTGACACAGACAAATTCTCAAACCGCACTTCCACCTCTGGCCGCTGGACACCGGCCCTGCAAGCAATGCAAAGAGGCAATCATCATGATGTCGGGCTCAACGGCCCCATTCTGGATTGCATGTACTGACATAAATGAATACCATGCCATGAAGTCTGAGCTAGTGCAACTTCGACATAATGAGTGACTGAAGTGTGGGCCAGAATAACGTTATAACGGCATGACTGACTTTGTACGACATGCTAAGTCATCTACAAGTGGTCAGTGCTATGTATACAAGAAAGGATGGAAGGACATGTACTTGCCTATCCAGCCGCTCCCGTATCTTTCTGCGAAGTCTGCTGTTCTGTCTCCCATTCTCTTTAATAAGTTTGTCAAGGATAAGCTTTCTTTCCTCGCGTCTCAAGCGGCCAGGCACTATCTTTCGTGTTATCGTAGCGCCTGAGTCACGGACAGGGCCCCTTTTCCTATCATCTGCCATGGTCAAAGCCTTGGGGAATGTTGACTCATTCCAAAAGCTCTTTTGAACATGACAAGGGAGTAATATTGCTATGTGCGTTCAGAGTAAGTTGTACAGCCTCGTCGATCTGTTCCAACCAGCTATATCAGCAATGACAAAACCAACCTCCAACCATCGCAGTAAGTTTCAGGTGCATTCAACTACAACCATAAGTGATAAGCTGCATTCATACAACCCGAAGACGGGCTAAACTTGCTCAGCTAGTCCATTTTCCGAAACAATTCCGAGAGGGGTTCTTCATTTCCCTTACCCTATCAGGGTGAATCAGTATCTACATCTCCATTGCATGCACTGGTGGCTCTTGGCATGGTGATGAAGCAAGTGATATTTTGGGGCTGACACCCTTCACATCTTTCAGCATGCTTCCATCACCTTGAAACGATGACCATGGTGGCCAGCAGCATGCTTTGATACATTTGGACTGAATAAGCTGGCCACGTGGTCTGAGTCGGACTCCGTCGTATGGCTGGCCCACAGGGTGATGGACTACTAGTAAGACTGACATCAGAGCAGCTCTTATGGCAATTGGTCCAATGGCATACTCTGGCAGCAGGACCGCTGCCTGTGGACCATGCAAGCTGCACGATGGTAGAGTCTTCAAAACGATGCATATGCAGGTGCTGGCAAGCTTGGGGATTGCAGCGTTAATTGCAGCATCAATCAAAATATCAAGTGGGCTTAGCCTGCATTCAGCCTTGGAATGCTCCAGTGTACGACACATACTTTCTTAAGGCTTTGATTGTTGGCAATCACTTTTTTTGTCTCCTTGTCATCTCACTTATTACTGCAGACTGCAGAAACCATCCATTGAAATGCATGTTTACAATTGATCAATGCCATATTCATATTTCCACAGTGCCATGTCTGTTGAACATTGAAACAGCCTACAGGGAGCTCTCTGCACAAAGCCACCCATGTGGCACATGCATGGCAAGTAGTAAGCCCAATGACATGCAGCCTGGTTGCCACCCCTAGTATCCAACCCGCACAGCAGCCACAGCTGCCAGGCTCTCGTCGTTGCATGTGACTGGAGCATCTTCATCGTCGCTGGTCTCTGCATTGAACTCCATCTCTGGAGGTGGGTCACCTGCAGCACAGAACAGATACTGCTCATGCAAGCATCACCAAGGAAGCAGCTTGCCTGCTTCCCAAAGAAAAAAATTTTCTACCCCACATATGCATGCAAATTGATGCGCACATGATGATCTGTTGGTTGTGAGGCTCAACGGGCATGCTGAACAATTGTTGTTGGTCCGTTCCCAGGACGCACCCAGCTCTGGAATGATGATTCCGCTGTGCCAGCGCAGGCCTCCCTTCACAATCTTGGGGTCATCAATCTTGCCGTAGGGGAACACTTTCTTCACGATGTCCACATCGACGCCCTTCTGCTGAGCAGCCATCACACCACACCTCACGAAGCTACAACTGAAGGTGGTCCATTTATGCTTCTGCTGAAAATTTGCCTTGGAATGTAGATGCGAAGCAAAGAAGTCGTGGTGTGTGGGATCCCAGAAGTGTCACAATGGAAGAGGCATCAGGTGGGAGCACCCCAGGAGGCGTACAGGATTTGGGACGGCAATCTTGGTCTTGATGCGCACTCCCTCAAAGCCTCCAGGCACAAACTCCAGGACAGCAGGGAGGCTGGTCTTCTCAAGAGCATCCTCCACTGCCTTGACTGCCGCTCTCTGGGGATCAGGTAGGACGAGTGAGCATCGAAATTCTGTGTGCATTGCTGACAACATTGAACATGTAGCAGATCTAAATCAAAGTCTTGGAAAACACTCTTCCGGAGGTGCCACATACCGTGGGGTCCTGGCCGTGCATGTCCACACCGAATCCAAATTGCACTGCGAGCACCTGCAGCCTTGGAGCGTCAGGTCATGCGTATTCGGACACTTGTAGACCAATGGCTTCTCAAGCAGAATTGCTGAGTATCTGAAATTCAAAGAGGGAGACTAGCAAAGCACCTTCTTGAACCCTCGTGGCGTCCTCACAACTGCCCTCGAAAGTTTTGACGACATGGTGCACTGTCGGAAACCCACGAAACCTGCGCTACTGGCAGCAATATCAGGATAGCGCCGAAAAGTTAAATTTCTTGAAGATCATATTGGAGACGATCTTTCACATGAAGGGTTTCAGGATTTCAGAAAGTGTTTGTGAACGCGTCCAATGCATGTCACATTGCACTGGTCGGCAACGTAAGCTCTTGACGCAAAACATTTGTGAAGGAGCTGTACCTTTGAGTTTAATACTTCTGATCTGCTTTCAGAGTACTCCAAATGAGGATGGGCCTGGGCCTTAGGTGAAAGCATCGCTGAAAGGGCGACAATGCTATTTTCGGATAGCAGCATGGTGATTGTTGTCTGCCCACACCTGCTCAGAGCATCTCTACCATAATAATAATAATAATAATCTTTATGAGTCGCGAACCCAGAGCCCAGAGGCTACCATGCAGGCTGCATTAGAAGGTAGTTTGCTCTCCACTCTCTGGTGTCATGAATACCTGCATGGCCCTGCCAGCACAGTCGGCAGACCAACTAATCATTATGTGAGGTTCCAATGATTGTGAGGTTCAATTGCAAGCAATCAGTACGTAAATGCAAGTGCACATGCACATGCAAGTGCCAAGCACATGCAAGTGCACATGCTGCCAGCTTTTAATATCGCGATGAGTGGTCATTCAAATCACCAGAATATGCTCATATGCTCTGCTGTATTTGCCTGCGTCCAAAGCTTTTATGCCAGCTTTGAGAATTACACTTTTGGTCATTGACATTCCACTCAACAAGCAGCTTGTTGCCATCCCCTGAATAGTTTGAACGTTCTGAAATCCTCATTAATGCCAGAATATTAATGGATGCCTTGCAAAATTAAGCAGCGCTTATTGAACACATGCGCACTGTACATAGACTGTGCATTGTACAGTCTAAGCACCCCCCAGAGTTAGTTGAGAGCTGCACGTTCCTGCTGTGATGTCAACATCCCAGGTAGGATAAGGGCAGCAACCTCGGTCATGTCAGTGTGATAGTCCTGAAAGAGTTCATTCCCTAAACATTTTCCACCCGCTTGGTCACCAAGGGAGCGCTGGTGTTATTGCTGGGCGAGGCTGCAGTGCTCTGACTGGCTGATGCACCGGCCTGTACGCCGTTCCTGGCAGCCTCTGTTGCCCTCAACGCACTCAGCCGATCTCTCCCTATTAAAGGCCCGCTCTTTGAAGGGTCCCTCATCATCAGCTGCTGCGCCAACCCCCTCTTCCTTGCCTGTGAACGATGCACAAATCCCTTCAAGCACGGCCAAATTTGTTGAAGTGCAAAATAGAAGCATTCCTACTTATGACAAAGTCACCCATGCTTCAGAAAACTATGGCTGTTCTGTCTCAAGAGCTGTGAATCACACCTTTATGGCCGCCCGTGTGGCATACCAAATGGCCCCCGCCATGCTCACCCCCAGCCCAACCACGTTCCATTTGGCATATACAAAGTCGCCGAATGAGACAGCGCCAATCAGGGTCATGATGATGTTCTTCAGGCTTCCCGCCACGCTGGTCGTGAGAGGATCGTTGTAGCGGGTGCAAATGAAAGTTGAGTGGTTAATCGTCAACCCCAACACGCAGCTCAGCATAAGCGTGACCTGCGCAGCACACATACTCGCCAGTGTTCCTACTGCTCCAGAGATGGCATGCAAGTGTGCGATGATCACAAGTGCACCAACAAACCCCACATGGACGCAGCTTCAGGCACTCACCCGGAAGCCTCTGCTGGCAGCATCAGGGTACGATAGAAACCCAGCGGGCTCCGGCGACACAGCCACTGCCACCGCCAGGAGAGGCAGGGAGAGCGCTGCATTGTAAAACAGCAGCCCAGTGGTGGTCAAGCCGGCTGTTGAAGGCGTGTTCTTGACCAGGATGAGGTACAACGCCGTCAGAAAATCATTGCCCAATACCGCGGCGTAGCCATACACGCTGAAGGTTAAGTCTGTCGTCGCCGCAATCACAGCACCTGTGCAAGCAGCCCAGGCCAATTTTATTCACTGCCTAGACAGAGTGCAGATGGAGCCGGTCATACCTTTGCAAGTCCAACAACAAGACTACGGAAGGCGCTCACCTCCAATCATGATGGCTACCGCTCCGAGCGTAGATCTATCGTGCTTTTTCTGCATCATGAAGCGCTCCAAGATAATGGTACAGAAGAGTGTGAAGCGCCGCAAAGCTATAAACATGGGAACGTTGAGCCCACCCGTGCCTGCACAGCCACTTTTTCAGATGAGCTCCTCAATATTGCACTCACTGCCAGGTCACTGGACACTCTGGGAAGCAGCTCTGCTGCCGCATTAGAGGAAGCACAGCAGATGTAGGGAGAGGCTGACCTATAAGCCCGCTGACCACGTTCAGGACGTTCACCATTGCCAAAGGTAGTGTGCCCCGAGCAATGCCCCATTCCAGCTTTGGGCGGGCCACAGCATAGCAGACAGGAGCAATGACTGCCATTTGCAGGAATGCCACTGTCAGGGGATAGTTGAAGCCATAGAGCGTGAAGAGCGCCTGCAAGAGTAGGGTGAGGTATCAATAATGGTTGCATTTCTTATGGTAGCAAGTGAAAGCAGAGACATGCAATCATCTGGAAAACTTTTCATCATCTGCAGGAGAGTATCGTCTCCAGGTGTCGACTGTGACACTTTCTCTCACAATCACCAAGGCAAATCTGCAACTTGCAAACAGGTCACTGGGTGGTTCAGCTTAATGGAATGTATTCACTTGAAATACGTTTTGTTCTAGAACATCAACAAGGAAGTCTATTACCTTATTCATAAACTGCACTGTCATGCTCGCCAGACAGTAGTAGCAAGCAGTAGCAAGCTTCAGCCATCCTGGCTTCCCTTGCTCTTGTGGCGGAGCCATGCAGCACTGTAAAAGTTATCTTTCACATTTGGAGTCACAACAACTCTGGGTGAACCACCACGCAAAGTTCGAGCATGCTGTCAAACCCATCACCTTTCAACGCTGTTCATCTCTGAACTGCAAGATCGGCAGAACCTTTTTGTAATCCGACCAGATTGCAACCCATGTGAGGTTTGAAGGGACAGATCGGGCAATTGGAAGCGATTTTCAAGAACAAGAGTCAAGGCTTCCCAGGGGGTCGAAAATCTGAGTAGGCCACAGCCAATTTTAGCTGCACATCCAATTCCTTGGACCTCGAAGGGAACTCGTTTCCTGCTTACGCAACATGCATGAAAAGGAAGGAATGAAGATGTGATTGTACCAGAGAAAGCTCAATCTATACCTCAACAGAGCAGAAGTTAGTTGCTGATGGACGACTGGTTGGATGATGGAAGGTTCAATGGCGATCAAGCAGCAGCTCATAATTCTTTCGGAGAGCATGAGCACTACGTCGATGAAAGATTGGAAGAACATGAAGAAGGTAAAGTGAGACAAGTACTTCAGTCTGCATAATTGTTCATGCTCTAAGACAACGAGTCTACTCCTACTCTTCGCAAGAAGCCCACGCACAGATGCAGAACGCCACCTATCTGAGGTGCAAATTTCTCTTACTCACACAATCACAGATGTGGAGCCACACGAAGTACTGTCGAGAATAGAAAGCTGCATACTAGAATTCCTGGAGCAGCTCTTCCACCAGCAAAATGCACCGGACATCTCTGTGGTGAGCTGGACAAATTGCTCCAAGACATTAAGCAGGTCTTCTATGTACATTTGATGCAGATGAGGCAGATGTACATATGTCATTTTGGCGCTCCTGTGCGTGACGCAGCGCAGTACACTCATGCTGCAGGGAACTGTCATCACAAGATATGGGACACGTGAGAGAACACGTTCACTCATGGCAAGACAAGGACAAGGAGCCCATGGCTATGCAAGGCTGTTCCCCATTCTGGAGATAGCATACGAATTGACAAGCCTGGGCATGATAGCATCACAGAGGGACGTTTTCTACAGGTTGATTACCCTGCTCCTGTCTGGCTTGTACAAAAATTTGAGAGTATTGACAGGATGTCTTCATGCCTATGCTCCAAGGATGCTGTCTATCAAGTCTATGCATGCCTGCAAACGCAGGCTCAAGACACTGGACATTTTCAAGACACCAGAGCAGGTGAACCAGGCTATCCAGGATGTGGCCAGCATGGTACAGGTGCCCTCCATGCTGCTGGGATTCAGCTGTGCCAGCAGGGGAGCAGTCTATGGACCACTGCTGGTGCGAGAGGAGGCAGCCGGGGAGTGGATGGATTGCAGCATGTGTGCGAGGAACATCCCAGGCAACAGCAGAGTTGTCTCTTCATTTGGCTTTCAGAGCCCTGCTAAGTGAGTGGCCATGCATTAGGCTTCAGGGTTGACGCATGGTGCATGTCTTTTTGCATTGCTGCTGCATTTTGACATCAAAGACATTGGTGATCTCCTGTCAGTTGTGAGCGTCATCAAATTCTACAGTTTGCTCCTTGCCTGCGCTCCAGGTTTGTTGTGGTGGTTGAGAAGGACGCTATTTTTCAGCGGCTTGTGGATGACGGCTTTGCAGAGCACATTGGGGGCATCCTGGTCACTGCTAAGGGGATGCCAGACATGGCGACGAGGGCCTTTCTGCATGCTCTGACGCAGGCTTTACCACATCTGACCCCCATAGCAGGCAAGTCACTTCACAACGGGACCACACTGAGTCTGAATTCCTTTCAATGGTGTTGATGATGTGCTTTCGTGCCTCTGTTTCCCAGAATGAACACTGGTATCTGATGGGCAGTGGCATGAGATGGTGGGTGTTGTGTGCAGTGGTCGACTGGAACCCCGCTGGCGTCAACATCTATTGTGTCTACAAGTATGGGAGCACAAGGAGGCACTCAGCGCAGTATGGGCTGTCTGGATTGACATGGCTCGCTGCCCGTGCTGCGCTGCTGCATGGAGTCCCCAATCATGTACTCCAGGTATCCTTCCTGATAATATGCGTTGCATGTGCAGGTTTGAGTCACATGTGCACATGAACTTGATGCAATGTGGAATGTTTGCAGGGGCCCCTCACGACTCGTGACAAAGCATTGACAGTTTCTTTGAAGGCCGGTCCCCTGTCAGCAGAGCCAGCAGTGCTGGCAGAGTTGGATGCAATGCTTGAAATGGATGCAAAGGCAGAAATTGAAGCCTTGTATGAGAAGGTCGGCATTGACAACTTTACAGCATCCTTAGCACAGAGTCTCCTTCAGCAGTATGGCACATAAGCACTCATCCAATAGACTTTGGATGTCTTTGTTCTGGGTACTGGGTCATACTGTGTCAACATTGCTACCACCACCGATTGAGAATCTCCCAGACCAGCCGGGCCTGAGCAAGGAGCCCCAGCGAACTCAGCCAGAAAAGCAGACAATGCAGTCCACTCTGCACCACTGACAACTCAGCCTGACTCAGATTCCTCTGTAGCCCCAGCTGTTTCTTTGTTCCATCAGTCCTAAAGCAGCTCTTGAGTGTATCGTACATATGACACATCCCTTCCTGTCAAGGGCTCTCATCCTCAGCAGCAATCAGTTCTGTACATTCTATACTCATCTTGAGATGACAGAGAAACAGCGGCCTTGATCCTTTATCCTTGATCCTTTATCCTTGGTCAGAAGACATTGCTGGGCGCCAGTGGCACATGCACCAGATCGTGCCCACTCACAGACTTGAACATCAGTCCGCACAGGTGCCCCTTGCTGTCTATGCGGCGCACAGTGTCAACACCCCGCTGGCTGGGGCTGTCGCGCTCAAAATTGAACATGCGCGAGTCTCCCTCACCCTCGTCATTCACCTGGCTCTGCACCGTCGTGCACCAACACTTGCTTCAGCTTGACGCTCACATCCTCGCAACCCACGTGACAAGGTCACGGTGATGACTGCAGGACTTGATGCATCAGGACAAAATGGCCATCTGAAGGGCTCACGTACCTCGAAAGCGCATCCGGCAGGGAAGGATGACAGGTAGGCAGGCACGGTGCTAATGATGACATTATCGCCGTTGCCATCATCGACGCCCCAAAACAGTGGAGCTGCACCCTTTCTGGCTACGAGCAGATACCTGCTTGCAAACTCCGCAAGTGTTACACCCAACAACATGGCAAGTTTTGACGCTGTATGATCTTGAATTGCAACAGAAGGCATGCAGAAATCGCACTTCTAGGCGCACCTGCTGTTGGAGTCGTGCAGGATGTAGTTGAAGTCTCCCTGCATTGGCCACCACCCAGGACATTCAGCCCCAGCCAAGCTGCAGATGACTGCGTGTGAGGATGGGCAGCGATCTGACCCACCTCCATGCAGTTGAGAAGAGTCGAAGGCTGGTCAGAGGGGTCGCCGTATTGGTCTTTGTAGCCCTGCAAGTGACAGAGTGCGGAGTCAGCATGGACACCAATACTATGTAATCTTTTGAGCTGTTAGATTTGGCAATCAAAAGACGATCCTCGCAGTATGCCCGCATCCAGATTCACATGTACCTGGAGGTACAGGTGCAGCAGGAGACGTGCTGGGTCATGCACTGTCAACATTTTCTCGCAGTCGTGGTACAACGAGCAGATCTCCTCGTAGTTGAGGAGGTTGCCTATGAACACTACCTTCACCTGAAAGCCGAAACATCTCAGGTCAACGTAAGCGACATCATCCATAGTGTTTTCAGCTAAGAGCGTCAATGGCAGGGTTTCGAGTCGTTCCGGGGTGCTCACTCCGGATTGCCGTGCTGCCCTTGCTTTGTCATCCGTCCAGACAAGCGAGTGCCCACGTTCATCGAGGTGGATCTTCTGACTCAAATGGAAGGTGCTGGACGAACAAATCTTCGCAGCGTGATCGCGGAGACTGCACTGCACATGATCGCCCTCGTCTCTTAGCACCAAACGACGCGACCCAAGGAATGGTGTGGCGATAAGGTCGCGATGGAATGCAGCCAACATCTTGATATTCAGAAGATTAATTCATATGAGGGTGATTTCGGGTTTGGTGGTGAGATCCGCTGACGCAGACGATATCTTTCTTGGACTTGCTTCACCCTTTTGCCCTCGAGGGAACTATCCCAGGGGTAAAGCCCTGGCTTCCCAGTCCAGGGAAGCTACAGTCTTGATCTGGAATGCCAATCTCAGAGCAGAGGAGAGCATGCTTATCAATGTCAATGTCACGTTTTGAGATCGAGATATAGATTCTTGTCATCGCCAGCGTGTTATGTGAAGATTTTGCTTAAAAGTGTATCACTAGCCAACACATGGACATGGAGACAGCTCGGCGTGTTGCATTTCAGCAGCTGCGACCGTTGTGCTCTTGCCTGATGCAGCATCGCAATGACGTACCTGAACTGTCCGATGCCCTACGCAAATTGGATGCTCGCCTGCATGCACTCGACAGAGATGGGCTGCAGGGCTGCAGCGACTATGTGCTCTTCCCACTGCTGTTCATAGTGGACTCTATATACGCTGTCAGAAACGAGTCAGGCGAGTCATACTTTGCAATTTCTTTCGCCATTGGACTTCATTGCCCTTAAAAGGACCAGGAAGCAGAAGGCCTTCTGATCCTCATCCAGGAGTCAGCTCAGGAGCTGCTGCTGCATCCGTGCCTGCTGCAAAAAGTGACAAGGTGGCGGAGCTAGCACTGTCTTGCTGCAAGACGCTGCTGGAGAGATGCTGTCCCCAGAATGGAGAACGTGCACTCGAACTGCTGCAGCGCATTGGAGCTGTAGCTGCCCTGAGCCGTGCTGCAGCGGCAGAAGAGGTTTGTTCGGATATACATGAAATTACAAATTCTTTTGAGTTTTTCAGACATGATAATCACCAAACCAAATGGATTGCCCCATTAATGCTTGTGCCCAAAATGCAGGTCCGCCATGCGGCTCTGGAGTGCTTGGTTGCACTACTCGCCACTATTACAGATGAATCTCCCGCGGCAGCACAGACGCTGCAGTCAGAGGCCAGCACGCCACTGGTGGCCGCCATCGCCATGATGCTGCAGGAGGCAGCCAGTGCAGAAGCTGGCGCCGGTTTGCATGGGAGCAAGGCAGTTCGACTCTCTGCGCTCCGGGCCCTACGCCTGTTATACGAAGCTGTGAATGATGCGCAGGCACTGTCTTACGTGCTGCCAGGCGCAGTGGGCGGCTTGTCCAAAGCTCTCCTCCAAGGTGTGCACTTCTCTCTGGGGCCACTGCCATCGTCATGTTGTGAGGAGTCATTGGCATTGCACATGACAGCTGCTGGTGTCAATCAGCATGAATCAGTCAAGCAGCTGTGTAAAGTAATTGGACCATTTGCTGAGGAATATTGACACCTCAAAAGTGCTGTGAGATCAGTGCAGTGAAGCCAGGTCAGTCTGAACGCTGTCATGCCCATTTCTGGACAGGGTCAGCGATGACCAGGCATGGCACGAGGGAGCAGAGCGGGGCTGCAGCCAGCACCACAGCCACTGTGGAGGCCTTGGCCGGCCTGTTTTCTGTCATTTGCATCACACTGAGTGATGATTCCACAGCAGATGCCCGGAGCGCTGCTGCAAATGCAGCAAGAAGCGCAGGTGTGCAACAATTGACAGTGCTCATAGTTAGATTTAAAGTTGGTTCTTCACCCTTTCTCGCAAGACCCAGCCTCGAAGAAGATTTCTGCTTGACGAATGCTTGTCTTCCAGGTGGGGAGCGCATACAAAGCAGCTCAGATGCTTTGGTAGCTTTGAAGGGCTTGCAGCAACTGGCAGTGGCAGTGCCCGGGCAACATCCTGGGCAAGATCAGAAAGCCCTAGAAGTGCCCGTGTCAAGCAGACGTGATGCACCCAACGCACAGGTGACTCTTTCTGATCCTGCTGCAAATGGAATTTAGAGCTCTTGATTGAGAAGCAGCGTTTGGATGCATGCTCCATTTGGTTCCCTGTCATGTCTGGATCCTGACATCATTGGTGCATGGGCAGACTAAGTACAGAGTCATCAGGGACGCTGCCTGGCTGGCCAACACAGTGACGCACCTGGAGCTGCTACTGAGACGCGTCCTGCCACCTTTAGCCTCCAGCCGCCACCCCAAAGTCCGCCAGGCCCTGGCCGAAGGTAATGTTCATCTCTATCTCTTGTTCTGAGCACTGCCCTCATGCTGACTCTGGATGACACGATGCCCCTATGTCTGGGGGTGGCACTCTTCTGAGAAGCAGAATGGTGGCAGCACTCGATGTCAAGGTCAGGGAAGGAGGTATCCTCAAGACCGTTCATGAGCCTGTGCAATAAAGAATTTGTTTGACGACTAAATGATTGCTGCGATGATCCGGATTGTCGTCTTGCAGGTGTGTGCAAGCTGTTGGTGAGCTGCCGGCACACGCTGGCGCCATGCAGCGAGCTGCTGCTGGAGCTGGTCTTCACGCTGGCAGCGGACACCTGGCCGGCAGTGGCAGCCCCCCCGCGCGCATGGCTGGCGAGGGTACAAACGGAGGGCTCCCTGGACGCGCACCTGCCGCAGGCCTCTGTCGAGCGCTTCATCGGCCGCCTGCTGCGTGCGCTGCTGCCGGCTGTGCGCACCCTTGATGGGGACGGTCTCGCCCTGGCCAACCGGCTGGCCGCCGCCATGCAGGTACATATTTCGTGCAAACTTCACTGCGTTTGGTGAGTGAGTCCTTACAGGAAGATGTGTGAAAGTCGGCTCATGGTTCGGGCCTTTGGCAGAGCACAGTTTGCATGTCTATTTGGGGTCACTCTGTTATTTTTGGGAGGTGATTGTCTTCTTTTACCTGCCGCCGATTCAGTAGAATAAAAATAAGTGAAGCATGCAATTGAAAAGGCATGCCTATTGCGCACAGGTGGCGGATGTGCAGCTGGTGGCGTCGCAGGTGCTGCAGAGCCCGGTGCAGCTGGGTCTGCTGTGTGCATCTCTGTGCCAATGCTTCGAGTTCGACCGCACTGCTGCCGGCTTGCTGCTGCATGCGCCCCAAGAAGGCGGCTCGCACACGACCAAGGCGCTGCCTTCCAGCGAAGCAGGCAGCGCAGAGGGCGCTGCAACTGATGCAGAGGTCAGACTGCAGAGTGGAGAGCAGCAGCCTGTATCAGCACAAGAACAGCATCCGGCCCAGTCGGCCATCTTGCTGCCGAGGATGCCGAATGGTCTTGCGCACATCTCGTCCCAGGAATCCTATGAAGCAGTTGCAAGCGTCGCGCGAACCGCTGGGCGTGTTGCCAGCCTGGCAGGTGGGTCCCAGACTGGAAGACGCACACATGCATGCCTATTCAACCAAATCAAACCTCATTAGCAGGGAGAGCGTTTCTTCATGATGTTGCCCTTACATAGCATTCAACGATGATGAACATGCAGCTGGATGATCTGTTGTGGGCACTGAATATTTGTTGTGGGCACTGCAATGACAGGTGGCACAGTACTGCGTGGGCTGCTGGACCGCCTGATCAGCGACCTGCGCAAGCTGCTGCCGGGGGGGACCCGCCATCGTGGCGCGCCCAGCGCCAGCTGGCAGCTATCTGCAGCTTCATGCGTCGTCGTCATCACCGAGGTCATCTTTGGGGCATCGGCTGCCTGGCGCCCGGCCAACTATCTGGGCTCAATGGAGGCGGACAAAGACAGCGAGGCACCCAGGCAGGGCCAGTATAGTCTGCAAGGGCATGGAGCGGAGCTGGAGGCCATAGTGGTCATGACCCAGGAGGAGCTGGTGCGCGAGCCTCTGTGGGGAGTCGCCACCAGCGCCGATGCTTCTATGGGCGACGCAGCAGCCAGCCTGACACCCCAGGTGACCCCTGGCACTTCCACTTGGCTGCTTCAGGGTCCCCGTTGTAAAATGGCGCCTTTTGTAGGTGTTTAGTTCATGTGTGGGCGCCGAGCCAGTGTTATGTAATTTTCCCAGGCTCTGGCGGAGAATGCATTGCTGTCGAGGGCGCTGCTGGAGGGCGTTGGCGCCTTTGCACGCGCGCTCGGGCGGCGGTATGCGGCGGGTGGACGGTTGATGTACACCGTGCTCATCCCCGTGCTGGAGCGCCTGTCTGACCCCTGCCCCTCCGTCGCCTCCGCAGCCTCCGCGGCAGTCGGCTCCATCTGCCTGCACTGCGGCTATGCTGGCCTGGAGGAGCTGGTGCTGCCCCCTCATCTCTTAACTGATGACATGCGTGCGTTGCGTGTTGTGGAAAGCAAATGGGAGTCTGTGCGGCCGCCATGTGAAGTAAATGCTGATTGGAGGACGCGGTGCAGGTGCGGGCGAACGCGGACTACATTGTGGATGGGCTGTGTCGGCAGCTGCGCCACCTGGACAGCCATCCCAGGTGACTCACTGCTCCGTGCACCTCTCACTACGCTAGCAATTTCGCCCTTGTGCATCGTCCTCAACAACGAAACAGTCACCCCCCTCCTCAGCTTCCGGCTGCAAGAAGAGCTGGTGCAGAACAAACACTTGGACGCCTGTGTGCGCTCTTCAAGGATGTCTTGACATGCGCAGCAAGACCATAGACAGATGCCCTGTGCGGGCTAAGGATACCATCACCAGTGGGGATTGCCTACACGAGACACAATCGCACGATTGTGCTGGACATCAGGGTAGCTGGCGATGCTTTCGAGACAAAGCACCCGCACAACAGATCGCTCGATGGGTTTGCTGGCATGCAGGGCGCCGCATCTGTTTGCGGCCCTGCTGCGGCGGGCGGGGATGGCGCCGGCACTGCTGCCGCTGCTGGCAGAGCCGGCGCGCGCGGCCGTGCAGGGCCTGGCTGTCACCGCGCACCGCAAGCGGCCGGCCCACATCGCCGCCTTCCTGGCCGCCCTGCGCGAGATCTGCTCCGGTGCCGCCTCCGACGCCGCCGCGGTGAGCGGCGCTGCCCTCTCCTTGCCGTCTGCACGATGCAGTAGCTACAAGAAAGATTTTCCTCCCTCAAAGTGCCAACTTGTCCTTTGAGGAGATACTCATCGACTGAAAGAACGGAAGAGTGGTGGCCTGGATGTGCAGAGCAACTGCTCCATGCTGTCCAAGCTGCTCTGAAATGCACATGGAAGCACCGGAAGAGCGCTGCTGTTGAGGGGATCTTTTCCTATGCGGGCATCAGGTGCTGACAGCTGCCGAGGAGGCAGCATCTGAGGCGGAGAGAGAAAGCACAGCTAAGCGAGATGTGTACCATCAACGGAATGCAGAGGCTGAGAGGGAATTTGAAAGGGGTGGGGTTCCGGACAGCAAATACCCTCACTGTTCTAATTGGTGTTGTATCTCCCAATGTTGACATCCACCATTTATGTATCCTGCTTCCACTTGATCCGAGGCCTGTGTATTGTGTAATTCAGGGAAGACAGAGGAAGAGGTGAGGCAGTACTTCATGCAGCACTTGGAAAAGAAGCAACAGCAGGATGAAGGCGAAGCAGCGCTGGACCTCACTGATGAGGAGCAGGAAGCAGCCCAGGTGTTTATCTCAACTCTGCAAATATTTCAAGACCCTTCGGCGAATGTACTCCCGTTTGGTTGATGCGCAGTGCTCTGACCATGATGAGGGACATGCTGCAGGTGTCGTGGAGTGCAGAGGCTTGGGCGCAGGCAGACGATCGGCTGCGCAGGGCCCACGCAGATGCCACCCTGGCACACGCTGCCGCGCTGATGGCCGGCCCCCTGCTGACATCACCCGACCTGCGGGTGAGCATCCCCCTTTAGGCCCTCCTTTGTTTTGACAGCATCTTCATGAGGCACATTTGGGCAGGCGTCATATTACGCAACCACGGCCATAGCAGATTCTGTGGCAAGTTCAAGTGGGGATTTGCTTTCTCAGTATGATAGCAGGTCAATTGTTTTGTTGCAATGTCTGCTGCACGCAGCAAGGTGTCATGACTGATTTCTCAGTACATGTCAGTCACTCCCTTGATTGGCTTGCTCTGCTTGATTATATGTGAGCGTTTGCTCTGGAGTGATCCAAGCATCCCACGGTGCAGGTTGTGCTGCTGGCCATGGATGCGGCCAGGAGTGCACTGCGCACGCTGCAGCACACGTCGGCGGTGATAGACATCCATGAATACCGCATCAAGGCCGCCGTCCGTAAGAAGACCTCCGTAGAGCCGGTGGCGCCCGAAACGCCGCAGCTGCTCCCCACCATCCATGCGTTGTGGTCGCCGTTGGTTCAGTCCCTCAAGGTGCCCGCCATGCGATTCTCCTGCAATACGCCTTGTGTATCAAGCATAGCTCACTCTTGTCTTATGACAACACCGTTGCGGCGGATCCTCCTGAGTTGAGGAGCACATGAAGCCAGGCTTGCGCCACTACTGCCAGCGAAAACAAAGCTTTATTTCTGTACTCTCTTGGCACGCTGCAGGCCTTGACTTCACTAGAAGTAACTCATATACCCCAAAACCTAGATACCCTTGACTGCACTGACAGCGTGCGTGTGCATGCGTGTGCAGGATGCACGGGTGGCGGCAGTGGAGCATGCGCTGGGATTCCTGGCGGATTACACAGACGTCGGAGGCGGCGAATTTCTGGCGCGCAGATTCCCGCAGGAGGCGTGGCCCCAGCTGGCACTGCTGCTGCACCGCGGTCCTGACACCGCGCTCGGAGCCGAGGACGGCGGCCCGGCACCGGCCGTCGTGCAACGCACACGCTCAGCTGTGCTCACATGCCTGCTCAGGTACGGGCAAGAACTTCAAGAATGCTCCCTAGCCTTGAGAGAAATGTCCCCAATGCCCCTCAGTTTCCTTGGCATTTGCATATACCATTCAGCATGTACCCCATCTGCTCAAGGTCCCTGCAAGTCTTCTCTTCAGTATATGGCCCGTGAGTTGGCTCATCCTAGAGATCACCCTAACTCGCAACCAGGGCTAGCAACAAAATTGGGAGGACCATTTTTGCTAGTGTAGCGCCTAGGTACGCGCCATTATGCGATGATGCCTCTGGCCTGCTCAGGATCGCATCGACTTCCGGGTGCGCGGGAGTCCTGGCACAGATCGTTGCCAAGGTGGCGGATGCTGTGGCCGTGCATGTGGCGGACAGCGCGGGTCTTACTGAGCGCACGACTGCATGTCAGCTGCTGCTTGCCCTGGCAAAGCTGGACGCCGATGCTGTGTGGCTGCTGCTCTTCCGCTTGCAGGTGAGAGACTCAAGAATGCCTTTTATTGCGCTGGTAATTGCTGGTGCGCATGTTTTGTCAATAGCTTGAGAACAACCTGTATGTTGCAGGGTCCTGTGACAGGCGGCAGGCAGAAGATGCCCAACCCCTACTCTTCGGTGCTGCCTGACGTGCGGGACATCTTCCCCGTGAGACCAACAGCGGGGAGCCAACCCACAGGCGACGTTGCAGTTGTAAAGGCTCTGATGAAACAGGTCGAACAGGATCCAGTCGCCTGGCACCAGCATGCGGTTCTGCAGCAACAGGAGGCCTCCGCTTGAAGGAGACGGGAGGTCATGTGTGGATAGATGTCATTGGCAATTTATATCTTCGTTGTGATATCTGCAGGATGTATGTGATGTGATACCATTGACACGTAAAGAGGTTGTTTACAGAGCAAATTATCACAAGGTTCTAGTGATGCCATTGACACATGAAGAGGTTTTTAACAGAGCAAATTTGCTTTGTTTAAACTTATCACAAGACACCTGCTGGCCTAGGTGAGGCAATGCTCAGCAATCTGAGTTGTGAGCAGTCCATTGTCCATAGCTGGCAGAATGAACTTCACAGTCAAGCAGAACATGGGGTGCACACGTGTTAGTTACTAAGGGTTGTCCATGCTGCTATTGTGAATCAGCAATTCGAATTGCTGAATGAGTCATCAGAAATGTTAGCGCCTGACAGTCATATAGATGTTTTTAGTGTTGCCTGCCAACAGCCCGTTTTAAGAAGATGTTGGAGCCCACGTGGTGCACCTGCAGTGCAGATTTGCTGCGATGGGAAAACAATGCAAACACAAATATGACACCCTCACAGCATTTAAAACTGCCTTGGTTACACGCCCACATAAGTATAGACTGCACTTGAGCTCCCTTGCAAAACCAAAGGATTGAAACACATTGTCTGTTGATGGGTCACAAAGCAGTCCCTATATAGAGGAAACAAGTTGAGATTTCAAAGTATGGAACGAGAAGTATGTCATCCCCACCAAACATCCTGATGTCACAAACACCGATGGCACAGCGCTGGGAGTTCCAAAATGTTTGATGAAAGCCAGAACACAGGGCTCAAGCCTATCCTATGAGGAGGTGAAGGGTTGGTAACAATGCTACAACGAAGATCTGGAATGCACAGGAGACTGCGCACACCGCAGGGCAGGCCCTGCTTAGACAAGAAGCTTCGTGAAGCCACGCCACCTAAAGTCCAGCACCCAGTTCTGAGCATGCCTTGCGACAAGGGCATGCCAGCAAGGGCTGAGCAGCTCCCGCTGGGCAGGAGCTGCCTGGGCACAACAGGGGCGGGCATCGCCAGCCGAGGATGCACAGCCCCAAGCCCAGACCTTCATGCAGCTCTCAGCGGTTCACTTCTTCTTGGCAGCTGCCTTGGTGACCTGCAAGGACAGTTCACAACAGTCAGCACAGCTGATCTGCACATGTCTCATTCCTCACATCACTGACAAGCAAAGGGCGACAAGGACGGATGGCGGGGACATAGAGTGGGAAGGAGGCAGCGCGGCGCACCTTGCCAGAGGCGTCCTTCTTCTCGACGGCCTTGATGACGCCGACTGCCACGGTCTGGCGCATGTCACGCACGGCAAAGCGGCCCAGGGGAGGGTACATTGTGAAAGGCTCCACGCACATGGGCTTGGTGGGCACCTGCACAGGACAGGACATGGATGTCAGTCTCAAGATTTGTCAGAAGGCAGTTTGTGGAGCAGGCAAGAAGGGACGTGTTACACATTGCTGGAAAAAATAGCATTATAGCAATGGCACAATGCAGCAGCACAGGGCGGGTGTGGTCAGAGGGCGCACCATGATGACGTAGGCGGCGTCACCGTTCTTCAGGAACTTGGGAGCGGCCTCCAGCTCCTTTCCGGAACGGCGGTCGATCTTGGTGGTGATCTCCTGGAACTTGCAGGCAATGTGGGCTGTGTGACAGTCCAGCACGGGCGCGTAGCCGTTGCCGATCTGGCCGGGGTGGTTCATGATGATGACCTGCGCACCAGCCACATGCTGTGTCACTCTCACAGCTCATTCCTGCAGCCCTGATCATCAAACCATAAAAAAATCCGCAACCAACAAAGCAGTCCAGACTGCTTCTGATCACATGCATGACATGCAGCAGATATAGACACCGCAGAAAAGGCTGCCAGAGTGCTGCGTGGGGCAAGTAGATGCGCACCTGGGCAGTGAAGTTGGTGGCCTCCTTGGCGGGGTCGTTCTTGGAGTCGGAGGCGACAAAGCCACGCTTCAGCTCCTTGACGGACACGTTCTTCACGTTGAAGCCCACGTTGTCACCTGGGGCAGCCTCGGGCAGAGACTCGTGGTGCATCTCCACGGACTTGACCTCAGTGGTCAGGCCGGAGGGAGCGAACACCACCACCATGCCGGGCTGCACATTACACACGAAATGCATCAGCAACACATCTAAAAGCCCACAGGCTACCATTGCAGCCAGTGCCATGGCAACTGCATCCTGCTGTTGCCTCATGATCCTTCATGTCATGCATGCATCCTGCATGGGTCAGGACCAAGTCAATCAAGGTTGTCCTGTTGTGGCCATGCTCACCTTGATGATGCCGGTCTCGACACGGCCCACCGGTACAGTCCCAATGCCGCCAATCTTGTAGACATCCTGGAGGGGCAGGCGGAGGGGCTTGTCGGAGGGACGCTTGGGGGGGTCAATGGCGTCCAGGGCCTCCAGCAGGGTGAGGCCCTTGTACCAGCCCAGGTTGGTGGAGCGCTCAATCATGTTGTCGCCCTGGAACCCGGAGATGGGGACGAAGTTGACCTGCAGCCAACAAAAAGGTTGATGTCAGCAATCCTGCCAGGGTAAAATCTTGTAAAGGCCAGAACACTACTACAACACCTGTAAAGCTCCGAGATATACATCTGCAAATTCCTGCACAAAAGCAACCAGAAAGGCCACTGATGGCAACAAAGGGAGCAAGTGTCAGCTCCCGATGCAGTAGCTGCAGGACAGGTGGACGTCCTGGTGGACGCCATAGGCAGCCAAAACCCCCCGTTGACAGCCTTTCCTCAGGATGTTGCACACCCAAAGGGCACAACTGCGCAGCAGTCATGAGAACCAGTTGCAAAGCCAAGATAGCCAGGTCAAAGAGCCGCCAAGATCGGCTGTGAGGCGCACCTTCGCCGGGTTGTAGCCGACCTTCTTGATGTAGTTGCCGACCTCCTTCACGATCTCGTCGTACCGCTTCTGGTCGTACTTGGGCTCGGTGGCGTCCATCTTGTTCAGGGCCACGATCATCTGCTTCACGCCCAGGGTGTAGGCGAGCAGGGCGTGCTCGCGGGTCTGCCCGTCCTTGGAGATACCGGCCTCGAAACCACCAGGGGTGGAGTCGATGATGAGCACAGCGCAGTCAGCCTGGCTGGTTCCCGTGATCATGTTCTTGATGAAGTCACGGTGGCCTGGGGCATCGATGACAGTGCAGTAGTACTTGGGCGTCTCGAACTTCCACAGGGCGATATCGATGGTGATACCGCGCTCACGCTCGGCCTTGAGCTTGTCAAGCACCTGCAGCACAGGGGCAGAGCAGTCAGTGGCAAACCAGAGCTACAGGAAGCTGAAAACACTGTGGCGCTACAATCAGCAGCCAGAATCCAAAAGGCAACAAAAACACATCCAGCAACCTCGCCACCAATGCATAAAATATTCTTTTCATCGAAGAAGCTTGAACACTCACCCAGGCGTACTTGAAGGACCGCTTGTTCATCTCAGCAGCCTCCTTCTCGAACTTCTCAATCACACGCTTGTCAATGCCACCCAGCTTGTAGATGAGGTGACCGGTGGTGGTGGACTTGCCGGAGTCGACATGACCAATGACCACAATGTTCAAATGCAGCTTCTCCTTACCCATGGTTGCGAGTTTCCTGCACAGCACACAATCTTGTCAGATCAAAAAGCCAAGCTTTCCGAAGGCAAAACAACTTCATATTCAGCCTCAAAACAATACACATGGAAAGGGAAAAGTGGCTCACCAGCAACAGAGGATGCGTAGTCTGGTTGGAGAAAGAAAGGTTTGCTTGAAGAATCCAGGAGAGGAGGCGGCTCTCAGCGCCTGGGCAGGCTTTAATAAAATGAGAAGTCTAACCTAATCTGGCTCCTGGAGGCTGTAGATGGTGTTGCTGGCCTGGTGCCATCAAAGCAAATGTATTTCGAACGCACTTCCTGAATTTTCTGGTCCCTTGTGAATTCCAGAAGGCATCGATCGATTCCTTGATCAGATCTGATTGATCTTGTGCGGTTCATCTTTCTTGTGATCTGGTGGTGATCACTCTGAAGCAGCTCCTCATCAGTATAAAAAGTTTCCGTTTGCAGAGAGTTAAAAGCTTTTTGAGGCAAGTGGAGGGCAACTGGCATCGCCTCTTAGCATCACAGGCTCCCCGCCACGACTGCAGGCACGGTGGGGTGTGAGTGATTCTCACTTGGTATCACAGCGCGTCCCTTCAGCATTGAAGGATGTTTCTAGGTCCTCCAAATTAAAAGGAGCTGCACAGCCGCACTATAGCATGACTACGATACTACCAGAGCCCGTGAAGAGTCCACAGGACAAAAGGCTTTACAGACGCATCCGTCTAGCCAATGAGTTAGATGTCCTCCTCATTGAGGATCCAGACATGGAGAGATCCTCCATAAAAGATGACGACGCCAGCAGCATGGCGTCGAGTGAGGCCGACAGTTCTCAGGAGGAGGTGCGCCATCATTGAGGCACCAGGACCCACAGAAAAAATGATCTACCCTGGTCTATGCTTGCCTGGCATGGCATTGCTTGCTGACACTCGGAGGGATTTGCGCAGCAGGACAGTGACAACAGTGAAGATGAGGATGGTTCTGGTGATGAAGCGACGGCCAAGGGTGTCAAAAAGGTGATGGCTCCATGTAATTGTGTACTGTACATCGTTGTTCTGCAGTATGATCTACATGTCTGGCAGCATGCATCATCTCATATGGCTCTCATGCTATGCACAGGCAGCTGCAGCCATGGCGGTTGGGGTGGGCAGTTTCAGTGATCCAGATGATGTTCCGGTGAGATTGCATTGTAAGCTTCTCTTTAATGCTTGCGTGTCTTAATATGCTCTTAGGCTGATGTTTGCCTGCTTTGAAACAGGGCATGAGTCATTATTTGGAACATATGCTCTTCATGGGCTCCGAGCAGTTCCCCGACGAGAACGATTATGACGCATATCTGCAGAGTCACGGAGGTTCAGCCAATGCGTTCACAGAGCTGGTGCGGACCAAATCAGCTATCTCCACATTTCACCTTGCACTGATGTACTTAGAAGTGTGTTGCATGTCATGCTCAGGCATGGTGGCTGTCATTCGTGTGCTTTGTGCAAACAATCATCCTGCATGTTATCTGAACAGGAGTTCACAAATTATCATTTTGACTGCAAACCAGACGCACTGCACGGCGCTCTTCAGCGATTTTCGCAATTCTTTGTAGCGCCACTCTGCAAGGCTGATGCCCTTGAGCGGGAGGTCAATGCTGTGGACAATGAATTTTCTGGTAATTTCAGCTCTTCTTTCATGCTGCTTTGAGACAGTAACCTCTAATAAATGCTGTGCACTGGCTATCCTCATGTGAGCTGCTAGAAGGAGTGAAGGGCTTCCGAACATAGACTTTCAACATGACAGATAGATGAAGAATTGCTGACATTTGCATGGCAGGGGTCCAGCAAGATGACTCGATGCGGCTGGCGCAGCTGCGCTGCCACACATCCCATGAGGGTCACATTTACAGGAAGTTCACATGGGGGAACAGGAAGTCTCTGGTGGACTGCCCAGCCGCAAAGGGCATCGATGTCCGTTCAGAGCTGGTGCAGTATTATAAGTGAGTCCTCCATCGTTCATGAAATGCCTGTATTTTCTGTCCATGTTTATGTGACTTATCAGGACTGCTAAAAAATTATACGAGCCGCTTCATGTCATGCTCTTTGCTGCCGGAGCAGACCTCAAACATGACCCTTTAAAGTGGGTTTGACGTGATGCCTGAACTGGAGCATGCATGATGCACCCAGGGAAAATTATAGCGCTGAGCGCATGTGCTTAGCTGTCCTTGGCGGAGAGCCGCTGGACACACTGCAGCAGTGGGTCTTGGAGCTCTTCTCAGCTGTCCCCTGTGGCCGCGGACCCAGGCCTGAGTTCTCAAATGTCGGCCTGCCTTTCACGGTGCACTTCCCCTCCTGCCTGCCCAAATCCCTCAAAAGGTAAAATTGTCATCTTGGCATATACGAACTTGAGCAGCTGATATCAGCAACTGTGTCGCAGGGCGGCAGGCTACACATGATGCCTGCGGTGAGGCAGGGCCACCAGCTAACGGTAACTTTCCAGCTGCCTTCGCTCTTGACAGCCTACAGGGAGAAGGCAGAAGACTACGTGAGCCACCTGGTGGGCCATGAGGGCAGCGGCAGCCTGCTGAGCGCCCTCAAGGCCGCCGGCCTGGCCAGCAATCTCAGCGCCGGTGTCAGTGAGAGCGGCTATGAGCGCAACTCGGCCCTCTTTGTCTTTGATGTGACTATCACCCTCACTGAGGCCGGCCTCCGAGCTGCTCCTGGTGTGCTCATCCATCCACCATTCTTATCCCTCGTGTCAGAGGGGCTCTGGCATTTTCTGCATGTGAAGGGGTCTGAGGCGATTTATGATGCGGTGCAGAAAGCCGTTGGATCATTTGCTAGAACAAACGTCCGTCCTTTCTGACACTTCATATGCATATGGTCAGGGAACGGCTTGGCGACGGTGGGCTTTCTGTTTGGGTACCTGCAAATGCTGCGCACGGTGGGGCCCCAACAGTGGGTTTTTGATGAGCTCGCTGCCATCGCCAACCTGAAATTCAGATTCGCTGAGGAGGAGGACGCCTGCGAGTACGTGGCTCGCATTGCTGCTGACATGCCACACTATGCGCCAGAGCACGCCCTGTGCGGGCCCCACCTCTATGATACTTGGGATCCATCACTGGTGCGCAAACTTCAAGGGTACAGCTCCCCAATTTATTTGAAATGTACACTAACAGCATGCATAAGAACTGGAGTTGTGACTCACCAGTGTTTGATTGGCTGCAGGTCAACACTTTGTTAGATCGCATGAATCCAACAGCAGCGCGCTTTGACCTGCAGACCAGCGCCTTCACAGAGTTGATAGAACAGCAGAATGTCTTGTCACAGCCTGGCGCAATCTCCAGCACAGAACCCTGGTACACAGTTCTCTCAACACCTCATTCCAGCATATCCACATGCCATGTCATTGACTCCTACTGCACATTACCGTTGGACTGCATTTGTGTGCCGTGTGCAACACGGCCTGACAGAGCAGTATGCCATGACAGGTTTGAGCTACCATATGTCTCCCTGCCCCTACCTGCTGAGCTTGTCAGGTCCTGGGAGGAGCCCTCAGAGGCCATGATGCGGGCCCTCTCCCTGCCTCCCCGCAACCACTACATACCAACAGATTTCACGCTGCGCTCTGCTGGCAATGCAGATGCCAGCAGCAACGGTGCTCAGGCAGCTGCGCTCAAAGAAGCTGCTGCCGCTTTGGTCAGAGGCATGTCAGGGACAGCTGAGGAGGTAGGCTCCCTCCTGCCATGCAGGATATTTCCATATCGGTCTGCCAGCACTTCGTCATGACAGGCTGAAGGGTCTCATGCATGCAAACATGCCTCATTGATCGCATGTGGCTTCCATATGACAGGCGGCCAATGGGGACACCAACGGAGCTGCACAGCAGAATGGAGGCATTCAGCCTCTGGCAACTCCGCCACAGCTCATAGCAGACGCGCCGGGGCTGCAGGTGTGGCACAAACTGGACAGCACATTTGAGGTGCCCAAGGCGGTTGCATACATCAACATCACGTCCAAGGCGGCCTATGAGAGCCCTCGGGCTGCGGCAGCCACGCACCTCGCCATGAAACTGCTGGAGGATACCCTCTGCGAGACCACCTACCTCGCTGATGTTGCCGGGCTTGGATATGATGTGCGCCCTTCCTGCCCCTCATCTCTGACATGCACTGATCATGCATGCCTCAATCAGCTTCCAAGATTGTCCAGTACAGCAATGATGGTGTCCTCACGGTGTTTTTGGAACTTTGCAGGTGTGGCCTGAAGGTCTGTCTGGCATCGAAATAAAGGTTGAGGGCTTCAGTCACAAGATGGCACTGCTCACCTCCACCATTGTGCAGCAGCTGGTCTCACTGAAGGTTGCTTCTTACTTATCCCTGAGCTACATTAGAGCTCCTGAATTTTCATCCAATTTCCAGTTTTCATCTCCACGATGTAATCCTCTTCTTCATGCATGTCAAATGTTTAGTGGCCTGTGTCCTTGAAAAAACACATGCATCTTGTGAAGTATGGTGGTGGATTACAGGCTGACCCTCAGTCTTTCGACCGCATCCGGGAGGTCTTGGCGCGCAAGTACCAGAATGCCAACATGAAGCCCGACCGGCATGCCAGCTACTTGCGGCTGCGCGCTCTCAAGCACCTGTGGCATGTGGACAACATTCTTCTGGAGCTCAAACTGCTCACACCAGCAGCTGTGCAGGCATGTTTAGTCACGCAGTAATCTCTAACTCATGTTCCTTAATTTCAGCAATATACTGAGAGAGACACACTGCTTTACTGAGAGGAATCGCATGAAGTGAGAGAAAATGCATAATAATTAGACAGAATGATTATTTACTGGGGAAAACTGGCATTGGTGAGCGATGATGTTTGTCTCGTTCGTCGGAATGGCGAGATCCACCAAGTCTCACAAAGCCTTGACGACAATTTTCACCACCCATAACCTGAGCTCACCGCGGCACAAGCTGCCAGAAATGCCTTCACCTTGCTGTCACCCAACAATCCATCACCCTGAACGCCAACTCTTTCACCGAGTGCTCCACATCTTTGGTCTGGTGCGCGCAGGAGTTCCTGCCGCGGCTGTTCAGGGACACGCACATCACAGCGCTGCTGCAGGGCAACCTGACAGCGGATGATGCGATGGAGATCGCCAGCTCTGTGCGCGCCGCATTCCCTGACGGCATCATGCCAGCTGCCGAGCGGCCCCTCGATCGCGTCGCCATGCTGCCGCAGGCCAGCAGTCTTCTCCACAGGTGCTGCTCCGCTGCCCTCCCCTGCTGCGCTGTCCTGCTGCCATCACCACCTGTGTGTGTCGCTCTGGTTGTTATTGCCCCTTTCAGCAATCTCTGTTCACTCTGGCATTCCACACCAGTGCGAAGCGAAACAGCGCTTTTATGCGCTGGCAAGAGACACTTCCCTGGAGGTTGTTGTTGTGCGACACTCTTGGAGGCCGCCCTAGAAAATGTCACTAAGAAAAAGTCACACTTTGAGCCAGCACCAAGCAAGTAACGCCTCATCAGAGAGTCCATTGCTGCGACTGCGAGACATTTCCCAATTTTCTTGTGGACACTGTGCATGAGGGGTGCATCTGTGTGCGCAGGGCGCCGGTGAAGAACGCGGAGGAGGACTGCTCGGTGGCGGAGGTGTACCTCATGGCGGGGCCAAACGAGGTGCGGCTGCGCGCGGCGCTGGATCTGCTGGAGCAGGTGCTGTCCGAGCCCTTCTACGACCAGCTGCGCACCAAGGAGCAGCTGGGCTACAGCGTCCACGCCTCCACCCGCCTCACCCACGGCATCCTCGGCTTTGCCTTTGTCGTCGTGTCTGGTGCGCGTTGCCTCCTGCTGCGCCCCCTCCTCAGCTCATCTTGCTCGATGCAGCCGGGTTTTTCGCGCTGTGGATGACCATGCTAGTCATGGCAAGGTCCAAAGACCCTTCTATGCAGCTTGTTCTTGTTGCATTGTGGATGACTTTGCCAGTCATTAAGATGGCCTGACCATGCAGCATCTGTTTTTTTGTCCATGGTCATCATGGGTTACTATCATGGGGCACATTTATATGTCCTCTGGAGCGGCTGTGTGTGAGGGGAGCTGACGGTGCTGCTTGCGTTGAACAGCGACTTTTGGGCCGGGGCATGCAGACGAGCGCATAGAGGCATTCCTGAGGGGCTTTGCTGCGCGGCTGGACGCGCTGTCAGTGGACGAGCTGGACTCCAACCGCCAGGCACTCATCGCGGCCAAGACCCAGAAGGACCACACCCTGGCAGACGAGGCCGACCGCAACTGGGAGCAGATCTCAAGCAAGAGGTGCGCGCCAGCCACATTACCTTGCACTCTGCTCCACATGGAACCCCTGCCGCCCCTATCTTTCTACCTTTTGCCATTCTAGCCTGATTCTCTATGTTTTTAACCTTTCCTGATGTCCTTCTTGGCGCTTGCACTGCCTTGCATGTCTTGCATTCTGTCTTGCTTCAGCTTGCCATAACGGCGATTTGGAGCAGGTCACCTTAGACTTTGCTGTTGGCTGGGGTGATTGACAGATCCGGTGGCCTTTCAAGAGTGGCAGTGTCTGAGAGCTGGCTGCCCTGTTGCAGGTATGACTTCCTGGCGCGGGAGGAGGAGGTGGCGGCTCTGGAGCAGCTGACTGTTGAGGAGCTGCAGGGAGTATTCAAGGCATTGCTGGTGCCTGGAGGGCCGGAAAGGAGGAAGCTGGCAGTGCATGTTGTAGGGAAGCCGTTTGCCCAGAAACTCACCAGTGCTGCGCCCGATGGGTGCACCATGCTGTCTGACCTGGCAAAGTTCTGGGAGGACAGTAGTAAGTATGCACCTGTTGTGGGCGCCACTCCAAGTGTTGCAACTATGTAGAATACAGTGCAATAGGTTGCGCTGCAAGGCCACTTTTCAAGTAGGGCCAACCTTCAAGTTGCAATTTTGATTTACAATTGATGGGGTCCAGACATGATTGCAAGTTACTGAAGCTTGCCCTCCCAACTACGTGAGACACATACACAGCTTGCCAACTGTCTGTTTGAGTCCATCCCTCCCATTTGAGGCCTTGGTGTGGCAATCCTTATGTATCTGGTAGCTCTGAATTCTTTAGATATTGTAGTATACTAGCTAGCATCTAAGCATCTGGGCCAACAAGCAACATCCATCTAAGCACCTCAAGGTCAGACAAAACAATTGCTACCTTTCTTGCTAGGCAGGCCACTGGATTTGGTTATCAAGCAGCTGCATGACCTTCTCATAGATGAGGAAAGTGATGGCTGACTGCGGCATGACTCGCAGCACATTGGGCAGCAGGCCCTTGTAGAGGCCCCTGACGCCTTCTCTGCGCATAGTCACCTGTAAAGTGCGCAAGCCACTGTCATAGCGCACGCCCCTGAACTGGTCCTGACGCTGCTGAATCCGAGCACGCACAACCTGCCCATCACACATCCACCCTCACACGTGATTCATGTCGAAGCTGCTGTAGACATCTCTATGCATGATATTTCATGTCTGCAGGTTATCACGAGTCTCTCATTCTGTGAGAAGGTGCCCACAGCTCCGCAATTGAAGGAGCGGCAGGGGGGAGCGGACATGATGTCACACAGTGCACATGTCACACAGTTGATGATTTTGATGCATGGGCATTAGGGACATGATGTCGGTATGTGCCTGTGATGGGTAGGTCACGATGGAAGCTGCAAGCTTGGACACTGCTCCGATGACAGAGATTTCGAGGGAATTGAGGGGCTGTTTGCTGTCATTGTCTCGCATGAGCGGCCCTGATGCCGCCTTCTTGAGCTCCTCATACACCATAAACTGTATTGCGCCATGCGACACCTGCGCATCACCAGCATCTCATTGCGCTGAACACTTGCCTGAAATGACATAAGTCTTCAAGTAAGATAACGTGACAACAGCTCGCGCTGCATGATCAATGACATGCGCAGGAGAGGAGCAGAGCTCACCAACAGCAGGGATGGGAGGAGACCCCTGTAGAACCCTGCGAACCCCTCCTCTTTGGCTATTTGTCTGACTGCATGCCCAAAGCCTCTGTATGGATTCGAGAGCCTGGCTGCTCGCTGTGCTGTTCTTCCACCAAGTGCCTTCAGGCTGCTCACCCTTTGCAGCTGGAGGCGCGTTTTGATGACCCAGATTGGATTCGTCAGCAGGCAGACCTGCAGCAGCCCTTGAGCAGTCAAATAAGGTTGCCTCGAGATGCAGATGATGCACTTAGCATGTTGCAGGATTCATTCAAAGTGAGGGATACTTACAATGCAACCGGCCTCAGCAGCAGACAGGAGGTGCAGTGGCGCTGACAAGGAGGCTTCATTCCTCAAACCCTGCCACCTCATCTTTGCATTGTTATATGCTGTGAAGTAAATGCCCCATGACAGCCCTGGACCATGGCAAACAGTCGTGAGCAATGCACAAGGGAGCGCCTGAGTCCCTAGCTGGAGAGGACAAACAATGTCTGTTGAGATGGGGGCCGCACCTGCGCCCAGAAGGGCTGGCGATATGCCAGCATAAAGCGCTCGCCAACCCTCGTCCTGAACAATCCTGAAAAGTGCATCTCGAGTCCCATAGTACACTGGAAGGACTCCGGCCACACCGTCTTGGACTGCAGAGGAGCATACACGGGTTCAGGCTCGCCATCAAAATATCTAGTAGCGACCAAAGTACCCTGAGGAGCACCTTGTACCTTGGAGACGAGTCTTGACGACGTCCAACGGATGCAGGGCTAGGACTGAAACCAAGCCAGCGGTGCACCCAGCAACGGCATGCTTCCTGCAACGAGTAAAATCAGTTCAAATTATTGCCTGATGATCTCTCAATCGTATCAAAAGTGCAAGGCTATATAAAGACAGGATCCACTGAGCAATTCATCCCAAACAAGCAGCTGAGGAGCGCTGAATTTCTGAAGCCCACCAGCTGTGCTCACTGTTAGACATTTGTCAAAGGGGTAAGGTTATCGCGCTGCTATTTTCTATTTCACAAGACCGTACATAATCCCAAGTACGAAAGCAAAATAGACCTGTGCAATGTGCATGTACACCGAACCGCAACTTGCCAGTGAGACTGAATGAGAATGAAGCGATAAAGGTGAGAATTGTATGTGTCCTTTACGGAGACGTCAATTCTTCAACTTCATAGTAATGGAAAGAGGAAGAGAAATGGACGATGGGATGGCCTGCGTCGTGGAAGGCAGCTTCCACAGAAAGGGAAGGTGCCTTGGGGGTGCACTGCAGGAAGACATGGGTCAATGCAGATTCTCCATTAGTATGATCTCATCACTGAGATTTGGACAATAAGCTTTCGTGGGAGTTTGCTCGACTCATGCATGTTATGCTGCACAGAAGCCCGCGCTCATGAGTGATCACAGATTCATGAATTATTATAAGAATTCTTTTTTTATTATATATAATGATTATGTATAATGATTCACTGATCAGCTGCGCAGTCTGGCTGGGTGGCTGGGCCAGCTGTGAGCAATGATCAGTACTATAGGCATACTAGGCCTAGCCTGGCAGGTGTTTTGCAGTTCAAAATTTGCACGGTAATTCAAGTTGACTTCAATTAGAAGCGTGGCTTCAAGATAAGATATCGTCATCAGGTTGATTGTTGTTCTTAGAAAATAATACCAAAAATCTGCTGTTCCAAGAAAGGCCCCATATGGCTGCGCTGGCTACATCCTAGATTGCCCATTGGCAAATATATCATTTTCTTCTCGCCATGTAGACCGAGTGTGCATCCCTGACTCTTTCCATGCACTGTCAACAGCACTTCAATTGCGATTGCCACCCTGCTGCCCTTTGGCTGACAGGCAAATTGAAATCACCATGCATTCTCGTGCTACCAGCAAATGTGCGTGCACCCACTCAGATTCCCTGTAATCTCCTTATGCAAAGTCGCTTTCGCTCTGCCTTCCGTACAATTCTTGTCTTCTCGCTCACAGACCAACTGTAGTTCACAGGTACCGGCCTCGGCTATCCCCATCATCGAGTGGGAGGCCCAACGACAACGATGAAAATAAATAAGATTGCTATCACCAAACCACCGGCAATCTGCAGAACCACGAGTTGATTCTGTCAGGTATAATCACATGCCTTGCAGTTTGTTTCAGCACCTTACTATAGTGCCGAAGTAAGCAGGACTCACGCGTTGCTCAGGCAAGGGAGAGACAGCGACCACTTGCCTTGAAGAAGTTCTCTCCGCTAAACACGTCAAGCAAAAGACTTTCTTGCTCTCTGATCTGATCTCGTCGTAATCTTTTGGCTGATCTCCTTGTGCTAGTACTGCTCTCCACCTCAGGCAGGTCTGTCAACACATCCCAGTGAAGGTCTTGATTTGGCACGCAAAGCATATCTGGAGTGAATAGTTCAGAGTGAAGAATGTCAGAATAAAAACACTCACTCTGCTTTGCCTTACTCCACTCAGCGTCCCAGTCAATGCCTCCTTTATCACGGTCTTCTTGCCGTGCTCTGCAACAGTTATCACTTGATCTGACTCGTCCTCTAGTGAGTGGTGGTCTTTTTTGTGAGAATGGAGACCTGACAAGACACTTATTGACTGATCCGAAACTGCAGTGCCCTGTCACAGTCATTGTAGCCCTGCAACAATAATGTGGATGAGTGCCTCACTAGTGCCAAGCTCTTTATTCCGTAGAGAAACAATATATCTTTGGGGCAGTGATGGAGTTTCTGGATAATTTGCTCGTGTGGAACATGAGCAGTTCGGGAGCATTCTCTGCCCCGCCTCAACACAAGACACGCTTAGACACCAATTAATTCCGAACAATTCAACGGACAGCTCAATGATAAATGGGGAGAGTATAGCTGTTTTGGGCAGATGTCAGCTCTTGGGTCTCCCACAATACGTTAAGAGGTGAGACCGTCATGGACTGGGAGACCAGCAAGGAGAACTTTCAGCCCCTCAAGCAAGGAAGGGACCCTACACAGATCTTGAAAAAAGCTGCCCAGACTCCAAAGAAATTTGATTCTCAGGTTGAAGAGCAACGGAGGTGAGCAAATAAACATGTGAAATGTACTATTCTTCCAAGGACTATAATTGCTGATATGGCACGTACACAGCTGGGCTGACAAAACTCCATTGCAGGCTCTTCTGGAAAGAAATTACAGAGTACGAAGGTCCCGACCCCTTGGAAGTTTGGCTGAGGTGCGGTATCTGCCCGTAATGTCTCGCCTGAATGCACTGTTCATATTTGCCCTCACGCAAGCTGACACTCCAACATCCTGCAGGTTCATCAAATGGACACAGGATACTTTCAAGAGCGGGGGGCACAGGGCGGAGGTCCTTCCGCTCTTGGAACGTTGCACTAGAGAGCTGCAGGACAATTCGCAGTATAAAACCGACGTCCGCTACCTCCGTGTGTGGATTCAGTATGTAAGAAAGCTCACCTTCCTGCCTTGCCTGCCCCTTAACGATAGCCTCTCTTTCCACCGGGCATATGCCAGGAGTGCTTTGAAAGTTTATGTCAACTTCAACTTTCTTGGGTGTTCCATAGGCCGACTGTTTGCCGGAGCCAAGAGATGTCTTCACATACCTGAAGGTGGGAGCACTCTCCACCTGCCTTTCAGGGTATTTGCGCCTAGGCACATACTCTTCCTCCATACAATTGCCGTTCAGCATGCATGGTGAGCGCAGGAACACAACATTGGGCAGGATTTCTGTGTCTACTACGTTGCATATGCTGCCTACCTTGAGCTGCGAGGCAGTTACGCCAAGGCAGAGAAAGTGTTCCAAGCCGGTCTGCAAAGGTATGGACAATCCCTAATTTTGGCTTGCTCACAACACGAACCCCTGTTCCCCTGAGTACGATGGGTCATACTCTGATTTCGTGCACAGGATGGCACACCCTGTTGACAGGCTGCGCAGCAAGTACGAGGACTTCCAGCACAGAATGGTGCGTCTTCACTCGTCGACACTGCACAAATGCTTTACTCCAACTATTCATCTGATCTGTAGATAGCATGTGGAGCAAAACAAGGATGGATCCTGCGCTGTGCCGTTCCCACTCAGTGCCCTCTGAGATCTCCGTCAGCATCATGCAACAGCTTCCTGTGATGTGGCAGGCGCGGCGGCAGGCGCGCAAGGCGGTGGAGGGCGATGTAGCCACTGCAGCAGAGGATGAGAATGGTCACCCAGCGCGGGCGGCGCTGAACACCCTCAAGGCGGCCAGGCCGCGGGGTCCTCGGGCCAGGCAGGCAGCTGCCACTGCCCAGGCAGCTGGAGGTATCAGCCGGCCCAAGCGCAAGGGCCTCTTTGCAGCCGCATCCGACTCAGAGAACAGGCCTTCTGGCGGTATGCTTCCATCTGCACCACTTTACAAGCACATCACTATTTTGGTTCAAAACTGTACATCACTGAAATCTTTAAATTCATGGTTGCTTCGGTGCAGGGCTGGACATCTTTGTGGACGAGGCATTCCGGCCCGGCGGATCATCTGCTGAAGCAGTGCCAGAAGCCGCTCACACAGGAGAGACGGGCTGGAAACAGCTGGGCACCTTTGAACAGACCCGAAAGGAGAATATGCAGCAGCCCGGCAGATGGGCAGGTGTGCATGCACCCATTGCCTTAACCCAAAGTACAAAAAACATTGAGCGTGCAATAGCACACCTCTGCTTTCTGGCACGTGAAGTTCCTGCTACAAGTTCATCTACTTGTGTGCATACTGGTGCACCGGCGCTTACTGATTTATGTTTGCTGGTTTATTGGTATTTTGTTGTGCACAGGAGCAAAGTTGAAGCAGAAGCAGTCCTTGATGGTGGAACCGGCTCCTTCCCTGGAGATCCATGTGGACGAGGAACTGGCGCAGCAGCCCTTACGACGCAGGGCCAAGCCAGACATCGCGGCTGGACCCAGCCTGCGCCTGCGCCTGGACGCACCCGACCTAGAGGAGCACCTGCAGCACGATCCCCTCCGACTCCACAAGGTATGCTGCTTGAATTATTGAGTCCACAATTTGACATTTCAATTTCACGATGTAGAGCACATGCATGCGCTTTGCCGCCCTGGGTGCAATCTAACGGCGAATTGCTGCCGACTGCATCTAGAAATGGTTTGCACATGGACCTTGTATAATGTCAAAAGACTGATCGTACTCTCTTTCTTCATTGTGATGTGATTTCTGGCTGATCCTGAGCTCCCTAGCCTCTGGTTTCTTCATTTCAATTTCGATTTGGGCACGCCATGACCCAGCGCCCGCTCATTGTCAGCATCACATGGTGCTGGGGGGGGCTAATGAGTACTTTGTGGACCACACTGTAAGCATGTGAATTGTGGCTTGTAGGGTCAGCCACTGGCGTCAGAGGCGATTCACGAGCCCATTGCTGCATCGCGTGAGAGGGCGGTGGCGGAGGGCCCTGCCCCCAAGCGCAAGCGCGAGGAGCGCTTTGCCTGGGATGCTGAAAAGCTGGAGGGTCCCTCTGGGATTGAGTTGAGCTTTGAGGAGGTAGAAGCGCAAGCATTTGTTCAAATCTTGAAATGCTATGCTTCTGCAAACGCAAAGGTTGACAGAAATGGTGGCCTGCTACTGTATCATCATGACGCATCACCTTTTAGATTAGTGAACCTGATGATGATCTGCTGGTTGCAGGTGCGTGCCCGCGACTATCTGCAGCATTCCAAGGCTGCGGCGCAGGCTACCCAGCGGTCTCCTGCGTCAGACGCCATGGACATCAGCTCCCCAGTCCAGTCGCCTGCAGCCAGGGCCGCCCCAGAGCCGGACCTGCACGCCACACCCTCCCCGGACGCAGCTCACCGCTCCCCTGCAGCTATGGCAGGCTGCAGTGAGCCGGATGCAGGTGCGGCCGCACAGCAGCCAGCGGTTGGGGAACGGCTGAAGGCGGTGCGCACGCAGCTGGCGGCCGCGGCAGAGGAGTGCGACGCGGTGCGGCTAGGCCGCGCAAACTCCAGTGCGTCTCCGGCCTCGGACGGCAGCAGCCAGCCGCGCACGCAGCCCTCCTCGCCGGCCTTTGAGCGCTCGCTTTCCGGCAGCCCACTGACAGCCGTCCAGGAGGAGCTGCCCTCTGACCTCGCCGCGGCGGCTGAGGTGCACCAGCCGACGGTTGACGCCGCAATGGACGTGACCATCGCGACACAAGCCGCCTTTGCCGCGGTGAACAACATGTTTGCGGAGACCATGGCCCTGCCGAGGCAGCGGCAGCCGTCCGCCAGTGCACCATTCTCCGCAGCAGGCGACCAGCACGGCCTTCAGGGATCTACAGGTGCAGTGCAGGCAGAGCTGCAGATGCACGGCGAGGCAACGGCAGCCGCACAGCGCAGCGGGGCCGACATCACGATCGCAACGCGCAGCGCCTTTGACGCGGTCAACTCCATGTTCCACGGCGCGCTGCCGCACGACGCGCCCTGGCCCAGCCAGATAGGGAACTCCCTGCCACGCCGCGGCGCCGGCCGCGTGTCGTCCGGCGGCGCCCTGCCCGCCAAGCTGATTGCCGGCCGCCACCAGCCGTCAGCGCGGCGCAGCTCGTTCCGCCGCAGCGTCGCGCCCGAGCCGACCGTCACCATGGGCACACAGGCCGCCTTCGACACCCTCAACAGCATGTTTGCCAGCCAGCTGCCTCACGAGAGCGCAGGCGCAGCTGCGCAGCATGCAGAGCCGGTCAGCCATGGGGACGAATTGACTGGCAGAGGACTGCAGGCAGCGCCAGCCGAGCCTGCCCTGGGTGAAGCCGGCCTTGACTTCAGGGTCTACGAGGACACGCAGGTCTTTGGCCGAAAGCCTCAGACAGACGCCAGCGGGGAGCTGGCAATCTACGAGGACACCCAGTTCATGCGGGCGGCTTCCGCACTCACCGCCCGCTCGCTGGCAGAACGTGAGGGCTCAGATTTTTCCGCGGCCGCCGCACCGCCCCAGGAGTCCCCCACAGGCTTCCAGCTCTACGAGGACACGCAATTCATGAAGGAGAACGGCCAAGGCGGCCCAGGCGACAGCCTGCAGCTCTACGAGGACACACAGTTCATCGGCTCTGCCGCGTGTCGCGCCGGCCCCGGTGCCGCACCGCAGCCGGCCGCACAGCAATCGGCAGGGCTCGGCATTTATGAGGAGACAGAGTTCCGTACTGTGGGCGGCGCGCAGCGGGAAGACTCCCCACGACACGCTGGTTCAGGCGTCCTGGAGGTGTACGAGGATACGGCACTGCTGCAGGGGCTGCAGGCAGATGCGCGGTTGCCAAGGCAAGATGTGACGGCCTTCATGACAGAGAATGTGGCGCCTCCTGCCAGGCACCAAGCCGACCAGGACACTGGAGACCTGTTGGCCGACGCCGATGTACTGGATGTCCTTGCAGACCAGGTGGCGCTATCTCTTCCTTCAATGCATGCTTACTTCGCCTTCTTCAGTGCGCCTGTGCTTGAAAAACATTCCAGGCTGCTGCGAGCTGATTAAGAGCAGAAGCCATCAATGTCTGCAAGCGGCAGCTGTGCTGAGGTCTCTGCAATCTTCAAGCGAGAGGTCAGTCATAGTCTTGTGCTTCTGTCGGGGTTCTGCAGGCTAGTTGAGAATACCTGCAAAAGCCATTGCTTTTAGCATGCGGCAGCTGTGCTGAGGTGTCAGTGGGATGTCTGTTGGGAGATCTGACGCCTGGTGATTTTGTACAGGAGAACCTGGGGACGGCTGAACGCATTCTGCCTGCGCGCGATCTGGGCGATCCTGCAGCGGCTGCCTGCGTGCTGCAGGACTTGTCTTTGCAGCGCACTGCGGCTCTGGGGGTCCAGATTGACGAGGACGTGGACGCGCTGCAGCGACTGCACCTGGTGAGAGCCCATCACGCGCACCTTGGCATGCCCTTCTTGGCCCAGCATCCCTGGAATAGGCTTGGCATTGCATCAAGAAAGCTTCATCAGTGGATGAGGGTAGAGATCAATGTGCCTCGCTCATGCTGCGTTGGATTTCTGCTTGCAGGCGGGCACTCAAGAGCCAGAAGGTTTTGATGTGTTTGACTGTGCTGACGCGCGTGAAGGCGAGAGCGGTAAACTCGGCAGTGGAGCAAGCAGCAGCTCAGCCCACCTGTCATAGGATGGTAAAGATACAGGCGCAGCATTTGGTCATGGCATGATGATTCTGCATTATGGAAAAATTGACAAGGCTTGCCAGGCTGGTACTGCACATACAGCCTGCAGAGTTGGATTGCTGTCTGACAAAATTGTATCTAGGGATTGTAGATTCAAGGAAAGACCCCAAAAGCTGATGAAGTCCACTCTTACAACTGCGCATGCGTAGCTGCAGCAGCTGAAATTTGTAAGATGGTGTTGTTACGACCCTATAATGATTATTTGAGATCTGTCATGACCTGCTCATATGTCATGGCTGGTTCATCAGACCGGCTTCGGTAGATAAGATCAGGCAAATCGCACTGGTAATATAGCCCTTTGCAATGGATATACAGCTTCAAGACGGACTTGCCATCCTTATTGTGCTAGTACGAGTTGCCAAGGACTGAGAAACAACACAGCACAACAAATCATACTACTTTCATAGTAAATGCGTGTTTGGCTGTATTTCTGAGCTTGAGGTACCTGCAGGACAGTGGGAATCAATTGAGTTCCAGACACAGTCAAGTAAAAGTTTCTATTCAGTCAGAGCTTCAAGCACCTTGCAACATGCAGTTGGGACCTCACACATACACATACGCAACACAGCGGGGTGATTTCAATCTAAAAAACAATGGTGAGCACCATGCTGTTTAAGTGCTGGCCTGAGAAGCTCACGCTGAGAAGACCGCCTATCGCGCAGCAAACCACCATATGGCCCAAGCTCATTATTGTCAAGTGGCTGGAGGCTGACTGAATGAAGAGACCCATTGCCAGGGCACCCAGCCCAGCAGAGCACCAGAGCCCAGGTGAACGACCATAGTTTCGCCAATAAACACGGACATACTTTTTGCATATAATGTTCATAACAGCTGCGGGTTGCATCACGCACACAAGTCAGCTGCAGCCTCCTGACTGTACTATGAACAACGAGCAACAAGGTCCAAGGCAAATATTGGATGTTTCAAGAATGTGGGAATTTTTCTTTTCATACCTGAGAACACAGAGAAGGACAGGAGGATGGTAAAATTCCAAAGAGGTTCCCACAAGAGAAAGTCATTCTCCAGTGAGTTTTGCTGGCACGTCTTACCGCGTCCCTCGGCGGCTGTTGCTCTCTTTTGCGCTTTGTAATTTTGGCCTAAAGCCTGTTGAGCCAGCACCAATCAGATGGAATTCGATACTTTATAAATCAGAAAATTGCTGGAGAGACGCACAAGCAGATTGACACGTTTTTGCATCTAGAGGTGTTTGAACCCTCCACTCCTTTTATGTTTACCTCGCCAATGTGACCTTGAAGGCCATACACACCCACAGCGCCATCCGTTGCACCTGCAGTGGCGCTTGTGTATCAATCAAAGGAACGGTGAGCAGTGCATCCGTGAAGACGAGTTAACGCAGAATTTCACCGAGTATGTGGAGGTGGGTTTACCTAGAAAGTAGCCAAATGAAAGCAGGCCGATTGCTGCTATCAGTCCTACAATGTTGGGTTGCCAAGTGCATACTCCGTTCATGAGGCCCTGGATGAATTTTTAAGTCTTCAGATGACTTCGCTGTGATCACGCTGTTGATTCACAACCACGCCTAACACTCGATGGTTGGGTTTTTGAGAACTGCTTTCGCCTGTATGGCTGGATTACACAGCGTGCAGCTCCAAAAGCTGCAGCTTTTCCTTAATCATCATATATCCTGTATTTCCGGCTTTGAGTCCGGCTTGCCACCGTTATCCAACCAGGTTGCTGCACATCCAGGACTGAAAGATTATTCGAGAGCAAAAATGGCGAAGAACTTACGAACGACATAGGCAAGGGATCAGCGGCAACTATGTCGAGCGCGGTTGCTTTGAAGTGTGACTGATCTCAGCAAAACAACACACTTCCAGTCAATTTACACTATGGCTTGTTCACAGGGCATCACAGGAAAGATTTTACTAGTGTGGTGTGCTCAGAGTACAACCTAATCAGGCAACTTGGCGATGAAACATCTTCTTTCTCTTGATATTTTCTCGATCCTGGTACAATGTGGTGATCAATAGAAAAGGCTGGATCACTTTAATTTCAAGCTCAGTCAATGTCTGGTGAAAATCTGTGATACAAGAGAACGGACGAGATTCCGAAGATTCAGGGATCTTGACCACATACACTGTCAAAATTGCGAGAAGATGAGGTCGAGAAGGTCATTCCGCAGACGAGAATTTGAGGTTTGGCAGTTTGATTTTACTTCTTGTGCATCGTGGTATCTAGCGCAACCAACATTTCGCAGAATGAAAGAAGGCAGATGTCCAACCTCGCCGCCGACTCACTGGCTGATCGCCATATTTCTTGCTGTGCAGATGCGCAACGAGAAGAAGAGGGAGAACATACCTTGGAGGCAAAGCGTCAAGATATTCAGTGCTGCAACGACCTTACTAGTCGTGGGATACATTCTGGGTGGGTGGGCGGCCACCTTCATGGATTCTCTTGCTTTCGAAGGCTGTGCCTGTCTTAACAGGCAGCTCTGAATCATGGCTGCTGGGCAGGGGCTCTTAGGAAAACTGAAGGGCCGTACCAGATATGCCAGGTAAAGTAAAAAGGCGTAAATGCAGACATTCTTTTCTGTCCAAAGCATGCCCCTTCCTCTGAGAGTGCATCAAAGATTTAGGAGCTCCACAGGTCCCCCACACCATGTCATGGACATCATCATAGATTGCCCCTTGTGCTGGAATAGGTCGGTCAGGGAGCTCTCGGGGTCCTTTCATGTCTTGCTTGGGAGACACAGCGGAGTCTCAGATCGACCGCACTATTGGGGCGTCTGTTCGGCATATTGTTCTGCTGCAGTCTTTCCGGGGTATTTGTGGGTAAGACCCATACTCGGTGTCCAAAATACCAGACGACGAGCCTGCAGTTTGGTTCGTTCTCCTCTATCTTGTGTGTATGAAAAGATCTTGGCAATGTGCTCAAGGAAAGGATGGTAGGCGAGAATACTGCTCACTGACAGCCCCCGCAATCATTGCTTTTGGTTACGCACTGGAGCTGTCTAAAACTACCAACCAGAAATACTGTACAACGCATGCAGGGTTGGGAGCGACCCTTGCGAAAAAAATCCAGCGGGTCTTCTTCCGCGCCAACTGGATACTGATGGTCATTTTCCTTGTTAGCTTTCTATATGGCAACAAATTGAACTTTGATAATTGGATCATATACAACAAATCAAAAAAGTTCAGCTGGTCAATGTGCATCAGTGGGCAAGCCATCCTCAGCGCTGCCATTGGCGGAATGGACATGGTAAATCATCAAGCTTTTGAGTCGTGATTTCAGTGCAAGTAAGTCTGTCTGTGACAGCCGCTGATGAGAACTTTTCTGTTGAACAAGTGACTTGTGCGCATCATTGCAGGTGGTTCGGGCAGGCGATTGGAAGCAAATGAGGTTATGGTATTACGCGGTATACAGCGTTACAGTATCTCTCTTGATCCTCCCCTGGCAAGGACTAACCCACACTAGCCAAGGCTTTCAATAAAACCATTTTTGATCTTTTGGCACCCCAGCTGCCACTCAGTGCGCAGTGCGTAGGGAATTGACGCTGTCCGCACTGCAAAATGCAAGCCAAGACAGGGCCAGATTGTAGGGTTGGGGTCGGGGCAAAGGCAGATATGATTGGCTGGCTGCCCGCTGGCTGGCTTACAAGCATTGCTGACTGGCTTGGTGGCTGAGTGCAGCCGGCACTGTTACGTCATGTTGAAGTCTCAGAGTGTGATGGCAATTGAGAGGTTGTTCCTGCGAGGCTGAGATCATCTCAGTGAGATGCGATTGCTCATGCCTGGTGACAGTATCATGAGGCACTGACTGAGTGTCTTACAAGACTGGATTGGTTTGTCAGACGGGAAGACAGGAATGTAAGGGCCTTACTGGCTCTGGCCTGAATCAAGCAGATTCAACCGACTCTGCTACAAAAGTGATTGCTTTCAAGGGGAGAGACTTCACCCATGCGCAGACATCTATCCTACACTTGCTACTAGTTATGAACTCTCTGTAATTGGAAAATATTCCCAAACATGTAAATTGTCTGTGCTTAACGAGAAGCTGATACAGAATCATGACATTTTGACATACAGCAGAGTGCTGTCTTTCTCGGTGGCTCGCAGATCAGGACATCATTTGCATGCAGGATGGTGGGGGTTGCCAGAATTGGCACCCGTCAGCTTCAAATTTTGGAAGCTGCACAGCGATCTGAAAAGCAAACTGCGACACGCAAAGCTACCCAGCAAACTAAGAGCTTTGGAAGAGCTTTAGATAAATCTCAATAGACTGGTGCCAGCATGACGAAGCGTCGTACGAATGACCAGAGCTCTTATGACAGGAAGATAAATGGCGGAAGGCAGAGGCGGGAGCTGTCGCCACAGGTACAGCGGACCGTATGTGGAAGTAAGTTGCTCTCGCGCTCATCAGTGACAAACTCTCGAGTGGTCATGTCCGCAAACGATCCCCTCTGGAGGAGTGCTGGAAACGAAGATTTCAGGGTATATACCAATCTACTGCCCTCAGCTCCTGCTCTTCATTCTCTGACATCATCCATGATGCAGTCTTCGTGGCCGTCCTCGTGCTTCTGGCCGCCTGTTTTTACCTTGTCTTTATATTCGCGCAGAAGAACCTGCAAAGCTCCTACGATACACTGGGTGAGATTCTCTCATATAGGTGTCTTTCACTGACTCAGCTCAGCTCACATACCTGCCAGTAACGTCCTTGCTACCACTTCTGTCGACACTGTGTCCTTTAGAAGACATTGTACATGCTCTCATGACATCAAGCTTGTGTCCTGCAGACCATTGAAGGCTTGCAGCCGGCCTTGAAGACTGTAAGGATGGCAGGAAACAGAAAGAGGCTGCAGGTGGATTGGAATGGAGGGGTGAACATGAGGGCAACTCCAACCTCAAGCCCTTTGTGATACTTGAGGACTGCTGTTCTGGGGTCTGTGCAGCTGTACTTCAGGACCAATGTCGTTCCTGAGGTTTCACCAGTTCAGCGGAAAGTGTTCAGCAAACTCCAGACTCTGTCTGTGGTTGGAGACAGGCACAAGATGACCTGTAGCTTGTGTCACTCCCCAGTGTACATGTAGGTTGCTTGTTTTGTAAAGGCTCTGCTCTATAAGATCTGACGCCAGCAAACCACTTAGCCTTTCCACTTGTTGCCAAGCATGCATGCACTTAACCATGTGCAATGTGCAGTGTCTCAGGTGCAACTTGCAGAAGAAGCATGGCAACTCAGCAGTTGCATGGCATCTGTCAGGTGGTGACTGGCTGCCAGAGAGGTGTAAGGGCCTTTCTGATGATCATTGATGCATGGTGCCTTGAACATTGATGCATGGTGCCTGCAGCGCTGCGCTCATGCTGAGCATGCTGAGCTCAGCTATTGCATGCAACGCGCAGTGCAGAAATGACCCTCTCATTATGTGTTGGCCACAGAGCTGAGACAGTAGCAATACTCTTCCTGATGTCCTGCTAAGTTTTGGACACTCGCTTTGATTTTAATCGCCAGTCATGTGTGTGCACCTGTTGTTTTTCTGCCCTGCCTTCTACTGTGCTCGCAGCTCATCTGAGGCTTCCTCTGCAGCCGGCTCTTCACTTCAACCTTCAGCAGCGCTGCATATCACAGTGCTTCCTGGCTTGGGAGTTTATGCATCCGTGTGCGCGGGAGATGTTCTCCTTTATTCTGTGGTTCTAACTTCTCACCATCTGCATGCAGGTGTTGGTTTTGCCATTGTCTGCCTGGCCTCTTGTCTTGCATTGACTCCTGTGTGTGTTCCTCTGATGGACCGAGCCAGTTGTCAAGCAGATTTTGTGTGTGTTTTGGTTTGGCAGTCCCTGTCTGATGTAATAAGATTGCACCATCTTTCCCTCTAGGCCTTCCTCTACATATATATCAGTACCACACGAAGGAGAGGTGGCTGCTTAGGGTCCAGGTGACTCCTAGGGTTCTCAATTTCACTCCCTGCTGTGTGTGCCATGAGAAATGCTCCTGTGGAAAACCACAAAACGCTCTCCCTTCCACCTGGCTACCTCGCATCGTGGTATCTTGAAGTAATGAAGGCCAAAAGGAAGCGCAGCAAGAATGCAGGTGTTGGAATCGACTTCAAACGTGCAAAGCTCAAGGTTGGCAAAAAATTGCCGAAAGCCCAGAATGCCACGGACACAAATTTTAAGGCCCAATCCATCAGCCTACCAGGACAGAGTGCCTTCACGGATGATCGTGCCGGAGTTGCAGTCAGTGATCGCAACCTCACACTGAAGGTGATCTGGGAGACGATCCAGTCTGAGATAGCACTTATAGCGTGCATTATGCATCTTTATTGCATCAGCTTACTTCAAACCATATTCAAATCCGCATGTCTTCGCAATCATTTGTTTCCTTCGTGCAGGACTTGCTTGGCCAAGTTGGTCATTACAGTGAGAAAGTCCGCAAGGACGCTCTGCAGGGAATGTCAGAGCTCTTTTCGAATCATCCAGCGGAGCTCAAGAGCCAGGTGGGTTGCGTTGAACGCAACAGTGCCTGACAAGCTCAAAGAAGTAGGAGCAGTCCTGCTCTGAAATTATAAAGCTGTCGGCCGATGATGATGCAGGCGGGGCTTGTTGTAGAAGCACTGGCTGAACATTTAGCTGATGCTGATACAAGTGTGCGTGCGGCTCTCAAAGACCTACTCAAGGCTGTTGTCTTCCCTGGCCTGGGACCTGCCGCACTGGCGCCCTTTCTGCCCCTCATCATGGCTCACATCACCAGTGCCATGACCCATCTGGCTGAGGCTGTCCGGTGAGCATGTCCCTGCACTGTCTGCATGAAACTCTCAAACGATGGTTTCCCTCGAGGTGGGGTACTGCCGGCACCTGTCTGCAGTCACAACTGCTGGATTCCTGAAATGAGCTCGTCAATGTTTGTGGCGTGCAGCAAGGATGCCCTTCGTTTCTTGAACCTGATGATGGCAGCAGCGCCGCAGCAGGTCACTGGCACTTTCTTGCTGCCGGCGCTTCAACACTACAGCCACCTGCTGCTGCCCTCCCAGCGTTCACGCTCTGTCAAGGCCGGCTCTGTCAAGACACTGCTGGAGGTGCGCTCTAAGCACTGCAGGATCCTCCAAGACAGTAACAAGATTGCTTGTCCACCCTTAATGACCTCAAATGCAAGGTTCACCACTGCTGAAGCATCCAATACAAATTGGAGTGCTCCTTCTACATTTGATCACATCGCATGTGAGGGGCCTTGACATGTTGCAGGTGGTTGAGGGGTTGAGAAGCCTGCTGCATCAGGCAGCAAGTGTTGACCAGCGCAAGCTCCACGAGAGGCCGCATGTGGAAGCTGGCACAGGCACCAATACACCCGCATCAGTGTCAGGCAGAGCAGCAGATAGCACGTTGTTTGCACAGCGATTTGAACCGCCGTCGAGGTCCCTCATGGCGCACTTGATCGGCACCAGCCAGGGTAACCCCTTGCGGCAGCCTTCAGGGCAGAAGCAAAGAACCGGTGCTGCTGAGGGTGGGCTCTCGACTCCATCCATCCCCACGCATTTGATTGCTCATGGTCCACATCTAATCGGAAATAGCTTTTTAGTGCGTTGTCCGAATTCACACTGTTCCTGCACACCTCTTGATCATTACGGTCCTTGGGACTTGTAAGATTTGTGGTATTGCAGGAGGCAACACAAAGGAGCCTCGTCAGCTTGCGTTGGAGAGTTTGCTGGAGCGCTTGTTGGAGGCATGGGTGGAATGCACCCCAGGCCAGCTGTCCTCTGCTCCTGATGCTGCGGCGGTGCAGTGCTGCGAGGCAATCCTTCACTGCGCAAGCCTTGTTCTCGACCGCATGACGCCGGGTAAGTCTTCAATTGATTATGCTGCCTCATCATTGCTTGAACACGTCCATTTCCGCCGCATTCTGCTCCCTCAGCATTCCAGCATGCCTGTGTTCTCATGCAATGCGGCTTATCGGGTTTACTTGTTTATGAGTTTGCTGGATGTGTGCAGGAAGCGACCCGGCATGGGCTTCTGCCATCATCAGTAAGGTTGCGCCTCACGTGCCAGTGAGTGCGCCGGTGGTGAGAGTGTCCCCGGCAGTCACAGACTCCCTGGTGAAGATCAATGTGTCATCCGCGAAGCTGCTCACGAGATTCTTGACAAGCACTGATGCTCGGGTACACCTCCGCGATCCCCTGCCTCCATGTAGATATGCAAAAGCAAAAGTACATGGCAGGAATGAACTCTGTCAGCAGAAAAAAGGAATTCAAAGCAGATGTAAATTCTGTCACAGCAGCCCTCAGGTTGCCATTGTTCACCTGAGTTGCTCTGCAGGCGTCACAGCGTGGGAATGTCATCTGGATGGAAAGATTGCTGGGTTTCTACGAGGGATTGTTGCGGGACGGCCAGGTGCTGCCAGCCAGCAGCAGCATTGGCGAGGCGCCAGAGCAGCCCGCCATCTCCGCCGATGTCTACACGCATGTCCTGTCGGGTGCGCACACACTCCTTCAAGTCTGCTCCCTGAATCTAGATGACCATCACAGTCCTTGCTGCACTGCACGAATATGTACTGCGATTGCCATTTTATGAGAAAATATTTTATGAGCAGATATTGCGTTCTCTACTTGAATAAGTACCTTGAGCAAGGGATGCATGCATAGCAGGTGTGCGCACTGCGCTGCCGTTTGTCACTCCGGAACGGCGGCACAGCCTGCTGGCGGCTGTTGATGCATTGACGAGCCGCGTCACCGCCAGGTCAGCGGTGGCTGCTGCCTGCCTGCAATTCCGCGCTTTTTTCCTTGCGCGGCCCGATGTGTTCTATGCTGACCCTGCCACGGGGCTGCCGCTCATCAGCGAAGAGGAGGCTGCAGGCTGGCTCAGGGTGAGGCTGCAGCCTGAAAAACAATGTCCTGTCTGTTTCACGATCATGCCTAAACGTCTGAGTGAGAATGATTATTCTCTCTGTTCATGCTCATGCCTTAATGTCTGATTGAGAATGAACATCCTCTTTGTGAATGCTCACGCCTACATGTCTGATTGAGGATGAATACTCTATTACATGGTCATGCCTAATTTTTTCATGCCAATACCTCGCAAGAAGCTGTCATGATGCAGACATTGATTGGAGTGTGCAAGTTGGTGTTGCAGCCGCTGCCGCGCCTGCTGTGGGAGCTGGGCAGCAAGCACCCAACAACTTCCTTGACAGCTCTGCGCATGCTGCACAATGCTGCGCGCTATTCCAGACCGGACGGGCCCATCAGCGCAACCCTGCAGGAGCTCCAGGCTCAAATGACCCCGCTGTACATCACAGCAATGCCCGCAAAAGGCAGCGCAGGTAAGGTGAAGAAGGGGGTTCAGGAGGAGGCGAGCATGCATGCTGGAGAGCAGCGAATTGGTGCAAGACTCATGCCAGGACCCCTGGCGCGGCTTCCGCTGGAATGCCAGGTGAGTGCTCACGCTCGCTGTCGTGCACTTATAACCTCATGACCCAGGGAATCACCTGAAAAGGGCATGCGTGTACAACAGTGTTTGAAGTCCCTCCCTGATGCTTTGATTGAGCAGACTCTGGCGGTGGACATCATCTACTTCTACGCTACAATCACAGAAGCCACGCTGCGCATGCTGGCGCTCCTGTGCCTGTCGCCCATCTACCCTGTAGCTCTGGCCACTCGTGCTCTGGGAGTGCCGCAGAGAGCAGCAGCCCTACCCAGCGTGGCACCTGAGGGATATCTCAGCCTCCAGCTCTCCATTTTGACAGGTTGCAGCAGTCAAGTGGACTCAGAGCAGTTGGACTCCGGCTTTGAGAGGTCGAGATGTTTGGTTGACGCAGCACGTCAAGGCCTGCAGACATTTCCGGGGGGCGTAGGTGCGTCATGTCAGCTTTCTTCAAAATGTTCTCACAACAATTGAATCTTGCTTGAATCTGTGCATGCACATCATCCAGCAACGTCAGAAATCCATTTGTCTGAGAGACTGAACTCTTGAAATGAGTGCATGCAGGCGTCGCGTTGGATTGTCTGGCAGGCGCTCTTCTGCAAGAATGCAGCAAGGGGAGCATGCGGTCTTACTATGGCGCATTGCAGATCCTGACGGCAGCAGCAGCCAGTCATACGCCGTCTCAGCAGCAGGCAGGCTTAGCACAGACATTGGTAGACAGCATTCCTCGAATTGTAGTCCAGTATGCAGTTGGGGTGCACCAGCCAGCTGCAGCAGACCAGCGGAATGGCATCGCAAATGCAAGCCCGGCAGCCGAAGTGAGAGGTCAGCAGTACCCTTCCGAGGCATATATTGGCCTCCTGGCTGCTGCACCTGCATTCCTGCCAAGGGTCTTTGCAGAGCTGGCAGCGCATGCTGATGCAAGTCAGGCGGCAGCAAGTGAACAGGACATGCAGCAGCGTGGACTTGCAGCAACAAGCACTCTGTGCGAGGTGTTTGCTGATGACCGCCTCAAATGCAGCCTCGTTGGGATGCAGGCAGAAGCAGGCCAGGTTGTCTCAGTGCTGGGAAGATCAGCTGCAGCTTTGCATGCAGGCGAGAGCAGCAGGTTGAAGAGCTTGTTCACTACCTTTTATGGACTGCCTGTGAACTATGCGGACTGAAGTAGACATGCGAGTTGCAATAGTTTTGTGGAATAAGATTAGAACGTAAAGAAGGACGTTCCACCTGGTAGCAAATTAAGAGGTTCACATACAATCAAATACAACAACGAAATCCTTGTGGAGTTCGTTGACAACTCCGAACTATCTCTCTTGTCCGATGGTCTTAGATCTAGGAAAGCATCAGGTTTTTTGCTTGTTCTCTGCACGGCTGCGGGGTCTGGATACTAATATTTTAAATATGCATCCTGAACAGACACTGCGTCAGACTTCTACTTGGCAGGCACAACCACCTTCCTTTTGCGTGGTATTCCTCCTCTGCCTGCAGCTATGCCGGTCACCAACGCTATTGGTGGCGCATGTGGTGGTGCCGGCAAGATCGAAATAGCTGCAATGCGCAGCTGGTGGAGTTGCTTGAGTGCTCTATTCCATTGCTGTTGACATCAAAATCCAAGCAGTAACTCATCGCAGATACTTGACAAGCACTCAGGAGATCAGCTATTTTCCTGAGCCTTGAGACCTTACTTGTCGTAATTCTTGCAAAGGGATGTGGCATGTCAATACCTGCTGGATGCCTGACTTATTGTGGCAACCCCAGAGTAGTGTTTATGGCTGGACCAATATGGAAAGCTGGGCAGGTCTAAGGAGCGACTGCAGTGTCAGACAATGCATGCATGCGCACATAATCATAATGTGCGTATGCACTGGAAGGGCTATGTTCTTGTTGCCGACAGGTGCGCATGGCACAGCACCATGCGGCTATACATATGGCGTGGCACTGCCAGGCAGTGGTGATCACGTGCCAGTAACCAGTGTGGTACCACCGGTGACCACAAGCCACAGTGCGTACAGGTTACAAGGCATGGCAGAGAACATCAGTGCCAAGCATCCCAGTTGGAGCGAATCGAGGCGATGTCTTACAAGGAACATGTTGCAGAGCGCCACAAATTGATTGAAGAGGTTATCAAAGGCACAGAAAAGTATACAAAGGTGAGCATTTCTTTTGACCTGCATGTCACCCATCAGAGTGCTTTACAGACGATATTTTGCACCATTTGCTGCTCTTGAGGAGGGCGTTGTTCAACCGTGCGCCAGGTCTCAGGTGTCTTCTGCTATTTGCAACGTTATCCTTACGTGCTTTGCTGATGTTGCCTTCTTGCAGATGCAACCCATCCATTGGTAAGCCTGCGGCATTGTGTGCTACCGCAGATGCTCGAGGAGATGTCAGGCTTCATTTAGGAACAGCTTCCTCTTGGACGGGAGAAACACTCGGGCGCATGAGAGTGTGCAACACTTTTCATGTTCAAGCCTGGGCTGGAGGAAGGATGTGATGAGGGAATGCCGCACCCTCACACCTGTACCCTTTGTGCATGCAAGCAAATGCAGTACTGCAGCACCAGCTGGTGTAGCACCCGAAGCCTTTGGGAGTTCCTGCATGAGGACTGTAACATGACATCATAAATCCACAGGAGGAGCATTTCTCAGGCAGCTGGGTGGTTAGGTGACTCTAGATGTCTGCCTGGGTTTTACATTGGTAATGAGGATATCGGCTTGCAAATCGTGTAATCGCTGTGCTTGCATCCTCACAGAATCAATAAGATCTCCAAGAAGTTCATCGCATTCACTCATCACGAGCATCTAAGAAAGTAATTACTTATAAGATATCAGGTCACCTCGCCATGGACTGACTAGTGTCACAGGGGAACCTAATCAGCGCTGATCAGCTCATGAGAGCTCATTTCATATGTATCCACTGCAGTTGCAAATACTTTGTCACTTCACCATTTCATCTTGGAGTCAGCTTCCAGCAGCTTGGAAGCTGTCCAGATGCCCTAGTAAAGTTGGCAGCAATAATACGGCATCCTTAGCATGCGTCCTCATTCAATTGCTGGAGTACTTCAGTTCCTAGGAGGTAGGACTGGTGCAATCGTTTTCCCTATTCTAAGGTATCCTGTCAAATGGCGCAGTGTCGGCAAAGCACCGGTCAAACACGTTATCCACTGCCCGCTTAGCACATCCTGGGCCCTTGCAGTAATCATTCATTCCAACGGACAGCTCCGCCCTGCGGCGCACGCAGCGCTGGTGCTGGCCTCTGAAGCCAGTGTTCCCTCGCAAAAGCTCCTGCTTAAAGTGGCAGTCACCGCTGAGGCTGGCAGCCCGCACTTCACTGCAGGCGTGGTGTTCACAATTGGTCCAGTCCAGGTCTGCGCCTCTGCAGTGGTCGTAAGCATGGATCAACTCGTGCGTCAGCACGTGAGACACCTCTTCCTGGGCTGACAAATGGTTGCTGCAGACAATCACCTGCACAACACTGAGCCCTCATATGCAGAATTCAAGCCACCGGGCCCCAATCAGTCATTGCGTTGGAAAGTCCGAAGAACAAATAATGTGCGCTGTGAGCTTACGCCGTCAGGGACTCTGAATCCACCGCCCACTTCTTCTGAACAGGATTCCAAACTGAAGAATCTCTCTCCTACTGGACAGCCCGCCTGCGTGCAAATAGGAGATATCAACAGTCTATAATTACTTGCGTTATGGTTGTGAGCAATTTTACCACTGATGTCGCAGCAGATATGTACAGCAATTAATGCGCACCTCCTCAAGCTTCTCTACCATGAACTTGACCACTGGATTTCGGGTGAGGGCATGATCGACCATGCGACGACATTCTTCTGTTCTTTTCCCAGAATTGTGTACATTGACATCATCACTAGCACCTTCGCTCATATCACGCTTTGATCTTCATGAGGACATTTACACGCTCACTCTCACCTATGATGAAGTGACACAGCAAGTCAATAGTGCGCAGAAAGATTGTGAACAATTTGGATCTTTGACTGGTTTGAAAGAAGATTTGACGAAGAGGCGACAACCGACGTTGTCCTTCGGCGAAAAAATCCATATTCGTCAATCCCCTTTTGCATGCAGGGGTTCATGATATCTGGCGCACCAATTGTCGCTTCAATAAGCAAGGAAGGAGGAATTTGAGAAACTTCAGTACTGAAATGTCAAGCGCAAATGTTGTATCAGCAAAGTAAATGTTCAACAAGGTTCTTGGCTCGTCAAACAAGAGATCAGCGGGTGTCTCCTTTGGGCGTACAATAATGAGTAATATTGCTCCTCGATCTTCCTTGCGGACGTCCTCCCCGATGAGGATTCTAGTGTCATTAACATATAAAATGCACAACTGTCATAGTGCACGTCCGATTTCTTAGTCCCTTTGAAGCACTCCCGATGTGGCTCGTCCACATCTGGACTGCGTTTCTGCTTTTTGCGCTGCTACTCGTCATTGTCGTGCTCCTCCTAAGGTGCAGTATCCCAATCTACTGAATACAAGGTTATCATTGATGCATGTGTTCTTCATGGCACTGATGATAATGCTGCAGCAGACTAAGTAGCAGACTGTTCGAGTGTCTGCAGGAAGGTGCAGGCACTGAGGCGACTCGTATGTCTGAAATCCAGCATCCGATGTGTGCCAAAATTGTCTGGCATCACAGTGGACAGATCCATATTTTCTATTTGGGATGGTATGACTCGAGCTTTAGTGCTTCTGTTTGCCGATGGACACAGTGAGGGCCAGTTCAACACTTGCCTCCTCAAGCGGTCATTGAGAGATTGCTGACGCAGGTTCAATTACTTTGCATGGAGTTTCCCTGTCGTCAGAGATCTTGAGGAAGCTAGACTGGCATCTGGAATGCCGGCAGGGTGGGTGAAGAGTCCTAACTCCCCGACTGAAGCTTTTTTGTTTTCTGCAGAGTTTTGGACACAGACTAAGAGTCATCAGACATTGCCACATGATTTATGTGTTTGCAGTCACCGTCGGAAGCGTGCATATCCAGCTTGCCTGGCCATGGCGGGCACGGGGGTGTGCACGTCTGCGCATTGTTGGGCTGTCAATTGAGTTGGTTGCCAGAAGTCTCCCACAGGTAGAGCAGCATGGAATTGCAATGCACTCATCAAAACATTCAATGCTTCAATGAAATGATATCAATATCGAAGATGTGCTGAATGTTGAACTGCACGCATGGTGTCTGTTGTGCAGCCCATAAGCCCAGAAGCGCAGCGGCAGCAGGAGATCAGAGCGGCACAAAGAATCAATGGTCCAAAGCTTGCTGCCGTTGATCGCTTGCTGTGGGGTGGAAAGCGGGGATGGTCATCTCCTGGGCAGACATGTGTCCCCATGTGCAGGAGATATGTGCAGCGCCTCCTGCAAGACGCTTCTTTGAGTCTTCACGACTTGTCCATCACTTTCAGCCCAAGCCAGCCTCTGAAGCCGGTAAACAGACATTTTTATGAGGCTCCCTGTCACCCTTTCATGTGAATTCTATGGTCATGATTAGATGGTCTGAGATAACTTGATTGCAGGCACATGTATCTGGCCCAGCTGACACTCCCTGGAACTTCCGCCTTCTTCTGAGAGATGTCCTCGTGCGAAGCACCAGCACAGTGATGGCATCTACTGATTTCCAGACTTCCCTAGATGTCAAGGGGTTGAGCCTGGAATTCCTGGCTCCCTCAGACAGGTGAGGCTCTCATTGTGCCCTGTCCTGCATTGAATTCATTATATTGACAAACAAACTCTGATGCCAATTGTGAACCAGGCCGGCCATGCATCGGACAGCGCGCCTGCCATTCAGCATCCTGCGGAGATGGGGCCTCAGTGTGCAAGCCAACTGGTCCTGCCAGTCTGAGTCTCTGGCAGCCACTGTTTCAGCAAATGCCATCCCACTTTGTTTCAACAGCGAATGCGCCGAGGCAATTCTCCAGATCAGAGCCAGCTTACTCACATACCTCAGGCACAGCAGCTACCTGCAGATACGCCCACAGGTAAATCTGACGGTTTCGTTCAGTCAGAACAATTAGAATGGCCCCTACTGTTTAAAAGCAGGGACCATGCCGAATTTGAAAATATACATGACAAATCTCGTCATCTGTGACCAACTCTGCAGGTGCCCATTGACGCCTCCCCATCCCAGTGGTGGCAGCATGCAGTGCGCTGCATCGACAGAGAGCGCATGGGTCTGCTGCACACGACCTCACCAGCCATTGTGACGCCTGAGCGCCGTGCGCTGCGACATGCCTACATGAAGGCATACCTGAACCAGCACGGTCCGCGCCGATGGCTTCGCATGCCATGGCATGGCTCTGCCAGACTGCTGAGGGTGCGAGGCATCTGCATCACCTTGTGATAGACACGAGTGCTGAACTCTTGTGGCCCATGCCATGTCACATGCATTAAGCAAGTCAAGATGGACATCCTTTGTACATGAAAGGCTGGGAGTCAACACACTAGGCCCCGTTTGCTGTACAGGAGCATGAGGCAGAACTCAGCCTGTGCGAGATTGTGAGGTACCGCTGGTGGGCATGGGCAACGGTGCATAGCGCAATACCTGTCGAGGTATGAAGCTAGGGAGATTTTGTTCTTTTTGCATTTTCCTCATACCTAAATGCAGGGCAGACCGCAAACTTCCGTTTTGCTGAGCAGGTGTTGTCAGCCAAGTTGGCCAAAGTGCTGGCTGTTGCAAAATTGCGGGCGAGCAGCAGCGCAGAAGGGCCCTGTTCGCACATCCAGCTGCGCTTCCACTGTCCCAGAGTGTCTCTGGCTTTCCATGTCCATCCGCAACCTGCAGCCTCACACATGTCGTCAGCCTCATCCTTGGCAGCAAAGCGCAGCCATCCGGCGGTGTTTGAGCTGTGCATGCGCGAGCTGCAGGCCTGCGCATTGACCCACATCCAGCCAGAGTTGAAGAAGATCACAGGCTCCATGCGCACGGCTTTTGATGGCAGCATTGCAGGTCTCACGTTCAGGGAGGTTGGGGCAGCTCAGCTCAGGAGTGGCATGTCAGGCTCTGAGGCAGCATCCAGCTCTCAAAAGCCGCAATTTGGCGCTGTGCCCCCATGGCTCGTGATGTCTCCTGCTACTGGTGGAAACGCGGAGCATGGGGTATGTGAAAACACCTTGGGAGCTACTGGGAGTCATGAGGGTTTCATGTCATTGTGCATGCATTCCGACGAGTACAAGAAATCATTGTGTTGTCATCTCGTTGCAGGATGCTTTTGTCCGGCTGCAGTATCGCCTGCCGTTGCTGGCCAGTGAGCCCAGCAAGTGCTGGGTCAGGTTTGGGGCACTGGATGCCATCTACTCTCACTCATCTCTGTTGCGCATCGCCGGCTTTCTGGATGACGCATGGCCGGCAGCGCCAGACCTAGATCCACTGGCTGTGAAGGCAAGCGTCTCATTGAAGGAGGTGGTTCAAGAGTCAGTCCGATCCGCGCAGCTGCAGAGCTTGGAGACGCAGAGCCTTCCAGGGTTGCAGGTGTAAATCAACTCAAAGTCATCTTACAGATTCTTGTTTCCTTGTTCATGCATGATTGCGTGAGAAACCTTGATCGTCCTCCAAAGATACTGTCTGTGACTGGTGCAGGTCATAGTCGGCAAAGTCCTCATTCTGCTGCCATGCATACCACTGCCGCAACTTGAGAGGCCTCCAATCCTGCCTCATGGATCTGCCTACGAAGGACCGCCGCATGCTGCAAGTATGGGGCTTGGATTTAGCTCTCCTGCGAACACTGCTGCACCCTTGGAGGACGAGGGCATCAGGGTCCTTGTGCTTCTCCTTGGAGATCTGGCGCTGACATCTGGCGCCTCTGCACAATCTCAGTCTGGGACGCCGGCCCGAGAGCCTCTCATTGCTGCAACCACGTCAGACAGAGGTGAACCCCTACGTAGTGCACGCACCTGGTCAATGCTTTCTGGATCCTTTCTATAAGTATCGATAATAGTGAGTGTTGATGAGAGTCAGGCGACAAGAACATACAGTACACGTTCATGTGGGTTTAAAGCAAAGAAGAATGCTGCGGTGAGTAAGGTATGGGGAATTCTTTCACCACTTACCAGGGTTGCTTTTGCATCAGGGCGCTTGTGGGACTCATTTCCACCAACCGCTGAGTCCGCAAGCAGCAAAGGATGGCCGTCTGAGCCTGGTTCCTCAGCCAGAGACCCTGCAAGGCGCTTGTCAGATGGCGGCCCTGACAAATTGCAGGCATGAGCCATCATCTCTCCCATTGAAGAAAACTTTACCTTTGGAACAATGAAGGTTTGTATAGCATGGAGACCACGAATGGCGTCTGAAGTTTGAATATTTTATCATCACAGGCTCATGTCCAGCTGGCGATTCAGTTTGCTGAGCTGTGCGGGGGTGAGACTGTAAACTTGCGCGGGCAGACGCCCTTGCTCGAGCCATTCACTGTGGACACAGGCATGCGTCAGAGCATCGACGCGCTTTCAGGCTTCGCCCACAGGTTTCACTCCATGCTCCTTTTCTTCAGACAGTGAAGGATAAAGTACAGCAATACTTTGATGGTACATGAATTCACTGAAACTGTTGGCTTGAATGTGCAGACGCGTCTTGCACCTGGACACCAGGATATCTGCAATTGGCATAACCCTGTCAGCAGCCATCGTGGAGGACTTGTGCACGGTTTGGGGGTGCCTCAATGCAGCGCTCAACAACCAGGCTGTGTGCTCTGCTATAGCAACACACCTCTCTCGCAGAAAACCCCCCCAGGCGTGTCCTTCCCTCTTGTCTTCCTTTATTCGGGTGAACAGCATGTTAAAAATTTCATGAAAAAGCCTGCCGGACACGATTGAATGTCCTTGTTCCTATGAACTCCAGGGAATGACTAGCGCTCGATTCAGCGACCCCAGTCTTGTCCCCCCGTCGCCTTTCCTGCCGCACGCATCATGCGTGGCCGCCAGTCATCCTTCTAAGAGTCCGGCGACCCCACTGGTACGCACGCGCCAGTACCACTCAGCTGTCTCTTCCTTGGATGCTTCTGCTTCTAATGGCAGAGAAGGGGATAATGTCCTTCGTCAGGTAGGAACCTTCGCGCCAAAGATATGCCTTCCTTCTCAGTAATACCTTCCACATTGCTCCACATGCAAGGGGTCTTGCTGCAACAGGGTGCTCATCAGCCACGCTATGGCATTGGGGTGACCCATCAGTGGAGCTGCCCGCTTGTGTCCATACGGCTAGAGCAGGCTGGCGCGGCTGCTAATGGCATGGCCCCTCCTGGCGCCTTTTGCCTCCAACTGTCCAACCTGCAGACGAGCGTGGCATTGGAAGGATCAAACAAGGATGTCAGGTGAGCTTTATTACTCCTGAGCTACTCCTGAGCTACTCCTTAGCTACTCTCCAAAAGGGGATGCTAGTACATGGCATGTCATGCTAGCATTGACAATTGGGGCATGCTGGCAATACAGGTTCAGCATTGCTACACTCTCTCTGGAGGACCTAGCTGAGGGAGCTTTCAGGGCGAGGGTCATCGAGTCAGTGTCAAAGTGCACCATGGCTGTTGGCAGAAGAGCCCTCTTGCAGAGGACATTCCAGGTGCTAGATTCTAGAATTCTTGAAGGGCATGAAAACTTATGCATACACAGCTAGAGCAGCTGGAGCCTGTTATACGTTGCAGACTGCAAACAGGTAACCAATCTAGTAAAGATTTGGCTATATATCTCCAGGTCTGGAGGCTCAGGGCCGCAGAGAGGAGTAGACTCGCGCGGCAGATGCGCGTCAACGCTGAGCACCTTCGAGTCACTGCTGACTCGCAGCTCTTTGGTTGCTGGACAAAAGGCACAGACAGCACTGAGTTTTTGCTTGAGGTCGGCAGAGTACTCTCCGTTGCAATTGAGCTGGGGACAGTGGAGCGAGGCCTCCAGACAGCATGCAGCCTTGTGGAGGTACTATGAAGCAACATGCAGTCACCTTATCGTGCAATGGTGTGCAGGCAAGATGACAAAAAACGTGGGTGTTACCTGCAATCACCCAATGTTCTGTCTTCTTCCCCAGGCTGCCGTCTCTGGACTTGAGGCAGGTGGCTTGCAGCGCCAGGCGCATATAAGCAGCCACTCCTCGTGCGCAGAGATCAAAGAGGCAGCCACGGCGCTACAGATGCATGTCCATGTGCACTGTGCACAGATTGAGGTAGACCTTACACCTCACATGAACATGCAAAGCCTTCAAGCTAGCAGATTATGCGCTGAGAGAACATTGCACACCCCTTCGATCCAAATAGCGCTGGGTTCTCTGTAGTGAAACTTTCTCTGGAGCTGCAGGCATCGCTGGGGAACAGGAGCTTTGCAAGGCTGGCCCTTGAAGAATGTTCTGGAGAGCGGACCAGCGCTACCAGAGAGTCAGAAGGAGAGAAGGTGGTCATCAGATGTGAGAGTCTGCAGGTGCGGCCCATGAAGCTATATCGACGATCATAGCAGGCTCAATTACATTTGCTATCTCCCATCATGCTTGCCATAGCCTGAGAGCCCAGGCCTCACTGAAAAGTTTGTATGTGGGTGCTTTCAGGTGCATGATCTGCTGTGTGTGGAAGAGCGGTACAGCACTGTGCTGTGCATCGGAGGAGGAGCATCTGGACCTGGCATCATTGTCAGCCAGACGAAGCACATGGTGCACCATGCACGCAATTTCTCTGACGGCATGTCGGCCATGGAGGCAAGCTAATCTGTCCCAGCACACTTGTGATGCTGCTGAGCTTTCTGACATTTGTTTCGGACCATGATCCCTTGTCATGACAAACAAGAAGGAAATTGTGTCCTGCATGTAGATGCTCCTGCCACAGACGGAGATCCTTGCAAGCTGCGCCGGTGTCCGTGCCATCCTGACCATTCGCTTCCTGCGCGATGTCAGCTTCTTTGCAGACTGCTGCAGCGAGATGCGCTCTGTCTTATGGCCTGCCAAAGGGCCGGCCTTGAAACCTGCAGTGACGGATGGGAGCTACCGCACCCTGATTGAGGTAGTCAGATTATTCATGATCCCTGTCAATTTGCATGCATGCCAACCTGACAAACATATAGAGAGCTAAACGAGGTCTCAGTTCTCTGTATTTTCCTACTTTCAGGTTACTCTCAGGGATGTGCTGCTGGATGTTCCAAGGCACTCTTGGTCAGATGACTTCTTGCGCTTCGCGTGCTGCAATGTCACCGTCCTCACGCCTGCCTCGGCCTCGTTCTCTGAGACGGCTCAGCCAAACATGGAGGGCTGGGCGCAAGACACAGCATATCCAACCAGGGAGTCCACTGGACCCTTGGACCCCTCAGTGAATGAAATGGCAGCCAGCGGCAGCTCAGATGCATGGGAAGCATCGGAGGGCACGGCGCAATCTGGTGAGCACCTCATCAGCGCTTGGAGAGAGACAGCGCCGTAGAGAGGACATTTAGGAAAGTCCGGGCATGTGTAAGCCAAGATGCCTGCATATCCTCCTGACCAGCCATTGTGTGCAGGGATGGTGCATGGTCAGTTTCATCACTGGCATGATGGCAGTGCTGCCACCGCTGTGCTAACATGCTCAGCACCCAAGCTGTACTGGGGATCGGCTGGAGCCCTGCAGCAGGGCTTCCATGCCCAGGAGCTAACGCGTGAGATTTGGAGCGGCGCAGATGCAGTTGTCAAGATCTCCCCAGATCCCTGTCACGTACAGGCAAGCAGCCAGACGTGTCCACGTCTGCTAGACTGCTCAGAATTATGCATATAACAAGGTTGCTGGAATCGTCGGAAATGTGTGAATAAACGTGTAATTGCTTCAGGTCTGGGTGCCGGGTGTTGATGCAACGTTTGGCTGCGTGGAGTTTGAGGTGCTGATGGGGGTGATCTGGGAGAACATGGAGGAAGCCTGCAGCTTTGGGCCTCGGCTCAGGCCGGAAATCCCCATCGGCCGCCGGCTGCCGCCTACCGGCCCTCAACCAGAGACTTTGGGCGTGGATCGCAGCAACCCTCCAGTCTGGCAGGTGGAGGTGAATGTGGGCGCCATCAGTGTTGCTGTGGGTGGCGCGCCGCCTTCAAGCGCGGAGACCTTCCTTGGCTCCGGACCTGCGCTGGCAAGAGTGTGTCCTCTTTTTCACAATGCAAGATGACGCATGTCTCTGGAAGGATGCTATGGTCTTTCTTGCCAGCATGGGTTGTAAAATCAAACGTGAGCTTGTTTGGCTGCAGGTGAGGCTTCGCGAGCTGCAGGTCAAGGCAGCTGTGCACACCTGTGGCTCATTCAGCATCATTGTCTGCAGCCGGACCCTGAAGATCTCCGATGACAGGGCCTGCAGTGCAGCGCCCTCTCAAGCCCCTCCAGTCATCAGCATTGGGCAGGACCTGCCGACAATGTCCTCTGGCCTGCGCCATGTGGACTCACTGCATGTCAGACATCGGTCCAGGATTTCAGTGGGAAGCACGCAGCAGGTTTGGCACAATGGAGCTCCTACTGACTGCCATACAGAGCACCTGTGCTTTTGCACTAGAATGTTATTTCGTTTACTAGTAATGAAGCCACTGTCATATTGAGGTACAGGGCTTCAATCCTCCCCACAGCTTGGCGCGGCTGTCGTCGCTGAAGTGGGAGCCCCTTGGCGAAGCGATTACACCGAGGTCTCTCAGATCCTTGCGGCCTACTGCTGAGTCAGTAGGCACAGACGCGCAGAGCGCAGCTGGCGAGGTCTGCTCATACTTGAAAATTACAGCATTCCCTCTGTTGCCAACTTGAGTTCCCACTGCGCTAATCGTGTCATAAGGGCGCCCTTCAGGGGTGCCAATTTATATGGTATCTGTGCAGGATATGGATACAGACGAGTCGGAGGATGAGGAGGGCTTCTATTTGGAGTATGTGCTGCATTCTGGTCGGGCAGCTGTCCCTGGGGGCCCGTCTGCAGGAGGACCTCACCTGTTGGAGATTGTGGGGAAGGGAGCGCAGCTGTGCTGGCCTCATCTCTGCCAGACAGCCTTCATCACGGACATTGCAGCCACCTTCAGCCACTACTTTGTGCGGCCATGGGTTGCACCCAATCCTGAGGTAAGACTTTAATCTCATGTCTCAGTGCCAATAAAATAGATTGTGCAGATCTCACAGAGTCACTTGCAAATTGCTCTACACTGGCCTGATATGTCATTTGCTTTTTAGGGGTTGCAGTTGACCTCTTTGAGGCTGGCTGAGTATTACTTGCCTCATTGCAGGCGTTGGGACCCAAGCAGTGGATGTACATCAATGTGATACTGGAGAGGTCCGAGCTTCTGTTGCCAAAGGCCCATGCTCCTGAGCCGCGCCATGCGCAGTCTGAGACGGTGGACACAGGACTCTTGACAGAGTGGAGCGGGCTGCGAGTTGGCTATTTCTGGGGAGGCTATAATGAAACCATCCTCCGCATCAATGCCAACGACCTCTCCACCTCCTGCCAGCTTGCTCCCACCCAGCAACCCCAGGCAAGCACCCTTTCCTGTGTGCTCCATACGCCTGACATTGTGTGCTTACAATTTCTTTGTACTGGATCTGCTGTGACTCTCTGATTAATGTTCTGTTGTGAAGGTCCTCGTGACGCACTTCCAAGCCACAGCAGAGGTTGCATGGCAGCGGCTGCCGAAGCAGCCTCAGAACACAATCGCCACTGTGCGCCTGTCTGACATGCGCATCCAGCCGTCTTTTACCTCTGGGCCCATGATCCAGTGCTTTCTGAGGGACATCTCTTGTTCGGCTGCCTCTAGGCAGACGGTGAGCAACCTCCTTCATCATGCACTTGTCACTAGCCGTTTCAGATGCAGTGCTGGAGGTTTCGAGGTTGTGTAGTTGATGTTAGGCCCTAATTTTTCCAAAATAGGCAAAATCTGGATCCCAAGTTTCAGGGCACTTGAGAAACCAACTAAGCAAATAGAGACAAAAAGTGCACTTTGTTGTGTGTAGGGTGAAGTGGCAGGGGGTTCAAAGCAGACAGCCAGTTCTCCACACCCAGGAAGAATGCAGCTTGACATGACTGTGCACAGCTTCACTGCGGCTCTCATAGATGACCGCTCTCATGGTGGCCAGCTGGAGGTCATGACAGTCCGGTTCCAGGCGTTCATTCTAAATTCTTTTTCTCGCTTCTATTTTGTACAATGCGATATGGCGACCACACGTCTGCTGTACAATCTGAAAGCTGTGTTTCAGGACATGGACATTAAATTTGAGCGGAAGGCATCGGCGCCAGAGTCCCTGTCAGAAACGACCGGACGCGTCAGTCTTGGAATTGAGGTCCTCTTCCTCAACAGCGCAGTCGATGCAAAGGGTAAGTTTCACAACTAATTCATATGGAACTGTTCCATGCAACCAACCCTTTGCCAATTATGTAGATACAAATCTGGTGGGGGAATCTCCATCGAGGATTCCCAGAGTATATTACAACCATTGATTTCCAAAAGGGCGAGAAATTTACTCATATACATACCATTTTGTGGTGTTATAGAGCCCATGATTGAAGCCTGGACTATGGTCTTGACATTCCGCCACTTGGCGTCCTTGCGCTGCCTCAACCTGACCTCTGACCAGCGCCTGAACCTCATAGCCACCCCAGCAGCCTTCCGGTCCCTTGGAGACCTGCGCTGCTTCCTGCTCCTGTTCTCATGCTCCCCTCAGGGGTCTCTGGCCCAGGCATCCACCGTTGTCAGGCGCAGAGCCATGCAGTGGCTGTCCCGCAGCAGTGCCAGCAAGCCAACCATCTACAGGTGATTGGCTAACCCCCACTCTCAGTTGATCCTCACATCTGCATTGCGTCTCCCAGATTTCACATGAGGGCCTGAGATGAGCCTTCTTGCGCCGCTGCAATTCTGAGATTGATGGTGCACTGTGCAGGCTTGTTAATCGCTCAGGCCTGAGGCTCTCATACTGGACGAGATCTCCAGAGGGGACCAGCATTGCGCATTTGTTGAACACCTGGGAAGAGAGCCCTCTGCTCGTGGAACCTGTGGAGCACCATGTGGTTCTGGCTGAAACGCAGCAGCAGGTCACACTGCCCAACGGCCCTTTACATGGATGTTTCAGCTGCTGCACTGAATGCTACTCTCTGTGCTGACATACTCCTGTGCTGAGATGGTCTTTCTGATAAATTTTTGTGAACACCACTTGTGCACAGGTGATTGGGCGGACCATATGCATGCAGTTTGAGGGAAGCTTCGCTGCCAACTGTGATGTCATGGTGGACAAGGTGACGCCTGGATTGCATTTTCATCCATGGAGATGCACTCTGGCTGCCCATCTCCTCTTTCATCTCTGCACCAATGCTGTTCTTGCATGCCAACATGTGCTTAAGCGTGCCTGAACAACTGCGTTGCAGGTGGGCAAGTACGCCTACGCCATTAGCAGCCCCTCCCAGGAGGCTGTCACGCCCATCATCCTTGATGTCGCCCTTGATGTGCGCACAAAGGTGCGGTCTTCTCCCTCCTTGAAGAGTTCACAGGCAAACGCAAGGATTCAACCTTCCAGATCACCTGAAAGTAGCACAGTACTCACATGTATGTGCTGCCACAGGTGCTGACTGTGCATTCACCGTTCCGCCTTGAGAATCGCACGAACACGCCCCTCAGCTTTGTCGTGCACACTCACGGGCGCGGCACCACTTTCAGCAGGGCACCCCACAGCGGGCCCCTTGCACCGGGCTCGCAGTGCTACCTTGCCGTCAACTCAGTCTGGTGAGCTTTTCCAGGCACATGCATCCCATACTCCTATCCATCACCGTCAAATTGAACTGGTGAGTCACCGATGTACTTGTGCAGGGGTGGAGTGCTCTATCTACAAGCAGTGGACAACGCCAATTCCTACAAGCCAGCGAAGCGGGACCGGATCACGCTGGATGCTACCAAGCTGAAGGACGCGCAGGGGGTGTACACCTGCCCTGCCGCACCTCAGGGCAGCAAGCCAGACTTCCACTGCTGCCTGGAACTGCAGGAGACCCAAGTCTTGCACCAAGTGCGTCTGCGTATTTCTTGTGAGCTAAACTTTTCTTTCGACCAGGGCTTTGACAAGATAGCAAGTCTATCAATAAGGCTGGAAACAATCTTTAATTGCATGCAGGGGACCCTGGGGACTGGTCTGGCTCAGAGCATGCCAGAGTTCACTCTGTCCTTCCAGCCGCCCCTGACACTCCGGAATTGCCTGCCGTGCGAGATTACCATAACTTTGACAGACAGCAGCGCCAGGCCGCAGCATTTTGATGTTGGTGTCGGCGGCTCGATCGAGGTGTACAGCTATGACATGAGCCGGAAGATCCACATGGCCATGCAGCTGCAGGTGTGCTTCTGCCAATTGTGTCCTTTCTCCTCATCCCTTCACACTGCCTTATTACTGGATAATTGAATGACGCTTGGTGATTGGCTTGATATGACTGGAGCATGACATGGAAACAGGACTACAAGTCACGCCATCGGGTGGCCATACACTACCCCCCGGCGTTGGGCTTGGATGACAGCGTGCGGCGGAGCATCATCGCTGACCTGCCTGGCTTGCGCCTGGCCAAGGACATCCTCCTGCAGAAGGACCAGTCAGCGCCTGGCGTGCCTGTCATCTCTGCACTGGCTGGCTCCAGGCTGACTCTGCGTCTCCACAACAGGGTGCGTAACATTATAACACACAGGGCCTCTGTACCAAGTTAATGTGCTCTCTAATATGGGGTGCTCTTTGATTACAGTGTGCTTTCTGCCAACATCTTCAGGCCCATCAGGACAGAGGTAATGAGTAGTTGAGACTGACTGCTCTTCTCGTGCTGCGAAGCTGAACGCTGCGAGCAAGGCTCGGGACGTGGTGATTTTCTGCCCGTACTGGATTGTCAACAAGACAAACGCGGCGCTGAACATCAAGGATGTCAGCCCGTATGGCTCAGCGCCCAACAGTACTGCACCTCCCATGGCAGACAACGGCACTGCCAACCCTGTCCTCTTCAGGTGAGCTGCAGCATTTAATTTACCTTCAGATTGCACATATTCAAGTTTTGTTTTGCAGTGTTTGTGGGCGCAGTCAAATGGCATGTGTATGGTGGTTAAGTAATCTTCATGTGTGGCGTGCAGCTCGCCACGTGGTGCCATGCGCGTGTGCATGCACACAGCGCTCTGGTCCCGCTCAATCAACCTGGAGTCGGTGGGCATGCATGGCAGCATCCACATACTGTCGCCGAGCCAAATGACCACCGGTGAGAAGGCTGTCAGCGGGCTGCGGCTGCTGGAGGCACCTGAGATCATCAGCGCAAGGTCCAAGAGGACCAAACAGCGCGAGAGGTAACTCCTTTGCCTGTCTCATATGTTGCTGACAGAGCCTTCAAAGCTTTCTTAGTCTTCATTGCCATCAATTCCAGCTGGGCATGCCCTGGCATACTTGACTGCTATTACTGATGGCATTTCATGGTCATGTAGGGCGCCGGCAGCTGCGCAGCCAGACAGCACTGAGCCAGGCCCGGCTCAGGGAGATGAGCAGGGCCAGCAGCAGAAGAATTGGCACAAGCACAGCGACCCGGGCCACCTCCTTGCAAGCTTCAATTGCACTGCTGCCCAGGATGACGGCGCAGGGGAGTCATCCCGGCTGAAGCGATATGACCTGGCTATCGATGCCTCATTTGGCCCAGACATTTACCACCGGACCAAGGTGCTGCCCAAAGCTAATCAATAAAATCAAATCGGAATGATCCTCTTGCGAACGCTTTGCAGCCCTTGGCGATTGTTGTACTCTTTTACAACACAGCTGAGACATGCTTGCTGCAGGTCATCACCATCAGCCACAAGTTCATTCTTTGCAACACCAGCGATGGGACCATCCAGTGCGGGCAGCGAGGAACCAGCACCATATGGCAGCTTGAGCCGGAGACCAGGGCCCCCTTTCATTGGTGTGACGCCGATGAGCCTCTGGAGCTCTGTGCACGCCCAGGCATTGGGCAGTGGGGCTGGTCTGGTGCCTTCCAGGCATGTTGGCAATGACCCCTCCTCCTTTGACGTGCTCATATTTATCTTTACGCAGTGAGCTGGCATGCACTGCGTGCGCAGTGACCGATTGTTGTGTTGTTGTGTCTGGTGCAGATCGCGATTGCTGGATCTTTTGGGTTGCGGGTCTTCAACTCTGCGACAAAGGAGCTCCAAATCCTCCCTGTCAGCATCAGCATGCAAGGCGCCTCTTGCGTCATCTCCCTTGGAAACCTGCACCTCGAGCCGCCACCTTACAGGATTGTCAACAGGTACTCTCTACTTTCCTTTACATTCAGGCATTTTGATGATGGCTGGACCATTGCTCTCTTCCGTGCATCTGGTTGAAACTTAACAGAGAGTGTTTGTTGAGGAAGTGTGGTGCTACCAAAACAGGTGTGAGGCGCTCAACTTGAGGTTCCAGCAGAAGGACCTCAGCAGCGCAACCTGGGACACTGTGCAAGCTGGCCAGCACCTGGAGTATGCCTTTGATGAGCCATTGCTCTCGCACAAGATCCGAGTGGTGCTCTTTGCAGAGAATGGCTACCTCGACCAAGCAATGCATGAGTACCCGCTGGACATCATCAAGGTTTCTTTTGCTTCCCAACCCCCAAATTCCTACTGTCCCACAGGTGCTCTCTCGTTCAGTGCGGCCTCAATAGATGCTGCATGACTCATTCTTTGTGATGCAGGCGCACCCTGTGATCAAGATGAAAGGCTTCAAGCGCTCCAATGTTGTGTCCAAGATGGCGGGCACCATGGGCAGAGCATTGGTCACCCCCTTGACTATTGCGGCAGGGAAGCCGGGCTCAGGAAAGGCACAGGTGGTGGTGAGTTGCTCCATCATAAACATTTAATCAATGCATTTGAAGTTGTAGGGGTAAGAGTCTTACCGTAAGACTGCAACAGTCACTGATTCTCACCCTTTGTGTGTGCAGGACCAGCCAGAGCCAGACATGCGCCATGTGTATGTGGGACTGCATGCAGATGGGCCCACTCGGGTGCTGTGCTTCAGCGACAGAAAGGATCAGTACACTCAGGGAACGAATGAAGACACCATGGCAGTGCTTGCAGCAAAACTGGCTCGCCTGGAAGCACGCCTGAAGGTGACCTTGTCATGATTACAGCTGTGCATTCCATTCATTTGCATGCATGTGTGTTTTGCTCAAATGGCATGCAGCTGTCTGAATTTCTGCTGTGTCCACAGGACGTCAACACACAGCTGCAGGATATGCAATGTAAGCAGCCGCTGGATTTGGGCATCCTGGACTCCAAGTTGGCTGGCCAGCACAGGAAACGCGAAGATGCACACCGTCAGCAGCGACTGCCAAACCTTCCCCGCCATCAGACCAGTAATTTGTCAGAGGGTGGTGCGCAAGACTTTGCTCCCTGACATTGTGTTCCTTTGGGCCTCGTAGTAAGTTTACTGTTTCCTTTCGACAATGGCAGGGAAGCTGAGGCTTAGGAGCCTATGACCCCCCATGTGCAGGCCATGCAGCCATCATGCGGTCTGGAAGCAGCATTCCACAGGCCTCGCCGGGCTCGAAGGATGCTGACAGTGCTCAAAGCCAGAACATCGTGAGGAAGCTGAGTGCGATCGGGGAGGCTGATAATGAGGCTGAAGAGCCATTGAGCCAAGCGCCTGCGTTTGGTGAAGGGCTGGATCAGGTGAACGTCCCATCAGAAGCTGCCCTCATGAGTCCTGGAAGACTTGCATGTCAAAACCACTGACATTTTGCATCGTCTTGATCCGCAGCTTTCGCAGAGGGCAGCGGGCCGTGGCGCGTCACACTCAGCAGAGTATGAGGCAGATGTCAGCGGCGCAGACGTGCACGGGGACACGCTGACCTTTGCAAGGGAGCAGAGCCACTCCCTTGGGAGTGGGCACGCGCGCCTGTCTTCCTTTGCCCTGTCGGAAGCGCCAATGCAGTCGTCCCCAGTGCCAGACACGTCATCGAGCCTTGCCAAGGCCATCCCTGAGTCGGAGGCTCTGGAGGGAACGATGCTGAGGCTGCCTCAGCTGGGGTTGGATGTGTCCAATGTCATTGCTGGCTCCGCAACACTAGCCGAGCAGGTACGGGCCCTTTGCATTCCAGCCTTTGTTCCAGCTGATCAATTGTCCTCATGATGATCGCCCGCAGACTAGTTGGCAGGTCCCATCTTTGCACATGCGTATCAGGGCTGAAGTGGGACTATCATGTGCTGCGTGCAACAGGATGTCAAAGACCTCTTGGCGCCTGACACAGCCATGAGCAAGCCTGAGCGCCAGGGGTCTGGGATGGCCAGGATGCTTTCTTTGACCCGGAGCAGCTCATTGCCAACATCGGACGCCTCGTCGTCTGCAACCAGCCCAAAGTCTCCAGTGGTGCGACAGTCCCACCGTTCTTCCATTATATTCCATGCAGCATGAAGCCAGTGAGGTGCATGCATGATGTCAGGCTTGTGCTTGGTATGTGCTGACTGCATACATCGTCATGCAGCATGAAGCCAAAGAGGTGCATGCATGATGTTACGCTTTTTCCCGTGATTTGCTGAGGGTATGCATCATCTGGACATGCAGGCACCAGCGCAGCCAAGTGGTCAGGGACGGCTGTCAAATGCGCTTCGGCGCGCATCGATTGTGCTCGCTCGTGGAGGACGTGAGGAGCGCCATGCGCGCTTTGCTGAGAGCAGCGACATGGCAGAACCTGCACAGAAGGAGGACATTTTGGGCGGGGAACTGCTTGTCAGGGTCGAGAATGCGCAGGTGATCATCTTGTTGTTCAGTTGCGCTATGAGGATGCCGAATGGTCAAATACATACACTCAGGGCTTGCTTACATGCATGCATGCCTATTAGCAAAGAGTATCTTTGGTGTGCAGGGCCTCTACACTCTGCAGAATGCTTCCCAGGGCCGCTCCCCTCAGCAGCCTGAAAGCTCCTCTCAGGCCAAGGCAGAGCGAGCCAGCTTTGAGAAGGGCCTGAAAGCACACTTCAGCCGGAGACGAGGCGGGTTCTTCTGCGTCATGCATTGTGAAGGCCAAGTCTTGCGGACGAATCTTGCTCCTGGGCACCCCTACCCTGTCTGGAGGCATGAGGCGTCCTTCAAGAGCGTGCAGATCTCCTCAGACCTTAAGGTAAGCCCCATGCTCTCGACAAATGTTGCCACGAGCAGCACTACGCTTGCTATTGAGTGTGCCATTCACGATCAAGTTTGAAACTCTGCGATGAGTGCAGGTGAGCGTGTACCGGAGAGCGAGGCTGGGCCAGGATGTCTTTCTGGGAGATGTTGTCATTCCCTTGAGCGAGATTGATGACACCGGTGACAGCTCGCACGGCGCAGAGCTGCGCCGCTACACCCTTGGCAGGCACACCGTCAAAGACAAGGTCAGACTCGCCCGCCTGCCCATGCCATGCAGGGCCCGCTACAGCATGACCTCCTTTTTGAAAGTGGATACTGAATGCACTCAACATTTGATACAACGTGCATGATGCGCCAGCTCGAAAGCTTGGAGACTGCTCAAGCATGCATGCTCTAGCGTTGTAGGTGAGCGGTGAGATCAATCTTGCTTGCTGCTGGCGCGTGGCGCCACAGGACGTCATGACTCTGAGAGTGCGCACGCTGGCTGCTGAGGTCAGTCAGAGGGAGGAGGTGCTGGCAGTGCTAGCAGAGCATTCAGGCCAGAGCTTGTCAGAGCCCCCTCTCGCACAGAGTGTGAGCGCCGTTCCAGAAAGCAGCGCGCATGCAGCCAACCTCAAGATGGCACGGACAAGCCGAGGCCGTCTTGGGGTCAAGGTGAGCGCTTTCGAGCTGTCTTGCGGATAATCTTCCAATTTTGTTGCCCGACTTCTTGACGCTCACGCATGGTCCAGCTCTCTGATTGTGAATTGTGATAAAGAGTATGTCAACAAAAAATTAACAGCAAAGATGTGATTTTCCTGCAGGTCCTTGAGGCGCGCGGATTATCTCTGCCGCATGAGCAGATGCCCTCGTTATTTGGGGCAAACCTGTTCGCGCTGGCCACAGTGACAGGGGAGTCCTCTTCAATCAGCGCCCGGACTGAGATGCAGCAGGGAACAATGTCTCCCAAATGGAACCAGGAACTGGTGTTTCCGGATGTGACTCTGACCCACTCCCTGACAGTCACAGTCTTTGCCCACCGGCGGCTGACTGCAGACTCCGCAGTAGGCCAGGTCTCACTCTCTTACTCTCCTGACTGGCTTCAGTATGACTCCATTACATTACATAGCAATGCTTTTTAAATAATATAGACAGCGGCATTGATTTAATTCTCTTTCTGCAGGCTTCCCTCCGTTTGGACCCGTTTGGCGATGGAAGGCCGCAGTACATGTGGCTCCCTCTGATGCGGCGTGCCAAGTCGCTGCCCGGGGTGGACTGTGTCCCGGCTGGCTCTCTGCGCGTGCGCGTGCAATGGGCAGCTGAGGATTTGCTGGAGGCAGGCTCTGGAGAAGCCGTCTTGCCCAATCTGTGCCTGGAGCTCGCTCTCCACAAAGGCATTGAGGTCTCCATTGTGGAAGCTGGCAGACTCTCCCTTCCACGAGAGGTACTTGCTAATTTACCCCCTTTGTCCCAATGTGCCAGCAAAAGTTTGTCCACTGTATGCTAAAATATATGCACAACTTTAGGGGCATAAGAGAGGGTTGTTTGGGCAGGTTGCCCACGTGCTGCTGGACTCTGTGGAGGCAGACTTCAGGCAGTCACCTGCAGGGAATGCAGGACGCATTGCCGTGCGAGATGTCCAGATTGACAATCAGCTTCTGACCTCGGCAAACCCTGTTGTCCTTGCCCACGCCACCAGGATGGGCCATCAGGTGAGAAAACATGCGCTTGGTTTTGCCCCCTGCTCAAACATGGATGTTGAAGGCGAGGCTGATATCACACTCCCCTGACCAGCAGGATGGGGCCGGTGCCACTGCTCTCCACAGCAGGCAGCCCTTCCTTGAGGCCAGCTGGGAGACAGTGCAGCACAACCCCTCCATCCTCTACTTCAAGAGCGCACGCCTGGCGCTTCAGGTGCTCTGTCTTTTGCATGCTAAAAAAACCATTGTTCACACATTTGCATGCTGCTTTGAGCAAGCTTCAGAACCTTGTGAATCTGCTTTTGCAGGAGATGGATCTTTTGCTGGAGGAGGAGTTTCTGGATGTGCTGGTGGCTCTTGCGCGGAACATGCCTTTGGAGGACATCTGGCAGACCGGCCTGACACCGGCGCACACCAGCTTGCTGCACCAGGATCACAGCAGGGCAGCATTGCAGGTGAGCCATCTGTCGGATGTCTACTGACAAGGCATTGCCAGGCGCTGTGGCTTCTTGTATTATCAGATGTGTTTCAAGCAATAATGGGGTCTCATGACTTTGTTGCAGGATCTTCTGAGTGCGTCCTCCACCAGGCAGCTCGGGTCTGGCGGGCGGAGCAACCGCAAATGGTATTTTGAGAAGCTTCTTGTGCAGGTGATTTCCCGTCCTAATTGGGCCCTCCAGTGTCTTGATAGATCTGTGAATCCCAGTCCCTGATCTTCTGTTTGCATTCTGAAGCGCCAAGGACGTCTTTCTCAAACTGGCATGTGGCATGCGCCAGGAGATACGCTGCAACTTGACGCTCATTCCCCAATCCGGCATGCGCAATGAGGCGGCAGTGCTGGGCCGCCTCAAGCTGGCAGCGACGCTGGGAATCCAGTTCCTGGACATCAACAGCCTGCCTCTGCGCATTCATGCTCTGCCGCTGCAGCATGCCTTTGTCAGCCCGCACTCTCTGTACAGCATCGTGACTCGCCATCTCATGTTCCAGGTCAGCAAGCCTCTGCCTCCTGGCCGAAGAGACGCCAAGGGAGATGCAATGTGCACAGCATGCTGTTTATTGGTCATTTGTCTGCAAGTCATCTGACCCTAGCTCTCATCAGCGGAAATAAGAAGGGTCAAGAACATCAACCGGAGATGATGCCTTGTGTAGGATCCACCCGCCCACAGACGTGCATAAATCTATGACTCATCACCAGACTCCCTTCGAGTACACCATCTACCCGTAATCCCCTCGAAGTTATGCCCCGTACTAAGTACGGCCCCTTTTCCACCCACTTGCGCCCGCTACTGACAGCTACTAGTGCTGATGTCTGAGGGTTCCTGGGGTGCTGGCAGGCGCTGCAGCAGATGCACAAGGTGCTGGGGCAGGTGGACATCCTTGGCACGCCCATTGTGCTGGGCAGCAGCGTGCTGTCTGGCATCTCCAGCCTCATCATCGAGCCCACCAGGGCCCACTCTCCCGAGGAGTTTCTGGATGGCGTCTTCAGTGGCACATTTACCCTCCTCAGGAACACTGCCTTTGGCCTCATGAACGCATTTGGTCAGGTACACTACTTGCTGCTCTGTCCTTGTTCCACTTAATGCGGGTGCCACATTGCAAACATGGCAGCGATGCTTTCTTTCGATGCTTTTGCTACTTCCATTCCTTGCATTGCACATGCAGGAGAACACATGCACACACATGTCATCGCAGATGCATGCACACACCTTGGATTTATTGAACTGGAGATTTGCATGCATGCAGATCCTTGGAGGGGCAGGCAAGGCGCTGGCAATCCTGACCACGGACCAGGAGTACATCAACAGGTTCAGGACTCGGCCGAGGACGTACCGCCAGAACCTGCTGCATGGCCTCCAGTCCGCTGGAGTGGGCTTCTACGAAGGAGCCATTGGCATCTTGAAGGAGCCCGTAATCCGCTGGCAGGCATGCAATGCCCTATTCATCACGTGCACCTAGCGTAGTAGTATTCCTCTCTCAGTCAAAATGGTTTCAAGCCGATCGAGATCGGACACAGGTGTTGTCATCCCTGGTTGAAAATGCATGTGTCTGACGCAGTTTCTGTCCTGTGATCAGGACAATGGCTTTCTGGGCATGTCGCACGGCCTGTATATTGGCGCGTCAGGGCTCTTCCTGAAGCCCACGTCTGGGGTGCTTGACATGCTCTCCAAGGCGCTGTGCAGCGCCGGCGGGAAGATCAAGGCCTGGGGCGACGAGGCCAGCCGAGGCCCGCCCAAGACGCGCGTCAGGAACCCACGCCAGTTCTCCGGCCTTGCCAGCGACGTGTCAGGTATGAGCTCATTTTGTGCAGAGGCCTTTATTGATTGTGATCCTGGTTCGCTGTGCAAAGGCTCTCATTAGGAGCTAATCCTAACAGTCTTGTGTGCCTTATGAAACACACGACCGCTGTTGACTGATAAGCTTCCTGGCATTACGTCCTGAACCGCTCAGTAAAGTGTTCCCCATTGAAGTATGTGTTCTGTGCATGGCAGGAGACATGAGAAATCTGGGGCAGCAGCGCATGATGCTGACGCGACTTCAGAAGGGTCGCTACTCTGGAGACACCGTGCTGGACTACCTGCAGAACAAGGACAACAAAGCGCTCATCTTCACCGACCGCCACGTGCTGTACATTGACCTCAAGCGCCAGAGCGTGCGCTGGGCCTTCTCGCTCGTGCACCTCTTCTCCGTGTCCTCCTCGGGTGCGCCAACTCCATCCCCCACTCATCTCCCTATCAGATGGCTCTTCTGTAAGCCTTACCTTGCGACAACTGTCCTCATCGATCTGCAGACATGGAAGTACACTTCCTGTAGCTTTGTATGATTAAACATGGCAGACTTGTTGAGAGACATGTCGATTAGGAAGGCTTGTGTGCCTGCAGGTCTGACAGTGCTACTCCACCACGAGGTGACTGTCCGGGTCGGGCTGTTCACCAAGACGAAGAAGGTGCTGCTGCATGTGCCCGCGCGCAAGATTGTGCGCTGCCGCACGCGCGAGCTGCACCAGAGCCTGCTGGTGAAGCTGGGTTCCTGCCTGCTGGAGAAGACTGAGCTGCCTGCCGGGTCAGCTTCTCAGCCAGGAGCACATATTGTGAAGGAGGTGCCCTCGCACATGGTGAGCTTGCCATCCCGACCTTATCGCAGAGCTTTGAAAGTGGCCACTTTAAGACTGATAGGCCCTTGTGCAAGAACCTCTCACATTCCTGGAGTAGAAACCAGCTTCCTTGCATAGCTTGGGAGTGCAATGGCTTCCTGATTGTGTCTCACTGCTACCTGAGCAGGATGATCTTCACATCGCAAACAAACCGCCGCCGTGCTCGCCGGCTGACGGCAGCGGTGAGAGGGCGCCCCGGCGGCCGTCTGCGCTGCAGCGCCTGTCAACCTTCCTGCGGCCATCAGGGCCAGCACCCTTCGTGGCTGCAGGGGTGGCAGCTGCACCAGCAGCCTCGCAGGGCAACCCAGCGACAGGGCAGACAGCCCCAGGCAGCACTCCAGCAGGTGCAGAGGATGCGGGCATCAGGCAGAGGAGGAGTTTGCAGGATGCAGCGCGTTTGGATGCAGATGCAGCTGGGCCCTTGGGCAGCCCTGCCAGTGCTCGCCAAGGTGCAGCTTCTTCCAGAGGAGCAGAGATTGTTGCATGCAGACCTGGATCAACAGCTCAGAGAGGGCAGGCGGTGGATGCAGCGTCAGGGCCGAGTGCAGAGGCGACCGGCAGGCCTGGGATGCTAGGAGCCATTGCGCTGTTGGTGGGTGAGAGCAGAGATGCCCCGGCGGAGCGCTTGAGGGACATTCTGGGTGCAACTGCACAGCTCTGTCACCTTGGGCTGTCAGGTGAGGGTGCCAGCTTGACAAGCCAGTTTGAGGCACGGGCAGGTTGACGATCCAAAAATGTTCTGTGCTTTGCATTTGTTGTGTTGTACTCCTCTGCAGAGCAGAACTAAGCATAATACTCTGACCGCAGGCAGCAGAGAAGGTGCCGAGACTGGAGACAGGGCGAAGCTGACAGCAATAAGGGCCCTGCTGAGTAGTCTGGAACCCAGTGACCTGGAGGATCTGAAACACCGCAGATCCATAGTGGAAATGCTCGCTTCAATCAGTGTTTAGAAGCCGCATGTGTAGAGCCTATTAGGAGTATTTGAGCCAGCGTTAACAGTCTGCAGTGCCCTATAAATCTGATGGCACTAATATAGTGTCTTTCTTTATCTAGATTTGCTCTGTGCTCTTCATTTTATTTAGTGCCAATGGCTTTTTCAGTTGAGAGCATCTTACAGGAATGACGAACTCTAAAGCTGCACATGCCAGTCAGCCTTTCGTAGCATGAAATGTAAGCAGACTATATCTAGAAGGGTCGCTTATGGCTGGATAGGCCGGCATCACCGCCGCATTTCATGGTGGTATATAATAAAATCTAGACAGCATTCTAAGGTTGGTAACCACAATCCCATATATTGCTTCATGGTTGCCTGTGCCATTGTCTGGGGCCATGCTCCAACTGTTTAGCCCCGGCTTCTTTTCTTTCCTTTCCCTTTGCCTTTCGGAGACTCCATCTTCGGCGCATCATTATCATCATCATCTTCTGATATAAGCTCCTCCAACATGTCATCTGGACAAGAAGGATCTACTGGTTAATTGCGCTTCGCTTTGTGCAAAGCGGATTTATGTGAGCAGAACAGGTGTGTTCTTCAGGGTGTGCACAGCCTGCAGGAGAGGAGGACCGGTAATTCGCACCTTCATTGGTTTGGCAGGCGTTGGTGCCCATGTACGCATTCAACTTAGCCATCAGGTCTCCTCGCAGCTTTAAAATGTTGTCTGACACCTTCCCTGGACACAGCAGAGCACGTTGCAAGGTGGAGCGAGTCTTGGTTCTGCTAGTTCAGGCGCGTATGATTCTCAAGATCAGATCCTCCTGATGAATTGCTTGTGACCATATCAATTACCTGGCTCATTTACACGAACTTCAAGCACTTCCTTTCCCTCGAAGGTGATCTGAGCTCGAGCTGTCCCTGCCATCCTTTGCTGAGGCTCGGCAGGTACAGCCTGTGGCGCTCTCTTTCAACAGATCAGATTGTCTCAAATATTCAATCAGTACGGACGCATGACGAGCGTCATGATGAGCGAGTCATACTTGGCAGGGTCCAGTAGCATCTGCAAATTGATCGGCACTTGGAGGTTATATTTTCTGGTAGCTTCACATTAGGATCGTTGTCAGAGAAAGGGCTTTTTGCATCTGCATATTCCCGTTGATATCTGCGAGAACAGGCTCCGAGACCTCTTTGAATCGCTCAAAACTTCATGCATGCCGGAGAATGCCCCTAATTATTACCCTCTCCGATGGCGAAATCTTCTTAGGGTTTTGGCCTCCGCAATAATCATTAATGCAGAGGTCCATGCAGATCCTTGGATGCAGATCTGAAATCCATCAAGAGCGCCCGGAAGCGCTTGCCCCGTTTCCCACAGCAGCTTTCCTCCCTTCGTGTGTTCATGCGATCGTCAGCAGACGGTGTTTTGGCGCTTTGAGGACCTTTAGGTTGTGCAAATTATCTGCTTGGTGGACAACGAGAAGAAGGGCTGCATCCTCTAGATTTCAAAAGACTCAGGTTTGAGCATTAAGACGTCTCCCACTGGGTGTCACAGCGTGGTAGGCACACCTTGGTGACATATCTTGGCGGCAGGCTGTGGTCTCGATTACCTGCGTGAGCGATGGCTTCCGTGGATAACTCGTCGCAACCCAGTGCTGCACCGGCGGCTACCGATGCATCAGCGTGAGTCCAGCCTAACATACCGTGGTGACATTGACGATTGCACAAGTACGAGGTCTCGAGAAGTAGACGATTGTGGCGATTGTGGTGAATTACCGCGCGTTCATGGATACGTTGTGCTTCTAAAAAGCATGATGTTAACAGGTACTTAAATACGCAAATCGCGATCCAATGGCGGTGTTGTCGAGCTGGTTGCTCCACCCTGGCAAGATCTGAATCACACAAGGACAGTAACGTGGGGACGCTTCAAGCTTTTGTCTGACCATCAGCATATTTTGCAGGCCATCATCTGGTGCACCCGAGAACGCGACAACAAGCGCAGGAACGCCAACACATGGCACGCACGCATCACTGGAGGCGTACAGTGCCACTTTCCTGTTTGACAAGCAGCTGACCACAAGCGATGCTGGGGGCCACGGCCGTGTAGTGATTCCCAAGGTGACCCATACAGCTCTGGCATGAGACCATCATGTCCAAGGATGGAGCAGGCATGGCATGTATCCCACATGTCATGCACTCATGCACCTGCGGGAAATGGTGGTCCCTGTGCTGATGACCATCCCGCTGCATGCTGCATGAATGCAAAGATTGTGTGCAATTCGTGTGCACTGTTGCCGCCGCAGAACCCAAATTAACATTGCTTTTGTTGCTGCAGGTGCATGCAAGGGCACATCTGCCCTCCTTAGAAGACAAGAATGGGGTCCATGTGGAGGTGATCGACACCTACGGGACCCGACACCGCTTCCGCTACTGCTCATGGATTAACAACTCCAGCCGCATGTACCTCCTCGAAGGCGTCGCTCCAGCCCTGGTGCGCCCTCCTTGTCCTCCAAGAAATGTGCCCTACTGTACCTTGCAGACTGTCATGCTGAAGGTTGGCTGATAAAAAGCAATGCACCGGTGGCGAATGACAACCGCCACATGCTGAATGCTGCGCATGCATCACGTCACGGCATTCGTGTACGAGGAGATTATTGGTGTGCAGAATGCGCTGAAGCTCAAGGCGGGGGACATCCTGATCTTTGCGAAGCTGCCCAATGGGGAGCTGCTGCTGGGCGGCCGCACGCGCACCAGCGCCGACAAGGACCGCAAGGCGCCCCCACGCGCGCGCAAGGGCTCCGAGCAGGGCGCCAACGGGACCCCCGCCGCTGGGGCGAAGCGCCCCCGCCTGAATGGTGGTGCCACTGGTGAGAACTGCCTTCTACGTCTCACTTACGTTAGGCTGTCAGAGGTTTTCTTTTTCCTAAGCACATGCCTTGTCCACCCTTCTTCTGCTGGGTGTCCCAAAGACCGACTTTCCTTTTGTTGCGCAGGAGGGCCGCAGCAGCGCCAGAAGTCAAACGCAAGCCCTCTCATGTACAGGCCGCTGTGCGATGGAGTTTTCCGCGCTGTGCCGCCGACCATCAGTGCCAGGGAGTACTGTGGCAAGGTCCTGCAGCAGGTCTGTAGGGTCCCTGAATCCCTTGACAAGACAGTAATGCCTGCACAGTACTGCTGCTGCCCTCCTGTCCTCGGCTCAGTTGATTGCATGTCTTGCAGGGTGCAGTGTGCAGAGAACCTGGCATCTAATCTAACAGAGCTGACGCTGAGTCTTTGCCTGCCACAGGGTGGGACCTGGACAGCCATCTTGGATGTGTCAGGAGAGGCGTACCAAGCATTCTTCGACTCCCAGGGTGCTGCGATGGAAGCTTTGAATGCAGCCGGGGTCCTTCCAAGGTCACAATGAGCAGACTTACCCAGCACAAGCTCTGCACACGTGTGCTCCTCTGAAGGCATGGACCTTGACTGCGCATTTGGAAGGCTTGTCCATGACCAGCATGGTGTCCACAGGTCATGGTGACCATCGTGATAGTGCTGGGAAATCCTTGGACTCTATAGAAATGAACGTTTAATGGATTCCAGCTCGTTACATATTTAATGAACAGTGCAACGTGATGTGGCTGAAAACTGAATGTACAGTGCATGCAGAAGCTGCATTACCAACCGTGTAAAGTATACAATACAAGTTGTGCCAGGAGTTCTCTGCTTCTTCGGTCTATCCGACGAGTGTCTTCGAATATCAGTTGGTTATATTTGGTAAAGATGCATTGCATGCCTTGACGCAGTGCGTGCAGCCACTGGCAATGCCACTGAGACTCGAGTCAAGTCCAGAGCTATAGCTAGATCTCAGATATATCCGGGTGCAGTTGCTCACTGAGGCTGTGTATTCGTATCTTGTTGATGAAGATGACGCAGAGAGCTAATTCTGGTGATATTGGCACTGGCATGCTGATTGCATGCTGAACTGAATGAAAGCTTTACATTGTTCTCAGTGAGTATGGCGAAACTAGTCAAGCTCACGATGCATTTGGCGAAAATGGTTTTGACCATTAGGACCAAGTCATAGAACGGCAACTCGAGAGACTTCCTTGAATGCCCTCCTCTTCTTCCAGAATATTGCGGTCAGATCCTGTTCTATCCTGCTGAACACTTTTCCGGGCCTGATCGTATTCCTACGGCACCTGAATAGTAGAGATCCATCAGTTCCTTTCCCTTCTGCCTGCCTCTGGGAGGTCACATGGCATTTGACGACGTCGAGAAACGGCTGAACTCGTCCTTGGACGCTTTGATTGCCAGCAGCAAAAAGGTTGGAGCTGGGAGAGGAGGCAGGGTACGAGTCTTCCTTCTCTGCGTCAGCTTGATGTCTGTCAACTCACTGCATCTGCTGGGTCAGCTCCAATTAACGCAGTACTATGCATCATAATTTACTGAGACATCATTTCGATTCTTCTAAGGGTGCAGTATCTTGCACGAAAGGTTCACCACTAGCCATGCTTAGTTAATCAGGCTCTCTTTGGGCTGGATGTCAATCTGTACAACCAACATTTTGCTTGGTGTGTCATTTGCATACCACCATATGTCCTTTCCATGTATCAGATCACGTTGATCAGATTATGACGCGAGATTGTCCACCTGTGTTTAGCAGGGAGGTGCTTCAGGTCGTGGTGGGAAGGCAGGGCGCGGTAGAGGCAATGGAAGGGCGAGTGGACCTGGCCGAGACAGTCAGGGAAAGGCTGCTGACAGAGATCAGGTACTGGAGGTGTCACAATCAATTCATACTCAAGCACCTTGCTGACTGCACAGGAGTATGGTTTTCGCAACCAGCACCAGGCAGAGGTTCGGCTCATTGATAGGAGAGATTCCAAGGTGGCATTTGCTTGCAGGCGGGCTCGGCAAAGAAGAAGGGGCTCAAGGTGGCACGCGGAGGAGTGCAGAAGCAGGGTGCTGGAAAGGGCAAGGTGATGGCGGTGCCGGTGAAGACAACAGGGGCGCAGCGCGGTGGGGGTGGGGGCAGAAGGGGCGGCGCGGGCGGCAGGGGTGGAGGCGGCAGGCAGCAACCGCAGCAGGCGCTGCACCCTGCCGCTCTCAAGATCACCATCAGGAACGATAAGGTGGGAAACACCATTTCCACTCTGGAGATACATAACACTGCGGTCGCATGCAGGGAGGCCCCAAGAGGCCCACAAAAGCTTTTGCCTTGTCTGTCCCTTGTCTTTGTTAATAAGGCATGAGATTGATGGGATTTGTTTTGCCGGTGCAGTTCACTGGGGAGGCGCCGTCCGCGACCTGGAACAACGATCAGGGGTCGGACCCGTACACAGTTGGCGGTTTCGGTCCGCGCAGTGGGTACTACGGCCAGGCAGCCGGGCAGGCAGCCGGCCCGCTGACGTTTGGCGGGGCCTCTGCGGCAACCTCGATGGCAGCCCCGCGCCAGCAACGCCCTGTGTGGGCGGCGGCAGGCGGATACTACAACGGCACACAGGTGAGATCACCCTTCTCAGTGCTGCAAAGCAGGTCTCACTGCAGCTGCAATTCTCAGCTGCAGCTGCCAGATGCATTGATAGTGTGCCTTGCGCATGACAGCACTGCTGAGAAGTCCAATGGTTGCACAACAGTTGCAATGCTTGCATGCCTGCATTGTAACCACCATGGTTGTCCTCTCAATTGTAGCAAAGGCAGCAATTAATGTGTACCGTCTAAATTAATGGTCCTCGGCTGTTAGTAGTGGCAGGTTCTGAGTTAAGCTGTGACTGCAGCACGATGATCGCACTGGAGCAAGCGGCGCCGTGCGGCGGCCAGTTGCCACCCAGTGGCCCGCTCAGACAGGGTATGGCAGCGGCAGCCTCCGGATGGACCAGGAGACCCAGAGATATTGAGCTCCGCACCTTTGCCACCATCATGGAGACAGGCATCATCCTTTGTGTGAAAATGAAGAGGTCTCTTGAGTGTACCAGAAAAGAATGTAACATGTTGACGAAATCCACACGTGCTGGAGGTTCTAGGCGTCTCATTGTCTCATTGCTTGTGTCAGAACAGAAAAGGACTCGAGTGAAATTTTGTGGATAAAAGTTTACATTGAGGGGAAGGTTGGTGCTGGCTACCAAAATGACTATCTTAGATCAACCTGCAACACCGTGCATGATTGTTGCAACCTGACATCAAGTCAGAAAGTTTCTGGTATGCAACGTCTAAAGACCGCTATGGTGCATCGACCGTGGATTTGTAACAGGCAACTGAAACCAGGAGAGAATTTGCAATGATCCTTTAGATATGTGAAGACAGGTCTTTAAAATAAACCCCCGGGGCCCCCAATACCTAGAGGTCTCTATCTGAAAAGGCATGATGATAATCTCATACATGGACCTATCCATATTTGCCCACATCCCCAATTTCATTGGACTCTCAATTGCATCTGACCACGCCTGATACAACGTCATCAAGACAGGCATCACAAAATTGTGATGCGTACCCTGTGAAGGCGTTTTAGAAGGCATAATCAACCCACTCTTTTGTTGCAAAGTAACTCATGATGACTCAGCTCAAGCTCTCCAAAGCTCCCGTACAAAACCAACGTTGTTACCAGAAGGAAGTGGACCCACTTTACACATCTACTTTGACCTTCCACTCTCAGCTCCCACTTCAGCCTTGACACTTCTTTAGTGTAGTGCAGGTGTTGCACTACACTACAGTCCGGACCGGACTTAAATGAGACGCTTGAATCTTCAAGTAAGAGATATCCTTGGCAGCGCCTCACAGCTGGTGGAGTCCTACAACAGCATCGTTGTTGACGGTACCAGCATGCTCTGGCTGGGTTTCTCCTCATCACGCATGAAAAGGTACAGCAGCGCTATGAGGAGGTATGTGGCAACCAGCTGGACTCCCATCAACCTGCACATTGCATGCGCCACATCTCAAGTCACTCCTGAAGCTACATGCCCACTGCACACCAGGATTTCATAGCACTCTAACAAGGTTGACTTGCAGGTGTCAAGGCCGGGGCTGCACACTCACTGCACAGCACAACAAAACAGCATGGGCGGCATGGTAAGGCGATGAGCAATAAGAGCGCAGGCTCACCAGTTGGAGTTGCCGTCGGAGGAGACGAAGTAGGTGTGGATGACTGAGAGGGTGAGGACGAGCGCGGCAAAGGGCTCGATGTCCAGGAGGAAGGGGCGGTTGATGGCCCAGCCCACCAGCACCATCACCGGCAGCACAAATATCGCAATCTGCGCGCAACAGCAACCATTGTATCTCAGCGTTTCTCTCTATGCATTAAGACAGGAGCTATGAACATCACAGCATGCAAGCAAGATACAAGTGTATTGCTGTGCTTTCCCGCTCTTGAGAGTTCTGCCTTCCTGCGTGATTAGCTTGCACAGCAGGATATGATGCATTGCTGGGCGGTCCCATCACAGAATTGTGGTTCCCTGCAGAATCATCCGGTGCACACCTGGATGGAGGAGCCAAGGGCGACGCCGATGGCCAGGTCCATCTTGTCCTTGACGGCCACGAACACTGCGGTGATGTGCTCGCATGCGTTGCCGGCTATGGGCAGCACTATGAGCCCCAGGAAGGCCTGCCCCAGCCCGCTCTTGTCCGCCACCTCCTCCAGAGCCCCCGTCAAAAACCTGCACAAGTTGCATCCCTTTCAGTCACTTTCAGAGCATCAGGACTACACTTGAGAAGGTCTGCCCCTGCGTTTTGCAGGTCAAGCAGCAGCAGAAGGGGCCACACATGTCTGAGCACCACAGGTCCGTCAGTCACTTTGAGTCTCCCATTAGGAGTGTGATTAAGATAGAGTGTGTCCTTTATTTCTAGCAGAAAACACAGCAGAAGGGTGTGCGCACTCTGAGCAGACGGCAACAATGCAAGTGATGCCGGCCAGGGCCCCCAATGCGGCGACAAGGGACAGTGCGGGCTCGCCATCGCCCTCGCTCTCGCTGAAGAAGGAGCTGTGCGTCTTCAGCTGGAACAGCAGGTAGCACAGGTACCTGCCATCAACCCAGCAATAATAGATACTTTTCCTTTGGGCTGCACCTTACGGCAACCAAGCACCCACATGCTCCCACAACTACAAGCCACACAGTGGATCTCTGTCACGTCATCTCACAATCAACAGAAGCAGCAAGGACGCTCTAGAATTTGCAGGAAATACAGAAAAATCCGTTAGATCAATCCTCTGCAAAAATACAGTAACCAAGGCAGGCGCAGGAGCGAAAAATTACAGTGTCAGTGCGCTGATATACCACAGTAGCATGGAGGGCAAGGTACTGGGAGAGAGTAGAGGGAGGGGAGGCGCTCACAGGAGGATAAGGAGGATGGCGATGGAGTGGGAGAGGTTGCGCAGGGTGGTGTCGTCGACGCGCTGGGGCCCAAAGAAGGAGAGCGCGGAGGTGGGGATGACGATGGCCACGCTGGCGATGAAGAGCAGGCTGCAGCACGCCTTGTTCACCATCATGTTGAAGCTCTGCTGCTTGTACTTTGAGCCCCCGCACAGGAAGCAGAAGCCTGCGAAAGCGCCAGCCACACAGCCTCAATCACACAGCTCTCCGGGCGACTTGCATGCCCTCTATTGGGTCCATGATGACTGATACACATGCACGGCAGCAGCACGCCAAAACCAGCTTCAAACAAGTGCTCCCACAGCAGCTTGCATGCACTGTGGTGCATCAAGATTACCCAGACACATGCATCCTCTCGACCCTCAGGCAACAGATGGGACCTCTGGTTGGACACATGGGCAGCAACAGGCTTCAAAATAGAGTCAGAAGCAAGCGAGGAGAGCTGAGGCGGGACAGGAGGAGAACGAGCGCACCGAGAACCAGGAGCAGATTGGAGAGGATGGAGCCGACGAGGGACATAGCGACGACGGTGTAGAGCCCCTTGGAGAGGGCCGCGATGGAGAGGATGAGCTCGACCACGTTGCCAAAAGTGGCGTTGAGGAGGCCACCGATGATGTCACCAAAGCGCAGCGCCAGATCCTCCGTCACCTCCCCCAGCACCAGCGCCAGGGGCACCAACGCGATGAAATTCTGTGGACGAAAAAAACACAATTTTGTCAATTTGATGCCATACTTCTTCAGCTATTGCAGGGCGACTGGTGCAAGAATGGAATCCAGACGCTGCTTCTGGCCTTGTGCGCCTCATCTTTGCAAGCACGCATGACAGACTGGCATTCGCACAATTTGGCCTGGATCACCAGGTGAACACACTCCGAAAGACTTGGATGTTGCAGATGTGGGCGTATGCCAGGCTATGACATTTTAAATATGGGGGAGGGCATGCAACTGTCAAAGGGGTAGGCAGGGTCCCACCAAAACGAAGATGGCAACTGGTCCCCAGTGGAAGATTTTTGCGCAGAGCCCCAGGGGCACAAAGATGAGGAAGAGGCTCATCCAGCTGCTGGTGACCAGCCGCAGCAGCGCAGCCGCGTCAGTCTTTGGGGAAATGAGGCCTGCAATCCCACACATGTCTTTCGCGGCCTCTCCACATGCCAACATCAGCCAGAGTGAGCTGCACACGTGCATTCCGATAACTTACTCTTCTGAATGCACCATAGCAGGAGCAAGATATGCTGGAAAGCTGACCTGGAACCTGCTTTGGCTCCTCGGCGACATCCTCGTCTGGAACGGAGCTCACCGGCCGCGGCGCCTTAGCCGGGTGCATGCTGTTGATCGCCACTATGCTGCGCACCGCCGATCGCCAGCGGCTCTTGCTCTTCTCTGAGGCTGCATGGAAACAGTCAGTCATTTGCGCCAGCCCAGGCAAACATCTTGTGTACGGCAACGAATAGATCATGCATCAGGTCATCTCATGCAGGCTGAAGGGTGCCAGTGTGCCTCACCAGACGTCGCAGTGCTGTTCTGTTGTTCTGCGTTGCCATTGTCTGCCATCAAGGGCGCCTGCTGACACAATACAAATTTAAGTGCATTGCATGGTGCTTGATCTGCTGGGAAAATTGATGCATGCGGCGAAGCCATCATGGGGGAGTGTCATGCACCTGCAATGATCTGGGTGCAAAGCCATGGTCCCTCTCGAGGGATCCTGGCGTGAATAGCAGTCCCATGTGGCCCTCGAAGGATTGTTTACTCGACGAGTCCCGCCTCGACCCACTCCTGCCTCCAAGGACCTGTGCCTCGACGTCGCTGTCATCCTGTGACCCTATGCCGCCTTCACTCCGGTAAGACCGCGCTGTGTTGAGAGAGTCCGCTTGCCTCAAAGCCTGCCTGGCTCGTTGAATGGGCTGTGCCATATCAGTGTCAGACTCGTTGCCTGCCAACACATAAGGAACACTTGGATGCCTGCTCATATACCCCCAAATAGCAACTAGCTTTCAGCCCGCAGGTCCAGATACTCTGCAGCCTTGTCAAATACTTTCTTCTATCATCTGATCACTTGATGGGGTGATTAGGGCAGCTATTTGAAGTTCCAGTAGTCTTGCTTCAGATGCATACTGCTATCAGCACTACAAGCTCTTGTCCTCGGACCTGCGAAACGATCGGGTAGAGACGCTGTCTCCAAATTAATGCGTCGCTTCGCCTGCCGCCAATGAGCTCGAGCTCTGGCATATGGGGTGGCCATTTGGTTTGTGAATGCCCAGCCTACCGCTGAATAAGAGGCCTCTCTAGTGATTACACGAGACGATCTCCGGGTGCTCGCACCCTCATTTTGCTCTGAGAAACTGATTTGCTTTCCAAATTTCGCTAGCAGCGAGCAGAGCACAAGAAAGAGCTTCCGAACGTTGGGATGCAGAGGTCTTTTAGGCAACGATGTTTGTGATCCGCCCAATAAGCCGTGCCATCACAAGAGGATAATTTGCTATTCTTGCATCATCTGGAAATTGGATTGATTGGAGGCACTCTCACCTTCGGGAGGCACCCACGTGAGTACCCTTCTCCTCTGTTACTTCAGAGGGAACTCCGGTCTCGCGCACTTAAAGATATATCTAGTGACGCGACCTTTAATGCATTTGTCATCCAAGAAAAGTCCAAGGACTTGCAAATGCAACGAAGGAGACCAATCAGAGAAGTGAAAGGAATATTCCTTCGTTTCATTCGTCAGTGAGGGCCACAGGGTTGAAAGAGTCAGAGAGTGCATGTTCTGCTTCGATGTATGATCATTGATCGTAATTTTGGATGCCGAGATTTCAATGATGGAAATTCCATCTCACAAGCTCAAAAGGGTGCATCTTTGTTGTGTTGATCTGGCTTCTACTTCAGATGCACCTCTCGGCATGTCCTTGCTGTAGGCCCACATGCATAAAATCTCAGTGGCAAATCGTAAGAACCTCACCATTTCAATTCTTCAGGACTTTTGAGCGGTGTTGTTTGAGATTTTGCAGCAAGCTTCATAGTTACAAGTCGCTTCCATCCCTGTACCAGCAACCTTCGACTCACAACCTTTCAGAACTTGAAAGGATTGGCCTACTTCATCACTGCGAGATGTGCGGTAAGGGTCCTGCTGCCGCCGTCAGAGATAAGAGAAAGACCACGGTGCAGAGAAAAAGCAGTGGCATTGCTCTGTGTGAACACAGGAAATGGAGATGGAATACTTCCATGCGGACAGTGCCATGGCGTTGGCATCATGCCAACAGAGGTATGAAATGCCAGAGTCCCAACACTGACGCATTTCTTGCTATTGCACATCTTCATTGCTGAAAGCCTCACAACTTATTGCAACATGCAGCCTGGAGGAGCAGGCGTGCCCTTTTATGTGGGCAATGCACGATGTAGCGAGTGCGGCGGTCAAGGATTCTGCCCTTGCCCATTATGTGTGGGTTATGCGCTCGACATGCCACGCCCAGATCCTGTGGCAGGTCCAGAGCCAGTTGAGGACATAGACTTGTATATCGACAGCCTGAGCTGGCTTAAGCGCTTTCCAGACAGCCGGAGACAGCCAAAGAGGGCTGCAGTGACCGCTAAGCGCATCAATCCAGCGCTGACCGCAAACGACAAGGACACGTCAGATGATGTGGACTACTCAGTGCTCGCTTACAACTTCTATGTCCAGCGTGCCCGTTTGAAGCACCGGGGATAAGATTAAACTGCAGATGGTTACGATGCCCGACCCTGCAGAGATTCGACTGACTTTTTCTCCCTTTGGTACCTGTCAGAAGGTGACTTTCTCTCAGCTGCAATTTGATCCAGTGCTTGTGACGTCTCTTAATCTGCTGACCCATTAGTGCTAAATTGAGATGCACATGCTCTACTACACTCTGTCAGAAATAATCATAATGTGCTCCCATGACTTCAAATTGCTGTTTATAGATTTCCTGATCACTCTGCTTGGTATGCAGGTCGTCCAACAGGGTTCACAAATGTTGCCTCGGGCACATAGTGCATGAGAAATGGAGCGAATGGCATTCCTTGCAGAGAGTTTAACTGCTTAAGTGTCAATGTGACTCCAAAGACGTTCCTAAACTAATCCTTCCAAGAAGTGCTATGCTGGCAGTTGGGTGCATGGTTCGGTAGACATGGAATTGCTAGCGAAACAACAGTGCTGCAAGTATTGAGAAATAAATGTAGTGGTTGATGTCGAGCGATTCCCCCACTTGAAAAGTTGTGATCGCCTATCAAATTTAGATCTAGATAGACTGCTGACAGGTCCTGCAACCAGACTTCGTCCTAGCTTAAACTGAGAAATTAAACGTTGAACTTGAAATTCATGACATCGCCTTCGTTTACCAGATACTCCTTGCCTTCTAATCTCAGCCTTCCATTTTCCTTGGCTTGGCCGAGGCTGCCAGCCGACACAAGGTCATCATAGCCCACGGTTTCTGCCTTGATGAACCCTCTTTCAAAGTCTGAGTGGATGACTCCTGCCGCCTCTGGTGCAGTCATCCCCTTTCGAATTGTCCATGCTCTCGTCTCCTGAACACCTGCAAACACATTATGACATGGAATGTTTAGAAATGACTGCCAGTTCAAAGCTGTTACTTGCACCTGCGTGCCAACGCCCCATAGCAGGCGCAATCCTGTGGCTTTGTGGGGAGAAGTAGCCCTTCCTTCAAGGAAGGGCAGAAGTTCCCATGCTGGACGAATGCAATGCATGCCTACCTGTAGTGAAGTATGTGAGGAGACCCAGCTGCCGGTAAGCAGTTCTGATAAGGCTGGCCAGGCCGCCCTCTGAGGCTCCCAAGGACTCCAGGTATTCTGCTGCCTCCACAGGATCCAACTCCCTCAACTCTGCCTCAACCTGTCCAGCACAACATGCGCCATCATTTGCTGATCATCCCGTTGAGTTTCTGTGTTCAGAAGGCTTCACTGTCATTTTGACCCAGGAAGTGCTCATTTGAAGTCCACAGAGCCACACCTGTGCGGAAACAATGATGACATCACAGTTCTCCTGGGCTGCTTTCTTCCGGAGAGCCTGCACAAAAGTATTGCTGGACCCCTGGTCCGCCAGGTCACTCTCATTGACGTTGGCTGCATATATCATGGGCTTCATGGTCAGCAGCTGCAGCCCGCGCACAAGAACGCTCTCATCAGCCGTCAGCTGCACTGCTCGCGCTGGAATGTTTTGGTCCAGTGCCTCCACAATGCGCGACAACGCCGCCTTTTCCACCTGCACAGGATGCAAGAAATTTTTCTTCTTATGTTCTGTGAACAGAGTGGGTCATGTGAGGAGATTGTCAAAATGATGAAGATGGCAGCTCTGCAGCTGAACGGCACATGCATCAGAGGTAGTCCCTAGCGGTACCTCGTTGGAGGCAATTTCCTCTTTGGTCTTTGCGCGACCCTTCTCTAGCCGCTGCAGCCTCTTCTCGATCTGTGTGATGTCAGCAAGCGCCAGCTCAAAGTTGATGACATCTGTGTCCTCCACAGGGTCGACCTTGCCCGCCACATGGATCACATTCTCGTCCTCAAAGCATCTGACCACCTGCACAATTTCAAGCAAGTCACCTTATCTGGACCAAGCTGGTGTCTCAACTCAGGATTTGGTGGATGTAAGAGAAGACGAAGAGCAATGTAAACCACAAGAAGCGCCAAGTACTGCACCTGTGCTAGCGCATCGCATTCCCGAATATTGGCCAGAAACTGATTGCCCAAGCCCTCCCCCTTGCTGGCACCCTTGACCAGCCCGGCTATGTCTACAAATTCCACAGAGGTCGGCACTATGGCCTTGGACTTTGATATGTTGCTGAGGGTTTCAAGACGGGAATCGGGGACTGCGACTATCCCCACATTCGGCTCAATTGTGCAGAATGGAAAGTTGGCTGCCTGTGCCTTTCCATTCTCACAGATCGCATTGAAAAGAGTGCTCTACATCACAGGGCAGCGTCCTTGAGAAGCAGTATTCTGACAGGGAAAAGGCGCCCATCATTATCATGTTTAAAAAACAATTGACTAATCCTCATGTGGTTTTACCTTTCCAACATTAGGAAGGCCCACAATGCCTGTCTTCAGACTCATGGACACCACTGAAGTCCTGCACGTGGCAAGCAAGGTAAGATAAGTCCAGGGATCCGTTCCAGGTCAAATTCGCATACAGATGCATGCTTGAATAGATCATCTTCATGACTGAAGATCGTCAATTGACCTTTGCGCGCACCTGAGTCCTCTGACTCCTTGAGGTCGTCTGCAAGATCTGAACATCTGTTCTTCGACAGACACATTTCGCCTAGTTTGGAACGCAGAATGCGTGGAATATGATTGACAATCATTTCCCAGTCTAGTTCTTGCAACAGTAGCGAACTTCAGAGGGGGGCGCCGCTGGAGAAATGAAGGGTGGCAAAGCTTTGTGGCTTGGCTCAGCCACTGTGCCGATAACGAAGGGCTTCCCCGCATTTGATTTGATTTGACTCCCACTTCAAGTACCTAGAAATCTGCTCACGTTGCACATGCAATACTCGGAGTATTGCATCGCTAATATTCTTGTCACGGACGCATTTGCATGCAGCTGCACCCGATCTGTCTAACGGCGTTCCTCCGGCGTTGGATCCAGTACTATTTACCTTGGATCTCCAAAGAGCGAATTAAAAGTCATTAAGTATACATTAATACTTTGGAAATTTTGATTAAGACTGCAGGATGATGATTGAGTCATACAACACCTTCATTCGTTGGTAATATTCTGATCATGGCCACCGATAAGGAGCAGGATGGAATGATATCCCAACTACCTGACAGAGTGAAGGCGCAAATTTTGTCTATCCTATCACAAAATCCCAAGCATTGTGGAAAGAACACTGATGTGATCTCTGGGCAGACATCGACAGGTAAGCCACTGTTTCAATGCTCCAGGTTTACTGATCACAATGCAACGCATGGATATGATCTTCTTTCCTGAACAAATGCAGATTATGGCGAAAATACGATTGGCGACCTTCTGCGTCGCCAAGGGGGCCTGTTCATTAAGGACGATTTTATGGCAGAGGGGTGCAAGGTGCGGCTTCTCAGGGAAAATATGATATGGTTCTTGATGTTTGACAGGCTTGCTAGTATTAAAATAATGATTCAAGGAGTTTTGATGCATCACAGGCTGCGAGACACGATGCAGAACGGATACTGGACCAGACCAACAAGCCTGCTGGGATGGGAGGTGGTGGGAGTGACGTGCAAATAAACAGCAGTTATCGTGGCGACAGGATGTGCTGGTTACAGCCAACGCATTCAGGGCCAGCCCTCCAGGCTGCCGCACAAAGTGTCCTTTCTCTGCAGAAAGGTAAGTTGATCCACATGAATGACTCCACCCTGCCAGCCCTTGGCCATCGCATTGCTGAAGTAAGCCATCTCCTGATCAAGCACTTGCTTTGGAGCAGATCTGGCACTTTGTGGATATGGTGTCGGTGGACGCCCATCGATCCAGCTGTCAATGTACCCTGGCAACGGAGCTCGTTATGGTAATGCCATGCATCCTTAGCACATGATATTCCTTTTTGTCTTTATTTGAGAAGTGCAACAGTAGCAAATGACCATCACCTTCACATGAGTGATCCTTGAAAATTTTGTTTACAGAGCGTCACACAGATGCTTCAGATTCGGTACCCAGTCGCTCTGTCACTGCCATCCTGTACCTGAATCCTGGCTGGGATGCGGCAAAACATGGTGGCCAGCTGTGCATTTATAACATGGGCGACAGATGGCGGCCAGGATTGAAGCTGGATGCACACAGCAGCCAAGGCTATGCAGCAGGAGAGCCTGCTGTTGTGGTTGCACCCATGGCCAATCGCCTAGTGGTCTTTGAAAGCAACATAGCCCATGAAGTGCTTCCTGCGCATGAGGCAAGGTAGGTCTGTCTCCAATTGGCATGCATGTTCACTAGCTGCATTTCTTTCCACTGGTTAAGATCGCTACACGCCACACAAGTGACAACATTCTGTTGATTGAATGCTTATGCAGGTGTGCGCTGACAGTGTGGTTCACAAAAGCAAATTCCCCCGCTTCAGACTGTGCCGTCCCACGCGCTCTTCCGGATCCTGACCAGCCAGAGAGCCGCATTTTTGTCTCCATTGCCGCCTTTAGAGATCCAGAGACACGCTGGACAGTGCATGACCTCCTGGCCAAGGCCTCACATCCAGCCCGCGTCCGCATTGGCATTGTCTGGCAGATTGATGCCATTGCAGATGCCCATTTCCTGGACCTGTCTCACTGCGTGGACCAGAAACAGGTGTGTCTGCAGTTTTACCTCCGAGCAACCACTTATCCAAATCTTGAAATATATACTGCACTAGTGCTGTCATGTGCTGAGGCCCCATCCTTGAGTTGACCTGTGACCTTGTATGTGGGCAGATAAGGCAGATCATAATCCCAGACAGAGAAGCCACGGGTCCCTGCAAGGCGCGCATGCTGGCCCAGAAGCTATGGGCAGGCGAGGAGTACTACCTCCAGATTGACTCGCACATGCGCTTTGCACCCGGCTGGGACGAGCAGCTCATCCATTGGCTGGCCGCTTGTGAGCAGCAGGCGCAGTTTGGGAAGGCAGTTCTATCTACCTACCCTCCAGACTTCCAGGTGTGCATGCTCTTTGTCAGCCCAGGACGCTGTTCCACTGCTCTATTTTATGCTTTAACTATCTCGGCTGCTCCTGAGATGCGTGCAAAGAATGACTATCATGGATATTTGTGCAGGGGTCTGGGCTGCAGGCCACGGTGCCAGCCGATGACAGGCCAGTTCTGCTCCGCGCAAGCCATTTTGGGCAGGACGGCATGCTGCGGCTGGTGGGAAGCCGCCTGGCAGAGTGCGCTGCTGCACCCCTGCCCAGCCTGTTCTGGGCTGCCGGCTTCTCCTTCTCCCGCTCGCAGCTCATCCAGGAGGTAAATTTTTTTATGCAGCTTCATTTCATATTAATCATATGCGGTCTTAGCAATCCTCCGTTTGCCTTGAATTTGAGCACCTGTACAGGTTTTGAGAATGCTCCAACTCTTGTGACCAGGCTGAGGATTTATTTGTATGCGCAGGTCCCTTATGAAGATCTGCCATTTCTATTCTTTGGAGAGGAGCAGTACATGCTGGCGCGCATGTCCACGCATGGCTACGATGTCTTCTCACCACCCTCCAGCATTGCCTACCACCTCTATAGCAGAGCGTACCGGAATACCTTCCAGTCATGTGTAACACAGGTGAGTGGACACATTCCACAAGGGCACATTCAAATTCTTGTCGTTGGGTATCTCTTTAAAGCTTGAGATCTACTCACAACCTTGTCGCATGGCAGAGCTTGCATCCGTCGTTGATTAGGGAGAATGAAAGTCGCATTGCAAGGTGTGCGATTTGTTTTGCAGGATGCCGCAGCAAAGGAGAGCTCAAGAAGAGGGGTCCTTGCAATATTTGGACAAGAGACTCTTACGTGCATTGAAGGACATTGCAGAGAAAGTCTGGGTACATTGAGGTCAGTCACAGATCTGCAGGCAGTCTGTGGTGTTCAATACAGCAAACGTAGTCTCAATGACAAAGCTAAGCGTGGCAGCGCCAATGATGCACTCCACTTTGCAGCCGATGGAAAGAACTGCCCATGAACAAAGAATTTCTGCTTGTTGCAGTAGCACTTTTGCGAGCATGCATGCGCATACTTTGGCACAGGTCCCATATATACTATGTGACCGTCAATCCTGACAATGCAACAATGACGAATGAAGACAAGGTAACATATTGACACTTGATGCTCCACCCTTTTTGGGCTGGATATTAGCTGAAGGGCTTAATCGACCTGACTGTGAGCCTTTCTCTATCAACTACCAGATCCATCAGACATCGAATCTTCAAATGAGTTCACTGGAAGAGGCGCCAGACACTCCAGTTGGATTTGATGTGCCAGCTCACTGCGCCTGCCAGCCATGCTGTTGACATCATCAGTACGCTGCAAATGTTGCCCCCTCACAATCTCCAATCCCTGTGAAGGTGCCTGTTCCAGTAAACTCGCCGTCTTCACTGTCAAGCGCCCCGTTGCCAACCAGCTGCCCGGTCCCATCAGCAGTGCCTTGCCCCTGACATGTACATCACACCCGTGTAAGAACGGACTGCAATTCAACACAGACTGCACGCCAGACAGACCTGCTGATGAAGTGTGCATGCATGTTTATGGATACCGGGCCTGGCCATTGCTGATGGACATGTTTGCAATGGCAGCACTGTTGCCTCTGGTAGATTTGATGCTTTGCAAAATCAAGTGACCAAATTCTTCCAGGGCATCAAGTACGCACTGGTGCTGAGGTGGCTCCTAGAACGTTTCTCACCACATATTCTCCAAAGCTGCTGGTCTCGCACTCGATCTTCTTGCCTGTGACGGTGTGATTGCCAACTGCCTTCCCAAATGTGGCCTGGAATGTTGCCTCACCCCCGTAATAGGTGATGGCAGAGCCCTTGAATTCACCTTGCATGCCAATATTTGACAAGGGTTACGCCCATGCTCAGGTATGGTCACTGGCAGCAACTTTATACGGTCTGCTCGCTTGATGACAATGCTGCATATCAAATGGCAAGGGAATAGCTCCAGATCAGTGTTGACAAGGCCGCATGACAAATGGCAATGAAGAGCTTCAGATCAGTATTGACAGGGCCGCCAAAACTCTCACCGGACCCAACAAAAGTGCCGCTTGGAACCAAGAAGCTCCCGTTGCCTTGCACTGTGCCATCGCCAGTCATGTATGTGCTCTTGGAGAGCGAGAAGAATGTGCTGTCAGTCCCATTGCATGTGCCATCCCCTGCAGGTGAGACACACAGTGTGGGAGCTCTGCCTTCTGAGTGACCTGCCTTAAGCATGTCAGGCAGACTTTGCTCAGCAATCAAGAGTTGCCTGAAGTGTCTTTGAAGGGAGGAAGGCAGTATAGACATTCTAGCAGCTGACCTGAGAAGGTGCCAGTGGTGATGTTCAGCGAGCCATATCCATTGAACGTTCCGTTGAAAACCTGAAATAGACCTGTGCCCACAAAGCGGCCGACACCCCTGGCCCCATGGCATGATTTCAATGCAATGCTGGTATCCCATATCTTGTTGACATTAGGGGCAGATCGCCGTTCTGGCTCGTTTGGTAGATCCTGCTGGTTTAAACAGGTGTCGCGAGCTAGGAAACGATGCTCACTGGAAATGTCCCGCTCCGTAGCAAGTCCCATTCTGGATCCGATACAATTGACTCACGCCGGGAGTTTGGGGCGATGAAGTGGGTCCAAGTCTCTGCCCGTGGACGGCATGGACGGCGAGCAGCGCTACCAACACAAAGAATCCCTGCTTGAATATCATTTCATCAAATAAATATCCCAAACTGACTTTTCTGGATCTACACACGTCCAGGATCCGTCGATGATGTGCTGGAACGCAGAATTCCTTTTAGCAGCTGGCGTCAAGACTAATCCTTGGACTGACGGATGCGCATGCAGGACAACCATGCATGCAGGACAACCGCACATCTGTGGTGGGCGTGGAGCATGCAATCAAGTTCTCCATGTGTAAGAATATATTTGCAAATTCACATACACACTTGAAGAGGTACTGTACCACCCTGTGATGAGTGGCTCCCAGCTAGCGCAAGGCAGAAAGAGCAGCTCCAACACATAGCAGTTGCAGGACAATGCGGACTTTGTAACATTCGTCTCCTAATTTGCACTTCACTACTTTTTGCCGTAATTTATCGCAATCTGTGTTGACGCATCCAGCAAGGGAGGCACATAGTCCCTGCATAGGTCAAAGCCACAGGCCTCTGCAGCACCCTTCTCTAACTTCCAGGGCCTGTGCGCAAAATCCCCTGGGAGATTACTGAGCTCGGGCACCCAGCTATTGATGTGTTGCGCCTCAGGATCGTAGGTCATTCCCTGACTCACAGTGCGGAAGATGCGGTCACGCGGGTCATTGCCCACACCGGCAAAATAGGCCCAGTTCACTGTGTTTACCGCCCAATCATGGTCCACCAGAAGAGTCTCAAACAGCGCCGCTCCAACCTGCCAACTGTGCCCCATCGCCTGCGCATGAAAGCAGTCGCTTACACAGACAAATCTCATTATCTATTCATGCTCTGGAGGCACATCATCGATATAAGCTTAGCTTAAATTCACAGACAGCACAACATTGCTGACATGAAAGATGGTGGCATAATGACCGCCGTCTTGGGGGATCCCAGCACCTTGCACAGGAAGCTGGACACGTTCTGGCGACCACGGTTGCTCATGTAGCCGGTGGCGGCCAGCTCGCGCATGCATGCATCCACAAATGGGAAGCCTGTGCGCCCTCGGCACCAGCGCAGGAACTCCTCATCACAGTGCCGCCACTGTCTTGCCTCCCCTCGGATGCCCTCTGGCCGCTCCAGCTTGTCGCCCTCCTTCAGTGCTGTGAAGAGGAAGAAATCCCTGGGCAAAGAAATGCTGGCTTGCTCAAACTAGTGCAAATCTCCAGACACACATTTCACTGTCATTCAGTGTTGCCGGCAACAATCAAATGCATGGAGGTCTAGCATGTGCGCAGAAAACAAGGGGTGGGGCCTGCCTGATGATCAGATGCATGATGAGCCAGGAGTGCCCGCTGTCTCCGCCACTCTGGTTCCTTGCTTTCTGTATCTCTGCATAGACCATGCGCGGCGACAGGCACCCGGCCGCCAGGTAGGCGCTCAGTTTGGCGCTGTTGTCCACACCCCCGGCCAACATGCGCGTGTCCTTGAAGGAGTCAATCGGCGCTGGAGCTGACAGGTTCCCATCCGCCGCCCCTGAATCATTTCTAGACACACTTGCCTCCCCTGGCATGCCCTCCTGCGCCACGCTAATGGACGGCAATGCTGCAATTGCATCTGCATCTGTTCTGTCAGTGCTGGCCTCTTCACCAAACAATGCTGTGGAAGCCTGTGCTGGCTCGGCTGTATTCACTGCGCCAGCGGCTTCTGAATTGCCATGGAGGTAGTAGCGCAGCCGCATGAGGCCCTCCAACTCACCACCTTCAAGGCAGAATGCAGACCGAGGGTGCCTGGCTTCGCTGGCCAGATCTGGGCATGCTGTCAGCTGCTCCAGGGCAGCCAGGGCAGCTCCTGCTGACTTGTACAGGCTCCTGACCTTCTTGGGCAGAGGAGCTGCACTAGGGATGCTGTCAGGGAATGGCGGTATCTGATCTGGCGCAGGCAAGGGTTCACGGACAAAGCCATGACTCTCCACCGCCTGCGAGAGCAAAATTTGATTCAGTGGTGTCTCTGAACTGGAATGATTTGACCGTCTGAAAGATCATTTGATGACATCACGCCCATCAAGAGTGCGGAGCAGCTCACCTTTCTGAAGTTGGTCATCACATGCGGCACATCCGCGAAAAGCGCCTGGATGTTGTTAAACCTCACGTCATCAAGATTGTCCGGTGCAGACACCAATTGAGAATTGGAGTCTCTGGCGGGCGGCTTCAGAGCTGCCAAAGCATTATGAGGATGGTACAGCGTGTGACCCCAGAAGTGGTGGACTTCTGAGGTCAGCTGTGACTCCTTGCAAGCGGCGTGGAAGGCATCAGCCACGGCGTCCTCTTCCTCAACTGAGTGCCGTCCGATTTGGAGGTAGTGGTACAGATCAACATGGGAGACCTGCCCAGCCAGACCTCTGACCAGTGCAGGTATTTCTTCCGCTGGTCTGCTGACAGCAAAATGCAGCTTCGAGCCGCGTGCAGCAAGCTGCTGCTGTAGAGCCTGCAGGGCTTCGAGGAGAAACCTGTGTTGCAAGCCACGTCAGGCCTTCGTCCACACTGCATGATACACTGCTGCAAAAATAGGCACAGAGAGGGTGGGTGGCTTCTGATAAATCTTGTCCCACCTGCCCCGGTGAGGACCAAGGACAGGAATGCCATTGAGTCCTGGAATGTTGCAGCGCGGCTGCAACAATGCAGGGCTCAGGCAGTAGACAGGCAGGACAAAGCAGGTCTGGGGAAGGCTGCAAGCTGACACCAAGGGCGCATGATCGGCCAAGCGTATATCGCTCCTTATCCAAACTATCGCAGCCTTCTTGATGTCATTTGATACCATGTCCCTATCTGAAGAGGCATCACACTTGTTGCTTGAAACCCTCCTGGCTCCAGCACAAATATGAAATAGCTTGAAGGTCGGTCGGCAAGATGCGAAATCTCTTGCAAGAAACCTATTGCATCGTATACCGATTTGCATATTTATGCAGGGAGGAGAGCTGAGGAGGAATACATGTCCCGAGATGAGGTCGACAGCTTCTCATCATGGGGAAGCTGGTCCATCCACATATGATTTCGATCGCAGCGTTTCATTGGTTTGGGGATTTGTAGAAGGCAGAGGCAAGTTTCTGATTGCTTGTCGAATTACGCGCCGAAGCCGTGAGTGTTCTGAGTGCTCTGAAAGCTCTGAGGGCATTCAGTGATCAGTGACACCACTGCATTTTCGAGTCGCCAACCATTCCACGTACATCAGCACAGGAAACATATCACAATCTTTCTTTCAATTACATAGCAGCTCAAAGGACTTGGCAAGCATGTCAGAGACTCAACCTCCCCCCGAAAGGGAAAGGGAGCGTCTAGGTTGGCTCACAGAGAGCTCCGTACAGCCTAGAAAGAGGCGCATGATCGAAGGTGATGAAGTGTGAATTAGTCAAATACCGGTGAAGCCGGTCAAGATTCAGGTAGACTCAGCAAAGTTCGGCTTCACCAACAGGAGTGGGAGCTGCGGGCATCTTGGATCTTAAAGCAGCACTATACAAGGAGCAGCAGGAGGCTCAGCTCACGAAAGAGGACCCAGCAGCTGCTGCAGCGCGCAGGTCACGGCGCACTGCTGGCATTGACCTGTCAAAGCATGCGAGGAAGAATGCTGGGGTTGAGGAGCGAGATCGCTATGACAGGGAGCACATCAAGGTCATCACGCCAACACTTATAGCAAACCAACATTGCCAGCTCTGACTGTGCCTCACAACTGTTTTTGCCAATTCGTGTTGTCCCTCACCAGCTCATTCTGGTTGCAGTAGACACCAGCAGCTCGTTTGGCTGAAAGCTACTCTGCGTTGGAGCGGAAAGCGCGGCTGTATGACAAACTGGCATCTGGGCAGCATGACGACGAGGATGAGCTGTACAATGTGGACTTTGTGCGCAAGGGCACCCTCGATGATGAGGGGCGGGAGATGGAGTCTTATGCCCATGAAGACACAGCGTCGCATGCTCCTGTTGATAGTGCTGCAGCAGCGACAAGAAAGGGAGGTGCGCCTGCTTCTCATTGGTGTGCCAAGCTCTGCCAACATTGTACAGCTGCTAATGTGCAATTGTGGTCCCTGAGACATTCCTGATCAATTTGAGGTGGCAGGCATGACGAGTGCTGACATGGAAATGGAGCAGCAACGGAGGCAATGGGAGGAGGATGAATGGAGTGAGCTGGAGCAGAGAAAGCGCGAGGAGGCTCGCAGGGATGACAAAATTGAGGTGGGCTGAACATACTGTTGCTGACCACGAAGTTTTGCAGGACGTTCAATTGGCAAGAACATCGACCTGCAACTGGAACGAGAGGTCCGTCTGTTTTGCAAGCAGGCTCTGGAGAGGATAGAGGAAGAAACGCAAGAGCTACGGGAGCGCTTGGCCAGGAAAAGGGAACAGAAAGAGGTGCAGGCTCAGCAGCAGCGAGAAAGGATCAAAGCTGCATTCTTGAAAAGGCAGGTGGCTGAGAGGATTAAGGCAGCAGCCAAGCAAAAAGCACAGGGTTGATGAAGACATCAGGAGCACAATCACAGCACCGGCAACCTGCCCATAGCTTTTGAAATGCTATCTATATGACCCTTCAACTATGGCATACATGGACTCATCTACCGAACGTTATCTCACAAGGAGCACCTGGGCACTGTCTATTACTATGTTGGCCCGCAAGAGTTTTTAGATCTTCTGCTGAGTGATTTTCAGGTCACCTGTACTGGGTTTACACCTCAGTCCTCAGGTAGCTTGATTGCTATGTTTTTCTCTCGGGCTTGTCTCTCTATCTCCTCTCTGAGCATCTTTTTGAACGCCTCACGTTCTTCTCTTGATTCCTCCAATCGCTGAGCTTCAATTTCAGTCACCCTGTATGTAGTGCAGTGGAAGAGCATTCATGGCCCAAAACAGAGACTTCGAATTAATTATCAAGGAGACAACTAGGAATCGTTACTATTTCGTATTAATGGTCATTCAAGGTTCGCACTTGTTATAAAAGCCCGTCTTGATCATAAAGCTCTCCATGCCTGCCCCAACCTGCACAACATGAAGTAAATATCCCAATCATAGTGGTCATTGCAGATCTGGGTCAACTTTAATGTGTAGGAGAGCATTCGATCACTCACCAAGAAGCACAGACCTGCTACTTTGGCGTAAAAGCTTGCTGGAAACGACATCCGCTAATCACAATCCTTTCCTTGGACGAGGGTCTCATTGGCCTGTTATGTGCATCGACCTGAGATCTGGCTCCATCGAATCATTCAGCTTCAAATGATCTTGGTATGGTGCATCTTGATGCTGCATGCCTTTCTTCTCTGAGCGTCACGCTGACGTCACAGGGACACTTTCTTCAAGTTCTTCCTTGGCTCGAACGATAAGTAATCGATGACCCTGCAAATTTCAATTTTTGAAGATGAGACACATGCATGCTGTAATCTGAGAGCGCCAGATCCTGTCAGCTTAAGCCTAAGGGAAGCCTGAGCGGGACTCCAGCGGGCCGCGGAGGTTGTCGCAACTGAGCTAGCTGCTATGATAGCGAGAGCAATCATGTCAGCAAAATGTTGCGGATTACAGAGATGTGCATGCCATTTGTCCATTTTTGGGCTGGTAGCACCTAGAGACCAATGCCACGGAAGTGAACAGCCTGGCTGCAGAGCACTTCACACTGCTTTCAAAGTTGATTGAAGGATTCAAGAGCACCATCATCCTCAACAAGCACGTTTCCACAGCTTGTGTCTCCTTCAGTCTCGTGGCATCAGACATTGCTGCTATGTGGGCAAAGCCTGCCACAGGCAGCTTCTGGCCCATCAATACTGGCCTGCTTGACCCACAGCTCAAGTCTGCTCTGCACCATTTGCACCAGATGCTAGAGCAGTCCCCATCCACCCGCGTACAAGGGAGCTCAGCGGTGTTATCCCATCGCATATTTCCTCGTCCACTCCCTGGCTGTCTCCTCATATCGCTGCCTGTCTGTCTTGTAGATGTGTGCAATTTCAGGGACCAGCGGGTCGTCCGGGTTGGGGTCTGTCAGCAACGAGCAGATGGACAGCAGGACCTGCACAGCACAGTCACCGTGTCACTTTCATACAGCCCAACAGGTGCACAGGCATGGGCAAGCAGCTCATTCAATTGGGTAAAATTCACGGTAGTGCTGCTGGCAACAAAGTCACCTTTGAGATCGTGAGCGCCGGACTCCACTGCTCCTTCAGGATGTCCAGGCAGATGCTTCCTTGGCTGTTGACGTTGGGGTGGTACACCTTTGTCTGGAACTGCACCTTGGGAGGCTTGAATGGGTAGTCAGGAGGGAAGTGAATCATGACGAAGAAGACACCGCCTGAGTATGGACTGTCACCAGGTCCCATGATAGTGGCCTGCGATACAATTGTTAACAACATATATTTTGAACCTGATCAACATTGATCACCACCTCGTGTTGCTGCTTCTAGCTCTTAGAGAACCTGTGAACCTCACAAACAGACAAAGTGTGACGAAGTCGAGAAGGCACCACACCTGCCAGTGGAATAGGTCATCTCCAGCAGGTCCTGCTGAGCATGATGTAGGAGGGTCTCTTTGCAAGTCCTGCAAAGCCAATCGCAGAGCAAGGTCTTACACACGACACAAAGTGTTTGAGCACAGAAAGGCGGCCATCGAAAGCATCCGTTGCTGCAAAGTGCCACATAATGCCTACCTGCAACTCCTTTTGAATTCTTTTTGATGCCATCAAAGTCTAGGAAAAACTTGCCACCTACGCGGAATGTATCTATACCAAAGCAGGTTCAAACGGAGGCACAACGTTCAGCGAGCAATCTCAGCTGGTCAGAATAAGTGTTTCAACGCACAGTAACAACGCCAGCCGGGCCACTTCTCTTCTCTGCGTGCGTCTTCTTCTTCGAGAGAGGCGACATCGATGGGTCGGGAGGCCTTTACGCGACGTCCGACGGCGTCTCTTCCGTGTCTTCCAGCCTGGCGGTTGCTCCCTTCGTCGAGCGTTGATTTGCTCGAGCGTCACGAAGATGATGCATCGGAGTTTTGAAATCTGCTTGTAGAAGACGAACTGTATCAGGGCACAAAGTATTCACCATGATGACCTTTTGCCAGGCGTGCAGCTTCATGGTTTGGATGTAACCGCTGCCTCCTGATGTCCACCAACACAGGACGAATGAGCGCTATCTTAAGAAACTGCCTGGACACAAAAGATTAATTTGAAAGTGAAAGAACAAAGTCGGGGCAGCCCAACGTAAGAGCTGTCAGCAGTATGTCGGTGAAAGCGCCTTTACGACTGCCTCGTTTGCGAATGAAAGATGATTTAATCAAGGTGAGATACGGTAATCGGCTGGTCTGAAGGAAGATACAACGGCTTTCATCATCGCTTGTTTGCGAGCAGATTTGAAGGCTTCGAAACAACTGTTGCTCTTGTCACTGCAGGCCGACCCAGACCTGGCCGTGTACTTGGAGGAGGCCTTCGAGCAGCTGTCTCCTCACAATGGCGCCCTCAAACAGCTTTCAGGAGGGCTGGCTCCAGCGGGCACCGACCTGCTGGGACTGAGTCTGGACGAGGAGCTCACTGAGGAGGAGGAACTGGTACAGACGCCCATCCCCTGTCTTTCACACAGTGTAAGGAGTATGTATGCATTTGGCACTCTGAAGACAGTGTCCGCCTAAGCAAGAAAGGTATCAACAAGATATGGTGCAACATAACTGTGCAGGGAAAGATTGTAAGTAACTGTTTTGACTTATTGTGTGCAACGGCAGAGGCTGGAGCTGGAGGGTGCAAAGAGGGAGAGGAGGGCGCTGATGGACTCGCTGGCAGCGCTCAAGGGGGATCAGGGCAAGGCCGGCAGCGAGCTACAGATCGCAGACATCACGCGCCTGCGCCGCGAGCTCGAGGTCAAGCAGGAGAAGATCAACGAGCTGCGACAGGTCAGCCCCATAACCTTGACAAATATATCCGCGTCAAAATAGTACATCCATATACTGCACGTGGCAAGCATGAATACTGTACATCACTGCCCCAGCTTCTACAAAACACATCGAAACCAGCGCTAAGCAGCATGGACACTGCTGTCCTTGTGTTTCTGCATGCGGCAAGCACCGTCTTTCGCCTTAGCACTTGAAAGAGAAGATGTCAGGATCAGAAGATACGCCTGTCGTACATTCAAAGGGTATAGGAAGCACTGAAGGCGGAGGGGCAGCAAGCACCGTCTTCTTGTTTTCACTTGAAAATGATGATGCTAGGATCAGCAGACGCATGTGTCTTACACTCCAGACTGGGCGCAGGAAGCGCTTAAGGCGGAGGGGCAGCTGATGCGGCTGGCGTTGACAAGCCGGGACTGCGCAGCGCTGATGCCGGGCGGCGGCCTGGACGCGAACGCGCGCGTGAAGGCGCTGGAGGCTGAGCTGGCGCACCTGGACACCGACATGGCTGAGACCGAGGCCCAGCACCGCCTCTACACCCTCCTGCAAGAGCGCACCAGGCATGCCCCTGCTTCCTGGAATGCCGCCAAGCCTGCTTTGATGAGCAACGTGCTGTCAGTAAGAGACTGGATGCCTCTCTGATCAAGCCAGGCTTGTCTTTGCATCCCTGCTTTTTCTACGAGGTGTGTATATGTTGATCAAGTCAAGCTGGCTCCTCTAGGGTCCAGTGGATCGCAACATGCCTGTGTGCGGCCCCTTGGTGCGCTGCAAAGCTAGTTGGCACGCTTGCCCTGCAAACGAGCAGCCCCGCTTTTATCCTCAAGCCATAGCGTTGCTTAGAGATGACAGTGGTCAAGGTCACATGATCAGGCGAGCATGTTGTCCAGCAGCAAGATCCCGGCACAGTTTGCATTGTTTCTGCACAAATGAGTGTGAGCTAGCAACCGTGGAAGAAGTGAATGCGTGCATGTGGGCGCAGGCGCGAGCACATGGCGCAGGACCTGAGGGTGCGCGAGGGGCGCGAGGCGTTGTTAGCGTTTGGGGAGGACCATGCGGTGCTGACGGAGCACATGCATGCGGCGCGCACGGCGCGAGAGGATGCCGATCGCGCTCTGGCAGTCACCAGGGCCCAGAAGGAGGCCGTGCGCAGCGACTGGGCCCGCAAGCTGCAGGACCGCCGCAAGGAGGCGCGGCATCGCTATTGCTGGGAGGAAAATGCATAGGATTTCGTATGTTGCAATGATCATTTATCGCCCAATACGAGCAGGCGGCCCAATCGCCAAGAAGCAGTCCTGCATGATTGAGCACAGCAATGGCAGCGCAGGAATTGACCATTCCAGATTGATGTAGCTGGCTGCATGAGGAAAGGCCTGTGTGTGTTTTTTTGGACCCTGCAGAATCTGGGTGTGTTGAGAGCGAGCAAGACAGAGCCAGGAGAGCAAGCAGTGTATAGGCTTGCTAGGCGTGAAGCAGCAGGGGAATGTCGTCTGCTGCATACTTTACTGGTTGGCATAGCAGGCCTCATCAACACCACACAGCCTTAAGCAGTGGGACAGGAGTCGGAGTCTGTCGTAGGGTGTTGCAGCATGTGGTCTGAAGGTGGCTCTAGATGGGCAAGAGGGTAGCACAAAATGGGCATGCTTGTGGCGTTGTGGTGAGCGGGCTATGCTGCGAGCAGGTGCGTGCGATGGAGCACAGGCAGAAGAGGGAGATGGCGGAGGAGGAGCAGCGTCGCGCGCGACAGGCCGAGCTCGACGCCGTCCAACGCGAAGCAGCCGCCAAAGCCCGCCTGGAAGAGGAGGCCTTCGAGCAGCAGCTGCAGGCATGTGCCACTTGTTCTAATAAAAAGCTTGTTCTCAGTCAGCACTGTGTCAGCGTGGTTGAGCACTTGTGTGTCAGAAAATGCGTCAGCAACGTGTCACCGTGTTCCAGCATATCTGTGATGTTCTGTGTCAGCATGTCTCTACACTTATGGGTGAGCATTGTGTCAGCAGTTCCCAGCGCTCCTGTGTCAGCATTGTCACAATGCAATTGTGTCAGCATGTCTCAGGGAAATTGTGCCAGTATTGGCCATGCATGTGAAACCTTTCACCAGAACAGCAAGGATGAAGGGTGCACAGTCGAGCTGGATAACAGGGTGATTTGGCAAGATAATTGTTGCTGAGGAGGGAGATGTGTGTTGCAGACATTGCAGCCGCAGATAGAGGAGATGGAGGCCGCATGGGCTCGGCTGCACACCATCACCGGCGCAAATAGCCCCGAGGAAGTGATCGGCTTCTGGGAAGGTGCGCTTTGCAGACATGCACCGCACTGAGTCATCTGCACCCTGCGGCAGCTATCAGAGATTCTGCCGATCATCACAAACGGGTATTCTCAATACAATGGCATGCTCGGCGCTGGTGTCTTCTGTATGGTACAATGGGAATTCACAGCAGCTGTGTTTGGGGCATGCAGAGCTATTACTGAATCACCGAGAGTCGCAGTAATGCTGAAGCTCAGCAGTGTTTAATTTGATTAGGTGCAAGGGGTGTTACAGCAATTCCACCCTGCAGCAGCCATCAGAGATTTGCCACTCATTTCAAACCGAGATGTTCAATATAATGGCATGCATGGCACTGGTGACTTCTGTACAGTATAGTTTTCACAGCAGCTGTGTCATGCAGAGCTTCAGGCAAAGGAGGCGAGCATGAAGGAGCTGGTGCGCCTGGCAGAAGAGGCAGAGGCCGCAGCAAAGGGCGAAATGGCCGCCCTTCTGGACAGCCGCAACGCCATGCTGGAAGCCATGGCAATGTGTGCCTTTCACCCTATGCTTTGCAGGACGTTCCTGATCTCTCATGCACGCTGAGCTGCTTTCAGATGCCTGCCTTTTGATATGAACAGCCCGCTGAATAAGCTGCCTACTCCCTCCTGATTTCCTCCCTTGCAATGGATGTCTGTGGAGCAGGGCTGCCTCTGCCACATGCTTTGCTTACCCTGCCTCTTTCTCTCGCAAGGCCAGCCATTTTCAAGCGCCGTCTGAAGCCTGATGGATGTGGTGGCTGCTCCCCGCATTCTTGCAATTGCCTCTCTAACAGCGGATGATCTGATGACGGATGCATATGGAGCAGGCCTGCCTCACCGGCTGCAAGCGCGGAAGAGGAGCTGCGAGCGCTGGAGGACAGGATCGCGGAGGCGCAGCAGCGGCATGCGGCGTCCACAAAGCAGTTCAACCGCGTGCGCACCGTCTGCATCAACGCCCAGCAGGTGCATTCAGCGCTCATCTCCCAGTGAGGGCAGACACCTTCATAGGAACTTCTCCGTGCACGAAAGCGGCTGTTCCGTTCTTACCATCAGGGGACGCCTGCAATTCTGAACAAGAGAGAAGAGAGAGACAGAGAAGCGGTGCATCTTCACCAGCAGAATGTATCGATGTCATGTGTTCGGGTGCCCAAGCCGATGTGTACTTTGTCTAATACAGGTTCGATGAAGACAATGGGTGTGCAGTCAATAATGCCACTTACTGGTGCAGGGCCTGCGCTCTCTGCTGGGCCGTCTGGACGAAGCACTGGCGGTGTCCGCCGCTCAGAAGCTGGGGCCGGGCGCGCCATCTCCAGGGCAGCGCAGCAGCGTCTTCCGCCAGTCGATAGCGGCTGTGGACGGATCGGCCGCGCGCCGGCAGTCGGCCGCGCTGCAGCCTGCTGCGTCCAGGCGGCAGTCCTCGGTGGCTGAGGCAGCGGCTGCTCGGAGGCAGTCCTCTGTCCCCGTGCAGGCCATCCCAGAGGACGGTGCGGCTGACTCTGTCGGCTCTGCCGGGTCAAGGCGGACCTCCAAGGTGGGGCATAAGAAAATGCTCTTTACGGCACATGAAGCACGTATTGATACATTCAGAGTAGGCAGTGTCACAGATGAAACGGTACACATGATGTATGGTTGGTGGAAGGCTACCAAAGTCACGATTGTCACGCTATCAGAAGTACCGCAGTGGCACAAAGGAAGCACATATTTGAGAGGAGCGTTTTGCTTTCAGGTGGGGGAGGCGGCGCGCCGTTCAAGCACAGTGGCCAGGCGCTCCTCGGTGGTGACTCCCAGTCTGGCGGCCATCCTGGGCAAGGTAGAGGCAGCGCCTGGCGCGCTGACCTTTGAGGAAGCACCCGCCGGTGGCCCTGCAGTGGGCAGCAGGCTGGATGGGCAAGCCTTCTTCCCGGACCTGCCGCAACTCGCCAAGGTCCGATCCGCCCACTGCAGGCGCATCATGTAACTTACAATCCCACTAATGGGCAAATCGCATCCGTACTGTTGTGCTTTCTGTTGAAGGAGCAGGACCGCGCTTTGTCCCTTGTTTGAAATCTGCACTGCCTCCATAATTGGCATCCTCTATCTTCACGTCAGCTTGCATTTACACGGCAAGGCAGTCCTTTCTCCTTACTTTTGGCTCTCGCTCTGCCTTGATGTCTGCATCCCATAGATAGCAGAGAAGGGAGTTCTGGGCAATGCAGAGTGTTGTCGAATGTGGTTGTGGGCATGTGCAGGTGGTGGCTGACAAGGTTGGGCGGCTGAAGTCTTCCTGCGTCAAGGAGAAGCGCAGGAGCAGCATGGTGGACGGCTCAGAGGCTGCTGGCAAGGCCGGGCAGGCAGCAAAGCTGAGCGAGGCGGCCATGAGGCACGGCGCGCGCAGGCAGACCTGGATGGGCCCCGCCTGGATGGGAACATCCACTGAGAATGATCCGGTGAGCACCTTTGACTTCTAAGCGCTGCTTCAAAGTGTCCTATGAATACATCAGAACCCCTCAAGGATCTTGTGAAATTGGTTATCTTCTACTGTTCAGGAGATGATGGGGGCACAGCGAGTTTCTGGAAGTGGCTCGACTCAATCGGATGTCTTTGTGTGCATGAGTGTGAGTGTATTGGCATGCACTGCGCAGGGGACAGTTAGTGGGGTCACAAGCGCAAAGGACTCCAGCAAGGACATCCTGTCTCGATTGGTCGGGTACCCAGCAGATTTTGACCAGGGCCATGGGCGTGCAGCCACTCCAGAGGTGACGCAACATGGCATTCCATGCACATGCTTGTCGAAAACAGGCTTGAATATAAGCTTTCTGCGTCCATTCCACCATCCCAAACTGCATTTTTTACAGTGAATCGTACAATGTGCAAAACAGAACAGCACATCAGCTTATTCAGGCAAGATGCCTATGTCTGCAGGGCAAGGATGATGAAGAGTGGGATGGGGTGCTGGACAGAGATTTCATCAAGCATAGAACGGCAAAATTGTTGGCTGCTGCTGCCAGGCATCAGGCAGACCTCAAGAAGACCAATGAAGGCTCCTCTTAGTGCTAGGTTGTCCTCATTGTTGGTGCAAATTATACTTGCTCGTGCCTTGCACAAGAGCTGCGCTCAGCATTTGTGCCCTTCTCAGCTGACATCCTTTGCTCAGTTGGGACACCAAGTTGAGACTCAGCATTTTCACGAACTTCCAGAACGTTCCGAATCAGCGATCCAGAAGGCTCAAAGACCACTCAAGCCGCATTGCTGCATTCATTTGGTCTGGATGACTGTCTAACTTTGCGGCCACCTCACTGTTTCTTGGTAGCATCCTTTTGCCGCACTGCTGATGTAATGGTCCTAACAACGAAGTAGGACAGAAGGCCCATTGGTCCCAGCATCATGGTGACCAGTAAGCATGGAACGACCAGGAGCCAGTGCGGCACAGAGTTGGCAATGGAGTCCTGCACCTGCAGATATGAACGAAATGCAGACCCCTCAGGAAAAAATATACTTTGATGTTGCAAACATTACGTCAGCCATTCATCACAAAGCAATCCAATTGGACAGGGATGCTCGCGATCTTAGAGAATAAAATCTGCGCTCACCAGCCACTTGGCCGTGAACAGATCGAAGGCAACATAGTGCACCCACGCTGGCAGCACGACCTCTGGAGATGACAGAGCCTCCTTGACGCCCTCATAGGTGAAGAACTTGTCAAAAGAGAAGTCACCGACAGGCTGCAGAAGCATCGTGACGAAGAGCAGCGTGTAAAGAATGCTGAATCCCACTGCCGTGAACGTGGCAAAGGCGTGTGTGACCTTCCACCTCGGCAACAAGATAAGCAGTAACCATGCTGGGAGCACCAAATTTACCCCTTGGAAAATATGGGCATCGGTGAGATCCAGACCAGCGATCGGCATTGTGCCAGTGATATCGGGTCAGAGAACAATGAAGGAGAATCTTCTCAGTCCTGCGAGGTTGAATATGATTGTGTCCAATATGACAGGAGAGAAACGGCTTGGATCAGAGCTGACATGGATGGCTTCCGGGCGGTGGGAAGCTGCAGATGACGAGTCAGCAGTCTGCATGCATGCGTTGTGGGAAAGGGAAGTCTCGTGATTGCAGGGATGCTATTGTGCACAATACAAAGAACTGGGCTTGGAGTTTACACAAGGCCCTGCAAAAGCTTGGGTATTCCCTAGACATTGCTTGCAATACTATGGATCAGATCTCTTTGGCCCAGGTTAGACAACAGTTACAGGGTCAATTAGATGCACACTGGGAGAATTTGGCCTTGTGTCCTAGGACCTGTGCAACACAAGGGCCTCGACTTTGTACCTATGAGAACTGGTTTGCTGCTATTCCTCCCCGTCGCCATTGTCTTAGGATCTCTGTGTCTGCCACCACGCTTAGACTCTTCCTGCGCTTTCGTACTGGTTGTCACGGTCTTCCAGTTGATCAGGGTCGTTGGGGGAATCGAGTACCTCGCTCGGAACGTTTCTGTCACTTGTGCAACACTCAGGCCATTAGTGATGAACGGCATATTGTCTTTGAATGTCCTGCGCTTCATGATCTGCGTGCTAGGTATGACAGCCTGTTTAGGCCCAGTATTACCACTATGCGTCAGTTCATGTGGCAAGATGATCTTGTACAGGTGGCTCAATTTATCAGACTCTCATTAGGACGCGTAAACACTGATCTAGATACAGTGAACATCTAATCAGCCTTGTTGGCTGGCATGATGTAATGTTTCTCTCTCTCTCTCTCTCGTGAGGAGTTTGTCTTACAATCAATCTCGGTTTGAAATTCTTCTCCCATCAAAACACCAGAAGAAACTAGCAGATCTTCCTGATCTATGAATTTGCATCAGGTGTGCCCAACCTGATCAATTGAAGGGTGTGCCACCGTGGCATGCAACATGCGAATACAACTGCAAGTTGCAATGGATAGACTTGAGGGTAGCTCATGATAGGGACTGTTTCAGGATTTTTATATATGCTCTGTTTCTATCAGAGCAGCAGAAATTTTTCAACAACTGTCACAGCTCCTCATGCATTGCTACCATGTCAACTGGGAACTTCTCCTCATACTCTTTGATGTAGGAATGCAGTGCCTCCCGGACAGGCTGCAGCATGTCTCCGTACTTCTTCCACTTGCCTATCGAGCTCCTATACATCTTCTGGCGCACCTGCCACAACACAGCAACGAACTTTCACTACCAGTGCTTTCATCGGACAAAGCTTGACAAAAGGATGAGGACGATGCTGCATCTGAGCTGACAATTGTCAGCATCACGGACAATCGTCAGCATCTCATACATGTCCAGTGCAATTGCATGCAGTGCCAGATCTCTGATCAGGTTGGGCAGACTTGGTGCAAATATATAGATCAGGAAGAACTCGGCTAGTTTCTCCTGAGTTTCTGAGTTGGGAACATTTGAAACAATTTATCTTGAGGACTGATTAGAAGTCAAAATTCCCAAGAGACAAGAGCATGCCAGGATGCAGTTGCCAATGCCATTGGAATATTATATATATTCAGATGCAAGGAGTGGGTGCGGGCGTGCCTGGCTGACACTGGCGGTGTGGACGTCTCGCTGTGTGGTGTGGAAGCTCAGCACAGCGTCGTCCCAGGGGAGGCCGCAGTGCTGCAGCATGCGCCGGCTCCAGTCCTCCTGCTGCCCCACCAGTGCCTCGTAGGGCACCCGCAGCACGCGCCCCGGCAGCAGCCCATCCCAGTGCTCCATTATGTCGTGGTGGTTCTTTATCGCCGTCGCAATCTCTGCGCACAGTCAATAGTACACCGTGACCGATTAGGATTATCCTCTGCCTCGCCTTAACAGCTCAAGCGCTGCGCATGTTTATCTGCCTGCATACATTCAACCAGCTGCCACTTTGCAGCATCATGCATTTACATGTGTGCTCGATCTGGTCACCCAAGGTGACAATGTAAATGATGATCAGCTCAGAGTGGAGATGGGAAGTGTTGGAAACAAAAGCGTACCGTCGAGTTGGGATGCCCAAGGCAAACCGCGGCCCTCAAAGGGCTGTGCGAAGCAGGATAGAGCGACATCGAGCGGGTGGCGCACGGCGTGGATGAGGCACGCGCCCGGCAGCGCCATCTGGATGTACGCCAGGTTGTACGCATTGCGCAGCATCTTGTCCACGATGTGGGTCGCGTTCTGGCCCTGCGCATAGCAAGATCGATGAGCTGACTGGTACACAAACCTTTGGTTTCTGCAGAGTTCAAAGACCGGAGGGAGTATTACATGCCATAAGCACACATGCGCGGAATCATGTGGCCCTTGCATGCAGTAAACATGTCCTGAGAAAGATGGACCATTCAAAATTAACAGTTTGCGCCCTTTGAAGGTGCTATTAAGGGCATGGGGAGCGATACAAGGGAAGGGGCACCTCGGGGACGCGGGCCTGCATATTGGCCATGTAGAGGGCGCCAACGTCGGCCGGCGTCCGCACATTCTCCCGTGGCTGCCCCTTCATCACGTCAAACAGCACCGGCAGCAGAGGCGCAAACGCCGTGTCCTCTCCTGCCGCAGCACCCACCATCCAATTTGCATACCTCTGTAAAATTGATTGCGAAACTCAGGTACAGTTTGTAGCAGGAAAGTCTCAGACATGCAGGGGCCCGGCCCAATGCGTAAAAAATGCTAAGCCTAGGTGGATTGCATCACAAGACAGGAAGCCATGTTGCCCCTGCTGTAGCATTGAGCGAGCAGTGCTGACCTGCGCCGAAGACCTGAGGGTGGCTGGCCAAGATCTGCTCGATGAGCGTGCTGCCGGAGCGCGGCAGGCCCACCACAAAAATGGGGCCCGGCTGCTTCAGGCCCAGTTCCCCCGACAGCACATGCGCCACCGTTGGATCTGCCTTCACCGTAGGGAAGGCCTCCTGCAAACCCCTCACCATCCTGCCCTCCTCCTGTACCCATGAAGTCTATTCAGCGATTGAAACAAATGAAAAATTCTATTCAGCATTTGAACACAAATGGATCACAATTTGCTACAATTTTTATGACGGATCCTGCTGCCATTATCCAAATGATCTTAGAGACATGCAAGAACCTTCTTAGCAGCATGCATGAGAATTGTGATCGAGGAAGGTGTCTGATTGCTCGACATTGCTGACGAAACAAACAAAGTGGGGGCATGCTCACCGTCGAGTCGTAGTTGTAGGTATCGCGCTGGCGTCGATTGGCCTCCACCAGGTTGTCCCACGCCTTCTCGTACTTGCCCTGCACAGCAGTGCGGCATTTCAGAGCCCCGCTCTTTGCCCCTCGTGGCACACAAATAGTGCTGGAAGGGTACGCCCATTCAGCACCGCTGCAGTGATGAGCCAACAGCAACGGCCAGATCACTATTAAATTTCATGGATGCGCAGCAGCACGAACATGAAAGAGCAAGCGGGGTGCACAGGGCTGGGCACCTGCGACTGGTAGGCCTTGTAGAGCGCGAAGAAGAGCCAGGGCTGGTCCTCTGGCCGCATCTCCGCCAGCCAGGCCCACTCAGCCTGCAGGTCTGACGCACTCTTCTTCACCGCCTTGCCCCGCCGCCGCCGCTTGGCCGGCCCAGCCTCCAGCTCCTCTTCCTCCACCTCGTGACTGCCTCCATCTGCCACACCCAAGCAGCTGTTGTTTTTTCCTTCACACCCAACTTTGTGTCTGTTTTACAACTACACATTCTCATCAGTCTCAAGTCTCTAGTCAACCATGTTTAGTGGCTGCAGGCATGTGGCACCGCTGCAGTCCATACATTTCTGTAGCATGCTGTGCTTGCACTGCAAGCTTGTACAAGAAAAAGATGGCACGATGCATACTGCACGAAGGGACTGTTGGGTGTGGTCTAGGAGGCCAGCATGGTAAAAGATTTACCGGCACTGAGACGGAGGAAGCGCACGGCCTCCTCCATGGATTCGACCTGGGCGTCATCAAACTCCTTCAGCGAGGCCAGTGCCTTGGCGTAGCTGCCGGGCGCGACACCGTATGCCACATCAGCCGCCTCGGCATATGCCACCTGTGCCTCCTCCTCCCTCCCCAACATCCCCAAAATCTTCCCCCTGTTGAAGTACGCCCCTGTGCAACATACACTTACGTCTCTCCGAGAGGCCCCAGTCCCAAGCTTTCTGTGAGTGTCTTTGCCCCGTGCATGCATAAGACAGACTTCCCGATGGTGGTGGCAGACTCTGAGATACTCAGGAGTCTCAAGATTGCCGGCAGGTTTGTGATGTGCCCTTATTATTCTGGGTGGGCTTCAGAGTGTGCAATTAGGGGCGTTAATGATACGAGGGCGGACCTCCCACGACCTCCGAATTCTTCATGGAGCTGTCCAGCCCGGCTTGGATGGCCGATTCGGTGTATTTCAACGCCCTCTCCAAGCTGCCATGTGCACCCATCATGAGCGCCCCCAAGTTCCCCATGATGCCCGCCACCACCCTCTTGTCCGGCGCTGCCTCAACAGCCTTCCTGCCAGACAGCAGAGGAGGCAGCGTGACGCTAGCAGCCCTCGTGTCAATCTCTGGACAAGCTGAAATGTATCGGTGTTCGCCAGCCAACATTGAGGCAGAGGCCACAAATACGAATGACATGAATAAACAGCAGCAATAAGATCTTCAGACTGTAGCGAAGATGAGGGAAGACAGCGGCACCTGTAGGCTCTTTCAGCCTCTGGGATACGGGAGCCTCCATCAGGGTTGATGTAGTCCAAATGCTGCAGGAGTGTCCCGAGTTGGGCATTGTATAATGAATTATCGGGATCCTTTGCCAACGCCTCCCTCGTTTGTTCAACTTGCTGCCGCAATCGCTGCATGGTCTCCGCCTGTACATAGCACAACGAGGCATCTTGTACTGTTTGATCCAGAACAAATTGCACGTCCGATCATCTACTACAAGGAAAGGATGAATCATAGTCAACATATAAGAGCACAATTTGAATTTTCTAGTCTCGTCTTGTGATCCTCCTTGCCTGATTGATTTGCTGAGCTACCGCCAGCATTGATCCAGAAAGTGCAAGACATAGGGCAGCCCAAACGAAAGGCCTGTACTCCCTTCCTATCATTTCAGGAATCCTTGATTGCCTTCAACTGAGCTATTCAGCTGTAGCATTTGCAGAACAGCACGCTAAAAGGTAGATCATTAAAGATTGAGGAGGGTGTGATTGATGGGCCACAGCAGTGCATTGTCAATATCTGTCTTCACCTCATATATTCACGTACTGTACAGATGGAAGTCAAGACCTTCCCAACAATCCAGGAAATTGCCTTGAAGGCACGGAGGAAGAACCTTTGGGATGTTCAGGGCAGGCTGGGCAGGTCTTGGGGCAAATTTGGGCAGGCAGAAGGGCCGTGCCAATAGATGACGTTGACATAAGCAGACCAGTCACTCGCAATGGAATATGAAAAACATTCACAAGAATGGGAACCAAATTGGAACAATAGCCGTCGCAGTTCTGATCAGTTGAGAACCATATGGTCAGCCGGCGCCGGCGCTGTCATGATAGATCAATGATCTAACATTAATGAAGGCCATGAGAGCATGCTGTGCAATTTAAACCTTTGCTCATGCTAGTGTCAATACAGCAGTCTTACAAAAGCATGCGCATGCACATGCCAGATCCCAAGTACCATCTGCAACCAGCAAATCGATAAGTGCTTGTCAGACTATACGACCACATTGTAAGATCGAACTGTGCAATCAGCGCCGCCAGACACGAGCTTGCCGCCCGCCCATGACACACACAGGACCTTATCTGTGTGGCCCTGTAGAGTGTGCAGGGGCACAGCCGTGCGCAGGTCCCACAGCTTCACCGACTTGTCATAGGATGCTGTCGCAACATGGTGCTCGGAGGTTGGGTGCCACGCCACAGCAGAGATCCAGTCTGTATGCGAAGAATACAGCTTCTGGTTCTGCAAGCACAGCAGAAACACTTGTCAATCAGGTCAACTGACAACCTGCAATACTGACGGCACAGAATGGTATATGTGACGTGGCAGTGAAGTTGGAGTGTTGGTGCTTAATAACACCACATGGATGGCCAATTAATTTGCGCACCGTTTCCTGGCCAATAGGCATCCGTGGATCCCAGACATGCAGGGCACGTTCTGCCCCGCCAAACGCGACAAGTTCAGAGCCCTGCAGAGCTGCTGCCACGCAGTACACCGCCTTGCTGCCGTTGAACGTGTCCACATTCACCGCCGTCTCAGCATCCCACCGCCTCACCTGTTGTGCACACCACACCAATCCTTGAACGCTCTCTCCATTGCGCTTCCCAGTATCTCAGGTACAGCCTCCAAGCTGCAGATACTGTATATGACAGATGAATGGCCAGTCAGACAGAGGTTGCACTGCCGAGATCTCCACACATGTCACAATAGGCCCAGAGGCAGGCGCACCGAGTGGTCCCAGCTGCCACTGACGATGGTGTCTGTGGACGGCCAGGCCACGGATGACGCGCACTGCGAGTGGCCGCTCAGCTCCTGCCGGCACCGCTGCTCCAGGGCCGCGGACGGCGCCGCCTCCCCCGCATCCCCCTTGCGCCGTTTCGCTCCGGCCGTGCGCGCGGCCTCTGGCTCCGCAGCCGCTGCATCCCTTGCGGCTTGCGCCACAGATGCACCTGGCATGCCCCATTCTTCTCAATTCTGTGGACATCCTGTGCATTTCACATGATGCCAGAACATAGAGATTGCGGGTGTACGCAAGGCTGTCTTAATTGCAGCTTGAGAGCGATGCTCACCTGTAGACCAGACACGCAAAGAGGAGTCCCAGCTGCTGCTGACGAAGAGCGAGCCCTCCGGGCTGGGGGCCACTGAAGCCACAGCATCTGTGTGATCCCTGGAGCACAAGCAGCCAGGCACTTAGCCTCTTTTATTCCTCAAGGGATAAAGATTTTTCATTCGTCAGGAAGCCCCTTGTATTCTGCCATTCATGAGGAGCATATGTCACCTGTACACAGCCAAGGTGGTTGCAGCCTCAGTGGTGCTGGCTGTATCATCCAAGGCAGACACATGTACTAGCTGCACCGTGTGATCCTGGCCTGCTGTCAGCACAAGAGGGCCCTGCTGCTCTGGTAGCACCGCAACAGCCTTGATGGGGCCGCTATGCAGCCTTGTGCTGCTGGTTTCCTCAGCATCTGCACAAGTACACATCTCATAATCAGTCCAATGCGACAGGCATGTGGAGAGCCTGCAAATCTCAATAGTGCCACTCGAAAGGACTTCACAATTTGGTATATTTGAGGGTTTTTGATCACCTTTCCAAGAGCGCAGAACTCCATCATAGCAGCCGCTGAGTATGTTGTCTCCTCGGGTAGCTACCCCGCTGACCCTGTATTGGACCATGCATGTAAGGACATGCGGCCTAGTGGCATACAGCAGAGTGCATGTCGAATTACGTTCACGTGAACAGCGCACCAGTCGTCATGTGGGTGTTGCTGCTTTGGTGTTGGTGGCTCCACAGCGAAGACATACTCTATATCCAACACAGTTTCCTGGACCGCATCGCAAACCAGTTATATGCAGTTCTACATGTGTGCATCATACTCAACTTGACTGAATGATTGCGATTACTGTCACCCCACCGCGGAGATAGTCTTGGCTAGCAAAAATTTCTTCAGAGACTGCCGCACGAGCTCCCCATTGATCAGGAAATCAAACGGCTTCACAGGATCTGTGCACCACACCAATATTCAGTCGTGCTCATCACTCTGGTCAGCTCGTTACCAAGGGCAGTAGCAGGTGTTTAGGCGCACCCATATCAAGGAGATGGTTGACCATCTTTGAAAGCCCAAGACGAGTTATGCTCGATGGCACAGCCTGCAAAAAAAGAGCTGTCAGGAGTGCCCGAAATCTCATTATTGCCGACATCAGCAGTCAAGATGGGTCCTCAGCAGTAAGTGTGTGCATACCACGGACATTCCAGGAACACGAAATTCTTGGGGCAGCTTAGTGATGAATCTGCAGGTAATTTGGGTGTCATCTTCAACTCCATTTGCAGCCATCGCAGAACAGGCCGCTTCGAGAAACCGGTGGCTGCTGCAAAAATGCGAATTTTATACTGGCATTCTTCAAGGTAATGGCAACAAGATCCGATCAATCATGTACCTAGTCAAAGCTTTCCACCTATTCCAAAGAGCTAAAGTAATCTTCGGACCTCAATTATTGATGTCGGAAATTTGCAGGACTTCTTAGCCAAGTTTGGCTTCCGTTTCGGAATCAGGCTGTTTCTCAATGCAAATTTCATTATGCAGGCCGAATCATGGGAAATGTACCCATAGAAAGTTGTCTGCATTGTTACAAATGATCTACAGGCAATTGACTGACATCCAAAGGACTCTACCTCACGACGCGTGTCTCACTACAGACACTTTACTTGCCCGGCAGGTCCAACGCAGACTATAGTCATTGGATTATTGAGCAGATCAGGGCATGGTCGAAACAGAAAGTCTCGTAGCATTGAGGGACAGGCAGCTTTCGGTGCTAAAGAAGCTCTCTTTACTCAAGGATCAAGCTCCTCAGGATCAAGCTCCTGATCAGGTAGGCAGCGGTCCTTTCCCTGCAACTTTCTCGGCAACTATAATATTGGTGTTAACAGATACTTTTGAATTGAACTTAATGGGTCATCCACAGGTCGTAAGAAATCATAAATGCACCTCAGACACCCAGGCGCTGCTGGCAAAAGAGCTACTTTCAAAGGGAGTGGTGCCCCACACATTCGTGCGTGTGCTGCATGATTACTACGAGTGCGCCACAAACACCTGCCTGAGATAATGCGCAGATTGATTTGCCTCCTATGTGCCGCCCTGGCTCCACCATAAGAACCTCTGACAGGCAAGTGTTGTGCTCAGTCGAGACCTGGAATGGAGGAGGGCGTATCTGAAGGCACAGAGCATTCACCACCTCTGTAAGAGCATTGTCATGGAGAACACAAAGATAGAAGCTGATATTAAAGGATGCCCCAAGTACTGCTGTGTAATTGTACAGGCAAGCAAGTTCTACTCCGAGTTCAAATGCCCTTCATGCTTACCCGACTGGGCAGGGTGCTTTTCTGCATGTTTCTTGACTCTGAATTGGCCTTGTTTGACTCTTCTGCGCGCAGTATGCAGCTCGCCTTCATGCAGAGAAGCTGAAGCGATGGATGCACAAGCAGCACAAAGAAGAGGGCGGAACCCTCGGCATAAAAAATATCAACATGCGGCTGGCCCCAGAGGATATCTCCAACAGGCTCACGGGTTTTGAGCACAATGCTGTCACCCCAATTGGCAGCGCATCACCTGACATGCCAATCGTGCTGTCACATAGGCGAGTCCTCATTCCTGCTGCTAATATTGTCCCTCCAGCTTGTCTGCAGGACGCACCTTGCCTTTTGGCAGGAAATGCGTGTAATACTAACAATAATTGGTAAGATTCGCAAAAGCTTTCGAACTTCAAAAATATGAAGCATACTGTACTTAGATCGTAGATGTCATGTTTCTTGGTGAAGCTTGCGAAAGTGATCATACCTCCTGATTGGCTGGCCTGGCTGATAGGTTTCTACGATGCATGCAGGATAGCTGAGCTGGATACGACAGATTCATTCATGTGGCTGGGAGCGGGGGAGACAGACTTGAAGGTCGGATTTCATGTGCAGAACTTCGTTGATGCTTACAAACCAGTGATAGTAGACTGCACATATGATACATGAGTACTTTACATAATTGCAAGGCAGGACCAATCTGCACTGAATAGTACTGCATTGCTGCCTGCAGCGAAGCCTCTCAATCCTCCTTGTCAGAACCTTCCTCCTCTTCCTCTTTGGCAAAGATGCGCTCCGGCTGCGTCTTCTCATACGCCTTTGTAAACTGATTGAACTGATCCTCCTTCCCAGCATGCCGCAAGATGCTCGCTCTGATGTCCTCGTCTGCAGGATTGCGCAGCATGCCCTGCAAGCATCCATGGCAGCCTGTCAGAACCTGTCAACCCCTTTTGAATGGAAGATTTATATTGAACAAGGGATGTAGCATGTGTTGCATTTATGCCGCAATGCAGCCCTTCTCCTTGCTCTGGCGCTCGCACCGTCTTGATGTCGGCATCTCTCTTTCCCTAAATCATGTAAATTCAAGGTAGGAAAGTTTGCCCGCGAGCTTCTGCAGGATAAGAGCGGCACAGACCAGATGTAACAAAAGTAGCAGGGGGGGGCGGACCTGATTCTTAAGGATATACTGGGTGAGCAGAGTGCCGCCGGTGACGCCGATCTTGCCGCCGGTGCCGACACCGAGGTCCGCCGCGGAGCCGCGCTCGGGCGCGCGGCTCTTGACGGGGTCCATGCGGTCCTTCTCGCGCTTGCGCTTGCCGCCCGGCTTGTCCTCCCGGAACAGCGGCAGCGCATGCGGCGTGTGGATGACCAACGGCGCCTGCACCACAGTCACCTCTCAGCAAATAAGATTCTGCACTTGCCTCCTTCTTCTGATGTTGCATGCTGCACAGTGCGTCCGCCAAACAGCTCGACTGCAGGACTCTTAGACACTGCATGCACAAGCAATTTGGTTCGTGGTAGAGAAGATTACATAGCATGCGCAAACGCACCTGGAAGTCGAAGGCATCCTTGGGGCGTGGCTTTCTGCCGGTGCACTGCAGCACGCCGCGTGTGCTCCATGTAGTGTCGTACAGTATCCGCACGTTCCCAGCCTTCTTGTCGCCTGCAGGCAAAGCCATCCCTGTCAAGCCTGAATGTTCCCTCGCAGAAGGACAAGTGACAGGCAACAGTGGCAAGCATGCCACAGAACGCAGCAGGCCCAATGAAGAGTGCAAGGCTAGATGCCTCAATTGGCTGCAGGGCACGATTAAACACGAAGTTGAGTTTTGCATTAACAGTGGCAGGCAGGCAGTACCCTCTTTCCACACCTTCAAGCCTCCCCTGTTTGCAAAAATTCCATGACAGAAGTAGCCAGACTGGCATGGAGAAGAGACAAAGGCGGTTACTCACCGACGCCCAGCATGATCTGGTTGAGCTTGGGGTGCCACTGCACGGCGACGACGGAGGAGGGCATGCCGATGCGGCGCACGAGCTGGCGGCTGGCGCGGTCGAAGAACAGCAGTGCGCCGCCCTGGCCGTCGCGGCCGGCGCTGGTGCCCGTCAGGATGAGGCGCTCGTCCGGGCTCAGCGCCACCTGCGTCGTCGCGTTGTCTGCCGGCAGGCCCTCCCACACGTGCACCGGCGCCTTGAACTTGCGCAGGTCCCACTCCTGCAGCCGCACACATGCACTGATAAATTATCCGTAGGCTTCATCACCGAGATGGGCATGCCGGATCTGGGCAAGGCGTGAGTGTCTGTGATGCGCATGCAGAGCTCATGCGCGTGTCCAGAACATCAGCAAGATGGCAGGGGTTCAACGCAGACATTTGGAAAGCCTTACATTGAGGCAGGTTCCTGCCAGACTGGCATGGCAGTTGAACGCAGTCCAAGGGGAGTGAAAAGAAGGAGGGCTTGAAAGTTGTAGCCACCATGAGGTCAGTTTGTTTTAAGAGGTATCATAGCCTTTCAAAACCCCCTGCCAAGCCAGGGTGATGGGGTGCATGATATTACATTCCTAAATTGGAGCATCCAGGAGTGAATGCAAGCACGGGAGCAGATACTGAACAGCCAAAGAGGGGTTCGCAAAGGGTGGGAGCGCGCACCTTGAGGGTGGCGTCGGCGCCGCGGGACAGCATGGTGTTGCTGTCGCGGAGGAAGGCCAGGGAGGTGATGTCAGATTCGGCCGCATGCGCGCCATGCACGTACTGGCCGCCGCCCGACACGTAGCGCCAGTCCTGCTTGCCCAGCATCTGCGGCTTGGGCGGCAGCACCTGGCCCACCGCCGCCGACGACCCAAACTTTCCTGCACCCACACGCCCCCTTTGCTTGTATTTGGACCCTTCATACACCACAGACCTGCAAGAATTGGTACCACTCTTTACTATTGTGCAATGCCCTCTTGGGCTGTCCGCAGCTATCATTGTTATCAACTATGAGGATGACGAGGCTGACCAAGTTGCCTTTGAACAGTAGCATTGAAGGTGAGCTTCTTGCAGGGACCCACCCTTCACGTCCCAGAGCTGAATGGTGCCGTTGGCAAGTCCGGCGGCGATGATGTGGCCGTTGGAGTTGTAACGCGCCACGGTGACAGCCACGCGCCCCGGCTTCTTCAGCGTGGGCTTGATCACTGTCTTCTGCACCACATTCCAGGTGTCCCACACCCTCACGCTGCCGTCCTCGCTGGACGTCAAGGCTGTGTACCTGCAAAACAGTAAGAGCAGGATCAAGAAGACCATCAATGGGACTGTGAAGAAGTGTGTCCCTGACTGAGGATGCATAAAAGAATAACTGCAGGCTAGCTTATGTAGTCATCCCTTGAATCTTTCATGTTCATGCACAGTGATCAATTCAGCCCATGCAAGCTTCAGAGAACAGACACTACGAGCTGCACCAAGCATGGTGATGAGGACAAACCTGTCAGTAGGGTGCCACTGGCCGTAGGTGCAGGGTGATACGTGGCCCTTGGTGTTGCGCTGGTCCCGGATGTACATGTCCCCCTGAAGACTCTCCCCACGCAATGAGCAGTCCCTGTCGAACACTTTGATCTTCGCCGAGCCCGTCACCGCCAGAAAGGCGTCACCTACAGTAGCCGCACAAGCACTTCTCATAATTCTTCATCATTGGTCATCATCAGCATTCAAGGATTCTCCACCCCTCGTGGTCCAGCGACGGTTATGGCAGGCATCATACCTGCATGCAACCAGAGTATAGCAAGCAGCTACTTTTTTGCTATGAGCAATGCCTTGGCAAGAGGCAAGCAGTACCTGAGGGGCTCCAAGACACGGCGTGCACAGGGTGGCCCTCAAAGGGCTCCACGCTGCGGAAGCTGCGCAGGTCCGACTTCATGCCGTTGAAGTCAAACAGCTTCACGGTGTAGTCCCTGGAGCCCGCCACCACCCTGGACCCGCTGTGGTCTATGTCCAAGGACGCCACCAGCTTCCCTTGGCCTGCAGCCAACCATGAGTGTTCCAATTTGAAATCCCCCTTGAACTGTCTCAATCACGTTCTGTTCCTGCAGCCTTGAGATACCTGTCCCCCATGCAAGGGCATGGGAGCCAAAGTCCCACTATCTGCTGATCTACGGCTAGTTGTGCATCAAAGCATACTGATAAGCACCTTCGAGCGCCACTTCTGATGTGACAGGCAGCCGATAGGGGTCCTCCTGCTCGTCTGGCTCTCCAGGGCCCCTGCCATCCCAAGCATCTCCCTCCTCCCCATCGCTGTCAGCTGGGGGCACTGCTGGTCCCGCCATTCCCTCCGTGTCACCTTCCTGTGCATGCATGTAACAAGGGCTTACCAGATCTGCGGAGAGGTCAATAGTACTGAGTAACAACGCTGCAGTAACATATGAGCATGCAAGCTGCAGATGCAGTTTTGAAACACTGAGACCTATACCTGTCCAGGAAGCACTTCATCAACAGTCATCGTGCGCGCTGTTGCGGGAGTGGCTTCAGCAAGGCGAGGTCCAACATCCTCGGCAGGATCCTCTTCCTCGTCTTCCTGCTGCTGAGGAGCCAGCTTTTGCCGAAGAGCACTCTGCAGTATAAATATGGTCAGAGAGAGTAGCTCTTTACGCATGAGTATTGAGCTTGGTGTGAGAACAGCACAGTAGACAGTGGAGCAAGTATCTCACTAGGCTTGGCATCCCAGTTCGGGCTTGTCTCTGTGCACGCAGTTGTGCCAACTCATCGTCCTCGTCACTGGACATTTCTTACGTATGCTGGTAAAGCACAAAATAATTATCAAATAAAGATGTGATCTGAGAGTGTGAAGTAAACTGTCCGACGTAGTATGATGCTTCACAACTGAATCCTCCTCTGATGGTCTTGAAGATTGCAGATATAAATTTTTGGTAGTAATATAATGCTTGAAACATGAAAATTTCCTAGAGCTCGACAATCTGGAGGGAACGCGTTGAGCAGATGATGTTGACATGTCATCCATCTGAAACAGGACACGTCACGCCAATCCATGAGAGCCGCTGCTTTCAGCGCAACAAGAATCTCACCGAAAGCGGCTGCAGTCTCTGAAACTATTATGTGAAGTCGACTGGAGGTTTTGGCGAAGGCGACGATAGATATAGTACTTTTGATACTCAATTGCAGTCTTCTTAAAAATTATTCCCATTATGCTGAAGTTTTCTGGGGGTGTCCATAGAGTCGGACTGCCGGTATGTTGCGCTTTTCCTTATTTCTGCAAAGGTATACACTGTTAAAAAGCCGATCATGATGTGAGGGGCTAAGCGTACAATTTCAGCACGTTCCCCCATGGGGCTGACTTTCAGAGCCCACATCGGCAAGGCCTCCGCATCTAGGATGCAAATGCAAGCAATTGCAGACAAAGCCAGAATGCATCGCGGCCTGCTCACACTGTCCGCCGTTGGAGCAGCAACTTTGCTGTCACAGCCAGCTTGGAAGACAGCACAGTACATCAGGAGACAGCAGAAGAAGCTCAACCGATATACTGGAAAAAGGTGAGCAGTATGTGATTTTGTGTGTGCGTGTCCCAAACTGAGAAGATCCAAGGTGGATGTCATACCTGCCATGCATGTCCCTTAGCTCAAGGCGCTGAGTGAATGAGTGCATGAAGCTAGCAAGCTCAACGTGGCACCTCTCATGTCTTGAAGTCTTGGCATTGGCATGGTTTGTACAGGTTTCTGAACCCGTTGGCAGCAAACGCCATCTGTGGGGCGGTGGGAGAGATCGCGCAGATCATTGCCATGTACCCAGTGGACACTTTGAAAGTGCAGTGCCAGGCTCAGGGCAGCTGCGTGCGGGGCGTGCTGTCCGGCCTGCGAGCGCGGCACTTGGGCCCCTTGCAAACACTGCGCTCCATGTATGCTGGCTGCGGTTCTGCGGCCACATGCTCCGCCTTCATCGGTGCTGCATACCTTGTGACTTTTTATCATGCAAAGGGCACGCTGACCAGGTACAGCTTCTGACCATCCTTTCGATACTGGCGGGTACAGTGACAATGTGGATTGCACACTCCTTGTAATGGGATTCTTTGATAGTATGGAGTGGCCCTTCTCACAACATGTCCGGTTTCACAGGAGAGCGGAAAAGAGGGCGGCGAGCAGGAGCAGGGGGGAGGATGTCAGCAGCAGGCTTTTGCCATGCATACAGAGTCCCACGGGCATGGCCTTGGCTGCCGCCTGTGTCTCGAGCATGGTGGGGAGCATTTTCGAAGCGCCAATGGAAATGTTCAAGCACAGAACACAGGTGAGCCCCTCTTGCACGTATATCGCATGTCCTTTTGAGCTCACGTTTTGCACCAGGCTATGCTTCTTTACACTTCTCTGGGGTACTTCTAAATAAAAAAACTGCTGTGTCACAGGCGGGCCTCATACAGGGGCGGATGCTGAACAACATGTCTGCAGCGCTGAGAAAGAACGGCATTGGGGCTCTGTACAGCGGCTATCTGGCATTCATCCTCAAGTCACTGCCGTACGACGTGGCAGAGCTTGTCACCTACTCAGAGCTCAGCAGACTGCAGGGGCCGCTGCAGAGGATACCCCAGGGCTGCAGGGACGTCCTCTCAGGTCAGCCCCTCCATGCTGATTATGTTCTTTTGCAACACCTTCCTTTCTATAGGCAATCCTCAGCTTGCCAGGCTGCACAAGCTCCTACTAGACCTTGTATAGATCGAGGATGCTTCATGCCGACCACCCTTAAGATGACGTTCCCTCGCACTTTGTATCTTATCTGAAAGCACAACATGTGCACTACAGGCAAGTTCAATGGGCAGGAAGCTTCGTGCTGACATGGCAAGGGGGGCTGTCTGCAGGGGCGTGCGCGGGGGCGGCAGCGGTGGTTGCGTCGATGCCGGCGGACTGCGTGAAGATGCGCATAGAGCTGTCGGGGGTGACGCCGCGCGCGGGCCTGCTGCCCAGCCTGGCGCTGTTCCTGGGCACTGCGCGCGCGATGGTGCGCCAGGGCGGCCCCGGCGCGCTCTTTGTCGGTATGGCCCCACGCCTGGCCGACAAGGTGCCCGGCACCATCGTCTACTGGTGCGAGCCGGCCTCAGCCAACAACATCGGTCCCCAAGGATGAGTCAAGTGAAGGTCAAATGTCAGGTCAAGTGACCTTAAGGGTCACCTTCTACTTTACTGGAATGCATTGATTGCTGAAAGGTTTATGCCAGTGTGTTTTCTAGGCTGTTTTTCAGAGCCTTAAAGGTCCCCAAACGATCGACACGGTTGGACTTCCTTTGTTTTTGTCATGCTTGCGAAGTGCGTGGTGATGAAATCGTGATTTGGCTGCCAGGCTGGCGGTGGAGGGGTGCCGGCGAGCGCTGGCGCCATACATGCATTTGGACAGCGAAGTGGAAATGGATACTCTGGATGAGATTTCAGAGAGTGGCACACTGCAGATTGCCTGCTGATCATTCATCGCTCAAGGCACTATGGAGGAGCTGTTGCCATGGGTCTTGAGCAGTGCATTATCTAGTCGGACAGCAGTAGATAGATAGTTAGGATCTGCCATTTCTGTAGTAAATAAACGTGTCGAAGTAGCATTTGCACATTAGACAGGTTCCCTGACCTGGTCTCGCGCTAGTCAGTTTGCCTGGTCGAACAATTTTGGGTCAGTTGGCTTTGCAAGTTCGTTAGAATCAGCATTTGGACTCAGTGCCATAGCACAATTTCACTGGGAGAATCCTGGCAGGATCTTGCTCTAACAAATTCCTGCATTATTACTGCTGTGCAGCAAGCAGTGATTACTGTAGATTCTTGCAGTGCATGTACGTGCTGAGCAGCAAATAAATATATCTCACGGGTGGACCCAATTGGGCACCCTTGACCGAGTATCTGTAGAGTACGCGTATGTTTGATGCATGAGCTGCTGGTAAATCTCCAGCATGGTCGCTGATCAGCTCCTGATTACTCTGAACTATAGCTCGAGATCACTGTGAGAAAATGTGCACAGGATATCTGGGTTGGTGGATCAGTTGGTCCAGACCAACTTATTGCACCGTCCTCTATAGACTGTTCTCTAGCTAGGAGCTGATTGGTGTTATATCTAAGGTGATCATCTGATGAGCGATCAAACTATGATATTTGTAACAACTTCGAAAATTTGGATATCTCTTTCATTAATGTTACATTAATATTAATGTTAAGAGCACTTTTCTGCTTGCAGTTTCAACCTGGCATTTTCAAACTCCTTCCGCAAGTCCTGCTTCTCTTCTTCATTCAGGAATGTGTGATCTATAGCTGCCTCTGAGATCTGCCACAGCTGCAGGCGGCTGAACTGAAAAGCCTGAGCTGCTATGGCAAACTCCTTGGAGAGTGATGTGCTGAAGACTCCACTATCGTCTGTACAGAGTATGACGGGATGACCTGACAGATTAGCACAGAAGAATCACCTCATGGTCCCGTAATACGACAAGGATATGTCATCAAGCTATGTCAAAGGCTATGTGATGCATAAGCGCCTAAGATCACAGCAGAATGTGTGACCCTGCAGGAGCTGAAAGAATGCTCACCAGCGCTGTAGAAGGGATGAAAGTGGTGCTCTGGATAGGATGCCACACTCTCTGTGATAATGTTACTGGAGAGGCACAGCTCTACAGGAATGCCTGTGCTGTAGTGCAGCGCCTCTAGACGCTCATCCAAGCAGCACATGTGCCCCAATCTGTCCGGCCTGAAGTGCAGCATTGCCTCTGTTTCTGCTGGGTTGTACACCTGACAATCAGTCGATCAGATTTCAGTTCACTGAAGTCTGCTATGCAATGATGCTACTGAAGTGCCCCTGTGCAGAAATGCCTCAAGTCCCCTCTTTGTGAGCAAGTGGACGTGTGCGCCTTACCTCAGCGGCATGCAGTGTAATCTTCAAGCCCTGTCTCCTAGCCTCCTGCAGTGCAGGCTCCCAAGTGCTCCACTGGCCCAAAGTGGGATTCCCTGAGAGATCAATGCCAACAACACCCCGGGACTGCAGCTCTGCAGCCAGCTGCACCGTCTCCAAGGCAGCCGCTGCGTCTTCTCTTCTGTCAATGCTCAGCAGCAGCCGCACAGCAATGCTGCGGCCCTTGGAAGCCCTTTGCCTCCCTGAAGCAGCGCAGCCAGCCATAAAATCCAAGTGTTGAGCAGCAAAGAGTTGATATGTTATTCCACCTGGTGCGACCTACTGAACTAGGTAATTGATCACATACCTTGGGCCTCCTGCATGCCTTTTAACACCGCCTCTGTATAGGACCTTTTCGTCATCCCATGCTCACTGCGCGTCTGTGATCATAGCTCATTAGTACGCAGCTCTTTGCTAAGTAGCTCTTTGGCATTCCCTGACACTTAACTTGAAGTGTGACTTCTGATATGCTAACCTGGCGATTAGCACACACCTTTGGGGTTGTGCGAAGCTCCAAGTAGCGCACATTATCTGCAGCAAAGTCCTCAACAACCTCCGAGGCGATGCCTGTGATGGTTTCGTGATCTGTTGTAATCTGGTGGATGACATCAAAGAGCTTAAAGCATTCTGACAGTGTCCTGTCCCCTGTAAATTGGATCAAACGGTGATCATACTAGCTCTTGGCTCCTTTGACCTTGGTATCGTGTAAGCAGGAGGCAGGAGAGGAAGTGGCATTTTCTCGACACCCGCACTTACCCTTCTCAATCAATTTTGTTAAGCTTGGATCGAGTTGCCGTTTGATTGCCAGCTTCCTGGGCACCAGGTCAACGCACAAGTATTTAGATCCCTTCTGTACCGTTGAAGGAGCAGCAGATTTTCGTGTCAACAACGTGGACACACCTGATTGTTGCATCACGAAGAGATCCATTTAGATGAGCATGAAGCTCAATCTTGGGTAATGCTTGACAAAATTTCAGTTCTTCTTCGCAGTAGTGCTGCATGGAAAAATTGGGTTATCACACAGCCTAACAGCTCGACCTCACCAACTATGAATTTTGTTGGTCGCAATCATGTCTGCAGACCACGGAAATCTGCAAGTCATCTAGGCATGCATCTTGTCCTATATACTATTTTCTTGCGATTTTTGAACGATCGTTAGAGGATGCTTGTACACAAAACACGATCGACAGATAATAAGAACGGATGAGTCTCTTGGAATCAGGCCTTTCTTGTGAGGGGGAAGCCAGATGGATGGAGTTCCAAAGGTTAGTCATGGCGCCCACACGTGAGTTTCCACTCTCATTCTGGTGCCCAGTCGCACCAAGATTATTGATATCAATAATTTCGGAAAGCGAACAAGTCCATAATGTTTGTCTTATAGAACAGGGCGCAGATGCTGAAGATGGTGACCTTAAAGTCACGGAATTAACCAAGGGCTGTCTCATCACAAGAAGATGCAGGCGTCAAGTTCGCTTTTGAGCTTTTTGGCAATATTCTTCCTTGTTGTCGGATTATCTGACAGCCAGATTCTCATACAGAAGGCTGACAGAGAGGTGAGATCACACCTCTATCCCCTGATCCCTTGTGCTCCTGCTGATGCCATCAGGAACGCCGCAAATGATCTTATGGCATGTTTGCGCAGTTCAACGCAGCCAAGAATTTCGTAATAGAAAGGACCACTTTGGATCTAAAGAATTCCGGATCGAAAGCAGTATCGGAAGTGGTGGTGTGCCACCCTTCTGATCTCACATCCAGCCGTGCATTCTTTGAGGTAAGCAGCTGGGATCTATTCCACTTAAGTTAATTTTACAAAAATATTCTACACATGGAAGAATATGAGGGGAGTGGAATGCATGCACAGGTTGTCCAGGGCACCACTGAGGATGCGCCAGAACTGGAGGTAGGGACTGCCACTCTTCCAAGCATAAACACGACAATCTCCCTCCACACAGCTTCTCATTGGAAATTAGGAAGGACCTTCTTATACAGAAGTTTGCTTTGGGACAGGTGAAAGACACGACTGTAGCTGGCGCACCGGCAAATGTCACTTGTGAGGCAGTGACACTTGTAACACCGATGGCTCCTGGCAAGACAACCACACTGGAGACATACAGCGTCTTGTTGAGCCAGTTGACTCCAAAGCCAAAGGAGATTGGGCAGGCAGATGTTCAAAGAGTCCTGTTCAGTGCCAACCGCCACATTGTCTCACCGTACAAGATTGCCACAGCAAACACCCAGGCATGTCTCCATCCACGTGCCCCTTGCTATCATGGGAATCCTCTGGATCTTCATTACTATCACACGATTTGTTGTCTCAAGCTAGCGCGGGTGGTCTGAGATTACCACAGATCTCCCCTGCGGCTGAACAATGTTGAAGGCAGAAAATGCTCAAATTCGCTGCCTGCATGCAGGTCAAGCTGCCCAGCAAGGACACCGAATCGTACACCGGAGCAGGGCCGGTGTCGAAATCTGGAGCGACCGTCACATATGGCCCAGACAGTGATGTGCAGCCCTTCAGTGGCGGGGCGCTGTCGGTCCACTTTGAGAACAACGCCCCCTTCGCGGAGGCGATGTCGCTCGTGAGGGAGATTGAGGTGTCGCACTGGGGCAATGTGTATGTAGAGGAGTACTACAACATCAAGCACACCGGTGCTGTGTTGAAGGTGCGCACCTTGCACGGCTGCCATATTTGCCTCTCGTTATGTGTGAACTTGGGTCTGGCGAGTCCATCGAGGGGTGGAATAGTGGCTGCCTTTACCTGCAGCTTGTGGGAATCTGGATCTGGCGAGTCCATCAAGGGGTAGCATATGTGGCTGCATCTTGACTGCAGACGCACCCTGCCTTTGGCAAGAACAGCGTCTAGTAACATGTGTGAACAGCCGTGCCCACTCTTTTCAAGTTGCAAATGAAAAGCTGGAACCCAGAGCAGGCCGTGGCATCAAAGGAGTGCTGGGTACCGTGCTGACAAACAACTTGCATGCGCAGGGAGAGTGGTCGCGTCTCAAGTACATGCAGGACGCGAGGCGGAACGGCGCTTCCTCCATCAAGGAGTTCACCGCTGTGCTGCCGCGCTCGGCGCACTCCCTGTACTTCAGGGACGAGATCGGCAATGTCTCCACGTCGTCCGTCAAGCGCCAGCGTGAGAAGTTGGAAGTCCGTCTCCAGCCTCGCTTTGTGCTGTTTGGCGGCTGGCAGGTGCGGCCCTCTTCCTCCGCCCTATTCAGAGTTTCCGACGTCCAGAATGTTCCCTCGCTCCCAAATAGAGCACAGTGTACGGCATGCTCGTGGGATTTAGTGCTGATGCAATCACAGAGGCCTGAGCCCTTGCGGGTGGATGTCATGCACAGGTGCAATTTGTGTTTGGGTACAGTCTGAAGCTGCAGACGGTGGTCAGCAGCATAAAGGGCGGCCTCCGGAAACTGTCCATCCCATTCTCCACACCGATCCTAAATCTCCCCATCAAGGATCTCACTGTGAAGGTTTGCCTCTCTCCTGCCTGCCAAATAGCTTTTCCAATTCAAGAAGCCATCAGATTGGCTTTGACATATTCGACGAGCGTGCCATTCCTCGTAATGTTTGCTCACATGGTGTAAATCTGTGCATGATGTCTGGCGCTGTGGTGCAGGTGGTTCTCCCAGAGGGGTCTTCTCACTTGGAGGCGGAATTCCCCTTTGCAGTGGAGCAGTCCATGGAGAAGAAGTACTCCTACCTGGACACACACGGCCGCCCCGTGCTGGTGCTCACAAAGCAGAACGTGGTGCCAGACCACAACATGCCCCTGGAGGTCACCTACAATTTCACCGGCCTGGCCATGCTGCAGGAGCCTCTGCTGCTCGTGGGCACATTCTTCGCCTTCTTCCTTGCACTCATCGTGTACGCGCGCTTTGACTTCCGGCTCTCTCCCACAAAGAGCGTCTGAGAAGTCTCTGAGACGTGCGCTGCATAATGCAATGGCGCAGCGCGTGACTGTCAGTGCACGGAGAAGTCTGCAGGGCTCTTGTGTGATGAAAGGGATAGCTGGCCTGCCGCTTGTCCAGTTGTGTGTCTGGGTTTTGCTGAAATTGTAATAGGATACTGAATGATATAGATTACGTAATTTATCACACATATTTAAATTCCACAACTTCTGACATGCAACTGCACGGTGACATCACAACAAATGAAACAGTACTGTCAGCCACCACAACACAGTACTGCAATGTAGAGAGTTCAGGCAAGTACATGGAGAAGTATCAAGCAATTCTGCAATGATTAACACAGCTCTTCACGTTCAGTCAACATTCATTCATTCAACCTCATTTTGTTCTTGATATTGCAGGCTCCCAACAATGAAACCCAGTGTTCCCAAAAAAAAAACGGCGTTAGTGCAATCAGAGGCCAAGCCCAACAGTGCGCCCGTCCGCCCTCCTGAGCCCAGCCATGAACTGTGCCTCCACATTATGTAAAAGCTTGTCCTGCCGCTCTCCTGCAGGTCACCACATGAATTACATCAATAGAGATGACAGACCCCGTTTAACGAGAGAACATGTTTCATTGAAGGAAGCTGGCATCACAATGGGAAGGAGTAGCATGAGGAGGCAAGCACACACTTGTGAGGGCTTCTCGCTCTGTTGGTGAAGCTGGTTGAGCCTGTGCCATTGCTGCAGTGGGCACTGTCGGCACCCTTTTCACACCCTGCAGCGTGTATGCAAGAAACGCAATCAGCCCCTAAATAAAACAGTGGAGAATTGACTCATCGTGCCTATCAAAGGTCACGTAGCAGCAGAGAAAGCAAGCGTTACATACCATGAGCTTGATAAACTTCTCCTTGTCGCCCTCATTTGAAAACTCAGCGGTGTCCCATCGGTTGGCACCAAAAGCCTCAGTCACCTGCAGCCAACAGCAATCAGGATGGGTGAATTGGCCAACAGGAGCACGGCTACATGCATGCGTGGAAGCCTCAAAGGAGCCCACAAGAAGATCTTGCTGCATTGATGTGGCACTCACCGGAACTGTCTGGACCTCCTCAGCCTTCTTTCCCCAGAGCAGCTTCTTCTTCTGCTCCGCGTTCAGCATCCCAGTCGGCAGCGGGACGCCCCCAGGGCCCATCATCCCCATCACTGCAAGACAACCACGCCTCATTTCAGCGCACCGGAGCAGAGATACTTGACGTTCAAGAGTCAGGGGGCGAGCATCTCTCTGAAGCACTGTGGACACCAAACTCGAGCAGTTACAGCAGAGCTAGTACAAATTCAATCCACAAAGCCCGCTGAATGCTTCTAAGCAATGACGGGAGTCCAGAGAAGAAGCACACCAATCTGAGCGGGAGTCTGCTGCAGCCCGGCTGCAGCTGTCCCTGCAGGCGCATCATTGAATGCGGTCTTTCGCTTCTGCCGCCGCTCCTCGGCCGCGCGGCGCTCGGCGTCGCCCTCCGACTCGGCACTCCTCCTCTTGCGCTGTGCCTCTGGCGATCTGGACCGCCGTCCGCTGCGCCTGTGGCCGTGCCTGCAGCCAGCAGCATTGAGCACTTCCACGATTTCATTCAAGCATTACTTTCACATTCACGCAAGTGTAGTATGCTTAGTCCGCCCAGCACCATGTGATGCCGACCAGAATGGGGCCGCGAGGATATGACCTGCCCATCCAAATCTGAGATTTGAAACGGAGGCTTGGGAGCTCAAAACAGTAGCTTTGTCGGGAGGACTCTTCCCAACACGTTTGTTGGATTGCTAATCATGCAAATGTCTCCATCACCGCAAAAGGAAATAGACCCAGATGTGTTTTTACTCGTGACTCAAGGTCATGTGCGGACCATCTCTAGTTCTGACTTAACAATTCTAGTGCTGCTGTTCTGGCTGGGTAGCGGGAGCGCAGCAGCGGCTGTGACTTTTGTGGCAAGACAACCTTCCAAGACACAGCATGCAGTGTTTCAGAGCATGCTACTCACCTGTCTGGCTCGTCTGATCGCCTGTAGCCGCTGGCGCCACGATGGTCTCTGCTGTTCCCTTGGGCATCAAACCTTCTGCCGCTGTCCCTTTCACGGCCGGGCGGAGAGTTGCGGTGTGAGAATCCATCCCTGCCGCGCCCACCGCCCCTGTGGTAATCCCTGTGACCCGGCGCCCTGTAGTCTCCCCTGGGAGCTTCTCTCTTAGAGGGCAGATACTCTCTGGGCCTATCTGCATGGCCCCTGCTCGTCTCACGCTGCCTATGCGCCGCTGCCATTTCTTGCTCATCCCTGTGACCACGATGGGTTTTCTGCGGTGGGGAGTCCTGCCGGGGTCGATCCCCCGTGTGCCTCTCGCGCGGCCCTGTTGGATGCCAGATAAGCACTCACAAAGCCCATCAGGCTACAGATTTGTGACACAGTAAATTTTCTGGGGTACCTCCAAGATGCAGTGGTAGGATCAGCCTGCAAGGTGCGCTATGTCTGGATATGTGCCGACTCACCAGCTTCGAGGCTGCTATTGCGGCGCTGCTGGTAGGACTCGAGGGGAGTGCCAGCTTTCTTTGCGCCATGCTCAGCAGCCTCAAGTATAAGGGTGTACTCATTCAGGCAGCGTCCGATGGTGATGACACTTTTGCCAGGAACCACTGGTGCCATGGCAGACTTCTCCAGCCGCTCTCCATCCACAAAGGTCCCTGTCCAGCAATTGTTAGGTGAGTCACTCTTATTGCAACAATGTGGTCTGCATGGCGGCCCCAGCTGGCTGGCTCCCCCAGCTGGCTGGCTCTGTGAGTCAAATGCGGCATTTCATTCATCCTGATGCCCAAATTGCTGATGACCTGGGGCGGCTGCCTCAGGCCCGTTCTGCTCCAACTTGCTCGCATAATGTGCATCAGCGCGCTCCCACAGCCGCTTCAAAAGTGCTTTTCATTGTGCCTGTTTATGACAGTGCTGTTTCAGGGACTTGGTTCTACCGCTCTAGCCTGGCCCACTCTAGCAAGATGCTTGACAATGGACGCAGAACCAAAAGGAAATTTCAGGAACAACTGAAGTCTGATTTCCTATCCAAAGGGGCGCAGCCAGCTTGTGGGAAGCAGGGACCGTACCGTGAGAAGAGTCCAGATCCTGGATCTGGAATCGATCCCCATCGAACCCCAGGCATGCATGCACTCGTGATGCGGACTTGTGCGCCACCTCACAGTCACACACCTGCTGCACAACCCATCCTGAGTCTTGCACCCAGTCTGGCAATCAGGAAGACGCGCAAGAAGCAACATAGCTGCACAAAAAACATGAGAGAATCCCTTCCCACCTGACCGTTTCGCCCGAATAGAAGACCTCCCTTTTCGTCAAACGCTACTCTGTTGATGGTCTCATCCGGGAATCTAGCCTCCACCAAACAACCCCTAGGTATGGGAGTTTGGACCCAACTCGGCATATGGTCTGCCATTTTCAACTCCTCCACCATTCACAATCACTCGGTCCAGTTGGCTGAATTGAAACAGGTTCAATTAGCCTGCTGATGGGGCACAAGGGAGTTGCAATGATGGGGCATGCCATGCATCCGATGCCATGCTTGATGGGCAGTCTTGTGAGATTTCCTTGAGAAGTTGTTTTTTCTTGAAGAATTCTGATTAAGTAATGTTTTGTAGACATCGGGGCTTTCTCCTTGTTCTCTGTAGAGGGCAGCTGTGCTAGTACTGTTTGTCAGAAAGAGATGCATGACTCTGATACTTAGAAAATTTGCGCACTGCTCGTGACTTGATGAAATTGTTTTAGTGACTTATATTTACCATCACCAGATCCCGCATTCACAGCGCCAGTCAGCATAGCCTTGAGATGCACCGGACGGCAGGTTTCCTTGTAAAGCGGCACCATTCGCTGCAGTTTCTGTGCAGGATCTGCAAAGACAATAAAGCTACCACATGCCAGAAGGAAGCATTGAGCATCGCATTCAGAAGCAGGCCATTCTCTGAGGCTGCAGAGGCGAGCACTGGCAGCAGCTGGGTGCCCCAGTGGTTGAGAAACAAGTTGCCAGGTCTGCATTGGCCCCTTTTGGCTCTTGTCTTGCAATTCATCATCAGCAGCAGCAGATTGCCATGCTTGCATCGGAGGTGTGTTGCTCAGGAATTGTGGTTTGATCCATCAGAGGCATGCTGCAGGAGTCGTGGGAGGCACCAAGGACACTGATGAGCTTGAGAAGCTCGATCTTGACGGTAATCGCTCATCTGATTCCAGCTTTCTCTTCATATCATGCTTGGCTGCAGTACCCAAACGACTTTGACCCATGCGTGGCTACGCATGCACAGTGTACGCCAAATCTCTTGCACGGGCGAGAAAGCTTGGGGCATTGACTGGCTATGTCCATGGGACCAGTGCTATCAAGGATCCTCAGGTGCAGGGCGGTCTAAGGCTGCAAGAAGACATCATTGGGTGAGCGGACTGCGCATCACGCTCTACACTGAGATGCTTTTCTCTGCATAAAGTCTGTCAATGTCCTTACCGTGAACAGCTTGTGTGTAACACAGAGCCATGACGCCAGAGGAGAGGCAGGACTTGGCTTTGTTTGGGCCAGCTGAACGCCAGAGAACTGCTGAACAAGTGGGGTGCACTGTAGGGCAGGTGAGGTGCATACTGGCTCACCTCCCTCTGTGCAAAACACATACTGCTGCTGGGATGTGATGCAATGCCTTTGTATGGTCGTGCAGGTGGATGACTGCATAGCAAAGTACAGGTGGATGCAGCACATGACTGCCAGGATGGCGCAGTTGAAAAAGGAAGGAAAGCCGCTTCCAACCTCGATTGATGAGGTGGAGCAGAAGCTTGGTGCGCCTGCTGACCCCTACTTCAGTGTGACATAGCGGGCGCCTATGGTCCAACACCTTTCCAATTTGCCCTTCTGACACCCTGCGGTCAAGCCACCCTGTGCATCGTGCAGGTACTTGGCAGAGTTTCAAGGCAGAGCAAAGCAACGACAGTGAATTCGAGAGAGCAGCCCCCACCGGTATGCGATGCATTGTTCAATCTGTCAACTTTTAGTGATTTTGCACCCAATCCAAGCATCCTTATGCTTTGACTCTTCCCAGGACTTGCCCTTTTGTGATGCGCTGTGAGTGCAGGCACAATCATGGTCCCAGCGGATGCTAAAGAACCAAAGACAAAGCAGGACTGCCCACTGGCCAGCTCATATGTCAGCCGCAACACAAAGTGTCCTCTGACAAATCGACGATACAAGGGATGCTGTGGCAAGAGTTGACAGCAATGGGGTGTTGCCTCAGTGAGCAGGATTGCAGACTCTTGAAACTATAATAATCTGAAACTTTGGTGAGTTGCCTTGACAATGTGTAGCAGGCCTGTGTGCATGCACGCTTTGGGATTCAAATTGACTCAAATTGACTCCTAGGTCACTCAAATGGCTGGACGTGTGTCACAACAGCTGTCTACTCTATAGAAGGGACTTTTCAAAATACCATTAATGCCATTGCCATGCCAGCTCCAGCCTGCACACTCGTCTGCATCCTATCCCGAACTTTTGTATACCATTGCTGCAGTGAGAGCTCCATCCTGCAGGCCCCAAGGTGGGCCTGGCATCACTCTGCAAGTTGCAACTGCCCAGCAGGCTGCAAGCTGTGCTTTGCCATCAGAAATATCCTGTGATCGTGGCAGTAAGGGCCAATGGCAATTTAGCTACTCAATGATTTAGCTACTCAATGTGAAATCCCTGTTATAAGGAAAAATAGGCGATCAATCTGCCTTCTAGAAATTTTCACCTTGGACAAGGTTTTGATGCAGGCGGGACCGAGCCAGCGGGTATCCTGCAAAAGTCCCTTCACATGCATCAATTCCGTCAAGATGAATACAGTCTTACACACAAACAAGACTGCCCCCAATCATCATTCAGTGGTGAACATGGGTGACGATCTCTCCTTTGAAGAGGAGCTTTTGCTCCAGGTTGCAGGTCGAAGCAGACCGAGTGCCAAATCGCAAGGCAAGAAGAGGAACAGGAGGGCTGTGAGCATCTCAGAGGACGACGGTGAAGAGTTTAACAGCGACAGTAACGATGAAAGTGAGGACAAACCGAGCCAAGAGAAGGGAAGGCGTTCCTCTGGAGTGCAGAACAAGAAGAGCAGAAGTGCACCACAGGAGGAGGAGCAGGTAGAGGCCCACAATTTCATTATTATAGCATTACAACTGAATTCAGTCCATCAGAGCAGATATTGAGGACATCCACTTTAAAGCAATTTTTAGAAACCAATCTGTCTGATCTGTGGTGTGTGATGCGGCTTTAGAACATGTAGTCTGTTGATGCACTTAAAAATTGTGTCTTCAAGGGTTAACATAAGAATCGATGATCGCATGCGGCCTTTCTGCAGGTCTCTGATGGAGGCGAGTTCGACGATGGCTATGGCTCTGACCTCATGGGAGATGAGGAAGACAGGGCCCACCTGATGGGTATGAACGAGCTGCAGCGTGAGATGATCCTGGCTGAGAGAGCAGAGAAGCGTGACCTGGAGCGAGAGCGCCGTGAGCGCCTGCGCAATGCCAAGCTTGTCAGGCAGAACCAGCAAGCATCGCAGCAGGTGAATCTCCAGCTGTATATAGCAAGTGCCGCGTGGCTTCTTTGTAATGGATCATCTGTGTTTCCTACTTCTTGAAGCTGGACTGAGCTCATTCCCTGCTGCAAAGCAGACCCTGCAGCCCCGGGCATCCACCCGCGCCAAACAACAGGCAGGCAGCGCCAAGAAGAGCGCCATGGCAGAGCTTGTGGCCGCCAAGGCGGCGCGGGCAGAGCGCACCACCGCCCTCGACAGGTGCTGTCCTAGTCCATGCTGCCTGATAATTCCTCACCCAACCTCTTTTTTATGATTATTTTTACTGTAGTAGCGGGGGTGTCAGCAGCCTAGGCACAGTTGGACATGGGGTGATGCATGCATTTCAGGGAGAGGAGGCGGCGCGGGAGGGACTCCTCATACAGCGAGGAGGAGGAGGCGCGGCTGAGCGACAGCGAGGCTGACAGGTCAGCGCGCAGCAGCCCCGACCGCAGCAGCCCCGACCGCGGCGCACGCTCTGACGATGACGACCGCCGCCGCCGCTACAGCCGCAGCGAGTCCGACTCCGACGAGGATGCCGATGCGCGCTCCCAGGAGGTCAGGCCTACACCTCCTTGTTTAAAATTTGGCACTTAAACATACACCTTTACATGATTGTTGCACCAGTAAAATTGAGACACCCCTGCCTCTTTTAAGAGGAACTCTGTCCATGAAAAGGTATAAGTGCAAATGGCACAGTGCTATACGGCAATCTGCTCAAGGCCCACTCCCTAATGGGCTGCTCACAAGCAGGGCAATTGCGATGCTTTTGGCGGCTGGGCTGCAAGCTTCTTGCAGGAACAGAGCTCAGCGAGTGGGCAACTGGTGACGTGCAGGCTGATGAGGCGGAGGAGGCGTCGATGGAGGAGGCGCTGAGGATGCAGGTGCGGCGCTCGCTGCTAGAGAAGTGGCTCAACGAGCCCTTCCTGGAGAAGACCGTGGTGGGCTGCCTGGTGCGCGTGTCCATGCGAGGGGCCTACATCCTGGCAGAGGTCATCGGTGTCGTGGAGCGCGAAGCTGGCACCTACAAGTGAGCGCCCTCAATCACCGAAGCACATGCCAGATGAAGGCCTGTGAACTTCCATCAAGGATTTGAGCTGTCACCCTTCTTTCATAGAACGCTATGGGAGATCTAGACTGCACACATGCTCAGGCTTGCTCCTTGTGTGGCCAACAGGGATCCTCAGTTCGCCTTCAAGAGCCCCTACAAGACCCCCGAGGGCAAGCTGACCAACAAGTGGCTGCTGATGCAGCACGGCACCTCCCAAAGGTGTGCTGGATTTCTCTCATAGATCTAAACGTGCAGCTTGTGCCTTGTAGTGATTGATGGCAGTGTGTCAGCGCATGCTTTGCTATTTGCGGCACTCACGAAAGGGGAATTTTTGGCTGAAGGTACATGCCCATTGCGCTGGTGTCCAACAAGAAGTTCACAGAGGATGAATGGCGCAAGTGGCACACGCAGTGCGAGAAGGATAACCGCCCCCAGCTTAGCACCGGTGATGTGCAGTCTGCCGTTGCGCGCTTCAAGCAGGCGCTCACGTGAGACTCCCAGCCTGTGATTTCCATGAAGCCACATGCATCACATCTTTAACTTTGACCAGGGAATTCAATTGTGTTTGCTTGAAATTAGTGGCTTCTGTGTGGTTTCTTGATAAAGTTGCAGCATCGGAAGAAGTTTGCTGACTTTGCTTTCGGCATGGTTCAGCTACACCTACACTGCGGAGGACGTGCAGAGGATGATAGAGGAAAAGCGCGCCAGGGGAACTTTTGGGCGCAACTCTGCTGTGGAGAAGGCGCGCCTCGAGCGCCTGCGCGACGCCGCTATGGACCAGGAAGATCTAGAAGAAGCCCAGAGGTGATACTCCGGTTCTGATGGCTTGTTATTGACCCCGTTCATGTCCCATCACCCTCTCACAAGCATCCCATCACGTTTTGATCACATTTTTGTCAGCGCACAATGCAGCGCATGACAATCATGTGTGTGTAGAGTTCAGACAATTATTTTCTGAAGCAATACAGCAGACGTGTGACAATTTATGTTGTTTTCTGTCAGGCTTTCTGATCAGATTGCCGAGCTGGAGGCGGCTGCGGCGGAGCGTGCGGCTGAAAGGCGCAATGTTGGCATGGCGAGCGTGAATCGCAGGAACACAAACCGCAATTTTGAAAACGCGTTCAAAAATGTGGGCGCGCGGCCAGAGGGGGCGCGGCTGGCCGACGACGGCACCGACCCCTTCTCGCGGCGCAAGACCCGCCCCATGAACTACTGGAGCACCAAGCGCAAACAGGCCACCACCAACGGTGCGAATTGCGCTTGTGGGCTCTTGCCTTTTCATTCGCGGTCGGATGCACATGCAGCAGTCTGGGGTGGATTTTTGTGGCTGCTCTTCTTGATTTTCTGGGCCTGGAGTGTCTTCCTTTCTGCTGCGGGTGTCTTGCTAGCAAGGGAGCTGCTCCTGCTCAGGAAACCACCAGAAGTCCTTTGAAATTATCTCAGTCTGCAGCATGATGATGTTGACTGTACAGCTGGCTGAAGAAGTGAGGTCAGGCAAAGGGAAAGGTCATCATGGATTTGAATGCCCCTGCAGGAGAGGTGGACGGCCTGTCAGTGGCGACATCTTCCCATGGCGCTGATGGTGAGGACGGCGAGCCTGAGACACCGGCAGCTCGCGCCACAGAGAATGAGCAGGTGCGTTGATGTCCAAGGCGAACGCAGGAACTACCTGCCTTACTAGCTTGGACACTCTCAGGTCCCCTGATCTGCAAAATAGTGTCGTGCTGCTTTGTTGACATCAGGTGCTGTGAATGCAAAAATATAGGAATGTATTCTTGCTCTGTATTCGCATTTCTGAAGGCTAAGACTTGCCAGATAAAGTACTGAGGATCTGCATCCTTAGTTTGCATCAAGTGCGTTGAAGGGGTGGTTGTTGGTGAGTGACATGGTCATGGTGTGATGCAGGGTGATTTGGATGTGAACATTGACCTGTCAGTGCTGAAGTTGGCCAGCCATCGGAAGTCCATGGCCAGCCAGTTGCTGGGACCCAATTGGCAGATATCCTCCTGCGCGCACTCCAAGCAACCTCCAGACCTTGCTGCGCGCAAAATGCTCACACTGGCGGACTACAAACGGAGACAGGGCATAATCTAGGAAGTCATTTCTTCTATACCTAAACATCTGATCCTGTCGCTCAGGCGCACAAAATCACTTTTTTAAATGGGGCGCTTGGCTGCAAGTATATGTGCAGAGAGTTTCGTACGTCTCAGCGGCATTGCGTGCACTATCTCACGATTTGATGCTGAGATGGGGTGAAGCTGCTACATTACAGTGGTAGTGGTCATGGGACAGACTGCCATTGAGTGCTGCTGGTGCTCTGTGCATGCTACTTTTCTGTGGCACATGCAGTAAGGAGCTGGCTCTGCATGCGGTTTTCTCAGTCTTGTCCGTCTTACGATCAAGATCTTGCGCAGAGTTAATGCAAATTTGTAAATTGCGATGCCAGTCCTGAAGCCTGCCAGATCATCCCACGTGTTTGCACACACCCCACCTCCCCTCAGCTTCCCCGTCATGGCGCGTCTCAAGGAGTCATAGAATTGAAGCATGCCCTTTCAATTCTCTACACACTGAGGCAAGCATGAGTGCAGATCTTTGGCACGGCTGAAAGGCGTTGCGAGCATTCAAATTTCCTATAGCAGTTCTATGTGGACGATGAAGGAGGACATTGTCCCTGTTGCTCAAGCGGACTCTTCTGAGAAACCCCTCGCCGAAGACCTCTCTGCCGCTTGGTCATACGAGCCACTACATCCAGATCAGCTGCGCTGGTATTGGAACAAGCAGCCATTCTCCTTGAAAGGTCCGCTCAGTGCACAGAATATTTCAGTGGCGCACAAATGGGTGGCATCGTCCACCGATCTCGATCTTGTTGCTTTTCCTAAAACAAATGACAAGAGTTTGATTGCCTAGTACCTTTCTTCTCGCTGTATTATATGACCGTCTAGGGGTTACCTTGCATGGCATGGCAATGCAGCCTTCCTATCGCTCTAGGCATCACTGGCGACTGATCTGCATATATCAGATGACCATTTTTTTGTAACAGTATTGGCTCAGGAAGCACTTCTATGCCGTGCAGCTGTGTACCAGACAGATGTCCAGCACAGGGCACACCTGCAGCGCTTTGGGGATGCCGACAACCTCACTCTGGAAAAGACCTACAGGTAATCATCCGTGCAGATGGCAACGCCATCTTCAACCCATGACCTGCTAGCTGGTGCTCCAGGATGCTTGGGGATTTACAGCCACTGACAGAGTTGACCATTTGTTTGGCCACAGGGAACGACTGGATCAGCTGGAGAGGGCATGGTGGGAGGAGGAGGCAGAGCTCAGCACAGGGCTGGCAGAGCATGGGCAGGGCGGCAGCTCCTCAGACACAAATGCCAAGGAAGAGTGCGGGTCCAGCAACTGGCAGGTATGCCTGGGCGCTCTATCCTGCGCGATACACTTTCATGTACACAGTCCATGCTCCTGACAGTCCTAAGGCCCCTTGCAAAATCCACGACTTCGCATTTCTGGGCACATTGTATTCAGTACTTAATGCACTGTGCAGTTGTGGCAGTAAGTGATTGGGGGTTGGGCATGCAGGCATTTGTGGCTGGGGAGGGGCAGGGGGAGGCGGTGGGGGAACTGGTGCGCGGGGGGCTCTATGAGGTGGACATGATGCGGCGGCGCATGCGTTGCGTGTACTGGCCCGAGCATGCACACCGCGTGCACCGAGGCACCTGGTTCATGGAGAAGGGCACTGATTGGGTCCCCCTCAAGGTGAATCCTGCCTGTGCATGCCGGACTACCTCTGTCCCTGCATGGCCTGCTCATGCGTGAGGCATTCGCTGCAGGCATGCAGGGCACTGCCTAGAACAAGTCTACATCCCTTCAGTAGCGAATTGTGATGTGCTGGGAAGGATTTGTCTTGATTGACTGGGTGCTGGTCATGCATTCATCATGGTTTGAGAGATTGAGTAAATGCTTGCTGAGGAATGGCAATTGCATCAGGAGACGGTGGCGGATGAGTTGGAAGAGGGGTACCGAGGGGAGATATGGAATCCTGCCAGGGGCCATGTGCAGCAGCAGAAGCAGGGGATTGAGGCTGCGCGCCTGGAGCTGCGCTCCCTTATCAACGAGACAAAGGTGTATTCTTGTAAAGTGTCTCTGCACATTACATGATATGTCCCCATAGTTGAGAGGATCACAACGTTGCTTCTGTGAATGTAGCAAATCGGCAATACCCGGCATTCTGTCCTGAGAGTCAGCCATGCCTGCTTGCAGGGCATGTATGCGCTCTTTGTGAGCAGCCAGGAGATGTACCTGTGCAGGGACAACTACTCGGCATGGATATCAAGGTACCCCTCTCTTCAAGAGACAACAGCTGTCACGAGCTGTGCTGCCCGGATCTGAGATCAAGGCTTGCCCAGCATCTGCCTGAATGCCTGAACTGCGGCCAGATAATTGTGTGTCATTCCTGAGTGACAGCACCTGTCAAATTTTAGCTTGTACTTTGATGTTTCAGGAGTTGGAGCAGCAATCCGGCCATCGGTGTGCGGCTGCGCCGCGGCTACGAGGCTCCAGCTGCTGGGGCGGTGGAGGTCGACGTCAAGGCCGAGGAGGCCGACAATTTTGCGGCGCGTGTGCCCGTCAACCGGCTGGTCTTTGTCGTGCACGGCATCGGCCAGGTCGGCCACACTGGGCCCCATCTGCTCTGCATTCCCTTATTCTTGATGCATGAGTACCAACTCTCTGCATGGACCAGCTCCCACTGGAGGGCATTCGGCGCATGCAGCCATCCAATTGAGGCTCTTGCCACACCAAGAGCAAATGGATGGGGAAGCAAATGACAAATGTCGTTTGCAAATGTCTTGCAATGCACAGGCTGGCTGCAGGGTGAGGTGCATCTAACTTTTTGTGGGCCCTGGCGCGCTTCATGCATGCCACCAAACCTGTGCGTGAGCCTTGCCTTTGGTTTGGCAGCGTGGTGGCCCTCACTGAAGTGCTGGGACACTTTGCATGCAGAACCTGAGCGGCAGCAACATAGGGGAGGATGCGAGCAACGTGCGCAACAATCTGCGCGCGCTGGCGCTCACGGATGTGGACGAGAAGGAACGCGAGGCCGGCCGCACTGAGGTCCTGCCCGTGCAGTGGCGCAAGCACCTCAACCTCGACGTGCGCCCCTCCCCTTTCTTTAGCCATCCTCCACCGCGCTCCACTCCTTGAATAAGACTAGGGACCATGCTTATGGCTTGGTGCACATTGTCTTGCACGATGGTCCTCTGCCGAAGAATACATTCGTAGTGCAAGCAATGCTGAGCGCAAAGGACACGATGGTGGAATACTGATGGAGAGCGGTACCCTGCATTTTGCCCATTGCCCACCCTCAAACTCATAGTACAGTACCTCTGCATTGCCCGCAAATTTCCAGGGGGTAAGCTGTGAGCTGGAAGAGCTTACTTTGCAAATTGTCTTGCAAGTGTTGTGTGTTTCAGAAGCTTGGATTGTTGTCCAGATCGACGTGCTGGCGGATGCGCTGATGCCGCCGGGGGTGCGCAGCCTGCGGAGCATGCTGCACGCGACTGCAGTTGAGGTGCTGCTGTACCTGACGCCGCTGCACTGCCACGACATGCTGCAGTCCCTCGTCACCGCCATGAACGCCCAATTTGCAAAATTCATGCTGCGCCACCCCGACTTCCAGGCACGCACCCCTTGACTCCTGTTGAATTGAATATAGCGGCATTCCTCTTTAATTTTGCGGCAGATCCACTTACTGAAACCCTGCTGGCAGACAGGGCGCCACCAGCTGCATGCAATCCTTCACCCTGCCTGCTGTAGTCTGCTGTGAGCATGCCAGCTGGAGGCATATCTCTCTGAAGCTCTTCAGGGGAATCCCGAGAGAAATTTTTATGCGAGGATTGCTGATCGAGGAGGATGTGCTGCAAAAGTTGGTCATTTCTCACATGCATTGAACCTAGATGCATGCCATGAGGACAATTGCTAAGTAAGAGGGAGCATCGTCATGAAGGGGCATGACGAGTGATGAATGGTGCAGGGGAGTGTGTCTGTAATGGCGCACTCGCTGGGCAGCGTGCTCTCGTACGACGTGCTGTGCAACCAGCCGCAGCTACACGCCGCCCTACACCTCCACCAGCCGCCATCCCAGTCACCCGAGGCCATCCAGCAGGCCAAACGAGCCCGCCTATCCCCCATTGACACCCAGGTACCTTACTTCATTTGCAACCTGCGCGTCTCACTCCCCTTGTGCTTACATCCTTGTGTGAACTTCATCCCCTGGCTGTCAAGCCTGCAGCAGGGAGAATGCATACCCATTCTTGAGTGTCCACAACACCTTTAGCTGTCAAGCCTGCACCAAGGGGTTATCTGGGGTGGTCTCCTATCCCGTCTAGAATCAATGCCTGGATGTCAATGCAGGGCTTAGAATTTGGCGACAGGCCGGCAGGGAGCAGCCCCACGTCTGGCATGGGCAGCTCTGGAAATAGGGGACCCCTCAGCGGCAGCATTGACGCTGACCTCACTGACCTCTCCTGCATGCTCACCCCCATCGGCCAAGCCAGGTCGCCCACAGACTCCTCCAGGGAAGAGGTGCGCAGCAGCACCCTCACCTGCCTTCTCGGTCCCTTGCACAGCGGGCAGTCATTCTATGTCATCCTATCTAGCCTTCACAATGCTGCAGGTCTCTAAAGTCGGTTGTTGCTCTGCCTTGAAAGGCTGCAACCTGTGTGCATGTGGGTGTGCAGGAGAGGCGGCTGCGGGCAGAGAATGCGCGGCTAAGGAGGGAGCTTGCCCTGGCGCATGCGCATGCAGAGCGCGCTGCCATGGGGGCCGCTGCCGGCACCAGCGGCCAGCCGGTGCCTGCCAGGGGCGCCTCACCCACAGGTGACCATCCCATGCATGCAGCCCCAGAGTCTTAGAGATCATTTTTCAAATTTCTGCAGTGAACTGTGAGGGGAGCACATCAAAGGCGCTGCTACTAACGACTGGGGGGGTTCCGCATGTGCAGGAAGTGACCAGTATGCAACGGCGGCAGCCGCGCAGGAGGCTGCGCACCTTGCCCCTGCAGTGCAGATCCCCTCCCTCGACTTCAGCGTAGATCAGTTCTTCTGCATAGGTCCGCTTTGACTCAAGACCTCTTTTTCACCGAGCATGTCAATGCAGCGATTAGAACAATCATGCCCCTCCAGGTCTCATCGTGTTACAGCAAGTGATGTCAGAGCTACCTGGCTTAAGAAGAAAAGACTGTATGTCCTGTTTACTCATGCAGCACTTTTGGTAAAGATGTTGAGGCTTGGAGCTCCCCATGCAGGATCTCCGCTGGGCCTGTTTCTGGCGCTGAGAAAGGTGGACCCTGGCAAGGGGCGGGGCCTGGGCACGCGCACAGCCGCCGCGCTGATGCCGGGAGCGCCGGCGCAGCAGGGCCACGGCGACGGGCTGCCGGCCGTGCATCGCATGTACAACCTGTACCACCCCTTTGACCCTGTTGGCTACAGGTCCGGGCTTTATCCATCTCTTTTCTTCTCTGTACTGCACCATCGAAATCAGAAGAAAGACAAGCCTGTCGCATTTGATGTCCCTCGCCTTCTTGCTCAAGTTTTCCAGAGTGCGGGAATGAGCACTCTGTCGCTCGTTGAAGAGCAGCTGATCTTGACGCTGATAGCAAAGGAATGCCGAGAAAACGGCAGTGGCGGGCGGCATGGAAAATGTACACAGAGTTGGTTGATCAGGACAGGTGGCCTGATATTGAAAGGTGATGCGCGTGCTCAGGCTGGAGCCGCTAGTGATACCCGGCGCTGAGAAGCGGCGGCCGGTGTTTGCGGCGTACGCCAAGGGCGGCCGGCGGCTGCACGTGGGCCTGCAGGAGTTTGGCGAGGATGTGAGCGCAGCCATGAGCGCCGGCGCGGCCAAGGCATCCTCCGCACTCTTCTCCGGCATCTCTTCCCTCAAGCTTGGCGCCTCCTTTGTTGCCAACGCCGTTACCATCAAACGTGTCGACCCACGAGAAACCGAGGGTGCGCTAAACCCCGCCATCGTAGTGACTTCATATTGCACAACTAGCTTTGGAATTCAGCATGCATTCTGCATGAAAAATAGCCGCTGCGTTCGTTGCTGCGCTTGCAGGATCAGCGCTGCTGGAAGAAGGCAAATATTATTACACATGTAATAGCCACTATGCTGGCAGGGTCCAGGCTGAAAGGTAAGGTTGTGTCTGCTGGCACAGGCTCTGCACAGGCTCAAGGACCCAACGCCTATTTGCTCTCTGTCCAGTTGCATCCTCAATTACACACGGAATGTGCGCAGGATGAGCACTGTGCCTGTAAAAGCCGGGATGCAGCATGACACATAGCAGAGATACCGCAGTGACTAAAAGAGAGAATGAATTTCAGCAGGCTCAGTGACATAAAGAGTCTTTGCCATGAAATGCAAAGGGACAGAAGCTTTCCTCTTGCGTGGGGCGGCAGGGCTGAAGGAGGAGGAGGAGAGCAACGAGCAGGACGCGGCGGACAACGAGGCGCTGCAGAACACATCGCACGGCCTCAAGGACACCGCCATCTGGCGCCTCACCGACGGGCCCGGAGCGCCGCCCGACGTGGCTGCTCGCACCCCCGTCGCCAACCGCACCGCAGCCGGCCGCCTGGATTTCGTGCTTCAGGTGCTTGAGCAGCTTGCTTTTGATCCTGTTTAGCAGGCCATGTAAATTGACAAGCAGAATTGCATTCTTATGATCTCTCCTGTCTTGAGAGAGAAGAGGGGTTTGATGTCAGGGAACTCGATCTCGGTGCCCATGCAATAGATGAACAAGCATCCCCTTGGCATGTGGCGCCGCCAATAATTCGCTGCAGCTGTCCTGATCGCTTGGTGCCTCAATTGGCTTGCACATGCGCGGATTACGCTTTGTCCTGTTGGCCTGAGGCTTCTTGAGTGCCTCCGCGGTTTCAGTGGAGGCTGATGATAGCGCGTACTAATCCACAGAGCTAGAGAGCGGGCGTTGCTAGAGAGGGCAAAATAAGATCGGCGCTTAGAAGGTGCTCAGAAGGGCGATTGCGTGTGTCACAGACGGGCCCCACGGAGAACCCGTGGCTGAGCGCCATCAGCAGCCACTTTTCATACTGGACATCCGCGGACACGGCATTGTTTGTGCTGCGCGCTCTTCATGGTCTCGACGTGCGCCAGGGGATCTCCAAGGAGGTCGCCGCCAGCGCAATATCTCCCCTGGGATCTCCTACTGCTGCGGCCGCACAGCCCGCCTGAACCTGATGCCGGCTAGTGAGGAGCAGAGGATTTTGTAAATGTCACGTGATCTCCCTTGGTGTACAATTTGTGCTTCTAAATGTAGAGTTTGGTGACGGAGTGTGGCACACTGTTCGTGACAACACTGCTTTCCTATAGGCATGCAATACAAGAAGTTTTAAAAAATAATATACTCTCATTTATAATTTTGTTAGTCTCCAAGAGAGGCCCCAAAGAATTATCAGCTTAATATGCTGAGGGCTTGTACAGCGGCGCAAAGCTGGTCTAAATTGGCATAGATAATGCAGGAAAGCAGGAAGTTCGAGTCACATCGTGCTCTACAATTTTAGTCAGATCTGTTTGGGCTCACTGGGTACTGCTCGGGTTGATCCTCTTTACAAGATGTATTCTAGATGTGCACAACTGCACGTCACTTGTAGCTCTGCACCTCTTGCGTCTCTTATTGTCTAAGAGTTATCAGGATATCCTGGTCAGAATTGTAATTATAGAGAGCTCCAAATGAAGTCAAGCACTGCCATCAGCTCAAACACTCCCCTCAACCGGTTAAATAGGATTGACATGTTGCAAGTGTCAAATTGTTGGAGCTGTCAGCGCACTCAGAATGATTGGCAGGAGACCTTCTCTGGCCAACGTAACTATCTCAGTGCATGCCAGCACTCAACAAATAGGACGCACTTTTGCAGCTGTCTAGTAAGCACCACATTAACCAAATCAAATCCCCCTCCTTGTTTGAATATGAAGTGCAGACGTACAGCTGAAGAGATCTGTCTAGACGCCTGTAAGGGAAACAGAAAATTGCTGCTCTTACTAAGCCCAAGGAATACTGAATCTGGTACTGTACAGTTGTGGCAACTTGTTTGTGCTTGCGACTGCTGGGTGCTCCAGATCATGCATGCAACGGAGGATTATCGCCATGCCATGTGAGGCTCTGAATAGCCTTTGTCCAGCATCTCAAACTCGAATCTGAAGCCCATGTTGGGGCTCTGGTCCCCGTACGGCTGCCACATGACGTAATTGGTGCCCCAGATATTGTTGGCCAGGTTGAAGGACATTCCCTGTGTCATGTCCGACGGCGTCAGAGGATTGGGGAACGGGTTCGGCACCCCAGGGCTCACCAGAGCACAGTCCAGCGTCCTGCACAAAAACAATTTCAGCTGAGGAACCAAGCCATGAGGGAAAGCATATCTGAAGACGGAGCAAGTGCTGATGAAGGGAGAGAGGGCTGCCTTGCAGGTGTAAGACAGTGGACCAACAAAATACGCCTCCTGGCCCAGGAGCAGTAATGATCACATTGCACACAATTTATTGAATATCATTGAGCCCACGCCTGCCGTAGTGCTTTCTTTGGGAGGTCACGTTGTGCAGACCCAGCGTGCCGCATCGTGACTGCCTTGTACAAGTATGACTCAAACAAGGACTGTGGGCCAAGGCAAAGCCCACAGTCTTTGCTACACACACCTTCAATCCACACAAGTGTGGTTTGAAGGTGTGGGTTGCAAGTGTTGGGCGTACCTGATCCTGAGCTGCTCCCAGCTCTTCTTGTGGCCCAGCCCTCGCACGAGCACGCCGTCATCATCCACCCCGTGCATGGAGTGGCTGCCATTGCGCACGATGTCTGTGGGAGACACTAGGCTGCCTAGCTTTGACATGCCCCACGTGTCCGGGTCGGCCACCTGGGGATCTGGTGTGAACCTCACCCACAGCGCCTGCACATGAGATACACTCTCTCTGAAGATCAGAAGCAATTTTAGTGTCCTGAGATCTGGTGAAAGTGCTTCTGGAATGCAAAGGATGAGAGAACAAGCATTGCACCAAAACTTTACATAAGAGCCTCAGCAGCAGGAGTTCATTCTGAAGAGTGTGTTGCTCCTTAGAAGGCAGGAATATAAGAGTGTTATTGGGATGTCTGTGGAGCTCCAAACGCAGGACAGGGAGCCAAAGAAAAACTTGCTGGCAGCAGCTGCTCACCTCTGGCAGGCGCGTGGCGGTCTTGTTGACCCACAGCACGTTGTAGAAGAGGCGGTCATCGGCCGAGGGAGACTTGAACCACTGCCAGATCTGTGCTGGGGCTCCCACTCGCGTCTGCAAGTCTTCGGGGAGCGTGCTCACAGAGAGCACCTCAAAACTGCCCTCATTGTCCTGCATGCGCAGATGAGTTTGCACATTATAAAACGGGCTGAGATAATTACCACAAGGTCAATTTCCGCAAGATGGTGGTGGGTTTTATCCTTTCCAGAATACCCATGCAAACAGAGCACCAAACAACAAGACCTCAATGAAACTTGGTTCTGACAGAATAAGAATGCAACTCTTATTGTGCTGCTGGCCTCAAGAAGAGGCGAGAGCAACACCTGCTTGCTCCACGTCTGCTGCACAGTGGCGTAGGTGTTGGAGCGGTTGGTTTCAGCATGGGTGTCAAGGTCCTGCTTGCCAAAGTCCTTTCGGAACCACCAGTCGTCGCTGCGTGACACATACTGGTATTGGTCCCAGATGACCTTGTAGTCCTCCTCAGTGTATGTGCTGTACATGAAGCGCCCCAGGGGAGTCTTGCTGCTCGCCCACTGCGCGCCCTGCCGCCCGTTGTTCCACTTGCGCGACAGGCCAGACAGGCCACCTGAGTGCACACAATAGCACCAGTGTATAAAGTGCCCTGTTGCGCTTGATGTGGACCTTTTGCAAGATACACCAGGTGTTTGCAATTGCTCTGTCGCGCTGCATTTGTCCAGTACACCTCACCTGACTGCGCAGAATGGCACCATTATTATCCAGAACACTTGATGTAGACCTTTGCAAGATACATAAGGTCTGAGCAATTGCTTTCTCAAGCTGCATGCTTGCCAGCGATTTTTATGGACAGGCATCCTGGGAACAGTGGCTCACGACAAGGGACTAAACAAATATTGCCCAAATATTGCCAAATTCAACACTGCTTTCTAAATGCTATGCAATGTTAAATACCGTAGTTCAGACTAGGAGTGTTACCTGACACAGGGTCAATGGTGATTGTCCAGGCATGGGACGAGAATGTCAGGTTGTCAGCCTTCCCAAGGAGAGTAAAATCCCCAAGATCGGGAACAACCTCCAACTCTGCCAGTTCCTCTATGGCGCCATCCGATTTGAACCGCTGCACCAGAACACAGTAATATTGTCAGATTCCTCTTCTTTCCATGACAGTCCGTGGTAATGCAATTCACTGCGCTGTGGTCATGGAAGGTGCACAGGACGCACCGCACTGACAGGCCCCGAGCTGGCTTCTTTCAGTGCCTCCAGTGCCCATCTGTTGTAGGAGGCTTGCCGCGTCCAGGCGTTTGTCATGTAGATGTAATTCTGCTGCCCTTGCACAGCTGCAAACGCATCATTGCTCCAGTTGGTGTAGTCGTTGAGGTAAACCTTCACATCTGGGCCCCAAGTGTGCTCTGGGACCTACAGGAGCAAACAGCACCTCAAAACGTTATCACTCAATGAAGTGACAAACAAATTATCCAAGGCAATGGCAGGCCATGTTGCACAATAGACACCTGCAGTCTCTTCCCACACAGCACAGCAGAAGGAACAGATACTAGACGCAGCCACTTGTGAGCAGGTAGGAAGAAAGCATGAATTCCTTGTACCATTATTTTGAAATTTGAATTGCAGGCAGGAACAAAAACAAAAGTTTACCTTGATGAGCATGCGGGTGAAGTTGCGCATGGGGTACTCATCCGCCCGGCTGAGCATGGTTCTCCGCATGCGCATGAGTGCGCGGAATTCTGCCACCTTGTGTGCATCGCTCTGTACCCCTGCACACGCACATGTCCTCAGATTCTCTCAATACTCATGAGGTTCATGAGGTTCATGAAATTGTATCAGCACCCATCTTTTGGCTCTAAATTGAAGAGTGCGAGTGAGGCCTATCGCATGTTTGCGGTCGCAGGAACCTGCTGCGCTGGTCAAATAATGTTGCTAGGAAACAAGCTGGTGAGTGTGAGTGACAGTCCTGGTTTGTGCGTGCGCATTGGTTTCTGCATGCTTAGTAAGACCTTACCATAGATCCAGGTGTCGCCGATCTCCTTGGTCACCACTGGGAGGTCCAGGGAGTCCTTCTTGGCAAGCAGCTCCGTGGTGAATGCATCAAAGGTGGAGGAAAACACATTGGCGCCCGGGAAGTAACCCCTCACCAGGTTAAAGATCTCAAGGACCTGCATGCACAATCAAAACACTTGATTTTTGAAGAAACTATCTGCATCAGCATGACAGATGTCCCAAGCATGCTCTGGGTCAGAGCGCATGCGCTGTTTCTGTGGTCAGATCTCTTCATGCACGTGCGTGTGACACGGTTAAATGGGTAGAAATGTGGGCACCCATCACCAGAAAAGCTGTCCTATCCACGATGGCAGTCTTGAGGAGGAAATCAGCAACACATCAGCTATCAAGTGCATGACTTTCCCATGCAAAGTTGTTGCAGTCACCTTGGTTGAGTTTTGCGGGCCTGAGTTGTCACCCAGATTCCACGCAGCACACAGGACGTGGTTGAGGCCCTCCACAGTGACACAACCTTCCATGGGGTCCTTGCCCTTATCAACAGGTGACCCCGAATAACCACCTGAACAACACACAAGCATTCAGTTGTTCAAGATTCTAAACCACAGCTCCCCTACTGCTGTTTCTCTGCTTCGGCATTGATTCAGCAGAGAATAAGCCGTAGCACAGAGAGCATGAAGTATGTAATCGCTGCGTTTTGGTGATCACCTGGGTGCCACATGGCAATCAGCTCAGTCCCAGACTGTATGTCCCGCCACAGGAAGGGAGTGTTGTATGGAACATCTGGGGGAGCCGACCCCCCATTGACCCCCAGAGTCACTGCCTTCACCCCAGAGTCCACCAGCACAGGCACCGCCGCCCGAGTGAAGCCGGGAATATCCCTCTGCAGCACTAAATTAGTTTCACCAATGCTGTAACTGTGAAGGCATCGAAAGCGAGGCATGCAGGTCCAGGAAATAAGGTAATTGAGCAATTGGGTGAAGGGGGATTGTAATTTACCTGGCTCATTGTGATTTTTGGAGGCAGGCCGAAGGCTGCATCAAGCTCGTGAGTGAGCTGGATACTGGCTTGCAGCATGGACCTGTCCATGAACTCCAGCTCTGCATTGTGGGGCATGGCGTGCCACCAAATGTCCCCATTCTGCACCGCCTCTATAAATGCCTGCATGCACAACAGTTCGAGTTTCAGCAAGGCCCACCAGAATCCTGTGCCACAATCCCATCAGGGACGCCAGCATATTGGCATGTTTGCTAAGAATGCAGATGTTTCCAATCAGACAAGTTGGCATGTCTGCTAAGAATGCGGGTGTTTTGTATCAGACAAGTGGTGCATTCCGCACCTCTACCGCCGGTCTGCTAGGGCACCTGATGCCCATATTGGGAGGGCAGTCCAGAAACAAGGACACCAGGTATGACTGCACAGATCACACATGGAAATCAATACTTTGTCAGAATGATATGATGAGCAGACATGTCCATGCACAGTGCACAAGGGAGGTCTGCACGCTGGAGTAAGCTCTTACATGAGTCATGTATTTCATGCGCTCTGTTCCGCCCAACTGGCGGAGCTCATTGGCGCATTTTATCTGCACAACATACAAAATGCACTCAGCAAAAGCACTGGCTGTCAGTGGTCATCTAGTGTGGTTGTCAGAGAGTGGGCACACTAGCCCACAATCATGGGCACTTGCAAAACATGTTTGTGCAGCAGAACGAATTAGTACCGCAGCTGGGTAGTGTTCTTCAAAGTTGAAGTTGATGATGTCGTTGTCCGTGCCACCCTTGCCGTCTTTATCGAATCCAATGTCCTGTTACACAAGAAACCTCATGTTTCTTGAAAGTAAAGTGCAGTTCTCTCATATCCCCAATGTTCCATTTTAGAGACGTAATAGGGCTGTGTTATCCGATTATTGCCTTATTGCACACCCTGTGCGACCAGACTTTGCAGCCTAGTAAAGTATATATCACGATGGCTCGGCAGGGCATGTCTCGGTACGGTCAGGAGGTACATCACACTGAACGAGTAAAAAAATTCAAGATTTTCTTACCAAATGGTTCGAGAACACGATGTGGACGTTCAGCGGTTCATTAGCCTCAACTCTAGCAAGGCCGTCTGAGTCATCTTTGGGGCGGAAGTCCGTCACGGCTATAGCATAGCCAAGAGAGAGAATCAGAAGGCACAAAATTGCATTCATTATTCAGTCTTCTCAAGTCAACTTGCTCTACCCTGTCTTTAAACACTAGGACCGTGCACGACGTCTGCATTCAGCCTGTCAATGCCTTCTGCACCAACGATTCAGCTACCCTGGAAATTGAAGGAAAATCAAACATAGCTCTTCTAGTACACAATGATTTGATTTGTTCCTGCACACAAGAAGAATTGACGCACTTCGTCTGGAGCTAATTTGCATGACAAATCTTCCGAACCCTGCCATGTCAGCACAGGCCAATCCATGGATCCCCTTCCTTTGGATGAAAGAGTTTCTGTGATTGCTAGCACTGCTTGAACACGTCTTGAAAGCTTGAAAGGACCAGTCCATCCTTTCGTAGTCAGTTACAATAGCGTGACGGGACGAGAGCAGCAACTAAAGTACCCTGACAGAAGTTTACTGTTCAGTTGCCGGCCAAAACTAGCCTTGGACATCACCATCTATCACTTGAGATATCGGTAACACAATATATGAATCTACATGAAGATAAAGCAATGTTCGTATAACGGAGAGCGGTACCGCACGACCTCAGCAATACAGCTCAAACTAACCATGCGAAAGCTTGCACCTAGGTTGCTTCTTGTCGCTGCTCTGCTGTATGGGGCAGCAGCATCCAATCAATGCAACAGAGCCCTATTCAATGAAGGATGCGGTGTGTACATTTCAGACTTTTCATTGTGTCACTCTTGCTTGTATATACCAAGATTCACGGCGGCGAGTTGTTACTGTTGTTGTATACAGGTCCCAAAGACGTCTCAAAGGAGCAATGTCATGCTTTGAACTGCTGCTACAGCACTATAAAACCAAATGATACCTCCAGCCTGCCAGGGCCGAACTGCTTCTATCCGATCAATGCTGAGATCAGCTCTTACGCTGCCACAAAGCTTTCGAGAGGGATCGATGCTGTAGGTACGTGGTTTCAGGGGCCTCTCGTTGTCTTCACATGTGCCAGCACAAGCTAATTTGACCTTGAAACCCCCCGTACTGTAAGGGTCACTGGATCAAGCTGGCCAAGGTTCGGAATTCTTGTGCTGCCGTGCGCAGAGCTCGCAGCCCGTACTGCTGCTCAGAAGTACACAAAGAGTCAATGCAAATGGGGCTTGCCGGTGCTTGCGCCGGGCAACAGGTCGGGGGATGGATGGGGCCTGGGCTGGGACAATCTCCTGGAAGTAGAGATCATTGATGTGGAGACTGCAGACTCCATGGAGGTGGCCTACATGCATCTCTGTTACACTTTATTGACTCCGTTGACATCCTGCAAACTGATGGGCGAATTAAATAGAAAGTCTGGATAGGGAAAAATGGTTTATGTTGTGTATGGCCCACGGTTGCTTGAGTCTTGCTCGGATCCGGCGAGTCCAACAAGAGGAACATTTTGTGGCAGGCTGTACCTGCAGCTTGCCTGCAGACACACCTTGCAACCGACAGGAGAAGCGTGTAGTAAAAATTTCCGGGGTGTAGAAGAGTAAAGCGTGGTGAAGAAAATGGGTCACCGCAGGATGTCTCACAGAGTGGATGTGCAGGGGTATGACATAGTATTCTATGGGGACTCCATATCGGAGAATTGGAGGGGGACGTCCGGAGGGTTGCACTGGAAGCTCTGGGACGGCAGGCTGGATACAAACTTCGTTGCCTCTGACATGCGCGCTGTTTTTCTGGCGTTCTTCGGATACAAGTACCGGGCGGGCATCATGGCCATTGCTGGTGAATTCCGAAAACTGCAAGTGTTTGTTTGCAGTTCTTTGTCAACTGGATGCATCAGTTGGCTTAGCTGTCATGTCAATGGGTATGGCAAGATGCTTGTCAGAGCACCAATCCCTCTGTGTTGTCAAAGACCGACATGAATGAGAGATTACATTTGTATTGCAGGTGACCAGATTCATTTGTATTGCAGGTGACCAGATTGGGCATCTGTGGTGGAGGATGCTGAATGGCCAGCTTCCTCGCAAGCCTCCCAAGGTGGCAGTGGTGCTCATCGGCACAAATGACCTCTACGCTGTATCAGAGTGCACACAGGAGAGCGAGATTGAGCTGATGGCATCTGTCAAGGACATCAGATCAAGGTGCACCCCTTTCCATTTGCAACCGCCTCACAGCACCAATCCTCAAAATGTTTTTGTCTCACGTTGATGTACCCTGCAATCCTGGAAGATCATGCAAGGGGGCATAGGGCGCTTGCATGTTCCAAACACAGACTTGTTTGGCTTGAGCGTCAGCTGAAGGCGAGGCACCTTGGAATGCAGGTTTGAGGCGATGCTGAGTGACATGAGGAAAGCAATGCCGGGCACCCAGATCATAGTGCAAGGGCTTCTCCCACGTGGCGCAGACTTTGCTGCCAATAAATTCACCTATCCCAACAACTTCACTTCAGCAGTGGCGTACCTCAACGCCGAGTACCAGGTATGCACAGGTTCTCGCCAGGCATGAGTCAGAAGTAGTGCAGGGTGAGAACAAATGCTGTGTCACATCTTGTGCTGCACCGCACGGTAATTGCTGGTCTGCTGTGTGTCTGCCTGGATTAATTGAACCATCTTGCCTGTGGCAGAAAGCGACCATGGCAGATCCAAGCCTTCACTACATCTATTGCGGCGGAGGATTTCTTACATCCACCGGAGACGGCATCGATCCAGTAAGTTTCTGAGAACACTCTTCATGCACACATGAAGCTTCCTAGCGCGCTGCCCACCTTGCATGGTAGCCTAGATGGTGCATGCCTTCGCTCTGGCAAGCCCTGAAGTGTATCAAACAAGATGCCTTGCCGCATGACAGTCTTCCCGCGGTGCAGCTGAGAGTAGCGTTCAAAGGATTGAGTCATGAATTTGATCTCTGTGTATACTGAGGCAAGCTTCTGTCACTTGCGCAGACGGTGATGCCAGATGGCCTGCATCCAAACGCAGACGGACTGAAGCTCATCGCAAAATGCCTGAAGCCCTTGATCGAGAAGCTCATTCCCTCCAACTCTACGCAGCCGAGTGCCAGTGACATGGCTACCCTTGCCTACCTGATCAAGGGCGCAGGTATGCTCTGGGATGATTCTGCCATTTCTGACACTTGAACGGAGGAGTCACTTTCTTGAAAGTGGGCCAGCTGGATATGGCCATATATGGAGTCAGAACTTGCATGCCAGGCTGCTATCCAGAAAGCAGGGCATGGTGGTGGCATGATCAGGTGTGTTGCACATGTCGCGAGCCTTAGATTGGGAGCCGAACCTTGGGGTGGGCATGTTCAGGTGCAACGGATTCAAAGTTGACCATGGACCTTGGAGCTGATACGCCTGGCTACGTCACCGCAGCGGCCCAAGCTTCTTTGCAACAGCGCCAGGCAACGCCGTGATCACTGACCGACTGGAGCAGATCAACTCATTTGCAATACACCATGAAAGATTCAGGATACAGAAGCATAACAAGACAATTTCATCACATCTGGAAGAGGCAGAATCCAGCAATTGCACTGAATAAGTGCGTGTATTTATTTTGAGCTGGCGAGCCACGAGCCAGGCTTGCGTTTGACTTGGAGCTCATCCAGTCGCTTTCCAGCTGTCTTCCTATTTATTTTGGGCTGGAAGCATGCGCAAGTCCTCCCATGCGAATTGCCAACAGACTGTCAGCAGTCAGGTCTTGGACGTTTCAATAGGTATAAGTTGCAGGTCTGCTCTAGAGCACAGAGAATACGCTTAAAAAGGGCCAACATTCCCGTGAGTACTCAATGATTTGATTTAGATTTTTGTCTTTAGATTCTGCAACCGTTTGCGGATTTCATTTTCTCCTTTGTGCGGCCATTCATATCATATTTGTCCTTGCATGGCGCCAGCTGCATTCATGCACTCGTTTGAGGCCATGAAGCGTGAGATGTACATGTGAGAGCAGCGCGTGGACAAGGCAATTAAGATTACATGAATCTGTTAGGTGCACTTAATCACGTTTAAGGCAGGCTGACTAGGGTAGTGAGGCAATTGCTCCTAGAAATGTACATTCCCTAGTGTATTAAAGCTTTGCCGTCGTGTGAAATGTATAGCAAATCTGCATCAGCTATGCTGCTGACTGATCAGATAGAGGGAGCCATGATGGAAGGGCATGCTGTACTTGAGCCACAATGAGAAGAGGCCATTGCATCCACCATCTGAGCTTTAGGAGTTTGAATGGTGAAGGGAAGCAAGATAGATAGAACGCAACATGTGGGTCCCACGTGGGATTTTTTTCGCATATCCCTTTCCATATACGTCTTCAATTTCCGCGTGATGTTATGGCAAGAGCAGTGCCCCATTTGGTCGACAGAAAATAAGGAATGCTTGTATCTGTCCGGGCTCTTCCTTTGCATCAGTGCAAGAGCAAAATGCAGGCCACGCTATTCTGCTCTGGGTCCACTGCCAAGCCCTGCGCCATGCTAAATCGACCCCAGGGTAAGTAACTGCCCAAGTTTGCTTTCAAAATCTTCTGTGGTACTTGTGAAGGTGTTTGAATGTTGTATGGCGTCCTATCTTAGGAGGTCCACTAAAAAATGCCGTTCAGATCGCCCCCGCAAACTCGGCCGATCCTCGAAGACTGAGGGCTAATTGCTGTCTCTCTGTCCACAGATCTCCCTAGCATGAGGCATGACCTTCCCTTCATTACAAGACGAAACGCACTTGGAGCTCGTCTGTCATCGAGAATCCAAACAGGTGCCCATCCCCTAATCTGCATTGTGTCCCAACATTGTGTTGATGTGAACAGAAGGTATTCTTCGTCCCCGGTAGACAAGACAATTCGATGCCTACGAATGGTTCTTAATGTTTGCAAGGAGCAAAAGACACAAAGCCAAGTCCAAACTGATATTCTTGCCTGTGACAGGGAGAATGCAGCTGTCAGTTCGTGCAGCAAGCGCTGTTGTAGAGGCAAAGCCGAAGACGGACTTGATATTGATTCCCGGTGGTAAGGGAAAGGCAACGCACATGAAGAAGGGCGACCTGTTGAAGGTCATCAACACCCATGGCAAGCAGGTGAGTAGTGCTTGACCAAAATGGGGACGCTTTCAATGCAATTTGAGTTCCAATGCATGATATTTTTTCAAAACGGGTCACTAGCTTGCTGTGCACTCAGGTGGTGGACTTTTGGGCTTTCAGCACATCGGAATGGGGCAAGGAAATCATGTCTATGCACCACACCCGCAACGCCCTGCAGAAGATGACACCCCAGGTGCGCCTGCCCTCCTCACCACATGTCACCCATTCAATTGTTAAGTGCAAAGGCATGTTGAGCACCCCATCTCTCTCACTCTTTGTGCAGCACATGTAATGCCAGCAATGAGTAACACATCCAGTTGTCAGATTTGTAAGCTGGCATGCTGACTGGCGCAGGCTGGTGACACTCTGTACACTGCGTCCATGAAACCCATCATGACAATGCTGGAGGACTCCGGCCCCGGCGTCCACGACACCACAGCCGCCGCCTGCAGCTACGGCCTCTACGTGCTGCAGATCGGAGAGGTGCCGCCCCTTTCCATCGTCTTTTCTACTGATCTCTTTGCTACTGAGACCTAGCACAGCCACACCAGCAAGCCCCATTGCATGCATGCACAGACCTCATGCAGTCGACCAGCCCATGACACCAGGGCAGCTCTTGCCAATGTCACAAGATAATAATCGCGGTGGCCAATTTCATTCAGAATTCTGCCCGAAATCAGTGAGCCTAAACAGAATGCAAGACATACAAGGCACTGCGAGCGCCAAGAAGAGCGGGGCTGCTGCGCAGTTCAACATGTGCTGGTTGCATGTACGCGCAGGAAAGGTGCTCCTCGCGGAGTCAAAGTTGCAGTGATGCGACTTTGAACGGGTGTTCTGTGTGCATGTGCGCGCAGGAGGCTGCGAAGGAGCACGACAGCTGCACCAACAACCTGTACAACGCGCTGGCCGAGCTGGACCTAGCTCTGGCCGAGGACCCGCGCTACGGCTACTACACTCCGGCGCCCTTCAATCTGTGGATGAACGTGACCGACACGCCTGACGAGTCTGGCTACTGCTGGGTCATGCCCCCTCAGGATCAGAAGGCCGGCGACTACACCGTCTTCCGCGCCGAACAGGACTGCGTCGCCGCGTTTTCAGCCTGCCCCTGGGACATCGGTGCGCCCCACTCCCGTCTCATGCTCTAGGCAAAGAATGGCTGTGCTGAGCTGCAAGCGATGTGCAAACCTTGGGTGTTGATGACAAGCAGACTCTCTGAGACTTACCAGGACTCACAGGGGGTAAGGAGTCATTAGAATCAACCCATGATGTGGTACGCATTATTACAAAACCGGCCAGACTTGGAGTGGTGGATATACGGGGGGCGGTGGCGGATAATGGCAACATTGCTGTCACTTCCCAGAAGCAGAGAGGAGAGGTGATGTGTGTGTTTTGTTGTGGTGTGCAGGTGACATGAATGGTCCGGGCGGCGAGCCGCAGGACTGCCACTTCCAAGTGTTCTCCGCCTAGTGCCCAGCTGCGCAGCTGCGAGGGAGGAACCCCCATGAAAAAGCTCACAGAGGATCCTCATAAGAATGAGTTTTGCTCCATAATTGATGACATATTACGGGTCAGGGATGCTGCAGTACAGGAGAGGGCCATGATTGACTTGCAGCCATTTTGGCAAAACGATTGACAAAAACTCGCAGTGACAAGCCAGCTGCCAGATTGAGGTTAGCGTGTTGATCCTGTGCAAACATCTAGAGCCACCATGCGGCATGTATCGAATGTGAAGTTTGTGTCAGAAGAAAGCTTGAAGCTCAGGGTCTTGGTGAGAGCCAGTGCTGGCTAGAGGGTGCGCGATCAGGCAGGCAGCCGCTGTGCGGCACCGGCAAATACATTCTTAAAGTGGCAGCAATAGTGTTTCGCAGTACATGTTGAACACTTGTCGTAGGAGCAAAGCGTTTGCATTTGCTCCCCCCTGTGATCAAGATCAGCATGGAATTCAAGAGTGCAATAGTGTAAGGTTGATAGCTTCATTGCCGCTCACACGACAACTGGACAAAGAGAAATGCCGACGTGTAAATTACGCAGGGTGCAAGTCGGCTTGTTTTGAGATTGTGGTCTTCCACTTCACTGGCTTGTTGACACGCATGCATGCACGGGACCCCCCAACCTTGGACAGGTTGTTGGCTGACTATTCCAAGCACACACCAGTCGGGATCCTGCAGATCTCATCACCAATCGTCTCTTGGTGCTGGCATCAACATTTTGTAAATGTACAGGTAATTTGTGGGTTAGGGCGGATCGTGTGACACCGATGTCAACTTGATTCTCTTCTAAGACAGTTCGGACGAGTCCGACAATGCTGGCACCTCGCTGCAGTGCAGTGTTGGTCTGCTCGCTAGCAGCTACAATCCTTGTGTCCGCCAATTTGGTGTTTGCTTCTAATGTCAAGGGAATTACCGAGCACCATGGCTTCGGATGGATCACAGCAGGTGCGCACCTTATCGGCAAGAAAGATGCTTATTTATGCTGATACAAGTCTATCTTGTTCTGTCTACTTTCAAGCTGCAGCTGTACATGTTCAAAAACACCTTCAGACCGAAGTACCCCCTGAAGGTCTAGATCACTCCCTGACCACTGACGCCACAGCGTGCAAGTTTCAGTCGTGTATAGGAAATTTGGTACACATTTAAGTTGAATTTTTGGCCCATGGCACAGGTGAGGACTACAGCCACCTGTTGGAAGGTGCCTGGGGAGAGGCAGGCGGAAATGTATGGTCCACAGGAGTGGGTCGCAGGCTGGCTCAGCTGCCAAGCTCAGGGCTGCCTCCAATCCCCGGCCGCTTCTCATCGGATGCTGCGGCGTCTGCCTCTGCCTATGCTGCCGCAGGAGCAGCCGCCTCCGCCGACCTTGTTGCCTCGTCTGTAGGTGCTTGCGCTACCAGAAACTCCCTTCAAGCAATGCATTCGCATTCTGTGGTTGAGAAAATCATCATGACGTCCATCCACAGTCTGCAGCAGTGAAGAAAAAATTGCAGCCATGTCCTCAAATCGTCGTGCATGCGCAGGTTCCTCCTGCCTGACCGCTGTGGGCAACGCCACTGCATACACGGCCCTGGCGGCCGCATCGGCAGCAGCCGCAGCCGTCGCAAGCGGGGATTGCGGCATCGCAGCCGCCACAGCTGCCACTGCATCTGCCAGCGCCGGTGCAGCCGCCAATGTGCGTCACTCTGCGCCTGCGACATTTCACAACCTCTGCTGCACTCTCAATCCAGCATACACATGCTTCTGAACAATCTCTGTGGCTGCGCCCCACCTGCAAGAAGTGTAGCTGGGGATATCAGCAGGACATGCCATGACCGTCCTGGAAGGTCCTGCTGCTACGATACAATAGATTGGGTGGTCATTTAATGCATGCGATGTCCATTTTGTTGGTGTCGCGAGGCCCAAGTGGTTGCAGGCCATGCTGGGACCTGACTGGGGAAATCAGAGTCAGTCAGTGACCAGCCCTAGATTGGCTGGAAGCGATGCAATGTGTTCAAGGGAAATTTCAACTTGGAAAGGGGTTCCACTTTCTAATCAACTGGACCCTAAGGTGCCAGCTTGACCTGCTAAACACGAAAGCAATTGGTAGGAAAGGCAGGATGCAAATCCCACATTTCCCCTTGATGTGACAGAATGGCTGCATGCATGCAGGCTTTCGCTGGTGACGGAGCGGCAGCGCGCGCATCCGCGCAGGCGGCAGCGGCCAACGCCGGGGAGGCCAGCCGGCTGGGTTCGTCCGGCGGCGGCAAATGCCCCTCTGGCGGCGCCGCAGCCGCGTACGCTGCCACGACCGCCGCATTTGTGAGCGCGGCCGCCGGCAACGCTGTGGCCTCCGCTTGCGCCGGCCCCAGTGCGGTCCACCTGTGTTTCACGTACAACAGCTCATCCTTTTTGTTAGGGGCTAGTGTGCCATAGCATAATCTCAGGAGCTGCTGAGCACTGCAAGAAGAGATTGTGTTCTGGAACCTGTGTCACAATTCTGGCGTGGTGATGTTTCATCTTTCTGTGATTCATTTGACCGATTTTCAGAGCATGTTAGCCTGCTGCACAGACAGTGGTTTCATGGGCGATTGCAGCACCAGTCTTTGGTTTGCTTCCAGCATTTTTTTGTCAATGCTGCCCTGCCTCCAACAAGGAACCCATTTGGAGAGGTCTTACGATGCAGGTGGAGCGGCCGGGAGGTCGCAGGCCCTGTCAGCGTTGATCGGCGCCGGCCTGGCCGCCTCCAATGCGAGCGCCGAGGCCGCGGCGGGCGGCGCCTCTGCCAGCGCATCGGCGAGCGCGGCTTCGGCCGCCAATGCTGCCTTCTCTGTCGCGGTGAGGGCTGCGTCCACCCGCTTCAGACATGCATCTGCACTGTTTATGAAGGAGCAACGAATGCAGCGGGGTGTCTGCAGAATTTCTGGAGGTGAGGTGTGCCAGAAGAAGCAAGAATTGCTTTCTCGAGAAAGATGATGCACGCACCCATGCATGCAAGATGACGAGAAGGAGACAAAGAGGTGTGCCAAAATTATCTTGTGGCAGTGAATTTGAAGGATGTTTGGTGTGTGTTTTGATCAGAGCGCGGTGGCACTTGGAGACTGCAACACAGCTGCCAGGGCCGCCGCGTCTGCATCAGTCGCTGCAACACAGGCATGCACACATTTTCTCTTAATACTATTATTGTTGTTATAATTGTCACACACTCTTCCTGCCAAGAGGCAAGGTGCGTCCTGCAGACAAGCTGCAGTGAAACGCTGCCACAATCCTACCACTTGTTGGACTCGCCAGATGCAAGCAAGACCCAATCAACCGTGGGCACGGTGCTCAGTACTTATGCCGCCGAGTCCATCTTCTCTTATCATGTCATATTCCACAGAGAATCCATCAGCCTCTTGACGCCTCCGCTGCCGTGCTCTGTGCTAACAACACCCACTGAATCTCCTTGTTTGGATTGCGCTACAAAGGCCTGGTGAGGGTTGCTCATGATGCGAACAGGCAGCGGCAGCCGCCAGTGCAGGGGCGACCATCACAGCAATCCCGGGACCCCCCGCACCCCCCGCCGCGCCGGTGCCCCCCGCCCCAGTCGGCCTCACGCTGCCCAGCGTTGTACCTGTCACCACGCCAACACCCACCGTGCCCACAGGTCGCCTTATTTGATCTTGATATCAACTGACATTGATATCTTCCGCTGTGTCGCGTGCTGATCGTCAAAATTAGTAGTCTGAGAACATCAATTCTCCCAAGTTGCTTCAAGTAGGGTGCAAAGATCCTTCAGATCCTCCGACAAGTTTTGAGGACAGTTGGGGCCTGTCGGGGGGATTTCTCGTTCTCAGAGTGCCTTGCACCTGCAAATTGATCCTACTTCAGGAGGTTCAAGAGTGTGCATAAATGAAAGTGTTGGTTTGGGCCTATTACCTTCTAATATCCTTCAAGCCAGCCAGGGAACTTTTTGATGCAGCCATCCTGGTGCCGCCTGTTCCCGCGGAGGCGCAGGCGACTGCTTCGGCGCTGACGTCCGGCAACGCGCAGGCGGCCGCGACCGCAATCGCCTCAGCCACCAGCCAGCCCGCCGCCCAAGCGCAGGCCACTGCCATTGCGCAAGCCTACGCACAAGGTGACGCAACATGCATATACATCCCAGGCTGAGTAGATTTCCCAGTGCCTGGCTTGCCCGAAAGCCTGCCAGCTGGAGATTTTTGCATGCGCCATAGTCCAGGGAAATCAGAGTCCATGCATTGACATGCTATGCAAGTGGCCTGCATGCGAGTTCGTGGCGGTAAGCTCCGTCCGAGCCTCTGTCTTGTGCCAGATGGTGATGACAAAGGCTGGTCAAGGGCTTCGCAATGAAGATTCCCATTACAACGAAGCACATCGCATGGCTTGAATTTCCTTACGTGTGTTTTGCAGCCGGTGCACCGGACGTCAGGAGTCCCACAGCCGCAACGCTGGCCACAGCTGTGGCCACGGCCGCGCAGCAGAACCCCACCGCAGCCGCCCAAGTCCTCGCCTCCGCCGCCAGCCGTGCGCACCCCATTACTTCTACTTTTGTTTGTCTACCTGCGCCTGCTTAGGCTCAGGATGGCAATCTTCCTCCCCGAGTCTGGCTCCCACTCAACGTGCGCGCATAAAGGAGATATCGCGTTCGTCGTGGCAAGTGGTCCTGGCATAAAGATTGGCAAAATCCACTTCTCCTCCGAAGGAATCCTCCTTGACGCAGAGGATAGTATCAGAGGCCAAGCCAGGAAGGACAGATGATGTCATTCTATTACCAGTTGAAGTGACTGCGATGTGTGCTCAAGATAAGTTCCAGTGTGCAGTGAGCTGATGGGGTGTTCGCGGTTGTGGATCGGTGCAGAGGGTGGGGCGGCGCAGCAGGCCATCGGAGTAGCAACAGCCCGCGCGCTGGCTGAGGGCGGCCCCCCGGCACAGGCGGTGGCGCGCGCATTCGCAATCGCCATTGCCATCTACGGCTGCCCCGGCGTCAAACCCATCATCTCCAGTGAGGCCCCCCTTTCACTGAATGCCTTCCAGTTGAGTGTCATGCTGCCACTGCAGTGAGTAAGCAACCGTTGGAATTACAGCACCTCATGAAGCATGCTAATCATGTCTATATGGCGCTGCTGTACCTTCCATTGCTTGATCATCCTGTCTTTGGCATGCTGTGTTGTAACCCCCCACCCGTAAATAAACCCTGCTCGCATCCAATTGGAACACATGCTGGCACCAGATCTAGGGCATTTCTCTTGTTGCGCAGTTGCAATAGCAGAAGCTGTGGCGATCGGAGGCGGCACGGCTGTGGCGCAGGCGACAGCGTCCGTACCGGCAGTGCAGCAGTGCGCAGTGGGCGACTCAGCTTCGGCCACAGCTGCCGCGCGCGCACAGGCCCCCTCTCTGGGGGGACCCTCCTCCCAGGCATGTTCACCTTTCTCTCCTGCTTAGCCTTTCACGATCCCGGCACCAATTTGAGCCAGGGATGTAGGAAGGAATTCAGGGGCTATTCTGCCATAGGAAGGGCCACACTGGGTTGAGAGTGCCAATCCACACTTCTCCTGCTTGACGTTGATTCCATGTGCTGCGGTGCGGTGGGATTTATGGATGGAATTGTGAGCCTTTTGGGGGTTGATGTTATAATATTCATGAAGAAACATTGAGGTTCCCTCGCAGGGCGCCAACCCGCCGCTGGCCGCTCCGCCCATTGCAGCGCCGCCGGGCGCCCCGTCACCGCCGCCCCTCGCATTTATCCTCGGATCGCCACCACCGGTGCTGCCTGCTGCTGCTGCTCCCCCCCTGCCAGGTGACTCAGTGCGACTCAATATGTCCCTGATATTTTGCATTCGTCCCTTCTCATCATTGCTGAATGCATGCAGCTGGGAGCCCTGCAGAGTGTATCCCTGATGCTGTCCAAGTGCATCTCAAGAGCACTTCTTCTGCATGACATCCGCAAGAGCCAGCTGATTTCTCAGCTGAGCCTTGGGGTGTGTGTGGTGCAGCCGAGCTGCAGGCGACGGCGCAGGCGACTGCTTCGGCGCTGGCGTCCGGCAACACGCAGGCGGCGGCCACCGCGATAGCATCAGCCACCACCGTTCCGGCCGCCCAGGCGCAGGCGCAAGCACTCGCCATTGCATATGCCCAAGGTAGCATTCCTCTTCTACGACAAACATCCTGTGCCGTGCGCCGTTTTGTAATGGCCCGATGAGAGATGGAAGTTTGCTGCTGCGCTGTACTCTGCACCTTCAGGACATGAGAAGAAGGCACAGTTCAGTACTTCAGCAATGTAATGGGTGCAGTTCAGTCAGATCACTTTCAGGCATAAAACAAAGGCGCCAGCAACCTTGCAACCTGCTGTGAAGACACTTGCCAGTTGTACAAAGTACAGCTGAACAATCTTGTGTATTTGAAGGGCAACTCACGCATTCACATGTGCAGATCATCACAGTTGAAGTGCTCAGAAGCTTGTTTGTGTGCGGCTCTGCAGCGGGAGCGCCCAGTGCTAGCAGTCCCACAGCGGCTGCCATCGCGACTGCGCTGGCCAGCGCAGCGCAGAGCAACGTCAACGCGGCTGCACAAGTCATCGCGCAAGCATCCGCCCGTGCGTACCTCTTTGCCTTACTGCCTTTGCAAGTGCTTATCAGACTTCTGTCAAAACAGGCCCTCCGGCAACCTCTGAGCCCTGCAAGGCATATGCAACGTGATGTAAGAAGCCCCATATTTTAACACATTGTAGAAATGCTGGTAGCCTATAATTGCAGCTTGTCTGCAGATGCACCGTGCCTCAGGCAGAGATAATGACAATTGATCGCCCAAGCAGCAGTGGCTTGCGGCACTGAGTGATACTGCAGACGCACCTTGCCTCTGGCAGGAAAAGCATACAAATGTAATTAAATGTGAACAAGCCTGACCAGCGGTGGCTTGTTGCAGTGAGTGAGACGTCTCGTCAAGCGGTGGCGGTTGCTTCTGCGCGTGCTCTGGCGTCCGGCGGGCCGGCAGCTCTGGCGGTGGCTCGCGCGTATGCTGTTGCCATTGCAATCTACGGCTGCCCCGGCGTCAAACCCACCATTGCCAGTGCGTCTTAGCCCTTTCACCCGTCCTTGGCATGTCAACATGTTATCATTCCTTGTTTGCCCAAGTCAATTTCAGGTTCAAACAGTCCTGCAGGTAGGCTGACATGCAGCTTCACTTAATGTCTCAAGTCCTTTTGTCTTTGATCTGTGAGGAGCAGCAGCACAGCGCTCAGCATGTTCGGAAGCCTGTCAGATGTGGAAAAACCTGTCAGAGACGCCTAAGGCAGTCACCACAATGCTGTATGAGCTTGTACTTTGCGAGTGACGAATACAGCAAAGTGAAGGCGGCCTTTTCCTGATGGCACGCAGTTGCTATCGCGGAGGCTGTGGCGATTGGAGGCGGCACGGCGGTGGCAGAAGCAACTGCTTCGGTCCCGGCCGTGCAACAATGCGCCACCGGCGACCCGGCCGCCGCCACAGCCGCCGCGCGCGCACAGGCCCCCTCGCTGGGGGGACCCTCCTCCCAGGCCTGCTCACTGTTCCCTCCCAACATATTCTCTAAGACCCCAGCATGAACTTGCTTGTAGGCCTGTCTGTGCATCGCTTTTATTCCCATCTGAATTCCTTTTCATGTTGGCAGTTGAGACTGGCACCTTAGGATCATGTGGGTCACAAATTGAATCAGGGGTCCAGCCTAGGAAGCCCAGTTCTGAAGGGTGTCTTGGGTGTCTGGGTTTAAAGCGTTGCTTCAGATTTCATGTGAAGGATTCTGAGCGAGGATGGGGATTGAATATGTAAGAGTTGTGGGGGAAATTTGTTTTTTTCTCCCAGGGCGCCAACCCGCCACTGGCCGCTCCGCCGCTGGCCGCGCCGCCGGGGGCCCCTTCCCCGCCGCCCCTTGCATTCACCCTCGGATCGCCGCCGCCGCTCGGCGCTAAATCCCCGCCCCCCGGCGCTCTCGGACCGCCTCCCCCGCTCGGCATCAGCCTCGTCGGAGTGCCTCCCGCTCTCGCACCGCTGCCCAGCACTCTTGTTGGCGGCCTGTCGCCCCCGCCTGCCGGATTCGGCGTCGGCTCTCCGCCCCCCGTCGGACCAGGTGATGCTCCCTTTTGCGACACTGTACGGCACGGCTTAACAGGCATGTGCCATTTTGGTTTGTGGTCCAGCAAGACAAAGCTCCTGGTGTTATTGACACCCAGTATGCTTTCAGTACAAACAGTCAGTTGGCGACATGGGAAGCTTTGCCATGCTGAAGAACAGAGCAAGATGAGCAGCATGCGCTTCAGTAGCAGACTTTCTGTTCATGTGCGGAAGATAGGCAGCTTGTGCTTTGTTTTCATGTTGGAGTTATGATGCACAGGTGGGGTGATCGGTGCGCCACCGCCGCTGCCGCTGGCTGTGCTCGGCCCTGCGCCATCCATTGCTCCGGGCGGCGCCCAGCCTCCTCCAGTCACGGGCGCCGGAGCTTCGCCCCCGCCGATCGGATTTGCAGGGTCGCCACCTCCACTAGGTCAGCTATTCCTTCCGCCACAGGCTGCAGTAGATGTTGCGCAGTTCAAAAGGGCGTGCAGGGATATTGAATGCTTTTGATGCACATCCGCTGCCACCCTCCTGTCATGGCAAGCTGTCCTCGGAAGATTTATGGAATCAGCAGCAGCAGTGGAGTATTGCTCTTGATTTGCACAGCAAATCAGCTGCAATTGCAAGTGGAAGCTTTGAGAGGTGGTTGTGTCATGCATCAGAGATATGAATGCGAATCTGCAGGTGCCAAAGTGGGGGCACCACCGCCGCTGCCGCTGGCTGTGCTCGGACCTGCGCCATCCATTGCTCCTGGCGGCGCCCAGCCTCCTCCAGTCACGGGCGCCGGAGCTTCGCCCCCGCCGATTGGATTTGCAGGGTCGCCACCTCCGCTAGGTCAGCTATTCCTTCCGCCACAGGCTGCAGTAGATGTTGCGCAGTTCAAAAACATCTTCTGCAGGCGACTGCAGGGCGTGCAGGGATATTGTATGCTTTTGATGCACAGCCGCTGCCACTTCCTGTCATGGCAAGCTGTCCTCGAAAGATTTATATAATCAATAGCAGCAGTGGAGTATTGCTCTGAATTTGCACAGCAAATCAGCTGCAATTGCAAGTGGAAGCTTTGAGAGGTGGCTGTGTCATGCATCAGAGATATGAATACATGCGAATCTGCAGGTGCCAAAGTGGGGGCACCACCGCCGCTGCCGCTGGCTGTGCTCGGTCCTGCCCCATCTGGTACCCCACCGCCTGCCCTTGGCGGGTCACCGCCGCCTGCCGGGGCTATCGGGTCACCGCCCCCCATCGGTATGCACCTTTTGCGCCTAGACTCGTGGAAAAAAATTCTGGCAATGCTCAGTCCAGCATATGTGAGATCAACCTGCCCATTTCCTGTGCAAGGCCATTGCTGGCATGTACGTATCGCTAAGTGGCCCTCTGTTCGTGTGTGGTCTCAAAAAAGCATTCGCCAGATATGGATAGGACTGAGCAAATAAGGTGTGATGCACAAAGTTGATGACCATCATCCAGCAAACAGCTTTTCAGCTTACAGCTATTAGTGAGTATGTGTTGTTCCAGGAGCGCCACCTCCGCTTCCCACAGCTGTCACACCGAGCGCTGTCTCTGGCGCGTCGCCCCCACCGGCCCTGGGATCCCCCCCTCCTGCAGGAGCCGCCTCTCCACCGCCAGGTTTTGCGCCCCCACCAGCTGGTGTGGCCGTGGGTCCCCCAGCTGGGCCCCCAGCCGGCGGAGCCTCGCCACCGCCGGCAGGGGGTTCCCCACCGCCATTGGGTCCTCCTCCTGCTGGCACAGGCTGATTTGGCACAGTACAAGGAGAGATGAGATGAAGTACAAGGTCCACAATAAATCTACACTGCAAGATTCGTGGCACTGAGAGGTTTAATGTTGAATTCTTCTTGATCGCTGCATAAAGGGATTTGTTGAAGTCAGTTTTGATGAGTGAGAAAGATTGCATGCATGTGATACAGAGCTGCAGTGAGCCTCCTGGGAGGCTATTTTGTCGGTAGCGTAGGATGCAATTTTGAAGTGCTCCTGATTTACACATGCTGCCCTCTTGCCCAAATGCAGTTGTTGGTACCGCTTGTGTGCACTGCGGCTTGCCAGTTGGTTTGAATAATTTGCATCTTCTGCAGTGCATCGAGTATGAAGTAAAGTTGGCTGTCGTGAGTGGCAAAACCCTCTCCGGTTTGGGAGGGAAGGAAGCTGTAATGCAAATACAGGGTATGGTAGCTGCAGACAACCTCATGCAAATGCATATTTCGTAGCACCATGCCACCTAGGCTTGCAATCGCGCAGGTTGTGCCTCACATTATCGCTAGGAAGCAGCCATGAGCATGTGAACAGCCCTGGTACTCTTGAATTGAATTTTCAGATCTTGAAAGACATGTAGTGGCATACTCCTGCTTGAGCGTGGGGGCAGAAGATCCGAATCTTCTGAATTCAAATTATGACGCATGCTGGCGTATCCGTCCCCAAAAATTTGCAAGGTGATGAGTCGGCTCATCTCGGAGATGAAATCCCTCAGAATCTCGATCTGTCTTCACGGAAGAAATTGTCTCGATTGCTGAATGCTAGTGAATAATTCAGAACAAGGAAAGGGCCTCAACGGAAGCTGCGGAAGTTGTGAGATAATCCTGGTCCTTTCGGCAGCCTGTCCGATCAAATGATGGCGTGCAGATCACTTACCGTCTGCCTCCTTGGTTTCTGCTTGCTTTCATGGCAGTCTGTCAGCTGCCAGAATCAGACGGAACCTTCCCAGCTGGTATTGCTGCCTCTGCCAAACTGTTCAGGAAAGACCAAAGATTTGCTGGCTTGCAGAACAATCTCAACCTGAGCTAAGACAGAAAAGATCACTTTTGCCGATTTCCAGTCACTCTCTGGATGGACATATCCCTTTGTGCAGTGTCCTCCAGGTGTCTACTGTGCCTACACCAAATCCTGTGGTAAGAGCAGAGCAGGAGGCAGCCTCCCCACCACTGCCAGCTGCAGGACCGCTGGCCGGTATGCACTTCACAATTTTGAACCCTTTCTTTCTGTTGCTGCTGCTGATCAGCATGTAAAGTGGCTGAAGGTGATTTGGGCATGCATGCATGCATGCATGCATGCATGCATGCACTCACACCCACATGATGCGATGCATGCCGCAAATTGAGAACAGGTACGGCATTCTGGTGATTACAGGTGAGCTGCAAGCTTCAGCCGCGTCCACAGCGCAGGCGATCACCATTGGGGACACGCAGGCAGCAGCAAGCGCCCTGGCATCAGTGAAGACCCCTGAGGAGGCGCAGGCCGCGGCCACAGCCATTGCAAGCGCTTATGGTCTTGGTGCTGGCCCGCTGCTCTGCTTTGGCCTTTCCAGTAGCCCTGCTGAGTGCTTTTAATCCTTTCCCAAGTGCCTGCTTGCACAGACTAACTCATGAAAAGTAAGGAGATTTGCCAGTTCATGTGGGAAATCGACCCAGCTCGGTCTTATCTGAAAGTGAAGACTGTTCACATGAGGCCGTGCCTCCCTAGCTGGCTTAGCACACATATCTTTGACAGCCTTCAACTGCCTTGCTTGTGGTGGTCATGCTTTAAATTCTTTGGATGTTCGGTAGCATGTGATGGTGTGGTAGTTGTGCCTTGCAGCCAACTCTCCCAGCAGCGATACCAGCCCAATAGTGGAGACACTGGCATCCGTCCTGACCGGCGCGGCGCAGAGCAACGCGACTGCCACCGCTCTTGTCATAGCCGCTGCAGCAGCCAGTAAGACACCTTGCCAATTCTCTACACACTCTACTGTCTTGCCTTTCGGTGACCTACATCCACATGCTCCGTGTGAAGGCCCCTCTTTTGTGGCCGAGCCATCTGACCTCCTCAGGAGTCCTCCGGCAAGGCTGTGAAGGGCTCATTTTCTAATTTACTGATCAGTTACGTCCAGATGCCCCCTGTCAGTGTTATGGCGGAGCAACCTGATCATATCAGGCGAGGCTGTGAAATCCTGAAAGAAGGGTTGGAAATAGAGCTGGATGAGACATTTCCCAGCTCCTACAGATCTATGATCCAGGTGCGCGAATTTTCAGAATCTGATGAGATGTTTGCATATGAGCAGAGGGCGGAGCAGCGCAGCAGGCAGTGGGGCTGGCTTCTGCAAGAGCCTTCACAAAAGGGGGAGCTCCTGCGCAGGCACTGGCGCGCGCATTTGCCATTGCCATCGGCTTCTACGGCTGCCCGAATGTGCAGCCCATCATATATGGTAGGCCGCTGCATTTGGTCTTCCTTGTGCTGGTCTTGCAGGTATTGTCCCCAATGCTGCACCCACTTGTTGCACTTCATCAGCTGGGCCCATATCTTCTCCGCTGGCTTTGGGTGACGTTCCTCAAGTGCAGACTATCCAGACCTTGTGGCATCTAATGATGTGTGGTAATGAGCATGCAGGGTTTGTCTGAGATAGTTTGTAGTGAGTGCTGCAAAGTGAAGTGTTGAAGTGCACCAAAAGGTAAAGTAAAGCACTTTAAAGTGCAAGCTGCTTTGCAGTGGCTGCTTCTCATGGCGGCAGGACACTGGCGGATGCCGCCGCAGCTGTGCCGGCGGTGCAGGAGTGCGCTGTCGGCAACGCTGCCGATGCATCAGCGGTTGCGAGAGCACAGACGCTCATCCTGACGGCCAGCGGACCGCTGCCTGGTCCGACTGGTTTCAGGGCCCCCGGGCTCCCCTCACATCTGCCGCCACCTGTCAGCGGAGGTGAGAGTGTTGCACAATTTTACCCATTGCGTTTTGAGGTCTAGCTAGTCGGTGAAACTCTTTAAATCCTCTTCGGCCGCGTCTTTGGGGACACAAGCGGCATAGTAGTAGCCCTGTTGAGGCAAAAGATTCTGCTGTTGCTATTCATAGTCCTGTGTGCGTGATTCTGTATACTTCAAGAGTATTCGGCTTGTCACATCTGCCAGGGGGGCCTGGTGTCATCAGACAATTCATGATGTTTCAGGTGAGGTCATTGGTGCGCCTTCGCCGCTACCATTGGCAGTGCTCGGCCCTCCGCCGTCCATCACCCCAGTTGAAGCTCCACCGCCGGCTTTTACACCACCGCCGCTAGCAGCACCTCCAATTGAGGTACAGCCTGGGGGTCCCCCCACTCCACCACTGCCCTCCTCGCCTCCGCCAGCTGGTCCCCCAGAGTTACCCCCACCTGTGGCCACAGCTGGCCCAGCCTCGCCCTCGCCCCCACCGCCGCCGCCACCACCACCGCCGCCCCCGCCACCGCCGCCTGAGTCTGCATGAATAGATTGGCAGAGGATCACCTCCTAAGCAGCCACGGCAGCAGGGCATGTTGCTGACGGAAGCAACGTATGCAAGCTTGAGCATAGGAAACTCTCTTTTTATATGCTGCACATGAGTTTCTTCTTATGTGGGGTTTGGTGAAGGCTGTCTGTGGAGTAAGGCCTCAAGGAAAGTGCTGCAGGATGATTTCCAGGGCAAACTGTTGCATTTTGATTGTGTTTCCTTGGCGCCATGCGTTATATGGAGGTGGGCGCATGGGGAGTGCAGGGATTAGTAAGAGTAAGGGAAGACTGCTGCAGGTTCAGTGTGAGGCTGTGAAATGGGGTTTGTCATCCATATTATGTTGCATTAAATTTGGCTCAGTACGCAAGAACGACAGACTGCCTGTCTACCAGGATGCAAAAAGCTATGGTTGGCTTCATTTGCTGAACCTGTAATGATTCAGTGTTCCGTATCTTCGGTCCAAACCTGTATGTTGTGCGTGACAAATTCACGACAAGCTTCCTCAGTATCATGGCCATGCATCATGGCTGCATCGTGGACATCTGGTCATCATGATCATGCATGCAGGAGATGTGTAAGATGACGCATGCAGCCAGCTGGCTTGCCCGATCTCCAAGATGATTATGGTGGATCGAATAAAATGAAGACAACATTCTGTCCTCAAAGACTCTTGGGAAAATTTCCTGTTCCTTTTTCTCCTGGAAGTGCACCTGAGTTCATTAGAGAATAGGACGCGAGCTGCGAACTCCTGTTTCTGGGACAAGCTCGGTCCTTTCGGCAAGCGGGCGCTGCCATGGCGTCCTGCTCGCTCTTCGTGTGCTTGCTGGCCTTCTGCCTGCTTTCTCCCTCTTGCATGGGAGCCCGACTGCCGCCTGGACTGAACACCACCTTCCCAGGTAATGATCCGACCGACCATATATGGGCCTTCGGGACATGCAGTCTTGGCATCTTTTGCACAGGAGCTTGATCGAGGGGAACATCATCACCTCTGCAAATGTCGATCCAAGGCCATTTGCACCTTAAAATTGAAGTGCGTTGTCAAAATCCTATAGGGATAAAAGTCACAGTTACAGGCTGTCAATTGGACGTGCCACCCCCCACGCAGATGGCCTTGCAGTGTACTTGCCATGCATGGAGGAGACTAGCACATTGACACATTTCTGAGCCCTGCTAAAATGCAGCATGTCCACATGCACAGTACCCAGCGCATTTCATTGGAACGCAGTTGAAGTTGATCTGTTGGTGGAGCCATGGATGCCATCAGGGATGCACAGCCGCAAGCTGGCTCAGGGTGGCATCAACCTGCCCCCCTTCCCCAGTGTTGGACAGACAGGACCCCAGGCGGCAGGTATGCATGCCTGAGTAACCAGCTTGCCTGCATGCATGATAACACATGACGTGTCTTTGTTCAACTGCATCCATTGATGTAAACAGCTTGAGCACTACACATGGCAGATTGTACTCTTTGTGCATACAATGCTGACCCAAGCATGCCTTTCTGTTCCAGCCAATGCAGCAGTCTACAGCGCAGCTGCAGCAGCGTCATCCGCAGCAATTGTTGCCCAGTTGGTTGGTGAGACACTCACCTCTTCTTCAGCTCGTTGTGGTTCTCTGCGTCCTCATTGGCTTGACTGGGCATGTCTATGAAGTGCAATGGCACATGCTGCATGCTCCCAGATGAGCGTGTGGTTTGGCCGGGGTCTCAGGTCAGTGCAATGTCCTGGATGGAGTCGCTCTGGCCGCGGACACTGCAACAGCTGCAGGTGAGACCGACATGAAGCCACAGTGACTGTTTGAGATGCATGCTCGGAATGAGATGCAGCCAGCATTTGCAGTAAGCTGCTCCCCTTTCAGGAGCAAGTGTCGTGACTTGGCCGTCATCTGTTTCTCAGCTGGAGCAAGTGCGGCAGCAGTGGCAGCAGGGGCCTGTGGCACAGGCGCTTATGTGGCAGCTGCTGCATCAGCGACGGCTGCTGCAGCTTCCTATGTGCGCACTCCTCACACCATACCTAGTCTTACAGATTTCCAATAAACACCGACTTCAGAGGATATCTGAATTTCAGCAATTTGTCCTTTCCTCAATAGCAGCTGAACAGCTATCCTGACATCTGCATTGGGGATGGTCACTGGCAGAAGCAGCGCCATTGTCTATCCTGGAAGTCCAAATGTGACCTTCACGTTTGCAAACACAGGCTGCAATTGGCAATGGTGCGCTGGCTCAACAAGCAGCAAGCTCTGCAAATGCGTAAGCCTCTCACTAACGTCTTGCACTACAATGCTCTCTGGGCAATACTAATTTGCTTCAGCTGGCTTGCTTCATAATACCATCTGCCTTGTCCATGTGTCATGAGGGCCATGTCCACAGCTTGCAGGCTTTTATGGCTTCTGAATTTTCTAGCTGTAATCACCGAGCTTGGTGTGTTATAACAATAAGAATAATCACCAAGCTTTGGTTAACTTTTTGAGTCGCTGCCAATTCAGGAATGCGCAAGCTGCATCGATCCTGGCCAGCGTTGGCGGGGGCAGCTGCGGCCCCACGAGCTCGCGCTTCTACGTTGAGTCATCAGTCACCGCCATCACGGCAATCGCTGCTGCGTCGTCCGCCACCTCTGTTGCCCAAGCATGTGAGCATGTCCCTGCCCCTCATGCGCTCAAAAGTTGACAGCCCCGTGCTGGTATCTGTAGCACCTTTGTGTTTGTGCTGCCTTCCCGTATAAAGTTTACTCAGAGAGATATGCTCATGTTACATGAGTCATGTAGCCTCTAAGGACTAAAGCCTATGGCTCATAGTGGGTCAAACACGATGTGATGAAACATATTTTATGCATGCATGAACACGCAGTGAATGCAGGAAGCCATTGTGACTCGTATGGCCTGATCAACGCAGATCCAGAGTTAGAAAAGTTGAGGAGCTTGGCAGTTTGCATGCATGCAAGGAGGCAGAAGGCTGTCAAGATAATGCTTCTGGATCCATGACTGGGCGCAGGCGGTGCATCGGTGTCTGTGGCGGTGGCCGTCTCGGCGTCTTCGGCGGGGTCCCAGGCGACAGCGGCCGCATCAGCCGCCACCTCTGCCGGCTCCAGCACTGCAGCCGCCGCAGCCACCGCGGCCGGCAATGGCGCCTCCGCAGCCGCATCGGTCTGACTCCTTCATCCCTTGTTGGGGTTCCTTGAATGGAGAATATTCATAACAAGTGGCGCCCGCAGCAGCCGCGTGGCCAATCGGCTCGAATGAATTCTTGCTTTTTGCTTGCATTCCATGAGGTTGGCTGAATGTTGCTACATCATCATCATCGACCCCGGAGTCTAAGGGTAATATGATATTCCAGGGTGACAAGCAATTGCAAAGGCGAATCGACCTGAGGTGGATTGGCAAAAATCTGGCTGTGGAGCATTTCTATACGCTGCAGAAAAATGATCAGATTTATGCGGTGTGCAGGCAAGTGCGTCTTCGAACTGCGGCGGAGCTGTGTCAGCGTCTGTGTCCGTCTCTGTCGCTGTCGCTGTGGTGAGTCCATTGGAACATACTAATAAAGACTCATGCAGACTGCAGATCAGGGAAAAGCTGTGTCGGTGTCTCACAGTGACGGTGACTGGACGTTGTAATGTTTCTGTGCAGTCTGCCTCTACTGCGGTCAGCACCGGCAAGGCCACGGGCGGGCTGCCTGCTTCTGCGCCGCCAGTGTCTGCCGCCCCCGCTCCGCCTGTCCCAGGACTGCCCCCAGTGCCAGGCATGCACCAATGACGCCATCATGCCCTTGTGTTTGATGCATGTACACAGCGGTGCATGAGGTGCAAAGGCCTAGTCCGGGGGCCTAGGATACCCGATGTAGGCTACTGCCGTTTATAAGAGGTTCAGGCCTGTGTGAAACAGCCTCAACACTGCCCTCTTCCAAGGCAATGTCGGCCACCACACGCAAAAAGTTTGATAGATATCTTCAGACGCTACTTGCTGATTGTGTTGCACATGGGACTTCGCTGCTTCCTGCCAACTTGCAGCTCTGCCAAAGTGCTACAGCTCCAAGACGGGTGAATCTGCTGCACAGGGGGTGGTGGAGTTGCACCCGGCGGCGGGCCCATTGGCGGCTCGCCGCCCCCCGCAGGATTTGGGGGGTCCCCACCACCGGCTGGGGGTGCTGCCACTCCGCCAGCACCAGGGGGAGGCCTTGTGGCCGGGGGACCCCCACCAGGTGCACCTGCACGCCCCGGGGGGTCCCCGCCCCCGGCAGGAGCCGGGGGATCCCCCCCACCGGCGGGCGGCGGCGCCGTCAACCCGCCACCGCCAGGGGGAGGCCTCTTTGCAACGGGGGGGCCCCCACCGAGTGCATCCGGCGGCACACCCCCTCCCCCACCATCCGGCGGTGGTGCCGCCAGTCCCCCACCCGGTGCGCTGCGGCCTCTGGCTTGTGCTTCTTCCATGGAATTACTATGGTGATATCGCTTCGCTACAGAGAGATCAGCTCAGTTGGCAAGGTTGGCGTCACATTGTTTCACAAGGTACAGTACAGAGTAAAGGGCATGACTTAAGACTTAAGACTTCATGATCCAGTTCGAGGACGTGCAAATGGTGTTTTTTCAACTGAAGCACTGTCGTGTGCCTGTCTGCAGCCTTTGCCGCCGGCAATCCACCTCCTGGCGGCGCAGCCTTCCCCTGAGGATCTTTGTGACAATACAGCTGATAAGCACCTGCAGTTACTGTTTTGAGGAGCTGTGCAGCAAGTGAGAGTTGCAGCTGGCACTATGAAAATCTTTTGTCAAGTGTGTTGTATTGTGAAGCTCTGCAGCAGAAAGTCCTGTTGGTCAAAGCACTGGAAGGACAACAGCCAATGGTTGCCAACTTGGCTTGATGTTTTTGCAGGGAAGTGTACGTGAAGTACCAGCAAAGGGCGCACTTTGTTACAATGTTAGTAATGTTGGCTGCTGGTAATTGAGTCCAGACACTCTGGAACGTCCTTTCTGGGGGAGATCCAATGATCATCATGATGTTGGGAACTGCTCGACATGATAGAGACAGGAAAATATGGTCACTGCTGCGGGTGATAGGTTGTATATTTCTTGGTTTTGCGCCCTGAAGGTCGACAAAGTATGTTTGTGGCATCATTGGATTTGATCACTTTGCAGTTGGGTGTGATCCGGGCGTACAGAGGTCTCAATCGATTAAGCAGGCAGGCTGCATGGAACAAAATAAGCACATAGTGATACCAATACTGGACGAATGTAAATGTTGACATGGATACTGCACTCTATAGCTACTGAGTGTGTGATGCAGCAGAATCTGAAGGTTATTGTGTGTAGTCCAGGTTTCCAAGGACTATCCCTTGCATGGGTGCATTTGCGAGTTGACAAGGCTGCAAGCCTGTGCATATCGGCCCCGGGTTCCGGCTGCAGACGGACCTGTGTATGCCCTATGGCCCTCTGGGCTCTGGGTTCGCCACTCATACAGAATATTATTATTATTATTATCCCTTGCATGCATGCCCCATGCCCACAGCCTTCCACGTGGACAGGCTGACGGACATCCAGATCAGCATGAGTACTGGACTACTTCAACACGAGAAGAAGTCAGTTACGTTGTCGCTGGAGCACATCTAAAGATAGAGATGAACAATGTATGCTCTTTATAATCTAGCGTGAATCAATAACCATTGTCCGAAGCAGGGAAGCGACGCAAAGTGTTCCTCTATGGGGCTTGACGCGCCATCACTGAAACTAGTAGGACACGGACAATTCAAGCGTGTTAATCCAAACTCTGATCTCTTTAAGGTGAAGAAGGATTTTTCCCTGCAGATCTTGTGGCTTCTTTGCCCAGTTGCTGTTTTTTAACCGTCCTTGTCAGTCTGTGGCATGTGCCTTCGCATTTGTATGTTTCGATGCTTGCTCTGTATTGTATTGTGCTCTCCTCCTGAAGTTCAAGTGGCAATTTATTTCAATCTTAGATCTATGTCTTTTGCCCTGCAGGTGATCAAATTTCATCACATCGATTGGTGGTGTTCTGATGCTACCAGCACTCAGAGAAGGTGAGACTGGACGAATGCTCCCATATATGATGCACACTAGTACACTATACCTCTTTGGAGCACACCAATTCTCCCTGATACAGTCCGCAGGCAGTCTACTCTTCTCCTCAGGGAATTTGGTGCACCCAAGCAGGTTTGGCTGGGGCCTTGGGATGCAGCTTGTGGCAAAGTCGGACCTGTCCACAGGAAACTCAACCTTCGCCAGCTATGCATTGAAATCGAACGACCTGGTGCGAATTCGCATGCTTTCATTTCTCAAGCATGTGATTTGTGCCTCCTGTGCAAGCCTTTAAAGACCATGAACAGCTTTGATGCGTGCCATGACGCGCCACAGGTGTTCTCATTCACAGCTCCCTACTCTACGAAAGTGGAGAAGAGCAAGGAAAGCAAGTCGCCAATCCCATGGTACAAAGCAGACATGGCGCTCAACTTCATAGCAGCACACGGACTCGGCGTCAGATCAGTAGGTGTGCAGTCCCCCGCATCAGATCAATACCACCAGCACATTCCTTAACACAGCCAAAACAACACATTTGCTGTACTTCGGTGTATCGTGATGACATCATCCAACCCACTGCACAATGTGGCTCGTCCAGGGTAGGCGCTCAATGTAGAGGGGTGTGTGGCAGGGGTGTTGGTCGAGGATGCAGCAGAGGCACACCAGAAGGCGACGGCGCACGGAGCAGTGAGTGTGGTGGAGCCAGTGACGCTGAGGGATGAGGCGAGTGGGACAGAGCAGGTGGTCTCAGAGGTGAACCTGTACGGCGACGTGGTGCTGCGCTTTGTCAGCGGCTCGTATCAGGTGCGACCAGGCAGGAGTGCGCGAATTTATGCCTACCTCCCTGTGCTCCTCTGCAGGTAGCTTGCATCACTGAGACCTTCTGTGCTTCGCGCACTACTGGTAGCTTTGGATGTGTATGTCTACACAAGAAATGACAGCTTTCTGTTCTGTCCTGTCTCCTTTCTTCTGTCTCTTGAGGGACCACAGGAGCACTGCAGCGCTCGACACATCCTTGCAGCTCTCTGCATTGACCAGTGAGCAGCAGTTCCAGGAGCCAAAGTATGTGAGTGAAGCGCAAGCAACAAATCAGGTATTATTCATGCCTCTTGGCAGGAAATGCGTGTTGTAATAATAGTATAATTATTTTTCATGCAGGGTCCCTATCTGGCGGGCTATACGGCGGTGGAGTCTCCGCCGCTGAGTTACGGGATACAGCGGCTGGACCATGCGGTGGGCAACGTGCACGACCTGGAGAAGGCCGTCAATTACATCGCGCGCGCCACCGGCTTCCACGAATTTGCAGAGTTCACCGCCGAGGTGCATACTTTGTACCCTACCAACTGCTTTCTGGGCTGATCATGTCTCAGCTGGTTTTCCGCTGAACTTTTGCAAAACACTCAAAATCGTGTCCTTGTATGTGGACCACACCGACCATGAAAGCCTCATGAAGACCATTGCTGAGGTCCCTCCGCTTGAGAGCCGGGCAGCAATTGCAGGGCAGTTTGGTGAAGCGGTGCAGATTGAGAGCAGGGTGATTGACGGCGTTGTGTGACTGATGCAGGATGTTGGCACGGTGGACTCTGGCCTGAACAGCATGGTGCTGGCCTCCAACAACGAGCGCGTGCTGCTGCCAGTCAACGAGCCCACCTTTGGCACGCGGCGCAAGTCCCAGATCCAGGTAAACTAAGTAAGCACAATATTGGAAACCCTAATTTATCAGAAAAGGGGTAAATCCTGCTGCAGGCGAAACCACTTCTGCACGGCGCTCATACCCACGGCGTTCATGATTACCAGAGAATTTCAAAAGTCTCCCTTCCGCTCCTTGTAGGACCTTGGCTGACCTGCTTTGTGTAGGGAAAAGACCGCAGTCATCTATTCTCTGTGGCGCCTGGCTCTCTGTTGAATCCATTATTGCTGCAGTAAGCTATCAGCTGAAATGGCTGAAGTCAGTTGCGTGTACATTGCCTGCATGAAGACGTTCTTGGAGCAGAACGAGGGCCCTGGGCTGCAGCACCTGGCGCTGAAGACAGATGACATATTCAGTACCATGCGCGAGCTTCGCAAGCGTTCCAGCCAGGGCGGCTTTGATTTCATGCCGCGCGCATCGGATGCCTACTACAAGTGCGCCCGCAGCCCTTTTTTCCATTTCTCTCCTGAAACATCTGCAACGATTTACCATGCATGCTTGACAGACTGGATTGTGACAACCCACGTGCACTAAAAAGAGTTCCTGATGTGATGGACCCTTCGTGTGCATGCAGTATGTCACATTTCAGGAATGCTGAATCATTAATGTCCAGTGGAGGAACGCGCTTGTGTGACTGCCTGCAGGAACCTGCCAGCGAAGATTGGAGACGTGCTGACACCGGAGCAGTACAAGCAGGTTCAGGAGCTGGGCCTGCTGGTGGACAAGGATGACCAGGTCTGTTTCTTCCGCCTATGCAAGCACTTCCGCGTTGCCGCTTTTTCTGCCTAATCTTGTCAGGAGACACTTGCATTGACTGGGAACCCCTTCTGGGGTAGCATGTGGCAGGTGTGTTGTCCGCAGAGGATCATGGCATGACAAAGAATGGATCTGCTCAGCTGCAAATAATGCCCAATCATTTGATGGTGCTGAAAAGCACCCGTTTCAGGAGTCTCCAACAGTGTAGATCACGATGAATGAGGTATTTTTTGGTGACTGGTAATGGGGTCATATGACGCATGCAACAAAATGTTTCAGCTCTGACAGGTTTTCTGTGCGGCTGTGCGCAGGGCGTGCTGCTGCAGATATTCACGCAGCCGCTGTCGGATCGTCCGACGGTGTTCCTGGAGATAATCCAGCGCATCGGCTGCATGCACGAGCGCGCAGAGCCGGCCTCGGCCGTGCCGCCGGTCATGGAGCAGGCCGGCGGCTGCGGCGGGTTCGGCAAGGGCAACTTCTCGGAGCTCTTCAAGAGCATCGAGGACTACGAGCGCCTGCTGGACATAAATTGAGCGGCTGCAGTATCGTCAGAGTGCTTGAAGCTTGTTGAGGGAGTCATGCGTATGAGCGCTTGCTAAGCATCGATTGAGGAGCAGCACTTGTGTCAGGACTATAATGCTGCAGAACAAACAAACAACCCATTAGTGTTCCCTGCGCAGAAAGAAATCAGAGTACTTGAACCATGTTGAGGGAATTGAACCATACGCGCGCTTGCTGAAGATGAATTGAGCAGCAGCAGATGTGCCAGATTGCTTGGAGCGTGTCGAGGGATTGAGCCGTCAGAGTTTTCGGCACAGCAAACAGTGTTGTGTGTGGATGCATGGTGGAGTAACTTGCCCTTGATGGGGAGAATGTTAAGCTTGCAATTGCAGCAATGCAGGGCTTATATTTGGACTAGGCTTTGTTGTCATGCAGTGATAGGAGACTTGTAGAAGTTGAATAGACATGTACAATATCTTGAATCCTAGCATTGTTGAGGACATGCCATTCATGATGTTGCTCGATAACAGGAGTATGTTGTCGGACAAATTTCACCCCCACAGGAATAGGTGCAACTTTTGCGGCTGCACTCCATTCAAGAAACGAAACGATCCGGATCAAGAGTAAATTATCTCAAAGGCCTTTTGTTGCAGTGCAAGACTTGAATACTGGAGATTCTGTTACATGTGGCTATGAATGTAAATGATGATATCCTGATCACGAAAAAATCTTGAGAAAGATGGAATGCTCGAATCAGCTGGTCAATGGGTCACAGATCTTGCTTGCAGTTGCACTTGCTAACCTATCTATAGTCTTGAAAAAGTAAAATAGTCCTGCTTGACAAAAACACTTGGACCCCAAATATTTGCGGTCCTAAGAGACGCCCATGTCTCGAAACTTGAAACAAAATTTCACCTATTTGAACCAGCCGTGACCGAAGAATTAGTGTGAGCCAAGTACTAAGGTTCAGTGCAGCATTCTGCTCACAAGCACTTCAGCATGGCCATAGACTGACACGTGTACAGGACAGGCAGAGAACGGCACTTCCTCATGCGGGAGATTGTGACACATACAAACAAGTCCACAAGCTTTCTGACTGTCTGCTACAGCACAAGTTCTGCTGATTTCTATTGACGTCCACATATTATTCCAGTTGCTTGCCACACTCAGGCCACCACAGCTGCACCTGCACGCAAGCGCATTGTCACAAACACTCGCCAAGCATTGTTCAGGGACATCGCTAATCAGCATATTGCACAGCAGAGTGCCAATCGAAGAATCTGTCATGGAAGAGTCAGGACAGCTCACCTTTGCTTGGGGACCGAGCCAGGTGCCAGGCATGAGCAGAATCTTCGCCGCGCGCCTCTCCCGCATCCTCTGCTGCCTGCTTGTCGGAGGCTGTGCCCTGTGACTCAGATGCCTGTGCGGCAGTTAAAAACCCCCCTTCAGGCTTCTGGAAACGCCTCAGTAAGCTTCCTCGCATGCCCCACAGGCGCAGAATCAGCTCTGTCCTGCTGTGCTTGCACCAGCATCATCCGCCACCAAGAAGGCCATGCCTTATCTGGTCAGTGACAGCGCAGCGAAGCACACCTTGTCTGCGGAATGCTGCGAAAGTTGGGCTGGCGCGGAGGCACCCGCGCCGGACTGACTACCATGCGCAGCGTCTGCGGCCGGCGGCGTGGCGGGTGGCTGCCGCGCGACAATGGGCAGGGAGGTCCCGGAGGAGCTGTGGCGCATGGTGGTCACGGTGGTGGCTGCATGTGCAGGCGTCCGGTACCGCGCAGGCAGAGTGGTCACCATGGGCCGGTTGCTCTGGCGCTGCGGTGGCATCGTGGTGACCATCGGCCGCAGATTTGCGCGCTCCGGCAGCGGCGTCATCCCCAGGATCGGCGGCTGCGCGGCCGGGGCCGGCCCGGCTGGCTCGCGGCGCGGGCTGCCGGCTGCCTTGGCGCGCGCCGCGGTCGCCATGGCGCGCCACTCGTCGGCAAATGTTGTGATGGCCGCGTGGCGGGACTTGTCAATCTCGCTGATTGGCGCACCCGCGGCCACCGCCCTGGCTTGCGCTGCGAATGTGGCCGCGTCCTGCGGCGGCGCCCGGCGAGCCGCCGGCACGTCGCTCGCGGAAGTGTCGGGCTGGGCCCTGGCAGGACTGGGCCTCAACCGCGTCAGCCTCTCTGGGGTGGCCGCACGCAAGCCCGCCCACGAATCTGGCGTCTCCATGTGCGAGGCTCGGACATTGTCGTTGGCGCTCATGTTTGCTTCCTTGGCAGCGGCAGCCGCCCTGGCCGCTCCCGGCGCCGGCGGATCAGGCGGGTCCACACCGACTCGCTGTCTGAAATTGCGCACAGCCTCCCTCGAAATCGGCTCTGGCGCGTGCGCCTTCAGGCCCGCCCACGGGTCGCGCTTCTCGGCAGTGGCGGCCTGCTTTCTGTCTGGCATGCTCGTGGCCTGCTTGCCGGCCGCCATCTGCGCCGCATCCGGCGCTGGTGCCACCGGCGTCTCGCTGGCAGTCCTGTCTGGCTCGTCGCTGCGTGCAGCGGGCCTGGAAATGCGCTGCCGTGGGGCCTGTGTCAGACCCGCCCACGAATCCCGCTTCTCGGCGGGAGCCTGCTGTTTCTCTGGCTTGCTCGCGGCCTGCTTGCCGGTTGCTGCCTGCGCCGCATCCGGCGGCGGTACCGCCGGTGCCGCCGGCGTCTCAGTAGCAGTCCTGTCTGGCTTGTTGCTGTGGGGGGCAGGCCTGGAAATGCGCTGCAGCGGGGCCTGTGTCAGACCCACCCATGAATCGCGCTTCTCGGCGGTGGCGGCAAGCTGTCTCCCGGGCTTGCTCGTGACCGGCTCGCCAGCCATCTCCTTCGCCGCATCTGCCGATGTTGCCGCCAGCGTCTCGCTGATAGTCCTCTCTGACTCATCGCTGCAAGCAGCGGGCCTGGGGATGGGCTGCCGTGGGGCCTGCGTCGGACCCACCCACGCAACGGGCATCTCTGCAATCGAGGCCTGGAACCTGTCAGTGGCGCTTATGTTTGCATCCTTTGCTGCGGCTGCCGCCCTGATCGCTCCCGGTGCAGGCAGCGGCGGCCGTCGAGCTGCCTGCGGGGTAGTGGCTGGCTGAGCCTTGGACAGAGCGGGCTGCGGCGTCGATGCAGGCTGCGGCGTGGCCCGCGGCTGCTGCTGCACCCTGGGGCCGCTCAAGATGTTTGCGATGGCCCTGTCAGCCTTGCTTACCACTGACGCTGCAGCCGCCGCGCTGGGCTGCAAGCCTGAGCCGGCAGGAGCAGGCGCCGGCAGCGGCGCCCTCCGTGCCGGCGGCGCCTCACCGGGCGTCAGTCCTGGCCGGGCCACAGGCGGCGCCGGCCTCTGCGTGGATGCAGGCTGCGGCTGCGCCTCCCGCTGTCGCTTCCGCTGCGGTGCCGGCTGCTTCGTGAATGGTGGCTGATCGTACTTGGGGTCGTTGACGTCGATCGAGAAAGGGTCCCACTCCCGGCCTTCATCGCGAGCAGCTTTGAATTCCAGCCAGAGGATGCGATCCCTCCGCTTGCCACGCGCAAGGTGAGCGGCTTTCTCCTGCGGCGTCATCGTCGCCATGTTGGGCCTAAGCTGGCCTTGCGACCTGTGCAGCTGGTTAGGCGCCAGCCGCACAGTAGGCGGGTTTGCCGGAGCCGGATCGCCGGGGCTGCGGGCCGCCCTGCTCATCCCGGGGCGCTCGGCCGGCGCCGCCTGGTTGCCGCTTGCGCTGGCGCGCCGCGCCTGGGATAGGCCGGGCTCCAGGCAGGGAGGAGGTTTGAATGTCGGCTGGTGCGGCAGATTGGGCTCCACAGGGGCCCTCAGCGCAGCCCCAGAAGCTCCCATGACGACCAGCCAGGGGTTGCCAGCACGCTCGGGGGGGAAAGTCGGCGCAGGGGGGTCCACGACGCGGCGCGGGCGGCCGACCGGGCGGCGGCCGGCGCGCAGCTGCAACGCGTTGTGCTGGCGGCGCAGGCAGCGCTTGGGCGCGGAGTTGGTGCCGCACTTGCCCTTGCGCTGCTCCACGCACACCGCACACCGCCCTGCGCACACATCAAAGTACCCATTTCAGTATGACCAATTGCGCAACATGACACATCCAAGCAGAGCACCATGCCACAAGTCTGGCACCACGCTCAGCACATCTGCGGACTGACCGTCACAATGTAGCCAAGAGCCACAGCAAGCTGCCAGAACTCAGGCATTGCATAGCTTTCTGGATGCTTATCCTCAGGACTCAATTCCACTGGTATGGTGAGCCTGGTGGCATATAAACCAAGGAAGAAATGACACACAAGACACACAAGGCAGTGCGGGCGCCAACAAGGGAGGAAGGGCTGCCGCGTGGTGTGAACATGGTGCATCGCCAAAAGTAAAATCTCCCGGCCCAGGAGCACTAATGATCACATTGTGAGAGTGCGGCGGCCATCAGAGGGCGAGCATGGGCGGCCGACCGCACCCGGCCGGAACATGGAGCGGCCGACGGTGCCGCCAAAGCGCGAGAACTCGGCGCGGCTGACGTTGTCTGCGTCTGCCAGCAGCGTCTCGTAGCGCTCGCGCGCCGTCCCCGGCGGCCGCGGCATCGCGCGCCCGGACGGCCGCACATTCGGGGCTGCAAACGCATGGGTTTTTAGTTACTTTTTTACTTTTCAAGACCTCCTAAATCCTAACGCGAAATATAAATATCTGGAAATTCTATACATGCTGTAACAGGGTGCCACGTCTAGAGGTCATCTGGTTACTAATGCCCATATGCATACATAAAATTAAAACGCAATTCCTGTCAACACCGTTGGACTTCTTTCAGTACTAGAACAGCTTCAAGATACTTGAAGACAGAGGCAAGAGGGCTGCAATGCTTTACATTCAACGAGCGACCAGGCTTGAAGGCACTTGATTCCACAGCAAAGCAAAGAGCTGGAAACCGCTCACTATGAGAGCAGAGAGGCTACAGGGCACAATGTCCCAGAGAAAAGCGGCTCCGAGGCAACAAATATACCCCCCTCCCAATCTCTTAGAAGTCAGAGATTGATTCATTGAAACAGTGTGACATGGTCAGAACATGGTTGTGCAATCCAAGAGGGTGCGCTCTGGGAGTGAAGGACTGTACTCACGTTCAGTGATGTAGCCTTGGTATCTGCGGGCGATGACCCTCCGGCGCTTGGCTGCGCCGCCCGCCGCCTCTGCATACTGGTTGTCATCGTCATCGATTTCCTCCTCTTCCTCATCAGAGAACTCCTGCACAATGCCAACCCTATCAGTCCAGTCGATCATGTTACAGCTGGTACATCCACCCGAATTCTCAGTTTTGCCACACGCAAACCTGGAGCCTGCCAATGTTAAGCCTGTGTTAAAAAACCCTAAACCCCCTGCATTCTTCTGTGCAGGTGTGCAAGAGGCTCCAACAAGATATTTACAGAAAGCTCGCTCTTCGCTGATGAACTGAACGACTGCTTCAAGTTGACCTGTGATGTATTTCTCTCCAATCAAAGATGTGTTTGCATGTATACTGTCCGGCCTGGAGGCCAGCATCACACTTAATACAGAGCTCGAGGGTGCGCCCAAAGAGCACCACAACATCGGCTGCGCACCTCGTCATCCTCGGGGGAGGCTGCCACGGCGCGCTGCCGGCCTTGGGGCCCTTGGGATGCGCCGCGCTGCCGCGAGCCACCCTGGCCGCCGTTGCTCTGACCGCGGCCGCCCGCAGCCACGTCACCCCCGCCATCATCCCCCTGAAGGACAAACCACGCACACTCACCACAGCCATAATGCTGTCAGAAATACACAGGAGCAGTATGAATCCTTGAGCTGGTGCCCAAGTGCAGCTGCCTGGGTTCGCAGGAGTTTGCTCCATTCTTTTGCACGAATGAGCACCTGCCAGACCAGGATCGCAACTCTTGGGCAGCGCACAGGTTATGATTGTTGCAGATTTGGCAAAGCATTGGCGGAGCATTCAGTGAATTTGAGTCAAGGAGGAACTATGAGGTGGTGGGGCACTCACATCCAAGTGGGTTTCTTCGCTGGGGGCATCGCGGTCATTGCCATGGCCATGCCGGCCGCCGCCGCCGCCGCCGTCGTCGGTTTCGTCATCGTAGTGCTCGGGCTCTGGCACTGGGATAATGGGCTCGCTCTCCACCAGATGCACATGCAGCGGGCATGTCACCCGCCCATTGCCCTGCGCACACATCATCGGTATCCAAAGTGCACTTCACAAGCTGTTCCTGCCACGAGACAGGATGCAATCTTCAGACTAGCTGCAGGCAGAAGGCACCCCATAAACCTCCATGTTTACAGGCTCTAAGGACAGTTGACCCAGGCCTTTTGAAGAGAATGATGAACACACACCCATTTGAGTCAGCGGCATGCCCGACCTTGCTAGACAATGCCATCACAGTCTCTTGGACAAGATTAGGGCAACTTGATAAGACTGAGCAGGGGCCGTACGTCAAGGCGGGAGCCATTGTAGCGGGCGCAAGGGAGGTGAAAGGAGGTGCGGCAGGAGCGGATGTGGCAGCCCAGAGTGGCGCCGCGGTGGCCGCAGAAGCGGCACTTGATCATGCGCCCCCGCCTCACCGCCAGGCCCACCTGTTCCAGCTTGCCCTCAGATGACTCGTACACCTGCGCGCCAGCAGCAATCTTTCACATCATTCTCTCCTTACTCTCATCCTGACAGTGGCGCTCAGGACGCCTCAGAACCTTGCCAAAGCTGTCACGCCATGGGATGGAAGCACCGGCATTATACTTGCAGACGTTCTTGCATTGGATAAGTTGCCTTTAAATTCTCTCCATCATATCTGCCCTCCATAACAGCTAGTCAACAACGTTGGGAAGGTTATTCAGACGCATCTTCAGAGCATGGCAATGCACCGCAAACATCACCAGTTCTGCAGACCACCAGAACAGTCACAGATTCCGTAAGATGCGACCCCGTAAGCCAGGGACGAGGAGGTGGAGAGGGCACCTCGGGGGACCAGACGGCGCACTGGGAGTGCACCCAGGCGTTGGCGATGGCGGACACCTTGACAAGCAGCAGGGGGCCGAGGCCACGGTTGGTAGCAGCGTCCGGGGTGAGGCCGAGGCCGCGCTGCAGACTCACCTCCCCAAACTCATTCGCCTCCTGCTCCTTGTGGCACAACGCGCACCTGCACCCAATCCAGAGCCATTCACACAAGTATAATCCCCGACTCCAACACTTTCTGCAGGTAAGACATCTGCATCGGGCCACGGCACCTTCTGCTTGAACTGCCTTGGCATGCCCCAAGTTGCTCCTGTGTAGCCAATAGGCAAAAGCTGCAGAGTTGCAGCATCAGCCTCTTTAAAGGTAGCCAAAACCTGGCTACTCTGCAGTGGGAAGCAATCTTAATCTTGATTGCAGTGGGAAGCAATCAAGATTAAGAGAGAAAAGAACAGAAATATACCTGGTGCCGGGTGGCGCTCCAGACCGCGCCAGGCGCAGGTACTCGGCGGCGGCTGCGGCGCGGCGTGCGGGGTTGCCCTTCACCTTCTCCTCCTTCTTGTCCCCCTCTGCCGGCGTCACCACCTCCCTGCAACGCATCAAATCCAATCGAGCGTCAGCAATCCGCAATGCTGTCTCAATCCTCTGCACAATGACACAGGCCAGACAGCTGAAGCAGACTGCAGGCAAAGATATTATTCTGCTGTCAAATGGTTTGCATGTGAGATTCTGTGAACAAGAGATTGCTTTGGCAGTGTGCAGGGCAGCATACGCCTGCGACACATGCAATCAGGTGGTCATGTTGTGACTGCTCACAACAAAGACTCCTATTGCACAGGTCGCAGGCAAAGGCTGGTGACAGGTGGCAAGGAGGTGCGAAGAGCAAGCCACTTACGTGTGGCTCTGCACTTCGCCACCATCCTCCTCGGCAGGGTGTGCGGCAACAGAGGCCGGCCCGGCTGGCGCTCGGGCGGCCGCCTCCGCAGCGGCGACGCCTTCGATCTCTGTCTCCGGGGCCGTGATATTGCTGGGAGCAGTGGATGCTCCCAGGCCCTGCGCCTCGTCTTCGGCCCACAGGCCCCCCGGGTGTGACTCGTCCACTTCCATCAGCGCGCCCGGCAGCGCCGGAGCCGACAGATCCGCCTGATTTGCGTCGCGGTGATCCCTGCAAAACGATGGGACGCCGCCTCAGAGCCCTGCTTTGCAGCAATCTTGGCAGCCACATTGCCTAATAGACAAAGGCATCTTCAGTGCTTTCTACATGCAAGAGTGTGAGGTTTGGAAAGGGTGGAGGATGCAGGCATAATTAGATGAGTGCTGCAGACAACATAGCCAGAACTTGGTGAGGGAGTTGCAAGGGCAAATTTCTGCAGGTCAACTGACCTGGCTTCCAGCATGAGGGTGCCCGCAAACTGGTAATCCTGGTAGTTGACAAGGATGAACAGCAGTTGGGGCTCCAACAGCTGCCAGCTCAGCACCTCTGGGCCAGCCTCCGTCCTGCAGCCCAGCACGCACCCCTTACACCCAACACTGGCCCATATGTAAGGCTACGGTGAAGCAAAGCATCCTCCACGGAACAGGAAGAAGATTAAGTCAACATTTGCCAGATCCGCCCAGGCCTGTCTTACAGGACCTGACACGACATTCTTCCCATTCATCCAGGACGCTTGTGTGCAGACACCAGGAAACCTTTCAGGCACAACATATCAAAAGGCTGAGGATGCATCCCTGTCCCTACCATTTAACACGGTCTCACAACAAGAGCCACCATATCGCTTGCACAGCCTTATCAAACAAGTGAGAAAACTTGCAAAGGTGCTTGCCTGGGGCTGGGGCTGGCTTCAGCGGCGGAGCCGGCCGGGCGCCAGGTGGCGCCGGCATCGCGCTGAGTCGTGCGCACGCGTTTGGGCACCGGCAGAGAGTCATCGGCTGCCGCGTAGGCTGCGTTGTGATAGCCGCCGCCGTAAAAGTCAGCGGCGGCCACGTTGCGCTTGCGGCGGTGGGGAGCTGCACCGTTGTTGGCTCCGCTCGTGTCGCTGCCGTACTGCTGGCTCTCCAGCTCGCTTGACTCCACGCCCTGCAGGTAGTGATCATCTACTCAGTAATGACCGGAATAATGGAAAATGCCTTGTATGTTTTGCACTCTCTGCTGATTTGACTAGATCCAAGTCCTCTTGATACAGCAGCTCATGCCCCGTCTGGGCAACTACAAAGGCAGCTGGCAATCTTACCAGAATCAATCCCTTGCTAGGCAAATGCTGGGCACGATTGCACATAGATGTCAAGCGGAGCACGCAATACCAACGCGGTGAAGAGATCAAGGCTGCAAATGATCAGCAACCAGTAATAACTAGGACCAAGCCTGGTGCAATTCAGGGCGCGCACGTTGTAGCGGAGGGGTGAGAAGGGGCGCTGTTGGGGGCGGTTCAGGCGGTTGGGGTCGGCCAGGTGCGGGTCCACTGTGTTGGCCAGCCACACCGGCCTCTTGCGCGCACGCTGCCCCCGCTGCAGCAGCACCGTCTTGCCTACGCATACACAGCCCCCTTACACACATCAGCCCACAAATCTAGGTCAATATCGTCTGCACACAGATCAGATTATCTGTGTTCAGACAAGGGTCGCCTTCAGGAAGTGGTCGAAGGAGGAGCTTGACATGCTCCTTTGCAGACTCGGAAGGTTGGAATTTTAGGGCGCAGAGATCTAACAAGAAATGAGAAGCATTCTCGCATTAGGCACATTGCAGATCTTTGTCAGCGTGCTGTGGCTCAAACACGCTCAGCGCGCCAGCTGGCTATGCAACGTGCAGGGAGTCCTCAGCGAAAATAGGCTGTGACCCAAAACAGACACAGCATGCTTGCACTGATCCAACATGTGCCTGGAGCGTCAGGGCACAGGGCACAGCAGGGCAGAGGAAGCGAAAATAATAGCCGAATGTCACACACCGTTGACGTTGACGATGGAGTCGTTGTCGGTGCGCGCGTCGGGCGGCAGCGCGTTGGCGGCGTCGACCTCGGCGCCGGCCGCTATGGCGCGCATCTCCTCGGGCGTGGGGCCGCGCGTGCCGGAGCGCGGGTCGTCCTCTTCGCTGCCGGTCGGCCGCGGCCGCGGGGGGCCCTGCGGCACCACCGCCTGGTACTGTGGGCCCTCCCGGATTGCCGGCTTGCGGTTTTGCTGCGCGCACAGGCTCAACCCCTCAGCGGCACGCCATCCCAAACACACTGTCTGTCTATCACTGCGCTTCCTTGAGCCCACTCTCGAAAGAAGACTACATGCTGTTAATGATGGCGATATGTGCTCTTGTCACTTGCACAGCCATCTCACAAGTGCTGCTTAGACACATCATGAAAATATCATCAACTTTTATTCTCTCATAGATACTCAACAGCACACTCCTGTCAGAGGAAGCAGCAAAATTTTTAGGCAGGTTCGGAGTGGACTGGCAGGGAGACATTGCCGCGCACCCTGTTGTAGGCTGGGGAGGGCTTGAGCCACTTGTCCCTGGACAGGTTGAGGACAGCGTCCACCGCGCCCAGCTCCGGGGGCGTTTCCACCTGCCCATTATCTCCGTCTGCACCCCCAGCCCATATGGTGACAGGAGTACGTCCGGCACTTGTGTGAACTTGCTGACAATAAGGGGGACCCATGCGAAAGGGTCCTTCGCGCATGGCAGCCTTTGAGCGACCCAGCATGTGGAGCTCTGGGCCACAGAGCAAGGTGTTGCTGGAGTACATTTTATGGCCCACGTGAAATCAACACCCATTTCATATAAAAAGCCCTTTCATCCTTCTAGTGCAACAGACCAGCTCTGGGACATGCTGCACCATCCCTCAGCTATACAACCCAACTTTCCACCTTCATGAGCCGCTGAAAGGCTGCCTTGCACTGGATCTTGCTCACGCACACCACATATCTTTGACGAAAGGCAGGTAGCAAAACCGATTATCAGCAAAGGAGTGCACACCTCCGTATCCGGGCTCAGGGGTGAGGCCCTCGGGGGTGATAGAGCGGCTCCTGTTGCTGCCACGCCCGCGCCCGCGGCCCCGGCCGCGGCGTCCGCCCCCACGCGGCCGGCCCCGGGGCCGGCTCTCTTTCTGCAGCGGCCGCGCCGTCGCCGCCTTGGCTTCCCTCTGCGCTCCCACCAGCGCGGCCGCCGCCGCTGCCGCCGCATCACCGTCGTCATCCTGAGCATCCCCATATCTATCCTCTGCCTCTGCCAGAGCCTGATGGATCGGATCCGTAACGGAGTCCGCCAGATACCCTGGCCCGCCGCCCTGCCCGGGGTCATTGTCGGGCTCGGGCGTGCTCTCGCCGTCCTCCGGCTCTGGCGGCCCCGGCACCGGCTGCTGCAGCGGCTGAATGGACCCCGTGTTGGCGGCGGCTGCCGCCACGGCCGACGCCGCTGCCTGGATGAAGCGCCCGCTGCCGCTCCTGGAAGATCACAATCATATCTTTATCACCCAAGTGGACACCTCCAACCAGCTGCGAGACATTGACCATCGCGGGTGCGCCACAAGCTCCACTGATCCCAGGTATTTGCGCAAGATGAGCTCGTTAAAGCACAAAGTGGACACTTGGAAAAGGAATCACCTGCCAGACTTCTCCAGCACGCCCAGCTGGTCCAGGTAGGCGCCCAGAGTGCAGCTCTTGGCCTCTGGCTTGTCCACGCGCAGCGTGTACTTCCACTTCTTGGACGCCGCCATGCCTGCGCGCGCAAGTGTTCCTTCCTTTACATATGAGATCCAGCCCTCCCACAAAACTTCCACCCTTTAGCCACCATCCCTGCACATCTACCACTGCCCCACAGATGTCATGCATCACATGGCAGGACTCGGGAAGCGACTCAGAATGAAACACAGCCCTCACCGGAGTGGCGCTCAAACTCTGTGGGGGTCATCTCGTGGTAGGGGACGGCTGAGCGCTGGGCGCGCTGCGCGCACAGCTTGCAGTGGCAGATGCAGGACTGGTGCTCCAGCAGGAAGCGGCCGCGGTTGCCGTTGCAGATGATGGGCACATGCACCAGACCGCTAGCGCTTGACTGCGCCGCCACTGCCGCCGCCGCCTCCGCCATCGGCGGGCTCACCGGCGTCCTGCTGACCCATCCCCTCTGAATGTCCCCAGCCTCCCTGATCACACCATTTGCCAGCTCTGTCAGTCATGACCCGCGCTGCATCTTATTTGTACCTGTTTTTGCGCAATGCAAAACAACTCGGTGGCGAACAACTCATGGGAAATGCAGCAGGCGACGCAGGGTCATGTGCGAATACGGTGCATGGTCAGGCGGCATCAAGAGCAGGTGCGCACAGATTGAGAGGGCCGCCAGGCGGTGAGGCCCCTGGGCGTGCACTGGCGTCCGGAGCATAAGTGCCAGTGTAGCCGGCTGGGGGCACCCCCCAAGCCCTGGGGGGCGCCGGGGGGCCGCCGCGGCCTCTGCCCGGCGCCGATGCGCCGCGCAGCGGCAGGGTCGGGAGCGTCACCGGCCACATGCGCGGTGCAGGCGGCTCCGGCTGCCTCTGCGGGAGCGTCCCGCTCGCGGCCCTGTCTATCTGTCCCCTTCCTGCCCCCGGTCCCCCTGAGCAGCCACCATCCACTCTTGTTCTCAGCCCGGCATCACCAACGACAACACCATATGCTCCCTTCATTCCTTCCTTCCTTCCTTCCTACATCCAATCAGATGCACTCCATGGGACCATGCAGGACAGGTGGAGTAAAGGCATGCATGAGCACCTGATCGCTTGCCGACATTCCAGCGAGGGAGCTCGTCGTCATCGGACGAGAGCTCCTCCCCCTGCTCGCGCAGGCCTAGCTTGGTTGCATTCAGCAGCGCCGCAGTGGCCTCTGTGGGCCAACGAGCAGGCCCCCTGCCATCAGTCCCAGAATAGGTCCTGGCAGGCGCTTCCCCGTAAGCCGCTCGCTGCATTCCTGCCGAGGAGCCTCCCCGATGTGGCAGCATGCTGCTGCCTCTGCCATGAGTCTTCGGCTGGCCCTGGAATGGTGTGTTGTCTGTGTTTCTGCTCATCTGCTCTTTGTGTCAAAGTTCGCCCAGCGACTTTGTCAAGTCTGCTCTGCAGATGTTGGAGCTCCTTGGACCTGCATGAACATTCATTTATAAAAATTGTGAGCGAGGCTACAAGGCAGCATCCAATCCTTGCTGATAAACTTGTTGGATGTTTTGCCGCTGTCTTCCGAAATATCTGTATGCGAGGAGTCGAGCAGCTCAAAATCACCTCCAACTGATGATTTCGGGTCAGACAGAGACACAGATAAACATGCTGTGGTTGATTCGTATATACGATGCCTGCTGAAAAACAGACACAGAAACTTTTGTGAATATCAGACCGAATTTACTCGCTCGCACTTTCTTCGCACAAACAAACGCTTCTGCAAAATCGTTTAGACTCATCCTCTAGGACGCGGGAGCATGAGACCTCATCTTCATGCAGCGCTCTGATGCGCAACTCACAGCTGACCACAACACACCAAGTTGACACCAGAACCTAACAGACACAGCCCCTACGAATCGTACAGCCGATGAGAATAAATCCTTCGACCAAGGTGGACAGGGGGCCCCTCGGCAGACATGCCTCAATTTCCCAGCCCAGCTTAGAACAGCCCTTGTCGACCGCAGCGAAGCCTCACTGCTTCAAGAAGCTTCGCCACTTGCCCGCCAAGAACGCTTCTCGATAGGTCTTGAAAGGGCTCAAAACGACGACTGCGGGATACGACAGCACCTCTGTTTTGTTCTGTTCTGTTTCGTTTCTACTCCGGACTACGCGGTACTTCAGCATCAGCCCGGAACACCGAGAAGGGCCTCTCCGTGGGGACAACATATCGAGCGCAGAGCGACCATTGAATCTCCTCAATGAACTCAACTCGAGGAATTAAAATACAGGGAAGAAAGCCGACGCTGCCAAGAGCCCTCCGGCCGTAGCCTGGCTGCTGCCTCCTGAGAGTCATGGGGTTGGACACTACGCATGGCCGCCACACCACAGAACAGCCTGGTTGTTGCACATGCAAGGCTTGGTTGCCACACAGCGAGCGACATCCGGTAGGAAGAAATAATAAGGAAGAGCACCTGCGTTCGCGGTTGACTCTCCACCGGAAGGGCCAACCCCACGCAAGACTTCGTAATACCCACTACACCATCTGCAAGGTCATCCCTTGTCCTTTCGCATCTCCGGCGTTGTCGTGAGCTCCAGACGGAGGGTGGATTTCTATGTGTGAAGCCCTCACTGAGAATGAGCCATGAGTCCGATCGAGGTCGCTCCGGATCCGTCTACAGCGGTGTTCCATGGCTTTCTTAGCTCCGCTTCTGAGGTCGCCTCTGGAAATCCCATCGTTTGACGGCCGCAACGCTGATGTAAACCTGACATTTGGAAAAATATAATTTTCAGTATCGGTCATGTATCGTCTAACACGAGGACTGCTGAGCAAAGCGCAGTTACAGAATGTATTCATCGACGTTGTTGATGTACACCACAGGGGCCTCGCCGTCGCGTCCTCCCAGATGGCAGCAATCAAATCTCTTCGTGAAAGAACAAACGCGCCCATTTCTGACGTCAAATCCGCGCTTATGGAGGCTGAGTGGGACTTAGGTGAGCTTATGCTGTTGGAGACGATCCCAAGCCCTGGATATGTACAATTAATTCCGATGACATTGCAAAACCTGATCGTACTTCTACGCTTGAGTCTGGCCCAGAATATCGCCATTTCAGCGCTCCCACCTGATAGCTTGAGATTACCCCATCAAGTTGATTATATTCTTCTCGCAACTCGCAACTCCTTTTGTTTGCTATCAGAGGGAGCATATAAAGCTCTCAGGAAGAAAGGGGTCGCAGCTGCTAGCAAAAAGGTGAGACAGTCCCTGCTCACCAAATTTGCCCTTTACTAAGTGGCATTTGAGCAACATCACTCTCTCAACAACCTAACGCGTTAAATTACAACATGCCTGTGACAGGCCTCAAGACATGCGGCTGAAGGGCTCATTGCCATCGCGCATGAGTCAGGAAGTGCAGCCTTAGTTGAGGTGCGGCTATGCTGTTGCAATGCCGCTTGTTATGGTGCCATCAACACATCAACATTGTTAAGTTGCTTGTGATGGCCATGTGAGCATACGTGTGATATTGTTCTGAATCGTGAAACCTGTACAGGTGAATAGCGAGACAGACTTTGCTACAAAGACAGAGCAATTCAGGAACATGGTGTCCACGGTTGCTTCAGCTGCCCTGACGGCTGAGGCTTCAGGTAAGGATGCGGATTGATGCTACCCGCACATTGACAACAGACTGGGTTGACAGCAGGCCCTCAATTGTGTGCCCTGGAGTGCGGCCTTAGCTGAATTTTACCATGTCCTTGCAGATAGTGGCAGGATTGACAGCAGGACTCTGGGTGCCAGTTCAGCCAGCGGAGTCAGGTATGGGTGCTCTTGCGAATACAGCAAGCTTTGGACGGCTTTAGGGGACCATTTCCATGAGTCCATTGTGCTAATCTGGGAAGGTGGTTCTGTGTTTGCAGCGTGAGCGATGCCATCTCAGAGTGTGCTGGGAGTGTCCGGGAGAACATCCAGCTTCGACGAGCACACAGGTACCAAACGGCTCATCAAACTGTACATTGCAGCAATGCCTCATGCACTCCTGCTTAGGTGTGAATGCTTGTCCTCTCCTGCAAGTGTGTCGGCCACTGAGTGCATGTTCTTGCAGGCTGACATGCCCATCTGGCGTGATTGCCTCCTACCTGCATGCCAGCCCCTCGCCTGGGCTTGGCAAGATGGGAGCGCTGGTGGCACTGATAGACAAGCAAGGGAAGCTTGAAGGTGCAGCGGCAGACAAGGCACATGTGCGCTGCTCTTTGCCAACTGATTGAGACCCTGTTGAGCAGCTGCCTGTGATGCTTTGTCATGCATTGCATGGCTCAAGAATGAAAAGAAAGGCACTTTTCTGTGCAGGAGGTCGGCTCAAAGATAGCCATGCACATTGTGGCGGCGCGGCCACTGAGCCTTGACAGGCACAGCCTGCCTCCAGAAGCACTTGAAGGTGAACCTTTGCTTTGATAGCGAATGCTGTTGGCAGAGATTATACCCAAATGGTCGCATAATATAAAGCATGCCTCCAAACAACCCTTTGACATGAGAGAGTGTTTCTGAGAAGCATGCATGGGTGGACATGTGCAGCTGAGAAGGCTCTGCTCACGGAGCAAGCTCGAAAGAGCGGCAAGCCAGCAAACATTGTAGAGAGGATGGTGGCTGGCCGGATGCACAAGGTGAGCCGCGCTTGAAGTACTGTTTGAATCTCAGTGATGCTGCTCAATTTTTTGCCAAGCGGCAGGTGCTCTTGCCAATTGCATGAGCAGTGACCCACCCCGATTAGAGCAGTGTCAAAGCACTATTGTGTGCTGATCTGAAGTGCACACGGGGAAGAGCAGTCACAGAGGATAATAGCATGCTGCTACTGTTTGTGATCTGAACACCGCTGTGTGCATGCAGTTCTATGAGGACAGCTGCCTGCTGGATCAGAAGTATGTCTTGGATGAGACGCGGAAGATTGGCCAGGTGGTGTCTGACACCGGCAAGGCCATAGGGGCAGATCTGCACATTCAGGAGTTTGTTCGCTTCCAGTGTGGCGAGGGGCTGGAAAAGGAGCAGAACAACTTCGCAGATGATGTGTCACAGGCGCTGCAACAGACTGCCTGATCCAGAATGGCCTGGCTAGGGAATTGAGCGGCCTGCCTCATGATTCTTGAGTCATGCAAGTGTTGACTCAAACATTGCCTTAGTCAAATTTCCACAATTATGACGTTTGCCCGTAATGGGTAGGCCTAGATTGCCCGCCAGCATATTCCGTGTGACTCAGACAATTCCCTTGCATGTCCAAGGAAGAATGGCATCGAGGGCACACAAATGGCAGTGCAGTCCGTGTTATTGTTCTCACTCACGATCAGCCGCCGGCGCTCGACGACATCTACGCTTGTCTGTTGCTCAACTCGTCACAGGGCCACAAGAGCCCTTGCGCCGCACCCATTTCCTCGACTGACGGCTACGCGAAGGTATGCTGGCATATCATGCGCAGATAACTCTGGCTTCCACCATTATAGCATGCTTTAGCGATTATGTGGAAAGAGGAGATGATCTTGTATTGCGTTGCAAGCTGCGCCGAAACGCGCTGATTGAATTAACGATGACCCGGCCCGTCTGTGCACCTGGCACTTTAAGCCTGATGAATGTTGCATATGAGATGCGTATGTTATCCCGGAATATGCCGTTGTTGCTATTGTTAAGTTGTAGGAAGGATAGAGGCTGAAAAACCCCACCAGATCGATCCGAACACCTGTTCGGTGAGTGGCATAAAGGCACTGCCTCGCTTATTGGCCCGTGTCAATAGGCGTCAACGATGGTCATAATTGGTGGTACAAGGAACGACCTTTTGAGATCAACGTCAAGTGAAGTCTTAATTCTTTTTCTGGATTCCATGGCAGATCCGGCATGGTGTCGTGCCCGCGAATCACCTCCTGGCTCGTGCTGTTCTTGGCATGCGATTTCCTGTATAAGGGACATTGCGCTGTTCATCTGTCCACGACAGTGGAGGTGCGCATCTGTTTCGTTGCCCAAAGTTGTGAAACCTACCTGCCGTTGCATAGCCGGTGCCGTGCCACTAAATGCGTGACGATCGGATATGGAGTGCAAGATCAATATTTCTAATATATATTTTCGTAGAAGTAGCTGTCATGATAAATTGTGCCGCCAAGCTTGCAGAGGCCAGTTACTGCTCCATGGGACGCAACCCTGAGGCCCAACACAACCTTTCTCAGCCTGACTGATGGCTTGGCAGCAGAAAACAACACGCTTAATGAGCCATCTCAGGTGACGATCCTTCCTTTCTTCTGATTTCTCTCGCATCACCAGAGCTTGTATATTAAAAAGAGTGCTGGTGATCCGCACATGGTTTGATCTTCCCAACTTTGAGCAGATCCACTTGAGCATCGCCGGAAGGAATGCGGTGAGTGTCAACTGGGCAAGCCAGAAAGCAAAGGTGAGCCATCAAATGATGCCCACAAGCACACCTCTGCATGCATGTGCCTGGGCTCTACGCATGTCATGTCATTGCACCACTGCTGACTAATTATAATGTTTGCTCCCATGCACGCACCCAGGTTGGGAAGGGTGATCTGGAGCCCAATGACCCCTGGGCCACACCCTCCATTGTCATTTACGGCACCAACCCTGCCACCCTGAACCAGAACGCCACAGGCTCTGCTCAGGTGGGTCTGTGCAGGTCCCAGCACTACTCACTTCCTCAGAAACGAGACTCCTTTCACCTTGATTTTGCAGCGGTTGTTCAAAGCTCACACGCCTAGGGTGCTGTGTGCAGGTGTACAGCCAGATCTACAATTCCAGCTATGCATTCTGGGGTGGCAACACAACCCTCAACTACACCTCTCCGGTGCGCTGTGCTGTGAGCTGTGGCAAAGGTGGCATGCATCATGACATACTCTGTTTGCTGTCTTTTAGTAAGGGCATTGATCTGAGTGGGCTCCAGTGAACATTTCTTGAGGCAGCAACACTGGGGTCTGCTGCATGATCAGGTGCTGCACACAGTCATCCTTTCAAATCTGCGGCCTGGCACAAGGTGATGACATGCCCATCTTTCAGAAGGCTTTGTGTCTCTGGCAATACTTGATTAGAGTCTGGGATCTGGCCCTTACTTGATCACATGGGAATTGCTCGCCCAGGTACTACTATCGTGTGGGAGATGGGACTACTTTCAGCGCCCCTCTGTCTTTCAGGAGCCTGAACGATGCAGGTCTGCCGCCTCCCCCGTATTATTATTATTATTATTATTATTATTATTATTATTATTATTATTATTATTATTATTATTATTATTATTATTATTATTATTATTATTATTATTATTATTATTATTATTATTATTATTATTATTATTATTATTATTATTATTATTATTATTATTATTATTACACGCTTTTCCTGCCGAAGGCAAGGTGCGTCTGCAGACAAGCTGCATGTGGCATTATCATTGTTACACGCTTTTCCTGCCAAAGGGCAAGACACGTCCTGCTGACAAGCTGCAGCCTGACCACTGAGTTGAAAAGGCTGCCACAATCATTTCTATTGTTGGACTCGCCAGATCCAAGCAATTACCTGAATGCCATCCATGATGCCCTTTGAGGGCAGCAGCACGAGCAACACAACAGTGCGCCGTGAATGCCACATATTCCAAGCATGAAGGCTAAAACCATCTGTGTTTGCATGCAGGCCCTGACTACCCGCAGCGCCTGCTCCTCGTTGCAGGTAGGCCTCTGCTTTTGGTTCCCCACCCCAAAGCCCGTTCTCTCCTGCAAACGCAGGACATCAGTCGGGGAAAGGGCAATGCAGACTTTGACAACCCAGAAGCTTTCTCTCTGAAATTCACATTCCTGGGCGCTGGGAAGGAGTTCTGGTTTGCCCAGAATGACTCTGTGTGCAAGCCAAGTGTGCTTGGCACACTTGGCTTGCAGGGGATTTGTCTTGTGCCAAGCACAGAAGACAAATCCCCAGGACTGCCCAGAGGCACAAGGTAGACTGGTCTGCCCCACCATGAACAGGTCGCTTTGCCAAGAGACTGTTTTTTTTAAAGCTGGGGCTGTGGTGTGGAGATTGGGGCCTGAGCGCTAACAGCTCGACCACGCTGGACCACATTGTGCAGTCAGCCCTCAACTCCACCTCTCCCCCGCTCGTCATCTATGCTGCCGACTACAGCTATGCCGGTGCGCGCCGTCTCCGACGGCATGCCCTCTGTACCCTTCAATAAGTGTCTTACCTAGTAGGGGAGCTGTGTGGGTCCCTTGAAGCGTGCTGATTTGGCTGTGATCACTACTTCGCTCCTACTGATCACCGTGGTAACGGTCAACTTGAGTACCCCATGGAACTGCCTAGTCCCACGGAGGGTCAGCAATTCATGGCAATCGTCACTTGCAGCTAGTTGCAGACTGCACGCTGGCCAATAGCACATGCACCTTGCCACCCGGCTTAACATGCGCGCCATGCCTGACTGGAAAGTTCCGGTTATTCTCATCATTATTGTGATGCTCTTGGTATGCAGACACGTGGTACCCGAACGGGACGGTGTCGAGCCCCAGCACGGCGGTGGAGGGCAGCCCAAACGCAGGCACCTACCAGCCAGTGTGGGATGCATGGCAGCGCTTCATCCAACCCCTCGTCGGCCAGGCACGTCCTCTTTCCTCCTATTTTACATGTTCTTATTAGCAACATCATTGGCAAAGATGGCCATAGCCATAGAGGGCTGCAGACACACAAAGTGACACTTCACTGCATGCAGCACTGCCAACCCACCTGAGCTCATTACTGTTAGACTGCTGTCTGCGCCTGCATGGCACTGCCTGATCGACAGGAGCCAACAGCATGCGTGCCTCCTGTTCAGCATGTTTGCCAAGGGTGCTCACAAGGTCCTTCGGACATTCTCTTGTGGTGATTGTTTTGTGAGAGTTCGTTCTCATGCCCACATGTGATGACCAGTATGGCTGCTGGCAGGTCCCTTTCATCGGCAGCACAGGGAACCATGAAGAGGAGCAGGAAGCTGATGGCAGCATCTTCAAATCCGCCCAAGCACGCTGGCCGGTGAATCAAACTCCCTCACTAACACCCCTCTATTCTCTTGCACATGCCCTGACCTGCACCATACAAGCGCACCTACCAAATACTCACACCGTCTCTCTGCTTCCAGTGTCGATTGAATGAACTTGTACTGGCTGAGGGGTAGTGTGCCTGAGCGCAGACACCCCATCTGGCCAGCCAGTCTCCCTCGTACTTCTTCTACTCGGTCAATGCAGGCCCCACGCACAACATCATCCTCTCCAACTACGTCGACTACACCGAAGACAGGTGCTCCCTACACATTGAGTTCCCCTGCACCACTCACCACTCGAGACACCAGAAGCATAAGATGGAAATGTTGCTTCCTGCAAACCGCCCTCGTTCTCCTGTTGCTTCTGGGGAGCAGAGCAATGGGGAGGAGGTCTGTTGCTGACTGGCGGTTGCTGTTTTGCAGTCCCCAGAGGAACTGGCTGGCAGAAGACCTGATGCGAGTGGACCGCAGCGCCACTCCCTGGGTCACTGTCACCTTCCACAACCCCTGGTGAGACCCCTACCACAGCCAGGGGTATTGAAGGGAATTTTATTCAACAATTCCTGCTATGGTCTGCCAGGGGCCCCTGAGTACAGTCCCTTGGCAGTGCGTCATCCTGCATTGGTCCTCACAGCAGGAGCCCTTACGACTTTGAAAGGTGATGGGCTCTGTTTGTGTTGGGCTCTATAGTGGCAGAGTCAGTCTGAGAAGGGCGATCGTTTGGATTGAATCCAAGTTTGAAGAGGGTGAGCAGATATGTGCGTGGCTGTGGGCGCAGGTACACGACGGACTCCTCCTACAAGGAGTTTGAGCAGATGCGCATCAGCCTCGAGCCGCTCACATATCAGTATGGGGTGGATGTCTTCTTCTATGGTGAGACAAAGGCTCTGCCGTTCACATTTGAAACCCCATTCACAACCCCTGGCTGGGGAATCTATCTCACCTGAACTGGCCTGGTACCGTTTTTAGGTAGAATCCCCCGCCATTGCAGCACACTTTCTTTAGTAAGGTACTACTCAGGACGTGAGCAGACAGCAGGAAATTGCAGAATGGAGGCTGCCAGGATCACAGCAAGTGTGCACGCATGCATGCAGGTCACGTGCATGCGTATGAGCGCACAACGCCGGTCTACAATTACACCGTGAATCCCTGCGGCGCGGTGCACATCACTGTCGGCGATGGCGGCAACTCCGAGGGAGTCTCCTTCCTGGCAGAAGACCTGCACACACAGCGTGAGTCAACATCGTGAGCAGATTTGCAAATTTGGACCTAGCACCCTTCTCCTGCCGGATCCAAAGGACTCTAAATCATCAGTTGATTTAGAAATATCCCTGCCAATCTACATTTTATGCCGATTGTTTAAGAGGATAGCATAGAGCCAAGCAGCATGCACCAACAAAGCTGTGCTTAATCCCTGCCAAGAGCAGAATAATCTTGTGCTTGAGAGAGTGCATTTGAACCATTCTCTTAAATCTTGAATTCATGACGCAGAGTTTGAGGATCTTAACGGCGGCTGCCCGAATGTGAACGCTTCGCAGCCGAGGCCGTCCTACCTGGTGCCCCTCAACCCCAACAAAGACTCCTGGACGTGGTACCGCCGCGTGCTCACCTTCACCTTCAACGTGAGCATTCTCTGCCCTGATAACCCATTTTTTAGACCCCGACCAACCCTCGATGTGACACCTATACCTTCGTCTTGAATGCCACCTGTGTGATTCACTGTCTGCTCATGCCATCTGTCTGTGAATGCCCGGATGTGGTTCTTGTCCGGATGCACGCACCCACACACCTGCTGCACGAACTCAGCCGGCATTGGCAAATTGACTTATGTCTGTTTGGAGTATCGCATGCATGCACTTCTGAATGTTGGGTTGTTCTCAACATTCTGGCTGACTATCTGGCTGGATGACTCTGCGCAGGCGGATGGCAACTCGACGGGTGTCGGCAACCCGCCCGGCTACTGCTACAAGGCGCAGCCGGAGTGGTCGCAGTACCGCGAGTCCAGCTTTGGCCACGGCACCTTCGACGTCCTCAACTCCTCGCACGCCCTCTGGTCATGTGAGCTCCCTTGCAATCTGAAGTTAACTCTGATCTCTACTTCAATTCTCCGGCAGATGCGGCATATTCCCTGCAACACTGCACTGCTCCATTGCCACTCCTTGTACAGGCGGGTGATGCAGCCTGCGTTAGCTGATCAGGGCGAATTGGATGTGGATCTCTCGGCTTCGTTTCTGCTGTGAGGATTCATGCATGCATCTGCTGCACCTGGGTCATACAACCAGGCAATATCTGCTGTGAACTGTGCAAAGCTTGGGGCCAAAGTGCTAACTGCATGCCCGTGGAGGCGAGCATGGGAGGTGGCATGGGATTTTACCGGCATTGAGGCTGTGTTTGCACGCAGGGCATGCAAACCAGGACGGCGTGGCGGTGGCCAGGGACCAGCTGTACATCATCCGGGACACCACAGCCTGCCCCAGTCGCCTCGGATTAAAGGCAGCTGCCCCGCCGCCGGCGCAGGCCCCCATCGCGGCTATGCCGTCCCAGGGCTCAGCCGGCTAAGGGCCGCACCTTCCTTGAAGGATCAAGAAGACTGCGCTGCATCGAGACGCACTTCTTATTAAGGCTTTGGACATGCAGAGTGGTTGTGTCAGCAGGGGAAGTGAGGTATGGACACAGCATGGTGCTGCGTTCGCGGCGGTATTCGTCTTCTCCCAATGGAGGGTGCATTTATGTATAGATATTTCTTAAATTTGTATAGATGATCAGCTGACCGTTTTTGGCAGGATATTCTATCAGGCAGAATGCATTTTCATAGACAGACAATGCCAGTATGATAGGCAGATAGACCCTTGAGCAGCTGCAAGGGCTTACAGCAAAGCTGTTTTATCATGTATAGAGGTGCAGCATGTGCAGAATTATAAGTGAACAGTTCAGCGCTACGTGCTGTACATGCATGGCAGCAAGCTCAATTGTGCGAACATCTAGGAACTTGGCAAACTCTGAGGAGTCTGAATGTTCAGGACTGAATATAGGAACCGCCATATTCGGCAACAATTTTGCAGCACAATTGTGCAACAAGGAGCGGCATGAGTTCAGACATTAGAGAGAGAGAAACATTACATCATGCCAGCCAACAAGGCTGATTAGATGTTCACTGTATCTAGATCAGTGTCTACGCGTCCTAATGAGAGTCTGATAAATTGAGCCACCTGTACAAGAGAGAGAGAGAGAGAGATTACACTTGTTCCAGCCACATAGGGCTGATTAAGCGTCCCACATATCTCAAACCATCAGTAGCACACACGTCATGAATACTCGAAAATATGCATCCCAGCACGCAGACAAGTATCAACTGCCAAAAAGGACTGCAAGGCTGCTTGTGGATGTATGTCGGTCCAAATCAGCGACAAGTCAAGGGCAGGACATGGACGCAAATCACAGGCCAAACAGAGTGTGCGTGCTGCGGGTGGGTCCAGCCATTTGCTGTCATTGTAAAGACTGCCCAGATCCTTGCAATAACAGCGCTTCTCGGTGAAACAAGCAAGGGGGGTACCCAATGCCCCACTATGCTCGCCGCCACCTGTATTGCTAAGCTACTACACAGCAGCATGTAGACCCGTACCGAACCAGCAATGCAAGATCACCAAACAGATCCTAAGACCTGCACTTGCACTGTGGATCAAGTACCCCCACAAGGAGCACAGCTGAGTGGTTTGCAAAGGCACACCTGGACTGGCAGGTATTCAAGGAGCTGCAATCAGGTGAAAACTGCAGGAGGTTAGACTGAGATCTCCTCAAAAGCCCCAATACAGCTTGTACGCGCTTTGTCCTAGGTTTGGACCAGGACCCTGAACATCCTGCCTGGGTTTGGCAGGGCACACACAAGAACGCAACACCGCAAAATCTGCTTGTTCTGTAAAAGGTCTCATGGCCATTTCTATTATTGCGGTCGATTCTTCGCGTCAGACAATGATGCAAACAGCCGTCGCATCCTTCTTTTACTGGTAATGGCGGCTGGCAGCTGTTGCCTCTTCCGCCCCAACCAAAGCTTGGCCGTCCTAGATATTTTTACTACTGCGTCATTAAGATCAGTTTATTGTATGCTTCCCAGCCGCTATCGCCTGGCCTCTGTCTGCTCCTCTTTTGTATACCCACATTGTTGCTGTCAGGGCCGCCTCTGTTGAAGCGTCGCTTTGTGCCCGGCGATTATTTCGTCTAATTACATCCTTTTCGTTGAAACCTCTGTGATGTTGCCTGGCTGCTGAAGCCCGACCCAGTTGATCAGTGGTTTATGGTGATGCCGTTAACTGTAAAGGGCCGCCTCTATCGAAGCACCTTGCCCAGCCATTATATATGTTGCCATGATTGTCGAGGAGCCGGATCCCGAAGGACCCAGGCCCCACCAGCCTGGGTGAAGCGGCTTTTCATCATCTTGCCACATGAACTGACGCATAGTGGTAATACAGGGCCTAAACAGGCTGTCATACCTAGCACGCAGATCATGAAGCGCAGGACATTCAAAGACAATATGCCGTTCATCACCAATGGCCTGAGTGTTGCACAAGTGACAGAAACGTTCCGAGCGAGGTACTCGATTCCCCCAACGACCCTGATCAACTGGAAGACCGTGACAACCAGTACGAAAGCGCAGGAAGAGTCTAAGCGTGGTGGCAGACACAGAGATCCTAAGACAATGGCGACGGGGATGAATAGCAGCAAACCAGTTCTCATAGGTACAAAGTCGAGCCCCTTGTGTTGCACAGGTCCTAGGACACAAGGCCAAATTCTCCCAGTGTGCATCTAATTGACCCTGTAACTGTTGTCTAACCTGGGCCAAAGAGATCTGATCCATAGTATTGCAAGCAATGTCTAGGGAATACCCAAGCTTTTGCAGGGCCTTGTGTAAACTCCAAGCCCAGTTCTTTGTATTGTGCACAATAGCATCCCTGCAATCGTCCAGTGCAATTTTCCTATGCAGGCTTGTAGGTGGCAGGCCAGCAAGATTGTTCCAGAATCGAATTGATCGAAGTAACCACAAATCTTGTAAGGGCTTTTCCTGCAACTCTCTAAAGAGTATTGCAGTGGGAACATCAGTCCTAATCCCACTGATCTGGCGCAGGATCTGGAGATGAACAGAGGCTAGTCTCTGACGTGCCTTCTGAGCAGCCCCAGAGAGACGTCTAAAACCCCAGACCTCGCACCCGTAGGACCCCGCAGGTGGGACACACACCTGATATAAGCGTAGTAGGAGGTGCACAGAGGATACACAGCGTAAATTCCTATACCGCTGTTGAAGAAGGGACCAGGCACCCCACATTGTGCGAGTAAGCTGTTCATATGCCATGTGCAGGCCTGTGTCAGATCCAAAGAGTACGCCAAGATACTTGAACTCATCAACCTGCTCCAGCTCACCAGCACTGCAGGTGAGCCGGCAAGGAATCCGGGCCCCATTCTGGAAAACAAGTACTTTGGTCTTCGGCACGCTGAGTTCCATCCCCACAGCCTGGCAGAATTTTTCAAGTGCATGCAATAAAGCCTGTAGCTGTGCCTGGGATGTAGCCAGGAGAATAAAGTCGTCTGCATAGCCTAATACTGGAACACGGGTACCATCAGAGCTGAGGGCTCCGGCCTCAGGGCAGGCATGGCGCAGAAAACGCTCCAGCCCATCTATGAACAGACCAAATAAGGTGGGGCTCAGAGGGCACCCTTGCTTTACACCAGTCTCAGATGCCCGCGTCTGACCATGCCAACTAGCAATGTTCATTGTCACCGAGCAGCCCTCATAGAGAGATTTGATAGCTTGAATCATCTGCACAGGCAGTCCAAGGCGCTGCAACACAAGCCAAAGGAGCGGCCGCTGCACCTTGTCATACGCAGCCTTCAAGTCTACGAAACAGGTGTAGAGGGGCTGCCCAGATCTGAAGTGCTTGTCCACAAAATGTTGCAGCGCAAAGAGCTGATGCACTGTGGATAAGTGCGGCCTAAAACCAGCTTGGCATTCTGCCCTAAGATTGCTGTGCTCTGTCCAGCGCAGAATGCGCCTATTTAGGATCGCTGCATACAGGCGTGTGATTGCCTCTGTGACTGCAATTGGGCGGTAATTGTCTGGCTCCAAAGTGTCTCCACGCTTGTGCACTGGGGTGACAAGGCTGCAATTCACCTCCTGTGGCAGGCAGCCTGCTTGGAATGCGGCGGTGAGGAGTTGGGCGAGAAGCGGTAGAAGAGGGTCCGGCGGCTGCGGCGCTCCTTCCGGCGGCGGCGGCCTCGCGTAGCGCAGAAGTTCGGACGGGAGGCCGCTGAGTCCAGGTGCGCGCCCATTGTGTAGATGTTGTAAGGCGTAGCGGACTTCGGCTGCGCTGATGGGCTGCGTGAGGCAGGCATCTGTTGAGAGAGGTTGCTGAGGGAAGGCGCTGTCCGGTAGGCGGCAATCTGATGGCAGCGGCATGTTGGCAAGACGTGTTAAGTAGGGGTCCCAGGCTGCTGGTTCCTGTAGCGGCGCTGGCAGGGCTGTGTTCTGGAATTTGAGCTGCTTCCAAAAGGCGCGGGGGTTGCTGCGCTGCTCCTGAAGGACGTGGTGTAGCTGCTGGACTTGATGTGCTCTCTTTTTTCTGCGCACCACACTGTGGTACTGTTTTTCTGCGGTCTTTGCTGCCTCGCTGCCTGGCTGTGTCCGAAATAGGTGGCGCACTTGACGTTTTAAGGCTTTGCATTCGGCGTCGTAGAAGGGCTGGTGATGCCATTAACCACCTCTTGGGCTATTCTGCTCTTTCTTGGAATCGTGGTTATCAGTGCTTGCAGTGCTGCTAAGAATTAGTACCTGTATAGCTTCAGTGGATTGCAAATCCGAATGTAAGCTCGCGTGCAACCTTGGAATTGTTAAGCTTTTCTACACACTACGGCGTAACAGCAACTGACACGTTCAAGAATCCAGCACCCCTCCTCTCAAAGGCATATAAGAAATTCAGCCTCCCCAAGTATTGAGTGATCGCTCATCTGTACAGATTTGAATGAAAGAGTAAAAGCTCACTCGCTCTGACTAGCTACTTCTGAGTTTGAGGCTGCAGTGTTGCCTCCTTCTCACTTGCTTTTCTTGTGGCTAGCCTTCTTGCCAACCCCGAGGAAGCACGCGATCACAGTGCAGAGGCCTGACAGGTTGTCCCTCAAGCTCAGCCCATAGAACATGGAGATGAGCCCACACACAAATGGGAAGGCTGCATCTCCAACCGGGTATTGCAGAAGTGGCGGTATGTCTGTGCGCATCAGCCATGGAAATCTGCAGCCACACATCTTCATTTTCAAATTTCAGCATACCTAGGAAGACCAATTGCAGGACTCACCAGAGAAGCTTGATATTCAGCGGGCTGAAAGCAGTTGGCTCCAAGTGAGCTTTGGCACACATCCACTGCACAAGATAGGATAAAAGCTTGGACTGACTTTCAGGGGGGTGGACGGGAGTATGATCCAAGTGATCGTGGCAAACATATACAGCTTTAAAATAAGGGCAGCGCACCTGTCCTCGCAGACAGCCTTGGGCACACAGAGGCCTCGCAGGCCCTCGATGCCAGCAAAGCGGTCAAACCCGCTCTCCTTTACACCGCCAAAGGGCAGCGACTGGCACATGTACGTCGTCGCAAAATCATTGATCGACGTCATGCCCGCCTGCAACCCAGCACAGCAATGCTCTCACCTCTCCCCTGCGCACCGTTGATCAGCAATAAATGTCATCATTGGTGACTTCAATGCATGATGATGTGAGTAGACTTGTTGATATGTTATGCAGTGCATCTCGTCAAGGATGGGGAAAGAAAAGGAACACAGAAGACATGCCCACCACCCCACCACAACAGGAGAACAAGACAAGGAACCCCGTTCAACCCTTGCCATCTGAAAGATTGTGGCAGGCAAGGATTGCCTTTAGATCAAACAGCTTGACGAACCATCGCCACATTCTGAGCAGAAACTCGCTGCCAAACAAAGTCTCACTGTGCGCAGCCTAGAGACACTTATCCAACTTGTTGGCATACGCACCTTGCCTCTGGCATGAAAAGCCATGTTAATGGCCTGAATCCTTGAGATGTGGCGTACATCACCAAGGTACCTAGCCATCTGGCTGTTGCTGCACTCACCCACCCACACAAAGACACATTACAAGAAGGGGCAACATCAGTTTGGCAGGGGATGAGTGCAAACCTGCAGGCGGCGGCCAATATCGTTGGCGCGGCGCTGGCTGCGGGAGAAGACGGCCGAGCCGAGGCCGAAGGGGCAGTCGTTCGCCAGGCGCACCGCCTCGTCATCATCACTAAACCGCACAATGACCATGACGGGGCCGAAGACCTCCTCGCGCCAGATGCGCATGGCCGGTGTGACGTTTACTAACACTGTGGGCGCATAGAACTGGCCGCCGCTCTCGTGCGCCACCAGGTGTCCCCCCACCAGCACCTTGTGCGCAGTTGCACCACCACCGTCAACAGACTGCACGGCCTTTAAACGTTGCTACAATGTCTGTCCTTGCTACTTGAAGTCCCTTGCATTCGGCCAATGCTTTCTCTGGGATGACATGCGGGGCCTGAACCCAAAGGCTTCCTTCTTCCTTGAGCTGTGATGAGGCCATGGCGTACTTTCTACAATCTTTTCAGCACTTACTCTGATTTCAAAAACATCTCAGCCATTCATATAGTCAAACTTATCAGCGCAGGGGTGTGAACAAGCACAGGGTAGGCGACAAGGTGGGGTGTGCACCTTGGCGCCGTCGGCGACGGCCTCCTCCACGAGGTGCGCGACTTTGTCGGCCAGGCCGGGCATGCACATGGCGCCGCAGTCCACAGGGACATCCCCCAGGGCCGGCCCCTGCCGCAGCCGCCGCGCGACTCCCACAGCCGCGTCAACAAAGCGATCAAACACCGGTGCCTGCACAAGGAAGCGCTCTGCGCCCGCGCAGTTCTGGCCGCAGCTCTGAAACGCCCCCCTCAGCGCTGTCGGCACCGCCTGCAATGCACCAGCGCCCATTGTTCAGCTCTCATTGCTTTTCTCCCTGCCTGTAACCTGGCATCTCTTCATTCGGGGTCCTGTAGCGCTGTCTTCGAAGTTTATAACCACGCTTCTGACCTCTCAATCCGCAATATCCCAGTTTCCCCAGCACACATTTCCTGGACGGAGGACAATCGACCCACGCACCTCTCTAATTACCTCATCGTCGCTCAACATGGTTGGCTGAAGCAGTACATATGCAGGTCCAAGGCCATGCAAAGCCACCCATGATATGATAACAAGCCGCAACTGAAGTGAGCAAAGGTGATTTGTGAGCAAGCTGCAAGGGTAGCTGCTCGCCTGTGAGAGGTCGGCGTCGTCGCACACGATGAAGGCGTCCTTGCCGCCCAGCTCCAGCACGACGGGCGTGAGGGTGTGCGCGGCTGCCGACAGCACCGCGCGGCCGACCCCGGTGCTGCCCACAAAGATGACCTTGTCCACGCCGCCTGTCACCAGCGCGTTCCCTGCCTCCGCGTACCCCGTCACTATCTGCACCAGATCCACCGGCGCGCCTGCAGCCCAATGGAGCAATATGTGTCACCGGTGCCACAAAGACAAATCCGTTACAATCCATCCCATGGCTTCCATTACCTGCAGAACACTCACACAATGCTGCAGCAAGCATGGGTTTGTATTCTCTACCATCTCTGTAAGGAGTAGCATCTTTCGTTACATCCACTGTCCAACGGGGCCTGCAGAGTAATTGACTCTAGAGTAACGATGAGGTCGGCGCCTGTCGTTTATGAGCAGAGCTACATCTGGTCATACCTACAGCCTGAAGGGCGGCAGAGATGATGCGGCCATAGTACTGTGAGGACCAGGACGCGTGTTCAGACACCTGCGAATCCAACATGGCATCATTCTTGCGCACTTTGACCAGGGGTGATGGGCGTCTGATGTCATGAGCAAGGAAAGCTTGAGGATCCCCACCTTTATGACGAGGCCGTTCCCAGCAAAGAGGGCGGCCGTCAAGGGGTTGAAGACGTTGTGGAAGGGGTAGTTCCAGGGCACAATCGCCCCCACCACTCCCACAGGATGGTACTCCACCCTGGCAGCCTTGTAGAACATCTGGAGAAACATGACCCACATTGGCAACCCAGATATGTATCTATATACATGACATGTATGCAGAAGTACTTTGGTTGGCCTCCGATTGGCATGCAATGAGTGTGCTACATGCTGGGGGAGGAGTCACACCATGGCTCCAGAAGAGCGGTGCTCGGGCCGCAGATGCTTCTCCCCTTCTTTGATCAGCCATGCAATCTTCTCGCAGGTGACCATCACTTCGCCAAAGGCAGCGTCCACCAGGGGCTTGCCTGAATCAATGGAGGCAACCCTGCCCAATGCAAAACACATGCATGTCATCATGTTGAGGTGTTTCTCAAAAATGGACAAGACCGGGCTGCTTGCAACATCCTGACTTCTCAAATTACCTGCAAATCTCTTCTTGATTTTGAAGGATGTATTTTAGCAATGTTTTCAAGAAGAGCTTGCGTTTCTGGAAAGTGGCTCCCTTCCAAATCTGCATGCACAGAAGAATTGTTTATTCTGCAGCTTCAAAACAGGAATAAAAAATGACAGTGGCTTGGCGAAGCCGTACCTCTGCCGCTGCTTTTGCTTTTCTGATCTTTTCCTTGACCTGCATGGTGACATAAGAAACCAGATCATTTGATGTGACAACTGCACATGGGCATGGCAATATGAAGGTGACTCCAATAATGCTTGTGCGCTACCTGATCTGCACTATCGGCTGGCATCGTGCCCAAGTATGTCATCAACCCAGGATCATAGCAAGGGATTGTACCCATGGTGGCTTTGTGCTTGGCCGGATCAAACTTCTCCTTTGTGATCTGACCTGCTGACATTAAGCAAGATATGTCGGAGAATTCAAATCGTTGAGATTGAAGATTTTGTCCCTTTACATGGTTTCAGTCATTGCTTAGATTTCACAGAGCCTTGCTTTTACCTTCTGCTTGAGAGACTGAAATGGACGGGACGGTCTCTCGTCGCAGAATGAGCACCAGGAGGACAGAAGAAAGTACAGCAGCCGCAGCTGCCGCGATGTGCAGCTGATTTTCTTCCATCTGTGCCTCTAGATTGTTGAAAGACTGGATTCTAAGGCTCTTTCACAGCTGACTTCAAAGAATTTGCAGACCCTAAAACATAATCCCATACCCAAGCTTTGGTTCCAGGGAGAAGAGATATCAGGAGCGCCTCAAAATAGACTCACCTCAGCTGGCACCTGCATTTACACGCACTGGCCTGCAGGCACCTTTCTAGGACCTCTATTCATTGCCCTAGCATTCTCAAGGAGGTTGCAGTCCGTTCCTGTTCTCCGCGTGATTGAAGTATTCCGCCTGAAGGAGTTCCGCCAGATGCAGGAAAATCCGGCAGGTAGATCGAGTAATGTATCGGTCGGTGCATTCGATAGTGTTAATGTCAACACTCCTGATAGCCAAGAAGTCATTGAAACGCAAGTGTTCTCGCATGCAAGCCCAATGACCCCCGGAGGTCAGCAGGCCAATCCTGTGAGCAGCACAGGTGTCAAGAAGAAGAGGGGTCGACCCAGAACAGGTCAGGAAGATGCCTAAAATCGATGAAATATTACTGTTTTTGCTTGTTGAAAGGATTTCAGGTCGACGCTTGGAAGTTGACTGTATTGACTTGCAGAATTGTGTTCTGAGGTGTTTTGATGCAGGTGCGGGGACTCAAGACCTCAAGCACTCCAAAAATGTCATCATTCAACTGGTACATCTTACTTTTTATCCTTCCAACACAATCTGCATTGTATCTTGATGCAGACTCTTGGTGATGACAAGTCTCTCAGCAATTACCCCTGTGAAAGCCTCTGCCCTCTTTCCCAGTGTAAGTAACTCAAAATATTCGCTCGTTGCTGTCTGTGCACAGGAGATTCAGGCAGGAGGCGATGAGTATCCCAGGATTACATTTCAAGCACAGAGGCAGCGCAGGCGAAAAAGCAGCAACCCAAAGAAAGCAACATGATTCTGCCAGACTAGGCTTCAATGGTATCCCAGGACAGTGGAAAGCCAGACTATAAGTTCCTGGAAGCTTTCCCGGAGCATGCCTTGAACAAGGGCCTTACTCCAAAGTGCAGAAATAGCAGCGCAGACTCTAGGCCACAGGCAGAAAGTTACCAATGCATAGAAGTCTCTCCCCTGTTGTAGTAGACCAATGTACAGCTTAACATGGGGTGCTTTTCAGGTTCCACCAGTGGCCAGTCCAGACCTCATGTACGATATCTTCAGTACCTTATCCTGTTTTGAGGCTGCTCACCATTGAGTTATTGCTGAGTGAAGGGTAGCAGAAACCTTTGGACAGCCTGGCAGCGATTCAATATCACAAAGATTCCATGCTGATGCTTGATCCAAATATTCTGGTGCCAGCAGCATGTCAGTCTAAATTTGGATTGGTGATGCTCCTGCAGTGTGAACCCTCGATAAGCGCACTACAAAGTGCTTTTAGGTGCCAGCGTGCTAAGCAAGGCATGGGATTGAATGACTGCTAACATTGGAATGAATATCTCTTGCCAGACGCTGCACATTGAGTTATATGCTAAGCATGATCAACTCCACTAGGCTTAATGTCCTTTCATGACTACCCATTTCTAATGTTCGCAACTACATAGAGGCAATTGTTTCCGAGTAACAATTCACCATCAAAGAATATAGGGCTACAGACTACCCACAAAATATCTGTTGTAAAGCTGTGGCATCATCCTTGTTCAGAGATCCCTGGCACAAACTGGCAAGCTATATCTTGTACAGACCTGCACATATGCATGGTTTCTTTCAATGCATGCAGAATTGATTGTCAGAACTGTCACAACGGTTGTGCTCGGATATCAGTGCTATCCCTTGCATAGTCCAAACTTTTGTTCTCTACTGTACATGATACAAGAAATTTCTAAAGGCGCTTCAAAGAATTCTATCATCTACTCCATGTAGTATTCCTGCATACTTCAGACGCAATTCCAGTCACTGCAGTAGTACGGTACTACTGATTAGACAGTCATGTACTAGCCGCAATAGCAACAGTGTTGTTGCTATCCTGCTCCTTCAACTTGGCAGACAGCAAGCCATCCACCCAAGCCTGCTCTGCTGCAGATATTCCTCTGACATCAGCGCCGCCTGCCGCCCTGTCAAACAGCGCTGGCAGCCGAGCCTGTTCCCGGAAGTCTGACGGCCGCCAGCTGTCCAGCTTCTGCAGCGTGTAACCTGTGCCATCTTCCTTCGGCAGCAGCGGCAGCCACACATACGTTGCATTCTCCACCTGCGCACCAGCCAAACAACCTCAGGATTTACATGTCCTTCAGGTGTTGTTCAGCTCTCCTGGTGACTACGGGTCCCCCAGATCCGTGATCTTCTAGTCCCGTAGTGACACTCACACAGCCACATATCCGCGGAATCTGGCTGGCAGTTGGGAGCGCTTGATGCTACACTCTGTTCTCAAAGTGCATGCACAGCTGTCCTCCTAAAATAGATCTACCATTCGTCCAGCACCTGGCTAGCCATCACTGATGAGACAGTGCAGTCACCTCAAGGGGTCCCTGTGGCCTGAAGGTGCCATGAAGATTCAAGGCACTTTGAGGCCATCTTCTGGGCATCATCAGGAAGAACAGATTGGGCAATCCCATCTAGACAAGGTATTCTCAGGAATTTTCAATGCCTGCATTGTTATTATTACTACAGGCTTTTCCTGCCAAAAGGCAAGGTACGTCCTGCAGACAAGCTGCAGTTTTGCCTTTGCCTCTTATGCCTTTCAATGCCTGCATAATGCCTTTATACTCGGGAAAATTCAATGAGACCAGTGGGTCCAGCGCACCGAGCCGGGCCCAAGGAAGTTCCAGCGGTCCCCCATGTAGATATACAAGACAGTGCCGTCCGCGAACTCCAGCGGGAACACAAAGCTGGACTGCGAGTTGTACGTTGTGTTGGCGCCCTCGCCCCGAGCCGGCGTCGCCAAATTGCGCCAGGCAACGCCGCGCAGTGAATTGGCAGCCGCGTGGAATAGCATGGGCGGGTTTGGGTTCCAGTAGGTCAGGTGGGAGGCCATCATGTAGTAGCCCTGCCCACTGGGCTTGAATATTGAGGGGCCCTCTCCCTGCACACAGGCAACCCCTCAGAACTCGACCGGAAACTTGACATGCTCATTCTTTCAAGAAAGTTCACAAAAAGTAGCATTGAAATGGTGAAAACAATGCGTTCGCAGCGTGAGCACCATGCTGATTAGAGGATGAGCCACCCTTTGGCTAGGGACGTTTTCCATGCACCGACTACAATGCTGAAAAAGAAAACAGCACGCAAATGAAAAAGCAGCATGCAGACTAGCGCTGGAATGTTTGTGTCCTGTGGGTCTCTGAGCGGGGTGCATGCATGCATGCATGCGCGCACCCTGGGAGCGACAGAGACGAGGCCGGTGGTGTCGGTGTAATTGGGGGTCAGCTGCGAGATGCCCAGGAAGTCATTGTTGATGCTCCTGACCAAGAACGCCGTCCCGTCATCCTCTTGGAAAACTCCCATGTCATAGCTATTCATGCCGTCCGGCTTGAATGCGCGCACCCATGTGTAGGGGCCTGTGATCTCCTTGGCAACCGCCACTCCCACGGATGGGTAGCGGAACCTGGGCGTGTCGGCGTGAAACAACAACACAAATTGGCTGTATGCTGCATTGTACAGGATCTGCGTGGTCCAAGCAGCCGCCTCAGTGTCTTCAGGTGCGATCAGCGAGGCTTGGCGTGTGCCACTACTAAGTCACCGCTCGATGTCACCGTGACAGGACCTTTTGAATTCAAAACTGTCTCAGAGTACAATTGATGTCATAGTTAGAAGCTTGTTACCTTGGGGCGTTCAATGCGGTATGGCGGGTTGACGGGCATGCCGCTCAATGGCTGAGAGCCATTGAAGATCAGGCCTTCCAAAGTCCAGTTTGCAAGATCAGTGCTGGAGTAGAGATTGACGCCCTCTGAGAGAAAATCGCCCAGCATGGGTCGCTTGTAGCTCTCTCCATACCAGTAAAACGTGCCATTTACCCTGATAACGCCTCCCCCATGCGCGTGAACCTGCGTTATTGCCAGGCCAAGCCAATGAGAAGTGCATAGTCAGCCTGGCGTGTGATTGCATCAAAGCTACTGTTTGCATAGCGACCTCAGCCACTGCTATCGTGATTGAATCATTTCATCTCCTGGGAGTGTACCGGTGTTCCATCGGAATCCACTGGAGAGGACCCAGGTACTATCAGGGCGTCCTCTGGTGAGGATGCTGGCGCAGCAGCTTGCAAGACAGTCGGAAGCAGAAAAAGCAACAACAGTGCAGGATCCAACCTTCTGTGTGGCATTTTCACCTGCGTAGCAGCACAGGTAATTACATGACAAAGTGTTCCATTATTGCTAGTGTTGACAGTCACGGTGTCAGTCACGCACTAGTCTCGAATGCACGGCCCCATCCACTGCAAATACAGTACACACGTGTTCCCAGACAATTGGTACCAGATTGTTTCAGACACCGGCCGCAGCTGGATCCAGCGTGCGGTTGCGAGCACGAAAAGCAAATCGTCAGATTGCGTTCGGACACAACCCAGCTACGCTTATGGGCATTACACCACAAACAATACATGAATGAACGGTATGCTGGGGTCTAAGAATCTGTTGGTAGCTCACCTTCAAGTTGAAAAGCATGGTTTCATCATCGGGAAACTGTCTTTGCCCGCAAAACCGCAGTCTTGTCTCCCGCTCGATCTTCTAGTTCGCTGGCTTGGATCAATAGAAAATTATCCTTAGGGATGTCATACGTTTTTCAAGGAAGACGTCGATGTTCGCACTTCTCTCACCACAACGGTAGTGCCCGTGCCCAATTTAACCGAACGGTGGGTGGTTGCTTCAAGTCTGACGTCATCACTTCACAGTCAACAGCTGACTCAGATGATGTTGACATCAACCAGACAGCACTGGGATGCTCAAAAAATTCTTACACTGTCTAGATGCTCGCAATGTGGCATGCAGTATTGGAATAACTTCAACGTGGAAATTTCGTTTTGTTTAAGTGTGGTGTAGACCTTCCCTCCCAGTGGGCGCGCTGCAGCCGAACGTACTCTTAAATTCAAGCTTCAACTTGAAAATCTGCGCAACTTTTGCCCGGCTCAGCCTCCGAGGCAAAATGTCTTTCGGCCTGCTGCTCAGTCTAAATTCTGTCACAGGGAAGCTTCTCCTGCAGCCTGGTGGGCCCCTGGTGTTGCTTAAAATTTTATTCTCACACTAAGCATACAATGCTTTGGCACATTATGCAAGCACTGCGAGGCACATACATGCCAAACATCATCTCAGAAGAAGTACTGTGAGAGGCTCTGTAGAACGCTGTCCCCCTGCAAAACCTCTGCTGATGAAATGTCATGGTTCAAATGCCTCTAACAAGCTCAAGGTACAGTTGAGCAGCTGACAAGGGGAATACGAGACACCAACGGGCGACTGAGTCAGGCGAACCATGCAGCCTGTCTCACTGTTATTCTGCATCACTGAAAGACCTGCACCAGCAGGCACTGTTGCAGCCTCACCCATTCACAGACAGCATTTTTTGCAAAGATCAAGCAATGTTCTGGTGCGACTCTGTCATTCGCCCTCAGTTGTCAGAAGGGCGAAGTCCTCCTCTTGCCCTTGCCAAGCAGGAGATCCTTGGCTTCATTGACCTTCTCTGCCAGGTAGCTGCTGCCCCCCAAGTCAGGGTGGTTTGCCTTCATGATCCGCAGGTGAGCCTCCCTAACCCGGTCCTCGCCTGCACTCTCCCTGGTCCCCAAAATCTGGGCAGCCTCTCGCTTGTTCATCTCTTGCAGGAATCCTCCCTGCACGTTCAGCTGTGGCTGATCAGAAAGTCCTGCATCGTTCAAGCGATCGTGAAGAACACAAGGCTGGAGCAGAGCAGTACGCACCTTGTAAAACTGCCTCATACGTGGAGGAGCATTTCTGAATTTCGTAAATATTTCGATCGCCGCTTTGCCTGCATATGCTGCAGCACCGACTGCTATACCTGCAATGACAGGTGTGGCCTGCGAGGCAGCGCTCAAAAATTGAGGTCGTTCACACTACCAGCTGCAGTCATCTTTAAACTTGCAATCGCTCGCTGCGTGTACAATCCAGTACACCACCACTGCATCAGCAGTACTGTTGGTGAGGTAGAGATATACCATGCAGGATCGCGTGTCAACAGCCCAGGCCAACAAGCTACAGTGAGATCAGCGCCAGGTTAGTCTGTCGATTCGATTTCACCCTCTCTCACTGAAGTGGACACGTCGTTTGAGAACCTCTCCAAGCAAATTTCTAGAATGAACGGCTCAAGCTACGTCTGGGACAAGGGAACTGTTCAGCAACCTGCTAGCTCTTGAGCAGTTTCGTGAAGTTTCGTATTACTCACCGACAACGTAACCCAAAGGTTTGTGCGTTGCTGGAGCCAGAGCAAGAAGAGGAAGCAGGCAAACAACCAAGATATTCAGCGAGCGTATTCAGCAGGATATTCTTCATTGATCATATCAATGGCTGGCTGCATTTCCAATGTGTGAAGTAAATAAGAATCTGAAGTGATCGTGCTGATCTGGGTGTATTATGATTACATCATTGCTATGATTACTCTGACACATGCAGCATGAAGCTTCCTGAGCAGCATGTCTCCCGCAAAGTGGAAGAAGGTACAAATAGTATATTTGTTCCTAGCACTCTGTCATCAACAGTGTTCGATGGACAGGGTGTCACACGTACTACTAGCAGTTAATTCCATTTGACAATAGCTAATTGACTCACAACAACTTTTCATCCCAAAGATTGTTCTGCACGCAGCTTTGCTCTACCGCCTCAAGCAGAAAGCCCTGGAGGAGTGCAAGGAGAGGGCGCAGGCATATGCTGACTGCTGCAGCGGGCGCGTATTCTCAGCAGTGTGGAGCTGCAGGGAAGAGTTCAAGGACCTAAACGTCTGCCTCAGCCAACAGTGAGTCCTGAACTCGGCAGACGCAAAATGCCTCACGGCGCTCTGTGCATGGAAGCACCATATTGCCTGCATGATGCTGTGTCACCTGGTGTTTCCCTTGCTGACATTTCGTGTTGGTGTGGCAGCACAACTCCGCAGGTTCTCAATGAGCTCAAGCGGCGGTGGATGGAAGCTGGGCAGCCTGAGACACCCAAGTGGGACGCACTCTTAAAGAACTTGTAACATTCGGAGAAATTTGGGTGTCAGGTTGTGGTCCCCAGGAAGGAGGAGCGCGAGCTCCATGTCTCCCTTCGTTGCTCGACTGCTGTATATTTTCCTGACGCAATGGGCGCTGTCACTTCTGGCATCATGAGGGCCACCTAAAAACGAGAGTGGGCCTTAAGAAAATTCTATACAGTAGAAGGGCAAGTCTGAGGCCCTACAGTGCCGTGCAGAATTGGCATTGGGTATTGCGCTGGACTGCAGTACTCGGACATGAATTCTTTTGCTGGGCCGTCCATGTCTGCAAGGCCTGGCTGGGGTCTTCCTGACAAACAGTGTTGCTGATGACGCCGAATGGGAATTGCAGGTCTATAAATGATAGTAATTTGGCCAGTAGCCCTAGGCAAGCATTAAACAGCTGTGGAAACTGCTGTGTTGGACAATGAACCCTTCCAGATCAGTCATGACTTGGAAAAGGTTGGAAGTCTGCAGCCACTTACTGAGCAGCATGCATGCGCGGCCATTTGGGGTGGCCCGTGTCCAACACGGGGAGTCCCTGTCAGGTCATGTTTATCTGCCTGGGCCGGGCTTTGGACAAGCAGTCCTGACGAGGCATATATATAGCATGGCAAATTTAAATGGCCGGTACACTATAAGATGCGTTTCAGCAAGTACTAGCACTAGAGGTATTAATACTGGGTGAGGAGTCTTTGGAAATAGAAATTTGACTCGGCCCAGGGCCAGCCCGCCGGTGGCCCAGGGCCGGCATCGCGATGACCGGGCCGCCACTCAGGCTAACCCGTACGGCGGCGCCGCTGCATGCATGTAGCTGCAGCTGCCGTGAAGGTGCCCAGTAGAGACCACAGCTTAATTCTAGCATGGGCATGTAACGGTACTGTACACTAGGAAAAGGACGGAAGGCGACGTTGTGCTTTCCACGCTCTTCTAAGGGCGAAAGTTTCGGTGGGGTTTGAGGAGTTGCTGCGCTACGGGGGAAGTATTCAAGGGATAAAAGGACTCGATCACCACGATTTTCGCCAAAAAGCGATCTGGTCGCAATCGGCCATTTATCCATCGATGTCCTTTTGGCCCAATTTTCTTCGCATTCAAATCTTCTTGAGATCTTTCCCTTCAGCGCCTGTTGTTACAGCCAGGTCTGTGAGTCTGGCCCTGTCCACAGGTGGTTTGCGGGACCGAGGGTGCGCAGATGTAAGAGCCAGGAAGCGAGAACCAAGTCTCTTCTGGCCATATGGGGGCAGCGGCAGACGGTGGCGCCTGCACTGTATCGTCACGAGCGCACCTTCTGACTAGTGAGAAGGCGGCCTGCGGTGGCAAGCAGCCTCCAAGCGAGAACAAACGTCACGTACTGGTTGTCGACGACCTTTTCCTGAACCGCATCGTCCTCGGGAAGCTCCTCGCGAGCTTTGGATTCGTCGTCACTTACTCTAGCGATGGTCAGGAGGCGGTGGAGACGTTCCAGAAGAGGAAAGAGAGCAACGAGGACGGCTTTTTTTGCGTACTGATGGTGAGCCCTACTTTTGCCCGTCAGCAGGAATCCACTTGTGCCCCTTTGTGTTCTGAATATTGAGAGGAGAGTTGCTAGCAACGGAAAGGGGCTGGTCACGCTCGACCCGGGCGGGTGCATTGGAATCCAGCGTATCCCAGCGTATCTGCGCCAGTTCGCAGCGAAGTTCGCTGGGAATGGTGATTGGATCCTTCATCTATGGCCATATAACCCCTTCTCTCCGCATCCAGACGCAAGGCCGCAAGCGGTGGGTCGTAGGACAGCTTTGGCCTAGCTACAAGATCCACTCACGCACGGTCTTCACGTTTGACCGTACTGCAGGACGTGAACATGCCCACGATGGACGGGCTGGTCGCCACCAAACACATCCGCACCATCGAAGCAGCGTCCACCTCGCAGAGCAGCTCGAGCATGGGGCCCACTGACAGCTGCTCCTCTGTAAGCTCAGCAGAAGCTGCGAGCTGCCAGCCCACGCGGCGCGTGCCCATCGTGGGCGTCTCTGCCTGCAGCAGCGCAGACCAGATGAAGAGCAAGGCGTTAGACGGCTTGGAGCTCAACCCTGCCACAGGTGGGGCCTGTTCTTACCCCAACCCCCTCCCTGCTGTGGAGATTCCACACAGGTGCTCGGCAAAGTTAATAAATCCAGAGGAGGAGAGATGCAAATCTCAAGGCAGACGGAGCGCCAGAGGTAACAGGAAGGGCTACCTCGCAAGTGAACATCATGCACCAATAGTACAATGATCCCCCGGCCCAGGAGCACCGACTTGCAAAGGGGCTGGGCGATCTGCATGCATCACAGATTAATCAGCTTTCCACGCACATACTGAGAATTGGGGGCACCCGCCTGTCTGCCTTCCAGTGAATCTACTGCGTTCCAAGTTTAAGAGGGGTTTTGCGGCTGTGGCGCAGAGCGGCCGTGGGCGGCAGTGGGCATGGACCTGTTCATGGAGAAGCCGGTGAACCGCGACAAGCTGCGCGCTATGCTGGCCCTTCTGGAGAGCGACGCTTGGCAGCGCGACAGCAACAGCGCCGCCGACAGCGCTCAGCAGCAGCAGCAGCTGCCCCCGGGCATGAGCTTTGGCGGCAGCCGGCGCTGCAACTCAGTCAGCTCCTTCTCAGGAGGCCTCGACATCAAGGTGCTGCGCTGCTCTTCTGCATGGCCTGTTGCGAGCCCTAACTGCTGAGGATGGAGTGTCAAGCAACATCGTTCGGTGCTCTCAATGCTACAGATGCAGGAAGCTGCAATGCCTTTAGCTGACTTTGTTCGTTGTCTTCTGGGTCTGTGCTTGTCGGGTAGGGCGCGAAAGCCTCAGTCACGCCCCGTGCACAGAAGCGGGATGGGAGCCTGCAAACTGATGATGGCTTGGTGGAAGGCTGACAGGTCTTGTTTGGGGTGTCTCAGGTGAGCAGCCGGCCGGGAGGCGAGCAGGTGACAAAGAGGAGCCTTGGGGCCTGCATGCAGCATGCAGCCGAGGAGCAGTCTGCCAAGCGTGGGAGAGTCACTAGCGGTAGCGGGGCAGTGGAGGCGCTTGCTGCAGCTGCATGTGTAGAGGAGGATCCAGCAGTCCCTGCGGCAGGCGCCTCATAGAATCTGCCCCCCCCCCACATCCCCAGCATTTGTTCCGCACCCCGCAGGGAAGGGGCAGGCCTCGCGGCTTTGTGAGGCGACTTGTCGACGGTGCTAGACCGTGGATTGCACCCCTGTGGGTGCGGCCAATTATTTGAAATACCCAATTATATTCGTTTACAAATCAAGTACCCTTGCAATCGCAGAGAGTGCGCTTGATGCCTGCTAACCAAAACTTGCAGCAGTGGCCTACGCCATTAGGCAGAAAAGCGTTTGCTTCCCGTTCTGTGCTGTCAGCTTGGCCCGAGTTACCTTTGGGCTTGAAATTCTTTGTGTATTGTGCGGACGAGCATGATGTGTGTAGTGAGACCAGTACATCAAGCATGAAAGAAACATGCGGGGCAACTGTGCCAGTAAGCCCGCGTGCCTGTGTGCACCTGCATTCAAATTGTTCAGACTATTGTTTTGGGACTGGAGGCTTCCTCCGATAAGGCTTCAGTGATGATCGTCTTGATGCAGGCTGCATGAACATGTGGGTGTTGTCAGCAGTAAGCGGTCTTGAGGTTGAGGTTTTGAGGTGGCCCTGATGGCGAGTAGTTGATCTGCAAGGCCAAGGCCATTGAGTGCCACATGTATTCCATGCTTGAGGATCTTGTGTCAATGGACATGTGGAGTACAATATTGTTGGGTACGCCTAAGAGCCGCTCAGTTGCTGGCAACACATGGCTCACCACGGTGTTCTAGTGTGCGTTTGCTAAATATATTGACGGTGGCTGCCTACTTAGCTGGTGGAATGCGTGGTTGCCCCTCTATATTGAAGATGTTGAGTTGCTATTGCGACCAGTATTGTATCACCTGTGTAGGTTATTGTCAGGAATGTAACCGATGGATGCCAGTGCTTGTCAGATGTTCACTTAAATCAGCCTCACAGAGTCATGTTTTCAACTGTCTTCCAGAATCAAGCACATGTGTGCGGCAGTTCATTAGGCCTGCTGTCTCCACAGCCGTTCTAGATCTTCTGCTAATCTTTGATCAAAGAGACTCCCGCTAAACTTAGCAATTCCTGTCAACAAGCGTCACGCAGAAGCTTGCAGATCCCACACTAAATTTCTGACTTCTGAAAAAGATACAGGGCATGACATGCCCATGCTGTGGCGCGCCCTTACAGCAGCCAAGACTCGGACCCACTCTCCCCGCCTTGTGCCTTGTCTGATCTACATGTTATCACATCGAACCTGAGAGCTCCCCATCAGGCACGGCTCAGCCAGCCTGGCGCCGGCCTTTCTGCGCGGTGCCCATGGCCTGGACTGTCTTGCCCTTGCCCAGTCCTGGCGCCCCCATCGCCTCCAGCTGGTCCAATGCAAACTCTGCCAGCTCCTGCGTCTGCACCATGCATCCGCCCCTCCAATATTAACCCAGCAGGCAATGCTGATCACTCATACAGCCAAAGTCCATACAATCGATCAATACTGCTCCAGGGCCGCATTGTATCTTGATACTTAAACGCATTGCATGTACACCGCGAGGCTGCCCTACTTGGCTCTTGGCCTTGCGAGTCTTGCACTCTGTCTTGGTGCAGTGTAAGTAGACACTGAAGAACAGAGCGGCTGGCCAAGGGACAGGGGCTCACTGCAGCGGAGGTCTTTGAGGAGAGGCTGAATGCGCGGTCCTCTGGCTTGAATGCCCGCGCCCTTTTCCTCAGGGCATCCTTGGACGAGAGGAATCCGTCAAAGCCCTGTAATTTGGCACCCATCACGCTCAGAGTGCCCTGTCGACGACCCCAAGGCTCTCAAACCAAGCCCTGCTCATTGCACAGCTAGCACACTGCCACACCTTCAGGACAGTGCCGCACTGGGTGTATTCCGCCGAGAGATACTCTGTCTCCATCGAGTAGACCTGCATTTATATGGGAAGTTTGAGTAAGGCACCAGGTCTCTCGACACCGAGAATTGTTCCTTTAGATTGAGACAACAGCCCACCATCTTTTCAGTCTTCAAGAGGTCGGCCTCCAGCTGTTCACTTCGTGCTGCCAGCTGGGCAGCTGCATTAGACATCCTTCCAAGAAATCGCTCAAGCTTGCCCAGTCATGTCCTTTGACTCAACCCTTCCAGGGGACAATCAAATAAAAGATCAGGCCAGCAACAAGGGAGTTGTCGATGAATAATACTTTTATTGTTATAGTAGCAACTGAGCTATGTCATCGCTGTACCAATTTCTTTGTAAAGGTCACGCCGATACTTTTGACTTACCGACCAGCCTTGCGCTCTCGGGATTAGCAGTGTCTAGGGAATCAAGCACAAAAGTCTGAACAGATTGGATCCTTGGATATTCATGCAATGAGAGAACAAGATGTAAGTGCAGGACGGAAGGCTTGCCAGGAACACCGGCTGAGACCAAGCATGCAACTGGCCGACGTGGATTCCAGCTCCCTCATTGCCTCGATCGTTCTCGTGACCATAACAAATGCTTTAAGCGTTAAAGCAGGATTAAGAATTGCCCTCGTGTACGCAACTTATGAATGCGATGTCCTCAGCAATGTGCAGGCACTCTGCTCTTCTAGAGAGGCGATCTCCTCAGACTGTTTCCTGCAGGTAGGCTTTGTCATTCTCAGTTCGTGCAATCGTCAGTTGATTACTATGCAGAGTGTCTATTATAGCTTTCATGTGTCTTCTTGTCCATTATTTAGCTTTGGCAAATGATGAATGCTGTACAGTGGTCAGCATGGCTTGAGGGCACATACACTCCGATGGCTACCCACAGAGAGGTAAACACCTGATCATCTTGTTTTCAATTGATATATGTTCAAAGGCTGCTTTGGACTATTTTGTGGGGAAGGCAGCTGCTCGACCACACATTGTACCAGAAGCCGATATTTGTACCTCACGTTGCGCTTTGCCTGGCCTTACTAGGATCGGACGCTCAACCTCCCATAGACGCACTATTGTGCGTGCTGAGAAGCTGGATGCAGGGACAGAAGCAGAAGATATCACCAAAAAGGTGTGGCAGCCTCTGTTGTACCAGAATATCCTGCAGTTAAGCCAACACAGCAATGAAGGGCTAGCGTGGATGGCAATACAATGATGAACGCAAAGCAGCATGGCTGACTCTGGCAGTGCTACCTGCAGCCCAACCCCAAGGAGACGACAGAGAAGTATGGCCTGGAGGCCGGCCTGTGGCAGGTGTTCACAAACAAGGACCCGGAAACAGGCAAGAGCAAAGGGCAGCAGGCCAAGGACCTGCTCAAGCGATATGGCAGCGCCTACCTCATCACCTCCATCTCCTTTGCCATTGTCTCCTTCGCAGCCTGCTATGCCCTGGTCAGCGCAGGTGGGCTCCCTTTTGCTGACAGACCTCAACAGCTCCCTTGCAAAGTCAGCGCTCTCTGCGTGATAATATTCTTTGCCACTCAGGAAATAGGGACGCTCAGAGTCCCCAGAAATCAGTGCACTCAGGAAATCTAGCAGTGATTGTTTGAGTGATGTTGAGGACCTGGGTACTTAGCAGCTATGAGCTCACTGGAACGTTGTAAAGCGGGGGGCGGTGCTTGCATGCAGGCGTGGATGTGGGCGCGCTGCTTGCCAGGATCGGGATCAATGTGAATGCTACGAATGAAAAGGTGGGCACAGTGGCCCTGGCCTATGCAGCCCACAAGGCGCTGTCTCCTGTGCGCTTCCCACCCACAGTCGCATTGACACCCGTGGTGGCACGGCTGCTTGGGAGGGACAAGGATGGCAGCAATCCCAGCGCCAGCAATGGAACTGGGCAGTAAAGAAATGCAGCATGCAGTGTTGGAGAGTTGAGCTGACAGTAGCAGTGGCAGCAAAAACAGAAAGTGCAGTGCGTGGGCTATCATGCCTATTACCCCATTGCGATGAGAGGAGATTTAAGCAAATCAGCATAGCTTGTATGAGCTTTTCATTCTGCAGTCATGTGTGTGTGGGAACCCTCCTGCAATCATTTCACGTGCACATCGACAAAGACAGCAACGCTGCAGGAAAACCTTTCAGTACGCCCAATGCTACAGAGCCCGAAGCTGCGGTGGTCCAGTGGGCTGTAGCCTGCCCAAATCCAAATCGAAATGTAGAATTTCGGTTTGGGGATTCAGAGCGAAAACAAGCTTAAAGATCGATGAAGAACTTGGGAGTGGATTAAAGTTGATGTAAGGTCCATGTGCGTACCACTCTAGTTGTCTTTTGACCCATGCATATGTATTCCATGCATGTATTCCGTGTGAAGAAAGCAGTATTTAATTTCTTGAACTACCTGTAATAGACTGTCATTCATCAACTGTCCGGAGATCATTTACAACTTGTGTGGCTATGTAAGATCCTGTTAGAGTCCAGCAGCCTTGAAAATGCGCGGCAACACTGAGAGATATATCTAGCTATATAGCTTGTTGACCACCTTGTGCACAGAAGCTCAATCCACCAACAAATTTGTGGCATAAGGTCGAAAATGTACAAAACAATACTTCTGGAACTTGCTGACATGATCCTTGTTCAGTCATGTCAGGGTCGCAATCACTTCTCATGACATACTTCTGTACAAACGTCAACAAGCACTGCAAAGCATGCTGCGCTTCGAGCGCACAGCCTGCATGCTGCGCAGCTTAGATCACGAGCGCTCTGGGCAGCCACCTGTCATCCGGCGCTGGCTATAAATAGAGCTTTGCTAGATTAAAAGGAATCTGAACGCCCAACTTGCCGATGTACCCCGGCCTTCCCTTTCAGCCTGTCAGCCAGGCCTCCACGCGGTTGGCCGCGCGCCGCGCAAAGCTCCCGCCCGCGGCAGTCGTCATGCTCGGCGCCGCAGCCCGGCTGGCCGCCGTGCTCGACAGCGCGAAGATTGACGGCCGGGTAAACGCTTCGATGCCGGCCGGCGGCTGCGTTGGCGTCCGCTTGGCGGCCGCGCCGGTCGGCCCCGAGGGGGTGGTTGCGGCGGCACCGCCGCCCTGCACGCGCGCGCCGCCAGTCGTCTCGGCGGCAGCGGCCGGCGCCGGTGCGGTGCCTGTGTTGTACACGACCGGGACGCGCGCGCGGTCCCGGAAATCGGCCGGCCGCCACTCGTTCTCAAACTGCAGCTCGTAGCCGGCCCCATCGGTGCGCGGCAGCAGCGGCAGCCACACGTAGGTGGCATTCTCCACCTGCAGGGGGCGCACAAAGATCTGACTCAAGCTTGTGCTTTGAAAAACTATGGGTAGCTATTACTGCGCAGTAATAGTCCAGCTTGGCAGCCGCACCGTGCAGTCAGAGCCTGATGAAAACAAAGTCCAGGGCTGATGGAATATGAGCAGTGATCCACGCTTCAGCCCGGCTGCCGGGAGGCAAAGGGGGGGGTTCTGCAGAAGAGGCGCGCCTTGCCAGGGCCGTAAAAGTTCCATCGGTCACCCATGTAGATGTACAGGATGGTGCCGTCTGCGAACTCCAGCGGGAAGACAAAGCTGGACTGTGAGTTGTAGGTGATGTTGGCGCCCTCGCCCCTGGCGGGCTCTGGCAGCTCGGTCCAGGTGGCGTTGTGCAACGAGGGGGCTGACGCATGAAACAGCTGGGGGGGGTTGGGCGCCCAGCCAGTCAAGTGGGAGCCCATCATAAAGTAGCTGCCGGACACCGGCCTGAACACCGCGGGGCCCTCCGCCTGCGCCAAGGCAAATTCACCAAGAATCAGTGCTTCATGCCCTTTCTAAACTCGAACATCTTGAGAGTATTCCCCCTTCTAAGGAGGAATGTACTCCTCTTGCTATGCAACTCCATCAAGGATCATCCACTCAAGCCCCTCACCAATGCTCTAATCTACTGCCTTGCTCATACTAGTAGTAGGTCAAACCGTCCCCCTGTCACAAAGGAGGCAGTTGTGATCGTGGACCCACAAGACCCACAAGGTACCTTTCAAGTGCTGTGATACATGGACAGGCAGAATCTGCTCCGAACACCACGTGATATGTGTCAGGCATGTTGATAAGTGTGACAACGGAGGTAGTCCTTTATCCTGCTGTATGGCGGCTGCAGCCTTTAGTGTCTGCCATGCGTATAACATAAGCCACGCAGTGGTGGTCAGAAGAGGGATACTGTAATAGTCCAAGTAAAACCCGAAATAAATAATTGTTTTTGGCCAAAAACGGTGGATAAATGAGACACTATCTCCCAAAATATAAAACCTATAATATTTTTGAGACCAAATTCGGAGAGCTCTCGACAAGCCCAATCCAATGAAGCATGACCCTGGTGTATTTGAAGTCAGGAAGACTATTTGCTTAGAAATATTTCCTGCACCGCCGAGGGTGTGGGTTCTAAATGACCACTTCAGGTAACGGGTTTGTCACAGCAGCGGCGGCCGCACCTGGGGGGCGGTGGAGGAGATGCCGAGGGTGTCTGTGTAGTCGGGGCTTAGCTGCGAGATGCCCACATACTTGTTCTCTACGCTCCGCACCAGGAATGCTGTCCCGTCATCCTCTTGGAACACGCCCATGTCATAGCTGGCTTTGCCGTCCGGCTGGAAACAGCGCACCCACTCATAGGGGCCCGTGATCTCCTTGGCCACCGCCACTCCCACGGACGGGTAGCCGAACTTAGGCGTGTCCGAGTGGAACAGCAGCACGTAGTTGTTGTACGCCTCGTTGTACAGGATCTGCACATCATTAGGAAGTGCAGTCAGCCCCGCTGCCGCTGCATGAAGGCCAGGGGTGAAGTTGGGCCTTTGAAGAAGTGGGCTGGTTCTGGGCAATGGGTGATTGAAGGTCACTGTGGCCTGCAGCAAGGCGGATGTATTGCGCATGACTGTTGGCAAAGGGAGCTGGCATGGCAACGCGTCACTGTGCAGCTTGCACAGTGCAAGGTGGGAGGCAGTGTGTGCATGCAAGGAGCTGAGCAGCACCTTGGGGCGCTCTATTCTGAAGGGGGCGCTGCCCATGTCGGCGGGCAGGTCCACCATCTGCTGTGTGCCATTGAAGACCAGGCCCACATAGTGCCACGTGGCCATGTCTGTGCTGGAGTACAAATTGACGCCCTCTGACAGAAAATCACCAAGAAGGGGCCTCTTATAGCTCTCCCCAAACCAGTAGAAGGTGTCTTTCACCTTTAGCACGCCTCCGCCATGGGCATGCACCTGATCCAGGGTGAACAGACTATCCGCCATGAGTGTCAATGGGTAGACCTGGGTGCAGAGAATGACATAAATGTCATGGGAGTGACGGCTTGGATGAGGGGAGGTCTCACTGAGTTGCCATCTGCGTCAAGGGGTAGAGTGCCTGGCACTATAAGAGCTTCCTCTGGCAAGGCTGCAGCTGCCAGGGTTACAAGAAGCAGAGCTCCACAAAGTATTGTTGTCCATAGCTGTGGTGCTCCTACGGCTCTGATCAGCTTTCCCATAGTAACACCTGCATCAGGCATCTGCTTCATCTTCTGCGTTGCTGCTTGATAAAGAGGAGGCCTCAATATGGTGTGCATTCATGAATTTAAGTGTGATCAAAGCTATACAGTACTCGCACACCAGCATCGACTGGCACATCCCCTAGTTCGTCACGACACCGATGTGCTGCTCAGACGCCATGGTTCCAGACGTCACACTAGATTCCCAATATTCACAGTTTGGTTTCAACCCCTTCTCTAAACCCCAACATCGTGTCCCCTGAAAGTCATATCCGACGCTCCTACCTTGACCAGATGTCTAGCAGGACAATGCCCGTCGCGCTTAGGAGGCCGCGCGATTGCCTTGTGTCAAGTCCAATTGAATAAAATGCAGTTTAGTGCAGTACAATAGCTGATTGCCAGTGCAACGAGCTCACATTCGGTCTTGACAGAAGAGGTCTGCGATGTGATGGACCACCGACTTTGTTAGCCTGAAGATATTATGTCAAGTTAGGATCAAATTGTAGAAGAAGAAAGAAGCGAGTATTTTAGAGCACTTCAGATTATTGTCCTTGAAATTGGTGGTAAGGATGTCCCAGCAAAGGAGAGCTTGGCTATTTGAAGTGTCCTGTGCAGCCTACTTTGGCACTGTATCACCTGACAAATAGCCTTGCATGTAAGGATGCATCCCCTCAACTTACAAGAATTACCAGCGGTTGGAACAATTGTGATATAGCTCTGCTTTGATATGAGCATACGAATTTCTCTATTATAGCACGGCCGCAGCATTAGGATCAGATCATGATGATCACCAATGTATGATCATCAATGATCATGATGCCCAGCATCCATGGATAATTCACGCATGTGCTTGCGTCCAGCAATTTCCTACACACTGGCACTCAGTCATCCCCAAGCTGGCTATGAAGGACCAGAGTATCCTCGCAATATATTGTACACGTCCTCCTGAATTAATTCGAAGCAAGAAACCTGCAGAGCAAGAGACAAAAGAGCAGGGAGCATGCATGGGTGAAAATATGCCTCTCTAGCTTATCCCAGCACGAAGTCAACGCATTATACAGCACTGCTGGTGAGAAGCAGAGCGCCGCTCTCAAACGGGCCCCGGGGAGTTGGCTGCTGGGGAGGGCCCGTTACGGTCGATGGCCAGGCGGCGAGTGTTGTAGGAGGAGCAGTGCGGGCACTTCAGCCCCAGGATGTGGAATGGCACGTGACCGGCCTGCCATGGCAGCACAGCATACGGTCAGACGTTCCACACGCGCATGACAGCTGTGCAGCAAACATAAAGTCTCATCTGCGCATCAGCCCGACGGGAACGTCCAGCACTTGCACATTACCCTAAGCCAGCTGCCTGTAGTTTCAAAGACTTCTCAGTAAGAGATGCATCGACAGCAGCAGGGGAGGCAGACCAGGTTGCAGTTGTTGCACAGAATAACTTAGCAAGGCGATTGCTTGCCCATCTACAGGACACATTGCAACCAAGGGGAGTGTAAAGAAGGGCCTTGTTGACACTCCCCTTGCTGCACCATATCATATTGATCTTTGTGTCTTAAAGTGGAGCAAAGTTCATCCGATAAGGAACCGCAATCACTCTAGTGGTCCCTGATAAGATCCTGGTGCGCACCTGGTTGCAGTCGTTGCAGAGGATGTGGGCAACCCAGTTGGCGTAGTCGGTGGGCATGGGGGTGTCGGCAACTTCCTGGTCAATGCGGCGCCAGATGGGCGCCAGGTCAGCGTAGGTCTTCATGCAGATGGGGCACAGCAGCTGCCGGTTCTTCTCCATGTCCTTGAGGCACTCGGAATGGATGGTGTGCCCGCACGGCAGCACCGCCGTCGGCCGCACGCTGTCAAACAGGTACTCGAAGCACACCGGGCAGTTCTGCCGCATGCTGTTCTCCACACACACGTGGTTCCCCTGCGCACAATTTCTGCGCTAAATTTGGTTGCCTAAGTTGTCTGCAGGTATTTCAATGTCATGGTAAGCACTGACTCTGAGATCAGGCGGTGGATCAGACCTGGTTGGCTAAAAGCGGTAGAAAATGATAGTCAATAGCACGTCCGCCCAAGATGTCTCACCAATGAGCCGCTGCATTCTTCATGAATACTCCAGCACCCCAAACTGACAATGGCCTTTACAACGAGTTTTCAAGTCTGTCAAGGAGAAATGCAATTTGGTGTATCAGGAGCTGTACAGCAGGGAGGATTCATGGAATGGCAGTGTGAAGCCCCTCTGGAGGACTGCATTCCTCTCAAACTTATGACAGGGTAAAGAGTCAAGGAAGAGTCCAGGAAGGGCAGGACGGCACCTGCAGGGAGTTGGCGTAGCAGCAGCCGCAGGTGTTGCAGTGGAAGAAGTTGGAGGCGCCGCCAACACGGCAGATGCCGCAGGCCTCGCAGTGGAACTGCTGCTTGTGCAGGTCGTCATCAAAGAAGCAGCACTTGAGGCAGGAGTAGGCGCCGAACTCGCAGCCGCACCCGGCGCACAGTGACGCCACTGGCTGCCGCAGGTCGCACAGCGCGCACACCAGGCTGCGCACCGTCGTCCTGTCCAGCTCGTGGCGCTTGCTTGGATCCTGCACACAACGCACCCACTCTTAGTGCGTCATATTTGCCATGAGCAGCCTTGAAGATAGCCCATGACAAGGCCCTGAAGCTAAAATGCCTTGCAGATGGCCATCAGCCAAACGGCCTGGGCAGATCATTGCTGCATGCTAATTACAACCTGCCTGGGACCGGGCTCTCTACATCATTTCTCATACTGGGTCCAGGATACTGGTTGTTGGCGGTCTTGATAAAAAAGGGAGGTTGTAAGGAGCGTGCGAGGGTGGGTGGCGCCTCACCCACTCGTTGGTGGTTTTAGCCTCGTTGTGGCAGTGGCGGCACCAGAAGACCTCGCCGCAGCAGGGGGCGACCATTTGGCAGCGCCGCCGGTAGTGCTTGCAGCCATGATCCCCCAGGCCCATGTTGCGCTGCTTGCGCTCTGATGCCTCCACCAGAGCCTGCTGCTCCTCAGGGCTCTGCTGCCCTGAGCTGCCCTGCTGGTTCGCCTCTCCTGAGGCTGCGGCCGCTGCCGCCTCCCCGCAGCAGGACGGGTCAGGGGATGTGTCTGGCATGGCTGCTGAGCTTGGGGGCCCACAGCTGGCCTCTCCCTGCTGAATGCAAAGGGGCAACCCCTCGTCACGGCTCTATTCTCTATACCCGGGTCAGCACACTTATTGAGGCTTCGGGGAAGCAGTGTGCAAGAGCAGGATCTGCCTGTAGCAGCTCACATCACTAGTGAGTTCCAGTAATAGCAGGGTTTGTGCCATGACCACACTGACGTGGCAGGCGATCGGCACATCAGATGCAGTGAGAAAACAAGCAATGGATATGTGATCATCGTCCAGCATCGCATTAGATCAATCACTGCAAGTATATGAGGGATGTCAGGAGGACTGAAAAATTTTCGCTGACCGATCTCAACCGTAGCTGAAGGTGTTGGACAGCCTTGAGGATTGATCATTGACAACATCTGACGTCTGAGGCAGCAATGTATTATCCTGACCGGACAGAAGTGACCTCGGAAGCGACAAACCTCTTGGACCGCGGTTATAGTTCCTGCCTCAGATTGTGCCGCACTGGCATTTGTCATGCTCGTTTTTCGTCTAATATTGCTTAAATTTTATTGCGTTTTTGGGATGTCATCTCCTTGCGCTATACATCTCTGCGTTTTAAACTTTCATCACCCTGGATAAGATGCACTGACGCGTAAGCCAAACAGGCCAAGGGTTACTCCTCGTTGCAAGTTCCCAGTCTGAACAAAATCACTCGATTGTGTGCGACGAGCTCTAGAGATCTCATCGATTTCCATGTGCATCAAGGGCAGGTGCAAGCACGTGCGCCATGTGCAAATAAATTTGGGCATGATTTCAAGTTTTGCGTGTAACTCTGCCGAACAAAGGTGGTAACAATAGATATAAACCTGTCGACATGTGTAGCGAGTCTTAAGGTGCCAACCATAGTTCTTTGTGAAAAGGGTTGTACCGATGGGTGACGGTGTATTGGAAGCTGCGCGCTGGATCCTGGAGGATGTCGCTGAACAGAGCGACGAGAATTCAGATCAGGCCAGCATGGCATGGCTGAAAAATGCGCCGTTGAAAGCACTGTCTCCTTCCAGGTTTGGGACATGCCTTGTGCAGGTAGCCAATATGTGTCATGATCTTTATCTAAATGTTTCATCAGATGCTGCTTCCCTTCCTGAAATTCAAAAAATTGCTGCATGCAGCTTGCAGCTCTGCCTGGGAGCTTTAACGAGGCTTGCAGTAGTGCAGCTTGGCACCGCCAGTGGGCCCTCCAGCAGTAGACCCATACTCCAGCATGCAGTAGCTCCTCCAGATCACATTACAGCTCTTTGCTGGGCCTGCTTTGGCGAACCTCAAACGGCCAGGTGATGATTGAGTCATTCACACCTGTCCTACAAGTAGAACACCAGGTATGCCTGCTGTAATAGCAACAAGAGTCTCAATCAAGGCAGGAAAGATGCTTGTGCGCAGGTGCAAAGAAAGTTACATCCTCGTAGGGACCGCGACAGGGCACCTGCAAGTGCACTCAGACTCTGGTGTTCTTCTGCACCGGCAGCGCTTGCACACATCTGCTGTCACATCCCTGCGCATGCGAGTTGCAGGCATGCATGTCAGCGCTGATGATGCCGCAGAGGACGTCACTGTCTGCTTTGAGGACGCAGCTGCATGTTTCTCTTCCATAGAGGTCAGCTGTGGATCCACATGGGAGTTCAAGAGAACCCTCAGTGACCTTGGACTTCCCTCCTACATCTCCACTTTCTGCATGGTTCGAGCTGACAACATCCCTGTCCTTTTCGAATGGCTTATGCCTGCAGTACACTGATCAGGTCTTTTTGTGCATGCAGCTGCGCAGCCTTGTATATATTCGCAAGGAAGTGGGCCCCTCAAATCGATGGCCAACACTGAGTTTCAACAAATGGGACACCTCACGATCAGCTGGTGCGATCAAAGGATGGAGCTGCAAACTGGTTGAACAGTATTGGCATGCGGTAATGTGTCGTTGCAGAGTACACGGATTGTCATCAGCAGCTGACACTTTGGCTTGTCTGCTGTCAGGTCCTCGAAGTGATGCGCTCTGCCTCGGCTCCAAGTTTCCTGGCCTGTACTCAGTCATGACGAGCAGGGACACCAACCCTTCCCTTCTGCTGCTGACAGTGGGCAGGTGCAGTCCCCATCATGCATGAATTCTGAATTGACACATTGGTCCCTTGCCTTTAAACTATGCCAGAGCACCTCCCTGTCCTTTCAATGTTCTTTTTCTCATCAATCCCATGCTAGATGGAGATAAGGCGTAGTACTTTGCAGGCTGCCCCCCATCGCATCCTTCGAGGTTAAGGAGCATGCCGCACAGGGGACTCTGGCGCTGTTCTCTGACATGGCAAGCACTGCAGTGTCTGGCATGGCTGGCCTGGCGAAAGCTGCCATTGTTGGCAGGGACGATGGGTATCGAGCAGGTGCAAATTATCCTCATGTGCTCAATTTGTGCACTTCCATTCACCTGTTAGTATTGCTTGCTGTTGTACGACACTCCTCATATTGTTCATATTGCAGGAAGGCCTACCTTGAGCTGTGCTCATGAGTGAGCTGAAAGCTGCATGACTGACCACGGCATTTTTGTGAGCGCTCAGGCCTGCGCAAGTGGCTGAGGGGTAGAGGGGAGTCTCACAGTTCTGAAGCCCCTAGTTCTCCTATGACACCCACAGATGATGTCCCCCAGGCAGCAGAGCCCGCCACACTCTGGCGCTCATTCAAGGATGATGCACGCCACATCACATCCCTCACCCCTGCACCAAGGTACTTGCTTTTCTTGATCAGCAATTTTAAAAGCTCTTGATGCCCTCAAGTCTAGTTGTGTTCATGAAAATCGCTCCCTTCATGGTGCAGCGCAGGCTGCCAAACTGACAGAGATTGGCAAAGATCAAAGACTGGCATGTTGCATGTGCTAAAAACCAGATAGAAAGCGCTGACCACATCTGTTGTGCAGGGGCTCGTTTGCAGCGGTCACAGACAACCTGGGCAGAGTGCTGCTCATTGACACAGCCACAGCAGCCATTCTGCAAGTCTTCAAGGGCTACAGAGATGCGCAGTGTGCATGGTTGTGCCTGCAACTGCCAGCAAGGCCAGTGGATGCGCATGCCAGTGCTGCCACTGCCAGCACTGCATGCCAGCAATCAGTCACTGCTGACACCAGCAATGCGCAGCCGCTGCACGAGGCACACTTGAATGACCATCATGAGGGCCCAGCCAGAACAGATGGAAGGCAACCTGCGGGTATGGGAGCAGCCAGCAGTGCATCGGTGAACAGAGCATCAGAGAGGCGTGCTGCAGGGCCACCAGGCAGCAGTGACAGGGGAGCAAGCGAGCAGCTGCTTCTGGCCGTGCATGCTCCCAAACGCGGCGCAGTGGAAGTCTGGGAGATGACGCATGCCACCAGAGTGTGTAGCATCAAAATAGGCCCGGACTGCTGCATGCTCTCAACTGCCCCCGTGTTTGGCCGAGGGCAGCAGCAGCATCACAGGGAACACGTGCATGTGGAGCGCTCCAACCAGTGCTGGATGCTGGACTGCCAGAAGGGCCACCTGTGGAGCCTTGAGGAAGCAGTGATCGCTGTTTCCAATTGTAACCCATAGAGACTCTAACATCAGCATGCAGACATGAATCGTACTCTGATGAGTGTAAGCTTCGTCTGCTCTGAGTTATGATGTACAAGAGATGTGTGTATTTCCAGCTATGAATATTGATGTTGCTGGCTAGATCTGGAAACAGACAACATATTCTGAAACGTCACGAATGCACAGTATGAACGCATGCTTAAACAATTCGAATTGAATGCGAACGGCACCGGCAACAGTTGTGCAGAATGAGGTGTGTAGTGTAGATGGAAAGTTGCAGAAAGTTGCAGTCATTATTACTTCTTGAAGTCCTTTGGATCAATGGAAGGAAGGAAGGAAGGAAGATTACATCACTCCAGCCGCCTAGGGCTGATTGGATGAACTGGCAGCATCCAAATAATCAAAACAATCCATCACAAAATGTGCAACACCAACAATGTCCAACTGCCACATGAATTGCTGCATCGTCACAATGGCTGCACCAAACAGCCCAGGATATCTGTCCCGAACAGATTGCAAGGCAGGGCACTCAAACACAAGGTGGCGCTCATCCCCAATAACCTGCTGGGCACAACGCATGCACAAACGCTGGGGCCGGGGAATCCTTGCCCAGCGGCCCGAGACATTGGGCAGACTATGACAACCCATCCTGAACTTCAACAGTATACGCAAGCAACGGGCACTCAAAGGCTGCTGTAAGAGCTGGCAAGGGTGGCGCACACAAGCTGGCCTAGCAAACCATCTGTGATATGTACACAAGGTGGCATTGCTGGACGGGCAGGTCCTAGGGCAAATGTCAATGTCATCCCAAACCTGCAGTGCTTGCGCATCTAGCAGCTGCATCACAGCATCAACTTCCACAGGAACAAGGGTGTCAAACCGAATAACAAACTCATACCCAATCCGGCGCAAGCCCCGCATGAAGGCCCAAGCCCAATTCTTAACAGTACGGGTTATGGCATCCCAACAATCATCAAGGGCCACTTGCCTGTGAAAATTATTTGCAGGCAAGGCAGCCAAATTGTTCCAGAACTTGATAATGCGCCGCCACCACACACAATCAAGGGTCTGCTGATTCAACTCCTTAAGCAAGATGGCACCATGCACAGAGGTGGGGACGCCAGCAATGTCTCTCAGAATTTTCAGGTGAGAGGAGGCCAAGGCAGCCCGGCCCCGCCGGCTGTCGCCACCAGGAAGGCTGCGCAGGCCCCACACCTCACAACCGTAGGAGGCAGTCGGCGGCACACATGCATCATATAGGCGCAACAACAGGCCAGCTGACATGCTGCAATGCAACTTCCCATATTGCTGCCTGAGCTGTGCCCACGCACCCCACATGTTCCTGTGAAGCTTGCCAAAGGTGAGATTAATGCCTTGGGCACCATCAAAAAGGGCACCCAGGTACTCAAACTGCTGAACCCAATGTAAAGGCGCACCACCACAAAGCCATTGAAAAGGTCCTGGCAAACTTGAAGAGAAAACCACAATCTTTGTTTTGTCAACACTGATGACCATTCCCGTTTGTTCACAAAACTCAGCAGCTGCATCAATCAAGCGTTGCAAATGAGCAGGTGTGGTGGCGAGCAAAGCAAAGTCATCGGCATAGCCTAGATCTGGTACACAACTGCCAGGACGCAACTGCGGGCCAACCCCAGGGCACCTCTGCAGCAAGTGCCTGTGCAGGCCATCTGCAAACAAGCCAAACAGCGTTGGGCTAAGGGGGCAACCCTGCTTCAATCCTGTCTCAGAGGGCAAACTAGGACCCTTCCTGCTCCCAATCTTAATGGCAACCGTAGAATTGGCATACAAAGACTGAATGGCAGAGAGCAGGCGGCCATCAATGCCCAGGCGACGCAGACTCTCCCAGAGCAACACCCGATTCACTCTGTCATAAGCACCCTTCAGATCAAGAAAGCAACAATACAAGGGCTGCTTAGCATGGTTTTGCCGGTCGATAAAATGCTGCAAGGTGAATAGCTGGTGGGCCGTAGACAGTTTTGGCCTAAAGCCAGCCTGTGTGGCTGCACGCAATCCAGCCCCCTCTGTGTACTTCAGAATACGAGAATTCAATATGCCAGCATACAAGCGCATGATGGGCTCAGTAACGGCAATGGGTCTATAATTGAGCATGTCAAGCTTGCTGCCTTTCTTGTGCACAGGGGTGATCAGGCTACCATTCACAGAGGGTGGCACTTGCCCAGCCACAAATGCAGAGTTCAGCACAGCCACCAAAGCAGGCGCCAGGACATTTTCCGGAGGAGGCATGCCTGGCGCCCGCTCATCTTTTGCATACCGAAACAGCTCAGCTGGTAAACCTTGCACTCCGGTGGCACGACCATTGTGTAAACTTTTGAGCCCAGCAAGCACCTCCCCAAGAGAGATGGGTGCATTGAGAGCATCAACATGGGCAACAGGAGCACTGGGCTGGACAGGGAAAGACAAGTGGGGCAGCTCAGCAATGAGTGGCAACTGCAAGTTTGCAACCCGCTTGAGATAGCCAGCCCACAATTGCACTGGCTTGAGCTGCTCAGGTATATCAGACTGCTGAGACTTGAGCCGCTTCCAGAAGGCTCGGGGGTCACTGTGCAAATCATCAAGCAGGCGGCGCAGTTGTGCGAGCCGGTGAGCGCGCCGTTTGTGGCGGACGGTGTTGTGGTAGGCACGCTCCAGCGCGCGCACTTCGGCTGGATCGCCCCCGCACCGCGCGCGGGCGCGGACGTCCCGTTTAAGCTGGCGGCACTCCGAATCGAAGAAGGGCGCGTCGGCACGCGCCTTGCGCTGATGGCGCCCGGTGCGGGCCGGCATGCTGTTCGCGGCTGCGGCCTCCCGGATCCCCGCCTCCAGGGTCTGAAAGGCTGCATCAAGTTCCCCAGCCACAGCATGGCCTGTGCAGGCGTCAAGACTTGCACTGGCAACATTGCGCAAAGCAGCAGCATACGCATTCCTAGCACTGGGCTGCCATTTCACTCGTGACAATGGCGCCCCAATACATGGTAAGGGAACACTGGCAGCCACATTCACTTGCAACGTCATCTCAATAGGATGATGATCAGAGTCTTTTCTACCAGTATTCACAACAAGATGAGAAATCAAGGGGAGCGCATCAGCGGAAACGAGAACATGATCAGGTCTAGTTGCCTGAGTATGGGTTCTGGCCTTAAAGGTAGGCACTGCTTCAAGGTCTCCTAGCACTCTGCCAGAGCATATGAGCATGTCAGTTTCCTTGCAAAAATCTAACAGGCGCAGCCCATGAGCATTGACACCTTCATCAGTGCAGCCTCGAGTATTGCTGTCATCAGCGTCGGGCAAATTTGACACACGAGCATTGAAGTCTCCTGCCAGGATCACATTGCCCTGAGCACGAGCGGCAACAACTTCTGCACATAAGCCCGTAAATCGACTGGTCAGGTCCACAGTCTGCAATTGCCGGGAACCCGCTGGAGGCACATAGCTGGAGCCAATCAGCAGCGGTGTAGAGTCCCCCTCAAACTGCACTTTCACCCATAAGGCACTGTCAGTGTCTGACACCCAGTCTTGTGCGTGGTAATCACGGTGCTTCCGAACCGCAACAACAATGCCTTCACCCGCCTTGCCCTCTTCACTAGCAGCCGTGAAAGTCACAGAGTGGTGAGGCAAGATCGAGTCATCCCAGGTCAAGCAACGGGCCTCAGTCAGAAGTACAATATCGAACTGGTCAAGATAGGCTGCCGTGTCCCACAAGGATATTTTGCTAGCATGTAAGCCATTGACATTCCAGGACAATATACGCAGCGATAGGCGGCTGGAGACTTCCTAGCGGCGCACTGCTTCGGCGTAGGAGTCGGCGCGGCCGGGGGAGGAAGGCGCGGCCTGAGAGGGCCCGGCAGTGGCAGCACCCGGGGCGGCAGCGGCGCCCGGCGCGGCAGCCGGGGGAGGCCCAGGCACAGGCATGTGCTCACGCACGCGGTCGCCCTCCCGGACGAAGAGGCGCTCCTCGCGCCAGAAGGGCTGCTTGCCGGCTGTCTTCAGGGCGACATAGTGTGGGCGCATGCTGACGCGGATGCGCTGCTGCTGCGGGGTGAGGTCGGGATCCAGGAAAATCTGGCGCTGGCGCAGGGCTTTGCTGTGCTTGAGGGCAGCGTGCTTGGCTGCCACGCCGCTGAAGCTGATGAGCACGGGGCGCGGCTTGGTGAGCGTGGCGCTGGGGGCACCGAGGCGGCGAGCTTCGCTGACAACAGCAGGGGGGCCGCTGTTGCTGTCAAACAGCGCTGCCACGCGGGCTGAGACATTCTCTGTGTTGTCCTCTGCCAGACCATGGCAGATCAGGTTGGCACTCCTGGCTTGGCGGGCCTGAGACTCCACCACAGACTCCAGATGGTGCACTTTGTTCACCACTGCTTCATCGTTGGAGGCGGCTCTGGTCTGCGTGTCCTTGGCCAGCTCAGCGCGCAGGAGAGGCAGCAGCTCTGCCTTCAGCTCAGCCACCACCTCATCCTTCAGCTCGGTTTTCAGCTCTGCCTTGAGCTCTGCCTTCAGCTGAGGGAAGAGGGCCCCAAATTTCTCGTCCAGCTTACTGTCAAGCTTGCTTTCCAGGCCGTGGATCATAGACTCGACCTTTGCAAGAAGGAGATCGTGGAGGGGCGGCTCCATCTCCTCATCTGACTGCCCTGGGCTGCCCTGCGCTGGGCGCTTCGACTGACTTCTGGTTCCCTGACTCATCGCAGCAAGATCGCAGATCAAGAAAGCTAGAAGGAAGAAGGGAAGGGCCAAAATCCCTGAATGGTAGGGTGTTTATGTCAATAATGATAGGGTTCCACATTCTTCAAAACGATGACAGCTGCTCTTTTTCACAGATTGCACATGATAAATTGTTGAGCTGAAAGGCCGCCGAATTCTTAGACTCTCTTTTCCTTGATCTGGATCTAATTACTTTTTAAGAAACATGCGTCGCAGTCAAGCCCCATCCAATACGTCTGCACCGCGCAGTGGCACCACAGTAGAGATAGGGGAGAAGTCAATCGCCACTCAAGCACCGGTAATGAAGAGAAGATGCCTTGCGATCCCCTCAGTGAGCAAGAATGTACCGATTGGAGGAGCATCACAAGCTTTGAAACAGTCCAAGGAGAACCATGTCAGTTGGCCAGCAGTGGCTGAATCAGTCTCAGTGCAGTACTTCACTGTCCTGTACACAAAAAAGGTGCCAAACAAGGTATTTTCACGCGCTCTGTTGAGTACAATATTGCATGGATAACATAGCTGCAAGACCCTGCATGTCAGATCCTGGACACGTTGATGCCTGAAATTTAAGAAGGTGTTGCAGAAACGGAAAAACAAGTCTTTTGCTGATGGGATTCTCGAAGTGAAGGAAGGCAGCAGCTGCACGCTGTACGATGAGGTATGCTCTGAATCTCTTTTGGCAGGGTCAAATGCTGCTTGTGCAATTCAGATGTCAGCACATCCTCACAATAGTGTGATTCTTGCAGGAAGGGAAGGTAATTGCTAAGGGGGACGTCAAGGGCTGCAAGGATATGCCTGAAGGGGCAGAAATTCCTCTAGGTACAATGCTTCTCCATGTCATGCATGTCCCGCTGAGTCCAGTGGATCTGATGGATGACATCAATGCAGCGGCTGATGACTCGCAGGAAATTGGGATCTGGAAGTTGACCAGCAGATTGACGCAGAGCATTTCAGGTGTCCATTGCTTGCTTGCCATAACAGGAATCTGATCACATGCATTCTCTATGTCGCATCATATGATGCATGTCGTTCAACCTCCACTGATGAATGTGTAATTTGCCGCTGCTGCATGCGTCCCTACAATGATTCCCGACACTTACATGCAGGTCTGGTCAATGCTTCCTGAAGGGCAGCGTTCCAGAAGCAGGAGTCCTGCAGCCACCAGCAGCAAATGCATCAGTCGCATTCCAAGCGCCAGGGAGGCAGGGCAGCCGGCATGTGCCAGCATGCATGCCCAGCACTTCGCAGAAGGTGGCTTCTTTCCTGCATGACCCCCATGCACTGGATGCCCTCGTCCTCAACATGCAGCAGTGGCAAGGAGGCAAGGTGACTCACACCTCTTTCTCCCTCTTGACCTTCTGCAGCAGCGTGACATATGCCTGCTTTATTTGCGGTGCCATGTGTGCGCAGCATGCTGAATAAGAGATTACACATGCATGGGGCAGGTGCAGGGGTTGGCAAGGTGACTCACACCCCCTTTCTGCCTCTGACCTTCTCCAGCAGCATGATAGTGTCCTGCTTTTCTGCATTGCTATTTGTGTGCAACATGCCGACTAAGATATCACACATGCAGGTGCAGGGGGTGGCTCCCGTGGTGGTGGACCCTTACCTGGGCAGGCACCTGCGGCCGCACCAGCGTGAGGGCCTGCAGTTTCTGTATGAGTGTGTCATGGGCCTGCGCGAGTCCGGCCGCTTTGGAGCCGTCCTGGCAGATGACATGGGCCTGGGGTCAGTATTTTCCTTCTGTGGCAGAATTGAGCCATGGGACATGATGACTCAGAGAGAGATGCTCACGATTTACATGGCATGTTCATGTGTCTTGATTCTCATGGAGACATGTGGTGGTGCAGGAAGACCCTGCAGGTGATCAGTCTCATCTGGACACTGCTGCGGCAAGGACCTTCTGGGAAACCGGCTGTGAAGCGAGTCATTGTAGTGACACCATGCTCCCTCACGCAGGTAGGAGTGTGACTCTCATATCTGTTTGCATGCATGCACCTTTTAGGTAGCAAGAATGGTGCAAGACTCAGCTGGTGCATCTCCATGCGCAGAACTGGGCAGACGAGATCAAAAAGTGGCTGGGCAACGAGCGTATTAAAGCCCTCGTGCTGCAAGCAGGACCGGAAGCAAAGGGGCAGGTACGTTGTTTCGGCTTGCACATGTCCCCTTCAATACCCGCCTTCAATACCAATCACATTTCTCCATGCATGACTGCATAGCTTAACAAGACCTGTGGAGCCTTTGATGCCTGCAATGTACTAGCATCTCATTGTACAATATGAGCGGCACTCCCAAATGCAGAGGCAAGGCACAGATGCAGGGCGGTTGCATCCACATCTTTGGAGCTATCATGCATGATGTCAGGCCGACCGTTACAAGCCATGCATGCTGGCAGGTGCTGGACTTCAAGGCGGGCAATGTGTGGAAAGTGATGGTGGCATCCTATGAGACTCTGCGCAAGCACACGGATGCGCTGGCGGGCTGTGTGGACCTTCTGGTGTGCGATGAAGGCCATAGGCTGAAGGCGGCGGCCGGCAGCAAGACCATCTCGGCTCTGCTGGCCCTGCGCTGCCCCCGCCGCATTCTCGTCACTGGCACGCCCCTGCAGAACAACCTGGACGAGTTCTTTGGTGAGCCCCCATCCCTTCATGGCAGCTACATGTTTTCTGAGGACCCAATGCGCATCCTTTGCCGCACCAATCCTGTCAGGAAGTAGTGACTTGATCAGTATTAGTCACACTGAGATATCACATGAGGCATGGCCCAAGCAATGCACTACACATTACAACTTCGTCAGGCATCCTGCTGCAGCATCCTTTAAGGAATGACAGAACCAAGCTGAGCTCGTCAGACATGTCACAGTTGTAGACCTGCATGCAAAGATCCACATCTGACATCTACTCAGATCCAGAAGGGGCTGCCCTGATGTAGCCAGAGCTTTAAGCCTTGTCATGTTCCAAATTGTCTTAATTTTGTGACCTAAGTCATGGACGAAGGGCCGACATGACGCAAAAATGATGCATGTGTGTGCAGCGCTGATCAACTTCGTCAACCCGGACCTGCTGGGCTCGATGGGCACCTTCCGGCGCATCTTTGGGGACCCGATCTCACGCTCGCGCGACCGCGACTCCACACCGGAGGAGGTGGCGCTCGGGCATCAGCGCTCGGCAGAGCTGAGCCGCCGTGTGGACGCCTTCATGCTGCGCCGCACCAAGGAGATCAACGCGGCGTACCTCCCGCCTCTGCACTCCTTCGTCGTCTTCTGCCCGCCCTCCCCGCTGCAGGTGTGCTGGCGCGTGCATTCCCATCACTTTCATCAGCATGTCATCTTCATGCCTTCAGTAAGGATCTAGGCAGCATGCATGACGTTGTTGCATGCTACATTCAGGAGGGGATTATATCTCTTGAAGCATGGCAATACGAATGGTGATGGAGGAAGCTTGCTCCACAGAAGATTGACCCCACATGTTCTACACCTGATGTTTCCTGTACCTTCCGTTTACTCATTGCTTGGGCTAAAAACGCCAGTATGTCTCTTCAGGTGGCGCTGTACAAGCAGCTGGTGCGCTCCAACATGGTGACATCCCTGCTGACATCAGCGGGCGGCTGCAGCGAAGGCAGCGCGCTGTCATGCATCATGGCCATGCGTAAGCTGTGCAACCACCCGGACATGCTCTTCGTCGGGGACGACATGGAGGCCGCCGGTCTTGAGGCGGACCTGCACCCCCTGTACCCCGCTGGATACCAGCTCGGCCAGCCACAGCACTCTGGTGAGCCCACCCTTCATCCACTCCTTGTGCATGGGCTGATCTGCAACACAATATCCAGCACTGACATCCAAGTAAAGCAGAAGAGCGGTGCTTGGCTTTGTGCGCATCATTAGGGGTATGTTTGCTCCTTCTGAGTGCTCAACTGGTATGGAAGGTAGGCCTGTTTCGAGGGCCTTCAAGTATGGCTTTGCAATTGTCCTGTTGCAGGGAAGATGCAGGTCTTGGAAGGGCTGCTGGCACATGTCCTGGGAGGCAAGGCAGGTGAGCGGGTGGTGGTGGTTTCCAACAGCACCAAGACGCTGGACCGGGTGTCGGCAGTGTGCGACAGCCGCCGCTGGACGACTGTGCGCATCTGCGGAGACGTCAATGCCGCCAAACGCCAGGACATCGTCACCGCCTTCAACCGCCACAACGTTGGCCAGGTCCCCGTTCTAACCTCTGCACAGTTGACTACACTGACAATCGCAGCCTTGTTTGCATGTTTGCTTTTCAGCTTGTGCAGGCACTCATGGTTGGTTTTAGAGCAGATCCCCTTTGTGCTGCCTGTGTCCTAGGCAGGGTATCACGTGTTTATGTTTCACTAGGACATCTTTATTGTCCTGCAGGGTCTCAAGAGCGTTTGTACATGCTCTGCACTTGCAGATTTATTTGATAAATATTTTAGAGGTGGCATGTCGCTTATGGGGATCATGGGTTGGTCATGTGATAATGTAATCTGCTTACTGAAGGCCCGAGGATCACATCATGTCAGCGGTGTCATGCAGGTGCTGCTGCTTTCGGCAAAGGCCGGGGGCGCGGGCCTCAACCTGATCGGCGCCAATCGCCTTGTCCTCTTTGACACAGACTGGAACCCCGCCACAGACCTGCAGGTGATCTACATGCCTGCACAGTTTTCGCAGAACATGTGAGGGAATTTTCTGGTGTATCTTCATCGACCTTGATCTCTGCTCTCTCGTCTTCTTGCTCTGTGGTTGAAGGTATCTAAGATGTATCAGTGACTGTGGGGCAGGCAATGGCGCGCATCTGGAGGGACGGCCAGACAAAGCCCTGCACCATCTACCGGCTGCTCACGACAGGCGCCATCGATGAGAAGATGTACCAGAGGCAGCTCATGAAGGTGCTGCATTCTGCCCCACTACGCTGTTTTGATTCATTTCATGCCACTTCAATGTGGACGTGCATTCTTTTAAAAAACTGGGCATCCTCTGGTGCGTGTGGCTTTTGAATCAGCACTAGTCCAAGAACTCAGTGGAGGCTATTTAGAGTGTTTCTCCTATGGTCTCTCCTTGCAGCACTGATTTATGGTATTGAGTAATATACAGGGTGAGCTGGCGGATGCGATGGAGCAGGCCAGCAAGCAGAAGGGGCCTTCGTTCACGCGTGAGGAGCTGAGGGCACTGTTCTCCCTCAACACATCGACTTCCTGTGAGACCGCTGTCATCATGCGCAACTCTGCCAGCGCCCAGGACTGGCTGGTGCGGCGCTATGTGCTGATCATCTGCTGTCAAGGCCCCCGCCCTTGCATCATAAAGAGAAAGAGATATGCACACATCAAAGCAGTGCTAGGGAAAAAAGAGCGCCATGCATGGATTGCAACTTGTGCACCTGCATGGCAGCCCTTCCCCTTATTTTGATGCTCGGTCTGCCATCAAGAATTTCTGTGTCTCTTTACTTAACTTTGGGAGAAGAGCGCCGTGCATGCAAGTGTCCTGTGTGAGGAAGAAGCACCTTAGCCCATTTGTGCTTGGAGGTCACAATATCTTCAAGTCACGGTGCTGATCTGTTTTGTGCCGGGCAGGATGTGAAGGACAGTCTGGATGATGAGCCTCTGAAGGCATGTGTGGCAAGCGGAAACATCAGCTATGTGAGGAAGATCGCCAACGAGCAGGACTTTCTGAAGGACATAGAGCAGCCGCGCGAAGCTACGCCTCCAGCTTCTGATGATGCAGCAGGCGGCAGCTGTCAAAGCTCAGAGGATGGTGTAGCTCTGGACAGGGACACAGCAGACACAGCAGAGCCTCAGCCGGTCAATGGTGCCTTCCATGATGATGTGGATTGCTTGGAACTAGAATTGTGAGTGGCATCATGATGGTCAGAGGCAGCCTTGCCAGGAGTCATCAGCACAGTCTCGAGAAGGTCGCACAATCGAGGATAGGAAAGTGGCTCTTCCATCGCCTCAGAGAGATCACAATCGTGATCATGATTATCGCAAGCATATGTGGATCAATATTGAATTTGATTGTAATAGCACAGAAAGAATGTCTTATTGCAGTTACTATTTAGTAAATTGCTTGCGTTGTTGCTGTCAGCCTTGTCTTTGCATGCGGTCATCTTTAGAGCTTGCAGGGTGCAGGTTGCATCCCATCTCCAGTGTGATTTTGCAGTGCAGAATTTGCACCTCAAAGAGAAGGAAAGGAAGTTTCACATCAACTCCAGTCCCCTTGACCGGGAAGGAAGGAAGAGAATCACACCCCGACAAGGAAGAGACGAACAAGAATCGAAAGGAAGTCACGTTTCAGGAAGCTGCCCCCGAAGCGATGCGAATGGCCTTGATATCGACCACTCATTTGTGTCCAACGTTGCAACTTGTGACAACGACAAGCGCAAAAATACTTCATTTGCGATTTGCATTGTAAGTTCTGCATCACTACAGCACACTGAAATGCTGAGCAACATGCAAACGTTCAGGCTGCCGAGCCCAGCAGTCTGCCGTCCATCACGAACACAGGTCACCGTGCGTGCAAGCACAGCTACTGCAGCTCCAATCAACCCGAACATTCAAAAAGATAACGAAAAGGTGGTCGACACGGTACTTACCTCTTCAGTGGGCAAGCAGGTAAGGCGCACCCTGTCCGGCATCGCCTCTGAAAACGACTGACGTAATCAACGTAATGATTTCTTGATTGTGTCACCTCAAGTTTTGCGTTTCTAAATCTCATCGAATGTCAAACTTCGCTCACAGGTGGCGTACTGTCGCTGCTGGAGGAGTGGGACGGTGAGCGCTGGCACTATATGCTGTTGCTCAAAAACTCTTTTCTATCTAAATATTCCTTGAGATTGATTCAGAAATTAAAACTAATATGTTCTTCTGACGGATCTCCTGAGTAGTTGTCATTGCTGGGACAGTTTCCCAAGTGCAACGGAGCCCATGTGGCCTTCAACAAGGAGACAGGGGACAACGTGGGACCGCTCCTGATCAAGAAGGACGATTGATGAAGTCACAGATGGGTGTGATGCAGCCTGAAAATTTTCTATCAAATCCGTCAGGCAAAAGCAACTGTGCTGCTCGAGGAGAACCGAACATTCTGGACTGAGGGGAGATTTGTAGAGCAGAGAGAGGCCCATTGGCAGAACACGGTTCTCAAAAGCCATCATTTGGCTACAGGCAAATATGCTCAGTATCTATCCTGCGCAAAATGCGCCCAGTGTCACATTGGACAGGAAGGTTTTTTTTTTGCCGGTGCTATGGCCTACGGGCCTGCCCATTAAGGCTTGAGGAAACAGCATTGGTAGCATCAAGCTGTCTGTACACTGCATAGACTCAAGCATGAGGTATTCCCCTCCTGTTATTGGGTCATGGGCGCACTTTTCAAGCGTGTTGTCAAGTTGAAAAGCTGATTGCAATAGTTTATGATGAACATCGATATCGCAAGGCAGTGTCACAGATTATCTGTGGCAGATTCAAGAATGAAGATTGCGTGGACACTGTTACTTCCAGACTGCTTGTATCTCAGGTTGTGACTCATTACACAGAAGTCGATATATTGGAGTATAGTATGGTCAATGCTCCTACTCTCACACAGGGCGCTCTAATGATGTCTTCAACTGGCATGCACACAGACAACTCTCTCTCTCTCTCTCTCTCTCTCTATCTCCTATGCCCTGCTAAATCCCTGCGAAGTCTCTGCCTCCAAAGTTCTTCTACTGCAAAAACCACCACATCAGCCTGTCTTGACGGCTGTGGGGATGCCGTAGCACACCGGCGCAGCCCCGATCAAGTGCGGCAGGCGGCACACGCTGCGGCTGACTGCAACGCTGCCGCTGATACACATGCTGCCAGCTTTGCCATCCTCATTTGGCGCAGATGCTGACTCAGCATCGGCAGGCAGCCACTTCTCAAGCAGCGCCATGGCAAAGCGGTCTATGTCGCGATCCGTCACGTCCCACAGGTTTGCCACGGCTGTAGGGCATCCTGCACATGCGAAAGATATTCCCCCTCCACGTCTGCATCTATGCTAATCAACCTTTACATGCACAAGCCATGACGCTTGTTTGTGAGGTGTTCCTCAGGCTGCTGGTCCCACAAGGCAGAGCAACAAATGGCAGAGCTGCCAAACGCTGCTCTGCCCTGGCAGTCATAGCAAGACCTGTAAGAGATGAAAGAAGAATCTAAAGAACATCAAAGTATTCATGGCAGCCTTGACCTGCAGCTTGTCTGCAGACACACCTTGCCTTTTGGAAAGAATCAACCAAGGTAGTAAAATTTCTAGGGCAAAGAATTTGTGGGAAAGGCAGGTGGCGGGGGGGCACCAGCGAGCAGGTAGGCGAGGACTGGGCCGGAGGGGTCGTAGGCGCCGGCGCGGCAGAGGCGGCCGGAGGAGCACCCCATGAGCAGCGACGCGGAGCAGCGCGGCAGCCGACGCAGAACGTGCGGCGGCAGGTGCTGCTGGCCGCCGCCGTGGCCGCAGAACACAAACAGCTGGCGCTGAGTCAGCGCGGTCGCCAGCTCAGCGCCCGGCAGCCCCGGCGCTCCCACGCTGCCCTGTCCAGCGAAATGCAACCTCGCCTTGTCAACTTTAAATCCACTTTTGAAATTGCAAATCGCAGTTTGCTTGAGCAGTAGAGGCCATGATAACATATCCGTACTGGGCATGTCTTGTGCCGACAGAGACATGACAGAGAAAGTTTTGATGTATGGTTGCCTGCTAGGGCAGACCTGCCAGCCGTGCTGCTGCTGGAAGAGTTGCTGGAAGGTGGACTGCGTGGAGGCCAGGTCTCCAGAGGGGTTCAGCATGAACACAGTGTCGTGCACATCCACACTGCTCAGCGGCCCGCAGCTGGCTGGCTGCCCTGCAGACTGCGCCTCGGAATAGGCCTGCTCTGAGGCCCCTGAGCTGTCGGCAGATGGGCTGCAGCCACGAGCAGCGATTGCGCATGCGCACGCCAATGAAGGGGCCCTGTACATCCTGTAACATCCCATACACAGCGCTATAAATCCTCCCACCAACCAGAACCAGAAAGGGCCTGAAACATGCAGATTTTCTCCATGAGCTTTACAAAGTACATTGCTTCCCACTTGCAGACGAAATCTCTGCATTTTATTGCTATCAATGGGGGCATGTGGAGGAGGCACCTGTGCCTCTGCAGCGCAGGCAGGCTCTCCCAGGGCAGGCTCTGCAGCTCCTCATCCAGGATGAGCAGCACAGGGCCGCGCTCGGCCCCTTTGCTGCCCCCCGCAGACTCCTTGCCAGGCCCCACCAGGCCGCCACTGCCCAGCGCCAGCGCTCGCATGCGCGCCCCCAGGTCCCCCACCTCCCCCTCCAGCTCGCCCAAATCAGGTGCCCGGTGGATCACGAACGGCGCTGCGCTCCTGCGGGTGGTCCCCTTCCCTGCGGAGGCCTCTGCCTCATCCCCCGCCTCTGCTGCACTGCCGGCGTCCATCCCCAAGGAGGCCTGCCTCCTGGTGCTCTTTCCCGCGGTGGCAGCGCCGGCCTTCTTCCTGGCGGCTGTCCGCGGCTGCACCGCAGGCGTCTCCGGCACCGGGGCGGGTTGCGCGCTCGCAGCAAAGCTCACGCGGCTTCTGCCGCGCGTGCGCTTCCCGGCGTCCGGCGGCGCCTCATACTGCACGTTGCCGGGCGGCCGAGGCCGCAGCGGCGGCACGGCTGTCGGCGGCAGCCGGCTCGCCGCGGCTATGGGCGGTAACTGCGCTCCTTGCGCGCTCGCGGCCGGCGTCTGCATCGCGGCGAAGCGGCTGCCCTGCCGCGCGGTTCTCGGTTGCGCGGGCGTTGCAACGGCTGCGTTCTCATCTCCGCCAGCCCGTGAAATTTTCACAGCAGCGGGTGTCTTTGCTGGCGGAGGGTCATGGCTGCCGGTGTCCCTCGAGCGGCTGAGCCTTAGGCCGCGCGTGCTCGTGCCTGCCGGCTTTGCCGCCTCTGGCGCATCCTCGTCAGAGTCTGTCTCCTCCACTGCATCGCTGTCGCTTGCCGAGGCTACTTCCTTTGCACTTGCCCTCGTGGCTTTCGGCAACGCCGGGGGCCGGGCTGCCGCGGCGCGGCCGCTCTTTCGCGGGGCCGCCCGGAGGGTGCACCAGGCCTCGTCCTGCGCCACTGCCCACAGAGAACCTCTGTCACCATCCGCCTCTGCGACACAGCTCCTGGACACGCAGTCTGCCTCTTCTAGCTCTGCTGCCTTGGGTGCTGCCCTGCCTCGCCTGGCTTTCTGGGCGGGGGCCTGCTTCCTCCCCCTGCCGGGCGGGGCTGCCGCAGTGTTGCTGATGTCTGTCAGGGCTGAGCTCAGGCTGAGGCCGCCCATAACACTGCAAATGGAGTCGCCGTCACCAGGATTACCGGCTCTCAATGCCTCAGCCGCCCGCCTGTCCACAGCACATTCATCATCTTTACAGAATGTTGATGCACATGGTCTTCCCAGTGGACACGGCTGTTAATAGGAAGAAGGTCAGATTCACATCAAGCCAGCATTTTCAGACACCACTGATACGAAATATTCTCCCAGCGGACATGGCTGATGGAGAACAGGAGCACACCTGATCCCTCTGGCCATCTCCGATGCGGCGGTCTCAGGCTCACAGCAGCCCAGCAGGCGGCACAGCTGCTGCGCAGCCGCCAGCAGCTGGTCTGAGTCCAGGGCGTCCTGTGCCTGGAAAATGGCTGTGAAAACTTGTCGCAGCGCCGGTGGCCAGCTGCTACCGGGCCCTGAGGCTTGCAGGCTGGGCGCCAGTCGCTCAGCCTCCACGAGCACCGCTGCAGCGAGTGGCTGCGGCTGTGGCTGTCCCAGCAGCATGCACCTGCGCAATGACAGACTCATTCATAGGCGAAAACGCCAGTTACATTGGAAGCCTTGCACACTTTAAGTTGGGCCCTTCACATCACAGCAGCTTTCCCAGATATGCCTCATATAATAAAGATTCTGGACAACTGATAGGAGGCATCTTTGGCACGATGACTTCTTTTATCACCAAAGATAAGCTCGTGCATAAGATGACATGCTATGGCGTTCCAACTAGACAGGTAGAGAGGAAACCAAGTGCTCACATCCAGGGGCCCAGGCAGGCTTGCAGGTGCAGCAGGAGCCGCTTCAGGCGCTCATCCAATGCCAGGCGGGCGCGCCACCAGGCGGCCTTCTGCGCCTTCGTGTCCCGATCCCCTTGCCCTTGCATGCTGGCCGCGCTGTCCTCCAGAATTGCCTCCAGCTCCTCTGCCGCGCTCACACCCTCCACCTGCTCGCACACACCTCTTCCGACTCTCCACAACTGTGCATCATGCTTGGATGCAGGTGATGATTTAATTGTCCATGTTCTGTCTCTCGATGAAGTGTTATCAGTGCACCTTTGCCATAGCCAGCCCTATCTTTCACCTGTTCCAGCTGTGCATGCTGCAATAGGATGCCCTGTCTACCCGCCTGCAAGAGAGATACTTGTACTATGGCTATGACATTCCTGATTCTACCTACCGCCATGATTCCATAGATTATGACACCTTGAGCATTGTCAGAACGGCAGGGCAATGGTCTGAAGTGCCAGGGAAGAAGGTGGCACCGGTTGCGTGGCTGGGAACTCCACGATGATGGGTATTGCGCCGATCTCGCAGCGGCTCAGCAGCCATCGCCCAGGGCGCGTTGGATGCACGCTGATCGAGGACACAGGAGTGCCTGCCAGGAGATGACCCAGGCATGCATCCATGTGCCGCCTGGCCTCCTCCTGTGCACAACAACAAGCATTCACGCCCGAACGCGCTGTTGCATATTGGTGCAGCATGGTCTGATGCCTTAAGAGATAATACTGTAATTCGCCTATATTTGTAACACGCATGCTACAGCGAGTGATACCACATCATTCTCTCTATTGGCATCCTGGCAACAGCACACAATACTTTTTACTACCTGTGTGCTAGGGATGCACACCTCCAAATATTGCAGCAGGCCAGCGGGGGACTGCCCAGACGCCACGTCAGCGAGCAGCCGCCGCAGCCGCGCGTCATCAAATGCGTCCGGCCGCAGCGCCGCGCGCACCCGGCCCATGGCGGCCAGGTGGGCGGCGTCAGGGGGCGTTCCACGCCTGCGCTGGCCGCTACGCAGCTTCGAGTCAGCTATAGCGGCGTGCTGGGCGCCGATAGACGCGCCAAAAGAGGCGTGCAGGAACAGCGCGGCTGCATGCAGCAGCTGCAGTCGGCCGCACGCCACAGACAGCAAGCCCGCCACCTTCCTGCAGTCGCATTGGAGACCATTCGGAAAAATAACATTGCATTCTTGGTCACCAGGCATCTGCCCTCTATCGTAAGCAGTTTTCACAATGCCCTGCTTGACAGTAAGGGTCTCTCCAATGAATATTGGAGTCCAGATGATATGCTGAAGTGGGGCAGGGGAGCACCTTGACAAGCCTGGGACGTGGCGGGAGAGCAGGTAGGCCTCCACCAGGAGCACGAGCTGCTGCAGGGCATCTGCATCGCAGCCAGGAGGCTCAGCTGCGGCTTGCGCCGGCTTGGCAGCCGCCGCAGCCGCACCCTTCCTTCCTCGGCCCCTCCTGCTCACCGACTCGACTGCTGCAGGGCGCAAGTCCTCTGCTGCACCCTGGCTGCCCCACACAGAGGCCTCCTGGGTATTCTCTGCCCGCTGCCTCTCCAGCAGCAACGCCTTCTGATAGCTGGCGGCGGCCGTCTGCAGGGGGAATGCCTCGCTGGGGTCCGGCCCATAGCTAGCACAGGCCTCACCAGCCGCATCGAGGTGGCTCCCCGCAGCAGCTAGATCCCCCAACACAGCCTGGCACGCCGCCTGCTGCACCCGCACCCCCGCCACGAGCGCAGTCAGCGGCCACCGGCACTCACAGAATCCCGCTGACTCACCCTCCTCGCCCCTGCCCTTGCCCTTCCCCCTGGTTCCCCTGCCCTGCCGTCCGCTGCATCTCTTCTGTACGCCGCTTTCTCTGCCTCCATCACCGCTGCATGCACCCTCGAGTGCCCGCAGCGCGTGCTCGGCAGCTGCATGGTAGTGCTCCAGCGCCTGTTCTGGCGCGCCCTGCCGCTGGGAGCCACCGCCCCTGACCCGCGCCAGCTCCGCTCGCATCAGCGCTGCAGCCTGGCTGGGTCCGCCTGTGTCCAGTGCCTCCACAGCGGCTGAGGCGCAATCCAGGTGGCTGTTGGCCTCCGGCCACTGGTGCTGTTTGGCGTGAACATGCGCGAGCCTTGCTGCAAAGGCCGCCAGTGTCGTGCTGGCCTCTGCTCCCTCGGACTGCAGGGATCACCACACGCCTTCATAACTTGGAAAAATATGTGCTGATGTGATGCCATAGGATGCAGTAACTGGCCTGGATTTGGTCCCCTTGTGAGAAGTGAACAGGCAATCACCTGGCTGCAAGAGCCAAGCAAATGAGATGCACCAAAGATTATAAGGCATGTAGCCCTCATCACAGATGCATAAAGTCTAGATGTTGCTGAAGATCAGCTCACCATGCACAAGCCTTCCTTGAAGGCATGCAGGGCGTCGTCAAAGGCCCCCATGCCCTCGTACAGGTCCCCGCACTGCAGCAGGCACCCCAGATACAGCCACAGCGCCTGCCACTGCCCTGCAAACGCCTGGCCGCTGCCATTGCCTGCACGGCAAATGCCATTTGCATTTGGCTCAAACTACCCATTTATTCTTTCTCATTGCAGTAGAGCTACTGACAGGTGATTGATATAATGCAGCTGTTGAAGCATCATCCTATCGAGCATAGGATACGGCAAGTAAAGCACCTGCCGTGGGAGCGTCCCCGGTCGGCATGGCAATGGCATTTGTCAAGCGGAGTGCCTCTGTGGCGTCGTGCACACCTCCCACCATGTCACCTGCAGAGTTGCCTGACAATGTTTGAACCCAGCATCACACCGTACAGAGCGTGCAATCTCCTATACAAGTCATAAGCCACACTCGACATAGCACTTCCAAGGCATTGAGCGTACCTTCTCTGTGGGCCTGGGCGGCAGCAAGTAGGTGCAGCAACCCCCGCTGCAAGCTCGCACCCGGGCCCTTGCTCAGCTTCGCAGCCGCATCAGCCGCGATCTGTCTCAGCTCCTCAGTGCTGGGTTGTGCCGTCCCATCCCCACCCTCGGCGATGCTCGCCAGCGAGAGCGGGTGACCGGACATGCTCTCACCAAAGCATGCCTGCAGCAGCGAGGGGCGCGCATGCGGGGCAAGTAGAAAGCCCATCGCACAGCCTGCCGGCGAGTTGGCCAGTGCCGAGAGCGCAGCGTCGCTGAGGCTGTCCTGGTGAGCTCTGGCGGCTGTGACAAGCGCACAGCTCAGCTGCTGCTGCTCCTTGGCGCTGCCCTGAAGCGCTGACATGTATCGCAGCTCCATCATCATCTGCAGCAGGTCGTCTGATGACACGCCCTCCGGCTCTGCACTGCATTCTTCTGCTGTAGCAACCGCACTGCTAAAACAGGCGGATAGCCTCTCCACAGCTCGGCCCCGGGCTTCCTTCGCCCTCGTCCATTCAGCCTTCTCGCCCACATGCGCGCTATCCGAGCATTCGACGTCGGCGGCCGATGAGCTGGCAGTGCTGCTGGACGTACGCCGCGCGGCGGCCGCCAAATGGAGCGCCAGCATGGCGTGGACTGCCGCGCTGTCCAACAGTGTTGCCTCATCGCCATGCGGCTGCAGCAGCTCATCGGCTTCTTCCAGGTCTGCTGCGACAGAGTCGGCAACATCGGCGTCCGATGAGCTCTGCGCGGCGCGGCAGAGGCGGCAGCGCGCGCAAAAGAGGAGCGCTGCTGCGTGCTGTGCTGGGTCCGAGCTTGGCGGGTGCATGGCTTTCACCAGAGCTGTCAGGCCCCGCTCCGCCTCCTGCCAGCACATGCCGGCACCTGCAGGCCCCTCTGCTTCCAGCTGCATCCACTCGCTCACCTCCTCCCTAACCACTGCTTCCAGCATGCCTGCCGGAAGGGCCAGTCCCTGTACACCTGAGACTTCCAGCCAGGCTGAGAGCAAAGCGGCAGTGGTGTCTGACGGCTTGCTGCGGTGGCGAGGCTGCTGTTGGGGCTCGCAGGGAGCCACCATGGAAGTCACCATGGAGGTCAGGCTGGGCAGCTGATCAGGTGCATGGTCACCGCTGAGCGCTGCAGAGCGGATGCTAACAGCTGCGTGCACCAGGGGCTGCAGCAGGGGGCCCGAGGCGAGGCCCAGCTCTGCCCACAGGTTGAGGCAGCCCGCCAGGATGTGCAGCCCCTTACGCGCATCACCCAGGTCTGCCATGCACCGAGCCAGTGCAGCGGCCCTCCTTGCTGCCACTCCCGCTCGCTCCTCTGACGCCTGCATAATACAGCAAATCAGTGAGCAACATGCTGTGTCATTGAGATGTGAACATGCTGCTTATGAACTCAGGCATTGTGTGGATCCGGTAATTACCTTGTCGCCTGACGCAGCTTTAGCTGCCAACACAGCAGCGACGGCAGCCTCAAGCGCCACACAGAAAGGCTCCTGGGCCTCTGAATGTCTGCCTGCAGCCGACAAGTCGTGTCCGACAGCGCTCATGGCAGATGACACCCACGTCAGCTCATCCTCCTTCAGCAGCAGCCCATCCCCACCGCGACCCTTGCTTTCATTCCTGTCCCTGCAATGAATGCCATTTCTCAGTGGTGATGATTTTCTATCTATCAGGTAGCAGTCCACCCCTTTTTCTAAACGCGCATGCTTCCCCAGAAAGGGATGATGCATGGCCATTAAGAGGCAGATGTTCACGAAGGCATGGACACATGGACCGATAGATCTTCATAGCATGACTCACATGTGCAGAAAGTGGCTGCAGGCTGGCCACATGATGCTGAAGCTCTGGATGCTGCACACATCGCCATTGCCAACGAGCGCGGCGCACTTGCTGCGCAGCTGAGCAGCGCAGACCAGCGCACACGCAGCAGAGTAGGCATGCATGGCCAGGAATGCATCGGCCTGCTGCCCAGAAGCAGCATCGGCTGCGGCTGCAGCTGTGAGAATGGGTCCAACTGCCTCAAGGCCTGCACATACAGTAACACACCTTCTTGTTATGAATGTCTCTTAGTAGACACACAACATGGGCAGGTTGGATTGCCCTTCTGGTGATATGGCAAATGTTGAGGCAAACCCCACTGCCCACCTGACGCCACAGTACACGCAAGCTCGCCATCTGCTGCTTGTGTGATACTCTGGAACATAGCGTCCTGGCTCACGGTCTTGCGAAGGAAGCTGACAGCGCGCACTGCTCCTGCGAGGAGGCGATGTGTGCCTTCCCTCACTTCTGACTGCAAGCTCTCGAGGGCCAGCACACCTCTCCTCAGTGTTGAGAGCTCAGTACCTGTGCAAGCCAGAGCCTAATCAACAAACCCCAAATCGGTACACATGCTTGTAGTTTCCAGTTGATTTTTGACAAAGTCCTCAACTTGTGCCTTGTGATATTGATATACCTGGGGAGCCGTCAGCGGACAGAATGTTCAGAGCACCAACATACAGCTCCAGCAATCCTCTAAGCGTCCCATCCTCTACCCTGGAGCACAGAAACACAGAGCTATGAGCACATGGGCAGGAGTGTCAAACTTGCTTTGTGGCATCATGTTCTGCAAATACCAACTCTTGAGATCACCATCGCAGGGCAGCCTCTATGAGGGAGGAGCATGCCTCTTTGACACTGCGTCCAGTCGATTGAGAAGCCTTGTTGCAGCAGGGGGGCTGACAGCTGACCGCGCTGAACTGTCAACGATTGCCAAGATCTGCCTCGCCCCCTCCTGACATGTGGTTCCATTGGCCAGTACTTCGAGGCTCCATTCTGTCAATCCCCAGCTGTCTTCCAGCAAGGAGGCAAGCTTCAAGACCACCTGTCACAAGTGACGATGCAAACCCTCGAGGAAAGTTGTCACTGCGTCAACCCACTGGCCTTGATATACACATTGGTCTACGTCAACCCGAGTCAATCACATCCGAGTCAGATGATGTGCTGAATGGAGTTTTAAACGGCTCACTTGGGAAACTTTTGGCAGCGTTGAAGACTTTATGCAGGCACCCACTGCCAACTTGCAGATCTCCTCAGCTTCCTTTTCCCATCTCTGGCCCAATTCAAGCTCTGGGTCGTCCTCCAAAGTGAGCAAGGCTACCTGCATGTATGCAAATGCATTGTTGCTTCATTTTGACAGGCTCAGTCACAGGTCTCAAGAAGGCGGCAGTCCAAGGGGCAGAGTCTTTGTGATCTCACCTTATAAAGGTAGCGAAAGAGTACACCTTGGTGTTTGGAGTGGTCTGAAGGAGGCAGCAGGCTGTCAAAACACCCATTCCTTCAGCTCGGGTCAGAGGTGTATTGACATGCTTGCATACACTAGAAGGAGTGAATGTAAAGCAGCAACGCATCTTCCAATTCTGGTTGCACACCTGATCCAAGGCTCGAGACCGTTGCAGAGCACAGCACAGTCCTGCAGCACGTCTAGGGCACTGCTGCTTTCATAGCAGTGAATGGTACAAAGGAAAAGATTGGACACAGTGCCCACGACCAGCGCCACGTTTTGTCTAGCTTCGTTGCATGCTGGTCGTGGAAGCACGGGGACGACGCGATCTCTAACAGTCCTGTGCTGCTGCAGCTTTGTGCTTGGCAGCAAGTCACTTGTTTGGACACCCCAAGACGAGCATATATTGGTATATAGTACCCAGGCCTGTTCTTTTGCAACGTTATACTGTTGCAGCGACACGAGCTTGCAGACATTTGTGTAAAGTTTGACCTCCAGCTCATTAGAATTGCCCTGACGCGACTTTTGCGTCGGACACCTCATCCTGGGCCCTTCTCATAATAACTCAGCCTCGAAGTGCTTCTGCATCCGAAACACTCCTATTTACAGCAACACTGGAACATGCAAACTCCCTCATCCTCCTGTCTGTTGTCGAACAGGTTTGAAGATTTGTAAGGAATTACTAATATGCACGTGCAAAGGCTTCTCGCTCACGTGCCCTCTTTGAAGAACGCAATTTGCGATTCGCAGAGGAGGCCAGAAGTCAATACGGACAATCAAAACACTGTCTTCGGAGAGGTCTTTGTGCTTGCTTTGCTCAGCGCTTGCTGCCAACGCTTGACTTCGGCCGGACGGAGTTCTCGAGAGACCTAGCAACGCGCTTGATTGACAGGTTTGCTCCCTCTTCCATATATCTTTGCTGTTCTAAAGCACATAAAATTGCATGCGTAATAGAGGGCATGTAAGAGCTTGTCTCCAAGACACGAGGGCCGCCGTCTGTTCTGGAACTTGCTGAAAAGGACCCCTTTTGTCCTGTTGCAGCACAAAGAAATGGGTCATTCCCCTATCGAAATCTTTCATAGCTCAAAGACTCAGGCTTCAGGGTTGATGTCACTTACCCTCAGTGTCCTGACGCTATGAGAAGGTGATCGCCGCACTATGCTTTTTGCAGGCGAGAGCTGTTCTGCATGCGTCGTGCTCTCTTTCGCATCGACGGGACTAATTCGGCTCTCCTTTCGCTTTGCAGCAGGTACTCTCGCAGCCAGAAGAGATGGGCAACCCTTTTATAATCTACAGCGATGAAGACACCAAGAGCGCTGCTTTGGAGGACTGCCGCTATACTAATCAGCAACGCGGGCCACAGCACCCTGCTAGGGGCTTACACAGAAATCCTTACAGGTGCTGCAATGCTCCTTCGAGGTGCATGCGTTGACCAAGTCTGCTCAAGACCCAAACCTGGGCTGATCTCAAGAGAACTCAGAGCAGATTTTTGACGATTGGATTGGTGGTCTCTGAGCAGGAACCTGAGTAACCTCGTTCGTGAGAGGGCACAGCAGGGTCCCTGGCTGCCGGTAGCTCAATTACCTGGACCGCCAGAACTGGCAAGTGCTTCTGATCTTGATCGCTCTGACGCGGACAGCATGCCCGAACTGGTCACTTCTCAAGGTATAGAGCATTCTCTACGTGCAGGCTCTTCAAAGCATAAATGTTGGTCCTGTGCGCTATTAGAGAGGCGGTCCACCCTTGCTTTGAAAGCTCCAGGCACCTTCTGCCTGATTTGCCTTGGTGTGACCCTTGCTGTTCTGGTAACAGAGTGGGATCACTACACCGGCATGTCTGACAGCGACGACGACGGCGGCCACATCATTGATGAGTACGGCTTAGAGGAGGCAACAGCGCTGCTGCCATCTCGAGACTGGCTCCTCGGCGTGGAGCGGCCCACGCCCTATGACGAGGTATTTCCCTTCTATCATTATTAGTATTGTCCTGCCAGAAGGCACGTCCTGCAGGCAGGCTGCAGTTTCCCCTTCTATACACCCCAAAATATAGGCCCCGGCTGGCGGGGGCCGGTACAAATACTGAGCACCGTGCCCACGGTGGATTGGGTGGTGCTTGGAGTTTAACAAGTGGTAGAGTTGTGGCAGCCTTTAATTGTGCCCGGCACCCATCTCTCAGCCGCACTAGCATAGCAAGGCTGACCAGCATGCAATGCCCCTTGTGGGCAGACCCTCAGGTGGTACTGAAGACTTCAGTCTTTAGAACCTTTAGTACTGCCTGAGACCCTGCGAGTTCTTGTTAGGGACGCGGTGTTCGCATGCGGGCAGAATGATAAGCGTGACCTGGAAAAGGAGTTTGGCATTGACTCTGGCAGTCTGGTTGGCGCGCGCAGATGCCGCATCTGGTGAGGGATGAGGAGATGACGTCGAGCGTGCTTGCCGAGTGGGCGTCCCAGAGGCGGCCGCGCACTCGCCCCGACCGCACAGACCGCCCTGCCAACCCCTCCGCTGACCAGCGCCGCGCCGCGGAGCCTTCCCCAGGTGCCGCTCACCTTGCAATGTGCTGCGGCGTCCTTGCAGCTCACACTTTTCTGACTTTTGTATGTCGTCATATTGCATCTCGGTCCCTCCAGAGGTGCGCGGCGCATCCTGACTGGGTGTGTGCTTCGGCGCAGCGCATTCTGAGGCGATGGCGCTGATACAGCAAGAGTGGGAGCGCGTGAGGCAGCGACCCGGATCGGGGGGAAGGACCAGCGTTGAAGAGGTGCAGAGGATTGCTCAGGAGGTGCTTGCGCAGGTGAGCCTCTGCTCCCGTCTCTTCAGTTGTCTGGCTCAGACAGTGCTGGCTCCCTTGAGAAGATCTTGCTGTCTGGCAGCTTGTGATCTGTCCTCAACAATCCAGTATGCCATGACGATGAAGACCCCTGAATGTGCCTGCTTCCTGCCGTTCTGGGCCTGGACAAAAGTAGCAGAGTTGCAGGCTGACGCTGTGGGTGTGGGGCTGCTGTGCACAGATGCAGGCGCGCGGCGTGCAGCTACCCGCAACGCTGCCCACCACGAGGCCCGCGACTGATACGCAAGACATGACGCCCGAAAGATTGAGAGAGCAGGTGGCGCGGCTGCGCGCGCAATGGCCACCGGCCGCAGCACCTGGCCGCGCCGCGGAAGCCGTAAGGCAGCCCCCGGGAACCGAGGAGAGCACCAGAACCGAGTTCAGGGCGAGACTTTTACACCAGCTGGTTGCGAGGCGCACTGCGGAGGACCAGGCCAGTGTGGAGGCTGGGGCGAGGATGGCACAGTGGGCGGTTGCTTCCGTGAGCATCTGCTCCTCTACACTGAATGGCTATTCTCTGAGCACCCTTGAATGCACCTGTGCTCTTAGTGGGGCTTGTTGCCCTTTTGGGTCTCGGCGCAAACCAGCAGAGCTGCAGGCTGACGCTGTGTGTGTGTGCTGCTGTACTCAGATGCACGAGAGGCCCCCCCGGACTCAGCATGGGCCAATCAGGGGAATTTCAGCAGCCATTGTGCGGACTGCACGGGCGCCCACGCAGGAGCCGCCATACAACCTTCCCAGCCGCAGTGTGACAGGTAACGCCATTCGACCCATTCCCCCAAGACGCCCTCGTGCATTCCTATTTCTGTGGAACTCTACCCCTGTCACACCCCATCCGAATTGTCGGCCCTTGCACTTCTCCTGTGGGCATCTGTAGGGCAGCCCTCTTGCCGGGAGCGGCACGGTACTTCAGGCCTGTGCCGGCAGGGTGCGAGTCCGTTGGTGGATTTGAAGTGCTGCGCGGTGAAACTGACGTGCTCAGGGGCTGTGGGGTTGTAGAATTGACGGCCGAACTGGAGGCAGTCGACAGAAGGCAGGCGGCAGCGCAGAGGGCAGGAGTGGTAACAGCGAATCCCAGCATGCTCGACAACCCGGTGCCGCACTCGCCGTGGGTCCGAGCGACACATGGGGTCCGCGTAGGGCCCCCCGAGGGTGCCTCTGACCCTCTCACCGACTACCTCATGGGCCGCCCGGAGCAAGCCCCACCGCGCGAGCGGGCGATCACCCACAGCCCCGCGTACGACAGGTTGCTGCCCCCTGTGGGCGCTCACAACATTCTGGACCAGTTGACGGGGATGGCGCGCGCGCGATTGGCGCAGCCGGCCCCGGGAGCACAGGACTAGATGCGCGCCGGCCCTGCCGCCGCTGCAGGTCGCGCCGCCGCCGCTGCAGCACGCGTGCATACATCGGGGATGTCCGCCGAGCGGGCGTTCCTCGTGCGCTCCGCGAACCGCGCTGCCGCCGATGCCGGGCTCAGGCCGCCGCCTTTTCCGCCGCTTGGGGCGCCGTTGCCGGGCAACAGGGTCGGCGGCACAGTCCGCACCAACCCCGCTGTGCTGCCCCACAACGAGTGCACATGAGGAGCTGATGTGTGGAATGGGAAGTGCAACACACGCCCTCGTGGTGTGAAGGATCCCATGCAAGCGAGCGGTGCATGCTGCGCTGCAACCAGTCACTGGTGGAGCTCCTGCAAGGGCCGTGCCTCCACACTGCAGCGTTGCACTGTGATGCGATCCTGTGTGCAAAGGCTCTCGTGATTTCTCGGGGATTGAATTTACCTGCCCTGCTACGGCTGGTTCAATGGGGGCTTTGTGTCACTTGGGCAGAAATAAATGAGCTTGTTTCACACTCGTTTGCCATTTCCAAAGGCGACTCCCTCTTGATCAGGGTGTGCTGGGCATGTAGCGGACATATCAGCGACGAAGTCGAGGAACTAGTTTGTAGCAAAACGAGATGTGGTCGGCGGTTGATCTTCAACAGTATGGGGTTGTTGAGTACTTTTGAGTTGATAGGCCTTGCCTTGCATGATCAATATCTCCACATACCATATGGTATGTATGATACTTGAGCGGAGTCTTAGCCGAAATATGTTCTCCATATCGGGTCTTTCCATGTGCTTGCAATGAGTTACTCTGCACTCATCTGGAAGGAGCTGCAGAGTTGGTTGTGAATTGCAATTTAGGAGGTCAGTTCAGACATCTACGAAGCCTACGATGATGTCCAAAGTGGGTATCAGTGTGATCGCAAGGTGTTGCCAAAGCACCCTCTTGTCGGGTGCACAAGTTTTGGAGATTTGCAGCTGTGGATACATGGCCTGCTGAGATGACTGCTCTGTCAAGAATGCCTTTGACGCTGATACCAAAAGGCAGGCAGACCGGATATCCTGCAGTACCTTTGTTTTCTCTGGAAATCCGTCTCAAGATGTAAAATTGTGACTTTTGAAGTATCAGTCCCCCACAATAGCAGGATGTTACACCCGCGAAGCAGCCCTTCCTCCCTGCCTTGGCGCTCGCTCTGTCTTGATGTCTACATTTTTTCCTTAGCAGGATGAATTTTTTAGGCTGCCAATGTTGATCATTGCTTATGCAACGCACATAAACATGCACTGAGGGCCATGTGTTGGTCGCCAGCTGCAGCACTTGCACATATGCGCAGATCTGCATGCTGCATGATGCAAATTTGACCTTCAAGGACATTCATAGTTTGTGATGTACAACATATGGGGCCATGCATTATGTCCACAATCTTTCAATATCTTACATTAAACCCTTGCTGAGTTCTCCAACAATTTCTGAAAAGAAACATGCCCAAAGAGTTGAATTCAAGTAATCCCCAATTGTTGCAACTCATTTCCGTACATGCAGGCAGCCTCCCACAGCCTCACATGGCTGCCAGCGTGGCTTTGCCACGCCAGCAGCCGTAAGCCTGTCGGGGTTGAATATCTCAAGGCAGCTACCCTGGTAATCGTGGAGAATCAGCTGGTACCAGATATTTCCAAATGGTCTTGCAAGAAAGCACCCCGGCATTTACCACATGATTGGCTTCAAATTGAGCCACTCAAACACAGCATCTCGGCTGACTAAGGCAAGCAATTGCACCAATGTGAGACTTTGCATCATGTCGACAAATTTTTGGCTAGCCTGAAAAGGACGCCTCATATGCACGAAAGCCGCCTGCAAAGATGTAAAAACCCCAATGGCTCTGCTCACTTTGCAGCGCGCATCTGGGGCAACAATTCTCGGCAAAATGCTCGGCTTGCTCCCTTGGGCAAGTTTATACAAAGTGCCTCCGCCTGCACAAGGCAGGCATTGGCCGACACTACCAAGCCCAGATATGGGCAACAGCTCTCAGGACAAGCTGTCCGCCCTCGTGGGCCCATTTGACCCAGCCATACATCCGGTTGACAAACCTCCACACGGCTCATTACCCCCAAGTGGCTGCCGCACACAAATTGTTCAAGTCAGGGCTCTGCTCGATGTTTTGCATTGGTATGCAGTCAGCAGAGACAGGCCCGGACGCAGCAAATCATTCACGCTTAAGACACACTTCACACAATGCTGGGCCCTGTTAGTCATGTGCCTCCCACACTGTACCCATGGGGGCGCTTCCCTCGAAAGAATTCAACACGCTTGTGCACCCTGGTTCGGTGTTCAACTTGTGTGCAATACATAGACGCAGAGGTTGAAAACCTCCGCGCGACAGCCCGCCCGAGGGCACAGCAAACCGAAAGGGATTTTGCCGCCGTCCTAAACTCCTTGCAAGAGGCGTTTGTGGCCGCCAAACTCATGTAAGCACACAGCCAAGCCGCCCTCTCTGAGAGGGGGGCGCGGAAAATATACGGCCGGTCCGGCGGCGCTAGTGGAAACCTCGAAATTCTGCTGCAGTACTTCCTCGGACCACGCGCTTACTTGTAAGTCGCTGCAAAGTCCCCAGCCAAACTGACAAACCATGATCAGAAGCACCCGCAGGCCAGGTCGCCTGGCAACACCCCGAACACAACCAACAACTTGCAATCCCTTGAAGGCAGCCCCCAGATCAACTTCCGGGCCGGTGTCTCGTTGTTGCAGATGCATCAGCTTCTGAGAATGGAGCTTCTGAAAATGGGTCCTCTGTCAGTGTGAGAGGAACCACTCTGCCGCAGGCCCTGATACAGACCATACAAGCACAAGGCAGCGACACAGCGCCGACACTTGTGAGAACATCAATGCGCTTGGGGTGCGAGGTCTGCTCTGCAACGTGTGAGAGGCAGGCTTCGCCCTTAAATAACATGCTCTCCTACCCGCCGTCCTGCGCGCTTCAATCTCCCGCGCATTGCGAAGCCGCTGGAGCATCTGCCAACACACTGGCGATGCTTGCCCAGGGCCGCTATGGGCAGGGACATGAGCGGCAGGATCATTTGTAGCTGAGGCACAGAATTTGCGGGAGGATATCGGCGTTTGCTACCCAGCTGCACCCCTGGCCTCTGTTGGTGGCCACATCGGGGGCCACACACAATCACTTCTCATCCAGCACCTCTGCCAGAGCCAGGAAATCATACCTGCATGCAGCAAGCAAAGGAGGGCCTCAGCAAAGGAGGGCTGAGCAGAGGCGCAACAGAAATTTTCGGGGATGTGGGACAAATTAGAAGCTTGGGCCCCTATGGCCCCTATGGGGTGTGAAAAAGCAACGTTTCTCTTATTTTCCAACAGGCTACGGGCGCCAGTCATAGAAGCATGAGATCAGCGACAAGTCGCTGAAAGACAGAAGCAGAGATCTCCTCACCTCTGCCTCGAGCGCTGCGCAAGCAGATTTTGGAAGCCCCAGTGGGGATGAATGCGGGGGGAGGGGGGGGCGGCCCACACATCAAGGTCAATGCAGAGGAGCAATGCCTTTAACAGCAAATGGGTGTCGAGGTGTGGCGGGAGGCGCACCATTGAGGGTATGACTCCACGAGCAGAGTGGCCATCTGCCAGGGTGTGAGCAGCTGCGTTGCCGTGCTGCCGTAGCTCAGAGTCTCCCAGTGCTCCTGGCACAGATTTATTTTCAGCATCTTCATCGCATCGTGCGCCTGCACACACATGCAGTCAAATCTCAGCCGCCTGCAGATGCCGGGCCCTTCTTGTCAGTCACTTATCCTGCATGCACTTCACGATGCAGGAGACATACACCATTGCACAAAGCCAGGTGCGTCTTTGCATCCCTGTTTTGACAGGGGCCTGAGGTACATTACCCGCAAAGAGATCAAGCTGGTGCCTTAGGGTCCAGTGAATTGAACACACCCTGCGCTTCATGATCTGCAGACACTGCTCTATTGCATGGCTTGATGATATGAGCATTGTTTGACCCCAATTCTTGCACGTGAGGTCATCCCTGCTTGTGGGCTCTGAATGGAGTGAAGGGATAAAACCACAGCATAAAATGCTGCTGCGAGAACACCACGCACCCTGAGGAACTCGTCAATGGCCTCCTGGGTGACATTGACGTGGTCGGAGGGGCGCTGCAGGCGCGCGTAGATGCCCTGGCGCTGAGTCAGCAGAGTGCTGCGCTGGTGCTGGAAGCGCGCAGTCACCGCCACCAGCTTCTCGCGCTGCTCCTCCGTCAGCCGCAGGCATGCCTGCGCAGACCGTGGACCGCCAGCTCAGCACACACACTCTGGCCCCTTCTTGTTGTTCGTTTTGGCGCTTCGGGACTTGCAGTCCCGAAGCGCCAAACCAGAGACCCACGCTTGGGGGCATAACAAAGCAGGCCTGCAGGTCTTCTCAAATGGGACGCAGCCAACAACGCTTGTTGCCACGCTACCCAGAGATCCTCTTAAGAGGGCCTGCAGAGGTCATCACAATGTCGAAACAGTCATTTACAGGTGTTCAGCAGTACAATGTGCAGGGCTCACCGCGATGCGACGGTGCTCATTGCGGGCGTCAGGGGTGCGCTCCTCAGCGTGGGCGCTCAGCTGCTGGTGCATCTGCCGCATAGCCACCGGGTTCAGTGCCCACGCACGCAGCAGCAGAGTGCTCTGCAGCAGTCACACGGACACCCTTCAATCACAATATGAACATGTCAGATCACTGCATAAAATTCAGATCTAGAAGAAGCAGTTTATGAAAGGCAATAGCTGAGGAAAAAGGAGGCATGAACGCACGATTTCGTTTGCGAGTTTGACAACCCTGACAGCCGCAGGAGTGAGCGGCTGGTGCGCGGCCTCCACCTGCAGGCAGCTCCTCAGCTCCTCCACATATTGCTGCACACAGCCCACACATCACTCAGCTCTCAACCTTGGAACAGCAAGCCAGCCGACGCTTGCTCCAGCGATCCTGCCCTGCCATGACAGGCCGTGAGCATATGAACGGCATGCACAATTTCGCAAACTCAGCAAGCAAGCACAGCTGATACCATGCACAATTGTTTATTATGCAGCAATCCTATGATGTTCTTAAAGAGGCAGGGGCACCTCGTAGATGCAGATGATGTCTCGCGGGGTGGTCTTCTTGAGGTCCTCGAGGGTGAGGGTGTGCTCGCCGTTGAAGGGCAGGCTCAGGCGGAGTTCATCGTGGAAGAACCTCACGCTGCCCTCCGCCAGGTCATCGCTCAGCCCGGGAGCCATCAGGGCTCCATGCGGCAGAGGGCTGGGCACATGCCCTGCCGGGCTGGAACTGGAAGCTCCAGTGTCGCTCAATTCCTGGGGCATGCAGCAATTATGGTCATGACTCCGCTCTGACTGTAATGCTGCCTCGGCTGAGATGCATGTGTTTGGGGTATTATCCTGCCACCGATTTCTAATGGCAACTCAATGGGTGGCAGGGAATGGTGGGCGCGCACCACAGAGCTGAAGCGACGCGCCAAGGAGTCGTCTGTTTCGCCACTGGTCGCCCTGCGCATCTCCAGAGTGTGTTCCAGAATGGTGGTGCGATCCTCGAGCCTGGCTTTCTCTGACAACAGCTCCCCCAGGCGCCCCTCCAGCTCCTCCACCTTGCCAGTGAGCTCTGTGAACTTGGTCTTCTGCCTCTCGCGAAATCTGCGTTGAGCCTGCGTAAAGGGACGCTGTCAGCAGTGGCTACTCACCTGGGTGGACAGATATACAGCTCGTAATGGCACTGATTGGCCATGCTCCAAGGGGATCCCACTTTTTCCGTGGGCTTACGGCACTACCTATTCCTTCAGAAAGCTTCAATATAGCATTTCAGCATTGTAGGCATGCGTATCGTACACCTACGAACTCTCACCCGTCTGTTCTTTTCCTGCATCTTGGAGCGGGGTTTCTCCTCGCCCTCCTGGCCTTCCTCAACGCTAGGGCCAAAGAGTGGGTCTTCCTGAAAGACTGCATGATACGGATCGATCTGAGGCAGCCCCGGCACGTTCAGCATGTCGAGATGGTTGGGGAACAGGTCGGCAAGCTGCCGCTCGGTTGCACTGTTGTCAAAAGGTGTGTACGGCTGGTACGCCAGCGGCGCACCAATACCCACAGATGGCAACACTGGGTCGAGGCCCAGATAGCCGGATCCCATGGGCCCCTCACTGGCCTGACCAGTCAGGCCAGGCACAGACGAGAGATTGAGCCCATGCAGCTGATGCCCAGGCAGAGTGCCCCTGCTGGTGTTGCGTGAACCAAGCCATTCGTTGAAAGCAGCCTGCTCGAAAGCAGGAATGGACTGGTGCCCACGACGGGGCTCCATCTCGTGGAACGCGTCTCCTTCGCAGGCCAGCCCGCGAGGAGCATGGCACGCACTCTCGCAAGTGACGTTCGTCGCCAATCTAGGCTGTACAATTCCTGGAACAGTACTTAAGGTCTCCATTTCCCAGGAATCTGGTACGTTTACGTGTTGGTCTCGAGAGAATATTCCCTGTCGATGTCATCAATTCTTTTTTGGCCCTCTCGTGCCAAAGTCACTTCTTCATGTGGGAGCGTTTCACGCGACCGAGCCATCGCTCCTCGCTGATTGGCTGATGGGGAGATCTCATGCAAGTCAATTGACTACTGGATGCATCTTTATCTGGTCCTGATCACCCCATGCAGTACTGCATCATACTACAATGCATGTAGATACATGCCCAGTGGGCAACAATAATATTGGGAACATTCGGGAGCACAGCCGATGGCATCCTTCCTTCCAAAGTCAAACCTTCATTGAGCACTGCAGTACTGGTGGTAATACACCAGTGACCTTCATGCATGACCGGTGCCACTGGTCAGTGATCGGCGCAGGCATGCTTTGGTTTCCAGCGGGCTATCGTTGAGATTCTCTGGAACCCAGTGCAGTGTGTTTTCGGCAGCTCAAGGGTTTCTTCACAAGGCTCTATTACCTGGGATCCTCCAGTCTAAAGAAAATCATAAATTGTAGAGCTTGCGTACTCTTGAATAGTCAGCTTGGACATGCTGAGCCTTTGAGAACGGTGCGCAACACACCAAAAGAACAGATTTTTAGCGCTTCGGACTTTTCAATGTGGTCATTCCCCAAATTGCCAAAGGTCATCTGTTGGATGAAGGTGTGCAAAAACATACACCAAAACTATGCACCATTTTTCAATTCCGCGGCTGTCACGCTCATCTTCGAACGAGCCTCGGCGCTCACTGTGTCTCGCTCGGCGCGAGGCACCGGCCGCCGGCAAGCAGCGGATCCACAATCTCCAAGCCCACGACGGGCACAAGGGCGCGGCCGGCGCCGCCGCACAGCCGTGTGAACGTCACCGCGGCGCCGCCGCCGGCGCTCGCGCAGGCGGCCAGGCCGTCATCAAGCGCGGCGACGCCGGTCACGTCGGCCAGGCCGAGGCGCGCCGCGCCGCAGAAGTCGGGCGGGAGATCCACCGCGACGCGCCAGGCGGCCGGCCCGGATGGCGCCAATGCCGTGCGCACGGAGGCGTTGTTGAAGAGGCCGCTGATGAGGAAGTCGGCCGGGGCGATGGGCTTGATCGGGCGCTGGGCGACGAGCAGGAACAGCGCCGTGGCCGAAGCAGTCACCGGGTGGCCGTCACGCAGCGCCATGTTTGTCGGATACAGCCGCGGCACCGGCCTGCACTCCCACAGTGTTACGGTTCCATATGACGTCTGGCTGATTCCATATTTATGTATGATGGCCATGTCTTATCTCTCTATTTTGGCTCTGTGCTGGATGTTGTGCCATCTCTGCGCATGGGCATCAACCCACGAACAAGAAAACAAACAGTGAGAAGCTCACCTCATCTGCACGGTCGTGCTGGCTTGGCCTGCATCAAATGCTCCCCCACAGGGACTCACGACTGTGCCGTTCAGCACCGACAGGGTGACTTGCGTCTCCCTTGCAGCGTAGCTGGCTGGGGTCACGTAGCCTGTGACCAAGACGCTTGCGCAGTCCACCCTGGTCACATGCTGCACTGCTTCTGTACACACGCAGGAAAAGAATTAGCATACAGCAAGAGGCGAGCTTGATACCTCACCTACTTGAAAACAGGGCAGGTATAATTGACATGCGGGATTTATAGGGATGAGCAGATACGCTTGATAACTAGGGAGGCGATTTGATGGTGCGTGTGACCCACCCAATATCTTCCCAGAGCGCGCTGCTGTCAAGGGGTCTTCACGACAGGGGCAGGTCTCTCCACTGCTGTCATCGTTGCTGCTGGCCACAAAGCTGGCCAGGTCTGCATCAGTGGCAGCCACGCTGTCTGGGAATGTCACCCTGGCCTGGAAGTAGACCAGGTCTGGTGTCACAGCCACCTCATCGCTGGGCGGGCATGTGTCTGCAATGACACCCACCAAGGTATTCTCAGCAAGGTCTTCTCAGGGCACCAACTTCTGATCATCAAGTCCTCAACAGACTGGCATTTGCTCCGGGGACTACCGTTCAGTCTCCAGAGCAATTCATACACCCAAATCATCAGCCAGGGCGCTACTTTGCTGCGCCCTCACGGTATAAAATGCTTTGCCCAAAATGGCTCCAACCTGGGAAAGAGTATGCAGTGGTGGGGCCGCATGCATTTGACCTCAGTTTTGGCGAGGCATGACTTTGACTTCTTCTTTTAAATAGCACATAATGCACTGCCCCACATAGGTGTCATCTGATGCCTTACGGTCCAACAAAATACACTTGAGAGGAAAGAGAGAGAGGCGCCACCCACCTGCATAGGTGAAGGTGATGTTGGGGCTGCTGCGCGGCAACTGGGCGTCACAGGGGCAGATCAAGTCGGAGGCCGGCGGCGGTGCAATCGCAGCCAGGAAGGGCGACTGTGGCTCCGCTGGCTTGTACTTGTGCTGCGCCGGGAAGGGCTGCTGTAGGACCGTGCTTTGCCGCTTAAACGCCTGCAATCCAGCAACTTTGGTCCCTTTGCTAAAACAGGTGCATGCACGTCCCTAGCTGACAGAAATTTTGAGGAGTGAAGTTACGTGCCAAGGAAAAGTGGCCAAAAGCAACGCTGTTCTCACCCAGAACATGAGGTAAGAGGTTCAGACCTTCCTTGCAGCAGGAGCCTCCACTTGCGGCACAGCAGGAGAGGTTGGTGACTCGCAGTGCAGATCACATGCTCCATCCTGAATGTGGCACACAGCATTCTCTCAATGCAGTGCTGATGCTCGTCATGACTTCACAGCATGCATCAGATCCATGCCACAGGCTAAAAATACACACGGCCTTGTCATCACCTGTGCTGCAGTCAGCAGCTGGGTTTCGTACAGGTTGCAGCCGCAGAGGGACATTTCAGTGTACTGCAGCTTGAGCTGCCTGCAAGTCCCAGCAGAGAAGGCCGCCAGTGCATCAGACAACCAGCTGCCCTCCACATGGGTAGAGCGGTTGCCAAATTGACAGGTCGCCACTCCCTGCGAATAGCAGCCACTGCTTCAATCCCGACAGCTTACAGTAACGCGCGAATTGCACAACACCCATGCGAACATGTGCCATGCGCTGATGTGCCTGATCCAGGCTTCAGCCTTTGATTAATTACACACACCCTCAGCAAGCAAGATGCAGGGCAGGACGTTTCTGTTCAGTGACCCACTGCAAGATGCCAGAACATTAGAAGGGCCAGGCGGGAAATGGCTACAATACCTGGGACCCATCCGGGCAGATGAGGGGCTTGAAGCCAGGTTGCTCTGGCGGCGGCGCAGTCTGCTGCTGCGCAAAGGTGAGCAGAGGGATCGGCGCGCCAATCAACGGCAGAGCCGCCTCCGGCGCCTGCGCCGGCGCGGGAGCGGCGGCGGCTGGGCACGGCTGCGGCCGATCGCAGACGCGGTGGCAGGAGCGGTTGGCCAGAGCGGATTCTGCTTCCGGGGACAGCAGCACTCCGCCGCAGAGGAGCGCCTCTGCGGACAGCTTTGTGCAGCGGGAGGGGTATTCGGCCAACAGAGCGGTGTAGGTTGCCTCGTCAAAGGCCAGGCTGCCGCACTGCCACGACCCGGCGGATCTGCCCGGGCACGGCGGCGGGCCGGGGGCCGGCGCAGGCGTGCGCGCTGCAAGACACACACATCACTCAGAGCTCTCACCATGTGGCTGCTTGTAGTGGGGCAAATATGTCATTGTGGTGGGGAAGTTGTCCTTGGGCCTCTGGTCATGTTAGCGAATGCAGTGCTGAAGCAGGCCAGAACTACCTGGATTCAGAATAGTACTGCATTGGTGGACATGTCAAGGACCGTCAAAGTCTCTTTCTTTTTTTATGACAGAAGAGGCTAGGGCAGGCTGGGACGAGGTAGACAGACCCATCCAAAGGGAGCTATGAGCGCACCATAGGGGGTGGGCAGCGGGGCGACGCCGGGCGCATAGACGGAGAGCGGTAGGGCGCACGGCTCCAGCGCGGCCGTGCCGCACAGCGGCTTGCACACTCCGGACACCAGCGCCTCGTAGGCGACAGCCTCCAAGACGACGTCGCCGCAGAGCACGTTCGTGACGCCCACCAACCCGCACAACCCCGCAGCCGCGGCCGGGGCCGCCGCGTCGTACGCGGGGGTATCAAACGTGTAGGGCTGCTTGTGGTGCGAGCAGCGCCAGCCACGCGGCTCGGCGCCCCCGGGGCACGTCTCCTGCGGCGGTGCCTCCGGCGCCGGGGCCGGTGCCGGCGGCAGCACCGGCGTGGCAACGCAGCCAAGCGAGGTGTCTGACTGCTGCTGCAAGCCTGCAATCATTTCAAAATGCTGTCTGCTTTGGCAGGATATCCTTTCTTCGGGGTTCGGAAACATTGTTGTGTGCCATGCCAGGCTTCAAATAAGCTTTGCACATTGCTCCAGCTCGTTGGACCTCATTCATCCCCCGTCATACCCTGAGCCGCCTGTGCTTCCACTACCTTTTCAAAGTATCAAACCTGAGCTGAGCTGAGCTGTCGAGCAGCAAAACTTAATAGTCTTGTAGCAGGAACACTGAGCACACCTGGTGGGCTGGCCTGTGCCAGACAGGACCCAGGTTGCGCGCTCGCGACGATCTGCGGCAGCTGCGATCGCAGCAGCGCGGCGGCTGAGGAGGCGGCTTGCAGCGTGGCGGCGCCCACGAGCACCTCAAATTGCAGCGCGCTGTCGCAGCAGCAAGCTCCCGACTCGCTGAGCTGGCGGTGGTTCCAGTGGTGGCTGCCTTTGGCCAAGTTGCGCCTGACGTGCCTGGCATGTCTGCCCGCCTCCTCTGCAACATTACAAGCACACATATCTATACACTCTTGTATATGCTCTGCTTGTCTCAGGCAACTGCTCTCTGCTTGTCTGCTCTCTGCTTGTATCAAGTGCTCTGCTATTTTACGACAATTGCGTGGGCACCATGCAAGTCAGCCCACTGGGAAGGGAGCTCTTCCTTGGTGACATGCATGCAGGCAGGGGGGATGAGAACGGTGTTTACTGGCACTGTTATCGCGTCTTGGTTCAATGCAGAAGTCTCGAGAGGGGTCCAGGGCTTTACCGGGGCCAGGTGCCTGGCTAATGAGGGAGTGCATGTGGCTGCGCAGCATGAGCAGGTGCCCAGTGGCAGGGCTCAGAGCCTCCCCGCTGATTTCGGTACTCTGCAGGCGCCTCCCTTTCACCTTCCAGCCGTCCTGGCCAATCGCCGACAGGACCTCCAGCTTCTCAGTGGCTGCCTCCATGTCGTCCAAAAAGGCATCCAGGCTCGCAAAGGCCGGCACCTTGGCGTACGTCGCGTTGTCCTGCACTCACAAGAATGATCACTGCTCCGGCCGCACCCTCCACAACATCTTATTCAAGCAGCAGCGCAGAAAGCTAAGATGAGCAATAGAGTTGCGGTGCAAGAGAGTTGCGGCAACAGGTGCAAATCACCTTGAGCCTCCCTCAGGTACTCATACAAGGGTGAGAAGTGAATGACAATGCCTATATTGACCATGAACATGCCTTCCATAAGCCATGAAAGCTGCCAGCAAGTATGATAGTAACGAGAGTGACAGGTATAGTTATCTTAGTGTGAAGAGGAGCTTAAAAGCACCTTGTGGCTGCCGAAGTGCAGGTGCGGCACGCCAGGCTCGATGCCGGCCAGCCGCCGGCGCCCCTCGGGCCCAACGTAAGCAGCGGCAAGCGCCATTGGTGCGGCATCGATCAGCGCCTGCAGATTGCTGACGGCCGCGCGCCACTGCTGCTGTGCAGTAGCCTGTTGCGCGTCGGCCGGCCCTACCGCCTGCGCGGCTGCGCCGAGGCGCGCTTCTATCCTCCCCGGCTGAGCCGCTCCTGCACCCGCGACATTTATTCCTTTCGTTCCTCCTTCTCCTCTTTTCCTTCCTCCTTTCCCTTTCTCCTTCTTTCACCTTCTCCATAGTGTCACTCGGCTGCCGTCTCGACTCCACGAGTAAATATATGCAGATGCGACAGGGCCGGCTTTGTTCTAGTCAATGGGAGATCTGAAAGACAACCAATGCCATGTGCGCATGCATGGGAAATAACAGGAGAGCCGCACCCAGCGGCTCACTAAGGCCGGAGATGAGCGGCCCATTGACGGTCCCATTCAGCGGTTTGGGGACTTCAATGGGGCCGCCAGTGGGAGCTCCCACGGCCGCCACTGCACCAGAGGCGAGTGGGGCTCCCGGAAAGGCCGCGGCTGCGAACTGAGCTTCTTGCAGCGGCTGCGGCAGTCCCTGGAAAACATCACCACCCACCGGCGGCGCTGCAGCGATGACCACTCCAATGCGCTCCACCACCTACAAAGTGTCAACCCTGGTTTGTAGAGTTGAACTTGACCTGGAACTGATTTCAAACTGCAATTGATTCTGCAGTGTGCTGACACAGGCAACCTGCAGACAAGGCCCACCATGTTCCTGTTTGTAGGGATGCACAGCCCTCGAAGCGGCATCGGCAGGGAACACTTGTCAAGCGAACAGGCTTTGACAGGAGCGATGCATGATATTCTTGCAGATGCAAAGCGCTAGACGTACCTAGATCCTAGATCTCTAAGAAATGGAAAGCGTGTAAGAATAAGGATGATGATCACAAAGACACTGCAAAGAAATGCAAAAAGGGTCAGAACCTGCTGTATGCGCTCTGCGAAGACATCTGCCGGGTCTGTGGATTGGCGCAGGCTACGGCCGGTGGCAATGAGGTCTGTGTTGAGCAGGGGCGCCTCTTGGAGCATCAATCTCTGCTGCACTGTCCACGCTAGGCTCTCCCTCATCAGCGCATTGTCCAACTCAGGCTGTGTGAGCCCAGAAGATGGCAGCGCCAACAAATTCCTCTGGTTATTGTTGACAGCTGGCGAGCTGGCAGGGGGCAGGCAGGGAACGCTGAGTGGCTGGCTGACCCTTGAAGGCTGCACATGGACATCTTCGGCTGGTGTGCCTGCCAGGCTTGAGGCAATGGCTATCTGCAGCTGGGCGGCGGTGACTGCTGAAGGAGACTGGTCGCAGATCTGGATCTGCATAGTGGCTGCGAAAGCAGAGCACTGGAAGGCACCTGCAACACAACAGCAGTGGTTGTGTTGGAATAAAGTAGTACCGGTATTGTTCTTGGTGGCAACGTGCCTTAATAATTTTAACAATTCGACCTTTAAAGAGGGGGGCAAACAGTGATGCGTACTTGGAGCGGGGGCTGGAACGAGTGCAGGACTTGGCGCAGTGGCGGAACAGTGCTCTGTCTGAGCGCTGCACTCGGATGTACAGGTCCCGTTGATCACCAACTGCTCGAGATCGTCTGGCACAAGGGAGTTTCCACACCGCCAGAGCCCCAACGTGCTCAACAATCGCAAGCACTGCCCTGTCTTTACTGCCGAGTAGAGGGTGTCGGATATTCTGTGCTGCAAGTCCGGGCTTGCTGAGCAAAGCCATGTTGGACTGGTGCAACCAGACTCACTCAATAATCTCCTTGAATCTGGTCGTGTTGTACTGTGCTCTCGACTCTGATCATCGTCCAAATCAAATGGCCCCTTTGATCCTGGTTCGGACGCAAGTGTTGGGCAACACGCAGCGACAACGATCGCTAAAGAGATTAACAATTTCAGCTTGTTTGGATGTCGCACATTGTGCACGCGATTACATTTGCGAACAAGTCCCATTGTGAGCGTCACAGAAACTTCTGACGGAAGTCATCGGCGTGGCAATCAATCACGCAACCTCCCATGATAGGATTGTCGGCAGCGTCGCGTCCTATGCGCATGGGGCAGCATAGCAGAATTGCTTTCAAAAAATGCTTTTCTGGGCTCCCTCTGCAATGCATGTTGGGGAAACGCTCGATGCTGGTCCCGTAACCGTGCGCGCAGATGGGCGCGGCCGAGAAGCGTAGCTTTCGTAGCTCTCAGGACATGCTAATGTTGCTCGCCGAATGTTGTCCTCGCAGAATTGCCTTTCAAGATCAAGGTGAATTAAAGTTGCAATGATGCAGGCTCCTGAGTCTGCCTATAGAAGGATCGCTTTCCTGGCAGCCCAATTCGTTGATGTACCATTGTGCATGCTGGCCAATGCCAGCAGCATTGGCCTGGAGATTCGACAAAGGATGGGCCCTCACTGGTGCGATCCTCTTGGCATATTTCTGCTCCGTGGGTGTTCCGCTGCGTATGAGCACCTGCCAGCAAGGAGAATGAGCTCGTGAGGTCTTCCAGCACATTTTCAAACAAAGTCTGGCTGATCAAAACAGTAAATACAGGTCTGTGGTCTGTGGTCAGGATCGGCTCTGCGCTGATGGCTTCTTCTCGAAAACAAAGGGGTTTCCACAATTTAAAAAATCCCTCGTGTGAGCATTTGATGGCTAGAATACGATTCTATGAGGATGCCTTTATGAGGAGCCACTGTACCTCCAAATCGATGCTGTCCATTGACATGAGTCCCAGCGTCAGTCCGCTCATCAGGCCAGCCAACAGGACCAGTCCTGGAGATTAAATTAGGAATTGTTTGTTTTGTAATGTAGCTTTGTCAGAACACGAGCACGGAAGCTCGTCCGAGGCGCGCCTTGAGCACATGCACTTGCAGCTTGAAATAAACAGGATCGAGCGAAACAGACTCCGACGCAATCAAACTTACCAATACATATTATAATATAGATCCATCTTATCTCCGGATTCTCTTCCTCTGTGCCCAGCCACAAATTCTTCAGATCGTCCAAGCTGGTTCCCTCAAACATCTTTGCTTTTAAGGACCTCCCATAATTCCTGAAAAGCCACTTGAGGCCTTCATACGGATTTATTGTCCGTGTCTTGTTTCCAAGCCCTGACAGAAGTGGGTAGATGCTGTTGAGCAGAGATGAGATGTAAATCTGAGGATGCCCAAAGAGCTGCCCAAGCCGGGTAGCTGCTGGGCAACTTCCACATCAAAGTTCTTCATGCATCCCAAGGATACGTCAACGGATAAGCTGCACAGAAAGCCAATAGACGACACAAAGGGCCTGGGCGTCTCCATGAGCAATTCAAGCAAACACGATCTCCAGCTGTCCTCGGCTGCTGGCGCCTCGCCCGTCTCTGCAACTGCCACCGGCGAATTGCCGGAGCTGCAAAGGCTAGGAGGAGCCGGTCCCACCCGCCGACATGCGGGGCCGACATGCCGCACTTTGTCCCCATGGCGTATGCGGGCCTTGCGCTCTGGCAGCAATGAGGCCATGGCCGGCCCGGTGGAGAGGCAAGCCCTCGTCCATGCATGCTACACGCCCGTTCATATTGATGACCATGCCGCCCATCTTGGCAATGGCATGTTGGCCAAATTCTGGACTTGGGCATATAGTCTCGTCTAGGAATATGGATGTGAACCCAGTACGAAATTTGCAGAAACTGATTCCATGCATTCGGCATGGATAGATATCTGATGCATCCAAGGTTAGTAGAACCTACATTAACTCTACACTATTTCACTGAACTATTCTTCTCCCCTTGATGCAACACCATGTATACAGCCAGGATCTAAACTTGGTGCTAGGGTGGCGAATACAATGCAGCGAGGCGAGGAAGGGAGAGCGGATACGATCGTAGGCCAATCCCCTCTCGAGTCGATAATCACTGGTTCGAGTCTCCGAGTACGTAGTTCTTTTTCACTTTACTCCCCCGGCTTCTTCCCACAGGCAGGATCTAGACATACTATCTAAGCTAGGCATTTCTCCTCGGGGGGATAACCCAGAGAGCATACCGGCAGGCTGTTTTGTTCCCAAGCAGGCGCCGCGCAAATGTGCACTTGGCGGCCCAACAAAATATAAACAGACTCGCAATCGCTGAGACATGGGCACGCGCACGATCTTAATTGTCCTCAGTAGCAATGACAATGATCTTATTTGCTGCGCTGTCTGCTAGCACAAAACAGGGCCGCTCTTGATGGGTTGGTGATCTTTGCTTGAAGCGGCAGGGAACTCTTCTGTCCACCGATTCACCCATGACCATCCACCCTCTCTGTTGCAACCACAAAAGCTGGTCCTAAACTCCTGAGCGCAGAGCTCAGCAGGGGTGAACTCCCCAAGCAGCCACGTGTCAAGCTGTGGCACGCCCTGCCATGCATGTCCGAGAGACAGAAGTCATAGCATGACTTTTAGAGTCATGGCGCACCACAGAAGTCATGGCATGACTTTAAAAGTCACGGCTCACATATACGAGCAGGCTACGCAGCACCAGGCATGCAGGGGTGACCCAGCCACCAACATTATCATGATGCTAGAGTATTCTGTGACACTCTCATCTCCATGTGGGCCTGTCAGGCTTATTGCATAGATGTGCCGCCTCGTGGCAGCCAGCATCCTTCTCATTTAAAGCCGTCTGAGGTGCAGGGCCTTCTGCCTGTCTCTTGCGTGCCTCCAGCTCGAGCTCCCAGTCCCGGGCTTCCCTGACCACTGTGTCCAGCAGCTTTCGCGCCACAACTCTGGCCGCACCGGTGCCCGCGCTGCTCAACATGGCTCGCAGCTCTGGAGACTCACCCTCTATGTCACCCTGTGGCGATACGCAAACAGCATTCTCCCCAACGAACTTCAACAAATGCTGCATACTTGACAGGCATTGCAAGCACTGACATGAAGGATTCCGCGCATGCTATATCTTATGCCTTGGGCACTCTGATGCTTGCGCTCAGGCTCTGGTACAGGGCCGGTTTTGGAAGGGTCCAGACTTCTAGAACACCACAAACACTTCCATAATTTGCAGAAAAGAATTCATTTCGGGAGGAGAAAGAAGGAATGAAGTGCAGTACCAGGCTTGCCAACGAGGTGGCACGCAGCACAGACACAGCGGTGTCAATGTGCGCCTCTATGGCAGCATGCCGGTGGCCAGCGCGCAGCTGCAGATCGATGTGAACCTCTCGGTGTGCCAGCCGCGCGAGCAGGGTGGAGAAGAGGTCTGTGACCTGGTAGACCGCCTCGTCGGATCCCACTCTGCGCGAGCGCAGGTGCAGCGCTACCGTGTGCTCTACCTCCAGCTGCGAACACATGCACAGCCTTGTTTTCTTTTTCTCTCCTTGTCTCTAATTTTGGAGGCACGTGCCAGGAAAACATGTAGGTTGTGTGCAATCTGACAATCTTGTTAGATGATATTTTAACTGAGGCACGGTGCGTCCGCAGACAAGCTGCAAGAAAAGGCTGCCACATATCCTAAACCCTTTGCGGAAGAAAGTGTGCTTTGAAATAAGAGGGTACAAAAAGCACCTTGCAGAGGCCGTGGCAGGTGCGGGCGGCTGCGGAAAGGAGGTTGCCCAGAGTGTGGGCAGCCTTGGGCAGGATGTCATCGTCCGGGTGCGGCCCGGCCGGGCAGGGGTCAAACATGCTGAGGTTGCGGGGGTGCCACAGCGGGTCTGGATTAGTCATCCCATACCCAGCCTGCAATGAAGACACGAATACAACTTTCAAACTGCCAGTTCAAGGCCTCTCTATTATAGACTCTCAGAAATCCAGAGATCACCGCACCAAATCACCGCAATGCCCTGCTTGAATGCACAGTAGCATTTGACCGCTAATTTTGTCCAGCAAGCTCGACCTGATGATCTCAGAAGGCTTCGAATTCACCAGCCTTCCCAGTCCATACAGGCAGGTCTTCGTACGTATTGACTTTGTGCCTGCTTGTATGGACCAGGGATCATTGATAAACTCACAGCTTTTGGAGATCGAGTCAAGCAAAGACTGTCAGCGGAGCTTGAAAGGAAGGCAAGAAGAAATTACGCACCTCCCACAGGCACTCTGTGATGAAGGCATCGCCGCCGGACGAGTACGCACCATGCACACAGCGGTGCATGTGGTCATATGACACGCTCCTCAGCAAGCCCACGCTGATGAGCGCTCCCGCTCCCCCGTGCATGGAATACGTGCGCGCAGGCACCCTGCACACATTGAAATTTTCCTTCGAAAATGACAAATGCGTTCATCATTATCTCTCTTGAGTGCCCCGTGTTAGGAGCTGAAAAGGCTCTCCTAGCAGAGCCCTGCTTGCAACTAAAAGGCTGCACAGAATCCAATGCTGCGCAGTCTTTACGGATTATTAAAGAGGCATAGACTGGAAAGCCGGGTAATAGTAACACGCATAAGTGCGCAGTCTTCGCAGCGTTCACTTGCATTTGGGGCTGTGCTGAAGACACAAATCATCAGAAGATCTCTGTTATGATGCCCTGAAGTTCTTTTTAATTAGCAGTAGGTTTGTGGCTCACCTGGGCACGCCACAGGCCTTGGGCGGCTTGTTGAGGACGCCTGAATTGTCAGCGCGGCACAGCTCTTCCACTCGGCATGGGCAGCCCGGCGGCAGAGAATAGGGCAGCCCAGAAGTGTCCTTTGAGTACCTACAACAATGGGAGACACTTTATATTATCATTACAAACTGTTCCTGCCAGAGGCAAGGTGTGTATGCAGACAAGCGGCATGTGAAGGCAGCCAACATCCTACCCCTTGTTAGACTCGCCAGATCTCAGCAAGACCCAATCAACCGTGGGCACGGTGCTCTGTACTTGGACCGCCCCCCGCCAGCCGGGGCCACTGTATAAATAGTATGCGTCAAAGTGAGGCTGATTACTTGGGCTGCAGTGTCTTGAGGGTCTGCCATAGTAATGATGTAATGATTTTGCAGGTGCTTAGGTATGGATTTGTCACGCTTACCCGCATGGTGTGCATTGGGGAGCGCCCTGGTGGGGGTGGTACGAGCCCTTGCCCATCTCTCTCGAGAACCACATGTTGTCTGCAACTCACCACATACAATAAATCATACCCTTGCCCCTCTCATAAGTTGCTGCTGACGCATGAAACCCATATGATTTTGCACATACAAAACATTCAGTGCTTCGAGAATGACAGCGGGAAAATCTCGCTGCCAGGAAAATTTGCCTCCATCCAAAGCTGTAAAATTCGAACAAACTTGTTTTTCAAGCAAATTTGTTAGGATGCCATTTCCGGAAGAGTGCTATATGGTGGTGCAAGGGCAGACCTGTGAGGAAGTAGGGCATGTTGGGATCCAAGTCTTTGACAACATTCATGGCGCCCTCCAAAAAGAAGACAGTGTCGTCATCGCCGTAGAAGAGCCACTTGAAGGTGTCGTTCAGATCCCTGTCTCCCACAACACCAACCTCATGACCCCTGGCAACGCAGGACATCCGCGCAAATACTTGGGTGATGCTCGCTAAAAGTGGGGCGCCAGAATATGGCCTGCCCAAAACCAATTTGAGCTGCAGAAAGAGAGGCTGGTTCAAATCATATTACAGATTGATGACCAACAAAAGGTTGCAAATGATCAAGCAAGCGCCCTATGTGCAAATATCCCTAATTGCCAGCTTTCATGACAACTCTATGCTGCTCCCAGCTGAGCACTCCGAGCACTGAGCAGTGAGCTAACTTGAGCTACAAGAGAAGGGGAAAACAGCCCAATGATAAGAATAATACATGGTATGGAATTTTTTTGAAGGTGTGCACACTTGTAGGCCAGGAAGGGGACGATGGCGGCCCGGGGGTCCCCAGCAAAGAAGGAGCGCAGGGGCTCAGCATCCGGGTAGTAGCCCCAATTCTCACCAAAGGTAACGGAGTCATTTGCCCGGGGCCCCTCATGGTTGGTCGCATAAAATGTCTGTGCTCCCTGCAATGAATAATCACTGCTGTCAAAACCCACTCACACCTTCAAGCAGGCACGATTGCATCTGCAGTGAAAAAAAAATGTCCCTTGCATGCCACCTATGGGTCATGCCATCGCTGCACTTGAACTGATGACAGGGATTTGGCACGAAAAAGAGCGCAAATGCACCTGTCTGGAAGGCCTGCCTGCAGCCAGAATTGGCTCCCGGGCCTTATGGGTGGCAATGGCAACCACAAAATCTTCAGCGCGCAGCGCTGGCTCTTCTTCCTCTCGCAAGAACTGGCGCCTGTTCTTCTGCTTCCTGGCTGGCAGCTGCTCCGGGTCCCCCCACCAGCTCCACCTCTTCTGCCCCTGGACCCCCCGGTTTGCATTGCTGCCATCTGCAGCTGCCGACCCTGATGCATTCACCATGCCAGGACAACCTCTCTTGATCAAAAGGTACATCACCGTATTCAGCATGCAATTACTTTAGAATGGATGTATCCTTTCATTGACTGGTGCCTTTATTGTCTCAGGACTGTGCAGCAAACCTGGCACTACGTTATGCTAGGCCTTGCGCGTTTGGAGATCTCAAGTACGCTCGTGTAGGAACGCCTGAGGTAGGAATCTCCTCATTTCAATTCCTGATTTTATTTTCAACAGACACACCGCACCACACTCTTCCCTGAAGATCATGACGAGATGCCTCTACAACTTGCCAAGCATGTGCAGTGTCCACGAATATATAAGCACTTTTGCCCCAACCCTACCACCTTCCTAGCGCTTAAATACAGGTGCTTTGTGACCTGCAGGCCTACGAGGTGCAGAGGGACAAGACCGCTCTGGACATTGCAGAGCGAACTCTGGGCAAGGTAGTTCTGGGCAAGGGATTGAACCGCTTCCAGCAAATCCCTGACCCACCAGCATTCGCGCGCCCAGCACTGGACGAGTCTGCACCTGCTATCAGCAAGCAGCCTGCTGGCCCCAAGCCTGCCAGGGCTATTCAGGCGCCCACCAGGGTGCCAAGGCTCACAAGCTCCCGCTTCTTCCAGCCTCGCCTCACCGCTGGCTGGGCTCCCAAGGTCCGCTGCAGCTTCTCAAATCTTGCACTTATTCTCAGTTTCCTGCCACATTTCAGCGCAAGTGCCATGAATAATAGAGGCCATGAGGTGAGCGCTGATGGTGCCATTGGTGCAGGTGGACGCCATTGAGACAGACAGCCACTACCAGCTGGAGGTTGCACTGCCAGGCATCCGCAAAGGTGCATCATACTATCATCTGGGAACAGAATTGCATCCCTATGTCGCCAGTCATCTTATAGCGTACTTGCGGGTGTCACCACAAGTGCAGACACAAGCCGAGAAAGGGCAGCTCAGAGAGGAAGGAGGGTAGCTTTCTGGGGGATGCTGATTTGGCTCTGCCTGTGCGCAGATGACCTGCGGGTGGAGCTGTGGGGCCCGTTTCTGACGGTGTCGGGCACGCGCAACGGCGCTGCCATGGGTGCGCGTCGGCCGCGCGGTCGCCTGACGGGGGCCGGCCTCGTACTGCGGCGCGAGCTGGACCACGGCTTCTTCTCCGCCACCTGGAAGCTTCCGGTCAGCTTCCTCCTGCCACCCTCAACCTGTATCCTCTCGTCATGCCCCACCTCCTTCTGCTGCAGCCCCGCTGCAGAGCACACAGGGCTCTCATGTTAGTATAGCGTGTTTACCTGCAGAGCACTTGATTTGGAGCATTGCCACATCTTCAGAAGAGCTGTGCAGGAGCTACCATTATTTCAGGTGGGTGGTGCGCAGTCTGACAGCTTGTGCGTGGGTGCAGGCCAACGGCGTGCTTGACAGCCTGTATGCTGAGTCAGTCGACGGCATTCTGCGCGTCACCATCCGCAAACGCAGCAAGTAGAGCTCCAGTTGCTCTGGAGGACTGCTGCAACCGATGTTTTCGGCCGATGGGAGTCCCAACATGGGACACATCAGGCGCGAAGGGGCAATAGTATGGACCAACTGCATTCAGAGAAGATGTTGTAAGTTGCAACTTGCAACAGGTGTAGAAAAGAATGTGCATTAGATCACGAGTTGAACCTATAGGTGACCCATGTATGCTTACAAATATCGGCACAAAAATGCGTTACTTTTCGTGCTTTTGTATCAACAGCCTTGTTTGAGTCACCACTCCAAACATACATGTATATCAAAGTCTTCTGCATGTTTGTTGTGCGGGGCTTCTCATGCGACTTTTCTCTGGATGCTAAAAGCACTGTCAGTGCTGTTGCTTTTGACATCTCTACACAATTGTTATTCTGTTTCCTGCCAAGCAGCAAATTGTAAGATGAGTCTTTGTTAGTGCACTCAATGGCGCAGACCAATCTGGACACATCCTGCCATGCACATCCAAATCTCATCAATAAGATCATATGTTATACACTGCGTCCTTGTCAATACTGGTGCAGCACTGTGTGGCGAGACTCACTGCCCAGGAGAAAATGGTCAACAAAAATTCTGTAATGTACACTTTTAAATTGTCGGCGCTGAGTTGCTTTGTCAGCCAGGCATGTCAATCTGCACACTGCCGGATGATTCCAGGCATGGGAACCAGTACAGCCGCTGGCCATCCGGGCCCTGGTCATCCGCCATGGCAATGCCCTCCTTCAGCAGGCTCCAGAGCGTCTCCACCACTCTGGCCTCCTCCCACTTGTAGGCCTGCAGCAAACCGTCCGCCACACGCTCACACACAACATCTGGGATCCCAAACCACTCGTCAAACCATCTTTGATCCAGCAAGACTTGTACAAGGCAATGAGTTAGTGAGGATCTTCTAAATTTTTCCTGTTGGTTTACAGATAATCTAAATCGGCTGCACTCGGGTGTGCAAGCAGTGCAAGCTTGTCCCCACGATTTATTGGAGAGGAATGAGCAGGCATAGGCAGGCGCTGTGTGAGCGGCGATGAGTCACCTCAGTGAGCTGGCGCTTGGTGATGTGGCCGCGCCCCTGCGCGAGCAGCAACGCCTGGTTCTTGTCGGTGTTGAGTTCGCCGGGCACCGAGCGCACCAGCCGCCGATCTCCCACCTTGACCACGCCAAAGCCACCGCCCAGCACCTGCAGCTTGTCGATGGCCCGCAGCACGTCGTCCTCTGTCACTGGGTCCGCCTTGGAGCCCCGCCGCCTCTGCAAGGGACAGGGCACTGCTCACTCCTGGTGCATACCTTGAGCGCTGCAATATGTGCCCTCATGACCACCAGAAGATGCTGTCATCACAATGATGTGGCCAACATGTTTTGTGCGACCTCACACTGGTGCCAATTATGGTCAGAGAGGATCCCTTGATGGCAACATACGCACGCTGGACATGCACAAATTCAATGTGCAGAAAGACGAGCTATCGGGAGCTGCTTGGACATGGGGATGTGCATGGTGGTTGGGACTTACTGCCACATATCGCATGAGGGACTGCATGTCCATGAGGCCACCGTTGAGTGATCTTGAGGCCAGGCAGGCCTCCACAATCTGCACGCCGAGCTCATAGTAGAAGTCTCCGAAGCCCAGTACTTGCGCCCAGACTCCCTTGTTGGAGGCGAGAGGGTCAACCCCAATGTTGGCGCACATGGCGTGAAACTGTGCCCTGAAGACAGGGTCTTTCCTGATGTCGTCCCTGCATGCAGTGGCAAGCCCTTTGTTTCGTTGCTGCTCAAGAGGTGTAGCTTTGGGTGATGCGGTGTGAGGCTCACCTATGCTTCAATGCAAACTCCTCCAGATGCTCCTTGAAGGATGCCATCTGTGCCCGCATCTGCTCCAATTTTGTTTCTGCAACATTCTTTCCTAGTTCCTTGTACTGATCCTGCATTAAATGCAACCCATGTGTGCTCGGCATCTGCTTTGTCAGTAACATCAGACTTGATCCCCAGACTTGAAGCGAAGTGTCCCGGACAAGACACATTGTATTAATAGTTTGCGAATGGTCTTCGTACCCTGGCCTGAACGGTACGCTGCAGGCCCTGGATCCCGGGCCTTCTTCTCATGTTGTACAGCTTGATGATGAAGCCTTGGTTGATCTACACCATGTTCGTGAGCACGTCAATATCCTCAAATTAACATCAAACATTCATCTATCTGCAAGTTGGCACATCCAATTGGTTCCAAAGCGTTGCCTTATATTCTCATTCCCGCAGAAATGCCATCTTTTGCAGGTCCTTCGTCTTCACACAGAGGCAATAGTAATGCTCCCAGATGTAAACAGATGAGTGACGACTGTTATTAAATGACTTGATACAAGTCAGTTACTGAAGGAGCGTGCAACCAGGCATTTGACGACGAATGAGCAGGGGACTCTAAACTAATGGGGAGGGAAATTTCAGTTTAAACTCGCGCGGATTCGGCCTGGCATGTAGGGTTGCAGGGAAAGATTGCATCTGACGGGGGTGGATGTGGCATCTGGAGTGCAGCCCTCAAGCTATCCGACAGCTCTGTGAGGCCCGCACTGCTTGCATCCAGCGTACCTTCGAACACAAAAAAAGACGGCAGCATGGCAGCCCAGACAGGAACTATGATGTCTTCGGGCTCCCTCTGCACGTCAGGCAGGCAGCAGAACGTCGTGCAGGCCCTGTTCGGAAGACCTGTTCAAGGCCAAGTAAGTCCTGCGAGCGCGCCTTGGATGCATTTGGTGCATGTTGTGAAATAGTAGTATTCTAAGTGTTGACATGTTGTTTAGTATAGCACGGACACCCCGACACGATTTTGGTTTGCAAGATACCTTGAGTTGCAATCCATGGCAACGAAAAGCTAACCCGGCAAGCACGACAATTACAATGATCTTGCATGCAGGCATCTCGATCACCTTTCAGAAGCGCCAGGGATGTGGTCGAGAAGCGGGCTTCAAGGGGTCTCAAAGTCCAGGTCAGTCAGCCAGTCCATTTGAAGGGTGTGCCCGAAGTATAGCCCCCTTCATATTGCCATCACAGCCTGTAATCGTGAAAAATATCTTTATATTGTAGAATCGTGACACGCATTTCCTAGCGCTGCCACTTCCCCAAGAGTACTCAACTGCTGCACAGGCTGTAGCGATTGTGGAGAAGGCAGCTGCATCAGCTCCCCCAAAGAGCCAATACGAGCTCTACACCTTGACGACATGGCTGTTGAAGGTGACCACTGGTCCATTATCCTGGATGCCACGTATCCTCTAGTATGCTCCAACCGTTGGGGAAAGGTGTTGTTACAAGCCCACACGACTCCAACATCATGGGAGTGCTGCGCACAGGAGGAGATGAACGGCACATTGGACGGAGAGCTGGCCACCGTGCTGAGTTCCATTGCCACCGCTTGCAAGCAGATCGCTTCCCTGGTCACCCGGGCAGGCATCTCAAACCTCACGGGCCTGGCTGGCGCTGCCAACATCCAGGTCAGCCATGCACCAATTCTCCCAGACAAACTCTATCACCCCTGCCCTGGCATGCCAGTACATCCATCAGTGACCACGTATGCACGTGTATGATGGCAAACTGAATCCCACAGTGTGCCATTGACAGCTATTCTGCTTGTGATCAGTTTACTGGCGTAGATGGCTGATGGGGGCGGTCTGTGTTGTTGTGCCCAGGGCGAGGACCAGAAGAAGCTGGACGTCATCAGTAACGAGGTGTTCTGCAATGCGCTGCGCGCGAGTGGCCGCACCGGCGTCATCGCCTCTGAGGAGGAGGACCTGCCCGTGTCTGTGGAGGAGACCTACTCTGGTAGGCGCCCTGGCTGCTGTTTTTCACTTGCCGTTAAAGCCTATATCAGCGGGAACCCATTCTACGCCATGAACCTGATCCTTCTGCCTCTCAAACCTTCTCAAGACTGCAAGCCCTGCATGATCTTGGTGCAAAGAGATGAGCCATTGGATCCTGGGGATGAATTTGTGTGCCAGGAAGCGGGGGAGGGGGCTGTCGATGGTACCCAGAGATTCTGTGCTGCACAGAACTTCCCCTACGTACCAGGTGCTGATCAGGTGCAAATTGCTGAGCAGATCTTTATCAGGATTTAGTGCATCGATGTGGTAGTGCGTGTGGGCAGGCAACTACGTGGTGGTGTTTGACCCGCTGGACGGCTCTTCCAACATCGACGCGGGCATCTCCACGGGCTCCATCTTTGGCATCTACGCGCCCAGCGAGGAGTGCTCCATCGGCGACATGGACAACCCGGAGAAGATGTTGGAGAACTGCATCCTCAATGTCTGCCAGCCTGGCTCCTCCCTCCTGGCCGCCGGCTACTGCCTCTACTCCTCCTCCACCGTCTTTGTGCTCACCGTCGGCACCGGCGTATACGGCTTCACCTACGACAGCATCGTGGGCGAGTTCGTGCTGTCCCACCCCAACATGAAGGTGCGGCCCTGTGGCCAGAGTGCGGTTTGGAGGGATTAGGCGCCTTGGCGCTGTGGCAGATAGCAGGGCACCTCTCGTGGATGTGAAGCATCGCTGCAGCTGCTGGGCCTTGAGCTGCCATGCATGTTGCAGCATTGGAGGGCAGACAAAGAAACACAGAGGACAAGCAATTATACGGGTCATTCCTGGACTTTGAATTGTATTTGAAGAGTTTACATGTGATGTCGACGCCTTGTTTCTGTGGTGATTGGAGATCCCGCAGCTCATCCACCAAGCTTCACGTTGGTTTGTCGGGTGCATTGAGGGTGGCCAGATGAGGGTCCTGCATGCGCATGGGGTTTCCTCTAGGAGCCACAGCTGCAGCTGATGTGGCGCTGTGTGGCTGTGGCGCGCAGGTGCCTGAGAGCGGCAAGATCTACGCGTTCAACGAGGGCAACTACTGCGCGTGGGACCAGGGCCTCAAGGACTACATCAACTCCCTCAAGGACGGCTCCAACTTCCATGGCCAGCCCTACTCAGCCAGGTGTGCTCCCCTTTCTCTCCGCACCCAAACAACCAGATCAGTGGAAAGACTTGCAGAAGCATGCGTTCTGCATGGCCTGGCTTTGCTTGAACCTCCCAATCCTGCCCATGCAGCTCTGCACACTGCACTGCGAAGAGCTCTTCATACTCCTCCCTTTGGAAGGGCATCATCTCCATGCTTTTAAGGATGCAATGTAGTTCTAAAAATGGCCACTGCTGGGCCAGAGAAGGGGCCCTGCTTCAGGATAATAGGGATGTGTACGTGTTCAGATCTGATCATACATCTGGAATGGCTTTTCACTGCAATTTTTCGTGCAAGCCATCATGGCTTTTTAAGGGTTCATGGCTGAGCAAAGAATCATGGCTTATTCAGGTACATTGGGTCGCTGGTGGGTGACTTCCACCGGACGCTGCTGTATGGAGGCATCTACGGGTACCCAGGGGACAGCAAGAACAAGACCGGCAAGCTGCGCCTGCTCTACGAGTGCGCGCCCATGTCCCTCATCATGGAGCAGGTGCGCGCCCCTTTCCATTTTCCCCGCCCTGATTCATATCCCTCTTCAACCCCGTCAGGGCTGCTCATTGAAATCCTCTCAGGTGGTACTTCACCATGTAATCCGCATTATTTTGTGCCCCTGGGTGGCCTGTTGCGTGCCTCGACCAGTCTTTGTACAGTGGGTTTAGGGGGTGATTTATGGCCATGGCGTGACATTACTCAAGAGAGGTACTGCAGCGGCTAGCAGTGGAGCAGCCAGTCCTGTGCTTTGGCAACAACGCTGAGTCCACATCTCTGGACCCTCCAAATCCAGTTGGAGAGAACCTTGGAAGTCCATTTCCAGTTTGATGGGAGCTGGACCGACCAGTTCCATATATGCCTCATGTCGTGCAGCATCCAATTGAGGACAAGGCCTCAAGGAAACAGGGGACGATCAAACTAAATTACAGATAATGGTATGCTGACATCAAATCAGAGGGAGCCCCAAAAGGAAGGAGGAAGGGCTGCCTCGCAGTGTAAATTGAAAGGATTCAAATTGTGGTACTGACTGGATTCCGTGATTGTGATTTTCGTCTGCAGCATTACTAAGAGATTTGGGCACATGTGCAGGCTGGCGGCAAGGGGTCAACGGGCGTTCAGCGTGTGCTGGAGGTGTGCCCAGAGGCTGTGCACCAGCGCGTGCCCCTCTTCATCGGCTCCCCCAAGGAGGTCGATTACCTCGAGAGCTTCTGCAAGTAGGCCTCAGCGGCCCCTTCTGAGCACTGCACGCGCTGAATATGTTGAGCACCGATCAGCCCCTTGGCGCCTCAGCATCATATAATCTTGCTGTGCGTCAGCCAGCAAGAATGAGGGATCGTGCCAGCGTGAAGGATGCTGCGCGGCATGTGCGTGCTGTGCCAGCTGCTCATGTGCCGGCCTCGTCAGGATTGCTAGTGTCAGCATTCAGGTTGAGAGCTTTCACTCCCCCTCGTGATAGCGGTGAGATAGCCTGGTGGCTGAGAGTCACTGACATTTTTTGCCGCACCTGGCGGGTAAGTTGTGTTTCCATGGACCAGCAAATTCCTGTGTTGACTGAGCCTCGGGATAAGTCTGGTGGGAGATAATCGTCTGGGAACGAGCTTTGTCCTAGCAAGCTGACCCTAATCAGAAATTATAAGCTTACGCCTGTTTCGAGAAGACTTTCGTGAGATTGCAGTTTAGAGTATCAAGAGAAGAGCACCTGAAATGACAGCAAGGAAACGTTTAAACATAGCTGCAGAATAGTACGGCCTGTAATGCAGATCATTATCAAAGAATGTTTGGCAGGGATTGAGACCTAGATAACATGCATGTGTATGAACAACAAGTTCCATGAATATTCCATTAATGATCAGCTCCGTGCATGCACAAAAATCAACAAATTTACATAAGGTTGGAGCCGCATGCTGTGCATCTTCATGACTCAACAAGTCTCATTGCTTGCCATACAAAACAGCTTAGACAGAAGGTCAACCGAGATTCACACTGCATTGATTTATTCAACGGGAAGCAAGAATGGCAGGGAAAAAAAGTATAGTATATATAATATGACGAATACGATTTGACCATATTGGATCATCTTGAGCATAAATACAAGCTATGCCAGAGCAGACAGACTTCTTGGAGCTCAAAACATGAGGAAGCACTGTAATGGAATGACGTCAAGTTGCAATCTTGCTTTCTTCGCTACCCTTGAAAAAGTTGCCCTAACCTTGCAAGCAAAAAGGGAGGTACATGTGGCAATCCATAAAGTTGTACTTACTTCACAATAACAGTAGCTTGTGTCTTGTTCAACTCAGCCTTTTACGTGGCTTAAGGAAGTGCAGTCACCTTGACAACACAAGAGAACCTTCATCAACAATCTCGGTCTCGGTCTAAAACTGGCGTTGCCGAAAATGTGCGAGTATATAGAACAGTTCTTGAACGGCCCCAGCCTTGTTCCAAATTGGACACCAGAGAGGCACAGGCCCCATCTGGCATAAAAAATTCCGCAGCATTTGTTTTTGCAGCAACAGTGTCACTGCATTAGAATGAAATGAGAAGACATTGAATAATTTACCTGTCATACACATCTTTTGGTCAAGCGCGGCTGAAGCAACGAATGCTCCCAACACAGCCCATGTCTGTCCCCTCCAGCAGAAGGGACTGTCAAAGCAACTGTTGATTCAGACTTTCCTGTCGGATCCAAGAAGCTTCCCCTGCTCAAGCGAGTGGCCATCATGCCATGCAGCACATCTTGGCCTGACATAATGCATCCTTGACAACAACGGTGATGGGCGGTGCTTGTCAACGCCCGTGCCACACCGGCAGAGGGCAATGACTCATCAGCGCATTGAAACAAGCCAAATCAAGCGGGCTGCATGGGAGGCTCGCTCTTAGCTCAAGCTCAGACATCTCCCTTGCTCAGCCATTATGTGCTCTTGCCCATGCGCATGTTGGGTACCCAACAGCATTTCCTCTTCTGCATTCGCTGCGCACAGCTGACACAAGCCTGATATGGCAGGAGGCTTAAGACTCCTTCAAGGAGTGATACTTTTTTCCTCCTCTTCTAGATGGAGCCTGCTGCGAAGAGGCTGATCATGTCAACAGGGAGCACGGCGGTGGTGCGGCCTGAGACAAAGCCGGACGCGGCGCGAGTTGCGTCCACCGGGCGGTGCTGCGCCACGTCACCCGAGTACTTGAGCTCGCAGAAGCCCTGCACGTGCACACTGTCGCTCTCAGCAAATAGTTAACAAAGGAACAGTGCAAAGTGCTGGGAAGACACCACTGCTTGGTAGCCAACCTCAGCATTATGCAAGAGAATGGCTCTGATCCAGTTTGAAAGGCACTTGATAATGGTGGCTGGGTGGGATCTTGAAGCGGGCGGGAGCATAAAGTTTGTTTTACTTCAATACTTTTGTCTGCATATGGCCCTTCTCTATACACACTTTGTCACTCTACCAGTTTAGAGGACTGGAGATTGCTGGTTGGGAGTGAAGCGCCCACCTGCTGGTACAAGTTGGGGTCGTTGGCCGTCTTGCAGCCAAGCGGGGACGCGCAGTAGCTCCACACATTGCACGAGGGGCCCTCCGGCGCGGCGACAGGCGCATTCGACACGTAGCCGCTGGCAGCCGCCACAGCCGCCGCGGCATCGCTGCCGTAAGTCCCGTTTACGGTGGAGTTGCCGCCGTAAGCGGCACGGCCGGCCGGCCCGGGGCGGCCGCCCAGAGCCCAGCAGGATCGGCAGCAGTCCTCCGCTGAGGTAGCAAGATTGTCATCGCCCGCCACCAACACCGTACCCTGTACTTGTCAAAAGATTTTTCAGGGCACGCAAGCATGATGAAATTCGTCAACTTGCAAGCCCTGAGGGCAGGCATTCACTGTTGGCAAGAAGGAGCTTCTGTGCACAATTCTTGTCAAGACCCTGCAGCTAACGCCTGTGTGCAATTACTGTGCTGTTCCACATGATTTGCAGAAGGTCGTCGGCTACGAGGAATTGCTTGCCGCCAAGCAACAATCGAATTTCTGAGTGGAGAAGGAGGGAGTGCCTTGCTTCCCACAGTTCTTCCCACAAATTGGTGACAATTTAAAACAGCCCTGCAGCCTAAAACAACGGAGACTGCATGGATAACGAAGGTAGGATGTGCGCACATCATAGAGGGCGTTGGGCTCTGCGAGGCAGGACTGGCCGTAGCCGCGGCGCGCGCCGGCGGTGACGTCTTGGGCGGTGATGAATTGGAGCCCCAAGGGAACGCCGTTGAGCGTCGCGAAGGATCCGTAATCCTGCCCCGTAGCTAGCGCCACCTGTGCCTGCAGCGCCGCCTGCACGTAATCAAGCGCCAACCGCAGGCCCGGGAACCTGCGCACACCGCACATGACATCACACATGAAAAATGACATCATCTGTGGGTGATGTCAGACACTGCACACGCACGACCGCCACCAACTTTTCATCTGTCGCCGGCAATTGAGTGCACATTCACGACAGGCTCATGTGTTGGTGCAAAGGCACGCTCCACCAGCAAGCATGGGGAGACCAGACATGACATCGCATATGAAACATGACACTATCCTCATTTAATTCCTGATGTTGTTCAACAAGTCTGGGTGTCCCTTGAGTCAGACAGTTCTGGGTACATTGTCGGATCCTGCGATTGAATCAGGGTCAGCTTCAAGCAGGCAGCTGAGTGCCTGGCGGCAAATGTGGCTGCCTCTTTCAGTCCTTCCATGTTGCATCACTGCTCGCTGCCATCTCAGCTCACAGGACTCTCAGACATTGCAGAGGAAGGTGGGAAGATCTTTGCATGGAGACAACATACATTATCCTCTGCATTATGAGCATGCATGCATGCTGCGGCAGGTCCTCTCACCCGGCGGAGCAGCCTTTGTTGCCGAGGGCGATCTGGGAGGTGTAGTAGTACATGCGCACGAGCTCGTTGATGTACGATGTGCTGTTGGAGCGCAGGATCTGGAACCGCAGCCCTCGCTCCGTTGTTGTGTTGGCCACCTCGTTGGCCGGGATGTACACCAGCGGCGCCGCCAGCACCGACCCATTCGCTGCCTTGCTCAGGTCCGCGATCGGCTCCTGCAGCACAACGTTGCAGGCCTTGACTTCTGTGCTTTCGCGAGATGTGGCAGTTAAGACCAGCCCTGGTTTAGGACCATGCTGAGGCTGAATAAGTGGATCTCACATAGTGGTGTGAAACAGGAAGCCTCGATTGCGCTACTAAATTGCAAAGTACAAAGCAAGCTGAAGGGCCTATATGTGCTCATGGGCTTCTCCATGAGCTTTCTCAGTCTTTCTACAGCCATCTGGCGCGGGAGTGACATGGCTGAGGCCGCCGGTCTACCCAGCGTACACCATCAGCAATGTCATCCCTGCGCTGATCGGGCCTGTAAAGAGGCTTGAAAAACTCATGGAAAAGTTCCTGGCCCGCTTAAGACACATAGGAGAAGTGTGTCACTGTGCGCATGCCTCGGCCGCACCTTGGCATAGGCTTCCTCGGTGGTGACGTAGGCCGGCCGCGCGCGCGCGATGTAGCTGTCCTCCAGATTGAAGTACGCGTTGTCCACCAGCTTGTACACGCACGTGCGGTTGCACGTAGCGTTGTTCTGGAACGGCACCTGCACTCGCAGTCCAACCCCTCAGCCCCTGTCTTCTGCATTTGCCTCAAATGCCGCAGAGAAGGACCTCGTGAATAGGTGACCAAGTCTCAGATCTCTGCAGGCCTCAATCGGCAGAGGGTGCTTCCTTTGTGCATGGCTATTTTTGCGCAATCTAAACAATCCCCTGCGCCATCATAGCTGGGGCAAGGAGTCCCTATGAAACTGCCAGGGGAACAGCGCCAGCAAAAACCATTGTCTACACCATTGGACCCTGATGCACCAGCTTGACCTGCTTCACAGAAGGACACCTTACATACAATGCAGGCCTGGGTCGGGAAACAGGGGCCTTACAGACACTTGGACACACGTAGAAAAGGGAGGAAAAACAGGACTGTATGAGCATGAGGCGCGCACCCGCATCCAGCTGTGGATGGCGTAGGCGCTGGCGTTGTCACGGCGGGTGGAGGGAACAGCCATGAGGTCTGCGCGAAGGTATGCCACCGGAGCCGCGCCGGCCATGCAGGGCCGGTAGCGGAAGATGGCACCCGGGTAAATCTCCATGGGGGACTTGTACTCCAGAGGAGCCAGCACCGCCGCGCCCTTGATCGTCCGGTTATACCCCTCTCCTGCAACGAGCAGCATAAAAACAGCTCAGAGACTATTGTCTTACGACCATTTATGGGTGTCATGTGCGCCCTTGCATGCATGTCCATCTCGCTGCTTCCAGTGGAAAATTGGTTCTGCGGCCTGTGTTCTGCATAAGGCAGGCTATGCCTGTGTGCATTGAATCAGCAGGGAGATAGGCGCAGAAGACAGTGCAGGGTGCCTGGCATATGGCTCCCCAGTGAAGGGCACGATCTGGCGCCGAATGCAGGTCCCCATCCGTAGCAGGCACCGCAACGCATAGCAGTGCACAAATTGACAGTAAAAGGCCAACAGACACAAAACTTCCGCTCTGCATGAAGGAGATGGGTCCAGTGCCACTCCAGCAACTCTCATAAGAAGTGGCCGGAATTTTCAATTTTCAAATTTCAATACCAGGTGGCCTCACCTGCGCTCGAGGGCGATGCGCGGGGCGCGCCGATGTCTGACACTCCGTCTGCAGGGGTGACGACATCGTCCTGGGAAGTGCTGCCCACGCCAGCCCTCACAGATGGGTTGGCCCCCGCCGTGCCGCCACTTGCATAGTTCTCAGAGTTCCTTGTCACCTGTCCCACCCATAGACAGCGCTTTGAGCTTCAAGCAAGTAGCACTTCGCTGGCAGCCTCAGAACAAAAATTTACTGACTCCATGCCCCACAGAGATAAAGGATTGCCGTGAGACTGGAGAAAGCAAGTAGCAGTCGGCCGGCGGGCTTGGAAAGTGTACTCAAGAGCTGCAAGAACTGCACTTACAGATGCTTCAGAAGGGGTGAGAAGAACATGACTCTTGGGTTTCTAGCACACCTGCGAGGTGCCAGAGGAGCCCATGTAGTCGGAAGTGAATTTGTCAAAGCCCTTGGGTGTTTCCTGCGCGGTAGCTTTGGGCCTGCTCGGCGCAGCCGTCACATTGACAGAGCTGTTGCTGGCACCAGCGCCTAGCAGAGCATCCAGCTCCGCGCTCGACCCTGCACCCCAAAAGCTCATCCTTGCCAGAGACAACGAAGCTGCTGCCATATGCCAGCAACTCATGATAGGTGTGACTAGTGAGTATGTTAGCATGTCCACAGTAAATAGCCAGGCAGACGCGGCTGGCATTTGCAGCATCCCACCACAACTACTTTGCAGGGAGATGGTCTTGTGCAAATATCACTGACTTGCAGTTGACAGATGGCCAGAAAGCAAGGTACGCACCTGGCGCCTCAGTGGGGACGGCTGGCCGCAGCATCTCAGGCGCGGGGGCCTGCTTGCCGGGCCGCCCCGACCGCCGCACGGCTCCGCCGCCGGCCGGAGCCGTCACCGGCGTCGCGCTCGCATTGACGGCCGCGCGGCCCACCAACGGGTCAAAGGAACCCAGAACTGCCTGTGCCGGCGCTGCAGCGCTCGCAGATGTCCCACCTGTTGACAGAATGCCGCAGTGTTCAGCGACAGCCACAGCATTGCATCTCCTCAATTACTCCTGAACGGGTGCTGCAGGGGTGTGCATGGTGAAAGGCTGTGGGGGTGAGGAGAGAGGCACTGGAGGGGTATAGGTTGTGCACCTGCTTGCAGCAGCGCACGGCGCGCGGCTGTTGGAACGCTGACGGCCGCGGCTGAAGTGTTGGCAGAGGAGCGCTCTGGGTCCTCGCTCACGTATATGCTGCGCGCATGCACAGCCGATCAATCTATGCAATCTCCAGCCAGCGCTCTCGCAGGCCAGAGGATTGCTGTGCAAGCTTGAGCCAGCAAGGCAACCATGTCATAGCAGGTGAAATTTGGGTCCTTATCGCCCAGTGAATTGTTTTCAGTGCAGGGAAGGTCATTTCAGGGGGGACTATATATGAAGAGAAGGTTACATGTAGGACCCTCCGGTCGACCCATGGCACGAGGTGAATAAGGAAATAGGGGTGCGGGAAGAAAGGGGAAGGGGAGCACCTGCAGTAGGGGTTGAACATGGCGGTGGTGAGGTTGAGGGGCCCAGCGATGGCGCCTTTCAGGCGGATGCGCGCGGACGAGACGCTGGATTGCGCCGTCGACCGGAAACACAACTGGAACCCCTTGCACTTCTCGCTCGCGTCGCACGCCTCCGCTGCCGCCTGCAGCAGAAACATATGAAATCAGACCTGAGGTTTTTCTGCAGCACTGAGGTCAGACATGGCCACACAGAGCAGGCACTGCTGGGTCATTGAGCCTCAGCTATCCCATCCTTCCATGCACAATGATAATCTTGTCATGATCGCTCCGACAATCATAAAGCCAGTGCTTTGCATTGCATGACCAGGAATTACCCTTTAAAAGGGATGCAAAGATGTAATGGTTGGACAACACACCCAAACATATTTTGCTGACCTCTTATATAAAGCGGCAGCCGTGATGGCTGTGACTCACCGTGACATCGCCGGGCAGCTCGCACACATTCTTGGACGTGTCAGACTTTGCGCATGCAAAATCAGCAGAGCCTGACCCGTAGGGCATCTGCACCCCCTTGTAGAGATCATAGCCCGCCGCCGGCTTCAGCAGCTTTGTCGCCAGTGGGATGCCTGTAGGCAGACATCAAGCTTCAGCTTGGGACTGCAGTCTATCCTGATGAAGCACGGTATGCTCCACTGGGGACACTGTTGCATGAGCTTCATGATGTTGGGCTGAGCGGCAGGGCAGGCACTGTTCTCAGTATCTGCAACGGTGGCAAGTGCCTCAGCCGGCAGGAGCCTAGTCAATGTCTCCGCACAATCCAATAAAGGTAATGTGGCTGTCAGGTTGTCATGAAATACTGACTGTCCGAATGCTGTGCATGCATTGCAGGCTGGGTGGTGTGGGCGGCCCCGCACCGGACGTCCATGCGGCCATGTCACCGGTGCGAGTGGTCTCTGGCGGCAGAGCAGTGGTGCCTGACACTGTGATGGGCTGCGCCTTGAAGGCACAAGTGCGGAAGGAGACACCGAACTTGCCATCCGCGTCCGCCAGGTTGCTGGGGTACAGACAGCCCTCCGCCGCCCCACACCTGCCCAACACGCAGTATCTATCTTTCAAGCGAGTTGCACTTCGTGGCAACATCATGATCATGCTGTGCCACTGCTCCTCAGGGGCTTGCTCAACCAACAAGGTAGCTACCTTGCAGGCCTTCCTTCGCTACCCGCCAAACTTATCAATACCCCGATCCACCCCACATCAGTGCGTTGGACGAGGACTCATGGCAACCGATCCGGTCTCTCCTCACATACATATAGATTAAAGAACATGGATGCCTGAAAGGTCATCTCCCAACCTTTGCTGATGCTGGACTCTGGGGTGTTGCATGCATGGATTGGATTCCTCCAAAAGGCTTTTGAATTGTGAGTAATCTGAGGCGCACCAATTCCACATGTTGCACTGTGGCGAGGCCTGGCACTGGCGGCAGCACTCTTCCGCGCTGCTGGTGTTGGTGTGCTCTGTTGGCGGGAAGTCACTCCCATAGTACGCTCCAACCTCCGTCAAGCACTCTGCGGAAAAGTGAGGCCGGGATCAAAAGTCGCCCCAGAGATTGCTGTGCTCCATGGGCATCTGTGAAAATCTGTGCCCAGAAAGAATATCAGAAAGGTGCTCTGCTGCTCGGGAGGTACTGAAACTCTGCAGCTCACCTTTTCCAGTGCCTGCTGGGATGACCACCAGTTCAGGCCTCTTTTGCGCAGGGCTGCTATCCCTGGCACTTGCCAGCACGAGCAACGACTGCGCAGGCCGTCCTTCTAGCGTGATCGCAAGAAGCACCTGCAGGCGGATAGGACCTTGAATGGCAAGTGGTGGGCTCCCATCAGTGCTATAGGGTTGAATTCTGGATGAGGCTACAGGCGGCCGCGTGACGACCTAAAGCAAAGAAGTGGCCAATCTGATACTACAAGTACATTAGTTGACAGAATTCCATTTGGCACGTGATTGAGACTCACAAAGGTGAAAGCGATCCGGGATCCTCGTGGAGGCTGCATAACGGCGCTCCGATACTAAGATGCACTCTAATTCAATCCATCTCCATATTTATGTTGACTAGCGACTGCTATGATTATTCTGCAATGCTGATCGACGCCAGATTGCAGTTGTTTCTGGGCAGGCGATGCCCCTGCTGGTCGCTAGAGCTATGCTATGCAAGCTGCAACGGCAGCCAGCCAGTCTTTCTACACCAGATGGTTGGAGCAAACTAAGCTGATATATGTACGCCACGAAGATGCAAGATAGAAATTTTTTTCTTTTAGTCGACTTGATTCACTCAGTGTTCCGGCCAAGCTTTCTTGAGTTCAGTTGTCCAGGCACCTCACACGATCGCTGACCTGCCCGGCACGATGCAACCCCTTTCACTCGTTTCACGCTATTCAATCTGGAACCCCGTGCATATACGTCCTGGCAGTCACTGACCAGTGCTTGTGACGCTGACGAAGAGCTAGTCCGAACCCTGTCGACCCCGGGCCCGTATATTCCAAGGGTTTTGATCTGAGACAGGTGAAGATGTTCTGGTCCAGAACTTCTGGACCGCAAAGGATACTCTTACTAGGGCTTGTGCAAATATCACACGATTTGAATGACTCGTTGCCTGCCTTGGTCTTTTGTGGGCAGGGTCGCACGGTAGGATTTCGGACTGCACATGCATGTGCCAGCAAACGTTTGTTGACTCGGGTTATTATCAGGTCTTGGGTACAAATTGAACACCATGTTACATTCTGAAGTACGGAACATTGTTCCTTTTCGATCGCCGGTAGCTCATAGCAGATCATCAAAATGTCAATGCGTTCCCCTGAGGATCCAAAGGACACGAGAGAGAAAAAGAATTGTGAAATGTTCTTCTGAAGATGACGCTGCTTCAAGAAGTATCAGGTAGTGTATTATAATGGGTCATCTTATATATTCGATCGTAGGCTCTCTGCCTCGATGTAGAGCGCAGTGCAGTGCAAATGAACACATCCTTTTCACGCAGGGCGGCGGCAGAGCTCGTGATCAAGCAACACATAAAAGAAAGCAGCGTCTTGGGTCTCGGCAGTGGGACGCTTGCGGCTTCAGTGATGGAATGTCTTGCAGCTGAACGGGAGCATGGCAACCTGAGGGTGGGGCTCTGATCGGCATTGCATTCGTCATAGATTGATTTATGGATGTTCAGTAAGAATCATCATGCCCTCGGTGTGCAGGCCATCCGATGCATACCGGCCACAGACACCGCAGCAGTAGAAGCAGCAATACATGGCTTGCCCCTCTCGGACCTTACGCAGCACAACAAGGTAACAAATCGATCCTGTTCTCCATGCGAGTTAGAGAAAGGAGGTGTGCAGACATCAAGGCAGAGCGAGCGCCAGAACATAGGAGAAAGGAATTATATTTGCTTCTGCATGGAGAACCTGTCAATATGCATTTGCTGCCATTGCACGCCCAGAAGATATATTTGATCCAGGTGGACCTCATGGTGAGCGAGGTGGATGAGCTTGATAGGAGCAATCTGGCCTGCATATTTGGAAGGAATCCTGAGGGCACAGCGCCGGTGCAGCCGCCCATCCCGCGCATGCGAGAGCTCTTAGATGCTTCAGACCACTTGATTGCTCTGATCGACCACCCTGACAAGGTGATTGCCATTCTCAAATTGCTTGCAGCTCTTGGGATGAATCACTGATCCTTGGCCATCTTTGGGACTCAGAACGTGAGAGTGGAAGCCAAATCTATAGGAGTGGAAGCCTGCTCTTGTTGGTGAGTGTCTCTAGTTCTCTATTGGAGCTGATCAGAGCTCATGAGAATTGGAGAGTCCTTGATGCTCATCACTGACATGTGCCCCTGTACTCTGCATGCAGGTAGTTGACAGGCTTGCTGGCGATATCCCAGTCTTCATTAGGGCAGATGACTGGGAAGACACAGCCGAGGAGATAGATGACAGGTTCCTGGGGGATGCGGAGATCTGGTGAGCAGTCCCCACTCTTTCCTCAATACTGAACATTGGTGCAGCATGACATTGTGCAAGCTCCCCTGATGTGGGCCCAGAAAAGCTGAGCTAAGCTGAAATACTCACATGTTGCGAGCGCAGGAGGCGGCCATCAAAGGGCACAGCAAATCCTAGGGGTGGGGACCGGCCCTACCTCAGCAACGATGGCGAGCACATCCTGGAGATTCGATTTGGTGGGCAACCGTCTTTGCAAGCAATTCTCTTTTGACCTGCACCCCTGCGTTTGTTGTCCCCCTGCATTGGCACTCCCCTCACGATGCTCAGAGATCTGAGGGATTTTGTGGGTGCAGATGAGACTCTGCGGCTGGATGGCAAGGCAGATGTGGGGTACAGGGAGATTGCTGCAGCCATTGAGGAGATTCCTGGTGTGGTTGCACATGGGCTTATCGTGCGAGCGGGGGTCACAGCGGTGGTGGCTGCACCCTCTGGACCCCAAGTTATTGAGCAAGTGATGCCTGTGCTGTGAAAGCGCGCATGTCAAGTTATGCTGTTGAGCGCAGATGCAGAGAGCGACAGGTGAGACTACCAAGCAGTGCCGCCATTGAACTGAGAGGATCCTCCGTAAGAACTGTATCTGGGCAAGTGGAATGCATCTCAGCATACTGCGCAGCCAAATATGGTGAAAACAGAGGTTGTTGTGCTGATTAGCAGTCAATATGGCATTGTGTTTTTTGTATTCATGCAAGCTATCAGTGCCACACATCAGTGATCATAACTCCGACTCAAGCTCGGCCCGGGACTCAGAGTCTTATGTTCAATGATACAAGTTGTATACTGCCAGTGTGCACTGCAATTTTCAGATCTTCAATTGGCAATTTTGCACGTGCTTGACCACACCCGCTTCGCATAATGATTGTTATTTCCAGTGGAAAGATCATCCTTCACAATCAAAACGGAGATCGTTTGATCTTTGGAGCGATGGGACGACAAAGGGGAACGTATATCTGGCATGGGTATAGTTTGAACGGTGCCCTACATAATTGTGGGCTGCCACTCACGTGATATCCTAATCTGACCTTATCGACTGAGATCCTCCAGACGACTTGCCCGCTGATTGCAATCCACTGTGGTGCTGTGACGGGTGTAGCTGCGTCCATCAACCTGTTAAATCCCGCCAGCAGCCATGAACGCCGTCGTCATGCAGAACGCTGCCTCACAGAGGTGAGCTCAATAGCGTACTGTCCAGCGACCACTTCGGCAGGCGATGCATATATCTCGACTTTGTCCGGTGTTTGTGAAGCTCGAGCAGGGAAAATTGAAATTTTGACTGCGCTGAAATATGTGATCTCCGTGCAGGGTCGCTCTTGCCGGCACCCCTGTCCGCTCTGCTGCAGGTGAGTTCAGTTGCACAAGCCCCTCTGGGATACATTGTGTCCAGTTATATAATTCTTAAGTACCATGCAACAGGTGTGGTCAACATGTGGTAGCTGATATTGGTTGTGTGCATGCAGTGCGCGCTGCCGTCCCAAGGAGGTGAACACAGAACCCATGGAAAGGGATCAGTACCGATCGAATTTGCTGGACACTTGCATCGCCAGCAGCTCTGACAGCTGGGGATTGTTGCATCTTGCAGTGTTACTGTATCAGCGTCCAGCAGCCGATTCAACCAGAATCGCACTGTTTCCAAAACCTGACAGGTGAGATGTGTTGCAGGAGCACCGTTGCAGTCCAGGCTTCTGCTGAGGACACCCGCCGCGGGGTGAGCCTCCATAACTTCGACAAGAACTATAATTCTTAGCAGAGTGACAGCAAATGTGTATTGCATGCATGCTTGCCCACCTGTATTGTACCCAGCTTTCTGAGAGAGATGTGGTGTGTGCGTCAGGTGCTGGCTGGCTTCCTGGGATTCGCAGGCCTGGCATTGACCGCCTCGGCCAATGCCATCGACATCCAGGACGAGCGCAAGGTCAGGGAGAGGGGCTTTGACCTCATCTACGAGGCTCGCGAGCTCGACCTGCCCCAGGCCGTGCGTGACGGCCTCGTCCAGGTGAGAAATAACCCCTCCCCCCGTAAATCTCACAAGAAGTCACCCCCTCTCCCAATACTTCATGCACTCTGCCCTGGGACGTGATGAAGTGGTAGCAATGTGTTCTGCAATTGATGGAGTGATCCAATGACCACGCCTGCCTATATTACTTGTTTGCAACCATTGCCATTACCATCACCAAAAAAATGCATCCCCCAGATTGCCCACCACTTGTGGGCGTGTGTCTGGCTGCATCTATGTGCATCCGGGTGCAAGGACTTGCTTGTGATGCAGCACGAGGGATGGTTATCGGCGGGGAAGGGTGGCTGACTGTTTCTTACATCTGTGTGCGCAGGCCAGGGCCTCCATCCCAGAGACCAAGAAGCGCATCCAGGAGAGCGAGAAGCGCATTGACACCTCCCTCGACGGCTTCGTGAAGAAGCAGTACTGGTGCGACACTCCAACCCCATCTGGGCTCTTTTCATCTCTTAACCCTGACAGCGAGGCATAGAATACTGCACTCGAGAGATACAGTATCTACTAGGCAGGACGGCTTTTGGGCATGCTCCCTTTGCAAACCTTCGCCTGTTCAGTGCCTCAGTTCCCAGAGATACCAGAATCTTTTGTCGGCACAATTAGCGTCGGCACAATTAGCTTTCGGCTATGAATTGAGTACAGTATATTGAATTGATCCTGTTGAAGTCGCGGGCCAGCCCTTCTTTGCACTATCTTGCACGCGAACACTCGCTCCTGGTTTTATGAAAGACATTAGGACATTTTGAAGATGTGCACAAATCATGATGCTGCAAGTGGTCTTGCGCGTGAGCAGGACGAACGCCCGCGAGGAGCTGCGTCTGCAGGCCGGCACACTGCGCTTTGACCTCAACACCCTCATCGCCCAGAAGGACAAGATCAGCAGGAAAGCCGCCGAGGCCCTCAAGAAGGACTTCCTCCTCAAGGTGCATCCCCACTCGTGCTTCCTGCATGCCCTGAAAGCTGCTAATGATCACAGCTGCAGAAGCCTGCCAGCAGTGTGGGTTTAAAACAGTAGAACCTGGGTGCAAACTCTCCAAAATAGCCAAGTGCTGATGCTCGATAGCAATTTTGCCTTCCTGCTGTGCCTTGCAAGTGCACTGCTGTTCACCAGCGACTTTCAATCCATCCCCAAATTTGAGCATGCATTGCCAATGGCGCACTTGCAGAGACATGAGCATATATGGTGAATGTTGATATGTTCTGCAGGTCGACGAGCTTGACTACGCCATCCGCAAGAAGGACTCTTCAAAGGCCAACATCCTCCTGGCCGATGTCCAGAAGTCCCTGGACACCGCCATTGCCGGCATTGCTGCTTAAGCAGTACTGCACCAACAACTTTGACCATTTCCCAGGAGCAATGCCATTGCCGGCATTGCTAAACCCAGTTGGGGTTGTGTATCTGAGATCTGTGCAGTACATTAGTATGTCATGGCGGCTGTGATTGCGCCATCACCTGCTTTTGAGACTGTGTGGACATATTCCCGAGAAGACTGATGTGATTATTCTGTTGAGAGACTTGTCACTTGTACGTACACTTGAGATTTGTAAGGAGGGACATTGCCTCAAGGTTTCACGGATTGCTTTCTGGACTTCTGCACTGATCATAAATCACCAGTATCTCATGAACAAGGAAAGGCCCCCGCCGTTATGCAGATCTATGCATCATGATCTGCGATGTGGACAACCCTCTGCATGCGTTCTCCCTACCAAGCGCTCCAGTCGTTAAAGCATACTCGAAACAAATGAAGTCCACTCTTTTCCAGCAGCTCCAGTCAGAAATCAGAACCTAACCAGCAATAGCGCTGGCAAACGGTCATGTGCATGCAAGTCAATTGAAGTCAATATCTGCGCACGCATCTAGCTCAACATGGGTCCCTGGGGTGTGACTGAATTCTTACTGGGCCGCTGTTTTTGCCCGCTTTGAACCCCTAGTTGCTCTCGTGGGTTCCTTTGGGGCCTTCTGCACATCCTCCTCCTTCAATGCTGCATCATCGCTCTCCGGCTGCTCTGCAGGCGCTCTCTTGCTGCCTGCATTCCCGCCACCACCAGACAACTCCCCTTCTTCCTCACCACCCTCTGCCTCTCCATCAGCAGCCGTCGCCTCTGCCATGTCGGTATCGCCCTCCTGCACAGCAGCCTCGGCTGGCTGCGCTGAGGCCACATCCGCCCGGGCGTCACCGTTGCCGATCCCGTTCACAGCGCCGTTCTGTGCTCCGGTCCCCGCTGCAGCTGCGCTGTCCGCTGCATGTGCAGTGGCGGCCTCGCCCGCAGCCTCCTCCACCGCCGGCCACACAGCGGTCGCATCCTCTTCAGGGCTCTCTGCCAGAGACGTCCCTGCCTTCTGCTCCGCGCCCCTGCCTTCCGACTCTGCAGCCCCTGCTCCTCTGCTGCCCACCGGCTGGCACTCCCCCTCAGCCGCTTCTCCCTCTTCCAACACTCTTTCCTCTTTCATCGTTGCCTCCTGCGACGCAGCGCTCCCGGCCGCGCCGTCCTCGGCAGCAGCTGCAGCGGGTGCTATATCCGGCGGCGCTTCCCCGTCCTCAGCAGCGCTCAGCTCAGTTTCCATGGGCGTGGGGCCCTCGGCAGCGGCCGCGGAGGGAACGGCGCTGGAGACGGCGCCCGCATCGGCGTCGGCGCCGGAGCGTGCGACCGGGGCCTCCGTCGCCTCTGACAGCGCGGCCGACGCCGGCGCCGATGCCGCAGGCGCCGGCGGCTTTCTCCTGGCTCCCTCCGGCACGGCATCCTGCACAGCCCAACGCAGATCAGCGCCCCCGGACGCGACCTGTAGCCAATCGCTTACAAGCACAGACAGACACACGGCCGATGAGCGCTGTGCACAGCCAAGCACTGATCATTGAGCAAAGCACATCACGCCACCTCCACAGCCCCAAATCGGAGGAGTCTACACTCTCAGAAACTTATGTCAAATTGGCTAATTCAAGAAGCAAACTCATCAAGAGAGTATTCCCTGTGCTTGGGCGGATCAGGAAACAAACCGGACACGGCCTATGGCGCGCACCGGGAAGAGCTCGTGGACGGCGTCTTCGAGGTCCAGCTTGGCGCGCGGGTCTGCGTCGCGCTCCCTCTTGTCCTCCTTGCCGCCGGCCGCTCCCTTGCGCTGCTTGGGCTGCGTGGCCGTCAGCATCTTGGAGAACACCGGCAGCGACGCCCGCGCAATCTGCCGCAGCGATTTCCACGTGTACACCTCGTCCTTCTTCGTCTGCATCCCCACATGCGCATGTAGTTAGCAAAGTGTCAGTGGAGAACGCAGGTACTGCAGAGGTGTAGCATGCACATAGAGCAAACTGCTCTGCGTCCTGTGCCGTGACGGCCAGCCCACTTCTTGGAGAAGTGGGGATGCCCGTCCAGCATGCCACCAAGGTGCACCACCGGCGCAACACGAACAGATCACTGTGATGAAGCGGGGCCTGTCTTTTCCGTACCTGCTGCCTTTTCTATCAGGCGCCTTCAGGAATAGCAGGTCAAGCTGGCACCTTGAGAGTACCGTGGATGACAAATGAATTACACGCCGCCTAGGAACCCTCCCATGTTCTCATGCTGGCGTATACAGCCAACACTGCCGCGGGATGTTGCGGGCGGCGATTCATGAAGAAAAGGTGAGAGAGAGGTGGCAGGATCTGAACAGTCAAGTTACATAGGGCTCTGGCGGCAGGCCAGCGCATGCTTGAGCTGGTGCAGACTCACCTTGTACTGCTCCTCGATGCCTTCTTCGGGATCCATCTCCAAGATGACAGGTGCCAGGAATTCCTGCAGGCTGGGCGTGCTGCGCTGGTTCGTGTCGCCCTTCAGGCAGCTGGTGTTGTCCCGGGTTATGTTCCACAGCCTGGCAACACACACAACAGCAATGAAGTGTTTGGGCTATGTGCAAGCACAAGAGCAAATGCCAGCACATATGGGACATCTTGGCACCAGCCGATTGAGGCACCATTGTGATGGGATAGGAACGAGGCTACCCGCCCTCCCCTGCCCACACATTATAAAAAGGCGGTAAGCAGGGGCACAATTCTTTGAAAAAGGGCGCACGTGCTAAGCGCTTGCGAGCCGGTGTCGACGTAGTTGGGGTCAGATACGGTGGCGGCTGTGGCGGCCGTGGCGGCCTGCAGCGCAGTACTAGGGGCCAGCGGCGACAGAGGCGCAACCTCTTTCCTCTCGTACCCCTGGCACCCCTCGCTCTTCCACTTTGTCCACCTGGCCACAGCCAGTCACCAGGCTCAGTTTTGAACTCTCCCAAATCAGGCCAGCTCAGAGGCAACCTTACCAAAATCAGGCGTTCCAAAATACCTGGGCTTGTCATGTTGCATTCCTTCCTTCTGTGATGTGTCTCCCCTCATAAGTGGTCGGCGCTGCATGCAGTGCCTCAAATGCACAGCTAATGGTTTACAGCAATCCTGCAGGGACGCAAGCACACGCGCATGAGAAGCAGGCGCAGAAGGGTGACAGGCAGGGGAGGCGCGCACTGCGTCTCGCGGGTGAGGATGGTTCTGACGGCGGCGCAGAAGTGGGTGCCGTGCTTGGGCGTGCGCTGCAGCTCAGCGTACAGCAGCCCCTCCAACTCCTCCGCCTCCAACACCTGCACAGCAGAATTAATATCAAGAATTGATGGCAAGCCATTTCTAGACCATCGCAAGTGGTTCCTTGCGTGCCGTCACCATGCACAGCCTGCAACTTTTGTGAAGTTCGCCCACCATAACACACAGAAGCCTGTCCATTGCCGGATATCCGGTGCCGATCCCTAGGCACAGCCTGCAATTGCTACAACCGGATTTTTCAACACACAGCGCTCGGGGTCTTGTGCCTTGCGTGGTAGAGCGGCAGGGAGGTGCAGGCCACCAGCTTGCTCCCTCAAACCCAGGAGACATGGCACTTGTCTGCATCGTCACTGTCTTCATCATCTGAACAAATGTATGGACTCAGATTGTCATCTATTGACCAAGCTGTCACCTGCTTGCTGCGCAGGGCTTCCTTCTTGGCCTGCTGCGCGGCGGCGGCGCCGGGCTTGAGCACGGGGTTCTGGCAGGCGTGCAGGAAGATGAGCGCCTGCAGCAGGAAGTGGCGGCGGAGCGTCGCGTCTTGCAGCTGCAGCCGCATCAGCTTGGGGCTGCTCAGGTACTTCACTGTCAGCGCTGCTGCCTCCAGCAGTCCCCCCTCTCCCTCTCCCCCGCTGCTGCTCGCCAACGCCACCGGCTGTGCGCATAAAATTAGATCCTTGAGTGCATGCATGCATGTAGACCACCACGGGGCCTCCCACCCCAGCTCACTGGGCTCATGTCATGTATGGATGGTATACACACCGTTCGTACTTCCCCACCTACAATGGGAGACGCACTGGAGGGGAGAAGCTTCGACAAAAGAGGAAGTTTCCAAGGAGGAGTGCAGCATGCTTTGAAGCCGCAGCGACGCTGAAAGCGCACCTGCTTTGTGAATTCTGTCAGCACCCGCTTGATGTCCGTGATAGTGGCGGCCCACTTTGAGGGCTCCATGGCGGTGTAGGGATGCTGGAACACGTCCTGCAGGCCCCAGAATGTGGCATAGAAGGCTGCGTCCACCGGCTGCCCATTGCTGTCCACCGCCCCCTGCCCAACCCACACCAAATGTCAAAGCCTTGTACCAAACCACATGTCAAGTGCCAAAGCATGCAATCCCGCTGCTGTCTCCTCACATATCCGACACAGTGGCAATCATACACGCTGCCAGGATACCGCCTCCATGTGTGCGCATCACAAACACGGGTCTCGCATAAATGCAAAAGCAGCAGTACGATGCAGAGCCCTCCTGTCGAGGGGTTCACTCGGGGCAATGCTAGCTAGTGCCTTACAGAGTAAGCAAGAACAGAGTGCATGCATGAAGGAGGGCGCGAGCGTTAAAGTAGAGAGGGAGGGCTGCCTCGCAGTGCATCGACAACACAAGAATATCCCGGCCCAGGACAATTGAAAAGCGCGGGATGGGCACCTCGGGGACGTCCTCGACGGGGGTGGAGTGGCTGGTGTTGAACTGGCCCTGCACGTTGAGCCCCGAGCGGTCCAGCAGCGGCAGCAGGCGCGTGAGGAACATCAGGATGCGGCCGCACAGCTCGCTGCTGCTCGCGCGCGACAGCCGCCGCAGCAGCTGGTTGCAGATGCGCAGCACCGACAGCTTCGAGTGCGACGTAGCGCTCCCAAAGTTGTACACCTGCGCAGCCGCCGCGCCGCCTGAGCCTCATCAAGCACATGACCCGTATACCCTGTTGATGGGATCAGGCCATAACAGCAGCCTGTGGAATCTGCGATCGACGTAGAATGGAGCCGGCCAGCCGCCGCCTCTTTCTTTGCAAGCCTGTCAGAGTCTGCCATCCGCTTCCCCAGCTTCTAGCTCTTATAATTTAGCTCCAACCGACTGCTTTGTATGCTTGACACTCCTCCTGAGGTGCAATCTGACTGCAGAGGTTTCTACCGTCCTCAAAGGCAGAGAGTAAAAGAAAAAGCAGGGGGGCATGTGTGGTGGATGAGCCAGCCTCCGTTAGGGGGTAAAGATGACTGTGAGGAAAGTGCCCACCTGGCGCAGCTTCTGTATGCGCGACTCTAGGTAGCCGAAAACGCCCTCCGCCTCCTCAATGGTCGACAGCTCCATCACATCCTCCATGATTGCGAACACCAAAACTGCAAGACCCAGCACAGCACCGTCTTTCTGATGGACTGCAAACAGAGCTCAGCGGATATACTGAGGTTTCCATCATGTCTGCACAGTGTCTGTGATGCGGAAGCGCTAGGTTGCTCTATGTCGGCCTCAGCCTCATGCCACACCTGTATCGATCTGGCGCTGGGATCCAAGGTAGACCGTCAGGTCCAGGAGACGGGGAATGGAGGGCTCTGATGCCCCCGCATGCCTATACTGCGTGGAATTGACACCATGCTCCACTGCAGACTTTACGAGGCTGGCGCATGCCTGCCGCACGCTGTGTTCCAGAATGGTGCGCCCGATCTGGCTCTGCTCTGATGCCAGCATGTTGAGCACCTTCTGCCCAGCCTGCGTGGCACAGGACCTTGGGACAGCATGCCACTGCGAGGTGTCCTACTGACTTCCTTCTTATTCAGACTGTACTCAATTTATTTTCCATTCATAAGGCTGATTTAATTCAGTGAGACTTTCCGGGATCCATCCTGCACTGACCTCGTTGGTGGTCACCCATGGAGCCAGCAGCTCGACGTTGCAAAGAGCAGCTGGTACAGCGTGGTCGACAGCACCATCGGCGACCAGACCGCCAACGATTGCCTCCTGCATTACTCCAGTCGTCTTTAGTCCAATTTACGCTGTGAAAGAAATGCAAGAGCCCTTTCTGGCATTGATCTGTCTTACCTCAGCTTGTTGGACACACTGGTCAAACTCCGTTGCTGTTTCTCCATCCACTTCCATCTGTAATTTTAAGAATTTCAATAAATCTGGGCTCTCTGTGAGGCGCGTTCAGAAGAGATTGCTTGAACACATCTCACAGTGTCAGTGAAGACCTGAGGCTATCACTCAGAAATCTTGCAAAGCATTCTTTAGGAATATTGCAATTTAACAACGTAGAAACTAAAGTCAGGGAGGAGACTTCATGAATGATCGTGAAAGTAAAGACATACCCTCCCATAACCACCTATTTTTCTCGATAGGGCCAAGGGTAAGTATGATATCGGGGCAGCACATAATTCTGGGGCCTTCGAGTCAACCAGGACGTCGAGACAGCTTCCTGCTCTCGCTCCCCTCACGACGCAGTACTTTACAATTGTCCTTCATCAAAAGCTGCAGTGTAAAGTCGAGGCAGGTTGCGAGGGCTGGCAGTGCCGTGCTTCTTTAGCCACTGAGTGTCTGGTGGCGGGAGTTTAGAAGTGCCTCCTCGTCCCCACGACCAACGGCTATTCGGAGGAGCACACCGAGCTTCTCGGGGGGCATCAACACTGCCACATATAAGAGAACTCATCATATAGCACTTGAACATAGCACCAACGGAGATGGGTGCCGGTTGGAGGCGCGTTAAAGAGAAGGTGAAGCCTTTTTGCCAGCTGTTGATGGCCTTTTAACTCCTATCAAAATGCAAGCATTGGAGGCACAGGCGATACCGGATTACTCTCGTCTGTAATGGTTATGATGTTTGCTGCTCCTACCTGTTGGCAATATCTGCTGAAGTCGTTTTACACCTCTCTACTTTCTGCCAATGTAACATCTGCCTGCAAAACCCTTGGCTTCTCTTACATGTCTGGTTGGGCACGCAGGTGAAGCAAAGCTGGCAGTTGAACGAGAAAAATTTTATTGCGACTTCCAATGCCAGAAATGAGCACATGCTGAAGGAGGCTGGAGACTTTGCAAACCACCTGAAGCATTGTGAGAGGGACATCAGAGCACTGAAGAATGCTACAGAAGGTGACTATTGCTGTGTCTCTGCCGCATTTACGATGATTCGGTTGTTACGACAGAGTCTTGGAGCACATCTGGGACAGTGAGCCCAGTTTCACCACTGAGAAGTATATCACTGAAACTATATTTCTTCGCAGGTCTTTTGATCACCACAAAAGCCATAATGGCGGCTCCCCTGCCAAGGGTGTTTGAGGAATCAGCAGGTGGAAAGGCGGTGCCTGTTCCAACAGCACCGGGCCAGAATGGAAACATTGGAGGGGACTTCAGGGCAGACGAGCTTGTGAGGGTGTCCAAGGACACTGTAAGCTCCCAACTCTCAGCTTGCTCCCAATCCTGTTCGTTCATGCTATCACTTCTGCATTTTCGTCGCTGTGCAAGATTTACTCGTCGTCGCATCCGTCATACATGAATATGGAAAACGCACTCTCACCTACAGGGCTGTCCAGTACTGTTTGTGGTTGTGGACGCAAGCTGAGTTGTGGGTCATGGAATGCAGTCCAAGAAGCTGGAGGCGGAAGTGCTGGCGCCCATGGCCAGGTGGACAACAGCTTACTCGACAGTGCAGGCAAGTGTCTTACATGCTGGCACAGCCTTGCAGACACTTTGAACATCTTTGCACATTCCTTCTCAACTCTCTATGTCTCACCCCGCCCTAGCCCGCCACCGTTTTGCAGACTGCATTGCCTTACGCAGCTGGAACATGCATGGTTTTGTCTCTGTCCTTAATTAAGCATTTGCTGTGACTAAGAGTGGCGTCAGTGCAGGGGAGGATGAAGCGGCTGGAACAGGTGCGGCTGGAGGTGGATTCCAGGCGGCACACAGTGACGGGGCTGGGGCATCAAATCGAGAAGCAGAGGGCCAAAGTGACCCCTGGGGGCGCCAGTACCGCACAGAAGGCGGAGAACCAGATGGACCAGACCATCAGGAAAATGCAGCACAAGGAGAACAAGCTCGCAGGTGGGCCTGCCACCCTGCTCTAGTGGCATGAATCATTGGGGACGTGATCTGGTCATCGTCAAGGTCCATGCATTTGCGGTGCATGGATTTGACCGAGACATGCCACGTCCCCATTGACCCTGTCACTGGGGAGACGTGAATTCACCAGCAGCACTCATCTGTGAGATGTAGCAGAAAGCAGATTTGTCATCGCGACTTCTTTATTTCCAAATGCGTGACGCGGGTGACGTGGCTGCAGCGGCGCGGCAGTCGTTCAAGGAGCAGGAGGCGCTGGTGTACCAGCAGCTGGCGCAGCTCATCCGCGACGGCGTCTGGCTCAAGAGCTACCTCGCAGCTGTCATGCGCCTGGAGCAGGAGGCCTTCCAGGTGCACCCACCACTCTCATGCACCGAGTGAATTTTTGCTTACTTGATATACAGGGTGTTTTTGTACTTTTCATTCTGTGTCGACTCCTCATGGGTCCTTTCGCTGATGCTGTCCCAGGTGGGGGGACACCTCACCTGCACGTGCTGTCTACGCCGCATGAGGGGTCTACCTCTCGTTTCTGTTGACCGGTGTTCGCCCAGCATAGGGCTCTGGGGAGGGCATTTTTCAGCGAAAAGCTTCACGTGGGGACTCCCTCAGATTGGGGATGGCTGACATGGCTGTAATGGTGGCGCAGGCGTCATACGCGGCCCTGGGACCGAGCAAGGCGCAGCTGCCGCTGCCGCCCATGTCACCTGACGGCATCACCAGCACAGTGCCCCCCACCTCAGAGCCGGCCGGAGTCTCCATCCCAGCCAGCCGCCCCTTTGACGCAGCGCAGGTACCGCCTTCTGCCCCATTACTGTGCCATGAGTCACACCCCCGCATGCATGTTCCTGCTTGTGCCTCGCTCCCCCAAGCTGGCATTCAGCGTTGCATGCGCCCACTGCCCTGCTCGCCCACAGGCTGCTAACGTGACCGGCACTCTGGGCCCCAAGGTGACTGGCAAGCGGCTGGCCGCCACCGGCAAGGAGAATGGCGTCGGCCTGGCCTCGTCAGCCTACTCCGCCAAGGACGAAATGCCGGCAGCGCCCACGCAGCAGCACCGGCGCACCGAGTCCCGCGGCTACGACCGTTACGGGGAGCAGAACTACGGCGCCAGAGGGGATCCCGTGCCCGCCTGGTAGATTTGCCCGCGCATGCTGCCGGCCGCTGCATTCGGGGTTAATGCAGTGTGCTGCAGCGCCGGATGTTAAAGCACAGAGCTGGGGATGATGTTGGATCTGCCCAGGCTGGAGCAGAATGTATGAGCTGGCAACCTTGTGATGGTCAGTTGGGTCAGAGGATGGAGACTGCTTTTGCGAAATCGAGTGCCGCGTAAAGGCAAGGAATGCAGAAAGGCAGGGATGAGGAAAATGCCAAGGGGGTATTGCGGGTTTTCCTGTTGGGTACTTCATTATTGTGGGATTGCTGGTGGGGAAGCAGGTCCCACTCTCAATGCAACGAATGAGAGGCAAGCTGCATTTGACTTGAAAGGTGACTCGTGGAGATATTGGGAGGCATTATGAGACTCCGATGTTCATGGTCCTGCTTCTCAGAATGACTGGGTCAAAGCTGATGAAACTCCTGCACGGGAATGTCTGCCACATGAGCTGCTTTCCTGGGCCTCACCAGGACGCTGGCTGGGTGCCAAAGATGGTCAGCTCTAGAGTCATGACATCTTGGTAGGATCCTTAGTAGAAGTCGGACTCCACTCAGCAGGCTGCTCCTTTAAATTGCGGTCCAATCGGCCAAGACTTGAAAAGATCGCCAGAAATGTCCCTTCAACAAGCATGAACAGCTGCGAGGTATAGTGGGTGATATGCTGTGAGCGACCTCCAGTGACACAATGAGCATGCGTGGGCGCTCTCAAGTGCACGTGCTGTTGTCACCCCTGAAGACGTGTGAGCTACTAATCATTCAAGGTAGAACGACTTCAGCTCGATCGATTCGCGAAGAGCCCAAGCTTGTCTCTGACCATGCATGTTGACATTTCAACATATAGAATTGATGTCAACAGCCCTGGGTACATCTCTTAAACTATGGTAATACTCAGTGAGGAGCGCCTTTTTTGGACCTTGAGGCCAACAGCCAATGAAAACTTCCAATGCAGTGGAAGGCCCCACAAAACTACGCGCGCCCCCGAGGCGCTGCTCACCTTCCCTATTAATTACCCCATCTGCCTTGGATGTTTCTTTAGTACAAGGTACTTGGTCGCTGCCATCCACCTGTTCAGAGACGTTGGGCGTAGGTAGTCTGCATTTGTGTGGGATGGTCTTGTGAGGCATATTGGGTCAACCATCGTCAAGGGCCGCCAGCCTCGGTATTCAGAACCTTCAAAGTCCAGCCTTTAAACGCAGATGTCGGGTACCACGCCAGCTTGCAGGCGTCAGTTGATGGACGAGCATGCACGGTATCTAAGGAAACCTTGAAAGAGTTGCGGAACCTGTGGATAGAGGAAAACAGTCACAGCGGCCTCAACCATCTGACGAGGTACCCCTCTTCGACGGGCAGGTCTCTATGACAACTTCGTTGATTCAGGCACCATCCATCACTGACACTCAGGACCTCAATGGGCTTGGGATTATTCGTCGAGGTTTGGGTCGATTCAATTATGCCGAAAAGCAGCTTATCAAGGATCTTCTAGCTTTGCGAGATTTAAGACTAACAGCCGTTGGCTCCTACTCGGAACCAAGCTTGGTGGAGTGCCGAATACCTCGCAGCGTAGATCATTAATACATATGTTCGGTGCCCTTTCCATTGCTTTATAGCTCCTGCGTTCTGGGCAGGGCTTTCACATTGGCATGCCCGAGAAAGCCCAGCTATTCCTACTATCCGAAATTTCGGACTATAACATAATCATCATCGTTCATGACTCCGTTCTTGTATTTGATGTTTCGGTATGTCTTTGTGCAGGATAGGCTTCAGGCGAGGAGACGGGACTCCGATAGCCAGAGTCGTTGGAAGGTTGCTGTCATCAGCACTTCTCCAGGCAGACGCACTTGCAACCGAAACCCATCAGGTAAAGTATGCATACACGCCAATAGTTGCTTTTAGGAGGTGAAAATCCATGCTCATTCTGGACAAGCATACACTATCAGCTATGAGATTGTTTGATAGGGTGCAATCTTATGTGTCTCGTCTAGCCTCAAGCACCAGGTCAGGGTCAGCGAAGATGGCACGATTCATTTGCACTATCGAATCGACCCGCTTTTCTTTGTGATGGCAGCATTACGGCCTATAGACTGTAGTATTCTGTCCCAACCTTGGTTTGAATGGGATGTTTGTCAGAGTCGCCAGTGTGAAGAGAATCAGAAGTCCCTGGGTGGCATATAGCAACAAATGGGTAGCAAGCTGCGTAGAAGCCTATAATGGTGTCTGCATTGCCTAAGCAGTATGGAAGTCTGGCCTAGGCTGCCATGTCCATATGTCTACCTTCCCTCAAGTGCCTGCAAATGCCTGCAGGGTGGGCAATGTGCTGAGGAGCATACATGGTCCTGCTGTGAACCAGCACACAAGGCAGACAGGCACCAATGGTATCGAGCTACGTGGGTAGCGTGACTCAGCAGCTGTCGCCGCGGCACCTGCACTTGTCCCAGTCATGGCCGCTAATGACCCCCTCACAAGGTCAGCTGCCCTCCGACAGAGGCAGTTCCTGCGAGTACGAGGTGCCGCTGCCCTACTCGGCCGCCCAGCCGGCCTGGGACCTCACCCTGGAGCCCATTTGGAAGATCACAGCCGCCCTCAAGGGAAGCCGACAGGATAGCTGCGCCACATCGACGGCCGCCGCCGCGCCGACCGGCGCGCCGCTCTCGCCGCTTGCGCAGCGGGCCGCCAACGCGGCAGTGCGCGCAGCCGCCGGCTGGCTGTCCCCCGGCCAGTGGCGCTCGGCGCAGGCCGCCGGCTCCGCCGCATCGCCGCGCAAGCCGGCAGCACCGGCGCGCAGCAGCGGCCCGGCGGCCGCACAGCCGGCTTCGCAGCCGGTCACGGAGGACGGCCTGGTGGCGTTCAGGCCGCGGAGGTGGCTGGCGGAGGGTGCGTCGGACCTGGAGAGCAGCATCACGGCGCTGGCCGACGCGCTGGGCGCTCTGCAATGCGCCGGCAGTTCGCAGTGCGAGGCGTTCCCATCCTTGGCAGACCTCCATCAGCCGTCCATCGGCGCGCCCTGCTGGCAGGCGCCACAGCCGCGCAGAAGTGATGTTCCGCTGTTCAGCACAACCGCCGCATACCTGGGCTCGGACGAGTGGGACGACGGGGAAGGCAGCGTGGACGGGGAGCTGGGCCGGTGCAGGGAGGATGAGCGCGAGGAAGCTCCGCTGCAGCTGCAGCGCAGCTGCTCCTCCGAGTTCTTCTCGGCATGCAGCGGCAGCCTCAGCGCGTCCGAGGAGCGCTGTTCCTCTGCGGAGGCCAGCCCGCCGCAGCAGCACTCGCCGCCGCAAAAGGCGCCGCTGGCCACACTTCCAGCCAGCACCATCCGGCAGAACCTGCTAACTCACTTCCCTGAGGCTACTGCAGCCAAGTCCGGCACAATAAGGGAGGAAGAGCATCAACCCAGCACGGCCCCGACACCCCAGCCATCCAGCCCTCAGGTACTCACAGCCTGCTTGCAAATCGGCACGACATTCCCTGTCATTTCTGTCCCTTATAAGCAAATCTTGGGGACCCTTTACTTGCTGCACAGCTCCATGTTCTGGCTAAAGCATCCAGGTACTTGCAAGTCATCCCTAAAGGCAGATGCCTCCCTGCTCTGAACACACAACCAAGATATTATTCACACATGCATGCGCAGAAAGCCAGGACTAAAAAGCAGAGCATTCGGCGCAGGCACAGGTGCCCCTGTTCAGCCCAATTGCGATGGCGGCCGCGCGCGGCGCGTCGGACCTGCAGACACCGTTTGCTACGGCGTGCTTGGCTTCGCCCTTCGAGGCGCCGAGCCCCCGGGACATGCACCTGTCGCCAGCGGAGGAGCGGCTGGTGCCCACGCCCTCCCTGGGCAGGAGCTGCGGGCTGCCTGCGGGTGAGTCAGCAGAGGGTGACTCGCCCCGGGAGCAGGCCGAGCGCGAGCGCGCGTTGCGCATGCTCGCCTGCCTCTGGGCCAACACAGAGAAGGCTCCCTGGGCCGAGGTGCGCACCTTTCTCCCTACTCGATATGATCCAGATCATTTTGGCCAGCCAACTTGCACAAGCGAGTTGCTCTGGGGATGTGTGGCTGCCCGCCTCTTGTACCCCGCCCATGCCTAACCATTCACCCCTGAGTCTAGCAGATTTCGTGCCTGAATGTCTCCAGCTCAGAGCTGCAAAGTTTGTTTGGTCTCCTGACAGGTGCCTGAATGCAAGTCATTATGGTTGTCCAATCTGGAGCTGCCTTGGGACTGCATGCGTCACCCTGTGTCAAGATGCAAGGTAAAACCATCTGGTGATAAGAGAGGCCGGTCATCATGACTGCAGGCGCAGCCACCACAGGCGGACAGCAGAAAGCGCGAGCAGCCGCACCCGCAGCGGCCGGCCGCTCCGCCGCCTGCGTCGTGCGCGGTGCAGCACAAGAGCGGCGGCGCGACGGGCAAGCGCCTGTTCGGCATTGTGGGCGACGGCCAGAGCGAGTGGCAGCCCCTCGTGCGCGAGTGCAACCAGGTGCTACTTTCACCTTTTGCAGGCTCAAATAGATCTGTCTCCAAGGTTGTCGAGGCCTTCCTGCAGCTGCAATTGACCTGGACCCCCAAACTGTTGAGGGGCCGCTCCAACAGGCCCTGCCAGAGCCTCTTGGCTCTGGAGACTTTTCACATCCGAGCGGAAAAGTTCAGGCATGGCGTCCTCATTACTCATCAGCTGCTAGCTCACTCGTCTGCTCAGACAGCTTCCACGCCCGCGGCATGCGCTGGTTTCACGCATGCATGATAGACTTGCCCACCCAGAAGTGGGCCCTGCGATGCTGGCTGATGTGCAGATCAGAGGCATCAAGGTGGCAGGAATCCTTTGGGGTCAATGGTGCAGGTGGTTGCTGTAACTTGGTGGCTTGATGAAGCTGCTGCTGTCCTGCAGATGATGGAGCTGGGTGGAGTGGACACCGAGTGGCTGCACGACATGTTGGACTTCGCAGACACTGTGTACGGTTGACAGCTGCGTCTGCTGCCTTGCAAAGCTGTCTTCCGCGGAGCCATGCAGCGCAGCCTCATTGAAAGAGTGTGTCTGTCCCAGACACTGATGGGACGGAGACACATAATCAGCTGCCGCGCAATATACCACTGCACCCCATGCACAGATCCAGAGACAGAGAACTAAAATTTGCTTGGGGCAAGCTCGCAGAGGCTATCCTTGCCATTCCATGCGACGCGGGCCGTGCTGCAGAAGGCTGATGTGAGGTGCTTGGCAGACGGGTGCTCCGATGAAGCTTCCAGGACCGCGGAAGCTTCATGGAGCCTCCATAGTGTGCTGAAGCTGCCTCTCGAGGGAATGTAGAGCTTGCAAATGTATGTGTAGGATAGTTTTCCCCGTTCTTGCTCGCTTTTCCTGCACTTGCTGCAAAGGCAGCATCAGCGCTGAATGGTATTGGAACTTGATACTGGCAGAGCATGTCTGCATTCGCAGCGCCAACTGTGATCATTGTCACTGTGTGCAAACTGAACTGCTATCAAACACATGAATAGACCTGAGGTCACAGCTGCAGACTGCGTCCGAGATACAGATGACATAATATAATATATGAGAGTTGCACAGCTTTCCTGCTGGTATTCTCACTGTGGCTTGTCCTGAGAGAAAACAAGCGTGGGAAGGCTTGCTAGCTTGTGCTGTTAGTTTATCTTTGATTGCTGCATCAAGATGCAGACGGTGTCTGATATTGCTCAAGCTGACGAGTGTACAGCTATAGCTGCAAGTCTTTGTGGTCAATCGCAATGCAACAAATGCCACTACTCAAGGGCAGTTGAAGTAGGTGGAATGCAGGACCCAAATGGTATCTGCTGAGACAAGGAAGCAGACACAAGTTGAGTACCTAGCGCCGTGTTGAGACCTTGAGCACTCCAAAGGGATGCGTATGGTCCTGCATCATCTGCATTGCATGTCAGTGTTATATGCAGCTCATGCATTTCTTCCTATACAGTACTTGTATCTAGATAGACTCCAATGCACATCTGTCCAGATACAGAATGTTTTACAGCTCAGTATACCTTTGTGCGCAGTCCAGACAATACATGACTTACACCAGAGACACTTTATTTCCTGGCAAGTGCCGCTCCAGCATCCAGTATTCAAGTTCAAAAAATCTCTTTGTGTGTCAGTTTATGGCTCCTATGCTATCACTCCTCAAGATGCTCCAATTCCTGTCAGGCAGACGGATATGGACGGCCTGTCAAGTGAAGGCTGCAGCTCAGCAACATTCAAACTTGACTGAGGCCTGATCCTAATTAGGGAGTGCGATATCCTCTCCAGTTGTAGACTCAGGTTTGGTGATGATCTGAGGGCGCTGGCTGACTCCCTCAGAAGAGCTGGGCTCCACAGACTCTTGGCGGCCCATTAGGAACTCCATCTCGTGCTTTGTCAGCTTTGCGCTGGCAGCAGAGCCCAGGTCTGCCTGGCCTATGATGCCCTCCACCACCCTCCTCTTCCACTCCTGCAGCTCAAATATCCTCTCCTCCACCGTGCCTGCCCACACACGCAGCCCCATCAGAAAGACTTATGTGCCACAGCCGTCAAATGCGATGTTATCATGCCACTGCTGTCATCTGCAGATCCGCAGAGCTTGGTGCGGAGACCCAGTAATATTGAAGGCTGCTCTGAGGCAATGACTCCAATCGAGGAGCCATTTCAATTGGTAATTTGGGAGCCTCTGGCACCAGATGACCTCTGGGTGGGGCGACTTACTACATGCCATTCCCAATCTGCATAAAGACCCTGGATGCAAGGATTGAGACCCCCTTCTTGGACGCGTGATGGTGCTGGTTGATTAGGGGTCTGTACGCTTTTGGCCCACGAGCGCACCTGGCACGTAAAGCTTGAAGACTTGGACGACCCTGGTCTGGCCGATGCGATCTGCGCGGCTTATGGCCTGCTCCTCCAAGTAGGGATTCCAGAACGGCTCAACCTGTGGACCGACACAGACAATTTCTCTATGTAGCTCTCCCCATCATGCACGCATCAACGATGAATTTGCACACACCCCAAGGCTGCTCGAGTAGTTTGAGAACGGCGAGCACCCATACACATACACTGGCATGGCTGCATGGCATGCAGGAAATGCATGGCAGAGGCTTATGGCACACGCACACACACGCACACACAATGTAGACATACAGAGGGGAAAGTGTTCGGCTTCACCAGGACCACCCTGCTGGCAGCAGGCAGGTTGAGGCCTGTGCCGCCGGCCATGGTGGATATGAGGAAGACGGTGTTGTCCCGATCCCCACAGAAACGCGCTATGTTGTCCGCCCGCGCTGCTTCTGTCATGCCGCCATCCAACCTACAGAATCCAACGTGTCTCATCCTCATGGCATTGCTCTCTCCAACATGCCCAGTACCTTCACGCCCGGACCCAGCACCACCTAAAGATCTGGGTGCAGACCGGAGCACCATTTTGCATACTGCCTTGTTTTTAGCGGTGTCTCTTGCCTGGCATGCACAATCATCAAGGCAAAGACCCAAGGAAAAGACAGAGCACACCTGCAGAAGGGAACGCCCTCTGCTGCCAGGATGGGCTCGAGCAGGTCCAGCGTGGCGGTCCACAGGCTGAACACCAGCAGCTGCTCGCGGTCGGCTGCTGCCTCCAGTGCCGCGTGGCGCAGATACTCCAGCTTGGCGGACGACAGGTGGCGCAGATGCGGCTCCACGGAGCTGCCCTCCACCAACTCCAGCATCCCTGTTCTGGCGCACACCTGGCATTCCTGCTCCACCCTGGGGGACCACTCCTGCCGCGCCCAAGACACACTCGGCCAATATTGCATGGTAAAATAAGCAAGACAACCCCCGCTGCTTCTGCACGCAAAGATGTCTCCTGGGCATCTTCTGAGGTCATTCAACCTCCTGCCGCAGCTTTAGGCAAGCACACAAGTCCCAGCAGCTTCACCTTCATCAAAGTTTCTGTTGGACTGTTAGCTGGGCATCCTGAAAGGCAAGATCAATTTTGGTGGATTGAGGAATGAAAGTGCCTGCATGAGAGCATGGGAAGGTCTGGTGTGCGCACCTGGCAGTCGACGCAGAAGAGGTGGGTGCAGGGCAGCCGGTAGGCGGCGGGCTTGCCGCACAGCGAGCACTGCCATGTATCGCCGTTGCAGACAGGCTCCCGCTGCTGCTGCTGCTGCTTCTGCTGTGCGCGGGCGGCCTGCAGGGAGGGGTGGTTGCAGGCCATCTGCAGCCGCCTCAGCTTGGACAGGAGGAATGCGGTGTTGCTCTCCTGCTCGCTCTCCTCCTGCGTCTCTCCCGTCAGCTCCTCATAGTGCAGCCTCTCCTCGGCGCTGAACTCGATTGCCACCTTGCGCATTTGCCTGCGCAACGTCCCAGGAACATTCTGTTTTGAGCGCTGCTTAAGGCCAACCTATAAGCCCACTTGATCCCCGAAACTCATCATTGAGAAAAGTCAGGACTTCATGTCTGCTCCGATAGATTCGTCCCGGCATTGTGCAGGCACAGAGCGGGCAGGTGGGGGCAGCAGAACGTGCATGGTTACAAACGATCACAAGGCGAATTGGGCGGCAATGGAGCACCTTCCGGGCAGCTGCACAATGGGCGTGCCATCGATGCAAGACTGCTTGGTGCGGCGCAGCATGATTGGGGCCAGGATTCTGCGTAGCCTGTTCAGGCTGCGCTGTCCTTCTTCAACCACAACTGCCTCCCTCATAAGCTTGGCGAAGGCCGCGCGGCTGTTGAAGGGCTTGTAGCCTAGGAAGACAAAATAGGAGATCAGCTCCTCGGGGCTGTTCTGCAGAGGCGTGCCGCTCATGACCCACCTCTTTTGCCCCTGTCATCGCGCATGCGCATGTCAGCTGTAATGTTGACTGCCGAACCAGCGCCGAGGGTGCGAATCAGGCGGCACAACAAACAATCTCAACAGCCATACATGCTCTGAAAGGAACCCCCTAAGGGGTGATTGCTGCCAAGCAAGGCGCTGTGCAGACCCTACAGTGAGGTCTGCCAACAGCCAAGGGAGGAGAGTTTCATTTTGACCTGCAGCAGGGCTGCAGCAGCGGATCTGTGTGATCTGTGGTTCTTGATGGACTGAGCCTCATCAATGATCACTCTGTGCCACGCTACCCTGAGCACAGACAGACAATTTCATTGAGTCAGAAGCTGCCACGCAAAAGACAACAGTGGCTCTTCTTCAAGAAATCATCCTGGAGGCTTGAGCCGGAAAGGAGGCTTACTGGTGCAGCGCTTTCTGTGTCTTCAGGGGTGAGTCCATGAGCATAGTCTCAGGCGTGGCCAGCACAATGTCAAAGGCTGCAAGCTTCTCTGCCGTGATGGCCAGCCTATCCTTGCCAGCGTACACATAAACAGTCCAGTGTTTAGCCTGCAACGTTGCACAAAACAGGCTTTGCAGAGCTCAATATATCTCTCACAAAGGCATGAGCCCACAGCACAGGGCAGCAGAGCGGACCACTTCTCAATCATATAGAAGTGGGATAGTGCCATTGTCTGAGGCGGATCTGGTGTGTTGCTCAATCACAGAAGCTGTCAAGTTGGCAAGCAGACAGTATTGAGTGTGGCTTGCTCGGCCCTCAGTAATAGATGTGCCCACCAGTCTTCGCTTAATTTCTGCCAGCCATGTGGAGTGAAGTGTGCTCTTGGGGCACAGGATGAGGGTGCCTCCTGCCGGTGATGGCGCAGCCTTAAGGGTGTCATCCTCCTCAGCAACGTCTTCACTCTCTGCAGGGGGCTGCTCAACAGGCAGGGGCCCTCGGGGATCGCTCACAACCAGCGCAAGAGCTGTCAGTGTCTTGCCCTGCATTGAAGCAAGCGAGACTTAGCTTCTCAACATGCAAGGACTCTTCATTTTGTGGTAATTATTGTATGTGTCAACTGCTGTGCAGAAGCTGAGCCTCACCACACCCTGGTCGTCTGCTAAGATGCCTCCAGCCGGCTGCAGTTTCTCGCGCTTGAGCATCCATGCCAGCCCTCGCTTCTGATGTCTCAGCAACTCCTCCCCTTTCCTGAAGCACCCCTACAGGCAAGAGGGCCAAAGACTGTGACCAGAAGGCTTGCATTGTGGCACAACTAGACAACAACATGAGATCATATGCTCATAAGAGGGATGCGCAAGGGATTTGTAAGGGATAAGTTGATGTAGGGGCACCAGGTGTTGTCTCACCTCTGGAGGATCTGCCTCATCTGTGGCATCATCAACCAGCTCTCCCAGCAGTGGATTTTTGACTGCTCTGATGAGCTCTTCCGTCCAGGAAACGTCTTCTCGCTCCCTGGGGCCCCTTTCATCCGCTGCATTTGCTCCCCCAACCTCAACACGCGGCTGCAACACACCCATCATGACATGCTCACGTTTCCCCAATGCAACCCATCACAAAATCATCGACATCAGGAAGAAAGCATGCTGTAATGCCGCGCGCTAATGCTACTGTTCTACGATAGCCCAGCATATAGCAACATGTTGACAGTGCCAGTAAGCTGCCGGACCTTCGATGGGATAGATTGGTCATCCTGCAGGTATGCCTCCAGGGGTTCCTCTTCCTTCCTTTTGAGCACCCAATCAGGAGCAGTGTTTAGCCAGAGGACGAGCCCGCTCTCACTGTGCTTGAAGTCTGGTCGCTTGGCAATGCCTTCCTTCTTGGGACGCAGATCCTGGAAGGAGCCTGGCTCGGCAAAGAACTGACGCCAGAGTGCCTCTACACTGGGCTTCTTCTTGGGCTGCAAGTCCACAGGTGTCATGAGTATATTTACCGCTCAGTGATCATCGACACGTACATCTTGACATGCTGCATGCGCGGCAGCATTACTAGGCCCCATGACACAGCAGCTACACATGCACATTGAAGAGTCGGAGCTGATTGACATCTACTGCACATCATCGTACACTGCATTATGTTTGAGTAGACAAGGCTTGTGTCAGTACCCTGGAAGACCCATCTGATGCGCTATCCAACAGTGCTAGCCTCTGCCTTAGGTCTTGGTCATGCCGGTCAATCCACAGAGCAAACTGCGAGTTCGTTTTGTGTTCAAAATCGGCGTAATTTTCTTTGAGCTTGGTTTTACGTTGATCCCAGAACTCAGTCGGATCTTCGAAGAACCGATCCCAATGCCCACTTTTGTCATCTACAAATCGTTGCCATCTCGACTTCTGCTTATAAACAGCTGCCTGAACCACTAATCGTCGTAATCTCAATCTATTAGAGATTGGATAGGCAGACAGAAGATTTCGTGCAAGCATTTATGAGTTTGATGGGGTGCATCAGGCCGTCCCTGATTCCCTTACACCCCACGCAAGAAGAAAAGGAATCAGCCCATGGTCCCTTGAGAAGTCCATATGCACTCTAACCATTGGCACTCCCTCTCCATCTCGAACAAATGTGAGCCCACGCACATGTGCAACACATGAGGGTGTAGATGTGGCCAGGCCAGGAACATGCAAGCATCTCAACTTCCCTCAACTTCCAATTTCCATCCCAGATACAGGCCTGCCAGCAGGCAACATTGTTTTGATATTTGTGTGACTGTTAAAGAGAGAAATTACTCCACAACGCTCTTCTGAACGTGCCATCATGATCATAGCAAGTCGGTGATACAACCGGTTGAACTTCAACGTGGCACACAGATGTGCAATACACGTGGTACATGCTGCAACTCTTCAAGAACTCATTCATAGGACACGGCACTCACATCCCAGCCACTCACTCACACTTTTATCCTCCCATTTACACTCAACTCAACAGTGGTGCGTTACACATTGGGCAGGCCACTGGCCGGGAGTAGTCTGTCGAAGACAAGAACCAGCGATCAATGCACTCCAGGTGGAACTTGTGCTTGCAGGGCAGCCGTCTGAGGACTTCTCCAGATGCATAGTCCTCACAGCAAATGCTGCATGATGCACTGCGGTCATACAACCGCACAATTGATCAATATGAGAGCATGTAGGGTTGTTGACTCTGAATCAAGAGGCAATGACAGCATGTTGCACTACACCAACAGGCGCCCAGGCTTAATCACAAGATCTGACAGCCATGTCGATGAATTTATTGGTGAATCATGTCGATGCTTGCAGGTTGCCCCCCACCTGCTTGTGCCCTCGCCACCAGCAGCCAGAACTTTCTCCACCGCCTCATTCCTCTCCAAGCCAACCTCCTTCACTCCCCTCTGCCTCAACATTTCCTGCAATGCACTTGCCTGATTTACCACTGCATCCCAGTCCGCTAGCAGCAAACCCCCCCTTGCCTGTGAGTGCCTGCTCAATGTACGAGGGATATCCAGCAAACGACGCTCTTGTGAGTGCCCGTGTCTTGGGTCAAAGTAGCAAGAGCTGGATGGAGGGACTCACCCTCAAGTCATGCAGCGAACAGCGCTGCAGGTCTTCCCTGGTCACAAAGTCCTCCATGGGCAGGCTATGCACAACACGAGCCACCTCCTCAAAACGCTGCTGCCTGGTCTGGCGCCTCTCTGGAGCCCCCTGCCCAGTTGCACCCTGCTGCCTGGCCTGCCCTTGCCTCTGCCTCTGCCCCTGCCCAGGACCTACCAGGAAGCGCTGCACCGTGGGCCAGAAGCCGTGGCGTTGCACCTGCAAGGTCCAACAAGCATTGGAAGATCCGGACCATACGTGCTTGCAATTACGGTCAAGATGTTAGAAAGAAATTGAAAGGCTGGAGTGCACCCTACATAGATTATACAGTCCAAGTAGAAGACAGTGGGGGAGGGAGCGTGCCTGCCATGCACCGAGACCTGCAGCAGCGGCTAGTACTAGCCAGAGACCTGGGCCTATTAAGATGCCATTGGAGATCAGCGTAAGCAGCAGGAACAGTGGTGGAAGGAACCACTGCACTCCTCCTTGTGCCCCACTGAAGTTGCCGAAGAACAGGATCATGCCAGCATTGTCAGATCTGTAATTGTCATGGAAGAGTACTCTTGTGGACTTGCAAGCCAATTCTCTGGTGATCTACTGTTACAAATGGGTAACAACAAGCACGATCTCGTTGATGAGCAGCTGGTTCTAAATTTTCTGCTCGCACACAACAATGTCAAGGTGTTCCACTACTTTGATATTCAGATCAATGCAGCAAACGGTCTGAATGAGAAAGAATGGCGCATAATTGGTGTGACCGCAGATAATTTCGAAACCAAAACCCTAGACCAGGACCAAGCCATGGAACGCCGTTTGGCAACCTGGACATATTGCTCTGCAGTGGTGGGCGGCTGTGCTACAGAAACTTTGAGTTAGCAGCCATGGCCTCTGCCAGGCCCCTCGTCAGCGTGCAGTCCCTTGCAGGGGAGGCTGCTGAGCAGACAAATCTTCCAGCAGTGTTTTCTGCACCCCTCAGACCAGACATCGTGCGCATTGTTCACACTGGCTTGGCCAAGAACAAGCGTCAGGCCTATGCAGTCAGCGTGAAGGCTGGGCATCAGACCAGTGCAGAGTCATGGGGTACCGGGCGTGCAGTCTCCCGTATCCCCCGTGTGCCAGGCGGCGGTACACACCGTGCAGGCCAGGGTGCCTTTGGGAACATGTGCCGTGGAGGTCGCATGTTCGCTCCCACAAAGACATGGCGCAGGTGGCACCGTAAGGTCAGCATCAACCAGAAGAGGTGCGATCAACGCTCAGCAAAATCAATTGTATCTGAGCAGGACAAGACGGCTGTGCATGGATCAAAGCTGTAGTCTCATCATTTGTTAACTTACATCTTTATACTATATCGATACGTTTTGTTGAGGGTCATGGACTTAATGTGATGATTGATGAATGTACAGGTACGCAGTGGTGTCTGCTCTGGCAGCATCTGCTGTGCCCTCCCTGGTGCTGGCACGCGGACACAGGATCGAGCAGGTGCCAGAGATCCCTCTGGTGGTGGATGACGGTGTCGAGACATACAGCAAGACCCGCAAGGCTCTTGAGCTGCTCGAGAAGCTGGGCGCATCTGCAGGCAAGTTCCCCCTACTATTTACACACTAGGTTGAGTTACCATTAGCTTGATCTGCAATGAAATGTGCAGACCATGCTGCACAGGAGACCTCTGTGCAGATCCCTCGTGTTCGTCCTTATTGGAGAAACTGGTAGCCAATCAATCTGGTAGCCAATCAGCATGGCTATTGGCCTTCCGGGGTTGACACAGCAGTGATTACAGGGATGTTGTTACTGACATGCATCCACATGCTGATCTGGGCATCTGGGCAATATTACTGATGATGAATCTGTGTTGCGCCGGGCAGATGTGGAGAAGGCGCGCGCCAGCCGCAATGTGCGCCGCGGAAAGGGAAAGATGCGCAACCGTCGCTACACGACGCGCAAGGGCCCCCTGGTGGTGTACAGCGGTGACAGCGGCATCTCGCGTGCCTTCAGGAACATCCCCGGTGTCGACCTGCAGGACGTGGAGTCCCTCAACCTGCTGCAGGTGCCTGCTGTCCCCAATCCCCCTTTTATCTGGAGACTTCTTTTGGGTGCATCCACTGTGATTGTTTTTGTCATGATAAGGAAACAATTGTTTGTCATGAGACATGTGAGACTGTTCTGATTGGAGGCGGGGAAGGCAAGATTCGATTTGCAGATTGGGAGCTTTGAAGCTATTGGCTTGTGTAATTGTGAGGGCATGTCTAAGTGGGTGTCTGCGCATTTGCAGCTGGCGCCCGGTGGCCACTTGGGCCGCTTCATCATCTGGACCAAGTCTGCCTTCGACAGGCTGGACGAGATCTTCGGTGCGCCCCTGCTTTCCTCTCATGAGCAGCTCATATCGCTTGTCCCTGACTCCATGTCTGCGCTGGTGTGTGTGTGCTCAGCGTGCTCTGCAGCCTTCAGATGACCGTCCAGCACTCGGTGGTTCAAGTAATCTGTAAGTGGGATCAGCCGATAGTGATCATTGCGGACTGTATCTCCATGGGAACGTAAAGAAAGGGATCGTTGCGCTGCTGTGTCTTGACGTACGGCCGGCATGCTGCGTATGACAGGCACCACAGAAGAGGCCAGCAAGCAGAAGAAGGGGTACAAGCTGCCGCGGGGGCAGATGACCAACGCAGACCTGACCCGCCTGATCAACAGTGACGAGATCCAGTCCATCGTGCGCCCGCCCAAGACCGGCCGCACCAACGTGCCCCTCAAGAAGAACCCTCTCAAGAACCTGGGCGCCTTGCTCAAGCTCAACCCCTACGCCAAGACCGCCCGCCGCGCCGAGCTGCTCGCGCAGGTGCGCCATATTTTTATACACTGATGTCACTTTCTGCGGCACTTATGGGCTCAACTGGAGGAATGCGGACATCAAGGGCAGAGCGAGCGTTAGAGCAAGTATAAAGGGCTGCCTTGCCGTGTAAGTGCAATGCTTGCAAGATTCAAGACAGTTGCACTCTGTATTTGACATGCCTGCACTGTCTCCTGGGGTTACTGCACAGGACAGTGCATGCGGTGGGATTGAAAGCTGGGAGCTATCTGGGAGCCTTTGAGCTGGCAGCCAGCAGAAGTCAAAGTGACAGAACATGCCCTGTGTTCAATGCGGGCATTGCTTGTTTCACGTCCCCAGAGGTGTTCTTATCTCCGCTTCACACAGAAGGGGTGCCAGTGATAGTCGATGCTGAGCTGCGGTGGGATCATGCAGGAGCGGAAGCAGAAGGAGAAGACGCTGGAGAAGGCTCGCAAGGCGCGCACAGAGGAGACCAAGAAGGTGGGCAAGGACTTCTATGGCAAACTCATCCAGGAGTCGGACTACCAGGGAGAGGACTATGAGGTCTTCTCCTCCTGGCTGGGCCAGACCGCCTGAGCAGCTGCCTCGCTGCCTGGCTTCCTGCCTGCCGAGTTGGCTTTGTTTCCATTTGTCTGTTAGGCTGCTGCTTGTAGGAGGAACGGTGTAACAACGGGAATGGATCCTTGGAATACCTGTAAAAGTAGATGCTGGTCGAAGCACATGTCGGCGAATATTCTGGCATTTTTCACATACTCATGCATGTCGCATCAATGTCTTTTTTCATACATGGTTTCGAAGAAGGCCGCTCAGTGGCCATTGAAGCTCCTAATCTACACGACACTATAGGCAATTTCTCTTTGCTCTTTGGTTCTAATTTCCCCGAAATATTTCCCCGAAATATTACAACTCTGTCAGTCGATTGTGGCAGATCAATCATTTCCGAACATTTTGAGCAAAACAAACAATGTTTTCTTGGCCCACTCCAATATATTGCAACACAGCTGTCAGGCCCTGTCCCTGACAGCACCCAGGACTGCATTGTAGCCCTGGTCCAGCACGGGGATAATCGGCTGCTTGCCCTGGTCGCACAGCACTCTATGCGCGCATCCAAAGCCCGAAAACACCACCGCATTCACGCCCTGCCCTGGGAATGTGCTGTCCCCCACACAGTACAATCCCTGCATGCAGAAACCGCCCCCTTCAACTTTTTGGATTCCACAATTCTTCATTGCAATATCCCTGAAGTGTCTGGACACCAAAGTGAATCTCCCCAAGATCACAAATGAGCAGGGCCACTGCGTGCATCTGGATGCCCTCAATTCATCGTTGTTTTATTACCTGAAAACATGGCCCCAGCAGAATCACAGCCACGGTGGGAACATGGATTCAGAAGCGCACAGTGTCTGTCAAGAGGGGGCTGCTTGCCTTGATGGCGGTGCGGTTGAATGGCATGCCGAGCATGCCGAGCGGGCGGCGCGAGGGAATGGGCCCGTAGGAGCCGTCCTCGCGGTTGAGGAAGCGGCGGTGGGTGCGCGGCGTTCCCGTCTCCCGGAACACCGTCGCAGCCGCCAGGCCCATCAGGTGCGCCTCCACGCGCGCCACCAGCGCGTCCGCCACCGCCTCCTTCTTCCTCTCATACTCCTCCGGTGACAGCCCCTGCACGCCGAGTTATTTTTTCACATGGCCGGCAAATTTCACAAAAGGCAGAGGACGTCGAGTATACATGCACATGATCTGGATCTACACTTGCGGGTGTGCAGTTTAGTAACACCGCCTCGGCTGATTGTGAGGCATGCGCAATGCTGCTGCTTTAAGTTAGCCTGGCTCAAGGCAGGCATCCCTGGAGGATGTGGCATTGGCCGGCACGGGATCGCTCATGGACGTGCAAGGGCCCCTGCTGCAGGTGAATATTGTCTCTGTGCATGCAAAGTCCCCTGACATGCAATGCATTGATGTACACAGCTCAATCAGTGGTGGCTCGCTGGGTGATCGGGGCGCACCCGGTAGTTGTCGATCCAGTCGGGGGAGAAGATGTGAACGATGTGGGTGCCATCGGGGGACAGCGAGGGGTCCAGAAGGGTGGGGATGGACACAAAAAGGGTCCCTAGAGGGTCCTCCATGCGCGCCCAGTCCTCCACAATGATGTGGTGGCATTGCGTCCCGGCCGGCAGCACATCCGCGCGCACGCCCATGTGGATCGACACAAACGATGGCGACTTCTTGTACCGCTTCCTGTGCAGCGCAGACACACATTTAGAGAAAGCACAATTTGTCTACAACGACTCAGCAGCACAGATCTGTGTGCATGTTGTGCTGTACGGAAGCATGCATGCATGTGAATAGTGCGCACATGCATACAAGAAGCAACAAGTGCTGTGCAAGTACCACTGTGTATGGTTGAGCTTGCAACTGAAGGCTGCTGCAGGACGAGCAGGGGTACGCTCTAAAATGCTGATGTGCAATGATACATTACCATGATGCTCCCGCTCTGGGCAGCCCACCAAACTGTATGACGATGCATATTTACAGCTTGAAACTTGCCATCTGTTCAGCCACATCAGGAGTAATAGAACAACCTTTGGCCATTACTTTTGCTTTTCATTGGTTCCCGTTCTGGACGCAGCGCATCGTTTGCCATGCACCCCACAGCCCCGTGCTGTGTGTCTGCATGACAAAACTGCACACCCCACTAGGCACATCGATGTGTGATATCAACGTGTGCTACAACTTGCAGCTTAAACGGCATGATAAGGATGCCAATAAGTAAGAACCAGGGCGCCCACCTGAACAGCTGCTCTGCCTCGGGCATGTCTTCATCGGCGAGCAGGCGCTCAAAGGTGTCCCATCGCGTGGCATTGGACACCACGGTCTTGCCCCTGAACACCCGACCGTCTGCCAGGCGCACCCCCACCGCTCTCGCTGACTCACCCTCACCCTCCACCAGGATCTGCTTCACCTGCACTCACCAGAAGGTCCAGCAATCATGAACATCCCAGGCACTATCATTGTTCCTCGAGCGAATATCGAACGGTAAAAAGTTATTGAAGAAGGGGAAGAGCTGCAATTCGAGGGTGATGGATGACTGGATGAGTGGCACACATTTGCTTTGTATTCGATGTGGCTGCCCCTTTCCTGCAGACCAGCAACCAGCTCCTCCCCAATCCTGCCCACTCCTCCCACCGGGTAATTGATGCCTCCAAAATGCCGGTCACAAAAAACCTGCGCACACAGCATCTTTTATTGTTGCACTGCCCCTGAGTGCCTGTCCCATGCCTGTCCCAGGCTCGAGAAATCTGCAGGTTCCCATCAGATAGGCGCAGATGCAGAAGTCAAGAGACTGCTGAAGTAAGTAGAGATGTAGAGCTCACCATGCCGGCATTGATCATTGGGGTGTGCTCGGCCAGAACGGTGCTCCAGCAGTAGCACTCTATGTCGATGAAGCTGAGCAGCTCGGGGTCCTTTATGTATTTGCGCGCCACATCGCCAGTGTTGGAGGGCAAGTATGATGCAAGGGTGAGGCACGCCAGTGGGTGCTTGGCAAACTCTGGCCCATCACACATTACAATCCTTAAATCAATCTATGCACCTGCTTCGCACATTGCCCATGACATATGACTACTGAAGAGGCAGACAAACTAAGCAGAATGTGCAGCAAGGTCAAGATTCAATTGGCAGGGCAATTGTACCTCCGAGCAGGTATCGGGGTTCTTCCAGGCTCTTCAGCTCCAGCGAGTTCAGTGCATTGAACACCGCCCAGCACTCTCCATAGAACTTTTTAATGCCCTCCCGCTCATGGGGGAAGCGCTGCGAGAGCTCCTCCACAAACTCATCGTAGTCCCGCCACACCTTCACCTCCAACCCCTGTCCCACACCCCAAGGACTACCTTCAATGCACATGCAACAAGTCCCCTTTGGTAGCTATCTCGCTTACACTGAGTTTTGTAAGGCAGCAGCATTGGACAGGGAGGGCATGGGGCATGGGGCATACGTTGGGGTGGGCCTTGGATTGGGGTAGGTGGTAGTGTATCTGTGTGGGGTCGGGCACGGTGTCCAAGCTCTTGCCCACAGCGGCCAGAGCGCGGGTGATGAGATTTGTGGTGCCCTCGTGGCCCATGCCAAACATCATGGAGGAGCCCACATCAAAGGTGTACCCCTCTCTATGGAAGTGCCCTGCGCTGCCCCCTGGAATGATATATCTGCGCATGAATGCTGGTTCTTCAGTATGTCCTGCTGAAGGCATTCAAAGAAAGTTCACGTTGAGCTAGGTTCCCTCAATGATTTGAGGTTCATGCATGGCACCCTGGGGAGGTAAGGTGGAAAAGCTTCAAAGGGCGTACTTTTCTAAGACCACCACTTTTGCTCCCTTTGCAGCGAGCTGGGTCGCTGTTGTGAGGCCTCCTATGCCAGAGCCGATGACTACGGCATCATACTGAAAGTCTGTTGGCGTCTTGGCTGACCCACTCTGCAGCTGCGGCTCTGCAGGGGGCGCTGCCGCTGTTGCAACGGCGGAAGTGGTGATGGTGTTCCGTCCACATCTGTGCGTGTTGACTGCCTGGAGATTTGCTCACACACTGGGGTCAGGCACTGCCCGACATCACCTGAACACCGCAGTGCTGCAGAATTTGGCTTGGAACGCAAGGCTCCAAATTGCCAATATGCCAGTATGCAACTCTGAATTCACCTTCGGTATTGATGGTCCTTGGCATCGACTGGAAGAACTTGCCAAGTTGTGAGCCTGTCTTCGCTGCTGCTGTTGAAACCTGTCACAGCAGACTCAATCCTCAAATGTCATTCGATGTCGATGCGGTAAACTGGTCGATATTGATCACAAAATACGATACAAAGTTTAAGAATGTTGTGCTTCCCACCTCAAGGACGGGCTACAACCCTCAAGCACGGCAGAGTGCATAATGCCTGTCCTGTTGATTATTTCATTCGACGCTTTCGGTGGAGTTCATCAGAGCTCCAAGACTCCTCTCAGCAATTATCTTAGTACTTTCAATGCTGTTTTTCAATAGATCCTTTAAACTGAGTGACATCTTGTGATGGATAAGACAAGTCATGCCACGTGGCTTGCATGCAGAAGCCCCATTGAGGGACCGTGCAGCTCTCACAACGATGCCGTCTTTTCTGTCACAGATGATGTTGGGTAATTGAGAAAGCTCGGCAGATCTCATTGTCTTTCGAAGACTAAAGTTGAAGGATAACCTCTTTCTCTTGCAATGCTTCCAATTGAATAGATGAGAAGCAAGCAACATTGCGCACGCATCTAATTGCAATTGGCATCGAAAGGTGTTGCTAAAAGTCATGTAGCTTTGGCAGCCTCAGATTGCCTTGAGTGAGAGCAGGACACTTTGGGAGAGCTGCCTTATTTCTGTAAAACGTGAGCCTGCCTTCCAATAGGCAGTACGCACGATGCGTAATGCCTGGTGCAGCCTCGATCCCCCTGCTGCTCAGTCTGGGGCGATGGGCAGCCGCGTTGGGAGGCCGTTCATGCCCTCCCCCAAGAGCAGATGGGCTGGCTCGTCTGGGATGAGTGTGCCTGCCACATCTAGCAGCTCGTCCACAATCCCATTCGCACAGTCGATGACGTCGATGTCGAGCTCAAGGGACGACGTCAGGCCAGCTCGGTCATCCAGCGAGAGGGACAGCAGCCCCAGCAGCAGTGGCCAGGCACAATCCTGGACTCTGACTCCGGGTCCTAGGTGGCGTCAGGAGCTGTCGGATGTGTGCGGAGACACAGAGGCCAGCTCGAGCGCAGCATCGCAGCCAGGGCTCCACAGCCAGGGGCAGCCGATGCGGCCCCAGCAAGACAGGGCAAGCAGAGGCGGAAGAGGTGGTGGAAGGGGAGCAGCTAGTGGTGATCCTTCCGAAGGCTACCGCCGCAGGAAGGGCCTTCCGCAGAGCAAGAAGCTGCGCAGTGCTGCGGCCGCACCCCCAGGCAGCAGAGAGCGGGCTTACAGCAGCAGCAGTGACAGCAGCGGCAGCAGCCACAGGTCGGCTCGAGGGGATCTCAGGAGATTGTCGGCTGACTGGCGGGACGATGAGGACTTTAGGGCAGCGGTCCAGCTAAACCGCACCATTGCTGCAACATCCAATGCTGAAGATGTGTTGCGCCTGGTGGAGGAGCATGGACATGTCTTCACCAGCGTCAATGCCGCCACTGCCTTCCACAGACTGGCAAAGGTGGGGCCCCATGCACGTTTAGTACTCAAGAGGGCGGTTGTGGATGGGTGTCATGCGGCACTGGGAGGCTGCCTCGTGCCTATTTAAACTAGGAATTTGACATCTACGGCATACCTCAGGTAGCAGGTTACGCTCGAATAACGGATGGTTGGGCGGTGAGGGAGTGTGTTGCGTGTGCCCCAAGTGATGAAACACCTTTGCATAGAGCATTGCCGCAGCCAAGCAAGCACACCTTGTGTGCTTTGCTCCTGCCTGGTAGCGCTGCATGATGTGATGCCTGCTCCAGGCATTGAACGGATAGCTGATGGGACAGCACAGCATAACACAAGTTTCCTCTTCAGTGGCTCTATTGCCCACTATATGGTCATGGGGACTTGATTGTAGGCATTTGCAAGATGGGGTATGGTCAGGGGAGTTGACTGTCTGTGGGTGGGTGCAGTGTGGGCAGGAGACCTCTTTGGCACAGCAGGAGTCCTTGAGGTTGGACCCTCGGACAAAGCAGCTGGCAGAGCTGGTGGAGGCCAAGTGGGAGGATTGGGGCGGCCGAGCTGCCAACAATATTGCCTGGGGGCATGCTGTTCTGGGGCATGGATCGTCAACAATCATGTCCAAGGTGCCATACACCTTACACACACCATTCTGTGCTACATATTTTGTAAAGCATGATGATATGCTGGCTCTCTCTCTTTTGCTCACATCTTGGTGATTTTTCAGGGTCCCTCCTGGGCTCGGAGCGTAGTGATTAAGCTGCTGTGAGGGTTGTGGCCTTGCTATCTGAACAGCAGAGCTTCAGGAGAGGTCCATGACAGCCAATTTACTGAACTCCACTGTGTTGGTGGTCCCGCAGGTTGACACAAAGCTGCTGGAAAAGCTGCCGACGATGAGTGCGCATGAGATGTGTCTCATCTTGTGGAGCTTCGCCAAGACAGGCTTCACCTCTCCACAAGGGTTTGAGAAGGCTGTGCCTTACCTGCTGGCCAGGCAAGATCACAGCATCCTTACTACAGATAAAGATAGTGTTCAGGCTCAATATTGGCAGCGGGAGGACCATACCGTGCTGCAGATGGTTTGCTCTTAGAGATGCACAGAGTGAGCCATGATTTGAGTGTGCTCTGGCTGCAGGAAGCATGAGATGAACATTCAGACCATCACCATGCTGACATGGGCATACGCAACCGCTGCGCCATACAACAAGGCCCTGTTTGCAACCTGTTGCGAGGTCGTCCTCAATGATTGGCACTCGATAGACCTCAGGGTGCGAACACCAACCACAGTTTTAGCATTTCCTGTTGTAGTCCTTACTTGGGACCAATACCTGAACAAAGCAAGTTGACTGTTATTGATCCCTTGTCAAGCTTCCATGGACAGGGGTATTGCATTTCTGCAATTGCTGACAGCGGGTTGTGCACACCCAGGCGCTGTCCAACATGACATGGGCGTGTGCAAGGGTGGAACACTATGACGAGAAGCTCTTTGATGCAATTGCGGCGCGGGTGGCGACCAGCTGGGAGCACATCTTCAATTGGGACCTGGGTAATTACGCGTGGGGCCTGGGGAAGGCCTATGGCGAGCTGGGCATCCAGGGGTCTGCCCTTGCAGACGAGGACCGAGAGAGGGCTATTTCCCGTTACTTGTCCGACAACCCAGTCAGAAACAAGGTCAGGCCCCTTTGCATGCAAACCCCGTAAAGCACTCTTCTAGGCCTGCAATGACGCCTACTGCTGTCGTGCCTCCGCTCTCTCCCAGTGTACTTAGCATTAGGCCCCTGGAGGGCGTGCAAACTATGTCCAGCCTCTAAGGGAAGTTTCATGCTCCAAGCGTGTCCCCCAATGTTGCGCATCTCGGCAAACTCTGCCAAGTCTGCATGTCTCAGACTGCCCTGACCTAGCGGTTAGCCAATGCCTTGGGTGCACAGGAGCACACAATATTCAATGGGGGTTTGATGGGGTGTTGTAGTATCATAGGAGCCAATGCCTTGGGTCTAGAGGAATCAGAAATTTCAATGAGGGATTACGGGGTTTTTTTTCCATGGGAGCCAGTGCCTGGGCTCCAGAGCAGCACGAACTATCAATGGGAATTTTTAAGGGGTGTTGATTTCCTCAGGCGCTGGAGGCGATCAGCGCGGCGGCGCTGCGGCAGATGGGCGTGTTGAACATGCGCACGATCTCCAACATCGCGTACGGCTGCGCGTGCGTGCACTTTTGGGACTGCCAGCTCATGGACGCCCTCGCGCAGCGCGCCATCGACCTCGCTGGGCAGGGCAACGGGCAGGTAGGACCCAGCTGCAGGATCTGTCCCCTGCTATGATAGAATATTTCTGGATGTTGGGTGTGTCAGAGTCCCCTTGCTTCACCTCTGGTGTGTATGTTCCTGAGCCCATCTGCGGATAATTGTTTCGACCTGACAGCAGCAGATGGCGCGACCTGGAGGTGCCAAAGCGGTGTGCATGGTTGTGAGGTTGCTGTTCCTCAACAATCTGAAGGGCTTCATGCTCACCTTCTCTTTGCTGCTCTCCGTTGTTGACCATGAGAGAGGCGATTGGAGCTGTCTCAAGAGAAGTCGAGTGTGCATGGGTGGGTGACTTTCGTTTGCTTTGGGTTTTGACAGTCGCTGGCGATTCTGCTGTGGGCGTTTTCGACGCTGCGCCACGAGCACCCGGCGCTGATGGAGGCGCTGGCGAAGAGGGGATTGCAGCTGCTGGACACGCCCGTGGAAGAGGGCGGCCTCAACAACACCGCCATGACCATGGTCTTCTGGGTGCGTTCCATTTTCCCCCTCCTGCCTGTGATCAGGCTCACCTGCTCGACTGCTGTCTCCTTCTAAACCTCTTGCCCATCCTCTCGGCATCTGGCGACTTCAATAGAGAGAACCCGTCTGTGGCACTTGCCCCGTGACCTTACCGCGGCCGTGAGCACCATGAGACAGAGTACTTTCCCGTGCTTGAGGACAAGACAGGCGCCATGTCGCCATGACAAGACCTGCTAGTTGCCACGGTATAAGCAGGTCGAGCCTGGTAATAGATGTTATATTGGGCTGTGACCCTCACACCGCGTCATGTGCATCGCAGGCGTACGCCAACCTGGGCAACAACACGGATACGAGCCGGGAGCTGCTGCTGCAGCTGGCTGAGGAGGCGTGCGCGCGGCAGGACACGTACTCCAGCCTCCCAGCTGTCGCCTGGTCGCTCACCGTCGCCGGCTGCCTGCCCGACCCCCTCCTGCGCAAGGTGCTTGTCCCAGCAACACCCCTTTGGCACCATCATTCCAGGGGGTACTAAGTATTACTATAAGTATTAAGGTCCCTCTTTGATCGAATCCCTACCCTCCTCTGCAGATGCGGACTATGGGACCTTCCTGCATGCTGGTGAGGGTCAGGTGCCAATCATGGATGATCCTTGACTCCATCTTGCGCATGTCTTCTACAATGAATCCCTGCAGCGCACGCCCCACCCGTCTTTGTAACAAGCTCGGATTTATGACGGCATGGCGAATGCTTTGTACGCCCCAGATCGTGTGCGGCTGGCTAATGTCAGCAGCTGAAGAATGTGGGTGGCTTTCCAGATACGGAACCTAGTGGGGGACCTACGGGGCATGGACGAGCTCAACCTGAGCCAGCTGTACCAGACCGAGCTGGCCGTGCGCCTGAGGGATGCCGCCTCCCCTGCACAGGTATGGGGCGACAAAGAGGCCGCTCTTTCGCCATCCTTAAAGCTGTCCTCCTCCTGTCAGGATTGGCAGATGTTCAGTCCCATGCCAGCACTACCCAGGTCAGATAGCTGAAGTCCTGTCAGAGATCAATAAGGGGATATGCCATTTCACTGGAAGCTTGCGTTGACCAGCAAGGGCACCGGTGCAGCTGCGCTTCACGTTCCTTCAAGGCTACATGCATCTGTAAGAGAAGACATGGGAAGGGATGCATGCCCGCTTGCAGATCAGTCTCAATTATCAGTGTGGGTGATTCAAGGGGGGGCTTGTCAGATTGAGGGTTGGGCTATGGGTTATTTTGCTTATCGAAGGTGAAGGCTTTGCATGGGCCCAGACCATGTGCTGCTGACGGACGTGAGCTTGTTAAGGTTGTCTAAGCAGGGTGGCAAAATTTGTGTAATCTTAATCACCGGGGTGGCGGCGGGTGCAGGCGCCGGCGCGTGCGGAGGACCTGTTCCGGGAGTGCTACCAGATGGGCGAGGTGCGCGCAAAGACCAGCAAGTTCTGGGAGTCCCAGCTGGCGCACGGCAAACGCTACATCACCGCCATCCACATCGAGGTGGGGCCCAGGGTTCTATTTATCTTCACTCACTTTTTGCAGTGGAGCGTTTTTGACCCGTCATCAAGCCCAAACCCTGAAAGATTCCAATGCATGCCCCGTAACACACTCTTATTGAAGAGGCCAGGCAATCCCACGAGCGCAGGCTGACATGTCAACGCATTACTGGGATGCCAGGAGGCGTCACCTGCCATTGGCGGTAATCAGGCTGATTGATTGGGGTGGTTTGGAGGCTGCTACGATTTCTGTTGTCCATTAATTGTCAAGGAATTCTGGAGTAAACTCATAAACGTATCACTGTTGTTGTAAAGGTCGTTGTTGACTGGGGACAGGTTGCGCGGACCGTGGAGAGCTTGGGAGGGAACATCAAGTTGGAACATGACACTGGCGAGTGGTCTGTCGACATAGGCTTCCCAGAACACCACGTGGCCATTGAGGTGTGTGCCTCCTGTTTGACATCGTGCACGTCTTCCTGATCCTCCTTGCAACTGTCAGCATGGATTGCACTCCTGCTTCCGTGTGTTGCACCGTCCTCGTTTTGAGGGGGAGGATTTCCTGCTTGAAGCCTTCGAGTTGGGAGGCATTCAACTTTGTGATATCAAGTTGGACAGTGAAAGGCTGCCTGTAAGACCAATGAGCCTCAGATGGCTCCCAACACATCTTTTACTTCTGATAAAACTGCAAATTGATGTCTGGAATTGTGGCACTTTGATGGGCCCACCCACTGTGCAAACTTATACATTGCACTCCTTCTCCACGTGTTGTATTGTTCTTGGCTGAGGGGGGAAACCCCTTATTTAAGCCTTCCACTCGCAAGACATCGACATGTGGAACTGCGGCAGGTTGACGGGCCGACCCATTTTGCAAGCAACACGCGGAGGCCGCTGGGCCCGACACTGCTGAAGCGGCGGCTGCTGGCCGCGCGCGGATGGGAGGTGGTATCAGTCCCCTACTTCCACTGGGCCGAGCTCAACACCGAGTTTGAGCGCCAGCTGTACATCCACCTTGCCCTGCAGGTCAGCCTCAGCGCCCCTTTAGAATTGAATGCAAGGGAGTTGCAGCATGCATGCAGTAAAAAGGTGTGCCAGATAGTTGTGATATTAGGACTGACGGGCCACAAAGACAACCATTGCATGGCGTCATTTGTCGGCATGCATCACCGCTGATCAGCTTCACTTCCTGGCCAATTCAAATTAGCGGGCTGTCTGAGTTATTCTTAGCATGGTGGTCACATTCTTTCAATTGCTTTATTTGTGAAGGTGTGGTTTCAGAACAGGCTAGACTTAGGCTGTTGTGGTGATGTTCACAGGCACAGCCCAGGGGGAGGCATGTGGTGGCAGCGCCTGTAGCACCACAGCGCATGGACGATGCAGGGGCCTTCAGCCTGCGCAGGAAAGTGGAGGGCATGCTTCAGGATGTCTCTGCCCCCTTTCCTGCGGCAAACTGGACCGCCCCCATACCAAGCGCGCAGGAACAGCCGGGCAGCCCTGCCTCCTCAGCAGCATCAATGTTGACACCATCGGGTAGCTCTGGCAGCAGATACTCAGTGCCCGCTGACATGACAGCCTGCACCACAGCGTCTGAGGAGCAAGAGCGGCCGTGCGGTGAGGCAAGCTCCTCCCGAGAGGCTTCAAGGGATGCTGACAGCCAGAGGGAGGCTCTGGGCAGCAAGGGAACCAGGCTTGCTGTTCTGCAGTACAAGCAGGGGCGCCTGTCAAGGCATGGGCTATTGACGAAGGTTGCTAGGAGAGCAGCGAACGGGCACAGCAGCAATGGTCCGGGTGAGGAAGCGCCTGTACTAGCTTCACAGCAGAATGATGCCGAGGAGTAGTGAGTGAGTTGGAGGGGAGCAGCATAATACTTTTAGGAGAGCGAGAAGATATTCAGAGCGAAAAGTAAATGCGCATTGTATTCCTGCTCTCATGTGCAATGAAGTATACAAGCCGTCAATCATCTGCCACCTTTTCTGCCTGTACTAGTATCTTAATTATTTTGGTAGACCAGCATGGTTTGAAATGCATGCCCAGGCCATTTGAGTTGAGGTCTTTTTAAAGATCTGCCATGAATTATCAAAATCCCTTGCAAGATTACACAATAGCAGTTGCAGCTGGTGATAAGAGGTACTGAGAGCTTACTTTGACAGCTCATGCCGCATTCACGTACTGACAAGTTGTGAGCAATCCTGATTCAGCCAGCATCCTATTATGCCTTGACCTTCTGAATTGGTCTGCTTGCAAATACACTTGTCAAGGCTTGCACCGCTTTGCCATGCAGACTGCCTGTGACAAGGGAAAGGACACACGCAAGGCATGTCACTGCAAAGAAGGGCCGGGGATCCTTGGGATTGAACCACTCTGAGGGAGGAAGCACCGACCACACCCCCATGATAAGCAGAGGGTGCAGCAGATAAACATCATAAGAAACATCTGCCACCCATTTGAGCGGCCTGATGGACAATGCTTTTGCTAATACGCCGTATGGCCCACCCAGGCCAGCACATGCCAGGAGCAGAATCAAGGCGGGAAGCAGGGGCTGCAGAAGGCCAGTCACAAAGACAAAGCCGACCGCCAGAACGGCTGGATTTGCTGCAGGATGGTTTGGGTCCGGCTTTGGACCGTAGCTGTTGGTGCAGCAGTCTGCAATGATGAGCGCTGACAGCACCACAGTAGCAGTTCCTGCCTTCCACTGATTCCTGCGGCTCAACAAGGAATATCTTGTTTGCACACATTTCACTGCCTGATGGCGCTCCTGCAATCTGCACAAATACATGCATCAAGCCATGCCATACAGCATTCAGTTTCCCTGGTTTGGTGTTACGAGGGCAGTGCACTTTATGGCTCAAAAACAGGAGCAGACCTGGCAAGCCACCTCACAGAAGTGGTGGATGAGAGGGCCAGGTAGGCCAGCACTCCAAGACACATCGAGCCAAGGTGTGAGGCGAGGGACAGATATGAGGCGCTCCACATGTAGTACATCTTGGCCTGGGTCTCTGCTGTGAAGGGCCCATAGAAGGGCACCGGGATCAGCTTCCACAGCTGGATTCTATTCATTACATGCCCCCGATGGCCAAGCACCGCTGCTATTGTGGCAGCCGCTGCCCACCCCACCCTCACCCTAAAATTCACAAAGAATCCATGTCAAGTGCTTCCGAATGCGGACAATGCTCTTACTAGAAGGAGCCATATAGCCCTGGCATGTTTCACTGTAACTGTGGGCGCGCTACCAACAGAAAGGACCGGTCTTCTCCGATCAAGGTCGAGCGCATTCCACAACAAAACAAGCTGCGCGGCTGCAGTTGAATGGGAAGGATCCTGTATCACCTATAAGGATATTTTATCCTGCTGTTTAAAAATGCATGCAAGGCTGGTTTTGGAAGCTGCACACCTGAATCCCGGGGACTTTGGCCGCAGCAGCAGCAGGCAGAGCGGCGCCAGAAGGAAGAACTGCATCTGCACCGCTGTGCTCCATGTGTGGCTCGCGCAGCCGGCAAACGGCAACATGTTGTTCACAAAGGCAAAGCTGGCCCACAAAAGGCGTGGACAGTTGTCTGGGTTGAATGGATCCACCTCAGCAAATGCACGCCTGGCATCCCATGCAAGACTGCAGATTTAGACATCCGGCTGTTGTTTGCCCGCACAAATGAGAAGATCAGCAGTATTCATGATAGTCCATTAAGACGCCTGAGGAGGCCATCATATGCATGTAAGCGGCATTAGGGAGGCAGGTGCTTCAGGGACTCCAGATGGAGACTTGTGCTGTGAGGTGGGAAGGCAGATGTCTGACCTGGCATCGGCCGAGATGAGGTCAGCGGAGATGGCAGGCAGGGCCACAAAGTAGACAAGGGCCAGCATGCTGTACAGAGCCGGTGCAATGCGCAGGAACCTGCTGGTGTAGTACCTGCAGGCTCATCCGCTTCCAATTAATCGCACACCTATTGCCGCAGAGGGTCATGCAGTGCGGGATCAGATGCAAATCTTTCTAGCACAAATGCTTGCCTTCGAATGTATGGTATGTATGCGGGCGCTGTGGCCAAGCCTGGCACCAGTGATTGGGCTGCTAAGAAGCCTGTCAGGACCAGGAAAGTGTCCATGAAGACTTGTGGCATCTTCATCAGCCCTGTCATCCAGGCGTGCTTGTCCAATAATCGGTAGACTTCCATCTTGTCAGAGGCTGATCCCACCACCCAGAACATGCAGTGCCCTATCAGCACGCCCAGGCATGCGAGGGCGCGCTGGCCTGACACTGGGTGCAAGTTGATCGGGTGCATTTTCTGGGTTTTGCTGGGCAGGTGGGCGTCCGCATCCTTGCTTGTTCCACGCACTTGCTCGCACATTGCAGTTCATATGCTGGCTGACAAGCCCCGCAGTGCAATCTATGAGCCAGGTGTTCCAAGATCGCACTGTTGATCTGTATATAAGACCTTCTCAGCACCAGCTAGGACTGCCGTGAGTCAGCAAGCACATCCTGACGCGCTTGAGCTCATTATCGCAAGTAAGCTTGACACTTGACTGTGCACCCGTCGCGAGAGTTGCGGTATTATATTCGCCTAGGCACCCCGAGATGGGATCATCGAAGGGCTGTCGGTTCAGCATTTGGATGGGCGCGACATTCACGAGGCGGACCAACGGTTTGCGATACGCTCTTTCTGCATTTCGGAGGTCTCAAGATGCGTCAAATATCAGCCATCACCACCAATAAAGATACCACCGATCAGAAAGGAGAATGTAGATCTCAACATCCAGGTGCCTAATAAAATCATGGTGGGGCTGTAAAGGCATCCAAGGCGAGCCTTTTTGAATGCCGAGACGCTCTGACGAAGTGACTCAAAGCCAATTTGTAAGGACTTCATCCCGATCAGGTGCCACTGATGGTAACTTTTAAGTAGATTGATGGTGGCATCGATCTCCACGCCGGCCTGCATTGCTAGCTACGAAAACGTGTCTCAGAATAGAGACATTTGACCATCGGCCTTCGCCACGTTTAGCGAGTAGCGGCATGTATAGCTCCTCCGAACTCTGTGGCAATGCGGAGCTGCTGCGGAAGATCATGCAGCACGCTACCGATGGGCACAGTGGCAACGGGGTTGGAGAGACAGCCGGTCAAGATTTGGATCCTCAGCCAACAGTTGCTTTTGGACAAGACAGTGAGACTGGATCCAGGCAGCACTTGGTGGATCTCTACCGCAAGGGACTTCTATCCTCCCAGAATCTGGAGGAAGGAGGTTGCCACAGCCTCTTTGTGCAGCCGAACAGGAGCTCACATGCCTGGGCAGACACACATATGACCAGGCGAGATTCTGAGACCAGCAGCGCACCTACGTTGCATCAGCCCGTAGCCTGTCGCCCTCGAGCCCAGCAGTACAGCAGGAGCCAGCAATTCTCAGAGGCAGCCTACCCTCGATTCAAAACGGCAGCTGCCCATCCTGCCGTGGCAGACCTGACCAACAAGGAGCTCGCCCTGGGCTTCCCTGATCACAGCGCAGAGGACAAGTCAGAGGATGACGAGATCGAGGCACTGCACGCCGGCTGCAGCCACTTTGGCCTGGACGATGGGCTGGCCTTCGGGTACATGCGTCAGTATGACAGCGACCCCACAGCAGGCTACTTCTCAGAGCCAGGCAGCACCGATGATCTGGAGCGCCTGAGGACGCTGGGCTCCCAGGACTCGGCCTGGACAGTGCTGCTGCCAAGGTGGGGACCACCCCATTGCAACTCATGACATGCCATGCGGACAAGCTGTCTTGACATCTGTTCTTCTATTCGATCAAATTCTATTCGATCAACTTAATGTCTGCAATGTATCAGACTCAGACAATGCATCGAGATCTCATACTAGAGATGCCTGATCGCACTGAACTCGCTCAGGACATGACATGCATGCCCTCTCCAGCGCCACATTTGCCTGTTGGCCTCGCCCTCACTGATGCAGTGTCGGGTCATGCTCGCGCAGGCAGCGGCGGCGCAAGAGCGAGAAGCCGGCGCGCGCGCCCGAGGCTGTGGGGCCGGAGTGGTACGCGGAGCAGCGCCTCGCAAAGCGCATGGCGGCCTCGCTGCTGCCGCTGGGGTCCTCCGTGCCGATGCAGCTGCGCCGTCCGCGCTCCAAGAGCCGCGCCGATTTCCCAGCCGCCGACCGCGCCGCCTCCGCCGGTGCCGCCCTCGCAGGGGCCGCCCTCGCGCTCGACTCCAAAGGCTCCTCCAGGGTGTGTGCCCCTTACTGCCCATTCCATGCATCATGATAAATTTGTATAAGGTCACGGTTACGTCTTTCATGTCATTTGGTAGAGTCTTAGGTCTGGTTGGAATGCAGCCTCCAGTGAGTCCAATCACCAGATCCCATCATCAGCCTTGCCAATGTCAGCACGACAATACTTGTCAAATGCAACGCAGCGCCCTTCATTTCTTGAATGATGTGCCTTTACACTAAGATATAGAAGACCCTTGGGCAGATCTGGCAGTACTGGCCCTGACATGTTTGCAATGCTGGCGGCAGGAGTGTGAAGACTGTGGCACAACTCAGACGCCACTGTGGCGCCAGTACGAGGACGGCACCTACTGCAACGCCTGCGGCCTGAGGCGCAAGCGAGCCGATGGCGCCTACGTGCGCAGCAGCAAGGCATCCAGGTATGCCACCTCACAGCACATACACTCCACGAGTCTGTTGGGACCTAAGTCAAGGGTACTAGTTAGCGTGTCCTCTGGAGGCTTGGAGGCTGCTCCAGAGAGGCGGCTGAGAATGAGGCAGCCACCGGATCTGGCTGCATGGCTGCTTGTGCAGTGCGATGCAGTGATGATGGCAAGCACTAAACATGCTTTGGTGGCATGACAGACATGCTCTCAATAGAAGGGACGCCCTATAGGCTGCAGGTCATGTCTGCATGCTTGAGATGAAGCTTGCCCAGAAGCTATCAGATAGCCCAGAGTGACCTTGCAGGGTGACACAATTCTTATGTTCCAATGCAGGTCTTGACTGCCAGGCGACAGGATGGTTCGAGACCATGAGAGAATTTTCAAGTCAAGATCAAACAAGAATGAGAGCGGCCTGATCTGTCAATATTCTTCGTGACAGGGTGCAATATGGGGAGCAGATATTTCATCTGCGAACATCCATTACCTTTCTAATTAGATAGTCATTTTTTTGACTCTTTTTTGACTCTTTCACCGAGGGTGGCGGTACTGATATTTACACAATTTGCATCTATGCAGCCTATGTAGCAGCCTTGTGCGATCCCATGCCCTGATCTTGCATGTGAAGTGAGGAACTGAGAAAATGGATGAACTCAACACCTGGAACTTGCATCGTAAAATCTTGAATCTAGACAGCTGGCGATACCCATAGGTAGATCAGAGACCTCTAGAGGGCTTGTAATGGCTTGGTGACCGTGTCGCTAAGAATTGCAAAGTGATGAAAGATATTCTGATCTTTTTGTGGTAAATATTCTGGTGTGCAGCGTATACATACTCTTGACTTCAAATCCCTATTAGAGATGCCACATGGAATGTAAGAAGGTACTCTGCAGGAGCTGTATTACAATGCTTGATTTCCTGCCCTCACGCAACAATATCATAATTGTAACGAGGCTCTGCCCAGTAGGATGAATTGTGCTGCGATCCCCGGAATCAAGACCACAAGATTCTCTGTAATTAAAATTCGGCAGCTTTGCTTGACGAAAATTCTACAGGATTCTCAAATCGCACCAGAAGTCAAATATATCTAAGTAGTGCACAGTTTGCATGACATGAATGCAGCATCAGTCGACACTGTCAACAACAGAAGACCCCACAAGTATGGCACCAGACACGCTGTGCTTGGTGATCAGGTCACTATGCTACCATCAATTCAAACTGATGAGATTCACCTTTTGGCTGCAGGGGCTCGTAACCACCAGCAGCAAGCCATCAAGGACTGTTCTGATGAGTGCTCCTTACTTTGTAGAAAGAAGCAATTTCATACGTTCAAGCGCCCATAACCTTTTGTCACACCCAAGATCCAAGTACATGGCATGCATGTGATCATCAAGAACCCCAATTTCTTTGAGAGCGATTGAAGGTGATGCCAGTACAGAGCCATTGCAGCGGGTCCTCGGTGCAGGTAATTGCTTCAGGCCCTCCCTGGAACCTTGGGGGCTTCCACGCCGAGGCGCTTGGCAAAGTCGCTGACCATGCGGCTGAGCCCCTCGCGCAGCGCCACCTTGGGCTCCCACCCCAGCGCCTTCTTGGCCTGCGCAGCAGTGCAGCATATGATTAACCTTATGAGACAGCATAACAAAGTTTTGTATTGCTGTGGACCTGTTAAGAACAAAAAATCTCTAGAAAAGGGAATCTATAATAAAAAGCAAAGTAGGGATGCAAAGACAGGCCTGGCTTGAGCTGTTGGGGCGATTAGACACTTTATGACCTTGAACTAGGCAAAGTATTACCTCGGACTTGACAACCAACATGCCCAGATCTTCCAGTAGACACAGGCAATCATGCACAAAGCATGCTTCCATGATGCTCGCAAGTCTAAGTACAGATCAAGTCTGCATACAGGCGGTGCAGTATGTGCTTGCAGGTGTGGAATGCTGGGTGATACAGCTGGGCGGGGCATGCCTTGGAGATGTCGGGCTTGCGGCGGGAGGGGTCGTCGGCGGTGTTCTCCTTGTACACGATCTGGGCGTCGGGGTTGACCACCTCCTTGACCACCTGGGCCAGCTCCAGCATGGTGAACTCGGTGGGGTTGCCGATGTTGAACGGGCCCGTGTACGGGCCATCCATCACCCGCACCATGCCTGCCCCAAACACCACCCACCACATGTCAGCCACCTCTGGCAGCTCTCGTAGGCAGCAAAGGCGCACTCATGACTCTCTGACACATTGAACGAGGGCAATTGAGATTCACCCCCCATCAATAAGGATGTCCACCAGCAACAGTCCTCTACAAATGCAGCACATGTGCACCCACATCATCGTGCGTGCACATGCACCGGCAGATAGACACGTGGAGTATTGAGATCGAGCAAACATCATGCCAGCAGGAGCTAGCAGGTGTGCATCTTTGACTCACCTGGACATTGGGTACAGGCGACATCAGGGGGTCAGAGGAGATGGGAAATGAGGCGCACCCTCGACCAGGTCCGAGACGTATTGGAAGGAGCGCGTCTGCTGACCGTCGCCGTAGATCGTGAGCGGCTGCCCCGTCAGCGCCTGGGCCACAAAGTTGCTGACCACGCGGCCGTCGTCCAGCGCCATGTGGGGCCCGTACGTGTTGAAGATGCGCACCACGCGCACCTGCGCGCATGTGACCGCACATGCTTGCACACGTGCCATACCAAGCCGTGCTTCCACACCCCGCAAGCACAGCACACCCACACAATACGACCTTGATCCAATCCAAGAGGTGCTTCCACTAGCTGCATACTCGGAGGAGCACTCCTGATCGGGCTGAGCATTCTGCGTGATTGGGCTCAGCATTCTGCGACTTTTTCGGAGACAGTAGTGGGGACAACCTTAGAGCCAAATTCCAGCAAATATCTCTTCTCATATCACATAATCAGTGCATCCATCACATTACACGACTAGCAAATGATGCCAGGGCAGCAGCGGCGTACCTCCAAGTTGTGCTCCCGCTGGTAGTCGAAGGTGAGGCATTCGGCTGCGCGCTTGCCCTCGTCGTAGCAGCTGCGCTCTCCAATGCAGTTCACATTGCCCCAGTACCCCTCCGTCTGAGGGTGCTCCAGCGGGTCACCATACACCTGCAGCAGATGCAGCCATTATGTCAGCTCGTGACTACTCAGCGCCAACCTGACGCTCCTCCTGCTCCAGACAACTTCATGCTCCCCATATTTCCTAACAAATTATAATTTTATTATTGTTGTTCCACGCTGTTCCTGCCAGAGGCAACGTGCGTCGGCAGACAAGCTGCAAGAGCAAAGATGTCTGCTCCAAACACCAAGAGCACTTTCAAATGCCACAGTGCGGCTTCTGGCATGTGCAAGGCTTCAGGAAGGTGGTGCATGCATTTCATTATGAGATCTCAGCAGCGCCGCACCTCACTGGTGCTGGTGAGCAGGAATCTGGCGCGAGTGCGCTTGGCGAGGCCGAGCATGTTCATGGTGCCAATGAAGCTGGTCTTGATGGTCTTAATGGGGTTGTACCTGCGCCCAAAGATGATCAGTGATCAGGACCGGATGCAGATCAACGCTGCGCCCAGATTCAAGTGTCTGTGAACCATGGCAGCTTTGGGCTTTGTGGGCATGAAGACTACAAGTGAACTCCCACAAAGACAATGCAGGCATGCTGCCCTATGCCAAGGAGCTCGCACTTGTAGTGCACCGGCGATGCTGGGCAGGCCAAATGGTAGATCTGGTCCACCTCCAGCAGCAATTTCTCGACAACATCGTGGCGTATCAACTCGAAGTTTGTCTTGCCCAACAGGTGTGCCACGTTCTCCTTGCTGCCAGTGAAGAAATTGTCCACGCAGATGACCTGAGGCGAACAGCAGCTTTGAAGGATGGTCAAAGGTCATCTGGGACTGCAAAGAACGACTCCTCCCGTGTATTCGCACAGAGTCTCACACAAAAAAACTGAAGGACAGCTCCTGTAAAAGTCTTGAGAAACCCCTTGGGAAAACGTCAAGGTCGAAGCTTACATGATCTCCCCTCTCCACAAGATAGGTGCAAAGATGGGAACCGACAAAACCAGCTCCTCCAGTCACCAGCACTCTGTTTCTCTCAATACGTGGCTTTGCCTTTATTTTCGTCTCTCCGTTCTCGTGCTTCTGCACAGAAATGCAAGAAATGACCTTGAAAACCCATCAATATCACATGTCATCGTCACAAGCTCTTGGCAAATGCAGCGCAGTTCCCAGATCCAAGATGTGGAACAAGCAGAAAACAAGAGCATTGCCAGTGGGACGGACTATCTTGCATATGGCATGTCGTTGGAAGCATTAAACTTACTGAGTTGCCGTTGCTATCTGCCATATTGTATCCGCTTCGATACCCTGAAGAACACCGCTTTTAGCTGCCAGTTATTTCAAAGGGGACGGTGGGCCAACCTGCGCGCCTACCCTCAAGCGATCAGGACTGTGTTCTCTAGACAAAGTAATGACTTCCAATGAGGACAACAACTTGACGAGAATATAGATCTGGATTGCAAATTAGATCGGAGGGGAGGAGAACAAGCGGTCCCGCTCCGGTGCGTCTTGCCGAGACCCGTAAATTGCTCAAGGTGACTCATATGAAACTTCTGGCTGAGATGCATTACTCCATGGTCATGCTGGTCATGCCCATACCCTCTATATTGCCCGAAGCGGAGAAGATAGACCGCAGTTGCCATTACAATTTGAATTCTTGCTAGTATTTGCAGCGCATACGCCCGGCCCGCACAGCCCGGCCGGCCGGTGGCCGTCAGAGACTCTGCCCATGGGCAGCCACAAGGAAATGGCCAGCCACAGTGACATACCATCTATGGCGATGATCCTGATGATCCCATGACACAGCACTATCCGACACGCAAACACACGCACCCACGATTCATTTAAGAAATGTAGCTCAAATCATGTGCCCCAGCTTAAAGCGCTGGCCACTGTGTGACAAGGTGTCTTGGCTGGTGCAATGCATGCTCCAATTGGCATCCTTCCCCCTTGTTATGGACAGCACCAGACACCTATTTGGGACAAATACAAAATGACTCCTCAAGGAATAGAAAGTCTCTGCACCCATGCCATTGCATCTCAGGGACGATTTCTCAAATCCTACTATGTGCCATTAGAAAAGGTGCACATAATTGTGCGATATTGTCCAAAAGAGGATAAAGGTGAGAAGCAATGTCGAGTTCAATATCTCCCCATAGAAGATGCTCCCGCTGCAGGACAAAGCGAAGTTATTCAGGGCAGTCATGCATTGGTATACCAGCAGCAAGGTCGGAGAACCTGTGAAGATGAAAGGGGCCACTAATTGTGCCAGTCTGAAGTATTGAAAGGTGCCAGTACCACCTCACACCCTCACCTGGACAGGAAGTACTTCTTTGGCTGTCCCCCAGTCTTGGTGAATAGTAAACAGGCAACCTGTAGTGTGCAGACCTTCACTTAGTCCACATGACATCAGGACATAGTTTGGGGTCTAACATGCCACCAGAACAAAGACTCACCACCATGTGCATCGCAAGGTAATACAAGAATCCGCCCCAGCCAGTCACCCCCCAAATCCCTGCAATCAGGCCTGCTACCAGGGCTCCAAATACGCCGCTGCACAAGCAGATGAGCAACATGAGCTGCACCATTTCACCTATTTGGGGCCTTGCCCGACACTGAATTCCTTTCGGCCCTGTCAGTGGAGTGCAAAACAACCTTAAACAGTACAAGCTAGATCACGAAAAGAAAGAATCCATTGGCGATCTGGACTCACATGAAATTGACAACGCCAGCGTTATGTTGCACATTCTTTTGCAAGAGCATGCCAGTGCTCAGGCTTGCTGGCGATTTCTTTGCCATTGAATAGATCGCTAGCCCAGGATCGATGTTTTATCGCTGGGAATAACAAGTGCTGCCCATTGTTGCGATCCTTAATTCTATGTCCTCGATTCAAATACTCGCCAATAATTCAGCACAGTCCTCAACAAGGCAAATGATCTGCAAAAGTCAAAACAGGCTTGGACGTTCCACAGGTGCTGGCATCAAGCGTCGAGTCCAAAATGCAAAAGGTACTCTTCAAGAAGTAGTTATGTTGAAAACAATCCAAACATCGTTAAAAGCGAAGTAATTTGACGGTTTCGTGGAGAAGGATTTCTCATCGAATCCCTTGCGAGGGCTTCGCCATTGAGGGTGAGAAAGTGTAGGTCTGGTGGAACTTCCCAGGCTCCTGTGCAATTTCAAAATTTTCTCTTGTAGCCAACGGATGTCACTGATCCTGAAAATTAGTTGATCTTAATGCGAAGCTTCATAGTGCCGCCATGATTATTGAGTTGCAAGCATTGAATTGATCGGGTGGGCAAACGGGGGTCTGATGAGTTTCTGCGTTGCACACCACCGGTGCTGAGTGGATCGCCATTATTAGAATAAACAGGATTTTTGGTATTTAATTGCTCTGGGTTTGTTTCAACTGGCGGTCTCCGATCATATCCTTGGTGCCTGGAGCGCACTTTCGAGTGCTTCATCTCGTTGGGTAGTTCCCAGCATGGCTGACACCCAGGCAGTTCTGGCGCCGTCTGGGGTCTCAACAGGGCAGGTAGGTCTCCGCGAAGCATGAGCGCTTGCAATTATAGGCTCATTATTGGCACAATGAAATAAACCCGCTCAATCTTCCAGCTGTCAGAGCGTCATGGAAAATCGTGCAGGAGGTCAGCAATCGCCAAGTATGCGCCTCAGAATTTCCTGTGTCACAAACTTATTAAGATCTGCACTTCTGCACAGGTGTCTGCCGTGCTGGCATACATCCTCTTCATCGGTCTATGGTGCTATGCAGAGCTCCTTGAGTATGCCAGAAAGTGAGGCGTCCGACAATTACCTACCTTTTCTCTGTATACATGGGAACATTGCATTGTGCCTGGCGACTCCCATAATGCATGCGGCTCTCAACTCCACAGCTTGTGGAAGTGGCCGATGCAGGTTGGCTGCTGAAGCAACATTGCCGGTTGTCTGCACAGATCGAGATATATCAGAGCGCACTCAGAGGATCATGATGAGGAGACGGGCAGGGAGGGAACCCAGGCAAAGGAAGCTTCCTTGGGGTCTCCTGGCGTATCGTCCTCCCCCCAAAAGGAGTTCACCTTTGTTGGATCAGGCTTTGCGCAGTACGTCGCGCTGACCTCTCCTCTTGAAAAGTTTGATCACAAGAGAATGTCATCTGCATGGCCCCTGCATTTCTGTGTTCTGAGAATTCTCTAGCCGCATTTTCTTGCCTTTGACCACTGGTGGTGCGCTTCAGGTGCCTCATGCTGAAGCAGAAAGCGCTGTTGGACTCTCGTCTGTACCTGAGAGCAGCGTGAGTTCCTGTGACTGCTCGAGTTCCGTCATCTTGTACCTGCTGTCAGGGACCCTGTCATTGCAGTGTCACATTGGGAGCTGTGGGGTAGCATGCATGATTGGAAGTTGATGAGCAAGGTATTTGCGCAGGGTTGAGTTTGGGTCCATCATGCTCTGGTTCTACCTCGTGGACCGGACGACCTTTTTCACATATGGAACAAAGGTGACGCTCTTCCCTACCTCCCTCCCTGCCTGGCGTGCCTAGCCCTTCTCACAAATCCCACTGCATGAAAGTCAAAATACAGATCTGCCTCGTAGTTCTGGCGGCAGGCTTCCCTGTTGCCTTCTTCTTTCCTGCTGCCATTCCCTGTTCCGTTCCCCTGTGAACAACACTGCAGCACTGCCAACTTTGGCGGCTTCTGGGATGTGGTGCTGCAGAGGGAATATCTGGTGGTCCCTCCCTTTCCTGACTGGGTGGTGTGTCCCCCCTGCACAGAGCTACAGCCGGGACGTGCTGACCTTCATCTTTGTGACGCTGACGGCTGTGGCTGCGTGGAAGTCCATGCGCAAGTACAAGGCGCCAGACATGCTCAACCGGTGGCAAACAGAAGAGTGGAAGGGCTGGATGCAGGTGGGCATACCCTCACATAAGGGTACTGCCAGCAGAAACATAGATTTTGCATTGCCATCGATAAAATCTCCTTGCCACAAGGGATCACAAATTGGCTGGATCGGCCATGAGGAATCAATTTGCAGCCTGATAGTGGATCGAGCTGCCTGCGTGTGTGTCCTTCGCATCTGGGTCTCAACGTACGTATCTGCATGCTAGAGGGCTCGCTCTTAAGACATGATGGCGACGTCGCGCGCAGGTGCTGTTCCTGCTATACCACTACTTCAATGCGCGGGAGATCTACAATGCGATCCGCGTGTTCATTGCCGGATATGTGTGGATGACCGGCTACGGCAACTTCATGTACTACTACCACTACAAGGACTTCTGCCTTGGCCGGTGCGCAACTTTCTTCTGCGCCTATGCTGTGCTTGAGCGTTCTCATAATCTGTTCTTGTCCAAACCCTCTACTGCGCAAGTAGAGTGGGATCATCGTCATTTGCCCAATGTGCACATGCTTTCCAGGAGGGTGAAAAAATGGGGACTCCTTCCCACCTCGCGTTAAAAAGGATCTGAAGTCTTGGGGGCTCTGTGCACGTGCAGTTTCATGCAGATGATGTGGCGGCTGAATTTCCTGGTGACCGTGGTGTGCATCGTGCTGCGCAACAGCTACATGCTGTACTACATCTGCCCCATGCACACCATCTTCACCATCTTCGTCTACGCCACCCTCGGCCTGGGCCAGAAGTACAACGCCACCAACACCGGCATCCTCGTCAAGTGAGGCCCCCTCCCATCCTTGTCCTTCAATCACTAGACGCCCTCTCTCCCGCTGCCTGTACCCAGCTTGTATGCATGCATGGTTTGCCGCCAAATGCATTCGCTACCGTGCAAGTGATGAGGGTGAAGACTGCATGCCTGTTACAAATATGTGAATGGTGCTGGGTGCGATGTGCAGGATTGGGCTGTGCGTGCTGCTGATCTACGTGTGCTGGGACATCAAGGCGGTCTTCTACGCTATCTGGAGCCCCTTCATGTTCCTGGTCGGCTACAATGACCCCCGCAAGCCCACCGATGACCTCCTGCACGGTCAGCGCCCCTCCGCCCAACCCCTCTTTGCTGCCTTAAGAGTGACATTAACTAATGTACGTGCACTGTAATCAGCATCCTCCTCATGCCCGGGCTGCCTCATTTGCTGTTCAACTGGATTGTTGCATGACAAACCCCTGCAGCCTGCTGTTGTTCTGTTTGTTTCTTTTTCACTCTCCAGCGGCGCACCACCACAAAATCTGTTTTGCTTGTGAAGCTTCCCTGCATCTTATTATGACGCTTGCAACTCCGCAAGACAGGTCGGTGTGCTGCACCACTTCCTGTGACTTGCAAGCGCCGTTGCTGTGCACCCCATGTGCGGGGTTTGAAGTGGGCGGTATTACGTGTGCGCAGAGTGGCACTTCCGCTCGTCGCTGGACCGGTATGTGTGGATCCACGGCATGCTTTGCGCCTTCCTCAAGCCCTGGGCCGAGGGCTTCCTGCAGCGCGTGGACAGCCTTGCCTTCCGCGCCCGCGTCGCCGCCCGCACTGCCGTCATCGGATGTGCGCTCCCCAGGCCTCTTTGATGTTCGGCAGGCTTTGCATTTTAAACACTGCTCCATATTGCCCTGCCTACAGCGGCCTGGAGAATTAATTGCAAGCCAGCTAGGCTCTTCACCAGAATGCCTTAGATTGTGATGCATTGCGGGCAATGGATCTTGCATTTGCTTTACGTTGCATCATGATCGGCCCCATTAACCCGGGTTTTGACAGGGAGCCCTGAATCCACCATTGATTCAAAGTCCCCTGTTCTCAATCAGCTCCAAAGGTGGTGATTACAACAAATGAAGGGGCAATTGTGGAGGACAGATCGTGAAGGCGGGGTGTGGGTGGGTGCAGGCACCCTGGTGGTGCTGGCGTTGTGGTACGAGCATGTGTACAAGCTGCCAAAAGTGGAGTACAACAAGCTGCACCCCTACACTTCCTGGATCCCCATCTCGGTCTGGATCGTGCTGCGCAACATGACCCCCGCGCTGCGCACGTACTCCATGGGCATCTACGGCTGGCTGGGCACCATCACGCTGGAGACCTACATCTCCCAGTTCCACACCTGGCTCACCACGGGCATCCCCGATGGCCAGCCCAAGATGCTGCTCTCCTTCCTGCCCCCCGAGGACTACCCCCTCATCAACTTCGCCCTCGCCACCGCCGGTGAGGCTCCAACCCTTTTACCCTCTTGTATAAAATTGTCTGTCGGTCAACTTGAATAGTCCCATGTCCCTCTTGACCTGATTGCTGCAATAAACATCGAGGCCTCTGCACCGTGGCATCCAGATAAGACCCCATGGCATGCCATGGAGTGAGACTCATCGGGTACACCCTGCCCTATGTTCCTATTCACTCTTGTGCATTTGCACGTTCTTATGTCCCGTGTTCATTATTCGCGTGCTGCCGGTGAAGCATCAGAGCAGCTTTTGTGTCGCCACTTGTGCGCTGCAAAGCACGCGGCGGCTGTCACTTTTGGCGAAGGTTGCCAAGGGAAGCACGCTGCATGTCTATTGCTGCGGCCGTGGCCACCCTACACCTTCATGCACATCTACTGCTGTGGTGCTGAGCGGATGTGGTGTGGTGTGTTGCGCAGTGTACGTACTGGTGTCGCACCGCCTGTTCACGCTGACAGGGACGCTCAAGACGGCCGTGGTGCCCAACAAGGCCGGCCGCGAGCTTGTGCGTAATGTCATTCTCATCGCCGTCTGCGGCTCCTTCCTGTGGCTCCTCTCGCTGGTCATCATCGGCGCGGGCGGCTGGGGCGCCGGCCCCGCCGTCGCCTCGAGCACCCTTCTCGATGCGTCATCCACCCGGCAGCTCTTGTGAGGGGGGCGCTGCCTGCCCTTGAGACCCTTTTTCAGAGCACGGCTGAGGGGCCTCTGCCGCCTAAGCGCTGGTTGCTGCATTGTATTCCAGCAGCAGAGGGCTGCGTTGAACAATTGCAGGGTGGCTGCTGGCGGCTTCCGGCAAGTTGGGTTGCGGAGGCACAGGTCTCTGTGCCTCACTCCCCTGAGCAGATGTGGTGAGGCAAAGGGGATGTGGCCCAGCGGGTTGCAATATTGCAGGGCGTGTTGCAAGGATCCTGCTTCATAAAGGGATTTCCGCCCTGACCTTGATTCGTTGGGAACTTCCTGTTGAAGAAGTTGGTGCAATAAGGTCAATGTATGAAGGAGGGAGTTGATTGTCTTGTAGAATTACCGGGAACAATGAATGTCCTGGTTGATAAATTTGGTCAGCAGTGCGGCGCATGCTGCAGATCATGCTATTCGGCTCTGTTGCAAGCGTTCAGAAGCATCTGTTGAGTAGGAAAATCTGCTGCCACCGGGATTGCTTTTGCCCATATAGACGATATAGATCAGCCAAGGTGCCAGCAATTTTCCTAGAGGTGGGGCATGCCTGGAGTGATAGCACTACCATGAATTCAGGGGAAGTTGTTATTCCTGGTTATGTCCCAGAGACATGGGTCTCATTCCTCTTACTTCTGGCAGCTTGCAATTAGTTGGAGACTGTGCATTGGCATTTGGTCTGTGGATTAATATTGACCGTTGTCTGGGATCCTCATTTGTTTGGATGCCGAAGATCAGACTACCGGAACATGATTGAATCTTGATTTCAGATCTGTGCAACCGGCAAGGGGCTTGCTTCCTTGGATAAGGACGTGAATATGTAATATCAGGGTTGGCTGGGATCCGTACGATTGCTCCTGGTTTGGGCGCATGCCTTAATTGATTCCCCATTGCACCGCTCTACCATGGCAGCGTGTTGATGTCAACCATGAGATGCATATGGCGCAGCAGAAAGTTCACCAAGTGCTTCCAGCAGCACGCAGAATTGTGGCATGCAAAACAAAGCACACTCACCTGTCTCATCATGGACAACACACCCCTCAGTCTCACGCGTTTCTCCTCGTGAGCCTCAACTGAGTTCAAGAGTGCATAACGTGGTACACCATACTGATACAACATTGTACAAGAGATCTGCAACTCCCTCGCAACGCACAGCAGTCTTCTCAACAAATTGTCACAGATTCTCCCTTTCACACTCAAAGCAACTCACGGGAGCATAAGCAAGCAATAGCAAGGATGCTTCCGTTCACGGGGGACAAATAATGCCTCAAAAAGGAGCACCTCTTCCCGAACGGGAAGTACTTCCCGTTTCGTGAGTATCTCTTCTCGCTGCTTGTACACTTTCCAGCTCACTCCTTGGCATTCTGCCGGGCCAGAGCCTTCTCAACTGCGGGCGAAGGGCTGTCGACAAAGCTAATGACGCGCATGAGCTCGCCGCGGAACGCTCCCACCACCACGATGGCGCTCAGAGTGGCAGGCACCAGGTACAGCAGCGCGGGCTGCCCAAGGTGAGTCACAGCGTTCACCCCAAACGCAATGCCCAGCCCACCCACATACGCGAGCTGCATGTACCCCCAGCAATTCAGCGCCCACCTCGCTGCTCAGAGTCCCGTGGAAAGCACACATAAAAAGTACCTTGGTATGTGACAGGCAATCACTGCTGGCCCTGCAGAAAGGATCTTTTGGAACCGAGATGCAATGGTACAGGCGCTGGCAGAAGGTAGAAGTTAATTTGTTGGGCACACACCAGCATCCGTGTGTCCCCGGCCAGGAGGGAGGCATGCCATTTGGGAGTGATGCTGCAAGGGAGCTTTTTGTAATAAGAGGGAGGAAGGGTACATACCATTGTGGGCACAAAGTAGGTGCGCTGGTGCAGCACGGCATCGGAGACGGCAAAGGGGGACGCAGAGGCGCCGCCCTGCGTGCTGACGCGGTGCGCCAGCTCAGCGTCCGCCACCTCATCAAAGGCGGCCTCCGCCGCATCCGCCGCCGCATGCGCGATCTCCCTGTCAGTCGCACCAGCCTGTGGACAGACACAACCTCCGACTGGAAATATCTGAACGGATTTTTTTTCAGTGTCCAAAATTCATCGGATCTGACATGTCTCACGCCGTGCCAGCGAAAAGGCGAGACTTCTTTACTTTGTGCACAGGTAAAGTACTTAATGGGCACAGGTCTTGCAGCAAGTTTTGGACGCAGAAGTGCTTCCGTGCTGATGCAGCCCGGGCATAGTTTGATGTTGTATCATGCGACTAAGAACTTTTACTGTTCATGGCCCAATTAGAGCTGCAGTATTCTGGCGGATGATGCAAGGGGGGGCACCTGCATGGAGGCGAGGGAGTCCTTGAGGGCGTCGGCAGCCGCCAGCGCCCGCGCGCGCATGTCCGTTGCCCGGGAGGCGTCGTATCTCAGCGCCAGGCACGCCAGCAGACCCGGCACCGCCACATCCCCCAGCCCTGCACATGCATGACGACTCAAAAAATTGCTGGCTCTTGCCGACATCTATTCTGAGCATTCTGACTCACAAGCATCTTGCATTGCGAGAATAACATGACAGCAGTCTTCGCTTCATTTTCAGGCAGGACTGCAAGGAGACAATTGCAAGGACTCATGCTCCCGGGCCGGCGGCGGCTTATCATGCATGCATTCAACGTGAAGCGCTAGGTTGCCTTTCTCCCTAAATGGCACTTTGCACTGCCCTGCACGTCCTGGAAACATGAAAACATATTCCGAAACAGAAGAATTTGAGAGATGGGGGCATGGGAGCGCACCCAGGAGCGAGAAGGGGAAGGCGGAGCCCTCGCCTAGGGAGCCGCTGAAGCGCGGGAAGAGCAGGCGAGTGGGGCCGGTCAGGATGTCCGAGGTGGCGACTGCCAGCATGACATTGTCACCGATGACCTTGGGCGATCCAAACACCCAAAAGATGTCGTACATCGCCAGTCCCACCAGCATCACCGCCGCCGCCTTGAAGCTCTTCAGGCCCAGCAGCTGCGCATGTGCAAGAGCCGCATCAGGCGTCATCGCACCCCAAGACAGAGGGTGCATATTTATCTCGGACAGATGAGCACTCAATGAACATATCATGATCACTCCGAGGACCTCAACCAGCCCTCCGCTCCATGGTTCACAAGACTGGCAGAGGCCTCCAACGATGCTGTCAAGAGATCTGTCGACATGCGTACCAATTACATTAAGCGCAAGCGTGCAAAAAGCATGCATGGCGGCCATAGGGTGCCTGCCTGCAGAATATCGGTGGCGATGAGGCAGGCGATGAGGTTATTGAGGGTGAAGCTGGAGTGGTTGCAGGTCAGGTCCACCGTGGCCACTCCCAGGCCCAGCAGCACAGCCGCTATGTCCGAGGGCGCGATGGAAGTCTCTCGTATAGAGTTCCCATCGTCATCTAGCAACCAGCCTTCTGGGAATGTCAGGGGAATGGTGCACTCGCCTAGCTCCCCTGCCTGCATGCATGCACCCGCAGACTCTGCACCATCTCTGCATATGGGAATTTGACGTACAGGTACATCTTCCCCAGCGGTCTCTTGAAGCATGGTGGCTACACTACTTCCTGCTGACAATCAGCTCAATTTAGAATTGGCGGTATATGGTGAGGGGACAGGGAGAGGGAGGAGGGAATCACCGCTCTGCGGAGAGGAGGTGCAACGTTGCCCACAATCGCTATGGATCCAATGAGCCAGAAGTATATGTTCAGGAAGCGCTGGAGGGAGAGGTCTGGAAAGAATTTTATAAGAAGATACCTGTCGCCAACATAGCTGGTCTTCACCCGACAATAATGCTCAGATGCACAAGCTGCATTACTGTGCCATTGCATGTCATGCCATAGCCTCATGAGCATGCATGCAAGTTTGACCATTGGAGGATGGAAAGACTGACCCGCCAAACAGAGCTACAGAAGCTGCTACAGGCGCAAGGGCTCCCTGCAAGGCAAGCAAGCAATATGACTTTGAGCAAAATTCTTTGCCACGCGCTGACTGGCATGTATGCGATATGTTGAGATCACAAGAAACCATGGACAACCCAGCGATGGCTGATGCACCTCTCGCAGGGTTATCTGCTGCCTGATTTTATTTGTCAGCCCTCTGTGTGCCCCAATGTATATCGTTATCGTAGCAAGGCCTACAAAGTATGGCAGATCTGCAAATCTCACATCCTGCAGAAGCACAGACTCATGGTGAGAAAGCCAGAACTGGCAAATTGGCAATTTGCAGCTGCATTTCTGAGCAGTGGTCCAGATGGCTTCCTCTGCTCTCAGAGTCCTGAACATACTGTGTTTTATTGCTTCTATTCCCGTGCCAAGACCCGCGACTTCATCGGTGTCATTCCATTAGTGGCAAGTGCCTCTCACCCGTACGAAGGGGAGCTCCCCGGCAAGAAGGAAGCCAAAGAATATGAGGTACGTCCGCAGCGCATCCTCTGACTCTGTCCACTGCCATGCCCTCTCACTCCTGCATGCATTCAATAATGCATGCTCTCCATTTGCTAGACATCTATGTCTACTGCTGGCACCAGTATCACGTTGAGATTCCCTCCTTCACTCTTAAGCGAGCATGACTCACTCTGCTCTGATAGCGGAGGGCGCTGCTCCATTCTCCGCAGAGCCTGAAGACCCCTTGCTGGGATCTGGCTGTCCTTCATGCAGGCTCTGATCCGCCAACTCCTCTTGCCGATTGTCGTTCTTTATGGCATGGCATCTGAATGCTTGTAATCTGCAGACAAGGAGAAATGGTGTTCAAGGGCGCATATTTGTATATTTGGGTATTGGAAGCATGCATGCATACAAGACAGCATCAGCATTACTTTTATTATGTAAAGGCACACAATTTGGATGCATGCGGGATCAGGCAAGAGGGAGCAGACTGCTGAAGCCAGCACACCTTGATCTGTGAGCCGATCCTTGGAGTCTGCCTTTCAAGTCAATTCTACACCTCTGGTCCGCAACGGTGATGTATTTTGGGTGCGATGTATTCATAGTATGTTTTGCTCTATTGGTGTGGAGAGACACGGTGGGAGGAGTGCACCATCTAGATATAATCATTGTGAACTGGCCCTATCCAAAAATCGTGATCAAATCGACAATTCGCAGTAAAGCAACAGACTTAAGACGGTACAGAATTTGTCTAGATCTGTGCACGTCAAGTAGCAATTTAATTCAGAAACAGCAAAGATTTCGATTTCCGAACATCCACATAGGAACGCCGCTGGTGGGTTGCATGGGAAAGCTTGCCAATTTGGTCCCTTGGACAACAGACTTGTCCAAGAAATGGACTCATCCATACATTTCTAGCCAGAGCAACATCGACCTAACATCAAAAATCTAGAGGACTTTCATGAGGCTTATTACACAGTATCAGGCTGCCAATGGATAGCTGAGGCGGAGGGCGCACCGGGGAAAATCTGCTTGCCACCTGTCTGCATAAAGTAGGGCAAAGACTGGACGTTGACTTGTGAGGGCAATGGGATGTGCGGCAAGCTCTGTTGTGCAGACAGCGCGGTTTTACGACGCTTGGCCGCCGAAAGTCAAGGAGCAGAGAGTCGAAGGTGAGTCATGGCCTGTCCCCTTTGTTCCCAGCATATAAGAAGAGTCTTCTCATGTGCTCTCCACACTAAACAAAACACAATGAATAGCTACTTGAGAGGAATGCGGCCCTGAGCTAAGTGAAATTGGGCGCCACTTTGTGCGCGCATTTCAAGCATCATACTCAGCACGCTGTTTGATAATGTGGAGTACTGGAACAGGAAAGAAAAAATGGTTCTCTCACATGCCGTACGATGCAGACGACGACTTCATAAATGATTGCATGGTGAGCTAATGCCCCTTTATATGTTTCTGTCGATGGCAAACCCCTGTAAAGATGTGTTGCATTTCTAAATGCCAATCTAAATTCTGAGCAATTTTTGATGCTGTCTTAACAATGCATCCGCTTATGCACTGCTAGGAGGAGCACCGTGCTCTGACGCATCTGCATGCCAGCAGCAGTGCGGCATACGAAGGCCAAAAAACAGCACACCATCGCAAGCAGGTACTGAAGCGAGGAAGCTGATTCGCGCTGCTGTGATGAAGGCACTCGAAAACATGTCGATGCATCTTCTTCTTTGTCCCATTGGGGATGTTTTTGACCAAGCTTTTGTGCAAACACCAGTAAATCTTATTATATACAATCAGCGCTTGCAAGTCCTGAAGGCTTGTGCCAGGTTGTTACAGGCATACATGGATACACCAATCCGTTGAAGACATCATCTTCTTTGTTACAGGGGTCTGGGAGTGTGCAGTGCTCCTCAGCATGGTTGTCAAGGGCAGGGGAGGACTGGGGCGTGCAGAAAGTGAACCAGGACTCAGCACTTGCAGTGGGCAGCTACAGCATTGGCGATGCCCTCTTTGGCGTATTTGATGGACATGGGCCACATGGTGATCACTCTTAAGCTTGCTCAAGAACTCCGCTGACATCTTGACAACGATGACAAAGAGCCCTAAGCCCAGTGAGCAATCTGACAGCTTGTCTTTCTCCTGCAGGCCACTTTGTGAGTCAGCACATCAGGAATCACATGCCTGACATGCTCAGGAGACACCTCAAAGCGAAAGATCCGCAACAGGCGCTCATAGCAGGTGTGATAAGTCAGCCCTTCGTTCCAATGCATTGGAACACCCTCTTGACAGCGCTGCTGCTACTTGGCTGCATGGCTTACTGCCCAGATTATGACACAAAACACGATCTTGTGTCGCCCTGTGACTTTCCACGCTGATAGACATTCTCTATCCGCTCCTGACATATTCTATCAGCTCTGTAATATTGTAGGCCAAATTTTGCCATGCGCACTGCGCATCCCAATGCTGACATTCTCCATGCGCGTCTCTAACGCAGTCTTCCAGGACCTGCCACTACTGCTATAGACTTTTATGTAGCTGATATAGGAGCAGCTCGTATTTTGCATTGTGAGAGTCTTCATGTGCATGTGTGGCGCAGCCTTCGAGGAGATGCAGCAGTCGCTGGAGCGCACCACCTTCAACACAGAGGTGAGCGGATCCACGTGCCTGGTGGCGCATCTGGCCGGGCCGCAGCTGGCGGTCGGCTGGGCCGGGGACTCGCGCGCGGTGCTCGGCCGACAGCAGCCGGACGGCAGCTGCCTCGCGGTGCCGCTCACGCAGGACCATAAGCCCTCAGACGAGCGCGAGCGCGCGCGCATCCTGGCCATGAATGGCCGCGTGGAAAGGTGCAGTTTTGCTCTCAACTTCTCTGCCGGGCTTTGCAAGGGTACATGCACTCGTCTGTATCGACGACCTAGCAGAAGGCTACGCACACGAGGCATGGACCAAGGAGAGAACAAATGTGTCATGGCGTTTGCATGTCTCAATTTCCAATAGTGCAGATTCTGGTGTGGGGTCGTGGTTAATGGTGGGCTAGGAACAGCGATGAGGACAACAGTGTTGCTGCTGCAGGATACAGATAGACACAGGAGAGGAGGTGGGGCCGCAGAGAGTGTGGCTCCCTGATGCGTGGGTACCTGGCCTGGCCATGAGCCGCGCTCTGGGAGATGGCATGGCCAGGAGGTGAACCCCAATGCTGCCGGGGCATGATCCCATACAGTTTGCACCTGCCCTGTGACAGTAACCCATCACTCCAAGAATCTGGATTTCTTTCTGTCTGCATGTAAGCAGAGACATTGCTTCTGGCTGTGCAGGGTTGGTGTGATTTCCAAGCCAGATGTGTGCTTGGTTGACTTGGAAGAGGACGACCACTTCCTTATACTCGCCTCTGACGGCGTGTGGGAGTTCATGGACAATCAGGAGGCGGTCGATATCGTCAGTGCTTGCTCAGACGACGAGGTTGCCTGCTCAAAGGTGCCTCACAACCCAGCAGTGCTCAGCACGCATCCCATGACATTTTAGAGTCTGTCCAGCTTTGCCCACCCGTTACTGAGCAGGTCTCATCCAGGGATGTGAACAGCAATGGGTGTGTCCGTATTCATCCCAATTGATGCAATGCTACCAATATATTGTACTTTAAATGTCTGTCGAGAAAAGCAAGCAGAAGACTGTTAGCCCACACTGCATGCCCTACATTTGGCATCAAGTGGAAGAATATTTCTTCCCTGCATGTGACTCTTCTTGTGTGCCTGCAGTTTTGGAGATATCGCTGACTAGTTGCATGTATGGTGTCAATGCAGTTGGTGGCTGCGGCGTACAAGAAGTGGATGGAGCAGGAGAATGGCGGCGCAGATGACATCACAGCGGTCATTGTGCGGTTCCGGCTGCGGCGCTCTGCAGACCCCAAGCTCAGTCCTCCAATGCACAGGAGCAGCTGATCAGTGGACACTGTGTAGCTCATGAATAGACACTTTGCCACTTTCACCTGCAGATTGAGAGAGAAGAGGCAGCCATGACAGCATGCTCTCAGCAAGTCGCTATCGTAGACGTTCAGTTCTTCTCAGCATTTGATCATAGGGTAGGATGTCATGATCATAGAAACGTTTCAGAGCTGCTCTGAACAATCAATGTATGGTTGCAATTGCCAGGCTAAAAGCTGATACCCAGTGTGGGGCTTACATGCACTTAAATAGGCCTGTTCATGCACTTGCCAGATGATACTAGCATCATCTCTAGTACTATAGATACAATACTATTTTGAGCTCCTGAGCGCTTTCAAGGAAGTTCTGGACGTCTAGGATTTTATTTTAGGTAGCTTGTTCTAGTGCTAGTGTGCTGAATGCCTTGTAAAGTGTCATCTGCAATTTGAGAGTCTGAAAGCCAAGAGAGAATGGAGGTTTTTGCCATTCTGAGAGGAGGACACGATGGCTGCTTTGTGGTGCATTACCCTTGCATTCCCCTCACCCCGTCCAAGAAAAGGGATCCAGACGGCTCGGCCTGCCCCAAATATACGCGATCGCTCTGTCATCATCATAGCCTCGATGGTTGTTTTCTGAAAAACTACCAGTGAACACATTCTGTGCAAAGATCAAGGATCGGCAGGCATTTTGCGAGAACCAGCGCAAGTCGTGTGTACTAGCAGTACTGTTGCAGCCAAGCTCTCAGAAATTCTAATCGGCGGCCTTTAGTGTTTCTGAAAATATTGATCCAAATATATTGAAAGCAGCAAGCTATGGGGGCGTGCGTCAGCTCGCCCCAGCATACAGATTCCAACACAGCGAAGGCAGCGTCTTGCTGTACGAGCTGGCGCCATGAGCAGGAGGAGGTTTCGAATCAACTGAGCGCCGCTGTCGATAATAAGCACGGCTCAGGCATAGTTCTCAGTCTAGCAGGGGACTACAACTACTTGAATCCGAAGAACTGGACAGCAAACCTTGACGTCCCGGTCATAAAGTGCGCAATGGCCCTGTAGATCTTCAACAAGTGCTGCGTGCTTGCGAACCGAGCTGATTTGAGCACATGAGTCACATCAAAGGAAATTTATATTGACATCAATGGAGATGCGTTATGATGCGTGGCTGGTGTTGGGACTGGTCAAACTTTGGGACTTCTACTTGTCGTACTTTCGTTCCGCCTTCGCCGTCCGTGCGGAAAAAGCTAAAGCAATCTGTTGCTGACACTCCATTCCGTCCTCGTGATGCAGTTTCGGACAGAGTGCCTCGAACTAGGTCTCAAGCGCTCTTCCATCATAGACTCCCCTGCTAGAGAAAGTGCGATGGACACAGCTTGACACAAGCAGTGAACCAATATTTCAGGCTCTTATGACTCTTTGTATTGCAGGGCAAGGGCCACCGCGCTCGAGAAGGGTCTCAATGCCATATTGGAGCCGTTGCTAGGAGAGGTCGAGGACATCCTGACACATGGCCACAGCAGGGACCAGCACAGCAGTGGTCCCAAGGATGAGGAGGAGGAGGAGGAGCACGCAGATGCCATCAGCTGGCGCACAGCAAGCCTCACAGACCTACCAGATCTGGTCAGCATGGCGTGCAACAACTTGGCAGCCCGCGGCGAAGCACACAATATCGGCACACCGGCAACCATCAAAGAGGCCACCAGCGCCATGCTCCTGGTCCTGCACGCCATCTGCATCGCTGGCGAGAAGCTGGAGGCAAGCACACACACCCCAGCCCTCATTATCGCCACAGATGCATGAAGACCAAGGATCAGGCTCCATCTTTGCACTTCGGATGCAGGCCCCAGACTCACCTTTGCAGCTTCGAGCTTCATAGGCATGAACTGGTTCAGCAACTATTAGCTTTGACCTGGCCTGCGCTTTCTCGCCTTCAGAGAGCACGACTGAGCGGCATGTGTGGTGGCTGCAGCTGCCGGTGCCGGCAGCGCTACTGGAGATCTCCTCCATAAACCGGCTGGTGGACGTGGCGGCGCGCATAGTCTCCAAGCACGACAGCAACGCGAGCCAGCGGCAGGCGGCGGCCGAGTGGCGCGCATGGCTGTCGGCCAACATTGCGAGCGAGGCCCGGGATGAGGCGCACGCGCGCTGGCGGCAGTGGCAGCAGGCGCTGTGCGCGCTCGGCTTGGTGGAGGACCATTTGGCGGTGGCGCTCTCAGCGCGCTCCAAGGCCTTCAATGTGTTCATGGACACCGCCGCCCGCTACGGCAGCGGACGGCTCAGCCTCAGGGTGAGGCCCCAGCTTGCACACAGCCTGGCCTGAATGGCTATGCTCCTGTTTGTCACAACCACCACTGTGCTTGCTGTGCATGCAAGGACAGCGTGCCTGGGAGGATGCTGCGTATTGCTGCCATGCCTGAGAACAGGCAACAGCTGCAATAGGGCCCAGCTTGACCTACATGACATTCCAATGTCACAGTATCTGTCTCCAATACTGGTTCAGCGCCATCTGTGTAGCTCGCAACATCCAGCAGGCCAGCACCCTTGGCGTGTGCCATTCATGCGCCCGGGCTTCTAGCATCAGCACACAAAAGCCCGAACTGCAGCGGAATGACCGTTTAAGGTTTGCAGTCCATGAGGGCCTTCTTGAGCCGGGTTGGCTGTCCGCGCAGGTGCCGCGGGAGGCGTCATTCAGCGACAGCCTGCGGCAGGCGCAGGCGATGCGGCTGCTGGACCAGGTGGCGGGCGGCATGGTGATCTACCCCAGCTTCACCGATGCGCCCACCCCCCGGGCCGCATCGGCACCCGCCGAGACGGCCATGGGTGATGTCGCGCCGTGCAGGCGCCAGGAGTTCTTCGAGTATGCTGGCAGGCAGATGCTGCAGGGAGGTGCGCCTTCACAACCCTCCCTCAAATGCCATTGTTATCAATCTGCCTGTGCCAGCCACTGGCAGCAAAAAATCTTGTGCGTGTTGTCCCTGTGCTCCAGATCCGGAGCTTGCTATGTAAGCTGGTCCCACCTCTGTGTTGTACTGTGCTTGCTCTGAATGCAGTTGTCCTTGTCGCTTCTTCTATGATGCTGTTTGGTCTGCGAGAGTGTTGCAGCTGTGGCTGCTGTGCGGGTTGGTCATGACAGGTGGCAATCAAGCCAAAGTTTAGGGGAGCTCACCACTTTATTTGTGGGCTGCAGGTGCATCCACCAGCGGGAGCCAGGATGCGCAGCCCCTGTTTGTGCGCACGCGCAGCGGCGGCAACTTCTGGTTCAATACGGAGTTGAAGCAGAGCGAGGCGCACAAGGACGAGTACCGCTGGGCCGGCTGGCTGATGGGGCAGTGCTTTGCCAATCGCACCATGCTATGCATCCCCCTGCCGGAGCTGCTCTTTGTCAAGCTGCTCAAAGGATCCTCCTTCCAGGTATGTACCTGCAACAGAGGCCATATTTACTTGCATGCCAGCGCATCCAGACATGGACATGCATGGGCTGTTCATATGTCATTTGCAATCTGGGTTTGCTGCCACGTCAAAGAAGCTAAAACTAGGGGGATGGGTAGCAGTGATTCAAGCCAGAGCGGTGCCATACACTATAAGACCGAAGAATTGCAGGATGCATATGGCTGTCTGCACCTGCAAGGACTGTAGACACACGGCAATTAGAGTGAATAAAGTATCTCATAGTATGTTTGCGGAATTGTGAGGGCAGCTGGGTTGCCATGAAACACAAAGAGGTGCTAGATGCATGTTCTGTGTCAACCTGCAGGCGAGCATAGAGCTGCTGTCTGAGTTTGACGCTGAGCTGGCGGCGTCGGTGCGCGGCGTTGCCAACCTGCGCACAAAGGAGTACAAGCAGCAGCTGGCGGCGGAGGGCTACCCGGCCGACTTCACTCGCCGCTCCTACATGCGCTACCAGATCAAAAAGCTGCTCGTCACCGACGTCGACTGGCACTTCGAGGCCCTCTCCCAGGTTTTCTACTCCTGCTATTTATTCCCAGCAGGACCTTCTCATGAGCTGCAGCTGCATGGCCATCAGCATGAGTGCATGTGTACGTCCGAGATTGAGAAGAGAAATGTGAGGACAGCCCTCCCTGGCATGTCAATTTGCAGCGGCACAGCAATGGGGCTGGCAGCTGTGGCTGGCAGCAAAGGAACCCCAGAGTATGAAGGTTGCAGGGGGATAAGGGGTCAGAAGCCTTGGGTGCGCAGGGATTCTTTGCGGCGGTAGACAGGGAGACGCTCAAGTTCTGGCGCATCACACCGGCGGATTTGGCTGAGCTGGCAGCAGGGATGACAGAGTCCCGGCCGCACTGGGTGCCAAAGGCGCGCGCGGCCGACGCGCAGATCAAGCAGGAGGTGCAGGCGCACGTTGCCACCAGCGACGCACCCGTCGTCAACACCCTGTGGAAGGTGAGTCAAATATTAGGCGGCCCTCACCCTTGCAAAGCACCGGATCTCCAAGCTCCCAACACCCAGTAATTCTCATCAGTGACCATGAGTGGGGTAGGTATCTGCCACTGATGCACGTGCAGGGTGCATGAGGGGCATGATGCATTGTTCTCTGCCTGTCAATTAAATAACATGTCACTGAAGCGTTCGTTTGCATTTGCAGCACTCGCCGGGCACCCAGGTGAACATCACAGCGCAGGCAAGCTTGAAGAGCATCGCGCAGGCAGTCTTTGGCCATTGAGCAATCGCCAGAAACTTGCAGCTTTCTTTCTGGACAGGAGACCCTTCTGAACGTCCTCTGGGGGTAGATTATGATGTAACGTAAATCTGCACGAATTTTGCATATCTCTATAATCATTATTCTTTTGTGAGCATTGCCAACAAAACAGCCATGTTAGCATTTGCAAGGGGGGACGCCTTCAGGTCTGCAGCGATTGACAAACGAACGATGACTTTGACGTGGACAATAATGACTTTTGTTAATGACTTTCAGATGTACCAATAACTTCTCCAAATGAGGAAGGAGTAGGATAGCTACCCGTGTTTTGTTTGTAGACAAATATCATGAATGTCCGGACAGGATCCTGACATAGAAATTTTCTGAAGCTCAATTATCAGAGAGTAGATAGCAAATTACCTCACAATTATATCCCTGTAAAGGTAGTCTTCTGCACCAGATCTTTCAAAGTCGAGCTGATGTGATCAGCGCATTGCTAGACCTGTCTGGCACTGCCAAACATGAGAAAGATAAATGCGGGTGCAGACCTTATTGATTCAAATACCCCAAAGTTCCGCCTGCAGTCCAAACATGATCACCTTGCCCTGGTAATTCTTGGTTTGAAATCTTCTGTTATGCCTGCATATCTTTGTGTCTGAAGAAATTGTAAAAGCATTTACTCCCGCATTGTTTCAATCCCCACTAAGCTTACAAGCTTTGCGATATATGCAAATTAGAGCATTCTGTCTGAAAATCTGCAAGTTTCAGACAGAAGACAATATTAACTGTACAAAAACACTGTCACGAACCAGGTACCCCAAGGGCCCGTTTCAAATCCTCTTGCGCATTTCCTCAAAGTCTCGCTCTGTCAGCTCGTACGCCCAGTGCAACAGCGTTTGGCGCAGCACCGGGCTCACAGTGGCATCGTTGTAGTGCCTGCAACAACAGTCGGTCAACGCAATCTTTCTGGCCCATGCAGTTCTGCAGCGCACATTGCAATATATCCCTGGCACGTTGCTAGTGTTGGCATTAGAGGGGGTATAAATATCAGGAACTAGGTAGTGGGAGTCTAGATGTGGTGGTCAATTGCCTTCCAATGGACGCCGGTAATTGTGCCATGCAAGATCCAAGCTGGGTCCTGCTGAATGGCCGGCAATTCTTGGCAATGTTAAGTTATCCTCAGTAGTGTTTAAAAACAGGAGAGAATGCATACATGGAAGACAGTGCAAGCGCCACAGTAGGGGGAAAGGGCTGCCTCGCTGTGTGAACAGGAGTGCATCGACACTATACCTCACAGCCCAGGAGCACTAATCATCACATCAGCTGGACACGAGATGGTCCGTACCGAGCGCACTTGTTAGCAGCAAGCACTAATGATCACATCAGCTTGACACTAGATGGTCGGGACTAAGCGCACTTGTTAGCGGCAAGCACTCTGTTGACGAGAGCGCGCTTCCAGCGGCCCTTCTCGCCAGCTACCCCCCGCCACCTCTTGATTTGGCGCTCGTCATCGTCAGTTCTCCGCCCCATGTAGAAGCGGCAGTACCACTGGAACCAGCCCCGCGGATCCAGCTCTGGCTTTATCCACCCCTTCTCCTGCATTACCGGGTGGTTTTGAAATTGTATACGGGCCGAGCCTTCGACCGAGCTAGGCCTGTCTTCGTACAGCTGGTAAGTCCCATGCAATCGGATGCCCCACATAAGAGGTGAGACTGGCCTTGGCGTCCGCATACAGTATAGAGTAACCGCTGGCTTATAATAAGGTGGAGCATGTTGTTCAATATCACATTCGGCACACCAGGCATCATCATCATCATCATGTAGTCATCACGGCTGTGCTATCCTGAAACAACATGCAATAGCAAGAAAAGGACTGTCTGAAGCGGGCAAAGTCAAGCAGTTTGCTGGAGGAGCAATCTACCTCCCATGCTGCCTGGTTCTGTCCAGCATTGACCTTGTATTTGTTGAGCTCTGTTCTGTACTTCTGCCCTCTGTACGTGTCTGGATCCAGCCCCTCGAACCAGTCTGCTGGGAACTCATTGTGGTCAATGGCGACGCCCTTTGGGCTGATGATGCCTGCTCGCCCTCCCCTTGGATGGAAGTAGATTCTGCATCCAACCCCGGAGCAGCTTCATTCAGCATGAACAGGAACCATACAGCCTGGTAAATGTTGAAAATCGTCAATCAGGCAAGGGCTGCTGGGGTGGTGTACATGTGGACAGTACACAGCTCCACATGCAGAATGGGACTTCATTCAGGCCTTGGTGATCAGAACAGAAGGGATCTCACCCGCCAAATGATCCGGCCTGAATGACGTCCTTGGGTCGGAGGGTGGGGCGAAACTCAGGCATATCTGCGAAGATGAGGCGCCCCCTGGAGTCCCTCTTGTCAGGCGCACCCAATCGGACAGCAGACTCCACTACATTCTCTGTCTTTCCTTGTTTGGGGGTGTATTTAGGGCGTGCCTGCAGGACGGCAATCTATCCATATACTGCAAAGGTTGCGCAGATCAAGTTCCGAAAACAGTGAACAGGGTGGTCTTCAATGGCCCTGCACCTTTTGTGCAGGCTCTGTCGTTGCGTTGGACTCTGCCGCTCTAGCTTCGGTGATTGTCCTTCTAGGTCTTGTGCTTCTCCTGAAATAAGTGCAACTTAATTTGACTGGAAGAATTCCACGAGGTTCCTTGCAAACACCAGCTCATGAAGGTGCGGCAATCACATCCAGTCATCTCAAAGGTCACTGTTGGTGCCCAGAAATCTGACCGATGTCTGGAAGAAATCTACCTATGCAACCACAACAGCTAAATATGAAGATTTGCGCATGCTATATCCCACCTCGGTGCGGCATCTGCATCATCTGCAGGTCTCTTGGCCTTGGCCATCTCCCGAACACTGATGAACACTATCGATCCGACAGTCTTGAGTCTTCCTAGCCCTAACGGGTAACACAGGAGCTTACCATCCACTTTTGCTGTTGCAATTTGCATCTTAGGGCTCAACGGTCCACATGGATCCAGCTGGCGGTTCACGTGGCAGTCCACCTGGCACCCACTTGAATTCTGAACACCAGCAACACAGCCGTCAAGCCCAGCAAATTCTGCAACAGAGGTGCAGAATGAAAATTTACGTAGATAGCAAAGCCTTTTTAGTCCGTTCGAAGTGATGTTGAGGGGGCTTTTGAAGGGCTTCGAAGCTCAGGTACTCTCAAATGTCCGTAGTCAGCTACTGCATCCAGCTTCTCAGACAGCTTCAGGAGGAGTTCTGCATTCTATTGAACGGATTTTAGCCCCATCGCAGCAGTTAATAAGCTTGGCAAATTTCAGTACAGCCTCCTCTCCAGCTCCAGAATTGATCCGTGACTTTGCCATTATTGGTGGGTGAAGCTTCAGGCAGCTGTTAGTGAAGTATTTTTACCAGATTAATATGTGATTTGCAGATGCTACACTGAGATCCTTGGCTGCTTGTGCATCGTTTGCTCAATTCCCAGACCTATGTGGGAACCAGATCAAGTGATCCAGACAATTCTGAACTTGCAGCCCACGTGGATCATGGCAAGACGACGCTCATGGACAGGCTCCTGGCCCATTGCGGGCATTCCTCAGGCCAGGAGCGGTTCATGGACAGCAACGTAATGGAGAAAGAGCGCGGCATCACTATTAGCTCCAAGTACACCTCGCTGCAGTATGGGAAGTACACCCTGAATGCAGTGGACACTCCAGGTCACGCCGACTTTGGTGGCGAGGTGGAACGGTGTGTTCCTTGCGTAAAACCCAATCGAGACCATGCCTTTTGTCTTTCTGCATGCGATGTGCTCCCACTTCTACTAGACGTGCTGGACGAGACTGTTTGCTATGTGCAGGATCTTGGGGATGGTGGATGGAGCAGTGCTGCTGGTGGACGCAAACGAGGGCCCGCTGCAACAGACAAAATTCGTCGTGGAGAAGGCCCTCAAAGCCGGCATCCGCCCCTTAGTGGTGCTCAACAAGGTCAGTACACCCCGCAAATGTCCCGCTGTCTCTGCCACCCCATTTCAACTCAGTGTCCACTATGTAGGAAGCTTTCAAAAAGGACTGGCTGAAGTGTAATGCTCAATGCGTGCATGGCATGTGCAGGTGGACCGGTCAGGAGCCACCGAGCAACGGTGCGGTGAAGTGGAGAGCAATATCTTTGACCTGTTTGCCCAGATGGGCGCCACAGAGGAGCAGCTGGACTTTCAAGTGCTCTACGCCTCAGCACGAGAGGTGTGTCTTTACCTGCTCCCAGCAGTAGCTGCCACCTTATACGCATGTCATGGCTGCCTATACATGCAATTGTCAAGGTTTTGTGGAGAGCTGGCATTGGATGTCATAGCTGCCTACGCATGCAACCAATTCATATATTTGGGAGAGCAGCAATCATGGCTGCTTCAATGACATTTGGGGGATTTATCTGCAGGGCTGGGCAAGCACGAGCCTGCCAGAGCAAGGCATAAAGCCCGAGGGCGCGTCGGTGGCTCCCTTGCTGGATGCGATAGTGAAGCATGTGCCGCCGCCTGCCGGCGACCTGGGGGCACCCTTTGCCATGCTGGTGGCCATGGTTGAGCACGATGCCTTCCTAGGCCCCATCGCGACCGGGCGGGTCGCGGCCGGCACCGCTCGCGTGGGAGACCGCGTCCGCGTGCTGCACCACACCGGTGAGAAATTTCATGGAAACTCTCTCTCCCGGAGCCCCTCTCAGTTGAGAGTCTCTTTCAAAAGGCACTGAAGTTTCCACTGTCACTCTTACATCTCGTAATCCTTGGTCTGCAGCGTAAAGCACACGCCCAAATGATCAAGCCTGAAGAAGCTTCACACCTGAGAAGACTCGAATGGTGTTGACGCCATCAGGCATCTGGCCACTGCTCTCTCTTTGAACGAAGCAAATCACTACTCGTGGGAGTGATATACCAAGTGCCATTCAGCGCCTAGGTAAGCAAGTTATGGCAACTTTACATTCTCTTCGCGCCAATGCAAACGGGGTCGGTGCTGATGCGCGCAGGGAATCCTGGGGAGGAGGGGCGGCTGACGAAGATCTGGAAGCGGTCGGGACTGGGCCGCTTAGAGCTGGAGGCGGCCGGCGCGGGCGACATTGTGTCTGTCACCGGCGCCGGTACCGCGCGCATTGCTGACACCGTCGGCAGCCTCGACTTGGAAGAAGCCCTCGCTCCCGGCATCATTGAACCCCCCACCCTCAGGTGCGCCCACTCTGCCATCCACTGGACCCTGAGGACCAGCTCGAGTACAGGCACCGAAGGAATTGTATGCATGCAAAGAACGGCATCAGGTGGCAATCCTTGAAGGCTTAACAGCCTCACTGCACAACCAATGTTTGGCACGCGAGTGGGCCAGGTGAGAGAGATGTTGCGCAAAGGAGGCCGTCAGGGGGGGATCAATGGGAGTTTGGTTGGACTCAAGCGGTGACTGTATTCTGCTGTTGCGCAGCATGGTGTTCTCGCCAAACGACTCGCCGCTGGCGGGGAGGGAGGGAACGCACCTGACCGGCAGCAAGATTGGGGAGCGGCTGGCAGCCGAGGCGGCCACGAGCGTGTCGCTGCGCGTCGTCCCCGTCGACGGCGGCGGCGAGGCCTTTGAGGTGCAGGCGCGCGGCGAGCTGCAGCTCGGCCTCCTCATAGGTGAGGGCACTGCCATTAGCAACACCGCATTATCTTTGCAATCCACACAAGTTATGAAGAAAACAGTGCTTATCACGAACAGAGCAGACGCTGTCACAGCACGTTCAGCACGCTTGAAAAAATAACATAGATGGTGATCTTGGCAGCTGGTCTGGCATGGCGGCCAAGCTCACGCCTTGACATTTCTTCAGACTGGGAGTGCATCATGGGTCATCAGGTGCTGAGGGGGGGCATGATGCGTGCGCAGAGAACATGCGGCGGGAGGGCTTCGAGCTGTCGGTGTCGCCGCCGCGTGTTGTGTACCGGGAGGAGGGCGGCCACAAGCTGGAGCCGCTCGAGGAGGTCATCTGCGAGATCGAGGAAGAACAGGCCGGCAGCGTCATCGAGGCAAGCACATTTCCATTCTGCACCCGTCATCAATGCCCCACTGAGCAATATCTGCTGGAAGTGATGCAAATTTAAGAACATTTAGTGCGGCGTATTACAACTGAGTGGATATGTGCAGGCATGCTATTGTCCTACGTCTGTGGATGCAGTCGAGGATGCATGCCTTTTTCTTCCGTGCGCCCGGGTCTGAAGGCCTCTAAGTTTTGTGGGTGACGGAAGCACAGTCTCCTCGTTATGGCGCCTGGGCCTGAAGGCCAAAGTACTACGGGCTATATAAGAAAGCACAACTGTGCGGTCGAGGGCCTGAACGCAGCTTGTCGGTGTGTGCGCGCAGGCGCTGTCGCTGCGCAAGGCGGAGCTGGTGGAGATGGTGCCTCAGGCGGGCGGCAAGCAGCGGCTGGTCTTCGAGGCGCCCAGCCGCGGCCTCATCGGCTTCCGCTCGGCATTCGCGACGCTCACGCGCGGCACCGGCATCCTGCACCGCGCATTCGCCCGCTACGGCCGCTTCAAGGGGGCCCTTGACGGCGTCCGCAAGGGCGTTCTCATCTCCACCGCCGGTGCGCGGCTGCCCCACAAACCTGGGACGATATCACCCCTGAAGTACACCTTGAAAAAAACAGGAATAATGCTACCCAGTGCTGGCTCGCCGGCCTTGGGATGCACCGCAAGCCAAGCTTGTGCCCTCCTGAGGGGAATGTCATGCTTGCCGCTGCTCTGTGACCCACAAGCGCCTTCTGCAAGAGGGTGTCCTTGATGCACCAGGCAAATGTGCTGGTGTGGCGCGGTTGATCGGAAGCACAATTCAATCGTGGCATGCAAGTGCTGCTCTTCCTTCCTATACCCACCAACCTTGGTTTTGAAAGTCCTCAGACATTCTCTCATGACCTGCTTAATCCACTGGGACCTTACGATGAATGTGCCGGTGCAGACGGCAAGACGACGCTGCATGCGCTGGGCAGCTTGGAGGCGCGCGGTAGCCTGTTCGCGGGGGTAGGCACGGAGGTGTACGCGGGGATGATCATCGGGGAGTGCGCGCGCGACAACAACATGGAGGTCAATCCCGTGCGCGAGAAGAAGCTCACTAACGTCAGGGCCTCCGGCGCCGACGAAAAGGTGGCCCTCCCCTTCAAGCTTGGCTGTGTTGTATAGCTGTACTCAGACGGCTTCACCCAAAATTGTGGAGTTGCAGTGCAAGCTTGTCTGCCAAGCCTCTGGCAGATACTGGTACTGTACTTGGATCAGGCAGCTACTGCAAGCGTGAACTCTGTTTCTGCTCGGAGTGAAACATGCATTTGCCTGAAAGTGTCAGGGAGTGCTCGCTCTTTGCCTGATCTGTTCTTCATGGCTGATGTATCAGGGGCTGCATGGCAGATGTCGCATGCATAACTAGCCTGCAGACTAATGCATGCCCCGCTCACGCAGCTCCCCTGTGTGTAGGCCCCATTAGCTCCTGCTCTGGCAATCTTGTATTTTTAAGTAACGACTTATGTGCATGCAGACGTACCTGACTCCCCCGCGCGCAATGACTCTTGAGGATGCCATTGGGTATGTGGCGGGTGATGAGCTAATGGAGGTCACCCCCAAGAGCATCCGGCTGAGGAAGCGGATGCTGGACAGCAGCCAACGCAAGAGCCTCAAGCGCAAGACCGGATGAGTCCCTAATCAATGGCCATGCCCATGGGGGATCGGTGTGAGACCACTCGGTGCGCTCGTGAAAGTCTGCACTGCACTGCAGCCAGATGTACAGCCAGCGGAAGGTGGGTACAGCTAGGAGAGGAGGAAATCTGGAGAATTTGCTCTAATTTGTTGCTTTGTAGAGCTCTAGAGGTTTTGTCAGTGCTTCGGACTCAGGCTCATTGGCCAGTAGATGCAGGGCGCAGACGTGATGGCCGGATGTCACGAGTAGATTGAGCGCTCAATCTAGCTCGCTGATGGTGCTGCCGATAATGTTGTTGAAAATGTCACACTCTTCAGAAGCAGTTGCCTCTCTGGAACTTGTAAGCTTTTTCTGGATGACCACCTCAATGAATGTTTTGAGTCGCAATTAATTACAGGAGCAATTGATCCTTCCATCCCCACTGCAATCGTGATGGTCATGTACCTGCCATGATCAATGCATACATACATTTAAAAATGCCTTTGTAGGCTTGATGAGGGGTCAGGTTGTCACAGCAGACAATTTCAGAGCAACTGCGTAGTCTCTCATGCTCACTGGAAGCTCAACAACTCCACATCGAAGATGAGGGTGGCGTTGGGGGGAATGACCTACACAGCCACATTGAATGAGCCTTGGTCTACGCATGCGTGTGCCGTTATGAAAACCCAACAGAACAAAGTACATCAAGGCAATACGAGAGGGTAAAAAAGTTGCTTTGCTTTAAGACTGCATCCACAAAGCGACTACATGTCCCGACTCAGGAGCACTGATGATCACAAGTACTTCATCACTAGTGTAAGCTCTCCAGAAGTGTATGACTCACCCCAGCGGCTCCACGGGCGCCATAGCCGTAGTCAGGGGAGATGGTCAGCTTTGCCCTCTCACCCTTGGACAGCTGAGCGACACCCTCGTCCCAGCCCTTGATCACCTGATCAACACAAGACTGCCTTGTCATATCATACTGCAAACACTGAAACTATTTGAGGTGACCTGTGACAGCTGATTCGACCCACTCTCTGCAGTGATTAATGGTAATATTGGCGTGCGCACCTCGCCAGCTCCCAGCCTGAAGCTGAAGGGGCTGTTGCGGTCCCTGCTGCTGTCAAACTTCTTGCCATTGGTGAGGGTCCCCTGTGTAGTGCATCCAAACCCTTCAGAGTTCGCTCGAATACATCCTGGACATATTAGCAAAACGGGTTCTCCCTTCTTTTCAAATGCTTAGAATCCACAAAGGATCGGTTCAGCGACCTCACCGTGTAGTGGACGGTCACTGTCTGACCTGGGTGGCAGCAAGAGGAAGAGAGTCAGACACCGATTTTTTTTGAAAGGATAAAAAGAAGCGCCTTTTGTCAACAAGCTATGTCCTGCATCTCATGTGGCGCACAACACGCATCAAGCACAAGTCTTTGATCGGGATCCCGATACAGCACGTGCTGGGTATCTACTGCAGGAAATTTTCCGAACTCCGTGCAAACCCAGGTCACAAACAAAGCGATGCTCACCCTTTGAGGGCTTGGAGCCGTCGCCCTGCTTGATGGTGTCGATGTCGACTCCCACTGTTCGGGGACAAGACATCGGGTGTCACGACTTTCTTTAGTGAAAGCACAGATGCAAAAATCTGCATCTGCTCACAATTCAGGAGGTTTGCGAGGTCATAGTGCATCACAAGTGGCATACAATCATACATAGAGACTCATGATGCCTTCCAGAAGCCCAAAGGATTGACTCACTTCTGATGGTAGTGGTGGATATACGCCGCGCGGGGTGTGCTGACAAGCGTGCTTGCAACGGAACCGACCTAAACAAAGCTCGTTGCATTGGGAAGTCGCTTGAAATGCATCGAACAAGGTGCCGGCTGTCTGGCCTTTTACGATCCCATACACCCCTTCGGGATATTTATAGGTGCAGGGAGTTGATTTTGAGGGTCTGTCGTTTGAGGGAGATTTAGAATGGCAGGAGGAGATTCTTCTCTGACGTTCGCATATGAACACTTCGCAATGGCTGCCAGCATGCTGCGCATGCACGCGCTTGCAGTGTTGTCCATGCACTGCAGTGGCATGTGGCATGTGCGAACCACAAGCCTTCAGGCTGATTTCAATTCGAAGGGTAGGCTACTTCGTTGCCAGTGGCCAAGTTAATAGCTCATTAGCTTCAAAGAGCCGTTGCCGCTGCAGCAGCACAGCCCCCGTTGGGGTCCACTGGGTGGACATATCTGGCAGACTAAGCATTCCAATGCACGCAGAGGGTTCTATCCTAGGCTAGGCTGACTGCGGCTCCAATATAATCACCGGAGTGGGCCATGTAGTATAATTTGACCCTTCACAGGCAGCCTCAGTAAATTGCAAACAAGAGCACCAGGCTTCCAGTTGTATATTGGCCCGAAAGCATGTCCTGTTTCCTCCAGTGTGATCAATAAATGCCATGCATTAAGCACATCTCTCAAAGGCAACGACGCATGCCACACTCACCTCCAACACTCGCATCCCTCCCACAAACGTGCACAAAATGTGACATCACTTGAAACAAACAGAATGACGTGACACGAGACCGTAGACATCTCCAGGCCTGTAACCTAATGGTACACCCAATGGTACAACCATGATGTCCTCAAGAAAATGGATGCTGATCAGATCAGGGAAGCCAATTCCCCAATCTCATGCCAGGAACACGGCAATGCTGAGTAGAATGAGAGCGACGGTTGAGTAGCGGACTGCTGCAGACAGGAGTGCCCAAGAAACCACCACGATCCGCCACACTACATTGCCCACCGCCAGGCACAACAGCAACGCCAGTGCTATTGACAGCACGTTCTGAGCCACTGACTCTGCTGAGCTCTCATCCTGCAAAAGGCTGCATCTCTCAGACCTGCCAGAGTGTCAGCATGACAGGGATTGGGCAGCGATCTGATAAGGATGGTGAGAGGCATGGGGCCGCGCCGTACGCTGTACAAAATGCCGATCAGCTCGTCATCTGAGCACTCCCTAGTCTCCCAGTCATCGGTATCAGCCCCCCATGTCTCGTACATTGCATCCTGCATCAGGTGAATAGCGATCTCTGGTAGAAATGATTGCATGCCTTTCCATGTGATGACCTGGTTTGATCCCTGTATAAAGAGCATTGAAGCGCACTGCAAGGGAACAGTCAGCATGCCAGATTTGCTACCTGCAGGGGGTCATCCATTGCATTGCAAGAAAGCTGCCGATGAATATGCTGCTTTAAATGAATTTGTTTCTTCTCATGTTGTGCTCTGAAAGCTGAAGGCGTTGCACGTCTCCTTTGGGCAGGTCTGCTGCAACTGAATGACCCATGACTGCAACATGCCTCGCAGCTCAAGGTTTCACCCGGGCGCATTTTGTGCCGAACTTAAAGAAGCATATTGGACAAGTTCCAAAGTCCTGACTGTTGATAGAAAAGACACTCAGTTGGAAATGGATTTTGATGTCCGATAGATATTAGCGATATTGTCTATTTTTATCTTTACTACCTTCCCTAGGGATTCTGACGCTTTTCACTGCAGGAATTATCGAACGCAGGCACAAGAAAGGATGCAGAGCTGAGATCGAGCAGGACTGACTTCCTTTCATATATATTACGGCACGAGCTCGAGGTTTGGATCCGTAGGCATGGCTTCACCAATTCATCCCCTGTATGAACTCGATGAAATTGAACCCGGTACCTTCGAAGGTGTTGCCCCATAAACCGTGAATAAGTAAAAGGTGTGCCCTGAGTTGTAGGTGATCCTGTGCAGGCGATGAGGGTCTTGACACGACTCAAGATTCGCTGAGAAAAAGGAAAAGATTAGGCCTAGACTCTCGTGCACTGGCTGTCTTCTGACGCTATCCTCGTAAATCAATCATATACACTTTTTAATCTTTATTAAATTCGGCATATCAAGGAGCAGAAGACGCAGGAAGTACAGAGTTGTTCCCAGGATGGTTGTACTTGCGGCTTCAATAGTCACCAAATCGGGGAAAGGTACTGCTCAGAAATATACTGTTGTTGTACAGTCTTAACTTGCTCAGCCAGGGTTGCTTCAAGGCAGATTTGAGTGTGTGATTGAGGGTGATGGCCTTGCTTGCAGCTCTCGTCTCGCGGCAATTTGTGGAGATGAGCCGCATCCGCATTGAAGGGCTATTGGCTGCTTTTCCCAAACTGGTGGGGAGCGGTAAGCAGCATACTTACGTGGAGACAGAGAATGTGCGCTACTTGTATCAACCAGTAGAGGTGAGCATAATCTTTCTTTGTTGCCCCACGTTTCGTACCCCCTCTCTGCATGGAACTTCGCTTCGTGCATTGAATGCATGTGGAATGTGATAACTTTGCACATTCCGTGTGAATCTTCCTAAAGGTCTTCAACTTCTTGTAAATCAACTGTATTGATCCGTTCGACCCTCGCCTGCCCCTCTCCAGGGGATGTACCTTTTGCTGATGAGCAATAAGGCCAGCAACATCTTGGAGGATTTGGAGACGCTGCGCCTGCTCTCCAAGGTACTGCCAGAGTATGTGTTGCCGCCCATGGACGAGGAGAGCATCAGCCAAGTCGCCTTTGAGCTGCTCTTTGCCTTTGACGAGGTCATCTCCCTTGGCTACAAGGAGAACGTGACGGTGGGCCAGGTGAAGCAGAACACTGAAATGGAGAGCCACGAGGAGAAGCTGCACAAGATGATCATTGCATCGAAGGTCAGCGACACAAAGGTGAGCACATCAGCAGCCCTCTCCATCTCCACTACAAAGAACCAACACCCTCACCTTTCCTATATCCGCAGCATTATCAAAAGAGGGACAGAAAGGAGCAAAGCATTTGCCTGTATGGTCCCCTCGGAGGGCAGAGTATCATCCTGTTGGTCATGGACAAGATGCAAAAACGATGACGGTGTAAATAATGGTGGGGACTGCCTATGTGGATCAAAAGCACGCAATCCTTGTACTACTCAGAGCAGCTGCACATACAGCACACAACACACAACAACTGCTGACGTTGTTCTCCAGGATGTGATGAAGCGCAAGGCAATCGAGATCGAGAAGAACAAGATGGAGCGTGCGCGCGACGGCAAGGCCAACGTCTCCACCTATGTTCCCTCCTCAATCTCCAGCATCTCAACCAGCGGCGGCGGCCGCTCCGGTGCCGACCAGGACGCCACACCGACATACTCCAGGTCAGCCTGCACTACCTTCTTCACTTCATGTATCATGAATGGCTCTGTCCTGCTGTGCTGCGGCAACAAGCTGCTCAGATATCTGTGCTTTCCCTTCCTTTGTGCCAATTTATCTTGACAGATTCGCAGCATGAGGTGTTCGGCGCTGAGCGTCTTTTGACGTTGGGATTGTCTGAGCACATGCATGCATTCTGCAGCTGATGAGATGATTCTGATGGTGGCTGTTCCTTTAGCGCTTGATATTGACATGTGTGGGTGGCAGAGAGAGTCTGGCGTGGTTGCATGTCTTGAGAGGGCAGGGGTTTGTGCACAGGCCGGAGAGTGCGAATGTGAACCTGAAAACGGCGGTCGGCCCACGCAAGGGCATGCAGCTGGGCAAAGCCAAAAAGGCCAACGACTTCCTCGACTCCCTGCGCGCCGAGGGCGAGAACATCCAGGTCCCACGTCCCTCCGCCCTCCCTCCTCCCGTCCTTGCAGATCTTTGTCAAGATTTTCAGCGTCATCTCAAGTCTCTGATTGTTGACTGCGGGTCGCAGTCTGATATGGGGACCCCTTAATCGTGCACGTCTTGCTCAGACTGCTTTCTCAAGAGTTTTGGGCTTGGTTTCCTGCAGTACTTGCAGTACCAGGTTGTCTTGATCGGCTCTATCAAAGTATCCAAGACAGCATGCGTTTGCCTGTTGGATCTCTTCTGAACATCTAAGGCTATAAGAAAAGTGCAGAGAGGGAAAGGTGCTGACAAAGTGTTCTGTGGGAGGATCAGTTGGACACCGGTGTGGGATTGTCTACCGGCCCGGCAGCATCAGCGATGACGGCGCCGCCACCTGGCGAGCCGATATCGCTGGCGCTGGAGGAGAAGCTGCTGGTCGTGCTGAACAAGGACGGCGGGGTGGAGAACATGGAGGTCCAGGGCACCATTGCGCTGCAGGCACGGCCCATCGCGCACTTTCTTTCTCTTTGCAGCTCTCTTTTGCAGCATGGTAGCTTGAGAACGGTCAGACGATGCCAAGATGCTGATGGTGGTGGACATGATCTCATGGAGCTTCGAATTGCATGCTCGCATGTCTTTCTAGCCGAGACGTTGGTCCGCCTGCTCTTAGCAGAAGAAGCTGCCAGAGCTTCACGGAGATCTTCACATGCCTAGCAAAATGTGACTCTTCTGTCTTTATGTCTTTATCACAAGGTTTGATGCGTTGGTGAGAGCTGCTTCATTTATGGGGACAGGTGCTGGACGAGACGCACGCGCGGGTGCGGGTGATGATCGAGACGGGGGCAAACGAGGGGTACCAGTTCAAGACGCACCCCAATATCGACAAGACGCTGTACGCGCGCAGCGTGCTAGGCCTCAAGGACGCCGACCGCCCCTTCCCCACCGGCAGCCCCCTCCCCATCCTCAAGTGGCGCATGCAGGTGTGCTGTCATCCCCCTTGTGCAGGTTGCCACAGGGGAGTTTAAAATCTTAAATTTGATCTAGAGTCCCCTGGTTGCCAAGTTTATGAGGATCCGCTAGAAAGAGTGTACAGGAAATTTGGGCACCCAAGACATCTACTCAGCCTTGTTGGCTGGCGAGTCTATATCATATTTCTCTCCCCCCATGCCCTCACTGCAGGGTGCCGCTGCAGCATGAGCCTTGAACAATAAGGTAGCTCTATGGCATAAAAGTGTCCTGACTTTTGTTGACAAGCTGCCCGGAAAGGAGGAGGTAGCGCCAACATCAGATTGCAGCTTGCAGCAGTGCAGAGCGCATGGGAAGAGAGATTGTTGTGGGCGCTGCGCAGACGAAGGAGGAGAGCCTGGTGCCGCTGTCCATCAACTGCTGGCCCTCCATCTCGGGCGCCGAGTCCTTCGTCAACATCGAGTACGAGTCCTTCGCCGAGTTTGACCTGCAGAACGTCGTCGTGGCCATCCCCTGCCACCAGCCCCCGCGCGTCAACCAGGTTCCATCCTCTTATTACTTCTCCACCCTAGCTTGCCTGCTGCCAGGGAATTTATTTATCTTCAGGCGCTCCGTGCCACATGCCGCCATGCTCTGTGCTGGGCTTGACGGTCCTGTGAACTGCCTTGCAGAGGACATAGCAGCACATGGCTGCCTTGTGAACTGCCCTGCAAAGGACAGAGCCGCTGTAGTGCTTTGCGTGGTCCCACAAAATTGCCAGAAATCATCTTGAGCGTTTTAATGTGGATGTCGGCTGTTGAAGCCTGCTCTGGTGCTTTCTGTCAGGTGGACGGGGACTACCATTACGACTCGCGCAAGCAGGTGCTGCTGTGGAGCATCGACCTCATTGACGACACCAACCGCTCCGGCTCCATGGAGTTTGTCATTGGCTCGGCCGCCAGCTCAGACGCCTTCTTCCCCGTCGATGTCAGCTTCTCCGCGCAGCACACCCTCGCCGATGTCAGCATCTCCGCGGTACGGGATTTTCTCCGCGCTCTGTATGCCTCTGTACACTTGATATACGTTGCAGCACGGCTGCTGCCTGGAGATGTTGTTCCTTGTTGCAGCAGTGGCATCTGGTCACAGGGGCCTGCATGCATAGCTCTGCGACTGCATGCACCAATGCAGCACACAGGAACATGGTGTGTATCAGAAGTGCCAAGGCACGTCTTAGTCACAGCAATAATTGGATGATCACCATCCCTTGTAGTTCATAACGAAGAAATTGTGTTGCCATTCGTGCAGGTGTTGGCGGTGGATGATGACCAGCCTGTCAAGTACGCCACAAGGAGCACGCTGCAGACGGATGGCTACCAGGTGGTCTGATGCAGCCCCAGGGCGTGCTGATCTGAGATAGTCTTTTGGCAGTCAATGCATGTGCTGGGTGACTGCGTTTGGCACAAGTTCTGCGTCTTTTTATTCTTGCAAGGCCTATTACATATCGCCTTGTTCTCATGGACCTTCTTCAATCTTCGATGGGACAATAATTGTGACAATGGGTAGTATCCTATCCTAAATTACAATAAATTTTGTCAGGCATACACAACCTGGTCAGGCTCATCAAGGGCCCCGAGCTCGCTCACAATCTCTGCTGCACTTGATGGCTCCTCCTGCAATTCTGCAACAACAGGCACAGTCTCCTTTTCATCGGCCAAGCTGCCTTCCTCTGGCGCCTCAACTTTTGGACGCTTGCCCTTCAGCCGCCGCTCCCTCTTCTTGGCTGCCAGCACCAAGCGCTTCAGCTCAACATGCTCCTTCTGCAGCCGAGTGATGGCGTCCCTGTGCTGATCTGCCTGGGCCTGCTCCATGTTCAGCTCGCCCACCAAACTCTCCAGCTGCTTCTGCTTCTCCCTGAGCTGTGCCTGCACAATACCCATTCACAGCACCCTTTCATAACACATCGATGGATCGAGGATAATCATCTCACATGACAATACATGCAGAAGCACACGTGCTGAAGCATAACAATCGCCCGCAGGAAACTTCTCTCTGAGGTTTAGAGACCAGGGCGATCAACAGATGACCCTTCATGACATGATAAGCTTTCTTTCGTGTGTCACTGCGGCAACTTCACACCAGTAGTGTAACAGTAACAAGGAAGAGATCAGTCAGACTTGGAGAGATTCATCAAAGGCTTTGATTATGTCAAAATCTTGAATATTATGGAGGGAGTGATGTTTGTGAACTGCCTTGTTACAAAGAAAAAGGTCCAGAGGGCGGGGCACCTGGAGAGCGGAGATGTGGAGGGCGGCCTCGGGCCCCGGCTGGCGCGCCAGGATGGCCTTGAGTTCCAGGTAGACATTCTCCTGCTCCTGGATGCGCGCGTCCTTCTCCACGCACGCCTCCGTCGCCGCTATCAGCCGCTTCTGCAGCGCCTGGCACTTCATCAGCATCTCGTACGCCGCCGGCGTGCTGCCCTCCAGCTTGCGCCACCTGCGATGATACATTGCCACACCACCGTTGACTACTGATCCCTCATCCACCTGCCACCTTGCACGCCACCATGCACACAACTCCTTCATTATGGGCTGCATCTTGGCTGTTGTTACTGCCATCTTTCACTGCATTCACGAGATGGAACGGGCATGCTGGACATGTTCGCGGTCGTCCAAAATGGAGCCATGACAGCCCTCGCATAGTGTAAGGTGCAAAAAACCTTGCTCTATGTAGAACTACCTCAGCCAAGAAGAAGGGCGATCCTGGGCTCCCCTGGCCCCACTTAACTTTTCAATTGAGTCCCTGCAACCTTTGCCGGCAGACCATCACCCCCAGCATTTTTGCAGCATCCCACAGAAGTGCTTCAGCACAGTGCAGGGCTCGCGTCCATGCATCTTGAAGGGTCTAAACACTTGTTAACTTTGCCCTCATTGTGCAGCATTCCAATGTTTTTCCAGGAGATCAGCAGCGTCTTGCCTGTGCACGTTGAGGGGGTTTTCCAGCTCCTGGCCGAGCGCCTGCACCTTGGCGCGCTCCTGCAGCACCTGCCGGCCCAGCACGTGCACCTCGCGTTTGAGCGCCTCCGCTCCCGCCACGCCCGCGCGCAGCACACTCGCCTCCCGCACCAAGTCCGCCAGCCGCAGCCGCAGCGTCCGCAGCTCCGCCAGCCGCTCCCTGACCAATATCAGGGACCAGATGCTTTCTTCACAGCCGCGAGCCCACTTATCTTGACTTTGGTACGATCCTAATATTTGGATGGATGCTCATGACACGTTGGGATCTGCCAGCAACACATCCAGAGCAATGACGCAAAGAGAGATTTGCATGAGACCTCCTTGTTGCTTTTTGCTTGAGCGCCCTGCATGCGCCGGGCATTGTAAGACCTTAGTGTCCTGCTGGCATGCATTGGCACTGGCACGCCCCAGAAAATGCCCTATTGACGCTCGACAGGGACGCTCGATAGACGCGTGCACACTCCATCCATCGCTGACTTGCAGCAGCACGAGCGCGACGTGCCCGTTCTTTGTATAGGGGACAGGTGCGCACCGGTAGGCGGCGTTCCCTTGGGAGATGGTGGACTGCTGCAGGCGGATCTTTTCGTATAGCAGTGCCAGCTCATCGTTGCGGCGTACCAGCTGCGACCCCAGCACGTCCCTGTCGCGCACAACCGCCTCCATCTCCTTCCTCTGCCGCGCCCGCTCCTGCGCACGGGACCACGCAACTATTCTTAACTCACCCCTGCACTTCTTGCCTGCCGGACCACTTACAACTCATCCAACGCATTTGTGCAATGCAAGCAGGCCTTTTGGCAGCTCAGGGTGGTGCACGGCAGGGCAAAGACAGACAGCAATCAGGTGGCGCAAGAGTGTACTCAAGAAACTCCTTTGACAGCTTTCCAGGCATGCACATCCTTTTGCGCTGACTCGTGGTCGGCTGGCGGGGGCCGGTATAAATGTCAAGCACCGTTCCCACATTTGACTGGGTCTAGCTTGGCTCTGGCAAGTTGAACGAATGGTAGCTTTTCACTGCAGCTTGTCTTTAGTTACACCTTGCCTCCGCCTGGCAGGAAAGGCATGTACAGAAAATAATAAACACCTGTCAGATAGCCTCGAATTGTCCCTTCGGCGCGCACCTTTTCGGCCTGTGCCACGACGGCGGTGAGCTGCGCGACTTCGGCGGAGGCGTCGCGGATGGCAGCATCCACCTCCCTCTCCCTGGTTTCCAGCTGCGTAACGCGCGCCTGCAGCTTCTCGCACTCCTGCTCCGCGCGCGCATGCACGAAACGATCCTTTGAAATCGCCGCCTCCAGCCGAGCGTTCTCCTCCTTCACCTGCTCCATCTGGTGCGCCTGCTCGCGGACAGAACACCACAACACTCTGCGCTCAGCCGTCTGCTTTTGTAAATTATCGTCACTTTCTGCAGGCATCACTGTGTCCTGAACTGCGACGCCAACAATCTCACAAATCCGTGCCAACTTGGTCGGTAAATACAGTCTGTTTCGGGCGCAGATGTGTGGACATTGTTGGGACATTGACAGTTGCACTCCAGAACATTCAGTGACGGCGGCAGATAACATTGCATCATTGCACTTGGGCTTGAATCCTGGTCAACTTCATTGCACAATGAGTGCTAGGAAAAGAGACGAACGCGGAGGCTGCGCACCAGTATGCGTGAGCGATTCCTGAGCTCAACTACTTCGTCCTGGGCCGCTATGAGGTTGCGGGAGCATAGGTTGCGGTCTGCGCGCACGGTCTCGTACGCCGCCTGCTGCTGCTTCATGCGCGCATCCGCCTCTGCCAACTGCAAATCACACCCTCTGCCATTACAGTACATCGACAAGCATTGACCCTCGCATGCATGCTGGATTGTCCATGAGGCACTGCAAGGGCTCTGATCTCTTGCAGACTGAAGCAGCTCGCCGAGTGGGAGGGAGTATCTCAGATCGAGTGCACACCCCAAATGGATCATCGCTGACCGAGATGCGCTGATCTGGTATCAAATTTTGCTGATCCGTGACAGGGAGAGACCGCGCACCTTCTTCTGCATGTCAGTGAGAGTGGAGTCCTGCAGCTGGATCTTCTCCTGAAGGTCTGCCACCTTGGCTGCTGCCTCTTGCGCCCGTGAAGTGGCCGCCTCAATATCAAGCTCCAATGCCTGACAGCAGAAAACAGCATGCAACCGTTGCACGAGTGCCGCATAACACTTGCATCCCAAGAATATCACTTCCCATCGCATTGGATCTGTCATCCAATTTTAGCGGGTGCATGGTCAGATCTGGAACACACCTGTATGGCTTTGTCATGCTTGAGAGAGTTTGCCTTGTAGCCAGCAATCTCCGCCTCGAGGATCTTCTTCTCATTCTCATACGCTCTCAGCATGTCCGCCTGCCAATATGTCGGCAACCAGTAAAAGAATTGCCCCTCTTGCAGCCGTGCATTGTTGTCAACATGCAACAAAGAGAAATGGATATCGCCGCTGAGATCAACCTGTTGGTGCTTGGAGCCCTCTGCTTTGGTGGACTGCTTGTTGAGTGCATCCTTTTCTCTGGCCAGTTGCTCCACCCTCTTGCGCTCAGCCTCCGCCTTGCTCTTCAAGCTGTCCACCTCCCTCTCTGCTGCCCTCACCTCCGCCCTGCCAGCACATCGCTTTTGTCAGCTTACATCATCCCTGTCACCCTGATGGCTGTGCACTTCCTCGATGAAGCTTCATTCAAGCCCCCTATGTAAGATTCTATAGCTTATTTCACAGCATGATTCCTCTATATAGTGAGGCATGTGCAGAAGGGGCAAGCCCGAAGCCTTGCTCACATGAAATCATGCATGCATGGCGATGCATGAACAAGAAATGTAGAACTCATATGTCACTGAGTGGAAACAAAGGCTTGCCTCAGCTGCTCATTGATTTTCTCCACCTCCGCCTTCAGTTTCTCGATGGCTTTGATGCGCGCAAGGGCTGCCTCCTTCACTTTCACCACCTTGGCAGTCTCGGACTGCAACGCCCTCACAGCTTCCTCCTTCTGCTTGAGCTCCGCGGCCTTCACCTTGTTGCTCTCGACCAGCCGAGTGTTGGCAGCCATCTGCTCCTGCAGCTCGCGCATGAGCCGCTGGTTCCGCTCCATCAGAGAGTTGTTCTCTCGCGTCGCGCGCTCATCCGCTGCCTGCACTCGCATGCATGTCGGTTTGACGGAATTTCGAATGAAAATGTGTTGGTGTCCGCCTACCTGGCTCACAACTGTTTTTCTTCAACTTATTGCTACTGCACGTTTGTCCTGTCCGAGGCGAGGTGCGCTTGCAGACAAGCTGCATGTAAAGGCTGCCACATATCCTACCCCTAAGCAATACCCAACCGATTGTGGGCAAGGTGCTCAGTGTTCATACCGCCCCCCCTTGCCAGCAGGGAGAAACAATGACACGCCTAAAGAAGAGATTTTAAGCACTCCAAGGTTGGCTTGGACGGGCCAGGGGATTTGAGTGGATGTAGCGTCGTGCCTGCTGTTCCTTGATGGTCTGCTCCAGGCGAACGATCCTTTGCTCTGCAGTCCGCAGCTCGCTCTGCTGCAGCTTGATGTCCGCTGTGCGCGCCTCAATCTGCGCCCTCAGCTCGGCAATGTCTTTCTCCAATTGCTCCCTCCTCCGGGCCTCTCTGTTCACAGAGCCCCAGTCAGCATGGGACTGGTCCATGTGTTGTGTAACGACTGAGCTGCCAATGCTTAATGTGTCAGCTGCTTTTCTTGCAGGTCGGTGTCCTGATCGTTTTGAGTGACTTTGTTCGCGATAGCAGCCATGCAATCTGAGGAACAATGCTGGAAAGGCAGACCTGTCAAGCTCCATGTCCTTCGACGCGATCTGCTGTCGGAGGGCGTCGCATCCGCTGTCCAGCTTCAGCGTGGCTTCATGTACCTCCTTTGCCTTCTCCTGGGCATCCATCAGCTCCTTCCTGGCAGCTGCCAGAGCCCCTGCCTGCACAGTGCACATGCAACTTGACCTCTGAAACAAGCACAAACAGATCATCATCACGGACAGCTTATATATGCAGCAAGGCTGTGCTGCTCCTACTTAGTGACAATGCTTCTTTGGTGCAATGACTGTGCTTATTGGTTGGTGCACATTGCCAGGAAGGCAATTAATCAGACTGTAGTCATGGTGTAGGCAGGAAATTTGAGCAGGGCACCTGCTCATCGCGCTCCTTCACAAGCTCATCGTTCTGGCGCTGCATGTCGCTGTGCATGTTGTCATCCAGAGCGCTCAGCCCGGCACCCGCCTCAACCAGCCGAGTCAGATTGGCAATTTCCCGCTGGAAGGCTGCCCCTGCGTCCTTCAACCGCGCCTCCTACCGAACATGTCACAAGGAATCAATCGACTCAGGCTGCGCTGTTGATAAAACCAAGTATTGCGTACAAATTTGGCCAGGAATATCTGCATGTCAGAGATGCCGTCAAATACTCTGCTCAGGCATGGACTTGCATGGGCTCCCTGACAGGACTTAATACAGTTTAAGATAAGATGTGATTTAGTGCAGGGAGCACCTTTTCCTGACCGGCGTCGACCAGCTTCCAGGCTTTCTCCAGTTCTTTTCTGAGGCTGAACACCGCGCCCCCATCCTCAGAGCTGAGCTTGAGAGCTGCAGCCATTTTGGCTGTGCTCTGAACAAGTTCCTCCTCCAGCTCCCGACATTTTCTGTCAAGCCGCTTCTCATTGTCTGCAAGACATCCACCAATGAAGTGAAACAGAAGTGTCTGATTTGTCTGGGGCCATCGTCAGAGCAATCATTACCCTAGGCTTTGATTTGAGCCTGTCAGCTCACCGTGCGATTTCCGAACAGCCTTCAGCAGGCTGTCGTACTCGACGCTGAATTGCTCGAGGATTTTGTCGCCTTTAAGCGTCTCAAGCACCTGCAAAGAAAGATGCAAACAAAGATGTCTTGACAGGAGCATACACGACGATAGACTTCAGGATTTTCGCTATTTTTGTAATAAAGCGGCTCAGTTTTATGACATTGAGTGACTTCTGAAGTATCCGTGAAAACACACCTCCTGAAATTTTCGCTCTGCAGCATCATAGTTCTGTGCCTCCCAGGTGATCGAGTCGAAGGAAACATCTTTCTCTTTCGTGTATTCTTCCATCGTGAAATTTGCATTGATCGAGACTCTCTTGTCGTGCAAATGATAAGGAGAGTGGCCTTTCCAAGATTACATTCCAAAAATAACAGGAACCCTACCACAAAAAGGGTGACGGTAGAAATAAACTCAAAAGTCGAGGGAGTCATCCAACCCTGAGTTCCGTGACGTGCTTTCCGGCAATCGCGCGCCTCTCCCAAGATGAGTTCGGGCTGTGAAGGCCTCGTGCTTTGAATTTAGCAGTTGACCTGGTCTGATTGATCGGAGGCGAAGAATGTGAAAATGAATCAATGGCCCAGGTCTGCTATCTACCGACTGCATCTTGACCTGTAGAATTTCTCGGCAGCAGCCCATCGGCTGTCGCTGCCTTGCTTATGCAGGCATCAGATTGTCATGATGGCAAGGAGGAGTTGATTTGCTTGAGGCTGAAGCAGGTGCGTCATTGCACTGTACGCCTCTTCATCGCATCTTACGTATTGCTGGAGCGCTCGTACCCCGCAATAAGTTGATGAGAGGATGGAATGCTCTCCAGAAATCACAATGATGATCCATCAATGGAGGTGACAGACGATGTGTGCACCTGCAATCGCCAAGACGAAAGCCATCCATGCACTCGACAAGGCATGTGATCAACTTGTCATTCCTGCTTCTCAATAAGATGGGAGCCAAGCGGAATAGTCACACGCACCAGGCTCAGAACGGCACGCAAATTGCTGCAGAAAATGAGGGGCAGCATCAGAAAAGTGCTGAAGTGTCCCAGACACAGAGGCTGAAACAGAGGAAGTATATACCCACAACACCAAAGGCGAGAAGCCCCCAACGATTGGGATCGGGCTTTTCTGCGCCATGCAGTACAGAGCAGACATGCGTAAGAGGCACCCAGTTGCGTGATCAGTAATTGATAGCAATCTCTGGTGAATGACAAGCCTGTAGACGCTAAGGCATCAGGTTCTAGGCATGACAGCAGCTGTACGTTAACGGGCACTAATGTTGAAGGTGTCTTGCATGCAGGTGGCGTGGAAGACTCAGGGGGTGCTGCGCATGGGCAGGGAGTCGGCCAGCTTCATCAGCAGCTTCGCGGGGAGGCACACCTACAACACGACATGTGCCCGGCAGCTTCTGCATAGCTACGGAGACCTCAAAATCAAGGTCCACGTGACAACGTCATGTGGGGCCTAGGCTTCCTCTGTTATGGGCGCCAGCAATTTTGCTGATTGCACTCTAGATCACAGATTTATGCTTTTGCATCAGATTTCTTCAAAGGCTATTTCTTTCAATCCCTGCTTGCTGCCAAAGTTAAGCAAGCACAGCGCAGGCTTCAACTGTGCACATAAGCACATGCACCATTTTGGTGCCAGATCCTCACTGACGCCAGCAGTCTTTATTGCACAATAGTTTTCATTACCTCTGTTGCCCTAGCCCACCTGGACAGACTGTTTTCGGGAGGTTGCTGCTAGCCCTGCATGCTAAGATGATGAGCTTTCAATTGGGCGAGGGACATATGCATGCAGCCATCAGCAAGGGGTTGGGATCACGTTCTGCTATAGCCAGCTTGGGGTTTTACGCGAAATGGTGGTCCAGGGGTGCAAAAATGGCTAGTTTTATGGGACATTCAGTCCTCTTTCCAGCTAGACGGGGTCGCAGAATGCAGCTTTTCATGAGCCAATTTGCCTTCTCGAGGCCTGCTCAGAATTTGTCCCTTTTCTATCTGGGAGCGTTCCGACTGTGTCGAGGGACACAGGCACGAGAATGCACACAACCCGAATCTGTTATTGGGCCATTGTTACCGGGTTGCCTGAGAACCTTGTCTCAGGTGGAGCGAGGTACAACAGGGGGTTTGCGCTGGCTTCCTTATTCAGCTGCTACAGTCGGGGGTCATGTGCAGGGGTGACTCAGTAGCACGCACAGAGGCTGTAGAAAAGTGATTTAAATGGATCATACCTTTCCTTCACGTTCAATATATTGTGACCTCCATGGGACATCATTATAATGACCGCTAGAATGGACAAAATCAGTCACATATAGAGACATAATTGTTGAAGCGCTGCAGGGATGACTCAGTGGTACTGTAGGAGGACCATGTAGATGATGGGGTGAAGCAATTTGTGGCAGGGTTTTCTTTGTTCTTTTCTCTTGTTCAAAAGGGTTGCTCAATTTCATAGTCTGAAACATTGGACACGCGCAGCTGCTAGCTTGACTAGCTAGTTTGCTGAGTGCACGTGCGGCGTTTGCCATTGACAGTATATACACACAGAAAATACTGAGAGAAGCATTCTCTCTTAGAACCGGCATGCAGCAAATGCAGATGGCCTTCATGTAAATCCGTGCTTGAAGTTGCCAGTATCGCTGTGATGTGATTTGATCATGATGTCATGCAATATCGATATCTGCAATGGCAGATGTGGGCCACTGATGATCATGTAGCTGTTGAGTTCATGGCTGAGGTTGCGGGAAAACGCTATGGAAAATGGCCATTCAACAATGCCTCCTTGGAGTATTGTTTTATAGTTTTTATATAATATATATTTATAATTATATTGTTTTAATTAAGATGTAAAATGTGTGTGGCGCCGCCCCGCTGTGTTACAGGAAGATAACCACGCGAGCGAGCAATTAAATGAATATCTTCCGCCTGGGACAATATTAAGCAGAAATTAGTTGGCTGCCGCAGGCGCCAATTGACCAATGAGGCACTTCTCGAGCAGCATGTCTGAATTCACCCAGGCGTGATATTTGTTGAACAGCGCAGTGCAGTCCATCCCCGCTCCTTTCATGATCCAATCCGCCCCACCTGGGTGGAAGTTTATATAGGGAGTGATGTTGTACACCTGCATGAGTACCACATTCGAATTAACCTTTGGCCAGCAGATATTTCGAATCAGAGAATGAGAAAGCTCATGAACAAGAACTGTGGTCACAGCAACAAGTCCTCTACTTCCTCTCACCTTCCCTCGCAGAACTGTCCATGCATCACTCTTTGTTCGATGCGCCTTCACCTCTTCCATTGTTATATCTCTTCGCAGCGGCTGCCCTTGTCGGCCTGCACCCCACACCATTCAACCTGTGAATGTTGGCATGTGTGGCAAGGGTTGCATCAGATGTGTTCAAGCAGGGCACCGGTCAAAAATATCGTAATGGCAGGGACCAGATCGCTGACCTGCCAGGTCCTGTGAGCCTCGGCTCAATCTCAACCAGTCCATCTGGCTATACCCTTTCTCCAAAGGGATTTTGCCGGGCCGGCCGGCCGGCTTGGGCGCGATCTGCGCGAAAATGAAGCAGCTTGATAGCACTGTAACACTTCCTTCTGGAGTGACGCATGTAAACTGTGGAGGACATTACTGTGATGCAATAACAAGCAATCATCAGGACTAAAACAGAGTGAAACAGCTCTCAACACCTGCACTGGTGCTGGTACGCTGAATGTGAAGGACCCGGAATTGCCGCTAGCTCCGTCTGCACCGCGGCTGCTCGCATCAACAACAGTGGCATTGGCCACAAGCGGACTCTGCAGGCATATGGTATTCTTTCTTCAGATCTTCTAGCACACATTCCACCAAGGCGTCTCGCAAACAAAGCATATCAAAACAGCGAGATACACACTCCAAGATTTGATGAAGCAGGATGATGCGAATGCACATGCGCCATTGCTGCCAACGGTGGTTTGTCTGCCTGATCCTACAGAAGAAAAGCAGAAGCTCAGCCAGGAGCAAACCTGTGCTGGCAATGGACGCCTAGATTGTGGAATTGCAAATGTTGGTTCATTGGATACTGTAGCTGGTTGTTGCTCATAAGGGGCGGCCGCAGATTCGCGAGAAACCTCCATCTGCTCAAAGTGAGGTTCCTTGATCCTACGAGCGTGCGAACTAGAACTGCAACGATGCCACAGAAATTTGCTGATGGATCCTAATTGACGGTTTGCAAGATGTGCTCGTAATTTGAGATTGTCAATCCCCGTGTGAAAGGTCTCTCAGTGATGAAAGACCGTGATGTCAGCGTTGACTTTGACTGCGTGGCATCTGCAGCTTCCACCAGCTGCTGCTGCAGTGGCAAATCCGCTTTTTGAGGAAGCCAAAGCATTAGGCAATTGGTGGGTGTGTAACAACTAGAGTGGTCCGCACATAAGCGCTTGCTTGAAGAATTCCTAATCGCCACTCTTCATCTATCTGTGATTTTGCTGTTGTTTAGAGCTCCCCACTGGGCCCCTGTTTTTGCAGCTCGATTTGCATGTGGGCAGGCCATTAAAATGATGGCCCCAAATTCTCAGGCGCTCCTCTGGATTGGGCGGACTGAAGACTTTCTTACTGGTAATGCAAAGCTGGCTTTACACAGCTTGATGGTCACGTAGCGCGATTTGCATGAACGTTTTCGATCTCAGCACTCCAGTATTGATCCAGAGCAATCAGACAAGCAAGCTCAATCTCCAGACAATGTTGCTCAATATCGCCAGTAATCGAACACACAGATGGCACACACGTCAAAAACTGTGACCACACGGCATCCAGGCAGAATGCGGCGGCCGTCGAGCGTCGGCGGCGCGACAAATGCCGCCGGCAATCTACCAGCGCACTTTGTTGAAGGAGTGCATGTCGTGGATGCCACCCTCGGCCTGCGCAGCGGTGGAGCGCGCCTCGACGCGCATGACCCCGCCGGCCAGCGCAGCGTGCGCAGCCGGTATACTTCGCGAGCCCAAGTCCTGGAACCCCTGCCGCACCGCCTGCATCAGGAAGGGCACCGTCTTCCTGCAGGCACACAACCTCCCCTCAGTCCTGGTCCACAATCTCCTCTCAACAGGACAGCATGACCACATGGGTTGGCTCTGCAATCTACTTCATGATTATGCTCCGGAAGTACTTGATGGCACGACAGGGGAGGTGTGGTCTTCAAATTGCATGTGGACGCTAAAGGAGAAAGGCAGGCACGGGCAGCAGGATTTACAGGTCATCTGTGAACCACATGGTTATCCCAAATGGCAATGCAGTAATCACCACGATCGCAGGTCCTTCCTGCCAACAACCGTGATGACCAGATCACTGCCATCTGGAGTATCCAACACCAGGGGTCAAAGACTCTAAACTTTTAGTTCAGAGTCTCTTCCAGGGGTGCGAGCGGGGCTGCGCGCCTGATGGAGCCCTTGTCGCGGACGGTGCCGGAGACGCCCTGCGCGATCTTGAGGTTCTGGGTGTCGCTGTGGTAGCGCGCCTCGCTGCCCTTGGCCATCGCCTCCAGGCTGCCCATGCCCCGGTACTGCTTCACGCGTACACCATCCACCACAAAATACTCGCCTGCAACCCCAAAAAGAGCCCCAGAATGCGTCAGAACCCACTCATCCGGCACGGTGCAATTTTTCATCTGTCGTCCTTCAGCTCACACAGCAACAAGATGCTCCTTGATGCATCCATGGATGTCTCAGTGGCACTGCCTCAGACGCCGCAACCTCAGACGCCACAATGAGGATCCACAGAGGCCTCATGAACCACCTTGGCAGCGCAGGAAGCTTCGTGCAGCAGCACAGGGGCTGAGGCGCATGCACCCATGCCAGAAGCTTCATCAAAATATTGGGCAGGGCATGAGAAAGCATATAGGGGCGGCTAATAAAGAGTGTGAGCATTATGCACGGATGGAACAGCGCGCACCGGGGGCCTCGGAGGTGCCGGCGAAGAGGGAGCCACACATGACGGTGGAGGCCCCGAGCGCGAGCGCCTTCACAATGTGACCCGAGTTCTGCACGCCCCCATCGGCTATTGTGGGCACTCCCAAGCTGGCCGCCAGCCGTGACACCTGCCACACTGCTGCCGCCTGGCCCCGACCCACTGCGCACACCTGTGCGCACATGCACCACTGACCAGTCAGCAGCCATGACTGCAATTCCGGGATGTGCCTGCTGCGGACTGACAGTCTTGCACTTGGTAAAGCCAGGGTGTGACACAGCAAATAAAGGCCCTGTATGGCCCACTCCATTTCCAGAGTTGGGCAACGTCCAGGCACTTCCATGTGCATAGCCGTCACCCAGCATGCCAAGCATGGAGGGGAGCATTCGTATGAACCAAAATGCCCTTTATTGCCTATTGGCATACATGGCGGCCAAGTGGGCCCATCTTGCCAACAGGATGCTGCCCCACAGCAAGCTCACGAACAACAGACGAAGGCACGAGTTGCGCTGAGGCACGCCCTTTTACGCACCTCTTGGGTGGTGCAGATGGACCCGGAGCCCATGCCGATACGCAGAGCGTCAGCGCCGCCCTGGATCAGCCGCCGCGCCTGGCCGCTGGTCACCACGTTGCCGCAGACCACCTGCAGATCCGGGTGTGCGCGCTTCAGGTATGCCAGCATGTCCAGCTGGTACGTCGAGTCGCCTGCATGGTCACAACCCATCGCCCCTGTCAGTCCCTCTCCACATTTGATTGTCCCATTCTGCCTTCGTGAGGCCAACCACAAAAGCTGGAGCGACACCCATGGGTCCATGCACAGAAACCTATTGCAGGAATCGGCTACCGTAGAAATGCACAGTGCACTCCTGAAATCATACATCAGCCATAGTAGCCACCTTGCCCCCAGGGTTGACACTTCACTTGCTTCTTGCTAAGCACTACCAGCACGCCTGGTCAGGCTTCTAGCTTAGGCTTTGGCCCACAATCTGCTTGACTGTTCCAGCAGCACGCACAACGGCAGCCATTGCTCTTCAAGATTGACAAGCAACTTTCTTGAACTTCTTCCTCAAAGTACAATGCTTCCTCGCGTCAGAACACGTGCACAGCTCCACCACGATTGGCAAGCACCCATCTCCACCTCTATCACCCAGAAACAGAATTTCAGTTCTTGGTGAAAGGAAAAGAAGGAATTTCTTCTGCGCACCCTGGCTGGAGTCCAAGATGACGGCGTCGACGGCGGTGGCGGCCACAAGGGCGTCGACGCGGCGGCGGTCGTCGTCGCGCGTTCCCACGGCCGCGCCCACCAGCAGGCGCCCGTCCGGCCCCGTGCTGGCCGCCCCCCGCCGCGGCATCCGCGCCTCCTCCAGGCACACCGCCCTTGACGCCAGCCGCACCTGCGCTCCCGCACATGTGTAATTGGGAGGTGAACGCAACTTGAATCTTACTGATTACTACTCGCATTAAGATTGCTGATACTCAGCGCTGGAAGATAGCTTGAGGTGCAGATACGTCTGGGGTATTGTCAGGGGCCAGCGATCTCAGCATAGCAAACTGACTTAGTTCACATAATGGAGAAAACAACCAACAATCATACGCTGTCCAAGATGTTGAGTGTCCTAAGATCAGGCCAAGAGGCGCCTATAGCAGCGTCCAAAAGGGTGCCTGACACGGCCTCAACAAACGCACATTTCAGGGAGCAGCCTGGAGGGATAAGAGGAAGGGAAGGAATTTGGAACGGAAAGGCTCACCAGGTTGCCATTGGAATCCACCACCGGCAGACTCTTCCGCTTGCTGCTCTTCAGCGCCTCCATCGCCTTCTCTGCGCTCACATCATCTGACAGGGTCTCCACATCCCTGCAGGTTTACATGCACACGATTGAGCAACGCTCATTCTTTACTGACACTGTCTATTTGAAGGCTGCCTGTTGCAGGTTTAGTCAAAGTCCGTCTTTCAGAGGCCAGATCCTCGCTCTGAGTTGTGCTGTGAGCACCCACCGTGTCATAAGCTCTCCCAGCTGCGTCAGTCTGTCGTTCACAAAGTCTGTGTCCCTGGCTGTCACAATGCCCACAAGCCTGCTGCCCACACGCCCATCTTCTGTGATGCAAACGCTCGACACCCCTCTGGATGCCTGCACAAGCCCATTAGTTTCAGCATCTGATACTCTCACCTAGGTACTGTACCACAACTGTAGTAAAATCCCAATTCTGGACCTCATCAGCTGGATATTGCAAACAGCTCAAGTACATCAGCAGCTAGTGAGCCAGTCAGGTGCCACGGATGCACTGATCCCCAACATTGCAGGATCGCCAAAACTGCAGGTCGTCATTTGGTTGCTGAGGACAGCGCCTCACCTTGAGCGCCTCAAAGTCGGCGATGGTGTTGCTTGACTGCAGAACTGTCGGCGTCATGACAAAGCCCGGCACATGCCGCTTCACCTTCTGCGCCTGCGCCACCTGCTCCTCCAACTTCATGTTGTAGTGCAGAAACCCCAGCCCGCCCATCTGCACCCATGATTTGCATCAGCTTTGCATCAAAACATCATCAACACACAACTGCACAGGAGGAGCTGCACGATGCTGACATGCACAGTAGAAATCAACAGAGCGGCTGGGGAGTACGCACCATGGCCATTGTGATCGCCATCTCCGCTTCTGTGACGGTGTCCATTGGGGAGCTCACGATTGGGGTTGACAGGCGCAGTTTCTTTGTGAGGTTTGTTGTGAGGTCCACCTGCATGCGCAAGGAGCTCAAGAGCCAAGCCTGGAAAATCTCATTATATCTTGAGAAACAAACGTGACGGCGCATGGGCAAGCTCTGCATGGTCACGGAAACTCTGTGTGTGCATCTTTCACTTGTGGTTGAAGTGCTGTTCTAGGTTGGCTTCTGGGCTCGAAAAGAAGTACAAGCATGGCCGACCTCGTGAGCTCCAAAGTCGATGTGACCAGGCAGAAAGATGACATCGTCATATGTGTAGGTTGAGCCCTGCCCGAAAAGTTGTGCAGCGCTGTATCCTGCAAAGCACCCAAGTTGCAACTCTGGCGCATCACAAGGAGTTGCATGTTTTATAGACAACTAGCAAGTTCGAGCGATGTGCAAATTATGTTTTTCGTCGTGGGTGAATTTGCTCCATGCATACCGTCGGCTATGCTGTCGTCAAAAGATGCCATCCTTCTGCAAATTCAGATATGATTTTTTGTTGTGCTGGTTGGATGCAAGAACCTTTTGACTAATTAAAGTTTTCAACGTGCTCTTGATCGATTTTTAGATTAAGAAGATTAAGATTAAGGAGAACTCCAAATCCAGCTGGCTCAGTCCAAGGGAAAGTGCGGCTCCCAGTGCTTCGTCATCATCACGTGGGTCACAAGTGCTCGACAGATCCTGAACCCAAAGCGCTAATGAAGGATTGAGATTGCGATTGTTTGAGTGCCCGTCATCTAGCTCCCTTACAGCTTCTTCAGCCAGAATGCCGAGCAATGGGGCCTCGGAAGCCCTTCTGCCCAATCGCGATGTTGAGGCGAACCAGGGGGAGCACTATGATGGCGATGCCCATGAGTGAGTGCCCATATTGTGTTGGAGATGTCCGAAAGCTGTTTTATTTGGTCTTAGACTGAAACTAAGGGATGAATTCCAAGAGAGCAGTCTTCTTTAGATTGTTGTGTGTACATCTTTTACTCCTTATGAATTGCATCTCTGCACATCTCACAACAATCTCTGATCTGTGCTGCAGGGACGAACATGTGCATTACTCACAGCGAGCCAACTGGTGAGCGATCGTTTCTTTTCGAGCTATGCTGCGTGAGCTTGACCCTGTTACTACTGTGGCTCGATCTGTTCATGTTCGATGAGTAAAGGTGATCTCAGACATGCTGATTCAGGTTGAGGGCAGCAGTGCTAGGCGCCAATGATGGCCTTGTGTCAGTCGCATCCATCATGCTCGGTGTGGGAGCTGCATCAACAGACCAGCACACCCTGCTCCTCTCTGGCCTCTCGGCTCTCGTGGCAGGTACTGCTACCCCCAATCCCTTCTCGTATTTCCCTCAAATTTTAAGACATTATGCTGACAACTGAGAAGGAAGCATGCTGAGGACATGTCATGTCCAGGTGCAATGAGCATGGCTGCCGGGGAGTACATCAGCGTGGCCTCACAGAAGGACACCGAGGAGGCTGACGTGGAGAAGGAGAGGGAACAGCAGGAGGGCAGCGCCGAGACCAGGGAGCACGAGCTGGAGGAGTTGACTCAGATCTATGTGGCCCGCGGCTTGGAATACAATCTTGCTCGCGAGGTGACTTCTTCACGTGCTCAACCACTGCAGCTGCACCCTTGGACAAACGTGCATGGCACAATTTTGCTGCTCAATCTGATCTGGAGGCATGCACTTGTTAACTATTGTGTTGGGGGCAGATGCAGCCCTCAAGGCCCGACTACGGTACATGTAAATCCATTGGGGAGCAACTGGTTCATGATGATGAAGTGTGTGGCCTGCAGGTGGCAGTGGCCCTGTCGCGCACGAAGGAGTCTGCGGTTGAGGCGCACGCGAGAGATGAGCTTGGCATTGATCTTGATGACCTGGCCAACCCATTCCAGGTCCGCAGCCGCATGGCGCCACTGGACGTATACACAGCACATTGTCGGTCTTCTGGGCATATGACAATGGGCTTTTTTGATGTGTGAGTGATTGCGAGCTGTTCTGAGGTGGTCATTAGATGTGTGAGGGAGGCTGTGGTCTGCAGGCTGCTGCGGCATCGCTGCTGGCCTTCAGCATTGGCGGCGTTGTGCCCCTGGTCGGGGCGATCTTCATCACAGACCCGCGCATCCGCCTGGCAACTGTGTTGGTGCGGACATGATGATCCGTCGCTTGCAAATAAGTTTACGTGATGGAAGTGAAGCACATGCTTGCTTTTGTGGGTTTGTTTTGTGGCAGGAGCAACGGGTGTCTGATGCTGAGTGTCTGCAGGTCCTCGCAACCTTCGCCCTGTTGACATTTGGAGCGACGGGTGCATGGCTCGGTGCGTGCAGATTTCCCAAAATTGGCCATGCCTGCACTTGTAAGAGCCCAGAATCTACGCTGTATGAAGCAATTGCCCTCTTGAGAGATGGGCTTGCTGCTGCAGGAGGCGCAAAGAGGGTCCGAGCTGCGCTTCGCGTGCTCATTGGGGGGTGGCTCGCTATGGGGATCACTTTTGGTGTGGGTTTCCTGTTTGGGGAGAACCCAGGCCGTTAGGCATGCACAAATGGAATGCTCCAAGGGAGGGGACATGAGATCAATTTTTTTTGCGATGCTTGAATATGGCGTACGTCCTGCTCTGGTGGCTGCAAACTAGATCCGCAATTAGTTGGAGTGGCAGGTTGCGTAGCGCTTGCCCCACATTTAAGACCTAATATTCGTGTAGATTATCATCTACAGTTTTCGTACTTTTTGACTGGACGATCTTGTCCAAGCCTCTGCAGTGCAGAATTTGGACTATTAGATGGCTTGCGGTAACCATCGAATTCATCTGATTAGGTGCCCGGTGCCTGAAAAGGTAAGTTCAAAAAATGCAAGTTGCCTAATTAGGGATAGTATTCAAGGGGAAGATATCTTAGAAGTATCAGAACCCCAGTAGGGTATCCTCAAGCTGGGCGGGAGGTTGGGGGAGGGTTAGGAGGGTATCCTGCTGCGGACAGCATTACGGTATCCATACAAGAAGCAAACTCTGTTTTCTGCTTGTTCCCACCGCTTTCCGGTGTCTGGTCCCACCGGTTAACATTCCAAGATCTACATATTCAAACATATGCAATGATTACATATTTGGCAGCTTCAACATATCTAGATCTCTGTTTTTGGCTGCCATCACAGAGATTATGTCAATGCCTGCAACTTCCAATTAATTTCCCCATACCTGCACACAGGACTCAAAATAGCATGACAAGACAGTCTTGAAGACACCCATGCAGCAAGGTTTGCAAACAGAAAGTACAAGTACATGAAATATGCATCTCCGGAGATCCATAGTGCTCCTGTCCACAACCTACCGTAATCATCTGCCCTATACTACTTGTGATACCAGGCATAAGAATCTGCATACTCACATATGACAATCTGCTTAATCACTAATAGGGGAATAATGCCAGACAAACACGTGTGGCATTGCCATTCCTTCAACATGATACTTGTAGACACCAGCGGACAGCAACAGTCCCTGGCTGAAGCGTGGAAAATTCTTTTTTGTTGAGTTCAAAGAAACAGTGTCAAGTTCAAGTGGCTTAAGGGCACTTCGATAATCATTGAAATAAAATTAGAGCATTACAGAAATGTGCCTGAGTCTGCCATCACAGCTCATCTTGTTGGGGCAAGACGGGTCTCCCAAAAGAAGGATCCCTTGATATACCCCTTGGTATGCACTTCTGGTCCTGTTCACCCATTGTCACGCCTTTCTCCTCATTTCTATATCTGACACCCCGCAACTTCTGCAACCATCTCTTCTGATGTGCTGCTTGATAAGATCACCAGTGCCTCTGTGAGCAGGTGTGCTGGCTTCAAATATTGGACACAATGAAGGCGGCGGCAAGCATGGTTGGCCAGATCACCCAGCCAAGGATGAGGCGAGCCCACAGCGTGCACCCGGCTATGAACACCAGGGCGCTGCCGGTGGCTGCCATCCACTGCCCAAACGCCAGCACAACGTTCATGATCTCCGGCTGCAGCCGCGGCTTCTGTATCCTGAAGCGCTTGCCGCACATCACCTGCACGGCACAGCAGTGTGCACGTCAGTCTCTTCCACCACAAAACCCCTGTCACTGATCCAACCAGGTCATGCGTGACATTCCAAATTCTTGTCCAGCATGGTGGGGTAGATCAGACACGTGTCAACCACCTTGCTGCACTTACATACAGGCAACCGCTGTCTGACTGACAGGACAGGGCTTGCAGCAGCTGGGATCGCAGAAACAGGCAAGAATTGGCGAAAGAATTGATTTAATTGCTCTGCCGCACCTCCTCTATGCGGTTAAACTCGTCCTGCCAGGTGGCGTCTTTCCTGCTGGGAGGTGTGTGCCCGCCCTTGACCCGCTCATGGCACAGCTTCAGCCACGCCTCCAGCTCCTTGCCCTCCGCGCTGAACCCCGACTGCGCCCAATGACACCCACTTTGCCATCTTGCTGCTCTAACACTCCCTCGCGCTCAGATCAGCATCAAGCCTAGGGCGTTCTCAAGGCGTTCAAGCAAAAGAGGAGGCAGGCATGGAAGACAGAGTGACAGCGCCAATGCAGCGTGAAAGAGGTGCATCGCAGGTCTTAACGAGTGCTTAACAGTGTGAGCAAAGTGTTCTGTGATGGCAGGCAGGCAGCAGCGGCACACCTGAGCGCCCCTGTACATCTCCAGGCGAGTGCCGCTCTCCCCATAGACAACCTTTGGGGTGCATCCGCGGCCGGGCAGCGCCTGCACCACGCGCACGCGCTGCAGCCACTGCCCCGCGCGCGCAGCGCACGACAGCAGCCCCTCTGCAAACGCGCTGCTCGCCTTGAAATCCCCCGTATTCAGCTCGATTTCCTGCCGGCAAAAGCATGCAGGGGCTAAGAACCCAAACACATCATCCCTTGGCCTTTCATGATTGAGGGTGCATCTACTCATAGCACACACAAGCAGCGGAATGAATCCGGATTTGAAACAGATGATTGCATCCTGCTGATCTCTGAATGTGAGAAGCAGGTGGTGTTGTGAGGCGCTGCTCACCTGCCAATACTCTGGCTTGTACAGGGCTGTCTTCCATCTCCGGCAGACTGCTGCAAGCCTGCACCTCTCCTTGGTGCCTGCTGCCGTGTGTAGCTCAGCGCTCCTGAATATGAGGTGCAGGATGTCCTCTGGCAGAGTCTCCAGTGAAGCATACTCCTGCGCCTTGGTGCCTGCCCATGGAGGAAAGATCGTCAAGATTCTGTCCTCTATCAGATGCAGCATACAAATAGGTCACAACATGAAAAGGCAGGGTCTGGACTGGACACACCGACCGATGATAAAGTGTGCTGTCACAAAGACTGTGCTACATGGCGTGCAAGTCAAAGTTGGGGTCCCCACCTGATAACATCCTTGTCAGCCTTGTCACCACTTCCGGTCTGCAAGACTCCACCTGAAAGGACAGGAAAGAAACTTGTCACACGGCTGGTGGACTTTCAAAGCCCCACGACTATTCAATTACCCCGGCATCTTCAAGCTCGAGACTAACATTCTGGGGCTGCTTTGATCGTCCAGGCCTGCTAAATCGAGAACAATTAGCTACGATGTAGGCCCTCTTTGTGTCGCGCGGGACGAGAAAAGGCTAAGAACCCTGTGGTTCTGGTTCCGAAGTCAAACAGAAAGACGGTCCGGCAAGTGCGATGGAACCCTGACGCGTGCGCAAACAACCCACGATGGAACTCTTGTCATGCCAGGGGATACCAGAGTATCCTGATAGAAGCGAAGACACTCTCGACACTCGAATGCCATTCAACGTCGTTTTGAACGTCAGGCTTTTATATGCTGATGGTGATGACTAGAACGCCATAGCACAACATGAGATGTACACAACCAAATCGGAGCTTAATCAGCCCGGTGCCATTCGCCCACCTCTTTGTCCTTCCACAACCAGTGCACGACTTCCCTACATGCCTTTGAAAGTCAGGGTGTGATAAAGCCTCTTACCCATGTGCTAGTGACACTGATGAGTATCTTCCGATCGGGGTATCCCTTCATGGCCTTTGTGGTTGCAGCAGGCGCTGGTCCTGTGTAGCACATGCTTGAAAGTGTGTGCAACTGCTTCTAGAACTTCCCCAAATCACCACCTCGAGCTTCCTTGCGTTTCTTAGCGGCAATAAAACTATAGATTAGCTGCTTCATACCAATCAAGTGAGCGTTTTCATGATACGCCAGATGATTTTGTCTCGGAAACCTGCAGAAGGCACGATCTCGTCACCGTGCATGACTCAGCAAGACTCAGCGGTAGTCATCAGAGCAATAGTATCCAGGGTCGGCAAAACCATGCTAAGCAGCCCTTGTATTGTTGCTTTCTTGATCTGAAGGGTGCTTATGACAGAGTGAATCGGGTGTTGCTCTGGGAGAGTTTGCGTCGCCTGGGCATTGATGGCCGCCTGCTCTCTGCCATTCAGTCTTTGTATGCCAATTCTACGGTTGCCATGAAGATTGGGAGCAAGAAGGGTCCTAGTTTGCCTTCTGAGACAGGATTGAAGCAGGGTTGCCCCCTTAGCCCCACGCTGTTTGGCTTGTTTGCAGATGGCTTGCACAGGCACTTGCTGCAGAGGTGCCCTGGGGTTGGCCCGCAGTTGCGTACTGGCAGTTGTGTACCAGATCTAGGCTATGCTGATGACTTTGCTTTGCTCGCCACCACACCTGCTCATTTGCAACGCTTGATTGATGCAGCTGCTGAGTTTTGTGAACAAACGGGAATGGTCATAAGTGTTGACAAAACAAAGATTGTGGTGTTCTCTTCCAGTTTGCCAGGACCTTTTCAGTGGCTTTGTGGTGGTGCGCCTTTACATTGGGTTCAGCAGTTTGAGTACCTGGGTGCCCTTTTTGACGGTGTCCAAGGCATTAATCTCACCTTTGGCAAGCTTCACAGGAACATGTGGGGTGCGTGGGCACAGCTCAGGCAGCAATATGGGAAGTTGCATTGCAGCATGTCAGCTGGCCTGTTGTTGCGCCTATATGATGCATGTGTGCCGCCGACTGCCTCCTACGGTTGTGAGGTGTGGGGCCTGCGCAGCCTTCCTGGTGGCGACAGCCGGCGGGGCCGGGCTGCCTTGGCCTCCTCTCACCTGAAAATTCTGAGAGACATTGCTGGCGTCCCCACCTCTGTGCATGGTGCCATCTTGCTTAAGGAGTTAAATCAGCAGACCCTTGATTGTGTGTGGTGGCGGCGCATTATCAAGTTCTGGAACAATTTGGCTGCCTTGCCTGCAAATAATTTTCACAGGCAGGTGGCCCTTGATGATTGTTGGGATGCCATAACCCGTAATGTTAAGAATTGGGCTTGGGCCTTCATGCGGGGCTTGCGCCGGATTGGGTATGAGTTTGTTATTCGGTTTGACACCCTTGTTCCTGTAGAAGTTGCTGCTGTGATGCAGCTGCTCGATGCGCAAGCACTGCAGGTTTGGGATGACATTGACATTTGCCCTAGGACCTGCCCGTCCAGCAATGCCACCTTGTGTACATATCACAGATGGTTTACTAGGCCAGCTTGTGTGCGCCACCCTTGCCAGCTCTTACAGCAGCCTTTGAGTGCCCGTTGCTTGCGTATATTGTTGAAGTTCAGGATGGGTTGTCATAGTCTGCCCAATGTCTCGGGCCGCTGGGCCAGGGTTCCCCGGCCCCAGCGTTTGTGCATGCGTTGTGCCCAGCAGGTTATTGGGGATGAGCGCCACCTTGTGTTTGAGTGCCCTGCCTTGCAATCTGTTCGGGACAGATATCCTGGGCTGTTTGGTGCAGACATTGTGACGATGCAGCAATTCATGTGGCAGTTGGACATTGTTGGTGTTGCACATTTTGTGATGGATTGTTTTGATTATTTGGATGCTGCCAGTTCATCAAATCAGCCCTAGGCGGCTGGGAGTGATGTAATCTTCCTTCCTTCCTTCCTGGGCTTCTGATGCACAAAAGTCACAACACACTACGGCAGCTAGGCATGTGCTGCATGCAGGGCGCTATGCATGTGGGGCCCATTGTGGGGCATGCGGCATGACGAGCCATTTTGTGGGCCATGGTAATCAAAAGCAGTGATCAATGATCATCACATGATGTCGGGATCCGCAGCGCCATACTCTGCCACTTGGAATGGATAACCTCCTGGTAGACCATCTACTAGACGGGCATCCAGCTGCAGCTGATGTACAGGTGCCCATTCTGCAGCGAGCACAGTGATAACGACAAGACGTCTCGTTACAGGCGCGCTAGTGCTGCCAGCCCAGTGGGGCTTTCCGGATTCGAGATGAAGTCTAGACGCCTGTGGGCAGTGCTGGCTGGCATGCTAGGGCTGGCCAGCCTGGCCTGCCACCGTGTGACACTTACAGGCATGGCAGTGCAGACTGGCCGCCACGCTGCAACAAACATCAGAGATTCCCAGAGCCTGATCAGGAACTGGTCCAGCTTTCAGGAATCCTCCCCTAGCAGAGAGACAGTCGGACTGAAATTGATGATCACAGCCCTTTCTCCTACTCTGGCGCTCGCAATGCCTTCACGTCTTGCATTCTCCCTTCTCTTAATTACATCCTGGATCTAGATCTCTATTGTTCAGTGGACAACCAGCATGGTGATTGCATGTGGATGGAAAGATGATATTGCAAAGTTTGAGGTATCCTATAGTTGTGACCAGACCTCATGATCAAGATGTGATGTCTGCACAAGTGCACCTACCTTACAATATACAGGTTTGGACGCTGGTCCGAGAACAATATTGGGTACCCAGCCAGATACTCAGCAGAACAAGTCACAGGCAAAAGTCCCTCTTTCCTGCAGCCCCTCAGTGAGCCAGGGTTGCTTTAGCTGCAGGCATTATCATAGCATTTTGCCCTATTGTGCCCCCGCGCCGCCACCAAGTGTAGCTTGCACACAAAGACACGCATGAACTCAGCACAATCTGTATATGGAGTAACTCCTTGCAATCAAGAATGCCCTTGTGGAACCGCTTATGCGCATGCTTGATCCCAATTGAGCAGCTCTCCTTGGTCAACCAATGGCCCGTAAAAAGGCTCAAGCTCTAAAGCCCGGCGTTGTGGTGTCCGATAGCGAGGCCGGTGGTGAGCAGGCCAAATACCAGGAAGGGCTGCGCGCTGGCCTGGTACTTGACATCGTTCTTGATTGGGTCCGGGATGAAGTACTTGTACTGGAAGAAGATCTGCCACCAGCATGACAAACTCCATCATGACCACCTCTTTCTGCCTGTATTCCTCAAGCAAACTTGTCCCCACATAGGTGAAAAATTGTCAGTGGGTGCTGAGGAACCTCGCATGGCAAGAAAGGAAGCAAAGCAAAGCTTGCCGTGAGGACGGCTCTGGATGACAGGGCTGTGAGATGGGCGCACCTGCGGGAGGATGAGCGCTGTGAGGATGGCGCCATAGAGCGGCTCGTTGAGGCCGAGGAAGAGGTAGGCTGCCACGGCCGCCTGAGTCACATCGATGGTGCCCACAGTGATCCACTTGGCTGTCTCCACTCCAAAGGCAACTGGCAGGGACTCCAGGCCCATTTTCCTGCACGCAGCAGCGAAGAAGCTTGTGTCCCTGATTCGTTGTATGTCTCGCATTTATTTACTTCTTCCCCACATGCATTTACCAAGTAAAAAAGCAGATTGACAGTAGGAGCAGGGAAGGCATACCTGTCGCCCTCAATGGACTTGAAGTCATTCACAATGGCAATGCCGAGGCCAGCTGTGGAGTACAGCATCGTCAGCACGATGACATCCAGTGTCAGGTTGCCGAAGAGAGCCTGCAGGACACGCATCACGTCTTCAGAGGCTTTCAATCACACTATCACCCGGAGTCATCTGTGACACAGATCTACCTCTGCTGAGAGGAGCAGGCTTGCAGAAAGATGACGTTGCAATACCCGAAGCAGGCAGCCAAGACTGCCAGCCTCCGAGCCAACTACACAAAACCTATCCATGGAGTGTTGGCAGTGTATGTACCTGGCCAGCCCACCAGGGCAGCGAGATGTAGGAGGATCCCAGGGCGTAATTGCCGGCCCAACCGCTCTGCTTGAGCTTGAGCGGGGGCGCCGAGTAGATGTAGGAGATGAAGGAGCCGAAGACTGCCAGGTAGAAGAGTGTGGGTGTCTCGTGGCCCACCCACTTGTCCAGCGCGAAGGCTGTGCCCAGGCCGGCCGCCAGCAGCGCCAGAAACTGCACGACCACCTCCGTCTCTGAGATGGCACCTGCACAATTACCAGCACCGCCCTCAGAGATTGTTGAGGCGCCTGTGTCTCTGAGATGACAACTGCATATTTACCAGCACCGGCCTCAGGCAATTTACAAAGGTGCCGTATTCTCTGTGCGCCTTGAGGTTTCATGCTGGGCAGCCAACTCGCATCAATGCTGTGCCTCCTTGCAGCCTGGGGCCTGGCACTCTAACGTAACATTTGCTAAAAATACTTGATGAAACTGACCTGAGGGAATGGGGCGGTTGGGCTCGTTGATGGCATCGATCTCCCTGTCATAGTAATCGTTGATGGTCTGCGTGTAGCCCGTGAGGAAGGGCCCCGACATGGTCATGCACACGAGGGACTGCGCCACATGCTCTGGCGTCCATGTGAAATTGCCTGACGCCGCCGCTCCGCACAGCACACCTGCACCACGCCATCATTACAACTGTTATCATTATTGCACGATTTCCAGTTCCTAACAATCGAGGATCTAGGTACGCCCAGCATTACGTGCTTCCAGCATTATGCTGGACACCAATGTGCAAACTGATCACCTCGTCAAGATCATGTATGCATGCTGGCACTGAAGATGCACTATGGCAGTGATCTGCACGGATGGAGTTCATACGCACCCCAGATCAATGGGACCCATGTGACGGGCTTTGTGAGCTGCAGCCGGATCTTCCACTTGTCTGCTGTCTGCTCTCCGCCCCTGACTCCCAGAAGCTGTGCCACATTGCTCTTGAACACCTCGCCCGTCTCCCCAGTCTTGACCTTCAGCTCCTCGCCGGCTTTGCCAGCTTTGCTCTTCAGATCCTCTGTGGATTGAGCTGCTCGCACGGTGTTGCCTAGGCGCCTCCCTGCAATAATGTGGAATGTGGTGTTTGGACGTGTCACATTAGAAATGCAACTCTGAGATAGCAGCTTTCATAAATTGTTTGATCGCTACTCAGAAGCACAGATCTGCTAAAAAATTTGGCTGTGTGCTGACGAGAGGTGAGGTAAGACACAACGACACTAGCTCAATGAAAAAGAACTTGCCTGGAAGAGTCGATTTTCTTTGTGTAGGAGCAAAAGCAATTTTCCCATGCTGCCTGATACTTCCAGAGTGCACCACGCTTGTCCTTATCTGCCCAGGCAAGTTAACACAAGACGCCATCATTGGATTCGCTGAACAAGAATACTAGAACTTTTTCTTAAAGGGGTTCAAGGCAAAAGCCAGAAAGTGCTTTTCTAAATAGCTAACGTTCTCCTAAGTGCTTTGATTGTGCGTGTGTTCTTCGAATGCTGCGTTGCGATGAGATAGGGCACCATGCCATCTGGCGCCCACGTGGCCATATCTTTCAGCGTTGAGATTTGCAATGCCGAAACTTTTGGTGCCAGAACAAGTGAGTCTGGGCGGAATAGAAGTTGTGGAAGCGTCACAGTGGGCCCTTAGGTGTCCAGAGGCCATGGACCAGACAAAGTTAGGATTCACCAAATTGCCTGCGCATGCCAGTGGCCCAACAGTGGAGTGCAATGCACTCAGTGCATGTGCATGCAGCATCTGGTAATATCAATATTGCAATCGGGCGAAAGTTTCATGCTCATGCATTTATGTCATTGACAAAAGAAAGCCTTCACTGTCTCAATTTTCCCATATTCACAAGTCAATTACACACCCATTTGAAAGATCACGCGCACATGAGCTCTAGAATAATGTTTCCAAAAACGAGCCAGCTCGCTTCAGCGTACGAAACCCAATTGCAGTACAGAGCAGTCCATCGGATCATAGTATAACAATCAGACCCACCGAACCGGTCACCTCCAGCAACAAGTTATGATACAGAATGTTCCACACTCTCATCTCCCCAGCACACAACTGCCCCTGCCCCTGCATTATTTCACTTCAAATCTTTAAGCAACGCACACAGGGGATTGCCACGAGGACATTAGGCGACGTCCCTCTCTAACGCTATTTAAGAGTTTGGCACCGCCTGGTAGGGCACAGTCACCGAGGGCTCATCAGCCTTCAGGTAGTTCTCTGCCTGTGACTCCAGGATGAGGCGGAGGAATTCATCGCCGTCGATCTGTTCCCGCTCCAGCAGCACCTCAGCTGTCTTGTGCAGCACCGTGATGTTGCTCTGCATCAGGTCCTTTGCACGCCTGCAGCAGCAAACTCAGCTCCCTCAAAAACTCCCCCAGAAACATTGAGGTCTCACCACCTATCCAATAGATGACATCGTGAGGAAGCACATCCAATAGAGTACACTGAGGTCTTATCGCCTCACATCCAACGGATGACATTGAGAGGCAACAATTCCCGCAAAAACCGCTACAAAAGAGTGGAGGGGCAGAGCAGACATGATAATACCACAGTGGGAACAGGCCACTTGAGGGCGACAGAAGAGAGGCTTCACTCAGGAAAGCAAATGGAGAAGAAGTCATTCAGGCCCACCTGTAGGCGCGGTCTACGAGCTGCTTGACCTCGGCGTCGATCTCGTCGCTGGTCTGGCCAGAGCAGTCGGCGGGCTGCCCCATGGACTGGCCCAAGAAGGAGGGGCCGCCGCCGCCGCTCCACGCCACCTGCCCCAGCTTCTTGCTGAAGCCCATCTGCGTCACCATCATCTTCGCTGTGCGCGCCACCTGTCACAACACATCCAGTACATTGAGGACAGATGACAGCGACAGTGACAGATCTTGTCAGAGTGTGATGTCAAACGCACTCCAGAAAGAAGGCAGATCAGAACATCAACAACACCGCAAGTCTGCGAGCTGGAAATGAAGGGGAGATGCGGACCTGCATGAAGTCATTGGAGGCGCCGGTGGTCACATTGTCCTCGCCGAAGATGATCTCCTCAGCAATGCGGCCGCCCAGAGCCACCGCCATCTGGTTCTCCAGGTAGCTCCGGCTGCATAGAGAGCAATAAATTCAAGACGCCATCCACAGCAGAAAATTCAAGACGTCATCCAAATGCACATCATCATGTACGTCACAGGAACAGCGCTGCAATGCAGCTGTGGAAGGAGTCAAGGTGCGGGGGCTGCTGGGCATGATAAACAAAGAGGGTAAAGACCACACCTGTAGAGGCCGGACTCCAGGCGCTCCTCAGAGGGCGCGAAGAAGGTGAGGCCGCCTGCAGAGCCGCGTGGCACGATGCTGATCTTGGCGACTGGGTCGTACTCCGGCATGAGCGCGCCCACCAGTGCGTGGCCAGCCTGTCAAGAGTCACAACTGCGCCTTCAGCACTAGCTTCCTTCACACAACGGGCGCAACTGCAATCATACTACAATTGCTTGCATATACAACATTGCCGATACGGTACAAAATTATTGATAATCATGCATGAGGAATGATACACCTGAAAACCTGCTAACATGCATGGTGGCACCTGGCCACCATTAGACTACAGACCCACAACGCCGCAATCTCCAAAATCCACGTTAAGAGAAGGGCACACACCTCGTGGTAGGCGACGAGGCGCTTCTTGGCCTCGGTCATGACGGCGCCCTTCTTCTCGGGGCCAGCAACGATGCGCTCCAGGGCGTCGCTGATCTCCTCCTTGCTGATCTCCTTCAGGTTGCGCCGCGCCGCCAGTATGGCCGCCTCGTTCATCAGGTTCTGCAGGTCTGCTCCAGTGAAGCCTGCACGAACAAATACAATATAACCTCATCAGCACAAACCAAACTAAAGAATACACATGCACCCTCTAGTACAAACAATATGCAGCATCAGCAAGCTATAAATGCCCAACACAATCTTCAGACAAGGCGCCACATGCTGGGAGCTCCAGTGAGAGTCACACGCTGTAAAATGCAAAGAAGTGCGTGCTCACCTGGTGTGCGGCGGGCGACCTTGTCGAAGTCGACGTCCTTGCCGATCTGCTTGCCGCGCGAGTGCACCTTCAGGATCTGCACGCGCCCCGAGATGTCCGGCCGGTCCACTGTCACCTGCCTGTCAAACCGCCCCGGCCGCAGCAGAGCGCTGTCCAGCACCTGTCCCCAATACAACTTTATCAGTCCACATGTCCACCACAGATATGGCAATCCAGAATGACAACATGGCACCGTTTACTTGCCATCTCAACTGTCAATGCAGGAGCATCTTCGCAGCTCAAAGCAACTCTGTATGATGGTGGACAGCATCCCCTCTGAAAATTCAGCTTTAATAGCAATGCTCTCATCATTTCTCCAGATCAGATGCGATCATCCAGAGAACATTATAACAAAACGGTGGGGGCCAACTCACGTCAGGCCTGTTGGTGGCGGCCAGCACGATGACGCCGGTGTTGCCCTCAAAGCCGTCCATCTCTGTGAGCAGCTGGTTGATGGTCTGCTCGCGCTCGTCGTTGCCACCGCCCATGCCGGCGCCACGCTGGCGGCCAACCGCGTCGATCTCATCGATGAACACGATGCACGGCGCCTTGGCCTTGGCCTGCACAGCAAGCTCGTACATAAGTTCAGCACATCCCTGTTGATTTGGCTCTTTAAAGAAGGATCTGAGGAAATACCATGATATCACTATAAAGTATGACTGGGCACCAATTCTAGCATGAAAGAAACAGCTTATACTGCATTCCCACCGTCAAGTATAGACTTCAACAGAAGATCTGATTCCCCTCTTGCTTGACGAGACAATGGCTATATATTTGTTTCCAGGTACACCGAGAAAGTCCTATCAACGGCTATGTATTTGTTTTCCAGGTACACCGAGAAAGTCCTATCAACGACAAGGATGAGGAATAAACAGGATATGAAAGCGCACCTTCTCGAACAGGTCGCGGACACGGGAAGCACCCACGCCCACGAACAGCTCCACGAACTCAGAAGCTGCGCAGGAGAAGAAAGGAACTCCCGCCTCTCCTGCAATGGCCTTGGCCAGCAGCGTCTTTCCGGTGCCGGGTGGGCCCACCAGCAGGCATCCCTGCGCAGCGCCATCAGCTTATCAGATACAGTGCCTAGTTTGCATGCATACTGTGATGAGAGAAAGAGGAAAAATTATGTAGAGATGTGGTCAGGGTGAAGCTAAGGAAGAAGACCTTGGGGATCTTGGCTCCCAGGGCTGTGTACTTGTCGGGATTCTTCAGGAAGTCCACAACCTCCTGCAGCTCCAGCTTGGCTCCATCCACTCCCTGCAAGCACCATGTCCCACACTCAGCGCTCCATTAACAAAAGTCAACGCACCAAATGTCTTGAGTAAAGCTACAGACCTGCTGAAGCAACACTTTCCATGCAAGGAGGAGGAATCAGAGGAGGACAAGGTGCACTGGAGTGTGGACGGAGGCGCTCACCGCAACATCATCGAAGGTGATGCCGGTCTCTGGAACCTCCTGGAACTTGGACTTGTTGCGCGCAAAGTCCATCGGGCCTCCCATCGGACCCATGCCGCCGCCGGCGCCACCACTGCCTCCAGCTCTTCTGCACATGGCAAATAAATCTTTAGCACTACTGACACACTCTACGCAGCACTGGTACACAAAATGATCACATGTAAGCATTGGAAGTGCATACATCACTTCATTGTACCAATGTAAGCGGCACTGCAATGTGCGCTTTAGTAGCCAGCCGCACCTGAAGAGGAAGAAGAGGCCACCGAAGGCAATGAGAGGGAACAGGAGGTTGCCGAGCAGGGAAACGTAGTTGCCCTGCTGGTCACCCTCTGAGACAGAGATGTCCACTCCATTCTTGGCCAAGATGTCAACCAGCTCAGGATCATTCGGCAGCACCACGAATGCGCGGCGTCCGTCCACAGCTGTCAGCTGCAAATACAGACACTCATATGTTGAGATTTTTCCACAAGCTAATCATGGAGACACTGCATCTTACAGCTTAAAAGGACAAGAGCCCAGCAATTCAACATGCTCTGTGGCCAACCTGCAGTCCTGGGAGACAGCAAAAGCATGCATGAGAGCACAATGAAGCAAGAAAGTAGTTTTGCTGGAAGGCAGTGACAGATGACTGACCTGCAGCTGGCCACCCTCCTTGCTGAAGCGCACGCGCTCGACCTTGCCGTTCTGCACAGCATTGATGAACTCGCTGTATCTCCACTGGTTGCCCTCGGGCAGCTGGTAGTCACCGCTCTTGACAGAGGGTGCCACAGCGGTGCTGCCAGATGGAAATTGCAGGGACTGCTGAGACTCCTTCACGGTCTCTGTGGCGCTGTTGCCGGATGGAGGCGTGTAGTACTCGGCAGCGTTGGCCACGTTAGCAGATGTAACAGACAGCGTGCCAATCAACGCTGCCAAAGCTGCAGCTGGCACCTTCTGTGCAAGCTCGGCAGCGAGACTCTCGCTCTGCAATTCAAGCAAGCGAGCATTCAAATCATCATAAGCATCCACAAAACTTTGTCTCATGCAGGACTACTTCGCATGCCCACACTTTACAGTAGTGACGTGATACAGGCTCACAGATGACCTGTCCATACACAAAAGGAAAGTCATAGAACTATATCCGCCGTGCGTCACCTGCTTCTTAGCGCTTGCACATACTGGCAATGACTTTTTGTGGCTCCTCGGAACGCCAAGGATCTGCGAGCGAAGACGGTCCGCGTTGCGAGCTTGGAATCGACGAGCTGATCGGCTAGCGAGCCCAGCCTGCGATGCCGACAGGCCGATAGAAGCCTGCATACTTGTGGTCTGAATTGCAGTTCTTGCAGGAATATCACTTCAGTTACGAAGTTTCACTAGTGGGATGAAGTTAAGTGGCATGTCCTGTGCAAATCCTGAAGAACAGCGGAACCAGTGGTCGCATCGCGCTGTCGTGGCCGATCCTGTCGATATTCAAATTCCCTCTCTTTAAGGGTCTGCACCCTACATGTAGGGCAGAGGTGATTGAATGCACGCACCGACAATTCAAGAAAAACTGTGCAAATGGCGAAGGGTGCAGCTCAATAAACTGTTTTATTGGTACATTCTTGGCCATCAAGGTGCTCAAAAGAGCGGTTCGAACAGGCCTGGTTTGTGGAGGTGCACAACGCCAGCTTCCAACCTGTAATAAGTTGGGGCAATGCAAGATCTGCATGCATAGGTCCTTTGGTTGAGCACTTGCAGCCAATGACTAATTTTCATCGACATCTATTGTTGCAAGATTAGTTCGAACGGACAGAAGCCCGACCATCTGAGCACAAAGACATGAATTTTACATTTTTAGTATGGTTGCTGGCGTTCTTCATACAATTGGCGTTGTTGGGAATGTCCATGTATGGGGTGAGCAACCCCTTCATCCTCTCCTCTTCTTCCCTTTTGTTCCATGAAAGGGTGATCTGAGGGTGATCCGACTCCCTTGCAGCACCAAGCGCGTTATCTGATGTATACCATTGTTTATTGCCGCAGCTTATCATCCTTTCAGACCTGGAAAACGACTTCATCAATCCTCACGACTCCTCTGCCAGCCTCAACACCTGGGTGGTGCGCCCTGGCTGCCAATGCTTCACAAGCGCCCAGGCCAAGTTTTGCCTGCTTTGGCTGTGCAGATCGTTCCATGCGCGCAATGTTTCTCCATCATCTTGCCAGACTCAAGGCTTGCCTTGGCGTGCAGATGCCGGAATATATAGCCCAGGGAGTGCTCACAGCAATCCTGCTTCTCACTGGGAAGTGGGTGTCGGGGCTGGTCATGCTGTGCCTCTTGGCATGGAATGTGCGCACCTACCTGCGCAATGAGCACAAGGTGGACGTGACCGAGGTGTTCAGGCAGATACCGCGGGAGAAGAACATCCGCATCATCAAGCTCATCTTCTACCTTGTGGGCTTTGTGTACTTCATCTACAGGTGAGTGATTGCATGCGGTAATCTGTAGCTGGTGATGTGCTCTGTCTCAACTGCAATTACAACACTGTGGAGATGCAGTGCTTGATTGCATGGCATGGGATGATGTATCAGTTGGGGGCTTGTCATTAAAGCAGCACATGATTTAATGAAGAGTGTGGGTGGGCAGAGTTGTGCACACGGCTGTAACTTCCTTTTTGACGCCCGAGTCTCGGGAGGCTGCTCATAAGTTGTTTCAGGATGCTGCTGCCACCATGTGATTGCTCTGGATGGCCCAGGGATCATTGCAGGTAGACCCTGCTTGGCACAGGCTTGCAGATGTCAGGCTAGGAGCAGACCTTGCTGGCATCTGCGTTATGCTCATTTTGGAAGGCTTGCCTTTGGGTGCTTGACCATGAATTGGTTTTTTGGCTGCAGGTTGATCATTACCCTGGTGGAGTACTTTGACCATGCGTACCCACCAATCCAAAAGCCATGGGAACACGAAGCGTGATGGTCAATGTTTGTGACAGCACAGAGTCACGTGTGCACACGCCTGGCGATTGTACATTAGAAGGACCATTGCAGCGGTAGATGATGAAGGAACCTAATACAAGTTGGGGTACCCCAGTACATGTTTTATGTACCCCAAATGTTGGGCCCCACCCGCGCATCACTGGAAACAAGAGGGTTGGGGTCAAGTTGATGTATCTTCAACATGTCAACAAGACACGTGGCTGGACTAACGAAAGATTGATTGAGGAGGATCCAATTGCCGGATCTGTAAGAAGGCAGCTTCAGAAATGCTGAAGATTAGCTGCTTGCATTGTAAGGAAATATGCATTGCGTTTTGCACCAGTTGCACAAACAAGCGTAGGAATCCTTGCAGGCATTGACTAACAGGTCAACAAACATCTTGTCATCTTTGCTGTATCAAACAGAGGGCTCGTTGGTTTCTAAACTCTTCCAACCACTACATTGACATCCAAAGTGCATGCGGGATTCCATGATCACTCTTGCTTCATTTTGTCATCTACAGTCAACCCCACTGCCACCATTGAATCCTTTATGGCAGCCTGCAAACACAGCAACCTCGCTGTTACTTGATACGAATGGAAAGCAGCTGCAAGCAAGGACACCTGTGCAATACTACGCGGCCTTTCCTGCAAAATAGATACCTCACCTTCAGCTCCTCCAAGTCCAACAAGAATTCCCCTGCGTTGGAAATGTCATGCTTTCGCAGGACTGTCAAGCGCTCAGCCTCATTGGCTGCTGTCAGCGCATCCTCAAAATCACCGCCAGCATGCAGTGACAGGCCAAGCAAGTACCACACATCCGGCACTGAGTCATCCTCGGCAATTAGGCCCTCCAACACCTGAAACAAAAAGCACGCCATTTGGTGTCATACCCATCACTGTGCTCCTTGAACCTTCACTGTGCTCCTTGTACCTTGTTCACTCTCAATACTTATCACTCGTAGCATGCCCTGTCCTGCTGTGCAGACTAAAAAGGGGCCCCCAAAAAGGTAGACATTGTGGTGACATGGAAAGGCAGGAGCAAAGAGCATGCCTTGGTGGCCGCGTGCGTCTTGTCGTCTAGCTCAATGAGCAGCTTGGCTGTCTCAAAACGGAATTCAAATGTGGGCAGCTCATCATCATCGTAGTCATCCTCCTCTTCACTGCTGTCAATGTCCTCATTAAGCTCAGGCTCAGATGTTCCCTGCTCTCCGCTTGTGCCCACCCCTGCATCCTCCTGCTCCATTTCTTTTGCAGATGCTTCTCCTTCATCTGCAGTCAGCACTGAGAACATGTCAACAGGAGAAATTACAACGCAAAAACTAGGCTCTCCACACCCATAAATATGCCCACGCTTCATTGAGATCATATATAAGGCACCTGCATCCTCCTCTGACTCACTGCCGTCTTCAAGGAGCAGATCGGGGCACCAGGTGCTGATGGATTGCCTCAAGCAGTGCAGAGCCTCTTCCGGCCGGCCCTGCTCCACCCTCAGACTTGCCAATGCCTGCGAAAATTACTTGACAGTCGCAAAACTGCTCATCTACCAAGAGCACAAACATCGGCATCCTTGTAAGATGCATCTATGGCATGTGAATGAAAATGCTATCAAAAGTGGCTGACCTGCATGGGCTCTGGGCTGGTCGGATCTGCTTGTGCAGCTCGCAGCAAAAGTGCCTCACACTCTTCTGCCACATCTGACACCTCATTGGCCTGCCCCATGTGCGTCTCTGCCAGGGTGCACAGTGCGCTGGACAGCCGAGCTTGCAACTCCTCCTCATCCTCTTCCCCCTCATTCATTTCCTGTGTAACCCACAGAACGTTTGATTGTGAGTGTAAGGATGTCTGCCCCTTTATCCTGCCTCTGATGGTTTCAAGTAGCCATGCACGCCGCAAGACAGCTGTTTCTACCTTTTTGGCGTTCGCACTGCCTTGCATGTCTTGCGTCTCTCTTCTCTTCCAGTCCTTTTCAATCAGCATGGATGTCACTCTGCTACATGTGGGGCCTTTGGGAACATGTACCTGGCTGTCTATGGTGGACTGCAGCACTGATACTCCCTTCTGCAGGGCAGCCAGGGCTTCTTCGCCATCCAGCAGCTGTCCAAGGTACCTGCATGGCGACCAGCAAGGTCGGTTTTTCCCGCTGCCTGCATGTGAATGACCAGACATGCTGATGCATCAGCAGGACCTCAGGGTAAAGAAACAGGTAGATAAAGACGTACATGTACTTTGAGAAGCCCTTCTCTGGCTGCAATTCCACAGCTCGTCGTAGCACTGTGATGGCGTCCTCCTGTTGGCCCGTCTCTGCTAGTACTGAGCCCAGCGCATCTAGATACTCCACATTCTGTGATCGTGCCAGCCCCTTCAGTGGCTGCCTTAATGGCAGGAGCCTTAATAGGAGCACAAGCGGCCGCAGCATACCTCTGGATCCAACTCAGAGGCCCTTCGAAAGTGCCTGACTGCCTCTTTGAACTTGTCAGAATGAAGGGCAACCTGAGCTGCTTCAAAATGCTGCTCCGCACTCAGATCCTGCCGGCAGCGAAAATGATTATTGTTACATTTGATGTACAGTGTTAGTGACTGTGAGTTGCAAAAAAATTTGCTCAGAAAGGGATGTGACACACTTCCGTCACTTGTTTTGCCTTCTTGACGCGAGAGCCTTTCGTCTTTAGGCCCCTTCCACTTTGTGCTTTAACGAGAGGCGCCATAATCTTTTGAAGTAGATGGGATCGCGATCTCCTGCTGGAAAATAGCCAAGGCTAGTACGGGAAAACTATAGTGCAGGAAACTTGGAGTGCAGTAAAGATCGATCTCACAAAACGCACACTTTATCAACAAAATAAACAAGTCTTTCGAAGAGCTTGTCTGCACGTTATGAATTTAGGAGTCGCGAAAAATTTGCAAGTGCTGTCGGCCCTCCAAAACTTCGCCTCCCTTAATATTACCCTCACATTCGAAGGCCCAGTCATGTAGGGTTCTCCAGTCAAAAGCATTTTGCGGAAAGTTCAAGGACCAATGCCAAATGAAAGTATGTCCGACAACAGAGAATCCTGGATGTAGCTTTCGTACTTGGTGAAACGTTTCAATGACCAGTTGCAGGAGATATTGACATCAGGGGCCATGGCACCATATCGTTGTTAAATTCTCTGGCATGACCGTTCGAGGTGAACTTGGACATGCTGCTTCGCAATCCTAATTTCTTGTTATCGTCGATATAATCTCGTATTTTAGAAGCGCAATCATGCATTGCTTTGGCGTAAGGGCTTGACTTGTAAACAGAGAGGTGCTTACTCTGCATTGACAGCTTGGCACAGCAATTTGGCTGTTTCACTGTCTTTGGTCAAGCGTATACTTTCAGAATAGATGCAGCTTAGATATTCTTTTTAGACGCACACCCGCCACTATCCATGTAGTCAGCAGCAATAAGATGGATTCCCATCACGCGCTTCTCAAAGTTTGGGCGTGCCTAAATCTAGCGAACGAGCGTTGCATATTCTCTTGTTTGGCAGTCATATGATTGACATGGTGGGTGTTCGCAGACTGAAAGGGCGTTTTCATTTGAAAGGGCTTCACGATGGCACCCCGTACAAGGAAAATGTCTATGAGCCAGGTGACCTTTGCTCCGGCCGTAGTAAGCGGCGGGGAGCTCAGCAGAAAAGAGTACGTGGAACGAAGAGATGCAGCCACGGCTTTTGAGCTGGCCAAGTAAGTTCCGTAGCGCTCTTCCTCGTGGTTTGTTTGCAGCTTGAACAGATGTTTGCTTCTCTTTATGGATTGAGAACTGGCGTGCCCCATGCAGGCTCCAGTCCAGTCCAGAGTTCAAACAATGGGAGTCCGGGAAACGAAGGAGGGGCACCCACAAGGTGCTCTCCTGGCAGGGGCTTCTTGGCCTTTGCACCCTGCTGCTGCTCGGCAGCGCCGGTTTCTTGCTGCTGCAAGTTGCACCTGCATTGTCCCATTCTGGCGGCCTGCACATCCCTGCGGCCATCACAAGGACATTCAGCAGCCTGACCCCTCATCAGGACACTGCCTCAACCACCACTGCAACCCAGGAGCCCACCGCCCGGCAGCTGGAAGTTGAGAGGACCTTGGCAGAGCGCCGTGGCAAGCAGGTGCCTTCTCCCATGCCAATTCCCCGCACCCACATAAGCTACCTCTTCTTCAACAGCTGATCGTGGTGCCTGCATCCTTGCATTGAAGGCAACTCCAATGGCTCTTCATGACTGTGCAGGTGGAGCAGCTAACAGCAGAGGTCGCGCGGCTGAGGGCCGAGGGCGAGACAGCCTCCACGGCGCAAATGGAGCTCCGGGGGGAGCTGGCGCAGAGGGACGAGCGCATGCGCACGCTTCTCGCCGAGCGCGAAGCCGACGGCGGCCGGGCGCGCGCCGAGGCAGCGCAGCAGCGGGAGGCGTCGGAGAGGGCCGCCGCCGCAGCCGATGTGCTGGAGGAGCAGCTGCGGCGCGAGCTGAAGGCGCTGGGTGCGCGGCTGGAGCGCGCGGAGGAGGTGAACCCGCCGCCGTCGGTGGTGTCGGCCAGCGGCCTGGCGATCACGATCCTGGCGCTGCTGGCCACGTCCGCGCTGGCGTTCTGGATCTCCGCGGCCAAGTCTGCGCGCGACCAGGTGCAGGAGCTGGAGGAGCTGCGCCTGCAGACTGAGGAGCAGGAGGTGCGCTCTGTCTCTGTTCTTTTAAATTCAAAACACCTGGTGGAGTGTGCTCGTAATATCTTCACAGTTTGGGGATGGTACTGGCCAAAGAAAAGGAGAGGGTGGGAGAGACGTGCCACAGGACTCAGAAGATCACACACACAGCTTTGGTACTCTCACAGGAGACATCCTCACGCGTGCATTTGTCCTGTTCGGATGACCTTTGGGCCTGAGTTGCTCTGCCCGCTGCAGGTCTTTCTAATGTGAGTTATGGGGTTTGCACAGCACCTGAGGCATGGATTTGATGTGAGTGCAGAGGAGGCACAGGGAGGAGAAGAGCATGATCGGGCGCCTGCAGAACGAGCTGGTGGCAGCCAACGCGGAGCGCTCCAGGCAGTACCAGGAGCTGGCGGCGACAAAGCGCCAGCTCGAGCGTGCAGAGAGTCAGGTACTTTCATAGCAGAACTATTCACCGGGCCCCTCACCCCCTGCTGAGGTATGCAAAGAAGTTCCTAGTGAACCCCCATATCCTGGTGACGCATGCATGCAGACAGGAGACTCAAACTTTTGTACCTGCACATTGCTATGCGACTCTGATTTAACATAGCTATGTTGTGGTTAGATGGCGGTGCTGGGCAGCAAGGTGGAGGAGCGGGACTCACGGCTGTCAGAGCAGAAGGACTGCTTTGACGAGCTCGACAGGAACTACATGGCCACCAAGGCAGAGAAGGACAACATGGACTCAGAAAAGGTTCATCCTCCCCCTGAAATATCTTCCTTTGCAGCGCGTTTGCTATGCTTTAGATCAAGTCCATGCATGGCAGGTCTTGTGTCATTGGTAGACTCACAATGTGCATCTTCACAATGGCAAGTTGGAGAGAATGGAATATTGAAAGTACTCAGTTGGTACCTCAACGCAAGCGTGATCAGGATAGGATAGGTGTTGGTGTGACTCACACAAATCATGTGGTGACAGAGGCGATTGGAGGACAAGGTGACAGAGCTGGAGGATCGCAACCGCGAGCTGGAAGCAGGGGTGGCTGCGGCTGCGCTGGAGTCTCAGGCCTGCCCGTCTGACACCACGCCGCAGAGGCATGCGCCGCCCAGGGCGCGGGGCACTGACAAGGAGAACACTGGTAGCTCCCAGATGAACGCCAGGAGGGCCGTCAAGGTAGCTTTTTTTTTTTCAATCAGCTCACATTGCATCGCACTTTGCTAAGATAATTTGCACACTTCTGCTGAACGCAAAGAATGCAGCTCTACTCCCAATGGCACTGGGCAGGTTTTGAAAGCTTGGCTGTTCGCCACAGGTGCCATTGGATGTGGTGCTGGCAGAGAATTCCGCCTTCCGCCAACAGCTGGAAGCCTTCAAGAGGCGAGAACAGGAACTGACAACGCAGGTAAGATAATACTTGTGGAATTGTTATTTCAAGGATTGACATCGTGAAATAGCTGGTTGGCACATTATGCTGGACAAGCCTTGACCAGCAACTTGCTGTTGGCAGGTGGCCAAGCACGAAGAGGCAGAAGAGAGCTTGAAGAAGCAGATCCTGGAACTGCATGCAGCCCTGAGCAGCAAGGCTGAGGATGCTGCAGCCTCAGAGCAGCTGGCTTCTCAGCTCACCCAGCTGGAGCTGCAACTGCAGGTCTGCCTCACTGGGCGGCGCTGGTGAAAAGAACGAGTGTAATTGTCACTCTGCTTTGCTGCGTTTTGACTGTGCCATAAACAGTCATAAATATTCAACGCGTTGTCTGGATGTGTTGCAGGAGGCAATGGCAGCTGGGCAGGTGGCAGAGGAGGATTGGAAGTTGGAGATCTCTGAGATGCAGGACAAGCTGGAGGTTGAAATCACCACCACCACTGAGCTGCTGAACGAGGCCGCCATAGAAAAGACCATCACAGAGCAGAAGTGCGCTGTCACCTGGTCACAATACTTCCAGGCTCTGTACTTGTGCATGTTCTAAATGCACCCGTGAATTGGATAGATCGTACTAATCCATCACATATATCTGCGCCTGCAAGATTGACTGCAGGATGGTTTGAACTGGGGTTGTTGAAGGAGTGAGCTGCTTCAGATGAGCGCTGATGGGTGACTGTGTGGCTGCCTGCAGCTTGACGGACATGGTGACGAAGGCACAGATGCTCCAGGAGCAGCGCGACATGCTGGTGCTGCAGCTCTCCCTGGCCGAGGAGGAAAAGGTGGAGGCCACGCAGGCCGCCGCGATCGCCAGCGCCGAAGCGCAGATGCAGAACAAGCTTTATGCAATGCTCGAGGTGTGCTCTCACTGTGTGTACACCGAAAACCTTCAAATCGGAAGGCCAACATAGCCCCACCCATCTCAGCAAGGCTTTGTTGCGTCCAGAACTGGATCGCAGGCGTGGAATTTTGTCAAATGTGTCAGGAGTCTTGCCATCATTTGCATGATCATGGAGGTGGGGCGCTTGGCAGAATTGAGGGTTGGTCGCATCTGTGCAGCAGGTGGTGTATGAACGTTTGTGCATGCATGTACAGGAGGAGCTGAAAATGGAGGAGTCCAATGGGCAGGCGGTGATCGGGGATTTCAAGGAGGCATGCAGCCAGGTGCATGGCCTGCTCCTGAGGCTCACACAACGGCTGCGCTACGAGGATGCTGAAGTGGAAGTGGACCGCAAGCAGGCCCAGGTATGTGTGTTGTTCTCAAATTTTCAGTACTGCAATTAATGCTGGTTGCTTCTGCCAAATGCATCCTAATGGGCACGCAGTCTTCTGCAAGGACTATTGAAGCCTTGTGCTGTGAATTGTGGCTTGCAAGTGTGCCAGCTAGAAATAATCGTTGTGCTGTCAATATTCCAACAGGAAATTTGCAGGACATGATTCAGGAGATTCAAAGATTCCCTGTGCATAGGTGGAGGAGCTGCAGAAGGTGCGCCTCCAGCTGGAGGGCCAAGTGGAGGACCTGGCAGCGAAGCTGAAGGAGGTGGACGCGGAAAACAGCCAGCTCAAGGTTTGTCCATGTGTCACCCTGTGTGGCACCTGAACTGCACCATCCCCATCGTCTTCCAGCGCTATCCTGAGCTGTGCACTAACAGCATGGCTGGGGTGCTCGACAGGCGGAGGTTGCTGACCTCAGAAGGCAGTGCAGTGAGCTGGAAGACCAGCTCCTGGTCAAGGTCACCGAGCTGACGGAAGCTGTCAAGGTAAATATCCCAGCACTGCCTTTCAATCATTGTAAGAGGCACAGTGCCAAACAATTGTTGCCATCTTTAATGATCTTCTTGGCAGTGTCAGAGGCCGAGCAATGCCAAATTAAGAACCAGCACTTTCAATAGTGCTTTGTAGCCCCTCTGAACTAAAATGTGAATTTAATCTGAATTTCAATGTAAATTTGAGTCGTGCCGGTGTGCAGATGAAGGAGCATCTGGCGGGGTTGCTGGAGGGCGACTCAAGCGCGGTAGCGAGGCTGGAGCGAGACAATGAGAATTTGGAGGGCCAGGTGGACCAGCTCACCATCTCCCTCGTGGATGCCACCTCTAAAAAATCAGACGCCGACAAACGCCTGCGCCAATACCAGCAGGTCTGCCCTCGCACCCCACTACATCCTTGTTCATGTACTTCTTCCCCTTGTCCCCCTGTCTCAGACTCTGCCGCAAATACCTCCTCCTGTGGCTCTTGCTGGTTCAAGATATAGACGTGGATTTTTTTCCTTCTTCCTCTGAGACCTTAGGCATACTCGACCAATCGTGCAGCGACTTGATCGAATTTTATGAGAAAATGCTGGCCGAGCAAGAGGCGCGATTAGTGAAGCACTGCGTGGCTGCCTGTGTGATCCAGTGGCGCATGCAAGCCCCCTTTCTGGAGATGTTCACCCCCTCCACGCCCCCCAACCTGCGCAGCTTATGACAGGCCGCCCGCTCGGCGCCGCTGCCCCGCCCAGCAGGCCCCCGAGCGGTATGCTGCCGCCTCCTGCCGCCCCGACACCCCTTGCTGCCAGACAGCTGTCACCGGAACACCACCTCGAAGCACCCCTGGCTGTGCCACAGGCTCACGGCTTCGCCACAGCCCTAGTCACAGTCTAGCAGAGTTACCATGATATGCCATTAGTGAAGAAGGGAGTGTGGAGTGAGAGGGATTTTGTTGGTGTGCAGGACTTGGACGAGATGGAGTTGCTGATGGCGCGTGCTGACGAGGAGCGGCGCGCGCTGGAGAGGGAGCTGAAGCACATGCGCTCCACCGCCTCCGAGGCCACCTCACAGCTCATGCTGGCCGAAGAAATGGCGGTGCGCATGCATCCCCTTACTTGAATGTACTGCATGCTTTGCCCTGCTTTAGTAGGTGAATGTTCATATACCTCCTCCATGCGACACATGGCCGCTGCCAGGGGTGTTGTGATGGGCAATAGGCCACAGTCTGAAGTGAGAAAGGGGCTGATTCTGTCATTCTGTGGTGTGCAGAGGGACTTGAGTCCAGAGGCGGATGAGACCGAGGCGGAGAGCCAGGCGCCGGGGGTTCCAGGGGCGGTGCAGACGCCCATCTCGGCCGCCCTCAGCCTCATGCAGAAGATGGACGGCGTTGCGCGCCTGCTTGGTGGTGAGCGCACTGCTGTTGAAACGCATATTGCCTGATGCCACTGCAATGGTTCTTCCAGGTATTCTTTGCCCAGCTATGTTTGGGATGAAGATTTGTGTGGAACTCATGCTGTCGCACCACGCAAGAAGGCAGCTCTCTGCATGCTTGCATGGTAGTCGAAGCGCTTGTGTATTTCTCACTGCTCGCGTGTCTGCAGGCAGCGAGACTCCCTGGTACTCGTCGCCAGCATCCAAGGCCAGTACCAGCGGCCGCACCAGCCCAGCCATCAAGTCATCTCATCTCTCACAGGTGCATCTCTGCTCTGTATCTCATTTTGTCTCCGCCATGCCTCCACTCTTTTACACCCCTCACAAGACATAATGTGCAAAAGAATATGAGTAAAATGCTGCGCAGCCTGGATCTTGGTGTCGCTTGATGTGTGGTGTGGTGGCAGCAGGGAGGGACTGCGCGCATGATCAACTTCATGGGCCGGGCTGCTGGAAAGCTGGGGACGCTCTCCAGGGGAATGGCAGCTGTGGAGGAGGAGGCCTCAGAAGGGGGCGGTGCGCGTGCGCCCAGAGAGCCGCCGGTACTCCCCAGCAGCTCTGAAGCCAGCCCCAGGGGCACCCCCGCCTCAATCCTCTCCAAGGTGCTCCTGTTCCCTTAAGACTTGCCACATAAATTCTGGTCTATTTTAAAATTAAAATAGAAATCTGCTTGCAGGACTCTGTCACCTAGCCCATGCTACATACAAGCCATGCATCGGCAGGCTGCATAGCGTTTCTTACCCTGCAAGAGCATTGTATTAATGCATGCCCCTTGTGCTGCGCAGGCCGCTGCAAGAGTGGAGTCAGAAATAATCCTGACTCGGGTGCTGAAAGCGGAGCTGAAAGGGGAGGACGCTGGATACGACAGGGTGCAGAAGCACCTGCGCAAGGGAGCAGCATCTGGAGCCGCGCTGGAAGGCGCATCTGTGAAGGCAGACCGGCTGCAGGGGCTCAGGACAAAGATGCATGAGGCCTTCAGGTACACATTTTCCCTGTTATCTTTTGAAACATGCCACCATCTTGCTGACCCGCCATGGGAACTCCGGCATATGCTTTGTCACAAAGCAGTTGGGTGGCGAAGCTCAAGTACCAGAACATGACCTTCTTCTGGAGGAGAGTCCGTAATCCCCCCACTCCCTAATTCCCCCTAGTGACACAATTTCTGGAGGAGAGTCAGACATACAGAAGGGCGCACCTTTTTGTTGCAGGGAGGCAGTGGCGCAGGAGGGCGCCATGCAGCAGGTTGCTGTGCAGGCAGCAGCAGCACAGGAAGCAGCAGCGGCGGCAGACGCAGAGTATGCAGGGGGACAGGAAGAGCTGGAAGTGCTGATGAAGGAGCGCGCTCAAAGAGAGACAGCTGCTGGGGAGGCCTCCGCCGCGGTCGAGGCCGCGAATCAGCAGCTGGCTGATGCTCTGCAGCTCAAGCAGGCTGCCGAAGCTGCACTGGAGGTGCAAATCTTTTGACCTTTTGCTTGCCTGTCATACTGCACCTTGTGCCACATATGTGTTGACAAAGCGTCATACACACAACACAACACACAACTCTCTCAACCTAGGTTGCTCAAGACAAATAGTACTGTGGGCACTGATTCTGGGCACCAGACTGATGTCGCAGCAGCTTTTTGGTCATTCGCCATAAGGCGAATGTCCTTTACGATCGGTCAACCTGGTACGGATTATCTCTATCTTTTGCACCTTCCCTATGCCATGTGGCTGCTCGCCAGGCGACCACGGCAGTTGAACGGAACGCGAGGCGCAGTTTAGAGGCCTTCCAGGGGGATTGCCCCGTTTTTGGCCCTAGATTATCTCTAAATATCTCCCTGGCGATTGGCTTTACGGGCCTGCGACTGGTTCTGCCCCCCAGCTCGCGTATGACCTCGTGGCCGCCCAAGTCATGTCCACTTGTCATGTGCACCATCTGCATGGTAGGCTCAGCCTGCTTTGTGTAGTCTTGCCTTGTCCACCTATGATGACGAGGGGCTGGAAGACCACATGGAATGCCGCAGAAGATTGTCCCCAGTTCTTGGAAAGTGAAGGGGTTCATGATGCGCCAGGAGTTTGAGGCGAAGGGGCTGGGGGCGTTCGGGGGCGGCAATGACAGCGCGGTGGTGTGGCGCGACCGCGTGGACGCCCAGGACGCGTACGCGGCCGCTGCAGGGGCCAAGGCGGCGGCGCTGCAGCTCAAGGAGGAGGCCATGGCGGCCAAGCGCACCGTGCTGGCGCGCCTGGAGGCCGCCATTTACGCGCTCACCGCCGCCGAGAACGGCTCCGCCGACGCTGCCGACACCGCGCGCGCTGTGGCGGCCGACCTCGACGACCACGTGGAGGCACGCTGCTGTCCTTTTTGTGACCGTTTTCTTGGCAACATCTTTGGAGCGAATTGGGTACTTAATACTCTAAGTGGCCTTGTCTTCTGTAGAATGTTCTTGCGCACATCAAAATTGTATCATACAACATGCCTTGTTGGTTGCCATAAATGCGAAAAGCCACGCGATTTCTTTCTTTCTTCGAGTTCCTTTTACTGCATAGGCAGCAATGTGGTGGTTGCTACTATAAGTTGAATGGTGCATGGTGCTGCAGGCGACGATTGAGGCGCAGAGGGCATTTCGCAATGCTCGCAAGGCCTTTGCAGAGGGCGTGAGGGCGCTTGCCGAGCAGATGGGCCTTGAGATTAAGCCGAGTGAGCCAGCCCTCCCTTGTGAGAAGTCTGGCAGAGGCACGCCAGCCGCAGGCAGCAGCCGGCCTGCTTCCGGAGCCAGCAGTGTGGGCAGTGCAGCCAGCGCCTCACGGCCGAGGCTCAGCATCGATGACAGCGCCGTGGCACCAAGTGCTGCAGTGCAGACGCCACAGGCACAGATTATGAGGGGCCCCCGCAGGCGGCACACAGCGGAGGCTGAGCCTGTGGGCGCGCCAGTTACAGAGAGCAACGGCGCAGAGCCTGCTGGCAAGGACGTTGTGGGAAAGGCTGATGCTGGGCAGGAGGAGGAGAGCTGCAGGCCTTTGGGCCAGCAGGCGCCGCTGCAGCCGCAGCAGGGGAAGCAGCCAGCGGTTGCGAGCGTGGTTGCCCATGCGTCTGTCGGGCAGCTGCCCGCACCGGTCTACCTCTCTGCTGCCGTCCTGCACGACTCTACTACTGATGCCAAGGAAGCTGCAGTGCAGGTCAGCACCATCCCCCACCTAACCCCTCCTGATCATTGCAAATGACAAATGCTCCATCCTCCTTCTTATTGTTGCAAAATGCGAAATGATACTGTCATGCCCCAGCTGCCTGATGCAAGGATTGAAGGCGGTATAACATGGCGTAGTGCTGAGGTGGCATCAATTGTGGCTGCAGGAGAAGGACAGCCCAGGGTCAGTGGAGAACCAGGCGCAGAGGGCGAACACGCGCGCGCCGCTACCGTCTCGGGAGGGGCTGACAGGCCTGCTGCGCGGCTTCACCTTCAAGCCGGCAGCGCTGGGCACCCACAGCGCGTCCGCGCCCTTGCTCAACAACGTCAAGACAGCCGTCAGCAGCACCAGCCTGGTCGGCAGCGACAGCAACCGGGGCGGCCGCGCAAAAAAGACCGGCCGGGCGCTGGTCCCCGGCAGGAACGCCCTCGTGCTGATGGATAACGGCTGGAGTGGCACCGGGAACACCCTGGACTGAGAGAGCGCGGCCTGAGACGGCGTGGGCTAAAACGACGAACAGGGGGTACTGGAGACTACTTAGTACTGAAGAACCCCTGTGACAGACAGCTCAGGGGTAAATAAATAACGGGGATGTGTGGGTTACATTAAAGCGGCGTGAGACACTCCCCACTGTGCTTTCGTGGCCATGCCTGTTGATCAGGGGTAAATGATGACGTCTGGGGATCTAGGGGTACAATGACAGTTGCGGAGGGAGGTGAAAGCAGAGGGATTGTGGAATGGCCTTGCAAAAACTCTTAAGGATGTGTGAACTTGCTGCAGCATGATCAGAGAACAGGAGATGATGCTTGTCTGTTCTGGAACACTGGACACAGGAATGCATATGATAAAGTGGAACCGCATTCTGGACAGCTCAGACATTCAAATTCCAAGACCTCTTGAGCGTCGTACTGTAGGTTGAAGTTAACTTGCATGAGTCTGTGGCATTGACTTGCACAGCGGCTTGGCTGTACAGCAGCATAAAGGATTTCCACTGCGTTCAGCAACATGCGCCATTTTGGCACAGTGTGTGCTTCTTGGTTCTAGCAATATATTAGTCAGCATTGTGGTAAAAGCGCTTGCACTCTTTGTAAAGCTAGCTACGAGCAATGAACAGAAGCCTCAAGGTCTCCAGCATCGTATTGCATTTGGAATTCCAGAATTCTGTGATGTCATCCGGTGACCACTTTCACAGTGCAGTCCATCCTATCTAGAAGGACGACATCATCAGCTGTCATTTCTTGGGCTCCTCTTCTTTCAGCACATCAATGCCCGCAGCAAGTTGTCGTCGCCGCTCACGATAGATCTGATTCAGTCGAGCAAACTGCAGCACAATCCAACAAGCCCATTAGATCCCAATTTTGCATCAAGCGCAGGTGTCAATACCGCGGACCAGATCAGGGTCTGTGTCCAGCTGTATTACCTCTTTCCTGTGATGAAGGCATTCCAGGTAGTCCTCGCGATATGCGTGGCATTTCCTGGGGTCGTCTGTGTCTTCCATGCACTGCACACCAGCAGAAGGAGTTAGATGCTGACCCCATCTTGTCACGGAAGGAGCGGCCCCTTCTTCTTTCGACGAAAGCATTCTTGTGCCTTCTCGATTGTGTAGCAGACTGGTGAAGGGATGTTGAGACAGCGGTGCTGTACCTTGGAGAAGTCCATCCAATTGGGGTAGCATCTGCACAGTCATCGCCATAGCACTATCAGAAGGATAGTGCTTGATGCATGATGCATGACGATTATGAGATCAGCTTCAAGGAGGACCAACGATTGAGGAGTCCTGATTTAGGTCAGGTCTGGACATACCTGCCAGGGGCTCCTGTGAGCCCAAAACCACTGGCCATGATGTGAAGGTTTTAACAGACTTGTGTCTTATATTGAAATTTGTGTATAGGGGTTTAAGGACAAGGCGTGTCACCAAATAAGTACTGATGTCAAGAATGTTGCTTCAGATTGACTACGTTAGAACAAGTGTAGATTTACTCCTCATCAAAAGTTTATATACTCACAATTGGGTGTGCTTTGAATACGATTGCTTTCCATCGCAATCCTTTCTCCTAAAAAAGCTTGCCTGCTTCAAGATTGGGGCCTGCCCTCACCATCCGCTCGCATGCAAATTTTGGTCTCAATGAAGAGATTTCCGACCATCTTTCACAAATGAGAATTGCTTGAATAAGAGGTTTCGAGAACCATTACAGAATAACTATTGCGGATTGCCTCAGGCAAAAAAGTCCGGTGTTGCCGACGTTCCATCACTGCTCAACAAACGTTCCAGCATGAATAGGAGACTCCTAGGTAATACATAATTCATAGTAGTCTGTTATGATGTCATCAAATCCAGTCAAATCATGTGTTGCGCAATCTTTGTGTCGCCATCACCAATCCAATAACCTCGGATTTGGCATTATGCCATTCCTGCATTCTTTCGTTATGCTGGACTATCACATTGTGCAAAATTCTTTTACCACCTTTCAAATTGCTTACTTCTTGCTCGTGAGCTAAATTCATGTCCGCGGTCACAGATCCCTTTCAGAGCGTTCAACTTCCAGAAGCTGTCGAGGAGGTCTTAGAAAGGGGCTCAGCAAGATGTGTGGCATTCAATGCGTGGGGAACACTACTAGCAGGTAATCAAAGTGTGCCTATGTCTATGCATCAGCGTGACAAAGACAGGGCCCTGGCTGAGGCCTGGGATGTGATTGCAGAGTCAGCAGGCAACTTCTTGGCTTTTTGCCCTTGTCTGTCGTGTTCTGCTGCGTCTGACGCATTAACGGTGTACGCAGTTGGGACTGAGAGTGGAGAGGTGGTCGTGTGGGACTTTGAGACAAGGGTGGTGGCCCGCACCTTCAAAGCACATGGCCAGCCGGTCACTTGCGTCACATGGGCACGAAATGGGCGATATGTGATGTCTGGCTCCCTGGACAGGACAGTGGTACTCTGGGACATCCTGGACAACAAGCAGGCAAGATTCCTGCCACTTTGCCCAATTACAGCTTCCTATTAACTCCATGTGCTCTCCTTTCCACTCCATCCTGACAAAATAGGCCCAAGAGAATGCTTCTGGGGTTGTCTTATACCCCCTTTTGTGTTGCAGGCTGCCAAGATGTCATTTGATGGCCCAGCAGTGGCGCTGAGTGTGGATCGGAGGGACCCTTTCCAGGCCCTTGTCAGCTTTTCCCAGGGACCCCCAGAGTTTGTAGACCTCCAGCAGGGCAATTCAGAGCCACTCCCCATCATCCAGCTGGGTGAGGCCATCACCCAGCTGTCCCTGCGAGACATCCATCCTTACCTGTGGCAACACCGGCAACAGTCTGAAGCAATGGCATCCTGCTACTCCCTTCCATGGTGTTTGAGGCTGTTCAAGGCATTTGCGAAATTGTGAAATTGAGCGCTGCAACTGCTACAGAGCCGGAGGGTAAGAAGGCAAGGGGGGCCGTTGCGCCGGTGCATGCAGTGGCGCTGCTGAGCAGAGACGGCGGCCGCATATTTGTCGGCCAGGCACGAGGCATTATCTCCGTGCTGGACAGGCACTCACTGCAGTTCCTGGACGCACTCAAGGTGGCCACCTCCTCCTCTGCTCTGTACCCTGAAAAGACAGGGCCTCATGCACCTATTTTCAAGCTGCTGCAGATTGCCCAGAACATGCCTTGTCATTCCATGCTATGGTTAAGGCATTCTTTGTTGGAGAGGTGGCCGTTCTTGACCTCACGACAGCCGCCTCCTCAAAAAATGCCTTAATTCCGTGCTGGCGAGGACAAGATGACACATATTTTGGACCCTGGTTTACAGACCTTGCAGAGAGCAGTGAGGCTCCCAGGCGTCAAGTTGGATGGCCAGGCGGGAAGCAACGTGGCAGAAGCAAGCAGAGCATGAAGGGCACGGGAATGTTTGCTGAGCAGGTGACTGGGGCTCCACGCACGACGCACCTGACGCTGAGCCGCAAGGGCGATCGGCTGCTGGCCAACTGCTCCGACCGTGTCGCGCGTCTCTTCGACGTCGCGGCCCCCGGAGGAGCAGACCCGCCCCAGCCCTTTGGCGCCGAAGCCGCCGCCTCCCGTGTCCGAACGCTCAAGGCACAGTACCTCTTTCTGTCGCTCAAGTCATGCAATTGTACTTTGCAGCACGGGGCAGGAAGATTTGTATTGCCGCGTAGGATGAGACACCTTCCGCCTGGCTGTGACCTTGTCTTGGGAGAAAGGCAGTGTGCTTTTGTTGGCATCCCAAACCCCGAATTGCTGAGGACAGCAAAGACCTTGTTTACCTCAATTGGAGCATGCAACAGGTCAGCGGCAGGCTCTGCAGGGTCTTGAATCGAGGCACATGCGCGCTAACAAGAGGAAGCGTGGCAAGGAACATCTTGATGTTTCGCAGGCGGCGAAGGCCGACGGCGGGGGTGCGGCGGAGGCGGGCGCGGTGCTGCGGCTGAGCCGGGAGTTCCAGAACTCGCATGTGGAGCGCAGCCCGTGGCGGGCGGTGGTGTTCAACCAGGACATGGAGTACGCTGCGGGCGCCACTGAAGACCACCGTTTCTACTTCTGGTCCCTCGTCGGCGCCAACCTGGCCACCATCCTGGAGTTTGAGGGTGCGCAGCCCCACCATCTGCTAATTGCGCCCCCTGTTTCCACATTGAAAGGGTCCTGCAAGCCCATCTGGCGATGTCAGAAGTACGCTGTCAAACCACAGCTACCTGAAGTGCCTGTGCAAAGTTTTGTCTTTCGCAGGCATGAGAGGGATTGTTGATAGGAACGGCTGTGAATGAGTTGGACATGGTCCAACAGGTGCCAAGGATGACTTTTTGGACATGGCCTGGAACCCGGCGCGCAGCTCGTTTGTGTCGGTGGGCACGTCGGGCAAGGTGTACGTGTGGTCGCGCATCTACAAGGAGAACTGGAGCGCTTTTGCACCCGACTTTGAGGAGCTCGAGGAAAACCAGGCAAGCCAATGCACCTGACATTCAATGACCGTGTCTGGAAGTTTTCAGCTCTACAAGATTGCCTCTGTGGCGCCACCACAATCTTTCTGGGCCCATCAGCCTAGCAAGTGCACAATCCTCTGTCAAGGGATGAGCAGCCTGCGCCGGGGCGTTGCCCAATCCTATAGAGATTTTCTTGAATGGGTTGGGCGTGAGTGGCTTGTTCCTTATCAGCTTCAGGGCGCCCGTGGAAGAAAAAAGTGCCAGTGGTTCACGATCAGCAAGTACTGTAGCACTCTGTGCAACGGGCGCAGGAGTATGTGGAGCGGGAGGACGAGTTTGACAACAACCTGCGCCCGGCTGAGGAGAACGGCCACGCGGGCGACGCCGGCAGCGACGATGATCCAGACGTTGACGTGGAAACAGTTGAGCCGGACCTGGACGCAGACTGGAGCAGCGACGACGATGACTATGAGGCGGCTGCCGCGCAGCCGCCGCTGAAACACCTGCCCATCTCCATCGAGCGGCATGTCTCGCCGGCGCCTGAGGCGCCCCCAGAGTGAGCATCTTTCCTGCCCCTCTGCCGGTGGCAGGGCCCTTCAAGGGACTGCGGGCCGCTTTCTTTGACAGGAACTGTCTTGCGTGCAGTAGGAGACCTGCCTCGCTTTCTAGGATAGCAGCATTGTCTGTTGGTGGACGTGTTGGCGTCACCACAAATAAACCCTTGTTGTACTTGTGGACTGCGGGGCACGTAATACTGCAGTGCTCAACCTAAACTGCGCACCCTGGAAAAAGTGATTTATTAAACAGCTTCCCGCAGGGCTATTTTCTTGATCAAAAACTTTGTTATGTGCATTAAGTACGTCCCCCAAAGATGCGCCTGCTCAAGAGCTTTCCAAATCCGCCTTCAGATCTAAAATAGGTTGAAGTATTTGAGGAGTTAGGGTTTTACTTTCGACCCTTTTTTCAATTTTTACAATTATTTTCCGCGCAGTTTAGGTTGAGCACTACAGTACCATGCTGGCGCAGAACATGCAGGTGCACTTGTGCGCAGCCTAATGGCTAGGATGAGGCAAACTTCCAAAAGCATGTGACTGCAATTTACTGAATGCTGCGGTGTGCTTTGTGAGCTGCAGGGATACGAGGGAGGATGCGGCGGAAGACATGGACACGGATGGGGTGAGCCTGTCGGCCAGTGATAGGGATGACGCAGATGATGAGCCGCAGGCAGCAAGCGAACGGCAGACGGAGGCGGAGTCCGAGGCCCTGGGCCGGGGCCAGCGCAACCTGGCGCGCAGCCGCAGCCGTGGAGAGTCCGAGGACGAAGCCGACCTGCGTGCGCCCCCATTGCCACTGCACTCGTCTACCTGGACCAGCAATCCCGAAAAAGCTTTCAGTTGGTCTATCCTAATGCGTCAGGACAGTACTGCAGTCACTGCATGCATGCGCAGGACTTCAAGTCCCGGAGCAAAAACCACACAGGTGTTGTCTCTGCGCCTGCTACTTCCAGCGCAATTGAAATCTCGGCCACGGTCACCGACTAGATTGTGGTGCAGTGCGTGCAGGGAGGCAGGAGAGTGCAGGGAGGATGCGGCCGCCCAACACTGCACTCCCGTCGGGCCTGGACGATCTGGAGATCCCTGATGACCTGCTGGGCGGCATGTGAATCTTGTGTAGTGAGAGGCATGACTCCTGTGTGCAGCTGCAAATGCATGTTGATTTTCTGCTGGATTCTGCAGCGTTGTGAGTGTGTTGGAGATTTTTGGTTCTTGTCTCCCCTTAAAAAGGGCTGTTTTGTATATGTAACCCTTGCAAGCAACAGATAAAACCTCGTTCACTTTTGTTGGCATTTAATTTGACCTTGGAAGGCCTCTAATTTGGAGGCTCTAAACAGTTCTAAGAAAGTTAAAAGGAATCCTTTTGCTTGCCTGTGAGTTCCGTTATATCTGAGCACAGTCTCGATGGCTTTGGAGATGCATACAAGGTGCAGCTGCAGGTAAATTTATACTATGGACCCCTGGCCTCAAATGGTAGAATTTTTTGTGGTCTAGTAGTCTTCTACCGTTTTCTTTGGGTGTCTGACACCATCGCACTGCATGTCGGGATGGTCACCAGCAGAGCTAATACTGCAATTTTCCGCAGCGTAAACAGAGTCGTGGTTTCTCTGGTTGCAGGATACTTGAAAGGCAGAAGCAGCATTCGTTTGCGGAGACCTCCTCATGTTGGGGTGCTCTTCCGTGCAGACCAGCAACTAACCGCATGTTGTTCAGAGAGAGTGCTAGATATCGACACCCTGGCCGCATTTCTGCGTCCAGTGCAATGCAAGAGTATGTCCCCAATCGCTGCTTTCATTTAGCTTTCTTTCTGCGCCGCTCGAGGCATACATTATAGAAAGCTAGGTCTAACAACTGTGGGTGTAATTGGGCAGGGAACCAGCCGATGCAGTGCCCATGGGCTTTGCGGCCTATGATCTGGAAGAGAGCCTACTGCAAGATCAGGCAGAGAGCCTTGAAGAGTACGCAGAGCTGAAGAGTCTGCTCTTGAAAAGGACACAGCGAGCCGGTGCCTTCCTTGCCGGCTACCTCTTCCTCACAGTCTCGGGAACGGTAGGGATTTTGACTGTCCTTCGGCTAACAGAATAACTCTGCAATGAGTTATTGTCCTTCTCTGGACTATAGCTGAAGACCATGCGCAAGTGGGTTGTAAGGGAGAAGGTGAATTGATGCAGGCGGCACTGTCAACGCTGATAGGAACGGCGGGCAGCTATGCATATCTGAGCTGGCTTATACATGACATGGACGGGCTCTCAGAAGACATGGTGGTGCCCTTTCGCAACGCCAGAGCTCTGCCGGGAGGCCCTGTGCGGACAGTCGCCCTTGGCTTTGCAGCTTACAGGTGTGCCGCAGCACCCGCATTTACTCACGGCGGTAAATTTCAGATTGCCATATTTCTGCCAAACATGCATGTTTATTGGTTGTACCATCTCACGATTGTCTTTGCTGCAGGCAAGCTCTGAAGCCCAGGCTACTGGTCGCTGTAGCATTGGCAGCGGCAGTGGCTGCTTTCAGCACTGTATCTGAGACTCCGTTGGGGCGTGTGGAGCAAGGCTCCTTGCTGGCTGGATTCCTGTCCTACAAGGTGACAAGCCTAAGACCCCATAGACTGAACACTGTATCCCCCTATGGAGTCCTGTGGGAGTTGTGTTGGTCAATCCTGATTGCTTCTGGCATTACTGCAGGCGGCCCTCCTTCTCAATCTTTGGGATACAGTGAAGCCAAGAGTTGACCCAGAGGCGATCAGGAGGCCCAAGCGGCCAGAGCTGGCAGTGTTGCCTCCTGTGGAAGAGCTTGCAAAGCCACAAAATCTTGCAAATGAAGAGTGAGGGTTTATTTTCGGAGAACACAATGATACATGAGCGCATGTACCCACGACTGTGTTGACAATGACAGTCATGAGTGCGCCAAAGTTTGCCGGTCAAACTGGAATTCTTTGACGTCATCACTGCAATTTTGCTTTCTGAGAAATCATCATGTGAGTTTGGAGAAGATTTAGTTCCGTATGGTGGCTTTGTGCAGAGTCTCCTTCAGCTTTGTTTTTGTGTTTGCTCCTCACGAGGTGCAGACAGCTTGTCCAATATGTTGTGTCTGCAGAAAAGATCTGGGTTTAAGATATTAATCATCCACGCTTTGATGATTGTAACACCATGGTTGGCTGACAGAAGCGCTTGCTCTTCTTAGAGAATTTTTTTTGTCTTCTAACTTCCTACTTTCAGCAGCTTTTTGCTAATGATACCAAATAGTCATGTGGTCCTGAGATGACATATCAGAGAATAGACTCCTGAAACCCCAGAATTCTCCGCATCAAGAAAAGAGCAGAATTGCTCCGAGCAATTCTGAGTCATGAGTCATTGTATGAAAATCAAAGCACCCACACTCCGTACAGGTGGCCCCGGCATGCAAGAGTCCTAAACTACAAGCTAACGTGTACAAGCGTCCCAAAGCATCAGGCAGCAGGCGCAATGGGGACGATCCTAGTGATTTTGGCCCGACAGAAGGGACACTGCGGTGCTCGTGAGGACAGACTGCAGACTGCCTTGGCGCAGGCGATGCACATCTTGTGCTTACAGACGTCGACTTCCACTTCACTTTCAGCATCCATACAGATGTGGCATTCTGTGTCCGGAGGCTCCTCCTTTTGCTTCCCATGTGCCTGCGCAGAGCAGCAGCAGCTCAACAGGAAGCCGCCTGACACAGCAGATTACTGGACAGTTGGACTTTTCAAATAGACATTACAACCAAAGCAAAGAGCAGACGTAGTGCACAGCATTCAGAAAAGCTGCCTGCTACTGTGGCATGCAGAACTGAGGAATGGGCAAAGCAGCTGCATGAGCAGTATGGCATGCCTGGGAATAGCTGTCAGGCAGGGGCGGTGCGCTGGGTTCGGCATGTTCATGGCGCGAAGACAGCGGCGGAGCGCTGGGCTGCGGATGCTGGTCAGCTGGCAGTGTAGAAGGAGCACTGGGGCCCGCCTCATGCGCATGTGATGCAGCCTGCTGCGCCCGTGCCTGCGCTGCCTGCCCTGACGGCCCTGTCCACAGACAGTAAAATGCTTTTGAGATACTCACGCCTCCGGCTATTTTGAAATGTTCAGAGGATTACACATGACAAATGGCTGGCAGTCCAAGGCAGATATCGACGGGAGGCAAGAGCACGACTTTGCAGAGCCTTGTGCTTTGGGAGAGCCAAGCATGCGAATGATGAGGCACTTGTTCGGCTAGCAGCACACCTCTCGAGGCCGGCTCTGGAACAGACACACGTGGCTCGTGTGTGAAGGCAGGTCGCCGGGCCTCCTGCTCCTCAAAGGTCTTCAGCGAGTCTAGAAGTGCACGCCGCAGCTCTGGATCTGTCTCAGGCAGCGGTGGCGCATTCTGGCTAGCAAAGAGCAGCTCCACAAGGGTCACCCTGTGTGTATATAAAAAATATACAATCACAGCTGCAGCTTGATGATATCTGTGGCAAACATTTATACTGCGATCATGTGCTGCAGAACCTGGCTGACAAGCTTACACATTACTGACACTCTCCATCCTTGTTGCAATGACACAGACTTGCGTGCAGGATTGCCCGGCTCTTACCGCCACTGGTCTACCAGGACTGGCGTTAGCTGGTAGTCGATCAGGTTCAGTGCTGCTTGTCTCAGCTCAGGAGGGACTCCTGCGAGTAGGCCACCCTTGTCCCTCCTGCTTCGCTCTGCATATTGATCCTCGTAGCGCCTGCTTCGGTGCCTTCGATATTGCGTGTTGTTCTCCCTCTCAGCGATTGCCAGCTGCAGCACCACAGCGGGTTAGTGGGGAACGGAGAGCACAGGAAACATATCACAGCTGGTATTTGGGAGGGATGGTTTTCGGGGTGCACCTGCCATCGCACCCACTGCAGAGCTCCCACAGATACTGTCAGAAATGTAAGCTTCAGTGCGTCAAACCAGCTCGCTGGACTCGACAACTGCTGTCCCATGGAAGTGATCTAAAACTGTCTAGAGTAGATGGCTGGCTGCGCTTCTAGCGCTCAAATTGAAGGAAACATTGCAGACAGGTAGAACAGCATAGGGAAGTATTGTTGGAGCTACAGACATAGAACGATGTCCCTTGAGAACATCGACTTCTGCTGAATGCTAAGGGTCGATATCCGTGAAGAACAGGGGCAGTTACGATGAAGCTGCATCAGGGTGATGTTTTGACCAAAGTCACCTCTGCCTACCGATCGCAATTCTGCAGCTACTCATAAATCGTCAAATATTATATAGGACGTGAAACTGCTCACTAGCGAACAGCGGTTGAAAGGTCGCCACATCTTTTCGCCTTCGTTCAGCTTCCAATCACTCGGACAGCCCGGCCAGCGACTTGACGAAGGGCATCGCTACATCGAATTCTATTCATCACGCTTACCATGGGTAACTGCAACTGCGCAAGCTCCGAGACGAAGGACGACCCTCTTCCTACAGGAGCTCCTGCAAAATTGCCTAAGAATGGCGATGCAAAACCAAACGGAGCTCCGTTCAGCTACTTGGTATCGTCATCCTTTCTATGCTGTTATTAGAAATATTTTACATCAGAAGGGGGCATTTACGCACCTCCCAGACCTGTACTAACAATGTAGCATGGCGCTTGCAGGCTTCCCACAGGGCCATCAAACATTTGGGCAGAGGGGCAGCTGCAGATACTTGGCTATTCGTAGACCGCAAAAGAAACCGTCTAGTGGCCATCAAGCTGTTCCCCAGGCCCATACCAGCTGGCTTGCGAGACAGCACCCTCAGCGAGATCAAGGTAGCCGTGCTGGGGGCTGCCCTCCAAGTCTTTCTATGCCCTCTGCACGACTCTCATGCGCTACCATGTGCACGCAGTCAGTCTACATGGCAATTGCCAGACAATGTACAAACTTGGCGATGGCTGGTGACTTTGCAGTGTCAGATGGAGCTTGGGCCAGGTCACATCAACCTCATCAATGTATACGAGGCGATCCTGACGCCTGATCACCTGGGCATCGTCATGGAGTATGCTGCGGGCGGTGCACTGACTGCCCATGTGGCAGAGCGTTGGGGTGCTGCCAAGCCCGGCGGCCTCATCTTGACTGAGGACGAAGCCAGATTCTTTTTCCGGGTGAGCCAACTGCAGCATCTGGTGGGGCAAGTATAGTGAGCCGCCGATCAAACAATGTGTGCTATCATGCAGCAGTGCCTGCAAAATGGTAAAAATTTGAAAAGGCTGAGTAGATTCATGCATGCGCAGCAATTCATTGAAGCCGTGGACTACTGCCACCGAAACAAGACAGCTCACAGGTGAGCAATGTGCCAAAAACTCACTATTGGCCCAGAGATGTCGCTTAACTGTGGACACACCACAAGACAAGACAACCTGACCGAGCTATGTGGTGCAACAGAGACTTGAAGCTGGACAATACCCTACTGGACGACCAGAAGCCGCCCTTCCTCAAGATCTGTGACTTTGGCTTTGCCCGGCACTGGTCCAATGACAGCCTCTACAGAACAAAGTCCCACCTTGGGTGCGCTTGGCCCATGCTGAAAATTGCCGACATTGCATCAATAGCCCAAAATGCAATGTAGCTGCAGAAAGTTCAAACAAGGTACCGAGCTCATGCACGGCCTCAAACACTTCATTGTGGCCTTAATCTTTCGCAAGACTTGTAGTCAGCATCTGGCAGTGAAGGGCTAGCCTGAACAGCCTAACACACACATCTTCAGGCACATCCCCACCAGATACTGATTAATGGTGATCTCCCAGAAGTACTAATAATGATACTAATGGTAGTAATATCAACATAAAATTACAGCCTGAGGTGGCCATGTGGTGCAGGACACCGGAGTACATGTCGCCGGAGCTGCTGCGCAATCAGAGCCGCGACAAGAAAACACTGAAGGATTACGACCCGCGCTCCGTTGACGTGTGGGCTTCGGGCGTGCTGCTGCTGGTGTCCCTGTGCGGCGCATTCCCCTGGGACCACACCCGCCAGCACGACAACTTCAACAATGACCAGGAACTCGACCTGTGGTGCGCATGGCCATGTCCTTTCCTGTCCTGGTGCAGGAATACAGCACCTCCCTGGTTGCATGGGAGTTTCAAGGCCTGCGGCCTGGGAGATTGCCAAGCAGGCCCCTTCCCCTCTGTGCCCTGTGCCAACCCCAAAAGATTCGCCAAGAGTAGCGTGATCTTGTGACCTGTCAGGCTGTGCATTGCATGTGGAGTGCTGGAGCCATGACCCAGAGGGCGTGGTACCCACTCTTCACTTAAGAAAAGCAGTCCGGGAAGAGGAGGGCGCGGTCTGTCATCTGTAATGTCATCTGTGTGGCGTGGCTGCGCAGGCTTCAGGAGGTGAACAAGCAGTGGAACGAGTCGCCGTTCATCGCGGACAACGTGGATGCGCTGTCGGCCGAGGCGCGCGACCTGCTCAACCGCATCTTTGTGCTGGATCCCAGCCAGCGCATCACCATCCCAGAAATCATGCGCCACCCCTGGTGCGCACACATGCCACATTATCGGCATCATGACTTCTCCTCGGTGTAGTAGCACATCAGTTTGGATAGTATGCCCACTACCCCACTTTATTTGATATTGTAAGGAAGACTCCCAGGGCGTTGCCAATCTTCTGGTTGTCGCTTAGGTTGGTGTTTAGTATGTAGATCATCTTAATGAACCATGTTTGGTTATGCTGGCCAACTCCCTGCTCTTTCGGTATATTGCTGTTGTTCAGGGCAGTAAGGATGAGTACTCTGCCACACGAGGCAAACCCCAAGTGCACAATGCATGCTGCGTGCTTGATGCATTGATAACTGCCTGGGCAGGTACACAAAGGCGCTGCTGCCTGAGCACCAGGAGGCGCTGGACAGCCTGCATGAGGAACAGCGCCAGGTGGACGAGCACCTCAAACACCGCAAGCTCGACCCGGTAAACATGCTATGTCCACTCACTGCTTGTTCCTGGTAGAATATCAGCGACACAGGGCCTACTTTGGTGATCACGTATTGAATAAGGTTTGTGCATTGGGAGCTTCACGTGTTCAGTAGGACGGGAGAGAAGGTGTTTGTCTGCAGAGCCTAGCAAACAGCAATGCAGTAGCTTTCACGACGTAGCGCAGGGCATAGGGATCCTTTCTCCCTCTGGCCGCTGAGGGCTGCCGTGCCGTGACAGGTGAAGGTGGCGGAGCGCTTGAAGAAGCTGGAGCTGATCGTGGACGCGGCCTGCAGCAGCGAAGCCTTGAAGGACAGCAGCAGCCACACCCGGCAGCTGCGCCCGCTGCACGTCCTCGACTTCAAGCGCCGCGAAATCACCCGGGTGAGACGACACCCTCCCAGCACTGAAGAATCTTACAGTTGACCGGCATGAGCACATCTCTGCAGCATTTATTGTGTATTGAGCAACTTTTGGCTGTCTCACGCTAGTGATCAGTGCCTGGGCAACAGTCATCATGATCGGTATTGTGGGGAAATGCTGTGCAATTCACTGCATGCAATGGTTGCCCTCAAATGCATTTTGCTATGAGGAAATGTAGGTTACTAGTTGTAGCTTCTAAGCTGCCTCTGCTGTTGCTGCAGCTGGACCTGACTGAGAAGTCGGTGCTGCTCGGCGAGTCATGCAAGTGCTCGGAGGAGCATGCGACCGTGGCAGACAGAGCAGCGGGTCTAGCAGAGGCCAAGAGCGGCAAGCTGCATGAGTCAGCCTCCATGAAGTCCTTCAAATCAAATGGCAGCAGCAGCAACGGGGGAGAAAAATCCAACGGGCACGCTTGATGGGCGTCTTATGTTTAACTGGCCAGCCGAGCTCACTGTGCAGAGCTTGAGGTTTTGATGGCCGCAGCAGAGGTGACCCTGTTGCAGACTTGTGTTGAGCAATTTTCCTGGATAGCAACCCAGGTGGTGTCAGTAAAATTTTCTGAGACTTGCTGTGACATTGACAGTGGTCCAAAGTTGTGTGTGAATGTGCAGTGCTTGAGTTGCATTGGGCTGTCTGTTGTCCCAGTATTTGCAGTCAGCACGCATGAGTTTGACTAGAAAGGTTGGTTCCAGTTGGTCTTTCTAGAGTATCCTGTGGATACTGGCAGACCCTCAGCATCTTATTTCATCGAGCTCTGTTCTGCATTTCTTGTCTAGAAGCTGAATGAGGGTTTTATGTTGTCCAAGAAGGGTAGGTGCTAATTCAATGCACACGTAGACAGCTGCAGTTCTCAACTGCATTTATGACTCCACTTATCTGGATGAACGTTTGTGTCACCCTTTATGTCAGGCTAAATGATGACCGATTTTGGTTGGTTCAAGGATGGTTCAGTGTGTTTATACCGATCGCATACACATTGGCTGTGAGACTTTGGTCAGTCCTGGTCAACTGTAAAATTTCCGTCCTATTTTTAAAAAAGGTTACTATTGAGCAAAGAACATGCCAGCAGATATATTGAGGATGAAGAGCATTACTAGATACAATCGACATGAACAGAACGGCCGCCAAACTCATCAGCATTGAAAACTTTTGATCTGCAAGGCTTGCATGCACAGCTCTACTACATGAGCAATGCAAGCTCTGTTGATAGGACAACTCCAAATCAGAGTGACTTTTGAAACGCAGTGCTTCTGTAATACCAACCAATTTTATCATCCCGTTGCTCTCTGTGGCAAGTGTTGCTCTTCTGGCAACACAGCAAAATTCTGCCAACATCACCCTTCGCAGCCTTGTGCACCTGCAGTCAAAATTGCCGCGTGCCTGCGTAGATCCCACCATCTGATGCATTACCCTGCCAAGGGCATGCGCGGCACCTTCTTGCCACTGGAGCCAGAGTGTGCTGCTCTCTTGAGGCCGCTGTCACGGTACAGTTTCGCAATCTCTGCGCCCAGCGCCGCGCATTTCGCGTCGGCCAGGGAGGCTGTGCCCTTCACCAGTGACAGGGAGTTGGCCAGCCGCTCCTGCCGCGCAGTCAGCGCCTTCACCGTCGCAGCACACGCCGTCGCCACCTGCGCAGTGTATTCAATCTTCATGGTTTGTAAGGAGGCTTTTGAATGCAAGGATGGTGGCTTAACTGTTTCTCCAGGTTTTGTGCCAGCACTTGTCAAAGACATTGTCTGAATACAAACACCCCGCCAGAAGATGCCCTCTGCATAAGGACAGCACATCATGACGGACTGGAGGCATCTGTGACCCGTTTCAGCTTTTAATCTTGCAGTTTTGAAGACATGCGCGCATCAGAGGTCGTTCTTAGATTTGATATTGACAACCGAGCTTTATCCGCAACGGCAAAGATGATTCTTGCTGTGCCCACGGGCGTCAAAAGCAAGACAGGGGCGGCAGAAGAAATAATCACCTTTTCGATGCGCCATTCAGCGGCCGCTATGCGCTGTTGGGCCCCCCGCGCGCAGCCGTTTGCATCGGCGGCTTCACCGTGCGCGCTGTGCAGCTGTTCCTCCATCGTGCACAGCCGCTTGTCCAGCGCAGCCGCCGCCACCGCATCCGTCACTGCCAGCTTTGCCTGCGTCAATGCAAACTGCACCAAGTTGCTTTGTTGCACTGTGATTTTCACACTGGAGCTTCTGCAGGCCATGCTTCTCTGTCATCGGAACAGTATCGGCCTCTCCATGGAGATATACATGGACACAACAGACTGCACCTTTTCCAGTTCCTAAGCGGCAGGAGTAGCCCTACTGTGGGGCCCAATTTGGTGTGAATTTCACACCATAATAGCTTGAGTTTGTTTTTTTGCAGTGCATGCACACTTGCTTGCATGCATCACAATGTTGCAGCTGCAGTGTAACCATGCATGGCTCGGCAGCACCTGCTCATCTTTGCTGATCTGTGGCTCATTTGGGCTGTGATGTTTCAACATGATAATAAACCAGAAAGTATGGCGCCGTTTTTGTGATGCGTTGGCGACTCAAGGTGGCTTGCTGAGAGGGTGGCTACCTACCTTGCTCCGGTCGGCAGCCATGAAGACTGTGTGGCTCGCCTCCAGCTGAGCCACTCTCTTGGCCAGATCTTGGAATCCCAGGTCGTGAGCTGCGCAAACAGCATAGCAATGTCTCCATGCAGCAGGTGAAACGAGATGCTTTAGTTGCGTGCTGATGCCTGCATATTGTTTCTGTAAGGTACAATGCACCGCACCTTTCTGGGCTGTCCCTGGATCTTTTTTCTGGTGGGCGTCTGAAGGAGCTGCTTCGAATTGTGTGGTAGGGTCTTCAAAGCAGGTGCCCTTCACAGGCAGCTCCAGCCTACACACCGAAACACCGAGCGTCACTTCAACTTTCAAAATTGCAAAGTGAGATCTTGAATTTAAGTACCAGATGCAGAATTTAAGCATTCTGCATGTGGCCTCTGGTGTTCATCAGAGCCATGAAAGCTGTGTCCTGACATCAAATTTTAGTACCTGGAGCCGGGTATCTCAGCAGTTGCCGTCCCAGCCGAGGCTTTTAACGGGCTGCCAGGCCGCGAGCAGGCCACCGCCGCAGCCTCTGCCACCGAAGCATGCAGATTGCCCTGTCACAGCAAAGAAGCTCACCGGATCCGCACTCATTATACTCTTACACACAAACATCTACTTCACATGCATCAGCAACACCAGCTATTGAAAATATACATCCAAACTCGTGAATGAAGTGATGAATGAATAGAACCTGCATTTCCATTGAGTAGGCTAGGTGAGGTGGAGCGGTGTCCTTCACAGGAAATTGAAAATAAAACATTGCAAGACCTTTATGGCGCTGATGCGCTCCTCATGCGCTGATGTCAGCTGGTCCAGCTGTGACGCCACACGGACCTCCAGAGCATCCAGCCGCTCGATAATGTCCATAGTGAATTGCTGATCCCAGCCTGATCCATTTTCAGCTGGAGTCTGTTGTGGCTGCTGCTGAGGAGGGGGTGCAATCTGCCACAGCCACGCATGCCCTTCAGTGCTCACTCCTTTTTTGATTGTGCTCAAATTTGTAACCATAAGATAATACGCAAGATATACAAGGCAGTGCGAACGCGGAGAAGGAAGAAAGGGCGCCCTTGCTTTGATATAATTGTGACAACACCATTGACAGGACTTTTCTCTGAAAGTCAAAGCAATCAGCTCCCCTACACATGTCCAGTTCTGCTCATTTTCTGCATCAATTATGGGCTTCATGTACAATCCAGGGCAGCTGGAAGCAGGAAATGCATGGGGCTGTGCACCTTGCGAGCTTCAAGGAGCTCCAGGCGGGCGCCGATGGCGCTGATGTCATCGGCGGTGCCTCGGCGCAGCTGAATCAGCTCGCACTGGATCCCCATGCACACGTCCTCGCTGCGCTGTGACCAGGCGCCAAACTTGGCGTCGAGCTGCTGCACGTCTGTCGCCAGGCCGGCAAACGCTGAAGTCATCGATGCCTGCACCGCATGCATGATGACGACCTCCAACGCATCCCTGTCCATCGCTCCCTTTGGCGCCTCCTGACCACTCTCCGCACCCTGACCGCAGGACAGACCAACATTCTGCAAGGTACCCAAGTAAGCCATCTTTCATTGAAATGCACAACATTCGAGCCAAATACAAGTACGGTATGTGGGAGCGTCTATACTCATGCAGGAGAATCTGTACCACAATTTTTTCTTTAGAATGGAAGGGGTGGCGCGGCGCACCTCGGCGGTTTGCTGGGTAGCAGATTGCAGCAGCTGCTCGGCAGCTTCCGTGCTGGCTGCCACTTGGTTATCATACACCTTGAACACCTCCTGATCACCGGGCGCATCAGTCATCCGGCCTTCATCCCGCGCCGCAGGACTCTCATTCTTCCACCGTGTCTCCTGTGCGGTATTCGCAAATTTTGCATTCAAAATTGGTCCGGCTGTCGTGCCAGCTGGCACACTCCTGCTGGTCCATGCCAGGGAGTTCCCCGTCGCGCGCATGGGAACACTGCCTGCACGCAAGATGCCGAGGCTGCTCCATGCCAGGGAGCCGGTGGCCCGCACGCTGCTCAGGTCCTCCATCTCTGCGGATGCGCTGGCTCTCACGGGAGGGGAGCTCCACATGAAATTCTGCTGCGCAATGGGCTGTTCTTGCTGCAGCGACAGACCCTGAGTGGGCTGCCAGCTCTTGCTGTCACCACCATATGGCACTTGCAATGCAGTTGGCGGGTATGGGACCGGGGTCAGCCCCTCTTGCTCGTGCACACTCTCCACGTTAGTCACAACGCTGCTCAAGTGGGAGCCCCTTCTGCTTGGCTGGGTTTCAACGGGCTCAGCACTGAGGCCCCTGGCGAGTTTCTGCTTGGTGGGTGGCTGTCTTTGTTCAGTGGCTGCCTGCTTCGAGCCAGCTGTGACGGCTGTAGGCGCGGAAGCGGGCTCTGATTTGCCGCGTGATCGGCCGCTCCTTTCACCCTCGCTGAGTGTGCTGACCCTCGTCCGGGCAAAGTTGCCCAGGCCGGGCAGCGCTTCGGGGAGGTGGGCAGGTTCCTGCTGCTGATGGGGCGCGTCCGTGGAGAAGGAGAATGAGTCATCCGCGCGCCTCAATAGCCCCTCATTATCCCTCTGCGCGTCAGCACCGCCGGGGGCAAACCTATGGACGAGCCATGGATGAGTCTGTGTTGGAGGCTGCACCTCTTCCTGTGCACTTGCCCCCTCTGCATGCGGCTGCATGGAAAATATTTGCTGCTGCGGAGCGAAGTCTTGCTCCGTAGCAGCATCCTCCTGGAATATGGACACATTCTCTTCCTGAATGCCGTATGCAGCTGAGAAGGCCGCAGGGTCAAAGCTGTCTGGCTCTGGCGGCGCTGCATCACTGAAGGGCTGCTCTGGCAGCGGTTGGGGGTAATCGGTGGTTGCTGGTGCCAGGGAGCTACGCCGGGAATGCTCGTGCTGCCGCTGCGGGGTGTTGGGCTGCATCTGCAAGGAAACACTGCTGCGTCCACTGCCGCTGAGCAAGGGGTGTGCCGAGCTCCGCCTCTGCATCACACATCCTGTCATGACTTTGCACATCACTTGCCTTCAGAAATCTGCACAACTCAAAGCAACGCTATCAAAATGCGCTGTTCACAGTCAAAGATTGTGGATAACTTTTAAGTTGCCACCAGGGATGCAGCACCCTTGCATGCAGTAATGCAGAGAGACAGATGGGCGGAGTACCTTAGCAAATAGCACGCCAGGGGTTGCGCCAGAGACTTGCTGAACCGGCGGCTCCTCGGGGATGTGCGGCAGCGCATTCACCGGCGCACTGGCTCGTCGCGCAGCCGCAAAGCTCGCGCGCGGCCCCGGCAGCAGAGAGAACGCCCCATCCGGCTGCCCCAGCTCACTGGGCGCGCTCAAACTCAGCCTGCTGGCCCTCATTTGGGGCTCAGACTGTGCAGCACTGGCAATGCTTCCTCTGCGGCTGGCCAGCACCTGCTGCTGAGGTGCAGACTGGGGTAACCTTGCCCCATTCGCCGCCACATTCTGGCTGCCACCTTGCCACACCTGCGTCTGCTCAGGAATCTCAAGATCCTGCTGCGTGTAGGGAGCCGTCAGATATTCCCTGCCGCCTGCCGCCATCTCCTGAGCGCCTGATTGCATAGACATGTTCTGGGGCTGCATCCCTGCTCTCTCTGGGAATACTTCTGCGGTGGCCCTGTGCATGTCCACAACACTAGCGCGCCTGTAAGCTGCACGGCCAGCGACGTCATAGGCAGGCGCAGTGCTACTGACCCTCCTGGTGGCTACCTGTGGAGGAACTATTGCTGCGCTAATGCCACGCTCCTCTGCAAAATCTCCACCGGCCCGCATGGCCGCTGCCTGGTATAAGGGAGGCTGTGCAGCCAGAATGGCCGGCTTATCGGCAGTGCGGCGCACAGGCAAGCCGCCTTGCGCGGAGCTGCCTCTCCTAGAGTAAATCTCAGCTGCAAGCGGAGTGGAATCCATGCGCTGGCTGGGAGGCATGGATGATCTACGCGCTGTCATTGGAGGGGCGGTCATCTGCTGAGCAGGAGTGGTTGCATGCATGCTGGCGCTCCTGCGCTGACGTGGCGTGAGTGAGCCGGGGCTGTCCCCGGTGAGCCTCGCCTGAGTCCGGATGGAAGCCCTGGACTCGCGTGGAAGCGGCCCTGCATGAAAACGTATGGTATGAGAAAAGCGGTCTGTCATGTACAAGCACTCTCTGTGGCACTCCTCTCAGCAGTCATCATCTTAGCATTAACATCGATCATGCAAGCGATCGAATCTGCGGTGCATGATAGTAGCTGACAATGACGGCAATTAGACGTTCCACAATGAAAAAGTAGACGTTCCAAGAACAAGAGACAATTATAGCAATACTGAACTGCTCAGGCGGGCATGTGGGAATCACCTGTGGCAGGCAGAGCCCTGGCAGTCACTTGCGCCTTGGCACGCCTCCACTGCTCATCGTCACTGTCGCTGGCATCAGCTTGGGCCGCACCCCTCTGCCCACCCCCAACCGCACCCCCATTTCTGGCAGCCCCTGTGGCAGCCGCAGCGCGAGTCGCCCTCACCATCGCCCACCTCTCATCATCGCTGTCAGACAGCACCTTTGAAGCTGCCTGACTAGGCGCTGAGTTTGGATTGTTTCTGCTGATTGACAGCCGGCCAGAGAGGCTGCCGCGGCCGCTTGGCACGGCCATCACCTTTGGTTTCTCGGTGGCCATATTCTTCATGCGCTGCCACTGCTCGTCGTCACTGTCTGAGTCTTCTGCTTGGGGCGCCTTTGCTGTGGCAGGGGGTACAGGCCTCGTGGTGAGAGACAGCCTCCTGGCTTGTGCAGTTGCTGCCACAGATGCAGTGGATAATACTGCAGGCGCAGCTGCAGAGAGCCTCCTTGTGACAGGGACCTGTCCAGCCTTGATCCGCTGCCACTGCTCCTCGTCGCTGTCTGAGTCTGCTGCGGCCTGTATGGGTGCAGCAGAGGGTGCTCGCAGAGGGTTGAATGCCAGCTGGCCTCGGAAGCTCTGCCTTGCTCCCGGCTCCTGTGCTTTTGCTACTGCCTTGGGTGCTAACGCCTTGGGCGCCTGCTGTTCAAAGGTCCTTCTTGGCAGGCGCTCACCCAAACCCTGCCAGAAAGATAGCTGGGGAAATTCGAATAGATGTAGTCTCCTTGCAGAAAGCAGGAAGATACGGATAGCAACTTGACAAGTGCATGGAAGAGAAAGGTGGCTCCACCTGAGAGCCAGGAGCTCTCTTGGCATGCCTCTGCAGCAGAGCATCATCGTCATCGCTGCTCTCCTCTGCGGCAGCTTTGGTTACAGCTTTAGCAGGCAATTTGGATTGGGGCGGTTTCTTCATTATGTCTCGGTGGCGGGCCATGAGGCGTTCGTCATCATCGTCACTGGAAGCCATTACTGTATTGGGCTACTTTCTTTGCTCAGAATAGCCTGCAGAAGGGCGCAAGACACCCTTCAGACCGTGTGCACAGTATATTTTTATGTGTGTTGGTCGGGATAGAAGCAACGAAGCGAATAACATGCTAGGTCCTCTATATAGCAACTCGGTTGACATCCACCTTATCACAGCGCTGTTGCAGCCGTGTGGCGGATATCGAAAATATCTGATTTCTATAAATGAACTTCAATCTTCAATATCATAAATACCACTTATAATCAGAATTTCCTGCATTACCCAGGAGGTCAATGCCGCTCGCTAAACCAAGTTTCCGAAAAACTCTGCCTAATGTCAGACTCGCGCAACTTTTCAATCTTAATAAATAATAATGATAATATGGTCTCTTCAAGTACAGGTTTCAAGAAGCGTCACTCGAGTGACGATGAGATGCATATTCTTGGCGATCGACAAATCTATTTTTATCTCGGGAATCACGTGGTGCATGCTGCATGCTGACCCATCACTTTCTCCTGTTGTTCTCTCAAAATATGGTGAGATCCCTCCTTGAAGACTACTGCATGCAAGGAACTTGTGCACCTAAATATCAGCGTCATTGTAATTGTTGACAGCCACATGGTGTCGCGCACACGGTGGGTGGCTTTTGCGAATTCAGTCGAAGACAATGATGGCCTTCAAGGAAAGTTTCCTAGGAGGCCTCCCAGGTGACACTGTGACACACTTTACGATGACATCTGGAGGCCTTCAGAAAAGCATCGTGACCATGCCGAACATGTCTGTACAGTCAGTGACATGTGCGCCATGGTTCTGGCCATGCACGCATCTCTACTAGAACGTGAAGTTCCCCAAGAAGCCTTCTTTGTATACAGCCCTTGTCGAGCGCCAGTGATAAAATGCCTTCTCTGTGATATCATCTTAGTGTTTCACCTCTGCTCATTGTTCCCAATTTCCAGGTTTGATTGCCCTATGTGACTAATGTACTACTATAGTATTGGTCTGCTCTCTTTGAGAACTACTGACACATAAACATGTTGTCCACTCACGGCTGTACACTGGAGGTCCCTTGCACCGTGAAACGGATTACTGTACAAGGTGTGGTCCGTTTTCTGCAAACGGAAGCTCCACTGATCTCAGAATGCTCCGTAACCCCCGTAGTTGGACTCTGCCGAGGGCGTTCTGGCAACAAAGAACAGCAGTGCACTCCCCAGTATGAGTGTGACCTGCACAACAGAACCAGTGCAGCTTTTCAGACATGGCTGCACAGATTGTGCTGTTGGGTAGGCCCAGGCCAAGACCGAGCTTACAGACCTGACATCGCTGACAAGCTCAATACCAGAGGTCAGAAGATCATTTGGGGTATAGTGAAGCACCTGAAATAAGCCTGCCACTCCTGGCCAGACATTCGTGACATCAGGATTGAGGGCATAGTGGCCCAGCAGCACCCACACCGCGCCAGCCACCGCTGCAAAGCTGACCATGTAGGATATGAACAGCCAGATGCGCGAGCGGCAGAACACACCCTCATCAAAGGGGTCATATTCCTGCAGCTCATCCCTGGCCAGCAGAACACATGCATGTGATTTAGATGTGAATTTTGATGGGAGACCTAAAGTGGGAATAACAACAACATGCTGTACTTCATTGCTGCGCAGCGAGGCATGCGCTTACCTTCTGATGGCATTGATCATGATGAGCGCCAGTGTGGCAATGATGCCCGGGAGATACTGCACGAATGGGACTTTGGTGTTGCTGGCTGCACAAGCATCAACCCAGAACCACCAGCCCCCACCGAACAGCGCTCCTGCAAGGCCTGGTCCATACGCCTTCGCCTACAAAGTCGATCAATTCCTGTCAGAGTAGGTTCAACAAGTATATTTACATTTTAGGGAAAAGTCAGGACGTCTTGATGCCTGACAGCAATCCATGCTTGATATTCATATTGCCTAAAAATGGGCACATATGAAGCGGCCTATCTCGTCGAATCACTATTTCTGTCGTATGGGAGGACATATAAGCCAGGACATTGGAGCACCTTTTCTTCCCAGAATTGCAGTACTTGAGGCGAAACAAGTAATTCTGCTGAAAAGCAGGCCGGACAGATACTGCAACCGTCCATTAATCGGTCCATTACTTTTATGAATCCTTCGACTATCTGTCCCAGAGATTGTCTTCCACCAGGTTGGAGATGCAGGCAGATGATCTGCAAGTTATGCAGCGCTTCTTTCACTGAGATAGATTTATAGCCAGTATGCAAGATCCCTCGTGTTCAAGTGATCTGAAGAGATGTATTGTCTTCGCTTTGACTGATATTATGAAAAATATTGGGTTTCTCAATGGGACGTTGAAGGAGGTGATGGGAAACCAAGCGATTCACCCATGCACAACTCCATCAACGTTGGACGTGATAAGCATTTCGAGGCACCTGCCACTGCATTAAGACTTTCACAGACGCAGAGTCAGAGATATCGAAATATACCACTTTCATCTCAATAGACCCATGCGTCAAGAGTGGCTCTCATTTGAAACCACATGGACAGTCATGAATAGTGATCACTAGTCACTCAGGGATATCCCTCGATACGTATAGCAGTGATGCCGCAGCAGAGGTACCCTGAAAAGAGTCAGAGGAATGGCGTTTGGGACATACAGTTCAGTGAAGCTTGAACACCAGGAACAACACACAAAGCTCTGCTGCATGTGACCCGGGCCAAAGTACAGTACATCCCAAACAGAGGGGAAAACCCACTGTTTTGCATGGTACATTCCAGCACAATCTAACGTTGATTCATGAGAAGCCTGCAGCCCATCAAGTGTTCAGGTCTCCTGCTCCACTGGCCTCAGCAGAATGTCATTTGTATCCACATGGTCTGGCGCTGAGAGGCACCACACAACAGCCTGTGCGATGTCAGCAGGCTGCAGCGCTTTCATGCTGCTGTACCTGCAGCACCAAATTGCCACCATTTCATTGCAGTGCATTTAGTTGCAGGGGTGATTTTTAGCGTCCAGGTTGGTAGCCCTCAAGGCATGTATTACTGTAGTGCCAGTGGCAGAGAGCTGTGAGCAAGGCTTCAGTCAGCTGCGAAATATTGTTTGGAGCACTACTACCTGTCCTTTGCAGCTGCTTCATCGCCAAACCCATGCACAGCCAGGAACTCCGTCTCCACCACTCCAGGAGATATGCTGGACACCCTCAAATCCACTTTCCTGCCACGAGCCTGCACCATCAACCACCATTTCCGCTGTGTAAGGAAATCATTACGTGCGCTCCTCTTTCCTTCATTCTCACGCAGAGAAGCTCTTGCCATTTCTCTGCAGGCCTCCCAGAGCACACAGCCGTAACGGCAACCAATTATTTGATGTGGACGGGTGTGTGGTGAGGTGGAGAACAGGAGAATTTGCAAAGACCGGAATTTCCAGTCAACAGGTGGGCTTAAGATTGCAAGCAAAAACGCCTGACCTCTTGGCGGAGGCCTTCGGTGAGGGCCCTGAGGGCGTGCTTGGTGGCAGCATAGAAGGAGCCGCCGGAGGCGCCGTTGGGGACGCGGTGGCCGCTCATGGAGCTGATGTTGATGATGTGACCAAACTGGCCCCGCCTCGTCATGTCCTGCATAGCACAATCCTCGCTTCCTCAGCCTCCATCTCACTCCATCTGAATGGGAGCTTTTTTTCAGCCACTCTCTCTGACCTATCATAGTCGCAGGCAGGAATAAGCAGAGCAGTCAAGTAAACACTGCTGAGCGGTCCCATGATCTTAATTGCATCTCAGCTACTGTTACTTGGCTCCTATGACACAAGGGCAGCAGCGATGCAAGGACAAAAGGCCATTACACATGATAACACCAAGAGCAGGCAACAGGCTCCTGAACACTGCGACACCGAGGGTAACATGCTCTGACAACACTGTGCCACCAATTGAGAGGAAGATGGATGCAGACAGCAAGGCAACTGTGACAGCAACTGCGGCAGCACCTTGAGGGCCTCGCGGGTGCACATGCAGACGCCGAGCACGTTGGTGGAGATCATTTCGACCCAGCTGGCGGTGCTGCCGTCCCAGAGCGCGGCGTTGTTGCGGCCGAGGCCGGCATTGTTGACCAGCACGTCCACTCCCGACCCCGGCCACCGCTTCACTATTATCCGCGGCAGCGCCACCACCTCCGCCTCCTGCACATCATCAGTGGTGCGAGCATCACAGGCAGGTCCCACATTTCGAGTAGACTGGGTAGACATTTGCACTGGGTAGACATTTGCTGCTTCCAAAGTTTCTTCCCTCCTCAGCTGATTCTGCTGGACTGTGTCATTCTTATTCTGCATAAGGGAGGGTAAGGATGGGGCAACATTAGGCTCTTGCTGAGCAGGAGCGGATGTATGAAGATTTGAGTTACATGAAGTGCATGCCCCTTGCATAGCTTCATGGGATACATCTGCACCTATGGGATACATCTGCACCAACTTGCAAAAAGAGGCAGATGAACTGCCCAAGCCTGCACTTCTGTTGTGTGAATTGACGCTGAATTGTTCCACAAGACCAAGAAAATATATAATCGACAGCTGCGTTTCATCTCACTCAGAACGGAAGACAGCGCGCCTTGGTGATGTCGCAGACGACGGGCAGGAAATCGGCGATGGGGACGCCGCGTGAGACAAGCAGCTGCTGCAGGGACTCCAGCCGCTCGCGCCTGCGCGCCACCGCCACAACGCGCATGCCCGCAGCCGCCAGCGCCTCGCACGTCGCCCAGCCGATGCCCGCAGACGCCCCCGTCACAATCGCCACCTTGCCCCGCCACCTGCACAGCAAGCGATACAGCAGAATCGTTACACATTCCTTAGGAGGGGCCAACATTCCTGCTGAGGACCTTCCAAGCAACCTGCAAAAGCCTGGCATGTAACAGAATGTGGGATTCTTGCAGTCTTGGAAGAAAAATAGCTATGCCATGCATAGCTTGCAGGTGGCCCCTTTCTGCAAGGCATGATATCCGTGCCAAGCTCTTGGGTCCTATGACAGAAATTGCGAGCACCTTTCAATTCCTGCCGGTTTTGAGGCGATTGCAGGATCTGTCGCAGGTGCTTTTTCTTCATCTGCAGATGCTGTATCTGGGGCAGCACTATTTTCCTTTGGCGGTGCTCCACTCGAGGCTGCTGGTGTCAGAAGGGGAGCACTCTCAGACACCTCCGCCTGTTGCACAGGCAAGGCTTCATTCACTCAAAATAGTTTTGGAGATGGACACCCAAGCCAAGTCCCAACTATGTCAGAAATAAAGATGTTCAGAGATTTCGCTGTCATTCCATCCATGGTGGTAAGTACAGACATCGATCAGTTTCGATTGTGCAACATCTGTGCTATCAATAGTTCAATCAACACCCCAGCTTTTGCACATACAGGGCAGAGGAAGTGGGCGCACATTGGCTTGATCAGCTGGGGGCTCTGCAGGAGGCTCTGCAGATGAAGTGCTTGCTGCGGCTGCTGGGTCCTCGTCAGCAACCAGGGTGACTGGCCCAGAGATGGACCCAGACCCATTGCCCACCTGGCCGGCCAGCGCACGCCGAGCCACCAGTGTCAGCTGAGCAAAGGCGTCCTCCAGGTCATCGTTGAAGATGACGTAGTCATACAGCCCCTGCTCCTTGATGCTGCAGCACACACAAACCCAAATCATGTGATATTCAAAGTTGTGCTTTCCTGGTGCTTGCCCCATGTCAACATGCTCCTATGCAAATGAGGTGGATATGTGGGCATGCATGGAGCACTGTTACAGCAGGGTTTGTGTGTGCTGCAGCATCAAGGAGCAGGGGCTTTATGACTACGTCATCTTCAACGATGACCTGGTTGATTGAAACGCAACAATTACTGACGTGTGTCTAATGAAAACATTTCTGCCGCATGCCTGATCAAACTGCATGAAAAGACACTGCCAGGCTTCTGGTGGATGCTTGTCGACCAGTGCTGGCAACAGAGCCCTGGAGACGTTTGAGGTCATGGAGATGAAGAGTGCATGGGATGGAGTACCTGGCAATCTCCTCCTTGGCAGCCTGCAGACGCTCCTGAACCTGCTCCTCGCTCTCAGTGCCGCGGCCCCTCAGGCGCTGCTCCAAGGCCTCTGTGCTGGGCGGGGCGACAAAGACAAAGATGGCCTTTTGGGCGCTGCGCCGCACCAGCCGTGCGCCCTGTACATCAATGTCCAGGATGCAGCACTTGCCAGAAGATGCAACGTCCTCCACGGCCTGTAGAGAACTTGATCATGTCATCCCAGCTGTCGATTGAATTGTTCAAGAATCAAAGGCATCCCAGCTAAGTCGTTAGGTATGCTCGCAGAATTCAGTATGCCTGGACGATGGTGCAATATGGTTGGGAAGCAGCAAGAGCACTGCGACCTTAGGACACACCCCCAACCTAGGAACACGATAAACACGCGTGTAAACAAAGTCATACGTGGAATACCTGGAATGATGTTCCGTAGATGTTGGAATGCACGCGTGCATATTCCAAGAAGAGTCCTTCTTCAATGCCCTTCTCAAAGTCCGCTTTCGAAACAAAATGGTAGTGGACACCATGCTGCAAGCAATGAAATATATCCGTTAATAAGAGAAGCGTGCCTGAGTCAAAAAACAATAGTACTAGCGAACTCAAACTCCTCCATCAAGAAAACAATCAAAGGACAACGTCGGTCACACTTCGGAGGGCATCCTCTGAAATTGCAATTGTTTTGGAATAAAATCACCTGTTCTCCTTCACGGGGGGCTCTGGTAGTATGAGAGCACGAAAAGCCGAACAGTGGGGAACCATCCATCAGCTTCTTGATGAGGGTTCCCTTTCCCACCCCAGAAGGTCCACAAATAACGAGGGCCGAGGGCCGCTCCGCAATTTTGTTGTTAGTCTGTTGGCCATTCTCCTGACCCTGGCCTTCGGCCTCAGAAGAGAAGGTGCCCCCCATGCCTTGACGTAGGACTGTCTAACAGGATCTTCAGTTCCACATTATAGAAGCCATGCACACTTTCAGTACGATCCTATCTGTTAAGCACTGTCTCTTACAGCATAGTTGCATGAATGAACTGTTCCTCTCGTGGGTGAAATTCCCTTGAACGAAGCAAGTCAGTGCATGAGCCAGATCAGGCGCTGCATGTATTTCTTGCCAGCTGTTGTATGTTGCAGTGGCCAACAGGGCAAGTGCTAATGCTGCCCTACACATAGATTAATGCTGATCCATACCAGGCAATGCCATCTAGCAATGCCATCTAGCAGTTGCAGGATGCGGGTCATGGGTTAATGCTGGCACTGTTCGCACCAATAATATTGGGCAATTAATTGGCAACATACTTATAATATAGTGCGCCAACTTGAAATTGGCCAACATCACTATGAATATTATATTTGAACGGTTCTTTGAAATCGTCTATGATACTTGCGGATTTTCATGTTATAAGTGCCTGGCATGCTGGTCAGACTGACATATTGGTACATTGGCTGCAAAAGGTAGCATTGCACGTACTAAATTAGATCACACCCTTGCCTCGCTTTCCCTTAGTGTACACTTTCCCTGCAGAGCCTCCATTCCACTCAGTGCCGATGGTCTCCACTAAAAACTTCTCTCCGCGTGTTGACACAAGCTGGCCGTCCCTGTAGCGCACCCCCTTTTTGGTTGATGCTGTGTCTGCTGCCATCCATGGCTCCACATTCCCTGCATGCTTCCCCCTGCCCTTTGCTGGCGCTGCTGTGCTCTCGGCTTGAAGCGAGAATCTGCATGCACAGCACACCATAACTGCTCCTTAACACTGGTGAACCAGCAATTGTCTACAACACAGATCATTAGGAATTTCAAAACAATCGAGTAGGACTGCTTTGTGCATGCATGAACGCGCACTTTGCCAGAGTCTTCTTCCGAGCTTCCTTCTCGGCACGCTTGGCAGCCTCTCGCGCCTCCACCTCCTTTTCGGATTCCCTCATCCACAGCTCCTGCTGGCGCTGCACCTGCTCAGGTCCAACCTCCAGGATCCAATTGGCAGTGGCCTGCAATGTAGAAAGAACGCCAATCATGCTGGGAATCTGGGTGATTTAGCCCTCACAGAACAATGGAGAATTGAAAGCAGACACAGTTGCATTGAAACCCAAATGACAAGGTATCCCCATGACATCCACAGAATGGTACAGGGCTCACCTCGATGCAGCCCAGTCCCTTTGCATGCAGGATGTGGGCTGCATATTCTGGACAGAACTGGACTTGTTCAGGCCAGAAATTTGCAAGTGCCTCCACTGCATGGCCGCCTGTATTCATGTCATCGCAACAGGGCGTCCAGCCAGGCGGTGCAGCACGCGCATCAGGCTGCGACCGTGGCCTCAGCTCTGCTGCATTAGGGCTGCTGGTGGCGTCCCTGCAGACAAGAACGGTACATGAATGAGTAGCAGAATGAAGCCTCCTTGCTGGGCCACCAAAGTACTGGGCAGAATAGCTGGTCTCCATAACACAAGTGATAGTCTGGAGATCTCACCCAAGGGAAAGGGACTGCAATTGCTTGATGGGCTCGATTCCCTCGTGTATCTCGATGGATGTTGGGGAATCTGCGTCCTCCCCCTCCCTGGCTCTGCCCTGGCATGTTTGGGCCTGCACACCGATCATGAAATATACTTCCAGCATTTGCAAGGATTCAATGCAATGGGGACGTCTTTGAGCGAATGCAATTCAACATTCTACTATTGCTGTTCCGAGAAAGCAGAGAATGAAGGACCTCGAATTTACCTCTTGCAGCAAATTCCACAGCACTTGATGCCTGCGTTCTTCCGGTAATGAGCTGAATTTTGGAAAGAACCCTGTCACAACGTCTTCGATCTCTTCCAGATCCACATTATCTGTCTCCGCGTCTTCTATGATGCCGGTGATATAATCCAGGACGGCATCATCAGCAACGGCACCGAAGCTGTGGCAAAACCTGACAACAGAATCTCGAATCTCCATGTTTCGAAATTGTATTTTGTAGCATCAGCAGACCTTGAAGATAGACTTGGGACTAATACGCGGGAAACAAGCAACCTCTCTTTGTGCAAATTGATCCTTGACTTTCAAGGTCTTCGTAGGATCTGCAGCCCTTGTATTAATTCAGCCATACTGATCTTGCTAGACATGCAGTGAACTCATCGTGAGATTTGGATTAAGAAAACCTCTGCCAATACATCTGATCGATGCCATCTTGCATTGCATGCTTTGTCGTGGGACCACGGTCGAACACCGGCGTGCTTTACTAGCGACTTCATACTTGATTCGCCGTCGATGGTGTGAAACAGGATAGAAAGGAAGCTTGAGTCTACAATAAACGTTTCTGTGGCTGCGCAATCACAGAGGCTGTGATTACCTTGTGAGAGCGTTGCTGTCTCGGAGGAGCGGAGAATACAAGTGGTATTGCTGTGACTGCAGAATTAATTCACGATGAATCAGGCCATGGAAGGCCTCGAACAGCTGCCAGAAGCGCAGAGAAATGAACTCATGCAGAAGATAGAGGAGATGCAGGTTCGAGATAGGTGAGGCGAGGCCTTGTGATCTGGCTGATCTGGATCTTTCTCACAAGCAGTCTCTTTCAATGACACGAATGTCACTATTTCATTTAACTAGATCTACAGAAATGCATCTTTGTAATTGTGCTGAGTCCTGTGTGGCAGTTTGCGCATGTACAATGGCTTGGTGGAGAGGTGCTTCAAGGACTGTGTAGAGTCATTCAGGAGAAAGGATCTCGACAGCTCGGAAGAGAAGGTGAGACATCCACATCAATTGCAGCATGTGCCCAAGTGACTGCTGTATGGGCAGCTGTCATCATGATCGGGACTGTGGTGCACTGGTGCCTGAACGGCTATGTGCCCTTCACGTAGTGTGTGGAGCGGTGTTGCCAGAAGTTCATGAAGCATTCTGCAAGGGTGGGTGCACGCTTTGCAGAGCTGACGAGCGCTGCAGAGCAGCAGATGCAGCAAATAGTGAATCAGAAATAGGCGCAAGGCATCAGCAAGCTTACAACACAGAGGCAGTCATGTGGCAACAGTTGGGACCCAACTGCTTATTGACACGATGATTGCTAGCAATCATGGTCATCAGCCACCCCTGCCTTGTTGCAGTGACGTGCCATACCAGCAATGTCATGTAGAGGCACATTTTTTCATGCACACCCTGGCCTGTATTTAAATGTGTCCTTGTTGAAACTCAACAGTTGGCTTTACAATGAGTGAACCTTGAATACTTACTGTAACACCCAACTCTGTTTGTCCGCATATGTGCAATGGATCAGTCAAACTTTCATATTGCGCCACCAACCACCAGCTGTCTTGAGTCTGAGACCATTCAATACACCTCGTTGCTTGCCTCACTCAGTTTGTTTGCCCAGAGCCTCTAATACCTATCCTGTTTGCATTAGCTAGGTGTTTGTCTAGCTACCGCACAGCAGCTGCACCCTCTAAGCACCCGCAAAAGATGCAGCTGCAGACCAGGCCAAAATGCATCAGGAGGATGGCAGGCATCCTCCGTCACCTGCAGCACTCCCAAAAGGGGAATTTGAATCTCCTGAAGCATGCCCATATGCGCGGCCAGTTGGAAAGAAAAGCATTAAATCAAGCCCGTGTGGGCCAGCGCGCATGGGGGCATGCCTCAAAAATCCATGTCAAAACATACTTTAAAGCTGTTCACAAGGATCAACAATATTTATTCCCTCACCGGCCAGTCTTACCGCAACGGCCTCCAAACGCCTCCCTCAGATCCTCTCCAAAGATGGGGCCATGAAAGTCCTTGAAAATGTTTCTTTGATACACATACGCAGAGCCCTGAGACAGTGGGCATCTGCATGATTTGCTGTACTCTGCTGCAGAAATGGCTGAGCATTGCTGCCTTGCCTGTCATGCTGGATGTCGGCATGCTGCAAGCCCGAAATGCGCAATACACTCCAATGTGAAACCCCTGATGAAAAGATTAAAAACGCCAGCCAAATGGCCGAGACAGGTGCCGGTCTCGACCGCGCAATCAGCGCATCTAGACCATGCCAGCTGTCGTCAGAGACACTCTGCACAAGTAAGGAAAATGGGTTCCCTTTAAGAGACACCTCAGCCGGCCGCGGGTTGTAAAATCTTGTTTAGTCTCTACTGCATGCCGACTCAAAGTGACCATGCCTCGGCCCTCCCCCTGCCATATTAGCTTTTGAGCTCACGAGGAGACTGACATTGTGAAAGCTTGTGAGACACATACTCAATCTGGCACCACTGGGACGAGGCCAGGACCCCAGCAGACGGGATTCTGGGGGTGTCAATCTGGGAATTATGTTGAACATCTCGGGGCATGACAAGAGGCTTCAGTTGTCGTCGTCAGACCAGAACATGGCGAGCAGCGCATGCAGGCGGGAGGTGACGGTTGCCATGTTAGGCCGCTGGGAGGGTTGCCTGCTCAGGCACGCCTGCATCAGCTCCGCCAGCACAGCGGGACAGCTGCCGGGCGATGGCATGTCCACGGCTTCATGCAGCTTCCGGTGGATGATCTGCTGCTCCGACAGGCCAGCATAGGGCGTCTGCGCACAGGCACCCACACAATCAATCACTTATGCACAAACAAAGCACATGAGGGGCAAGATAGAGCCGTGAAGAGTTGTCTTGACAAGCCAAAGTGGCCATCTGGGGACTATAGCACAGCGTATTTGCATGCGCGGGGTCTTGAAAGAATATACTATGCTGCAAAGGCAGTGACTCCTGTCTTGATGGGACAGGACTAGATACTATACTGCTGCTTTGCAAGGTGTTCATACAAGAATTGCATGCTGCTTTGATTGCGCCAGTGAGTCAGTCGGTCAATCGCATTACATCGCGACCTATTCAGAGCTGATCCAATGCCTGACTTTCAAGCAGGGCATGACACAAACATTGCGGTGCTGCGGCGGGCGCACCTCGGAGGCGATCATCTCCCAGAGCAGCATGCCGAAGGAGTAGACGTCGGTCGCGTAGGAGAGGATGTCGCTGGTGAGCAATTCTGGGGGCATGAATGCGAGCGTGCCGTGCTGCATCGCCACCGCCTGCTCCTGCCCCGGCTTGAACAGCATGCTCAGCCCAAAGTCAGACACCTGCACAGCGCATGCTCGCTGAGCCCTCTGCACCTCCTTTCAAGGGCAATCCTTGGGTAAGAGCTGCAACACTACAACATGTACAACATACACACGGCTCCAATACAGGACCATTTTGAATTTAATTTCCATTTGAAGGCTTCTTACAACCTTTGGGTTCAAGCAGGCACTGCCCACTCCTTCCTACCCCGAGACAAACCGGGGGCAGGGAATTTAAAGCAGTTGGCTTGATAGTTGTCTCGGTAATACCCTGCAAGGGGGACACTCAAACAGCAGCTGGGTGATACAGTGTTCCCATGGACTCTGATGGGGGCACCGAGAGAGCGCTAACCTTGGCGCGGGTGCGCTGGATGGCAGGCTCGTGCTTGAGCAGGACGTTGCGTGTGGTCAGGTCGCGGTGCACGATGCGGTGCGCGTGCATGTGCGCGACGCCCTCCGCCACTTCTATTGCAGTGCACAGGATTGCATGCAGCCGCGGCTGGCCGTCCGCCCGATGGTACGCCCCCTGCCTGACTGCCATCCACAGCGTTCCTGCATGCACCCCATTTCATGCTCAAGACAATGTCCTGTTGCGTGTAGTAGCGTGAACCGTGTACAAGAATCATGATAGTTGGGGAGGGGTAACTTTCCTACACAGGGCTCTTAGGTAAGGGGCATGCTCCAAAGCCCCATTATAGTGGTTTTGGCAGCTCGATGGGACTGAGCAAGAACAAAGATTGATTGTATCCTCGGCTGCAGGAATGTCACACTTGCACATCCTGCACCGGGAGCGCATCATTCCATGGCTGTGACTGTCCCTCTGAGCGGAAACAGCTTGGCTTCCTTTACGAGATTTAAGTGGGGAGGTGACGAGGTGAGGAGGTCAATATTAGGGAGCTGGTGGGTGGCAGGAGGGAGGCACCTGCATCGCAGAACTCCATGACAAAGATGCAGCGGAAGGTGACCATGCTGCTGGAGCGCGCTGAGCCCAGGCTCTGGCCACTGCTCCCCTCGGCCTCCCTCCTGTCAGAGCCTGGACTGACCTCTGCAGGGCTGCGCCTCCTGCACCCATACAAGGGGAAATTCATACCCAATAATCAGCCATAATGAGAGTGCCAAGTACATGCCAACACCCTGTGTGCACATATCCTCTACCTTGTATCTTCAAATGAAGTGTCAGGTGGGATGTTTTGTCTAGTTAAAGTGAGAAGTCAACGCAGCAAAACAAGACTGCTGATCTGATGGGCATCATCTGCTTTGAAGCAAAGCACGCACATCTGTTTGGCCTGCGCATGTGTGCGTGTGTCAATGGAGGGGAAAGAGAGTGCACCTCGGCAGTCGCAGGTGCAGGAAGGATGTCAGCATCTGCGTGGTGGATGAGTCAGCGCTGCTCTGGCGCTGGGGGGCCCTCGGTGGCGTCCCCTGGAACACCGATTTTGGCGGCGGGGGGATCCCATCATTGTCTTGCAAGGGCGACCCCGGCGGTGATGCCATGCCCTCCATATCTGAGCCGCCCACTCCCACCTGCGCGCAAATCTCAAAATCCTATCAGGTAATTGGGCTTGGAATTTCTTCGTCACTCTTAGAGGATATAGCATGAAAATGCATTGATGCAGCTCTGAAAGTCACCTGTCACAGATGCACAGTACAATCATACAATTCTATAATACAAATACCACCAAGTCATGCATTGATGTGTCTGGTCCCTTTTCATCAAGTATTCATTGTTCTGTGACACAGCAGAACAGGGAAAGAGCAGTAGATAAAGCAGGGTCCACATTGAACAGATGGATAGTCTGACTGTGTTACAGTGTGAGCACTTCCAGCCCGCTGTCCTGTCAATGAAAGGGAATATGAGTGTGCAGGGGTGACTCACGCTGGCAGGGGATGAGATGCGATTGTAGGACCAGGCAGCCTCAGTGCTAGAGCTCATGTTGGACAGCCCTCCAGGGGACATGCCACCCTCGCCCTTGGGGAGCTCTGGCGAGCTTGCAAACACCTCGCCCCAGTCAGAGGAGCCCTTGGAGCTCAGGGATGATATCTTCCTGTGCAGGCCCGTCCTCGCCGGCTTCACCCTTTCCACAACTGCCTTGTACAGATTGACCTGCATGACGGTCGCAATCAGTCACACAGTCAGGCAAAACAGGTCAACCAAACATCTGCAGAATTCATGCAGATGCAATACGAAGGGTGACCCTCCTCCAAGCAGCCCCTGATCTTCAAGCAACTGGATTGACCTGCTTGATGGCAGAATGTCAACCTGATATGCACACCAATGCACAAGGCATGAAATTGATCAGCAGTGCAAGGCCTATAGAGGTGTTGTGAAGAGGAGGGAGAATTGTCACTCACCACATTGGGATGTGTCAGCGACGAGGCAACCTTGACTTCGGTCAGATGGGTCTTCGCATGGACTTTAGGTACAGTCACCTCTGCAATTTTCACTGCCACAATGCCGCCCTGGTACTCCCCTGCGCATGGCAATTTATCTCTAATATCTTGAGGTGTCGCATGGCGTGTAGATGCAAGATATTGGCAGATGTACATGAGATGTTCAGGCCTTGTAGCTGGGCAGTTCACCTTTGTAAACTATGCCAAACATGCCCCGGCCCAGAACCTCTTGCGGGTTGATGCCATGATGCTTCAAGGTTTCCTTGCAGCCCCCGTCATCTGCCACTGTTGGGCAGAGATATAAATGTCAAGTCCCAGTCATTCAGCCAGAGATGTATACATTGCAAGTGGAGTGATAAGTATTAAGCAAGCCACGAGGGATGCTTTACGATGGGCCTCACCACTGTGGACCATAGGATTCCTGCCCTGCCAAAACTGCTTCTGAACCCAATAGATGCATCCTGCAACTGTAAAGGTGAGAAGTGCAGCTGCAGACCATGTCCAAAATGCTTCTTCTGCACCCTGTTGCATACAGTCGCTTCTCGTCATGCTTTGCCTTCCTATGGACATGACATTTATTCACTGTACCGAGGCATGTCTGTACACCCTCCAACAACAATAATTTTCCCAAGATAACATTTGTGTCTGCAACTATCTGCTTGACGATAGCCTGCCGAGGACCAAGAGGGACATTGGGAAGGGAAGACGAGTGATCTGAAGCGTCTACATCTTGCTCACGGAGGTCCTCACCGCTTTTGCCGTGACGAAATCAACAACCTGGCTCAATATGATGATGTGCAAGATGATGCCAGTCACGGCTGTCGCAAAGCACTTGCTGGATACCTCTGTCCGCATTCCAATGAGTGACCGAGCTATGCGTGACTATGTCGCACGGCAGTGCTTCCAACCTATCGAGGCAACCGATGATATCAGATGCCCCCAATTGTGCTTCTGCGATCCCTCAGGACGTTTCGTGCCCAACTTCACGAAACGTCTCAACCCCATACATTCAATCTGGCAGGACGTTTAACGTTTCCGGTTGGGTCTCCTAAGTCCATGCCTTCTAACACCGTCTATACATCTCAGAAAGTTGTACGACGGGCCGTTCTGGGGGAAACACATGCGTCTCTGTGCCCCGAAGACACCGACGGCATTAAGAGACTTCGAAAGAGCCGTGTCGGAGGGGAGATAATTTATGCATCGGGGCCAATTCCGCTCTCCTGCATTTGGCAATTGTGAACATGGCCTTTGCTCTTGTAAACTTCTTCTTCTTCTTCTTCTTCTTCTTCTTCTTCTTCTTCTTCTTCTTCTTGCTCTAGTTGCTCACTCCTGGCCTGAGCCGAAGCGTGGCTAGAAGATGCATGCATGTGTAGATATTTCTGCCAGCATGCCATGACAGTGTTCACCAGGGCCGACGCCGCTGCCGCAGCGGCAACAGCATGCTGGCACACAGCAGCACCACATCATGTCACATCAAGTCACTACGGTAGTGACTGTTGATCTGCTCAAGTCAGGTAGTCCCTCAAGCTGCCACCAGAAATCACACGGCTCGGTGCTTTTAACCTGGATTCCAATAAGAATTGTGCTACAATTCTTGAAAGTACTGTCACGGGTCTCAAGCAAGTTGCCACAATGGTTGAGAATGAAATCTCTCAAATTCTGGGTCACTGGGCCCATGCCCACCAGTGTGCAGATTCGCTTCTTACTAGGTCCATACCATACACTGTGCCAATGCCTCCCTTTGATGGGTGCTCTTCAATTTTTCAGTATTTCTCGCTAAAAGTATTGCGGTCAACTTGTTAATAGTACCTGAAACGCAGAACAGGCCGCATTTGTTCGCAATGCCAATAACAATTCACTGAACAAACCCTGAGGCCCGTCAGGCAATAATCATGCTCTGGTCATAAGTACCATTATGACCGCCCAGGCCTGCGCAGCTACCTCCTGTGCAGGCCTCTGAGCTTTGCCGCTCTCATAAGAAGCATCGGTGCATGCCACACCACCGCTAAACCAACATCATTTGTCCTGCTCTGGCGCAGAATGAAACTTCTGCCCATCTCATGGCCTTCAAAATTCCGAGTGAATTAGTCCCAGGCTTCTTCTCAAGCACCCCTGCTTTGAACTCATGCCCCACCTGGAGGGCAAGCTCGTGCCTGAGGGTCCAGTTGGTACCAAAAATGCCAGCTACTTTTCCTCAGGTTGCAGTCCACATGCAGGATGGCAACCTTCGCTGACTGCGCCCCTGCAGCTCATCGCCTCATGCATGGCAGGCCCCACCAGGCCCCTTTCGCAATCTGCCTCACTCCCTAAATAAGCGGGCGCAGAAGTCCTCGCGCAACATGGCTTTGACACCAACTTTGGAGCAAGGCTCACCGCTGGCTCAGCTTCCCCCTTTTGAGGCCTCAGCTTCTGGAGGCAAGAAGGTCGCCGTCAATTTACAGGCTATCTCATCGTTTTGGGCCAGGCAGTCCGCCCCAGGCGCCGGCCTTTTTGTTGGCCTTCTCTGCAGCCTTGGCGGCTGCGGCCTCTGCCTCCTTCTTGGCCTTCTCCTCCTTGGCTGCGCGCTGGGGGTCTGTGATTCGCCGGAAGGCCAGCGCCACCTTTGTGCCACTGTCGATGGTCTCCAGAGGGTCCTTCCTCAGCCTGCAGCATTGCGCCGGGCGTGATCAGGATAGCGTGACTTGTGATCATCATGCGACACGGACACAATTGCTTTGAGGGTGGAGGCCATGTCGTGATATATTGCCTTCTTGTTCTCAAAGAGCACCACATGTTCTTGCAACCCAATGCTGTTCAAAGCAAAAGTACAGGCTTGCTCCGTCCTGCGCCCGGTTCCCTATTCAAGATAAATTACAACACCCGCAGGACCACGTTTTTGTGTTACCCAGCCATTGCAAAAGATTCCAAAGGGAGACAGCGTCGCTCGGTGGTTCAGGAAAAGCCTATGGGGGCTGGCTCAAGTGCACAATGTACAGTATTTGTCCGGTGCAGCAGTTGGGGCGGAAGAGAGAAAAGAAAAGGGTCGACGCACCGGTGGTTAAGGCAGAGGCCGATGACGCGGCGCACGTGGTCGATGGTGACGGTGTCCTTGCTCTCAAAGGCGGCCAGGGCGCGTGCGGCCTTGTTGGTGGTGATGTCCCCACGGATGCCGTCCACGTCCAGCAGGGAGCAGATCTCGCTAATGGTCACCTTGAGCTCGCGCGCCATCGCGATCCCCGGCGCCGCCTCGGTTGCGGCCGTCAGCTGCGCTCGCAGCGCCGCCTGCTCCTCCTCCGCCTCCACGCAGAAGGCGTCCGGGTCCTGCGCGCGCATTACTGTCAATTATGACTGCTGACTACCTGCCACATCATCAGGATGGATGGTGTACATGCAGTTCGACACGGCTGAAGCGGTTCTGTGCTGTTGCTAGTGGACGTGAGATCACACAGCTTTGACGCCTGCAGAGGAGCCCCTAGGATCCCGGTGTACTGAGCATCATAGGTCTAGAGCTGGCGCCAAAATGCAAGGTCAGGGCCTCCTTGAGACCAGGACGACAGAAGCAAGCTGAGGATGGCTTCAAGTCTCCCACTGTGAAGCACATTGCCGGGTGGCGTGCCATTGGCTAAGTGAAGGTGACCTGCTCAGAGATCATGCGGGAAGAAGTGTGCTTATGGGAGGTTAGCTGGGTGCGGGGGTCGCACGTTCTCAAAGGCGATGCGGTCCAGCACCATGCGCGTCCTGGCCGCAATGTTCTGCATCGTGGCCACGTTGACGCTCATACCGAAACGATCCAGCAGCTGTGGCCTCATCTCCCCCTCCTGCTTCCATGCACACCCACACAGTTACACCCCTGCTGCCTTGTTTGCGCCCACCCATGACAGAATGGCTGCCTTGGGGTGGCAGCCCATCAGCTGCACGAGCTGCAGAGAGGAGCTTGAGATGACACAAAGCCACACACAATTAGCCAGGCAGACAGGGCAAGCATGCTTCTTAGCAGGAGCAAGCCAGCCTGCGCTGCTATAAATTAGCCCATGCGCTCTGTGTGAGAAGGTTTGGAGGTTGTGCCAAGCCCATCGTACTGTACTCAGCAGTTAACACGCTGCTCTATCAAATTCCATATTCCCCTTTGAAGCTCTGCATGTGCTCGCATGCTCTAAGCCACACGCCCATCCTGCACACGCCCATCCTGCTAGACTAGCATAGACTCTGTGCATGTGCCCGCGTGCTGTGAGCCACACGCCGGTCATGCTCAACTAGTAAAGCCCTTTAACGGGGGGCAGGTGCGCGCCTGGGGGTTGCCGGAGCCGATCATGATGAATTTGGCGGGGTGAACGATGCCGATACCCTCGCGCTCCACTGTGTTGACGCCGCTGGCACTGCTGTCAAGCACAACGTCCACCAAACCATCATCAAGCAGATTCACCTCGTCCACATACAAGATGCCCCGGTTCGCCTTCGCCTGCGCGCATTCCACAGCACATCAGTACTTCAATGGTATGTGCACTTCTTCTAAATGATCTATGTGCTGCCTGGCTGAGTCGGGCAGTGCACCCATTGATGCCCTAAGGTCGGCATGGAAACTTCACAATATGGACGTGCATTTCTCTGTGTGTACAAGAAGGCCCAGATCAAAATGCGAGCAAGCAAGTCTGGGACCACCACTGAAAAATGTTGAGGTGAAGAATGGCAGCGGGTAAAGCTCAAAAAGGGGGCTCACCAGCAGGCCGGGCTCGTAGGCCTTGACGCCCTCCTGGAGCGCCTTCTCGATGTTGATGGTACCGCAGATGCGGTCCTCTGTTGCGCCCAGGGGCAGCTCCACCTGAAATACCCCAAAACATGAGCCCCCTTGTCTTTCTGCTCTTCACCTCTGTGTACAGAGAAGAGAGAGGTGACACCCCACACCCAACGCAGGGAGATGCACGCTCAGAAAGGCTATGCAGAATGTCAAGTATGTGGTGGCAAAGCACGACATGAGCTGCATACCCATGATATTCTTGTGTGAGGGATTTGGCGAGGCTATTCTCACCAGTGGGGTTTTCACTCTAACCATTGGCAGCTGCTCGCCGTTCCTGTGGCGCTGCAGCACGTCTGGCCCCATCAGCTTTGTGTCTGTGGGGTGAGAGTTGAAGGCATCCTCTGCCACCACCTCTATCTCAGGCAGCAAGTCCACCATGGCCCTCACCTGTGCAGATTTTTGCAAACATAATGAGGAATGAACTTATACAGCTGAAGATTTACTCGTACAATGTCGCTAGTATGATATCAAAGTGGACGTTCTGAGCTGGCATAACGCTGTACACTCACCGCAACTGATTTGCCAGTCCCCCTCTCTCCCATGATCAAAACGCCACCGATTGTGGGATCGATCACGTTCAGCATGAGTGCTAGCTTCATGTCCTCTTGTTCTGCGACTTTGACGAACGGAAGCGAGGGCATCCTTGTGGCACTGGTTAGCTTTTCCAAGGTCGCAGCTGATGTATTTGCGCTCACTTTCACCGTTTGCCTTCCAGAAGGACATCTGTGTGCAATCTTTTCGAAAACCTGTATTCTATTCTGTTGAAGGGGCACCCTCTTTGGAAATCCATGCTGTGACTCGAGGACCTTGTAACTGCAAGATGCAAATCCTTCACGTAGAGACTGCATTTTGTTCGCTTAGTTTTAGCTATCGAGCTCTGTGAGCTTTACAACATCATAGTTTCTATTATCTGTCTTTTTCACGAAGGCATTCAAGTATATTGAATTCAGCCGGCCTTCAGATGGATTTGCCTTCTATCTATCCGATTTGACATTGCAGCTCCCTTTTCAGGGGGTCTGCAATATACCCTCCAGGGGGTGTAGCCTGGCCCCTTCAAGAAACCTTCTCCTGCTCTCAGATTGCACCCAAAAATTTCCACAACACAAACCAAAGCAAGGTAGATCCTCTATGTATGTACATGATGCCCATGTCACATGAATTTGCAATGGGACAACAGCCACTTAGGGTGTCGTCGCTGCTTTTGCAAGTTCAGCACGCCCGAGCCACAGGCAGGGATTTCCTGCAATTTACAACTTCTGTACAAGTTGGGCATGCTTCCCATCCACCCTCAGTCCATCAATCGGGCTCGGGTGGGCGCCTCCTTTTCCTGTTTGCCGCACGCTCCAAAACAGCAGAAGACCCTCTTCCAACCTCCCCCTTCCTGCTGCATGCCAAAAAGATGGACATTTTACTTCTTCTCCAGTAATGACAGCCAAGCAAGACATCATCTGGGCTCCAGCATGCTGCGCACTGGAGCAGACTGGGCGTCAATGTTAATTATCTGGGCTGATTGTCAGCCATCATCATACCATGATGCTGCAGAGACTGCAGCATGCAAGGAGCAGATGCAGGTACCTTCTTAGAGGTGTGCTGCGCTGTGTTGGGCACCTGCAGATCGTCCTCAGCATCGTGGTATACACTGCTCCCGATGCTGACCACATCATCTGGCATCACAGTTGGGGCTGTGGGTGAAGGCTCCTCCTGGAAGCTTTCCTGCTCTGCCTCTTCTCCCTTGGGCTTCGTGCCAACATGTTCAGCTTCCTCCCTCAGATCTGCCTCTGCAGCTTCTTGCTCCTGCACATGATGGATAACAGCAGTGAGATGCTATGCTGTTGCATGAGAATGTCAGCCGACAGACTGCAATGCATGGCACCTTGAAATCACAAATATGGCAGGGTGCACGCATGCAAAAGCTTGTGCTGTGCATGCGAGAGGTGCTCACTGCAGCCTCTTTCAGTTTGCACTCCTTCTGCCAGAATTCGATGAGCCCGTCGGCTGTGAACTTGCACTGAGCGCCCATCACTTTCTCGATGACAGAGTGCAGCGCCCACAGCCATGGAAAAGATACCGCTGTGCAGCTGATGGTCACATTCACCTGCACTTTCCATGAGTGAGGGCTTACCCTCGAGGAAGCAATCACTCTCCCCCAGAACACATGCAGCATTCAAACATGGAACTCGATTCAATCCAGCATGACTTTTCAGCTTTTGAATGAAACCCTTGAGGTGCAGATTGTTGACCTTGCAAGCAGGCTGCCCGCTCGGCATGATCAGATTAGTAAAGATGAACTTGACTTCGGCGAAGGGTATGTCTGGCTGCCCTTTGGGAGCAATGGCAGGTTTGGATTCAAAGATTACAGATCGCAGCGGAGGCAATTCATCCATATTGGCCTCCCCTGCCTCATCTTCGAGCTCAGCTGTGACACTATGCTGGTCATGAACCCGGATCACATCAGTGCCTGCAAGCAAACACACCGCGGTCATTGCATGAGCACAGAAGCACAGGAAAGCAGAGGCATGCACATGAAGCTACAATGGAAGTGGTTTGAAGCTCACCAATGGCTCTTTTCAGGATGTTTGGTCCTCTGAAGGGCATAAGGAAGATGACATCCCGCTCTGCAGTGTTGTTTGCCACATTCCATTCTGAGACGGTTATCCGGTTGTTGTGGTTATACTGTCGATGATACTCTTTGTACATGTCAGGGTCCTTGAGCCAAGCGCATAGCTCCTACAAAAATCATGCTCAGTCAGGACCTTTTTACTCAACCTGTCACGAAGTGGTGCAAGTACTAGGACGGCAAACTGAGGGTGAACCCAGTGAGACTGCAGCGAATAGAACTCATTTGTACCGTGACATCGACGCCAGGTATTATGGCTTCCCTGTCAATATTCTTGACCATCGGAAGCAGCCGAAAAGACCTACACAAACTGTTGATGCTGAGCTAGTGATGTCCGCAAGGTGATGTCAGTGGAAAGTCTTGTATATTCTCGGACACAATGTGAGCTGGTTGGATCTTCACACAATGTATTTGGCGAGCAATCTCAGCGACATCGGATGATTGACGAGACATTTTCATGCCTAAAACTATTGCAGGACTCCTAATCGACTGGTTCCACTCCTATCCATTCTTTGCACTGGGATAGCTACCCCACTACACAACAACGAATTGTTATCTTCAAATTGCCTCCTTACTGACACCTGGGCTGCAGAAGTTCTCAAGCCGTGCATCTTCTTGGACGGTGCACGTGCCAGAACAGGTCCAAGATGAGTCACCTTTCTTGGTGCAGTGTGGAAGAATGTGCCAAAGATTCCAGGCATCCAACACCCTACGTTGTGCCCTATCTGAAAAGAATCCAGCCAAATGTTGCATGGACAGTTACAGAAGTGGACTTTGCATTGATAAAGGCGATCTTAACATGCATGCCAGAACATAGAATGGTTGGAAACCCGCTTTCAGTATTATTTGTCTCATCTCCACTCAGACAGTTCATTCGCCCCAATGTCACCATCACGCACAGCTTCTTGCTCACAACACTCAAATGGCATGGTATGCTACGCATGCGTGCATGCCCGCTCAATTCACACCCTCCAACTCGTCCTCAATGTCATTCAGGATGGAGCGCAGCTGGTTCAGTGTCTCCTCGCTAGCATTCCACATGCCTCGCCCAGATGCCTCCATCATGCGCCTCACAACATTTGCAAACGCCTGCGCAGCGCATTGCAAAGTCACGTAATTGAAATGTTGATACTGCAAAACCCCAGCCCCTCCTTCCTCAGACCCCTGCTAAAGATCACTTCACCTCAGGGATGCATGCTTGTCATTCTTGAAATCTGAACACGCAACAAAGACCCCTCTCCTTTCAATTTTGCCCGCAACGCCTTGTATGTCTTGCAGCCACTCTTGACTTGTCAGTGAAGAAGCTGCATGCATGCAGAGGAAGACATGCATCCAGTACATTACATGCAAATCTCTGCACACTGGGGTTACAAATGCCACACCTGGGGGTTGTTCTTGCGCAACTTCTCGGCCATGGTGGGGTCCAGGGCATAAGTTTCAGCAGCCTGGTCCCACGTCCAGTCCTCTGTGAAGTTGGCAGTGGCCCCCCAGCCCACCATGGCTGTCATGCGCTGCGATATCTCAAAGGCTCCCCCCGACCCCTGATTCGCCATTGCCTGAACCCGCAACAGAAGGAATTGTGTCAGACAGCTGCTGCCTATATGCAGCTCACACAGCCCTCGCCTGCGATTGGCTTGCCCGCAAATGGCGCATTAAATGTATACTTGAGGGAAGTGTTTGCAGTGCTGATGCTGCTACGACTTCTGTGACCAATGGGGTGTGAACAGATCTGCTCACGCTCCATTGACCACCTGGGGCGTCGCAGAATCAGCTCTCCGCACGTCAATGCAATGGACTCTTCACCAGAGCATACCCCACACCACCCTGAATGTCACTGCCCCAGCCCTTCACAACAACAAGTCAGTGTCTTCATGTCTTTACGGAGCACGAACTCGCACCTCGGCCCACTTGGGGTTGAGCAGTTTGCTGCGGTACTCCAGTCGCAGGACCTCCTCCAGCTCGCGCGGCTTGGTGCTCTTGGAGAAGGTTTCCACGATGGAGCAGCCCACCTTCTGGCCGCCCCTCGCTGACTCAGCAGCCCGCTTCAGCGCACCTGTGTTGGCATAGTACTCCTGCGCAGTGGAAAATTAGCATATTAAGTGCACCCCACAGCATCCCTGCCTATTGTTAACTAGCATTCTGACTGCTTCATCTGTGATCTGTCATCATCTGTGCGCTTGCCAAGCTTGATGTCCACTGAGAGGGGATTTTTGACGCACTGTGATGACATCTACTACAATGATAGTGTTGGAGGGGTGCCAAAGCCCACAGGCAATGATGCAGGCCACAGGAATGCCTGTTTGATGACAATGCGACGAGTGATGATCAGTGCAAAGTTTGAGCTGGGAGACCGGGCATGCCTGGATATCGGTGAGGCCGTACTCCACGGAGTCAATCTCCTGCACCACCCTGTCCGTGGTCTTGAGTAGTGACTGCAGCACCTCCGGCCGCGCGGTGCCCCTCTCATTCCCCCTGCCGCAGCATATGAAACACTTCGTGCCCAAGCACCCAGCATGTATCCCCATGACGAACTCGGCTGTCAGAGCACTGGTATTGAGAAGTGCATTTGTGATATGCACAGCTGAGACTAACCGGCAGTGAAAGGGGCAGCCATCGGAAACTTGCAACCGTTCTCATTACATGGTCTTTTGTCAGCTATAACAATAGCTGCTTCTTCAGCACTGAACTTGTCAGAGGGCTGCCAGTGAGGACAACTTTCGGAAACAAAGCAAATACTGATATGGTTGCATTGCGCACCTGCCGTATGAGAAGGCATTGCGGGAGGCCCAGGTGTCTCCCAGCTCCTGGCCTGACTCCCAGTTGCCAGCGCCCACCCGCTCATTCACCATGCTGCCGTAGTCACCCGCGGGGTTGCTGAACAGCCGCGCCGCTGGATTTGTCAGCCCCGTGTCCCCCATGCTCAGGACGTGCTTCCTGCACCCCGCATCTCAGTATAAGTGAACACTGACGTTGAGGCTCTCTGTAGACAATCAGAAGCAGGGATGGGTGATCTGTCAAAGCCAAAATGTGTCTTGCTGCGCATCCTTAACAGGCTTTGTTCATAATAACAGCACCTGGGACCAGAGATTTAAGCAATCCAGAGACAAAGACAAGATCGATTATGAGCTCCATTCAGGTACACCATTCGCCAAGTTATTCACCGCACTAGGACGTTACAGGGAAGTTTATCAGAATACCAACGGCGTACTAAGAAAGCAGAGAAGAAATAAAGAATTTGATTGCGCACCGGATAAAGTTCTGCTCAGGCGGTTCATCGGCGGCGGCCGCGCGCTGGAAAAGGTCATCCAGCAGCTCAACCACATTCTGGAAGGAGTCTCGGAAGATGCCGCTCATGTTGCACAGCACATCCACGCGCGGCCGCCCGCCCATCTCCGCCAGAGGCACCAGCTCAAACCTGCGCCAGGCCGGGTTAGATTTGAGTTATGAAATTGCGCCCTCCATTAAGATCTGGCAGGTGCAGGTGCGCAAGGCTGTTGTCCCCAGTCAAAGGCTCTATGTCAGCCATCTGAAGGGCTGCAATGCCTGATTTGAGCTCCAAGGAAACATTAAAGAAAGTAGAGCTAGCAGGAGTCAGATCCAAAATACAACATTACTTCCTCCTGTCTCCTTGAAGCTACACAAATCCGCAGCTCACATTTGTCCGCGTCAACACGCGGCAGTGCAAGGATGCTGAGCTGCATTAATGTAAGTGAAGCTCTGAGGAGGCACACCTCGCAATGCGGCCTGTCCCCTCGCGCACCGGCCGAGCGCCCACCATATGCAGCGCCACAGCCACGCTCTCGCCCTTTGTCTTGATCGCGTCCAGGCCCCACAGGTTCACCTGCACTCCCGGCAGCCACTCAAAAAGGCATGCACAACATATGGGCTCATCAAAATGAGCTTTGTGGACAGAATATTATAGCAGCCAGCCCCAATCATTTACCTGCCCACCAGGCAGCCACTCAAACAAGCTTGCACTCATGGGAGGTCATCATGCTTGCGCTGAGCTCACACTATCTGATCAGCAGCCAAAAGGTATCTTTCGAAGCTCCAAGAGCACAAATCTGAGAGCAGGGAGAGGCTTCTGCTAGGTCTGAGACGGATTCTGTAAGTGGAAGAGCCAAGAGAGCTGGTTTGGGCGAGACTGATCCGCACCGCCACAGTTTCAGGCCAGGTGCCATTGTTGGCCTCACGATGCGCCTCCAGGATGTCCCTGGCGACTGCACTGCCGCGCTCCAGCGCCGCTTGAGAAGGCATGCGATAGGGGTCCAGCGCATGGATGTTCCGCCCTGCACAAACATACATGCATGCATGTGAGCCCCGGACATGCATGCGCTTGAGCTTGGGTCAGCTGGAAACTCTTCACTGTCCTCTCCTTAAACACTGACACAGCATTTCATGGTAGATGGGAGGTGTTACTGCAGAGAAGCTTCGTCCATGCTGGGTTTTGAATTCGTCATTGCAACGAAACAAGCTCTGTTATGAAGCCGCAGATGGTGCATTGCAACACGAAGGGCTGTGGAGTAATCCCAGGCATGCGCGACACTTTCCAGGTGAGCTTACGCAGTCTGTAAGGGTGAACCTCACCTTGAAAAATATCAGGCATGGCTGGGGTTACTTCACTGAAATGATCAAATCGCGTTATGTAGTCATATTCAACATGCAGATTTCACTACCATGAAGCGAACATCAAATTAATAAAGGGGACAGGGACCCCACCGGTGGGAAGGACGCCTGCGCCGTCGCGCAGCAGGTCTCCGCCGGCCTCCGGCAGGATATATTCCCCATTCAGCGCACGCAGAACGCCGGTCATCTCCTCGGTGTTGCGCGCCAGCAGACCCGCGATGCGCACACCCTCCTCCAGCCGCTCCCTCAGCTCCGACCCGCTCGTGCTTGCCTCCCCCGGCCCGTGCGCCGACGCCTGAAAAGCATCAGGAGCCCTTTTAGGTCTGCTGCCCTAATCTGCAGGCTACCCATCTGCTCGTGCTAGCCTCTGCGAGTGCATGCACAGATGCTTGTGTGACTGCAGCAGAGTGCCCCTCTCAAGCTCTCCTGCCCCAAAGTTGGAGGCGAGCGCCCGGGGACAGCAGCTGTCTGACTGTGGCATTTTATCATGTGTCGGTTTGCAAGGGCTATCCCAAGAGTGCCAGTCTGGGTCCTGGAAAATCGCTAAGCCAGTACAGTTCCATGTTCACAAGGCCAGCACCAGCTTAAAAGCGCCTGACTCCTCTGGGAGAGTGAGGAGCTTGACAAAGGGGGTCCACATGACGGCAGACGTGAGGTCAAAACCATTCATCACCGTGGTACTGTGGGTCACACCAGGAAGCTTGCCAATTGGGCTCCACATGAAGGTTAAATGATGAGAAGCCAAATTAGTGAATACGATGCGTACCTGGTCAAAGGTGCGCTCGAGTTGCTGGCGGACGGCCTCGATGCCCCTGTCGCCGGCGTCGACCACGGCGGCCACAGCGGCCTCCGAGAGGCCCTCGCCAAAGTAGGCGGATAGGTACTGACGCATCTGGTCGGGGCCCGGCGGCTGGCCCAGCACATGCAGCCCCTCCGAGAACAGCCGCCCCTCCACCACCTGATCCACCCAGTCAGATCCACCCCGCTTAGTAATTTGCTTAGTGATTCACAGAGCGACCTTTCACAGAGGGAGGCCGCCCCTCGACCAGTCTGATATTGTTGTTATCATCAAATTATCACGCTTTTCCTGCCAGAGGCAAGTGGTGCATATGCAGACATGCTGCATGTCAAGGCTGCCAAAATCCTACCCCTTGTTGGACTCGCCAGATCCGAGCTTGATCCAATCGACCGTGGACACAGTGAACACTTTTTGTACCGCGCTCCGCCAGTCAGATATACCCAGCTTGAGAGTTCACATTTGCAGCTCTTCAGAGAGAAGCCGGCCCTCACACCCCTAGTTCACCCATCCAAGCACACCTCATTTTGATCGCAGAGACCCCAGACCCGTCCTCAACGAGCATCAAATGGCTGCTGAGACACACTGACATCTCTACAGAGCCTAGCCACAGCCTGATTGGACACACTCAGCAGTCTTGATGGACACTGCTTGGAGTTCCTGCAATCCACTCCATGCCCTGAAGAGCCTAAAAAAAGCATGGGGAGGGGAGAAGCACACACCTGGAGGTATTGGTTGATGCGGCCAGCATACTCGGCAAAGGCTTCTGTGTCTATGCCGTCCACTGACTCGGCATTGAGATACTCCGCTTTGCCGTCGGCTGTGCTGCTTGCTGCTATGAAAGGGCAGTCCTCTTGCAGGCCGCTGGACATCAGGTTTTCCACTATTGGCACCTGCAGACACGAGGCTCACATGAATGCACCATGCATGCGTTGGGTGTGCCGTGCTTGTTGTGGGGTTCAATCTGTGCAAAGTAGCTTGTGCGGAGATGCTTACCTTAAGGGCAGAGTTCTTGGCAGGGTCCTCTCGGTACTCAGCCACCAGCGCCTTGAGCTCTGCCAGCTGCTTGTACAGCCCAGCCCTGTTGCATGCATGCAAAAACATTATAACAAGCCATTATTGCAATCTGTTGGTATGGTGCGGCCACTTCAGGATTCCTCAGCAGGAAAGCTTCAAAACCCAAGTCCAGCTGTACAGGTGTCAGGACACTTCTTTGCTCCAGATAGAAAGGAGATTTCAAGGGCCTTGAGAATGATCACACCTGCCATATGGCGGGACGTTGTGGGAGACAATGGTGCCGTAGCCGCGCCGTTTTGCAATGATTGACTCTGAGGGGTTGTTTGCGGCATACACATACACGTTGGGCAGGTTTCCCAGTAGCACATCGCTCCAAGAGAACCCCGAGTTGCCTGCAACCCCCAGACCACATTCCTTACAGCCCCCATGGGAAAGCCTTGCGGCTTCAAGCACCTGGCAGCATCTCACGCATGCTGAACAACAGTGATGCGTATTCCACGATAGCTTAGCGCAAGTCACCTACCGCCACCAGCATACACGCTTTCCGTCCAGAAAAATAGGGCACATATGTTTCAACAACTCTGCACTCTACTAGACCTTCTCCCGATTCATTTGCAGCAGCAACAACCATTTGTGCTGCAGTACATCTTCTCTTTGAAGCTTGCTGACAACAACTTTGCAGTCTGTTGAGGATGCAGGCGCTGCACCCAGGGGAGCGCCAAGGAGCCACTCCTAACATGCACAAACATTCCAAGAACATTGCATTGAGGCTTGCAAGTTTGTTTCAAGAGGGTGGCAGGCGCCGCACCGAGGGGAGCACCGGGCAGCCACTCGACGGTGCCATGCATGCCGAAGTGCAGCACGGCGTCGGCCGCGTAGTCGTGCTGCAGCCACTTGTAGAAGGCCGCGTACTGCGGGTGCGGCGTGAGGTCGCGCTCAAAGAGCAAGCGCATGGGATCGCCCTCCACCCCAAGCGCCGGCTGCACCCCAATCCACACCTTGCCCAGCTGCACGCCGCCCACCACGAACTCCCCTGCATTATACAGGACAGGGGAGTTACCACAGGCGCAAATGTTACAGGCATGTGCAAATATTACAGGCATGCAACACAGGACGGAAGATTTTCGACAGGTGCATGAAAGACAGCCCCGCACAACAGAAGGCCAGGAAAACTACAACAGGTCGATAACAGATGGCCACGGATGCCGGAATCTTCTGCAATCCATGAAGCTGCATTCCTCTGCCGTTCGTCTAAAGAAACGCAGACACCCACGTTGCCACATCAGGCAGTCAGACATGGTACACCAGTAGAAGGATCTTATTCGAGTGATGTCGCAAGGTGAGGCAGTCCTTTCTGTTTGCCAAGAGCAGGCAGCTGCAACGCAACAAAGAGAGCATCAACACAGATCCCACCTTTGGCGGAGGTCCCGAGGCCGCGGTATCTGTCGAGGTCGCCCCACTGGCGCTCCATGTTGGCCACCAGCAGGTCATGCTGGGGCAGGAAGCTGATGGGGCCCCACTCGGTTGGCCCCCAGGAGGCAGGGTACGTCAGCAGCTCCCTCAGCCGCTTCGGGCTCACATCCGCCGCCGCTGCCCGGCCCCCAAACTCCTCCGCCGCTCCAGCTCCCCTGCGATCCAGACTTTCCGTTTTTGAGGTTTTTACGTTTTGCCAATTTTCCACATCATTAGGTGTGCGGAGCCAAAGTACAACAGCAAGCTGAGTACACTTGCGCTGGGTGCCTAGGCAGTCCTGCTCTCATGCCAGGGTGACATTCCAGACGCACCTCACCGCTGCCTTCTCGTCATCGAGCCATGCTGCCGAGCCCATGCATGGCAGCATGCTGAGAAGGAGGCGGTAAGGTGTGACAGAGTGCTGTTAAAGTAAAATTGAGCTTTACGCCCCCCGCCCTTTTGGCGACAGTAGAGAAAGACCCATGGCCATAGGGTGGCTGAGTTTGGCACATTACTGGACAATTTGCGAAGGAGGAAATTATCAAGGAAATTGATGTGCGCACCCTCCCTCGATGCCGGCGGCGCCTTTGGAGATGGAGCGCTGGTCCTCCTGCAGGCGCAGAGCGTCGACGATCGCCTCCCCGTCTATTTTAGCGCCACCCCCGATCGCCTCCCCCAGATCATACCCCTGCTCCTGCAGCTGCTCCAGCATGCGCTCCAGGGACTTGGGCACGTTCAGCAGCGCCGCGGTTCCGGTGGCGCCCACTCCCGGCGGGAAGCCATACAGAAGCAGCGCCACCTTGCGCTCCTGCCCAAAAATACCACCGGCCAATCAGGACCACGTCTCTGACAGATCCCACATCCCTGACATATGCCATATCCCTGACAAATAGGTAGATTCCAGGGTCTTGGGTCGAGCAGCACTGCCAGACCAGAAAACAAAGCCTGTACTCAGCCTCTCATTGTTGGCGTGCAAAGTGCTTGAAGCCTTCGCGAATGACAGAGCATGCCTAGGAGATGTCAGAGAGACTGCCAGGAGTAAGCCTCTATAATGCTGGAACTGAAGCAGCTCTCTTGCTGGCTCGATAGTCCACATCGGGGCGCCTCCCGCTAAGCAATCTTCATGGGAAACCACTCTTCTTGTCGTGGGGGAGAGGTGCCAGACGCTGAGTCACCTGAGGGGGTGTGCGGCGCAGGTGCACCCACTTGCGCAGGCGCGCGGACAGGCGCTTGACGCGCTCGGGCACCAGGAATATGTTGTCGCCCACCAGGCCACCCAGAGGCACTGTGTCCACAGCGCCGTCCAGCTCCGGCAGGGAGTACAGCACCACGCTCTGCAGCCCAGCCACGCCGTCCCTTGTCCACGACGCCAGGTCCTGCAATATATTCAAGCCCTTTGACCTGCAGTCCTATCAACCGCATCGGCCTGAACTCCATGTGAGACCTTTTTGTGCTGGTTTTTTCCTTAAAACGGCACCTGATAGGAGCCAGTACGATGCTAGCAATGCTGAGCTGCACCCCAGGAATGTCACATTGCATGGCCAGCACTAAAAGGAAGAGAAGGCTTAAAGTGCATGAGACAATGCTGATCTGTTGTGGGGCAGCACAGCAAATCTCCTACCTGTATCAGGAGGGGTGCAGCCACCACATATGGGACGTTCTTGGCGGTGAGTATGGACTTTGCAACATCTGCCTGCCGCCCACCCTCCATGGTGCCTGCATTAGTAATGGCCAAACGCCTCACCAACAGAGCCAAGGCAGGACTCGTGAGAATCAGGGCCATAGCAACAGGCACGCATGACTGTCTACTGCAGAGGAGCTAACCTGCAGGTCCGCCCACAAGAGGGAAGCCAATCGTGCTGACGATGGCGTCCACTCTCACAGCATCCTTCTTCAGGCTGCTGGCTGGACCTGGCTTCCCCTGCGCCTTCAGCTGCTGCTCATGGTCTGTCGTGAGGAGGTCGCGCACCTGCACATGCCCCAGAATAGTACTTCAGAGGGTGTGGCATTCTTGCGAGAGAAAAGTGACCTGGGAAACGGCTTCCCGATAGAGCCCTTCAAACGACTGTGCATGTTCAGTGAGGAGTGTAGTGCACTTCATGCATGGCCGCATGGCGGCCACAACAAGCAGCTAGGTGCAACATGCTCATCATCATGCCATTGCTGTCGAGTCACTGGTTGAAGTGTCGTATTTTGGCAGAGAGCAAAAGGTCCATATTGAAACCTTAAGGAACGCTTCACCTCAGTGAAACAGTGCCCCTGACACCGTTCCTGGACAGGAGGTTCTCAAAGTCACCAATATGTCCTTTTTTTGTCCAGAACACAATGCGTTTCAACACAAGACTAGGCAGTGACGGCAGGATTTTGTCTGAAAGGCGCTTGAGAAAGCCAGAAATGTCATCCTGCACAGTCTCCTTCATGCCGATCCATCTGGCCAACTCCAGAAACTCACCAGCACAAGGAGACACAGATTTCCTACAAAGGTGGGGTGAAGAATGACAGCCTGCCCCCAGGCAGGGCAGTAGGCCTGGCATGCATGCGTGAGTGGGCAAAGGCCTCACCACGGTGTGCGCCTCGATACCATTGATGAAGATGGGCACCGGCCGAACGCCGTCCGCCTCGAAGCAGCGCACCAGCTGCGCGATGTAACCCTGCCCAGTGATCACATGCTTCCTGTACAGCAGCACTGCCACCGTGGGCGCCTCGGCCCTGTCCCTCAGCGCGCCATGCTTGGCATACCAGGCCAGGTATTCGGCTGGAGTGCTGAAATAGCCGTCGTAGTCCGGGTGCAGGCAGCCTGCACACAGCCAGACATTGCCATCTGAAGCCAGTGAGGATGTACTGCGGTTTTTAGCCCACAGAGCACCTGAGAAGTCTGCGCTGTGGAGGAAGACACTCACACGGTAGCGATGACAAGACCCAAATTAAAGTGCACTCAAATAGACAAAATGGGTAATCTGCAGGCGACAAGAGGGTCCGTAAGCAATATAATTCCCACTGGACATCAGGGGCCAGTTGAGAAGGGCCACAGGATTTTGGGTGCAGCTGTGATATGGCAATTCCAAAGCAAGGGTGTGTAGTAGGGAGGGAAAGTGTGAGAACCTGTGGGCGGTGTTTCCTGGACAGGCGCAGGGGCGATGCCGGTGCGGCCCAGATATTGGTCCACGAGATACAGCAGCATGGTGGCCACGTTGTCCTGGCCGCCCTGGTTCCAGTAGCTGTAAATGGTCAGCCAGTTGCGCAGGTCCCGCACCTTCTGCCCTGCAAGGCATTGCACATCCTCAGAAAATCTATCAGTTCACCTCAGCGAATGGCCCAGCACTCCTGTGCTCACAGCTGGGCGTTACAGTGGCGCAAGCTTCTATCCAGAAGAACTCCAGGAAATTCACATGATTTTACGTCACATTGCAAATTCCCTGTGTTAAGCATTGCGCCATATGAATTGCATTGAATAGCTGACCTGGGAGGAATTTGAGCAGCTTAGGCCCGATCTTCAAGAACGACAGGTAGCCGACCATGCGATCTTCCTCGCGTCCGCTGCCAAACAGGCTCAGCACCTTCTTCACTGCTGGCGGCGGCCCCTTTGACTTCCCTGACGGATCCATCTGTGCGCCAAAGAAAAACTCAATCGAACATGTCAGGTAGTGAAACACCTACAAGACAATGTACATTCCCTCCGTCCCTCACAATCTCTTGCATCCGATGAATGCATGCATCATGCATCATGCTTCTAGCAGTGTACCTTCACACAGGCTAGTACAAGCAACACCAGGAATGCTTCTGCAGCAAGGCGACTGTTCAGGAGTTGGAATGAGACCATCATGAAGTTAGTCACCTTGAAGCCACCCAGCTGTGTGGTGCCCATGAGCTCCAGCGCAGACTCAAAGACCAGCCGGATGGGAATCTGCTGGACGCGCTCTCGCAGCCACTCCACCTGGTCATAGTCAAATAGCAGGCTGCCGAAGAAGACATCTGCTCCCCTGAGGGCCTCTTCTATCTCCGGCTGCTTTGTCTGTATGTCCCTGTCGCTGAAGACCTTCACGCGCACCCCCGGGCACTCCCTAGCTACCTTCCTTGCGGCCTGTGACACACCCAAGCAAAAGCATCTTCTAGTTTCCTAGGTGGTCCAATAGTGAGCAGGACATGTGGAAGGACAGGTGACACAAGAGAGGTGCATTGACATAGAATCAGGCATAGACAAGGGAAGTGAGCCTTGCCTTCTTGTACAGGTCCACATTAAAGGACTCGAAGCCAGATATCAGAACAATGCGGCACTCCCTGTTCAGTCCTTGCAGTCCGCTGCGCACTGCTTCGCCATCATCTTCATCTGTATAGCAGAAAAGAGTTGCAATATCAGTCCGCTTTCCTGCATACTGCTGTGGCAATAATGCTCTGCAACATGCAGCACACAGAAGACTTGGAGACACACAAACAGCCCATGCGGAGGAGAGGCTCACCAATAGCACCCTCCTTCTGCAGGCGCAGGGCGGTATCTGCAGCAAAAATGGACGCCTGAAGATCCTCTGCTTCTCGCAGGGCCCTGGTGCGCTGGTTCTTCAGTGCATGCACGGCCTCCTGGAAGTCCTGCCATCCCCTTGGATCCGCTTTCTGCTTGGCTGCAAGGAGAGCTGATGCTGTCTGGGCATACCATTCCACGAGCTTCAGCATTGGCCCAGAAGACAAAAGCTTGGTACAGGGGGAAATAGACATAAAGGGTGACATTTTCCCTGCACATCACAATCGGTGCTGCTCAGCCAGTGAGCTCTGGTGATGGTGTATAGGAGCTTGCCTTCGGATGCGACCTTCCCAACCCTCCAAAGCTGGCTTCTGAGACAGTAGACAAATCCACCCCATCCAAACTCTCTGCATCCTCCGGGGGAGTGTCAAATTGGACCCCAGAGAAGCACTTGCTGTACGCAGCATCGATGTTGGCTTGCAAGTCTGCCAGCTGAACAGCACACAGAATCTCACGGTCAGATCATGATGGCAGTGGATAAATATGAATCCCATAGACACCACTTCATGCAGAATACAATCGGACCTTCTCCTTGCATTGGTTGTATTCAGCCTGGAGAGCCGCTTTCTGGGCAGTGGGCTCTTCAAAGCCTGCTGCAGCAGACTGCAGGGACTCCACAAACCTCTCTGCTTCTGATTGCAGCTGTATTTCTTCACCGCTTGCCACTGAGCAACTCAACGGTCGTCGACGGCCTGCATACATTCCCCAGTCATGACGCAGCCTTGGACTTTTGCCTCTGCTGCATTGACTCTTGGCCAGTATTTGCCCCAACGTTACTGTATGCATTAAAAGACAGCAATTTCCACGAGATAGAAATCAATTCTATTTCTGGGTATCAAATATACTTAAGAACCACGCCAAATAAGCAGCGGCTATTCCCAGATCACCTTTGGTTTTGTGAGCTTTTGGAGCACTATAATAAACATCGATGACAGGGCACCGTCCATGACAGAACTTTTGGTCCACTTGCGGTAAATCTGGTAATCTACCGAAAGATTTTGAGGCCGAAATTTCCCTGATACTGTTCCTCAGTAACATCGACATGCCGAACACTGATGCCAAAATTTGTAGAGGTATTCAAAGGACATGCACAGTGGTGTAGACACTTTTTACAGGTATATATTGATCAAACAGTGGTGCATAGAGTCCAAGACGATGTATGAAAGATCAGAAAGCAGAGATGTGCATGTGCATGCGACGTGTCGTGGGCCCCGGGGCGCAAACGGTGGGGCCAATGGATGAGAGTCGACTGGACTGCCCCACAGCTGCTTCTCATTCCCAGATTAACACAGATCAACTAGTATTTCTGAGCTTTCACGAACTCCTTTGTAATTGTTTCGGTGGTGTAATTTTGTTTTTCACACTTCTTATTGCTTGCCAGGGGCATTTTTTGTAGCCTCGAAAATCTCGTTCTGTTAATTGGAGTAGATTGTGGTGGCAGCTACTGAGAGATAGACAATTTGAATGGAAATTTTGAATTGAGAGCAATGACGCGAGGCACAAGCAGCTTGAGAACTCCAGGCAGGCATGTCGCTGTCATCACAACAGCCTCCCTCCCTTGGAGAACTGGTACCGCAGTCAACCCGCTCCTGAGGGCAGCCTATTTGGCACACATCCTGAAAGACAGCAAGGTGCGGCCAATGCTTAAGTCCTATTCCTTTCGTGTTTGTTTAATTCAAATTGTCCTCCGTCCTGCTAAGCAAAATCTGCATCTGATGCTCGTTTGATCATTTCTTAGATGCATGCTGGATGGCTAGTGAGAAGCCGTTGGATATCTGCAGGTGTCATTGCTTGTGCCGTGGCTGGCAAAATCAGAGCAGGGCATAGTGTATCCCAATGGCATTACCTTTGAGAACCCAGAGGAACAGGCAGACTGGGTGCGAGCCTGGGTGGAGGAGCGCACCAGCTTTCCTTGCAAATTTGATATCAAATTCTATCCAGGCACGCTCCCCTGCCCCGTCCTGAGGTGTTTCTATGCAGTTGTATGACATCAGTGTGACTCACTGAATTTTCTGCAGCTGAGTGCCTGATTTCTGTGCAGGTCGATATGACGCCTCATTTCTGAGTATTTTCCCAGTTGGGGACCCGACCATCTACATCCCAGATGAAGAGGTGATGATGCTTGAGGCCTGGTGCTATTCCAGCTAGTTCAAAATGACCTATGTCTGCTCAGCAAGTTTGGGTGCTGGAGGGTGCTCACGGTGCATGTGCGCAGGCTGATGTGGCAATTTTGGAGGAGCCAGAGCACCTCACCTGGTTCCACCACGGTCGCCGTTACACGGAGAAGTTCAATCATGTCATTGGTATTATGCACACAAACTACATTGGTACGCTTAGACCTTGCACAGCTATCAAGTTGAGGATGTTTCCACATGAGTCATACTGCTTTTTCTTGATTGCTTCCATCCGGGATGCCAAGTTGTGAAGAGAGACCCTGCATGTATTTTGTTGTGCAGATTACATCAGGCGAGGGGCGGGCTCTGCTGGGGGCCCCTTAGCTGCGCGCATTGTGAAGATGGCAAATTGGAGAATGTGTGACATTCACACGCACAAGGTGGGTGATCTGAGGGATCACTCAAATCAGAACACGGCTGTGTATGGGGTGCAGATTTGCGCTGGCATCTCTCCCTTGCTCTGATGGGTCTTTCTATGCTGTCCAGGTGATCAAATTGTCAGATGCTGTTCAGAACTTGCCCCGCCAGAGCACCCACTTTGTGCACGGAGTCTCCCCAGCATTCCTGGCTGTGGGTGACAAGATGGCTGCTGCTCTGAAGGTACGCTGCTTTGACCCTTGATTGCTTTGCCATACCAGAGGCATGGCACTGCCAGAAGTCTGCAAGCGCAATGCTGACTGGACAGTGCAGCTCAACTGGTGTCCTGCATCTTGGGAGTGCAGGAGGAGACAACAGACCATGACACATCACATATGAATGGGGTGCGAGAAGCTGGTGCCGGAGAGCCAAAGGCAGAAGAGGAGTCAGCTGCCGCGAGAGAGGAGGAGCCAGCAGGGAAGGGAGAGAAATTAAAGGACTCTGCAGACAGCAGCGCACCTCAGCAGAATGGCATGCATGCAGATTCCGCCGCCGGGGAGGCAGGCAAAGCACCAGAGGAGTCAGAAGCGGATGATAAAGAACAGGGCAGCGCGTATTGCTTCAGCAAGGGAGCCTACTTCATTGGCAAGGCGGTGTGGGGCAAGGTTTGACCTCCTGCACCATCATGCGCCTTCCCTGCAGTCTTCCTTTGCATCGAGGCCCTCCCAAAACAGGGCCCTTTATTGACAAATGGCGAAATTTACTATTGGCAAATTAACGCTACACTCATCACTTCCATCTAGAGTTTCTATGGTAAATGCCTGACATCCTGTGCCATTTTGCAGGGCTACACGGAGCTGCTGGACCTGTTGCTAGCGCACAGAAAGGCGCATGGCAGCAACCTGCCAGTGGATGCGTATGGGACTGGCGAAGACTCAGATGACATTAAGGAGCGGGCAGAGCGATACGAGCTGAATGTCTCCTTCCTCGGCGCGCGAGACCACCTGGACGACTCAATACACCCCTACAGGTGCCTCTCCTGCTCCTGCAGTTACTTATTTGCACATTTGTGCTTATCTCTGTCTAGTATGCCTTCATCTTGTGGGGTGTGATGCTTGATTATTAGATTTATTAGATGAGTTTGACTGGCAGCTGCAGTCAGAAAGATGCTGGTGTGGTTCCATGTTTTGCAGAACACAGACATACACTATTTCATTGTGCCTTTGTTGGACACGTGAAGCCAGTCTTTTTGAAGTTCTTGCAGTCCGTACTTCCATCATTCAATGGCAGCATGGGGGTTTCAGGCATGTAAAATTGTGGGCATTTGCATGGCAGGGTGTTTATCAACCCGTCCACCAGTGATGTGGTGGCAACGACGTCCGCCGAGGCGCTGGCCATGGGGAAATGGCTTGTGTGCCCGGAGCACCCATCCAATGATTTCTTCGCGACCTTCGAGAACACGCTCATCTACCACTCGCCCGCGGAGTTCTCTGAGCAGCTCGAGTTTGCTGAGGTTTGTTTGGCTTCCTTGCTTGGCTTCCTTGCTTGCCTTTGGACAATTGTCCATTCAAGTGCTGCGCATGACATGTCATATTAAACCTCATAGGCTCCGTCCAAAATGTCGGTCTGACTGACAGCTGTGCCGGTGCTGCTCAGAATAACAGCCCCAAGCCTCTGAAGCCTGAAGACCGCAAGCGGCTCACATGGTGCGCTCATTCTTTCATGCGACCTGACACTGAGAACTCCATGCTTGCTGACAGTATCCAGGTCCTAGCGCTTCCATCTGATCACTCTAAGCAGTCTCATGGATCGTTAGAAATTTCTTGCAGGGAGGATGCGACAGAGCGGCTGCTGGATGTGGCGACCATCGAAGAGGATGAGTGGCCAGGCTGGCTCACGCGCCTCAAGGACTGGCTTGCATGGCGCATCATCTACGCTGGCAACGGTAAATCTCTTGATCCCACATGCACCTGTGCCCTTTCCCACTGCCTTTTATTGTTTCTCTTCATCAGTAGTAGTGTTGTTAGAAGCTACTCCAGGTGTATAGGGCTAGGTGCATTCCTGCAGCATGCCATTTCATTGGCGTCGAACTGAATATCATTGCACGCTTGTCTGAGCCCTGAGGGCTAGGTGAGTTGCAGCAATTTCACCCCTCCAGCCTTCCCTATTTTGCTTGTTCGCTTCCTCCACTTCTTACGTGATCTTGAGCTTATGAGCTTTTTATGCAGGCATTGAGCCAGTGAGATGGTTGGTGGGCGCTGGCCGCCGCACGCGCTGCAATCCCCGCAGCCTGACAGATTTCGACCCCAGGGCAAAGTCCACCTATCGCGACGCCTGGGAGCCGGACCATGCGTCCCTCCATCTCTCGCAAGGCTACCCGGTGCCTCGCATGCTCTAATCGCGCAAATCCCTCTCACAATACGGTACAGGGGACTCTAGATCAACTGCTGATCTGGAGTCCCCTGTACGGTAGTCCACAAGGTCGTGAACTGCTGTCTGTCTAGAGGTCATGTAGAGGAGGCTGCATCGGGTTATAGCCAGCACAATGTTTTGAGGTAGTAGTCTTGGTCTCAAGTGCAGAATGCCGTTCTGTGATGGGAAGGGAAGAATTGTTTAAGTGTTGTGGAGCAGTATTATTGTTTCTTATGGCGTTACAAATGGCGCACCTGCCAGATACTGAAGTGGCGCCAATGCTGCTGATTGGCAGTATGTTGGAGCGGCGTTCCTGAATGTGTACTGATGGACTTGGGTTTTCCTTTTGCTCCTTGTTCATCCCCCGTTGGAGCTTCTCCGCTGCACAGAATGCTGGTTAATCCCCATGAAAGGATCAACCAGCCAATCATGGAGGACTCAGGACATGAGAAATTCGCCAAAGTATATTTGAGAGTTTGTTGAGGTTGTTGCTACTATAAGGCTGGATTGTATCACTATCGCAATTGCAAGGGTCGGCAGTAGGAACTTCTGCCGTGACTCATCAGAGGAGGTAGTGTTGAAACAGCCGTTATCAGGTAGACCTTGGTCAATTGGGCTCATTGTCTGTCCATTGATACCAAGATCTGGGATGGTAACAGTTGTTGCAGCTTCCCTGTCTCTAGAAGCACCAGCTGTCGCCCGTGGTTCATAAATCTGAAAGAAAGGCTACCTTGTTACCTCAGCCTTGCCCTCTCATCCAAGGACAAAAAACCTTCCAAAGCCCACCAGACCTTACAACATCTATTTGATCATTGCATGCCTGAATGACAAAATCAATTGTAGGAGTGCGATCCAAAGACGTTACCAGCTGAGGGATGCTCCAAACAAAACAGTGTTTCTGGACAGTGCATGAGGAAAATTTCTGTTTGCAAGCAACTATTGTGTTGCGATTATATTGTCATTCTTTTGAAATCAAAAACTCAAGACTAAATTGTTCTGATCTCCATGAGTTTTAAAGGAGCAACACCGACTGACATGGAAGTAGACACTCCTCCCGAGCAAGAGTGCTGTTCACCAACAATACTGGAGATAACCAGCGATGAGATGTTGAAGATTTTCAGCTTAGTTCCCCAGCACGAGCGCTGCAGAACGATACCTCTGCTGTGCAAGGCGTTCGCAAACGCTTTGAGGCAAAGTGGTAACTATCACCTGCACCGATCCATTTAAATGCATGTTGAAATTGCTTGCGTTGTTTGGTTCAATATATAAGTACGTGTTAGTAAGGTCTGGAAGATCTGCTTCTCCTTGATGCAATGACACTCAGACTATCCCTCTGCGGACTTGCAGGAGATCTGTATCAGCTCCTAGAGATTGATCTGACGGAAATGGACACCATCATCACCAATCCAGGCGACAAGGCTTGCGCGGAGATGTCCTTGTCAGACATGATGTGCTGGCTAAGGGTATGTTTCTAGTGACCAGAAAGCGCATCAGAGGTCATTCAAGCACCAACAAGTGTGCCTAGTCGACCGCAAGTAGCTGACTGAAGCATGTGTTCCCCACCCAGCCGAGAGCACCGTATGTCAGAGACCTGAGAGTGCACCTCATGGAGGGCTGGGAGTGCTTTGCAAGGGAGACAATGACGTCTGCGCTGACCGCCTGCTGGGCAACTGAGCGCCTGGAACTGTCAGTCACGGGCAGGTACTGCACTCTGCCACAGCAGCCATCCCAGGCTCCAAGTTACCGCATGGCCCAGTGTGTATTCTCTGTCCATGATGGCACATGATGAAGTGCATGTGAGCTGTTCTGAGCGCAGCTGGCTGCAGGCTGAACATGTGGCTGCTGGCCATCTTCAGCCTGACAAACCTGAAGGAGCTGTTCCTGACGGCCAACAACACATGGGTACGGATTCCATCAGCGCTGGGCAACCTGACAGCGCTGGAGGTGCTGCAGATCAAGATGGACATCGACGGCGGGTGAGGGCCTGCAAGCCACGAAATTATCTTGATTTTAGTCAAGTATACAAGCATACATGCAAGTAAAGTGATGTGCCACAGTAATGGTCTTGTTGAGTACTCAACCGTCTGACTTGATAGAGCGTATTGCGGCATGCTCGCCTCTGGAGCCATGCGTGCTGGAGCTCGAGGCTAAATGCTCTCTCATGCTGACTGATAGCCCCTGGAACAATCAACATATATCGCATCACATAACAGGCAAAACTCCTTAGACAGCTGAGCCTCGAGAAGAACACTAACGTCATTGTAAGTGATGGTGTGGGTGCAGGCGCAACATGGCGGAGAAGTTTGTGCCGTTGGAGATGCTGGGCTGCACGGCGCTGCGCCAGCTCAGCTTCCTGGGCTGCCAGGGCCTCGTGGTCTCCCCTGTCATCGGCGAGCTCATGTCGCTGCAGGCATGCACTGCATATGCAGATATAGTACTAAATGTATGAGTAATTATGGTATGATATGTGCACGCCAGTATTAGATATCTATGATCACGATTGTCTGCTAGAAGATGGGGCTGCCGGGTCTTTGCCCTATTCTTCCCAGCCAGGGTGTGGCTGGCTTGAACACCTGAGTCAATGCTGTACTTGCCAGAGGAGTGCCAAAGACATTCTTGAAAGGGCCAATTGGAGTTCAGTGCTTTGTCATTCTCACATCACTGATTCTTATATCGCTGCAGGCGCTCACGGTGCACGGCACCAACATGCGGCCGGGGCGAGACGCGATCCACCCCTGTGCATTCCAGCGCGGCTCCTTTGCGACCGCCTCGCTGACTTTTCTGCAGCTCACCGCCTGCAGTTTCGACGTCATCCCCTTCCAGGTGCGGGGTCCATATGCACTGGTGCCTGCCAAACTGTGCTCTCTACACTAGAGCCGCAGCGCAAAAATGTCTGCACTGATTTGCATGCCATGAATCACCACTGGTGAGAAGTGAAAAAGCTTCTTGAGGTCACCTGACATTAAGAGATGCCGGTCCTTGGGCACCTGCACAGTTGCTGCAGCGTCGTCATGGTGAGATGATCAAATGCTTGCGGGCTGCAGGTTATGTCTCGACACGCTTAGGGAAAACGTGTTGAATGGGCCCGTTGTATCACGTCGTGCTCATATGAGCCTTGCGCTGTCTCAGCTTGCATACTTTGAGTCATCTCTAGCAGACATGTGCTGCGCGCAGATATGCCATCTGCACAGCCTGCAGAGCCTCAATCTGAGCCAGAACAACCTGAGGAAGCTGCCCAAGCTGCTGGCGGCCTACCTGCGCAACCTGTCCTCGCTGGACCTGTCGCGCAACGACTTCCGCCGCATCCCTCCGGTTCTGGCCTCCCTCCACAACCTGCGCCACCTCAGCCTCGCAGAAAACCCCGACCTGGAGGTGTGGCCTCCCCTCCCTGCACTCATTTAAGACACAATTGCAACGATGCATATGTATTTCTGCCATGTCGGTGGACCTACTTATTCCAGAGGTTGTGACCGATGCTGGAATGTCATCCGAAGACATCCATGAATATGCCAAGCATATCTCTACCTGATCGCGTTTGGCTTTTCCGACCCAATCAAGTGAAAGCATCGGTCACAGATTTTCCGTCCACATCCTTCCATGCACACAGGAAGCCTTGATCGGCCAAATGTAACAGCCCATAAGAGTCAATAGGGGAGACTCTTTTGTCATGGTAAACCTTGAATTCCCGAGGGGTGTGCTGTGTGAGCAGCCGTGAGGCTGCATGCCGGCAGAGGAAGGGTACTTTCTTCCGTGAGGGTGAAAGTATATCTAATTGGCAGCGCAAGGGACCACAATTCTCAGTTGCACCATTCCGAATGACCGTCGTGCGGCAGGTGTGCGGGGCGGCGGAACGGGCGCAGCTGGGGTACATCGGGCGGGAGGCGGTGGCGGATGACGGCGTGGCGCTCACCTACGTCGTCTGCTCGCTGCCTGAGCTGGAGTGCCTGGACGTGCGCAAGCGCGTGCGCAGCAACCCCCAGCGCGATCTATCGCCCCCTCAAGACCCCTGGAAGCCGGCCTGCCGCGCCACGCTGGCCGAGGTCGCGCGCGCCGTCCGCGTCCGCTGCCGGTGGTGCGCCATCCAGCGCTTCCTCTACGACGATGCGCCCCCCGGTTTTCCCCCTGGAGCGACCACCGGTCCACCTTGCGGAGCGCCCTCCAGTTCACCCCCTGGGCAACCAGGGTCTGGCCCCTTGTGATGAGGGTCCACCCCCTCTACACAGGGTCCGGCCCCTTGCGATCAGGGTTTGACCCCTCGCAATGAGGGTGGGTTTGCCCCCAGGCCGATGAGGGCCCGTGCTGATGAGGGGTTTATACCCTGGTCTCTGCAAGGGAGATTGAGCCAACCTCATCCGCGTATGTCACCAGCCGCAAGCCTTTGCAGTGAATGACTGTACCGCCTGAGCTTGCAGCGTATACAGAGGGGCCAGTCTCATCTGTATGCTAGGGGCAGGGCTTGTGCAGAACGAATGTGGTGTGTGTCTTGTACCAATAGGCAGCCATTGTTGCGTGTCAAATCTGCATATAATATGTTCCACGCGCCAGCCTAGGCTGTGTGTCCGCTGAGTCAGTATATGCTCTGCCGAATGCGAATATTTAGTATACATTATAGTGTTGTACTGCTGGTGACTGACTTGAGCTTGGTGTCCTCATTGCATGACTATCAGGCATGTCATGTCATATTTTTGAACTTCATGGTGTCCTGTGCCTTGATCGTGTATTTCAGTACTGTGCATTTATCAGAGTTGCTTAGCAAGGAGCTGCATGGCGATTGGAGGTCCCATTTTGTGATGCCCACTGCGAGATCAGGAATGTGCAATATTGCGAGACCAATGGATGCATCCTTATGGCCATCATAAGGAATTCCAGAAACTTTAAACGAGCAAACGTCCTTTCAAATTATTTTGGACAAGGAATCTATGCAGTGGGTTTAGCTGCGGCAATGCCTTCAAAGGGCTTGATGCATCGATTGATATCAGACACTCTAGTCTCTACATGTATGATTTTGAGCGCAAGGCATCCTTAGTGCAGCGCAGTCACAGAGCAATGCACCGCTTCCAAACATGGCTGCTTGTAAATCACAGAACCAAACAACCAAAGGGCTCCGGAAAACCCACCAAAGACTTGCTCAAGAACTTGAAATCTCATGAAGAGTTGAGCACTTCCCTCACAGAATCTCCTACTCGCCTTGGACCACCATAATGACATGCCAGATCTTGTCTAGACAATGTGCATCTCCCCGTTTGAACGTTTCTCGTTTAGGGATCATCTGTTCTAGGAAAGCACTGCTACCCACTCCTAATGGAGTAGAGCTCCTGTACATTCCAGCATTAGTATCACATACAGCTACTGTGAAGCAGCGCTGCTGTCCTGTCTGGCAATCCCTGAGCGCAGGTGAATGCCCACTTCTTGACCATCGAGCATGGCAGCCGCGTCTTAGCTGGACAGATCTGTGTCCACGCTGACGCCTGTGCCCTGCCTGTCCAGTTGCTCCTCCTCCATTTCGTCCCCGTTGACAACTGCCTCAATGATGCCCTGCCCAACAACGGCCCCTCATGAACATGAGCATGCAATAGACACACCCAAGCTGCAATTTAATCACGTTGTCACCACATTGAAGTGCATAGTAAAGTCTGCACGTGCAAGGGGCCCAGACAAGCGTTCAGTGTACTTCTGACGCCAAGGATCAAAATTAGAATAAGAAAGAAAGAAAACATGTAAGTGCTCAAAAACACAGAGGGAACCCAAAAAAATGACAGGAAGAGAGGCGGAGCGCGCACCATGATGTGGGCGGAGTGGGGGTGTGAGCGCGCGAGCATGACGGCGACCTGCCAGTCGGAGAGCACGCGGCCCAGGAAGAAGGTGGAGAGGCGGCAGATGTTGTCGCACTCCTCGTCCGCCGTCCGCCGCACCAGCGCAGCCGCCTCATGCGCCCTGCACATGTGACAAAAGACATCTCGAGCATATCCTGACATGAAAATCCCCGAGTAACATGGTGAGAGTATGCCCAGGCATGCTTGCAAATGTTCTGCGGCACCAGCAACTGGACAGCGCTCTTGGTGACCCCGGCCTCCTACAACAGCACTTACAGCTCCTCCTTGCAGGCAAAACAGACGACCAACTGCGGCAATCGTGGCAAGTTAACTTCAGCAGCCCAGAATCTGAGCAACGCAGACCTGCCACAGGGTGTCGTGCGCTTTCTGTGCTTCTTGATGTAATGCATGTCCCCTTGCACACGGCGGCGACAATAATCGCCAATGTTAGGCAAGGTACTGAAAGGTGGGTTGCAGAGGGCATGGAACAGGAGGCACGCGCGCACCGGAGGCAGGTGTGGGTGGAGGGGTCGGCGGAGGTGTAGAGGGCGGCCTGCAGGAAGGGCAGCGCCTGGGCCCGGTGCTGCGCGAGCGACTGCTGCCGCGCCACAAATTGACCATGTGCATCCCTCATAGCCAGCTCCTGCTCCTCCGTCACCCTCATCGCCCTCTGCGCGCGCACCACAGCCCCACTCTGTCAGATACTTCCTGCGATCTTCATGCCACACTTGTGCTGTTCTGCGTGAGTGCCACCCCACGATCTAACACCATCAGAACCATTGGCAAATTCGCCGCCACTGTCATCCGAATGGCATTCCCTCATACACCAGCCCTGCTCACAAGACTCTCAAGAAGGGCTGTTTTGCCCGATGCCCCTCGATGTGGCTTATGGCTGTTCAAGTCATGCTGTCGATGCGCAAGGTCTTGCCCTGTGTGATCAAGATTTCTGATTGAACTCAAGGCGACAGCGTGCCGTCCTGATGACGAGCTTGCCCAGGGGGCTGGTCAGCTGATGATTACTTAGAGAAAGGTACAGCTCAGGAATCGCAACGGCGTCAACAACGGCTTGATCTGTGAATCATGCAGGCGGGGGTGCGGCTCACCAGGGCGGCGCGGCAGATGCGGCGGTCGGTGTCGGGATCGACCGGGGACCAGTCGTCGGCGTGGCGCAGCTGCTGCAGGGCCGCCTCGCGCGCGTCCGTCGCCGCAAAGCAGCACATCACCGCGCGCACCTCCCTCACCTGCCCCATGAGTCGCTCACTCCTCAGCACGTGCAGCATTGTGACAGACAGAGGAACGTATTACACCTGTTTGTTCTGATACACGTGTTGCTGGACGTACCTACATCCTAGTTGCCTAGGAACTGAAAAACGTGTAATGATATAATATTAATAAAAAATAGTAAAAATTGAAAATTATTATGCTGTCCGGTCTCCATTTTCTCACATGTTGCTTTTGAAGCCCTTCAAGTTGCATGTTGTGCCAAACGAAAGCTTTCACCATGATTCACCAACGCCCATGCTGCAAGGCAATGTCAAATGGCAATGCCGCATGGGCAGCTTGTGATTCTGAGTGATACCTTCATTCGCGGCGGAAAATTCAACATTTTTTGTTGGAGATTTTGCGCACTGAGATGCTGGCTCAAATCAAGCCATCCATTCACGGCCCCTACTGACACGTCCTCTCACTGCTTGAAGCTGCATAGACTGAGTCTGCCCACAAAGCTCCAGAGGCATCTGAAGCTTTCCTACGCTGGTGTCAGCATAACAGGATGGCCGGCGATACCGCACCAGCTGCCGCTGTGCTGCGCCATACAGTGGCAGCTGGTGCGACGCTGGCGGCAAATCTGTTTCACTGGCTTTCCGTTTCGAGTCTTGCAGCCACCATGTGAAATCCGCTGGACTCACTCTACCAGCTTGACGTGCCTTGTACCAAGGCACATGGCGTGATGGCAAAGTGTTCAAGGAAGTCGGTGTTGGTGCTCACCAGGGATTGGACGCGCAGTTCTGCCGGGGTGATGAATGCGCCGTGGGGGTCCTCCAGGGCAGGCTCCGTCTGGGGGCACTCCTCCAGCAGCGCCACCAGCTCCTTCACACACGCCGCGTACAGCGTCAGAAAGCTCTGCGCAACACACCCCACATTCCTTCAGGCCTTGGATTGGATATCACCCTTCTGCACCCATTGCTAGGTGGACAAGCAGAAGCCAAGAGAAGGGACATGATATTGCATTCCCATGCCCTGCGCCGTCGTGTCCGCTGCATGGGCTCATCTTCATTATTCCATGAAGGTGTCCAGCACCACGATTGCCGTAACACATGCCTGCTTGCCACCGCTGCCAATCCTTAGGTATGTCAATCATGAACCTGGGCCATTGCAAGACAAATTTTGGACTGATGCAAAATGGCAGCGCACCTCTCGTGGGAGATTGATGAGGTCTTTGACGGTGACGATGGTGCCTTCCTGGGAGCGCGTGGCCTGCAGCATGTGCGAGTTCAGCCGCAGCGCCTCGCACCGTGACCGGCCGTCCGGGCCCTGCAGCGCCGCCGCGTCCGCCCCCTCAAAATCCTCCAGCTTTATGTACTCTAGCACCTGTCGCGAGCCAGCGCATGATCAATCGCCCGCCCATGCCAGCAAAAGTATGCCAGACCGAGAAAGGACTACCTTAAGCATCCCCTTGCATGTCCTGTGGTGCTGTGCATGTCTTGTGATACGTAAGCCGCACCTTTGAGGTCATGTGAAAGCATTGAAACCCTATGGGTCAAAAAAATTCACATGATGACTCACTGACCAGATAGTTTTAAATCTGCTTGCAGATAGACACCACATCAGGCACTGAGCTATCCATAACATGACACACAGACAGTATGGTCAAGAAGAACCGATGTATCACAAGGGCAAAGGAGGAGCAGCACCTTATCGAGGATGGCGGCGGCGGCATCCGCGTCCCGGCCGGAGCGGACGCGGCCGGCCTCGGCGGTGATGGAATCGAGGCACTGTGCGCGCTCGGTGGGGGACACGCCCGACGCTCGCGCGCGCTCCAGCTGCCCCACCATGTCCACCAGCCGGCTCTCCCGCACCTGCCCAGACAACACACCCCTCCTTTTCAGTTCAAGCCAAGAGAGACTGCAGAGATCAAGACAGAGCAAGAGCGCCAAGGAAGGGAGGCACATCTTTTTGATAGTCTTGCTAAATATCAAGTGATTGTTTGTCTATCTGCAGCCCTCATGGATTCCTATGGGTGGAGAACACATGCAACCAGTGTCCTAGGATTTCCATGGAGACCTTGGCTGCCTCAGCAAAATTGGACAAGTAGCAATGCATAGCCATGGTCAGTTCTTGCACACCATGCTGCTGCACACGCAGAACAGTCTACGTGTAATGAGTTCCACAGACAGGACAATTGCGGTCAGGATATCTGTGTTCCATGAACAGAGCACTACTGGCAGGATGCATATACTCCACACAAAAAAATATGGGGGGGGGCCTGTGTGGCGGACCTGCAGCATGGTCTTCTCGAGCTGCAGGCGGCGCAGTTCTGTGGCGGTGCCCTGGAGGCGCTCGTCGGAGTCGCGCTGCAGGCGCTCCAGGCGGCGCCTGTACTCCTCCACCTCCGCCTGTTTCTCCTCCAACTGGTCCAGCTTCGCCCTGCACCCCACCCGCTCACACGCCTGTCAGGCCCATGTATCATCCCCCACATGTGCATATTGCTCTTGTCATTCTGATGCAGACGCCTTGACAGCATGGACGACCAGGCAGATGCGACCATGTTCAGAGAGTAACAGCCCAACAAGGAGGCAAGCACACAGTCCGCAATAGCCTCTCCATTACCAAACAACAACTTCTCACCAGAGAAAACTACCCCAGCCAGTGAGAGGGGCCCTGCAAGTGGGGAGGTCACAATTCAAGCAGGGGCGAGTGCATGCGCTCACTTCTGCTTCTCGCGGAAGCGCCTCTGGGCCTCGCGGTTCTTGGAGCGCAGGTCGTCCTTCTTGCTGGCCTTCCGCTTCTCCCCAGTGCCGCGCGTGCCCGCTGCCCGTCGCTGCGGCCGGCTCGACGTGCCGCCGGTGGCCGCCATCTCCGCGCCCAGCGTCATCTCCGTCCCCAGACTCCCTGCACAACACAACTTTTTTTGAGCAAAACCTGTGTGTGCGTGCGTGGCGCAACACAAAGTTGCAAATCCATTGTGCACGCCAAGTAGTTTCCCACCACCACCACATCAGCACAGTAGAAAATGTGAGACAGAATGTGATTTCCAAGAATTTCCCAACCCGCCGTGCCACCTGACATGCGGTATGCAAAGCCACGAGCTGCGTGACTGCAGCAGCGCACCTGAGGTCTGAGGGGTCGCGCCGGAGGTAAGCTCGGCTTTCATGAGCGGCTGCGCCGCGGGCGTGACGGCCGCGCCGGAGGCCGCGCGCATGCTGCGCCGCGCGATGCCCTCCGGGAGAAGCCCCGACGATCCTGCGCGCGCGCCCCTTGCCGAGCGCCCTAGCAGGGGGTCTAAGGAGTGGGTCCGCGGCCCGGGCGGCGACCGCGGGTGCTGCTGCGGCTCCTGCAACGCGAAGGCCGAGGAGGGGATGGGGCTGGGCATCTGCGTAAACAGCGGGTACTGCGCTGGCGGCAGGACTCGTCCCGAGGGGCTGCACATCTCGGCCATGGGCGGCTGCAGCGTCTGCGGGGGGTCTGCCAGCGGGCCCCCAATCTCCACCAGCTGCGCGGGGGACTGCATGGGTACTGGATCAGGCAGGTTCCTGATGGAGAGCTCCCGGTCCAGGCCTGCCAGCGGGCTGGCTTGCTGTGGGCTGCGACTGCTTGGCTGGCCCGCCTCCGCCTGCTCTGAAGCTGCAGGTGCAGGATCGCTGCAAGGAGGACTGGATGGCCCTGGTGGTTTGGCTGCTAGGATGTCCAGGACCGAGAGCGCCATCTGCTTGCTGGCCAGGCTGACTTTCTCCCCCAGGCTCTGCTTGGACTGGATGCTGCTGAGGCCGAAGGATGCCTCGCTCAGGGGCAGCGAGCTGAGCGGCAGAGAGCTGTCTGGCTGCCAGTCCATGGCCGGTGTCAGCCTGTCCTGCCAGGAGGGCACCCCCTGCAAGCCCTGGACTTTCCATGCCTCGCCTGGGACGCTCGCAGGATGCTGCGCTGCTGAATTGAACGGCTGTGCAGCTCCAGCAAAGATCGAGGGTGGAATGTTGACTCCGGTCATGAGCGTCTGCTTACGATTGCCCCCTGATTCGATGTGCCTGCTCCAGAGACATAGGGCACAGACGTAAAATAAGAAGGCAAAATGCAGTCACCAGAACTAGTCATGAGTTGTTGGGAAGCGTTTCTGATATCTTGATGCAACCTGATGATGAGGCGAGGTGCTCTAATTCGCCCCTTTCTTGATGCAAACATTCATTTATAAGAAATCCACACGGAGCTTCCAAGCTTGCACATCGCCCTCACCTTGCCGCACCGACGCAGCAATGCCAGGTCAGAGCCTCTTATTTTCGTATCCTTGTTTCCATAAGTCCCAGGTTTTCAAAGGAAGCGTCAAAAAGTCGCAAACGCGTCTGCTGGTACCAATCCTGCAGCTGACAAAGACCCGTTTCGGTTTGCGCCCAGCCAACAAGCCTTTGCGAACAACCCTGTCGGTGACAAGATGGCGTGCGCAATTCAGTGCCGCCTTGACCAATGCATCGAGGCACAGGAACGTCCTGGAAGCCGGGTTGGCAGGTCGATGTTTGGCTGTTGCCTCTACTCAGTATTCCTAAATTGGATTTCTGAAGCTGCATGGAAGCTGCTTCTGTCCCATGCTGGTTTGGGTTTGGGCTTGTGGGCATTTTGCAACGGCTTGGCAGGGCTCATCAGCGCTGATCATAATCATTAGGCTCACCAGCTGGTTCTCATGTTGTGCCAAGCGGCATGCCAGCTTCAAAGAAAATTCCCTCAGTGAGAAAAACTTGTGAGCATATATATCATGATGATCACGATCAACCTGCATGCGCGCTCATCGCATTCTACTGCCACCCTGGCATTGCCGGCCCAGCATTGCCAGGCTGGCTTGCTAGCGTACCAGGATTCAGGCGGGCATTATTTGATCAACCATCACGACCATATTGGTGAACTTTCATGGGATACATATATACCGTAGCTTGTGGAGTGCCGCACTCTTTACAATGCACTTCAGGATTACTGGTTCCATAAAACCTTTGCAGGGCTTACCCAACTCTGCTCCATATAATACTTTGCAACTACTTGCGGTAACCAAAAAGTATCCAGAGGCTGGAGTCCAGTCGTTCACAGGCAACCTATATACCCATCCTCTTCGCTTTCCCTCCCTGTACAGAGCCGCTTCAAGGCGACAGCGTTATTTGCTTTCCAGGCTGTAGCGTCTCCAGAAGGCTTGCTCTGGGGTCAGTGTTTGAAAGCCATTATTTTGACACAGATACGCTGGCTTTATTTCGACATTGAGCCAAAACCCTTGCTGCAAGCAAAGGGACAAACTGTCCCGACCATAATACTAGTGGAGGCTCGCAATGCAGACGGATGCTGGTCCGACATCATTGCATAGAGCAAATCCAAGCGTTGAAACATGTACAAAGCTGACACAGAGCGCTTGGGTATGACTGCACTGTCAGCACGTGCCGCCTTGGGGCTTCACTTGTTGGTGGTCCGCGTTTCCAGGACGGTCTTGGGTTTACTATCCGACTTGCCAGCTGGTTTTGTTACTTCCTGGCTGCAGATTGGGCAGACCTGCACCCAACAAGGCAGTGAAACCGAATGAGAACCTCTCAGTAAGCACCCTTCCTCATTCCATCCAACATTCAGCTGACATGCAGCCATCATGAGTAGCAATGGCATGCACACAACTCAGCACATGTTGATTGTATTCTGCTGCCTGCAACAAAAGAATGAAAGTAGTGTGAGGGAAACATATGCATTCTTGGCAGTGAAGAGAGCAAGCCAACAGGAGCACCTTGTTGATGTGCAGCCACTGGCCAATGCAGTCTGGGTGGTACACATGGGAGCAGGGCAGCAGCCTGACGTTCTCCCCAGCCTCAAATTCCATCCGGCACACCGCACACTGCTCCTCCTCTTCTTTGCCTGGCGCATGTCCCAGACATGTGACATCAGCAGCTGGCAATGCCATGCACTGAAGGCACTTCCTTCCTCGCTCATCCCAATCACGCACAACAATCGGCTCGGCTACAACAATACCATTAATAAAATACCCTGATTTATGCCTCAAGACTCTTGTAGTGCCATACAATGTTGATTGCAAAGTTGCCTTGACAGGTTCGCCAAGATATTCACTGAACAGGAGAATGCAATTTCATGAGCGCGCGTACCGTCAGCCGGGTGCGCGTCTGAGAAGCGGCTGGTGTATTTGGCGTTGGGAAGCGCATCAATGATGTCCTGTGGGACGCCGCGCGAGACCGTGCCCACAGCCTCCCCCAAGGCTTGCAGCTCCTGCACAAGCATGACAGACAGCCCTTTAAGATCCGCAAAGCCAGCAGTTACTCGGTTGTTGCACTGGAAGGTGCTTTCCTAGACAACAGAAGGACCTTGCAGCAGAGCCCAACAGCCCAAATCAAACATGGAAACAGTGGCTCCCACCTCGTAGGTCATGTTGTCAGGGTCCACAGAGTCATCTGTCATGTAGCCATCCTCCTCGTCCTCATTGTACTCCTCCACCAACCCGCCATCTGCACCAAAAAGTCATTATCATCATAAGCCTAGTAAGGCAAGAAATTAGATAATTGCATGGTGTCTCAGATTCACTAGGCTGGCAAGGCCTATGGCAGAGTGTAGGCGTTTCTTTTACTGCTCCTCAAGATAGAGACCATTGTATCCTTAGTGATCGTTGTTCTTTTGCAAGGTAGCTCTATCTCTGGCGCTTCCTCTGCCTTGATGTCTGCATGTCTTTGTGTACAACGAGGCCAGACAGGCAGGAGTGGCCCCACCTGCGCCAGTCAGTTCCAGCAGCCTGCGGTAGTGCTCCCGGTCCTCTGCCAGCTGCAGCCGCCGCGCCAGGGCTGCATCATCTTCTTCCCCCTCACCCCCGCTCTCCTCGCCACTGGCATCCTCCGCCGCTTCCCCGTCGTCCTCCACCCATCCTTCCCCATCCTCGTCGTCATCCTCGTCATCATCTGAGCTCTGGTCTTCTTGCCACCCATTCTCCCTGCAGTAAAGGGGCATTTAGCATTATGTGCATGTAAGGGATTCGTTCCTGTAGCATGCGGCCCTCTGCTCACCTAAAAAACCTTAGTCATATTTGTAAGAGCTGGCAAGTGCTGAGGAGTTGTGGCTCACCCTCCATAGGCATTCAGCAGCATGAACGCCCTCTCTTGGTCCTGCAGCGCCTTAGCAATGGCACGATCGGCATCCTGCAAACGGTATGTGCAGGAGAGGTTCAGACCCAGGAATGGCTAGGTGCAGCACTTGTAGAGCCATAGAGCAGCCACTGGCTTCTGGCAAGGAAACCGCACACTGGATGAGTCACGTATAGGTAGCTTTGCTTCAAGTGGGCAAAAAGGCATGCGGTAAACATACACGTAGGCCAGGACCTGAGCTTTACACGCCCTGCAGAACATCGTTCCTGATCACCCAAAAATAGGCGAATGCCATTATGAGGCAGATTAATAGGTTCAAATATTTAGCCATCTCTTATATGGCGAAGCAAGGTGGGCAACTTGAGAAAATCAGCCTCGGGTACGTGTAGTTCTTTCACCAGAACAAGACAAACAAAGCAGCCAAAGCGCCCGAATAATGTGCATAATGGATAATGTTTCCTGTCTAAAACGAGGGGAGAAGTTTGCAAATACCTCCGCGCTGGTATTTCCTTCAACGTTGTTCTCACAAATGTCCCTAAGAACCATTTCGTCCGGAGCAGCTCCTTCAGGTCCTGTGCCAAGCCCGTCACCAGCCATTGCAGTCGGCTAAACGCCTACAGTTCCGGACGAACCACAAATAATTCCCTATGGTGGTTATTTGTGCCTCGAATTTCTTAGCTTGGTGGTTCTGGCAACCTTGCTCACCTGATTAGGCTGTTGGGTGCAGTTCCATCATGGCGATGGTGGCAAGGTTGGAACCGCTCCATTGCACTCACAGTGTGTCATGATTGCAGCCTGGGGCCTAGATATAGCTCACTGAGGCAGTCCTGCAGGCGCCTGTGCTCTTTGAAGTCATCCGTGCGCACGTGCACGCACTCGGGCACACCAGGCCTAGGTACCCGCATGCGCAGTGATCACTGCCAGCTGTCATGACTGCCAGCTGGCACTTTAATGCAATGGCTGGACTTGCGTGCTCTTTCCCTTTTTCCTCGATGTCAGGGTCTGTTCTGTCCTGGTTACAGTTCTGACGACAAGTTGCATCAAACGTGCACCATGTAGCTGTTTGTCTTCACCATTAGCAGCAGTACAGTTGCCTGTAAAACACCTATATCTTGACTTACTGGTCATCATGCCTTCAGGATGCTGGTCTTTTTTGGCATGTCTGCACCCATGAAGAACACAGCCGAACACTTACAGTCCTCTGAATATAGCATATGGCATACTGCCCCATATGCCAGATATACACAGGATGCTAAATCGTGAATGCCACTGCGGTCAGTACAGCAGTCCTTAAAATATTACCCTGATCAAGGACCATGGCTTCCTTAAGAGACTTTGGTTCACGAATGTACAAAAATGTGTTACATTCTGCGTTTGCTGCTGACCCGCAAACATGGTGACTCAAGACCTTGATGCCTGCCTCCTTAGAACAGGGGCAGCGCACACATTTTGAGGGGCACAAATAAGATGAACAGACCACTGTACCACTTCAATTCCACTGCTAGAAAGCAGCAGAACATCATGCTGGCAGCTGGTGTAACAGTACTGACCAAGACATTGCCACGTCACTTGGGCTGCCGTCTGCATGCGCAGAATTCCAGGCAGCGCTCCTGTGCGCCATCAGTCTGATAATTGCTGACATCATTCTGCTGCCGATTGACTGCATCATTTTGTTGCCTTGCTGGGGCAGCTCTTGAGGCCACCGCTCCAAGACTCTTCTATTGGCCCTCCACCCCACACTTGGCTTATGAGTCACACTGATTCCGATGACTTGCACCTGAACTGCTGGTGATCTATCATCTGAATGCGCGTGCCCAACTTCCCTTCAGCAGCTTCCTTGCAGGCCCTACACCCTCGCCTTCCTCACCCTCATTATCTCCCTCGCCCTCCTCTAAACCCTCCTCTTCCCCTGCATCCAGCGCTTCATCCGCCACCTCAGCGCTGACATCAGCCTCCTGACCCTGCTCCACTTCCTTCTTGGACGAGACTCCAGCAGCTTCCTCCAGCTTCTTGGCCAGGATGACCTGCTCTTCCTTGACAGGTAATGCTTCCTCTCCGGCAACTCCATTTGACATTTCTTGCGCGCTGGCCCGCTGTTCCTCGTTCAACATGTCCTCATCTGGTGCATCATTGTCTTCATCCGTTGCGCTCACATCCGCCACAAGCTCCTTGGGCTGCTGCGCTGCTTGCGCGCCCCTCTGCTGATCCTCCGAGGCGCCCTGTTCCACCAGTGACACATGTCAAGTCACACACGCTCACATGCAGGCATTGATGCTACCCTCCGAACGCACATACATGCACATCAGCTCTGGAGCAAATCTCAACAGCACCAGAGGCGAGTAAAAATTATGGGCATGAGCTGATCACCTGCTTTGAGGCGGGTTCATCCATTGTTTCGTCATCATCGTCCGCATAATACTGATACTCCTCATCTTCAGCCTCGGCGTCTGTGTCTGCACCCTGCAGGGCCAGCATTTCTGAAGCAGCCAGCTGCTGGATGCCAGAGGTGTCCTGCTGCTCTGAGTCCTGTGCAGCGTTTGCCAATGAGGTGGGGTCCAGCGCCTCTGCTGTGCCCAGCCGCTCCCCATGCTCGTTGTACAGAAAGCCATCCTCCCTCTCCTCCAGCGCCAAGGGCAGCTGCACACCAACCGTGTCCTTTAGCTCTTGACAGAGTGTAGATTCAACAAAGAGCGTGCCAGACCCTATGAAATCTTACAGATATTGGTCTTGGCCATCCAATATGCTGCAAGGCTCCACAGGCATACAAGGGGATTTATTTCTTAGTCAGAAACACATCCCTTCGACACATATTACTACAGAGTTCCAAGTGTTATAAAAGACTCTCGGGAGTTGGTACCATGTCATGGATGGGTCTACTCACCGATGTGGCCCTATGCTTGCTTATTACGGCGGCAGCAGAGCCCGTCAGTCCGGCCAAGGCAGCGGCGGCGCCAGCGTTGCCATTGAACTTGATGCTGTTGTCGAGCACCCAATCTGGCACCTGCGGGCCGGCTTCTCGCTCCTTCTTGGCAGCTGCAAACAATCAGACCTCCAACTGTCAGCTCTAAGTTAATGCAGATTGTTCCTCATGTCACAATCTGTGGGAGTCCAGCAGCATAAGTAACTATTAGCTGGCCACCCAGATGCAGAGAGCATGATGCACTCATCAGGTAAAGAGTGATATGCTGAGGTTCGGCCTGACATGCAGCCCTCCCAAAGGACAGTATTGGCACTAGTGTACAAACATCACTGAGGCTAGTGTAGTGCACTGATGCTCAACATGGCCTCAACCAGCAATACCCTTGACATGGGCACCTACGCTCGAGGTGTCTCAAGTCTTTCCAATGTGCCCTGAAGGGTCCCACAAAGATTTCAGAGTAAGCTGATAAAAAGGAGAAGGGATCACTCACCCATGGAAGCCTCCAGGGCAGCCTGGCGGCTGTAGCTTGTGCCGCCGTACATGACATCCATGGCTCGCTGACGGTTGCGCGCGTGCTGCGCATTGTCCTCCCTCTTCTTGCGCTCCTCCTCTTCCCTCGCCTGCACCCCACAGCAGCCCAAGATCAGCGAGCGCATCACTCACAAAAGCTCTACTACGCTAAAATGTGCACCAAGTCGGCCATCAGCAGCCTGAACACCCAAAGGAGACGGGCGCGCATGTCGGTGCCTCATTGGCAGCCAAAGACTAGGATAGCACACTTTCTGCTCAAGCAGCTGGAAATGGCACCTGTAGTCACTGCATCTCTCGCACGTGGCGGCCTGCATGGCCCGCACATGTTCCAATACCAACACCATGTTTATAAGAGGTATTTAACAGGTATTTAAAGGTGTGTCACAGGTACTTAATAATGGGACTGGCATGGCGCGCACCCTCTGCTCGCAGACGGACTTGTCGCCGTCCTTGGCGAGGCGGTAGAAAAGGCCGTCGCAGAGCTTGTCGCAGGTGTACATCCCGTCGCACGCCGTCGGATTGATCTCCACCTGCCGCCCTGCCAGCAGCCGCCGGATGATCTTCTGCTCCGCATCCATCTTGTGCATGAACCAGTTCTCCTTGTTCCAGTTGAAGCCAAAGATGCGCAGCTTCTGGTCCGGCCGCAGGCATGCCACCGTCGTCAGCACGCCTGTATGCGCAAAACCAACATGTTGAAACACACCAGCAATGCTGCAGTATGCCTGTGAGGAAAATGTTTGTTTCCAGAGGCAAGCACTCAGACAGCCATTCGCACAGAAGAAGGTCATAGCAGTTTTGCATCACAATGGCCGCCTGAAGAGTTGATAACCCATTGATGCATGCAAAATAACCCCTCCAGGGGGCAAAACAAGCCTAAGACTGCAAGAATGATGAGCATGTCTGCATCAGGGAGATGCAGGGAGACAGCGAAGATGTAAACACGACAAGGGAGGCGCACCAAGGAGACCAGAAGAGGGCATGGCTCCCGCCCTGGCCAGGCTGGTGCTGTCAGACAGCACTCGGTTGTACAGATCCCAGTACCCAGTGATGTTGATCTGCGCCATCAACCAATCGTCAGTTCAAACTTTGCCGCTCTGACAGATTATCAATTCAATCATACTGCATGCACAGCGCACGGTGGCAGTTTATGCTGGTGAAATTTAACGAGCAGGTGGTGCAAGAGGAACAGCTGCTGGGCCAACCTGCATGGCCTTCTCCACAGGCACAAAGGGGTACCAGGTGAGCAGCTCCTCTACAGCGTATGCCATGAAGCGAGTGGGATGGCCGCCCAGAAACACCACACCAGATGCCTGCCGCACCACCTGCACAAGATGCAGTCTAAGCTGGGGAAATGCTGCTGAGATGAAGTAAGGCTACTTCACTTCATGAGCACTGAAAGATGCATGCACGCTGCTCTGAGACAGTGATGATTGGCTTTCTTTCATGTGCAAGGAGATCCCAGTACTGAGACTCAGTGTACACAGGTTTGAGAGAGCATGTGAACAGAGCCGCACCTCCTCGGCTTCAGTGTAGCGCAGCTGTTTGAAGCCCCAGTAATTGGCAGGTCCCATGCCATTGTAGCGCACCAGCCAGATGTCTATTCGCTCCCCAGGTATCCTGCAACACCAATCACACTTTTCACCACTCATCAAAACAGACACACGGCGTAATGCAATGCAATATATGCAGATCATGTGCTGGTGCATAGAGACAAAAAGGTTGATGTACCTAGCTCTGTGAACACAGCACTTGTCATTGAAGTCAGCCCACAGGTGACTTGCTCAAGGTAAAGCCTTGCAGGTGTCCTGCGCACCTATTATTGAGGGCGTTGAAGCGCACGACCCTGCCGGCCCGGCTGATCTCCTCGCGCTGCTCGTCGGTGAGGGGCCCGTTGCCCACGAGCGCCACGTCATCCGTGGAGTTCACAATGCTGCACAGCTGGTCCGCCGACCCCCAGGGGTACTCAGCCACCTGTGGCCCAAACGTTTGCGCATCCCACAGTGGCGCTGGGTTCCTCCGGCCGTGCATGAGCCACCCGTATGTCCACGCCGCAGGCCCCGGGGAGAGAACGTATCTGAGGACGGGGTCCTTGGCTAAAAAATCCTCCATGGCCTTGAGAGCCCTCCGTGCCCATTTGGGCAGCCGGTCGCGGTTCCGCTCGCGCATTTCCTGGTAGCTGTGCTTGTGCAGCACCGCAGAGCTGCCGCCGTCCAGGAAGGAGAAGCGGCCGTTGCTGCTGCTGCCCTGGCTGCTGGCTGAGGGGAAGTTGTTGCTGCTGCTGCTGCTGCTGCCGCCGCCTAATCGGGCGGCATTGAACCTGCCCGGGGGCGGCATGGTGTCGAGAGCGCTCTGCTCTGCCTCTGACATGCGCAGCCGCACCCCCATCACTGCCAGACCGGTGACCGCCGGCAGCAGCAGAAGCATGAGCAGGCATGCATGCCGCTCCTTGCCCCTGTGGCGTCACACAGAACTTTGAGACTTATCATGATTTAAAAAACAAAAAATTAAAACCAGAATGGCATGTTCTTTGCAAGATGAGAGACAGAAGGCAGCTGGATTGCCAGGATGAGTGAACTCTGCAGTCACAAATGAATGCTGGTTGCAGCTAGTGCAGGATCAAGCAAGAGATAAAGAGCTTGTCGTACATGAGATTCACAGGAGCAGGAAAGTGGTTGGTACCTTGTGCCAGGCTTGGTGGGATTCTGGCTGGGTGTGCTGCCAAACAGCACATTGCCGGCCAGTAGGGGCTGTGTGCGGTCCGTCCTGGGGCTACAGAGCTCCTGCCGGCTGTCTGGAGAGCAAACGGAGGCTCCAGCGCAAGGACTCGAGGATCTGGAGCTGCTGCGGAAGGTCAGGCCTGGCACTGGCGAGCCAGACATGCCTGCCTCCAGGTCTGATGAGCCTCCAGACTTCTTGCCTGGACTTGTGGGAGCTGAAGCTGCGGCCTGCTGCCTGCTTGGAGATGCTGCTGGGGTATTTGTTCGTCGGAAATATTGCATCATGTGGCCTAGAGCATGCACGGGCTGTCTGAATGTACGCTGCAGCCAGAATGCCTGTTCAAGCCTGGATGGAGCCAGGCACCCTTTCTCGGTAGCGTGATTTCATTGCTCGAGCTCACTTTTCCCTCAAATATGACACCTCTGCGCGCCACTGACACCCCTCTGCGATTGGAAAGGAAAACGCCTTCCTCAGACTATTGACTCCGAGGAACACAAGGTTATGGCTTGGGAATCGTCGCGTCAATCTTGCGATGCTCAGACTCACGTCCACAATATTTCCGTTAAACAAAAGTTCAAAGCTTGAGCAAGTGGGAGTGCGCGTGCTGCGTAATAATTGTTTCAACGACGCTGTTCGATGGTACCTAGATTTGTGCACGTTAAAATACCCACCATTTCTTGCGCGATATTCTGAGTTGACTGGCGTTTCTTATATGATCAGACCATTCGGGCGCTCCCATGCATGGAAGCAACCTCAGAGATCACCGATCGACTTGTGTTGTCGCTGCCTTGGGTGGTGTCAGTACCGAGTTAGTCACCTGCCACCTCGTTCACTCACTTCGTGTAGCAAGACATCGACGATCTCCATTACAGATATATCTGGCAACACTTCACGCAAAGAGCGTTTAAATCGCGTCTGTAAACCTCGTGCTCTCCGCCCACCTGTACTGATCGCGTACATGGCTGGCCTTCTCTAGATACATTACGGACCCTTCATGGAAGCCGACCGGAAGCCACATGCCCTTGCCCTGCTGGCACCATGTGATGGACACAGACCTGTGACTGTATTCCTCTTTATCTTAGAGCATACGGATGAGCGTAGGAATGGACTGGCAGGTGAGGCTGACAGCAGCCAATTGCAAACATTCCATTGGCCAATTTGGAGCGCTTGGGCTAGCTGCAAATGCCATTCGGGCAGTGCCTTCGTCCGCTTCAACTTGAAGCTGGCCGCAGGCGCACTCGTTGAAGTGACTTGCACTGCAATGTTCACTTAGTGGATTGAACCTGGACTGCATGCATGTGCACTTTTTATGACTGCCAGTCAGTGATGATCAGTGACCACGTAAGAAACTTGGACCAAGCCATATGACCAGGTCTCCTGATTTGCACTCCAGCAGACTTGCTAACACTATACAGAATGTACATACATACGGGCAGTGTCGGTTCATCGAGACAGCCCTTAACGGTGATTACATCTTTCCAGCCGTCTGTTGTTACAAAATTCAGCGCTTGATTGCAACAATTGTACATTTTCTGGCGCTGGACCGTCCTGAGGTGACCTCCAGGACTGGAGCTCTCACTTACAGCTCTCACTTTATGACCCACCAGATGCCCAATTTGACACAAGACATTTCATGCAAAGGAGGTTTCCCCGGCGATCTGACACAGTGCCACGGTTGCTTGGGCAATGACAGCCATGCTTTCGGCAACTTCATGCAGAGGCTGATGTGAACGACCTTGCCGCTGCCTCCTTCCAGACATTGTATGTCCCGCTGCTGAACAAGACAAAATGCACCTCTTGCACAGATCCTGCTGCCTCCTTGCAAGCTTCCAGAGCCACCTGCCACGCACAACACAGTCCTACAATTGTAAACTGCCAAGACAGACTCTTCTTAAGGTAAGAAGCACATGCTATTGAGGAGTAGATGGCAGAAATGCTTAAGGAAGGTGTTCCTCACCTTGGCAGCTGCCTCCAAAGGGTAGCCATAGACACCGCAGCTGATGGCTGGAAAGGCAATTGTCTTGATGTCATGCTCCTGAGCTAGCCTCAAGGAGTTCCTGCGACAGCCATTTCCCCACCTAAGAATCACATTCTGCGGTAAAGAAGAGGCAGCTAGAATGATTGCATGGTGCATGAACGTTGCGCGCATGTGGAAGCTGACCTGTGAGCATTGGTAAGGAGTCTTGCTGCTTCTTCCGTCGTGTGCCTGCTGTATATGGGCCCCACCGTGTGTATGACATTTTTAGCAGGAAGTTTGAAACCCCTGCAAAGCACCCATTATATCTTGAAGAAAGTTGCTCACAGCTGACAGCTCCCATGTATTCCAAAGTGGCACAAGCAACAGCAGCGGGCAATCTTATTGGTATGAGCCTCAATGCATCTGGCTATCATCCCCGGCAATGCCGAATATGCAAGTTGAAGTGGGCACCCACGGTGTGATATGTGCTTCACCAGTTGGACACCGCACAGATCTCCCCTGCACGATCGGCAGACGCCTGCATGCCTCCAGAAGTTCAGGTCCAGCTGCCGCATGGATGGCTGCGAGTACAAGATCAACCCTTTGGCTGGGCTGCATGCGACATGCGTGATTCTGGTCAACTGCACGACTTTGTTAACACTGCAAAACGGATTCTGCGTGAACAAAAAGCCTCACCTCCATCCACACCACCTCCACCAAGGAGCTCTGGGGCAGCTGCATAGTCAGTCCAAGGAAGATAAGCATCCACCAAGCAGTCAGTGTAGAATGGAGCGTACAGCTGCTACGTTGCACCCCGGCAACAACCTAGTCGCGTTCCAGAATGCAAGAATTGAAAGGGGCACCAGGATCTGATAAAGGTGATTAGGAGTGTGGTCTGAGTGTACCGGCATTGACGATGGCATCCCCTGAAAACCGAGTTAGATCGCCTTGACTCAGAATGAGTCGACTCTTGGACGTCAATTCAAATTGTTCTTGTGGTGATTGCAATCTCGACATGATGTGCAGGCGTCTGGACTTACTTAATTTTGGGCTAGACGGAAAAGTGGCAAAAAGAAAACCCTTTTTCAAAGGATGGAGAAGTGACAATCGATGCTGCATCTCAATCTATCAAGCTTTGTAGACACATTGTGTCGTGACCCCTGCCAGATCGGCCAAGTACTTGTGACATATTCACAGATGCACTCAAACCCTTTGCTAAAGCATTCCCCTTGCAATTTGGGGGATATGCTGATGTGGACACATCTCTTCCTGCAAGAAATCCATGGCACGGTGTTATTTATAAATAGAGCTCTTCTTGTGCTGCAGCCAAGAAACATGTCCTGCAGCCCAGATGGAATGCGTAGCTCCATCTGTGCCCCATGCAAAATATCATCCTAAATAAGAAAATAGCAATCTTTGGGCAAATTCCATGGAACTTCTACATCTTGAAGACTCAATGCAACTCAACCGGAACTGCGTACACTGTACACAACCATTCCCAGCTTTGAAACTAGCGCGTGCAATTGACCGGCTCGAATCAGCCTCGCACGGGTGCCAGAGGCGGAGGGGAGAACGCCCCCGCGCGGTGGCCGCCCCCAGCCGCCAGCCGCTGCCCAGCCGCGCTTTGAAATTGCACGGTGCCGGTGTACCCTCTGCTGACAGGTGCACTGCCGGCGGCAGCTGCTGCCTGACTGCTGGCATTGCCAACCGGTGCCAGGGAGGCAGGCATGGGCAGGGAGCTGGGTGCATTGCTGGGAAGCGCTGCAGTGGGCACGCTGGAAGCTGCTGGCGCGGTGCGCCGTGTGGGGGAGTCGCAGCTGGCATTGGCCGGCAGTGTCTTGGCCATCTGCTCAGCGTAGGTGTGGGGGAAGGATGGCGGGTTTGTCACCCTGCGCATGCACCACACCTGCATGAGACTGACAGGGGTCGGTAATGACCGCGCATGCATGCGCCCCAGATGTCTTGGCAGGGGGAGTGGTGAATTTGTAGTGCTCACCGCAGAGGTAGCCTGGTGCTGACTCCTGTGGCATAGGAGTTGCTGGCACCCGTCAGCGCTGGTCTGTAAGTGGAGTATTTGGAATTGACTGCGCCGTGCAGCTGCGCCTCATTGACCTGCAGTGAACAACAGAAGAAATCATAACCTATCTGCATATCGCATTGCCAACGCAATGCTGCCATGTGATATCCTTCTTCTAACTTTTGTGGAGGAAAAACATGGGTGGACAAATTTGATAAGGAACGAAGGATATACTGTACCTGGTTGTTGAGCCATCTGATCATCTGATCATTGCTGTCCAACTGCTTCTTGCTGTCCTCCACTTTCATCCTCAGCTCCTCACACTCGGCCTGCGAAATACCATTAGCTTCTTCATGAAGGAACTCCACCACCACACCGATCACGAGTCATCCACACATCCTCCTTGCCAAGCGGCATGTCCTGACAGTAACAACACGCAAGATGGAGATGATCTGCACATGATGTGCGCTCTCTCACCTGGTGCTTGGCCGCGTCCGAGCGAGCTTGGTCAAGGGCGTGCTGCAGCGCCTGCGCATCCACGGCAGCCGTCTCCAGGGCGCGCTCTTTGGATGTGACCTCCTCCTCCTGCCGCGCCACGATTGCCGCCTTTCGACGCAGCCGCTCTCGCGCAAGCCGCAGATCCGCCTGTTCCGCAGCAGGCGCCACGGTGACTGAGATGAATAGAGTGTGTCATGCAGCACGACATGTGGTGGTCCCATACCATGCATCCGATTGCCACCTAATGCCTTCTCTGTCATGTCTCCAGAGCCGTCTGACACAGGGGCAACTTCAGGCACATTGCAGGCTTTGGCTGGCCTCGCGAACGACATGATCAAGGGCCTCAAAGGAGGTCCTCAGGTCAGGCAGGCGTTGGTGTTAGAGACGGCGCAAAGGGCTTCCAGGGAGGTTCTCGGGTCGGGCAGCCGAGGGCTGAGCACCCATGCATGCTCACCATGAACTTCTCAATGATGCGGTTGCCTTTGAGCACTTCGGCGGCGGCGGCACGCGCGCGTTCGTCATGGCCGGCCGAGGCCTCCTTCAGCTCGGCGCACCTCTCCCCCAGCTGGCGCGTGCCGGCTTCCAGGTCCTTGATGCGCTCGCGCTGCTCTGCCACCACCTCCTTCTGAGCCGCCACCTGCCGCAGGGCCATGGACACAGATTAGCTCTTCTCGACATGCTCAAAATTGCACAAAGCTCCGCCACTCAGCATTTAGACATAGTCATAGGCAGGGACTGTACTGTGAGGTCGCTGGAACAGCAAGATCGCAGACTCACAAGGACTTTGCACCTTGACATTGCAAAGCTGTCTGTCGATGAGTCTTTAGGGAACCGACTCCAAATCAGTCACACTGCATGCCCCTGAATTTTCACAAGGTTTGAAGGGCATCTGACATTCAACACGCGTGGAACCAGAGTACTGGACGGAACCACACCTTCTCCTCGGCCGCTCGCAGCTTCGCGCGCAGCTCTGACAGCTCAGCCTCGCGCTGCCCTTTCTCGCTGCCGGCCGCCGCCGCAGCGGCGCGCAGCTGCTCCGCCTCGGTCTCCAGCGAAGCCAGCGTTCCCTCCACAGCCGCCAGCCGGTGGCCGAGCTCCGAGCCGCGCGCCTCGAGGCCAAACTTCGCCTCGCGCAGCTGCTGCGCTTCTGCCTCCAGGCTGCTGTTGCGCGCCTGCAGCGCCTCCACATGCTGCCTGTGCCTCTCCTCCACGTCTGCACGCATCCTGGAACGCATGCACGAAGTGCTTGATGTGAAGGCCCCATCGATGCAGATATTGTCAAATCCATGCACTGATGTAATGGTCTTTTTATTGCCTAGTAACAGGCAGAAATCATCTGTGCTATTTGCAAGATGAGTTCCAAAAGATCACAGGTTTGGCACCTGTCCAGGGCTTCTTTCTGTTCGGCCAGCTCCCTGGTCTTGTCATGCAGCGCAGCAGCTGCGTTGGCCATGGCATCTGCTTCCCTTTCCATCACATACCGCTGATGCTCCTCCCTTGTTTGAACCAGCTGCTCCTCTGTTGCCCGGAGCTTTGTGCATGCAGCCTCCATATCTCCCTGGGACGACGGCATGACTATTATACCAGGACAAGAACGACTGTCATGCAGCAGAGCAGGAGGCATGCAAGGATACCATTTCATGACACTTTCATGATGGAAAGAGAGCAACATTTACCTGCATTTTGTGGAGGTCAGAGCTGAGCTTGTCATTGCTCAGCTTGACTTCAGACAGCCGGGATGCCAGATACTGCTTTATGGTGGCATCATTGCCTGGCCTGAAAGCCAGGGTGATGTGCGGCAGCTGATTGAAGTCGTTGGTCTCCACAATCTTGAAGACAGATGTCGCTTCCATTGCCAGCAGCACTGCTTGAAATCTGTCAGCATGTTTGAGAGGTTAGTTCAATGTCCTTAAACATGCAGCTTACTAGAAACGCTCATCTCCCCAAGGCACACTGCCAGGAATTTTTGCACAATAATAACGCTGACCTTGGTGCGTCCTCATGACGTGAAGCGATGCATCGCTCCAGCAGGCCGATGATCTTCCCTGGGAAGTTACCAAAATCTACAAGAATGCCCTGCTCCGCTTTCAGAATCTGGAACTCTTCTTCAGTGAACTCCAGGGTGTGCAGCAAGAAAACATCATCCTCACTCGACAGATGTATCCGTAGCACCTGTGCAGGCATGGGAGTTCTTGCTCACTAAGGCTTCAGGCTATTTATGATCCGTGATGCCATATGTGATGTGCCCTTTGTCCAGGCAGACCAATACAAGCGTTGCACAAGTAAAGATGTATCCAATGAGATGCACGCATGACGTGGATTTGCTCACCCTTGAGTTGTGGTTGTTCCTCTGGACCCCCAAGGTGATTCGTACTGTCAGCTCACACAAGACCTCTTCACGATCTGGCTGCCGTACTAGGAACTTCACTCCTTTCCAATAAAGCGTGGAGGTTGTCTGCACATCAAAGCTGTCCCAACGCGTGGCTAAGCCATCCAAGACAGGGAGCCTGAGACCCACCATCTAGTAAAAATGTTCAGCGCCTCGTTAGCTGAAATCAGGTATAATCTGCCAGCCGCTACTGCGAACTTACAAGCGTATAGCACGCACACTCCATGCAGTACAACATCTCAATCGCTTTCTGTGCCCGAAGAATGCGTTATCGATTTCGCGCGCAATTCAGGCTTCTTAACTCCCTTTTTTGAGGGGGTATAAGGAAACCCTGCGATGTGGCAATTGGTGCAATTTGCGAGGCAGCCCTTTCTCCTATCTCCTGGCGCTCGCTTTGTCTTGATGTCTGCATACCTCTTTCTCTAATTTGGTGGAATCTCTTGAGCAGGTCCCATTGGTAGGTACCGTACTCACGCAGATCTATGCTAATTTTCTGAATTCTCCGCGCGGCGCCCCTTACAAATTGAATTGGCGGATCTGGACCACGCATGCACCATAGCCCGATTCAGCAGGTGAGTACTAGCCGACTAGTCACCGGTACGTACCGTATATGCCGCCGGCCGGCGCTTTCAACATTGGGTTAACCCGTATTGCGAGGACCGGCATGCCGCGCATGCGCATGCGCATGCAACTGCGCAGCTGCGGCCGGTCTGGCCAGTGGTAGGTCAGCACGTGCTGAGCTGCACTGCCACTCGTTGTTACAAGCATGCCATTCATGCCGTTCAGTCTCTAAGCTTGAAGCTTCATGAGTACAGGCTGACAGTGTCAAGAACTGGTAATAATCTTGTGAGCTCAGCGCCAACAGCCACATGCCAGTCTATTGGCCAGGCCCTGTGGAGCTTATTTGTGCCACATTTGTGTACAGGAGAGCGTGCAGCTGGCATACTACTAGTCTAAGCAGGGTCCCCAATATCTTCCTCATGCAGAATTCTGTTCCACAGGTTGGCCAAGGCAGCGGGTTTGAGCTTAACTTTACTCATCGTCCAATTGATCAATGAGTCACTTCTTATGCATACCGTACTATAGAGTCGCCATCATTCTGATAGGCAACGCTGTACTGCACAAAGCAGGATTCACAGGACAAGCTTGGCAAAGCATTGACAACTTGTTGAAATGTTTGAACCCCACCAATCCTCCTGACAGTGTCCGCTTCTCCAATGTTTTGAGCTATGTACGTGGACATGCAAAAATTACTTGCATCTCAGATCAGGTGCAGGATTGCGTCTGCAAGCACACACTTGCCTGAAAGATGTTTCTTGATCATACTGACTCCTCGGAGGGACTGACTGAGCACACCTCATGTACGCCAAATTGACACGGTCTGGTGACTTATCGTACCTGCAATTTGGTCGTCCCTAGAAGCAGAGGTGTTTCCGATGCAGACGGTATTTCATTCCCACAATATCTTTGTCACGCTTCTGCACACCTGTGTAAAAAGAGCATTTCAAATGATGATTCAAGGTTCATGATCTTGCAAATTCACCGAGACCTAAAGTCAGGTGCATTCACACTTACCACATCTTGGGGCCTTGTCATGTCAAGTAATCATGGCTGGCATGCCAGTGGCATCAGAGCTCCAGAGCCTGCAGTCTCTCTTCTGCCTCACTGGCCAGCTTCTGCTGGGCCTGGGTAAGGCGCATTTGCTGAAGAATAGCCCTGTTGTGCTCGATCGCCGCCCTCTGGCATGATGCCAGGGTGCCACCGTTTTGCAACAGGTGCATCATCACGGTGCGATATCGAAAGGTTGTGATGGTAGTCATGGAGGCCAGCACCTGCTTGGGACAAGCCAGCGAGCAAACATTCATGCATGCACTCACAGCCAAGTACAACTTTGCTTTGCAATCGCATTTTTAAATCAGATGCCTTTTTTCATTGGAACGGGCCACTATCGACACACCTCTTTGGACTGGTCACGGCCGCAGCGCACAATGCATAGGTTTGTCAAAGGATTGTAATATTTCACTTGCTGGGAAGCGAGACAAATGCCCAGGCCATAGTCCCCAAAATTAGTAGCAATGCTTTCGCGCAAGACAGCCTGTATATTGGCCTCTGTCAGGGTCTCATCTGTGCGCCCATCCTTCCAGATCAACTCTACCAACAAGAACCTATTCTTGAAGCGCACCATCCTTAATTTGAGCAACCTGGTCGACTTAATATCACAAAATGGGACTTTCTGCTATCTTGAGGCTGAAAGCATCATCATCTGGATAAGTGAGACGAAACTGTGCCATGGTGTGCCCAGAATAGGCATTGCCAAGGTTCTCATGGCCTGGCGATCTCAGCATCAAAGCACGTTGTGCTCCTGCCTGTGAGACGAGGATAGTCAGATATCTTGTAATTTCTCATTGTTCGATTATTTTTGGGATTTTTCATTGACACAGTTCAAAATAAAAAGGGCCTCATGCGATGCCCTCACGGGTGGGTCCTTCCCGCTTGAGTACGCTGACAGAACTCCTTTTGGATTCAATCGTTCTTGCTGAATTATGACGTGGGTGGAAAGAAGGGTGAGACGCTCAATTCACGTATCCAAAGGCTGCCATGTACACCCATGTGTTGATCCATCAGGAAGCGATCGTCTTTTAAAATCCCTGCATTGTGCTGTAAATAAGCTTGAAGTGCCCTAATTTGTCAATTCTGTAGCACCGTAGATGTTATATACTCTGATCATCAGACTTCCTGTTCCTCTGCTCACCTGTGGAATTCCATCTCGTGCTTTACAGACCTACAGGACGTATCGCTTCCGCAAGCGCAGCCACAATGTGTCAGAAGCAGCAGAAGAGGCATATCTGAGGGATGACATTCCTTGTGGCAGTGACGCCTGCTCCACTTGCCAGCATGGGCTGCCAGCTGTTTCAGCTGATGCGCCCCACTACATCATCCCAGATGCACAGGCCCTGGATGACTTCCTGGAGATCTTTGAGCTGCCCCAGCTTCAGAACTTCATCCTCCTGACCAGTGTCCTTCAGGAGGTATGATCTCATGCATAGCAAGCTGAGTGCAACTCTGCATTCTAGGCCCAAACATGATCTCTGAAATCCATCAGCATCCCTCCCCAAAATGGTCATAGCAGTGCATGTCAGGGGCAGAAGGAGACCCGACTCTGTTTGCATGTGCTTTCGAGTCAGAAATGTGCTTGTGTGCAGTTCTGGCAGCACAGCAACATCCGGAAGAATGCGCGCCTGAGATCTCTGTACAGGGACGTGCGTCGCAAATGCACTGTCTTTGACAATCTTCACTATGCTCCAACGGCTCCTGGGCCCTCTGAAAGGTACTGCATCTTCTCATGCACCAGTTGAAGTTTGCTCTTACCACAATATTGTGATGCAAGCTGCCGACATTTGACATATCCTTTTGAATGTCTGCCCAATCTTGCCAGGCACACAGACAGGGAGATTGACAAGGCCGCTCGTTGGTTCTTTGGCCACTTGGATTGCCGCATCCCAATCGTCGTTCTGAGCAGCCACGCTGATCAGCAGCAGGATTACGCAGACGGTGAACAAATTTGTTTGTCTTATGCCAGCTCCTTGGATGGAGAAGATGGCGATGGTTAACAGCATACTGATCGCATGCGTACCGTTTCCTTGTGCTTCATAATGCTTGTTCTTTGAAAGATAATGCTGCAATCATGCAGGAGATGTGGCACATGCCGGACATCAGGCCACCAATTCCATATCAGAGGGGGATGCAATCCTGATGCAAATCCTGAGGGATTGTGGACATGACGTTGACTTCACCGCTTTCAGTCAACCAGCTGCGGCGGTGAAACCACAGCGGGTACAAGTCATGTTCACGGGTCTCAGCCCTAGCTCTAGAACAGTATGTTGTGCAGATTCATCAATTTGCTTCGATCACATATTCTCTGCCTGGCCTTAGCCTATCGAATGTAGCACTGTGCAGACATTGCTTTATGGGCTTTGAGCAGGTCTTGGAAGGAGTTGAGCACATGCACCCAACCACCTACTTCAGCCATTTCTGGGCTGAGTGCATTCCGGTGATGGAGCTGTTTGAGTCCCTCGAGGCTGCCAGGCAAGCGGCTGCAGATGAGGGAAGCACCCCCGCCAAGGACTTCCAGTATCCTGCCCACCTTGGAGCGTCTGCATTGGACAGTGCTCTGTCCTCAGGCGACGTGCTGCAAGTGAGTCTATCGACACGCCTCTTTTATGCTTGCAAGAGAGCTTTTGAGCTTGCCAAAGTTCAAGCCATTGCCAGACTTTGTACATAGGCTGACTCATGACTGGTCCCAGACCTCTTCCCAGCGGTTGCATGCAGTAGCTAATGTGACATGCACTTGTGAATGTGAATGTAATGTATGTTATGATTCTCTTGGCAGGGGGTCTTGCACATGGGCCGCAGAGGTCCCAAGGACGGCGTCGTCCGTGTGGGCCAAGGCATGGATGCAGGAGAGGTCCAGATCAGTGGCATGCAGGCCCTCAACAGGGCCATGCATGGTGATGTGGTGGCAGGTGACCTTCAAAAAACCTTGGTTGCGCCCCAGCAGGGGGCACACTATGCCTTCTCAATATAAAATACACAAGTAAGAGTTCAAAGCTGTTTGTTCCAGTGCAGAGCTGAGTGGGCTTATTCATGGGTGATAAAATTCCTGGTGAGGTGTTGCCTGGCGAGATCAATATTGGTGTTGCGCAGTGCGGCTCTTGCCGAGGGATCAGTGGCCGGCATCCACTGCAGCCATCTTGGAAGAGGATGTGCAGGAAGCTTCCCCTGAAGGAATGGACGAGGATGCGAGCTCTGGAGCCCCAAACGGCGCGGAGCACATCAACAGGACAAATTTCCTTGCTCAGGTCTCCTTCGCCATGTGCTTGAACACCAGCGTGATCGTCATAGTGAGAGCCACTCAAATCCTCTGCACAGTCACAGAGTCCTCCGCTGACGGCCTCAGTATGCGTGTAGGCGGGCGTGAGCTCCGATGGGAGGCTGCAGCCCAGCGGGGAAGTGGTGGCCATCGTGCAGCGCTCTGCACAGGACGTGGCCGCGTGCCTGTCCCAGCAGGACGAGGCTGCGCTGCTGAGCAACCCAGACTCCCTCCGCTCGGTGCGCCCAGTGCCCCTCTTTTGCAACAGATGGCAACAAAGCTGCTCACTCCCTCATGTCCAGAGTCAGGATGCAGAATCAGCCATGTCATGCTTTTGCTGCTGCCTGATGCTTATGATCCGGGCCTCAACTGGAATGTCCTGCCTTGGTGACATTTCCGAGCCCATGCAGACTTCTATATGCAAAAGTTGTTGGTCATCGCTGGATGGTACATCTCTGAGAAGGGCAACTTTTGGAAGAATCATGATAATAAGAATAGTAAGTTCGCTGGAATATGAGTGCGGTGACTGTGCAGGAGGCGGTACTGTGTGTGCCCATGGACCGCCGGCTGCCGCTGCTGCGGCTGCGCAGCCGGCAGCTGCTGCAGCTGGTGGGGCAGCGCTTTGTGGTGCGCGTGGACTCCTGGCAGCGCGAATCCAGGCACCCCTCCTGCCACTTCGTGCGCACCCTCGGCGCCCTCAACGACATGCGGTGCGCGCCGGCTGAGTCCCAAGCTTCTCCAAGCTGCATGCTCCCTTGTACCATTTTTGTTAAACGCAATTGAGTCCTAGTTGCGGTGAATACTGTTATGCTTTGGCTCTGCTGCATCGCTTCAGATCTAAATGCATCAATGACATGCGGTGCGCGCCGGCCGAGCCACATGGCACCACAAGCATCGAAAGTACCCTTACAGTGTAGGTCAGGAGGTTGTCAGGAGGATGTTGCTCTGGCATGCAGTCTACAGGCCTGAGCCAACACATTTTTGTGTTGAAGGCAAATATAGCAAGTGCGGTGCTTCAGCGTGTGCTTTGGTGGTGCATGCAACATTGTCCTTTGTGAGGGCGATGTGATTTTATGTGATCTCGTGGGTGGCGGCAATGAGGAAGAGTAGGCGAAAGGTGACCTAAAAAGGGGCGAAAAGAGGTGTTGAGTGTTGCAGGGCCGAGACGGATGCAGTGCTGGTCAAGGCGGGCATAGAGTGGCACCCCTTCAGTGAGAGCGCAATGGCAGAGCTGCCCAGAGTGGCAGACCCCTCTCACTGGAGCGTGCCCGACGCCGAGGCGGCTGTGAGGCGGGACCTGCGCTCTGCGGATCAGCTGATATGCAGCATCGACCCGCCCGGTGTGGTCTCAAAATCTCCTACGTCTCCCATGCACACAGAACAGCACAAGTGATTGAAGGTCTTGATATTCAAGAAATAACGTGCATGGAGCTGCCGTTCTTGTTGCATCATACACTTGTAAAGGAGGCACAGGGAGGGTCCAATGATGAGATACACAAAAAGCCAATTTTATCAGTCCGATTCCCATGGGAGACTGCGGACACTTTTTGAGCTGAGGGCCGTCCCTGCTGCTTGCCTCATGTGGTACATGCCTTGGATTCAGCAGTTGTGGCATCGTGAATCATCTGCCTTGACACCAGAGATATGCCATCTCCGATTATGAAATGAAATGGGTGCAGGTTGCACTGATGTGGATGATGCTCTGAGCGTGAGGGAGCTGCCCTCTGGCGATCTGGAGATTGGCGTGCACATTGCGGATGTCAGCCACTTTGTGCGACATGTAAAGATCACAACCTGACCGATAAAAGCCAGAGATTGGCCTTCACCATTAAGCATGCATGCCACGTGGCGTCGCAAATTTCCAGAATCACTCCAGAGCGTGTAGTGCAAATGACGACATCTCAGAAGGCATGATTGTGGCACGTGCAGGGAGGATTTCTGGATGGGGAGGCTGCTGCACGGTGCACAACAGTGTATCTGGTGGATAGGAGGCTGGACATGCTACCTGCGCTGCTCAGCGAGCAGCTGTGCAGCCTGCGCTCAGGCACTGACCGCCTGGCTGTCAGCGTCCTCTGGACGCTCAGCCCTGACCTCCATGACCGAGACGTCTGGTTTGGTCGCACAATCATCAGGTGATGCATCTGCACAGGACACAATGGCACTCAATGCATGCATGCGCAGCCCTGCTCTTTTACGCTGTGGCCCAGATTCTCCTGCAGTTCACGCTTCAAACACAAAGGATGTGCAGCCCTTTGTGCATTGGCGCTAAAGCATGTATTTATTGGACATCATGTTGGTTGTATGAGTATGGACATTTATCTGTTCTTGCTTTCTTGCTAGAATTCAGCCTAAAATTCAGCCAATCGACTTTGCTGCGCTTGTCCCCTGCCTCAGTCTCGTCAACCAGGCATACAAGCTTTCTGTGTGAACTTCATGCTCTCAGGTCGAGGTACCAGCTGGAGTACCAGCAAGCGCAGGACATCATGGACGGGCGGCCGCCGCGGCCTGAGCACGATCACATCGCGCCCCAGGATCGCCCCAGGCTGCTGCGCAACCTACACACCCTGGCTCGCATTGCAGCACACCTCAGGGCAGGCCGCTTGCAGGTACACTCTGAAGCTTCTTGACCGCTTGTATTGTCATACACATTTACACTCACTCTAAAGCTTTTCTGACAACCAGATTTTCTGATGACAGTGCCTGTCCTCTTCGCTGACTAAGCTCAATCTTGTGTCAGCCTTCTACCTTCAGCAATAGGAGCCATTAGAGACTAATGCCTGTCCCAGATCTGGGCTGCACTCTGCCTTGAGCAACAGAAGCCTTGAATCTCATGTGGTTGTCCTTGATAAGGCCTGCACTCTGCCTTCAGCAAAAAGAGCCGTGAATGACACCCTGTATTGGCTGTCTTGGATCAAGCCTGCATTGCTTGTGTGCGCGCCTTTGCTTCCTTTATAGTAGAGGGAACGGCGCAGGACGGCGCACTGGAGCTGGAGAGTGCAGAGCTGCGCTTCGAGACGGCGGCGGAGGGGCAGCCAACAGAGGTGATGGGCAAGGCCGAGGTGCCTATGATGGCGGTGGTCGCTGAGATGATGATCTTTGCCAACTCAGCCGTCGCCAGGCGCATCCATCAGGCCTTCCCCAGTAGCACCCTGCTGCGGCGACACCCGCCGCCCAGGCAGGACGCCTTCAAAGAGGTGCACCCCTTCATTGCACCACTAATCTTTTCTGTTGTCCATCGTTTTGTGGAGAGCTTTGTACTACCAACTTTGCATGAAGATTGGATGATTCAATCACCACAGACAATTCCATGGAGGCAAAGTTCTGTCGCGCTGCATGCAACTGAGCCCCACCAATAATCCATGGTGAATTGAGTAGGCGTGTCATAACAATAGCGATGAGTACATCTGTCATTGAGTTCATGATGATGTGTTTCATGGCCAGGTGGAGGCGCTGTGTGAGGCAGGGGGATGTCCTTTGGACACTTCATCAAATGCGGCCCTGTCACGGTCTTTGGAGGCCGCGGTGATGGCCTCGGGAGACCCGGCAATCGGCAGCCTCATCAAATCGCTCGTGACGCGCGCCATGTCGGAGGCAGAGTACTTCTCCTCAGGTGCCCATCTGTCCCTTGACCATAGAAACATGCATTGACATACAAGTAGTGCAACCGCCGAGCACGAGGAATGGCTGTGTGTTTTGTGACATACAAAGCAGGTCCAGCCTATCAGCATGATCGATCATTTTTGCATCCTGCATAGCGGCAGCAGCAAGGGCTTCTGAAAGCTGCTGGCATTGCCTGGTACACTAGGATGACTCTGTTTTAAGCATATTACGTTGTACATCACCGCTTACTGAGGACCTTGGCACCATGATAATTTGTTGCTGTCTTTTGTCTGGCAGGTGATGCCAGGCCAGGCGGCGGCGGCTTGAGCCATTTTGGGCTGGCCCTGCAGCACTACACCCACTTCACATCCCCCATCCGCAGATATGCAGACGTGGTCGTGCACCGCCAGCTAATGGCTGCCCTCAACAGCCCTGACATGGCCCCACCCGTCCGCCACTCAAAACTCCAGCAAGTTGCTGGTGAGCATGCCTTTCCCTTCTTCTTTCGATACTCCTGGACCCTGGAATCCAGATGGACTTGAATGCCTGTGAAGACAGTTGTGCAAGGCAGGTTTGGCTTGGTTCATTCGGTTACTCTGGACAATTTGTGCTTTCACTGGACAATAAAATCCTCATGGAAACAGAGAATGCTTTTTTCGTTTTGCGTTTTCAGTCAGTGAATGAGATAGCTATAGCTGTTTGACAGCGCATGCATGCATGGCAGGCGTCATGAATGAGCGGCACCGCCAGGCAAAGCGTGCTCAGCGGGAGTGCGCTGACCTCTACCTGCTCCTTCTGCTTCACAGGTGTGACCTCCCTCTCAGCACATCATGATTCTCTGACACCGCAAAGCCTTTGTTCGTTTCATTTTCTGAGCCTGCATGCATGCCGATAAGGTTCCTATGCGAGTTATGTAGTCTTACATGTTTTAATTTTGTTGCAGCAAGCCGCATGTGGAGGCTGCGATTGTGTACGAGGTCCAGCCGTCCGGGGTGCTGCTCTTTGTGCCCAAGTACCACATCAAGGGCGCTGTGCAGCTTGCTGACAGGGCAGGACGCCCCATCCCCCTTCTGAGGGAGGGATTCGTCGAAGATCTCAACGACCCGTTCCTGGTCGCAGAGCGGCAGAAGCTGATGCTTCACCATGGTGCGTCCTCAGCACTACATCATGGCTAATTGATATCTCACAGATCTCTCACTGCTGCCTGGTTGGAGCATTGCTACCAGTGCTACTCTCAAAAGCCCAATTTGGCACGAGGAGGTTTCCTATTGGGACGGAGAAAAAGTCGGAGGCTGCCCCTCGCATGTCTGGCACCCTGTGTGTCTCGTTCTTGCTGACATTTACAGCAATGTCGTCTGAATGGTGTCGGTTGTGTAGGTGAGAGCTACATAAGCATAGTGGACAGGGAGTCTGGCGCAGAGAGGGACAGGCTGTCAGCCATGCAGCGGGTGTGGGTGATGCTGGGATCAGACGGCTCCCGCGCCCACGGGCCGCGCCTCAGAATGCGCATCCTTGCTCCCTCACACCCTGCCACTCCTGCCCTCGACCATCAGGTGTGCCCCCAAGCACTCCACAGTCTGTGGCCATGCAGATGTGCTACTGCTAAAAGGGCATTTGCGACAGTGTGCTGTGCATCTAGCGAGTGTTCACTGGCGGTTTGGCTGGGTGCAGGCCGCACAAGTGACTGAGCAGTGGGCGCCAGCCATTGCAACTCAGCGGCAGGCGTTGGCTTCGCAGAGGGAGGAGCAAAGCACCACAGCTGAGGTGCAGAGTTGGCTCTTGCTGCTACTTAGTGAATTCATGCAGGATTTTACATGCTGATGTGATCTTTTGATTTTCTGTGATGTGGCTGCTGTGCGCAGGGACCCTCTGAAGAGCAGGCAACATCGTTGGCTGGGATCCTGCATGACTTTGGGTCTCTTGATCTTAGTCGCAAAATAGTGAGATCTTCTGCATCGTCAGCAAATGCAGTCCAGGGTAAGGATGTCACTGGCTTGTTTGTGCAGCTGTGGCAATCAAGAGAGATGCCATCTTGCTGACTTGGACAAGATTTTCAATGCTGTTGAGATGACAGTGTCATTTGCAATATGTGTGCAGGTGTGACAGAACCAACGGTGTTGAAGTGTCAGCCAGAGGCGGCGTGTTCAGAGCGACACAGCATCCTAAAGCAGCAAGTGTGGCATGCCTTGAAGAAGGCCAGCCGCTGTCAGGTAGGAAGAGAGCTGCATCTCTGCTCAAAAAGCCTTGTGCCCATGCTGTGTGCACTTGAATGGTCGACGCCATATTTGATTAGATTCTCTGCTGCTGTTCGACTCACAATGATATCCTGTTTTTGTTCTGTCAGGTGCGGATGAGCATGAGTTGCTCGCCAGATCATAATCCCAGGACTAAGCGCCGTGCACAGCAACTGGCAAGTCTGAAGGCTACAGTGCTCAAGCTCCAGAAGCAATTGCAGACTCTAATCACGGTGTAGTGTGCACTTGTCTGCAAAACTTCAAGGGAATATACAGTGTCAACCAAACAGACTCGTGATCGTGAACATTCGAAATTTGAGATCTTGTTAATTTCTGAGCAATATTCAGCTTGCTTGCTTGTAATTACAAGTACTGTTGTAATTGAAAGGCTACATGCAGTACAGCGCCTGCACCGTGAGCTAGCTGCCTGAACAAATGTCATCACACGAATACAGGATATAGCAAAATCCCCCTAATGTAATACGAGGAAACACGCCGAATTCGAAGTAGCGACAATGCTTCAACAATCGAAACAAAGTGATAATCGATATCGGTAGGAAGCCGCCACTCTGAGCAGCCACAGAGATCGCAACTGCCACAGCCGCCAGGTCCAGACTAGAATTGCAGAGCCATCACAACGATATAGTGACCAATTACATATAGCTCAATCCGAGATGTGGAATTGAACTTACGAAGCTGGTGACCTTGCCAAGCATCATAGAGTCTAGAGATCTTATATTTTGTCTGTTCAGAGCGGTCGGGTGACCTAAAGTAACAAGGATGTTTGGGCGGTCACCTCTCTGGAACACGGGGTCCAGCAATCGCACTCATCATCACAGGTATAGAACTGGAAGGATCTGCCAGGTCTGTGCGTCCTTAGCGCTTATATGGTTTCTCAAATACGGATCGCGATTAGCAAGTACGTAGATACCGTAGATTGCCGTGTTGATTCCCGTAGGATGGCCCTTGGCAAGATTCAAGTCCAAGCCCAAGCCATCCGTGGTCCCAACCTTAATCTGGCGGCCTCTGTAATATAGAGTCTTAGGATCTATCTAATTAGTCATACTCGTATCTGCAATTCGGGGCGAAGTGTGAATGCTGCAGAAGGCGTGGTTATACAGTCCATTCGTACTAGGGAACACCCAGAACAATTGAAAGTTTTCAAGAGATTTTGGAAGGTAAGCGAAATCCATTACTGTCTTTTCATCCAACAAACACAGAATACTAGGTCACTGCGAGCCTCGTGGCGTTCGATCTCTCAAGAAGGCAGTCACGTGCAACATCTGCCCTCTTTGCTACGTGGTCAGTCCACTTGGAGCTATTTAAGTAACGTTGAGCATTTCTGACGATTTTTGCGCATAGCATGGGTTGGCTGATTGGTCCCGACGGTAGCGGTGTTGTCGAGGGTTGCCAACTCGTTATCCTCGTGGGACATTTGAGACACAACACAGCAGTCTGAGCAGTGGTTGTGAAGAAAGAGCATGTCACAATTTACCAAGTATTCTATGTCCCTGGAACCACAATCAGGATGGTTAATATAGTATGCAAGGTATCTTTCACGAATCGTGGCGCTGCTCAACAGGGAGATGAACAAGTGGAATTTTGGAGTGAGGGAGCGCTTGAGAGTACATTAATAGCCAGATCGGACCTGTATTGATCTGAGATGGAATGCCTCCAACAGGTAGATGCCCTTTCACCAAAATATCGTGGCGCTTCTGTGATATTCACACAAGCAGCACCTGAAGCGTCAAATTACTGCAGCAAACTCTGTTTGTAGAGCCTCATGCGAGGCATGCAAGATCATGATAGATGCCTGCCTTGCTGATGCTGGCCTGTTTGGAATACAGGAGACGAGTGCTTTACGCCTTGGCCACCTCAGCTTTCCTTCTCAGTCCGGCAATTTTCTCAGAAAGCAGCAGATCCAGTGTTTCAGACCGCGGCACAGACATCCTGCTCGCCTTCGCAGAGCTGGATGCAGGTACCAGAATGACTCCTTTGCCCTGCTGCTCTGATCTTTGTGGCTGAGCATTCCGGAGCTCCAGGAGGGAAGAAAGTACATGCAACCAATATGTAATGAACCGGTATGGGTCTGCAGGGGTCAAGCTGCACCGGAGGGAGGGGCCGGAAAATCACTGTTCAACTTGCGCGCTTGGGGTGCAAACCTGGTGAACAACCTGCTGCTAGGGCAGGAGCAGAAGCAGCGGCCTGAGCAGCGGTCCAGCGATGGCACCACTCAGCAGGAAGGGACAGGGGCGAGCGAGGGCGCTAGTGCAGAGCTGCGCATCTTGCCAACCACAGCAGAGGAAGAGTCGTGGGAGCTCTGGAAAGAGGTCCGCCAGCATCCACCAATGCTGAACTTATGCTTTTTGTGATGTCAAGCAATGTAAATTGACTTGGGCCAGCATGACGCATTGGGGCATTGGGCACAGCGTCAAAGACATCCTCGAGCACCACAAGGGGCCGTTTATCTGGGCGGCGTTAATGACATGATGAGGCTGACTAATAAAGGGGTAATATATGGGCAACGAGTGATTGGAGTTGTGTGGGCATGCAGTATTTCAATGACATGGACGACATGTACGAGCACGCGTGCGAGATGGAGAGCGACATAGAGCTGGCAGCGGCAGCCGAGCAGTACGAGGAGGCCGCTAAGCTCAAGAAGGAATACGATGAGCTGCGCAAGAAGGACCTTGTGGATGCCTTACTCACCGTGAGTCACTCCCTAATTACAGTCTTACTTCCAATTGGCTGACGACTCCTTGTTGGATACTTGCGAGAGGTGCTTGCAAACAGCCTGGCGGTTGTTTGGGGCTGAGGGGTGTTGCTGGGGCGCAGGAGTTGAACACAGCGGTTGATGAGGAGGACTATGGCACTGCAGCGGAGTTGAGGGACAGGGGGTGTGCCGGCCTGATCGGCTGGTGGCACTCGCGCACAGAGAACGACCCCTGCGGGCACCTGCTGCGCTTCGCGCCAGACTTTGGCCGCTACACCGCCGTCATGTACACGCCGCGGGACTTTGCAGAGCTCAAGGTGCTCCTCTGTCCCTTTCTAGAGTTTCTTGTACCCTGCAAGATGCCTGCTGCACGGATACATAAGTCAATGCCGGTGTCAGGAAGCCAATTTGCTGATTTACGAGAACCACACTTTCAATTAGAAAAGGTTGGCTGGCAGAGGCAGTATAAGAAATGAGGGCCGTGCCCACGCTTAATTGGGTCATTGCATGCATTTGGCGAGTCAACAAGGGGCAGCATGTGTGTCAGCCGTTAAAATGCAGCTAGCCTGCAGACGCCCCTTGCTTTTAGCAAAACTAGCTTGCAGTGACAGTGACAATGGATGTTTTAATTCGCTTGTTGATCCCTTGTTGTGAGGTGCAGGGGTGGACGAACGACAGCTCGCCGTACGGCCCCTTTGGCGGGATGGGATTTCAGGAGAGCGTGCCGAGCGATGAGGTGGAGCCGACGATGGCAGAGCTGGGCATGCCCGTGATGGAGGTCTTTGTGCGCAAGGACTCAGCCGGCCGGTTGCAGCGCCAGGCATGCGTCGTGAGGGAGGCCGACAAGCAGACCGATGCAGACGGCGCTGCCAAGAACCCCCTGGAGCTCCTCTCTGCAGGTGCCCCTGCCCTCCTTGCAGGCAGCATTGTCTAGACCTTTACATGCTTGGTGTCAGGTCTTTTGACAAGCCATCGCATGTCCATCCAAACATGTCCAGCCCTGTCTTAGGAACCGCCAGACAGTCCACCCTCAAGCGTGGCACCTGTACTGGGGCTCTCTGTGCAGTGCTTGAAGAAGAGTGCTGTTGGGGAAAGCGGGGTCTAGACCAGAGGGTCATCAGCGCTGAAGCAACTGAGAGTTTTTGGGGCATGGAAGCTATCACATAAGGGGATAGCTTTCATGCTATCATGCATCAATCTTAATCCTTATTGGATTGATTTGGACTTCTGACATGTGAGCGAGGTATTTTTGCGCGTCAGCAGGTGCGCCGGCGCACATGGACATCCACATGGACACAGGGGAGGCGGGCAGCGGCTCCTTCGCAATGCGCATCTCGCTCAACCCAGACGGCACGCCCGCCGATATCTCCGAGGCGCCTGCCATCATTGACCTGGAAGCCCTCATGGCCGCGCCCAGCAGCGATGCCTCCGAGCAGGCGGATGAAGACAGTATTGAGGAAGCAGCCTCTGCCATGCAGGTGAAACATGATCACATCTCTCAGCGCTGTGTGTGGCCCTCGGTTGATGCAAATTACTCACACATGCTGATTAAGGCAAGGAGGATATATAGAACTCAGGAAACGCCTCTTGCTCAGGTCTCATTTAGGCGCGAAGAATCTATGAAGATTTGGGAAGGCCGCTTGCTCGGGTTGGCTGTGCTTATTGATGCAAGGAGGATTAAGAGAGCTTAGAGGAAGCCTCTGGTTTGCCATGAGTTCCAGGACATGCAGGTGCTTGTCGCTGAGGAAAGAGCTGCATGTGAGCCTGAGCTGATCTTGTGTGTTTCTCGATGCTGCAGCACCAGTTTTTGCGCACGCCGGCGACGGTGACGCGCATGGACCACAACAACTTTGTGCTCAGCGTCCCGAGCGCGTCGGGGCTGGCCGAGACGGCTACTGACGACGACAGCCCGCACGCGGCGGCGCAGAGCACGCTGGACAAGCTGCGCGAGTCGCTGGCCATGTCATCAGACAGCGCCTTCACCGGCATCGTGGTGCACGACAGCTACCGCAAGCTTCCCGACCCCACCGCGCAGGTCAGGACTTCACCCCACTCCACAACCAGGCCTTCCTGGCGAAAGTGGCCCATCACATGTTGCCATGCATTCCAGACTGGCTGTTGATGGCTTCTCTGCGAACTGAGATAGGTTCACCCATGGGAAAAAGGATGGCGGCTTTGCGATTGTCCTGATATCTGTATGCTGCAGTGTGGAAGGATTGCTGAAATGGTGGGCATCTGGTGGACGCAGCAATTGCAGACGGCTTGTTCTGTAGTGGAAGTGAGTGACTAAAAACGAGTAATCCATCCTGCGTGCAGGATGGCGACGCAGCATCGACGAGTGGGCAGGAGGATGGTGAGGTGAAGAGCAATGACGCGTGGCGCAAGGCTGCGAGCGAGGTGACGCGCATCCACAACCAGCGCAACCCGCACCAGCCCATGGCCCTCTCCGGCGATGAGCTGGCCAAGGTCATCCGCTCCGCCGCCACCGGCGCCCTCGACCTCCTCCAGCAGTCCCTCAAGCCCAACTTCTGTGAGTCATAACCTCCTCCTGCTCTGCATGCACTACGCTGCGTTGTCCTGTGCGTGTGGCATTAAATGAAACGGTAACAGATGAAGAGGGGTGCAGGGGCGTGTGTACTTTCTGGATCCCAGGGTACTAAGTGAAGTTGCTCCCTAGTTGTAGCAGTGGTAGCACGCGCCCCATTTGCGGGCACAACAGTCGAAAGATGTCCGCAAGGTATTCTGTACAAGTGAGAGTTACCGGCAGGCATTATGTGTAGCTACATGGGCTGCGAGCTGTGCTTCGTGTCTTTGACGAAGCTGCCGTGTGTGTGCAGGTTTGGAGGGCACGACGCTGTACAGCCGTATACAGACGGATGTGCCAAAGACAGACCCCTTCACCGGCCTTTACCTGGGCACCTTTGGGCCGCACGGGCCAGAAGTGCTGCACCTGCAACGCTCCCTGACTGAGGTGCGCACTGCTGCAGCTTGTCAAGACATTTCATCCTTTGCTTGTGCTCATTGATCAGGATACCTAAAGAGCCTGTGCAGCATACATCAAACACAGGTTTCCATGCATGCATGAAGCAGACAGCAGAAGATGCCATAAGGGAAGGTCTGGCACTATGCAGTGCTCTTGCTTGCTGATCTGGTTGTGTTCTCCACCCGGTGCTGCAGTCCCTGTGCTGCTCCGCTTGCACCTGTCCTCTGTGGGCTTTCGGTGCAAGCTGGAATTAATACCGCAATGGCTGGCTTGCCTTCGGTGAGGAGTTGTTCATTGAATTGATGGTGCGGCGCTGAAGGATGGGGAGGAGTGCGTGCTGGGCATCAAGCTGACGGGGGACGCGAACGTGCCAGCGGGGCATGTGTCGTTCCGGGCGCGCATCGGCCGCAAACATCGGCGCAGCGGCTACGATCTCATGTACCCGCCCGAGCTGGACATCAGCGCGCGCTACGCTGGCGAGGGCCGCGTCGCCCACAAGGGCTTCAAGGACGCCAGGTCAGCCCCTCCTGCAATCTACTCTCTCTCTCTCTGTTCTTTCTTCTTGCCTCTTGCCTGAATCGGAGGAGGCTATCACCCTCTCAGATGCCTCTGGCGCTGCCCTTCTGAGACCTTGAAGTGCCTGTTGCTCGCTGCAAGTACCTGCCCTCATCTGCTGTCAGCCTCGTCTGAAGACAGCCCCTTGGGGGGCACAATTTTTGTGGCTGCCTTCACCAGCAGGAGACCTCCAGGCATTGTGCATAGGAGGCAGGGGCTTTTCCTGTCTAGAGCAGATCCTCATTTGCACTCATCCTTGCGCGGAAGTAATGACGTGGCAGCACTGACGCCATGCTGATGTCATCAGAGTAGAGTTTGAATGATGTGTGATCTGTGCAGGTGGGTGGAGGGTGAGCTGCTGCACTTCAGCGGCAGCAATCCGGTGACGCGGGGCGCGGAGCTGGGCTTTGTGTGGGTGGTGCCCCACGAGCGCCGCTACCTCATCCTCCTCTCGCGCATCGACCTCGACGACCCCCGCCTCAACCCCTGAGCCATGCTATCCACCCTTTCCTCGTGAATCTGAGGGTTCCCATCATATGCTGACAATTCCCTCAATTGCTCTGGCGCTTTAGGGGGTACCAAAGATTTATGAAGGGGGTTGTCTTTTGTACCCACATCTGCAGTTCTGATCAGGCAGAAGGCAGATGCAGGGCATCCTTGGGGCTGCAGTCTTGCATGTTATAACCCTGTGCGCTTGCAATAGATACCTTCTGCTTGAAAGAGAGTGATGTTGGGCCTTTAGTGATGCAGCTGCTCAAGAGGTCGGGCACAAGCTTAACGAGGGACCCCCGAGCCAGGCGCTTGCAAGAAAGTGATGTGGCAATCAAGTGATGCCGCTTCGTGCTCAAGAGATGCGGCACATGCTTTGTGTGGGGTGCGACTTTTGCTTTTCAGTGGGACTATTTTGCGGCGTAAGGCCGCTGTTGCTGTGCTGCGCAGCTGACTGGCTTCTGCAGGGTTCCGTATCATTATGGCTACTTTGTCTCAAGGGATCTGTACTCCTGCACTAAATTTGCATGATTGAGCTCATCTCGTCCCTGACTTGTAGTCATTTTGTATGCACAATCAGAAAACAACATTTAGAGAGTTCTTGTGGGTTCTCTGCAGTAGTTTTTGGGACTGGGGCACTGCTCAAGACAACTTTTCAACATGTGCTTCAGCAGAAGAGCGTTACACATTCTAGGTAGCAATGAGTAGGGTGCTGTATGGACGCGAGAGTGCATGTTACTATTGACATCACACACTGACATGAACATCCAAGTGCAAGTGCCTGTTTCAGCAAGAGGATGCTCGCTGTAAAAAGCAAGGGCTGATAGCGATCATCATTCAGGCGTGCACATTCACCTTCAATACATCCCAATACTATTCAGCTCAACGGCTGAACATCAAAGTCCTCCTTAAATCGGTAAAGGTGGCAAGCATTGACGTGATCTGGTTGGTGCTCTTCGACTTCATTTTGCGGCACATACATATTGCCAAGGCACTGGATGAGGTGTACAAAATTAAATTAACAGTCTTTTGACTGTCTTGCATGGGATCGGCGAAGAAAGGTGAGTAAAATCTTCAGTCGTAGCCCTGTGCATGGTCCTTCTATCGGGCTTTAGCCCCCGCATTGAGAGAGCTCAGACCCGGGACCATTGCAATCCTGCCTTTGCAGTGGCTATATTTGCGCACTCGCGCATGCGCTCGCGCAATTTACAGCATACATCAAATTCTTGGACCATTAGAGGACCACGTCCCGGAACGGTCCTATCCATGACGGGCTTCCACGGCGCCGCTGCCTGCGGACACTAGACGTGGGAGTACCTTGAAGCTTATTGGGATCCCAATAATGTGAAGCGTGCCCTTGGTGGGTGCTACGCATGCTTTGTGGAGAGTACAAGTCCACGTTGTCAACCGAATAAGCTGGCCCAAAATTCTCCTCTATATAGACTGGAGTCTCGTGCACTGCATCTCAAAACAATCCCAGCACAAAGACACAATTGACCTTCTTACAACAGAATTCAATAATCGATAGACGCCACCACACAGCCACCAACAATGTCTGACGGAGAGGTCAACCGCAACACAGTACGTCTTCAATGCCCCGCCATGCCCATTTGTTGCTGGATGTTGACGTTGGAGATATCGAACACAGGCCTTGTATAAACACTTCTGGGGTCCAAAATTTGCAATGTGCTCGATGTCAAGTGCTGCACCCATAGTATTTTCGTTTCCCGCCTGTACCGAACGCTAGGTTTCTATGATCAATCCAGAAGTGCTGAGAAGTGTGCCGATGAGGATTCCTCTTCACAGTTTCAGCGTGAATCGAGACCTGGGTGACTTGATATTTTGTCGGCAGCTATTCATGTTTGACTGGCTGCGCTTACTTTTGGTCGCGTGGTTCGTGATTGTGAGATCGTGAGCGTGTGCAGATCGAGGGGCAGACCACCGGCACCGGTGCTCCCAAGGAGACGTTCGGATCCGGACGCGCTGCTCAATCAGAAGCCGGCAAGAAGGGTGCCGAGATCTCAGGCACGTCCACCCCTCAAATCTCCATGCGAAAAGTGGATCCTCAGGATGTCATCTTGCGTCATTTTCTGCACAACTGCTCATACTCTCTCGGGTATTGCAGCAGTATTCACTGTTCACGTGTTGTTCACGTATAAACTGATGCTCCTGCTGGCTGCCTTTTACATGAATGAAAGAGCTTAGGGAGTGGAAGAATTCAGGTAGCTGGTGTTGTGCAGCAAACCGCTCTGAGGAGGCTCTGAAGGAGGCTGGCCGCAAGGCAGCCCGCACTCGTGCAGAGCGTTATGGTGAGGAGCTGAAGGTCTCTGCCCCAGAGAATGATGACCTGCAGGTGGGCTTTTCACAATTATCTTCACCCACAAGTTGACATGTGCTGAAAAAACACTGCAGTCATGTTGCTGCAGGCCCGTGCATGCAGCACCAGAAATTTTTCTTGCTATTCTATTACCTGATATTTGGAGTAGCAGTGAACTGTGTGGACATTCCATGCACCAGACTTGATATTTACACATTGCTGTCTTGTCTGCATGCAGGGCACCAAGACCACTGCCTCTTGAGCATCTGCTGCCACGCCAACCATCCTCATGCTAATGACTGGCAGTTTCCATTGAGCATGACATGGCCCAGCTGCTACCTGAACGTTGGCACATGTTGAATGAAATATGGTGGATTTCGTTTTGACGAGTCTGTTCAGTCTCTTGACAAACGTCTTGCAGTTGATGCCACCATTGTGACTTCATGTGTGCAATTGTGTGGATGGTTGTGACTGGTTCGTGTTGTAACATATTCATGATCCAAAGGAAGAAATCTGCATGTCCGCACAAGCATTATACCGTGCCTACTATCAGCTGTGTAAAGTATCCAGTCAAAATTGCATTCTGCCATGTTTTGGTTTATTGAAGTCTGCAAGGCAACTCAGGATAGCTGTGCAGACACCATGCATTTCAGATGGCAATTGACAATCATAGAAATGATATGTGTGCATGCATTTTCCCTTGTCTTTTGTAACCTGCAACATCACAATATGTCCCTGAACAAAGCTGGGCAATTGCTGTGTTGTTGCTTGAAATCTTCACTTGCAAGCCTGACCTTTCATTATTTTCTGCTGCTCGGTCTGACTTAATTGTTTGCATCATTCCTGATCAAAGCTGAAAGTCAGATTTCTAATCAGTTTCTGAATGTAAATGACTCCAAAGGGTATCTCAACATGTCCGGCTGTTATTTGACAAGTTTATTGACATCTTCCAGGCTATCACTCTCTCCTCCTCTTTGTTGTCATAGCTTCCTCTGTTTGTAACCCATCTACATCGCTTCCGTTGTAAGTGGGCCCCTGAGGTGCATCCCGCCCTCTATCTGCTGTTGCACACAGCGCGGCAATGCGAGCCTGCAACTCTCCTGTCGTCAAACCCAGCACACGCCTGTTCTCCGCGCTGCTGTTCTGACCTTCAGCACTTTCTGATCGCGCGAAAACCCCTTCATCCGCACCTTCATCTCCCTCGATCTCCCCCAGATCTGCACCCCTCCTCCTGAGCCTAAGAACCTCCTGCCCGGGCCACAGCAGCCCGCCTGTCTCGGGAGGGTTGCCCAGATTATCACCCCTGTATGACCCTCCACCGCTGCCAAATCCCTCATGCACCACCAGCCCCAGCAAAGCCTCAGGGCCTCTGCTGCGCGCACCGACACCGCCGCGCTGCTCAGACTCATATGCCGCCCTGATCTCCTCAGCAAACTCTGCGTCCTCATCCTCATTGGACACAGGGTGCTCCAATGCTGGCCTGAGTTTAACATCCAGGGGACTCTTCCGTCCCTGGTTGGGTCCCACCACCCGGGTGCTCGCTCTGCGGCCCCTGTGAAAGGCAAAGAGAATTTAGAGAGGCGATGCCAAAAGATCAAGCAGGGCAGTCAGCATATTATTTGGTTGGGGAAAGGTTGAAAGCATAGGTTTGCCATCCATGCATGGACTTGTACTCCTCACATGCTGAGAAGGGTGTAAATCAGGTAACAATGAAGGGTCAGGAATTCTCACTTCATGCGGGAGTATTGCCAGTAGATCACAAATGCCATTACAATTGCATAGAGAGGCCGCCTGAAGCTGTCTGTCTGCAGGTCAACCGGCTCTCTGAAGGGCAGCTTGGACTTGTAGATGCCAACCAGGCCATTGCCCAGCGCAGCCATGACCAAATTGTACCTCGAACTGGCCAGGATTGGCGTGAACCCCCGCTCAGGCAGATCCTGCATGGGACAGATCAAGTTGTCAGACTGAAACACCGCTGCCTGCAACACTCCTTGTACATGAGCGCAGAGCATACGAACAGGTGCAAGTCCACGCGTGTGACAGTATAGAGATGAAGTGCAGCAGACAATATCAGTTATTTACCTGTCTACCACCCTCCTGCGCAAGAACCTCCAGGGGCTGCGATATGATTGCATGCAAGCCGGTGCTGTTGGCCTTGAAGACTTGGATGACATCTCGTGAGGCCAGCAGGACATAGCCCCTGATGGACTCCATCTGTGCTACCTGTGGGGACCCCTGCACGTGTGTCCTGTGCCAGACCTGCAGGCATGAATATGTTGCTCGCTCTGCTTGGTGCAGGAGCAATGATTTTGTGACACATCAGATTTTAAGGAGCACAACCAAAGCTCAGCACCCATTTGGAATCTCACCTTGCACTTTGGCAGCTGACTCGACTGCGATACAAAAATGACGATAAGATGCCCTTCAGCTGTGAGAGCATACACCTGTAAGACACAAAGCGCTAAGATTAGGAAGGAGCTTGCTGATGGCTTCAAGGTAAAGTAGCAAAAGCCGGGGCCATGATGAGAGCGTGAGAGCCGCTCACCCTGTCATACTGTGGTGCTCCTTGATCATTGACTGCCCAAGCAGCGCTGACGATGGTCGAATCATCCATTCCTTGGCAGGCTGCCTTTACGAGGCCAACCAGTTCTGGGGTGGCTGAGGGCTGATCCTTTGGGAATAAAGCTGCAGCAACTCCCCAAGAAGTGATGAGAAGAGCCCCCTTTGGGGTCACTTTCACCAGCATGATCTTACCCTCGGCTTTTAAGCGCAACCGCAGGGTCCCTGCAACCAAGCTGCATGCTTATGACATCCATCCACAATACAAACAATTGAAAACAATTTCAAATTCCTGGCTTGACAGGTCTACTGTGAGACTCACCGTCGCTGCGCCACAAATCCACATGGCCAGAGCCTCTGGCAACCACAAGCTGGTGTGGCACCCTGGGAGGTGCCAGAAAGACCAGGTGCGTTACCGTGCTGTCACTGGCGTCACTCCCTTCAGCACCTGACAGCTGGCGCTCAATCGTGACACTGTGGATCGTCCCCCTCTCAGCAGCGTTCCTGTGCGCCCTGAAATGCAGCCTCGCCATCTGCTGCTGTCCCCAGGGCAATCATTTTATGCTGTGCAGTGCTTCAGCCAGAAGGGTGTAAAACATGTCGTGAAGTCAAAGATCTTGATAGGAAGCACCTTGAAAGTGAGTAGCGTATCCTGAGTATGGACACGCTCCCATCAGCTAGCCCCACTGCCACGAAAGACTCATTGCGCGAGACCCGGTGGCTTGCAAGGGCAGAAATTCGTAGCCCGAGGCCTGCATACAGCAACGCTTTCTCAGCGCCCCGTAAATTGCGAGTACTGCAAAGCGTGCTCTGCCAATTGCTAAGATGGGGCTATACATTCTTGGCACATCTCAATCGGGTTGGTGTGATGATGGGGGCATCAACCTGTGTCATGGGCGGCAATGACTTGGCCCGCAGGGCTGAGGAACTGCAGGACACCCTTTGCAGTCCCAGCCGCTGCAAAAAGGGCCAGCCCATCCATCTTGGAAGGATGCATGGCATGCAGCGCTGTCACCTCCGCTCCGGTCTGCAGTGCAGCCAACTGCTCAAAGCCGCTTGCCCATGCAGCCTCTCCTGATGTCATGCTCCCTTTCCCCACTCCCCTGGCTGATTTTGTCGCCTCCTTATTGCTGCAAAATCCTGCGGTAAAGGTGCACATCATGCAGTCGATTCAGTGGCGGCTGGAGGTGTATGCTTATCCTTGAGGAGCAGGCTGCTGGAAATTAGTGCCGTAAGGGTGTGCTGAGCTGACCTTCAGGCGGTACAGTGGCACTGCCACCCTCAACAATGCCATTGGTCTGCTGGCCATCCTGCTTGAGGCCTCTCTGGAGGGCTGTGAGGTCTCTCAGCAGCTGTGCATGCTGCTGAGAAGCTAAATACAGGGCGTCTTGAATATCCCGTGCCGCAGAGATCAGGGTCGACAGCTGCTCTGCAGCATCCCCTATTCCAGCAGTATGCTGGCCAATAGACAGACCCTGATCGCTCTCGTATGCTGCTTTATTTTTTGAGTCCCTGATTTGGGGTTCAGGTGGGCCGGTGTTATGGTCTTCAAGTTGAGCTTGAATACCACAATTGTGAATGATCAACAATGCGAACGAAGCAATTGAAGCACGTCTGAATATCATTCTGCTCTAAGATGTTGGCAACAAATACTTCTTGCAAAGGGAAGCATCGTCTAGCTCACTGATCTGACTCTCAAAGCAACCTCAAATTGATCTAGCACACACAGATACAGCATCAGCGATGTAGGAGATGATTTTAACGATCCAGCATCGCCGATGCTGGATGGCAGTTCGTGCAATCAATGAGGGACAGAGTATTTTCCTTGGACTGATGGTAGCTCCGCCCGGAGCGTATCGCCCAACTACGTTTCTCAAGAAGCTCCCTGCAATAGCACACTTTCCTTCTTCTCAGCACCCTCATTTGCGGTGTGTCTCAAGCACACAGTCTGTTAAGGTGCTGAAAGACCCAGATCTGTTACGGAGCAGGGCGAAGTGCTGTTTGGACACAAGGGAGGGGAGGCACTTTGGCGAGAGGTGCACCATGGCTGACGTGGGCTCAATTCAGCAGGCTAAGCTCGTGTTGCTAGGGGATATGGGAGCTGGAAAATCATCTTTGGTTCTCAGATTCGTCAAGGGCCAGTTCTTCGATTACCAGGTGCTCAATATAAAAGTGGCTCCAATTTCGAGGGATGCCACTTTGCCATATTTGGCCCTCCAGGGAGCCAAATTTTCATGAGATCGTGAGTAGCATTGAATGATACCAGTGTACGAGAGTGAGCTTACGACAGCTGGGTTTGTTGATTTTAGTATTTCGTTCAACTTGCTCTCCTGGGTTTTCTCGCCTGTTCTTTTGTGCCTTGATCTGCGCGTCTCTTGTCTGAGACCCTCTGTGATGCCTCGTGTACCGCTTGATAGTGATGTTGCAGAGCGTAACTGATGGCTTAAGGGGCGTCCTCTGAGGATGCGAGTGGGCTTCTGGGCAGGTGCCATAGCAACTGTTCTTACTCATGTGATGCATCCTGCAGGAATCAACAATCGGAGCAGCCTTTTTGACAAAAACAATCCCGGAAAAGGGTGTCAAATTCGAGATTTGGTGAGTCCAACATTTCTTAGCCAGACTGATGCTGTCAGTGTCGTCCTGGGAAACCAACCTTGGTCCTTAGTCTGCTTCTCCGACCTCATGTTCACATTATTGCTTCTGGTAATCACAGGGACACAGCAGGCCAAGAAAGATATCACAGCTTGGCGCCTATGTACTACAGGTACCTAGTTCAAGTTCTCCTCTTCTGCTCAAGTTATGCAACCAATTGGTGCCACACATCTATGATGCAAAGTGTCTGCCTCTCTGGAAGTTTGTTTTGGTAAGGCAGCAAGATTAGAGGACCTTGGATGAGCTGCTGAATGACAGACTTTGGAATCGCAGGGGGGCTGCAGCAGCAGTGGTGGTCTTTGACATCACCAATGCAGAGAGCTTTGCCAAGGCCAAGAACTGGGTGAAGGAGCTGCAGCGGCAGGGCAACCCCAACATGATCATGGCCTTGGCCGGCAACAAAGCCGACCTCGCAGCGCAGCGCGCTGTCACCTCTGAGGATGCAAAGGTGTGTCTCTTCATCATGCTGCTGCTGTCAGATCTTTGCATCATGCTGATGACAGTTGGCCATCATCCTTACTCTACCTGCACACATCACTGTCACAAGGGTCAGGTTCAGGGCAGGAGTTGGACTCTGAAAGGTGCGAAAGTGCAGAGCCTGATGCGTGGGACTGATACTACCAAGCCTGAAACATGCATGCATCCCCTGGAGCTGACAGCACTTGAATGCCCCAACGATGCTGTGTGGGTGCTGCAGGCGTATGCGGACGAGAACAGCCTCTTCTTCTGGGAGACAAGCGCGAAGACGAACGTCAACGTGGCAGAGGTGTTCCATGACATTGCCGAGCGGCTGCCGCGCGCGTCGGCAGCGCCGCAGCCGCCAGTGGGAGGCATCACTCTTACTGAGACCGTCCCCGAGCGCGCCAAGAAGTCAGCCTGCTGCTCCTGAGCTTCATCTCCACAGTCTGCTGTGTCAAACCTAACAGTATGTCAGTTGTGAATCACCCTTTAGAATGGGATCACACCGTGCTTGCATCTCATGCGTGCGAGCAGAATCCACAGATGTCTCTCATTTGGATGGTTTCAGGACAATCCCTCATCCCACGCCAGAAGCTGCAGGATGTCACGGGTTTGGTTGCGTGAACACGTTTGCAATTGGTTGGATTGCAGAGCCAGGTCTTCCTGCTTGGCTGCACTGCTCAAGATCTGTGGGGGTCGTTGCCTTGATGCTGCTCCGCATCTGAAGTGTCGGTCAGATGGGGCTGGAAAGGACAAGAGTGTTGCCACGTCTGCTATTGCTGCTTCATAGCCGCTTAGATTTCTTTGAGAAGTTTCTTGGTAGTTTGCATGAAACCTCCCATAATATATATGTACATGTAGAAAAGGTGAGCCTGAAATTAGTTAGGGCCTGATTGTGTGGACGAATTGTGTGCGCTTCACACATCACAGCCCCTGTACTGTATATGCTGCCGAGTGTATTGTATGTCCGAGTAATTTTCAGAATGGTCTGCCGCGGCTAATAGATATTGCAGACTTGCAGTGCATAGATGCATGCCCAACAAGCATGTGCATTGGAAACCCCAATTGCTTGCATCTGTGTTTCATGCTCCCGTTCCTCCGCACTCGCATATTATGGTAAAATCTCTGTCATTGGTCATTGTCACTCGCCCAAACTGGATTTTTTTACTATGGGCTCTTACTAAAATTCAGCCAGTAGCGCCATTGATGATTATCATCTACTACCAAGAAGAGGCTTTGCATGCCATGCAAGCCAAGCCTGCTTCTCTGTTCATTTGAAATGGAGCCTGAATGAGGGCTGTGCAGACCTTGCCTGAGCTTTCCAACTCACAAGTGGAGCTGGAACTGTATTTCCCCTGGTGCTACAAATGTGTTACACAACCTACAAGTCAACAGAGCTCAACACTATGGGGGACAAGTGAAGTGGTCTGTGGACTGAACCCTCTATAACTAGGCAAAGATGTATCAAAACCTGGACCACTCACTTCACATGACAGAGCCCACACCCCATGTTCCTTCTATTCCGCACTCCAGTTTCCCTCAACGCTTGAAGTTCCTTTGTTCTGTTTTGACCTTAGGTCTCTGCAAGACATGCGAGGTTCTGCTGCATGCAGAAAGTGCCCCCACGGCCTTATCCCCGGAGGTATCGCAGCCTCCAAGCAAGCCAGAAACCCGTGCAGCAGAGGCCGGCCCCTGCTGCTGCCCCAGTCAGAAGCAGCTCCCAATCTGCCATGCCGCAAGTTCCCATTGGCCGCCTGTGCTGCCCTCTCTGCTCCACAGCTGCCAGTAGACTGTTTATATCTCCCTCCACCTTCTGCAGCCTGCACATGCAAAATACACCACAGTCAGGACAACCCATAATATGTCACTTGCACGCCATAGGAAGGATGACACGAGCTTCTGTGAGAGGCAGACAAGGTAGCTGAATGCACTTCAGAAAGCCGTGGGCATGAACACGTAAAACGGGGCCAAGAGAGTAGTAGGGGCGCACTGCTGCTCCAGGGCGATCAGTGTATCGTGGAGTGTTCTGGGATGCCGAAGCAGCACATCCGGCTCTTCAGGGGCGACACCTGTACAGGCAACAAACATGCCTCAGCATTTTGAGCCCATTTTGCTATGCATTTGCTAACCAAAGTGTGTGTAGAATGATATTGTGACTGCTTTCTAAGCAGGAGCATTCAAGAAAGAAGCCAAGATGAAAGCTAAAATAGACTGTCTTGTCAGTGCACAGTCTAGAAGAATGTATGAAATGGCAGCTGATGAAAAGGAGCTGCTCAGATGGTCTGCAGTCCTTCGGTTGCGGTAATCTGCCGCAACAGTACTTGTAAGAAGCCAGAACAGGCGCAGTATATTTTCAATCTCCAGAACGCACCCCTCGGGCACGGCGGGGCTTTTGCGCAGTGTTGCCGCCCTCAGTCTGGGGGTTTTTGCCGTGGAAGAAGAGCTCATCCAGGCTCTCAAAGCGGCGGTGCGACGTCTGAACTCCGGCGTGCACCATCATGCTGACGGCGTTGCCTCCTCCCAGCTTGGAGGGAGACGCATCGGGGCTCTGCCACCGGCCTGAATCGGCACCGACAGCTACAGAACATCACTGGGGCCCTTGTGCGGTGCGCAGTCTCTGAGCAGAACCCTCAGAACAGCTTGGGCTGATCGGTCTTATGGTCACGTTGCAGGGATTGCTGGGGAGATGATGCATGGATGGGACCGCAGTCCTGGTCTGGCGGGGGAAGAATTATGTACAGGCCTATAGGTGAGGTATTAGCTAAGAGGTGCACAGAAGAATAGGAGGCAGGACGGGAGAGGCAGTTGGGCCGTGGTGTTGGGAGCAAGTGCTGCATGTGGGACCGGCAGCTCGACCATACAGGGAGGCCAGGGGAAGTGTGTCAAAGGTGGCCGGGGGAAAACGGGCGCTTATGGGTCTAGGGAACCCTTACGGTATTTCTCTAAGGTTTATATTATATGGCCTGCCCACATCACCATCTAAATCTGGCAACAGAATGCGCCGGACGAGAATGTCTGGGAATGGGTCTAATCTGGGGATCCTGCGGTACCACGAGGGGAACGGGCCAGGGAGGAGGGAGGCTTGGAAGGGGGCACATTACATTCCTGCAGTGAGTACTTGAGCTCGAGGGAAGGTAAGGAGCGCACTGGAGCGCGGGGTGGCACCGTCCTCGAGGTCCTCGCTGGCATCGTAGTAGATCGATTTGCAGGAGGCGATCGAGAGGGAACGTGCGGTGATGCCGCCCCCGACGGAAGCTTCCCCGGAGCCGCCGCGCGCTGACATGGCGGGGTCCGTGCTGCGTGAGCTGAGTGTGATATCGCCGCCGGAAGGCAGCCGCCCCAAATTTAAAGGCTTCATGTCCTTCAGCGCCTCTGCCCTCTGTCACAGAACATGCACCAGTCCATTTCATGCTGGTGTGAGAGAAGCAGAATTCCACCTTCAACGTTTCTAAAGAGCCTAGTGCAGTTTTGCGCATTGAAGCATTGCAAATAAGTGAGGACATGTGATACTATTTTGTTTGGGAGATGAAGAAAAATAATGGGCGCAGTGTGTACCATCTGGTCTGCGCCTTCTTTGGCGGCACGTTTGCAGTAGTCCACGAATCTGTCGGCCACCGTGCGGCACTCCCGGAGCATGATCTTCTCAACGATGCTGCGGATGGCCCACAGCCACTTGAACTGCTCGGCTGAGCACTTCAGCTTGGTGCAGACCTGCACCACCAGCTTGCACGTCTCACCCTGGCAGCTGGGCCACCTACATACTAACCAAGCAGACTGCAAGGCCTACTTATGGCTTGCTGCGTTCCTGTGGCAGTGCACGCATGCATACAGTGGCACTTGCAAGGCTTCATGAGGCAGTGAATCACCTTGCAGGAGTCTCCGTCCTCTCCTACGGCAGTCACATGGAAGCGCACATCCCCGATGGGCACATCCCCCATGCCCGGCACAAACAGGCTGGGGTGGGAAGTCATGGTCATGCTCTTCACTGTTCCCTCCTCCCCCTCAATCTCCAGGTGCTGCTGCTCCACCACCTTGACCACCTCGTACCCTGTACGCAAACGACAGGAAAGATTAAAGCAATTCATATGCCTGTCCAACTCGGATTTGCATAAAAGTAGGCGGATGCTGCGTTTATCTCTGTAGCAAAAAAAAAATCACTAATTTTGCTGGTATCGAGTGGTGCAGCTAGCACTAGCACTGGGTGATTAAAATACGGCGCACCGATGGTCTTCTTGACCCAGCCTGGGGCCTGATAGGGTGCTAGAAAGGCAATGCGTCGGTTGGGGCCATCCCATGCCGACACACGGATGTTGTCATTGTTGTACGTTTCTCTGTGGCAATTGACGATTGTGTCTGCTCGCTTGAACAGCTCACAAAAGTCCTGTGATGCAGTCACCCCATCCATGTCATGCTTGGCCTATGTCTGTGAACCTGCCTATAAAGACACAGGACTGGGCAACCTGAAACCGCTGTCCGTTTCTGCTATTCGTCCCAACAATGTAAAATCTGCTAAAACGACGAGCACAAGGAATCCTGGCTAAAAAAAAGGCGCCTTCATACGGGTAGTGATACTTGGCTTGTATGCATTTGAAACAAGGGTGTCACACTGCAAGTTGCCCAAGTACCCAGCTTCGCACTGGCAGGACATTATCGATAGGCTTCTTCGTCAAGAATTGCTAGGAAATAAAAAGAAACCAGCTAATTGCCAATTGGTTCAATTTGGGTAGAACACATCAGTTTGTGGATGGGAACATAGGAGCTATAGCAAAGCTCATAGATGCTCACCGTCACGCTGCAAGGGATATCCATGTCAATAGTGTCTTCCTTCACCATGTTAAACGTTTCTCAGCCAATTTTGTGCTTGAAAGCTGGTGCCGCAGGTGTGTCAACCCCTTGGAGACCCCAAGATGGCCTCGGAAGCTCTTGCGCGTCACTAACTTCCCGCCTAGCTCCACGAAAGCAGCATCCAAGGATCTCAGGTATTGCCGACACACTCCCGATGGGCCAACGGGACACCGGTACTGCTTTCAGGTTACAACGACAGTACTAGCAGATCTTAAGGGGCACCGAAAGCGTCCAATTCAAAAGCCGGAAAAAATACACTCGGTTTGGGACTGGTGTTTACAATACACAGTGTTTCGGTGAATTCGGAATGAAAGGAAGTACTTAATATTCAAGGAAGGGGATGCTGTCGGTGACTGGATTGAGTTGGGGACCCCCCTCTCAACCCCCCGATTGCAGTCACGGAGAAGCCAGAGCCGGTGGCCCAACCTGCCTCAGGAGGAATCCCCAGCATTTTTAACATCATGTGCTGTTTCCTGGTGCCCTGCTCTCCTCTAATTATGACAAAACACTGAAGCATGCATGCATGGCGTTGGCATGCGCTTTTGTGCCTCTCAAACTTTGAGAAGCAAGAAACTTGAATTCGAATTTGCTCAACAGAGGCTCTTTTATGCCGTAGTGGAGCACCCGGCGAGTGCTCTAGTCAGTGTCTGTCAGCTTGGTCATTTGAATAGGCATAGAATGCAGGCACTCATTGCATAAGGCCAGCAATAATATGGCGTGGCGAATTACTCTCTAAGACTCTTGAAGGGAAGGCCTTGCCATGCACACTCAGTGACAGGCTGTCAAATGGTAGACACTGTCAGTTTGCCAAATGCGCATAGACCAGTCTTCCGTTCCTGACACTAATCACACAGACATGCATGATACAAAAGGAGCAGCATGGTCCAACTGCAGTCAGCGCGGCGTGAGTGAGATGCGCCCCCCTTGGCAAAGATTTAAAGAGGGGGCGATTGTTGGAAAATGCACTGGTGAAAGCTGAGGAGCTACTGACATCAATATGTCAACCTCTGCTAGCAATAGTGTCCCAACAAACGCACCCAACCGTACAGCATTTCAAATGCGTTGCTATATTAGCTTTTGAAGGTTCTCCAACAAAATCTGCAGTGCATTTGCAACGAACCTAGACAAGCCAGCACAGCATTTCAAGTTCCTGCAAATATGCAGGCCCAACATATGTTTCATACATTGGATAGGGCGCCAGCCCCATTTCAATGCCAGGAAAAGGCTGGACAATTTGAGAAATCTCATCAATTTGGCAGCTGACCTTTGCGTCCCTCCATTTCAGCGGAATAGACCGCATGGCATTGTTTGGCACCAAATGTTTGTTGGCCAGCCGTTTGTTGGTCATGGGTGAAGTATTGTGGCCACGGCGCAGCCACTCCTCAATGGCTGCCCTCGAGTAGGTGAAGCCATCCGCAGCCACAACAGGATCCTTAAGCAGGTCCTACACAGGAACAGCAACTCAGTGATAGCCAACTCCACGAGTAACAAACCTACAGCACTGGCTTGCTGTGCGAGAGTAACAGGGTTGGTGTCCCCGGGGGGACAGGTGCACCTGCAACTGCAACTGTGAATTTCAGTCTATGATATCGTCCAGCTCCTCCCAAGCAGGCCAGGTAGATCACAGGTCTCTTTATTGTCTGCTTTCGAAATTGCCATCAGCTTGATATGAGATCAGCACCTCAAGTTGTAAGGTTTTCTTGCAACGAGGATAAATATTGCTCGAGCCATCTCAGGCCAAATCTTCCTGCAGACACACCGGATGTTGGGAGCTGATGTGCATAATTTACCAACTTGAAAGAGCGCTTAAATATGCATAACAGAAGAGGGAGGAGCACAGATGGTGTAATGTGTTGGAGACTGCTTACCCAGACATTTCAAGCGCCTCTGTCGCTTCTTTTCCTGGATGGTGAGCATGATGCAGCAACTGTAGCGGTTCAGTTAACGGTATCGGATGTAGCCTTTACAGAAGCTCACAACATCTTTTGGCAGCGTTGGCTCACAGCGGTCGAGCGCATCCTTAAGGCCACGCATGGTGCCTTCAAGAACTTTTTCACTGTTCACTGCAACGCAGGCATGATCTTATAACACCATAATGACTTGATCTCCTTTGGTTGCTGGCAAAAAGTCTGGGGGGAAGGACTCACCAAGTCCTTTAGGCTTTTGCAAACATTGGATACCACCTCTCTGATGAGAAACGGCACACTTCTTTTCTGAGAAATGGTGAAAGCTTGCGCAGATCATCCTCCAGGTTCAGGTGGCCTTTGCGGTAGTGCGTGCTTCTTGTTGGCCAGTCTAATCTTCGCCTGCGGTGCGTAATCGTCTGGCTTGAACATGATGGGGCTCATACCTCAGGAAACCTCAGAGGATCAGACCTCGTCGACTGCTTGATCACCTCCTGCCACTGTCAAATATTCCGGGTTTGGAGGCAGCACACGATAAGGGTTGTACTGGCAAGGCCCTCCCTTTACGTGCCACATGACTCTCGTTGGACTGAAAAAGAAGACGCAAACAAACGAACGAAACCCGATCAGAAGAAGACGTCCCGCTCCCCTTCAAGTACAATGCATATTCATCAGAGAGAGTGTGCAGAGCCGTAGTGAGGTAGCCATAAGGTACTTATTTCAGATGGATTCCCTGCGTGATTAGATTCGAATAGAACAATGAAATCTCGCCATGGATATCATTGCTGCAGAAGAATCAAACAATTTGTTAGTCATCACGTGAGTAAAGCGATGATGAAGACAAAGAGAGCATTAGAGTTGCGGCTATTGCATATATACTATGGTGCATGGTACAGTATGCACATGCACCATCAGTGAGCAATGCAGAGGGGTGAGCACCAGGAACACCTCAGCCTAGTAACCTGCAGGTACTGCAGCTGACAAGTACTACCGGCTCCCCAAAGTGGAGACCTGGCAGCCAGCACCTATGGGCGACAAGGCTGGGTTGTGGTACAGCTGAGAAACAGCTGAGGTGTGAAATATTTCGAAAAGTGTTATCAATCATTGCATGTTACCCCTACATTACACTCCTGCAATCCGCCGACCAGAGCTAGGCCTATTGATTGAAATCAACCATGCTCTCTCGTACAAATCACCTCTTAATTACATTTCATAAATTGAGCAAGTTGCTCAACTCGGTAGAAGGCAATCAACACATCACTAGCATGCCCAAGAATACTGTCCTGGCCACAATCACCATTGTGGCCAGCAAGGCAGTTGCACATGATCATGACCACAGACCAGTCATGCATTCCTAATACTGTTACAGAGACATGCGTTGTTGGAAGGTCCGATATGGTACAATCAACGGCGCGCGCGCGATGCGCGTCCCTTGAACCCCTTCTTGCCGCCCCCATTGCGACCGCCCTCCAGCCGCCGCTTCATGACCTGCGCGCGCGCCGAGTCCGGCAGAGACTTCTTTTTCAGCTTTTGCTTGTTGCTCGACCCACCGGTCTTCTGCTTTCGCCGGCTGGCCGACGCGCCAAACTCGCGGCCCTCCCGGCCCTCCAGCACGCTCGCCATGCGCTCCGCCTTGTCCTTGCGCGACTTCTGCTTGCTCGTCAGCGCGTTCGGGTCCACCCTCCTCTCCCCGATGGTCGCTCGCGCATCCTGTGGGACACCCGGCACCCACGGCATTCATACCATTGCCTGCCTGCCGCTAAAATGGTACGGAGTGGAGCAGTGTACCCTTAAGGGATATTGGTCCGTCAAAAGGGGATTGTGGCACAGCATTGAGAGTGACAGGTGAGTGCCGCAGCGCACCAGCACCCAATCTTGTGCGCCAGGGTTGATCTTGCATGGGTTACACCAAAGCTCGCATGCAAGGGAACATGTGCGAGGAGCCTTGACACCCTGCGATTGATTCCTTCTACACATGGCAGGCAACCAGAGCAAATTGTATGCAGAGCAGGCTCTAGCCCATGCGAGGCACAGGACAGGTGCCTTGCCTGCTCTGCCATGGCTTCGTCTGCCTCGTCCTCGGCCTCTGCGAGGAGGCGTTCCCGCTTGGAGGCGCTCTTGAGGCCGTGCTTGCGCATGACGCCCTCCACCATCTTCCTGTGGCGCAACTCCCGGATGCGCTCAAAGTCCTCCTCCGTCAGAATCCTGCCGTACTCTAGAGGCTCCTGCGCACAGCACGTCCGGATGTTTGGTTTCTCTCCAAATATCTTGGTTGCAAACAAGAGACTATTAGCGACAAGGTTTGGTGCAGAGGGTGTGAAAGCAGGTCAGCAAAGGTGGAGAAGGAGCAATGCTTTTGTCGTTGAAACAACCCTGACACGCAAATGTTGATCAGCTGAACAGAGGGCTGAGCATGGAAACAGTTGTTCTGATCCGGCAACTGCTCACCGCTGGCGGTGCTGTGCCGCCCGCGTCGGACACTCCTGCAGTCGGGTCCGTCCCGCCGCCGTCCTCTGCAAGTTTCAAGCGCTTCTTTCGCGCGTCCTCCAGCTGCTTCTTCAGGCTCTGCATGCTTTCAGGGTCCGCAGCCTGCTTCCTCTTCCTGTCCTGCCTCTTGAAGGCCGTTGCACCCTCTCCTCCCCTGCCAGAAGGGCCGGCCTCACCCCCTCGGCTGCCCACAACCTCAGCATCTTCATCATCACCTGAGCTGCCCAGCTCCAGGCTGCCCTCCTCAGCATCTTCCTCTTCCCCTTCAAGCTCGAACTCCACATCGCTGCCGCTGGCAACGTCACCCTCTTCCGCCCCCTCATCATCCAGATCCAACTCACTGCCACCCTCTTCTGCACCTTCCTCGTCAGACGCCGCTGCTGCTGCTGCTGCTCCATCGTCCAAAGCCTCAGCAGCATCCTCATCTTCAAATCCAAGGTCCTCTTTCTCACTGCCTGACTCCTCACCCTCACTTCTTTCTTCCTCCTCATCACCTCTCTCCTCCGCATCCTACACAGAAGGTAAAAAACTATACTTATGTAACAGCAAGAGGAGGTCGAGGGAACGTTTGATCAGCAGGAGATCCAGATTTCTCTCAATGGAAGCAAGAGAGGCCACAGAGAAAATCAGGATAGAGAAGCCTGAAAATTTCTCTCAAGGTTCAATGAAAGAGCAATGCCGGACCTGCAGCAGCTGGGCGCCCTCCACGCGCGACTGCACTCGGGAGGCGCCATAGGACAGCGGGGCGGCCTCCAGGTCGGCGCCGCGACCGCGGTCCTTCTTCTCGAGCATGGATGGGTTGAGCTCCCGGAACAGGCCGATCAGGCCGCGCGCCGCAGCCGCCACCTCCTTGTTGCGGAACTTCTTGTACAGCACAAGGTCCTGCACAGAACACCACCCACAGTCCGCAATCAGGCCCACTTCCCTTTCAGTGGACTTTGTCTCCATGCTGCCACAGGCCTGGCAAGCAAGCGGAATGGCCTGTGTTGCTCTCAGGATTTGTTGCACAGGCGTCCTGGACAGGCAAGATCCTTGCATGTGAGGCAAGGCATGAAGCTTTGACAACGCAATGCAAGGGGGAAAGGGGGCATACCTGCAGGAGGTCGGGGGTCATGACGAGGGGCGTGCGGGTGCACAGCTCGCGCACGGTCTTGAGGCCGAGCGTCATGACCTCGGGCCGCGCGCGGTCGTGCACAAAGGAGTCTACCAGCTGACGCAGCACCGGCGCCAACACGTCCGGTGGCACCAAGTCGTGGCATGCCTGCAGCGTGTGACAAACATATCAGGTACAACTTCCTGGAAGTTTCTAGAAAATTTTTTGTAGAAAACTATTGTACAAATCACAATGAAGCCACTCCAAAGGCTCCGGCGCAATCTAGGTGGGTGGGGAAGGCTCTGCTACACCAAGGTTCTCTAACGCTGTGGACAGCACAGAGGGAACAGTTCCTTACTGGGGTTGATTTGATAGCCAAGAGACGTGACTGACCTGGACGAGGGTGGCCAGGAGCTGGGGAACATCGCGCTGGTGGGGCTGCAGGTAGCGCTGCATGAAGGGGTAGAAGTTGAGAAGCAGCAGCTGGTGCACGCCGATGACCCGAGACACCAGGGCCATGATCGCCATGCGCGTCTCAAACTTCTCTCCGGAGCCCTTCTGCAGCCGTGCAAAGAGCTTCTCCGCGAATGTCTGCACGCAGCCGCACACACAGAGGAACATTCATTTAGCGCACACCTCTCTGATGATTGAGGGAGATCATAGGGACCACACAGTAAACGTGGTAGCTATGAAATGTGACTAATGTATTCTTGACATTAGAAGGCAGTTTACATGCAAAGCATCTGTGCCAGTCAGTCATCATAAGAGCTAATAATCAGTCCCCACTCTTTGGAGAGGTCATGAGGAAGGCAGCTAAATTGTCATCATCCTGGCAGATGCTCCTTTGCAGTTTCCTACTTTGCTAATCCGGGTAAATGCGTGTACACCATGACTTAGATATCACCAAAAACACTCCTGCAATCTATTTCATTGTCAGTCTCAGAATGGCCGGTCAGAAATCTCGTGTGGAATGTCACAGCACCAAGGCGCTCCAGGTACGAATACATTAATCATCATTCCGGCCATTCAGTACACCTAAGCCCTCCACAATCACACCTGCATCCCACTCTGCAACTATTGACTTCTACAGGATGACCGATGGGAAAAATAAATCACCTGAGGGTCATGCAGCAGCTGGATAGCTGCAAAGCCCTGGGTGGAATCCACCTTCTCTCTGCGCTCCTGCTTCTTCACTGTTGCCATGACCCGCTTCAGCCTGGCCATCTTCTTCTTCTTGCTGGATGGAGTCCCCTGCCGCGCATGCATGCACACATCAGCACCAAAACTTTCGTGGGCGCTTACCATGCAGATAAAGTGGCCTTCCAGAGGCACAACAATCAGCAATGCCTTTTTCTGAAAATCAAGACCAGTTTTGAAGACGAGGAAAAGACAGCATGTGAGTGACATGAGCAGCGGATCACCTTTTTGGATGCGTTGTAAACTTCTGCTTTGGAGGGGTTGACAGCCTTGACGCCCTCAGCGTCAATGTCGTCTTCCCCATCCTCTGAAACCTCGTCCTGCCCCAGGAAGAACTTCACTGCCGCCAGCAAGATCCTGGGGCTCTCATGCAGCGCCGCGCTCGCTGTGAACAGAACAGACAACTCAGCAACCTACACAATAGCAGTATTCAAATTGCATGACAATTGCAGGTTTATTGACTTTGTCTCTGTCCTGCAAACTGGATTGCGCAGCATAAAACAATTCCCTCGCATTTCACCACAGCAAGAACAGCAGGGCTGCAAGCAATATCAGGCGGTGGACAGTGGGCGCACCTATGACATTGGCGGTGCGAGCATCGCGCCAGACTTGGCGCCTCCACAGCTCTGTGAGCACAGCCAACGCCGGTTTGGCAGCAGCTTCGCCCTCATTGGCAAGGCAGCTGTAGAGGAAGTTCTGCAGGGACCTGTTGAGCCGCTCGTTCCGCTGCTTCTGATTCGCGCTCTTTATGTCTGCAGAGCATGAACACATACCATCAAGCATCTCCAAGAAGTAATACTTCTCGGCTGCATGAGCTCATTTTGGTCCTGGGGTGATGCGGGTCGCACCTGCAATGATGTGGCGAAAGAGCATCTGGCGCAAGTCCTTGTCCTGGCATCTGAAAAGACGGAAGAAGAGAGGGTGCAGGTCGGTGGCGGTCAGCTGCCCTTTGTTCCTGAGCAGGATGAGGGCCTTCACCAAGCCCCTGCGCAGTGCTGGGTCCAGCACTGCATAGTGGGTCTCAAGGAGCTGTATGATCTCGGCAGTGAAGCCCTGTGTATCCTTGGGATAGCATTGGCTGACCTGCATCCAAACGCAGCATCGTTAATCGCAGAGACTTCAAAAGCTATCCTCGAAAAGCGCAACATCAGAAACCAATTCCATACATACCTGTGCAACGAAGTGCACCAGATCTGCGAACTCCCGAGACTCTTTGCTGGGCTTGAGATTGAAAATGTCCAGGGAAGCTTTGTAGTGGCGGAACTGTGCGATCACAGCACTTCAGTCACCTCACAACATCAGGGGAAAAACTCGCCGCCTCTGACTAGAAAAATTAACGATAACACATTTCGCACCTGCAATTTGAATTCATCAGCATAGCCATCCGGATCGCGCTTAATATTCGCCTGCAAACATAGCAACAACATCAAGCTCGAAGCCAATTTTGAAGCAAGCCGTCAGTGGCTAGATGTGCAGATAAAGCGAAGACTGGGAAGATCAGACGCCGTTGACACATTCCTTGTATAGCTTCAAACACAATCGTAATGTCTGTTAGTGTAATCATATCCTAAAGTACTTTCTGCGGACCTGCAAAGCAAGCAGATCTGCCCCACTTCTGGCTTCGGCGGCCATTTGCTATGTTCCTGCCTAAGTGCAAGCCTATGTTCGTATAGACACAATCCGAGAACCAAACATCTCTGACGGACTTGAGCAAGGCGCAAGAATAGCTCAGCTGCCAGACGCATTTGCATGTTCTTGCCAAGTTGGGCCTCGCCTGAATAGGCAGCTGCAGCATAGCCTCTGTCCCAACGCTTGTCCAATGCGAGGCTGCCAAAACTCGCCTTCAGGGACGAGCAATTAAGCTAATGCTCGAATGATTACTAGCGATGTAAATGGTGGAAAGTGCGCTGATTTTGATCGACACAAGAGAGTGATAATTCTTTACTAGGCATTTCTCACAAAGTGATCGTTGGATTCCAGACCCTTCTATAGTGCAATCGAGGCGCATAGGAATGATCATGTTCGGCAAATGTGATATATGGAGATCCCGAAGCTCAGCCTGTTGACATGGAATATCTGGTAAGCAATTTCCTTCATGCAGGGACGATGGTTCATCCTCTGGACAAGGTTGACCAGTTACTTGTGCATTTATTTGTGCATTATGTTAAATTCTATCGATTAAGATAATAATAATAGATTTTTTATCATTGCTGGAATTGTGGCGTTAGATCATGAGAGCTTTGGCATTTCCAGGCATACTGGAGCCTGTGAGGCGCATAGGATAGATGCAATCTCCAAGATCATTGCGCAGCTCGGCTGCCCAGATGTAATTTGCCTGCAGGTAGCTTACCTTTTGGTCCATTCCTGGCGTCACAACTGAAACTCCTGTCGTGCATGCATATGCCAACCCTGCAACACTCTCCCACTGCTGCTCTAGGAAGTCACTCATGTGACACTGGAGCAGCTCTCAGAGACAGCATGGTGGAACAGCTACCACAAAAGCAGGGATGTCAAAGGCGCCCAAAAGCGCCAGGAATGGTACTTCACAGTTCTGCTCCTGAAAACATCCACATTCGTCCTGGAGAGCCGTTTTCTGGAGAAGCTATATCCAAACACAACCATGGGTGCGCATGTGCCTAAGTCCAGTGCTCAGCACTGTTACACAAATGTCGTGGGACTGCTAGATCATTTACAAAGTGTCTGCATTGTGGGGAGAACATCATCTTGCTGGTGCAGGTAGATATTTGCTAGCAGCTCAGGCAAAGGCGTATGGGACCAGCTTTTGCTTTGCATGCTGTCATCTTGAGAGCCCCGGTGGCGACAGGGATACCAAGATGGTCCTTGGCCGCACACGTGTTGAGCAGGCCAGTCAGGTGACTTCCTGCTTTCATTTGTGCAACTCTTTGCAGTAATCTGCTTCAAATTGCACAGATTGTTGCTGCTCATTCGTCAGATTTGTTGAGTGGGTTCATTGGTTGCAGGGTCTCAAGTTTCTGGAGAGTCACTGCTCGGGTGAGATCTTGGTAGCTGGAGACATGAATTGGATTGAGGATGACCAGCCTCCCTGGAAATTGCCTGACAGCTGGTGAGCGCTGTTGTCCTTCCCTTGGATGATGTGATCAAGTGGCTGGATCGCTAAAACGTTGAATTGGACGGGGGATATGCTCAGTGGCTTGCTCAAAGGGTGATGGATGCCTTTTTGCGCAGGTGTGATCCATGGGAGGTGCTGTGGCCTGAGGACCCAGGCTACACATATGACTGTCACAGGAACCAGATGCTGCCCTGGAACGGCTACCGATCCAGGCTTGACAGGCATGCCCCTTGCAATTTTCCGCACGCAGTTGTGGTTCCAATTGCTGTCTACTTTGCTGTTGACATCAAGACTGGAGTGCTGGAAAGGAATGCCGTAAATGTGCACTAGATTCAGCAATGTCTTGGTGGTGCAGGATTTGGTGTAGGCTACGGGAGTGGAAACCGATGCACATTGAGCTTGTGGGGTTATCTAAGCTCAAGAACGTCCGAGCACTGGACAACAAGAGAGTCGTTCTTCCATCTGACCATTTTGGCATCTATGTTGTGTTTGTGAAGCGAGCAAGCCCTGGACGGCGAAAGGCGGGAAGTCTGATGTCTCCTTGAGCCTGTTTCCAGTGCTGTCACATCTCGAGCTCATTGCTATCTCAATTTGCAAGGGGCACGCCTCAACTGTATTGTGCCTTTCTTTTCTTTAGCTGTGGCATGGGATAGGTATCAAGGCAGGGAAAGTACAATCAATTGTGTGCCCTCATGCCTAGCTGTACGATATCCATGTGAGCATTTGAGCAAACTTTGCTCAGGAAAGGATTCCTCTGATCTGTGCCCCCTTCCGAGGTAAATCTGTCTGTGTGTCTTACTACCATGTTTTGCAGCACCAATTGAGAATCTCAGCTCACAATTGACCCACATCAGGTCTTATCCAGTAACAAGCAACATAATTGGGAAGACTTATATGTCCACAGCCTGTGAGAGCAAGAGAAACAGTCTGAGATTTGTTATCTCATGTGCATACGTTTGACAACTGACTTTACCAAGATCTCTGGTGTTCCAGCGTTCCAGACAAACAGTCACACATGCTTCGCAATACCGGTACCTCTCCTCTCACGCTCTTAGCCTCTCATGCTGCTGATGTCAACACAGCGCTGTCCTCAAGAATACCCTCTGGGATGTCAACAAGTCACAACGTGGCAGAACGAGCATGACAAGCATTCAGAAAAGCTCTCAGAAGTACTGCCACCCAACAGTGGTGCGTATAAACATGTTCAGTTACTTATTGCTCTGGACAACAGCACTCTCTCAAACAATGCACTACCTCTCAAGGGTCCTTGCGATCTCGAGAGTCTCTTGTTTCTAGATCTCCGCTCTATGATAGGCTCAGAGATCACTGGTGCACTGGATGCACACAGACTAGCCCAAACCCATCAGAAGATGTAGGGGATCATCTTGTAGGGGACAGCCTTGGTGTACTGCTGCCAGTAGGCGCCATACTTGGAGGAGCACCGGACATCATCCCTGAAGGCCCTGTCTGTGAGCAGCAGCGTCAGAAAGAAGACATAGAAGTAGGGCAGCGCATGGGAGATCCCAGCTGGCAGCGTCCAGAAGAATGCTGCCAAGATCTCTGGAAGATAGTGGAAGTGTCTCGCCAGGCCCCACCATCCTGCACACAGCCACTCACCATCAGTGGCTGACATCCGATAAAATTAAGGACAGTGTCATGTCCATCTCTAGAAAGTGCATGCCATGTGAGCAAGACTGCCTCAGGCGGAGAGCTGCCCAACCCCAGATAGGCCAAAGGTGCAAGGGTATTCTCACTAGGCAATACAAGTTCTGCAAGAGGAAATTGAAACAGGTGTGAAAGGGTACCTGATGCCAGCAGCAGGGAGGTCTTCTGCTTGCCGTCGCCTGTGATGTACTTGGCAGAAATGATCTGAGGAGGCTTGCCCCACACCAGCGCCTTCCCGTTGGTCGCCCTGAAAACCTGCATGTTTGCCGAAGGCATATCAGCATACTATCTACGGGGTGTCAACTAATTGGCATACACCACTTGTTACAGGACCTCAGCTCACTAGTTTGCAAATTTTAACTCATTAGCATGCATGTCCAGCAATGTGCACCTGCCCTGCGAGCAGGATTTGTGCAAGATAGACTTTGAGCTACACACCTGCCGTTGTCTGTCAGAGTCATAGTTGATGTAGATGGCTAGGGTGCCAGCCACGGCAATGGCTGTGGCAGCAGGCAGGCTCCACTGAATGGGGTTCTCCACCAGGTAGAGGGCGGGTGAGGTGTAGATGGCTGGCACCCAATTTAGGCAGCCCCAGCACAGGTAGTAGCCTGCCCTGTCGTGCGCAATGTCCATTGTGCCCCAGTAGCCAGTCTCCCACCTGCAAGGCAGCGATGAGCTTTGTTACACCTCTCTGGCTTCGAGGATAGCTACATCCGTGCGTTCGGGCGTACTCTCATGTGCGGCCACATGTCACAAGTACAGGCATGCATATATTTAGTCAAATACATGGCAGAAACTGGGTTGATACATACCAAGGCATCTCATTCTGCCTCCTCGAGCACACCAGTCAATTTACATGCAAAGTATCAGACTCCATTGATGACTCATCTCACCCAGCACAGAAGTTTTGCTTCCAGCATCAGCAGCAACCACGGTGACGTGCTAACACAAGGGGAGGGGCCTCACAGGAAGAACTTGAAGATATAGAGGTGCATGAGCAGGATGGAGACGGCCATGGAGTTGGAGAGGTAGCCATAGAGCTCGTGCTGTTTGACTGCGTAGCACAGCACAAGCACGCCCCAGCCCATCATGCCCATGCGGCAGTTGGTCCAGGTCTTGAGGTCAAAGTGGCGGCCGATGCGCGGATAAAGCTCCATGCCCCAGTAGTAGTCATACATCAGGCTGCCCGTGCTGCCCGAGTCGCTGCTGCTGGGCGCATACTTGCCCTGCGCATTCCATTGTTCAATAACTAAAAATATGCTGTGCACTCATGATTAGCAGGCTGTGCACTACACCCTTGTGTCCCAGCAACAGCAGGAAACAGGGAAACTTTGCAGGATAGTCAGACTGAGACTTTTGCAAGCATAGTGGACGGAACATCTCTTCTTGCATTGAGTAGACAACTGCTCAAATGGATACTCAATCAGATTGGGTTCACGCTAACAACGCAAGAGGCTGCGGCATACGCTTGGCATATGCAAGGGCCTTCAGCCATTCCTGTCAATGCTTGCAGTACTGGAGTTTAAATTCATAGGTAAGAAATAAAGTCTCACCTTGAAGTACAGGAACAGGCAGAAGAGCAGGCTGAACATATTCAGCCCCGACAGGATCTCGCCAAAGAGGTCGTACACCCTGGCAGGACTGAAAAGCTTGAACTGCCACCCCAGGACAAAGAGCGCGAGCGTGGTGAAGTATGCCAACACACCATTCGCCTGCGCAAGCAAGAGCATCAGATTTTGCGAAACTTAGCTGACATAGCTGCATGATCGTGTTGCGCATTTGCTGCGTCAATTTGAAGGCATAGGGTGGTACCATAGTAGGTTGAGCATCAGGGTTTACCTTGTAGACAGGGACGTTGCCCTTGGGTGACACTGGCCCCTTGTGGACTGCACCAGGAAGGGCCAGCTGAAGGAACGCCTGGAGTCCCCCAAAACTAGCAATGATTGCCCAGGCCTCCTGAGATGGCCAGGGCCATGAGGCGCGTACTCCCTGGAAGCCAGCCTTCTGGGCAAACTGCACCAGTTCCACCAGGGATCCGTCCAGGTGTGTAAGAGTGAACCACCTGCAGACAGCAAACTAATTCGTTCAGACAAGTTCAAGGTCAAACACTGGATTCTCCTCCCGTTGCAATCGCTTTCTTACAGTTAATCTGCAAACAGATATTCATCACCTGCCTTTTTGGTGTGTAAAGTCGCACAAAATTTACAGCAGACATATCTAAATATCACATCTTACAAAAGAAATGGTCTTGGTGCCTTGCATGGGTGCATTGCCAGACTTATCGCGTTTTTGGTGGGACAAAAAGGTTGGGTTACAGAATCAGTGATGCCCAACAACTGCTCTGTTTCATTTCAAGCTTTCCACAACTGTGTGCTAAATAATTTAAATATTGTCGGAAGGAATTTTTGATCGGAAGAAAGCGGAGCCCACATGTATATCGCAAAAGCTGGGCATCCGATCATGAGCGCCAGCGTTCCCAGGTATGCCAACACGTGTCCAGCTGTGCCTCCTATTCCCCACGCTCCTATATGCTCGCCCGCCCCAGCAGTCTCCGCCCATGTCTTTTTACCATTCTGCGTTGAAACAGAGGGTTCAGAGTGTGAGAGATCACTGGGAGGTGCTTTGCCTAGGGGCGTCTGGGCCCGTGCAGCGGCCCTCGTGGTCACCATCGCTGCGGGTTCAGCCCCAATTAATGGCAACTTTTGGTCATCGCATGTCTGGAATGGCCAAGCAAAAATGTCCAACAGACGTGCGCTTGCGTGTCACTGGCATGCAATTCAAATTGTACCTTATCCTATTCTGGCAGCTGTCTAGCAGGTGAGTGCAGGGAACTTGCACATTGTTTTTGCCACCATACCTTACACGTCTGATCACCTCCAACCTCCCAGAATGTCCTTTTGAAAGGCTGGCACAAGAGTCAGCCCACGCCCAATAGTTTCAAACCGCATGCGCACGCTCTGTTCAAAGGCCGCTTGGGAACTTCTCTCCTCCCTTTCCCAGGTCTCTATTGCCCTCATCAGCTCCCGTGCAGCGCTTTCAAATCTGCACAGCAGTAAAACACATGCTGTTGGCATGAGACATGCTGGAATACTTGAAGTCCCAAGTTGTTGGCAGGTCAACAAGCCTGTTCCAAACGGCTTGTTTTGAGTGTGCTACTGTTTGTCTACGTAAATCACACCTGAGACCCACAGTTGAGAACAGATCAGTGGGGATGCCAGGCTTCTGCAGCCACTTTGTCCTCAGATCTGCAAGTGTCGCTGGCTCGATATAGCTCCTTTGTAGCAGCTTGGACACCGGCTTTTGTAAGGGGCGCTCTGCATGCTGTAGGGCTGGCAGTGCCGAGGCTTCTCCTCCAAAAATTGTATCAGGGGAGTGCCATACTGTTGGCACATGCATTACTGACTGCTCTGCTGCCTGCCCAGAGACAGGTGTGCGCCTTGCATGCTGATGCGCCTCTGGCAATGCGCGCGACTCAATCAAGGCATCCTTGCCCCCATGCATATCGTCATAATTCGAGCGCGCTTGTGCCGGGGAAGCAGGCATGCTGAGGTGATGTACACCATCTGTGATGCCCTCCACGTTGCTGCCTCTCACATAGCTGTCTGTTGTGGGCTCCGGGCGCCGGCTTTGACCTGTGGAAGCGCTGTTGAGGAGGCCTCCATCTGCCTGTTGCAACGGGTACATGGGCTTGTCCTGAGCGTTGACTTGTGGGCTGAGAAGTGCCTCTATCTCAGCAAGCTCTGCTGAGCCCGGGCCAGCTGAGCCGGCCGCCAGTCTGCTCTGCACCCTGGGGCTGCTTTTTGCGCTAATCACCATCGAGCTTCTCCTTTCCTGTCCCACTGGCGTGCCCGGGGATGGGATCCCTTGCGGGGCAGCTGCCTGGCTGGACAGGCTGGCATTGATCATTGCTACAAGGTCCTGCGCCGCGCCCTGTGCTGCACTGGGTGGCTGAGGGGTGTACATTTGCCGTGAAAACTCTGGGCTGGGTGCACTTCTGGCAGGCGCAGCATCACCGCCAGAGAGCCAGGCTGGCTTGGTGGCTTGCCGCACGATGTCTGCAAAGCGCTGGGTCAAAGCACCGCCCGCCATGCTGCTTCGCACTGAGCCCCGCCTCAACTGATTCTCTAGAATGCTGCCCTGGTCCATGGCTGCACTTGATGAAGAGCCGCTCCTCATTCTGGCATCCATTGGGCGGGAAGCTGATGCCCTCCTGCCTGACGTTGATCCTCTGCTATCCCTGGAATCAGGGCCTGAAGATCCTAGCTCCGGGGAAGCCAGACTTGGTGAAATCCTTGCAGCAGCAGCACCCATCTGATTGTTCTCTGCAGGCTTCATCTCCCCCAGCCATGTGGGCAGCTGCTTCTGAAGCCCCTTCAGCCATGTGGGCAGCTGCTTCTGAAGCCCCTTCCACCGTGAAGGGCTCAGATTGACCGGGGACATGCTGCTGATTGAAGCTTTATTGCTCTGCGGCAAGCTGGATTGAGTCTGCCTGTTTGTGTCCCCTGGGCTCTGGTGGAGCCTGACTGATGGCCTCCTGACAGAGCTGCTCCTTCTTGCCTTGGGTGCAGGTTCCAGACGAGACGATACTGATGGAGAGGAAGTTCCCAGGCTGGAATTGATCTCCGCCAAAAGATCACTGCAAGCAATCAACGAAGAATTCAATAGCACTGCCTGCTAAGAAATCCCTTAAAGCTGCAAAAAACTTCGCAACTGTTATAAGGAACATCTGCATACCTCGCAGCTTGCATTTTGCGGATGTCTCCTTCAAAGCACTGTGAGCTCGTGGTACGCAGCCAGATGTGCCTCTACAACAAGTATCAAACTTTCCCCTGACTTTCAAGATGGCCTCTGCTTGGAACAGTGTCTAAAAATAGCTTAGTAACGTGGACAGTAACGAGGCACTTTGAGCGAAATCCATTGGATCTAGCAAGTGTCTCGAGGGCAGAGATTGTAGTTTACATCCCTAAGAAGCACAGTGATCCGCTCAATGCTGAGAGGTGCCTACCTTGTGCATCGCTGCTTACTGGCAGACCACAGGATCTTCAGTATAGGAGGTGACCCCTTGGTAACAGCCTCTATGGCAAGAAAGCATGGAAGCTACTCTGGATTAAACTTGAAATGATTGATGCTGACAAATTGATGAAAATCTGCTAATTGTGCGCCTGGTGCATTTGGTCCAGTGCATCGGCTGCCACTATGCAGTGGAAGGACGCCTGTGATTTCTGATCAGAGAAGATGTTTAGCGGTATCATTGCAAAGGTTCGATTTGGGGCATGCATGTGTTTCCCTCTCTGAAAGTGTATTCCAGAATGCCCAACAACCTGATGTTGTGCATGTGCAGGACTGCTTCTGATGGCCCCATTAACACAGAGCAGCTCGAGCTCTCACAGAGACTGTACTCGTACCTTCTTGCGCACACACCAGAGCATGAGGTGATAGTCCGCCTATTTGCCAATTTCAACGCGAGAATGCATTCTCCACACAATTGACATATGGCGTGTTGCAGATGTTGGCCACCGTCGGGCCGCTGTCTTTAAGGTGACTTGCTTCCTGTGTCCTGATGCAGGTGCTTAGAGATCTGCGCCATGAGACAGCGCTGCAGCATGCAGGCAGAGAACGAAATCAGGTGGCCCCGGAGCAGGGGCGATTTCTCGCATGGCTCCTTGAAACATTGGGAGCAAGGAAGGTCATCGAAGTGGGGGTGTTTACTGGATACTCCTCTCTAGCTATGGCCTTGGTGCGCGCCTGTTCCACTTCAGACACGCGCCGTTTGGGTACTTTTCCAGCTCAACCAATCAACCCAGCGTCCTGCTTTGATAAGGGATCTGCATTGTTCCAGGCTCTGCCAGGAGACGGGTGTCTGGTGGCTTGTGAGAAGGATGAAGGGCCTTTGCAGCTAGCACGGGACTTTTGGCGGAGAGCCGACATTGCTCAAAAGGTGACAGGGGGCGAGCGTGCCCATCGGCGCTTCAAATTGAGCTTGCTCTTCCGCAATTTGCAGAAATCTCATGGCGCATAATGGCTGAGTCAGCAATGCCATGGACAGATAGATGAACGCACTGGTCCAGCTGTGGACTCTTTAGAGGCGCTCTTGAGGGAAGGGCATGCAGACAGCTTTGATTTTGCTTTTATTGGTGCGCTCTTGCCCTTTTCCTGTGTGGCTTCAACATGTCCAGCTTTGGTTTCTTATGTGGTCACTTTGTCACGGATGTAGCCAAGTGCCTGCTGTGGGGTGCTTGCAGATGCTGACAAGCGGTCATACCAGCGGTATTTTGACTTGCTGTTGCAGCTGGTCAGACCTGGAGGGGTAATCGTTGTGGACAATGTCCTGTGGTATGGAAGAGTTGCCGACCCAGAGGTGAGCAACCTAAGCCTCAATAAACGAGCTCTCACATGACATAGATCTGATGTGCAGTTTCCAACTATGGTATTGCAGACGTCAATCAGGGCTCGGTAAAAGAGCAGCTCAGAAAATAAGAGATGTGGCGCAGGAGACAGCCAAGGCCACTGTGGCGCTGCGGGAGTTCAATGCACGATTACTGAGTGACAGCCGCGTCTCCTTCAGCACAGTGCCCATCGGGGATGGGATGGCGCTCTGCCGCCGGCTGTGATTGTCGCTTGAGGCTATTCGGATTGGTTCATGGCTTCTGTCTCTCCGAGGCATGCTCAGCATTGTCCGACACAGAAGTTGACAGAAGAGTAAACTTGAAATGCTATGTAATTTCTCCCGAGGGCACTCCAAGCCGCCTGTGAGAGTGCCCGTGCAGAATTATCAGCTTTATAGAGTGGTGACGTGAACATGGAATATTGAATTTAATCAGCTTTCTAATATTTCAGAGGTCCTTATTGCCCTGTAGATTTGCCATCTCCAAAGATGAGGCTGATCTTTTCTGCATTGCACTGCTTCTGGAATTCTAGCGCTCTTATGCGCTGAAGCGTTGGCGCTATATTTCCTTCTGCTTCTGAGCATTCTGCAGAAATGGCCTTCATCGCTCTGCTATGACTTGCATGCAACTCCTGAAGCTGAGCCTGCATGCATGGAATGCATCCCATTTGCCAGAGCAACCAAAAGTGTTAATGTGGGCATTTGGAACCCGGATGTCCAAGCAGACGGCTACATGTCTTATGGCATGGCTTGCTACTGTAAATATCCTTGGGATGGGTGTCACCTCACAAGCCATTTTTTCGCCTTGCCAGAATCTGATCTCAGCTCGACAAGCCTCAGCATCTTCATCAGCATTCTCAACGCAGCTGCTCAGCTGGCCAGCCAACTGCAACGCACTTCAGAGTAAGTGCTGGCAATCGGGACTGAAAACGGGACTCATTAAATGGAACTGCACACAAAGGAGCTGCACACAAGGAATCACTGAAGAATGGCAATCACCTCATTGACACGTACAATGGCAGAGCACAAATCCTCCATGCTGAGTGTGTCCTGATGGTTGCCATTTGAAGCTGGTTTTCTCTCCTGCTTCCATTCAAAGCCAAGGTAACGAGACATTATCTCTACGTACACAGTAGACTTGCACGTATTGCAGTACATCTCAAAGTCTGACAAGAAGAATTTTTATGGTGCTTGAAAGAAGAGGACCGTTTGCTTATCAGCTCTGCTGGGATGTTTCGGTGGACCTGGGCCGGACACTCTGGGCACATCTGATGTGCTAGATGGATTCAATAATGATGGTAAATCAGCAGGCGCTTGTGCCAATCCGCTGGCAGCCTGTTGGAAGTGCTGAGGCGCGCTTGCTTTCAGCGCTGCCTGACCCAGCATTTGCAAGAAGATATTTGTCTTCTCTGGCTCCAGTCCAGCCACTACCTGGGAGGAGCACATGTGTATAAAGGAGTCAAGTGGCCTCACAAATTTTTTGATAGAGGCAAGCTGCCGGGACTTCCAAATGTTTCAGCCTTGGTGTAAGGTCTACCTGGGAAGGATCAGCTGGCACTGGCTGCTGAAGCGTAGTGCTGACTGCACCAAAGATCTTCTGAAGATAGGCAATCTTGCCTGCACGGTCCTACATGTGTGTGGCAACAAAGGTTTCTGCAACATGAATCTTCATTTAAGTTTTCAATCTTCTCTGACTTGACCGGGAGGTCACCTGTATCGCTCTGGCATCCAGCTCACTGCCTTTGAAAAGGTCGTTGGCAAACCCTGTGTTTCTCTGCACCTGTAGATCCCACGCAGCACGATTTGTTGAAAGATTTAAGGAAGCAACTCGCTGGATGACTTTTCTCAGAATTTTGAGATCACACCTCCGATATAACATCGTGAAGAAAACGGAACGGGCTCTTTTGGAGCAGAGCATCTGTGAGTTTGGGCTTTCCCACTAGGGGTTGGGGACCTTGTAAGATACGTTGTGTCGTTTGCCAGTATTTTACTGACATCTTTGAACCTTTTGCGCATGTATGAGTGATGCCTCGGAATCAAGCACAGGCCGTAAAGGGAAGCGAGCACGATATGTTGTTTGGTACAGACCCACCAAATTTGAGCTGCTGTGACGCAATAGCAATACTTAAAAATTCTCTTAACTTCAATTTAGCCATGCGATCCTGGGGAGAATCTGGAATTCAAAGGAAGCAAGCCGTGTAACGGCTATGGCAGGAGGAGCAGCTTCCAGCATCGCTGAAGCTGCTCCTCCGGAAGCTGGCCACATCAATCCCTCCACTTCTTTCCCATCACACGAAGTGCCCATCATATTGGTGATAGTTATGGCAGTCATGAAATTGAGTCCTACATGAATTATCTGATCGCTGCTCCCCTGAAAGCTTACTGCCACGTTCGGCATTTCGGATATCCCTTGAAAGGCATCGGTTTCTTAACGGGACTGCACCCGAGTCATCTGCGCAGACAAGAAGTATCCAAATCTAACCGTTGCATATCTCGTTCACGCGCACGTTGGTGAGCTGCCATAATTCTGTTTCTGGTTTGTACAGATGCTTTTGTTCCTGCTCACAAAGAGATTTCCCCAACTTTTCCGCAGGGTTAAAAACATGGCATGTCAGGGAGAGGTTGCGGTTTGTGCGCCTTCTGACGGAGTGCACTGCACAGGGTGCTCCTGGTCAGACGGTGTGCACCCAAAGCAGTCCATGGTTTGAGTGTATGAGGAGATGAGCAGGCAGGCCAGATCCCCTCCTGATCATTGCAGGCACATGCTATGATGGCGAATGCGAGGGACTTCATGAGAATGTCGATGTCCGCAAGGAGCAGAGGCTTTGGCAGAGGCCCACCAAGGGGAAGCTCATCATCGCAGCAGGTTGTACTTCTCACGCAAGCACTTGGCGATCCAGGAATTGGGATCAACAATACAATCTGCATAGATTGCCTCAGTTTTCTGCTCGTTGGCAGGTCCTGAGAGGTCCGGCAGCACATGGCTGTTCAATGCCATCCGGCTTCTTTTCCAAGAGGCCCAGGAGCCACTGGACCCTTTCTGGATAACTTCTCTGAGTGATGAAGCCCTCACCCAGCGAGGGGCAGGTGAGTATAGTTGAAGCCTGCCTGCATCCTACGAATGTCTCAAGTGCTCACGAGGATTTGGAAGCACAATGTGAGCCATGAGAACCTCTGAGACTGTGTGATGAGCCAGCATTGCAGGCAAGGCACAGCACCCGCATGTCCTGGTGAAGACACACGACTGGAGTGACAGATGGGATCCAGCATCTGCTGATCACATTCTCCTCACACACAGAGACCTGAGGGGGGTGCTGGCCTCATACCAGCGTGTGGGATGGGCCTTTGACATCCCTGACTCCTATGTTGATGAGCACATGCGCTGGCGGGTGGAGTTCTGCCTCCTTGAATCTAAAGACTCAAACACTGATCCTCCCTTCTACTGTAATGCATGCAAGTTGCCAAGATTAAGACCGGTCTGTGCTGTAGGCTCACAAAGTGCGATTTTGTGCTTGCAGGAGATAGCTCACCATGATTTTGCTTGTGAAGACATCATTAAGGATTCCAAGGAGCAGATGAGGATCCTGGCGGAAGCACTTGGCTTGTCACACAAGGCACGTGTCTCAGTCCCTTGGGGAGTCCTGCTCAACATTGTCAAGTTGACAAAAAGATGCGTCACAGTTTTGCGATCATTTAGAATCCGGATTTTAGGCATGCACATCTGGTGGGACATGCTGAGCCACATGTCATGCAGGTGGACACAGAGAGGGTGGCTGGAAGGGTTGATGCTCTGAAGGCCCCGGCAGCAGGCCCACCCGATCCTGTCACCAAGCTGTGGCCGCGGCACATGAGCCAAGCAGTGCAGCAGCAGCAGAAAGGCTTGTCAGCCACTGGCACCGCTGAGCCAGCGGGTAGGAGCGGGAATTTGAAGGACAGATTTCCTGCGTACTTTGAGGCCTATGGCTACAAGTGAGTTGCCATCTTGCTAGAAACCCAAGCTGGCACAGCTGCCTGCAAGTGAATGGTAATGAGGCACCAATGTTCCAGTGAAGCTGCAAGTTGAAACATCAAAAATCTATAATGAGGGTTTCAGACTGGCCAGAAGGGTTTTCAGCTCCAGTCATTGCAGATCCAATCCAGAGAGCTTTCTGAGAAGGGAAGGAGTTGGGAAATTGATGAAAATCTAGCATTAAGTCTGAAAGTGAAAGAGAAGTGACGGACAAAGAGGAAGTAGTACACTTGCTTCTCCTCAAGACCTTCTTGTCAAAGTCTTGGTCTGCCAATGAGAAAGCCCAAAACATAAATCAGGACTTGCAATCTTATCGCATATTTTCTTTGACAAGACGTAATAGCAATTTTGGGACGTAGAGCATTTTCTCTTGGAAATTCTCTTCGGCTCGCCTTGGCATCGCTGTTGACATCATATACGCCATCGCCCTTCAGCTATCCAAGAAGTGCACAGTCATATGTGCTTATGCGATAGCTTGAGGCTTTTGAGCTTGTGGGGTGCTCACAGCCCTCAGCAGCTCAGCGCTATCGGTTTCAGGTCATGCAGATCACTCATCGGCTCCCAGATCAAACGACGGTCAATACAGTCATCCAGGGTCTCGTCAGCTAGACAGACACCGCATGACAGGCATGTTTACAACACAGATCCAGGAGATTGGGAGTACTCCCCAGAATGGATGGGCAGCCAGGGAGGCAGCTGGGGTCGTGATGCAGGCACCACAGTCTTCAGTCAGCTCTCTCACTGTGGCAATGGGCTCGTGACAGTCACGTCGCATAAAGCATCTCATCAGGAGCCGGCTCCGCCAGGGTGTCGCTCAGAGGGCAGCATGGCTCAGGAATGGCGAGTCCTGCGCTTCAATGAAGTCACGCGCCAGAGCGTTGCCAGAGTGTGGCAGCCTCTGGATGGCAGCAGCGGCGCGCATGCGCAGGCAGACTGCCTCGGCATGGAATACCTGAAGACCATGGCCTCAGCAGGTGAGCCTGACCTGAAGTGTGCTCAAAAGGGCACTTCTCGACGTCGAACTTGCATTTATGCGACAAACCATGGGAGACATGCAACACTTTGACTGTGATTTGGGGCAAAAGCACTCACCAGGAAAACGACAGGCATGTCAAAGCCTTGTGTTGCGTCGCAGCGCAGCTGCATCCGTGATGGGCATGGTGAAGGATGACCCGGTCTTCCTGCAGCGGTGCCTTACAAACAGCAGCAGCCAACAGGCGCACCAGCGGCCGTCTGCGCTGTGCATCGGCATTGGCGGAGGCAGCATGCCGTTGTTTTTATCGCACCATTTCCCCGGCATGCTGGTGGAGGCAGTCGATCTGGACCCGGCTGTGCTTGCAGCTGCCTCGCATGCCATGGGCTTTCCACTGGACAGGTGCAATGCTGCAACTTGTCACCGTATCACACATGCACTCAACCTGGAGAACACAAATGCAGTACATCTTGCTTCCAGCAAACATGTCATTTGGGAATTGAGAAGGAGGAAAGACGTCAAGAGCAGCAGCAATGAGGCAACACTGCCGTCTCAAAATGATGGGAAATCTGTCTTGTAGAGGTTGCATGCACCTGTGGGCAGGCCAGGACTTGCGGTGCACGAGCGGGACGGAGTGGCATTTCTTGCAGAGAGGGCAGTGCAGGTTGCCAGCGGTGCAGCTGCGCCAGTGGACCTGATCTTCCTCGATGTCTTTGACGGGGACGACCAGATTCCTCAGGCCTTCACCGAGCCAGGTCAGCAACTTATCTCTCCGTTCTCCTGTGTCAAATTATGCTTTGTGCTGCTTCTGGTAGTGCAGAGATGAGATGAGACAAAACAAGGCCGCAAGTCTGCAATGCAGACTGCAAAATTGCAAGCAAAAGTGTCCTCCCAGGAATGTGACATGTGCAGCTTTGCCTCAACATTATAAGGTTTCTCCTGGCGTGCCAGGTGGCCAATTTGTGCAGAGCATGGCTCGGGCACTGCATCCGGCGCATGGCACTTTGGTGGTCAACATGCACAGCGGGCCGCGGCCGAGTTTGGGAGATATGCTGCGCTGGCGGTTGAGAGGAGAGCCCCTACTCACTTTTGACCTCTCCTCTGATGAGGGCCGGAAGCTGCTCCAGGTGGCGCGAATGTACAGGTGACTCACCTTTTTCAGCCGACCCTTTGCTCACTGCATGCAGGGAGTACAAGTTGGTAGCTGATATATTCATTTAGCAACCCCTGCTGACAAATTGTTTTATACTTGCCTAGTACTCTCAAACAGCCCCTGTCTTTTTAGCATCGGTCAGTTGCACAGTTGGAAGCAGAGATATTGGTCGTTACAGACCACAGAAGCCTGCACTGTCTCATGAAAGCTTCGGCATGTCCTGAGGGACTCTCATGTAAGAGCCATTATGCTGGTGTAATCAGCAGCGTGGTGCTGTGTTGTGTGCGCAGAGATGCGCTGCTGACGGAGGCTGATGCAGAGGGAGCAGCTTGGGTTGTCTGCGTCGAGCGGCAGTACAATGCAGCAGTGGTCATTAGCAGGGGCGCCTTCTGTGGGGCAGACAGAGAGACTGCTCTGGCAGCATCTGCACAGTCTGTGGCTGAACAGGCTGGGTTTCGTTTCGATGCTGCATCTAGGGCTTCACACCGGCTGTTGTGGCTTTGAGAGGACTAGCTCTTCATACTGGTGCACATCGTATATATTGTGTGGGGCACAGCGGAGTGCGCATGCCGTGCTTGAGCACTGCTGCCATCCCATCAGATGTCTGCTAGATACTACCAGTGTGGTTGCTGGGTGTTCAGCAAGGGCTGATTGCTGGTACTCACAGCTTCCAAGTAATTTGTTTCAGCCATGACGAAGTTCTTGGTGCATTGTGAAGTGTTTAACTGCCACATGAACCGCTGCATGATGTTTTTGAAGGTTGTTTTTTCCTGTGGAAGCACACTACGTGCCGTGCTTGGCACGCGGCCACCTGGTGGGCCATGCATGCACTGGCAAATCATACGTAGTATACTGGGATGCATGAGCCCTCTACTGTTTCATATCAATACATTCTCAATGCCCACCCTCCCAGCAGTCGAAGATCTGCTTCAACGATCCATGGAGGAGTTGTTCGTCTCCTGTGGAAAGTTCCCACAAAGGCGATTGATCATAGCTGTCCCGAGATAGTGCGTGACGCATTTCACACGTGTCACAGCCAGGGAAAGTGCATCATCAGGCAAGGAACAGCATTTCTAATACAGCAGGATCGCGTGAGCCTGCCTCGTGCTTCAACCAGAAATCGTGTCTCAGCAACTGCGTACAGGCAAGCTGGAGCAGGACCGCATCCGGTCACAAGGTGCACTGTCTTTGCCAAGCTTAGGAGCCTTCACGGACCCTGGTGCTTGAATATTTCCTGAGACTAATAAGAGATGAAATCTTACTGTTTATGATCAATTAACGCTAGGCATCAGACGCGTCGTGCTCTTCACGCACTGCTGAAAAAGTGCCACCTTCACTGCCGTTCCGGCACTGCAGGCCTCTTGCAATGTCAAGCGTTGCTGACCAGCTATTTTTGTGTCGCAGACCTTTCTACAGAGCGCAATTATGCTTAGAAGCAGGACGACGGGCCTGTGGGTCGTTGCTGTTGCCATACAAGGTGATCTGCCCGGTTTGACGATGTGACCCAACACGCCGTGAGGAAGAATAATGTGTTGCTCAACCGGCACCTTAGTTTCCTGCGTCCTTGCATACATACGTACGCTGGCGCTACCACTGAAATGGCACTCTTTGTAGCAAAAGGTTTTACTATTGGTCATCAACTTCTGATGCAGCTACTTGGTCTGTGTTGGAGCACAAAGGACAGTCGGTTGAAGGCATCTTGCGCATTTCAGGACAATCACAATAATTCTTGAAGATGTGTTCGTCCAGGATTATGATGTGAAGGTCAGGTCATAGCAATGACAAGTGCGAGCCACAGTAGTTGATCAGGTCCAGCAGCGTGGCTATCTTTAGCAGCGTGGAGGCTGATGTCAGCGTTTTAATGCTGGTACTATGCAGGGATGATGCTCATGGCGTCAGCTCAGCAGCCCCGGGCAGGCGCAGTGTACATCATAGAAGCAGCTAATGCCACCTTCCTTGACGCCAACACCCTGGTCTTGAACGGAGCTTCTGGCAGCACAGCTTTCAAGTGAACTCCCATGGCCTTCTCCTTGCTGTTCACCTGCATTTATTGCAGCACCTTAGGACCACCGAATTTCAATAATGTTGAGGGACTGTAGTGTGGAAGCCAACGCAGCTCTCTGGCGTATTAGGCAAACGGCATCGTGCAACAAATGACTTCGAGCCGCAACGCTTGGGGGTTGAGAGGCCATGACTGTGTTGCAGGGTGGACTACCCTTACAGCGATGCCGGGGTCATGGACACAGGTATGCTGCTGCAGGATCCTGTGTACTCCCCACAGGGAGTCTGGCTGGGCAGCCCCATGGGCACCATCTTTGGCACTGCCGCCAACGGCAATGCCACTGCAGTCATCCTCCTCATCAACGTGAGCATTTCTCATGCACTCAGCGCACTCTTGAATCACAACAGCATAGAAGCACCTTGCTTGAACAACCTGTCTTGTCCTTGAAGTAGGAGTCCTTATTTCCTTGCAGGGCTTGTGATAGCCAGAGCTGCATGGACACTAGCCGGGCACGAATGCTGAAGGACAGCTGCAAAACTTACCTTGAAACCTTGTGCAAGAGCATGTTATTTGGGCAATGAGAGCTGAGGAGATTCTCTTGCGCAGGCTGTGCCAGTCTTTGACGCGGCGGCGGGCACGCTGACATTCAACATCACCATTGTGTCAGACCCCAAGTACATCAAGTTCCCTGACGGCATCGCGCGCCTCACCTATGCAAAGGCCGTCACGCCCAGCGCCTACGCCCGGGTATGCCATATCCTTCTGCCTTCATGTCCTGCGCATTCTGCCATTTAGCATCCCATGTCTTGCGCGGCTGTTGTGCCGGTGCAGAAGTGCTGGTGTTGTAAGAGAGTAGAGGAGCAATGGCCCCATTATGCTGCAAATATGTGACTCATGCCAGTGATGCAGTGTCAGATGTTCAGAGGCCCATTATCACCAATGCCCCGAACTATCCTGCGCTGAACAGCTTGCAAAGGACAGCACTTGGGCCTTTCTGTGCGCAATGCCTGCGTCGTCAGCAATGCCCCTTTGGTCTATGCGCAACCCATTCTGGACATTAGGAAGCGCACTTAAGGTGAAGAGAGCAGCCCAAGAATGTTTGCTTTCAACTCAACGTAGGACTGACGCAATTGGTGTGCTGGCGCAGCCCCTGGTGGTGACAGCCCAGGTCAGCAACAGCGCGCTGCTGACAAGCGTGGCTCTGTTCCTGGATGTTGACCAGACCACCATCAACCCGGCCTCCGCGCCCACAGGTGACCTTACATGCAGCTTGCACCGTATCCGAGATATTCCAATCATCTTGACACTGCGGCAGGGACAGGCCTGAGACTCTACTGGAGTGGCCGCTGTGATACGCACCGCTGAACTGCATGATGCCATGTTGCTGTAAATTATGGCCTACCGCATGCTGATATGAGGCTGGAGGGGGAACTTGCCCCTTTTTGAGCGCTGTGCTCGCAGGGTTATACTGCATAACAACCCTGCATAACAACTCTACCTCCTCTGTGATTTGCAAGACCAGAAGTGCTTGAATGGGAGCACAGGGAAACAGACTGCATTGTCAGCCAGGAGTGAAGTAAGTGCTTGTGTATGGCAGGGATCACAAACAACAACAACAATGGCGGCGGCTTCACAAATAACAACAACAACGGCGGCGGCGGTATAACGAACAACAACGGCGGTGGCTTTACAAACAACAACAACAACAGCGGCTACACAAACAACAACAACAATGGAGGAGGTCTGTTCCCCTCATGCATCTCCCTGATGCAACTGCACAGCAGAAACAATGTTGTTGCCTAGAAAGATTGGCCCTGAAAAGGAGACACAGCCTACTTTGTCAGTGGCAGCGGTGTGCTGTGTGCTCTACTCTGTTCACTAACCTTGATATCAGAGATGTGGTGAAGCCTTTCGTTGCTAGTGAAGAGATCGCACTTGCAGAAGCGCTTGATTTATATCGATGAATGCTTTGCAGGCTCTACAATCACAAACAACAATGGCGCTGGCTTCACAAACAACAACAACAACGGAGGAGGTGAGACACAGCAACTTTTCTAGCTGCTCCTTGCATTTGAGGCACCCCTTTCCCCAATGTTTGGCCCTGGCTGTGCCTACATGTCTGCATTTATTCTTTCCCACATTCTTTCTTTCGGGGCTGCAAGCAAGTGCGTGCATGTGTTCTAGGTTTCTTAGAGGCCTATGTGCATTCCCTGCGACAAGACAGTTCTGCTGACTGGGAAGCGCTTGCTGTGCAGCGGCGATCACAAACAACGGGGTGTCCAGCGGGGTGCCAGGCACAATCACTAACAACAACAACAATGGCGGATCTAGTGTTGTCCCGGCGGCGCCCGGCCAGACCCCTGTTCCTGGCACCTACAATGTGGTCACCACAACAACAGACTGTAATGGTCACGTGGATGTGCAGTATTCTTATGTGCCGGGGCTGCGCGGAATCTCCAGGAATAACAACAACAACTGCGGATGAGGGTTTGGAATAACAACAACAACTGCGGCTGAGGGTGTAATGGGTGACAAGAATGAACGGAGAGAGATGAAGATGCAACGAGGGCAAGAATGAGCTTGTATTGTCAAGGCTGTAACACATGGACGAATCCTGTTCTGATGAGTCAGGAAAGGTTATCTCTTTGAGCTGATACTGTGCTTGCAAAGCTTGGAAGAAATGTTGAGGCAGCGATCTTGTATTTCATTGATTGTACTTTTTGTTTCAGAAGGCATTTTGTAGAATGCTGGACAAGCAATGATCTTTGTAGTGTACTGTGCATGCATGTCCCTACATGGAGGCTCTAAAGACTGCCAGACCCCACCAAAATATTAGGTTGACATGTGTCCTTACTCAGGCAATGCATTTCTCTTTTGGCAGTGTCATTTCAAGACTTGTAACAGAAGTAGCTCAAGACCACCGTCAAGTGTTCACTTTTGCACCGCACCATTCTTCAATCGGTGAGCATTGTTTCAAGTTTTGCCATATCTGGCCCATTTGCACATAAAAGCCCACCACACGACACAAGATGTGCTTGACACCATATAGAAGAAACAACCTTCCTGGCTCAACACATCATCCCAGAAAATTCTGCACATTCTTTACTTGAAGGAAGCATGCACAAATCATCTCTTAAACCCCTGGCCACCCCCGCGCTCAGCGTAGTACTTCCTGCGGCCCACCCGGTCCTCTAGGCTGGCCACATCCCCAGCCGTGCCATATACCTCCTTTGTCGCGCTCTTCAGGAACGCCGCTGTATCTCCTGGCTTCTCACCTGCGCGCATGCTTGCGCACCTCAGCAGCCGGCCGTCAATCAGGACACAACACAAGCAGTATACATGCAACTGCTGCATGTCCCCAGGCTAACTTATAAAGGGCGCAGAATACTGTGCCAGAATACTGTGCCAGAAGTGCGTCTGGATGACAGCAGCATTGGCACCATGCACTGCCATGAGATGGTGTCGTCTGCGAGTCACGCACTGCCAACACCTCGATACACCACCTCTCACTGCGATCAGGTTTTGAAGCTGCCTAACCTGCTGTTATCAAAAGGGCTGAATTCGAGATGCTGTGAATCCCGATGGTTGGCATGTTCTGTACGTGACAAGGCTAGCACACCCAAAGCCATGGGCCGCGCAGGGCATGTGCAGCCGCATCTGCAGGATCACCGCAGGTTTATACAGGAAAAGGGGGAAGGGCACCTGTGGCAGCTGGCGCGTTGGCCTGCTGTTCGGCGGCGTCAGCGTCGCGCGCATGCTTCTGCCGCGTCCACCGCGCCTCCTCGTGCACCTCTGCGTTGCCGGCCATCTCGGCCAGCCGCCTGTGCCGCTCCTCCTCCGTCATGCGCCCCGTCCTGCACCCCACACCAGCACGCCTTACTGTCCGTGTCTTCTGCTAGAGCATACCACATGCTGCTGTTGTAGCTGCAAAAGAGGCTTCAACTTGAGTTGTCGATGGTTGACTCGTTTTCTCAGAGTGCAACAAGATGCCAACAATGCCTGGCAAGAGGACATGACAGCGACTGCCAATTATTCCTTCCCCTCTTGCAGCTGGAACACAGGCGGCTTCACGACAAAATATCATACTTTCTTGTCTCTCCTGCTTTGCAGCTGAAGCCAAAGAAGGCTTCACAAGAAATTTATCCTGGGATGACACACATCCATCAATCATGGTGAGGTCATGATTGTGGCAAGTAGAGATGTTACAAAGGCACAGGGCAGGTGGGCAGGCAGACGCACTTGTACTCCTTGCGCACATGCCTTTGCGCGGCCTTCTGCCGCTCCTCCTCCTCCTTCTTCGAGGCTGCCTCCTCCAGCCGCTTCTGCGTCGCCGCCGCAAGCTCACTCCTGCACAGGCAACCTCAGGGTCACACACTTTCTCTCCCTCTCAAGTTCCTCATCCGCTTCACCAGTTCACAGCTTGGTCAACAGCAGGTAACTGCCTCTTTTGATAGTGAACAAAGAAGAGCGCATGCGCAGCATAAACGGCAAGCTCCCAACTCCTTACCAAGCTGAGCTCCTGAGGCAAGTTGCGCCAGGAGAGAGGCACTGGGCGTGCCACCAAGACCAAGCCTCACTGCATCACTGTGAAATTCTGCCCGCGCACCTGTCGTTGTTTTGGAGGGCCTGCGGCGCGGAGCCGCCATAGTTGAGCCCGTATTTGAGGTCGGCCCCCTGTGCGGACGCGCCGTCGGTGTACACCCGCGGCCGCTCCCCGTCCACGCGCTCGCTCCGGTGGTGCCCATTGCCATGCGCGTCCTTGTTTTCCCCGTCTCTGTGTCCGCTCCTGTCCCTGCCCCTATCCTCCTCTGCAGCACAGCCACAGCACAATCCTCAAGACACCATCAGTGCAGCCTATGGACACCCCCCTGCAGCTGCTCAGAGATCTGCAAAGTCCTTCACTTGGTATGTGCGTAGTAGTGAACTGCACATCACAGGCCAAGCATGCTTCAGCCAGAGGCTTGCGCGCACAAGGCTAGATGACTCTGGCTGACTCACCCTTGGTCCTGGCGTGTCCGTCACCTTGTTTGTTGCGGCTCCTGTGGCTTTCGTGGCCATGGTGCCTGTCGTGGTCGCCATTGCTGCGCCGATGCTTCTCTGCATGGTCTTCACCGCCGCCCCTCTCCCTGTCCCGGTCGCCTTGCCTGCAAGCCATGAATACAAAAACGTCAGACCAAATGCTTCTATTATCGTTTCTGGATCGATTGAGGTCCCTGAATTGAGCTTTGATTATGATGAGACTTAAGGACGGGCAGGCAATGCATGGAGTCCAAGACATTCTTGTCTTTTGCAGTCATCACAACAGGCAATTAAAGGAATTGGGCCTGGGGCGGTACCAATTGATGCCTGGCTTTCTGTCAGGAGATGCTGTGCGAGCGCGCTTGCGAGAGTGCTCGCCGTTAGGCCGTCCGTCTGCTTCCTCAGCCTCTGCTGCAGCTCCCTGCAAAAACATCATTTTATAAATACACTTATCATCAGAAAGCAACACAAACACCAGCGCATGCAGGACAGGAATAATTTGCAAGACCAACTGTGACCTTGTGAAGAGGCAGTGCTAACCTTGAGCTTGGCGTGCCGCTTCTCGGCCTTGCGCTCATCCTTCTTGGCGCGCTTGGCGTCCTTCTTGGCCAGCTTGGCTGCTTTCTTCTGCGCCTTGGCCGCCTGCTGAGCCGCCTGTATCTGCGCTACCTCCCGCTTGATCGCATCCATCTTCACAGGATTTGACGCGATTTTCTTGCGCGTGGCTATCTCCTGCTGCCGGATCTGCACCCCCGCCCACACCCAATTCCTTAGCCCTCACTGTTTATGCCCCCACCAAGCGCTGCTCCTTTAATGAGTGCATGCTTATCTGACACACAACACAGCTAGGCATCCAAATGAGTGGTGCCTTATGGTATGACAGTTAAACCCCCCTTGTGTATTAGTGGAAGGAAACATACCGCAAACAGGGGATCACTGTGGATGCGCTGCCAGACTTCGTTCGCAGATGCTGCAGTGTCCTCTGCATAGAAGGTCGGTAGCTTGACTGCTGCATTGCCCTGCATACCCCAGCCACGCACTGACAAACATTGTGATGAGGAGGGCAGTTCTTTGACCCTTTGCAACCACAAAAAGAGCTGCTTGGGAGAACAGTAGCTGTCAAGGGAGGGGGCGTACTGCGCTAGGAGCTGCAGCATCTTGGAGCTGCAGAGGCTTTGCCCCAAGCAGCTGCTCATCATTGCGCTTGTCGGCTTCCGCTTTTGCCACCATACCGCCTTGGTACATCCAGTCAAGCTTGTCGCTTTTGCTGCGGCACCATAGCTCATTACTAGACAGTCCTACAGGACAAACTTTACAGCACCGCCACCATTTGAAATGATGTCAGCACAACACGCTATCGACTTCATGTGAAACAAAAAGGTTGGGTCTTAGCTACAAAAAGTCTGGGGGCTTACTCCTTGACACCTGCGGCGTGAGCGACTGTTTCCAACTCCTCACGCTGCCGTTCCTCCGCGATCTGTTTGCGAATCTCATCTAGCTTGCGAGTCTCCTTCTCAGCTGCCTGTTCTCTCTTCCACTTCTCCTCCTGGTTCTGGATCCTCCCGGGGTGCCATGTTTTCTTGTTGAGAAACGCGAGACCCCCACCTCCCATGGTGTGAACCTATTGACTAACTTTATGTATTGTTTTCTGTCAGTGAAATTCCAGCTCTTCAGCCACACCTCTGCACTTTGCCACTAAGTAGATCAGTATTTCACGGTGGCGCTGGACCGAGCGTCAAAAGGGCAAATGCGCGCAGATATTACGCTACTTTGAAATCTCAGAACGCATGTGTGCTGTGTCTCTTGCGCTTCCTTCCTGTCTCTGTGCCCCAATTTGGCACGTGGCTGTCAGCTGCGTGTCACGTGCCGATCACCCACGAAGAGCGCAACTCAAACTCCTTCCGGGGCCTAAGGCGCTTCAGATGTCCTTTAATGTTGACTTTGCGGTGTGAGTTTGCCGCGAGGCAGTTTAGTACACCTAGGACTGTCAATCGAGGGTCATTGAGTCCTCCATCACTTAGGAAACAAGGTTTCAGACAGTCTTATGTCACTTGCACACGTATCAAAGGACAAAAGATAAACACCATCTCTGTGAAGACTTTACCAGTGATGTCGAGTCCAACAGCAGAGACGCAGAGTGACGTGTTTTCGGCAGTCATGCCCAAGGAGGAGATTGGAGCCCTGCGATTTCTCAAGGTGTGATCTCGATCTCTATGTCCATACATTCTTTCTAAAGTGTTTGATGATTCATGTGGCTCTCATTTAGGTGATTGGGTCATTTGTTCGATCCATGACGGTCTGGCATGCGGTCTCCACACGTTGCTGATCTGAGGGATACCGGTGAGCACATACATCGCTGAAGCCGTGTCAATCGCATTGCAGGACCATCCAGAGTACGACGGAAGGGGAGTGGTGGTAGCTATCTTCGATACAGGGGTGGATCCAGGTGAGTTTTGTCATCTCTCTCAAATGTCTCTCACAGCCTGTGTTGAGCATCCTCCAAATGCACTCGCCACTTACATAGTGACAATTAGCCTGCCATGAACAGGTGCTGTGGGCCTCCAGACGACGTCTGATGGGAAGCCAAAGGTGTGCCTAACAGTTCTAGCCTTGCAGTGGTGGTTGCCTTGAAGGTGCATGCACGTGCCCGCCTTTGCTGTACCGCTATAGCAGTATGCGAAAATTGAATCAATAATTTGGTGCAACTTGCAGATATTGGATCTGCTGGACTGCACCGGCAGCGGGGATGTAGATACTTCAAAGGTTGTGAAGGCGGATGACGATGGGTGCATCCTTGGCTGCTACGGCAACAAACTGAAAATCAATCCTGAATGGAAGAACCCTTCAGGTACACAGAGTACTCGAGAGGATTTGTCACACAAGAGTGCAGCACCTGCAAATGTCCCCCTTGTGTGCACTGCATTTCTTTTGGATTTGGGGAATGTCTGCTTGCATGCAGATGAAAATATCAAGTCCTGGGTAAGGATCACGTGATAACATTCCTTGGACAAGCAGGCGAGTGGCATGTGGGTGCCAAGCGTGCATTTGAGCTCTTTCCTGGAGGCCTGAAGCAGCGCAGCAAGCAGGAGAGGAAGAAGCGCTGGGAGCAGAAGCAGCGGGGGGCCATCACTGCATGCACTGCTGCTGTGGTCAGCCAGAAGAAGCAGGTGCAGTCTCAGAGGCACTCTTCCTCCCTTACATAAACGTTAGATTCTCCATCTGCTGCAGCTGGATTTGTCCTCTCCAGCTGTTTTCTTTCTATGAAAACACTGCATGCACTTTTATGAAAACTCTTCCCAACAGCAATCATGATCAGGCGACCTCCGCCTTGTTGAGTTCTCGTGCATGAATTGAAATCGTAATGCTATTTGAAGGGAGACTCAACAGCTGAGGACGGCAAAGAAGCACTGGAAGAGCTGGAGCTGCGCTCAAAACTGCTGGCAGACATGGAAGAAAAGTTTGAGGATCTTGGTGAGCCTCCTCTTCCGTTCAATATTTTGCTATCTAGTAGAGCAGACAAGTCATATTGCATGCAGACTTTGTGCACAGTCAGCATGCATTGACGTGAATATGATGGTAATTTGGTCCTTGATTTTGTGCAGGCCCAATGCTGGACTGTGTGGTATGGCACGATGGGGAGGTGTACAGGGCTGCGCTGGACACCAGCGAGTTGCATGAGCCTGGCTCCACAGCAGGCGCCCTGGAAAACTTCAAGCCACTGACCAACTTCAGGAGCGAGCGGCAGTATGGCGTCTTCAGCTCCCGTGCGCTCCTTTAGCTGTTTATGGTGGTTTATTATTCATCAAGCACCAATTTCCACCATTTTCATACGAGGAACCCTTCTGCAGGCATGGAATCGGTCCTTTGCAGGCTGGGTAGCCTCTCTACCCCCTGGCAAGTACCAAATTTATTGGTAATCTCATGCATGGAAATCTGAACGATAATCATTGCTATTGCAGAGGACTCCTGCAACTTTGCGCTGAACATCTATGACGAGGGCAATGTGCTGTCCATCGTGGTCGATGCGGGCTCACACGGCACACATGTTGCTGGCATCACCGCCGCTCACCACGAAGACAACCCTGAGCTGAACGGCATCGCCCCAGGTATGCGATTACTACACTGATGTGTTTTCTCTTTCATTCATGCATGTGGCACTTGCATGCACGAGCAAAGTGTATTCTTAATGCATGCGGGTATTTGCATGCATGCGCGTCAGCATCCTGTGTGCAACCTGTCCTATTTGCTGAAATTGCTGATGCACAACGAGAATATGAGAGAGCAGCAAGTAATTTACCAAGTGGCTGCTGCAGGTGCCCAGATAATCTCATGCAAGATTGGGGACAGCCGGCTGGGCGGCATGGAGACAGGAGTGGGCCTGACAAGAGCTCTGATAGCGGTCATCGACCACAAAGTCGACCTCATCAACATGTCATACGGCGAGGCCACTGCCACTCCCAACGCCGGCCGCTTCATCAAACTAGCCAATGAGGTAGCGCTCAGCCTTACTCTAGACCAGACCCTTGACACATGAGCTGCACCATGTGGGAACTGGCAGCCCCAGTAGACCTGCAGAGTCTTTGGGCAGACCTTTTTTCAGCGCCTCCACCGCATGTCAGACAGCACAAAATATCCTGTCATTTGGAAGGCACTTTGAGGGTGGTGATGCGTGCATGCAGGTTGTGTACAAGCACAATGTCATCTTTGTATCGAGCGCTGGCAATGCCGGCCCGGCGCTGTCTACTGTGGGCGCTCCAGGCGGCACATCCTCATCCATCCTCAGCATTGGCGCCTATGTCTCCCCCGCTCTGGCAGCTGCCGGCCACTCTGTGCGTGAAACTCTGGACAAGGTGCAATGCTCTCTCACACTCCTCCGATGCTCATCAGTGCAACAGGACACAATAAAACAAGCACACATTCTGGTAGTGATCCCCTTGCGGAATTGGTCGGGCATGTCATACCCCTGCAATGCAATGCTTGACTTTAAAATTCCAGAAAGTATGATTGGTGTGTATAGCAAACACCAAGCTGAAGTGGCTGATCACAGCTGCGTCAGAGACCATTCAGGCAAAACATTGTGCATCTCAGCATGCATTCCCACCAGATGGTGCAGATGCATATCGTCATGTCAAACGTCCAAGGAAGCGCAGAATTATGGTGCGTTATTCTGCCGTGTGTCAGGGTCACATTCCCCGACCCTCTAGGTGGTCCTCTCAATACATACATGGTATGATGAGCGCTACAGACAAACAACAATTACACAACCCCGTTAGCTAAGACATCAGCTGCATGCGAAGGAAACTCACAAACAATCACCCACTTTTGGATACCTCTTGCCAATGTAGATCAGGCCTGGAGTGCTGTGGCTGGGCTGAGACCTGAGAGACCTGTAAGTCTGAAAAAGAAAGAATCAGAAGTGAATTCAAAGCATATACATTGTAGTTTTCCCATTAGAAATAAGGACTTAACCTTTCTTTCATGGGGGGACAGGGCCAGCAGTACACATGGTCGAGCAGGGGCCCAACCCCAGATGGCCACATCGGCGTCACACTGTCGGCTCCGGGGGGCGCCATTGCACCGGTGCCCCAGTGGACGCAGCAGGGTCGCCAGCTCATGAACGGCACATCCATGGCCTCGCCCAACGCCTGTGGCGGCGTGGCGCTCGTCCTGTCTGCTGCCAAGGCCAAAGGATGGAAAGCCACCCCTGTCAGGTACGATGCTGCCCCATCCCCCTCGTTACCCTGGTTTACATCTGTGACGCCCGAGGGGGATGGCGCAGGCGACCTGGTCTGGCACCTGCTATAGCTGAACAACTGCTATTGGTGGGTCTGAGATGCATGATGGAATGGGGTGCTGTGCAGTAAGACAGCATGGGCAATTTCTGACCCGTGTCACGGTTGGTTGCAGGGTGCGGCGTGCGCTGGAGAACACTTGCCTGCCGCTGGGTGGGGACGCCCCAGACGCTGTGCTCACCTATGGCCGCGGCTTGCTCCAGGTGCTGTGACACCGACCAGTCATATTCATGCCCAGTATTGATCCGGAGAGTGGGACTGCCATGCATGTCATGTGTATCTGCCTCACTTCCTTTCAGTGTGTTGTTAAGTTGCAAATTTTCAATATTCACGAAGAGGTGCATCAAGGCAGCAGCACATCCAGTCGGACATGCAGCAATCCTTAGGCCAAGTATGAAATCTGTTTTGCACCGATGCAATCCACCGTGCAGCAGTACAAACGGGCCTCAAATACTTCGCAGCAGCACACTTGAGGCTGTCAAATTCCATTCTGCGAATTGAAAAGTGTGTGGGGATTGCCCTCCAGGTCGACAAGGCCGTGGAGTATCTGGAGAAGGCGGCAGCGCAGGACGAGAGGGACGAGGTTCTGTACGAGGTTCGCGTGCGCCGCAGCGACGGCTCGGCCGGCGGCCGCGGCATTTACCTGCGAGAGCCGCTGGACTCACGCAGAGCTGTCACCTGCACTGTAGATGTCCGGCCCACAGTGCATGAGGTCCGCGCCAATACTTAGTTTCTCCTTCCCAGGATTCTTTTGTCACTGAAGATTGAAGTGCGCAAAGTTTTTGCTCCATCAAGCAAACCTATCTCATGTTGATAAGGCGTTCCTACATCTTTTGAGCATATGAGGCACCTCGATTCCCAATTGTTGGGGCATTTGGCGGTTGGTGGCTTTGGGTATTGATATGGCATGCACAGGGTTCCATGCATGCCAGGCCCAGAAAGCACAAAGTGGGGATGGGCCTACTGAGTAAATGTGATGTCTCAGAGAGCTTTTTTTGTTGCAGGTTGATGCTGGGGCGGTTGACTCCACTGAGACGGAGGCATCTGGGGAGAAGATCCCAGACAAACAGGCCAAACTGGTGAGTCCTTTTCAACACCTCCTGCAGCATGACCAATCATGGTTCCTGAGCACAGCCTTGCTTCGCCACCATTTTTGCTCCACCTTAATAATATGTTCATGACTTGTGTAATAGGATGCCGACGCTGTGAGGACACGGCTTTCAATAGAAGACAAGCTGCACCTGGAGCCGACACAGCCATGGGTGGAGGCGCCCTCTGCCCTGCTGCTGCACTCCGGCGGCCGAACATTTGAGATTAAGGTACCTGCATCCTCCTGCCTTGACGAGTGCTGTCAGCAGACACAATGCACGGCAATTATACACACCTGCTTCGGCTTCAGACTAAGCACCGAATTGATGAGTCCTTAGGGGGAGGCAATGTGTACCAGAGGGGGTTCATGCTGCCAATAGAAACAAAATGGATGAGTCATGTTACTTGTGAAAGGTGGACGCTGGGAGTCTGCCCGAGGGACTGCACTTTGCGGAGGTCTGTGCTTACGACAGCAGCGCTCCATGGCGTGGACCCCTCTTCAGGTGCAGTGCATTAAAACGTCATGCTCATCAACTACTTCAATGCTCTCCGAGCAAGTTAATATACTATGGAATCCACTTCCTCATCTTTGACTAGTGCATTGAGTGTGTGGAACTCTGGACGGCATGATTCACGCAATTTCCTGATTGCCTTCTGAGGCATTGGTCATTGAAACGATGGGCCTTCATTTATGGCATGTTATGGCATTTAAATATGGGCTGCTGGTGGCAGGGTGCCAATCACAGTTGTCAGGCCCATGCCGGTGGAAACACCGAGCACCTCAGGCACGCCTCCATCACCTGCAGGTGAACCCCTGAACTCGCCCCCAAGCACTTCTTGGGGAAATCTGACATTTCCATTGGTGGACGTCCTGGGCATCCATCTGCATCATCAAAGATGCACAACATTTGCAACATCCCATGTTTCTATCCGTATGAAAAATGCGCAAGCAATGCTCTACCCTACTCCTCTTCCATCCTGTGCCTAATGAAGGCCTGCTAAGCTGCAGCATAGTGTGTATTCATTCTGTGTCATATCTGTCACAGCCGCCAACGAGGATGACAGCAGCTACGTAGCCCGTCTGGGCTGGGTGGACTTCACGCCCGGCCAGGAGGTTCGGCGCTTTGTGGCTGTGCCTGAGGGTGCCACGTGGGCAGAGCTGCGCATCACTGCCGGCGACCACGAGCAGCCCCGGTAAGTCATCTATTTGTCAGCCTGCTTTCATTCCAGATCTAAAATCGCCCATCCATGGCGGGCTCATCCAGTTTGTATGACCTACCCAAGCTCGTGCATCCTCCACGATTAGCGTCAGAAATTGCATCTCAAGGTCACACCTCTAAATCAGCTGAATGCGCATCTAGCATATGTGTCCGCGATGCATATTGCAACGTTAGTACCTGATCTCGATAAGAATGCATCGTTGTGGTTGGCAGAGACTCTCCAGTAATATTTGCATCTAGCAAGGCTCTTGTCTTGTGCTAGAGTATTTTCCTTGACCACAAGCCACTTACCATGGCTACAAAGTTTTAGTGATCGCATTGAATTTGCATGCACAGGGGCTTCATGGTGCGCGCGTCGCAGCTGCTGCCGCACACGCGCTACTCGGAGACGGAGTCCCGCTCCTACCTGAGCCTGGCCGCGCACGCAGAGGAGCGCCTCAGCTTTGCCACGGTGGCGGGGGCCACGCTGGAGGTCACCCTCGCGCAGTTCTGGAGCAGCCTGGGACCGGGCAGGCTCCGCGCGGAGGTTGTGTTCCACGGCCTGGAGGCCCGGCGCGAGGTGCTCCTGGACGGGAGCAGGCACAACACCAAGCTGCATGTCAGGTGCGCTCCGGACCAGTGCGCTGTAATATTGGTTGGGCTCTCATTGTGATGACCAGGGCCGCACTATGGAAGCTGAAGCTGGCAATGGCTTGGAAATCTTCAACAGACAGTGAATAATCAACTCAAAGGACTACATATTGGCTCTAATTGGGAGGTTGCAGGTCGTGACCTCTGTAGATCCTTGCATGCCTACGCGCAAGGATAATCCTCCTGGAAACCCTTGCATGCAGCGATCAAGACACTGTCCATCTACTTCAAGCTCCAGGAATTGTGGCGTTGGATGAATTGTCTCACTGTTGCAGGGCGCCGTTCCGACGGGAGAAGCTGACCCCGGCAGCAAAGTTGGAGAAGGTGCGCATTCCGCTGCGGCCGACAGAGGCGGTGCTAGCGCCGCTGCCCGGTGCCCGGGACGTGCTGCCCAACGGGCGCACCATCCACACGCTCACCCTCACCTACAAGCTCAGCGTGGCTGAGGCCGGCAAGCACTGCGTCACCCTCCCTCTCCTCAACAGGCAAGCCCAGTCAGCGCCTCTTGTATCCACGAATCCCTCAGTGCCAAGTATAAGCTGAAAACTGGTTAAGAATACAAGGTTGGCAAACCCAGAGCCAGCGACCACAGGGCATACATGCAGGGCGTCTGCAGCCAGATGTGCGGGGCCGAACAGAATCATTCCAGGATGCATAATTGCAAGCTGAACAGTTGCTTTGTTCAGTGATACAAGAGTGTTGTTGTTTGTTGTGAAGCTAATGAGGCATCGTTGCGGACAGGTATGTGTATGATGGAGAGCTGGAGGGGCAGATGACCTTCCTAACGGACGCCAACGAACGCCTGATCAAAGTGTCTGACATCTACCCCGAGGACGTCCAGCTGGCCAAGGGTGACTACATCATCCGAGCCCAGCTGCGCCATGACGACACAGGTCTCGCTCTACTCTCCCTTCTGTCACTTCACTTTCCTCTAGAACCTCACGTGTGTTCCCAAACGCTACTTGTTGCATCACATGCAGACCTTCAGAGGTTCAATGTCTGGCACCCAGTGAAGCGGATATTTCCTCGTGTCCTAAGCTGATGCATCCAGCTTCTGGCTCTTTGATTCAAGAATTACAGAGAGTGAGCTGCAATGGTAGCATGTAGTTCAATGTACCACAAATGTGCAGTTTGCAAAGATGGCCGAATGCTATCATGCAGGATGTAAAATGACTTGTGTGGCGCACAGGTGTGCTGGAGAAGCTGAAGGGCCTGGCAGCGGTGGTCGAGAGGAAGCTGGGGGACAGCGTGAGTGTGCCGGTGTACGGCAGCCATGTCGCCTCGCTCAAGACGGCAAAAGACACCGTGAAAGAGCGAGGCCTGTATGCTGGTGTGCACTCTCTTTTGCCAACTGTGTCACTCTGCTGACAGAAGAGCCTTAAGCCATCATAGGTCTTGCCAGTGTTGTGTGTAGATAAGCTGATGTGTTTTTGTTGGAGAAGTCGGTTTGCGTTGAAGATGAAGGAGATATTGAGCAATAAGTTTTACAAGTCTTGCGTAGGTGACGGATGAAATGCCTTTGTTTTGAGGCAGATTTGTCGTTGCAGGTGAAAGAGCTGCGATTTTCCTGGGTCCAGTCCCAGAGGACAAGCTGCCCAAGGATGCCACTCCTGGCCGCCTCCTTGTAGGCACTCTGTCCCTGTCCAAGAAGGACAGTGGCAATGGCGAGGCGCCCGGGAAAGTGTTTCTGAGCTACAGGTAATCCTTTGATCCTCACCTTTCAAAATCTTTAGATAGCGCACACTGCTATAGACCCTGCTCGGGCATGGTTGTCTGGTGCCTCATTTGACCCTTGTGCACGAATCTGCTCCTTAAAAGACTGAGTTCAGCCAGGCACGTCTTTGCATCCATGCGCTTAGATTGGCTTGTCACAGACTGCCCCACCCTTTATGTCAACATGGTGCCTAGTGGTCCAGTGGACTACAGTTGCTCCTAACTATTGCTCCTGACCATGAGATCACCAGAGGTTTCATCATTGTATTTGGTGCCCCTGCAGTGTCCCTCCTAAGAAGGAGAATGGGGCTGGAAAAGATGCCAGCAAGGGGGAAGAGAAAGACAAGGAGAAACCCAAGACGCCCGAGGAGCGTTTGAAGGACGCCGTGCGCGATGCCCAGGTATTCCAACACATCAAATGTTGTCTTGCATTATTGCATGTGCCCTTTCCGCACACCAATGATTTGGCATGCGTGTTTCTTGATTCCCAATTGCTGAGCCTTGCCTTCTGCAAGTGAGGCATCGGGTGTGTCGACAGGTGGGCTTCTTGAAGCAGCTGAAGAGGGAGACGCCAGAAGAGGACGAGGCATATCTTGCGCTCGAGAAAGACCTGCTGCAGCAGCACCCCAAGCACCTGCCCCTTCTGTCTGCACGGCTGGCAAGCACAAACAGCCTCTCTTCTGAGTCGCACCCCAAGAAGCTCGAGGTAAGCTCTTTCTTCCACATGCTGTTGTTTGCAGAAAAAGCGATAACATGCACTGTGCAATTTTTGTTCCAGAATGTGATTGTATATGTACCTGTCCCAAATGGAGCACCATTCAAGCTATTATTCTTCCTGCACCCTTCAGCACAGTATATATGTTCTTTGTGCTGCCAAACCTGAACCATGTCCTGTACGTGATAGCAGAAATGTGTAATGAGTCTTCCGACCTGTCGCTGGATGGTTGCAGTTGATGTGGGGTTGAGTGATGTGTCATCATGAACAGGAGGTTGTGGAAGCTGCCGATGCAGTGATCGCCGCGATAGACGAGACGGCTCTGGCAAAGCTTCTGGCGCGCAAGACACCCGAGGAGGGCCCTGGGGCAGCTGCCAGGAAGAAGGAAGCTGAGGAGCAGAAGGCCGCACTGCTAGATGCCCTGGAGAAAAAGGCCAGCGCTTTGCTGGAGCTGCATCCCACAGCGCCAGAGAAATCCCCGTCAGCTGAAGCGCCGGCAGAGCAGGTCCCATGTTTTCTTGCTCATGCTCTTGCTCTTTCTTGCTTTCAGTACAGCACCAGATGCCTTCTGCTCACATGCATCTCTCAAATCACAGCCTGCCATTCATGCTTATGTCAAATTAGTGCAACATGCCCATTGTGGCTGCATGCAGTGCTGCTCTACAAGCAGCTCTGCATGCATGCATGCATGCTTTTGTCAACCTAGTGCATGCATGTATGCGAGGAGGTCGCCGGGAATGGGCCACTGACAGCTGTGTCACATGCAGGTGCCTGCCAGGGAGGCGGGTCCAGATGCATTTGAGGCGGCTTTCCTAGAGCTGCAGGCGTGGGCGGACACCACAGAGGAGAAGTATGCTCTGCTGCACGCCAAGCGCCTTGCTCGCAAAGGCCGCTACGCTGGCGCCCTCAAGTGCGCTCTGCCTCGAATCCCTCTCTGTTTTTCTCTGCCCATGAGCCGCACCGTGGGGAGAATTTTCCCGCTGTTAATGGATCCATTTTCTCGCTGCATTAAAGAGAAGCTGCCTCACGCGGGGCATGCTCCAGCAGCAAAATTGGAATAAAGAGCTTCTGTGGTAGAATGTGCAGCAGTGTTGGTCATTGTGCATGCCAGAGAGGACTTCAACTGCATGCATACCTTGACGTGTGGTTTCACGCTGGAATGCATGCATGCAGGGCTCTGGAGAAGTCAGCCAGCCCAGAGGACAAGCCAGCAGCTAAGGAGGTGCTGCAGTTCCGCAAAGAGCTGTTTGAGAAGCTGGGCTGGCAACACTGGGCGCTGCAGGAAGACTCCAAGATCAAGGACTGCTTCCCCCCAGCATACCCGCTCTTCTAAACAGACATGCGCCTAGGACTTGATCTGAGCAGTTGCGGAGTGAAGTGGGTGTTTGAAGTGGCAATGGAAACACTGCAGCGTGCTTGTGAGCAGTGTTGTAAGTGCAATAGTGTCATGAGCAAGGGGCGCTCCAGTAAACGGGAGTCTGCAGTTCTACCTGAAGTTGCACAATAGGTATGTAGTATGCGCCCAAATTCTCTACTGCAGCTGGCTTAGGCAAATCTTCTGTGGCAGAGTTTCGGTGAAATGCAGCTCCAATGGCAGCAATGTAAAAGCTGCGAGACAGACACACAAAAGAGAAGAGAATAGGATGGAGTCCCCCCCATTGCCATTGACACGTGGCCGACGTTGGCCAAGATGTCGGCTCAACTACCTCGATCGCCTTCTCATTTACCAATGTGAGATGGGCTGCTCAAGTTGACTGCATCGATGAGGCTCATCGTCATGTCTCTCACAGCAAAGTCTGCAAGTGATGTGTGTGTGTGTGTAAGCTGCGAGACTGTACGGGTCGGCGAGTCCAAGGGATTCCCAATATCCTGAGCCTCCAACCAGCAGCTTGAGTAAGCCTTGAAGGGGGATCCCGAAGTGCCTGCACCATGGTGAAAACGTTCTTTACATCCGTCAAGATTCCCGGCATCACTGCTATGGTAAGGGGCGCTGATGCCTGGACTCAGCGCTGTTGCTGTTTTGACAAGGCCAAGCAGCCTGTCATGCATTGTGAGCCTCGCCAGCCTGGATGGCATCACCTTATTATTATCTGGTTGCTGGTTTCGTTTGGACGAGATCCTGGTCCGATGGAAACAGCTGCTGCAATACCTACGAAGGCAGCTGATTGAAGTTGCCCTGAAGTGCATCGCACTGATTGATCTCAGTGAAAGTGGGATCGTGTATCACTATAATACATGTGAGATTGTAGGAGCACACTCACACGTCAGAAACACGTCAAATCTGAGCACCTCTGAATATCAACTTCAACTTGTGCAGGACTTTCATCTTGTAGGAGGCCTTCCAGAGGTGTACATTGATTTCCAAAAGGACCACAATAAGGATGACAACGCAAGCTGCACAGCCTGGGAGCCAGCTACCTTTGATGCTGCAGCAGATGGGACAAAGCATCGCACAGTGAAGTTTGCTTCGCAGATGAAAGCCCCTGGATGGCTGAAGAAGCTCATTGGTTGGCTTTCCTCCGTTCTGTTTGCAACACAGATTCAAGAACCCTGGGCAATTAGCGAAAGACTCATGTCCTCAGCATGCTTTTATTAGAGTCTCGTGCTTTGGGCTGCTGCAGGAAGCTGCATGATGCCTGCTGAGGCCTTCAGCATGCATGAGTGCACATCACCGGGAGGCCTTCTGGATGCCTTTTCAGATTGTCTTCTGGTCATATTCACTCATGCATGCCTGCTTAAAAATAGGCTGGATCAAGTGTGCTATTGCCGAGTCATTGCTGAATCAGCCTCTGTGCCTGGCAGGAAGGCCAACACTGCCGATCATCGACCACCAGAGCACTGCGTTCAACACTAAGACAGGCAATCTGACCTTCCACTCGGCTCCCATCATCCAAAATGGCCCCAACGGCGAGTTCTCCATTGCAGACATGAACTGGGATATCTTGAACCGCGTTGAAGCAGACGGCACCCCATTTGTCACGGTGAGCCGTAGACCCCTGTTTCCTGATCAGATCTTCGGGCTCAAGGACTTGCCAATAGCACAAACCCTGATGGCTGCATCTCCTCAGACTGCCGGTATCCGCAGCGAGTCCTTGCGGCGTGTGATTGGCCATTGCAAGATGCCATGCACATTGCCTGGAGTTGCATGCAGCAGCAGGATCGCTAGGAGTGCTGCCCTATTATTTTGATGGCACTAAATGCGGGTTCTTGGGTGCAGATTGATGTCACGCTGACAGCAAAGGCGGACTACGCATGGATGTGGGGCCTGCAGACAGCAGTGGAGTCCATCTTCATATCCCAGGCAAAAGATGACATCGCTCAGTACCTGCAGCACAATATGAAAATCTTCCGGGACATGCTTGCTGCTGGCACGGTGAGCCTGTCTGGAATGGTGTTGCTCCATTCATTCATATTTTGTGAGCGAGTTGTGGGTCAATACTGATACCTCATGGCAGTCCGTACAGCCATGCCATCAGTTGCATCAGTATGCATACCGAAGGATCACTATGAAGTAGTTGATTGGCCAAAGGACAGAGTTATCTCAAAAGATGCTTCATTTTCTGTTACACCGCTGCATGGTCACATCAGCGCTGTCCCTGGGTTCTAAGGGAGCGCATGTTGTTGCGCAGGTGCCTTTTCAGAATGGCATCATCACAGATGATCACCTGGGAGAACCTGCCCCAGCAGGGGAAGACACACAACCCCTGCGCCCATTACCCAATGGAAACCATGCAGCCGCTGGCAGAGGCACCACATCCAGGCCCACAGTGCGATCCCGGCTTTTCACCCTGACTTCCCTGTGTCTTGTGATGTATCTGCCCTGCGGTATAGAAGCATTCACACTCAGGTGTGCTGGCTGGAATATCCAATGTGGATAGCAAACTGCCCACTGCTCTTGCTAGCGATGCATATCTAAACTCCCCATGAGATCTGTGCATACTTGAGAGCTTGCTTCAGCAGTAGACGGAGTTCTATTTTGAGTGAGCACTTAGCATGCATGAACTGAGGTAGGAGGTCCTTTCTATCAGTCAAGCGCATGCTTGGTGCCTTTTTACTGTCATCTAGCATGAGTTTTGATTCTCTAGTGTGCTGTCAAACAGAGTAAGGCACCTGGCAAGGGAGCGCTGTACACCAACGACTCAGTCTCTGTGTACTATGATGCCTCTGAGAAGCTCCGCCTGCCTCGCAGTGAGTGCTCAACCTTATCTTCTCTTAGTTGAAGGTTAAAACCCACAGTAGGTACTTGTTCATATCGCCCTTGAGTATTGTGGGGTCATCCGGTGAGATGAAGTTCGATTGCACGCAGCAAAGACTAAGACTGTGACTGACTAACGCTCCCGGCCGGGTTGCTTGTTGCTTGTGCTTGCTTGCTTCGTGTTCTGAGAATGTACATCTGGCAATGCAGGACGCTCAGTGGACAGCCAGCTAGCTGCAGTGCCCAAGCCTTTGCCGAAATTGGAGCTGGAGAAGCAGCAGGGGCAGCAAGTGCTCAGCCCCAGGCGTCCCTCTCCCAAGCCGGCAGCTCCTGGCGTCCTGTCGCTCAGAGGTGCGCAACTAAACAGCAATGCATGATTGCTTGATACCTGTCACTGAGACTATGTCATGTCGAGAGGCCCAGATCATTCACTGCTTGACTGCTCCACTGAGAAGTCCCACAACAGTATGCAACCTCTGTCAGCACATGAGATAAAGCCATCGGCATGCAAGTCAGCTTGCGCAGCTTAGGAGGCAGCTCAGGGGAGTTCAGTTTAATGAGCAGGTAAAGCACCATGCGCAGGTGGAGCCATGCAAGTGAATGGAGGAGCCTTCTCTCCCAGGACGCCAGCCAAGACAGCCTCCATCCTGAAGGGCGCAAAGAGCCCCCGGTCCTCCCAGCGCAACATGGCTGTTCCAGGCCCGAGCACAAAGCCAGCTGCTGTCGTGCCAAAGGCTGCACCTGTGCCCTCTGGCAGCCAGACGGAGCGGCGCTATGACCAGGTAGGCACTTCTCTCGAAGTTTTAATCCCCTGGTTACTCTAATGGGTGCGAAATGTGTTCTAACATGCTGCATCAGCCAACTGACAGCTACTGGTATTCTGGGTCTCCTTTCACAGATCAGCACGCTGTGTTTCTTTAGCATTTGTGGATATCTTCGTGACTAAGCACTGGGTGAGCACTGATCTAGCACTGATCTAGGATGAGATAATTCTGGTAGTGTACCTGTTAAGTCACTTTTCAGTCAGCACTGGGAAAGCACCGAGTCAGTACAGCGGGGCCACGTTCAAACCGGGGGTGTTGTTCTGTCCGGCCGTGCAGCGCGATTCGGTGCGGAGGATGTGCCAGGAGTGGGCGGATGAGAGCGTGCCCCTGCAGCAGCCGAAGACGGCCCGAGCGCGCGTCAACACCCGCCGAGCGGCCGATGCTGCGGCCGATCCGCTGACGCCGCGCAGTCGCGAGCGCGAGCGCATCCGCATTACCACCCCTGCCACCCCCCAGCCAGGGGTAACTAAAGACTCATCCCTGCCCAAGCAGGCACCCTGGCCGGCGGTGGCCGATGGTCCCCCCGCTGCCAAGGAGGCCCCCACCAAACCTGCTGCGCCGGCTGCAGAGGATCCTGTGCCAACTTCCGGGTGCGCAATATAAATATAATTGTTATTATTATTACACGCATTTCCTACCAAAAGGCAAGGTACATCTGTGCTCAGAAAACGCTGGATGTCTGCTGCTTTGTGCACATGCACTCTCTTGTATGTGAGACTGCAGTGCAAAAGGTGCACAGGCATCCACAAATCGCAAAGCTATATTGTGCACAGCTTTACTGCAGCTTGTCTGCAGAGGGAGGGCACATGATGTGCGGTAATCAGCTTGCTGCTCACGTGCAGGCCTCCGGAGCAGCTTCCGCCCACGATTGACCAGGAGGGGAAGTACTACATCTTCATGCCTTCCAGCCAGGAGCGCTTCCACACCCCGGCAAACAGCATCCTGCCCGTCAGCCGCCAAGAGTGAGCTTTTATGCTGTTCTCCATCAGCACTCTGCCTCGGGGAATATTTCATTTATCACTTCCCAGGACGCAGGCACCCACAACTTCTTCTGAGCTAGTGCATCTTGGACATGCCGCTTGCGCCGTGACCCTTTGGTTGTTTGGTTGCGCTGGTTCTGCATGATTAGGATGTAAGGCTCGTCACTGCCAGCACAGCCTTTACATCTTGTCTTGCAGACCCTGCGCTGCCAAAGAATGGGAATATTTTACACATGCATGCTATGGTGCTGGCAGGTGCTGGCAGAAGAGGTAGACCTGTCAAGTCCTGGAATGATTATGTCAGACATGACCTGGCTTCTCTTGGTTTATCTCTGACCTGGTGGAGGAGAGCTCAAGATAGAGAAGGTTGGAAGGCCGTCATAGAAACGCTGCTGCGACGCACCTGATCCTCATGGATTGGAAAGGCGTGTAATAACAATAATGCTATGCATGCTGTAATAGGGTGCCCCGTCTAGAGGTCCTTGTTACTAATAACCAAGGAAATACAAATCTAGCATGTCAGGATGGCAAGCCCTGCGAAGAGAAGCAGCTGCATATGAACCTACTGCAATGCACCAACTATGCTTCTGTGGTGTCATGGTGTCCTCAGGGAGGAAATGCAGTTTCCAGTCACTCCTGCGCCAAAGGCCGCCGCCGCCGCACCCATGGCCATCAGGAGGGCCCCAAATCAGTCCCCGTCCCCCGCGCAGAGGGCAGCTGGGCGGCCCCTGACTCGCCAGTCAGCCGCAGGTCCCATGCGGCGCAACAGCGACCTCCTTGCACAGGCCTCGGGCGACCCAGGCCCCGGCATGGCGGCCGTAGGTGACTTTCAGACCCTGACAACACTATTCTGTGCGCTATCAGTATGGGATACCTTTCTAGCCCGTCACTTGCACTCAATGGCCATCAGGTTTGCATGCAAGATAGATGCAAGATCAACAGATCAGGCACTTGTGAACGTCCCTTTTTTTGTTCAAGTTATGTTCACGAGTGGAAACGAGAGAGATGCCAACTTTCAAAGCAGCGAGGAGAAACGGCTGGCGTGCGGTGTATTTGCAATGCTAGTGACGCACAAGATGACAGCGTTGTCGTTTCTGTGAAGTGGAAATTTTCTATACATTGCCCCAGATTTGAGAGGGCGATGTGCTGTTGGCAGAGCTGCTGACGCCTCAGAAGTCTGTGTCTGCACCCACAACGCCGAGATCCAGGGCGCTGAGCCCCAGGCAGCGCGCAAGCAGCCAGAGGTGGGCGGATGATACCCACGACTACAAGCCTCAGGTAAAGAACATACACAATTTCACCACCAGCATTTTATAATTCAGGTGTTGCTTGGCGTACCTAGTCCTTGAGGACTGGAAAACGTGTAGCAATAAAATTAATTTTATCTGCCCCTCTGCCATTGTGAGTGCGAGCATGCCCAGAGCCCAGTGTGTGCCTGTGGTGCTGTCACCCTCTCCAGCAAGCCTTCTGCAATGTCTCAAACACTTTTGCACAGAAACACCTTGCAGTAGTCCATGTAGGTGGTGTGCAATACGGGTGACGGTACAGTATTGTAATTATTACACGCTTTTCGTGTCATTTGGCAAAGTGCGTCTGCAGACAAGCTGCAGACAAAAGCTGCCACAATCCTAATCCTTGTTGGACTCGCCACATCCAAGCAAGATCCGATCAATCGTGGGCACGGTGCTCAGTATTTATACCGCCCCCCCCCCCCGCAAGCCGGGGTACAGTGGATTGGCCCGTACAAGGATGTGCACGAGATTCCAGGTAGAAAAGGGACAGCATATGAGCTGGGTTTTCTAAATGGGGGAGTAGTCTTAAACAGATTACAGATTTAACAGATTACTATTTGTTACTAAGTGGTTGGGGGGCCTGCCCCCCACACTCAGTAAATGCTGGGCTCCGGGGTAGCCAATTGCCACTTATGATTCGGGTCCGGTTGCTACGGATCAAAGACTATAACTCCGTGAGTGATTGCGGCTGCAGAAGAAGCAGCCGGCGCAGCTGTCGCGGCTGGGCTCGGGTGTGCGCTTCGAGCCGGGCGCCGCTGTGAGGTGCGGCGACGCGCGCTGGCCGGGGCACATCGTGGTAGTGACAAAGGGTGACAAGCCCACCAGCCCCAGGACCTCATTCCCCTCCGCCAAGAGGTACAGGCCAACCGCTGATAGAATCTTCTCAATTTAATCTGTTGAGGGATTACATCCTGGTGAAGGAACAATTGGACCCCGGATGCGCAGAAGTCTATTGAGTAGGCTCTGACGCATGTGAAGCATGTAGTATTTGATGCCGCGGCCATAGATGTCTCCTTGCGTTGGTTGTGGAGGCTCATGCTTTTGATCAGCGTGCAAGACAGCTGCATGAAAGCGATGTCGTCTGTTGGCGAAGGAAAGTACAGAACAGGGAGCTGATGAGGGGAGGTATCTCATTGTGCAGGGTGGCTCCCATGCACGGGCAGGAGGCCCGTAACGGGCAGACCCCGCGGTCAGCACTGAAGACCAATTCCAAGAAGATGGGAGCAAACGGTGCACAGGTCAGGTTTCCACGCAAGTTTCCTTTTTGGCGTGGATGAACAGGGCACTTTCTTCAGATATTTGCGCATTGAGTTCACTAGGTGCACGTTGTGCAGCCTGTAAGGAACAAGTGGCTTTGTGGGTGCAGGGAATCAATGGAAAATCTTTGGAGCAAGGAGGAGTTGCTGCAGGGCATCTGCCGACTCCCAAGAAGACTTATATCAGCGATGGTGAAGTGAGAGCAGAAACTGGCGCAAAGAAGCAGAAGGCGAGCTGGTTTGCCAAGTTGTTCTGTGGCAGCAGCTCTGCAGCAAAGTAATTAGCAGATTGAGGAATTCAACTGCAAGTTAGCCTGAGGGGACATCATTTTGCAGCACAGTAATGAGCTCAGGAAGTGAAATGAATCCTGCCCAGAGTAACAGCGACTGGCCTTCGAGTGCGTAATTTCCATCAATTCTCAGAGCTGCTCAGACTCTCGCAAGGTGCATGATGCATTGTCTCAGCTTATTGCAGCGATGGCACGAGCCTGCAAATGCAGCTCTGCCATTGAATCATCCACTGCAGCGTCGAAATATCTGCTAAGCGAGTATGGCTTGGGTTTTAGAAGTGTGTCGGTGTTACAGAAGCATCCAGGTGGCGATTTTGCCTAGGAATGAACATGTTAGAAATGCATGTGCTCCCCAATCCCCAGTGCCATCAGCTTTCTTGTCGTATGCGTGTGCAGTGTATAGCTGTGGACAATCCTGGTTCTGTTTCAAATACCCACGGTGAAACAGAAGCTTGCACTTCCTACGCTCTGATCACGGTTCCCAGGGGCACACGAGTTTCAGCACAAACAGTGTCACATGTACATCACTCTCAATGATAAGAATTGTACCAGCCAAGCAGTCCAATGCATCATGTGTAGATCCATTTCAGCTTGGTTGAGATGAGGAAAATCTGTCCTTCTGTACCTCATTACAACATTGAGCCGCGTAGGTGCATGCAACGCGGTAGTTGCTAAAGCAGGTGGTGAGTCCAAAGCCGCCTGCACTTTCATATCTGTGCTCCAACTTCAAGCATCAAGATGACCGTCTTGGCAGACGTAAGAGGCGGCAGGTGTAAGCCAAGGCCAACAGCGTAAAGATCAGCTGTCCTTGACGCGTTGTAAATATCGGGCCGTGACGGTCCTTTAAAGACAGAAGCAGCGATGGTGAGGCGTAAGGAATTGCCAGCCATTTATATGCCATGGAGCGTCCCGGTGAGCGCCAACTTCCAAGCTGCAGGGGCCACCTTTTATTCTTGAGTGGTAGCACGTTCAGTGGGAGCCTCTAATATTTACGAATAATTCGCTGCGATCAAGGCTTTCACAACTGCAGATAATTTCTGCGTGAAGGTTTTGGTAAATTCGTGCTAGCTATATTGCATTTTGGGAAGTCCAATGAGCCTGTCACCTTATGCCGTCCTGGCCTCAAACGCAGCCGATCTCCTCACCAACACCAAACGTCGGCTCTCCTTGAAGGAAATAGCATTGCAGAATGCAGATGCGAAGGCAGGCAAGTGAGCTGGGTGCAGACAACGCCAAAGTGTGACTGGCACAAATTTGTCTCACAAAGCCTTCCGTGTGTTGTGCAGCAAATCTACTCGGTGCTGGCAGACTCAGACTACCTGGCAAAATTCCACAAGGACTCGCATGGCAGCTCCAGGGTTGAGATGGAGCCATGGGACCCTCCAGGCTCAGAATTTGGGTTTGTGAGGAAGCGGAGATGCCTGTACACTGCGCCACTCCAGGGCCCTTCCTGGTTCAAGACAATGCTTGGTGAGGAGCGCAAGCCAAGTACTGACTTGCCTGTGGGGTCTTCATTTCTTATTCTACACCTGCATGTTTTAGCTTAGGTCTCTGGTGGTGCAGTGACCACCACTGTGTTTATAGCAAACCTTGCAAGGATTGAACGGATGAAGTGTGTGGCTACAGGTGGTCCCAAGCTAGTGGACATGATGGACATCCATGAGATGATGTATGACCCAGAGAGCGGCTGCATGCTGGTGCAAGTGGACAGCTACATGCTGCTGGAAGATGGCGCTGCCACCATGCGCATGCGGCATGTGCAGTGGCTCTACAGACCTGTTGTGGCTGAGGACTTGACAGGCTGCGAGGTGAGATCCTTTGATGCTAGCTTCCTCATGCAGGCATGCATGGATGAAGGTTCGCATGCTCATGGGTTCTTCATCATGTTACAGGGATACAGCCTGCAGCCTCTGTCATGCATGCCTGCACTAAAGGCAATTTCATTTTAGCAAACCTCAATGCATGCATTGCAGCATGCATGCCGTTGCTGCCTGACCAGGAGGTCATCAGGAGTCCTCGATATACATCACAAATCTGTGCTTGCAGGTGAAGACAACACTGACAACCTGTGCAGCGAGCTTCAGGAACGCACAGCTGCAGGATCTGCCACAGCAGGTGGAGAATGCCCTGGCCAGCATAGCCGCAGAAGAGGCCACAATCCTCAACGACTTTGCCCTGTGCTACATCGGCGCGCTTGAAGATGCTGGAAAGGTGTGAAAATTGCCTCACCTGCCTTGCTACAGATAACATGCACTTGCATGAATTGCCATGCATGCATGCTATGTGCCTGTTGGCAGTCAGCTCTCGTCATGTGTCCATGTGAAATGGCCACATTTGTTAGACATAGACTTATCCTAGGGAAGACATCCCTGCATGCTAACATCTGAGTTTTATACCTGTCCAGCTGACGACACCTGTGCAAGCCCTGTCTGGAGTGATGGACGGCAGCAATGGGCGGCCATCCAATGAGGGCCCCAAGACTCCTGGCAAGCTGGCGGACATGCCTTTCAACCTCGTCTCGGGTGCACTGATCTATCAGGACCCAGATGTCTCCCAGCACATGGAGTTCCCTGCAGGTACTGGTCCCGTTGCCAGATGCAACCCTTGCGGTAGTGTTTGATGGTAATGCATGTGCACAGCAAATGGCACGATGCAAATTGCATCTCCTGTAGTACATAGCACGCATCTGATGGCAGGCAGATTGACAGCGCACCGCCATATTGCTATCAGCAACTTACTGACAGACTCGTCCTTCACTTCGCAGGTCACCAGCATGGCAGCAAGCTGTCCTCCACAGAGGGCAGCGATCAGTCAACGCCGCTCTACCAGCGAGTGCACGCCGGTGTGCAGCAGCCTGACATGAGGAGCGCACCGCTGCCGGCAGAGCGGCTCTCCTTGACAGACTCCGTCCTGGAAGGCATCCCTGCAGGGGGCAAGGAGGTGGATAGCCTGCTGGGCACTCGGCTCAACTCCCTGGACCTGGCCACAGAGGGCCACGCCCTGCGCATCAAAACCTGGCGCTCCCATGCGCACCACTCCGGCATGTCCATGCGGCCCCTGTACAGCCAGCGCAGCTCTGGAAACTCCGAACAGGTCCACCCAGCTTCTGCAAGCCACCCCAGGACAAAGAAGCCGCCGCCGGCAGAGACTGCCAACGGCAGCATCACTGCCGAGGAGAGGGCGCTGCTGGAACGGATGACCAACAAGCTGCATGACAAGGGAGACAATCTGCAGTACAGGCAGCCCGGCAAGCTGAGCCCCAAGGAGCTCAGGCTGGTGGAAGAGATTCTGGATGCCAGCATGGAGGCTGATGACCTCGAAGCCGAGATGGAGGCAGCGGCTGGCAGGGAGGCACACTTCCCCAGCAGCTACTATGGGGGCGAGCACCACGGCGGCGACGCACACACAGAGGCCGCATACAAGCCGCGCGGCGCCGCTTCAGGGGAGTGGGCCAGGGAGTCCCAGCTGGAGACCATGGACAGCTTCTCTGAGTACAGTGTCAGCACCGTGGAATCAGCCAGCACCTGCGCCGCGCTCAGCCCCTCTACCATCAAGATCAGCCTGACGCCGCGCGGCGGACGCTCTCTGGAGATTGTGCGCGCGGCAAATGCTGAGCAGGGCTCCGTCCTCCAGGGCACCAGCCTCCGCAGCCAGAGATCCATCCACAGCACAGGTGAAAACATGGTGCACACTGCGCACTGGAATGAGCAGGGCAGGTCTGGATCCATCAGTGAGCAGCAGCCATTCTCGCCCATTCGCTGGACGGCCCTCAGTTCTGTCATGGAGGACGGCACAGTGACTGTGCAACAGCAGCGCACTGGGGCATTCAGCCCCCGCTCCAACTTCAGCTGGCAGCCGCTGAGCGAGTTGGGCAGGGGAGATGACGAGGAGCTGTTCCCTGAGAACCTGATGCTGACGGAGCAGTCGGACCTGGGCCTGCTCAGGAACCGGCTTGCACAGGTGAGCATGCCCTATCTGACGGAGTATATTTATCTCTGCTTCAACTGTGTGTTCATGCAGTATGAAGCATGCATCTTGCATCAATGATTATGACATATGCAATCTGAATTGATAGCAGTCTAACCCAATTTTCAGTGGCGATTCGATGCCAGATTTTCAGATGTTTCAGGTTCATGTACCCCTGTTCACGTCCACTTTGCTTATTCAGGTGCTGCCCAAGGAGAATCTGAGCCAAGGGCTTGGCTCGAGGCAGCATCAAGAGCACCTCAACATCGGCGGCGGAGAAGCTCCGGTGCGGAGGGGCACACCGGAGCAGCAGACGCAGCAGCAGGTGGACAGCTTCACCATTGGGGTGCATGCAGCGATGCACAACCCCTCTGCTGCAGGGCTGCGCAGCGGCGAAGATGAGGATCTGGAGTCAATGGACACCAGCAGGTGCGCAGACTGCAGTTTTAGTCTTGGATTTTGTCGACTTTTCAATTACAGGATAATTGTAACGCAGCAAAGCGGAATTAGGTGACTTTCATAAGGCAAGCAATTTTGATTGCTTGTTGGCAGTGTGATGTCTTGGAAATGTCAAGGATCCTGCACTTGGCAACTTAACTTTTTGTTTGTCTGCTCCGCAGTGAGTACTCCTGCAAGCCACAGAATGAGAGGTTTCAGGGTGCAGCTGGACCCATCTCCACCACCACAATAGTGGAGACCATGTTCTTTGATGCTGAAGAGGACTTCGAGAACGATGGTATGGGCAGCACCCTCTCCATTCAACAACATCTCATTGCAGCAAGATCTAAAGCAATCTTGGGCTCAATTAGCAATTGGCAGCGGCTCTCAGCATCAAGCCAATTCTCATGTTCTGTGCAGGCGCCACGCTGGATGCCAAGCTCCTGAAGACTCTGGAGGATGCCGAGAAGCATGACATGCATGTCCCAGATGCAGGCGTGCTGCACACCTCCAGCAGCATCCATCTGCCTCACACGGTACGAGACGCTATGTACTGCAAATTTGCTCATGTAAAGTTGTGCTTGACATTTGAAAATCGAACAGCAGATGGGTACAGGGGAAAGTGAAGCGCAATAATGTAAAGGATTGTGACACCCACTAATTGCAGACATGGTATCCCTGCATTAACGTTCAGTAGGAATATTCACCCAGCACTTGCCAAATTTGGCGCCCCTGCATGCATGCAGGATTCCACAGACATTGCCGCGGCGATGGCCACAGTCATGAGCGTGGCAATCGAGACCGTCAACGCGGTGGCAGAGACGGCCATGAACACAGTCAACCGCATCACCAAGGTCTCCCTGGAGCAGCTGCAGTCAGCCAACGGCCTGACCAGCCACAGCAGCGTCCCTGTGCCCTTCAGCCGCACACACCAGAGCCCCTGGGACGAGAGTGTCCCCCTGTCCAGGCAGCGCAGCCTTGCCACCTCAGCAAACGCGCGTAGCTTCCGAGCGACTCCTGCAGCCGGCCAGCTGGCGGCCTTCCAGCAGCGACCGGCGGCCGGCAAGCAGCCCAGACAGCAGGAGGCGCTCCCGGGCAAGGGAGTGTATCTTCGAGACATCCCTGTGTCGTCGCTGTCGCTGTCAGTTGAGGGGCAGCAGCACGGCGGCTTCAGCATCAAGGGGGAGCTGCAGAACCTCCGCCAGGCCGGCCTCGGCCGCAGTGGCGCCGGCAGCGCCCCGGCATTCCTCAGGGGTAAGCCCCAAGTTCCTGAACGATATGTTACAGAGCAGATTGATTGGCTGTCAGCTGGCTGCTTCGTCAAGGTAGGATCCTGCTCTGATTTCTGTAGATTGCCAAGTCCTCGAAACCACTACCAGAAAGCATGGTCCACTATTGGGCAACGCACATAAGCACTCATATCGGAATCCTTTGGGGCCCGGGAGGACAAGATACAATGCGATTAATTGTGCTGCATCATCACAGGTCCCCATGGTGGACCCCTCAGTTATGGGGCGGACATCGCGCACCCGCATGTGGCGCTGGCCAATGGAGAGGCGCGGCGGCGCATGCTGGCACCGCCGGTGCAGCAGGATCAGGGGCCTTTCAGGGCTGGCGCACTGGCAGATGCGCACAAGTCTGCGCCCCCTTTTGCAGGCACGCCTCTCCTGCACACCTCGAGGACAAAAATTTTGAGCGACAGAAATATGAATATGGTACCCCTTGCTCAGGAAGGGCTCCAAGATGCATAAAGCCAGAACGTGTTTGTGTCACATGAGATGTAGATTCTGCTTGGTTCCGCTTGCACAACATCCTTTCTATTAGTCGTGAGGTCCTCCATGTATTGGAGTGGTGCGCAAGCTGAGGCAATGCGGTGGCATTTTGCAAGGCTTTTGAAGTTGGCATGGTACAACCCTGGAGCTGTCACAAAGGGATCAAGGAACAAAGCTGGCAACGTCCTGACAGGGGTCTTTGCACAGCAACTGTTCAGCGTTTCTGATTGAATTCCTGCAGCCACCATCATCATAGAAACTCCCACAGGCAAGACTGCAGACAAAATACAGGAAAAGGCTACCAAAAATATCCTAGGCCTTCAAGGATCCGCCAGATCCAGGCAAGACCCATCCAACCGTGGGCGTAGTCCATATATATACTGGTAGTCTAATTTGAGGGGTGGCATTTTTGTGGAAATGCAGGGCGCCCGAGGGTGAAGGTGCCTCCTCTGTGGACTGGCTCGTCGCCATTTGAGGGCCGCATCGACGACACGATGAACAGCGAGGCCTTCAGCGAAGCGCAGGAGGGAATGCAGTGGGTCAACGGCAAAGGGTGGGTCGAGGCGGAGCAGACCTTCCTCCAGAGCTTCAACTCGGCACCGCCCCTGCTGCGCCGCAGCGGCTCCCGGCCCAGCACCGCGCCTGAGCTGGTGCCTGCAGGTGATCCAGAACTTCTCAGTCAGTCTCACATTGCTGCAGCTGATATTCGTGGGACTGAAGTGCAATGTGCAAGTGGGATTTTGCCTTTCATTTCAAAATTTTATTTCACGCGTCCTCCAAGAGGGATTTCGCTTTTTAAGTTTTGACTTGGAGCTGAAGTATTTGTGATTGATGTTGCAGGCGTGCGCCCCAGCCCTGTACCAGAGAACCGCGTCATTATCACAACAGCATCCATGCAGGTGAGCACAGAGTCATGCTTCTGGTATTTTCACCACGTCAAAATGCATCATCATGATGGCCACTGAGTGCAGGTGTATGTGCTGTTGTACCAACACATGCACCTGAACCAAGTCGTCCAACATGCTGATGCATCTTCCTGCCCGCACTTGATGAGGAACTCCTTCATCTCTGTGTGCTCGTCATGGCTGCGAATGGAGATATTAAACACACAGATCTCTTCTCGCCAGACCACCTATCCTTCTTGCTTCACCCCTTGATGGCGGAGTGCCCTGCAGCAGGTGGCTGCCACGGCAGGGCTGGAGGACACCGGTGTGGTGCAGCGCGCCACTCGCGAGCACCTGCTGGCAGAGCGCCGCCGGCGTGCCGTCCGGCTGGCCGCGCAAGGGGGCCCCCCGGTCTCCACCGACATGCCACCGCCGCCTCGGGACCTCCCGCCCCGCCACCTGCCCACCACCGCCACGCGCGCGGACGCCGCCAGGCGCCGCTCCTCCAAGGGTGCGTACAAACTAATAAAAAAATTCAGTCTATTCAGCTTCTTTAAGAATGGAGGCTCGGACAATTTTCTACTCCGTTCATGCAAGGTGTGCCGCTCTCCCAAGCAATCTGCTTAATTGGTTTTTCAGACAGGCCGCAACTGTAGTCTAAAGGTATAGGAGTACTAGTAGTTAGTGGCGCTGGCTGTGGCGTGGGGTTGTGCCTGGGACAGATGAGGTCCAAGGGAAAGATTGACATGCAGAGATGAAGCTTACGCGCAGTCTTAAACATCTCATCATATTGGGAAGTGGTTGTAGACAGGAAAGGAGCTGATTCGCACTGTCTGCAATGCGTGCAGGTGGCCTCTGCGGCAAGCTGGCGAACTTCCTGCACGGGTGCAGGTCTGGAAAGGCTGCTCGCACCACCAGCTACACTGAGCACAAAGTGCCTATGACCTCACAGCAGGCTTCCTGAATAAGCAGTGCAGAGCCATCCCATTTGAGTCCTGATCGATTGGGGCAGACAAAGTATGTCCGTGCAGCAAAGTCTGTCGGGCCTGGTAAATGCAGGGTGAATGAACAGAGGGAAAGCTTCCCAGACTAACAAACTCTGGAGCTTGATCCCTCTTTTCACTTTCATTGAGTGTGCCTCTTGAGGCTACTGGCAGAGTTAATGGTTAGTGACTGAAAAAAACCAAAAAAAAAGTCGGATCTGCTGAGGAGCAAGCTGTCCATGACGATTGCATGACCTTGGTAGCCGTTCAGCGATCATTCTCTTTTGCCTTCTCTTTTTAGATGCACACACCTGGATACTTATGCAACAGGTATTCGGATTAGGGCAACCGGGGTATTGGGCCAATAACCAAGCAAGAAGGACATGTAACCTTGAGTGATCTGTAATGAGTGCTCTTTCATATCAGGATGCCTGATGTTTAGGAAGTGAGGATCAATTCCACTATGTAGTAATCCAATGTACAGTGCATGCAGTTCTTTGTTTTGTCCTGATGCAAGCCAGGTACATAGGACTGGGTCACTTCAGCCAAAATATGCTTTCTTGCATCGACTAGGCTAGGAGAGTGCTTGCAACTGCCTACCTTTAGATTTCATACAGGGCTGCATGGAAGTCATGCACTTTTCTTTTGGTCATGTCATGCAGGGAATTCTTCTTTCAATGCTGGAAAACTTGAATGAAAGGAATAGCATCATGCCAGGCAGCACCCTTACACAGGTGTACGCATAATTATGTAATGAAAATGAAACTAAATCTTAGTCACTGAACAATGGCAAGCGTACGCATGATCTCTTATGCGCGTCAGAATCCCTTGTTACCCTAAAATCAAAACCCGTTTTCAACCGCTTGTGCAGCAGACAATAATAATCACACTCCCAAGACCACACCAAAGCCAGCAAGCGCTCAAATGTTAAGACTGGACAAAAATCAATCCTGCCAGAGCCAGTCACCCGGTTTGATTAATCGAGACAGCAAAGCTTCACTACACTGATATTTCTTTCAGCAAACAGTACTCGATCGCAACCATTCAATAAAATGACTGAGGCATGCAGGACAGATTGGCACTACGCATCATCTGCATCTACCAGAGTTCTTGCCCTTGTATTTCAGGGCACCTGTGGAGCTGATTAAGAATACTCGCCACATAACTTTGTCATATAAGCTGCGCATGGGCTTACTTCATAACATTCGATATCTTCATGCTGCCAGCCCTTCTGGCCTGCAGATGTGCAACCAAACCCAACAAACCTCATTACACACTGTGTACCTTGACAGGGTAAATACACACTAATACTGTGCAGCACCCGCATGGACAATTTTACTGCTGCAAAGCTAGTTTCGTCACAAACTGGGCCACAAATTCCTGGTCAAACAGGCATGAATAGCATCTCGCTCAGGTTTTGCCTTGATTACCCCCAGCAGGGGAGTTCCCAATACCCTTTGCTAAGGAGAGGTGTTCAGAGTATGACTCTGACTCTAAACACCTGCAGAGGCGCACTTCTGAAGCCAGGAGCTGTGACACAATTGAGCACAGACTCTGGCAAGAGGTCATCTCCTTTCATGCGCACAGGAACCTCAGGGAGTCTCAGAAGGCAACTCAATGCCTGTTTTCATGTCTCTCTTCTGTACATAACCCCAACGTAGAACAGTGAAGTTTCAATGCTGCCCAGGCACACGCTGCAAGCAGTGTGCGCCCAGGGACTTGACCGCGAACGTCAAAAGGGTGCTCAGAGTTCTGGGACGGAGACTGCAGCAAGTATGCATCTCACCAAAGTCCCAATCACAAGGATCAGCCAGAAATAGTCACGCAGCAGCACGAATAAAGAATCTTTGGCAAAAAAATTGAAAAACAGAGAGCAGTACTTGGTAATATGTGGCAGGCTTTCGCTGTGTGTCTGATAACATTCTTCTGATAATTGCCTCACCACGGCAGCGTCATGACAGCAGACTTCGCCGGGTGCAATTGCGCGGGTCAACTGGTCACACCACTGCGCCTGAAAGATCAGCACAATTCAATGAAGCTCAATGCTCCATCTGAGTTTTAATCTTGACAACGGTTCCTAAGTGGCAATTGGCGGGCCATGGTGGTGGGGAAGCTTCGTCAAGTCTGCCTGACACGCTTGAGGATTGGACGGGGCTGAGCAGGGGTGGGGGAGGGTGGGGCCATCGGTTGATCTGGAATCACGGTTGGCTCCGCATCGATGAGGTCAGGGGCGGGATCAAGAAGCTCGGCTGCCCAGCTGTTCAGTCTGCGTACATCCTCCACCTCTGCTTTCAGATGCTTGTTCTCCTGCAGCAGCTGCACAGCCGCAACGCAAGTGAGCGGGTGAAGATATGATGTGCCAAGCTTTAAACGTTTCCAGATTTGCCAAGGCTGAGATTTGGTAGCCCTACTTGACACCTAAGACTTGCAGCTCACCTCACAGGCATTGCCTCACGTAAAGTCCCTTGACCGGCTCAAGACTGAGCTTTAAAGCGTCGAAGTGCCACTGTGGGAGACAGGATGGCATATTCACGAGATAAGAACCTGCCGCAACGACAGAGAAGATCATCCTTCACTTTGCATGCCCCACGTACTTGTTTCAAGGACGCGCGCAAGTCGGCCAAGGCGACGTCATCCTCCACGATCTCCCCACTTTCTGGTAGCGCATTTCCTGTTGCCGGCATCCGATCCTGGAAGCCTGGAAGAATGCGAAAAAACTTGCAACGTAAACGATTAGCGACCTTCTAATGCGTTCGGAATTGCCACATCCCCCAGAGATACACAACCCACGGCCTCGTGCAGGAGACTTGATTTGCAAGAGCAGTAATTTCACCAAATATAGTCATAGATCTGAGCACGGGACCAGCGTGTGCTTTTGGCGGGATCGCTCATGCTGGGCGTTCCTCCAGTAGAATATCAATTGCTGTCTGTTCCACTGATCCCGGGATCATCAATTTAGCACAATACCACAGTAACCACCGCTGAAGATTATTGATACAAGTTCTCGAGAGGAGCCTTGCCTGGATGGTTGTCGGCAACTGATGGAGTCCTGCGCTCAGACATGTTGGCGGTCCTGCCGAGCGTGTCGGTGTCTTCTCGGACAATTGTGCACGTCCGATATATAGGATAGACAATAGACGATGAGTGTGAGTCGAAGAGTTTGATCCCACACTTGGGTGACTGATCCTCCATAGACTTCCAGTCAGCAGGCACGTAATCCCTCGTGCTCGCACCTGCCTAGAAATGGAGAAGAGAGAGTCCTTGCGCCCATTCAGTGCTTGAAAACAGGAGCAAAGTTCCAGGGAAGAATACCAGCCGTGTTGCCTGGTTCCCAAGCACGCGTACCACACTCGATTCTTTTGTGAGCAAAGGATGCTGCAACAGTGGCTCAGTGTCTCCGATGCGATCCATGATCTGACCCTCTAAAGTCAGTGTTCATGCAGATCAATGATGATGTCATCAGGTTTTTTGGCGTCGGCCGCGTCTTCAAGGTGGGAGGGCCTTAGAATTTTGCTTCGTTAACCACAGCGTCTTTGATTCCAGGACAAGATGGAGCCACAGCCAACGATACCGATAAAGCTGTGCATTGTTTGTATGCCGTAGGACAACTCAGCGCGCATCAATTCCCTAGACTTTCACAGAAGTGAAGACCTCCTGGTCACTGCTGGCGAGGACGATTCCATTAGAACATACAACACCCAGTCGGGTACTTCGAGCAAAGTCCTTTTCAGCAAGAAATATGGAGTTTCCCATATTTGCTTCACGCATGACCCACAATCGGTCATCTACGCCTCCACCAAGGTGAGTTGTGACGTGTATCTCTGTGCTTGCTAGCATATTATTGCTGTGCTTGCATTCCATTGGATGGCCTGCCAAGCGTTTAAGTTTTGCTTGCAGGGCTCAGACCATAAGATACGGTATCAGACAATGCACGACAACAAGTACATCCGCTATTTCAGCGGCCACACAGAGAGGGTCACTGGGCTGTGCCTGTCCCCAAAGAATGACATGTTCCTGTCAGCATCGCTGGTGGGCACCCTCTGGCAAACCAGGCTGCTGGGACACTGCAAGTTTCTAGGGCTGCATGAGCCCTCCCGCTCTCAACACCTGCACCATGCGTACTGTTAGACTGACATGTCTCAACTCACTGGGATGCCCAAATGATGCCAGTATGGATGTGGTCCTGGCAGGATCGCAAGGTGAGGATATGGGATTTGAGGGTGAACAAGAGCGAGGGTGTGATGGACGCTCCTTCCCAGTCCTGTGTCGCCTTTGACCAGCAGGTGCAAATGCTCCAGTCTACCAGACACTGCACCAAGACTCTTTGCCCCCATGTGTCTTTGCAGAGCAGCCTTGCAGAGCACTTGCCTGGCATGGTGGGGAAACTCGACAAGCAGGGAGATGTGCGCAGCGCAGACTGGGCGGGTGGTGAAGATGTGACTGTTGTTTGGGTCCAGGGATTGGTGTTGTGCGTTGGGGGCGACCGGGGCCTCATGAGGCTGTACGACCCCAAAGGCTATGAGCACGGTCCGTTCAGCACGTTCACGGTAAGGCCAGTTCCTTCATATTTTCTGTTGTATTCTGCAGGAGTTGCAATGTCAAAGTGCAATCACCTTGAGTAGCATCACACAACACAGTCAATTACCAGATTAAATTCTGCTCATGCTTGACTCCCCACCACTCCCACCTCATTGTGGGAGATCTGTTCCTGCTGAGGTGCAGATGGGTGCAGGCATGGTCTGATTGAATGTAGAGGGGCAGAATAATGACCGAAGAATCTGGCCCGTGCATGTGTGGCGGCCGCGCAGATTCCCTCTGAGACCCAGTGCCTGGAGTCCATTTTGAGCATCAAGTTCAGCGCGGATGGGAAGCTGCTGGCGGCTGTGATGGATGGGCGCATCCATTTGTTAGATGCATTCAATGGGAACCTGCTGCAGACCTTCTACACTGGCTCTGCCAAGGGCGGCCCTGCCTTGGAGGCGACCTTCTCCCCAGACAGCAAATACCTGCTCTCAGGTGCGGGTGCTGTGAGACCTCATTGGCCTAGTCTCCAAAGTCTGAAGGCTGTGTGCCTGGCTTAACGTCCACGAATGTGTGGCAACAGCAGTGTGGCTGGTCTTACACGAAAGCAGGGTGCAAGAAAGTGTGAGTGTTGTGAGCAAGCGAGGATGTACGGTGTACACCTCTTCATTCGAGTAGATGCATGCAAGTGTGGGTGCTTCAGTGGCAAAGATATGAGCAGGAGTGGAAGTACAGGTATGATCAGAGGCATGACAAGGTGTGTGATGGTCTGACGGCACAGGATGCGAGGACAGGAGCATCGCGGCATGGAATGTGAAGACGATGCAGGAGGTGGCGCGGTGGGGCGGCCACACAGGGCTGCCGACAGCGCTCAAGTGGGCGCCCCGCCGAATGCTCGTGGCCTCCGCTGACACCAATCTGGCCATGTGGATCCCCAACATCCAGGAGATGGAAGCCAGGGGCGTCAAGTGGCTGCAGTGATCTAGTCTTCCTCAACCCATCTGAAGGCTTGTGCGTGGCGTGCCATGCGGGGCATTGCCTGGCTGGCACCGGTGCCGAAATGCCTAGGGGCTGTAAGAAGCGAGAAATTGCGCAAGAGCGGTGTGTGAGGACATGGCTTGGTTAATCTGCCATCCTGAGACATTTGACACCTCGGCTCTTGATGGTCAAGAATGCGTGTAGGATTGCCACCTCGTCGGGCACTCAGAATGTACGCTCAGGTCTGTTACTAGGATACTAATAATATTAAAGTAGCCAAGTTCCTCTGCTGTTTGTTGTTTTGAGGTGCCCTTTACCCTAGCAGATCGGAAAATTTACAACCAAGCCAATGGCTTCAAGCAATCGAGTGGTTCTGACGTTCAGGGCATTGCTCTCAAAGACTGAGCTCTCGGAAGGCTAGTTGTAGGGACACATTTGAGAGGAGGTGCTGGAAACTTGTACAAAAAGCCATATGGGCAGCATACTCTTAATATACGGAAATAATTTCCAGCACAAAGGCAAATCATCCCATGTTCTTGGGAACCAAATATGAACACCTACAATAAACCTTATGAGGAGATGTATTCCACACAGGTCAGGTTGAAACAGACATTTACTGCATCACCTGGCAAGCAATATAAACAGTGGAGACTCTGCTAAAAACATAAGAATTTTAGCATGAAATCTCAATCAACCTATCTAATATACCGGTGGTCAGCATTTGTCATCAAGAAAGTATGCACACATGACCACGGGACACATGACACCCCTCGAATAAATAGAAGGCACATACATCATGTGATTCGAAAATGCAAGTGTGCAGAACATCAGTACTTTTTACACTCCTGCAGCACAAACAAGCCATTGACCACCCTGAAAGCAGAGGTTCGCCTGGCCAACACACATGGCAGCCCCAGCAGCCCTCCATGAAGACAACAGTCTCAAGGGACTCCTCTCATTCCAATGTTCTCCCCTTGTCACATGAAGTCTCCGCCAGAAGTGTCAAAGTCGCCGCCACCCATGTCACCACCCATGCCGCCGTACGGATCGCCACCACCACCACCGCCCATGTCACCTCCACCACCCCCACCACCGCCCTCGTAACCAGAGTCCCCGTAATAATTGTTGGTTACGGAGTCAGTTCCGCCGCCGCCGCCGCCGCTGCAGCAGATGAATGTCATGAGCACATGCGCGTATTCACCAGTGGCACAACATACCGTTTTGGGAGTATTCTCAAGTAGCAGCCAACTTGAACAAGCACCAAAAGCTCGTAAGGCACTCAATATCTCATCCAACCAAAGTTGTGTGACAAGAGGCTCTCCAACTGAAAGACGCTCTCTGCAAGGGAAAGAATGAGTGGGCCTCACCCATGAGAGTCGCTAATCATGTCCCCAATGAGCATGCCTCCTAGGAGGCCGCCTCCCGCGCCCAGCATCATGCCTGTGCCGGCACCCATGCCTGGACGGCCCTGCTGCTGCCCATACACTGCAGCACACAGCGCACAGCAGTAATCCATTATTTGTCATTATTGTTCACGCTTTTCCTGCCAAAAGGCAAGGAACGTCCTGCAGACAGTCAAGGCTGCCACAATCCCATCCCTTGCTAGATTTGCCAGATTTGCCAGATCCAAGCGAGATTCAATCACCCGTGGACACAACATTTGCATTCAACATTTGCGCCCCAACACATTACCTTTTGTGCCGCAATAAAACAATAGGATAGAGCAGGATGCCGCAAGTGTGTGAGGTTGCGCTTGGAGTGACAACAGTGCTACAGGCGCAAGGGTAAGCACTGGCCAGCACGTAAGGAAGGAATGGGGTGTTAGTCTGATTTGGAACAAGCTGGCCAACTCACTTTGTTGCTGAGGGTAGCCTCCACCTCCATACCCCTGCTGCTGTGGATAGCCACCACCTGCAGATGAAGGCCTCAGTCAATACAACCACAGCAGCTTTCTCAGCACACTACCACAAAGCAACCAGGATCACATGTCAGAACTATGCTATGCAGAGCTTCCATCTTTCTGCCAGGAAGAGAGACTTTAAATTTATCTCAAGAACGAGGAGATCATAGGAACACTGCATACCTCCATAATTTGGCTGGTATTGATGAGGATACCCACCACCACCCTGTTGGGGATATCCTCCTCCTGGGTACCCTCCATATTGCTGCTGAGGGTAGCCTCCCTGCTGGGGATATCCGTACTTCCCCTGCTGGGTTGCGGGTGACCCTAAGCAGCCTCCCATCTATTGCTCGCTTGTGGTCCTAAGGGTTTACTGCCTACAGCATACATAGACCTGATCAGGTTGGAGACCGACGACAACATGCAAGAGCACAATTGTGCTTTACATGTCCGACGTCAAAAATCGCCACGAGCAGAGCCCAGAAGCTACCCAAGAAGCACCCTGACACTGCAAGTCCCTTCCTTCGAAACTGTGTGATTAACGTGCAATCGGCTATGAACAGGAAGTCTCTGTAAACCAACAACCAAGTTTGCCATTCAATACAAAGAATACTCGTACAAAGGAAGGACATCCAAAATATTCGAAAAGAGGGTTGTGTACAGGATGAGCAACTATAATGCTCTCCCGTAAATTTTGTCGCAATTTTCGTGTCACAGAATACATCATTTGCCATTAAATCTACGAAATACAAGGGCCGAGGCTCATGAGACTCACCTTCTGCGGACTTCCCTGTGCTGCCTCTTAAAATTTTCGCCTCTAGCGCTGCAAGTGACCAAGAACGGTGCGATATTGCAAAGTACTGCAATGTATGAGCGTCGTACAGGTCCTGAAATACCGACAGTACGATTTATGGGAAACTTTTGCAATTATGGAAGGTGACAAACCTGAAGGTGACTCGACTCCACGTGGCCTGCTTTTGGCCCTTCCTTGCAGCTTCCAGCCCCTCATCGAAGCTTCCTTCCTTCTGAATTCGAGTTAAGAATTTGAGCCTCGGATATCTAAAATGCATGTTGACCAACCATCCACCCAACCGGCCTGTCAATTGCCAAGCTGTACAGCGCACATGTATTTGTGCACCAGCAGCCGCTGTTGAGCGGCTCTAAAGCTGCACAACTTAAAGCCCCATTGGGGGCCGCCTGGCGGTCTGTACTTGCCAAGTGCCACTGGCCAGTGGCACCATAGGCTATGGCATGCTAGACGTGCATATCAGATGATGCGGCCCGCAGTGTTGGATTGCGTTCAGATGAATGCGTTTACACTGTGTGATACTCCATAGTAGCTACTAGGTAAATTACGTAGTACATCGTGTCAGACATCACATGATGTGTACGGTACACATGATGAGCCCATGCAATGGCCCAGTATCTGCATGTCAAATGGCCCACGTTGGGCCACTGAGTACATGATCACACTGTGGCTACGCTCCTGGAAACGGGTTAGTCCGGGTTAGTCGTGCAACCTCCAGATAATCAAGCGCTTAGCGTGGGGCATCCAAGACACTCATAGCTGGCATCACGACAGGTCAAGCCGCGCAGATGGCCTGCTGGGCGACAGAGGCCACGTGCAGGAGCTGCAGGAACTCGTCCGCCCCATCCACCAGGCACTTGTCCGCCTCTGCCAGCACTGTGCAGATCCGCGCTCTTTGTGGATCTTTCAGCGTCTGGTCCTTCAACAGACCCGCCTGGAACTCCAGCAGCAGCTGTTGTGCCTGCGCAGTCACCGACCTCTTACTGGCACAGCTTCAACTAGAGGCCACCATGCTGTCAGGGACAGCATGCATGTCGCATCCGTGTTCAGGCTTCAGGAAGTCTGAAACAAGAAGTCCAAGGAGTGGTGAAGAAGTCCTCTTCACCAGCTGGATTGAACTCTTAAGAAGTCTTCATCAAGAAGTCAAGCAGCAACAATGCCACCCCTATTCTAGGGCTGCACTGGAATCATCGGCCCTTTGTGCAACTTCAGGTCCGTATGTCCAGAGAAAATATATGTGAAGGGCACATTCACATCTGCCGCTGCGGTAAAAAGCAGACAGGATAGGAAGCAGGCGCGCACCCCCCAGCCGTCGGCAATGGCGTCGGTGATGGCTGCTTGCACGCTGGACACCGTCCTGGTCCTGCATGCCTGCAGCAGCGACTGCGTCACAGACTCCGGCACCGCACCCGACACGTCCAGCAGAGTCTGCGGCTCCACCTGCAACCCCTGACGAGCAGAACACCACCCACTCTCAGCACATAAAACACAGTCAAATGGCCATATCTCGAAGAAATTACACAGTTTGGGGCATGCTCAGCTGCCAGGAGTTTCTGCTGATGCTTGGAGGCTCTGCAGGCAGCAGAAGTGCAGGGGGAGGTGGAAGAGACCTTCAGGCGCACGGCTGACTGCAGGGTGGTGATGGCCTTCCGCAGGTCGCCGCCTGACACCTTCCCCAGCGTCTCCATGGCTCCCTCCTGCAGCTGCACTCCCTCCTCTGCACAGACACACCTCTTTTGATGTTGCCACCAGTGCAATACATAATGTCCACAGTCTCACAGCCATCCAACACCTGGCTATCTGTGCATGGATTCTTGCATGAATTCTTGCCACTGGCACTATGTCCTGAGCAGGCTTTCTTTCCTTTTGTAAATAAAATTCGATTATGCAAAATTAGGGTCTACAGACCAAATTTGCAAAGTTGATCTAATTTTGTCAGCAAAGACACAGTACATAACCAGCAATGGCACCGAGCCGCACCATTGCAGATGTGGGAGATGCGCGCGGACATGATGCCACCGTGCAGCGGCCGAAACCGGAACTTGGCGCATCGGGACGCGAGCGGCTCAATGATGCGCGAGACGTAGTTACAGATGAAGATGAAGCGCGTCACCTTGCTGTGCGCCTCCATCGTCCGCCTCAGCGCGTTTTGAGCATCCTGCGCACTGCCCACAATTTCCTCACATACATGCACAGAGAACTACAGTATGTGATTAAGGACAGATTTCCATGCATCTGAGATCTTCTTTGAGCGCTCGCAGGTGCAGGCCAGCCATGCATGGCCTTAGTCCTCCATGACTGTTGGGTCTGGCACTGCAGGAAACATCAGAAAGTAGCAAACAGGAGCTCAGTGGCACGATAGGCACAGGCAATCAAGGAGACATAGAGATGAGGGGTGCTGGCAGGAGGAAAGAGGGGCTCGTGCCTGTGTCATGGCATCAGCCTCGTCCAGGATGAGCAGTTTGAAGGGTGGGCAGGGGTAGCCAGGGACAGGCTGCCCCACCGACGTTGCTGCAAATGATTTGATCTTCTCCCGCACCACATTGATGCCTCGCTCGTCACTGGCATTCAGCTCCTTCACCCTTGCCTTGGCTAATTCTGGCCTGGTCGACATTACAACTTCAACATCAATTCTGGAACATTGAGATGGTTTGGGTGACTGATACATACAAGAGATACCTTGGGTACAACAGGAGTTGTCCAAAGGAGATCATACCCATAGAGTTGCCTGGCCATAGCCAGAGCTGTGGAAGTTTTGCCAGTCCCTGGCGGCCCATAGAAAAGCAGGTGGGGCAACTGCACCAGTAAAGGAAGGTCTTGATGGTATCAGAATCCTTGGATCAAACTAATATCGTATGTGGAAAGCGTGAGACTCACATTTGCTGATTCAAGCGCCTTTTGAAGAGTATGTACTACTTCTTCTTGATGTGCCACCTCATTCACGCTTTTTGGTCGACTGCAATCAAACATCCTGATAGTGAGTTTCTTTACAGAATTTTATACATTAGATCGCACCACTCAATAAAACTTTATCATTGCAGGATTCAAACAACGAGAAAGGACGGCAAAACTTACTATTTATCCACCCACGGTTGAGCTAAATGCGCCATTATTTTCTGACCGCTACAAAGCTCGCAGAAGGTCACACCGGGATGCAAATTCCGGTAAAACAACCACGCTGATTATATTTCGCCACAATCACCGCACTTATATTTATCACGAGCGAAACATGCACAATGAGTTGTGCTGCCTCTTGAAAACTTATAGAATGCTCTGCCAGATGTCTGTGCAGATGTCCAAGCAATAACTGCCCATTCAACGTGGAGAGTATTCAAAGAGCGATAGAGGATTATTTTGATAATCTGGAATCGTGATTCTGTGTCACCAACTCTGCCAAGAAATCGAAATGGCTTTCAGGTATGGGCAGCCCGCTCCCACTTTGGGCAGCCCAAAGGGTCTTGGGATGCCTTGGTGCCAGAGGCAGTCTTCCGACGAGCTGCAGAGCCACGCGTGAACAGCTGAACATCTTTGTGATCCGGTGGGGCCTGGGTCCTTCGGGATCCGGCTCCTCGACAATCATGGCAACATATATAATGGCTGGGCAAGGTGCTTCGATAGAGGCGGCCCTTTACAGTTAACGGCATCACCATAAACCACTGATCAACTGGGTCGGGCTTCAGCAGCCAGGCAACATCACAGGTTTCAATGAAAAGGATGTAATTTAACGACATAATCGCCGGGCACAAAGCGACGCTTCAACAGAGGCGGCCCTGACAGCAACAATGTGGGTATACAAAAGAGGAGCAGACAGAGGCCAGGCGATAGCGGCTGGAAAGCATAACAATAAATTGATCTTAATGACGCAGTAGTAAAAATATCTAGGACGGCCAAGCTTTGGTTGGGGCGGAAGAGGCAACAGCCGCCAGCCGCCATTACCAGTAAAAGAAGGATGCGACGGCTATTTGCATCATTGTCTGACGCGAAGAATCGACCGCAATAATAGAAATGGCCATGAGACCTTTTACAGAACAAGCAGATTTTGCAGTGTTGCGTTCTTGTGTGTGCCCTGCCAAACCCAGGCAGGATGTTCTGGGTCCTGGTCCAAACCTAGGACAAAGCGCGTACAAGCTGTATTGGGGCTTTTGAGGAGATCTCAGTCTAACCTCCTGCAGTTTTCACCTGATTGCAGCTCCTTGAACACCTGCCAGTCCAGGTGTGCCTTTGCAAACCACTCAGCTGTGGTGGTAGTAGCTTAGCAATACAGGTGGCGGCAAGCATTGTGGGGCATTGGGTACCCCCCTTGCTTGTTTCACCGAGAAGCGCTGTTATTGCAAGGATCTGGGCAGTCTTTACAATGACAGCAAATGGCTGGACCCACCCGCAGCACGCACAATCTGTTTGGCCTGTGATTTGCGTCCATGTCCTGCCCTTGACTTGTCGCTGATTTGGACCGACATACATCCACAAGCAGCCTTGCAGTCCTTTTTGGCAGTTGATACTTGTCTGCGTGCTGGGATGCATATTTTCGAGTATTCATGACGTGTGTGCCACTGATGGTTTGAGATATGTGGGACGCTTAATCAGCCCTGTGTGGCTGGAAAAAGTGTAATCTCTCTCTCTCTCTCTCTCTTCCTGAAGGGCATTCATCTTGAATTGCCTCCTTAATGAGCCACATCTGGAAATAAGGGCTGCAATTGAGATGCGATCATGCATGGCGCCAAGATCGTGACTGACGTCAGTCGACTGGCCCAGTCCGGGTGCCAGCCGATGCGGCAGCTGCAGTGACTTCACTTTACAAAAGATTTTGATAGCTGCTATCACACGACGTTGCCAGCAGAGTCTGAGGAATCTGAAATACATGTGGGTCATTCATCGCCGCATACAACCGGTGCACCTGTCATGATGTTCATGATGCAAATGATGATCAGAGCACGTGCTGTCACAGTAAACGGTTTATCCACAAGGTGCAACTGTAGAAGATCTCATGCATCAGCACTGGCAGTCACAACGCACCATAGAATCAACTTGTGCCAGCAATGGATATAAATCCCATTATCTGCAGTATTAGCACACACCATGATCTGCTGCGGTTGTGGTCCTGCAACGGCCCACAGGGCACTTTGCTCTGGAGCTCTCTTGACCTCAGAGAGCCTATTTATATTGGTACAGACATCACATGTTGCACAAATTCTACAGAGAGCAATGGACCTCTCAATTCCCATCAACAAATAGTAATTGATTTTGCCAAAGTCCATGGGACTACCCTAGACTACAGTGACTGTGTGCGAGATGTCTTTTGGTCAACCTATGCATAGGTATCAGTGCCGTCCCAAGAGAACTTCCGGTCAGGCTTACCAATCTCCGTCTAAGTCCTATTTCCTGATCAAGTGATCATCGGACTGAATTGCTTGCCATTGGTTGCGCCTCAGCACCATTTTTTCAGAGCTGCTGCTGATTCTTTGGGAGTCATGGCAATGACCCCAAGACTTTCCAGGTCCTCTGCCAGCAGATCATCCCCAAGAGCCTGAAAGAGGTACCAGAGCCATCAACTATCACAGCCACATGTTTCATTTCAGTTGAAGTCATCGCGTGGGAATTTGTGTGGACCAGGTGAGACTGTAGCAGTCCGGGGGAGTCTAGTACTTGCCTGCAGTACCAGCTTCTCTCTTTTCTTGGCAGTCTTGCCTTCAAATGCTCCAGACACAACTGTCAGCCTTATCGATCCATCAACGCTCTCACATGTACACCTGCCGAATGATACAACTTTCACCTCCTTGCTGGTAAGCATTAAACTAATTACACGGCGGTGTAAATTTTATGTAATCCATAGCAGAGAGTCATGGCATTCCAGGAGATGCTTGCGCACTTTTGAGGCTTGAGAGACTCCTTAAAGGACTGTGTCTCAGTTGCAGTAGTTAGTCTGTCCCTGCTCTGCGCTGCGCATGCTTGCCACTGCAAGAGAGCATGGAGGCCAGGTCAAGAAGGCCCAACAACGCACTGATAGTGACTGCTGATCAGAAATGTCGATCTATACCTGCCTTGTTGGCATAGAAGCAAGGTTGCGACAACAAGTTGCGTGCAATCTAAACAAGGTGCTGATTCTAGGCGGGGAAATGAGGCCAATCTTCGTCTTTGCATTGTACAGATGCATTAGACCGGCATAAGTTTTTCCGAATTTGTCGCTTGATGGCCAATCGCTTGCGAATCAACGGCAGATCGATGCCTGAAGTGGGTTCACCAATGACCTCTATATTCTCTTGTTGGACAAAGTATACTGGTGGATCATATTGATACACAGATAAGGGCGCCCTGATACTATGTTAATGACACAAAGGACGTTGGATCACCGTCCGAAAGCCTCACTGATGTTGCTGATGCTGGCTTACTACAGATCTTTGCGACGGCGTTGCCGGGCCCACACTCAGCTGTGCGTCTTGATTGATCGATCCCGGGAGGTCAAAACGCACGTTGCACTGCGGTGAAAAGTGCTACCTAATCTTCCAAAGTGCTGCTGTCGGCGTTCGTGCGGACCGAGACACAGAAAGCAGACCACCCGCACTCGATTGACAAGATTGATCAGGGAGCATTAGGGTGCCATTGCTCTCCCCTAGATCGTGTCTGGGATGCCATTGGCACGATCATGAGCAAGCCGTCTAAATCTACGTGTCAACGAGCGCTTGCAGGGCCTAACAGGCGAAGGTAAGGCTTGTTCGAGAGCTCTCAGCGCTTTGCCGCCCAGCACAGAGTTAGTTTCTTGGCTCCCCAACGAGCAATCACTCAACCGCTGTGGCCCCTGTGTCATGCGAAAGTAGGTAATGGTGTACTTACCTCCACAGTTTGTAGTCAGATTGCTCAGTACGGCTCTGCGTCTTGCCGGGTGTCCTTGTCCTGTTTGGAACGCGAGCTCGAGGTTCGGTGTGCAGCCGACCTTCAGTCTGGCCACAGCTATACTGATCAGGCCATTTGCTGGCGTGCCCAGACCATGTTTGGTGATCGACATCTCCCACGCTCCTGTTGTGATGGCGATTTGGCGGAGTTCAGGTGGAGAGTGTGTTCAGACTCCTAAGACCTTGCTTGACGCTGATACGCCTAACCAAGGGCGGCCAGAAGTTCCGGCGCTTCGTATTGGCCCTTGCCTAGAGGTTTGTTGACATCCGGTAAAGGCTCAGACTTGAAGGAGAAAGTATTATTAGTGCTCCTGAATGCTAAGCAAGAATCGCCATCAAGAAGGCGGGAGGTCAAGAAAGGGAGGGCAGCAAGGGTGTTGCTGTGCTGTTCGATTTGAGGTAGCTAGTTCAATGTTCATCAGCTCATCACATGCAGGATCAGAACCGGGGAAGGGTCCGTAGAGGGTGCATGTCGGTGACTTCAAGGATCAAGCCGTTTAACATGGCCTTTTTGACTGGACAAAGGAGCCGTCTTCTTGACTAGAAGCCTACCGTACTGAAACTAGAGTTGGTGCAGGCTGTCCTCGTGCAGCCACGGACAAAAATGAGTTCCCTGGTGTCTAGCTCCTGTGCGTCTCTGTTCATCACATGAAGCTTCCAGTGTATGAATGCAGGCTTGGGAGGGAGGTGACAGGGATGCGGCGACCAAGCTGATCAGCGCCCAAGTACCAACAGAGCAGACAAGAATCACCCAGAAGCAACAGAAAGGGAGGCAGGCTCGCCCCATGTCATCCCCATTCGCAGCGGCCGCGCAGCAGGAGTACCCCCAGGACGGCTGGGGCGTCAGGTGGAACGAAGAGCTGAAACGATGGGAGGCCCAAGCAGGGCCGGGGGCTGCGGCCGCGCTCGATGAGCCGCCGGCAGAGGCCGAAGAAGAGGAGGCTGATCACTTGGACCGTGTCGGCTCGGGCGACGCGGCCGGCAGCGCCTGCAGCGACCCGGCCAACCCGCGGCCGTCGCGGCGCCGCGCGGTGCCATCCCGGCGCTACTCGCCAAGCGCAGCGCAGCAGCTGCAGGACGAGACGCGCGGGCGGCCGGGCGGGCCGTCGAAATACCGCGGCGTGATCTGGCACAAGTCCAACTCCAAGTGGGAGGCGCGCATCTACGACAACGGCAAGCAGCGCTTCCTGGGCTACTTCACCTCGGAAGAGGAGGCAGCGCGTGTCTACGACGAGGCAGCCATGCGCATTGGCGGCCGCGGCGCGCGCACAAACTTCCCGGCTGGGGAATGCCTCAGCCGCTCTAGTTCGGCGCCCGCGGAGCTGCTGGACATGGGGGGCACCTCAGAGGGGCCGACCGCGGCTGCGCCGCCTGCCGCGCTGCCGCCCAAGGGCGGTCGACTGCGCAAGAAGGCGAGCAGCTCCGGCACCGGCGGCCTCAAGGGCTCCTCCAAGTATCGCGGCGTCAGCTGGAACAGCAACTGCTCCAAGTGGCGCGCCCAGGCATGCACCAGCTCTTTTCACTCACCAGCAACACGCAATATATCCTCCTGAAATTATGGTGACCGCCATAGGAATGCTGCTCTAACCTCACCAGCATCCGATAGAGCCCTCTGCCTGTCTATGGTGTTGACATCTTGTGTTATCTGGGATTGGAGGGCATGCATGCTGAGGTTGCTGCCATGCATGCAGGTGTGGAAGGGTAACGACGTGCGCCACCTGGGCTACTTCGAGGATGAGGTGGCGGCCGCACGCGCGTACGACCGCGCGGTGCTGGAGATTCGCGGCGCGCACGCGCCGACCAACTTCGGTCCAGAGGATTACGGCGTGGCCGTCCCCGGCCCCGCCGCGGCCGCCACCGACACCGCCGAGGTCGATTCACCCTTTCTGGGGGTCAGCTGGGACGCCGCGGCCGGCAGCTGGAAGGCCGAGCTGTGGGACGGCCGCGAGTACGCGCTGCTGGGGCACTTTGACAGCGAGGAGGCCGCTGCGCGCGCGTATGATCGCGCATGCCTGGCGCAGCACCGCGAGGCTGCCAACACAAACTACCCGCCGGGGGACTATGAGGAGGAGATGGCGGCTGCCGCACTGATCTCCGCCGTGCAGCGGATGTCAGACGATGAGGAGGAGGCGTCTGACCTGGAGATGTCCGCCCTGGAAGGTATGCGGCTGATCTTTGTTGACTTTCTGCACAGAACCTTATTTTGATTCCATCAGAAACTCGCTTTCCAATCTGCAATTCTATGGTAATGCTCAACTGTCAAGGTGTCTCAGTTGCCGGCCACAGGGTGACTGCCTTTCGCTGATGGACCTGACAGACAAGATGCACACAAGTATTATTGGGCAGTCATTGGGGGTTCTAATGTCTGATGGCTGGTCATGTGCTGTGCTGCAGCGCTGGCGTCCATCTCCAACGAGGCAGAGGTGGACTGTGAGGGCGACGACGCCGCCTGCACCTCGGGCCGCGGCCAGGGCGGCCTGCAGCGGGGGGACCAGTATATGGAGGAGTCCCCTCCCCCGGAGCTGCGGCGGCGCGACAGCGGTCCACCGTTTGAGCGGGAGGCGCCCCCCTCTGCGCGCCTGCGCCGCGCCATGTCGGACCCTATCGAGCGCATCGGCTCCCTTTCCCGGCGCCGCTCCGCCCGTCTGTCCGACGCAGATGCAGCCACCGCCGCGGCCGCGCTTGCAGGTGCTCTTCTCTCCAAGATTTGATCAGCATTAACTGCATTTGTGCGCCTGACCCGGTCAAATCCTCGCAGCAGTGTACAAACCTTTGGGTTCAATTTGACACCTGTTTGTGATTGTTCCTGTTTGGTGGCATGTAAATTGAATAATTGTGTGGTGCGCCATCATGGCTTGCCTGCGGCCTCATGCGTGCCCCAAGACTCCCAAAGAAGTTCCATGGGTGTTGTCACCACAGAAAATGCAGACCAGGATGCCCGTTTAAATGCTTCAACATTGTACCAAGGTGACTGACCGATGCTTGGCTTGCTGGTGCGCCAGGGCTGTTTACCAAGCCGGCATCCTCAGAGGAGCCGGCACCGGTGGTGTCGGCCGCGGCTACGAACAGCCGGGGGGCGCGCAGCGTGCGCAGCGGGGGCAGCGCGGACGCGCCCAAGTCCTCGGCCTACAAGGGCGTGTCTTGGCACAAGCACAGCCAGAAGTGGTACGCATATATCCAGGCCGCCGGCAAGATGCGCGGCCTGGGCTACTTTGACCTCCAGGAGGACGCCGCGCGCGCCTACGACGCCGAGGCCCGCAAGGTGCGCACCTTGCACATCCACCTGTTGTATTATGAAGATGCCACTCTCGATCCAGCCTCAAACCTAGGTGCGTTGCAGCATCCTCTCCAGCCTTCCCTGTCGTGACACCTTCTCCACCAATGGCATGTCAACTGAAGGGAGCCCAGGTTTTTCCTGAGTCAATCATACCAAGATTTTGACAGGCCTGCCTTTTCTCCCAGATCCTTCCCAGATCCACCTGTATTCCTAGTATCAATTCGCACATGTTCAGCGCATGTGCTGGGCAATGGCGGTGATGCGTCCTGTAGACTCAGCGGCATGCTCCTGGGCGCCATAGTTGAGATTTCTCCTGTTCTGAACAATCATGAATCGTTTTTTTGTGACGAGCTACCGTTGGCAGAGAGCTGCATCTGCTGTGGAGACCCCAGCAGATTTTGAGTGCCGAAGCACCTTAAGAAGATATTGCTTGTTGCCTTAGAACACATGCATGTTGACTAAGATGCATGCATGATTACAGGTGCATGGCAAGAAGGCGGTGGTGAACTTCCGTATGTACCCAGACGATGTGGTGCGCGAGCCCAAGAACAGGGGCGTCAGCAGCGGCAGTGCCGACACTAGCGGTCCCTCCCTCGGTGACCAATCTTTGCATCGTGCTCTAAAACACTCATGACACCTGACACCTTAATTATCCACATCACTGCGTGCCTTGCAGACAAAATGCTTGAAATGCAATGAAGCTAGGAGGTGGAAAAATATCCGCAGGACAGTCAAAACCCTGGCAAGACATTCTCGGGATTGAAGGTCTGCAACAGTTAGGTTGATCTTGCACGATTGCCAATCAATTTGCATTCTGCTTGAGAGGATCTGGTTGCAGAGACTGGTTAGTTTCTGGTGCTGCAGAAGCACTGCCGAGCGCCAGCATCTCGATCGGAGAGGACAAGCCGTCGGCCAGGCCGGCGTCGGGGCCGAGGTCGCGCGGCGGCCGCTCCGAGAGGCTTTGCGGCAAAAGGGATCGTGCGGGCAGCCCCACCTCGGAGGAGGTCTCCAGAGGGACCCCCCGCGTCGGGGGGCCCCGCAGCTCCAAGTTCCGCGGCGTCAGCTGGCACAAGCACCGGCGCATGTGGCAGGTGCTGTACACGCATGTCTTTGCATTTTTTTTAATATTACATGGTTTTCAGTCCTTAGGACTAGGTACGTCAAGCAACACCTGAATTACTGCTATCCAGTCTTCTCGATTCTTGCACTTGCTCCACCAGTCATATGCATGCCCGATAGCATCAAGGTCATCGCTCACATAGTCTGTGCCTTCGGCCTTGCTGTGTTGAGCTTTGCCACCGTTGTTCCTTCTCAGCAACTGAGCTGTTCCTGCTTCTGTGGGTCACAAGGAAGAGGCAAGAAGAGCCCGATCACCAGGAAGGGAACAACAATGTTTCAGCCAGGCTCTTTTGGAAGATTGACCTGGATCTGTGCAGAGGTGGGATGGCTAATATGTGCAGGTGTACATCCATGTGCAGTCGCAGGCGCGCAACAGCTACCACATGGGCTACTTCGCAGAAGAGATTGACGCCGCCAAGGCTTACGACAGGGAAATCCTGAAGGTGAGCACGCCATACAGAATGGCGCCTTGTAATATTTGATCCTGCATTGATCAGGGTGTATTTTGTGACGTGAATTCTTCCCGCTGTCATCATATTGTGATTGGCTGGGGCTGCCCAGGTTCGTGGCAAGGATGCAGTGACCAACTTCCCCGACAGCGAGATGAGCGGAGATGCGGAGTTGAAGTCTCTGGAGCACGTGGCGGCCGCTGCTGGTGCGACAAAGCTGCACCTCACACATTGACAATAAAAATATCACCTAGTTTCAGCGGAAATTACACATGAATGCATGGCTGCCTGAAGCTGCATGCTGCAGTGCGCCGCGTGGTCTGACAAGCATGACCCGCCTCAACATCAATGTCCTGCCTTTCATCCAAACGTGCGGTGTGTTGAGTGTCCCACCTGATGTATGAGCCTGTGGATGTCCAACTGTAGGCGATGGGCACATGTTGGGAGAGGATGACCAGGCTGGCAGCCCCACATCGGCGCAGCCTCTCACCATCACCTACAATCCAGCCTCCGCTGACCAGGTCAGCATTTTCCCTTTTCTTTGCTTGAATGCCTAAAGTCCTTTGCTGTCTGCATTCACAATTTCTTCAGGGCCTTATCTCCAATGCAAGCTGCACCTAATTCTTGTATTTCTTCCATGTAGTTCATGGCTCCTCTTGTCTAAATGAGGGCGGCCAAGACTGGCACTCACTCTGCACAGGGGGTGCTTCAACCTGCATTGGCAGCGAGGATGTGCTGAGGGGATTGTGGTGGTAACACAGGGGGCACCAGAGGATGGAGAGGCGTCTCCAACATGCTCCGCCTTCTCCCTGGGCAGTCTGCCGCTGCGCAAGCGCAGCCGCAAGCCAAAGCATGTGCACAGCACCGCTGAAACTCGCTCACCCAGCCCCCCAAGACACCCCAAGCCGCCCAGACATGTGCGCACCCATGACCCGACATGCACAATTGCCACCATGTTCCCAGAGCTGATATCATGACACTGGTAGAAACCGCTGGCTTATTGGAGGATAGAAATGTGCCACCGATGCAAATACTTATGCAGAAGAATGCATTATGATAATCGTGCAAAAGGGGCGTCGCTCGTTCAAGACGTCAGGCAGGCAGAACAAAAGCAGCAGTGCGTGTGACTTATTCACAGGATGCTCGTGCTCTTTAGCTGCATGCTCAGACATTAAATTTTGTGGTTAGGACACCCACAGGCCTTTCAGCAAGAAGGCAGGGCTGCAGGAGACCACAAGAATTCGCAGCACCAGTGCAGCTGATTGGTGCAAGCGCCATTTACTGAGGAGTTTTGATGCGTGCAGGATGCTGCGGAGGCGAAGCGGCGGCAGGGGACGCCGCTGGCCGAGGAGGGCGGCATGCAGCTGCGCAACGGCGAGGCCGGCCGGGGCCGGCGGGTGGGCAGCCCGCAGAAGGAGCCCTGGGCAGCCCCGAGCACCAGCGGGGGAGTCAACGCCGTCGGAGAGGCCGGGGGCGATGTGCGTGCGTCGTTCAGGGGCGTCACGCGGCTGGAGCGCGAGCGCAAGTGGGTCGCGCGCGTTTGGAACGGCCAGAAGCAGCTCACTCTCGGCCGCTTCGACACCGACGTCGCCGCCGCGCAGGCAAGTTTCCATGCATGCATGCACCGAGCAGATTTTGGAGACACTCACATGCCGCAGTCTGCATATAGAGTCATCTCTATAACCATCCATGATGGAGCAGTGTTGGATGGCTGGAGAGCAATTTGAGGCAGTCGCATAGTCCTTGTAGTATATATGCATCACCTTCAACATAGCATGAATACGCATGGGAATCTCTCAAGATTGGAAAGACTGTTTATGTGGACATGTGACCAGTCCAGTCCCTGCGAATACAATGAGACATGGCTGCACGCGTGCGCAGGCATATGATCGAGAGATGCTGCGCATGAAGGGCCGCGCTGCCGTCACCAATTTCCCCGCCGACATGTACGGCCCACTTGTCCAAGTTGGGCAGCAGACAGGCAAGCGCTCTCCTCCACCTTGAAACACAGCCTACATGAATTTGATTGCCGGTCCTGCATGCAACACATCTCCAGCCCAACATGCAGTGAAGCAGTAGGGCACATGTCAGGCGTGTATCAGTAGGTTCAAACAGCATGTGCAGTGATTGCCTCTGAACAACTACTGTTTGTGCATCAGGAGGTGAGCCGCTCGGCAGTGCTGGTGGTGGCTTGCATCCTCAGGGCAACCAGCAACATCCTGCTGCAGGTGAGACTTCCGCCTTCATGCATGCATCTTCCTTCCCTACATGCAAGCATACTTGCTGTTCAATGCAAACTTTCTGTCTCTGGTCCATACGGCCAGGACCGGAATGTTTACTGTGCTGACGCCAATTTGCATCAAGACAGTAGCTACTATGGTCATCGTCTTCCAGATGAGTACCAGCTGCTTTGGACATACACAATGCAAGTTCTGTGAATATGTGACCATGATAAAGATTGCCCCACTGCCCCGGTCATTGTGTATGGTTGCTGGGGCATAGGTGAGGGTGTGGTTGGGGAGAGTGATGTGCCGTCTCCGAGGAGGCCTGTGGCCAAGAGTAGCCCTGCTGGAAGCTTCGCCCTCACAACCATCAGGCCCGCCAGCGCAGCCACCGTGGGCAACGGAGATGCCGCCCCAGGGTAATTGCCCCATCCCTAATTACCCTGCTACTCTGGTACCTGATTTGAAGATCTTCTTGCAGAAAATTCTTGTCACTTTTCTGAAAGCAAAAAATTTCAAGGTCGAGGCGGCTCTCTACATGCTGTATGTAGCCTTGCATGCTTGTCCTGCTCTCCAGGACATCCCTAAATAATCGGATGGCATTCAGATGCATTGTTGTATCCTTCGTAACGCCATTCTGCTTGGGTCAATGCGCAGAGGGTCGCAGATGGCGCTGCCAGGCAGCAAGTCCACGTCACAGTACAGGGGCGTCACATGGAACAGCATCATCAGCAAATGGGTGGCGGTCGCATGGGACCGGGATGCCAAGAAGGCTCGGGCAATCGGCTTCTTTGACACAGAAGAGCAGGTGTGCCTAATGACCCCTCATCGTGTGCAATGCATCCAAATTCTGCTTCTCGCCACCCAATCAGCTTTTCTGTTAAACTGCCCAAGTGCATGGCGCACTCATGTTCAGGATCTGAACCTGTAGATCCTGGTAATCAACAAGGGGAAAGAGACATGCAAGCATCAAGGCAGGGTGAGCGCCAGAGATAAGAAGGGCTGCCCGGCAACCTAAATAATGGGGCAAGTCGAGGTGATGATGCCTGCTGTGTGTATCTGCAGGCAGCGCATGCCTACGATGTGGAAATCCTGGCATACAATGGCCCGGCAGCGACGCTGAATTTCCCCCAGTCCAAGCAGATCGCTGCAATGATGAACAAGGCCCCGGACGCGCGGCCAACGTCGGCCGGGAGCGCTGTCTCCTCCACTGACGTGGTGCTGGACCTGCTCGCATCGATGACCCCCCAGTCCACCTCGCAGACCCCTGGGCAGCCGCCTGTGCGCCAGGTGTGAATGTGTCCCCTTGCCATACTTTCACCAGGCCTGCTTTGAAGGAAAGCGCGTTTACAGCCATATGGCAAGGTACCTTGAGTGGAAGGCCGATCTTTATTGAAGGCTTAATCTGAGTGCCCCTGCACCTCATGTGATTAAATGGTTCCCAAAGATCTGTGCGCTGGCCGGATGTCTGCAGCTGGCAGGTTGCTGGCAAATCCATGATGCACTCAAATACCATTACGTCCCATTAGGCTTCTGTGACAATACTGTATCTATGGTAAACGTTATATTTGCTGCAAAAACCATCATGCGATCCTTTTATTGCTCCAGAAACCGGTGGTTGAAACGCCACGCTGCGCGCAGGCGGCGGGCATGGACCAGCTGGCATCATTCCTGCGCTCGGGCGCGCCGGTGCCGCCGGAGTTTGCGCAGGCGTTGCAGATGATGTCGCGCGGCCAGCAGCCGGCCTCGCAGCCGTCACGATCCCCCCTGCAGGCCCCTTCCCCCACCTCTTCCCCCAGTCACGCCACCGCCGGCGCCCCCCGCACAGCTGACAGCACCAGGTCAGGGCACCGATTGAATTTGGAGATAACTCGTCCACTCATGTGGGGCGTGAAGTTCCAAAATGCATGTTGGGCTGCTCTGCTGAGGCCCCAAACCTTGTGCATTCAGCGTGTGCTCTGAAGACAGGTTGTGTGATTGGGTCAGAGTTCAGCCTGTGTCTCTTAACACATATGCCGAGATTCTACAAGATGCTGGATATTTAGTCTCGACAGATTTTTTGAGTTAAGTGAAAGTCGACACACACGATGCGGCCATTTGCTGCAGTGCGGCAGAGCTTGAGCATCCTGACAGCGGCTGTCTGCTTCCAGGGCGGAGAGTGTGCCTCCCGGGAACGGGGCACTGCCCGCGAACGCAGACGCAGAGGAGACACCTTCGCCAGTGCCCAGCCCGCTGCAGAGGCATGTGGCAGCAAACCTGGCTGCGTCAGTGGCCGCCAGCCCCCGCAGCGGCAGTGCAGGCGATGGCGCTCCCTCCATGGAGAGAGGCCAGCGAGTGGCCGCAGTCAACCCCAAAGCTCAGGCGCGCCAGAGATCTTGAATCCCCAACACTGATCATTGCCCGCCCCACTCTCAAGCAAAATCCTGGATGCCAAGGCAGATCTCCAAGGGAAAGTGCTCATCAATCATGACCCAAGCTGTCGATATATGTACAGATGCACCACACTTTGGTTTCCTGCACGCTTTTCTGTATAGCTTCTTCAAAGGTCGAATCTTGATCTTCAAAAACCGACTTTTCTAGATCTTCTGGGATGAGAGCTTGGGCTCTGGGATGTCTCATGCACCGCTTGAAGGGTGTGTGATGGTGTTCTGGCGCAGAGGGGGGCGAACACGAGCCGCTTCCGCGGGGTGTCGCTGAACAAGGCGAGCGGCAAGTTTGAGGCGCGCATCCGCGAGGCCGGCAAGAACCACTACCTGGGCTCCTTCAGCGACGAGGAGGAGGCAGCGCGTGCATTCGACGCCGCCGCACTCGCAATGCGCGGCCGCAACGCCGTCTGCAACTTCCTGCTCGACGACGGGCCCGGCGCTGCGGTGCGCAATTTCCAGCCCTGCGCTGCATCTCATATAAAAATTTCAATTCTTTCCTGCTGATCGCTCATGGGCTTGAGAGCACTGCATGATCACTGCTTGACAACTCTTTCCCTGAACAGGCTGTTGGCTCGTGTGAAAATTCTGCATGCCAATGTGTCCAGCAACCTTCTGCACGAGGATTTGTTCAAGGTGGCCATCCTGCGGCAAGCGCTTTGCAAGCGTAGCCTCCTCTACTGGGTTCCTTACAGGGCAAGAATTGACATAAAATATTGCATGGTACAGGCGCAGGGTGCTTCACCGAGGCACACGCGGCAGGTGACGGTGAGGACTTCGCCGACGGCTGCGCCGGCTGCGGCGGCGTTCCCGGGCCCGCCGAGGTCGGACGGCCCCGCGCCAAACCAGGCGCCACAGATGCGCGCTGCGCCTCAGGGCCAGGGAGTGCGGGAGGCAGAGCTCAGCAGAGATGACATCGTCGCAGGGGCCCGCGAATCTGCCAGACTTCATGCGCCCCATGGCGAGGAGGTGCGCCTCCATCAATTCTTTTAAGTCTTTTCTCATCCATAATTTCCTGCAGCCAGAGCCTCAGCAGAAATCATCCTGCATCCGTGTGAAGCATGAATTTGCGGAGACTGTGACTGTTGCAACGAGCGGTGTGACCACTTGACGTGTGCTTCAGAAAGAGCTGAGATATTGAGGAGGTTTGTGTATGCAGGCCATCAAGAGCGATCAGCTTGGCAGCCTTGCTGAGGCAGCGGTGGCGCAGGAGAGGGCTGCGGGCGCCTCTCCCTGTGCGGCCGCCGCTGGCGACACCTGGCCCGGACTCGCACCTCCGGCAGGCGGCAGGGTGCGCCCTCACAGTGCCTTCAAACACCTCCAGAGACACTGATTTCACCTTGCCAGAAACAACAAGCTGCGGGCACAGTCTGACAAGCAGGCTTGCCGGATAATCTCGAGCATCGCTCATTGCATGGGACGTCACTCTGGTGGGAGTCGTCAAAATGCTCTGCACCAAAGCGTGGTACCAGACTGTCCTGGTGGGCTAGGGGCACGGGGAGCTGATTTTTTTAGTAAATTACGGCACAGAGAAATGATATGAGTTGCTGTGAGCAGGTGGTGGGGTCGACGGTGGCGGCTTTGCGGGGCCGAGTGCAGCAGATGGGCGGCGCGGATGCGCGCGCGCACTGGCCGGGCCCGGGACGTCGCAGCAGCCAGTACAAGGGCGTGTCCTGGTCCGAGGCCTCCGCTAAATGGCGCGCCCAGTGCTGGGACGGCAGCAAGGTACATCTATGTCAAGGGGGACGGGTTACATTGTCTAATTCTGCCGGTTCTGCTTGACATGTGTGTGCACCATCTCTGCTTCCACGGGTCATGTCTGCATGGGCTGCTGCATGTTGCTCTTGATGCACATTGCTCAAATGTCAGCGTGCCTGTTCAGAGCTTGTTACAAAGGTAGATTATCTTTGTCCAATGCTGGCGTGCCTTGCAACTCTGTGGCATGCATGAGAACGTTGGCATCCTGCCATCATCCACTATGCAAGACTAAAATTTGTCTGACGATGCTCTATGGACTAACAGGTGAAGTACATCGGCTACTTTGACGGCGAAGAGGAGGCGGCCAGGGCGTACGACACTGCCATGCTGGCCCTGCGGGGCAACTCCGCGCAGACCAACTTCGCGGCTGCCGAGTACACCGGCGAAGCCATTGCCAAGGCCGAGGATGCTGTGTGGGGCCAGCGCCAGCACCGAGTACTGCTCTGCGATTGCTGATAAATCAGAGAATTGTCTTAGCCTGCAGGCTCCTGCCATGGATCGGTCATGACCTTGTGGGAAAGTCTTCTGCTCAGCTGCGACCTGCATGAGCTCTGGAACAGAGTGCCCCATTTGCTAATTGGGACTCTTGCGCTAGGAGATTTCTGAAGGCGGAATATTGTGGCCAATGCCCTTCATGTACCAACCCCTTCAGGCATGTATGCTGCAGCGCTGTGAGCGCCTGGGCCATGCTTGCAGGCGAAGAGCGAGGAGCCGACAGGTGTGGAGGGCATCAAGGTGGAGCTGGCTGCGCGCGTGCGCGTTCCCTCCCGCCGGGTGACCAGCCCCACCAACGCGGCTGCGCACAGCGGCCGCGCTGCGCCCCCCAGCTTTGCATACCACCAGGGGACCTCCCAGTACAAGGGCGTCTCCTGGTCCGAGCGCTCCAAGAAGTGGCGCGCGCAGCTCTGGCACGAAAACAAGGTGCTCCCTCTCTGAATGCTCAGGTCAAAGCCTTGCAAGCCTTCGGTGGCTGGTTTATATTTGTCGTGGCCAGGGTGGCAAACAGCCTCTTCTGTGGTGCCTGCCCTGCCCAGAAAAAGCTGCGCACCAAATTCGCAACACGGAATTGTATGGCCCGAGAGCAGGGCAATCAGTGTATGTGCTTTGGTGCTTGGTGTGGGTGATATTGACAGGAATTCGCCTATCCTTTAGAATTGGAAAATTGCAATCATTGAAATGAAGGTGCACCACTGCAAGGTGTGGTAGCAGGCCAGTGCAAAGCTCAGCACGGTGGGGTTCGCAGGTGAACCACCTGGGCTTCTGGGAGCTGGAGGAGGATGCGGCGCGCGCGTACGACGCGGCTGTGTCCCAGCTGCGCGGCGCGGGGGCGGCCGTCAATTTCCCGGCGCCCGGGACGGTGCGGCCGCTGGTCAGCAGCCGCACAATTACCACCTGCCCGGCGGGGGGACCCTCCACCACCGTCGTCGTTGAAGCCATCCCCCGCATCAACGTCAACGCCAAGTGAGTCCCCCTCTTGCAGCAGGTTCTGGCCAGCGGATTTCTGTGATTTTTAAAGGCCACCCATCAGTCCTCCCCTTGCGGTAGGTTTTCCAGCGGACACTAAACTGATAAGTTGACTCAGAATCCCCTGAATTTCACTATGAGCAGATTCTCATTTTTGAGCGGCCCCACATCAGTCGTCTCCTTGCAGCTGCCTTCCCGACCCTTCTGCATGCGTGCAAAAGATGCTATTGTGGAGAATTTGCCACCCGCCTAAGTGCTTCGCCACCTGTGGATGCTGTAGCATCTGGATTGCAGTGCAGACATGCTGTAGCAACATGGGAAAACATATTGTTTTCTACTTCAGAGTAGTCAGCCGTCTTGATGTGAACGTTGACGCATGGATGGGAGTGGGGGTCTATGATTAAAAGTGGGCGAGATATTGTGTATTCCTCTGGACCCGAAGGCTACAGATGACCTTCAGGTGGGGCAATCTATTACATGACATCTGCTGATACTTGCGCGCAGGGGGTCGTCCAAGTACAGGGGCGTGCGCTGGCACGAGCGCAACGGCAGATGGGAGGCGCGCATCTTCGACAACAGCACAGGGAAGCAGATCAGCCTGGGCTACTACGAGGCCGAGGAGGAGGCCGCACGCGCGTACGATGCCGAGTCCATCCGCATCCGCGGCATCCACGCCCACGTCAACCTGCGGGCGCCCTCTGCCGCCCGGCCACGCCGCACGCGCCGCCGCGCTGCCTCCAAAGGTTTTATCTTGGTCTTCATGCTTACAAGTGACCGCCAGGGATATGAATCTGGGGCTCTCTTGAGTTTCCCAGAGTGCTCTCTGTATCTCTGCAATCACCTGGCCTGATTGATCCTTGTACTTGGGAGAATTCAAGCTCAAAGCAATTTCTGGGACTGGCTTAAAGAAGCACTCAATTCTAGAAACGTGCCTTGACCTGAGAACCGCGTCCTGATTGGAGTAAGTAGTTCAAAGGACCAAAATTAGAACGCCAGCATGGCCTTCCTACAATCTTTGTATGATCCAGCAAATGAAGGGTACTGATTTGTACCAATTTGCGTTGCGTCCTTTGCTTGTGTGTGATTCTGAGAGCGTCTGCGCGCAGCCGTGTCATCTGAGGAGGACGACGAGGCATCGTGGCCGGTCAAGCGGCCGCGCGGATTCAACCCGGCCATCGCACGGCGTGACCTGCAGTCCATGGCGGCCGCAGCAGCCGCCATCGCAAGCGCGCGGCCACCCGAACCCGGCGCCTCCAAAGCACCCCGCACCTCCTGCTACAGGTCAGCCCAGACTTTCCTCTGTTTCTGCTCTGTTCTGATGAACTGCTCTGCTCTGTAAATCCGCTCTCTTCTGTTTTCTCTGTTCTGATCTGATCTATTACGTGGGTTCTGTTTTTGTTTCTTTCATTTTCTGCATTTCAGTTTCTGTTCTGAGTTTGTTCTTCAGTTGTTCTGGATTATTTTGTTCCGTTCTGTTCAGCATCATGTTACTCTCTTCATATCTTGCCACCTGGAAAAGTTGCATGTGAGCGTGTTCCTGCAAGGATGCACCTTGGAATGCAGTTTGCAAGCAACTGAGCTACATATTGAGCTTTTGTGGTTTATCGTGGACTGCCCTGGCTCAATGGTGCCATGCGTGCCACCAGGCTGTCGGAAGACCTCATCTGATGCGGCATCTCCTGCTTTGTGCTCTCCTCCAAGTTCTCTCCAAGGTGCTTTTTCTTCTTTTGTTGCTTTCGTATCTGTGAGCAGCAGGTTCCTGGATGTGGCGCTCAGAAGAGTCTGTCCTCTGCCGAATTTCCCCTTGATTGCTTGTCCTTGGTACCAAGACTTGTTGGCCCACAATTGCCTGCCCACCTCCTTTGCCCACCCCTTGGCCCACGTGCTTTTCCACCTGGGGCGTTTGATTCTTCTTTCTCTCGTTGCCCGATCTTCATGTGCATTTGGCTGATCTTGCACTGCTGAAACCTGTGAGTTTAACACTGCAAATTAGCTGGGATGCGCAGGTGGCCCTTTGCGCAGCTGTTTGGGGTACTGAATGCTCTTGCGACAGACAAGCTTTGCTGTTGCTCATTGTTTCAAGCTTTTAACTTATCCAAGCTTTGCGCGGCTGAACAGGGGCGTTGTCTGGGACCCAGACACACAGTACTGGGCGGTGCGTCTGGCCACGAGGGGCGGCGAGCGGCGGCAGTTTGGCATGTTTGACACTGAGATCGAGGCCGCAATTGCGTACGACGCGGCAGTCCTGGAGCTCTTTGGTTCGCGCACGCCCACCAACTTCGACTCCGAATACGGTGCGCACACACTATTCCGAGGAAGACATGTTTTGGCTCTTTGCTGTGATGCCTTCCATCATGCAGCAAGCGCTTAGGGACATAGGTGCCACAGATCTTGCTTCCATACCTGAGTGCTCATGCTCCAAGCATTGCATTTCGTTCAATGCAGCAGCCGAAGGACAGGACCGGCGTGCACCTGTCCTCTTCTGATTTCATGCCCACAGCGCATACCACTCTACAAGGTGGCGGCAACAGAGAACGACAATGAAAGGGTCTGTTTCTGTGTAGGTCCGGCGGGCTCACCGTTGGTGCCGGTGCCCAAGCGGCCGCGAACGGAGTCGTCGGCGGTGGCGCGCGCGAACGCAGCCCTCTTCCTACTCGACACAGCCGTCATGTCGCCCTCCCTCATGGGGCCCCTGGCCGGCAACCTGCAGCACCAGGCGCAGTCAGCTGCCAATCTTGGCGCGGAGATCCGGCGCGCCGTGCAGGCGCGGCTCGGCTTGCCGGAGCCGGCCGCTGACTCAGCACTTACAAGGCAGCTGCCCGGCGGATTCGCCCCGCACCCCCAGGGATCCAGCCCCGACAAACAGAGCTTCCTCAGGGGTGCAGGAGCAGCGGCAGGGTCACAGAGGCAGGATGAGAACAGCGGTGTGGATGTCCCCGTGCGCTATGGTGTCTTGGCGGATGCTGCGCAGCAGCGCATTGCAGTGGGAACGCCGCCAAAGACAGGCTGGCAGCCGCCCGCCGGATCCACCCAGCTGGGCTGGCCGCAGGGTGGGTCAGATCCGCTGCAGCAGCCCCCGGCACTGTTTGCGGGCGCGGGACCTACTCACAGGTATATCGCAGGAAAGGGGCAAGACATTGCAAGGGAGCTGCAGCTTCAGAGCGGGGCAAAGGGGCCGAATGCAGGAGGCGGCGCGGCCGATCTGCATCTGCCGACCCCGCTGAAGCTGCCGTTGCTGCCTGCGGCGGCTGCGAGGGACCGACCAGACTCTGCCGGTATCGCCACAAATCACTGAGCCTCCAGGTGCTAATTTCAATGAACATTTAGGCTGTGCTGTCAAGAAGGAGGCTCCCAATGGGAAATGGCATGGCGTAGCTGTGTGGAAGGGGTGTATGAGATCAGCCTATTATTGAGGCTGGAGAGAGCACAAGGAGATGCAGAAGTGTCAGTTGTGGGAACCGATGAACGGACGAACAAGATTCGAAGGAACTCAAGAGAGAAGTCCCTCTATGAAACAAATGCCAGGAAGCGTACAGGGGCTCAATGAAGTCAATTGCAATGGCATCTTAATCATAGTAAACCATAGTAATTAAGGAATCGCACAATGTGTCGCAGTGAGCGCCTCAGGCTCAGGATGTTGTATGCTTGCAGCTCCATGAATCCCTCTCTGCAGGGTAGACTATTTCATTTAAGGGATACCAAGCACCAGCTTTGCTTCTGTGCAGCACTGCGAGTGGCAAAAGGATTGCTGGCTTTTTGCTGAGCGCAGTAATGTTTAGGCGCGTAAATGTGCAAGAGAGAAAGTCTTACGTGTAGATATACCTGCTGGGAATTTTGATGAGGCCCAGGAGAAGCTTAAAATTGTGCTAAAACAGATGTGCATCGTCTCAAGTAAGAATGGGGATGTGAAGTAATAGCGCAGACGGATGCTTCTCTGCAAATTGGGCCATGTTTGCAGCCGCGCAAGCTCTGTTCAATGCATCTCAATCACCTAACACAATGACTCAAAAATCCTGCCCCTTTGACTGCCGTTCTTTTTTAACAATTGTTGCAACATTGGAAACGTCCCCACGTGTGCATGAACAAAAGTATACGGCATACTGCAATGCAGTTTCCTAGTTAATACACATTGGGGGACCGTGATCCATCAGTCACATAAGCATCAGTATCGGCCATATGGCCTGCAACAATAGCCACGGCATATCTCAAATACTTGCATGGCCCTCAAAACCACTCGAAGAACCATCCCAGGATGCTAGCCAGGCCAATTCAGCTTATCAGAGAGCAGGCCTGCCCAAGGCCCAATTAAATACTTGCCGCTTCACAGAATGTCAAAGGAAATTTCAAAATTTGCGCTCTTTTGGCTGTCACGTCTGGCTGACACTTCTGGTGCTGTCGTGACTTGTAATCATGATGTAATCTTGCATATACTGTGTTTCCGAAAATATCATAAAAACATTGCAAAAGCATTCTTTCTGTGGCATCTTCATAGTGTCACTTCTGGCGGTCACGGTTGATGAGGAAGAGGCTGGCACATGCAAGTGCCCTAAACAGGACGCCGATGAGCGCCAGCATGGCGAGGCAGTGCGGCTGGCGCGCGATGCTCATGCCCAGATACTCCATCGACGCGCACCGCGCTGCCAGCCACACACCTGTCAGCTGCGCAGCCTCCGCCGTCTGCAGCCCTGCACCAATGCAAACAAAAATATCTGGACGCCAATTGTGACTCAGCACTGCTGAGTCAGCAGGGGTTCAACAAGGACTAAACTATGGTGTGATGCAAGAGTCGAGATCCTTGAATTTTTTTAGAAATTTCAGAATAGAAAATAAGCTTGCATCACAGTCCTTTCCTTGGGCGAGTTGTTCTGGGCGCGGTGTCAGGGTTCCGCGAGTTGCCGCTGCATGCAAAATGATGCAGGACAATTTTTGGTAAGCACCCACAAATATTGCGCCCATGTCTATCTACCTAGTGCTTTCTAGTTGAGCATGTCAGTTTGGGCACCTCAGGCCCTGAGCCTCACGGTCCACTGAATGAGAAACACGAATGCCGAGAAAGGACAGGAGGATGCGGGCTCACCTTCGAGGCCCCAGCGCGCAAAGTTGAGGCGGTAGAGGACTCCGACGTAGCCGGGGCCCTCGTGGAAGCGCGCCAGCATTCCCCCGATCAGTGCATACACCGCTGCGCTCAGCTGTGCCGCCACCGACTCCATGCACTGAACAGCGCAGTCAGCATAAGTCAGTGACAGATAGGTGGGCGCAGCCTGCAGTGGTTGACATCTTCCTTCAAAGTCTCAGCTTCAAAGTTAAAGTCAGAGATAAAGACTGTGAGAGTCATCCGTGCCTTCGGACAGCAAGGGCCCTCAAAAGGTGTGTTGAAGCATGGCGGTGCTACCACAAATCTTCTTCAGCTGATGTCAAAGAAGGGTCACTGCATTCTCTCTGTGTCTCTGCGCATGGGACTCTCGAGGCAACATACAGTTGACTCCACAGAGTGCATGTCAGATGATCTGCACTCACCAGCGAAAGCAGGTAGCCTGTCCCGGTGCAGGCGTAGACGATGCCGACACAGACGATATACATCTGCCACAGCGCCGCGTTGGGGGTGGCCAGGATGTAGTAAGGGATGAGGTAAGCGGCCGCGCGCATCGCCACTGAAAACAGGCTGTGGAAGTCCACCGCCAGGAAGAACGCCAGCCTGTCACAGGAGGCTGCCATATCAGGGTTGCTCATCTGCGTGCTTGGGTATTGACAATTCCTTCTAACATTAATGTGAAGATGTAGGAGTATTGCAGACAGTGAGCAGGTGAGTTGTGATGAAGAGTGCAGCTTGTTCCGGAACCAGGCTGGTCTTGTAGTAGAGCAATTCAGGGTCCGAAACATATTGCTCTCAACATATGGAAACACTTATCATCTGCCTTGCTGCACCAACACCTAGAGATGACTAAAGGAACACAGAACCTCTCAGTACAGGTAAATTCAATGTCCAGATATTCAACGGGAAGGCAGGGGCACCTGTTCAAGCCGGAGGCAGCTTCGCGGAAAAACATGAGGCGCGAACGGCCAAATGCTGGCAGCGCAGCAACTGTTGACAGCAGTCCCAGCGCGATGCAGCTGTAGGTGCTGTACATGTCATACTCCAGGATCGTCCCCTTGCCATGGTCCGAGAACGCCCCCAGCAGCAGACCTACAGTGCAGCAAGGACAACTATTAATATTAGAAATTTGCACGCTCGGGGCATCGATATTACTGGGATGGTATTAGCTTGTCATCCTGTAGGTCAGAATCAGAGCTACATGGGTAAATAAAGTAGAATGTGAGTAGACTGTACTAAGCAGAGGCCTCGGACACAATGGCTTGTACACGCAGTTGCAAGAAGCACAAATGATCATGAACATGCACTGTGCGCCAGCACTCATGTGTAGTGTACACTACCTCTGGCAGGAAAACCAGAGAGCCATGTGTCAACATGCGATAGTAGCAGCAATGCACGCGCACCGGTGACAGCAAAGATGGCGTAGCTGAGGAACACAGACACCGGCTCGCGCGTGCGTTGCAGCAAACAGCGGCCCAGGCACCAGGCAAACTGACGCCGGAAACCGGGAGTGGCGCGCCTGGCCGCCTTGACCCGCGGCGGCACGTACGGAGGAAAGCTGTCCTGCCTCCGCGAGGGCTGCCGCCGCGGCCGCCGCAGCGCCCACGCCCTCAGCAGCTTCACTGCACGGATCGGAGCACGCCTGCGGCAGGCGGGGATTCTAAAGGTGATGACTAACCTCATTGCAGAATAGAAAGGGTGCATCGCGACATAACATAATGATAATCTAGTTTGACTTTTCCTGGTGGCTGTGGCTGTCACTAATCTGCATGGAACTTTTGGGTTGTGGTAAATCCTCCACTGCAGTTCTTCGAGTGGTGGGGAAAGCTGCATGCAACAGAGAGCTATGGCCTGCATATGCAGCTTCACAGTGCATGCATGCATGCATCCAATCACATGTCTCAAATGGGATGTGGGATGCAAGCTGCGCTGTTTGTGTATGTCTATCACCTGATGGCATGCAAGTGCGTGTGCAAGGCGCGGCGAGCGAGGTAGAGGTAGTAGGACATGGGCCGGTGCTTTGGGTCAGAGAGCGCGCGTTGCAGCTCCTCTGGTGCGGGCGCCACCGGGTCCTCGTCATCGGACAGCAGCAGCTGCGCGGCAGCTTCCTCCACGATCCTGTCCATGTGGCGATCCCATGCGCTCGCCAGGTCCTGTGGCACCAACTCAAAATTTCAAAGGTTTCTGTTACCTGGCATTTGACATTCATTCACCCGTGCAGCAGCATTTCAGGCCCTGTCGCAGACTAGGAGCAATTTACAATCCATGGACCAAGTCCTAGGCAGTAACTTCTTTACAATTAACCCATGCCTGTGAGCTCATACTCTTCTAACTCATGAGTATTGATCAGCTGGGAAAACGCTATTACCCAGGGTTCTGGATTGTGGATTGCTACTTGCTGTTGCAACGCGGTTCATGCCCACTATGCAAGAAGTGCGCTGAAGGTGGACCATACCTCGGCAGCATGCTGAGCAAAGATGGCCCTAGAAGGAGACATGGTGCCTTGCACATGCGCGCTGCCCATGGACGGCTGCTTGCTGCGCGCTGCAAGGCCGGCCACAATGTCCATGAAGATGTCCGCTGGGTTTGCATGCACCGGCACGCTGTATCCCAGTCCCTCAAAGTAGCCCTGCCAAATGAGCCAGCATGCCCTCAGACAGGAAGCACCTACCTTCTTCACAAATTTCTGTGCCGTGCCATTTGCAAAGTATACATCTTCTGGTGACAATAATTTTGCTATACTGGTGAGTGACTCTTGAAAGCTGGGGATTGTGAAGATCAGGTTAGGTGAGCGCAGGAGGGCATGAAAATGTACCTGCACAGATGTGACACCGCCATAGAAGGCAGTGCGGCCGCCCTCACAGAGCAGCAGCAGGTCATCAAACATGGCGAAGATCTCATAGCTGGGCTGATGCACCACTGCTGCCACAGTAACTCCCATGCGCGACACCTGCCCATTCAACCCAACACACCCTGAAGATCCCATTGATCACTCATCGTGACAACATTGACGTGCATGCATACACATGCATCTGCTGCTGTAGGAATTTGTAAAGGACAGCCCCTGTGACAGCATTGACTTGCTGCAGCATGCAATTGTATCCTGTAGCATGCATTTGCATCTGCGCGATTGTCAATGATGTCACAGGGCAGTCAAAAGTACAGGGCAGGTTGAGCAGATGTGCAGGTCACCTGCTGAAGGGTGGCAACGACAAGTTTGGAAGAGGTGGAGTCGAGGCCGGAGGTGGGCTCGTCCAGGAAGAGCAGGGCGGGGTCGGTGACTAATTCAATGCCGATATTGACTCCCTTGCGCTGGCCGCCGCTGATGCCTCGAACCTCTGTGTCGCCCACCAGCTCATGGCGCACCCCAGACAGCAGCAGCACCTGCAAGAAGCCATGGAAAGCTTACTATTGCTCACCAATCACCTGCCAGGCTTGCTTGGATCTGGCGCATCTGACATTGAGTAGGGACTTGGCAGCATTTAATCGCAGCTTGTCTGCGAACGCACCTCGCCTCTGGCAGGAAAAGCGTGTGAGATAATTTGATACCTGCCATATGACAACACATGCATGCAGATATGGAGGCCCGATCCCCTGCTTTGGGTATAGGGGAGTATGTATACCGGAATACAGGAAGGGAGACTGATAAATGGCGCTCACAAGGATTGGAATAACAAGCAGACATCTGTCATCATCGATGCCTCCACCTGTCTTCCAGACCTGGTGAAGGCCATCCAGCCGCATGCAGGATATCACAAGTCAAAAGCTTAGTAAGGAAAAGGAGGCATGCCTGGATGGTGCGCTCAACAGAGAGCAGATGCTCGGCATGGCTTGTGGTGGCGGGCAGGCGATATCGCGCGCTGAAGAGCAGGTTCTCTTCGACTGTCAGGCTGGCATGCACAATGTCGTCCTGTCACAGTCATGCAAAGGTCAGAATCTCCCCATTACTACACACTCCACAGATTAGCGTGGCGCAACATTCTCTTAAGTCTGCTCAAAACAGGGGCCCCTGCACTGTAATCAAGGACCGCATTGTAGCATGCAGCATTATGTAGGTGACATGCCTGGGGAACAAAGCCGGAGATGTTTCTGTAGCGCTCCAGGCGATCCGGCCGCCCATTGATGCGCACTCTTCCTGTGACCTTCCCATTGCCCATCTTGCCAGCCAATGTGTTCAGCAGAGTTGTCTTGCCTGCCATGCACCCAAACATGCCCTCGTGTAAGCTGACAAAGCCACCTTGGCTAACAAACATTGATTGCCTTGGCAGTGACAGCCTCGCACATGCCATCACTTCCACAATAGACTCCATCAAAATCATAGTGCAAAGAAGAGGCAGAAAGAAATTCGTAGGGAGCAAGAGTGCATGTGGCGACAGAATCATGTTTACCTGCGCCACTGGGTCCCATGATGGCAGTCAGTTTGGCAGGTCTCAGCTGCCCAGTCACACCAGCCAGCACCCTCTTCCCAGTGGCCCTCAACACCACCCTCAAGCTGTCAAACTCAATGTGCATGTCCACCCTGCATCCCCAGCACAGCATATTTCAGACCTGCTGCTGTTATGCTTCATTGTGGACCTATGTCAGACCTGCTGCTATCATGTTCAGGATTGGACCATCCAGCTTTGTTGTTCAATATGTTCATAGGGTCTGCATAGCTGCTATAAGAGGCCCACCTTTTCCTCTTCTTCCGGATGGTGTCAACAGGTTGGCTGAAGAGATTGAGAGGTCCAGAGAAAGCACTCGCTGCACATGGGCGTTCCTCAGAGGCCTGCCGCAGCCCTTCTTCCATGTCAAAAGGAGTGTGCATCCCTGATGGGCTGGGAGCAACCGCCCAGAGAGACTGGAAGGAACGTGACACAGAACCGCACGTGGATGTGTCATCACTGCATGGCAGACACAGAATTCTCATGTTGACTGGATTGACCACAATCAGTCCAGAGCAAATTTTCTTGCAAATGCACATACCGTAGCTACAAGTCATCCACTCAACATGCAGAGGATTTGGTGAGCAGGAGTACTAACGACTTACTTGTCAGAGGTGGAATCGGTACGAATGGGCCGCAGAGGTGTCAGCAGGGTGTCCCGTTCACTTGGTGCCATTTGGTGAGCGCCTCCTCGGTCCTTCTCCCCAGCAGTGACCATGAGATCCTCGGCAGTGCTGCGCGGTGACAGCATCAATGAAGGGAGCTCCAGTGACATGTTTGCATCCTCCTGTTGGCCAATGTGCAACCCAAAGTCAGTCCCAGTGATGATCATCACCCTCTTATAAAGATATGGCTACATTTTGAATATTGCATGAGGCACTTCAACCATGGAGAACACAGGCTCATCCTTGACTTGTGGCAGAGTCCATGCTGTTTGGCAGTCCAAGCAAGACTCTTCTGCAGAGCTGCGGCAATTAAATCAGAGAGGTTTCTTGGTATCAGAGCCAGCCGCACCTGTTCATCCAGGGGTGTGAGCTGGTACTCTTCCAGCAGCTCAGCGCTCTGCGCGCGCCTGCGCCGGTTCTGCCATGCAGTGGCCTGCCACAGGGCTGACAGGGCGGCCATCAGCGCAGCCGCCATAGTGAGTGCGGCTATGAGCTGTGAGTGGCCCTTGTCCGGCACATGTGTCCCCTCTGGGCACCTCACCAGTGGCGGGCAACGCCTCGGCTGGGAGGAGCCCTTCTTGCAGTAGAAGCCCCTTGGACACACCTGGCAACCAAGCACGGATACATACGTAAAATCATCTCAAATCCCTGTTTTCCGCGGCTTCAGACAGGTCTGTATCAGAGACTGTGTTCCTCCTACCAGAATAGGTTGATATATTGACACCAAGAGTAACTGTATGGCATGAGGCTGAGTCCATATGTATGTCACCAGAGGGTATCAACATTCAATGTACAAGCGGCTTGGATAGACATTGACTGCAATGTGTGAACAAAGTGAGCAATTAATTGGGTGTAAGCATGTGCATGTGGTGGCACCTTGATGGAGGTGGGAGTGGGGCAGTAGTGAGAGTCAGGGCACCAGATGTCGCCGCCACCAGCAGTCCAAGTGATCCACCCTGGAAATGCCCCTCCCGGTATGATGTGCCACCTGTCTGCTCCCCCGCACCCCAGGCCCTCCTTCTCCTTGTATGCATATGGCGCGCACCACCTGCACAAGTGCTGCCATCTTGCCAGATACTTCTGCAGCACTTTCATACCTGCATTTCATGCCATCATCTCCTTGAACATCAAAGCATATAGGTAAATGCAGGTAAAATTGCAGCACTGTGGCACGTGTAGGAACAGAAGCAACGTGGCAACAATCAATGTCCCGGCATGATCAGGCATGCAGCTGACTTAATTTGCAGCTGCATGCTGGTGAGTGACCGGACCTGTTTTGAGATGGAGCGTCTGATGCAGCTGGGGGCACCCAGTCTGGTGGAGGAGCCTCTGCATGAGACCTGCATCCATGACCACATAATCTTGAAAGTGAGCTTTCTCACCCTACTTAGACATAGATTGAGGGTATGGCAGCAGTCATTGCCATTATGGTAGCTGAGCACCTAATCTACCATGGGGTACAAACAAGCAAAACCAGCTCTGGCTGCACGCTGTTGTGAAGTAGCTCTGAGAGGCACCTGGGGCAGTAGGCTCCCAGAGGGCAGGGAATCATGCAGGACAGCATGGGAGGGCAGAAGTAGCCCTCGCAGCAGGCAGCAGCGGCAGGCTCTGACATGTTGAGGGTGGAGGCCGCCGGATTTGCGCTGTCAAAGAATCCTGAGCCGCATGCTCCCGTGGCAGATGAGCAGGTGCCAGTGTCTGGCAGCTTTTCCACATTGTCTGTTCGTAGAATATGCTGCAATCGAAAAGGACCTTGTCAGTCGAAAGATAGCAGAAATAGAGTAGCAATGAAATCTCTATTGTTGCAGCTTGTCTTGGGTTGTCACTGCCAATAAAAGCAGCACAGCTGCACCCAACGCTCTAGGAAAAAGAAGGTCAGTGTCATCCTAGTGGTAGACAATAAATCAACAAATTTAATATTGCCCTTGACAAAAGCAGAGCCTCATCGTGAATTTGCAGTGTTTCTGAGGATTTCGAGGACCTTGTAGTACTCGCTGATTTGCTCCGCCTCGCACAAGTGGGGCCCAATGTGCTGCTCATTGCTGCAGAAAACATCCTGTGGAGGCAGGCCGGTGGGCAACGGGGAGGGAAGGCTCCTCTGGACAACCTCGTACGCCCCGCGCTCTGTGCTGCCAAAACACCACGACACCTCGTCCCTCTGTTCCAGCCAGAGTGTGTGGAACAGGTGCAGCCACTCTGCCTTGATACTGTCATCAGCAGAGCTTAGGACTGCTGCTATGAGACCGCCTGATTTCCGGAGCGATGTCACATCCTGCTCGGATGAGGCGCTGCTCAAGACTAGACACAGGATCAGGATGGAGCGATTGAAAGCCCAAAGCGACGCTGCCATAACATAGCAAGACCGGACACAAGAATTTCCGCTATACAGAGTCCTCTTTTCTCTCTGTTGATTGTCAGATTCTACAAGGATGCTCTCGTCATATGTATGCCATCATCTCGTCCGAGGAAAAGGGTGAGCTTTTTTAGGCAGGATGGATTATGTCCTTATTGATTATGGCCTTCCCTCAGCGGGCAGCTTCCGGATTCTCACCCATGCAAGGAAGCTGATGCCGAGTATAGAGGACGAAATGCAGGATAGGATCAAGACATTGTCCAAGATCGCTTCTAGAAGGCTTGTGTGAAACATAGAAAAGCTTCGTCGAAATTCTGGTCTGCGAAGGGCAAAGATGATGGGGTTTACAATTCCGATGTACGTCTTGCTGGGCATGAACCTTTCTATGTCCGCTTCCTTGCTGTTGCCTCTGCCAGTTTCAAGGCCTGCAGTGTTTCTTGTGAAGTGGAGTAGATCGCCAGTGGGCCAGGCAGTCACTGGCACCTTCTGTTTCTTGTTGGTTCTGATGGCGATGAACCCCCTCTACGATATCTACACAATTCACCAGCACAAGGACGCGCAAATAAAAAGCATCACGTCGAAGAACCGCAGGTGAGACAGTTGAACGGTTATTAGCAGGGTCGATGGCTTTTCCTGACTGGTGTTTCTCAAGCCTGAGGCGCACCCCACCTGTTTAGTTTGTGTTAGCAATCAATCTTTAGATCGGCGACAATGCTTTTTGAACCATCTATGCCGTTGGAGCTACTTAAACGGCAGATTGCAGCAAGTTGATGCAAGAACTGTCTTGATCCCGCAGGGGTGTTGAGGCGTCAGCGCAGTTGAGTCTCCTGCTGACAGTGGGCAACATGATCTTGCCACTCATCAATAGAGGCTTTGGCTTGGCGCTAGCAGAGATTGACGAGATACGTTGCAAATTTGGGGACGGTGCTTTGAAGTCCAGAAAGAAGTTGTCAGAGAGCGAAGAGTGAGCGCTACAGCTGACTGCTCTGACTTCCAACAGCAATGCAGGCTGCAGCCTGAGAGCCAATCTATCTCAGTCAACAATGTTGCTGGGATACTGCAAACATTTAAATGCCCTAGTCGCCTATGCAAAGGATGGACAACTTGTTCCGGAAGTTCCGCCCACTTGAAGTGATGATCAGAGCAGTGGACTTTGACTCCGGCGTACCCCAATCACTGCTTTCCATGAGTTGATAAGCTGAAAACATTTTGAGTCTCCTCCGGGGCCAATGTACAATACCGTGTCTGGCTCGTCTCTTGCATGTCTGTAACTTGAAGTTGGCTTCAAGCAAGAAGTTCTGTTGGTGCAACGGTTGGTGCAAGTGCACTGCAACCAAGACTCATTGGGCGTCATTGGTTGCCAACATCGCATTTGCTGGGAATGCAGTCTTCATATTTGAGGTGGCATTGTTGATGGCCCCGTCCTCCTGAAACTCGAAGCCCACCGAGCCCAGAGAGGTTCCATTTTTAGGTTCCCAGTATGAGTCATCAATAGCTTCCGCCCAGGTCCATCTGTGCTGTTGCCTTCAATTCGCGATTGGGAACATAACCAAATCTACGTCAAGAGAGGATACCAGCTATTTCAGAGAAGACAATACCTGAGCCTTGCATACGGATATAGAACACAAACCGCTCGTCGTCGTTCAGCTGTTGTTGCAGGATGATCGGATTTACTTTGCCACTTTATGCACTCCTAGCAGTGGAACTCGTCCTTGCAGCAAATCTGATCATGCCATTGCCTGTCTCGCGTCCAGGTGAGATTTTCCTCAATCTTGGTCCAATAGTTTGGTCGGCAAGGGTTGTGCTTTTGGGCATCATCATGAGGGGAGAGGAAGTACAAATAGATCGATCCATGGGCGTAATGGGGAAACTTGGGGTCAGTAAAAATATTCCAAGCTTGTATATCTCGGCAACGGCTTTTAGCCTTCATACCGGTTTGTGGCGTGAGTGCCAACACTCACTCGGCATGTCAATCAGCAAGTATGGCGTCGCAGCTGTTAGGCAACTTTGCGATCGCTGGAAAGCAAGCTTTACCCCACACACTGGTCTGAACTATCTACTTTCTAGAAAGTACTTCAGGGAACGGGTCACAGTAGGAGTCTATGACTCCAGCAAAATCTTGGCAGCATCTACTTTTCAAGCCATCCGTGCTTAACGAGAGGTGAAGATGCCTGTGATTCTCATCTCGAGTCAGGTAAAATTCAGTATCTTCACCATCACAGCGTTTAAATGGTGAAGCTGCACATGCATGGCAGGTGTGGCACTCATCAAGGCAACCAGGACAGATGTGGGCAGGACAGTGGTGGTGACGATCGCTGGATTCCTCAGTATCCTTCTTGCCAGCCCGCTCTACGATGTCTACTCCCTGCACTCTCAGAAAGAAAAGTCGGACTCTGCTGAAACGCTGATGTCTGAGACCCGCAGGTATGACAACTCTTTCTGCACCAAAGAGTATTGTAGTGTCATCAATTTTTGTGGCAATGCATGGGGCTTGGCATTCCTGGGCAGGCATGACCTGGCAAGTAGGGCCCCAGATGACATTTCTTGTGAATCATTTCTTATGCGCATGCGCCTGTTGTAGAGTCTCTTGCGGCTACTTAGAGGATCCAAAGAGGATGGCAAAGTAATCATATACGAGCTCTTGTTTTTTTCTGGATGTGGATTTGCTATTGTCATGAGCTGTGTAGCATTTCCTTTCCTTTCTCAATTTTGAATTGGTAGGCCATATCACCTGGACGCACGTAACCGGTATCGTACGATACTGGGTGGACTCACAAGGGTGTAATAAGGAGTAAATGTGGGGGCAGGGAGACTGAGGCCAGCGCGAATCTGAGCCTGACGCTGACAGGGATGTGCCTGGCGCTGCTGGTAATCGTGCGCGCATGGGGCCTGGCACTTGCTGAGGTGGATGACTTGCGCACCAAGTATGGCGTGGCAGGCGTGACAGACCCAGAGCCCCCCAAGGTCGAGGCCAAGGTGGAGTGAAGGGAGACATGGGGGAAGCTGCCAGATGACTATTGGCAAGTTGCTATTGGTGAAGTAAAGAGAGATTGTGTGCACAGCGCTCCAAGATGACTGCTGACAAGTAGCTTCATGCCAGCCGGTGTGCATGCAAAAAGGACACTGTGGAAGCTGCCGGCCAAAGAATGGCAAGTTTTGATCGATGGAGTTGAGAAAGACTGTGTGCACAGCGCTCCAAGAAGACTTTCCACAAGTAGCCGGTGTGCCAGCAAACGCATCGAAAGCTGGCGCACTTGTGCTCCCTGTTTGGCTATGCATCATTGTGTGGCCTTTTGGGGTTGGTTTGGAGTGCGATCCTCCATAATGGATGCAAGATGATTGCAAACAACTGAGTTTGGAGTGTGACAACTTCATGGCACATGCCAGAACAACTTGATGCTATTTCATACAGTGGTGAGGCAATGACATGACAGTGTCTGTACCCTCGCAAATTACACTCTTAGTTTACATCAAAAGTTGCCATTGCGACTTGTAGCAGCTTTCGATGGTGCAGACACATGTTTATTGTAGTTATCAGATGTCGCTGCAAATTCTCCATTAGCACAATCTGTCAGCAATCTCCAGTACCCCCATCGGACTCGAAAATCACCCTCAAGAAGGGTCAGAGGGTGGCATCACAACTTTCAATACTTGCTCAGTGTGGCACAAGAGTTGACATGGCTCCCTAGCACTGTCCTCCTGCACAGCTGATGTGCGCTGAGTGTTTGCACCTCCTGCCTCTGAGGGCCCAGCTTCATCGCCTGTTCCTGTGACTTCTTCCACTGGTACACACAGTCATGTATAAATAACACCTCTGTGGTATCTCATGAGTAGCTTTCCACATACGTCCAAGACATATTGAATGCAGTCTTATTGTGCTTTACCTGTGCCTTCTGGTATTTCCATTGGCCGGGAAATTGAGCTGGGCTGTGACTGCTCTCGGGCAAAGAACATCAGGGATCCTATTGAGTCTTCATACTCTCCCCGCAAGACTTTGCCGTCTCCCAATTCAACCTCCGGTGTGGCAGTGTCTAGTCCCTGAGCAACCAAGTTCATGAGACCCTGCCGAAGCAAAATTCAGGCAAGGTTGACAAGCTCTGACTTGCTATGCATCTCACCCTGATGGAGATCCGTGCTCCAACAGCAGGAATCAAGTCGTTCTTGATCCCGCTGAGGTCCACATACACATAGGCTGCTTCATCACCAGCACCTGCTTCAATGAACATTATCACTCTTATATGGGCATGTCGAGATCACGCTCTTTGTACCGTCAAGAATTTTCATTTCACACATGAAGAATTGCACTCTTCATATGAGGGACACAGGTCGATGTGGAGAAGAAGCACCTTCTTGTGTTTGGTGAATGTGCCCGTCTGCAGGATCTGCTGATGAAGCTGGCTGGTGCTGCATAAAATTCTTAGGTCACATCGATTTGAGGCACCTCATAGCGTAGGTTGCTTTTAATTGAACTCCAAGAAAGACAAAGTGGCCCGTGATCCAAGCCACCGACGCAGTGGGATCCTCTCACGCAAGGCAGAAACAGCTCCTTCACTTCTTTTACTCAACAAATGATTTCTCAATTTGGAGATCAGCTGTAATCCAGATCAATCCTGCTATTCCGAAAGAAAGAAACTTTCTCCTTGGGCTTATCGAATTAGTGACTGCCAAATTTCCGAAACAAAAGTTCAAAGCCATTTTTGATTTCGCACAGCTTCCGTTAGATGAAGCAGAGCAACAAAACATAAGCAATATCTGCGATTGAGAAAATGACGCATGATCAGACAGGGAATGCATTCACTATCCCTTGAGAAGCTTTCTAGTGTCAGTTCATCAGACTCGCTTTCGCTGCCTGCGTTGTGGTCAATACTTGAATGAAGCGTGTGCAGAATCCACAGATATGTCATGGCCATTCACGTCCAATTGTAGAGCTCGCTTATAGGTAAAAGTTGGGATGGACTACAATCCTACACCTTCCTTTCCTTTCTTCAATTCGGATGGAATCTCTGCATGATCAATATTTTAATCAGGTTGTGCTAAAAGGCTCAATCTTGTGCGTGCAGTCCGGTCACTCCTGATGGGTACTTCCTCACAAGCGCAAGCAAGGATGGGTTACCCATGCTCAGAAATGGAGCCAACGGAGACTGGATTGGCACTTTCCAGGGGCACAAGGTAAAATCTTGATGAGCATTTTATGTGCGCATGGCGCTAATCCTTCTGAGGGCCACGCAAGATGGTGATACATTGACACCCGCTAGCAGCAACAGGCCAGATGGGTGGTGTGCTTCCTTCAGGAATAGAACAACACACTCATGAATGCTCACTGTTGTTGCAATACATTTACTCTCCTGAATCGTTTTGCTGCAGGGAGCAGTCTGGTCATGCAGGCTCAACAGCACAGCAATGCTGGCAGCCACGGCGTCTGCAGATTTTTCGGCAAAGGTGTGGGACGCCATCACGGGGGACGAGCTCCACCACCTGGAGCATGGACACATTGTGCGCACAGTGCAATTTGCGCAGCAGACGTCCAAACTTGTCACAGGAGGTGCTGACCCTCTCATACCTCGCCGACAATCTCAACAGTGCCGGGTACAAAGTTTGTCAGCTTCAAAATGAATAGCCCTTTCAACTTACCCTGGTCAGACTACTCCCGACGCCTTATCCGCTCTGCCTGCACTCTGCCTATGGAATCCTGCTGAGCATCAGCCATTGAAAGTTGAAGGGTGGGAATTCCAGAGGTGGTGTGGCTTGCTGCAGGGTATTTTCAGCAGCGGTTGCGAATCTACGACTTGCAGAAGATGGACAGCGAGCCGGCGACGGTCAGGGACGTGCCTGACAAGATCCGCTGCGCGGCCTGGCACCAAAATGACGCCCTGCTGCTCACTTCCTACACAGACCAACCCGGCATAGGGTGCGCTAGCATGTGCTCAATTTGCTCGATGTGTGTCTCTCTGAAATTCACTGGAAGCCTTTCAAAATACTTTGATGAAAGACAGCGCCTCTGACACTCACACAATCAGAGTTGCAGCATGAGTCAGATGATCATATTCTTGATAAATTTTATATTTTCCGCTCGGTGCAGTGTGTGGGACATCAGGACAGCCGGTCTGGTGAAGACTCTGGCGACTGGGAAGGAGGTGACATCCATTGAGATATCTCAGGATGGCCGCTACATCACCAGCGCTGACGGCACTGAGGTGTGCACCTCCCATATCACCGAGAAGCTCAAGGAAAGTCAGGATCCCTTCCTTGTCCTATTGGATCCAGCTCTCAGACTGGGTTGCACCCCTTGCATGTGTTGGAAACTGCATGCATGGTGGACACCAACGTCTCGTGCTGTCTTCCTTCATGGCTGAACGCCAGGGGACCCCAAATTGACTTCTAGAGTCCCCTGTGAACGCTTTGGAGAAGGGTACATTAGGCAAGCTCCAATTGTTTGCAAGAAATGTGTCTCAGTATCATTTCACTCCCCACCTGGGGTGCTGCAGACTTGGGGATGTGGGTGAATCTGGACCTCATTTCCTGGTGCAGGTGAGGTTCTGGGATGGGGAGAGGCTGGAGCCAATAAAGGTGTTCAGCCAGCCCTACAGCGTGGAGTCGGCCAGCTTCTGCCCGGAGAAGGGGCGCTTTGTGGCGGGCGGCGGCGACATGTGGGCGCACCTGCACGACTACGAAACTGGCGCTGAGCTGGAGTGCAACAGAGGTGCGCCCCGTCCAGTTGGCTATGTCAAACACTGGTGCTCGCCCATGCATAGTTCTGCCCAGGGGATTTTGAATCTCTTCACATGAAGTGGAGATCCCTTAGGCTGTGCCCAATCTGCTGGGTGACGGCTTGGGGCTAAACAGATAAAATCCATATCACGGCACACTGGCATCTTGAGAGGAATGCAGCTGGCATGCAGCTTCTTCATTTGTTTGAGTCTCAGCCTTTGCATCTCTGCAAAGGGGCGTAAGAATCTGTGCGCAGATGTGAGGAGCTTGCGCAGTGTTTTGTTTAAATTTGTTCACAATAAGAGCTTGCACAGTGTTTTCTATTTTTTTTTTCACAATGATACCACGCAGTTCTTTACAAGGACAGAGGGTGCGCAGGTCACCACGGACCGGTGCACACGATAAGGTTTGCGCCCGGCGGCGACTCGTATGCCTCTGGCTCAGAGGACGGCACCATCCGCATCTGGGAGACAGACTATGCGCTGAAGACTGAGAATGGGGAAGCCCCTGCAGCACCTGCTGTGAATGGCTCATAGCGACAGCAAGCATGCAGCTGATGGGGAAATGCAGGACGTGCGCAATTCCTTTGCCTCAAATTACTTGCCGTCAATAATGCAGGCAGTCTTGTGGTATGTGCCCATCTGTGCCATGGGAACCGATGAAGCCTCACTGCTTTTTGAGGGCCACATCACCGGTGTGTGAGGCTTTCAAATCAAAAGAGAATGAAGTTGTGCTCTAATAAACTCTCTAATAAACTCCCAGACATAGAGGTGCAGACGGAAACTTCCGCTGTGGAGGCAACACGGATGCGAGAATTGCCTCTTCCTGTGAGGTTGAATACAGAAAGTCTAGACCATCGCATACTCACAGCTGTTTCTTCAAGTTGAATGTAAAAGTAAACTTGATGTGGCTGCAGTCGCTCCACCTCACTCAATAATATTTTTTTACATTGAACAATGATTTGTCATCATGGGCTACAACAAGACGCCCTGCCGCAATGGGCTCAATCCATTAGCATTCCTCATGAGGGTGCATCACCGCACCGGATTGTCACATTGTTGAGCGCCCCTGCAATCTTTCTAAGCAGTCCTAACACCTCGCCATGACAACAGAGCAAATGAGAGGCATCAATGCGAATGCAGATGACAAAATCTCAGTCATCGGGCTCAACATGTCCATAGTGCGAGTTGCGGTCGAAGGACTGGTGGATGGTGAGCCCCTGGCTGTCCAGCCCAGGGAATTCCACGCCAGTCATCCACGGCTGGTCCTGTGGTCCGTACCGCACAGGAGGCAGCTGGTACGGGAGTAGGATCTCCAGCTTCTCTGCTCCTGTAGAAAGTGCTTCACTGCTGCCTGCTGCTGCCCCATCAGCTGCCCAAAACTCCACTCTGGAAGGCTGAGCGGCTGCTGCAGGCTTGTGGGAGGCAGGCGCTGTGCAAGAGAATCCAAAGTGGCGATGCCTCCGGTAGCTCTGCATATATGTAAAACAGATGATTAGCAGATCTAACGAGCTGCTCCAGATGACGTCAGAGGTCTCGTGATAATTTGATGCAATGTACAGCATGGTTGAGTGCGGTTAGAATGCACCGGGAAATTGGCTGAGAATGCACTCACCTCCTCCAGGGAGGGCAGCAGCAGCACACCCAGTTCGTAGTGCATAATATGAAGCTGAACACACACCAAGAAAAAGTAAATTTCACTCACCCCATTTTTATAGATTTCCACATGCAAATATGACTAAAAACCGGGTGGTGTTGTGTTTCTGCAGCCATGATGCATCGTTTCTGACCTTGCATGTCAAGAGGCAAGTACTAGCGCTCTGAACATTTGCATCATGGAAAGGGTCATGGCCCACCTGTGTGTTGTTCTTCTGAAGAACTCCCCACGCTGCTTTAGACAAGTTGTGAGATGTCAGGACGATATATGCCAGCCTCTGCCCTCTGCATATCCAACACGCATATTAGCTGCCGAAATATTACCGTAATCCTGGAATATCACAGGCACATGAGCTGAGCTCAATCATTAGTGCCTGGATGTAGAGTACTGCGGAAGTATTGTGCCCAAACACTTGATGATCAGTTTTAGAGCGCACGAGTGTCGCAGGTAAGACTTGATGTGTGGCATGGCATGCTGGCGGCCAGCTGTAGCAGGAGCGCCATCAAATCTGCACCAGAACGGCTGCAGGATTGGCGTGCTCAAGCCCTTGTCAGTCTTCAGCACATTGGCGTGTGTTCCTGCAGCAAAAGCAGCCTCTCTGTGTACTTGCATGCACAACCATGCCCTCAAAGAGTAACACAAATGGCACATGCCAAAGAATCTGATTGGAGCAACACGCTGTAAAATGAACTGAAAGATGCTATAGAGGCAGCACAGGGCACCTGGAATGGAGCAGCCTGCAAACCAGCCCTCGACGCTGTTTTTCACCTCCTCCACTGTCGGCCAGACCACCCTGAAGTCAGCAGCCGGCCCCAGCCGCCCTGCACATGCGCAAATACATAAAGAGGTCGTGTGTTGGGTAGAGCACAGATACCACCATACCTGATGATCATGCATGCAACCTCTGACTTCTGACTCAGCATCTCTCTGCATTCAGGAAAGTACTGCCAATGCAAATATAGATTTTTCGTGAGTTCCCAGCAAGATATCACATATTACATAACCCGCGCCCTCAACGCACAAGAAAAATCAAGCTTCTTCCACAAGCGACACAAATCCCTTATTGATGGGAGGAGCTGAGCTGACCTGCGCTCCCACTGGGATTGCTGTCCCAGCAGTCGCCTGCAGCCAGGCTCTCCCGGAACTCGCTCAGCCATGCACCTGTGATGGACCCCAGGGACGAGAACTGCGCCACGATGGGAGACCTCCTGAACACCGGGTCAAAGCGCTGCCGCGCCAGCAGGCTCCTTACCAGCATGTGGCCGTACTTCTGCTTTGCTGCGCCTACACATGCACCATCAGCATGATCGGGTGATAATCACCAGCCACCTTGGAAGCACAGGCAGGGTGACATTCGGTTTTCTTGCCTACGATGGAGTTGTGCTTCATAGCCTGCCGAAAGACAATATCACATATCAATCGGCCAGAGAGACTCAGACTAGTGACAGAGGGCAATATGCAGGACTGGGACTGGGAAATTCCAGGACATTTATTATTCAAGGGAACCCGGGAATGTGTTAGATGTTCCAAATTTTAGGCAGGTAATAGACGAAAGGGGCTCCTGATGACAGCGTGTCCAGGCACTGGTGGCGACTTCGCACCCTGATGGTATCCTGGTACAGAGGGGATGAGGTGTGCGCGGGCGGAGGAGAAGTCATGCTGCGCTATGACCTGCTGCGCATGCTGCGCCTCCCTGGCAGGCAGCCGCAGCGCTGCAATGTAGTCACTCAGAGTGGTCTCGAATAGCCGCGAGGCATTGTCCTGAGGAGACCGCTCATCCTTCCTGTGCATGCATGCACATTGCATCAGAACCACAAAAGTACTGTTGGATGCAAAACAGCGTGTCTTGAGGATGGGCACCTTTGTGTCACCCCAATATAGTGTCACTGCACAAGTGTCTCCCTATGACAGCACCGGCTGTCTACTAGGTCACATTGTCATGATCCACAGCAGCTGCATGCATGCATGCAAGGAGCAAACAGCAGGGGCGCACACCTAATTTGAACCAGCTTTGTTAGATAGTTCTCATTGGCACATCAACAGCAGTGCAAAGCAAAACATGACTGCCCAAGAGGAGGACGGCAGCATTGGAATCTGTATGCATGTGCATGGCGAGCACACCTGGGAAAGTCCTGGTACCAGAGGCCCTGCGTCTTGCAGTTGCAGTCCTGATGGATCAGATTGGCAGTGTGCACGACCACTCGCAGGCCCCTGTCGAACTGCACCAGGAAGGCCTTGCTGTGGTGCACGCCGTACTGGAGTGGACATCGCGCTTGGTGGATGACCCATGGCCTGCCCGCTGCAATCTGCTGCATCCACGACACGCTGTGCACCACGAATGCAGCCTCAGCTTGCCACGTGAAGCAAGTCGTGGCTTTCTGGCATCCTGCACCCTGTAATGCAGGTAGCACATATGCAAGATGCAAATGATGCACAGGTCAGTGTCAGTCCATGCCACGCTCACCCTTCCTGATTGCAAAGGACTTGCTGGCATGTTGTGACAAATTGATTGTGGCTGGAGTGTCAATGAGTAACCACCTGGTGGGGTTGCTTTTCTCCCCATGGACAACTGTCACGCGGTCTGCATCCAGGACAGAGGGCGCAGCGGAGACAAACCACCTCATGTCAATCATAAAATTGCTGATGAGCAGCCACCTCATTGGCCCCCCGCTCAGCAAGTCCTTCAGCTGCGTCCCCAACGCACCCCTGCATGCCTCAACCACCGGTGCTGTCAGTCATTGCTCTCCTGCGCATGCATGCATGGGTCTTTGCTCAATCCAGGCAGTGGGAATCTTGGTCAATTCTTTCCTGTATCACACCTGCTGAACTGCTCTGGGAGGCCTCGCACACGGAGCAGGGAGGCCACTGGTGGGATCATTTGTTTCTGGGTTGCCTCCAGGTGCTGGTCAGAAGTTGTTGGTGCATCTAGACGGGCACGCTTCAGAGGACGGTCATCGCCAGCAACAACACTTCTATCACCTGCAGCCATCCCTGAAGCCCTCAGGATTCATAAGTTCTGGTGGAAGTACCGTCCAAGGCGTTTGTTTCAATTTAAAGAGGAGGGCACGCAGACACCCTCACCAGCCTCTCCGTTCACGATCTGTTGCATGCGGCTTGGCTGCTGTGTTGGCCGTGCACACAGTTTGAACGTGGCATTAGACCTGGCATCTGCTACGTCAATACGAGTGCCGGCAATGTGAGGTATGTCTAGCACCTGTGCACATACACGGGTGTCATGTCAGTACATGAGCTGTTAAACATTTGAGAGCAAATAGCGGTGCTTTGAATGCAAACGTCATGAAGCACATGAGGTGGCATTTACTCACATCCCCCTCTTCGAGGATCGTGACAGACTCATCATGAGCAGAGCTCACTACCAGGGCTGCACAAAACAAGATTGTGAGAAAGAAATGCTGCGCAGAAAGCATGGTGTGTAATATGAAACATTCGGGTGAGAACACTGATAACATCAGAACATCAGGCAAGAACGCACGTGAAAGACCCAGGGAGTATAGCTGCAGCTTGTTCTCGTCTGTGCCAGCTGATAGCATGAATTGATTCTCACTGGCAGCGGCATCAATGAGACCACGTGACCCCTTGCCAAACATCTCTGCATTTTGAAGGACTTCTTGTAGACGGATCCAGGTGCTGTCAGGACACAACAGACCAAGCTCTCCAGCATTGGAGTTCGACATGTCACGAGACGAGTCACATAGCTGCCTACTTCACAGCAGTTCCTTTGGAAAAATTCAAAGGAAGTTACGTAGCACTCTACGTGGTTTTAGTTAGTTTATAGAGCTCCGATGTAAGCAGGCATGGTTGTCCAAGAATCTCAGGAGAACTCACAAGTAAGCTTTTTTGATGGAAACCACCCAGTCACAGCACAACACTGTATCGATCAATACTGAAATGATCTTTCGATGAAGTTACATGTGTGGGAAGAAAGAATAACGGCATTGAATTCAAGGGACGACTGCCCAGCGGGCTGGGCAGCTTCTCATGGTGTCGGAAGGTGAATCGAAGATTTGCATTTAGTATAGCTTATGCTGCCATGAAGACCGTGAACCAGGCCATTGCTCACATTCGATCGGTTTAATTCTTTGTATTGATGATAGGAAGCTTGTGCTACTCTGTGAGCGTTCATCCAATTCTCCTTCAGATCAGCTTTCGATCCTGCAGAGCTGATCGAGCGCTCAGGCTATCTATATCGAGACGCAAAGTAATTGTTAAGAAGGTAAGAATGGTTTGAACAGCTTTCCGGCTCTAAATCAGAAATAAAGAATTATGTTGGGTGTTGTGTTTGTGTTTTGCCAAATCTCTGAAATCTCTTGCATGTGTGAATTCTCGACCGTGTTAGGGAAAATTTGCTGCGCTTTGTTCATCATTACTTGAGACCCGCGGCAGCGGGTGGCAGAAGCCACCACAATTTGAGAGGCAGCGTGAGGGTGATGATGTCATCATCATCCGCCAGCCGGCTCCAAGGGAGGGGACGCTGCTAGAAATTGCCGCTGAAGTCTCTGACCTGACCCTGGATGTTGTCTCCGGGCTGATAGACCTGGGTGCTGTCTACTATGGTGAAACAGAAGCGCCCGGTCAAGCACCCAAATGGCGCCGGGCCAACAGACTGGCAGAAGCAGCACCACACCACCCCATAAAGCAGGTCAGACTCTGCTTGCCCTTTCTACACTATCTTGGCAACGTTCTGCCTGTCATATCCTCTTTCCTCGCATCAGGACATGCATGCCGGACCCTGAATCAATGCATGTGATATGAGCTCCATATATTGTCACATGCAGGGACAGTGGGTCAGGGTGCACCCCAATCCCAAGCGCTATCCAGCGGCACAGACCACAGACTGGGCTGCCAGAGTAATTCATCTGGATGCTGACTTCTGCGTGGTGAACAAGCCTGCGCGCATCCCTGTGCAGTCCCATGAGAGCAACTCTGTGGAAACGGTCCCTCGCTGCCTGGTAAAGGCTCTGGGCCTTGAGCACTTATGGGTGCGACTCATGCTTGCATGCAGTAGTGTGTGCAGATGCTCACCTGATCATGTGAGACCCTGCAGCGGACGATTGCATGCATGGCATTCCTACTTTCTGATGCCATGTCTGCATTGTCCGTTGCAGAATCTAACGTGAGCAGTGGCAAATTCCTTGCAGCAGCAGGGTTTGCATGTGTGGACTGCTTGGCCAATGCCATGGAGCAATGATTGAGTGTGGGTTGGTTTTGGTGAGCAGATGCTGCATCGCTTGGACTACTGCACAACAGGCGTGCTGCTGCTTGGGCGCAACGAGCAGTCCAGCAGGCGCTTCATGCAGGACATGGAAGCCCACAAAGTGCAGAAGCAGTACAAGGTCACTCCACCTCCAAGACACCCTTTTTCATGTGTCTTTCACTCTGTTGTGGCGTGCCTGCCCCATATTCACCCTGATAAGCTGGCACATGAGATGCAAGTAGATTACCAGTGCCACTGATCAGAATTTTGTATTTGGTGAACAGGTACTCACCCCTGTTCCTGTGGAAGCTGGATTGGAGGTGGTCCATTACATGTACCCAGGCCCCTTTGGGTCCAGCCTGGAGGTGATGGCTGGCAAGGGGCTGCGGGCAAGGGGACCTCGGCTTCTCAGCCAGCAGCCCATTTCCACAGGCAAGGAGTGGAAAAAATGCGTCCTCAAAATTGTGGACACCAAGGTAATGCTGACGCCATTGTTTCCTGTTTCATCACATCTGCGAGTTTAGCCCAAGTCAGAATTCTTGGCATGCATGAAACAAGACATGTGATCAGTGGGCTGCATGCGCCTGTCGTCTACCGCTGACATCACTTTTCCAGGTGCTGATGCAGTGCAATAGCATGAAAGTTATTCGTCCAATCTTGGTGTCATGCAGGAAATTGCAGTGTCGCAGGCTAGCAATGAGTGGCTGCACAACCTGCTGCAGAGCTCGACAGGTTCTAAACATGCTGCAGCTCTTGATAGCTCCCCGTCAGAAATGAGCATGGACACATTTTCAGAAAGATCGACTTTATCTGGGCAGCTTCCACTGCAAGTCTATGAGAGCACAGTGAACCTGTCATTCGGGGGCAGGACACACCAGATCAGAGCCCAGCTTGCCGCTATTGGGGCGCCAGTGATAGGGGACGTGATGTACGGAGCGATTGCCGGTGCGACAGTGTCAGACTCAGCCATTGCAGACAACGATCTGATAAGGCGTATAGATGATTGCTCTCAGATTGACGGGCCGATCGGCCTGCATGCTTACAGCATGACATGGGAGGACAGAACTTACAAAGCTGTGGCCCCTTGGGAAGAATGACCCACTGTTCGTTACATGTCAATATGACAAGTGCGCAAATAAGAATAGCCTAGTATTGAATCATGAAATTATTTAATGGCTTGCTGTAAGTCTGAGAATCCCTGGAGATTTCTTATTCGAGCTCTACCTATTCACTCAACACTGTCCGGCACTTGAACACCTGGATCTGCATCCTACATGTACTAAAACTCACATCATATCGGTCTATCTGGAGCTGTGGCAGTCTTCTCAGCCAGATGAATGTGGAACAAAAAATAGCATCTTGCATGGGGCTTGCATGGAGCATGCACATCAAGGCATTAAGAACAGACTCTCCGATACGGCGTCCAGGGCAAGCTCAGACGGGGCAGCCGACACATAAGATTGCAAAGCTGTGGCCACGCGACTGAGCGCCTCTGGTACAGCACCCAGCTCTGACGGGACACTGTGAGCGCCAACAGCAATCCCTTCTTCCAGTTGGATTGCCTGGGGAAGTAGCATTGGTTGTTGGCCGGATGCGCGCATGCGGTTGGCGCGTGCCGCCATTTGCATGTCTTCGTACGCCTGCCGCCTGTTCACCAGAAACTCATACCTCTCATAGAAGAGAATTGGAGATGTTTCCTCAATCAGCCTGCTTGCCTTTTGCATGAGGCTCGAATATTGCTGCCCTTTGGAATGTGTTGTACGTGGGGTAAAAGATATTCAAGCACTCACCAAGCTGATGTGATCACTGCTAGCCACACGAGGCGGCCCCAGATGCTTCAATTGCAGCCAACATCATAATCACAAGTGTCACTCCTGTGAAGTGCGGCGCTCACCTTTGCTCCAACGTGAAAGCAGGAGTTGCATCTCTTAAAGCGGGGCTGCGGCGGCTGCCCTCGTCTTGAGCCCTCCTTCGAGGGTCTGCCACGGCACCATCGGCGCTGATGCTCCGGTGCCTCATTAGGCCCCTGCCAGCTGTCGCTCGTGGCCCCTTAGGCAGCTGCTCTAGGGAGTTAAACTGGGCAGGGTTTGCTCTTCCCTGATCCGCCTGGCTGACTTCCAGACGCCTGGAAGCTGATGGGAGCTGCGGAGAAGCTGCCGCGCCGGCGGGGCGGCTGGCGGCGGAGGGAACAGCGGCGGTGTTGTGACTGCCCACGCTGTAACTTCGCTGCCTGTACAGGGGCTCTGGTGCATTCTCTCTCTCTGCTGGCCGCTTGTGGCCCAAAGGCGCTGCAAGCTCCCGCCCCTGAACTTGTGAAGGTAAAGGGTCGCTGCGGGTCACAGCGCCAAAGCGCACCAAGGCGGCTGCACCGTCCAGGCTGATGCTGCGCTGACGTGGCAGCGGCTTCCTCGCCAATGGCGGCCGCCCACTTGGTTGCCTGGCAGCTGCCGATGCAGCCGGCCACGCTGCCGGTGACTCACCTGAGGAGGCAACGCCCCCGCTAAACGGGCTGCATGGAAGCTTCGCCCCCGCCACCCCTGGTGATAATTTCATCCCCTGCTTTCCGGCTACTAGCCCCTGATTTGCTGCAGACTGTGAGTCGTCTCGTGGGCTGCTTGAACTGGCTGCGGGTGTCTCGGCAGCAACCTCCTGCAAATTGCTGCCTGGGATTCTGGGCGATCTTGAACGCTGCACTTGTGGCTGGTAGCTGCTGCCATCAGCGCTGCGGCTGCGCTGCCTGACTAGGCCAGGTGCCCGTCTACCTGGTGTTCCTGCAGCTGCGCCCGGCCGGGTAGGAGCTGCCCTGCCCGGCCCGGGCAGCCTCTCAGACAGCTTCGCCGGTACATTGCTGACCTTGTGTGACAATCCAAACAGTGGACTCTGGACTGCAGGCCCTCTTATGGCATTTTCACTGGAGCGGCGCTGTTTGTCCTTTGAAAAGCCGGGCTGGCGTGCTATTGCTCCTGGAGCCTGAAGCACACACTGTTAAATTGAATTAGGTCATCCCTTGCGCTCCTTGCTGGTCCGAAAGGTGCTCTAGCTACCATCCACCATATAAACATGAATGGTACATTACATGAAAAAGCATCAGGGAATTTAAAAAAGTACTCCCACGTCAGCCATATTGCAGCAAAGGGAGGCGTACCTGGGAGGATGGCTCTGCACCCATGAGAAGCTTCCTGGGGCCTCCAATGGTTGCCAAAGCCGCAGCAGTGCCTGGCCTGAGCACGCCATCATGGGAGTGTCTGCGGGCATGCCCACTGCTTGGCTGCTGTGGGACTGCCGCTCGCACTGGTATATCTCTGAAGCGTAGCAGCGGCCCACCAGCCTCCACTCTGCTGCGCTGCCGCGCACTCAAAGGAGCATTTCCCTAAAGTGCAGCACAGTCAAATAAAAGTCCACCAATTTATGTGCCGGTCATTAATGTATACCAATGCTTGCAAAGGCCCTGTGCTGTTAAGTGACACGCCTTGTGGGCCTTAGGCGGCCCTCTATTGCATGAGCACTTGTGGTGCTCTGACAATTTTTTGCATGCTGAGAATTGCTGGCATAAAAAGGAGGCCACCTGTGAAGAAGGCCGGCGCTGCACCGCGACAGTTTCCGGCTGTGGGTTGGAAGCCGATCGGCGCGCCAGCAGCTGGGGCTCTCTGGCGGGGCCTTGGGACGGCCCTGCATCTGGTGACGTGGGAAAGGCCTTGGGCGACGGGTTTGCTAATTGGTAGACCTGCCTCAACACTGAGCTGGGGACGTTGTCCTGTGTCATGCACATACGGCAGTGGTCATCAAATGCCGCGGCACCGCTCATAAGGTGGGCGACAGATTAGCACACATTTTAAATTTCTCATATATCTGCTTGATCCGATTCTGAGCCGAAAATCTCCTCGCCATTTGCAACATTTTATGCAGTAGCTACAATGAAGTCCCTGAAGAAATGGCATTATAATAAAGGGGCATGCTTCCGTGAGGATAGGCAATTAGTCATCTCCTCACCAACACGCCCATTTCATATCCGTTACTGTACTCATCAGGTGCCAGTGAGGACACCTGTGGAGTGCTGGTGGTCCTGCGGGCTGCGAGCCGGTTTAGCCGCTGCCGGATTATGGGCAGCTGCAGGATGGCTGCCGCGCTGGGACGCATGTGCGGCGCAACTTCCAGCAAGCTTCCCAGCAGATCCCTCAGTTCCCGGCTGTACCGCGCGCTCACTGGCGCGTACCTGCACCACATGGTGACAGCAATTTCAAATCCAATTGCATTTCAAATATAAATTGCGATGGACGTCAGATTCTGTGACGGTCGGTGTCTACAGACATGCTTGCTGCAGTCTGGGTATGCTTGCCAGTGGCATGGTCCTATACCTGAGTCAAGCCTTGTCAGCCATGCATGTTTCTCAATCTGCTTAAAGCGTTGCTTTTGTCAGACAGCCTTGCATGAAGCAGAGGACATGCAGTAAGCTGCGGGCATCGATCAACAGCATGCAACCGAGGGGTAAGATTGCATGGATTTTCGGGGAGCTTGCCTGCCCTGGACGATCTTCTCAGCGAGTTTGTTGATGGAGGCCGCCTGGAAGGCGTGCCGCAGCATAAGCATCTCGTACACCACGCACCCCAATGACCATATGTCCGTCTGCATGCCAACACTTGCCCCACTTACATTTCCTCCTTCACAATTCTTAATTCATTTGTTCAGATTCAAAAAATAAGGCCCTCCAGGAGGTTCCTTTCGAATCTCCATGGTCATTTTGTGCCACAGTGTTGCCTGGATCTGGCGGTGACCCATACTGTAGACAAGATTTAGGAGAGTGACGCTTGATGTAGGTAGTGTGAAAGAGAGAGGGCTGACCTTGGCGTTGTAGGGTCTGTTGAGACAAATTTCAGGGGAGATGTAGTAAGGGGTGCCGATGGTTGTCTTGGCCAGCGCCAGGGTGCTGCTCAGAACCTTGCTCACACCAAAGTCCCCCACCTTCAGGAGTCCCCCCTCCGCCATGAACACATTGGCTGTCTTAAAATCCCTGTGCGCACAATCAGAGTGCTGTGCTTCAGCGCTTGTATAATGCAGAGATGGGACCCTCAGAAATGCACCATTAATATGACTGGAAGCAGGCCTTTCTAAAAAAGGAATGACAGTTTTTGTACCATGCACAGGAGAAAGTGGAGAAAATCTTCAAGAAATCCACATGAGGAGTCCTGTGTCATGTCACATGCAGCCTGATGCAATGATGCAATAAGGGACCTTGACAAGTATGTAGGGAGACTGCTACCTGTGGAGAATCTTCCTCTCGTGCATGTATTTCAGGGCAAGCACCATCTGGATGAACCAGTCCAAAATGGTCTCCTCTGGAAGCTGTGTTGATCTGCACTCCTTAAGGAACCCTTGCAAGTCGCCTGCACACACCAAACAGTTATCCTGCAGCTGTGCTCATCTAAGGTGACAAGCAAGGCCGATGCAGCAACTCTCAAGAGCTGGGCCTGTCATTTCAGTAACACCATATGAATTTCAACCGTGGGACATTTTCAGAGGCATGAAGAAGTTGCACCCTCAGAGCAATATTCCATGACAATATGGAGTTTGCCACGCTCCACCCAACTCAAGGAGCAGGCCACGATGTTGGGATGGTGCAGCGCCAGAAGAATCTGCGAAACAATCACGGTGTTCATGGTATGTCCATTCCTGCTCAGGCCCGTCAGCAGTTGTGGTTGTGGGTTGCACAAGAACTCTTTCACATCATTCAAAAGCAAGAGGCAATCTGTCTCTTGTAAAAATTAACATCTGTCAAATCATACTTTTATGGAATGATGCAATCAGTGATCCACCTTTGCTTCCTGCTCCGCTTCTGCGGCATCCTTTCTGTTCATCCGGGAGATGTCTACCTCCTTCACCACATATTCCCGTCCGCTCGTTTTGCTTCTGACCAATATTGCCAGTCCATAGCTTCCTTTGCCTAACTCCTTTATCCTATCGTGAGATTCCCAGAAGTCCATGATTCAACCTCTGGTAAGGAACTGCTCTCAGTTCAGAACATGGTGGGTACGGCTCGTCCCTGATCAGAAGGATCCATCCTCTACGACTCAAATTTTGTATATTAAAACCCTGATAAGCACTACAATACGTTGCGGGAATATGATGAACGACAAATCTCTACTGAAAGGTGCTTACGAATTACGACGCCACCCGTTACATAGTAACGTGCCGAGCACCCTTGACGTGGCTACATTGCCAAGCTTCAGCCCGGATGTGGAGGTTGACATCAACATCAGGAATGCATGAAATGCTGCTGCATGTAGTCTGTTGTGAGTACTTCCTGCAGTGCCTTATTTCTCAAGCAGTCACACATCATGTGCTGTCCTCAATCCTCGCCCTCTAAAAACTGATGATGATCACACACTAGTGGGGAAGCGTGGCAGAAAACCCCAAATATTCAACTAAGAATGCCACTGCACATAACACCGAGTGTCATTGATTTCTAGTTCAATTCCTGTCCATTCACTTCTGGAGGTGTCCAATTCATTCCTTAAAGGCTGTTCATCTGTCCTAGAGCTATGGAAACTATCATATTGACATCATGCAGCAGCGCTTGCCAACTCGATTTTCTTTGGGCGGCCGCGCTTTGCCTTCACCGGCGCATCCTCAGCAGCAGCAGCAGCCTCATCCTGTGATACCTGACCATTCGGAGCTGCTTTCCTACTCCTGTTTGCCTTGGCTTCAGAAAGATCGCCAGCTGCTGCTTGGTCATGCTCAGAACCCGCCACCTTCTTTGGGCGGCCGCGCTTTGCCTTGATCGGCGCCTCCACCGTAGCAGCAGCCTCATCCTTCGACACGTGACCATTCACAGCCGCTTTCCTAGTCCTGCCAGGCTTGCTGTCGGAGAGGAGGTTGACATCAGCCGCTCCTTCGGCATCCTCAGACGCAACAACCAGTTTCCTGGACTTCCTGACAGGCTTGTCAGTTCCACCATCTGCCGCTGCCGCCTTGCCGCTCTTTGCCTTGGCCTTGCTGCCGCCTGCTGGATCCTTGGCAGGTGCCTCCTTGCTGGAAGCAGCCTTGGTGCTGGCTGCAGCCTTCTTGGCAGCCGGCTGTCTGCCCCTCCTTGAAGGCCCCTTGGCAACCTTCTCTGCCAGCAGCTTAATTGCGTCCTCAAGTCCAATCTCCCCTGGACTCAAACCCTGCAGTACAAGAATTACCAGGCCTTAATCCAGAGAAGTGCACATTAACGCCTGATATTGCGTGAGGCGTGCTCATGTTTTGTGACGTTCGTGGCCATCACTTGGTTCCGAGTGTGCACGCACATTTCCAATAATGACAAAAAGCATGAATTGCGCATTGACGGCTGCACAACCAGTCTGTTGAGATGCATGCTTTCAGTACGCTGGCGTTTATTACCATTATCGTGATGAAAGTGGAAAAGAAGTCAAGATGCACCGAATGAACATGCCACGCTGTGCCACACTTGCAGAGGCAGGCTGTGCACCTTGGGGAGGGATGCGTTGATGGCGTTGTGGCGCACGTATGGCCCAAAGGGTCCCATGGCTGCAGTCACCGCCTGACCATCCTCCGGATGAGGCCCCAGCTCCTGCGAATGCAGCTCCACTTCACACCCACAATTCTATAATTCTGGGCCATTGATTCCAGTGATGCAGAACACCTTGAGAGCACACTGACAACGGGCAGCGTCGGTTCATTGAATTAACCTTCGTTGGCTAGAAAAATGTGCCACCTTATTCTTCTTCTTGACATTAGCAAATAATGCAGCAGCAGCTGTTGAAGGTAAGGATGAGCACACATGCGCTGGCTGCTTGTTTTCAGCATGGAGGCAATAAATAGTGATGCAAGCCGTTGCTAAAATGCACATGCGCGGTTACCTTGGGCCATTGCAGCAAGTCCAGGGCTTCAGCAAGGCTGATGTCTGGGGTCTGGGGGCTCTTTCCCAGGGACACGCGCTTGGGCTTCGCTGTAGCGCTCTTCCTCCCCTTGCCTGGTGGCTTCTCCTTTGGCTCTTCGGGGCCTATTGCCTGCTCTAGATACCACCCATATGGCCCATGGACCAATCTGATCTCCCTGCCATTTGCTGGGTCCGCACCCAATACCCGCTCACCCTCACCTAAGCATGCACAACACGCAGCTGATCAGCATGTGCTGCAAACAGATCATGTTCAGGGCCATAAAGAACAAGATGCCATTAAAGCTGGAAAGGTCAACCGTTGTAAGCAGACCAAGCTTATGCATTGGCGGGCAATGCGCCTCACAATGTATTGTGCTAGTAGGTGCAGACCTGGCAGATCATGACGGCAAAGGCAACTCTCTCTACATAATTGCCCAAGACTGGGCAGGGCACAATGCACGCCGATGCATGCGGTTGCATTACCTTGCAGAAACATCCCTCAATCGCTATCTAGATTGAGGCGGGACTGGACAGTGGCGTGCAACCAGAATGACTGGCAGTAGGTATATACAGTCAAGGTATTGCAGGGCTGCGCAGCGCACCGGGCCCCGCAGGCGTTTCCCCGGGCTCGTGCAGCTGCAGGGGGCGCAGGTAGGTGCAGGCCGGGTAGCCGCTACAGCCGATGAAGCCGCCGTGCTTGGCCAGGCGCAGTCCCAGCCGCCCGCCGCACTCCGGGCACCTGCGCGCATCCTCCTCGCTCTGCCCCTCCTGCACAAAGACACAGGCGGCGCTGATTTAAGTAGATGAAAGAGGGTTTTACAGCTTGGATTTGAAGGGGATTTGATGTCGCAACCCCTTGGCAAAGGCCAAATACAGTACTGGCAGATGGCCCTTCCCAGTTCCCTCTGCCAAACACCCTCAAGAGTGGGTGAGCGGGCAAGGAACCAATCAGGAGGCAACAACATGCGGGTCAAGCGCTTGGACTGGCAGAGAGAAGCGCATGCTGGTCAGGAGACAGCCCAAGATGTCGTTGCTGCATGCCTGGCAATGATGAGCTGCATTGGGAGATGGTGGGTATCAGTGAGAGGAACAAGGGTGAAAGGTGTTGCCTGGACTGTGAAGAAGTGGCGGCCGATGAGTGGGTCCAGCACATCGATGACCTCAGTGATGCTGATGTTAGACGTCTGCTGCACCAGCTGCTGGAAGGGGCCCCAGAAATCCCTCAGCACCTCCTTCCACACCCCGTTGCCACCTGCAGTCAAGCACGTGTTCCAATTCTAGTTCCAATTACAAGTGAAAAGGAAAAGCATGACCAATTCCCATGCTCAGCAAGCAGAAGATATTGGGGTCCTCCCGTTGTGGGAGCAAAATGGACTCCTACTACCATATCCCACATACGTTAATAATAATCACAGATGGCAAGTAGCGTCAGTTCACACCAGAAATTGCCCTCATGTGACATGCATTACCTGAGACCTCATCAAGGTCATCTTCCAGGGAGGCTGTGAAGCCGTAGTCCACATAGCGGGGGAAGTAGGCCTGCAGAAACTCCGTCAGCACTCGGCCGCGGCTCTCTGGCTTCAAGGCTTTGCCCTCCTTCATAACGTAGCCACGTTCCTGAAGGAGATTCACATGACGTACACCTAAATTTCAGAAAATGGCTTGCCAATAATATGGCATGACATGCAGCCTTGCACAATTGGGTTCAAATATCCTGTCTGGTGTGATCTGTCAGAATCTTGCTGTCCAGGGCTTTCCTGACACACACTAGATAAAAAGACTACTTGCATTATTCATCCAAAGTCGATGACGCAGCTGATAGTGTAGACGGGAGAGAAATATGGAAAAGGCCTCAGGACTCTTCTAATGGTGCATTGGCTGGTACCTGCAGGACTTTGAGGATGGGGGCGTAGGTGGAGGGCCGTCCGATGCCGTGCTCTTCCAGAGCCTTCACGAGGGAGGCTTCTGTGTAGCGCGGCGGCGGCTTGGTGAAGTGCTGCTCTGGAGTCACTGACAGCAGCCTCACTGGCTGCCCCTGTGCCAGACCCAGCAGCACTGACTGCTGCCCCTCCTCAGTCGAGACCTGCTCTGAGTCAGCCTCAGCAGCTGCCTCACCTGTGAAGCATGCATGATCCAGTAGGAAGTCACCAGCCACTCAGGTCAGTAAATGCGTGCATTGCTCCTGACTTGTCTTCATGGTGATGCGATGGCAGCGCCATACGAACCTCTCAGTATGTCTGTGACTGTATGGAGGATACAGCGAGACAGTACTGTATTTGTACCGCAGGAGAGGTAGGAAGAAGTGCTAATATTGGAAAAATGCATACCTGAGGGGCGCTTTGGGGGGTACACTGCCAAGTATCCAGGGAACTTGACTGATGTGCTAGTGGACCTCAGCAGAAACCCCAAATCTGAGCTGTCCGCCACATCAGCTGACACCTGTTGCCAGCAAGCACGCAAAGTTCAGCAATGGCATGCACACCCCTCTTGCATGACATGCTTCACCGCAGCGCCTGTGTGGGCCAGAAAGCAAACTGCAGCAGGGTGACACTAGGAGATCTCAGCACCATTGACAAAGCTGGAAAACGCACATGCTCACAATGCCAAAATTCGTTCAATATAAGTCCAAAGAGTCGGTGCTCATACATGGGTGTGACTATGTGACAAAGCATGATTAGAGGATTGCCTGTCGAGGTTTTGCTCTAGGCAGAGCCTATTGTGCTTCAAAGGAACTATTTGTGCTGAACACGGAGGACATCTAGCAACCATGATCTGAGCAATACTTGGAAAACTACTAATCCATTACAGACTACTGAGCAGCAGCACCTGTAGAAGCTTTGCAGAGGCCATTTGGGAGGCGATGGCGCGTGCCCAGATCAGAGCATACAGCCGGTACAGTTGCGAGGCCGGCTGCAGCGCGGTCTTCTGCGGCAGCAGAGCCGCCTTTGTGGGGCGGATGGCTTCATGCGCCTCCTGAGCATTCTTTGCCTTGCTCCTGTCCGACACACATTATACGACGTCATGAAAGCATGTCAATGTGCCCATTTAAAATGTCAGAAATCAGAATATCATACTATTATAATACATGTTTTCCACTTCCTAGGGATCTAGGTTCTAGGCATGTCCAGCAATACATGTATCAGATTTCTCAAATGTTGGGTGGTTTAACGTGATGTGGGTTTGGATTAGCGTACTTGTAGATGCGGGGCTGTGCTGGCAGGTACTCCTTGCCATGCATGTCCTGGACAGCGCTCCTGATCTCCTGCACTGCCTCTGCTGACATCTGCAGCCCGTCCGTCCTCATGTATGTGATCATTCCCTCCCCTGTGCATCCCACAATGCCCCTCAGCAGCAGTCATGGACAATACTGTACGTCTCATGGTCATTCCATGAGATTGTTACCAGCTCACTGTACGCAGTCATTTAATCGAAGGCAAACAGAAGACATGACGGCATTGCGAGTGCCAGAGTCTGAGAAGAGGCTGTGCAAAGGGAGTGCAGCGAAAAACACCAAGTCACTTGAGTAATGAACATGTGAGCTGAAAGGAGCACCTCCTGAAGCCTCAGGACCCTCATAGAGCTGCTGTGCCAGCTGCATGGAAGTGGACGGGTTATACCCAAGCTTCACAGATGCATCCTGCTGCAATGTGGATGTGATGAAGGGCGGCTGGGGATTGCGCGTCACAGTCTTCTGGGACAGCGATGCCACCTGCCATGCAAAGCATACCTCTATCAATGCATGCAGAGTTCGGCATTGGGATGTCACGCCTCATCATGCATGCAGCATTCAGCTATGCCACCTTTGTTGGGGAGCAAAGCTCTAATACCACATGCAGCAGTGGATAATAGCCCTGCTGGCACTGACAGATGACAATGTTTATAGAAGGGAGTGAAATGACAAACAATACCTGTAGCGGCACGCTTTGCAGCTTCTCCACAGCAGATGCTGCAGCCTCCTGGTCAAGGCCCTCTTGTGGTATGCTCTTCCCAGCAACCTGCATGTTATTGCACAACACAATTCTCTCAGCCAAGACGGCCATAATCAATAATAGAATCATCATGCACAGAGCTCACCAAGCCTCTAAGAGCGAAGAGAGCAGCATGAAGGAGTCAAAGATGAGGCTTGCCTGCACCAGGCGGGCCTCAAATTGGGGACCCTTCTCAGACTGCAACTGCGCCGTGACGCTCCAGTACTCCTGCCGCGTGAACACCTCAATCTGCGCCTCCCTCTCGCACACCAGCCGCAGCGCCACCGATTGCACCCGACCTGCCCCCACAAAGCCTTGTTTCAGTAAACACCTGGCAGAAGTTGCTGTGTGCTTCTCAGTAGCACTCATGAAGGGGTCTGCTGTCACAAAATTCTGCTGTCTTCTGCACCCCAACAATTCAGTGCGGTGGGCCGCAGCAGGCGGCAGATGAAAGGACAGAGCAGTCTCATGACCCTCAGGCGAAGCAATCCAGTGACAATGGCATGCCGAGAACGGGCAATTTCATTGCTGAAAGTGGATCCCTCAGTCAACACAACATGCATTTCCGATGTCGTCCCGAGGCCTTGTCATGAAAGGATAAAGTGATACCTGCAGATCGGGAGCCCGGCAGCTTGCGCCACAGCAGCGGAGACAGCGTGAAGCCGAACAGGTAGTCCAGGGCTCGCCTGGCCAAGTAGGCGTCCACCAGGGCCTGGCTGATTGTGCGCGGAGCCGCCAGCGCATCCTGCACGGCCTTGCTGGTGACCTCTGTGAAGGTAATCCGCTGCACCGCCACCCCCCTCAGTGCCTTGGCCGCCTGCGCGCCGTGACACCGGCGAGACTTAAGCATCGATTGTTAAACGTGTGCTGCGCCATGATCGCAACATGGTGTCCTCCCATGGGGGAAACACGACCTGTTTGGGATGCTCAGGTGTGCAAATGCAGCATGTCTCTTGCTTATGCATGTGCACATGGTTCTGAAAAGAGCGACATGCACCATGTCAAGAGTCTTGCAGTTCTCAATGCGACCTTCTTCAAGAAAGCCAGAGAATGACTTGCTTCTTCAGCATATGGACACCGCTCTGAACATGACAATGGCAGGTGCCTCTCCAGAACTGACCAGCAGACAAGATTGACAGGGACCTTGTCTTGAGAAGTGCAAAGGAGTTTGCTCTGCAGGCACCTGAAGTTCTTCCTGGACATGCCAGGAGATGGCCTCGCCCTCTCTGTCGGGGTCGGTGGCCAGCACTAGCACGTCCGACTGCTTGACGGCTGCGGCCAGCTCCCTCAAGCGTGGCCGGGAGGCCGCAGACTGCTCCCACAGCATTGTGAAGTCCTGCTCCGGAAGTACGGACCCTGACTTGGCTGGTAGATCGCGGACATGGCCGTAGCTCGCCAGCACCTGCCGACGAGGTGATCTGTCTTTCAATATGCATGCATGCGCAAGCTTCTTCGGCAGGGCTACAATGTTGCCCTCGACAGAGATGTAAGAAGCAAGAGGTTCAAATTGTTAGATTGGACTTGGAGGAAGGAAATTGACCTGGTATTCAGTGCCCAGGAATTGCTGAATCTTCTTGGCTTTGGCCGGCGACTCCACAAGAATGACAGTCCTGGCTGCAGCTGCGCTGGCAGCCCTGCACTGCAGCACCTGCCAGGCGCGGCCCGGAAGAGATGCCTGGAATGGTCCTGGACGATTTCTGTTAGCCGACCGAAGGTCCATATGCCTGTTGCTGTGCCGGCTGACTGGTGATATGGCCGGCTTGAAAGCACCCCCACTGAAGTGCAGTGCCTGCCTCCTCAGGTGCTTGAAGAATAGGTATTGCATGATTGTCTCCTCCTTAATGTACGCAAGCTACCACAAGCAATAGTTGCTGATTGCATTCCTTGCTTTCCCAGGCCTATCCTCAGATCTGCGGTAGTGTTCGGCATCACAGGCGGAGGACTGCAGCATCACCTGCTGTCTATATGCATTTAAACAAATTCAATGGAGCTGCTTGCGATGTGCAAATGTGGATTGACGAGGAACAACACTTCAGAACCAGTCCCATGTAATGAGAAAATAGAAGAGAAAGATCGGTTCATTCATTTGCATCATTTATTCACAGACCGACAAATGATTTTTGATTCATAAATTTGCATCCAGCTGATGAATCCCTTCCAAGTGTCAATGTCCTGAGATCAGGATGAGCACCTGTCGGCACCTGCTGAGTCACTCATCCCGAGACTTTCTATCTTCCATTTCCAAATCCATTCAAGAGGAGAAGAGATGTTGATATCCAAACTCTACCATTTCCAATTTCGTATATAGTTCATATCAGGAAGGATCGACAGCGACGTCTGCCTGGGCCAACAGAACTAGGTGCCTGACATGTAACGGTTGCAGAGATTCGCGTTCGGCTGGTCGTGCTGTTTCAATTCCATATCTTTCACCGAAAGGAATTATGTGAGTCATGGCTGCATTGGAGGCTGCATCGCACGAGCTTTGCATCAGCCTCCATCAGGTTTGTTCTCTTCCAATGTGGCTGTTGTTCGTGTTTGGTGCTTTCGATCCTGATGATCGCAAGCCCTCACATGTGCAAGAGTGTCTAATCGTTCCATAAAAGCTCAATATGGTCTCTTCATGGGATTGATCAGACTGGTTTGCCTGTCCATCTGCAGCCCTGGGCTAGTCTACTGGTGTATGGGATAAAGCGCATTGAGGGTCGAGATTGGCCAAGCAAGTACAGAGGGAGACTATGGATCCATGCAACTAGCAGACGACCTGATGCGCAGACAGTGCAGGCACGTTTCCTGGCACACCTGCTGGCAAGCAAGGGTTTGCTGGCAAAGATACCAGAACCTGGAAAATCATATTGGTATTGCGCCCTGTGAGGTGTTCTGAATGTATGTCTCGTTTGATTGATGCGCAGGAGCTGGAAGACTTTTACAGGAAGGTGCATGATATGGATGGCCACAAGCCAGAGTTTCCTGCCAAGTATCCCACTGGTGCACTCATTGGCTGTGTCTCCCTGGTGGATGTGCTGACGGTAGGTGCACCTTTCTTGGTCGGCTCACTTTCTGAAACCATCAAAATCTGTGACAAGCGCAGACAACAGATATTCTCTTGTGTACAGCTTGCCATGATCAAGAATTCTTCCAAGCAAGCATGTGAAATGATGACTTGCAGGCAGAGCAGGTGGAGGCTTGGCAGCTGCCAGCATCAGTCAAGGAGGAGGTTGGCTCGCCCTTTGCCTTCCTCTGCGAGGATACCAGGATCATGACGGCTCCCATCTGCATGCGTGGATGGCCCAGACTGTGGCCGCTGCCTGCTGAAACTGTCAGAAGGGCAGAGCTATTCCTCTTGACCCCACCACAGGTGGACAGATTCTGCTCATGTCTGGGCCAGTCCCCACTTGTCTTCCTCCTGTGCCAATGCTCTTGTCCTCGATTGTTCTGTGAACATCTGATGCTCCAAGGCCCATTGCACACCTGGCAATTGAGTCTGAAGTGTTGTGCTGTGTGCGCGATCAGCTGGGGTGCAAGGGCTTCCGATGGTCAGCATTTGAGCGGCCGAAGGACTTGCTTCAGCAAGATCTGCCTGTGAACCCAGCGCGCAACCGCTTCAAGGAAAGATATGGGTCGCCTCTTCAGATACAGTCGGGCCACAGGAAAAGCCTCCTGCCTCACGTGCTTGATGGTGAGGGCACACTTGAGGCTCCTAAAAAGGTGCTGCACATAGTCTTTTGCTCATGTACTGACCTGGGGCTTGCAGGCTGTCAAAGATGCTGCAGCATTCTTAAAACAGTGACGCGTGTGCTGATGTGCAGCGTTTAAAGATAGGCGAACGCATTCTGTGGAATGTCGATGATGCAAAACGCATCACCTTCACATAAAAAGACATATGAAGCCAGCTGCTTGAATTCAGCATGGAACTTGCACAAGATTAATGGGATCGGTAAATGGGATTGTTGCCATGAAAGTTTGCGGGGATCAATTGAGGCTGAATGTGCGAGCAATTGTGCGAGTCTAGTGAGTTTGGAACACTGCAGCATTTTGTGGCAACCTTATAATTAGTTATGTATCCCTTTTTGTCATTGTGTCTTTGTTGGTGTAGGGTTTTATGTGATAGTGAAGTGGTGTATGTCAAAAGTAGTGTGCAACAATGCATGATAGGTACAGATTTGATGTGATCTTTTTTAAAATGTTACATTCTGAATGTACTGCTAGTGTACAACACCAGCCACATAATGGTAGATAGTAATCAGAAGCTAGTCTTCTTCATGGAAAAGTGTCCTACTTTGGCTAGCCAGCAACAATCCATGGCATAGCATTGCTGTTTAGAACTGCTGTTGCACACGAACAAGACATCATACAGGTTCTACATGGCTTCACAGCCTGTTGCACCTGCACCATTTCAGGCTTGACAAAACAGGACAAAGGTCCTTGCTGCTACTCAGCAATGTTCCAGGAAAACGCCAGCACAGACCTGCAGGCAATATAGTATTTTGTCAACATCAACACCATATCCAAAGTCAGACACCAGCAACATGGACATTGAGACAAGCTCGGCACTGAGCATGCATACAAGCTCACAGACAATACTTCAAAGCTCGTAGTATTCAGGATCGCAATTATAAAGCAATAAGATCGCGGCTGTACAGCAACATGTAGTGGAAAAGTGTACCTTGGCAAGACAATTTACTGTGTCTGCTGCTTGGCCTGCTCAAACTTCTTGCCAGCCTCGTGCTTTCCCTCCTGGGCCTGCAGGATGGCAAAATTCCTTAGACCAGAGCTTAGCAGATCAGTTTTAAATCTCATCATATCAGAACCATGCCATTCGTGAATGTGCGAATAGTGGAACACTTTGAATAAACACAGACAGGGACGGATAATGAAAAGATCGCGTGACTTATACGACAAAATATAAGATTGTTCCGTTCTGGCCCACGGTCACAAAGAACTCTTTGTTATAATCACCTTAGAGCCGGCCTGGTCTGCTGCGGACTTGGCCTTGTCCTGGACGGTGCCGAAGGCGTCCTTGGCCGAGTCCGTGGCCGATCCGGTGTTGCTCTTGCCGGCTCCGGTCACCTCGCCAGCTTTGTGCTGGGCTGCCTGTGCGTAGTCTCCGGTCTTCTCCTTGGCTCCCTGAGCCTGTGAGCAGCAAGATAACGGTGTCACTTCCACTACCTTGCACGGGTCGTCCTTTAGGATGCCGTCAATAATTGTAATGTCCATCAAAAAAGGTCCTTCTCGCCCCGAACTTTCTCTAAGTATGTTGCAAACTAATACCGCACACTACTGAAACCAACGTGCATGTGGATGATGGAGACAGAGCCGGATTCGGCAGTAAACTAACATGTCAATCAGCAACAGAGCGCAAGGCCGAAGCCGTCTTCTTCAATTAGATCGTGAAGCAAAGGTGCAGTGCAACTCACCGTTCCCAAGACGGTGTCCTTGGCTGATCCAAGTGCGTCGGACGCCTTCTGCGAGGCGGCACCGACGGCCTCCTTTGCCTGATCGACGTATGACTTGTCGGAAGACATTCTTAGTTGATGGTTGATTGACTGGTTGAAGGCTTTATAAGCTTGTGAGCGTTGATGATCAAAGATTGCGAGAATTGAAAGTTTTGGTCAGGAATGGAGTCAGGCGAGCTTAATGTACTCCTTGGAAGCGTGATGTGTCCGATATCCAGTCAGCCGAAGCTTCATGGCAGCTGCCCCAGGCCAATATGGGATTTTGCAGGGACAGCGCAGGAGATCTGGAAGGTTCTTGCCTGTTGGCTCATTAGAAGTCATGTTTAATGTCCAGATTAGTATTTGATGTTATTGCTCGACACTCTGCCCGTTCTGCTAGCAACCTGCAACTCGATCTGCCCATCTCTCATCACAACACTTTCTATGTCAACTCTGGAAGGTCCTGTATGCTTGCAGAAAAAGGAAATATTACATCTTTTTACTCTGCTTTATTGTTACACTTTCTAGAAATCTGCGCTGGGCCTGCCGGATGAGCTAGCGATGCAATGTACAGCTGTAACAGAACCATGCGAGAAGACACTATGAGCAGAGTATCATATCATACATTGTTACTCCTTGGGATTGTGCGCCTCATTGAATGTATAAGTCATGAGCTGTGACTCATGACCATAAGGCAAGACAGTTTACTCAAAGTGTTTCAAAACAAGTGGCAGACAAAACAACCGCAGCGGTGGTGACCATTGTGGGATTATATATGCTGGACTGATTGCAAGTGAGCTGGCTTTCACCTACAAAACCGACGAGGGCATTGCACAGCTCGGTGGTGCGCATGCTATGTGTGCACTGCAGACTCAGACCTTTTGGGCGACAAAGTGGCAGAGACATGCTGCAGATGCTTGTGCAACTGGTCAGCTGATCACCAGGTTCTCCAAATTTCATAAATCACCAGAATGCAGCAACATGCAAGTGATGGGAGCATGCAGGGCAGACGCTTGGGGCGGCCCCCAGCACAAATCATCCTGTTGAAGGGACAACCTGTTCCTACATGTTTCAGTGGGGCTGCCAGCTCATCAGAATAGCTGCATTACAGCTTTTGCTCGACATGCACAAACACCGTGTTAGGTGACTCGATTGACTGCACTGATCCTTGCCACACTGCTGAGGGAAGGCAGCGATGAAAGCAGATGCAAACACCCAACAAAGATCGACTGTCTGAGACTTTCTCTTGACATCAGTAGAACTAATATAAACCCGGTACCATCAAGCAGTCACTGCTTGGCAGTGCAATAGAACACATGAAAATGGAAAAAGTGCTAGGCAATGCTCCTATCCAATCAAGGCTTGCAGTACTCTACTCTGCAAAAGCAAGTGCACTCCGGACCATTGTAGATCCTCAAACTGGCATAAGATCAAAACAGCCATCATCAGACCAATATCACGTTCTCATTCTATCCCCCTGCACAATTGAGTGCCAGGTCCGGTCGCCATTGCGGCATTCACTTCTCAATACCGTCATAACACGCGCCAGCAGGTTCTGCGAAACCACACTTTGCAGTGCTGCTGTGCTGCCCAGAGATGGTAAGCTGTCAAAGTCATGCTGGACTGGGGCTGCGGCGGTGCAGGGACTTTGATGCGAGGAGCTGCCACACTTCTGAGATATCATCCTGGCCTCGAGTCACCAGAACTCGGGTGGCTGTGTTCAGGCCAGCCTCCTTCACAACCTGCACAGAACACCATCACATGACACCCTCCACGGTGCACTGAGAGCATGGATACATTTACCAAATGCAGCACAACAGGACAGACATACTCTGCTGTCGGCATTCACAGTAAGAATGCTGGACGCAGCACCACAAGCTGAAGCATATCAGCAATATACGCCATTCCATGTCACTATGCATCATCCACAGCAAGTGTTCAGAGGTTGCCAGGGAGCAGGTTGCACTCAGTTGTGGAAACCAGCACGATGACGGATCACACCTGTCGGAGGGCTCCTTTGATGGCCCAATCGATTTCGGACCCCAACACCACAAGCTCGAAGTGGGAGCGAGACGTGAGCAGCTCCAACTCAGACAGAGCGGTGTCTGGATCGCTGTTGTCCACAACGAACACTGAGATATTGTAGCCGTACTGGTCAGCCACCTGCATTAAAAGCACATCAGAAGATCAGCCCCAGGGAATAAGCGTCATCCTAGCTGAAAAGCAGAGTCTCTTCCGGTGGGCCTTCACAACTTTCTAGATCATCTCAAGGTTGCCTAGGTCTTCTCACACTTAAAAAACGCTAAGCCATCAGAGGTGCTTTCCGAGAATGACAATATGTGAAAACATCTTGACGTTCAAAGTCAGCAAATACAGAACGTGTACAAGCTCTTGCAGGCCTCCTCAGCTACTTTACTGCTTTCCAACAGACATGCACCTATCCGCCCTTCCTAGCTCGCCCAGTGGATTAACCAAATCATCACAGTATTCAATAACGAGACTACCTTACAGCAGAAGTCGTGCAGGCTAGCCTCTTCTGCTTTACTAACAACTACGAGGATCTCCTCCTCCCAGTAGCGCTTCTGCATGCAAGAGAACGATCCAAGCGTCAATACCTCCGTACGATGTACTTAGGAATATCTGTTGCCAGGGATGGTGTCAGAAGCTTGCTGTGAGCAAACGTATGCTTCACGATGCGGTGAGGCACGATTCATGCATCTGCCTTTGGGGGACCCCGCCCGCCGACGGGAGGAACCTGCCGCAGCTGCATGGAGGACTCGATCACAACATTGCATTCTCTGAAACAGGAGGGCTTAATCATGCTGGCACCAAGTGAGAGGCAATCCAGGCTGTTTCCATATGTCTGTACAGGCTGTAACAGCTGGCCAGCCAGTCTGCAGGCGCGTTCGCAGGGCTGCCCAGACTTACAGACTGAAGGTTACAGTGTACAAGGACTACAGACTATAAATTACAGTGTACGCAGTATGCACTCTTATGAGCCACTGAGCGCAAGTTGCGGCGTACTGTCCACTGCAATTTGGCAAATCGGTGACCATGACTATCCAATGACGCGCCATGGTCTTCCAATGGGAGTTCTCAAGGTGAGTGCAAGATCATCTAGAAGTCATGCAAATCAGACTGATGGACCGTCCATCATTGTGACCTTCATCATGATCCAGGATGATCCAGGATGAAAACCATTGGCGATGGAGGCAGCCCAGCCATTACCGTAACTTAGTGACTAACTGAGTAATTTTGAGATAGTAATCTTGACCGCTAGCATACTTACCCTGGGGCTGACACTGCAGTTGAGCTTGTCACAATGATACAGCCTGACCGTTGAAAAGCTTCAGTCCAAGTCAGTCCTGCCTCCGAACTCCTGAGTCAGCCTCAAAGCCACTATCAGACATTGGCAAAGATATCCGGGAAAATCAACTTCCCTGTACACAGCTGTGTTCTAGCACCCAATGCCAGCTCCTGCTCCCCCAATGCCAGCTGCCGCTCTTGAGAAGGCTTCCGGAATCAGCAAAATACTGTTTGCCATGTTCTGTCGGCAGTCACTGCTCGATCACACTAGCTGGATTGACACCACGAGCTTCTTGAGCGTTCACATATACATTGATGGATCAGTCGTCAGCAGTATTGGCAGGAAGCTTGTCATTGAGAAACTCCTCAATCAGCTCAGTCTTCCACTTGTCTATTCTCAGAGTCTCCTTCTTTCCATTCTCGCCAACGAGGATCAGTCTTGGCGAGGAGCCAAAGCGGTACCGGACCTCCAATCCCTCAATCTCCTCCGCCTTGTCCTTAACAAAGTGCTCCACAGTGGGAAACTCCCTGCACACCCAGCATGCCTTCATAATTGCTGAAACACGCTGTCATGCAGTCTCCGGCTCAATATGAAGCACTGCACCCCGATCATTAGCAAGGAAACTCTGCTACACAAGGACTTGGCACAAGCACAGGTTATTGGTATGGTTGTGCGCAGCACCTTAGCCGGTGCCTGCAAACCTCAAGGACTGCGCTCAAGAATTTGCCAGAGTCAGCGCCAGACTCAGGAGTGCAACATCTCTGGCACTCTTCCACAAGCTCTGCAACGACTGCACAGTTTAGATCATTGTGTTGACCATTTCAGGACAGGTGAGGTTCAGTACACGTCCGGGCGCGCTGCACACCTGGGTCTTCCACGTATGATTGTAGTGTGTCGCACGCTGAGCATGGCTGGAGACCTGTGAACCTGCAGGGCATATGCGAATTATTCCCTACGTGAGAGACCAAAAAGCTGATCACATCAGGAAGACGAGGACCTCACTTACCCAAGGTTGACACATTCGGATACCTGTTCAGCAGTAATTGCAGTGTTCATGGGCAGCAAACATCCTGAGAGAACAATCAGGCTCGATAAAGCTTTCATGCCATTCATTTTTGCTGCCAGAGCAGAATAAACCAACTGTATCTCAAGATGGATCAGATTTCATGTGATATTTTCCTAGGTGCTTTGGCACCAAGATGAAGCCAGTGAAGTCCCAGAGAACCTTTGCTTTCTACTGAGGACGATTTAGCCTTCTCAAAAGCATTCCATCGTGCTTCCAGTGCGCTGTGTTGCCAAATGTTACCGCCCCCTCTGAGCAAATATTTAAGGGGTTTGTGGGGTTCTGGAAACCCTGAATACTGGTTGCTGCAAGAAGGCTGGTCCAGCTTTAGGCTTGTATCTTGCTGGTGGAGATGTTTTTGGTGGTAATATAGTTTCTGTAGTGTCACGAGACCTTTGCCAATCTCTTCGGGACCTCGAATCATTAGCAGGCCAATCAGGAGAGTTGTGGAAGGGTACGAAAGCAAATCTTTCAAGGGCCAGACCAGCAGTGTTTGCAGAAAAAGAAATTTTTTGTGCAGAGATCTACGATAGGTCTGGAGGGATATGGTTGCGTGTGCTCCTGCTTTTGAAGGGCATGACGCCGCTTCGCTTCACTTGTCGCCCTGAAAGACCTGTCCCTACTCCTTGTCGCCAGCCCGAGCACGTCAATTTTTGTCGTCCAAAGGTGCGATGCGTTCTCTGTCATATCTCGATAGCCTATTTCCATATGCTTTCAGCTCTTGGGTCAATATTGCGAGGGACGGGGAAGTTACTTGTCCGCGATCAGACTAGCAAGCAATCCGAACTTATGTGCTGGCCAGTCTTTTGTCGTGACAGGTGGTTGTAGACGATTCTGAGTGTGTTCAAACAATGTAGCATGGGTGGCGAAATTCCTGTGCCCCATCACTGGCGCCTTGGGGTTGAGCAATACAATTGCTACTCAGCAATATGGATGTCCCTAATTTCTAAGGTTGATACAGATGGCATGCTTTTGCAGAGTCTTTTGACATCGGATAAGGTTACCGGCAGCTCGTCAAGCAGCTCCCCCATGTTGGGAGTGGTGGAAGGCACGAAGTTTCACCGTGTGCAAGAACACGCAAGTCACTGCCTTGTGCCGTCCAAGGAAGACATCGATAGGAAACTAATGATGAACGGGAAGGCGGCGCATATTGACGCGCCTGCAGAAGCTGTTCAGAGCCAGAGCGAAGACCCTGCCCTTGCTGCTGGGCCAAAGGATGCAGCAGCAGCCCGACAAACAGCAACAGCTTCCACCAGTCAGCCACAGAATGGAGAATCAGCAGCAGATCCCGAGCCACCTAATGGGGTTCCAGTATTCGTGATGCTTCCTTTGGACACGGTGATCAGACGCTCTTCTCAGACACTGCAGCTGGCACTCACCTGGCTTTAATTTCCTTAAGGGGCGCCAACCGTCTTGGATAATTTATCGTTGCTAGAGTGACCACAGTTCTTTGGATCCATTATGCGAGAGCAAGAGTCCCCAGCACATTAGGGTGACAGCTTGCGCTGGTGGCAGGTGACTTCTGATGGCGCCTTCCGCTATACAGCATCAAAGTGGTTCACCTCTGCTCTGGCGGGCCTCAAAGCGTCCGGCGTCCATGGAATGGCCATCGATGTTTGGGTGGGTGCCCCTGTTCTGCCCCATGGATGTTGCACTGCCTCAAAACGTTTTGTGGTGCACGTGACGACTGGAATTGAGTATTCGTGGCAATTGGCTAAGGGCCCATGTGCATGCAGTGGGGGGCGGTAGAGAGGCAACCCGGACGGTATGACTGGAGCGGCTACAGGCAGGTCATCGAGCTCATCAAGAGCCTGGGCCTCAAGGTGCAAGCGGTCATGAGCTTCCATGCATGCGGCGGCAATGTGGGGGACTCCGCCCAAGTGCCCCTACCTAAATGGGTGCTGAAGGTGCGCTGCAATAGCAACACATATTGTCACTGCTGGGCATCAGCCTGCCCATATCACCGATGCTTTGCCAGCTCAAAATCAGGATTGCACAATCAGAGTGCATCGCAGAATATCAGGTGATGGTGGAAGGTTCCTCCCAGTTGTGTCTAATGGGTATTGACACTGACCTGATGCTGCAGGCTGGAGATCAGGACCCGGACATCTTCTTCACAGACCGGCCGCGCGAGGCAAAGCTCGGCAGCCGCAACAAGGAGTATGTGTCCATATTTGCTGACGAGGCCCCGCGCGTTCTCTGCGGCCGCTCGCCAGTCGAGTGCTATGGCGACTTCATGCATGCCTTCAGGTGCGACGCCAACCTCATAGCTAGCTCGTTTCTCTGGCCCCATTAGTATGCTGAGCTGACCATGCTTATTCAGTGCATGTACTGTTCTAGAAGGGCCCCTCGAAAGGCGAATGGAAGTTGGGGTGGGCATGACAAGAGGCTCTGCTACATGCAGGGAGGCCTTCTTTGACGATGTGGGGAGCACCATTGAGGAGATCGTGGTGGGCACCGGTGCATGTGGCGAGCTGCGCTACCCTTCCTATGTTGAGGCCAATGGATGGCGGTTCCCAGGGGTGTGTACCCTCTGCCACATTTTTTGCTGCATGCTTGTTGTACTCCAGTCCGCGGGACTGCAAGATGGCATAGTGTGAGCACTGGCAGGGTTGAGCGATGGGTCCAGTGTGAGGGGTGCACATGTGCTGTGTTGTGCAAATCGCCACAAGAGCATCGCTGCATGGAGGAGGTTTGGGACGCATGGGCAAAGGAAGGGCAGGTTGAGAGACTGATAAGGGGTCTGTATGCAGATCGGGGAGTTCCAGTGCTACGACAGGAGAGCGCTGGCCTCGCTGGCTTCGGCTGCGCATGAAGCGGGTCACCCAGAGTGGGGCTACACAGGGCCGCATGATGCCGGCACGTACACCTCTACGCCAGAGGTGACCCTCTTCTTTGCTACAGTATATTCCTCCTACCACCTGCATTGCTTGTCAGGGTGCTGAGTGTGCAATGGCTAATTTTCTATTGATTGATTTTTTAGGGTCCAGAGGTATGAAATCAGGCAGGTTCTGACAGCAGTACATGTGCAATTTCGTGCAGGAGACTGGGTTTTTCCGGGGCATGGGCGGCAGCTGGGACACGCCTTACGGCGCCTTCTTCCTGGCCTGGTACTCGGGGGCACTGCTGGCGCACGGCGAGCGCCTCGTCAAGGTGGCAACCTCCGTGTTCCACACGCTGCACCCCCGCCGCTGCACCATCACCAACCACAACAACTCTGCGCAGTCCATCGTGAACGTGGGGCCCGCCTACGGCACCCCCGGCGGCCTGCAGGTACCTTGCACCCATCCCCTTGCTCGCCAGGCGGCCCTGCCGGGGAGCTTGCTTGGCTTCCCCTTGCTCTGTGTGGCCATGTCATCTACCTGGTTTTCTTGCGTTGCACTGGACCTCAAGGAGCCAAATTAATCTCTAGGTTGGGCAGCCTGCTACATGCCATCCAATCTGGTTAAAAGTGAACTCCTGAGATGGGACAGGAAAAGAGTTTTAATCAGAATAAGTCTGTTGAGACTGGAGTGGAGCAGGCCGCAATGAGAGATGCTAAGTCTATACTGCGTGGGCACAGGCGCCGTCATCTCCTGCGGTCCTCAGCACACCAGGCATGTCGACGGACAGCGCCGCGGCATCAGAGTCGCCCACAGACAACGATCGGGGCGCGCTTGCCTTCAGCACGGGTGAACTCAGCAGGCAGATGATGGAGCGGTCCACCTCCAACGTCTCTGCCATGTCAGCAGACTCCACAGCTGACTCAGCAGACGTGAGCACCTTGCCGCGCTGCCTTTTGTGCTGCATACGCGCTGCAGGCAGGCTTGCGGATGGGAAGGTGGACAGTGTGAAGCATCTGATGTTGATAGAAATGCGGAGAATGGCGGTGGCTATATTTGCTGGCTTGGTGGGGGTGCAGGGATCTGGGCAGAGGCGGGTGGAGAGCGTGGAGATGTTGGAGAGCCTGGCAGGCCAGCAGCAAGATCTTGGCTCAGCGCAGCCTTCAGCCAGGCCGTCTCCTCAGCAGACAAGCCCAGCAGGTAGGTCCCATACATCTGATGAGTGTGCCACTGTGCAAGCCCGCAGTATTCCAGGTGGCCAGGTGGCTGCTTTATCGAGCATTTGTACCCTCTGGGTGCATTTTTTTTAATTTGCAGTCATGCTTCGAGGTGATATACGTTTGGTCTCTTGCCTGGTAAAACGAGAGGCAATATTGTGCAGATGTTGCTATGTGGTTGACAGGCGGTGGGACGTGGCAGCAACCGCCCAGCTTGCGGCGGCCGTCCAAGAGCTCGGCATCGCTCATTGCTGGCGCTGCAGACAGGGACCAGCCGCTGCCGCCCTCCACACGCTCAGAGGACGGCGAGCGCAGGTGAGGAACCTCGCATTCTGGTTATTTGCTTGCCTGCACAGAGTACAGAGCCTGGAGCGCCACTCTCACACTTTGTGCCTGCACCACCAGAAATGGCACCATTGCAAGAAATGTGCCAGGCTTGGCTCTTCCGGCAATGGGTAGCAGCATGTGATGCAAACTTTTTCTGCCTGTAGACATGTTGAAGGTCATGGAATGCTGATTCCTCTTGGAAGATCCTTCACTCCCTATCATTCATCATACCTGCAGGCATGGAACATCTTTGAGGGATGCAGCACCTCAGGAGATGTCTAAATTTCCGTCATCATAAGGTCTGACCCCCTGTCTCTGTGCGCGCAGGCAGCTGAGGGCGCCCGAGCGGCCGGCAGGGCTACCGGTGGAGGTGAGCCTGAAGATCGCGGGCATCCACTGGTGGTACCGCACGCGCAGCCACGCCGCGGAGCTGACGGCCGGCTACTACAACACAGCCAACCGCGACGGCTACAACGCGCTCGTGGAAATCTGCGCGGAGCACGGCGCCGCACTCACGCTGACCTGCGTCGAGATGTGCGACGCGCAGCACCCGCCCGTGGCCCTCTGCGGGCCCGAGGGCCTTTTGCGCCAGGTGAGACTATAGTTATGCTCTACTCAGTTAAGTGCTTCTGTTATTTGAGGGATGTGATTGCTTGAAGGGATTCCCAAATTGCAGCACCTCTATGAAGTCACTGCTTGTTTGTGGGTTCTGGGCAAACACAGCAGCTGATCTGTAAGAAGAGGTTTCTGAGTTTTGGGTCAATATTTGTCTGGCAGCAGGTTGCTAACAGATGCACAAATTTCTGGGAGGCGTTGCTGCTATGCGCTGCTGCACACCCGTTGTTTGTCTACCTGACGTCCTGCCAAGCAGTGCATTGCAGAATGCCGTCCAGGATATTGTGCATCATGCGCGAGCATCATTTTGAGCAATTGCATGCCTCAAAACATGTTGGAAAGCGTTCATCGTGCAAGCGTGCTGATGATATTTGGCGTTGGCGCAGGTGAGGGAGGCGGCGGCTGCGGCGGGAGTGTCGCTGGGCGGCGAGAATGCGCTGCCCTGCTTCTCCCCCGGCCACGTGGACGCTGTCGCGCTGGAGCGCATCGTGTACAACACACAGGCCTGGGCGCCCCCGCTGCAGGTGCGCCCTTGAGCACCAGCATGGCTTTTGTAGTGTGTGGTTCTGAGTTCAGCAGTCATTAGGGTGAGGTTGCAAGTGCTGGCACGCATTGTAACCATCACTAATACCTTGATGGCTTGACCTGCCATGACCTCACCCTGAAAATTTATGAGCTCAGAATGACAGACTTAAGCATGGAATTTCCCTGTAACCACATTTTGTGGCACCTCATTGTGCTTTCTCGCACCCACCGTTATGAGCAGAGAAACAGAGAGATAGCGAGATTGCAGAGCATGGTACCCAGGGTGCAATAATACCGACTCTCACTACTGTTGCGCATGCAAAAATCAATGCTGAGGGTAAATATTGGTCGTGTGCATCAGGAGGAGGACATGAAGCAGGCAATGTACCGGGGGCCATCGGCCAGCTCGCTGACGGGGTCGGGCAGCAGCACAGACACACTCACCGGCTCCGGCCTCGGCTCCTCCTCTGCGCCCGACCTCCTCAGCAAGGGCCGCACCTCCAGGTGTGTTTCTTCAGCTTTTCCCGACACAGATCTATCCAGCAAAGCAGACGACACAGGAAAAGCTTATTTAAGAGAAGGGCGCTGGGAATGCAAGGACTCGTGGCAGTGGTTCAGAGAGTAAGAGGTGATGGATTGAGTGCACCGTGTCCAATGGATTCTCCTGGCTTACTGTGACTCTCTGTGAGATTTCTGACCCAGGTAAACGCATCGGGCAAGGTGCACTCCTTTGCGGGAAGGCTTCAGGTTCTACAAGATCTTGCGAGAGGCTGAGCATGCATGCTGACATGGGGATCTACCGTACTGTTGCTAATTCTTATTTAAGAAGAACGAATCTGGCCGATCCCAGAAAGGAAACTATAAACTTCTCTGCGGGTTGCGACCTTCAATTTTATCAAATTTTCAGTCATTTTTCCCTAGTAAAACTGGCGGAAGGGATCGTCTCGACCTTTGTATACCAGATGTTTCTCCCTCTCCGACTTGAAGTGGCAATAAAAAGAATTAATTTTTTGATCCCGACCTAGTTTTACTCTCTCCGACCTCAATTAGCGACAGTATTATATTTCGTTAGGTGGAATATGTAAGGTTAGATATAGATCCCCCTGATTCTGACATATCGAGGGGTGATGCGTCGCGCGCAGGGGCCCGGCGCGTCCGGACCTGCCGCAGGCGGAGCTGCCGATGATGCGCTCGTTCACGTTCCTGCGGCTGACGCCCGAGATGCTCAAGCCGTCCTACCAGGCCACCTGGACGCGCTTCATGCACCGCATGCGCAACAACCGCGCCCGCGGACCCTCCCCAACCGCCCGCACATCCACCGGCCTTCAGCCCATCACCCGCAAGTGCGCACCTGGAACCGAGATATTTATGTGCATGTCACTCATGGCTGTGCTTCATTCATGACTGATCTAAAAATTGTGCCTGGGAGTATTGGAGGTTATGCTTGCCCTTGGTGCGTATTGTAGCCATTTGGAATTGGCTGTGTCCCGCATCAGGTGCAAGGAGTCGCTTATTCCCTCACAAGTTTTGAGGGCGCAACCTCTTCCACGCGTGTGGTGCTGGAAACCCCACCGATTCAACTCGCCACATTATCTGCCTGTTCTCGCTTTGGAAGATATTAAGCTGAGCCTCATCTTCAACTGGGAGCAGCGGTGTTAGCAATGACTGCACTCTTCAGTCGTTGAGCTCTTGAGGTGCTCATGCAAGCGGCTCTTGATCGGTGCACGTCTCTGATCACCTGTGTACTAATGGCGCAGGGGTTCAGGCGGCCCGCCGGTCTCGCGCGGCCGCAGCAGCATGTTTGTGGCAAATGAGAAGGGCGAGATGGTGCCTGCGCAGAACTACGTTGCAGAGATGCAAGGCAGACAGACGCCCCCTCCCTGGCAGCACCAATGAGGCACAGTGGGAATCAGGGTCCGTTCTGAGGACATCAGATAGATGCTCTCACTTTCAGCAGACAGCCTTCACTTGTCTGCCATTGAAGTACCCAGCCCTCCGATGTGGCTGACCGCATTCTGCACACCTTGCTGCAGCTGTCTGCGGCAGGGTGACTCTGTTCAAGCCATGACACATTCAGTGGTTCCCCTTGGGGTGGTATCTGGCGGTCTCTCAGTTTCTTGCCCGTAGACTGATCTATGTGTACACGTGGCCTCATGGCCCGAATCAGGCCGCGATCGGGCATCGGGCAACCTAGCATCTCACAAACACGGGTGGGCTGCTTGGGGCCATCAGGCTCTGAAATAATTGTCCAAGGAGCACTTGCAGCTGACAATGCATGCATGCTTGGTCCTGGGTATTTTAGTCAGTGTGTGAAATAGTAAGGCTATGCAAACGCAGCTCCGATGCTGGTAGCTCTTCTCATATTCAGCAGGCAACCTAGACCCTATAGATTGAGTCTGCTTGACATTGCAGTCAATTCTTACCCAATGCATGAGGAATGCACCGCTTTGCACCAGCTGCCTGTTTTTTATGGCTCCTGCTGTCGAGAGCCTAATTCTTTTCCCATTCTGATGATTTTGTCTGCTGTCAGGCGGTTGTGTATTTCCAGACCGATTTGCGGGAACATGTCCAATGATATGGACTACTTCTTTATTGCGAGTCCTAGCTAGTTAAGACCTTGACAAACAAGGTACTGTGTCTAAAGACAACCCTGTACATCATGCAACAACGGCGAGCGCGGTATGTGACCTAATCATGTGATGCTAACACATAGCAGGGACCTCATGAGGTGGAAGGTCATCACACTATGCTCTATGGGTCAAGAGATCAAGGATGCATGTTTGGGAGTTTCCTGTGGGGATGAGCGGGAGACAATTGTCTGTATTGGCAGAGCCATGCCATGGCAAGGATGGTCAAGATGGGATTGCGAATTCTTTTGCACAGCTATTACATTGCTTGCTAATATCGTATTTCCAATGGGAATTCCTTCGAAGTCCATCAATGTAATCAATAATCACTCATATGGTCTTGACCAATGACTACCAGCTAGATGCAATCATCCAAGACACTTTGCACCCCCCAATATGCATGGGCGCACAAGCTTTGACAGCCTGAGAAGCGGACCTGCATTGGTGCTGATTTGACGCCCTTGCATAACATTTCCCCGAGCTTTACTTAATATATGACATGACATCAATAGAAAACTGATACCATGAGATCCATCCTGACATGCACAGCCAGAGCATGATCAAGCATGGAAGCGGCCGCGCTTCTTTGTGGGCAGCTGCTTGAGAGCTGTGCGCCGCTTGCTCTTGTAGTCGGCCACCAGAGAGTCTCTCGTTGCTCGCCATGCTGCCTCCACCTCATTGCCTCCCACCAATCTGCAAAAAGCTGCTCCCTGGGGCAGCACCCCTGCCAGCCCTGCAACCATTGGCCAGCTTTCAGTGGCTCAGATATTATTTGATGCCAGGATATCAAAGCTTCGAAGGACCAATGGAGAGGGATAAGAGCCTTCGCAAGCCAAAGTGGGTAAAGGCATGCAAGGCTGCGCCGTGAAGCTTTTGTATGGATGAACCGGGAGCAACAACCAACCTGCAAGGAAGGCTTCCTTGCCTTGCTGGGCCCTCATGTCTCCACTCCTTTGACCATGTGATGCTCCTTCCACATCACAAGGAGTGACGGCTTCCTCTAAGTCGCTGTTGGTCTCTGCATCAGGAGCAGGCAGCTCTGGGCCCATGCCAACCTCTGCAGCAACTCTCTCCATGCCAGCGCCAGGCTCTTGCAAGTGCTCAGAGCTCGTCTCAGCCTCATCTGTCTCACTCCCATGCTCCTGTGCATCCCCGTCATCTGTGTCCTCTCCCTCACTGTCAATGTCACGATCACCCTGCTGCTCTTCCACTGCTCCCACTTCATCTGACAGCGCTTGGATTTGGCCTCCAGCATGAACATCTCCTCCAGCAGGTCCAGCATTCTCATCTTCTGACATGTCATTCCCTTTGCTACCCCCCTCATCATTGCTGCTGCTCGCAATGTCACTGTCACCACTTGCACTCTGCAAGCCGCCATCTGACTCGCTCTCATCTGTCTCGCTGTCATCTGCCGCACTGATCATGTTTTCTTCCTGGGACAACCCAAGCATGCCAGCTGGCTTCAGAGATCCTGCAGGCTCTAATGCAGCGGCCCCGCCCTCCTCGTCATCACTGCTGTCGATGCGGCTTGCTGCTGCCTTGACCTCAACCTGCTGGTGCTCCCCATCGGCCAATGGCCCAGTCCCCTCTGTGGATTGCTCCACAACCATGGGTCCTGTCACGCTTTTGCTCTGCACCTTGCTATTCCCAGCAACGCCACTGGCCTTCATCTTGTCAGAGGGCTGAATAAGAGCTACTGCGTGCCTGCCGTGCGCAGCCGGCGCTGAGTCATCATCCTCGTCAGAGCTGTCAAAGCGCGAGTCCTGCACAGCTGCAGCTGCCGGCCCCTCCACGTCAGAGTCCATGAAGTCCACGGCCCCCAACTCCTCAGACTCGCTAGAATTCTCACGCATGACCTCATCCTCCTCAGCTGCCTGGTCAGTCAGGGAATGGCAGCTTCAAGATTTGCAGCCTCCTTGTTGGAGAGCATTCTATACGCCATTCGTAACACGCTCGCCTAGGGATGGCAGCGAAATTTGAGTCTGCCAGCTGACGAGCATACCTTGAACCATTTCTGACTAGCTGGCTGCATCAACGGCAGCAGGCCAAAGTACAGGTAAATGTATGGTGTTAAGTCAAAAGGAGATCAGGCAATGATGTATCCAAGCCTCACCTGACTCATTTGCTCCTCGGATGCAGCCGCCTTAGCCTTCTCTGGTGCCTCCTGCCGCTTAGTGGTGCCTTGTGCAACGCCATTCGGTACAGCAGCTGAACACAAATAGCCGCCCATGTCAAGACACGCATTGAGCCAGCCACATAACAGATAATTCCATATTCAAATCTCAGCAACAGCTGACGGGACATGCGCCCAGTTGGTCTTATCACAATTTTGCAGCATTTTGAGTGAGGCATTGAGCAAGCAAGAGCCATGTTGTGCTTGGCTGAGATATAGGCAGGGGGTCACCTTGCGCCTGTGCAATCCTGGCGGATGAGGGGAAGCGGGTCAGCAGAGCATTGACTCGCTGCTGAGTCAGGGCGCCAGGTGGCGCCTCCACAGGGCCCCATGCCAGGTCATCAGCCCTAGGCTGCTTCACTGGCGGGAAGTATGTCTTCACCCGGTTCGGCTGCGTCTTCATGGTCTGCAGCACATTCCCTCACACCATCAGCCATCTGCTTGAAAGTCCTCTTCTGGTCTTCTGGGTCCAAAAGAGAATAATGCCCTTTAAAAGTTTCTGGCCGAGTATAAACTCGTGGGCACTGGTATGGTCCAGCACTTGCAAGAAGCAGCCTGAAGCGGAGCAAGGTGCTGTCTACGACAGTCGTCACCTTTTTGCCATCTCTTCTGGGGATAGTGAGGGGTGGAATTTCCCCAGAGCTCGGCTGATCCGGCATTGCACTGTCTGGCTGCTCTGGTGCAATTTGCCCCTCCAGCTCAAGGCACAAGTCGTCAGCCTCCTCCGCTGCAAACTTAGCTTTGTAATCCGGCTTTGCGGGCTCCACTCGCAGGACACCACCCATCCACTTGCACCCATTGTACTGCAGAAGTCACAGTACACCATCAGTTTGAAGTCTTCAATTTTTACTCATATTAAACGTGCACGCACACACAGAAACAATATCGGCATTCTGTCTGGGCTTGCTATGGCCTGGTGCATGCTTCGGCAGTATCACACAATTGTGGTGCTGTATCCACCGCCGGACGTTCCAGAGACGTGGACAAGAGCATGCATGCAGAGATCATGCAAATTATGATGTGCGCACCATGCTGATGCAGCGATGAAGGGCTGCGGCATCCTTGGGAGTGAGCTGCACATAAGCAAATCCCCGGCAAGATCTCACTAAGGGCCCGGCAGTGACAGACCCTTCCTTCTCAGGTGCCAGGTCGACACTCTGCACTGTGCCGAAAGACTTGAACCGCTGGGCGATCTGCTCTTGGGTGACATCTTGGGGGATCCCGCCAACAAAGAGGCGGGTTGGCTGGGTCAACGGCTCAGGCCCCATGAGCATTTGTAAATTCTTGCTTTGCAGCTGCCCACTCAGTCACAGCGTCCAAGGCTGCAAGGGCTTCAGCTGCGCCCTAGGCACAGAAGTTTTCCTTCTACGTGTCCCTCACTACTCAGCAACGCGTCGAATTTGCAGCTGTCCTTGCTTGATCTCTTCTCAGACCAGGAGACACATATACAAACGAGATAGAGCCAAGCTGTGAACGCACCAAGAGAAAGTCAGTCAATATTAGGACATCCTTAGTTCCAAAGCGATGCTAAATTGCTATGAATTGAAGCTTTAGATCCCGGATTGGGGAGACGCTTGTCGTGTCGGAGTTGCCGTTCCGAGATCACCTCACCGGTTACGAGTTAACCTGCCATATGGCGGTTCTGGAAGCTTGAAAGTGTTCTTGTGTATTCTGCCTTCCCTCTCAACACATCGAACATTCCTTCTCAGTTTTCAGAAGAAAGAAAGACTGTTTTCTGCCCAAATGCCAACTAAATACGATCATAGACGGTCTGAGACGAACGTCAGATATCGTCCAACCGTTTGAGATCAGCAACTCGCTTCAAAGCTCTCTGTCCTTCGCATCGTTACTTCCATGATGCCACTTTCTGCGGCAGATTAAGTGAAATGTATTGCATGCGGTAGAAAGTATGCAACATTTTTATTCTGGTGATTTTGCATCTCGTTGATAGCTGCATAAGGCCTCACTGGATCCTCATGCAAACAAGAGTTCTTTGATCTTGAGTCTCTGGCAGCTTCCAGGGTTATTATGGGTGCCAATGCCTTCACCAACATTGCCTCTGGTAGCAGTGCTTCTGCCCTTACCATTCTGGCCATTGTCCTTGCCCTGCTGTACTGGTAAGTTCCAAGGGATTCAACATGAAGTCGATTTTCTGTCTCCAACGTCTGGAGTCCTGGTATGTCACGAATTCATGTCAGATCCCTGTGCTGCAGGTACTTGAGAAGCAGAGACTCTGGTGGGAGTGACGACTTGCTGCTGCAGACACAGAAGAAGCAGCTGGCGAAGTGCACCAAGGCTGAAGTGGCCGCCCACAACTCTCAGAAGGACTGCTGGATTGTGGTGAAGGGGAAGGTGTATGATGTGAGCAGCTATGTGGAGGAGCATCCCGGTGGATTGGCTATTTTGAAGAATGCAGGTGGTGATGCCACAGAGGGATTCCATGGCCCCCAGCATCCGCCGCGAGTGTTTGACATCATTGATGACTTCTTGATCGGGGAATTGATGGACTAGATCGCTTTTGAGAGACTGAATTGGTACAGAACTTGAGAGACTGGATTGCTTTGCTTACAGCCAGGACTGACAGTTACGTTCTGCTGACACTGCAAGTACTTGCTGAATTTCACAGTTGTTTCCCAAGGATCTGCCTGGCAAGTCCAGGAGCTCGAGCGCGCAAGTCGATTGAAATACAGCAGTATAGCAAGGCATCCCCAAATTCGAACTTGGAACCCACTAATGGCCTGTGCATGCTTAAAGTCTGTAGTCAAAGATCTGGCAGACACCGCATCTCCATTCCCAATCAAATAGATCTAGAATGATCAATTCGAGGACAGAATGTCCCAATTTTCACGATGATCATTGCCGTCCTAATATTGTGCCCTCATCAAAGACTTTGAAAGCGATTCATTAAAGACGTCAGAAGTCGTACACTACAGCATCTACAACATATTCAACATGTGTACACAGTTAGCATGTAAGACTAGAAGCACCAGTACTGTACAGATTCACCAGTGCTACCACACGGCACGGAAGCCAGCTTGCAAGAATTCCAATTCGCAGTCCCCGAGGATTGGCACAGAGTCCTCCCAGAAACACACTAGGCCAGGCCCTTCTCTAATTAGTGCACCTAGGCTTATAGCTTCTCACCCCTCGAGGCGCCTGACCCCAAGTGTTCCCCAATGTCACAGGTATTTGCACAGCACAACGTACGCAGTCACGCTTGTCCTAAGCTCTGTCACAACCATCTGATAATCGCCAACGCCTGCCGGCCTACCCAAGTGCTGATTGCTGGACTCACTCTTGTCATGACCAGTCGGATCAGTACGCCCTCTCAGGAAGGTTGGCAGGGTGGTCATCTCCCTTGGACTCCCCAATTCTGCCACGTGCAGTGTTGTAAATCCCAGTGAGGGGCACTGTGCCGACAACTCCCCCAAGGCCGAAGGGGTGCATGTTTGCATAGATGGTCTCATACTCTCCAGCCCTCACCTGCGCACATATAAATCTTGTGACTAATATTTACCTTTGCACGGCCACCTGACTAAAGAGTCAATGCGACCCATCAGATGCCGCCATCAGAAGAGATTGAGACCGTTCCTCTGCAGTGTACAGAAAGGTGAACAAATTTGGGGTGTCCTTCACACCTTGTAAGTCTCATGGTAGATGCCAAAGGATGTGTTTTCGCGCATGACCTTGCGCATCTTCACCCACACAGGGAAGTGTTTCTTGGAAGGGGCCCTGAAGCCAAGAATTGTCCAGTCACGTGAAAATCTGCCGATATCACTACTCAAAAACAGCTTCACCTTGGATAAACCCAGCAGAGCTCGCGATACATGTCAATAAGTCTCAACTGGGCGCCGTAAAACAATTGCTGCAACGCAGTGATATGGAGAATGCTGCGCGCCTGGCATAGTCATTGAGGTGATCAACGGAGCGCCAGTACTGCACAAGGAGTGCTGGTCTTCCAAAGTAGGCATGTCCACCCAGGAACCCGCACTCTGGATGTGCCTGTGTCGCGGACAAAGAGTTTGAGAATCCACCATTTTGGTGATCTGCTGTGGCAGTGAAACATTGGGACCCCACACTTATCACGCTATGGCTAGTTCCACTGCAATCCATAAGCCCTCAACGCCATCGCCTGACAGGAGATACCTGCCAATCAGCGCTCTGGCAGTCACATGAAGCACAGGCAGTGTAGGTGCCTGACTGTTGGACTTGCAAGGATCATCAACTGATCAGTGAAAATGGGCAGGGCAGTACCGTGAGCTCCTTGAGCATAGTGCCCATCCCCGTAAATACCGGCAGCCAGCCACGCACGTCCCACCAATTGTGCACAACAGCACCGATTATGAAGACCACAAAGTCACCCTCGATTTTTGCAGTACGCGATTCTGCAGAGAAAAGTAAAGCAGTGAGCAGTTGAGTTGCTTGCTTCATCACATTGCCGCTGCTCGCCGTGATCTTTTTCGGGGTTCATGCAAGGGCAGGCACTGCCAAGAGGCAACCCAGGGGCCTAATGCTCATCCCTGTATGCTCATTGCTGCATGCTTCAAGTCTGCAAACACAACCCATGTGTGTCAGAAGGCGCTTGGCTTCGTACCTCTGATGAGCTGCCCCTTCTCTGCAAAACCGGGCGAGTCTTTTGGTAGCAGGGGGTGGTTGTATGTGGTAAGGCTCATGATGAAAACGACGCCGAGGCCTGCCAATACAATAATCGGCAACACCAAAAAAACGCCTGCCGCTATTGTCGCCATGCCACCGAAGTCCATCGCCCTCCTGTCAGAGAGATAGTTCATCAGCAGTTCTGCCTGCAACTGGGCCCCAGACATGCAGTCTACGGGAAAGTATGAAAGCATGTGCTTGCCCTCTCTGCAAGAGAAATAAGGCAAGCAGAATTAGTTAATTGATGCACCACGACAGTAGACAGATTGCATAGACCCGGCAATGCGGATTGCTCCGGAAAGTGAAGGTGATCGATCCCGTGGCGACAAGAATAGACGGATATTTCACAAGCCATGGCACCTGAAAGACGCTTAATATGTGAAGTTCAGATACTTCGCAATTCATTTTTTTGGTCAGATTGATAATGCGCACCTTGTATTGCTGCAGGCGACTGAGAAGGAAGGCAGTGCAATTCTTGGACGACGTGCACGACCGGTGTTTGGTCGAGAAGTGTTGGAGAAAGATCCCAGATGTGTCGTAGGCTGCAAGCTATTGGATGATGCAGGAATACCGATGTGATGTTGACCATCCTGCTCTGGTTGCTTCCCCGACATAAGGATTATGAAATGTGCGGCCTTGGATTACCTAAAATTTCGGAATGATGCCAGTTGCCCAATCAGGAGCATGCAGCTAAGTTTTATGTGTCTCTAGGGAATGCAACACGTCCTCTGCATGATGCACTTCAATATGTCTAACCCTATGCTCCGTAGCTTCCCACCGTCCTACTCTCTCCCGAGACAACGATTGAGAATGTGCTCAGCTTTAAACGTGAGAGCGCAGCTTTCACCTACGGTAGGCTTGCAAGCTCTTAAGACGACCGGGGCGCAGCGTGCATATGACATGTTCTGACGCTTATGCATGGCGTCACCAGACACCACTGCAGTCCATCTGGAAGGTAATATGCAATGAGAAAAATAGCATCTGCCCAGCCCAACAAGCGGTAGCTTAATTTATGAGCACGCATGCACTGCGCCAACTTGAAGGTCCCAATTCCAGTGCTTTAACTAAAATTGCTCTACAAACTGCCACGCTCTCTGTAGTGCTCAGTGCTCCATATCCCCTGGGGACATCTGTCATAGAGTCTGCTGCACAGTATGATGACTTCTGAACGTTCACCCCATCCCTTCACTCCTATCACACTCGGCAAGCACTTGAAAAAATGACACCCTCATACTTCAGTTATATATGATCACCCCGCGGACTGATGACTAGTCCCCCTCTTTCTGCACCTGCACGTACAGTGGAAGGCCGCCAAGCTTGGCTTTGCCATTGAGATCCGGCAGCTCGATGACACATGCACACTCCACAATCTCCGCCTTCACCTGCAGCACAGTCACTCAAATATAAACTCCTGCATCACTGGCAGCCAAGATCTTTGTCCAATTTCAACATGTACATATAGGATGATTTAGATGTCTAGAGGGCCGCCCAGATAGGAGAAAGGGTGGAAAATCGCTACAGCATATACAACAGATCTGCCGAAGCAACACCCCGATACTAATCTGTGACAGTTTGCTCTCAATTTGCTCAATAGCTCAATCCATAATTTTCTGGCAAATGATGCATGCCTGTGGTCTCAGGCTGGCATGCAACTGCAGGCGAACAAAGATGCATGGTGACTTCCCAGGCATGCATGATATTGGGATGCTTGTACCTGGTTCATGAGTTTGATTCCTGCAGCTAGGGTCCCCCCGGTGGCTATCAAGTCATCAATCAGCAGCACCCGCTGTCCCTCCTTGACATGCCCCAAGTGCATCTCTATGCGGTCTTCACCATACTCCAGCTGATAACTGGCTCCAATTGTCTCACCTATTTTGCCAACGGCACAGATCACATCTGTGCTACAAGTGTGTGAGTCAGGCAGAGCCCACATTGCTGCATGTGGCACAGAGCTCAAGCTAGATAAGGAGGCACACCAGGCAGCTTTCCAGGTTTTCTCAGCGGCACAAAGGCGCACTTCAGCTGGAGAGCAAGCGGAGCTCCAAAGATGAATCCCCGAGCCTCAAAGCCTGCATCAAAGAAGGCGCCATCAGCATATTCCTTGCACAGATCTTGGAGAATGCAATGGAATTGGCTGTGTACTAATCAGCTCTTTTGACAAGATGTCAGGCATCACCTGCCACCACGTCAATCTTGTGGTCTTTGTATCGTGCAGCAAAGTCATCGATACTCAATTGGAAGGCCTGCAAAGCACCAGACACATGTTTTAGTTGACCAAAAATGGTACTGTAGAGTTGTATCAGGTCTAAAGACATTGGAGCGCATGGAGGCTCCAACTTGATCTCCTCTGCCCTAGTGATCTGCTCGTTGTGGGAATCCAAGAAGGATGCTCAGACCACAACAAGGATACTATGACAAACATTCAATTGCACATAAATCAAGTAAATCCACCTCACCTTTGGATCCAGCAGTAAAGACGTCACATCGTGGAACATGATGCCCTTCTTTGGGAAGTCTGGAATGGTTCGTATAGAGTCAGATATGTACTGACGCGACTCATCGTTCATTCTGACTGCCAAAATCTGCCTTGAAGGGGCCCTTCCTCGCTGACGGCTGCTAATATTCTCTCGTTTGATCAGATGGTGGCCGCTGTGAGGCAAGCTTTCAAGGACGCTTGGTGCGTACGTTGAGGGCGTCAAAGATCGTATCATGCGCTTTGAACGTGTCTTGTACCGCACTACAGTGTGAGGCTGCGTCAAATGGTCGAGGAAAGATTCATGGAGAATCATAGGTCTTCTGTCATGTGGGAAATCAAGGGGCGTCTAGGGTCCACGTGGATATCATATCGCAGCGTTATGGAATGACAGCTTCCACATGCGTGGAAGCTGTTCGAGGAATCTCCAATATCGTGTCAGAGCAGAAAGGCAGAGCAGAAATACAGAGCAAGAAAGAATTTCGAATAATCAAAGAAGTTTCTGAAGAGCTGCAGGACTGTTTAAAACCCGGAAGTTACTCCGTTGAGAAAGAAGACTTGCACATGGGCGTTTTCCTTGGACTTGCAGCAATATTTGCGCTTGAAGTCTAAGAGCGATCGCTTGTGTTGTGGATTGAATATCATTCAGAAGGTTTGTTCAGTATTTCACCGCAGTAACCCACGCACAGATTTTCTCGAAACACCCCCAAAGCTAACGACCCAGGTTGCGGGCAATGTCGTCCGGCACCACGCCAATCATTCCAGATTTGAAGGGGAAGCGAGTGCTGGTCACTGGTATGTCGAAAATCAGAATCAAGGCTACTATGTTGTACAGCAGCAGGACCAATAACATGCCAGAATTTGAGGCACATCCCCCGATCCTGAAACACACATTCTTATGACGTGGCCAGTCCATGCCCAGTATTTTTCAATCCATGCAATGCAGGTGGATCTGCAGGTATAGGAAAGGCAGCAGCAAGCGCATTTGATGCAAACGGCTGCTCTGTAGCTGTGCTTGGCCGAACCCTTCAGCGTCTAGACGCAGTGGTAAGCATCTGATGAGCACTCTGTTGCTGCTTACTTGGCTGTGGAGGGACGCCAACTCAATCTTAAACTGTATGCATGTTTTACGCACCACACCATGGGATGACACCCAAACGCTCACTCTCTACAGATGTGCATGACAGGCAAAACAGCTGAAGCATGGGGTGCCCATCGTGGCAGATTTGACAAAGAAGGAGGACTTGGAACGCGCCGTAGCAGAAGCCATTGAGAAGTTGGGAGGCCTGGACATCTTGGTAAATAAGTGAGAACCCATCTGCGATGCTCATGTTCAGCTGCATCGATTGCATTCCAAGCTTATGAGCGACAATACCACCAAAATAATAGTTGACTGCAATAAAAAACACTGATGGATTGATAGTTGCAGAGATATTTGCCCTTTTTCACTAGAGTGATGCCATATAAATTGACAGCAGACAGCAATATTGCGCAGTGGCGGGGATGGAACAAGGGAGATTGATGGCATGGATGAGGCTGCCTTCATCTCTTTCTTCAAGCTTCACGTAACAAGTGCCTTGCTCTTCCATTACTCCACACACGCTTTGTGCTGTACCTTGAGCATGCTTAGGTTGCGCAAGGTGTCTAAGCATGCGCATGGAGCTTGCTGGACATTATTCCACTTTTGTTCTGGACATGTGTGCTGTGGCAAATGTGACTTTCGCTGCAGGTCATCTGACACTCATCAAGGCAGCAGAAGAGGAGCTGATCAAGAACAAGGTGAGCTCTTACGCAAGCTCCGCTTGGCATAAGTACTGAATGCGAAGGTTTCTTCCATTCAGGCATTTGCCCAAGATCACCCAGGGATGGGTATAATCTCAACCAAATGCCTTTCTCTGCTTGTTGTGCGCTGAATGGCCGCCTCAAAGGAAACAAATCACAATTGGCCATTATACCCGTTGGCAAAGGATCACAGAGCCCTATTGAAATCTGTTGGCTAAGAATTACAGAGCCCTGCTGACTCAACAGTGCATGCGCAACGGAGTCGTCTTTTGATGGTCACAGGGTACTGTTGTCAACATCTCTTCAGTCATGGCCACAATACCGGCGGAAGAGGACATGGCCTATGGTGTTGCCAAGGCAGCCCAGGACAAGCTCACAAGGGACCTTGCATTTGAGTTTGCCCCCAAAGGGGTGCGCATCAACTCCATCTTGCCAGGTGAGCGCTTTACGCCAGCCTATTTCAGGCCTTGCAAGCTGGTGGATTTTGGGCCCGAGGATCATTTTACCATATCATAGACATATTTAGAGCACAGCGACGCTTGCTTAATATTGGTGCAACGCTGCACACCCACCAGCTTGTCAGCAAATGTTGATGTCTAAAAGCTGCAGCGAGCACAACTCTTATTGATGTGCGTGCAGGGGTGATCAATACCGAGGCGCAGGAGGGCAATGCCAAGGCAATGGGCATGGCCAAGACAGACCTTCTAGCAAAGTTTGCACCTCTCCACGCAATGGGCCGTGTAGGTGAGCCGCATGAGGTGGCTGCTGCAATAGTGTTTCTGGCGTCCAGCGCTGCTTCCTTCATCACCGGTGTCAATCTGCCTGTGGACGGTGGCGCCACCCTCGGGTGAGTCAGTGGTTGCTTCTTTCCAGCTTAAAATATTAGGAGGAGCAAATACAGATATAGGACACACTCACATGGGGTGCCAAAACCATGGGTATATCTACTTGGGGTCCTGAAAGCAACGTGAATATGCCGCTTCCCTGTCTGCATGCCTAACAGTGTAAAAAAGCATCATTCGATGGTGGAAATATGATTATCGACCTGACTGTGCATCCGTTTGCAGGATATGATATTCAATTGCTGTGTCGATTGAGTTGTCAATTGAGTTGTCCAATGACTGAATCATTCATATGCACAGGTACTGGTTCAACAAGAATCCCTCTCTGGAGTGAAGAAGGGGGAGACTAGGCATTGCAAGCACTCAGTGAACAGAAACCGTGGGCAGCTATTATGTGTACATTGCTTTGCAGCACTGCAGCAGCCAGGAGACATAATAATACTCCAGATCCACTCCATGGCCCTCATCACCGTCGATGTGGCTTGCAGTCAACGCGCAGCATTCGCCACCTGAATGATTTGCACCACCAGCTGACGCATTCCAAGGTTCTTTGAGGATTGGTCCTGCACTTCACCACGAGTGAGGTCAAGCATATAGGAGGCAGTGTGCACCTGAAGTGTTGTCAGAGAAATCCGCGAACTGAATCAATTGTCTCAGGGTTTGGATCAACATGGACCATCTCTGACATAATCTTCAGGGTATTACAGCGATTGCACACAGAGGCATTACAGGCAACATACACACGCTGCCACATCATCCGCACAATCCACATCATCGTGCAATGTGCAGATACCCTCCAGAACGTTGCAGACACGCTCAGAACATGGTTTCTGTGTCACACAGACGTTGCATTAGCAAACATCTCGGTCGAATCCATCACAGACTCTGGAGAATAAATCTCCTGGGAGCGGGTCATCCCCCTGAACTCCAGAATGGACTCGCTATCAGTGAGCCAGTAATGGACGAACCCCGGGGTCCTCTTAACGAAACCCAAGCCCCGCAGGATGCTGCGGGCCGCCTTGTACCAAATGGACTCAGAAACTGCACAAGAGGTGATAAAGATGCACTGAACATGGTTGTGGCAATGCACACGCAGCATGAGCGTCTGCACCAGCACTCTCACAGACTCACGGAAGAGTAAGACTGCCAGCATGATTTCTGCAGGCCCACGCTGGAGACCGGTGCTTAACCTATCGATATGGACAGCCCTGATCCTACCCCATGAGCCCATATAAAAAAACACAGGGGCCTGCAGCCAGCGGGCATGGAATTCTAACTCCATGAAGGGTCCTTTTGGCAGAATGAGTGGGATGATTATACCGTCGTCATCCTTGAAGAAGTGGCACAGACCTTGCAGGGAGAAGGTGACGAACGACGCCACCATGACCTTGGCACATGCCAGAATGTGGCTGGGGCTCCAGCTCAGACATTGCATCACCTGCAGGCCACCACAGAGAACATCAGTCAGCTGCAGAGTCAGAAGGCATCAGCAATATAGTGCTGTGTCAGCACTTTAGTGCAAAGCTGGAAATGGCTACAGCAGAGTGAAACATTTGCATTGCAAATGCTTGTGGCAGCTCTGGCCATTGCTGCACAGACAATTCTGATATGAGGGAGCCGGCTACTGTGGGTCTTCCCGCATGGAATGCTCCTGTTGCAATTTTGAGCTCGTACAGGGAGAAAACGGTGCAACCCTTTTACATTGACAGCACAAACGCACAGCATGCCAGGATTTGACTAGCCACCCATGTGGCATTCATGCAATCCCAGGACCCCCTAAGCATGTGCAGGGGCCAAGAAAGTCTTGTAGGTCTATGGGAGCCATGCACGTATCTTCTGTACAAGGCGTCGGGCGCTCCAGATAAAATGAGATGTCACCGCTTCTGAGCAAAGCTTTAAGTTTCACATAGACATAAAATGCTTGCTGAGCAACTAGCAAATTGAACTTGCAACTGCATTCACAGCTGTGACCTGCAGGTGTGACGGTCACAAAGTGCATTACAGCTCCATTCGCATTGATGCTTGGGCTCTAGTGCGAATCTTGATAGATGGTTTATTCGCTGCTATAATGATGATGCGGATTCTGCACTGCAGCTGCTGGTCTGCTGCAGGCTGTTGGCAGCTGCAGCAGACTCTGCAACTCTAAGGCCAAGCAACCCGCATCTCATCATTATCACTGTCCGTAACCCAAGGAAGCCATGGTGCAAGAAACAAGAGATGCAAGCGCTAGCACGCCAACACAATGCTCGCATAAGGCAGCCAGCAAGTTTTCTTATCTCAACACGCTCTGCTAGCACGCATGTAACAGCGACATGATCTGCCGGTGCGAATGCTTTCAGGGCAAACCGATTCTCACAGTAAAATAGAGGGGAATCAAATGCCCACACACCACAAAACGGGTAGGTAGCTATGTTCTCTGCAGTCTCGTTCAAGGACCAGCAAGTGTGTCATTGGGTCGCCTCAGATCCATCCGACCCAGCTGCTCCCGCACCATTTGCAACTGCAGAAACAAACCCGAGAGTCACATTGTTGAAATGTTTTTGGTTTGCAATTCTGTGCAATGACCCTCTTGGCGCTCGCACTAACCTTAATATCTTGGGTATTCTTGGTTTGATGATTGCAACACACAGAAGTTGATCATCTGTGTCTCTGGCAAGGCACACCTTATGTGAGAAGAGCACAATGTCATGATTGTCAGACCATCGAATGGCTTGGGAAAGGTCACCTGCTCTAGCCCTGCTGCGGACCTCGCCAGCATCAGACGCCTTGGCCACTGCAGGGTCGTCCTCTGTCAATTCAGAGATCTCCACATCGTCATCTGCCGCTGCCTTCTGCACCCACCCCAACACGCCCTCAGCATGACATCATCAACCTCATCAATCATCTCTCAATTGTCGCCTCATCAGCGTCATCAATCCTGCACCTTGCTGCACCTCTGCTTGTCAGCGTGCGCATCAGTGGTCTTCTGTGCATCATCTCAATTGGGAAAAGACAGTGCTGCAATCGGAACCACCACACATAGCCCTTGACATGTGCACTTGGGGCAAAGAAATCCTCTTCTCCAAGAAGTACCCAAATGCCCACTCAGGAAGAGCGTCAAGAGCATGTGCTCCTAATGACGCACTGATGATGCAAGAAAATTGGTGTTGGAGCTTGTCACTGTGTGTCTGGCATCTGTCTTGCACTGACTCCCATGTGCTTCTCTCTGGTTGACCGAGCCAGGTGGAAGCATGACTAACACAGGTACTAATGTGATGCGAATGTAGTGTGATGCTGCTGTGCGTTTGCCCTGTGGTTGTAACAGGGTTGCACCATTTTCTCCCTCTAGGAAGCCTCCTTTAATATACATAAGAGGCAGCCCTCTCTGCCATCTTCTGGCGCTCGCTCTGCCTTGATGTCTGCAAACCCCTTCCTCTAGTATGAGAAAGGAGGGAAGCTCCGATCACCTTGGTGGGAGGGGAGGCCTCATTGAAGGCGGTGCTTACAGCGTCAGAGAGCCTGTTGAGGAAGAGGCTGGTCATCTCTGGCGGCCAGGACTTGGGGATGTGTGATGCCAGGCTGCGCCGCAACTTGTCGCTGCGCTTCTGCCCGTTCCGCCACTCGCGATCCATCTCCGCGCGAATCTCCTGTGGTGCATTAGACGTGTTTTTTAAGTTGCTGTGACAAGCTTAAGTGGAAAAAGACAGGAAAAACATAAGGAATTTATTGAAAAGGTACTTCAGAACAACAGGACAACAAAAGAAATCCACCATGCCACCGGTATCACAGCAAACAGGACAGTTCGGGTGAAACCATCAGCTGTTTGTAGCTTTCATTGAGATGCTAGCTAAGTTCCATAGAGGAATTGGACAGCTATTTTCATTGAGAAGCCTTGAGGGAGCAACTCAAAGATTGCATATCAAGGGTTGCACCATCCGTTGTGGCGCCCTTGTCTCGGCACACCGGACAGAAGTATGGTGCAGCATGTCCCCACTTGCAGCACTTATTGTTTGCTTGAAGACAAGTGTCAAGAGGGCGCACCAACGGCGCGTATCGCTGAAGCAGGGTCTGCATCTCGTTCTGCAGGGGCATCAGCGTGGCCGCCTCGTCATCCGTGTCCCACTGTGATTGCACAAAAAGGAACACTCAGTCCCCTTCAAGAAAAGCCTTAGACTGAAAGACACCTCAACGCCCACGCGGTGCATCCTTTTTCTCCAGAGACCTGCACAGACAAGGCAAAATTCCATGCGGCTCAAATTCTAAGGCATTCGCCCGCAGAGTCATACCTCTGATTACCAAGAATGGACGCGTTGCACATCAACAGGCGCACTCTGAGAGACCATTCTTAATCGTTTGCATCCTGGCTTGCATGTCTGCCCGACCCAAACCACTGGCATGACGAGGGATTCTCTGCAGATCCCACTTTGCTGTGCACGCGCTAGACAGGCCATCTTTAATCGATACAACACCTTGCCTCTTGGTTTTTGCAGCGCCACGGTCTGCAGGGGAGTTCACTGCGCGCACCTGCAACGCCATGGGCCGCGCGCCGGCTTGGAGGGGGTCCTGATCGACATCAGGGGCGCGGCCGGGCTCATAGGCGACGTGGAACCAGGTCAGTTGGGAGGCGTTCCCGGGCAGCTGGTCATCGTACGGCGCCACAATGGCGGCCAGGTAGGTCTCTGCGCCGTCCTCGGTGCGGTACTGCCGCTGCTGCGCGACCTGGTTCTTGATGTCGATGATGGACGGCTGCGCCGGGAAGGTCGGGTGCGAGTGGTACCAGCCCACACACCTGTGCCAAAGAGCACTGTACTTTCAGGACGACGTGCTCTTTCTCCACCTCAGCAACGGAGTCTTATAAGCCCTTAATAACCTAATAATCTTTAGTTGGTCACCTATTTAGAACATGCAGCAGAGGCAGTACTTATAACATTACAGTACTTATAACATTACAACCTGCTTGGAGTGTGGGAAAACAGCTAAAATCCCCAGCTTGGATTGACCGCCCTGTCTTGGGCATTGCTGACTTCTAGATGAGGCGCTGTGCTGCATACTGAACGAGTAGTGATGTGCATGTGGCATCTTTGCATTTGAAGGCATTTCTGCAAATCCGAAGCAGCTGTGATCGGCCGGCAACAGTGAGGTGCTGCATGAAGAAATAACCAATTGGCACTGAGAAAATCTAGGGCTCACTTGAGGCCTTCTGCGGTGAGGCTCTGCACGGCGCGGAACTGGTCTTCGGGGTCCATCTCCACGTTGATGGAGCCGTCTTCTATGGCAATCTCCTGTACCGGCAGCGCTCGCGTAACCCTGCACACACACCAGGCAATTCTCTTCAAACTCCACCATCCTCTTCATGTTTGGTTAATAGCTGCAGCATCCTAAGATGGAAAGTGCATGTACTGGCTCTCCTAAGGGTCAAGCAATCCGCAGCTCAAGAAAGAACTGCCTTGGAACACTCAGGCATTGGAGATCCAGCAACGATTCGCATCCCTGCCGCTTGCAAGTGCCACATGGTTGATGTGTCAGGGACTGCGGCCGTGCGAACACACAATTCCACGTGCCTTAAGGACAATCATAATTCATGCAGTTACCTCACAGACAGACACCTAGTGCCAGCTAATCTACATGCAGTGAATATATCATCAGAAGGACATGTCCCCCGGCGTCGTGGCATCCACTGAGGTGAGACAGAAGGCTTCAAGGCGTGCATGCTGGTTTCCAACGCCAAGTGCGCTACAGGGAGAAAGATCGAGGATTCTTGGGATAGGTAGTGACCTGACGACTTGGGATCCCAGAGGCCGCCGAGGATGCCGATGACTTCGCTGGTGCAGAGGAGAAATTCAGCTCATGAGACACATGCAGGGACGCGCTTGGTGCAAGACACGGGTCGCACCTGACGACTTGGGATTTGGGGTCCCAGATGCCACCAAGGATGCCGATGACCTCGCTGGTGCAGAGGTGCGCGTGGAAATCCATCATGAGGTTCGCGGCGGGGGCCACGACCACGCGGAATGGCTGGCAGGAGGGGCCGCCTCCGCAGATGGGCCCCTTGTACGGCATGCATGGCACCATCTGGTGCTCCTCCTCGTATGAGTTGTTGCGCGCCGGCGCCTTGATCTGCACATGCCACGGCCGGTTCAGAAGTCTTGCAAACTTTCATGTGTTGCAATTGAAAGGTGCTGTGAAGCTCTAGACAGATATCCTGCGCATTGCACACGCCAAATCAGAAGTCCTGAACTTTCCAATTATTGTCACAAGGTGCTTGCATGGTCTGGACGGATGATCTGGGCATCGAGAACACCACATGAAAATCTTCAAGCTATCAAAAAGCTCATCCGTGCCTCCTGTTCCTACAAATGCATGCACTGGCCAGCCCACAAGAGTCCTGCGCTTGAGAAGCCGATCATGGGTTGCATGAGTAGGAACAGCTTCACTTGGGCCAGTGGGGCTCTCTTCAGAATCGTTACATATCTCACAATTGAGATTATTACGACAGTATTGCGGAAGGAACATGTTGCAAGAAAGCAGGCGGTCACTGAATTGTGGGAGGCACCTGTCGTTTGGGCCTGCTCTTGAGGTACTCATTGTGCTCTGCGGAGTACCCATTGGTGGGTACTCTGGGGGACCTGGGGGACTGCTGCTGCATGCTCGAGGTTGACCGGCCCAAATTACTCTCAGAGCCGCCGTTCACCGCCAGCCGCGGCCTCTTCACCTCTGGAGGGCCCTCACCAGAAGCGCCTGCATCCCCACACACCCCACTCAGGGTCAGTGGTGGAGGTTCAACAGTGCATGAAAGGTGTATCATTCACCGCTCCCCCATCTCAAGATATTTTGGATGCTTCATGTCCATCTGGATCGTCCAGAGATGGCAAAAAGCTGCCCACACACCTCATTTTTAGCACAACAGAGACTCACAAGTAAATTTGTCACGATACAGGATGTCTCCCGGCCTGATCTTACTTACTACTCAACAGATGAACCACCTCCAATGCGGACCAATGGATCTGGTGACAGCCTCACCAGCGCTGTCTTCCTCAGGTTTGCCGAAGCGCCGCCGCGCAAGTTCGAGCTTGTACTGCTCCAGGAAGCGGCCGTTGCACTTGACGGTCTTCCAGCCGTCATCCGCCTTGCGCGCCGGGTTGACGAGGCGCTTCAGGTAAATGCTGAACGCGCTCGGCGACTCAAACGTCAAGTGCTGCCCTTGCACCTGTTTTTACCACCCCACGCCCCTCATTACCTACTCACCCAGAGATCTACGGCTGCACAATGTCCACAAGACACCTCCTTTATCCACTGAGACAGCTGGATGCACGTCCATTCAACTTGACAACACCACCAGTCAGTCTGCAATTGTAGCACAGGCCCACAGACTCTGTGCTAATACGAGCAGAGTTGCTGGCAGAATTGTCAAGTTGGGGCAACGGCCATGGGTTTAAAGACCTTGGTGACACAGCTGGAATGAGGGAAGGAGAAGGGGGCTGGTCATTATGACTCACAAAGCAGCTGATGCGACCGTCATGCTCCAGGCTGGCATAGGTCATGGAGCTCTTGTACTCCACGCTCAAAATATTGTCCCCAGGCTGCAAGATGTCCTCATCTATCAGCAGCTTCAGCGTTATGCCGCCCCCTGCCCGCGGCTTGCCTGCATCCAAGACACCACAAGATGAGTGCTTGCCTTCAAAATTCGACACCTTTGCTCGGACACTGACAATCCATTGAATGACCTCTCAAGAAAATCCTGGCGGCACAATAACATCGCATGACTCCTGATTGTCTTAATTTCAAGTGTTGGAGCTTTAGAACGATGGGGGTCTGGGATCTCCCTGTTGGCGAGGACAAGAACTCTACAGGGAGATCCACAACAGGGGGCAGGACACCTGTGCCGGGCCCCCTCTTCTTGGCAACGGCCGCGCGCTGCCGCTCGAGCAGCGCCTTCTGCCGCGCTTTCGCAATCAGCTCCCCATCCTCATCCGTGTCCGTGCCGCTGCCATCGTCATCTGCCGGTGCGCTGCTCGGCACCTGCGCTGCGGCCGCACCGCCACCACCGCCGGCCGGCCGGGTGCCCGCGGCGGCGGCGGCCCCGTTGCCGTGACTCCCTCCGTTGGAGGTCGCTGCCGGGGGAATGGCAGCGGCTGCGGCGACGGGCGCGGCCGGCTTTGGCGGAGAAGGGTCCTCGGCGGGCAGCTGTGGCGGCGAGGGGACTGCAGCGGGGGGCCTGGGTGCCGCGGCCGAGGGCTCCGGGCTCGGCTGATCCGGGCGTATGGGCGGGTGCGCCCGCTGGTAGCTGCCTGGAAGCTCCGCGTGCTCTAGGAACGGCGCCGGCTCGTCGACAGCTTCCGCCGGCTGCAGTCATGAAATTACTTCAGTCAACCCCTCTGGCAGTCTCTTGTGACTGATCACACACTATGCCAGACAATCCAACGTGTGTGTGCTGGCACTGTACTGCTTGCACCTGACACAGATAAACGAGAGGCTTTGCATGAGATGTGATTTAATGTGCTACCTGCTTCACAGTCTGCTCTGCTGGTTTGGTCGCTGCACCCACCCGGTCCTCAGGGCCTTTCACCCCACTGCTGCCTGCACAGACCGCAGTCAAGATACTTCAAAAGGTAAATCGATCTCAGAAGTGTGGTGCCCCCACCCGAAGCATTTGTCATACATGAGGACATTTGTATGAGAACAAGCGGCCAAAGTGGTCAAATAATGGCCCAAGCCTTACCTGGCACAACTTTTGTATCTATGTAGCCCTCGTCGCCAGGATAGTGTCGTGACCAGCTGAAGTCTCTGCAGGAGACAGGCTTTTTGAGCTCTCTGCTTGTGAAAGTCATGGTAGTGTACTTTCCCACTAAGCAAATGACATACTTACCCAAATTGCAGCGCAGCAGGGAGCAACTGTGGCGTGGATTGTTTTCACAACAGGTTCGTTCAGAGGTGGTAAGATTAAACACAGCTGTAGCTCCCAGGAGGTGGCTAACAGCACGAGTAGTGAGACTGGGAGCACCCATTACCTTTGATCATCTTCTTGAAGAGCAATCTCGTCCATATCTGCTGGCCTTTGCTCTTACCACTGGTTGAGGAAACTGGGAGAGTGTACTCGGTCAGCGCTCCATCGTGCACTCCTGGAAGATCTCCGAAAGCCTAATTATGGCCAAATATAGAAGTGAAACACAAGGAGAGCAACTTAAGAGCTGGCGCAAGTAGCCCAGATAGAAGTGATGTTACACAAAATCTGCGAGGCGGCAGTAATGAGTGACGCACAGAGACTTGGGGCACACAAGTCTTCAGGAGACAAAGCTTATTCTGTCAACGTTTGGATGCTTTGATGGTCTCCTGTGTAGAATCTTTTACTGTAGTGTCGGCATAGAGCTTGCTTTTGGTGGGGTAATGAGGTAACCCTGTGTGGAAGTGAACTTCAAACCCTCACTCCTCAGCCTCAGCTCACTCGAGTTGGAGGATGCCCAATCTTGTGTAGGTCTCCTAGAAACATCCTTCATTGGTAGGACGCTTATCTGAGGAGTGCAGGCTACTAATTTGTACAAGTCTGAGGGAATTTATACTGTGATGTTTGGCTCTTGAGCGACGAGCATCGGGCCTGATTCCAACGAGATGATCTTCTCTCACACCTCCATACAACACTGGAGTAGTTGCTTTTCTGGCAATACAGAGACATGAGCAAGACCTGGGCGGCATCGGACATCACAAGTGTTTTTGGCAAGGTTGCAGTAGTAACTGGGTCAACGTCAGGACTGGGATTCGCCGCAGCCAAAGAACTTGCGCGTCACGGCGCACATGTTGTACTCACATCTAAAACACATGAGAAGGGCAGTAGGTAAAGCTGCAAATTCCAGCGTGGCACTTATCACGCCTGGAAATAGTTGTTGACCTGTCATTCTAGGTTAGTGCAGCAGATGCAGTTCCACATTGCCTCACTATCTGTGACAAGTGCTGATGCTCTACCGATCATTTCTGATGAGAAAAATCTTGCACAAATTGGACTCTAACATCTCCCCCAGGTAATTCATCATGTCATAGCTGTGCGCTTTGTGGTGCAGGGCTGTGGCAGATTTGAAAAAAGCAGTTTCTAATGCTTCAGTCGAGTTCTTACAGCTTGACCTGAGCTCCTTCGGGTGGGCTATTTCCGGATCTCCAAGAAAATATTTCTTCATCATGAAAAGTTCACGTTGGATCAGGACGTCCATGACTCTTGTGTGGCATGGGACAGATCGATCAGGAGCTTTGTCCAATCGTTCCTGGCAAAGGGCCTGAGCCTGCACATCCTGATCAACAACGCTGGGGTCTTCTGCTGCCCGCACAGCAAGACAGCAGAGGGGTTTGAGGTCTGCAAACTCCCATGCACCCACACCTTGTCTGCATGCACTACTCTTGCATGACCCAGCCCACATGACAGCTGGGGGCTTGGGAGCAAGGCTCTGCTGCGCAGGTGACAGTGGGCGTCGGCTACATTGGCCACTTTCTTCTCACGCAGCTGCTCCTTGACAAGCTGAAGGATTCTGCCCCTGCGCGGATTGTCTGGGTCACCGCCAGTGCTAAGATCAAGGCATCACTTGACTGGGATGACCTGGGGTGAGGCCCCTCAATCGGCCATCTCGAACAGCCATCTCCAGCTAACATTCTCAACAAATTCCATAGAGCTGCAGCAAAGTTTGTACAAGTAATGCTATCGCTCCTGGGCCGGGGGATCATTGTATTGTTGCTGCATAACGTGCTCTCGCGAGGTAGCCCTTCCTTATATCTTCTGCGATCGCTCCGCCTTTATGTCTGCATTCCTCGTTCTCGAGACTGCAAAGATAGACAGTGCAACATTGCTCATGTGTCTGTACAGGAGCGAGAAGGTGGGTGTGACTGACACACAGCAGGCTGCACGATGCGCCACCCTCAAGCTGCTGACTGCCTTCGAAATGGACAGGCGGTTGAAGGGCACTGGAGTGGATGTTGTTGTCTGCCATCCTGGAATAGCAGCCACAGAGGTGTAACAAGCTCTTCACATGCAATGTAGACTTCAAAGGGTTTGTGAGGTCCTGAGAAGCCTTCATCAGACTCAGAAAAATCATTGCGAGATGAGCATGCCAATGATCATACCTTTGACGCCTTGTTGCATGGTGTACAGGCCGTGAACAAGCTGGATACTGCGAATGGGGGCCTTTTCCCCAAAGTCATGTCATACGCATGGCCATGGATCGCGCAGAGCGTTGACAAGGCCGTGCTGCCCATTCTGTATGCAGCCACAGCACCCCATGTGATTGGTAGGGACCCAATGCATGTGCTTGCTCTTCTTCATGGTAGTGGTACTGTTCTTAAAGCATTGCTTGATGCTTACCGCTGCAATAATAAGGGTGACAAAGTCTCTGGCCTTGTAGTCTCTGGACTGATCTCGGACAGGGCATGCCAAACAGCATTGTTCCCATGGCTGCAGGACAGGGGATCTATTATGGACCGCCCATGTTTGGAGGCACAGTGGAAGAGCAGCGGCCAACGCATGCATGTGTATGGAAGGCCGGAGAAGAGGGGCTGGTTCCTGACGTGGAGAGTTGGTCCAGGGCAATTGACACAGTACAGAAGGTGATTGAGAGCAAGAAGCAGCCAGGCTTCGCCGCGGTGGCTCTGTGATCTTCATGTCTGTATTATATCGGATGTGACGTGATGGCAACGCGAGTAGAACTTTGAAGGAACAAGACCACCAAGCCGCAATCGGCTTACTACTTCCGACTTTTTTTTGGGTTACAGTATGATTGGCAGCGCTGCACCTGCACCTGCAGCGCTGGACCCGCCGCAGATCGAATCCCGGATTTATAATTTTTGGGTGAAATTGATTGGTTTGTGCAATCACGGTTTGTAAATTGTACTTTGGCCCCGGCTGGCGGGGGGCGGTACAAATACTGAGCTCCGTGCCCACGGTTGATTGGGTCTTGCTTGGATCTGGCGAGTCCAACAAGGGGTAGGAATTTGGCAGCCTTTACATGCAGCTTGTCTGCAGACGCACCTTGCCTTCGGCAGGAAAAGCGTGTAATAATAATACCGTAATAATAATAATAAAAAAAGCTGTACTATGGATCCATAGGTATACCGGACTTTGACTCTAGAGTCCTCTGAATTCTCTGCAATCATCATGATTATATTGGCTCAGACTCCATAGTCGCCCAAACAACTTGCAAGCTCCTGAGCTGATCACGAATCAGCTGAGTCAGCTCAGATCTGGAGCTGATCACTGGCAGCCCCATGGCCGGCGCCGGGCTGCATGCAGCGGCCTCGGCCGGTGCAGGAAAGTCCTCGAGCAGAGACCAAAAGGATTTCCCTGCTCTGAGTAGTCAGATCGAAGCACATTAATCTGCCAGAGACATGGGATAATCCAAGAGAAGAGAATTTGAAGTAAGGAAGCATGCAAGACTGTGTCAAGGTCAAATGTCCTGGTCTGCAGAGGCGTCTGGTGTCGAAGAGCTCGTGCATGGTGCATGCTCTTATCCAGACGGGAATCTCTCGAGCTCCAGATGGTGTAGGCGTCGAAAGGGCGATTTCCCAGTCTGCAAGTGCAATAAATTCGTGTCCTGGGGGCAGTGCGGCCATCAGGGTCGAGGCGAACGCGATGTCTTGCTGGAAGGGAGGCAAAGCTGATCAGAGTGCTTCTGATGCTGCTTCAGGACCCTGTATTAATGATGAAGAATGCCAGGTTTGTCTCTTGTTGTCATGTGCGTTATTAGCGCTTTGCTCTGTGGGATGAATGCTTGTCAACGCAACACGGTGATGTTGATAAACTGGATCAAGTGGAGGACAACTCTATTAGGACAACTCTAAATGTCCAGTGAACAGTATGCTCACATCAAACACTGATCTGACTAAGATGCCAGCCGTTAGATCGCTCTAGAGGCCTAAAGCACCTTGCTTTGACTGTATCATCTTGTGCATACAATGTGACTAATTCTTGGCGTGTATTCACCCAGAGGCCAGAAGCATTGGAAATTGAGGGGGAACCCGACTCGACAGCGGCCGCTGCCTCCGAGCACGTGAAGTTATTGAAGGGCTGGCGCGTGAGCGATGGGACTCTCTCACTGGCGGAGGTCAACGGCTCAATAAAGTGCCCGGACGTCGCAGGGGCCTGGTATGCGAAGGCAGCAGCATTCGCTGGGCTTGGGGGCATGATTGCTGTGGGCTACATGGATCCTGGTAACTGGTAAGTCCTCGCACACCCACACCCAATACCCACAGCTGAAACACAGCATCTGGAACAGTGTTGTCCAGGCTGATCTCTGTAAGTCTGCTGAAAACAATTTGTCATCATTGCTAACAGTGCTGGTGCCTTGCAGGGCCACTGATCTCGAGGGAGGTTCCTCCTTCGGCTACAAGCTGCTCGTCGTGATCCTGCTCTCCAATTTTGCTGCCATGTTCCTGCAGTCCCTGTCCCTGAAGCTGGGAGTCGTCGCTGAGCGGGACCTGGCCCAAGCCTGCCGCGACGCTTACCCCAAGGCATGCCCCTTCACAAAAGGGTGGATTATGTGTAAGTGGGTGGTATCACCCCTAACCCCGGGTTATCGTGGCTGCATCTAAAGGCTCGAGCCGCATCTGAGCACGCCCCCTGGCAGCTCCTGGATGACTTCAGGGATGGACAAGATTCCATACCTTGTGGGGATATGTTGACAAAGAAAGCAGACATCCGACCTTGTTGCCTTGCACTGTGTCCTGGGCGGATGCCAAGTATGTGTGGCAAATTACTGACATTTGATTGGGCTTGTCTGCAGTGGCTGGTGTACATTCTTTGGATTCTTGCGGAGATCGCGATCTGTGCCACGGACCTGGCTGAGATCATTGGATCGGCAACAGCGCTGAACCTGCTCTTCAACATCCCACTGTGGGCCGGCGTCATCATCACAGCCGTGGATGTGCTTTTCATCATTGCCTTTGGCATGAAGAATTTCCGAGTCCTGGAGGTGCTGCCCACACCCTTCATGTATCTCATTTGCCCACATTGTCACCTTTGGTCTGAATTTAACACTCGGAAACTTGAAAGATTCATTTACAAGTTGCATGGCTTCTGTACAACTTGCGTCCTGAACACGTCAAATCATGGAGACACTCGGGCACGTGGCAGGAAAATGTGCAATCGTCTGCTGAGTCGCATATTTGCCATGTGCAGAAACTCTTATTGGTCTCTGCGCATGACCACGCATGGACTGTAAGAAGGCGGCATGCACTCTTGGACACTTGAAACCTGCGAGTTTGGGTGTGAAATGGTGAAGATCTAAAGCCATGTTCGCAGGCCTTTGTGCTGCTGCTGTGCGCGACCATCTTTGCCTGCTTCGTGTATGAGATGGCAGCAGTGAAGCCCAACTGGGTCGATGTTGGCAAGGGCTTCATCCCCGACCCAGAGATCATCACCAACACTAGCATGCTGTACGTCGCCATCGGTATCCTGGGTGAGACACACTCCACCCAATAACTTTTCAAACCTATCCCTTGCTGCCCACTTCTCTGCTCTGTCCCACTGCCGCCTCCTTTGGCTTCCTCAATACCCCTTGAAGCTCCAAGAGTGACACATATGGCAGTCATTCACGGCACAGGGCCCAGTAGGACTCAACCGCACCCCCACATCCGTGGCAGAGGGTCAAATGGGCGTCTGCTGATGTGAAGACAGGTCTTAGACACCTCCGTAAAGAGCCTTGGGTGGGCCGTCTGCCACTGGTGAGGTCACTAGTGCATAGAAGTGGGAGCGCTGCGTTCAGTAAGACTGATCAGGATGTCTTCTGTCTGCAGGCGCCACGGTGATGCCGCACAACCTGTACCTGCACTCCAGCATCATCCAGACGCGCGCGTATCCGCGCACCGCCCTCGGCAAGAAGATGGCCGTCCTGTACGGCACCTGGGACAGCACGCTCTCCCTCCTTGTAGCCTTCTTCATCAATGCCGCCATCCTCATCCTGTGAGCACCCAACCCCCTCTTGTTTTCTGTATTCCTGTGGTCACTGTAACAAGATAGCCTCCGGGTGGTCACAATCATCAAGCATGCATAGCATTGATGTATAAATGAAAGGCCTGCCACCGGCAAAGGGGCCACTGCAGATGCCGCCGAGTTCTCACACATTTGAAGATGCATGAATTTAAAGTGGAAGGATGCCTGCACATCGCAAGTCTGTCGTGCCGGCCCGGGCGGCCTTGATACGATCAAAACATGTTGGGCTGCTCCTGAAGTCAGGGTGCTGCCCTTTCTTGAGAAGACCTTGTCCGCACCAAGCATGGCCTTCAGCACAGCACCGCAAGAATAAGAAACGTCCTGATACATCATGGACACCATCCACTGCAACGACACCTGTTAAGAAGATGACGCTGAGTTGTCACTCACTGCTGGGGTGCAGGGCGGCTGCAGCGTTCTTCTATGGCAAGGAGAAGCACGAGGTGGCGTACATCAGCGACGCCTACCGCCTGCTGGAGCCGGCCGTCGGCAACACCGCAGCCAAGATCCTGTTTGGCGTCGCGCTGCTCTGCAGCGGCCAGAACTCCACCATAACTGGCACCCTGGCAGGTGGGGGCCCAACCCTCCAAGAGGCTCTGAGCATTTCGTTCGAATTCTAATTCAGAACAGTACCCGTCTGTTCAGGGTCAGGAAGGTTATCCGTCCCCACCACATTCAGCATGTGGGGATGAGGAGGATGAAGTGCCGCAGCTGCCTGTTGTCTGTCTTGATCTCTGTGTTGGAGCTGAAGCCTAGAACAAGGCAGGTGTATTTTACAGGCTTTTTGCGATCAAGATGCTGAGATCAAATTGCTCACGCTGCGCAGGTCAAGTGGTGATGGAGGGCTTCCTGAAGATCCGGCTGAAGCCCTGGGTGCGCAGGCTTCTCACCCGTCTCATCGCCATCATCCCTGCAGCCGTGGTGGCAGGTGCGCAGCGCAGCCTTCTGAGTGCAAATGTCACCTGTCGATTGCCCTTGCAGCTGACATGGTCAACTGCTGGCCTGCTGCAGTGTGTCATGTCCTCCTGAGCACGCCCAATCCTCAAGGGCACAGTGCCAAAGTCCTTCCTAAGAGCAAGAGCAAGACTGCCGTTGGGGCGGCATTTCCGGAGCAATAGTTTTGTGGGTATTGATGTTTTTTGTGTTGTCTAGCTTAATGTGGTGGGTGTGGTGTGGCTGCTGCAGGGGTCATGGGAGACGCCGGGGCTGGCAAGCTGCTTGTGCTGAGCCAGGTCATTTTGTCGCTCACCCTCAGCGCAGCCGTCATTCCCCTCGTACACTTCACCTCCTCCAAGTCCAAGCTGGGGACATTTGTCAACGGCTGGTTTGCCACAATATGCGCCTGCCTGCTTGCTGCCATCATTGCCGGGCTCAATGCCTACCTTGTGATCTCCGCTATCATCACCAATGAGTTTGGCGGCATTGGGGGAGTCTGAGCCATGGACACCTGCCAAAGTGTCAATCTTAAGGCAACAATTTTTGAGCTTGATTTTCAAGAGGTAGGTGTGGTGGATAAGGGGCAAAGAGAGGCAGGTGTGGTGGAGACAGGCTGGGTCTGCAATTTGCAAAGACCTTTAAAGTATTTGCTGAAGTGAACTGCTATTTTGAAATGTTTTGCACTGAATGTAGATGTAGAGTAGAGTCTGACCTTTGTCGCATGCCAAATGGCCAAGATTGACCTTGAGAACTGTAGCTGCTTTTTGAGAATAATAATTGCTGGTATTCCAGGTCTTGCAAGGTCTCACCAAGTTGAACCGGTTTGGCGCCAAATCAATTTCAAGAGCAAGCCATTACTTGTTGGCGGGTAGCGTCGGTACACAGAGTACTGTGTGAGTTGGGATCACCTGGTGGTCTTAAGAAGCTTCTGTGTATCTGGCCTGCAGATAACACCTATGTAGTGCATACCCTCCTATGTTTAGCCCTACAGCTGTACTTGATGCAGGGTACAGACTGTCTTGCAGTACCGGTTAATTACCGGCGGTAATTGTAAGAAACTCAAAAAGTGGATGTGGATGCAAGGCAAGAGTTGCATGCGCAAGGATGCTAATCCTTGCGCAAATCTGACCGCCACAGGGCTTTGAATTTTGGATCATCCAGACATTGCCAGTCACTGTGGTGATCATGTTATGCGTTATCACATGTTCCCATTAATAATATTAGAATTGCGATCTGATCAAGCCCTGGACAGTCCAGTAGCAGTTCCAGTGGTCCACAAGGAACTGTTCCACAAGGAAGCTTCCACATTTCAAAACTTGCCCATTCACGTGCATGCTATAAACAGCCTCATATGATGATATAGCCAGCCTGCTGCTCTTTCCATGTCAGATGGCAGATTGGATTCGTCAACTCAAGGTGGTCCAACTTGCATGCAGAAAGAGTAATAACAGTTCATGCCCCCACTCGAACCCTGACATTTCCCCGTCGTCCAAAACCCCCAACTGAAGTAAGCGACTTTTGACCATGTAAATGAAATTGAGGAGAGCCTACACAGACGCAATCCTGTTACAGATCAGACACATGCAGACAAACAGGACACAAAAGGCAAACAACACCACAGTGACAAGTGGATAATTATGCCTGGCTCGGTCTGAAGGAGAACATGTGCACGCTCCTTCACAAGCTCGGCCTTTTCGAAAATCCACGAAACGGAAACACACCGGAAAGATGACGGTTTGTTGAAAGTTCACATACCATAATACAGACTTTCATCCGAAACCAGAACCTGCCTCATCTTCTCCTCCGGTGCGTCTCCTGACTGGGGTGCTTTCACCTTGCTGCTTTTTTTAGTTCAAGCACTCCTTAGTCTATATAGCAGCTGAATCCCAAAACACTACGGTGTTGTCTTGGGCATGCAATTCATATTAATATGCAACAGAATCTTCGGCATGTCTCGTATCCTGAAATTGAGCCGCATACCTTCCCTCATAGATCACAAAAATTGATACATTGCATTCATTTCATCGAGGCGCACGGCCATTAGCAGCTCGAAGTAATTTGATTGCTTAAGGGAGTTTCCAAGAGTGGTTCACTTTGGCTGGAGGGTGGTACCCCGTGACAGTCCAAGATGTCCTGCTCTGGCCTGGGATGTTCATAATATCTTGTGGCAATTGATGCAAGTTCCTGTTTCCTTCGAGAAGCTCTTTGCTCTTTAGGGAGAGGAGCAGCATCAAAGATCACTTTACCTTTACCAGCGTGAAGGAGATTTATTTCGTGGTGCATTGCAGGCTGGGTATGCTGATAACTCTCAGCCTCATAGGGGGACTGGCGGGTGTCACTGGCGCTGCCAGCCTCACCAAATTTTTCTGCGAGGCATTTGGAAAGGGCATCAGCTGCAAAGCGCCAGGCAGTTCTTCCAAGAAGGGAGATTCTCAACTGGAGCGTTGTGACAGTGCGGGCATCCCAGTGGCCCTTGCAGCTGATGCACAGCTCATACGAGGCTTGTTGGACGATGCAGAGATCACCTTGCGTGGCTTGCGCAGAGATAGGCCTGGCCCCTCCAGAAGGTGAATAACCAACACATCAACAGCTGTATTTTCCCGCTTTTGATTGAAGTTTGTGAAAAGGGGTAACTGTGCAATTTCTGACACATGCCACTCAATGGTTGCATGCATGCAGTCATCCTCAATAGATATGCATGCAAGCACGTGCTGATTTGAAGCATGCTGATGTGAGTGTGCAATGGGGGTGCAGCTTCAAGGTCATCAAGCTCATTGAGAGCTTTCACCCGGAGCTGCAGCCAAATACCTATCAGAAGAAAGTGCTAGCGCCAGTCTTCGCGCATGTATCAGATGTGGTCAGAGAAAGGGCAGCAGATCTCTTGAGGGAGGACCTGGAGAGTGGCTTTTTGGCGGGTGAAATGGACAGCATGCACCTGCACGGCGTCACCGCAGCTTAATAAGAAATTGGGTGCTCTGCCAAATCTGTTCATCTCTGTGAGATCAGTGCGTTTGCAATCAGTTTCAGCTCTAATTTCAACTCGAGAAAAGTGCACCCCTGATCTTATCAGGCTAGTCAGCAGAGGCTCCTGCTATTGTTTTCGTACGGCAATGAGTAGAAATGTGTTTCTTGTACACCACATTGGTCATTGTTCTGTGGCTGTGTTGCTATAATTGTGCTCAACATTCCGCTCCTGGCGCGTTTTTTGGCAAGTAACTGGACTATCAACAAGAGTACAAGTACAGACCACTTACTGAACGCTCACGCTGAGCAAATGAAGCTCGCAAAATGCCTGAAATGATGGCATTGGCTTTTCAGTGTTGTTGTCATGGTTTGATACAGACGACTCGGAGTACAGAGTTGAGATTGCCTGGCAGGTAGGGTGAGGATGTCTCCAGACATGCCTGCCAGGCCCTTGTCATCTGTGATGGCTGGAAATGAGGTACTTCAGGGCGTCCAGCACTGTACTGGTTAGCACTGCTTCCTATCGTTTCTGTGACAGGACCTATTAGGCAGTATGTGTCACTTTGCACACAGGTGCACTGATTGTTTTGATCAGCTGAGTGCCTTGTGGGAAGACTCCAGGTCTGGGTTTGAGGATTTGGAGTCTACCTGCGCAAAATCCTTGGTAGAATGGAAAATCTTTCAAAGAACAAATGCTATATGCGCAAATTTGGCACCAGCTGGAGACGTGAATGAGAAAAGTATTGTAATTTCGAATTCTCAATACAATGGTGTGCTGGCAATGACCACCCATGCATATCGTATATATCCAATACGGTAAGTTATAGGAGACCTGTGACCATATATATGTATTGCGGCAGTGCATTATCATTATTATTATTACACGCTTTTCCTGCCGAATCCAAGGTGCGTCTGCAGACAAGCTGCATGTAAAGGCTGCCAAAAATCCTACCCCTTGTTGGACTCGCCAGATCCAAGCAAGACCCAATCAACCGTGGGCACTGCCGTGGCACGGTGCTCAGTATTTGTACCGCACCCCGCCAGCCGGGGCCCAATGCAGTGTGTTAATACAGTTGCCATAGCGTCAGCATGTAGTACATGCGTTTGCATGGCCTGTTCTGGATCTGACGCCGCGGCGGGCGGAATGCTCCATCTTGGACGTATCAAGAGCCTGCAGGTGCAGCTGCCAGCCTCCGAGGCAAGGTCCGCGCATGTGAGGCGCAGCCGCTGCGCGCCGCGCGGCTGCCAACTCGGAGATACCCACCGACAAACGTGGGCATGGCTGTAAAGGAGATTGACCGGGCAGAGCTTGATGGAACTTTCACTTATGTCACTTGACTTTTTATTTCACGTCAGCACTCCTGAAACTCCCATGCCTCAGCAGGAAACCCCTTAGCGACCCCAAGTGGCAGGGAATTGTGTTGTCTAATTTTTGCCTCCGAATTCTGAGATGAACTGTGGAAAGCAAGACAATTTGGCCCCTCACTAGCAGAAAGTCTTCGAAAGTTAACGGATAGGAGCTTTAGAAGGAGCAGAGACGTAAAGGGTATACTCACACTCAGAAAGGATCAAGGACAGATCGTGCCAGAAGCAGGGTTGAGCAAAACATTCAGTTGACCTGCTTTAATTACCGTGTTAATCTGCAGCTACTCATTTTGGGCTGGGTCACCTCCATCGATGGCGATCCTCGTTCTTATTAGACCTGGCAGTCTTAGAATTCTAATGTAGTACACTGACACTTTCCCAGGAAGTATTCAACGTGTAGGCTTACGATCTGGCAACAACAGACAAAGCTATCTGCAGCAATAATCTGCAAGATGACAGTCGCACAGATTGGTGATGTGATTTGCTGAGTACTGCACTGAAGAATGACAGAATACGCGTCCACAAAGCTGCTCCTTTCGACCTTGAGAGCTGGACCGTTCATCAGTGGAGTGTCCCACAGCGTTCTTAGTCTGGGCCAGCGCCCGACCATAGGTAGCACATCTCCCAAGGCAGATATGCACGCTCCTTCTTGGGTTCTCAAGACCTATGCGGTTGCAAATGACTACATGTCTGACCGCTCTCTGTGGACTTATCAGGGGCTTTGTCGGATTATGAAGACGAGGATGATCCCTACTCCCCTGGAGGAAGGGTGAGCACGCCATGCACAGTGGATGAATTAAATGGCGCATGCCTTTGCATGGGTGCCCCAGTGACCTTTGCATGCAACCATATGCCAGGCATGCAAGCTTTCAGGCATACTGCACGGCATCACATGCAAGACTCGTGCCCCTGCATGCAAGGTGCACTTCCAGCTGACTCACAGAACTCTGTCTTCATATAAGCAGGCAAACAGCGGGTCAGCCGCAAACGGGAGCACGCAGAAGAGCCGGGGCCGCGGCCGGGGCAGCGGCTCAGCCAAGCGAGCGCGAGGGGGCACTCTTACGTTACAGGACCTGATAGATGCTGGAATCCTCTTCCCGGGCCGCAATAAAATCAGTGTCCACTACAAGGGCACTGTGTACACTGCTTCCCTGGGCAAGGACGGCATGATCCTGTACCAAGGTGCGGCCTGCCTTTCAAACGAGTGAGGACCTCTGCAGGGTCTGCAACAAGATCGAGGACTTCTGTGTTGTGACAAAGAAGTTTAACCAATGTCAATCTTCCCTACCGTTCCCTTTGGTTGGACACTTCATTGCTGCCTTTTGTCTTCCAACCTCACAGCACCATGTGCAAGAGCAAGGCTTGCAGCTGAGGCACTATGAGAAATATGCTGCAGGGCTGTGCTTCTCTTTGCCTTCGAGCCTCCAGTGTTGTCCTGCTAGCCAGTTGGCGAGGAGTGAGAATTATTTGTGTGCAACATGGGGAATGATAGATCCTGGGCGCGCTAATGACAAATTCAGGCGCGCGTGGTGCAGGCAAGAAGTTCCAGAGCGCGACGTCGTTCAGCATCCATTGCAAGCGCATGCAGACCCCCAACAAGCAGGGGGACGACGGCTGGAAGAGCGTGCTCTACGAGGGGCAACCCCTGGAGATGTACCGTAAGCGCCATGCAGCTTCCAAGCAGGTGCCCGCGGCGCCTCGGCCCGTCACGCGCCGGCCGGCCGCGGCATCGTCCGAGGAGGGTGGTGATGAGGTGATCTTTTGTCACCCCTAGAGTGGCACCGCAGGGTAGCACAAGCTTTGCCACAAGCACATAACGATCTTGCCTTGAGCCTTCAGTAACTTGGAGTCTCTACATCAAGCTCCGTCTTTTGACATGCTTCACCACAAGCCACCATTGTCAAGACTGTGAGGTATTGTTGCGGCTCCTAAGAGAGCGGGGCTGTGAGCTAGCTGTGCTGCCTGCAGGACATGGCAGAAGCCGAGGAAGCGGCTGGAGCGGCCGGCGCGGCGGCGGCAGCGGAGCCGCTAGTGGAAGGGACTGACCAGTGGGTGCAATGCGACCGCTGCCGCACATGGCGCATTGTCCCTGACCAGCACTGGCCCTCCGTCGAAGCCGACCCCCGCGATGTGCGCACCCCTGCTGTTCGCCTTTCCTCCCTTGCTGCCAAAACAGGCATCTCATTATTGTTTCTGGGGCAGTGTCTAGGGCCAAAAGACTCAGGAGATGTCCTTGCTCCTTGCTGGGACAAACATTGGGCATGTAATGGTGGGACTCCAATGTGAAGAAGAATTGCTGTGTCAAGAGGCCCCTGCAGCTGTCAGCAACCCTTCATCTGCTTAGGGGACTGGCAGATCATTTTTGCTATGTGCTCCATGTGGACATCCTGCCTCGTGATCAGGGCTGCCATGTATAAAGAGGTGTGCATGCATACATCATTTGAGGGTCAGGCTGGCAGTGTTGTTCCAAGTGCATTGTGTTTGTACCAAATTGTCTGAGTGCAGTGCTGATATGCGTGCAGGTGTGGTATTGTGAGTATGCCACTTGGAACCTGGCTCTGGTGGCACCTTTCAAGGAGCCCTGTGGAGTGTGATCTCATCTTCGTGAACATAGGGAACGCAATGGACCAGTTTTGCTAGGCTATCCCAGTAATCGGCATGATCTTTGAAGCATCTGCATATTGGGATGACTATGAAGCAATGTAGAGGACTGATTAAGAGTCAGCACAGTTGCAGAGCTTGAGATTCTTGGAGGCCGGACTTGCACAGCCAGTTCAGATATTTTACAAAGTCACAGCACCACCGAATGCGGCACAAGCTGCCGATACACTGCATTGGTTCTTCAGACCATTTAAGCCCAGTGATTACCATACAGTGCTGCAGTCCTGGGATACTTTGTCACATTTCTAGTGTGACTCAGTGTCTCCCTAACATAATCAATGCCTACACTCAACCCAAGCTGTGACCTAACCTGAACCAACACATTGATAACTAATTCACCCATTTGGCAAGAAGATGGAGACATGCCAGCATGACGGGCCGCCAATACTCTTCTATAGCGCAGTACAACTCAACTGAATAATCTGACTATAATATTAATCATGGCAAATATCAGTAGACCCAAAGGTGCTTATTCGATTCACCGTTACAATGTGCCTAACTAAACACCTGTAGAATAAGAGACTTGTGAATATACACAGCGCACATGTTAGGTTGTGACCACCTGGCAAAGCAGTGATCTCCTCCAACACGCAACCTTAGTAATCACAAAAAGCATACTTGACCAACCCAGAGGGGCAAAAGGAGAAGTACCTCTGTGTTGACACCCTGCGCAACCCAAGTAAGTCTGCACAAAGAACATCATCCAACGCTAATGAGACATGCATTCAGCCACCCAAAACCCACAAATCAGATCGCAGAGATCGTTCCTAAGAGAACACATGTAAGCTGAGATGCCTTTTGAAGGAATGTCACACCCCTAGATAAAAAACATTTACACTTGCGCCTTCAGAAGGAAGCCGCATGCGTCATCAGATACTTCTAGACATAGCGAATGGGAGGAGCATTATATGCCGCCCCAAATCCATCACAGTCCTGCGGGAGTGCACTTGCTGAAAGTGCCTCCTTCAGCACGTGAGGCAACTGAAAGGAGCAGCAGAATAGAGAAGGGGAGAAATAGATTCTCAAGTGCCCTTTCATGCCCCTCAGCCATCCAGGAGGGAGATGGCGGTGGTTCCAAAGAAGACCACAACCTCCTGCGCAGCAGCAGAGAATGATCAGTACCCTACTGGCTAAATTATGGCACGGAGCACGTGAGCTTGGCCACAATGGAAGCAGAATATCTTCTGTGCAATATGAGAAATAGGATCAGAATGCAACCGAAATATCTTTCCGCAGTCTTTTAACAAGAACAATACTAGACGAAGCATGCAAAGCTTGCGTTAGCACGGGGGCAGAAAGCAATACAATGGTTGTATTATTAAGAATACCTAATGCAGGCAAAGCAAGAAACTTCAAAGACTAAATTTTTCAGAGACCCACTCAGAAAGGGGCAGCGCACCGCAGGAGCAAGGATCGCGCGCCAGATCTGGCCGCCATAGGTGGACAGGAGCCTGCCGCCCCAGGGGGAATATTTTGTGATGGTGCCGTGAGTAACGGTGATAGTCTTCTTGATGGCCACTGACAGCTCGCGCAGCCCAGCAACAATGCCAAAAGTGGAGTCCAGGAATGCCAGGGACTGCGTCACAGAGATCACAATCCATTCAAATTCTTTGGTGCTTGCAGGCATAGACAACCAAATTGCGATAAGCGCCGTTTGCTGCTGAACCTAGCTCGCCATGCATGCTCATGAATCGATTTGCACCATTTTCAGTCTTGAAAGGCTGCAAAATAAGATATAAAGCCGCACAGGGCAGTCAGTAACGGCATGCAGCATGAGAAATCCTGTACCGAGTGGATCTTCCAGGGGGAAATGAGGATGACGAGACAGGGTCAATGCAGTGCAGGGGAGCAGCAGGAATCACCTGGTCCAGGATCTGCCCCATGACATCCTGTGAGTAGCGGCTGTCGCCCAGATATGTGTTGGCCAGTGCGAGGTCCATGGCCACCAGGTAGCGCCACTCGAAATGGTCTGCCACCTGCGGAAGAAAAGACATGCACACACACCATCAACCCTCCTGTTCTTCATCTTCCTGCAAGTCTCCACAGCAGCATCTACTCTTTCGTCTTGACTGGCAGGAGTCTGACAGGCAGGTTCAGCAGCAGGTGGGTCACAACTCTCAGGTGACATTGCATGCAGCTTCATGTGTTACAAGATGGATTGTATGGTTGTCTTCCTTGTCCGGAGCATTATTACTCTGCAGAAGCAATCTGCAGAAAGCTGAACTTGGAAATGCTTCTGGCGGGAACGGCATGGCATCATAGTGTGTGCGCTGCAACCCAGCTGTATCAAAATTTTTGAAAGCAGGTGATTGGGGAGAGACGCACGAAGAAGGACTTGTGCAGCGGCCTCAGGTCCTTGTTCTGGTTGTAAACCTTGTACCAGCGAGTGTACGCCTGCAGCCACCGATTTGACTTTCAGAATTGTCAAGCAAAGAGATGCATGCAACTCCTGAGGCCAAACAAACAAAGGCTGCCATGAAGTGTAGGTCCAGAATTGGGTTTAAGGACATCTTTCTGGGGTGATGGCGTGGCTTTAAACTTAGGAAAGCGAGCGCACCGTCATTTGCTTGTCCAGCCAGATTGGGCGGCCCACGTGCTGGAACCTGCAACAGAGGGAACCATCTCTAAAGCCAAAAAAAGGGCTTGATAAGAGTATGTCAACAAGTGCATGCACCATGTTGCTTCAAATTTAAAAGATTGCCTGATGCGATGGTTCCAACTCAGGCTTGCCACATTTAGCATGGAGGGAGGTACCCCGCAGGGAGAACCATGGGAACGGGGTCATTAGCATGCATGCTGAAATTTCCGGGCACGAATTTTCAAACTTGAATTCCAAAAAGGGCTGGAACGCACCCCCAGGGAGCGGGTGGCACCATGGGAACGGGGTCCATGGCATGAACGATGCGAGTGCAGTCGAGCGTCTGAGGAGACCGGTCGGCATCCTCCCGCCCATTCTTGTGGTACTGCAGCGCCCGGAAGGCCTCCGCGAAGTTTTTGTCGCCCACCAGCGGAGAGCCCAGCGTCACGCACGTCACGTGCAGGTTCCCCGCCGCCTGCATGCATGCGCGAGTTGGCCTTAAGTCTCTGATTCTTTTCACGGTGGTTATATCTGCAGTTGATTTGGAGCCATAACCCCAATTTCGTTTCTGAAGGGCCTTTCGAATGTAGTACTACATCTTATGGTGCAGAGGAAAATTACCACAAAGCTTAGAGCAAATCAGCTCCAGCAAATAACAGAGGATGAAGTCTGCCACTGTCACCCTATCTACATTGATTTAAGTGACCTGCCATAAACATTTACACTGTAGATGCTGCTGTGATCAGAGATATGGTGCAACGGCTGCATGACTCCAAGCAGCCAGTACAGGGCGATCCCTTTCTTGCTGGGTTGTTCTATGTGCCGGTTGAAATTATGGGGGCGCACCGGGATATAATTGACGAGTGCTATCCGAGCCCAAACAGCGGCCAACGTCGCCAGTGCCCCACCTAAGCTGTGGCCTGTGCAGATGATCCTGCAGGAAAAGACAATCACAGTGAGCCCACCACCCTGCAATCTCCATCAAGCACGCCAATGGAGAGGGGAGCCCGCCTTGAGTAGGAACTGCCAGTCAGCTGCCCTATTGACAGGCCAATACTTTTACTTTTTCAGTGCTTGCCAGATTGCTGCCGTCACACCCTTAGTGGCAGCAGGGGAACAAGACGAGGACGTCTCTGTTCAAGCGCTCAGGAGCAAAATGCAGAGCCAGACAACAAGGCATTTTGGCAAGAGAGCCAGCTCAGGAGCTGGTGATGGGCCTTAAAAGCCCCACAACACACCTCATCATTGGCATGTGGCCGACAGGCAAGATGCTGGTCAAACAAAAAAAAATCACACCACAGTCGTGTGATTTACAAATAGAGCAGGATACCAGAAGCGGATCACACCTGGTGAGTTGGGCAGGCTCCAGCGGTTTGTGGCCCTTCTTCTCGCCGCAGATCAGGTTGTACTCGTTGATCTGGCGCAGCAGAGCGGCGTCCAATGTTTTCTCGCGGTCCTTCGGCTTGAAATTTGGCGTCGCTGTGCCGAACTCTTTGGGCCACGGCCGCACCGCCACCGAGTTGAACGCGTACAAGAAGCCGCCGTGCGCCTGCGCGCATGCAGTTTGTGAGTCCCAAATTCAAATGCCTATGCTTTCCTGTCATCATGCGCCTGTCAGCAAGTGACTTTTGTGCGCCTAATACCCCTTGGCCCCGGCTGGCGGGGGGCGGTACAAATACTGAGCACCGTGCCCACGGTTGATTGGGTCTTGCTTGGATCTGGCGAGTCCAACAAGGGGTAGGATTGTGGCAGCCTTTGATTGCAGCTTGTCTGCAGGACGCACCTTGCCTTTTGGCAGGAAAAGCATGTAATAATAATAATAATTATAATACCCCTTGTGCCTCACCAAGTATGAATGGCATGGTCCCCACAATCAGCAATTCACTGTGAATCCCATTGCTCGACCAGTGATGAAGTGGGCATCAACAAAACTGCCTCCTCATAGAGCAGCAGCTGACGGCTGATGAAAGTACCACCAAAGCAGGTGGGTGTTTCTTAGGTGGGTCTCGCAGGGCATGGCACAGCCAGTAAGCAAATGGGCTTGAAAAGGAAATATTGGTTTGGCGCAGTAGCCGGAGCCTGCTGAGAGAAAATCATGAAAGCTAGCCAAAAGGCAGGCTTTCCGATTGTGCAGGACTCCTAAGTCTTTGTTAGGGGCCTGCATGTAGCGTGCAGGCTTGCACTCCACACCGAGTAAACCACCACCGGGTTCTTAAAAATTGGGCAAATTGGCAAATTGGGCAATTGGGTAAATTGGGCATTTTTTGTACAGGCTTTTCCCAAGGGAGCGTGCCTGTGGGCCGCAGGCCTCGCACTCCTCGCTATTGTGGATGCCGTTGGGCACTTCGGACACATGCGCGGAGGGTGCGGCTGCTGGAGGCGGCTGCCACCACTCGACGGGCTCCTTGTCATAGTTGAAATCGATCAGCCAGTCGGAGAGCGACCAGGGCTGTGTGCCGCGGAATGCAAAGACGCCCGCCACGCTCTTGCCGCCCGTCTGTCAATGCACACCAGGCTTTGCGTCAGTGAATTCCACAGAAGACAGGGCTCTATGCAGACAGGTTGCGTGACAGCGTAAAGGTCTGCCTTGCCTTGAGAAAGCAATACAGCAATACATCAATGCAAGTCTGATGTGGAGTGTTTCTTGATCATGTCTGGGTAGCAATGGGCGGATCTATGGTGGGCATGCCAGCGCACAAGGGGATTGCATGCACCTTGAACTTGGGGTCCCACTCTTCCACAAGGGCGATGTGGACCTGCAATGCCACAACCGCCGCTTCTAATATTTGTTGGAGGCAAAATGATCAAATGAAGGATTAAATTCTGGTCCCTGGCAGTCCACTGCTGCAGCATTTACAGGTGAGGCGTTCAGAGGACACGTGCTAACCTGGGTGTTATTGAATGCGGCCTGAGTCCAGATCATCAGCTGTTCTGAAGTGTACACATTGGGTACGTCTGGGTCCCCAAACACCTGCAGCAAAAATTAGGCAAACAGCTGTCGCAATGCAATCTTCAGAAGTCGGGTTGGGGTCCCTGGAATATGGTCCCCTGGCAATTTCAAGGATATGCAAATCGTAAACATTCGGCAACTTAAGCCGTACTGGCAGTTCATCGGCGGCTGTGAGGAGGTGAGAGCCCTTTGATTGCCACCGAGCAAGGGAGAGCGCACGTCTGTGTCGGCGTATGCTGACACAGCCATCTGTGCAGCAGGCCGGATAGATTTGAGCAGATCATGAAGCTTCGCCTTGTCTTCCCGCCTGGGTAGTGCACCAGGACACCCCCATCGACATTAATCCTAGGGCTTGTCGTACATAATCGGCCCATCAAGAAAAGAGGGAACACGATCGCGACCAATGCTTTGAGTGGAAGAAATCGAACATTATTTCCTTTGCCACTTACTTGCACTTGTCATCGCTGCTTTCCATATCTCCAGACATGGCACACCCAAGTCTCAGGTAACCGTCTCAGGTGACCTCTGTTTTTGTTTATCTGCGCACAAAGCACGGTGAGATTGTAGTGTGAAACTTGTACGTTGTGTTTGACGATTTCAATGTGAGGGGCGTGGAAATTTGTGAAGATTCCAAAGGCAGATCGGGCGCGCGCGTTCCGTGGTGCCCACCCCCAAGCACCGGACACCAAACAGATGATCTGACTCACCTGACCGATAGAGCCCTCCGAAAACTTCTGCGACACCCACGAAGTATGCGAAGCAAGCTAAGCTTGGACGGTTTGCAATTGGAGCAAATGGCGTGAACTTCCGGTAGGACAGCCTCGACATCTACCTGCTGTTCCCTCTTCCCTGCTGGAAGTTGACCAAGAAGCTGTTTCTCCTTTCTCGCCACTGGTGGGGCCACGAGGCAGACCGCATTCACTCTCCGGCAATATTTGGTTCAGGGGACTGGGACCTACATTGTTGACATCTGCACAGGACTGCAGATCTGTCTAGATCAGTCTAGACCATAGTAGCTACCTAGCTAAGCCTTGCAAGCTCTGCCTTGCACTGCACTTGCCTGCGTTATGGATGCATGGCATGCATCCATAACGCAGCCGTTCGTGAGAGACTGATCATGTTGACTGATCATGATGACCGAGTGCCCAGTGGGCAATGTGGCACCGTGACGGTGTGATCAGCCTGTGCCACTGCAGCATGGCGAAGTCATCTCATCGTTAGATCCACTTCTCTTACAACTTCTTTCAAAAATCCAATACAATACTTACTCTCCCTCAACCATATAGCTCATGAACATTTTTCAAGCGATCAGTCACCCTCATGGTTGTCATGCAAGGTATCAATAGTCAGCTGCTCTGGCACAGTGTACATTCTCTAACTTGCAGCTGAGACTCCCCGCGTTAAGGAAGCAAGGGACGCATGCAAAGGTCGGCACCACACTTCAGCAAGTACCACATGCAGATGCAAAACGCAAGTTGCTCAATAGCGTTCCTCCAGCATGGCCATGGCAGCCTCAAGGCAGCTGTTGGCATTGGTAGGTGCACTTGTCAACCATTCTCCACTCTCCAGCAGGCCCACAGGTAGATGCGCTCAGGTGTTATTCTCAAGCATTTTTTTTATTCGCCGGTAGCCTGAGGTAGCCTTCCCTTGGCTGAGGTAGCCTTCCCTTGTCAACGAGCTTGCAACATACTCCCGCTCAGGGTTTTCTCTCAAGCACGGCGAGGCCTGGTCGAGATAGTTGTCAGCCTTCGCAAAGTCCGCTCAGGTGTTCTTCTCGAGCACAGCCAAGGCTGGGCCGAGGTAATTGTTGGCCTTGTCTGGGAGGTGGGCGACGAGCTCGTACTGCTGCAGGCCGCGCTCGGGCGTGTACTCGTGGCAGACCTCGAACGTCTTGTTGCGCGCGGCCGCGTCGTGCAGCGCCTTGAGGCACACGTCCGCCACGTCCGCGCAGCTTATGCCCTGGCTGATGCGCTCACCCTGCGAACACGCGTGGCAGGGTCAGCATCACTCAATTAGTCATGGTCAGCCATGAAACTAATGGCCATGGGGCGGGGTGTGCATGCAGCACGCACACCTCAATAGTGTGTGGTGCGACCAAGCTGCAGGCTTGTTAGGGCATGCACAGATGTACGCTACTTCTGAGAACGTCCAATCGTCCACAACTGAGACATCCTTACTCGCCATGCTTTGGCCTATGGGCCCATTAGATATGACCAACCCTCCCACTGCGTACCATGTCAGCAGCACGCCAGGGAGTACCAGCAACAAAGAGAGCGCAATCGTGCCATGCTTCACAGATTCGGGTTGGAACAATGCACGCCTGGTCGAAGACGAGCGCCTTGTAGCCGCCCGGCTCCTCAAGGAGGGGTCCCGGGCGCACGATGGTGTAGCCCAGCCCGCTCAGTCGCAGTGCAGCTTCCCCGCGCCGCTTGTGCGACAGCATTGCCGCTCCCGACGCCGACGGTTCCTCACCGCCGGAGGACGCCGCGGCCACCGCGCCCGCGCAGCTGACCAGGATGAAGTCCGTCTCTTCGCCTCCCGGCAGCGCCTGCGCCGCAGATCGCACACTTACATCTTCATTACTCAGGTGTCTCTTAGTAAGGAATTATTGCATCTCTGTCGCTGACGTTGTGGGGCTCATGTGGATGTCACATGTCGGTGATATTCAGACAGAGCCGGCCTTAGGCATAGGAAATGGATGTTATGCAGTGCTGGGCGACAATGAGAGCTGTAATTAAGCAACTGAGGATGAGAAAAAGTGCAGAGTTTCTCTTGCACACTGCATTGTGTGCCACAGCACGGCAGATTGGAAAGCTCCTTGCCCATCAAACTGCCATCAGACTCCAGTGGTGGGAGGAATGAAGATAACGCAGGGATCACATAACGTGGTAAAGGTGACTAATGACAGAGCTGACCTTGACGCGGTCAATCTCCAGTTTGAAGCTCTTGGCGAAGGAGTCTGAGAAGAGGGGCAGCCACTCGTTGCCCGGCTTCATCACCGGGGGCATGCTCTTCTTGTTCTCAAACCTGCACGCGCATAATTCAACATACAGTCAGGCCCAAAAAATTCCCTCTGCAACAGATAACAAAACCCCAACAGCAGCACGATGCCGTCCAAAGATCCTTTTAGGCAGCCTTCGCAGCTACTCAGCCACCTCATGCATGCATGGAGATACCCATTTTTGGCAGCACAAAGAAGGGGCCCTCGTAACACCAGCAGCAGGGCGCACTTGGGGATTAAAACAGGACCAGTGGCGGGGCATTTGAGACCTTCCATACACCGGTCTCAATAGCAGATGCTGCAATCTTGATACACCCTCGACAGCCCTGTGAGGGCACTGTTCCCGAGGGTCTCCATGTCTCAGGGTCATACACCACATCATCATCATGCATGGTGCGCATTGAGGAGCAACGAAAGAGCCCGCACCGGACGGAGAGGCGGGTGATTTTGGCGGGGTCGATGGGCGCGGGACCGTCGCCGCCAGAGTTGTAGCGGAAGGCGGAGAAGGGCAGCCGAAAGTTCATGAATTTCATCCCCGTATTTATGCGCGCCGTGTACGCCTCCCCGCCCTCTGCACAACACACCGCACACTATTGATCAAACTAAATCTTGAAATTTGATGCATGTGGTTGAGACTGGGCTACTATCCTCAGACTTTCAAATGTAATTGGTTGTGCATGGTGGCTGCATGGTGGCTGCAGCCCTGCGCATGTACAGAAATGCCTGTAATACTGTTCCAGAAAGCCACACATCCTCCTCTCTTTAGACTAGTCACTCCACCATAGCCCACACCCATGACATACACAACACGCACAGAAGGGACAGCGTGGGGGTGTCTACATTGCCAAGATAGGCAAGGAGCTGGTCTGCAGGGGCGCACCCTGCGTCAGCTGCACCACGTACTGCTGCCCGTCCCCGCATGCGCGCAGGTAGATACCCTCGCAGTCTCCCAGGCTGGCGCCCACGTCCAGGGGAGTTCCCACCTGCGCAGTGCCTCCCTTTGTGTTCACCGTGCCTGCGCGAGTCAGGCACACCCAAGTCAACCGCCTACTTCCATTCGGGGACCATCAATCTTTACAAGACCCCGTGTCTTTCAACAGTGTCGAGCTTTCCCCTTACAGTCACTTCGCATGTGTCCTGTATTGAGGACTATCCAGTATGTTTGGAAACATACTGTTTGGAATGGCAACAGGGTAAGGCCAGTGGCAGGGCTCGACTGCCACAGAACACTTCAATTGGTAGCAGAGTCTACAGAGAAAGTTTGCCAGCTGTCAGCAGGAGCTTTTAATCACTGCCTCTTGACCAGGAAGCTAGGGCAAACTTTCCAGAACCTCTCCAGCACAATTTACCTCGAACAGGGCAAGCGAGCTTAATACCCTCGAAGAAGTGAGGGACAGAGGGACAGGAGTCCTGAAGAAGAAAAATGCCTCCCTATGCTGTATGAAATGTCCCAAGGAAAGGTATTCAGGCGGCGCACCCTCGAAAACTTCAGGACAGAGGAAAAGAGTCCCTGAAGAAAGCAAAAGGTTCTCCCTATGCTCTTCTGCATGTCCAGAGGACTGGGAGCAAGGCAGCGCACCCTCAGAGACTTAAGGGACACAGGGGGCGAGTCTCTGAAGAAAGCTTAGGATTGTCTCTCTGTTGTAGACAATGTCCAGTGAAATGGGAGTAAGGGCGGCGCACCTTCAAAGATGAGGTTTTTGCGGGAGTTAACGCTCGTGGAGACCTCGTCTTTGACGGCCTTTGTGAACTTGGAGCGCTTGCTCTTCATCAGCGATGACGAGTACCCCCCCTCCTCTTCGTCGCCCCCCGCTTCGTCCCCCCGCCGCTCAACCGCCCAGTCCGCCGCAAAATTGCGCGCCTGCGCACCCACCCCAGTCAGTGACTGCTCAGAGATTGCCAAGCTCTTGGTTTCTCCTGGAAGGCTAAGGATTGGATCAGAGTTGTGTGTCAGCAAACCCCCAAGATTGATTGCACGGGGTCTGTGCTGCTTCTCTATGGTTGCGAAGGGTGTACACATGCATGCAACTCCTCAGCCGCCATTGTCCAGGCTGCCCGCACTTTTCAGCCCTAGCTGTGTTATGTAGCCCATGCACTTTATTCCCAAAGAAGTACCTCTGCCAGCTTCAGCTTCCCGGTCGGGTTGCGACCCTTCCGCCTGGCCGCCCGTCTCTGCCGCATGTCCTGCGGCATCATCCAATTCAAACTTAACTATGAATTTTTGATATTTTTGCACTGATGCTCACAGCTCACACATTTTGGTCATCGTTGCTCATCTGCATGGCTGCAATGGTGGCCATGCATGCCAAGCAAAGTTGCGTATCAAGGGGCATGCTAGCAGCGTGGGAGGTCAAAACCGAGCCCAAGAGCGCCCAACAGCAATCTGCTCACACACTCAACAGTGACCAGGGTGGCAGGAGCGTGAATTTGTGCCGAGATCTGGTAAAGAAATAACACCTGCAGCTCCACTGCCAGCCTAATAACCCCATCCTCCTCCACCGCCTTCACATCCTCTATGGACGACGTCCGCGCCCGCGCACAGTACACCACCTGGGCCAACGCAGAAAGAAACTCAATCAGCACCAAACATAAATTGTCCAGCACCTATGCAACCTCCACCGCATACTTGTCAGCACAGGTACCGACAGGGACTCAGAGGAACCAGGCCCAGAGCAGCCTTGACTGCCCTGGTATATTGCAGATGAAAGCATCTTGCATTTGTCCCAGCTGCTCAGCTGGCGCAAACACTGGCTCCTTGCTCAACGAAGCATCAAAGCAACACCGTCTCTGCCGTCGTCTGGCGGTAAGCAAATTGCAAACATTCTTGCCAGCTGTTCAGTCACCCATATTTGAGAGATTACTGTACCTTGTCGGCGTAGGCGATGGCTGTCCGGCAGGCCTGCACGTCAGTGATGTCACCCTCCACAATGCGCACAGAGGAGGGCAGGCTCTGAGCGACCTCCTCCCGGTTGCGCGCCAGCACCGTCACCTTGTAGCCACGCAGCACCAGCTTCCTCACCAGCACCCGCCCCACCCTGAATACAAGCCGAAATACAACTTTGCATTCCTGTCTTGACGTGCAGAATATTGTCTTTTGAAACAGCTGAAACGGACAAACAAATGGTACTTTCCCATGGGAATGACAAGCACACAGCATGGCTGGCAAGCGGCACGGCGATGGCCGCATGCCAGCAGTCAGCACATGGGTATGACACCCGTGCTTTTAACATGTTTAACTTTCACAGACTGCCCCGCACAGAAGTCAAGCTGGCTCCTTCAGGACTAGTAGATTACAGCAACCCAGCAGGGGTTAAGGTGGTAAAGAATGGGACGTTCACAGGGCCCCCCACCTGCCGGTGGCGCCGGTGACGAGGACGGTGGTGTTGGCGGCCTGGGGGGTCTCAAACTCGCCCACTTCCACAATTGGCCCCGACAACTCGCTGTCCAGGTACAGGTTGGACGTCACCGGCGATCCCAGCTTTGTGAACTGCTTCCACACATTGTTCAGCATCTGCCTGCGCGCCCCAGTCACCAAAATTTGTAACCGCGCAGTTGCATTTCACTGGTGTCTATTGTGTGTTGCGTACTGCGCATGTTCTTGCAGCTGCTTTGATCTGAAATAGGGATTGCGTGATCGTGATCCGCATAGGCTAAAGTATTATATTACTGCGGCCCCTCTTGCTCTGTCCCAGGCTGTGGACTCGATGCTTGATGCTGGTGGAGCAGCATGAGTCCTAAATTGTTCCTCAATTCGTAAGACCTCCACAGGGGTTGTGAGCAGGAAGGCATGCGTGTCCCAGGTTGTAGACCATAGTCCCTTGACAGTGGCAATGAGATACAGGCTCAGTGCGGCGCCACCCATAAGAGGTTTGTCTCTCGAGGGGAGATGTGTCGACAGGGCTGGAGGGGCTAGCTGACCTGGATTTCCGGCCGAGCACGACCGGATTGAAGTCATCTACAAAGGAGGTGTCCGCGCCGTCCTCACCACCTGGACCCTTGTCTATGCTGGAGCGCGCCTCGCTCTTCGTGCTGACCTCCCCCTTTGGCTGCTTATCTTGCTGCGACGCAGCTGCTGGCGTTTCCTGTATAGCCAGTGCAAAGCTCAAAGGTGCATGGATATTGCCATGAGGGGAACAGTGCTGTATCTGGGCACCTAGGACCCAATAAACCAAGCAGGACTGCCCTTTCAGATGAAAGCGAGATCTACCTTATCCTTTTTGGAAGCAGCGTCTTTCGACCTTTTCCTCCACGGCTTCCTGCGCCTGTTTTCCCCGCTGTTCCCCCCACCTTTTGGTGCGCTAACCTCGGATCTGACACATACCGGCCTCCTCTGGGGTCTTGAGGCGAGAGTGCAGCGCGATCTTGGATGGCTAAACACTGGCAACCCACCAGGCATCATACCAGATGGGAGCAAAGCGCCCTTGTGGCCAAGCATGGCTGTGTCCTGGCGCTAGGCACAATCAAATTCCCATCAGAACAACCCAACGTCCAAGGACAGTATTTTCAACGATCGCGATCACCTTTCCTACCGCCAGGTTGTATCGCTGAATCAAATGGCTGCTCCAAATGCGCCTAGTAAGCTTGAAGTGCCACTGAATACGAAGGAGCCATGTGAGCCGTCCATTTGGCTCTGGATGGTGTAGACTAACGTGGGGATATGTAAGTGTGACGTGGGGCACCGCAAGATACATACCCGGCCCAGATTTTTCGAGACGAATGCAAGAGGCTAAGTGCCAGGTACATAGCCACAGTGACTCTGTTCTCCTTCTCTGACCTGTGCACGGTGGATCGGGCATTCCGTTCCGGTACTATCTCGCACCTGGGCCGCTACCGCATCGAACTTTGCCCGGGATTTGACTCCTGAAGGACTACGTAGCCACTGCAGCCAAGGGAGACGCCAGTAGTTCATGAAACAGGCTTCCCAAGTTCACCAGATGCATCAGCTCGATGCAGAAGATACTAGAGAGAAGCAAGCCGCTCTCACTCAGGTGTGCGCTTTTCAGTAGTTATTGTTCTAGGCCGGCATGTTTGTTTATCGTGTGGATCGAAATGTTGTCTCAGTTTGATGATGAAGCTTTAGCAAAATTTGCTGCTGGTGGAAGAGCACGACGTCTGTGAGCTTAGCGTTGTGCTGCCTTGCCACTCAGGGCATGGATGTTAGCACGTCGGACCTCGACGTAACAGACATTGAAGCAGTGAAAAACAAAGGCCATCGGGAAGTGGCAGCTGGGCAGGTCAGTTTTCGTCCCTCTGCCCCATGACTGCAGAGGGTGTGCATCCCTTGTATCCTTGCTGCTCCCTTCTACGTGACGGCCTGCGTCACCTGCCTGATGCTGTTGGGTGTAAGGTGCAGTTCGAGAATGCGATCAATGCATTCAGCTTGGCGCTCAAGCTTGCAAGGGATCCCAGCGAGGAGGCTCGAGTTCTAAGCAACCGCAGCGGCGCTTTTGCAAGGTGCTCGCAATGCCTTACACCATCTGTATCTACAATTTCCACATCTTGTTGATCTGTACCCTTACAATTTGCGCAATATGTCTGTCCAGCGAGCATCACTATTGCATGGGCCACACATGGGACAGCTTTAAAAATGGGTCAGTTGATCCGTCTGTGTGTGCTGCAGCCTGTGTCGGAAGTTGCGCAGCATTCCTGCCGCACAGTCAGAGGCGCAAGCGCTGTACGGCCTCGATCCCTTCACCCTCGCCCAGCTGGCGCTCAAGGATGCCGAGCGAGCGGTTACCCTGCAGCCCAAATGGGCCAAAGCCCACCTGCAACTGGTATGTTTCCTGCTCAATGCTGAACAGCACAGGCACCTGTAAATCAGACAAGCTAGTACAGCAACACAGCCATGCGCTGTTGCTTTGGAGGCACCCATGCTACGAGGATCATGCGAATTTGCAAGTTTCGGGATGCGATGGGTGCTAAGAGAAAGGAAAAAAGGGGGCGGGGAAGGAGGGAGTTGAACCTGGGACCTGGTGCTGCAGGGATCGGCGTTCTACCTTGTGGAGCGCTATGAAGATGCGCAGGCAGCGCTGCTGGAGGGGTTGGCCTTGGAGCCCGGCAGCCCCAGTTTGCGAGAGGCACTCTTTGCCGTGCGTGAGGCGCTCTCCAATGCCGCCTCCACTTCGGCCGCGCAGCCGTCCGGCACCCCCCGGTGCGCTCTTACTTGATATTTTGGTGTCTGCTGTCTGGAAGCTGGGGTAATCCCCTCGTCAGCATAATATTCTCATGGCAGGAAAGCAGGCGTTGTGTTGAGGATGTACAGGAGTGAGAGGGCTAGAGGCCCTGGCAATATTCTGACTTTTCACGGACATTGTCTATGTTTGTTTTAGCGCAGGGCATTGGTTTTCAAGTTTTCTTTGCTTCTTTGTTACATCATGTATGGGGCCATGACATGTATGTGCATGCTGACGGTCGTAAAATCTTTGAATCTGAATGCTGAAGTATGATTTTTCTGTGATCACAGGTCGGCGCGGACGGTGGAGCGTTGCGATGACACGGAGTGCATACTGTGCATGAAGCTGCTGTACGAGCCGGTGACGACGCCGTGCGGCCACACCTTCTGCCGCGCCTGCTTCGCGCGCACCACCGACCACTCCAACAAGTGCCCTATGTGCAGAACGGTGCGGGCCCGCACTTGTATCCTTGGTACAAGTATCTTGACTTCACAGCCACATGTTCCAGCAGATTCGCCTGCCTTGCCGCCAGCAGCTATGTGCTGCATGCAGCGCAGCTTGTGTACTGCTCTCCTCAAGGGGCATGCATTGGCTCAGTTTATAGGCACTGAAAATTGGAAGTACGACAAACCCAACGCATGCTTGGGTGGGTAAAGAGTGCTTCCCAGCACTGAGCACTAGCAAATGTGCTTCCCAGCACTGTGAAGTAGCGAATGAGACCCGCTGGCATTGTGTTGGAACTTGCATAAGCCCAAGTGCTGCGCCTCCTGTTGGGTTGCTTCTGCCCGCTGGCGGTTTCTTGGTCAGCCGGCAAGAAATTGTCGATCCTTTTGTCAGCTGAAATGCTTGCTCTGCGCGCAGGTGCTGCATGTGGGGCGGCAGCTGCCGGTGACGGTGGCGCTGGCGAGTGTGCTGGAGCGCTCCTTCCCGGACGAGTACGCCGCACGCCGCGATGAGTCGCGTTCCACCGCCGCGCAGGGAACGCCTGCTGCCGGAGAGGCTCCCCTGCCGCTCTTTGTCATGTCCTGCATGATGCCCGGTGCGGATTTTAGACCCTGTCCTTCCCTGTCCAGTTGCCTCCTTGGTCATTTCCTGTAGAAATTCTCTTTGTCAGGTCCTGCATGTTGCGCGGTGCGGGGTCTCCTCCCTCTGTGCTTCTCTTCCCTTGCCTTTTCATATTTCCCGCAAAGTTCTCATTGCAGTTTGCCACGAGTGCTACTGCAAGGGATCATGTTCTGCAAGAAGACTCTACTAGACTGTTCATACAAGTGCAGCTGCACCAGCCCATAATGCGACCTGCAGCAGCATGCTGTTCTCTCTGCCTTGCCAATGTGATGAAAGTGGGTGTCTACAGTATTAACTTCATAGGTTTACACCACACCAAGGGCTGCTTCTGACCAAGTGTGTGTCGTGTGTGTTATCGTGGTGCAGGTGAGAAGATGGCTCTTAACATATTTGAGCCGCGGTATCGGCTGATGGTTCGGCGGTGCATGGAGGGAGCGCGGCGTTTTGGCATGGCCACCGTGGGGGCCTCGCACACGCTCAACAACTTTGCCTGCGAGTGCGAAATTCTTGAGTGCCAGCCGCAGCCGGACGGGTGCGCCATGCCATGATTGTCTTTTTTTCCCTCTTTGTTGTTTTTGAAGTTGGTCTTGAGTCAAGAAGTGCTACATACAGAGCAAACTCCTCAGCTCAGCTCTTTGGACATTGACAAGAGCCGCATGCAAGGTCCACAGAAGCCTCCCCTGCCTGCACAGTTTGATGGCTTTGTCCAGAACCACAATGATGATTTTGTTGGCCCGGCAGGCGGTTTTATCTGGAGGTGGTGGGCCGCCGGCGCTTCACAATCCAGCAGTCTTGGGAGCAGGACGGCTACCGAGTCGCCATGCCGCAGTTCTTCGGCGACGATGCGCCGCAGCCCGGCAGCACCGAAGCCATTGAGCTGGCCGCGCTGGCCGCCGCTGTGGAGGCGCGAGCTGACGCCTGGGTCGACCGAGTCAAGTGAGTTGATCATCCCTCTTATCGGCCTTCGAGTGTTATAAAAATTGAGTGTTAAAAAACTTGAAAATTGGAGTATTCGAGTAAGTCAAGCCTCCGGCTTTGTGCCTCTGGCAGAATTCTTAATATGCTCTGTGGCTCACATGCGCTCTGGTGGTTTAACTTTGGTTGTGCTGAGGCCGTGGCGAGAAGTTTGCTGAGTCGAAAGCCAGGGACGAGGCCACACTGTGTCATCTCTGCTACAACTGACCATCCTGATATTCACAAATGCGATGCTCCTTCTTGTGAGAGCTGCGTGGCACTGGGGAGGAGAGTGTCCATGATCACTGTGCACCCACCGCCCGTAAACTTGCAATCGTAAAGAAATGGCAAATTCTTGAAATGCAAATTTTGAAATTTGGATTTCGCACCCAGGGCGTACGCGCGCGGCCGCCGGGGCATCCGGGTGATGGAGCTTCTGCAGCGCGCCGGCGAGAAGCCGGCAGCCGCTTGCGCAGAGGCGTTGTCATTCTGGGTCGCCAATCTGCTGCCGGTAAGTTCTTGTCTCTTTCTCTTGTATGTGCTGCATGAGTCTTAGGTGCGCACCGCGTGCAATGAACGGCTGCCGCGGTCGAACGCATGCGAATTTTCTGTGGGGAACAGTATTCCGCCGGTAACCATCACTTTATGCGTGGGACTGTGCTGAGGAATGACTTGTTTCTTTGTGAATCTTGCAGATGGAAGCTGCCGACCTGCTGCGGCTGCTTGGCCTTACTCACACGCGCGACCGGCTTGCCTATGAGCTCGCACTATTTGACGAGCACTCAGCCGCCGGCGAGACCTGCGCAGTCATGTGATCTGCCCCGCGCATAAGTGTTGATTGATAGTGCAATATTTGCATCCCACTGTACCCTGAGGCCAGATTGACCTCACAAGAAGCGGCTACTGGGAAGAGGCAGGGATGCAATGTGTGCCGTTGATTACCCTTTCATTAGTAATTAGCTGACCTCTAGACTGGGCACCCCATCACAGCATGCATGGCAGGAATGTGTGAAGGCATGCCTGGCTCGGGCAAAGGGGCACCCATTCACTTGGATTTTTACAGGCAGGACATGGACAGAAATATCATTACCTCCCACAGGCAGCGGGAGTGGGTTATACACCCATTATGGGCTGCCCTTGTGAGGCCTGCGTCACGTGGCGTACCTTCTTCTCCTTCCTAGCCTCCGTTGCGCAGGACGGCATGTGTTGCTGCCAAGGGATGTGAATGAGTCAGCCGACACGCAGGCTTGCAGAATACCCGTCTGTTGTGCAACTGGTGCACATGCGCATGCTCTTGAGGATGCTGCATGTGGGTACATTTGGTTGGGTTGGCCGGATCTCAACATGCATTTGGACGTAAGCCGAATGCTGTGGCTCCATAGCAGTACTTTGTAGGATTAGACAGCACCGATCTTCTTTGTGAGGCAGCCAATATTTTATGTTCCATTAGAAACCTTTGCAGCTGGCTGCAATGTAGTTGCTCTCACATTATTTCAGGGCGCTCCCTGTGGAGCAGAGCCGATGAGATTCTTAATGACTTGCCGTGAATTCTCATGAGCGCAGCTGAACTCATCGTGGCCGATGTTTGCTTGAGAGTCACTGCCATTTATTATGAGCTGCTATCAAGGGTAACACAACTGCCTTAGAGCTGGACTCAATTGCTTGCAGAGCAATGTGCTAATCTGTTTGCTTTTATCAGAGATGCCAATCGCTGGCCATTAAGCAAATGCTCATCAGGATAATCATTTGAGCAGACAAGCACCAGTGGTACCGGAACAGTATACGGGGAATAATGTTTTGAATCCTGCTTCATTGTGTAATTGGCTGAGGGGCCTTGGTTGGTTGTATAATACTATTGGATGCCATCTGTAGCAATACATATCTTATCACAGGGGCAGTGACATTGCAATTAGGGTGTGGAGCGTTGTTCTGTTTGGCTCATAGAATGGAATTGTTTAAATGCAATTGCTCATTATAATGCTCCTTTTATATGGATCTTGCTTGTAACATTGCTCTAGTTCAAAGATTGTATGCGCAAAAAATTGGCACATTGTTCTTCTCATGGGGACTTTGTCTCTTATCAATTTTGCACGATTTTTTGCAAGATGTCTATTCTAGAATGAGAGATTGCAAGACTTCCAAGCAATGCATAAGTAACATGTGCATCCTCTCATGCAGACATTTAAAGGCGCTTTACAGCATGCTGCATGTGGAAGGCCTGGCGAGTCAATAGCTGCATCTCTATTACTTCGGCGCCAATAGGCCGACACAGTCCAAGCATTTACATGTAATACACTGCAGCCGGCTTTATCATGAAGGCCCGTGGCAGTGTAATTAATTGCCAGACTGTTCCTGCTTCAGTGCCAAGGCACACATACTCTCAAGACAGGACCATTGCATCTTCCTCGGACACTGGCGCCAAATTTCCGGCACAACCTGAACAATAACACAGCACTCCCTCGTCCCTTACAGGCAACCTTTCTTCTGAACGCCTCCTTATGAGAGGCTAAGGCAGCACTGCAACTCCCTCCGTTTTTCAACTCTGGAAGTGAAGGAAGTGAAATTTCAACTTCATGTGCTGGGCATGAGATGACACTGCAAGAAAATCCTACCAGCATTTTTTGCGACACTTCCCTTGCGTCCTGAAGGAGAAGTTTGGGTGTGCTTGTTGTAAGGTCTGTTGCACTTACCTATCTCAAAGGCCGCTAGGACGTCGGACAGCGTTGCAGGCGAGCCGCTGCTGTGCAGCTGCTTGAGGAGTGCTGCTGTGTCCTCAGGTGATGCAATCGCAGTGCTGCATCAGGCACCCGTGATGTCACGCACATCAAGCACATCGCTCCTCAATCATAGCAAGCTTGCTGGCAACCCAGTGAGGTCCCCGCTGGTGATAACGCCAGCACAGGTAAATTTCAACCTGGCAAGCATCCTCATCTGCATTGCAAGGCCCGGAACAGCGGCCAGGCATGCCACGCCGTGACAGGATGGGGTAGAGCAATGTAAAAAGCTGCATCTCAGCACCGGAGATATGGCCCAGAGAGCAGGATCCCCTTTCGCATTTACTACACACTTGTTCAGCCTTCCCAAGGGGCGCTGCAACCAAGCCAGAGGTACTTCGAGGAGTGAATATCTATTCAGCCTTCCCAAGGGGCGCTGCAACCAAGCCAGAGGTACTGCGAGGAGTAAATCTCTATTGGGGAACTCTTCCGATTGACATATATCCGAGGGGCAGACCTGGTCAGCGGCAGGCGGTGGTGCGCGTAGGGGCTGAAGCACCGGGCGGCCGCGCGCGCAACGAGCGTCGCGCCCAGAAGCCGGCCGAAGTCGGCGTCGCTGCATTTGGCGCGCTCGGCCGCTACCACCGCCCAATCCGTCGCCGATAGCGCTCGCTGCCATGCCGCCTCCAGCACTCCCCTGCACTCAGCCCAGGGAGGGGGATTCAATGTCAGAAAGTAATCACGCTCTTCGCAAGGATGAAAATTCTCTGCTACCAAGGATAGTGTGAAGGCACTTGGTGAAAAAACGCGGGGTGTTGCCGGCAATTTTGCAGAGAGTGCACGTATGACAACTGGGTTGCACAGCAGTCACAGGGTTGACGTTGGAACATGCCAGGCGCCGAATGGTGCAGCAGGGGTCATGAATGTGCCTGATGTGTTGTTGGAACACCAGCAACACAGCAAGCACACTCACGTGCCAAACAGCACCGTGCGGCATGCATGATAAGGGAGTTGCAGTTGAACCACTGCAATTTGCTGCTTGGGTATCCAGTAATTGACCAACTTGGGCGTCTGCAAAGCTCTTGTCATGAAACGAGTTGGGGGCCAATTGTAAGGATGGCTGCAGGGATGCAAGCTACCTTGCATTTCCATTCATCTGCTGCCCGGCAGCTGCCAGGACATCAAACGCAAGTAGGGCAGCTTCCTCCTGCTCAGCAGCTGCCGCACCGTTTACCGCTTCGCCCTCTGCCGGCCCGCTGCTTGAAGCCTGCACGCAAAGCGCAGATACCTCCTATTTTCAACAGCCAGACTCAGATGAGTCAGAAAGTGACTTATTTGCCCTGAAAGAATAGGGTTCCATGTGCTTGTCAGGGTGTTCTCAAAGACTTCAGGCGCGTCTCCTTATGAGTGTAATGCAACAGCTTCGCATGGGTCGGTTTTAGATTCAGGGTGCACCTGAAGGGCGGCTTTCGCCAGGGCTGCCGGGGGCATGGGTCCCTCTGCGGCCAGTCCCAGCCTCTCCTGGACTGCCAGCAGCGTGAGGATCCTGTCCATTTCCTCCCTGCCCTGCTCCGCCTGCATACACATGCCAAAAGCTCAGCAAATGAGATATGAAAATACGAGATAACATCAATTGCAGCAGAGAATCTGCTTTGCTGCCTCGGCATCCCTGACCAGAGAAGGGAATATCCCTCCTTTCAATCAAAACTTCGACAGCCTAGTAAGGCTACTGTGGCGACATGCAACAAAGGATGAAGATTGGCCTCATTTGCGATAACCCATGAGTCATAACTGGCAGATGAGACCGTCTAATCAACTGGATTGTCTGTTCTCCCTTTTGTTTGGCAACATTACAAAATGCATGCGGCACCTGGCGGGAGGGGGCCGCTAGGCCGCCGTGCTGAGCGGCAAGCAGTGCAAGCTTGGCAAGGCGAGCGGCGGCGCCCGACTGCGCAAATTGCGCACGGCCGCCCCCGGCCGAGGCGGCGACGCGCGCAAGTGTGGCGGCCGCGCGGCTGTAGTCGCGCATGCGCAGCTCGTGCAGCCAGCGCAGCTCGCTCACATCGCCCGTCTGCTCCTGCTGATGTCAGTAGATGTCAGAGGACCGGTATTCAGAATGGACTGCCTTGAAGGTGCAATTGCTCTGAATTTGAGTGCAAGGGACAATGACTATCACATTGTTTGCCATTCTGAATCACCATACTCTGTTAGAAAACCGGGATGAACTCTCTTGATGCCTGAGTTGTATTTTTGATGGTCTTGAATAGTATCTGATAAGTTCAGCTAGAAAGCTGACGCCAGGAATAAAGAGCAAGCTGCTGGGAAGGACCTAGTATGGACACTTTGATATGTCAAGTTGCCAAAAAAGGTGCGAACCGAGTCCTCGTCGAATTTTTATTATTGTAGCAGCCCTGCACAAGGCCACTTGAACCAATGGTGGCCCAATGATCAGCAAATCGAACACAGCAGTACGCCTTTTGATGGAAGTCCACAAGGAGCAGGTAGGAGAGTCAACCAGGGGCGTGCCTGGTGCAGCAGCCAAGCATGCAGGTCGGTGTTGAATGCGTCTGGCAGGCTGAGCAGCTCCGCCTGGCGCCCCTCCCTCAGCAGCCGCCCAAATACATACTGCGCTGCCGTCTCTCGCGCATACATGTCCTCAGCCGCGTCTGCATCCGTCACATGCGCAAATCCCTAAAGAAAACTTCTTCACAGGAGGCATGGAAGCCAGAGCCCGAGCGGCGGTTGGCACAGCAACGCCTTCCACAGTGCTGAAATTGGACTATGCTGATGCAGGGAGTGCCCCGCAGAGGCCAAAATGGGCCTGGCCAGATCCCTCAGGACACTTGCGAGGCCTTGCCTTAAGGCTCACAAACTCGGCCGAAGTCATCCAAAATTTCACTCAAATTACTAAAATTTAAAATCGTTGATGGCAGCGTTTCCCCGTGCAGAATTGTGCTGAGAGGATAACGGGTGGGCGCGCACTGGCGGCCATATGGTCGTGGAGGCGCGCGCGGTCGCCCAGGAACTCGCACAGGTCAAACAGCTGCGCGTGCGCCGCGTGGGACTGCGCCAACAACTCCACCCTCTGCAGCAACGCCTCTCCGCGCCCATCGCCTGCCACACACGCCATTCTTCTTCACCGTTGTAAGGGCGTATTCATGCTCACCTTCGTTGTCAACTTTGTTAGTTCCCAGTTTCCCTTTTACATCACCTTGTATCACTGTTGGTTGCCTGTGTTCGCCTGTCCCCTGCCACTCACGCCATTCACTTGATCTCATTTTCATGTTCATACTCATTTTCATTGTCAATTTCACCTTTTATCACTTTGAAAGTAACCATGTCCATTGTTGATTGCCTGTGTTCACACGCTCAGCTGCTCGGCAGAGGCGCAAATTAGGAAAGCAGCTTATTGACGGTCTGCATGCCGCGGTCAAGCTGCAGCGCATCCCAAAGTGTCAGCGAGGCCTGCTCAAATGTATCACAAGGAGACACCAAAGGTAAGCCCCAGCCGCCCCATGGGAGCAGGCCTCGCTGGCAGCTATTGGATCGTCTGAGCGCTTCACCATGGCAGGCGAACCGTCACTGGGGCAGATATAATTCTGCCAAGCCAAGATGGTATTTATACAACCAGAGGGTTTCCGGTATGCCTTAATGCGGTATACCTGATAGCACATCGTGCCAGGTTGGACTGCACATGCTTAAGGCGCCCAGGAAGAGCCTGTTCATGTGGAACAGCAGTATAATATGATCGTCGAGTGACTAGGCATCAATCTCACACGAAAGGGTTGCCAAAGAGGCAGCTGCCGCTACAGAACCGTCATATTGGGGTCCACACAGCAACGATGGCATGCATGTAAGCAAGCAGACCAACTTTCCCCACATGACATGCGACCCTTTAACACAGCGCGAAATTGCCGAGAGGGTTGCCACGCTGCGCGAAACGCACAGATCTTATATCGGACTGATACATTTGGGTTGCCAAGGTTCTGGGTACCCTTGAACATCAGAAGAAGTGAAGGCAATGGAAGCTATTGACTTCTGCCGCACCTTGCGCGCAAAACGCGATGGCCTGGTCCAGAGCATGTTGCAGGATGTCCGAGCGCACGGCCGCGTAGTCAGTCACGAGGCGTTCCACGGCACCGGCCGACGACGGGTCCGTGGCCGGGACGGCCGCCGCGAATGCGTTCAGCAGCCGCTCTGCCAGCGCCAGCAACAGGCTCACCGCCTCCGTCGCCCTCTCCGGCGACTCAGATTGCAGCGTCAGCCGCAGCCTGCGATGCGCAAGAAGCTTTAAATCGCTTTTTTAGGCGCAAGAAGCTTCATATCGCTGTTTAAGGCGCAAGAAGCGTCATATCGATCAAGAAAATTTATCACATAATCCCTTGATCTGTCAAGTGATGATTAGCTGGAAATGCAGGCTACTCTGGGTGCAGGCTAGTGTGGGTGCTTTCCTTTAAAAACTGTGCAAAACGAAAGAAAACACAATTTGCTGAATTGGAGGCATGTTGAGATGGAAGCTGGCAAGCCAAATAGAGGTAGGAGGTCGCAGACCGCAGGGCACCGCCACGGAATGCACGCGTCACCGGCAATTTGATTTGGCATTGTTCACATTTTAGATGTGAAGCAGGACTTGACCAGGGTGTCAAAAAGGCACCTGATGAGGGCGTGGGAAAGGGAGAGCAGGGCGGAGCGGGGCGCCTCCTGCACGAGCCACTCGGGCGAGCCGCAGCCCCGGAGAGCGCGCGCAACCTCGGCCGGGAAGCGCTGCGCGTGCCAGCCGCGCTGAGCCAGCGCCGCCTGCAGGGCCCCCTGTCCAATGCAGGAGCACATTCAATGTCAGACATGTGTTGGCACTTTGGTACGTGGCAATCAGAATGCTAAATTTGATTCATATTTGCCTATTATTTCGCAGAGAAGCCTCATGACAGGCCAGGTACGTGTGGAGGCAAAGTGATTGGGTGCAGGGGGAAAGAATATGTCCACGAACTCCATATATTCAGGTGCATGTGCATTTGCTGATGCAACTTTCCCTGCCATTTTTCGCTGAGACACAAGGTCCAGCAACTCGGCGAGAAGCATGAAAAATGGCTTCAACTGTTGGCCACAATAAGCTTTACAAGAGTCAAATCTACCTGGACGGCCTTGGCAATCTCGTGCAGGTCCTCAAAGGCGTCGGCCGCGCTGCCGCCGGAGTCCGGCTGCTGCTGCACGGCCGCCGCCGCAGCGCTAAAAAAGGCCGGGGCGCTGATGGAGGGGTAGGAGTAGAAGACCTCCCAGCTGGACCTGTCCTCCACCGGCGCCGCCGCCTGCAAGGATGGTGGACTGGTCAATAAAGGACTAGGTGTGTCAAGCTACACCCGAAGGGTAGTTGTTTTCAGAGTGTTGTCTGTTATTACGCGCCTCCCACCAGTCAAGTGGATGCCCGCACCATATATGTCAACTCTCACAGAGTCATTCCAGGTGTTCTGATACGTGTTTATCCCGACAGGAGTTGGCAAAAAGTTTGATGTGTCTGTTTGCAGGATGGTGGCGCTGGTAGCAGTCAGTGACATCTGCTCGTCACCCTGACATTCTGAGAACACAAAACTAGCAGATGTTGACGAGGACCATCAACGCCAAAACTAGCACTTGCTGGAGGGCACAGACCAGAACGCAAATTACTTCAACGGCATCACACACGGGACCTTTGTCCATGAAAGGGTGGCATGGGTCGCAGTCTCTCATTTCTGTCAATCGCATGACCCTCCATCATCATGGTGTGGCAAACAGATATGATGGACATCGACCTGTGCAACCTTTCGCAATCAGGTGTCCCACAATTTTCCCAAACCAGCACCAGCACCATCTCTGCAGGGAAACACCTGCGGCATGCACTGCTGGCCCGCGAGGCCGATGATGTGCTGCAGCAGTGCGAGCGAGGAGGAGCCCCCGGGGCGGCTGCGCGCCGACAGCAGCCGGTTCTCAGCCTCCCGCACCGCCGCCACTGCCGCCAGCCGCTCGCCGTTCTCCAGAACCACCCTGCAACGCCAAAACAGGACTTCAAAACTCGAACTCAATGATTTATATAGCTCTGGACCCTGCCAGCTGGACGCATCCATAGCTGCAGGTCAATAGGGGAGAAGGGTTGCATCCAAAGAGATCTTACAGACTCCATGGCGAGGGACGATTTTCCATCAGGCAGTGTGATGCGCTGCGAGCACGCCAGAGCATGCGCACTGTCTGTGCTCCCAAGGAAGACCCCAGCTAGAGAAGTGCTGCTGAGCAGGCACACAAGAGGATCTCAGTGGACGAGAATTAATGGGTTATTGGCAACACCTGAGCGTGGGTGCAGCAAGCTGGGGCAGCACGCCGGCGTCGCCCAGGATCATGAGCAGCGAGTCATGACTCAGCTTCTTGCTGGCCAGCTGCTCCGCCACCTCAGCGCCCCCCACGGGGCCGCCCCAATGCTTTGGCAGCACGTCCGCCAGCCTGCACAGCATTCTCTATTTGTATTACACCCTCCGCCACGTTGAAAAAGTCTTACGAACTTAAAAGGGACGCGGCTCAGATTATGCGATGGCCAATGCACTACAACTGGTTCTTCGACAGGAAAGCGCCATAGCACGGTGACTCACACAGCTTCACATTCCTGTCAGAGCGTTGTTCAATGAAGCTTCACAGTCCTACTTTGATGTATGATGCATTCATGACGCAGGGAAGTACCGCTGCATGCTAGCTAAATCAGACCCCTTGGTCCCTGCATCTATCTGCTCACCTAGTACTGTATCTGGCGACGGCGTTGCCAGGCCCCTCCCCAGAAAATGCCCCGGCCGATCTCAGCCGCTGGTACCCAGACGGTGACAGCGCCCCCGCCGCAGCCGCCTCGTCCAGAATGGCAAACACCTCCTCAGCCGGCCCCCTGCCTGCCACCTGCCCTGATACTCCTGTGCCCATAGCTGCGGTTCAACACGCCTCAACACGATTGAAATGCCCCGTCATGTCCCTGGTGACCTGTGACTTTCGGGCTCTTTCACCCTATATCATACCACACACCAAGGACCCTGTTCAAGCTGCCTTGATCAAAATGAATTCCCATCCCAACCATGACAAAGGAATCAAGACAATAAGGGGACTACAAGGTATTAGAACTGAGAAATTCAATGCAATGGAGTAGGGTCAGCAGGCTGTGGTGTGGAGTGAGTGGCGCTTCCTGACTGACTCATCAGAGTCGCACCTGGAACACTATTTGGCTCTTGGATGGGAGCCATGCTGGGCATGCTGGGCTGGATGCCCTCTGACTCATCAATGTGGCCCTCCACCGGTATCTCCACCACCCTTGTAGGGGTGAGGACCACCCAGGTGTTCTGCTGGCTGATGGAAGCTGCCAGGCAGTTGCCTGGAACCTCCAGCCACTCCGCGCCTGCAGGCAGATCATATATCACGTAAAAGGTTGAGCACAAGGGAAATTTCTGAGCAGTTTATTGCAGTGCCCGGCAGTAGGGACCTCATCTTTGTGTGTGTCCGCAATATCATGACACGAGGAGCTTGAAACAAGTTGAAGACAATCGGATATGACCAATATGTTCAGTAATGATGCAGAAGCGGTAGGGGGAGAAATAGAGTCTTACCTGCACTTGGGGTCCATTCGATTGGCAAGCCTCCAGGCCACCACAGCAGGAAGGCCTCTGCATCCATGGAGGCATTGAAGCGGAATTTAGAGTTTACTTCCATCCCCGTTAGAAGCTGCCATGCTTTCAGAGCGGGCGACGAGCCTCCAAAGTCCACCACATGCGCCGACAGCTGCACAAAAGTAGCATGCAGTCCAGTCAAACAGGTATCCCATGGCAGATCAATGCAAATGGACACTACCCTCAGCTTGCCACTCACTAACAAAATTAAGTAATCTCCACTCTTTTGGTCAGCGTCAAAATATGTTGAGGGCAATGTCATGCGTACAGTCTTGCCAGGTCAAGCTCACAAGAGAGCAAGCACATGATGCTCGAACCTGTCCTAGTCAGAAAGAAAAAAGTTTACATGGTAGAGAGAATTTCCGCTGACCTCGCCGTCATCGCCATCAGAGGGAACGCTGGAGGCCAGGATGGCTGCTTGGCGGGGGGACCCGCGCACAGCTGGCACAATGGTGAGGTCCAAGAGGTCTACGCTGTCAGCATGCAGCCGCTGTCGAAGCTGCTCCGCCAGATTTTGGGACCACAGCAGCTGCTCGGACCGCTCATCCACCTGCCACCGCATTGCATGCAGTTTTAACTATCCAAAAATTTGCTATTGACACTGCACTGCCACAGAAGATTTTGTAAAACTGATTTAAGCAGGAACTTCAGAGCCCTTAAGTGATTTCTGACCCACATAACACCTGCTACTCATGCATTGTGCATGCTGTCTTCTGCGCTTGCATTGTGTTGTGATCCTAGTGGCTTACTCATCAGCAGGCTCTCAGATTCAACCTTTGGGCCTGCTTGCCTTTTCTTTACCATCACTGTCTGAATGTGTCAGGTTTTGGGGTGATTGTGGATGGACAAGCACCTGCCAGCAGTCCAAGGCATCAGCGGTCAGCACCAATAGGCGCAGAGAGCCGCCAGCCGCCGCCACAAAGTGTATTGTTGTGGCTGGATGCGTAGAGGGCCCCACAGGTGCGGCAGAGCTGGGCGCTGATCCCCACGCAAACAGCCTCCCCAGCACGCCTGGCTGCACACAGGATCCGCCAACACTTAGACACAACTCCTGTAGCAGGATGAGATTGGAGACTGTCAGTATGCAGTGCACAATGCCAGACAGAACTCCCTGAGCACAGCTCCAGATCTGTGACCCTCCCCCATGCAGCATTTCAGGTGGCAGAGGATCGAGAGCTTGCACCAGCAATCTATCTGGACAAGCTAACAAATTCCACAAATTTTCAAGGCGAATTGCTATACCTGCTGTCCCCCAGCTGACGCAGCAGCGGGTGCATTCAGGCGGGCCACGCGCGTCTGCAGGACGCCGGCTGCCAGCTCAGCGCGCACGCAGAACAGCGAGGCACCGGCAGTGCCTACGCATGCGACAAAAGCGCCGCCAGGGAGCGGCGCGGCAGCTGCGGTGGTCACTGGGCCGGCTAGCCGCTGTGTCTCCAGCGTATCGCTGCCGCAGAAGTCCGGCCAGAGCGCCAGGTTGCCGTCGTCCGAGCAGAGGACTACTGACAGGCGCGCTGCCGGCACCTGAATGGCAGCCGCCAGGAATCTGAGAGAAAAAAAGTAAATATCCCTTGACATGACGTGATGGCCAGTGGACTGCTGATGCGACAGCAGATGTACTGGAGCCTTTATGCAGACAGACAGATGCACGTGAAGATCCTCTGAGACAAATTATGAAGTCTGTTGGGCACTTTGATGCCCACAGTCGCCAAGTCTATTAAACATCGGATGCCATGCATGTCTAGGGCGCTGGTATCTGTTGTGCTGTATAAAGAGTGTTATAGACCTGGGGGGTTTGCAGCAGTGGATGGGCATGTTGGATGTTAAACGCTCACCTCATGGAGGGCGAAGGAGACAAAGTGGCGTCGTGAGGACGTGTAGGGGAGAGTGCGTTTGTGCACCTCGGCATCACTCCCCTCGTCGTACATCCACACAAACAGGTCCTTCTTGGAGAAGACCCAAGCCAGCCCTGAGCTGCCATCCACTGCTCCCTCCGCACCGCCATGAGACTTCAGCACCGCTGCCACTGCTGCTGGGAAGGCATGTGACCGGCTGCTTGATGCTGCCATGCCAAGGTCTCCAATGTCTCCCAGGTCCATCTCCTTGACCTGAAGCGGTAGGATCTGTAAGCACGTTAGTGCTAATGGTCTGAAGACATGTGCAAGATAGCTCTGAAGCAATCCTCTACTTGTGCCACTGACGTGCGCATAGGATATATATCATGATGTTTTTATCACATCGAAATTATTCAAATACGAATCAGCTGTTCAAGACACTTCCAGTCAAAGCATCATCAACCGAAAAATGCGAAATCACCATGGAAAGCAATTAAGCACCAATGTACAAAACAGCGCAATATGAATTGAAGCAAAATCTCCAAGTGGCTCGAAGCCGATCTGGTGCTCGTCCTACAACTGTACTGCAGGCAGGAACATGATCAACGAATTGAAGAGCGAAATGTATGCAACTTCTGATAGTTTTTTCTTTTGAATCCGTAGTTATCGGAATTGGAGCCAAGTAAAAGGCCTCACTTTGTCAGCTATCCACAAGAGCACTATCAGCCCGCAGCATTACTTCCCATTTCTGCTGGCCGAAGCTGCAACCTGATGTATCCAGGATATCTGTGGAAGCTTGGGTGGGGTTGAAGGAGACTTTTGGAAATCCTCAGCCGATATTAACTTCTAACAACAACATTAGATCTCCAAGAGTCCCATGCCCGACGTCATGCCTGCCTGCCCGATTGGGCCCCCACCTGACCTCCTGAGACCATGTATGTGATCGCAATTTTTGCTGTCACATCTGCATGATCTTGACTCATTTGGACTGATCAGGGAAAGCTAAGCTCATGCACAAATCATGGCCAGGGCACATCTGTACAGCTAGCTATATGTACCGCGCTGTACATACATTAACATGTAGATGTACGAAGCCAGTTGCGCGTATTGTCGCCAATCACTAGTGCATTGATGATGGTCATCTACATGCTAATGTACAGCACTGTCAACTTGACAGTGTCAAGACTGGCTTGAGGCAATCAATGTCGGTCGCAAAACAGAGCAAAGCTGTCTTCATCCAGTAAGTCCTTCATCAGATCATGGTAGCGAATGGAGCCGATAGCATCCGTATCATACTGCACACCCAAACAAGCTTTCTCAGAATAAGGACGCTCAAGGCATTTGCATCTGCAAGCCCATGCGTCACATGCAGCAAGCTTTGTGCTTTACAGGTGAATTTATGCATGTGCACTGACAGATGAACTCGCCCTCGAGAACAATGCCAGGATGGAGTCATCATCGAGCTGCATGCCATAGCTCTCTGTCACCACTCTGAAGTCCTCCACATCTACCTGTGTACAGTCACACAAGCTTGCAAAATGTCCCTTTCACAGAGCTTGTAAAGGAATCCATTGGCACTGCAAACTTTGCAGCCAGCTCAGCATGCCGTAGCCATCTGCTGGTCCTTTAGCAAGCAGCCGACTGCGAGATTTATCCAGACAGCTGGGAAGGGGACCTTACCAGCCCTGTCTTATCTTTGTCAGCCATTGCAAAGAGTTTACGAAGCTTAAAGGCGTTGTTATTGGCATTGCCTATCTTGCCGGCAATCCTCTCCTTCATGTGCAGCACTGTGTCATTGAGCCTCTTCCTGCAGAGAGCAGTCACACCCACTTGCATATCTATTGCACAATGACATCATCCTGTTGCAATCTGCAGAAGCCAACAAATTGTCATGTGCCTCTTTGCATGCAAGGTTCAGGGATTGAGACGCACTCTCCAACCCGATTGAGGGCGTGTTTGTAAAAGCTGGGCAGGTCTGCTGCATCCCGCCGCTCCTTATAGCGCAGTGGTGAGCGAAGCTTGGCGTCCTGTGCAAAAGGTGGCGCAAAGTCTGCTGCGTAGAGGGACTTGAAAGGGAGCACCCTGCTGTCGCCCAGAAGAATGCAGCTTCTTGCAGGCTTGCAAGACCCTTGCTTGCCTAGACACAGCCACAAGAAGCTTCTTCAACTTGAGGGGTCAGCAAAGTCAAGAAAAGAGAGCAGGCAGCCCTCAAAATGACACGCCAAGATTTTCGACTGAACAAAAAATGCTACGCTTTCCAATTTCGAAAGACAACCTGCCTGTTGTTTGTAACGAAGGCCACAAGTTCACTTGCTCGCCGCTGTCCTTGAAGGTCTCGGGGAAGTTGCATGGATCCCGATTGGGGGTTGCGATTGGCGCGATGAATCGGCGTGTGTGCAAAAAATCTCCAAACGCTGGGGCCGCAGCCTTGTGTTGAGCGACTACCGGCGTGCTGCCAAGGGTTTCCTTCAAACCGGAAACAAAGCCTGTGTATCCTGGCATATTCCAGCAGCTCTCGCTGACAAATTGAACGGCATATCCCGCCATCTTCACGGATGCTGCTCAGAAAAAAATTCAATGCCTTTGAACAGGGCTACCTGCGTTGCTCGGAGCAACTCACTCCTCAGATCTGTAGGTTCTAAATTTAGATGCGGCAGGGAAGAATCTTGGAAAAGGTGGCTGCCAGTTGAGGGGAAGCTGGCCTTTCAAAGCTTTCATCCTCAAGAATTGCGTTGTTTGGGTGGAAAATGTGCCTTGCTGAAGATAAGGTGGGAATGGTGGAGCTGAATTAATTTAAAATATAGATTTTGCGAGAGTCCAGGCATTCAATAAGGTATGCCACGCCGCACAGTACTGCGTGGCATGCAGTGCGTGAGCTTGGTGGCCATCATGGTATCTAGATCTAAACCATCACCACCGCGGCTGTGACAATCATTCTGCCATTGAGTCTTGCGTGACCCAATTTGCGCCTGTAGTGAAAGGTACCAAACGATGCTGCTGCTGCTACTGTATCAGATTACAAAACACATGGCCTCAGGCGGCGGATGCTGGGTCCGACGCGCTTGACAAATGTCAAGTTGACATGCATGACGCCGAAATCTCATGTCCTGGGGTGCATGCCCACTACTGTGCCAGGATCATAAAGTGTCTGTCATCATATACAGGAGTACAACAACACCCCTCGCAGTAATTTGTTTGAGAGTCACTAGTCAGTCACATCACACTCCAACCATCAAGACTCAAAATCAAGATTCCATATTTTTAGAGGTTTGCAACTATCTCATTGTTTTCTTCGCCTGGAGGTACTCCTGCAATAAGCTGCTTCTTGAGTAATATGCCGGGTCTACCACCAGGGGCTGCTCACTCCTTGACAAGTGAGCCTACGATTGGGTACTTGAAATTGAACTTTGCCTCCCAGTCCCTCAGATTGTCCAGCTCCATGGCGCCCAATCCCTGCTCGCCCCATTGCAAAGTCAAAACTTACTGAAGTCTGTCTTGTCTACACGACCCAACTTCATGGTTGAAGGTAAATGCAGCAGAAAGCTGAGCAAGGGTGGCACACTGCAGGTCACCTCCAGATTGTCATTGCAGTCTGCGACATCGGTGGAGATCATGGCAAAAGCACGTGCACACTCGTGGCCAGCAAAGGGGTACATGCCATCGGGGCCGTAGAACTCAGCGCCTGTGGCAAGCAGCAGATGTCAGGTCTCTCCCTTGCTCCTGATTTTGACAACAGTGGTCCTCTCTCCAGGGGCCACGCTCATGCAAGGGAAGCTGCAGCGGTGCCAGTCTGTGAACATTTGCATGGGTGACTGTTGCGCACCCCTGCTGACATCAAATATGACTCCCCTGATAGCCAGCAATATCGGCTTGCTCTTGTCCTCCCCGCCATATGTCCTGAGCTGCTGCAATGTCAGCCTCTTTGGAGGCACCACCTGCAGGCACACATCATCAAGGTTCAGCTCTGGCCAAAATGCATTACAAGGTACTGCAGATCCCCAGGACGTACCTTGTCAATTGCAAGACCAAATGCCAAATCATGCACGCGCACCTTTCCAACCACAGGGTATTTGGCCTTGAGCTTGGCCTCCCAGTCCTCCAGAGTTTTCAGCTGCTCAGGCGTCAGGTCATCCACCTTGTCTGTACAATCCTTGGAGTCCATTGACATCTTGCCCAGGGCCCTTGCAACCTCCTTGCCCGCAAAATGTGCATAGCTACCACCTGTCACACGAGCTCTTTGAGCACTATTGGCAGGGTTGCATCCCATCAATTGGGATCCGAAGCCAGTGACACTCTTGGACGACTATGGCACCAAGGATATTCGCGGATGTTGTGAGAGCTTATCGCCTTGGGGATGGATCTGGCCTGATGGCAAAACGTAACGCACCTGGCCCATACATCTCCTTGCCCGCGCTCACATCCAAGATCGTTCCTCGCAATGAAAGCAGAATTGCTCTGTACGGATCCTGCCCATCGTACTTTGCGAGCTCGGAGGGAATAACGTTGCCAACTTGCATAGCAGATGCCTGCAGATCAATTGGTTGGCTTGCATCCCACCAACTTTTCAAGGCCATGAAAAGGAAGGTGCCAATGAATACAGCCAAAGCAGTCGCCCATAAATGTTTGCCATTGAGGCAATCGATCAAGAGACTCTGCAGCTCGTCCCAAGTAGGAACCATGTCCTTTACAAGCTTATGCAACGGGATCTTAAATGCCCACACTCAATCTGTTCCTTCCAAACGAGAGAGTTCGCCGCCTGAAGCTTGTCCGAAAGGCACTTTCTCTTGCCTCTTTCTGAAATCGCTCAAGAGGTTGACGAGGTGGTGAGGTCAACAAAACTTCGCCTCGTCTAGAATGGGAAGCTGCATTGAAGGATACGCCAAGAAAGCAGTGGAAGTGTACATTTGCGCAATAGAAATTCTGTCTGCAAACCACAAATAGCGTTGATAATGTAGCATTGTTGACTGGAATCGGTTTTCTCCTATATACGTGCAGCATTGATGCTTCCAAGGACGTCGACATGCTCGTGATGCACTATTGAATTCACGTGGAGGCCCCTGGACGAAGCAAAGGGTGTTACGGTCGTCATCAAATGTGAAAGGGAAAGCCACGAGGGAAAACCAATGCTAAAATTTGCATGAGCTCGGACAAAATCCGGTGCGAGGTGGGTCCAAGGGCTTCGGCGCCCACATTGGGAAGAGCCAAAATTTCAGGACGTCTGCATGAAGAAACTTTCTCCTGTCAGGGTACTTGATTGCACAGTTATGCTTTGGAACGAGGCCGACGGGAGAACGCCTTTTCGCTCTTCCAGCGAGGACAGTTGAGGATTGGTCTGTCCACTCAGCCTTGATAGGCGCTTAGTAGAACGTGGTACCGGGCAAATCATCAGTTCGGGATGCAATTGTGTCTCAAAATAGGCAGGACTTAGCCCTGTAGGAAGTAATGTGTATGATTGAAAGCTCGCAGGAACATCCTGCTCTTCCAATCATCCAGGATGGGGATTATCGGCCCCTATTCCGAGAGTGGGATTCTGACAACCCGGACATTCATGGATGCCTCATGCACTTATTATGAGCAATACGGGCATCCTGGACTGCCGTCAGTGGCCGGGGATCGTGCGTTGGCCAAACGTTTTTCAAAAGTGTGTCAGCATCTCTCCTTACTTTCGCGTCCTTGAGGACACCTGGGCCACTTACGCGTCGCGCAATTACCGTTACGAGCATCTCTAAGGCTCTAGAATTCAAGCAAGACACCAAAGGCATGGTGCATGAATATTCCCAAAAGGCGAGTAAGTAGACAATAGATTACGATGGTGCCAACGGCCAGCAGGAGGGCATAGGAGCGGTGTCATCTTGTAGCCTATCCATTTTCCAAAAGCTGACTGGATCAGCACAAGACATGCTGGTGCAATCAGCCTCAGATTAGGATAGAGCTGAACCAACATGTTGAGCCGCCTCCTGTTTTATATTCAGGCGGCCCATGCCAGGTGGTGTCGATGAGCAGAAGATCAAGACTCTCTTGTGTGGCACAGATGTCAGTAGCGGTCAGGATTGGTTGCCAAAAATTTCAAGCTTGCTTTACTCCAAATACATGGGGATCCAAGGGCCACTCTATCCCTGAGACGCTTTCATGACCTTGTTTCAGGCAAGAGTATCAGGAGATTATCGGGTCACCAGCTGAGCTAATCACCAGGGAGCTTAGTGAGCGCGCTAGCTGTGGGGCCACGCACACTGTGGCCAATCTTGCGCTAATGGAGGCCGCCTCTGTGCAGCTGCCTGCATAGCCGCTCCCCCGCAGCTCAATCAGCACATGTCGGGGGATGCCAAGAAGGGGGCATGGACACCAGAGGAGGATGAAGCCCTCAAGCGGCTTGTCTTGGTGCCTTTCCCGTGCTCTTTCTGGCACTTCAAAATAAGAAGAAGCCGCTCTGCTAATTTCTATGCTTGGCGGCCTCATCTCTGCTGGTGTATCTTCATAGACTGCCTGCACGCATTGCAATTCCACATCCCTGCAACCCATTCTAGGCTTCCGCTGTGCCCAGCATGCCTTGGTCGTCTTTGCATCATAGCTTCATGCCACATAGACGCCTATGGCCCCTGCACTTCGTGCACTGCTTTTACATGCGATCAATGCCACACGACTGGGATGTGATGTGCCCAGGCACCTGCTTTTACGAGCATCCTTTGGCCCCGGCTGAGCACCGTGCCCACGGTTGCGTGGTTCTTATTTGGATGTGGCGAGTCCAACAAGGGGTAGGATTGTGGCAGCCTTTAAGTGCAGCTTGTCTGCAGGACGTACCTGGCCTTTTCGCAGGAAAAGCACGTTGTAATAAAAATAAGTTTGCTGCGCAGATGCATGGGCCCAAGAATTGGAGCTTGATCGCTGGCGGCATACACGGCCGCAGCGGCAAGAGCTGCCGGCTGCGCTGGTGCAACCAGCTGGACCCAGGTGTCATCAAGGATCCCTTCTCTGAGTGGGAGGATGCCGTCATCATTAATGCCCACATCGTGCGTGCCAACAACTGCCATTTTTTCCCTGCACCTCCCCCCCTCAGGGAGTACTTGATTACTGCCATGACATGATACTAGTTGTGTTCAGTATCCCCTGTCCTGAAGCATCCAGTAGGGAATGCATGGGCACATGAGCTCATGGGTCTCCTGCCCCTGCATGCATGCATTTGTGGCTTGTGCAATATCTGGCACCCAGCACAGAAGACTTGCTAAAGTGCCACACGCCCATGCTATTGCCTCACAGCCTGTACCGACCCTTTGCACAGCTCAGATAGGATACACAGAACACCTTTGCAGCCGTCATGCCTAGCTGTGCTCCCTTGCGTGTGTCGCCTGAGAGAGTGTCAAAAATTGTGGGGTTGCTTGTGACAGGCACACGGCAACAAGTGGGCGGTGATTGCCAAGCTGCTGCCAGGGCGCACAGACAATGGCGTCAAGAACCACTGGAACAGCACCCTCAAGCGCAAGTACCAGAACACCACGCTGAACAACCAGTACATTGAGAGCGGCATGTCCCTGAACTGGCTGCTCCAAAACTACGACGGCTCGTACCACACAGAACAGGTGACTGACTGCAGTTGCAGACAAGCCTCCATGGGTTTTTTGCATAGTTCACAGCAGCTCTTTCTGTGTGCTCCTTATGAATTTGGGGGTTTGCTCATTGAATGTGGGGGACAAATCTTGAAAATTTGCACAAGTCAAGAGTCTGCTGCGTTCGTTCTGTGGCTGAAATTCAATGCATTGCAGGAGTTCCCGAGCACCGTGAGTGAGGGGCCCGAGGATGATATTATGCTGTCAGACATTGACGATCACAAGGTGGGGACATCCAAAAGTTGCTCTGCAATGTTTTCCCACACATCTGTTGCACCCATAATGGTCTCCGTGATTGCTGGGCATGCACAGATGCTGCAGCAATTGCATGATTATCTACTGAGCATCGCTGACACTCCGAAGCAATGCGGCGCTCATCAAAATCAGCAACACATGCAGATTCCTTTATCCAGAATACACCTTGCCAGCATGTTGGCTTGCACATTCCTACGGGCTTGGTATTGTCGGTGGTCAAGGTGCAGGTTTGTGTGCAGGCTCTGGAACTGCGGCGGTACAACAGCTACTCAGAGAGCTCGCAGCGCCACCATGCCGTGTACCGCGGTAAGCGCAAGCAGCCCGACATGGAGGACGCCTGCAGCATCGCAGCCATGCAGCACCTGCCGGCAGGTGCGCGCAGCATGCGCCCCACCCTGCTCTATGGTCTTCATCACATGTTCGCTCGCGTCCCTCTCTTCCGATGCTTTAATCATCCCTGGTTGGGCAGCATGTGCCTTCCTGCACCAACAATTAGACGTGCATGTGCACCTATTTGCTGGGAATCACATCAGATTAATCCAGCACCCTGTGCAATGTGTGCCCTCCTGCATCACAATATACGCCAGTGGCATTCAGACTGTCAGATGATACAGATGAAGCACCTTCACTGTGCCTTCCTGCTTAAGACATTATGCCAGCTATCACCCATTTTTCGGCCATACCCATCTGCAGAGGGATGAACCACCCTGCCACGCATGCATGCGCAGGCGTAGAGCACTACGGGGGCTACGGGCACGTGGGGCAGTTTCAGCCCGTAGCGGGCCGCCTGGTGCGTGCAGGCCAGTGCTACGAGCAGAGCCGGGCCCCGCCACAGGTAGAAAGTACCCGGTCAAACATTTGCGACTCCTTTTAATTTGGCCCTTTTGGACCCTGCTGACGAGAGAGACCACAGTACCCGGCATGCATGCATTTGCTCAAATCTTATATTTTTTAAACACTAGAGTGGTCCACACTCAGGCACTCGCTTGAAGAATCCCTAGTCTCTAATCTTAATCTATCAGGAGATTTGCTGTTGCTTCGAGCTCCCCAGCCCCTGCAGCTCGGGGAATAAAGTTGGGCAGGCCATATCTCTTTGGCCCCATTTCTTCAAGTGCTCGTCTAGATTGGGGCGGACTAATGGGTCACAATTGCAGGAGGAGGGCAGGAGGCCCAATCTGCCGGAGGCCATGCGCATGCTGCACTCACTGCCAGACAGCGTCAAGGGGTGCCTGCTCGAAGCCGCGCGCCTCTGCGGCGCTGCCGCCGGCCTCGCGCAAGAAAACGTGCTGCACTCCTGGGCCGCGCAGGTGCAAAAAGTGCTCCATCCACTCAGGGCCCTGCCTCCCTTTTTGGCTGGAAGTCATATGTCGAGCCTGCCAAAAGGGCAAGCCTGAGCCTTGTATGCCCAGGACTTGTGGGTATGCAAGTGAGAGCTGTTGTTTTCTATTATGGCCGCCATTCAGACAGCCCAGAAGAGCATCGGCTCGCAATTTGCATATCTGCAAGGCTTGTGCTTGGTGTAACGAGAGATCCTCTCAGCAGAGTCAGCCCGTCGGCGCTGTTTATACTCTTACATACCTTTAAATCGCAGGCCCAAGACCTGAAATGATGCATGTGCCAGGCGCAGCAACCAAGGCAGGGGACGGAAGCAGAGGCGCTGAGGGAGCAGAGGCGTCAGCGCGGAGGGGCGTTAATGCGCGCGCACACGGTGCCGCCCGATGTGGCCCTGAACGGGCAGATGCATAATGCGCCGGTGCAACTTGCGACGGCCGTGTCGGTCAATGGCCGACTGGGAGGCTTGAGCGCGGCTGGCAGCTCTGCCCAGAGGCTGTCGCCGCAAAAGAGCCACACAGTCCTGCCCGGTGAGCCCCATAGACCGAGCCAGGACCGCCTTCAAGCATGCCTGCACTGCATGGCATTTGGAAGGGTGCTCTTCTTAGAGGTCACCTTAGGCCTATGGTTCAGAGGCATATCTTCACAAAACTGCTGGGGCCCCAGACATCAGGAAATTATCCACTGCAGCCTTACGCCATGACATCATGTAATTGTCCTTTCGCAGCTGTCTCGGTGGTATGCAGCTCATTTCCCTAATGCTAAGATTACAAATATTGTGGCCTCTTGTGGCGCGGAAATTATAATGTCTTTTATAAACAACACGTTGAGCCTGATTTGGCGCAGGCATGCTCCGGCGGACGGTGTCGGAGCGGCCGGAGGCGCTGATCCCGGCGCACCACCCACAGGGGCTGGACTGTCACGCCTATTTTGGCGGCCAGCTGTCATGCCATGCTGGCAAGAGCAGCTTCCAGCCAGCCGTACACCCCATCCTCAGAAGCCTCCCCCTGCACTGTAAAGACCAACAGCGGGTGAGTCCAACAAATCTCTGGTCATATTGAGGGTGCAATGTATTATTGTTAGGCAAAGTTGTAAAAGTGCCGTGTTCGAGGCTCAACATTTTCTTTTCTGCATCGCCGTCTTCGTGTCAAATTTATCGTACTTTTCTCAATGACTCTTGACTTTCCCTGCCTTGCATTTCGTTTAATAGGTTGCCGCACAGTAGGAAGTCATCTAAGACCCAAGGGTCCAGAGGAAGATAAATTTGTCGAGAGTCTCGTGCTTGTCTGGATTCCAGGGTCCACAATACATTATATAAGATACCAGGGTCACCGCATGCGGGAATGCGAATAATGCGGGATATAATAGAATGCGTGTATTTTACTGCATTTTATTTTTGGGCATGGAATGCGAGGTCCACAAATACGCCTTTCTTCCCCTTTGGGAGACCAGTGAGGATGGGTCCCACCCAGCAAGGCTATGATTCCCTGCAAACATCTTGAGAATACCCAAAAAGGGGCTATTCCTGGAATTGCCTGGTTAAACCAGCATTTTGCCTGGCTGTACCCAAATTTTGCCTGACAAAACCAAGGCAAAACTGTTTCTAACGCATTTTACCGCATTTTACCCTCATTTTATTTTTTCCAATAATGCGTGCATTTTACCGCATTTTATTTGTGGTATCACCGCATGCGGTGACTCTGTAAGATACCCCAAAAAAAATGTGATAAAAAAATTCTGTACAGGGTTGGCAGGGTAACGAGGGTTGGCAGGGTAACGGGGGTGGAGAAGCAGGGGTGGATGCGCCGATTGCGCATCGTGGCCTGCCCCACTCGCGGCACCTGGTTAGCGACGCGGAGCAGGAGCAGCTCTACTCTGAGCTCTCTGGAGACTACAGCCTCCACTCCGGCGGTGCGCGGCCTGTGCTCTAGTAACAGCATCAATCATGATAGCAGCACCATAATCAAGTGCACAGAGGAATTGAAACAGATGATATCTGAGGTTACAGGGCACTAGATTACCAGCGGCAGCACGTGAGTAAATCTGATTTAATGCAATTTGCTGACCCGCCACGGTGACCATGCATACAATGAGATAACTGCATCTTGAAGCTAAATTCACTAGAGGAACAGCGCTGGCCTGGAGATTAGATCAATACCTGCGCCAGTGCCTCTCTGTGCACTAGCTGACAATGTGGGACTGTGCGCAGGCACAAGAGCCGCGGATCAGTACGGGCGCCAAAACGGCGTACACACCCATCACAACTGATGTCAGAACGTGCAGAGGGCGGCCTGTTTTGGCGCTACCGCGCCCCGCACCACTCACATGCGGCACTGCAATCTCTGCTGCAGAAGACATGGCCCGTCGCCATGCAGCAGGCCTTGCATCACCTGTCTTGCGCTACATATGTGGCCAGGCACGCTTGCAGACACAGCTGCAATGCTGTGAACAAGGCGGTGACAGAGGCCCCAACAACAAGGTATTGCTATTTAACGAGAGGTACTGCTATTTATAAAAACAGGCCCAGTCGCAAGTCAGACACCGCCGCATGCGACGCGCGGCGAGAAATTGCCCGAGAGAGCGAGATTGGGTCCTGCCGAGGAGTGTCCCCGAACTTGAACTTGAAGGTCGCCAGCATATGCTTGCAACCAAGCCACTCTGTTCGCACCGCGCAAGAGATGAGGTCACCATTTGTATCCGCGCGAACGGAACAAGAGATCAGCAAAAAGAGTGCCGTCTTGTACCTATCGAGTCCTTCGCATTGCTATTTCAGAATACCCAGGCACAGCTTTGGCCTGTTGCCAACGTATTGAGGAGTTGGACTTTACACAGCCCAAGCAACAGCAGATGTCGTGCACCCCATGCACAAGCAAGTGGTAAATTCAAGCCAAAGATGTGTGCATATACATACTCTTGCACCAAGGTCTTTGGCCTGCCCTGCGGTCATGTGAAGTGAAGCTTTACGAAATCAAAGGGGAGCTTCGTGGGTGCCCAAAGCAGCAAAGCACAAGTGTTACGAAGCAGCTTTCAATGGAGCGGCATGCGTATGTTGCCATTGAAGGCGTGATGCGCAGTAATCAACATCTTGGATCTGTGTGCTGGCATGGTGGAATGCAGTCCAGGCCAATTGTGTAGAGGCTGGTGATCAGTGCTGATTGACATTTTTGCGGCAATGGCCACCCGGTGCTGATGTCTGCATGCAACAAGCTGCAGCCTGCAGCTTTTGCAAGGATGGAATACATACTTGTGGGATTTGAGCGTTTCTGGGATTTGCGGGGTTCTAGCCATTTGTCCTGTTCCAGATTGGGTTCATATTGGGTCTGGTTGGGGAGGTACAGAAGCCGATCAGTACATACTACAACACAGTGTGCAGTTGTTTCATACCATGTTTGCGATCAGTGTGTGGGTAGCTCAAGAGCTGCTTTATCGGGAAGCAGAATTGATATTGAGGGTTGGCAATACGTGCACGTATTGCCAACCCACGTGGTACTGTGTGCTTCCTGCTCTGCAATATGGAGAGGTGTTTGTGCTTTTCTGTTGGGTTTAAGTCTGATGTTCAGGGCAAGCAGAGTGTATGCAGTGCAGATACTGTGAAGTATTTGCGTGGTACAGGGTTCTTTGAAGGCGTTTCTTGCAGCCAAGTAGAGCAGCGTTGAATTTTGCAAGTGTGGGTGGATAGCTTCCTTTAGGAAAGATGGCAAATGCCTGGGGTTTCTCTTGAAAGAGGGATCAGATCTTGCCACCTGAGCCAGGAAGTTATTGGGGTAGTTATCATCAAAGTATGGGTAAATAGTATTTACTAAATACTGAGAACCCTGGGTGCACATATGGGTTATATGATTGGGCCGGGTACATATTCTTCGATGCTTCTGCTTTTGGCGCATTATGCCGCATAATGTATGCGCCGCGCATACATATGTAATAAAGTGCATCCATTATTTTCCTCTTGAGCAACGTGCTGTGTAGCTTCTTGCCAAAGAATTGAAAGCGCGGCACACTAATCAGCATGCACTCAACATTCATGGCAGGTCTTCAGCGGTTGCAATTAAGACTCCAGAGGACCATATAATTTGGTCATAAGTAAATAAGATGATGAGCCCCTCGAGGGGCGCCTCCTTCGCCAATGAGCAGACATGCCCCCATCTCAGATGCTGTGGATGGGTTGACTTAGTTTTGAAATATGAAATGCCATTGTTACATTTGCATGCCCGTCCAAAGGACATGCAGAGCAGGATCCACATCAAGCAAATGGGCCCATTGACAGCTGCCTCTTCTTCTTCTTGCACATGAACCTCCCTTTGCAGATTTTCAGGCTCACAGCAGTGCTGTGACAGCACTATAAAGCTCCCTCCTGAACTGAGGCTCACACCAGTGTCTTGATGACCTTGAGAGCCTCCTCCACATGCTTCTCGGGATTGAACTGCAGGACGGGCCACACAACCATTCAGAAAACTCAATGCTGCACAGCGCGATATTGACTGCAATACAGCTGCGGATCAAGCTTTCTAGCAGGAACATCTTCTTGTCTTAGCCAGTCTACGAACATCACTATTGAGCTGATTGTACCAGAATCAGCAGATGCATGCACTGATCATGTCTTCAGAGAAGGTGGAATGCAGACTTCAGATCACAAACAGCGCCAGGGAGTAAAGAGAAACTCTTTAGACCCCATGAGGCACGGGGGCCACACCTGGTCATTGAAGGACAGAGCAACCTTGCCGCTCTTGTCGATGACGTATGTCTGCCTGCCAGGCAACAAGCCCAGCAGATCTCCCTTGATGCCAAAGGACTTGCGCAGGAACTCGCTCTGGTCTGTCAACAAGGGGTACGGTAGCCTCTGAGCCTGCATGCACGCACCGCAATCACATCAGTCCCTCAACTTCTTTTTGTTGCTCCATCATAAGACCACAACGCCCAGCAAAGGTATACATCGTAAAGAGGTGCAGGATTCCGCCACAGCACATACTGACACAGCACCAATTAGCTATGATCAAAGCAGGAGGGACGGGCAAATCAGCTGGCAAGGCTGGGTCCTGAAAGGAAGATCTCTGATCAGGCTAAACCAATTTTCTTGCCTGAGATGAGCATGCAGGAAGTGATGATTGCAGGCCCACCTTGGCAAACTCGCTGTTGGCCTGAACGCCATCTGAGCTGACGCCAAAGACCTGGGCTCCGGCGTCCTTGAACTTGCCATATGCATCCCTGAAGGCGCATGCCTCCTTTGTGCACCCGGGTGTTGCTGCCTGCGCCATCCAACCCGCCCGAGGCTTAGCTCCAGATATAACAAACGAATGATCAACCATTGCCTGTAACAATGTACACCTAATAAATTTCAATGCCCACCTTTGGATAGAAGAAGACCACTACAGGGCTCTTCCCTTCAAACTTGGAGAGTGCCACCGAGGTCCCATCAGTTGCTTTCATGACCCTGCGCAATAGCAATGCCTTGTCAGGAAGGTGGTTCAGCAGTAGTGTACACCATTGAAACATTCACTGCCAAAGCACTGCTCACCTGTAGTAATCCGGGTAGTCTTGCAGCTTGCTGCCCACCTTCAGCTCTGCCTGCCACCCAGATTCTCTATTGGTCTTGACTGATTTTGAGCACAAGCACATTCTCACTAAGGACTCGCATCACATCAATTCAGTCTATAGCAATCATGCTGTCATCGAACTCTTCACCAGTCAGTTATTGGAGCCTGTGTCTCTCACCTTGACAAAGGAGGCAGACAACGTTGCCGCCCTGCACACCCTCCGCTGGCACTGCAGAGCTGATGCATTACCGCGGAAAACCGATTGACGAAACTGGGACCGAGAATGCAAGCAAACTGGTGCTGCAGGAAGCCTGCATCGTGCTGAGCACGAGGCCGTTCCAGTGGACAGCATGACCATCCTGTCCGATCGCACTTTTGGGTTTTTCGAGCCTCGACGAGTAAGAAAAAGTTTTCCAATTAGCTGAAAACAACTTTGGAGACGAGCGCTTTTCCCAAGCTGCGGATCGGATTTTATCTCGTCGCACGTGGGGAGGCGAGGGTATATCCTTGAGGAAAAGAGAGAATCGAGGCACAGCCGAGCTTTCCCCAGAAGTGTATGCAATCCTGAAAAGACGTGGTTCCTTGCAAGTGTAGCTTTTTAAAAGAAATCAAAAGCATTGATTGCTGGCGCATCAGGGCGTCCCATCACCACAAAGTCATCACCTTCTTGAAGCACAGATTTTGGTAATCGCTTTGCTGGCGTAAGTTGTCGGAGCCTGAAAAGATAAAGTAGGGGCTGCGAACGATTCGCAAATTATTTATAGATTTGCAGCAGTTGATTTTAAAGATTTTTGCAAGTCAGCTTCAGCAGTGCTCTAGATCGCTTGACACTGCAAGAGGTGCTGGGTGGAGCTATGGTTGGGTGATCATCTACATCTGCTTATGGATAGAAGTTGAAGGCTACCAAAACATTCATCACAATGGCTGAAGTGGAGCAGCGGCCATCTGTGCCAGCCGCTCAGGAACTACCAGTTGAGGGCAAGACTGTGAAAGCCCTGACCCTCCTCGGGGTCAAACGCACGTTCGACCTCTTCACTGGCAACCATGGGCAGAAAGTTCCTCTAGATGAAGAGAGGTCTGCCTCCCCTCCTGTTCCTCAGCTTTTTGACTTGCTGGATCCTTGACAATGTCCTCTCCAAGATCGGTGGATGGCTGTGGAGCGGAGCCCTGCACTGACTAAAGCTGGTGTTTTTTTTTCTGTGCAGTCAACGGGTGAAGATTGCATGCAAAATTCGCGACGAGTATGCAGCGTTGAAGTCATTCAAGGCGCCAGAGGCCAGCGCCAGATCTGCAGCTGCGAACGGCGGCTCCGCAGCTGCAGCGAACGGCGCCGCCGCCCCGTCGGCTGCGCCTATCGCAAAGAGCACCACAGCCAAGCTCATTGAGAGCATGCCAGCCCCAGCCGACACGTATGTCTCCCTGGAATTCCCCTTATTTGGCAAATAGTCATCCGAGCCCCATGCATGCTCATGCACATGGTTGAAGAACATTGTCAAGGGGTGGAGTGCTCACTCAAGCCCGCCCGCAAGTACTCCTTGTGTGTTGATAACCTTGGGAAAGCTTGTGAGATCATCCTGTCCGGCGCTGAATTGCCCAAATTCCTGCAAGAAAGTGCTCTTGTGGGCGAGCTGCCCTTCAGACATCAGGAGCGCTCCATGGAGCATTCCATGGAGCAATTGCAGATGTTGACTATGCCTGAACTGGTGGTTCCAATAGGGCTACCAACAGGGCCTCATAGCCAAGCCTCTCACCGTCTTGAAGCCAAGCTCAGCCGAAGATCCCCTGGCCTCTGCAGGGAGGCGAACAGGGCGAAGGCGGCAGCAGGGGCGCTGGTGGTGCATCAGGCGACAAAGGCACTTGTGCCCACGGCGAGTGGGGAGAAGAAGGAGTACATGCCGAGCGCGCAGCTGGCCAAACGGCTCCCCAGCGCCTGGCCGCGCCCAGTGTGGCACGCCCCATGGAAGATGTACCGTGTTGTGGCCGGCAACCAGGGGTGAGCGCTTGCTCTTTATCACCTAGATTGTGTAATTCTCTGGCCTTTAGTAAGCAGATGAACTAGGTGGGGCAATCGATTACAGCATGCATGGCAGATTGTATCCCTCTGGACCCTGAGGCCACAGATGACCTCTAGGTGGGGCAATGTAGTACATGACATTAAAGGCAGGGATGCTTCATAACAGTCCTGGCTCGGTCTACGAGGCACTTAATCACTTTGAGGTCTGATCGACAAGAGATGGGGAGATATGCAACCTGCACCAGAGCATGACATCTAGGTTGTCACCCTTCCGTTACATTCCTGATAGTAATACACGGATATTTTCTTCACGTGATCAGGTGCAGCACCTTTCTTGTGCATTGTAAACGACATGACAAGCACTTGCTACTAGGTCTGATCTACAGCAGCACCGAGAATCTGGGCACCTACTTCTACGTAGATATCAGCCCTTGCTGAGGAGCACTTGTTACTGGTGATTGCGACCAGTATGACTGATGAGAACAGCTGAGGGAAACTTGTGTCAATGGGGTGGTGTGCGCGCAGATGGGTGCGGTGCCTGGCGTTTGACAGCAGCAACGAGTGGTTTGTGACCGGCTCGGCCGACCGCACCATCAGGGTGTGGGACCTTGCCAGCGGCCAGCTGAAGCTCACCCTCACCGGCCACATCGAGCAGGTGTGTTCAGTTTACCCTTCCACCTTTGCTAGCCTTCGCAGAGGGGGATACTTGAAATTGTATGTTGCACACAGTACCCCCCTGCTGCATTATTGTTGGCACAAAGTCACTGATTATGTGAGCATCATACCTTGCGAAGCATGTTTACTGAGTGCATCCGGTGCCTTAAAAGCTTTATTTTAGGGGCAGATGTCCGTCAGAAGGATGGAGGTGGAACCGTGAACTCCCTTGTTGGAGAGGGTGTGGAATCTCTAAATGTGAGCTCTGGCTTGTTGCAGGTGACGGGGGTGGCGGTGTCCTCAAGGCACCCCTACATGTTCTCCTGCGGCCTCGACAAGATGGTCAAGTGCTGGGACCTGGAGACCAACAAGGTGAGCACGACTCTATTAATAGATGCCCATGGCAGCATCAACGCATTCAACCCATTCAAGTACCCATGCTGCAGCTGTGCCAATACATGTGTCCAAACAGAAGCCTGTTATCATCAGCCTCATCCTTGCAGCCCTGTAATCAGGGGGTACTATTTACGACGCCCTGTAGCTGAGTACTAGCTGGGTACCATTTGCTACCATGTAGCTGAGTACAGGTGAGCACAACATGTTATTTGGTTGTGTGAAAGGCAGTGCTTGACCTGCGGTGAATCGCTGTCTTGCGCAGGTGATCCGGCAGTACCACGGGCATCTGAGCGGTGTGTACGCGCTGGCGCTGCACCCCACGCTGGACGTACTGATGACGGGCGGCCGAGACAGCGTGTGCAGGGTGTGGGACATGCGCACCAAGGTGCGGCGCTGTCATCTTTTATTGACATCCCAATGATAGCCACCGCAATTGCACTGACGCCTTGGTGCATCCCATCAGAAGCGCATTTGTTTTCAACCATGTTTGAACCTGACTGTTCGATTATCCAACAAATTTCATGGATCTGTGTACTGCACTGACACCTTTGTGCATCCCATCATACTTGCAAGCTGCTTTCAACCATGCATGTGGCTGTCTGATGGAAAGTGGCCTTGTGCCGCTGCTGATTGTTGGACAAGTGCTTTCACCTTGGGGAATATTGAATGTAAAATATTTTGTCTGAGTGTCTTGTGCTGGGCGTTTCAGGTGCAAGTGCACTGCCTGTCAGGCCACGATGACACGGTGGCATCCATCCTGACCCAGCCCACAGATCCCCAGGTGCGCCGCTTGTCGCCTCTTATTTGCTGCGTTTTCTATGACCCGCTCCCGTTATTTACCTCAACTTATGGCTTCTGATGCCCTTCCCGGCATGTGGTCATTTCGCAGTAGATTGCGGTCTCACAGACCATGCTTTGTCTGAAGCCTACTGTCATTAGATCGCTCCAGGAGTCTCACAGACAAGCGTCCGGCACTGAGGGGTTTTGTTTGATGAGGGCAGCCACTGAAATCTTGAGGTCTAAAGGTAGGCCTGCACATTGTGCAGGTGATCACAGGGTCGCATGACAAGACTGTGCGGCTGTGGGACATTCGCTCCATCAAGGCCAAGACAATGGCCACACTCACCTACCACAAGAAGTCGGTGCGCCACCTCAGTCCCACCAGGACACGTGCAATTCTGCAGCTGTGATGAGCATGGTGCCCCCTTGCAGTGCACCACTGCTCCTTGACAATGGCGTTTTGACAGATTTGAGACCTGGTGCATCATGGTCATCTTGTTCCTTCTGAAGCTGCCAGCGATGCACGGGCTTTGGCACCTCTGAAAGTCTGAGATTGCTGGCGCATATGCTACTTTCCAAGAGACTCATGAGCATGCCCCCTTGTCAGCTCGTGCTGCCGTCAAGCCCCCCAAAGTCGGCATTTGCTGGCTGTCTCACAGGGAGCAGCACAGTCCGCACCTGTTGACTTCATGGCTTCAAGGCATCACATACGCGGATTGGCTTGACATTCAGCACCACCCCCAGATCTGTGGAGCCTGTGTTGGCCTTGAAGTTGCATGGTCGCTTGTCTTCCTGCCATGGTGACTCAGCAATCTCTTCGTGAGAGGATTGCATTATCTTCTTGTCCACGCCCTCCTCTTGACATGCTTACTGACTTGCCCGCAAAAAGGCCTTGTGGTTATAAATAATTCGGTGCGCGCAGGTGCGAGCGCTGGCGATGCACCCGAGCGAGTACGCGTTCGCGTCGGGGAGCGCGGACAACATAAAGAAGTTCCGGCTGCCCATGGGCGAGTTCCTGCACAACATGCTGCAGAACCAGCGCGCCATCATCAACTGCGCCGCCATCAACGAGGACGGAGTCATGGCCACCGGCGCAGACAATGGCTCCCTCTGGTGCGCGCATGCACCTTCTCTTCTGAGCCTTTAAGCTGCACTGACTGGCGTCTCTGGCTTGCAGCGCCTTCTCACGTGCCTCTCTTGCCCTTCTGCGTTTCCACTCCTATGCAGACGCTGCCATTTGGCACTGCTGGTACGGAACACAGGAAAACAGTGCATACTGCTCCCTCTGGTCGGCGCGCATCATGCATCTTCCTTCCTAGTCGTTCCCGTCCTTTTGAAGATTCCAAAACTTATCCACTACGGCTGTGCTGCTTATGGGCTATGAGATGTTGCTCATTCCTAGGAAGAGGCTCTCACGCTATCCATGGACTCTGCCATCTTCCTCCCTTCACCTGTGCAAACAGTGCGACCTGCAGCACAGCGTGCGATGCCCGGGAAATGTGAAAACAGCACCTGAACAAATTTGGGGTGTGTCGGATAGACCCCTGCTCCCTCACAGTCTGCCGTGCCTTCACCTCACTGCCTCTGTTCCCACAGAAGCAAATATTGTTTAGCCTTCTGGTCATGGACACTGTCTACTGGGGCCACTTGTGAAGTGCGTGCGCTTGTGGTGCCGGCGCAGGTTCTGGGACTGGAAGAGCGGCAATAGTTTCCAGCAAGGGCAGACAATCGTGCAGCCGGGATCGCTGGAGAGCGAGTCGGGCATCTTCGCGGCCGGCTTTGACATGTCCGGCACGCGCCTGCTCACCGCCGAGGCCGACAAGACGATCAAGTTCTGGAAGGAGGACCCTAACGCCACCCCCGAGACCCACCCCATCAACTTCCGCCCACCCAAGGACATCCGCCGATACTGACGCGACGCTCTGAGTCATTGCACAGTCACTGCGCGCTCTGCTGCCGTTGCATGATCTGCAGGCAGTGCATAGTGGATGAAATAAGGGACCCTGACTCATGATTGTCATGCTGTTAGTGGTTTGTTTGGTGCGTGTGTCTGGTGGCTCCCGGGAAGTGAAGCAAAGATGCGTGGCCTGTGCAAATCTTTATGAAATGGATGATTTAATCTGCAACTGTTTGCAAACCAGAAATAGAGGTATGCATCCATCAAGGCAGAGTGAGCGCCAGAAGATAGGCAAATTGTGAGTGTCGTGATCGACTCATAGTCGAGGAGAGGGAATAAGGAAGATCTTCTTAAGAAACTCTATTCTTCTTAAGAAATTTAGATTGTGCGTGGATTGGCTGAGATCACAAGTTGGCTGAGGCTGAGACCATTATCCACACTTGACTTGGAAACCCGCAAGCAAGAAAGAATAACTTCTACACGTTATGTGCTGTGTCCAATCATGTATCAAAGAATGCCATATGGCGTCATCATCCTGGATTTCCCAACTTGGATGTCGTAAGTCTTGAAGACCTTGCAGGCCAAAAAAACTAATTTTGATGCAGGAATACTTGCAACACAAATTTTGTCACTGATTGACAAGACACAAGACAGAAGGTACTCACGTCACGCATGGTGAAAAGACAGGGATCGTCACAGCGAATCTTTCATTCGCTGGAAATGTGGCAAACAAATACATATGTACAGGAGTGCGTTTGAACAGCTTGCACCAATGCAAGGCTGTGCTCGATGAAAATGTGGCAAGTATTTCATGCAAGTAACCCTAGTGTTCAGAAGCCCCATTGCTGGATTGCGCAGAGCCATTGGCCAGGCTTCTTCTGAAGCTGTTTGTGGCGCCCTCCTCCTCTTCCTCAGCACTTGCTCCTTCAGAGATCAGCTCCCTGACAGCGTCCGCCAGCGCCTGATAGTCCTCCAGCGTGTTGTAGTACTGCGCCGAGATGCGCACCCACAGCCGCCCCTCCCAGCAGGCAACCGGCACCTGCCATTGCAATTCAAATTTGAAATTCATAAAAACAATCAGCATCAATTGCCGCTTAAAATCATTTGTGCCCTTTTTGGCTGCCGGGTGCATCAAGTCACCCTTTGCCAACAGATCAAAATGCTCCCTCAGAATTGCACAAGGCACAAGTGCACAGCAGCATGAACGGCGCACAATGTGCGAGCATGAAGCAAGAGCGAACAGCAGGGACAAATTTGGTGCAGGACTGTCTTAGGGCGGCGTGTTGTCCTCACCTCAATCTTGAAGCGCGTCCGCAGCATTTCGTGCAGGAAGAGCGCATCTGCCACGGAGGCGGCCAGGGGCAGCGACGATGGGAGCTCCACCGCCGCCATGGATGCCCCGGCCTCATTGGCAGTGCAGGAGATGCGCAGCATCCTGAATTGGCTTCCTCTCTCTGCCAGGAAAACAATCCTTACCAAGTTAGACGGGGTCCCCAGGTCATGCGTTTGTTCTGTCTTTCATTCATTTTGACGTCGCAAAAGCCTCATGCAGCTTCTGTGTGCTCATGGTTCTACTTGCACCTTGAAGGCTGGCTTAGCAAAATTGGGGAATGAGAAGGGTGTGTACTTAATCTTGTGTAAATGTACTGGTCCCTGAGGCCCATCTGACCTCTAGGTGGACCCATGCTATTTCTTCTTAGGCATCAGGTGTGCCAGACCTTAAGCGATGACATGGGCACATTAGTGACACTTACACAAGAGTCGAGACACAATAATGTCGAAGACAGGCCTGACTGGCTGCAAGTGGGCCGCGCACCGGCAACATGATCCGTGTCGAAGGCCCGCGAGAGCAGAGAGACGGCGTCATGGAGCAGGGAGGTGTTGTGGTCGCGCCAGGTGTCCAGCCCCACGGCGCGCATGACTCGCAGCGCAGCCGGCACCGCCAGCCACGCGCTCACGTCCGATGTTCCCTGCCACAGAAACTCCCCCTGGAAACCCTGCGCATCCACCCCACGTTGTGACCCCTCGCCCCCTCTCAGTAACTGACTGCAATTTCACTTCTGCCTTTTTATGCCAGTGCCTTCCCACACAATGATCTTGCACCAAGTGCTGCATAGCCTAAGCCTAGGATATTCTAGCTTCCCGTCCCAGAAGTGCTTGATGCAGAACGGAAATGAAGATGAGGTTGAAATAATTGTAAGGGAGGCATGCAGGTGATAGGCAATTTTGGCTTTTTTTTGTGAGTGTCACGTTGGTTTCTGAGGTGCAGGGAATAGATGAGCAAAAGAGTGATACTGAGCCCTGCTCTGGTGCCTTCAGGTCCACCAGATTACATGAGGAATGGAGGCGCGCACCTTCATTACTATTTCTCTGATGGAGTAACATGTCGATTATTAAGGTGCAGGAAAGACACAACGAGCAAGAATGGCAATAATGAGCAGCGAGGGCTCGCACCAGGCCATAGCCGTGGGATGTGATAAGCGGCAGGGTGCGCGGCTGCTCGGAGGGTGCGACCCAGAGGAAGGCGCTGCCCTTGGGCGTGCACAGCCACTTGTGCAAGTTGGAGATGTAGAAGTGGGCGCCCAGGGAGGGAACGTCCAGAGACTGTGCCCCCACTGCATGCGCCCCATCCAGCAGCACTGCACCAGAGGAAAGTTCTGATCAACGTTTCTGAATCGTTTTTTGCAATCTTATTTGTGACAGTTATTTTTGCAATTGCAGTGTTTGCCCTTCCAACGTGACGCTCCTGATTGTCATGACAACAGGCCTCCAATGCTGGTGGGTGCAGTGAAATCTGGGGTGAAAAACCATTGATGTAGAAGTCTCTGGAAGAGAGTTTGAGGTGGTATACAGGCAGACAGAAGATGCATGAGCAGGTTGCACCCTGTACACAAAGCTGAGATTGCACTCAAACACACACTTGTTGTGACTGTGCTTGTGTACTGGACAAAAGCAAGGCTGCATCAAATTGGGCGCACCTTTGGTGCCGGCAGCTTTGCAGAGGGAGCAGAGCCGCTGCACGGGGAAGGTGTAAGGGGGAAACGAGCCGATGTGATCGATGACCGCCAGCTTCACGCGGCCCCTGCCAGCTGTCAGCGCCTCGTCGAATGCCGCCGCCACCTCAGCAGGTCCCCCCGCCAGCCTGGACAGGGGGAGTTGCACCTCCACCAGGCCGGCGCCTGATTTGGCCGCCGCCCTTGCCAGAGCGTTTTTCACCTGTGGCAGCATAAATTCTATCTGGAACTAGGGACTGACAAAGGTATTATGGTGAAAATGCATGTGCATTTCAGCTAGTAATGATACCCTTGCACAGAGGCGGAAGCAGGCCAGGAGGCTCTGACTCGCAGATAACAGAAAGCCAGAGGCAGCGCCTGCGCTGCCGGTGGCATACAAATTTTACATGCCTGGCTCCGGCGGCACACTGCTGATATCCAGTTCTCACAAAGTAATGAACAGTCAATAAGCAGAAGAAATGCCGGTGAGGGTCACAGGGGGGCGCGGGCCTTACAGCTGGGTAGGTGAGGTTGGTCATGAGCAACAGATCTCCCCTGCGGAGGCCAAGCCCGTTTATGACAATGTTGGCGGCTGCGGTCGCATTGACGACTGGCACCATGTCTTGCCCCTTCGCCCCAATCAGCGCCGCCACCTCGTCCCTGGCCGCCTGTGTGACACGTGACAGATTAGGGCACTCATTGGCAAATCCCCCCTCCCACATGCTATCAGCCAAATGTGTGACACAAAGTAGAGCAGGGCATTATCAGTCCGCCCAACCTACTAGAGGAGCGCCAGAGGAAAAGGGCCCAAATTCTTAAGGCCTGCCCAAATTCAAATCGAGCTGGAAAATAAGGGGCTGGGGAGCAGATTAAAGATAGATGACGAGTCACTCTAATCTCTTTAAACAAGTGCCTGCGTGCGGACCACTGTGGCCAGCGATTCTCACCCCTCACATGCTGTGAGCCAAAAGTGCGGGCAGGTGACAGGGCACATACGTTTGTATGAATGGGGATGTGCCCATTACTGAGCAGTAGATTTTTCAGCAAGTATGGCAAAGCACATTTCTTGAAGTGCGAGTTGAGATGTGTTCATATTTGAGTAGCAGAGTGGCAGCGCTCTCTTACAGTGACAGGGCAGAGTCTGAATGTTGTCCCTCGACGCTTGTGTGTGGGCCAGACGGAAAAAGTATGTCAGGTAGTGGATTGCAGTGATGCTCGCACCTTCAAGGCTGGCAGCACTTCTGTCTCATGGAACAGCACCGGCTGCTGCTCGCACCTCTCCCTCCACCACTGCTGCACCTCCGCAGCAAACCTGTGGGGCCGCACACCAGCCCATCATCAGTCACACTCTGCACACACACGGCTCCTTGGCACATGCAAACCACTGTACAGCAATGCAGTACCCGCATGCCATGCTCTCTTGCATCGACACGGGGATGGGGGCCATTAAATCAGGTACCTGATTGTGGCACCGTAGCTGCCGTGGTTCAGGTAGTGCCATGAAGGGTCCAGCGTGAACATACTCTCCAGGGCAGCTTTTCCTGGCTCCAAATCTTCTTTCTTGCCACACAGCTCCTGATGCATGCACAGGCTTCGTCGCCTCAGCGGCCCAACAACTTGGCTAGTGAATACAGATTTGATTGCATGTTGGTGATCCTGATATTGTACTCTTCCTACACAGCCTCGGGACTGGAATGCTCTGTCTGCACGGCTGGTGGCATGCATGCCACATAACAGCATTCTGATTCATGAAGATTGCTGACCTGGAATCTGTCTTCCAAAGGTTGTTCATGTTTTTCTTCATCTGCTGCGTCACTGGCAGCCTCCACAAGCCACCTGGAAAAGAGACATCTCAGGACAGCGCACTGCTGGACGGTGACTGATGCGTCTGCACACTGACGGTGTGGAAGAGATTATAGGATGTTCAATGTCACAGGGAATAGCAACCTGGGATTTGCAGGTTTGAACTCCCGACTGGGGTTCTGGTAGATGCGAAAGGACTTGTCGCTGCCTCTGCCTGCGCGACAAAGCGACGTCATGTTACTAAGCAATATTTGGCGCGAGATTAAGCCACCAGATGTGCACAGATGCTGCTGTCTTGTCTTGATTAAACCACTTGCATCGATCCGTTACAGCGACAGTTGTGGACGATGAATGCATCGGACCTTCACTTTTCTTCTTATGCTTCCAAAAAATATGTTTCACGCCCCACACTGCCACGATGAGGAGCCCTTTCGTGGCGAAGTGCTTGCCAACAAGCATTAGTGGGTGGTTTCCGTCCCAACCAGTGGGTTCACTTTCAGGCATCGCGGGCGCTTTTCTCGCCATCAGGCAACACAAGAGATGAATATATCTTCAAATCGCTACAAATATGTGCCAAGCAATGAGGAGGAAGGGCATGAAATCGACTCAGGCATGGGCCATCAATCCTAAGAAAAGAAGAGAAGTGATCGTGCAAGCTCAATGTGCGAGCTCCTTGCAACAGAGGATAAAACTCTTGATGTCCCAAATTATTTTACGCTGCTAGAGTCAACATCTGTCTTGCATGTTTGGATGTCCCGTTACGTCACCCACGTGCCCTTTTGGAAGTAAGAGCAGAGGACAGGCTGGAACCAAATAAAGGGAAGGCCAATCAACTCATTGAACGAGAAGGTATACCTACAATGATTTACTACAGTCTGTCTGGACCTCTGGCCACTTCGCGTCCTTTGGTCACTAGCGCATCACCGTGACTAGACAGGAAATATATAGTCAAAACTAGCCCCTTCTAAGTGGCGCTGATAACTAAATCTCAACCGCTTCATTATTGCGAACATAACTTGGGATGGGGGAGTCGCTAAGGAAGAGACGCGACAAAGGTGCGCAGGAAGCAACATGTGGTGATGAAGACAAAGCGTTTCGATTTTTCACTTGTGTTAGTCAAGTCACTGGAGTACCTCTTACAATCCTGGATAGCAGACCTTCCGTGCTCATCTAAGTATGGCTCAGGTCACGGCTTACAACCACAGTGCAGAAAGATCCAAGGCTGTTACAACAGGTCGTCTCCTGGCACACAAAATGTATGAGGAGCATCTGATTGACATGATACGCTGTTCTCAATTCGCCAGGCTGCTTTGAATGTCGTATGTGTGCTCATAATGCAGGCAATAGCCAGGCCAGCACTAGAGGTCAGTTGGAGGAGCCACTCCTGACCTCTGAGGACCGGAGCGAAGACCATGACAGCGCTGTTCGGGAGCCAGACAATGACAAAGCCAGGGGGCAGTCATACAGGAGCCAGGAGCGGACTGACCGTGCCCTGGTCCCCCACAGCATCAACCGCATCAATTGGGAGGAGCTCTGGAGGCTGCTGTGGGGCAACTGTTGTAGCAGCTGGGCTGGCATTGTCGGTATGGAACTTGACACAGCACCATGCATGCTGAACCATCGTATCTCTCGACACTTTACTCCTAAGAGCAAAAAGTTGATCTCCTGCAGGCTTATCATGAAACTCACTCTTATCATTGCGTTCTGCTTCGCTAGAGCGCATGTCCAGGCTTATACTGTACCTCGCACGGGAAAGCACTGTATTGGGACGGCATCCACCTGACCATGCGAGCCTGTTTGATGACAATATGTCATACCTGCTATCAGAGCTCAACAACATACATCTGATTGCACTGTCCTTTGTTGTATCCTCACATCTTGCAAGCAACTTGCAAGCAAACACTGCGTTTATGACACAATTTATGACACGTGCAATGTGCTGCGCAGCGACCATCAGCAGCTGCCTGGCGCCTCTGCTGCCGGAGCAGCTGCGTCCAGTGCAGCTCAGCAGCATCCAGGCGGCCAGGCTGGATGACCTGCGCACACGCATCGAAGTGCCGTTCGACGCAGACAATCCAGAGCACGTGGTGCGCCCCTGCCTGATCCCCATGCTTCTTCACCGAAGACTCCCGTCTTCATTTCACCCTTGCCAAGGGGGTACTACTAAAATGTAGATGAAATTACCCCCCCTCAGTCATGTGCATGAGTGCGTCAGTCCCTCTTGTCATATCAGGCATTGATGTCTCGCCTTGGCTCGGGGAATGGTTTCTCTCGTACATCCCTGCTATACATGCTGTAAGATGTGCCCTTACCTAGGTTGCAAAGGTGCAAAGGGACCACTTAGGTGTTGCTGGATGTACCTGATTCTTAGTACTGTCAAATGGGGAATATGGTGCTTTTCATATGTATATTGGTTATTAATGGCCAGAGGATTATGTGATGTGTGCAGGATGGGCTGAAGAGGTTGTGGGGCCACGCGTTTCCCGGCGTTCCCTGGGAGGGGGTGCAGGCGGACAAGTGGGTGGAAATGGGGTGGCAGCGCAACAACCCCAGCAGCGACTTCCGGGGCGCCGGTCTCATCGCCCTGCACAACCTCCTCCACATGGCACAGGTGCCCTCCCTCTGTCATGTCTTTCACGCCTGCACTTACCTGCACCTAGAAAGAAGAAACAAGAAATCACCTGCACTTGAATCAGGATGTTCGCAGCTTCCAAATCAAAATTCCCTGTCTGAGGGGGTATGAGACTTGCATGCGCTTGTGGCCTGGTTACTGTGCAACATTTAGAATGTTTGCATTGCCCACTGAAGGCTTTCCTAACTGATGGCAGATGCCATTTAATGCGTGTGCGAGACTTAGCAGCAGAGAGTTTTAATTGAAATTGACTATGGGCTTCTCTGAGACCATTGACCAATTGTGGGGGGCAAGCCCCCCAACTAATTTCCTGCAGCCCTCACGGCTGCATGTGTTGACGTTTGCAGGCTTGCATGCGCTGTTGACCTGGTTCTTCGAAAGGTTGATACAGCAGCGCAGAGCGTGCTGCAGTTACACTGCAACTGAAGGGGGCAGGGCATGTTGCGCAGGAGCAGCCGCGCCTGTTCAGGCGGCTCCTGGACAAGGCTGAGGGGACGCGGGCGAGCTGGGAGTACCCCTTCGCGGTGGCAGGCGTCAATCTCACGTACACGCTGGAGGAGGTGGTCGATCTGCGCAACAAAAGAGTTGGCTCCCTCGTACACGATCGCCTGCCCGGCACACCGGCCGGCCGCGGCTTCCTGTCTCTACTTGGCGGCTCCAGCCAGGTGTTCGAGACGGTGAGCACCTATTTGCCCTTGTTCTGGCCTGTGTGATTTACTTTGGCTCTTTCGAAGCCTGTATGGTGCATCATTGTGCAGCCTTTATGCCTCAGCAGCTCAACAGCCTGCAAGGTCCATTGTCTTGTACTGTACAGATTTTTCTGTTAAGGCTCCCTCCAGTGCTCACCATGTGTTTCGGCCTCAATGAGCCTTGTCATGACTTGCAAAAGCGTCGCATGAAGTGAAGTCGGACAGATGATTGAAAGATGGGTGACTTGATGTGACCAGGTCTACTGCATGGCGTTTGAGGTGCTGGACAGGGAGTGGCTGGAGATGAAGGCCTCCTACATGGAGTTTCCCGCCGTCATGACTCGGGTGCAGTCGCAGTTAGTAAGAGCGCTATCTGCCCAGCCCGGATCCCTGGCAGAGCTCAGGCGGCTCCTGGGGCTCACCTCCAATGGCGCCCATTGAACTTCTCCTAATCCCAATTATCACATGTGGCCCTGAATAAATCAATAATTCAATTTGTGGTGTCCTGAGCTGCCTGGGGTTAAAGTGGTCTGGCGTTGGGTCAACAAGGCACGTGGGCTGCGCTGTCCGTGGTCCCCAAGTTCTGATTTCAGAGCTATACTCAGCGCTGCAGCTGGCTGGCTTGCAGCATGGCCTGTACATTGTTGTCTCAGCAAAACCTTGCCGTTGTCCGCCGCGGCTGGTTTTGGTGTGGATTTGGCGATTCAAATGCCTCCAAGTACCCTGTACCAATACATGTGATGAAAATCGCACTGCCAATGCAGATGGTCATCATGATCATGCTGGCGCAAGAGCGTGCCCTACATGTTCCAGAATTGCATTTTTGAAGTTTCAGATTGAGAGTTGTGGGTACGAATCTGTATATATACAGAAGCAGAGTTTAGAATCAAGTGGAGCTTGCTTCACACTCTATAGGCCATATGGGCATTTTGTTGCACCGACCCAATGCAACTCAGCTTGGGGATTATATTAAGTAATGCATCACACCAAGTCAGTCATGCATATTCTCACAAGCCCATGGGATCAACAATCACACACGCACCACATGAAGCAAAGACCGTTATTGACGATATACCCAGCACATCACATTTGATCATATAAGTAAAATTCCTGCTAGTGCCGAGACATCAACTCTCAAGCAGGTCAGACGACGATCTTTTGGGAGCGCAGGAAGAGAGTGTCCACGACGCGGCTCATGTTGGAGAAGGTGTCAAGTGCCGCCGGGTAGACTGCGTCAGGCACGGCACTCTCAAACACCTCCAGGCAGCCCGCCCCCTGGTCCAGCGTGCCCGCAAACTTCTTGTCCAGGATCATCTGCCGCCAAACAACCTTCTCAGTCACAGTGATCCCAAAGCAGTGCGTGCATGCTTCCTTATATCCCGTCCTGGGGTGCCGATCTTCACATGAAGGGACGCCGGGAGAGCTCAGAAGGAACTTCCTTGGCAGAGCCTGAAAGGGACAGCACCCTCATCCAGAAGGTCATAGTGATGCTGTCACGCACAGCATCACAAGGGCATGTAATATGAGAGTGCTGTCTTGCTGGCATGCAGCATGATGGCACCGTGATGCAGGTCCTACAGAGACTCTTGCACAAAAGCAGCCATGGCACATGCACGCCACATGCTTGCCACTTGCGAGGTGGATGCTTCGCTGCCCACGGGTGCCCACCTTTGACCAGCCTAATGGCTTTCACAGAGACCCCTCCCTAACAGCTGGAATTGCTTCCTTCGTTTAGTTTTCCCCATTTCTCCCTTACTTCAATTGTACACAAACTAAACGGTCCGCGCGCAGGCACCTGCTATATCGTAACTTGTTGTAATCCTCTCTTTTCTCCATCTATTTGTGAGTTCGCTGGCTCTTCGAGCTCTCCAGGCCCTCTTTTTCCAGTTGAAGACGGTTTGGGCAGGCCATATCCTGGAGCGCCCCGTTCTGGCAGGCACCTCCACAGTATTGGGCGGACTAGACGCGCACCTGGGAGAGTTTGTTGAGGACGAGGTCGCGCGGCAGCTCGATCAGCTCGGCAAGGTGCGCGATTTCCACGCGGCTGAACGGCTCGATCAGGCGCGCCAGGTTGCCTTCGAGGAGAGTGTCGTAGAGGGCCGACAGGTGTGCGCGCACGATGGGGTCCCCCATGAGCTGCGGCTCATGCGCGGCCAGCGCGGCCTGGAAGCCCTGCAGCGAGCGCTCCTTGTACGCTGCCGCCACCGCCAGCATGGCGTCCACGTCAGCGCCTGCATGCATGCGCAGGTGCGGGTATTAATGTCTGAGGATCAGAGATAGAATTGTGTCTGTCGAGAGGGTAGCATGCCGGCATTATGCTATGGCCTGGCATGCTGAGAAAACATTTTGTACGCCATCACTGCCACAGACGAGGAAGTGAAGATTCGGCTCTGATACATGGCTATGAAAGCACAACAAGTCTTTGCTTTCCACAAGACTTTCGATCAAGATGGTCGATCAAGATGGTGCAACACCACGAAGGGAAAGGCAGGGGGACAGATGCACCAGTACAAAGACACGAGTGGTGTCTTGTGCAGCGCAAGCATGGTTCTCACCTGCGTGCTTCAGGCCTGCCTTCGAGGTCACCAGGCTGGGCACCTCATCCGCATCCTTCATCATCACCTGCAATTGCACAAGGTTGTAAGCGAATGACCCAAAGTTCGACTCGCATCCTAATGCTTAGCTTGCTTGGTATTGCGGCTATGATTACTATGATGCCAGATGCAAACATAAACTGTTTGTCTTGACATCCTCATGCCACCTGTGGCCCAGGCAGCAGGCAGGATGTTTTATCAGTGCCAGTGGGACTATGCAAGTCATAAGTCATAGAAGAGATATGCGCACCTTGCTGAGCAGCATGTACTTGAGGGCGAGGGTGGCCTTGGGGTCGTCCAGGGAGTTGAGCGCCTCGAAGGCCTCAAAGAAGTAGGAGTAGGCCGTCTTGTAGTCCTTCTCCTCCGCATGCAGGGTCCCCGACTGCAGGTCAATCTCCGCCTGCACCGTGCATCAAGGAAAAGGTCATCCCTAAAATATCATTAGCCCAATACACCCCAAGTACAACAGCTTCTGCGTGCAATTCATGATCATTCTTCGTCCCTGTAGAAGCAGAAAGCGATCTCCTGAATCACTAAAAGCAGAGAATTTCAGAATGCTCATGCAGGGAGAGATCTTGGGCATTTTCAGGAGGCTGGCAGCATTTGACATGTCAACAGCCAAGGGCCTTGAAAAGCCTCTGCTGGCAGCCCGACAGCACAGGTATAAAGATATGGCATGGGCTCTCATGTGTCTCCTTCTGTGTTGGAGATGCTCTATGACACTCTTGCAGCTGGAAAGTGGAAGTCTGCAGGCTGACGGGATTGGGCAAAGAGGGCTGGCAGGGCTGATACGCCCCTGCTGCGAGTAAGAGGACACAAGTACTAGACAGAAGTACGGACTTCTGAGGGTGCTCTGATATTTCTCTTGTCTCTGTGTCTGACCAGCGCACCTGGGAGGCTGGAGGCACGTAGATGGCGTTGGCGGCGGTGCGGGCGGCGGTGAGGGCGGCCTTGGCCTTGGGGAGGTTGCGCAGGGCGTGATGCGTGCGGCTCTCCAGCAAGTGGATGTCCAGCAGCAGCAGCTTGTCATCCAGCCGCTTCACCTGCTCACAGGTGGGCCCACTCATGTCTTATCTGGGATTGTGTCACAAGAATAAGAGAAACAGGGCAATGCCAAAGGCAAAGCGGCATTGCTAGGCAGCTGCTCTCAGTGCCATCCGTGTGTGGGAAAGGGCTTGCATAGCACTGCAATGCAATTGTCGGAGGCACTTGTCAAATAAGAGATGTCACTGTGGAAGTCGCAGGTGTGACGATGCCCGCCAGATTTTGGCATGCAGCTCGCGACCAACACAATGAGGCATAGGAGGATGGGGCACCTCTGAGAGCAGCCTGCTGATGAGTGCTAGCGCAGACGAGAAGTCCTTGCTTCCCAGGTACAGGTTGGCTAACCTCGCCTCAATCCTCTGCCTGAGGAATGTCCTCTTCTCTGACTTTGCCCACTCCACTTGCTCCTTGCAGACCTCCACCTGCAAGGACAGGTTTCAAGTCCCCATCTATTTGACGTTATTGGCATTCAGACCCAGTCCATTCTCCTTGTACTTGCGAGGCGCAGTTCAATCAGAACCAGGGCTGACACCGACTTACCTGAAGCTGTGTCGAGTCTGGCACTTTGGCTATAGTTTCTATGATTGTTCTCACAATCTTTGCTGTTTTGGCCTTCGTGAAGGATGAAAACAGCGGTCTAAGCTCGGTCAGCAGATTTTTCAGGGCTACTGCATCTTTCTCCTTTGCATACAGGTCGCTTAGCTTCTGAATCGCCTGCAAGGAAATAAACAGCTCAAACTTTACCACTGCATTGTTGGACTCGGCCATGGAGCCTGATATGTATTATCTGGCTTTGCGGGGCGTCTTGATGTAACCAATGCAGTTTTACAAACCATGCGCATCAAATGTATCTGCCGTGAAATTGTGTCACGATGTCAAAATGAATCGCCTAAATACCGATGAATAATATTCCCATACAGTGCTTCCTTATTTTTTTGGGAAGGTTGTCTCACCTGTTCTTTTGCTTTCACAGACTCTGCATCATTTGGGTAGTTTCCCAGTATCACATCTCTCAAAGAAGTGACAGCCTGTTCGGTAGGCAGCTCACTGGACGATGCTACCTGTTCACTTAACTTCAGGCCTGACATGTCCAGGATCTGATACGTATGTTAGCAAGGCTATTGATGTTGACCTGCCTGAAATTGATATAGCAATGCAAGTGGTATCGCAATCACTAGAATTTCGTATTCTTCACCTTCCAAAGGACGTCGTTCAGGTCCTTTTTTCCCCAGTAAAAGCTTTGCGTTTGCTCAATCATGCCTATTGTGGCTCCACCAAGTGTCTGCAGAGGCGTTCCTACAACTGGGAGTTTGTCAAAATTTGGTCGTTGACAATTGGGTCCAGATTTGTCGTTTCACAGCATTCAAGCGACCTTTAAAAGGTGCCGGAGGCTGTGAGGGAGGCTGCGCAACGACACCATCTCGGAGCACCCCTGGGTTTCTTTGGAGGTGCGCCTTGCGCCCCTCACCACAGACAGAGTTGGCGGGAGTGCACGCTCTTCGTGCCGTTTGTGACAATCTTTGAGCGTGTTCCTCTTCATCATTTACTTTCGCTCCAGTAATCGAAGCTGCACGAAAAATCAAGTGTGAGATGCGGATAGCCTGTCCCTGAAACGAGGTGGATGTTGGTCTCGTTCGTGAGTCACAAGGCCTTTGTTGCGAAACACACAAGTGCTGCGTTGCTTCGTGCATTTTAAGAAGTTATATAGAGCTAAAAATGTCCCCTTGACTGCCCTTAGATGTTTTGTTTCCCAGACAGACCTATGCTGGTGGCCTACACCTTTGTGACACAAAGCGTGGGCGCCTGCCCATTTATGTGTTTCGTCTCTGTTTTTCAGTGAGGCGTACTTTAGAAAGTGGAATGCGAGCATGCTTCTTAGTAGCACCTGCCGTGCGCAGCTCTGACACAAAAGTCGAGCACGGTGATCTTGATATATACGGATGACATGGGAAGGTGTTTCCAACAGCACGAGCCTCGTCTAGATGGTGTTGAACTTAGAACGTGAAATGCAGGCTTCAAATGGAGGCCTACGTACTTGGAGGTCTGACAGCGGTGCTGCTGCTCGGCAGCGCACTCGCACAGACGAGTCAACCCATCGACAAAGTAGTGCCTACATTCGACAAGATCCAGGTACAGCGCCTCTCAATATCACGGAGAGGCCCAAACATGAACGCTTCTCCCTACCGGGATGCTGTTTTCTACTCGGAGCAATTCAGCTCATACTTGCATTTGTGCCTGCAGAGCAGCCTCACTAATGGTCCTGGAGTTGGAGTCACCCCTTCCAGTCCGGTACATCAACCTCCACATGACAACCGAAACACATTCTCTGTGCCTGCTTGCCTCACGTAATTTTGCTGAGCACTTGTACCATTTGCAATATCAGCTGTGAGGCTCCTGCTCCAGGCCCCGGCCGGCGGGGCCCGATTGAATTCTGAGCGCCGTACCCACGGTTGGTTATGTCTTGCTTGGATCTGGCGAGGTCAACAAGGGGTAAAACACGTGGCAGCCATTACCTGCAGATGTAATAGCCTAGAACAGCTCGTAACAAAAACATTAGCTGGCAGCCTTAGACGGCTGCTGGGTGTATCCTCATGGCAGGAAGAGGTTGTAAAATTTGTTAGAAAAACAATAGTAAGTCTGGTGCTGAGTGTGTACAGTCGAGGAAGAGAAGGAGCCTGCTGGGCGCAAAGGGCCTATTTGGCAACATGGACTATTTTGACGAGGACTTCACGGGCATGCTTGGCGGCCGCAAAGAGCGCAAGGCGCAGGAAATGAATGGCTATCAGATCTATGGTGCGCACAGCACACTTCTGTCAGATCATTATTTAACCGGCACAGGTACACTCTGGACTTTGTCGTCACTGAAGCAGCGGAATGAGACATCCTGCTTGGGATGGACTTCACCATGCAGCTGCTCTGTCCCCTCACCTGCATCCACCATCGCTCGAAAAGGATTGGTTCTTGCATGCCTCAGAGAGCTCGGTAGAAATCTGTAGGTGACGCTGAGGATACCTGCTGTGAGCGCTGCCAAAGTCTGATTATTTGGTGAAGGGCATTGACAGAATATCGTATATCGTGTCCGCCTGAGTCCGAGTCAAAGTGTCCACAACTGTCTTGCAGACTGTGGTCATGCTGCTTGCTTTTGTTGACACCTTGAATCCACAAAGCCACGATGCACCCTCATCCCTGCTTGGCAGTCCCACTTTGGTTCTCTTCTAACGCCCAGCGTTCAAAGCCTGCTGATGAAGGAGCATATGAGCTGCATGCAGAAACGCCGTACATAAAACTTGTCAACTGTAGAAAGCAGGGTCTAGAGCTTTGCTCAAGGTTTCAACTTCACAGGGTCAGTCAAGATCGAGCTGGTAATGGACTTCTGTGTTTTTGCAGGTCAACCTGCCGTGATGTCCCCTGAGTTCACCCAGAGCGTGCTGGGCCCTCTGACAGACAACATGACCACCATCGGACGCAGGCTCCTGCAGCAAGTCACCCAGCTAACTTTCTACGGAACGTTAGTATTTCCTCACCCCCCTCTTGTGCTGCAGTCTAATTGCCTCCATTACTCTCCTCCCTGCACTTACTTATGCCATGCCTTTGCCTGCACGAGCAACCTGCGCCTGCAGGATGTCTTGAGTCTGTCATGTGCAACCCCGCAGTCTTGCATGCTCTGAACTCGCAGCGACTAGAGACTCTCGCAATGACCGCATGCATGCAGTTGATTGGTTACATATCATTTTCCTACTTCACCAATCTGTGAATTGCTCTCGAATCGAGCTGCCCAGCCTCTTTTGGCTGGTCCTCCTGGCGTCTCTGCTTTGGCGAGCATGTCATCAGTACTGGGCGGAAGTACTGCGCTTATCAAAAACAAAATCGTTACGCATGCATGCAGCGTGCTGCCATGTTGCGTTCTAAAACCTCCTGTTGCCACGCAGGATCAAGCAGGGGGTGGTGTCAGACCGAGCTGTGGCCAACTACGTGTTCGGCCAGGACTCCGTGCCATTCCTGAACATCGCGACACAGTCCGGCACCACCTTCACCTTCCTCAAGGCGCTCCTCATTCTGCCCCAGGAGCAGAGTGCCACAAATATGCCCCCCTATGTCACCTCCACCACTGGGTTCATGCCCAAGGACTTCACACACCCCACCATCGTCCACCTCACCACACAGGTGACTCACCCGTTTGCTGACTCACCCGCTGCTGCAAACCTGTCCCTCACTGTGGCACGACACGATTTTGGTTTTTGATCTGTTGAATGCTGTTACTGATGTTATTCAGCCCCTAGGCGGCTGGGTCTTTTTGTTGCTCTGACTGACAGGAGCAGTGATTAGTACAGTTTGGTGCAACCCAAGAGCATGCTTGTGTTTGACACTGGCTGCTTCTAGCAGCAAGTGGGTACAGAATCTGCACTGAAGACCCTCTACAATGGAGGCAGTTTGGTCCTTTGCAGAATATCCTGACGTTTATTTAAAGCTGATCCCCACATGCCTGACAAAGCAACGGTAGCCCTGTCCATATGCCTGTTGTGTGCGCTTGGTCACGCAAAAATGTATATATTCCTAGCTAACACTGTATGCCTTTCGCATGCAGGGTTCCACAGGCTACGCTCCCCAGGTTGCGCTGCGATTTGATTATTCTCAGACAGTGGGCTCGCCGCTCATCTCACTCTACTATACAGACCGAGTGGGCACACCCGACCAGGGTGGCCTACCCCTGCCTAACCTGGCACAGATCTTCAACCTGAACCTGACTCAGTCAGTGGTTTCCGCCCACAGCCATACGTGAGGCTCTGTGGGTCTGTGCTGCGCGGCAGGCATGATGGAAAAGCCAGAGTAGTAGTAATGGCTGACTGCGCTGATCAGCAGTCAGCACATAAGCCGCTGCTACTTAAGGAAGTGCTCCAGATAAGGTGTGATTCCTGTAAATTTTGCATGAACAATACAAACGGCTGCTGCTGTTCCGGTTGGATTTGTGGATATCCGTTTGAGCATCTGCTGCTCTGCATTGGGGTTCCTAGGTAGCGGTCTTGCATTTATACTGAAGCATGACCGCTGCCGCAAGTGGCAGGAGTCTGCACTCAGGTGTTCAATTATTGATTTCATTGCGGTAGAATAGATTTTAGATCTGTCCTTAAGGATTGTCTTGCTCTTGAGGATTGTCAATAAGTCTGACGGAGCAAAGGCTGTAACGTAAACACAGTGGTGTCGTTACGACACTGTCGTAGCTGAGACAAATTGAAGAAAGGACTTAATTCTGATGTCAACATTACGATTTGGAGGAACAGCTAATTGATGAAGTTCTTGGATCAGAGAGATTTTGGTTGTGCCTGGGTGGACTTGACTCAGAAACTTGCTCTTGAAGATGAAATCGCCTGTAAACTGCCTGAAGGCGTGCTCAACTCTGGACACCGTTTTGCCTCCAAAGTGTGAATTACTTGGTTGCAGTAAAGTATAATTTGAATTGAATGAGGCCAGATCCGGCCGCGGCATGCGCATGCTATCTGCTGGCCTATAGGCAATGTGTTTGAATTCTAAGTCGTTCACACCTCAGAAGCTCGATCACACAAACACACGTGCATTCCTTTTTTTAAAGATTCACTCTGCAATGCAGAGTCTGCATGCAAATCTAGGATCCATCTGGGACCAAGCCAATGGGGGCAAAATTTCTATAAAATTTCATGACCCCTGGCATTTGGCGGGGCGGCACGTGAATTTCGAAAGCCCACCTTTCGCAGCTCCACACGCACAGCCTTGCAGAAAACTTCTAGATTTCAGAATAATAAATCGCAGATAGTTGCGATCTCGCGTCGATTGGAGCTTCCTACTCCCTTCTTGCTTCTCGCAGCTTCTTACGGATACAAGCAGCTGCAAGGTGTCCATTTATGGCCATCTCCTTGGATCCTCATTGTTCCCATGGACCAGCAATGTGCAACATCTGTTGACATCCTTCAGTGTTGCTCATCGGTTCTTCTCATCTACCCAAGTTACAGCAGATCCCAATTCCATCTGGTGCATCTTGTTATATGCTTGCAGGCATGAGTTGCTACGCTATCTTTGTGGCGATCGCCACGCTTTTCCTGGCTCAAGCTGCATTTGCACAGACAACTCAGGTCATCAACAGGCTGGTCCCAGTGACTTCCAAGATTCAGGCACGCACAGCTCTTCCACGACTGAGTGTTGAATGATTGCCCAGCCTTCCTGACAAGCATCCTGGTCTTCGCTGTTGCACTGATTAAATCTACACGTGCGATATGTGCAGAGTTCCCTGACAAATGGAGCTATGTACATAACAACTCCTAAAGCTCCGGTATGTTCTGGGTTCACATCAAGGCCTACACCTTCTGTGCTTCCTGTGCCCCACCTTCAGAAGCCCATCTTGTGTAGCTGACCTTAGAGACAAAATTTAATCTGGCAATTTAGCTCAACTCCCTCAGCAGCTGCATCACTGTTCCAAGCATCGCATGAGAGCCTTGTTGAAAAGAAGGGCCGACAGCCAAGGGTGCATGTGTAATGATCAGCTCAAGTCTTCGTCTGAGAGGATTCTCATCGTGTGCTGCTTTGCACGCAGCTGAGGAAGAGAAGGCTCTCGGAGAGATTTGAGGAGGGATTTGAAGATGCACCCTACAACCGTCGCAAGCTGCTGGTGCTAGCTTCACTTCTCATGCACTGGATCCTGACTAAGCTATCAGAAATGACCTCGTGAGTTGCTGTCTGCAATCCAATGACATGCCAGCAGGGATGACTGCACGTCACTCTCCCTTTCCAAGCCGCCGGCTGAGAGCTTGGATTCTTCGCGTGCAATTGCATTTCCACTGTTATGCAGTGCCCTTCTGGAAATCTCCACTCTTTCTGGAGGCAGCCAGCAGCCACAAAGGGCCAGGGGACTCCCGTCAATTCATTTAAGAGTCCCCTGAGAGGGCGTTAGGCAGGGGAGGCGCAAAATAAAGTGGGGCCTAACTATTTGATTTTCTTGTGTGCGCAGACGCTCCCATTCCAGACAGGAGGCCCAACCTGCACACTTCCCCAGGAGTTCATCGAGCTCGTCCTGAATGCGCTGCTGAACCCAACCAACAGCTCGCGCAAGCTGCTGGCCACCTCAGACCGCCTCACCTTCTACGGCTCGTGAGCGCTCCTTTTCTTCCCGCCCACCTTAGAGCATACATTTCATTAGTGTCATCAGTCTTACATCCTTTCATTGCCCAAGAGGCAAGAGGCTTCTGCAGACAAACTCCAGTTGCAGGCTGCCAAAGTCGCACCCCTTGTGGGACTCGCCGGATCCATGCAAGACCCAATCAACTGCGGGCACGGTGCTCAGTGTTTTTACCGGCCCCCGAGAGCGGGTACATATAGTTTGCAGCCCTACATACCTGTGGTAACACGTCAAGTTATTTTTGCTTGATGCAATCATTCCGGACATCTCTTGAATACTACTCACCTGCTGGCAACATTTCAGCAGCAATCGGTTTGCTCAAACGGCAATAAGTCAATGCAAGGCATTTTATACCTGAGCACCAAGCAGATCACTGGGCAGATTGACTTGCGGCGTGACAGCATTGCACACAGGTTTCTTTTGAGCACTAAAAATGGCGAGGCAGAAATTTTTGCATCTACTGACTTTGTCAATGAACTCCAGTGCTGCCTTGCGCCATAGATATGCACATAAATATGTACCAAGAAATGGGTTTCTGACTGCAATTTGCAGGATCAAGCAGCAGCTGCTGACGGACCAGGCTGCGGCGGTGTACATCTTCAACCAGGACTCGCGCAGCTTCCTGGAAACTGCCACGAAGTCAGGCAGCAGCTTCACCTTCCTCAAGGCGCTGCTCATCCTTCCTCAGGAGCAGACCTCCACAGTGGTCCCTCCCTCCGTGTCATCCACCACCGGATTCCTCTCCAAAACCCCCTCCGAGCCCGTCATCGTTCGCTTATCCACCCTTGTGCGCCCCCTGACCCTCCTTGTGCCTTCTGTGTGTACCCCTCTGGTCAATCATAGTCAGTGCTGTCCTTTAGGTGGGACAGCATGCATAGCAGGGTGTGAAAATGGCAGGCCTGGCTCGAGCACCACAAGACTTTGAGTATTGGGGAGGGTGTAATGCTCCCGGGGAGCTACTATCAGGGCTTCAGTGTGTTGTGCTGCCCTCCTTTGTGGCCTTTTCCCCACTGGGGAATGCACTTTGGAAATGCGATGGACAAGACAGGAGGCTGTACCCTATATAGTGCCAGACACCTGGGGAAGAGGTGCATGCGCGCCGGCACCCGCATGTGGTATGCTGGCAACCTGGGGCAAGAATGTCATGTGCACCTTGTGCTGCTCGGTGAAAGCGTCTGCTGACCTGCGACGCCAACAGTGATGATGTAGTGTACCCGAGGGCATGCACCATCATATCAATGGGTGCAGAAGGTTGCATATGTGTGGTCTGGCGGGGGGTCTGCCCCCTACTGAGTTAGGTATTCAGCGCTCGCCGGTACTGGGTCAGATCAATCTCAATATGACCCAAGTGCGCATCCGTTGATACTTCTCACAGATGAGTCGCTTTCAAAGCACTTGATGTGCTCTGCAGGGATCCACCGGAGTTGTGCCCAACGTTGGCTTGCGATTTGACTACGCATCCAAGGAGCCCGGCACAACTCCCTTTTTCTCCCTCTATTTCTCCGACCTCGTGGGGGCATACCCTAAGGGCGTCCCCAAGGCCAACCTGGTGCAGAGCTACGGCATCTACATTGGAGAGGACGGCACCATCTACCCTGGCCAGGGGTAAATATGGCCAGGGTATGTAAGGGCATTGAAAGGATACAAGGTTCGCATGCCAAATCTCCGGCTTGCACTGCGTGCACGTGTGCTTGGACTGATGTTCCTGAAGGGGGACTGATATTTCTTGAAGGCATGATTCAAGTATTGCGGACGTGGGTACATTCTGCAAGAGCTATTGGCAATACTTTGGATGACAGAGCAGCATTGGTTTGATGCGTGCTTGGGTCAGCCGGCAGCAAGTAAAGGAGTAGAGCACACTATTTGAAAGGGCCTGATTGATGGTATGGGCAGACTGTTGTACAGGCATGTGCATGTCAAGCGCTGATGTGTATGGGTCAGGCAGGGTACAATAGCATAGGCTTGGCTGATGCTCGTGATCCCTTGCGGCGCATGTTCTGCACTGTTCTGAATAATGCAGTAAGAATACGGCAAAGCTTTCCAAGCAGAGCTGATCGAGACTGCATGATCCTAAGGATTGTTTTCCCAGTACCTGTGTATCGTTGCGATCAGAATTTTGTTTTTGCCTGGGAGCAAGATCAAAGTCTCGCGCATCAAGCATTATTTTTGGCTGATTACAGGACGCCGCCATGTCTGTTTGTCACAGGTGTTGCTTTGCAGGCATTATCGTGTCTATTATTGACGGTTGCTGATTTGATGGCTGCAATGGTACATAGGGGGAGTCCAGTGTGGCAACCTGGTTGCCTGAGCTTCTTTGTCACTTCAACAATTTACACGGGGCATGCAAGTGGATGCACACGCAGAATTGGGACGAGCTGAGATTTCATAAGCTTGCAACCAACTGGTTTACTGGTGCCCCTGGATTTCATCAATTGATGCTTTTTGTTGCCGCTCATGGTTCTATATAAGAAATAAAACTTGAGATCTGAACAAAATCGTGTGATGTTGTGCACCAAAGTTGTAACACATAATGTCTGTATCTGGAGCAAGGGGATCGATCCCCTGATATCATCTGCATGATGCTCGCATGCAAGCAGGACACCTGCTTTACACATTGCACCCTGCACACCCTCCACAACATATGGCCAAGTAATCAGCAGGTGCAAGGAGTGCATCTTCCATAACCTGCATGCTGTCCTGACCAAGCCTTTGATCACACACGATAGTCTCAGTCAATCTTGGCCACTTTTACGATACTCGATGTCAAATATACACTGTATAGTATATCGCAATGCACATACGCCCTCTCATGCAGTCACGGTGCCCTGCGCCTCCAGGATGGATTGTCGCTTCCGCTTGGCGCGCATCGACTGCGCTGCCGGCTCTCCGGCGCCAGCCGCCGCTGCTGACGGCGCAGCCCCGTTTCCCCCGCTCGACACAATTGCATCCCCTTCCTGCTGAGCACAAATTCTTGCTTACAACAAGTCTCGCCACTCCATGATGTAAGGAAATGTGGGATTTTTTGGAATGCCAGGAACGCTTAGAATGATTTGCAGCCTTGGTGAATTGTTTCACTCAAATCTGTTCATGCCCTACAGATCTCCAGCAATCATCATTGAACACAATTTGGCAGGCATGCCCAGCGAGCAAGCACAGGGATGCAGGTGTGGAGTGAGCTTGGACTAGGTTTGAAGTAAGTATGGCACCTGTGAGGCAGCTGCTGCGGAAGCTGCATCGCTGCTGCCGAGCAGCTGCTGGCCGCTGGGGCCGGCTTCCTCCAGGTGGAACTCCAGCAGGTTGTCCAACACAGCCACCTCCCCTGAGCGCCTCGCCTGATTCAGCCCAATCTCCTGCTGCCACTCAAACGCCTTTGCGCCTGCGACACAGCCACACACCAACATTGCTTCCACTGCTTCTCCTATACCAAAGCTCTCAGTTGGGCACTGTATGAGCTAGTATGTAGCTACCACCTGTCACAGAAGATCAAGGAGACACAGTGCTGCGCCAATGCCAGGCACATCCTCAAGAAGAAGATCCCTTCACAGTCTTGAAAACGAGCATATTACCAAGACAGCTGTACATAAAAGTCCCGCCTTGCCCAACAAGCAAACAAGTGGTTGCCTGGGACCAGAAACAAGGACGCGCATGAATTTGCCTGCCTGGGACAACAGAGAAACGACGAGCAAGCGCGCACAGTCGGCCAGTGAATAAAGGTGAGTAAAAGTAGGGGTGAGTAAGCACCTCCAAGCTTGCGCAGCCAGATCTGGATGCCGCTGGTGATGATAGTATTGGAGAAGTAGTACAGGCTGAGGCCGGAGGGAACGTTCAGCGCGAACCAGCCGACCATGAAGGGCACGGCGATCAGCAGCCCCTTTGAAAACGCTGCATTCTTGTCCTCGTCGTCTATGGGGGGAGATATGACGGCCGAAGACGCGAACTGCGCGGCGACTAACGCGATTGGCAGCGCCAAATAGCGCGCTGCGTCCTCCCAGCCGACCGGCGGCGCGCCGTCCACGAATGGGAAGAGCCACGCTGTGCCAGTGCCTGCGCGCAGGTGTGGAGTTTAAAAAATTTATCCGGTCACTATCAGTCATCAGTGATGAGACTGTTCATGACTGGTGCAGGTTCCATGCAAAGTGATCTGCATTCTTTATCCAGAGCATGTGAGTACATTTTGAGGTGTGCAGGTCCCAGCTTGGTGCTTTCAGTGCTAACTGCTTGACTGACACCTAGGGAACCATCATGAGCTATTCCGGCTATTCAAAGAAGCTGCATCAGGCTGCATTGACGGACCCAGTACACTACACTTTCTTTCCAGCCAACTCCAGTTGATTCCTCCGTTTCCCGCTGCGCTAGGACTGCTATTGCCGGGACGAAGGGCATGGCAGGGGGGAGTGTCACCTGCCCGCTGGGCAGCCAGGGAGGTGGGCCCAGAGAGTGAGGGGATCCAGTAGAAGCCCTCTGTGAGCAGGCCGGCCGAGGCCACATTGGACAGCGTCCTGTACAGGCCCCAAAAGATGGGGATAGTCGCCAGAGTAGGCAGGCACCCTGCACACACATGCATTCCGCACCCTTTAAGCCTCCGGAAATGCGCTCTAAACAATTCACACTCCCTAAACCCCCAGATATGCGCTTCCAGCAACACACCTGCAAACTCCTACTGTGAAAGCCACATCCTCACATTTTTTCGCACAATGCATGCAATGCCACGCTATATGTAACAAACTCCTCCCAACAATTCCTCGGTTTCAAAGGCAATGTTACATGAGCAAGGATCCATTTGCACGGTAGTCACATCTCCAGATACCATTACACAACTGGAAACAATGCATAGGGGCCCAGAACAGCACACATCAGGTGCAATACATGCTTGGGGCAGCAGTGTGGGGCTCACCGGCAGCTGGGTTGACACCGGAGGCCTCATAGAGCGCAGAGGTCTCCCTCTGGATGGAGTTCTTGTCTTCGCCGTACTGACGCTTGATTGCATCTATTGTCGGCTTGAGCTTCTGCACCGCCAGAGCTGACTCCACCTGTGGGTGCAGGATTGCGCAAGGATGACCAACGGTGGAGCGCGCACATGCCCCACGGCAAGTCAAGTGGTCCTCTCCTAAAGAGCCAAGTCAGGGCAAACACCCATTGCAGCATGGAAGTATAAGATGCTCCATTTGAAAGATGCTAGCCACTGACTCCCTGTGTATGATCAGTGCTGACCGTCTGTTTGCACGGGACACACAAGAAGAGACCATGCTGATCGGTCAGTATGGGCTGATTCTTGCTAAAGAAGCTGAACAGGCCAGGAGCACATGCCTGGACTTTGGTGAAGGGGAAGGTGAGGATTTTGGTGCCGACTGTGAGCACGATGATGGCCCAGCCATACGAGTACGGGACGTGTAATTGATCCAGCCCCGTCTGAATCTGCTGCAGCGAGTAGTTCAAGCCACTCGATATCGGCGCCAGCCAGCCATCATCCTGCGCCGCTGCCTGCAGAGCAGAACATCTCCAATGATGAAGTACCCGTGACATGCTTGAGAGGGGGGCTTATGTCTCTACATGACCTGCGGAAGATGCTACTTGACAGAACTGTAAATTATTTCATGGGCTGCAGGCTTGGGTGGCATTTTTTGCAGAGTATGTACCTGGATTGCGGCAGGCTGAGCTGCAGCAGCATCTGCCAGGCTGTACATGAGGGCAGACAGATGCTCATGATAGCCTGCAGCAGCTCTACCTAACTCTGCAGATGCTCTAACGGCAAGGGTATTGCGCCCTTGCCTATGCCTGCCTTGGCTCCTGATGTTGATCAACACACCGAGAACGAGTCAGAGTCCTTGCGTTTTCCTTGTAGGGGATGTAAACAACGTTAAATTCAATTCTGCATGGTTAGAAACTGAGCGTACCTAGAGTTGAACCCGACGCAGGGCACAAAAGCAGAGGATGGCCCAGCAACATTCTGTGCTCTTAATGGCAGTAGAGATGACTGCATTGAACTTTGCAGATGCGAGGACCAACACTTTAATGAAATTTCTTGCGATATCAGTACAGAAACCAGTTTCTGATCGTCAAGTGCAAAGACTTTGTGTGAGAGATTTCATCAATAAAAAAAAAGATTGCGTGTGACAAGGAGCTTAATAGAATGTTTTTCTTCGATATTAGCGAATTTCTAAATCTGAATTTGCTTTGAAAGGACCCAGATTGCAAATGGAGCAGATAAGACGGGTGCCAGCGTGGAGATCAAGCGGAGCCAAAATTGGGAACAGCTGGGAAGTACGTTATGCTCGAAGGCAGCTACAGGAAACTGGCATGATAGACAGATAAATGCGCATAAAGATTGCAATAGTCCCATTCGTATCAGTACCAATGCGATAGTCTGCGTCCCTAGCTAGAGGCAGGCCTCGCAACTCTTGTGGGGTCGAAGTACATATAGGTCTACATTCAGATAACCGTCTTGAAGCATTGACTTCGAGCGAGATCAGCGACAGATTTGAACTTATTTAGTAAAAGAGCCAAGCAGGTGCAGAAGAGAAACAATGACAACCGAGAAGGAGAAGATGATCGCCGAAAGGTTCTACATTGCAAGCGATCCACAGCTCGCTGCAGAACGCACTGCAGCACGCCATATTTGTGATGAGTACAACCGCACTACAGGTATCTTACATTATTACAATTTTTAGGGGGCTGTAATCCAATCAAGTGAATAAAGGTCTAAATCCCACAGATCACCCTGTCTGAGGAGCAAGATTGTGGGGTCATCAGGCGTCCTCCAGCACTTATGAGGCTGCCTTATAGTCATTGATTTCTATGTTGCAGGTGATGAGCAGGACAAGCGGTTTGAGATACTCAAACGCATGTTCCATGGCAACATGGACGTGACCAAGCCAGCTTTCATTGAGCCGCCCTTCACTGTGGACTATGTGAGCAGACGCCCTGCACTAGATCCATCTCTTTGTCACGTTGACGCACCTTGTCAATCAAAGTCAGTGTGACCCTGCGCAGTACTGGCAGATGACTTCTTCCTGTTTTTTCAGGGCTACAACATCACAATGGGCTCGGGCTGCTACATGAATTTCAACTGCTGTTTTCTGGACTGCGCCCCTATCAACATCGGCAAGGACGTGCGCGCGGCTATCCTATTGATATTTTGGAGAATCTTGACGGGCTGCATGATACCACTTCTGGGGTTCACCCCATGGCATGATCAGAATTTCACTGCGAATGATCGAAGTGCTGTGCAGGTTCTGATGGGCCCAATGGTGCAGCTGTACCCCCCGGCTCACCCACTGGACCCCTCTGTCAGGGACGGCCTGAGGGGACCGGAATATGCGCGGGGGATCACCATCGGTGATAATGTCTGGATTGGCGGCAGCGCAATCATCTTAGGTGAGAGAAGCGCCGTTCTGTGCAATGTTAACACTTTGAAACGGCCAGTAATTTCTAGGCTCAGCTTGCGAAGGAGCGTCCGTACCAGTAAGTACTGAAGTTCTCCATGGACGCTGTCAGAGACGCTGGCTGCAAAATGCGTTTGAGCTTTTCTGTGTGCTTTACTGGAGCATGTCCGCCATGCAACTTCAACTCCGTCTGACTGATGTGGATTCAATTTATGCAGGCGGAGTCACAGTGGGGGAGGGAGCCACAATTGGCGCTGGCTCTGTGGTGACCAAGGATGTGGAGCCCTGGACCCTGGTGGCAGGCAATCCTGCACGCCTGATCAGGCGCATAGAGAAGGGCTACAAGAGCCCCCATGAGAAGCCTTGATGGGGGTTCTCTCGACACCGCGTTTCTCCTGTACACGCGGGACATTGAAACTGCCATTTAATTGGGGGTGTCGGTTGCCCAGCTGTTCTGTCAGAAATAGATGCATTAAACAAGAGGCTAGCCATGGGCTGGCCAATTCCTTTGTTACAACCTAGCCGTCAGCGAATTGGGTGGTGTGCATTCGGCTTGGCATATGGCACTGCATTTGAATGACTGAACAGGCTAGAGCCATATTATTTCAGTGTGCTTCAGCAGCACGCTTCAAGCAGATGTGCTCAAAGAGCAGAGGGCATGCCCGTCAAATGACTTGAGCACATCTGAAATGTGCCCTTGTCTGCACTGTCACATGTGCAGTCCTATGATTATATGCTTTACTTCTTTCAAAAGCAGATGCATATCATGATGTGTACACAAGAGGAAGTTTGGACGTTGTGCAGGCCGCTAATTGATTTTAATGGCATTTCATTATCTTTAATTCTGATTTTTGAAGAAGATGCTACTGCTGTTCATGGAAAAATGACTGTTGCATTTAAATTTCAATTGTGCCATACAATCATTATCGATGAAGCATTTGATCAACTGCTTCATCGAAAATGTCTCGAGAAATCTGATCATGAGAGTGCTCGACGATGTCAAGTGACATACCAGCATTGCAAACTCTTATTACCGACTCAGGCAAGTTCAGCCCATTGGCGCACAAGTTGTACGGTACAACGTAGCAACTTGCTGCCAGCAAGGTAGACATTTTACGACTTGCTGAGCATTTCCACTGCAGCTGCCACGTCTCCCCCGCTAGCAGAAAGGGCTGTGGTTGCCGCTGCTTCCTCATAGCCCATTGCTGCAAGCTGATGCAACCCAGCTTCCATTGCGCCTGCAGACAGCCAAGACATTTAGCGAGAACACTCACCAAAGAACCCAGCTCAAACCCCGTAAGAACAATACAGCCAACTTCAGCATATGCTTCACAAATCAACTCTTTGTCTTCTGTCCAGGCCTTGCAGGGAGCAATGCTTTAAAATTGCTCAAGGCATTTCGGAGGGAGTCTGCATTCACCTGCACTGACAGCATCCGCTGGCTGTTGTGGCTGTTTGCCTTTGGCGTCTGCCTTGCTTCCGGCACCACCAACCCCAATTTTGCCCCCGCCATCCTTGGCCATCCGAGCTGCCGCTGCAGCCGCCGCCGCGCTGGCCGGAGGCACAGTTGGCGTCCCACCTGATCAAACATGACAGGATTTAGAAATGGTAAATATGCACATGGCATCTGTCCTGGGCTCATGTTGAAAACGACATGTAGTAGACAAAGAGCTGCAGCTGGGTCGCTTGTGATCTGCAGGCAAAGCAATATGGTCATGGAGCCCACTACATATCGACTAGTGGTAAAAGTTCCGGTAAAAATCATGGCAAATTCTGATGTGGAGCAAGTCTAGTATGAAGGCAGTCACCCAGGGTGTGGCCTCTGCCCTTGAAGGGTCCACTGCCGGGCTGCCCAGAGCTGCCCATGCTGCTGCCCGCCTGCCCGGCAGGCTTCCTCCCGGCTTCGCCGCCGCCGCCGCCGCCGCCGCCGCTGCCGCCGCTGCCGCGGCCGCTGCCGCGCAGAGGGGACGACCACGTGCTCTGCAGCCATGCAGCCGGCCGCTGCAGTGCGCCGGCCAGGCCGGAGTCCGCCTGCATGCAAAGCATCTGATGAATGACCGGTACCATTACCTTTAAGTATTTAAGTAATACCGGCAAATTTTTTCCGCTCTTGGTACCCAGGACCAGCCCGACAGCTGCCCGGCAGGCCAAGAATTTTGGCGGTTATATATGGCTTCGCCAGTGCCTCAGACTGGCAAGTGTGAAAGGCTTCCGAGGACCTGCCTGCACGCTAGCGTTGTAGCTGGTCGGCAGCTGCATGGCCGGGGGGTGGGCCCCCGCTCCCGTGTGCGCGATGTAGCAGTCCCAGCGCCTGCACCAGTCCAGTCCCCTCCACCCCTCCGCCGCCTGATTAAAACACAAGGCACTTTTTCAGTTCTGTAATCCTTGCAAGAGCTGCACAGGCGATATTTCTTGAGCCGCCATGTGGGGTGGTGAGGTGACGATTCTCGCAGCAACTGGATGGAAAGCTGATCCAGCATCGAGCATCGCTCACAGTGACATGTGCCATTAGGTTTTTGAACGTAACGTGCGATAAATGGGCACGCACATGGAGAGCGCTGAATTGGAAGAACAGAAGGCACGTTCCTTTCAGATAAGGTTCCTGTGTTGCGCTGTGTTCTGAGTGTGGAAGGATGTTTTTCCGCGTTACACATACGGGCAAGGTAAGATTGCTTGCAGGCAGCACCTGGTAGGCTGAGGTTGACAGCATCAGCCACCGAAGCCAGCCCCACACGTAGGCCTGCCCCGCCAACACACCCCCCAGGTGTCCCAGGAAAGACACCCCCGGCATGAGCAATTGCCAGAATACCAGCAGCGCCCAGGGGTACCACTTGGCTGAAACTGTGAACATGCCAAAGATGGAGCGGGTCTGCGCGCCGCTGCATGCGTTGTCCACCACTATCAGCCCAAAAATTGCCCCTGACAGACCTATCGCGCAGCTGGCCAGGTAGCTGCGCGCATCTGCCAGCCTGCATGTCAGGAGTCCAGTGTCAGCGTGTGCAGTCACCTGCCAAGGCCACTTCAAGTTCAATGAAAATTGTGTGCGCCTGCGAGTATGCGCTGTGAAACTGCATTTAGATCGTAAATCTTGTAGTTGGCAGGGGACTTCAGCATATCCTACATGAATTCACAAGGCCGCTGCATCCAGAACAGGTTGAAAGGGCTTCCAGGCAAAATGTCAAACGTTTTTGGGCAGGTGCGGCCTAGGAAGTTGGGAATCTGGAGCGCACACAAATGATGCCAGGTAGGAGGCTGAGATGTAGAAGATGTCGCCCACAAGGATAAGCATCAGGAGCAGGTGCAGGGTCTGCAGGGAGCCCAGTTGGCGCTCCAGTGACATGGCAACGGGCACAAATGCCAGCATGTTGAAGCCGATGTGCAGCAGCCCCGCATGGAAGAATGCTGATGTGAACAGCCTGGCACATGCAGCGCAAACACGCTTATCAATGAGATTTTGATGCATGCTACCTTCCTAAGACGCAGAAAATTTTGACCATGTGGCCACCTCCGGGTGGGTGCAGCGCACTCACCTGAAGACCTGAAACCTCTCCACAAGGATGTGAGGGTTTAGGCAGACAGCCGCATGGTCGTCAAAGCCCGTCAAGAGGCCAAAGATGTAGACTCCCACACAGAGAACCAGCACAGACCTGCATATGTGTCCTGATATGTCATGCCAAGTGTGTCAAGTAAGGGAGCCGGCAAGTTGAAGCGTAGACATGTCGCACCTGGTGACTAGCGGGATAGCATCAAACCAAATCTTCACCCGCGTGGAGATGGAGGCCTGCAGGATTTCACAAAGTGCTCAGTCCAGGAAGTAGAGTTGTTGACCCCAGACACCAGATCACGGCAATCAGCAACAACCATCGATTATCATCTTTTATTTTCAGGCGTCAACTCTCACCTGTTGAGTGTTCATATTGCTGTCTGGGCGTCATCTTGTTTTAGGCCCATGCCGGTTCCCCAAATCGCCGGATGGAATGCTTTGACGCCGCTTTCCTGACTCGCTGATGCTTTGAAAGTTCACAAGTGTACAAGCTGGAACAATACACAGCAACTCCCCTGCCGAGTAGGAAGTGAAGACAATATGGGATGTCCAGGGATGGCTGATGGCCTTGGAAAGCACTTGGATGCAAGCGACGAGTCTCTTTCAAACTTGAAGAATATTCTGAGCAATTTCGAATTTTGTAATGCAAGGTATGAAGCATCCCAGGAAGAAGATTTGGGAGCATAGCCAGAGTAGACCATTCTTGTGCATGAAGCATGATGACTGATGCATGTCCGATATTGCACACAGAAACTTTCCTGATAACGCCAACAGGTACGGAGTAATTCTTATCCAGGCAATATCTGCTCTCCTATGACCTTTGCTCTAAGTGAAACCCTTGTCTAAGACACTTTCCATCTGGCATCTGGCATGGGCATGAAGCAGTTTTACTAAAGCAGGCCGGGCGAATGGTGAAGCAAACTGCACTGATGGATCTTCCAGAGGAAATATTCGAAAATGTGTTGCGAAAACTCACTGGCCACGACACAGAGACGTTTATTGCGCTTCGAAGCTCCAGCAAGCGTCTAGGCTTCCTTGTGGACAAAGTGCTGGTCACGCCAGGTTTGCCCCTGTACACTAAGTCGTTGCTGAGATTGTGTCGGGCTCAGCAAATGTTGCCATTAGTAACGTTTTCATCCTACATCTGCTGTAGCATTTCAGTCTGCAGTCCTGGGGGCACTTGCACTCCACATGAATAAAGAGATTTCGCCACAGATGGGAGCAATATTGATGCACTACGGCGGCGCAAGCTTCTGCACAGAGAATGGAATGAGGGGTGAGTATGGTGTTGCACTCGTCCCCGCCCAAATGTATGTACAAGCCGAGTATCAATCTCTCATTTTGTTCTCTGTTGTGCCAGGGGATGGAGCGATCTTGTTGCAATGAAGGAAGAAGCTGTGTCACAGCTAACCTGTACGTGTCACTTCATAGATCTCAGATGTCTTGGTACTTGCCGGAGGCTTCTTGTACTAGACTCCTTCCGATTGCAGGTGCACATGCATGGAAATTGAGGAAATCTGTTGTGCAGTGGCAGGCACGGATAAAAAAATTATGTTTGCAAGCCTGGACTTTGCGGCTTACTATGATGCAGAACACAAACCGCTCAGTGTCGTCAGGATGCGCTCAGTAATTGCAACCTCGTCACACAACCCACTTACAACAGTGCGCATGCATGCTGGCATCTAAGTCACACCTGCTGAGGAAGAGGAAGTGCTTTGCTGTCCATGATGTGCTATCCATGATGCCGGGCATTTGACAGTATGAGATGTGGCATGCAGCATCTTGTGGACATGCTTAGCCGGATCGGAGATGTCCGTTGTCTATATGTAAATATTGGTGATCAGAATCTGGAACCAGATCAATGGACCTCCTTCTTGCTGGGAAGTCGGTTGGCTAAGCTGCGACTGGAGGAGCTTGTCTTTCCACTGTACTCTGCAGTCAGAGTGACGTTGGGTGGTATGATCAAGGTGTGCAGACTTCTGAGCACAAGGACATGGGCATTCCAACCTCCAACAAGCATGCGTCTGCATGCAAGCACAACTTGAACAGAATGTGTGTTTACTGGATGTTCATTGGATTGGTTGGTTGGTGGCCATTGCAGCACCAGATATGGGATGGTCTCACCAAATTGGACTTCAGCGTGCCAGAGATATTAAAAGAATTCTCTCCGCAAGAGGATGCCGTTTTCGGCAAACTCCTGAGGCTGCTGCCCAATTTAATTTCTTTTGCTGCCCGAAATCTACCTATAGGTGTGCATCAGACCATGCATTTTATGACAAATATGACAAAATGCCGCTTGTTTTACTACAAACTGCATCTCAGTATTCATCTGTGCACAGGAATACAGACGTGGAAGGCACTTGCTGACAGCTGCAGAGGCAGCATCACACACATAGATGTCACAGGATGCATAGGAGTGGGCGCTGCATGTGTTGGGGAGGAACAGGGGCAGTATCTGACAGCCCTGGCGCGCATGTCAAAACTTAAGGGTGCGTATGTTCACCTGTTCAGAGCCACATGCAGTGTACTCTGTTGCAGTAATAGAGCACTTCTGGCCTCGGTAAGCTTGAGATGCATAGTAGGACCGATGCACTGGCAAGCTCCATTTTACACCAAGAATAGCTAATGGGCACTGTAACCACGATATGAGAATTTTGCAGGTTTGTTGATGGGAGGCACACAGCTTGCCGGGTTCTTCATGGATTTGTGGAGCAACACAGCTGCTAAAAGGGTGGTAGCAAATCTACACACTCTGGATATATCAGAACCTGAGATGGAAGGAGCATCGCCCTCAGAGTTGCTTGACACTGTGGCAACTCTCTTGCACACAGCCGTGAGCCTGAGATCTTTCTCAGCACTGGGATTAAAGAGCGTGGCAGGTGAAAATTGTCTATATGTTCTCTTGCAATGGGACCATTGCATCCATGCAAATTCATGAAACAATCAGCAGCTTGCTTTGCATGGCCAGCGCCTAAAATGGAGTTTCAACCATGCAGGATCAGAGCTGCAGCTGCAGGAGCAGTTGGGACAAGCAGGCCTTCTGGGGGCAGTTGGTGGGGATGAGGTTGCAGAGCTGTCGTCTGCTTCGCAGCCCACTCTTGAATGCAGTCTGCATCACCTCACAGTGAGTTCATACCCTGACTGCATCGTCCTCATTTTGCAGCATGTGTTCTATCAGTGAGAATATAGGTTTTGCTGTTTGGTCCAACACTGCGCCAGACTTGCCTTATTGCAGCCCGCAAATTTGCTATCGCAGTGCCCAACTTTCAGCTGTCGCATCTGCTGCACAGGTCGGGTGGGGCTTCAACAGCGGCTTGCTGCGCGCAGCGATTGGTGGCAGCGAGTTTCTGACCTCTCTGACAATCGGCTTAGGCGCCCAGATAAATGACGCTGACCTGGAGACTGTGTCCCTGCTGTGCCCGCACCTCCAGCGGCTGGTACTGCGATTTGCCATGGTGTCTGAGACTGGTGGGATTCCCAGTCACAACTTTACCTGCACAACTGTTCAGATATTCAGTTGGCTCCAAGGTTTGCACTTTATCCTACCTGGCACTGCACGATGAATCTTGGCAGACACCTTGGCTTGAAGTATCAACTTACCAGCAGCAGACTCCGCCCACCACAAGCAGTCAGGATCAGAGGACGGCTCGGCTCCCGAGTCCCATTTTCTGGGATGTGAGCAGGGCGTTGCTTAGCGCGCCTGTTGAATATGCCATCTCCCTGATGTAATGCATCACATCGGAATGAGACAAGGCGTGTGATGCAGGCGTTGGCAAGGTGGTGAGAGCGAGCCGAAGCCTGACAGTGCTGCAGCTACTGCGCTGCTCTGGGCCCTTTGGGGACGACTTGGGTGCAGCGTTTGCGAGCCGGCGGCCGCTGCTGCTGCTGAAGGAACTGCGCATTGTGGGCGGCGCACAGCATCTCACCGACCAAGGCCTAGCTGCATGCCTGTCTAGGTGCGTAGGGCTGTGGTAGCGCTGCATTACTGGCAGCGGGCGGCGATTTGACACAAGTTCTTGCTTCAACTATGCAGGCACTATCTTGACTCGGTGCATGGGAAAATTCCCATGACTATCCTCTCAAAGCCATACCGATCACTGTGTTACATTGCATTCCATTCAATCCTCTGTTGCTTATAGACTGAGTGATCCTTGTGCATCTTTTATGCAGGTCAGTCGCACAGCTGCATGCTCTAGAGCTTGCGAGGTGTTCCTCTATCACACCAGACGCCGCGTCATCCATCCAATTGCACGCAGACACCCTTGAACACCTAGTGCTGGTGTATTGCGACATTTTCAGCTCCGCAAGAGGCATTGAAGCTCTTCATATGGTCACGGTGAGTAGCAAATTCTACAATTTGTATTACCTGTGTCCCTGCCATAGATACAAAAACTTCCTGAAAGGCCTCTGCAAAATTATTAGTCATGATTCAAGGCTGAACATTGAAAGCAGCTGCACAGTTGTAGTCAGAAGCCAATTCATGATGCAGGATCCTTTGCCTTCCAGCTGGCAAGCGAACTTCTGGCTTGTTGCCGCAAGCACTTGCCTTGTTGACTTGAAATTTGCTTGTGGCTGGCGTTATTCATGAATGTTATGTGCATGTTTTAGGGGGCGTCTGACACAAGTCAAATCTGACATAAGTCACCGGGCGCCTCTTCACTTGTTTTGTATGCAATTCCATTGCCCTGCTTATGTGCTTTTGCAGGCTTGCTCAGAGCTACGGACCCTGACACTGCGACACTGTGCAACACCAGCGTCCACATTTAGACTGCCAGAACTCAAGGCGTGCAGGCTGCTCAGACATATCTCCCTAGACGCCTGTGACATGGACCACTCACCTCTCAAGGTAAGGCCAGTCACTGAACCTCAGCATCTTCCATTCAAAGATCGTATCAAAGCACTTTGGTGGGCCCTTCAGCAGGAGTCTCTGCTGCTAGACTTGGCGTGCTGCTGCGTTGTGTCAATTCCAGTTTAGCTTTGCCATTGCAACTGTTCATGTAGTTGAAGCAGCAGTTATCCTGATAGTGTCATCGCATAGTGTTGACTGGTGAGGGGTGGTAAAATACTGAGGAGCGTGCCCACAGTGGATTGGGTCTTGCTTGAATTTGGCGAGTCCATCAAGGGGCAGGAACGTGGCAGCCTTTAATTGTAGCTTGTCTGCAGACACCTGACCTCATGGGATTCAAAACCTGTGATAAAAATACTTCAAACTGCCTGCACAGGCTTTCCGCATTGCCTGGCTCCGGCTGTGGAATGATGCTTTGAGGTTTGTGGAAGTGCACAGCTGTGGGACGCCCATGGCGGGGGTTGCCGGAAAAAGCTCTTTATTTGGTGAGGACCCGGTGGGCTCTTGTCACAACACTTTGGAGAGGTATGATCTTGCGACCGGACAGCTGCACCGATGGGACTGGAAGTCCCAGACATGGGTGGTGTCTGCTTGCCTCAGCCAAGATCTCAGAAGCTCTATTTAAAACAATATGTGACCGTGCAAACTTATTGAATGCGCTCCATGCAACATTCCAGTCTACTGACCAGCGGGATTGAGAGTGAGCATGCTGGGCAAAATGCATCCATGATTATATTTAAAATATGAACCTTGTTGATATCCAATGCAAGCAAAATGGCTTTGCATGTGTGGCCAGCCACAATTTGACCAGATTTTTTTTTAAAGATGCTCAACCAACGACAGGTGCACGCACATGATTCAAAATAACTGCAAATGTGCAAAAGGATGACAGTGCATTTTGCCAGTGCCCACATCCCTTTATTTCACAACATGCAAGATTGCACAATCACACTATCCAAAAGGTCGTTCATGAAGCAGCTTTTGCTTTCACTCTGCAGATGCGTCCATCAATTGTCACAACCCTTACAACGAAAGCAAACTCAGCAGAGCTGGGTCTTTCAGAAAGTTTAAAACTTTCGCATGCTGCATGATGTGAGAAAGACTCTTTCTCACATCATGCCCAGATGGCAATGATGGCCATAGCGCCACAGCCTCCCAGAGCAAATGGCATTGCAAATGCCATGAGCCACCCCTTCAGTGGTGGGTTGCCCTGTCCAGCTGTGAATAAGGGATGCAGCAAGCCCACCAGGGCGGTATGGATAAGTATGCCTGCAATCAAAAGAACACCTGTCAGTACTGGCCAGTCCGCTCGCAAAAGCATGCATTCCATGCTGTGTTGTATCTTGTCGCCGTGAATTTCTCATGGCACTGTCTGCAGAAAGCTCAAGCAGCTCTTAAATTGAGCTTCATACAGGCTTGAATGCACTCTTGGCCTGCTTCTTTGGAGATCTGAGATATCAGCACAGAGCCTGCCATCGACACAACCCTGAAAGACGGCGAAATGGCTCTTGCAGCAGGAGCCTTGCCTTCAGAGACCCTCGCCCGCAGGGTAGTCATCATCCAGGGATTCAAATCCTGCTGTACCGGTACAGCAAGGGGTACAGCAATGGGTACCCCTTCCCCCGGCTGGTGGGGTGCGGGCCCCGGCTGGCGGGGGGCGATATAAATATTGAGCCCACTGCCCACGGATGATTGGATCTTGATTGGATCTGGCGAGTCCAACAAGGTGTAGGATTGTGGCAGCCTTCAACTGCAGCTTGTCTGCAGGATGTACCTTGCCTTTCGGCAGGGAAAGCATGTGATGATGATGATACCCCTTGCAGCGCTATATAAACCCAGCAAGAGGCCTTGCCTGCAGAGATGGCGTTGAAGGCGCCTTCAGAGCCCAGGGCGGCCTTGGAGTTGGGATTGAAGCTGGCACTGATGCCCATGCCGATGGCAACGCCCAGGGGCGTTATCAGAATGAAGGCGGCCGCCATCAGCGCGTACTTGAGGTTGTTGTAGCCTGCCGCCACAAAGGATGACCCCAGCGCCAGGCCCTCGAACCCCTGTTCTCATGCAGGGAACATTGAATAAGCGACCTCAGGTTTGTCGGATCCTGTCTGCAATTCAATATAAGGCAGCTTCTGTACTTGCGCATGTGCGCTGCCTTGGGGCAGTTGCACTTGCATGTAAGGGTTTTAGATTCCTGATGACAAATCAGGGTGAGGCTATAATGACTGTCATGTCTGCACTATGCAGCCGTCTCCAGTTGCAGTGTCATGCAACGATGTCAGCAGCCAGACTGCTGAAATGTCAGGACAGCCGACAAGTCAAAGGCGCATTGAGTGCGGTTGCCAACAGAAAAGCTTGCGCAAGTCTCACGCTGTAAGAAAGCTGAACTAGTGATGGTCCGAAAACTACAGATGGTCCGCACGCAGGAACCTGCCTGATCATGTGCAAATACCCTTCTCTGCATCAATCTGTATAATATTTGCTGTTTGGAGCTCTACAGCCTCTCTTTCTGCAGCTCGAATACACTTTGGGCAGGCCATATCCTGGCCTCCCTCAAGATTGGATGGACGGAGAGCTGAAGGCGTGCCTGGTGGAATGCGAGCGCGATGGTGAGCGGCCGGACGACGTCCAGGCTGGTGGATGCGCCGTAGCCGATGCCGATGAAGATCGAGTGGAAAATAATGCCCGCCTCGAGAGTGTACGACATGACCGTCGCCTGCGCCCGCGCATGCTCCTTGTCGTAATCTTCTGGCGCCTGCCGCCACATGCAGAGCCTTGTCAGCCCCAGAGTGGGTAGCAGTGCGTAGTCATTTGACTGCTGGACTGTGCTGATGTCAGTAGCTACACAGAGCTTGCATGCAAGGTGCAAGCATGTCTCAATGACACACACATTGTTCCGTCAGCAAAGCAAGAAGTACCGTAATTGCTAACCACTATAAATATATTTGTAAATTGCTGTCAAGCTGCGTGTTCCGTTGACTTGCGTGTTGGCCAGCCATTCTGTTGTGAGTAGAGGCAGCAAATAACAGAGGAAAGTTGAGAATGCATGTTGGCAGGGTTGGCGCCCACCGCATGCTCGACGTCTAGGCCTCCGGGGGTGAGGCCAGCGCGCAGCACAGCAGCGATTGCCACCTCGATGGCCAGGGTCAGGATGGCTGCGATGGCTGCCAGGGTGAACGCCCAAGGGTAGTCGGTGGAAAACTCGAGGCAGGGGTTGCTGAGAGCTGCGTGTGCATCTGGTAGCACGTGCACGAAGCCGGTCGCCAGCACCACGCCGGCTGCACCCACAGTCAGGTGTTCATGTTGACGTTTGCTAGGAGCTCTCGATTCGGACAAGGGGATGTCCTTGATCAGGAGCTAGTCACGGTCAATTTTTTTCCTGTTGTGCAAATTTTCCATGCGGACTATTGAAGACCCTTCGATAGAACGTAGATAAGGGCTTGTGGAGCAAGGTCACATGAGCCTGTTTCAACACCGATCCCAGTGGCATGCCCTGAACAAAGAAGGAGAGGCGAGATCAAAAGACGCACCAGCAAACGCTTGACCAAAAAGGAAGAATCTTGGAAGGCGGCCATGTCGGCTTAGGAAAGGCAAGTACGCGCCGGCTGCGCTAGCAACCAAAATGATGAACAGGCCTCCGGTGCGCAGTTGCAGGGCGAAGGCATCGGAGCCATCCGTGGCTCCGCCAGCCAGCGTACAGCTGGTTTTCGAAAACTCTACACCGGTCATGCTTATAAGTGGATGCCTGCACGCAGCAGATCAGCTCCTGGCTAAGAGCTGCCACACCCTCGAAGGTTCCAAGAGCAGGCGCCGCCATTCCGGCTCACACCCAACTAACGCAAAAGCTGTCCAAAGGATGCATCTAAGCAACCTTGCAGCAGTAGACACATCACAATGAGGGAGAATGTGGGAGCAAAACCTTGGATTTGTTGCGCGTGCCGCACAACGGACCGGGGTCCAAGGAACGGACCGAGGAACAACGGGCCTCTAATTCTCAGTGGATCGAGGTTCGTTCCGCAAACTGCGAAACAGACAGCCCAGATCGATCCAGCAAGCGCTTAGATGTGCTGCACAGTTGCAAGGCAACGTTCTCAGCAAGCTTTTAGATAAGAGAACGGCCGTGTACGTAGTTGCATCGACCCCAGGCCACACGCGCCCTCCACACACCGGGCGTTGCGCCCTTTCCCACAAAATATTCGCGCTTGTGCAACGCCCACCTGCGATCGCGCGGAACGTTGTACTACCACTCCAATATGGCAGCCATGAATGACGCCGACGCCAAGATTCCCGTCAGCGTTGTGACGGGGTTTCTCGGTTCCGGTGTGCGGACGCAAGACCTTCATTGATGGATCGTGCAGGCGCCTGCTTTCACGAATGCTTCGCAAAGTATCCAACAACCTATTGAAGTGCACAAGTCTCCATAAATGATAGATTTGGGACGCTGGCGCAGGCAAGACGACCCTGGTGAACCACATCCTCACTGGCCAACACGGCAAGAAGATCGCTGTCATCGAGAATGAGTTCGGTGAGGCTTAGTGCATCAAGCACGCCAGAGTAATCGGCTATCTTGTGTATACGATTGACACTGAGGAGACAAACGCGGCCAGCAAGGCTCATCTGCCTTTGTTCTTCAGCACACACGTTGCTGTGGCATCCAGCAGAGCTCAATGGTTTTTTGCAGATTCTTGACGCTGATTTGGTGAATATGCTCAGGTGAGGTGGGCATTGATGATGCCCTGGTGCTGCGTTCCAAGGAGGAGGTCATCGAGATGAACAACGGCTGCATCTGCTGCACCGGTGAGCCTTTGAAAGTCCAGATTCCCATTTGACGTCCTGAATTACTCATGTGCTGTGGGACAACTGCCTCAAGGCCCACAAAAAGCTGAGCATCCCCTGTGTCCTCTCTCTGAGCCTCACAAGGTCTATGATACCCACTTCCATGAGACTGCGTGACAGCAGCAGCAATTGCACGAATGTGAGCTATATTGGCTCAAGCTTGTGCTGGCAGGAAGGCATGCATGACAGGAACACTACAGCTGTTCCCATCACTCAGTCATTCTTTCTGAAAAGATTGCGCATGGGCAATTTTCTACTTAGTGATTCGTTGTCAGGGTCAATCCTCACATCATCATTATGATTATTATCATGATGGTTATTATTATTGCTACTATTATTATTACTTCACGCCTTTCCTGCCAAGAGGCAAGGTGCGTCCTGCAGACAAGCTGCAATTAAAGGCTGCCACAATCCTATTCCTTGTTGGACTCACCAGATCCAAGCAAGACCCAATCCACGGTGAGCACGGTGCTCAGTAGTTTTACCGCCCCCCGCCAGCCGGGGCCGTTCCTGATTTTCATTTTCCATGCTCAGTGCGCGGGGACCTGGTGCGCATCCTGAACACGCTGCTAAAGCGCAAGGACCGATTCGACGCAATCCTGATCGAGACCACCGGCCTGGCCGACCCGGCGCCGGTCGCGCAGACCTTCTTTGTGGACGACAGCCTGGCGGGCCGGCTGGCGCTGGACGCCATAATCACGGTTGTGGATGCCAAGCACATCGAGCAGCACCTGGACGAGGAGAAGCCAGAGGGGGTCGAGAACGAGGTGTGAATTCTTCTTTGCATAGCTCCGAGCTCAGAGTCTGACTTCTAAACAGCAGTTTGTCACGGTCAGCGCCAATATGGTGCAGCCCTGCCTTCTGCACAATAATTGAGGCAGGCGCCCTGGGCAGCTTTTTAAAAAGCAGACAAGAGAGAAACTCGGATGCAGGGAACAACAATGCGCTTGACTTATCATGGCTGTGCGAGACCCAGTGTCCTGACAGATCTGCCAGAGCTGGATTGAGGAGCTTTGACGCAAGGGGTCTCATCATATGAGGTGTGCTTTCCTGCATTACTAATGCTTTCAGTGGTGGTGGTGCGCAGTCGGTGGAGCAGGTGGCCTTTGCTGATGTCATCCTGCTCAACAAAGCTGACCTGGTGTCCGAAGACGACCAGAAACGCATCACCGCGCGCATCAAGGTAATCCCATCGCGGCTGCCATCAACCTTGGACAAACTAGGTGCAGTTGCTGTTGCGCAGTTGCTCCCTGTGCAGATGTGAAAAGCATGCATTTCGACATGAAAAGTTGGCAAGAGCAGGCTTCATGGCGGGCATGAAATGAGCAGGAGATTTTGGAAAGGTGAAGTGCACATCTACTGAACAGACACATGCCAAAGCGCCATCTGTTTCATCGTACCCGAATTTCTTCCAATTGAAAGGAATAACGTTGGAGGCTGAGCCGATGGGAATGCGGTGGCTGCCATGCAGGCCATCAATGCGTCTGCGGAGGTGATCAACACCGTCAAGTGCAATGTGGACCTGGACAAAATTATCAACATCAAGGGTTTTCAGCTGGAGAAGGTCCTGGAAATGGACCCCAACTTCTTGGACGTGCGCACCTGCCTCCCTGCTGCTCTCTTTCTTATGCACAATCCTCACATGGCATGCATCAATTCTCATTGGACATCGAGAAGGACAATGATGGCACTGCTGTCAAGCCTCCTCCAAGGACAATGCTGCATGTGATGAGTCACACAAATGAATGCTGCCTTTACGGGAGACTCCCCTTTGTGTCTTGGCTGGCGGCTCCACAGCAGTTTAATGGTGTCCTGAGCCACAAGCCAGTGTGAAGCCCTGCCATGCAGTGCCCTCTTCGAAGAGGGTGAATTCACTGCCTTTGTAACAGCTGAATGGCTTGTGCACAAATGACAGCCTCTGACTGCATGGCAAGCTGTATCTACCAATTGGGCAACATGTTGTACAATTGCTTCATAGCTTTTCTTGTTACAGCATTCAGACCAGTCAGGAATTAAATCGTAATTCGAATTGTGTCGTGTTGAGCGCAGACGGGCGGAGAGCACAAGCACGACGACCGCGTGACGTCCGTGGGATTTGAGGTGGAGGGCGAGTGCGAGGGCCACCGCCTGAACGCATGGCTGAGCCGCCTCATGATGGAGCAGGGCGTCGACCTGTTCCGCTCCAAGGGCATCATCGCCGTACACAAATCCCCAGAAAGGTGCGCTCTCTCTAAATCAAGCTATTACTACTATTACACGCTTTAAGAGGCAAGGTGCGTCCTGCAGACAAGCTGCAGTCAGGCTGCCACAATCCCACCCCTTGTTGGACTCGCCAGATCCAAGCAAGACCCAATCAACCGTGGGCACGGTGCTCAGTATCTATACCGCCGCCCGCCAGCCAGCCCGGGCCAAGCTACACTGTGTCTGTTTAACGTGTTTATTGTACTATATGTCCCTGTATTGCTCTTAGGAAAAGGGCAACTCGTCGTAAGTGTCCCTGCCTTTTGCTAACCTGCAAGGAGGGAGAGTGCAGAGTGCAAAGGGCAGCCTTCCTGTTGAGGACAGCGATGTGCACTGTCATCTGCATTAGACATTCTGAGGCACTGCATGCTGGGAACTTGTCTGCTGCATCCTGGCCTCTGATGCAAGCAGCAGACTCTGTCGAGGATGCTGCTGTCTTCAGATATCAGACTGGCATGGAAGATGCCGTTGCCTGCTGTCAGCTGTGTCCTTCTCAGGCTCTTTTTGTGTACACATGCGAGTGCAGGCACTTCTTCCAGGGCGTGCACATGCTGCTGACTTTCGGGTCCAGCGCCGAGGGGCTGGGCCAGCCCTGGCAGCCCGGTGAGAAACGGACCAACAAGCTTGTCTTCATCGGCCGTAATTTGGACCGCGAGCAGCTGCGCGCCGACTTCCAGGCCTGCATCATCTGATCATGAAGTAGAGCCTGATGTCCAATGAGGGAAGGTCCTTGTTAATTTATAATTGAATTGGTGAAAGCTCGGCACTGAGATGATTGCGGATCTGAAGGAACCTTGCTGGCTGTCCTTTTGAAAGGGTGAGGCAGCAAGATTTTTAGGGTCTTGACAGTGACAATCAAAAGAAGCTCGCATGCAAACAAGTGTAACTATCATGGAGAGCTCTTTTTCCAGGAACGATCCATTTCAAGACACATTCTCCCCTCCTTGCAGAAGTGTATATTAGCAAGATGTGCTTCAGCCCTTCGATTTGGGACATAAATTAGCAATCTCTGGCCCGCCTTTGCACGAAATGCCCAACAAATCTATCTCCATTATGATGCAAAAGTCAGCCAATCACTGCAATCGAGCATAAAGATCGCAATGCTCTGCACGTGGGCTGCTGACGCCTGCTTAGTCACCGTAAAAGTTATTGAAGTTTGAAAGGATGAGCGTCAGAAGAACTCACAACGTCTTCACAAGATTATCAAAGGAGTCCTGTGTTGATGAAAAGCAGCGAGAGTGCCTACAGAAGATTTTAGCAGAAGGAGTGCGTGAGTTAGCTCAGTGTACCTGGTCACACCCTTTCAAACGTGCCAGGAGGGGGACCTTCTAAAAAAGGCTAATAAGGGCTCTCCTTCAGCATAAACTGATACGGGAAGATTCAGAGTTCCAGGAGCGCGCGTGCACCGCATGAAAGCTTGTCCTCTTGTGGCAATGGGTGCAGTTTGAGCAGTTGACAGATCCCCCCAAGGCAGACAGCGAGCAGCTATCGAAGAGCTTCGACCTGCCATCCACATTTGCCTTCAGATTTGGTAGATTCTGCTGTAGTTGAGTGCCGTGGAGGAAAGGCTTTGCAAGGTACACCCAACGACCAACAATTCGCATGTACCTCTGAGAGGAAACTTGGGCTCGGTTCTTAGAGGAATTTGTGCATCTCATTGTCGTGGCGTATGCTATTCAGCAGTGCTGAGGGTGCAAAACGTCTACTATGTGAACGTTTCAAAGCATTTGTGCACTCGAGCCGTGTCACCAACAGGACACCAGGATGCTGAGACATGACACCAGAGCCATCCGCTTGCGCAGGAACAGCTTCTGCATTTAGGAGAATCGAGAAGAGCTGCCTGGTAGATCGTCTGATAGGGCCCTGGAGCAGGCCATCCTGGAATTCACAGGTGCACCACCAGCAATTGCCTCCACCCTTATTCAGCGCATGCCAGCAATAATTCTTCGCTTATCTGAACAGACTAATGTAGAGCTGACATTCAAAACCATTTATACGGCTCACAGTGTGACAATGAGGCAGGATTTCTGATGGCTGTGTCTTGATGGCATGCAGGTGCTCCTGCGTGGTCGGTGGTGCTGGCATGATACATTCGTCCAGGGAGCAGCCGGGGGATGCAGAGGGAGTAGTGAGAACAGGCAGCCAAGCAGCAGCAGCTGAAGCATGCTCAAGGAACCCCATGAGTACGAAGCTCTCTTCCAGGAGGTCAAGGCCGACCTGCAGAACAGCGAGGAGAAGAAAGTGCTCATCTTTGTGTCGACCTCTGAGTGTGACTCCGTCTGCGCTGTCAGAATCCTTCAGGTACCGCCTGCACATGCTTCTGTCCTTCTCTGCATGCACACACTCTTGCTATTCCCATGTGGTCACAGCAATATCAGGGCCTGTCTCATGCCATTGAAGCAAGCCTGATGCTTCTGATGGCCTGAAAAGGTAGTATTCTCTTTTGTCATGTCTGGAAGGCTGAATGCTGAATTGCTTTGTTGCGCAGCTTCTGCTCATGAACAATGGCATCCATTTTTCAACCTTTCCAGTCTCAAACACAGCAGAGATCCAGCAGATTTGTGAATCCCAGCTGTCTGGAGAGGTAAGACCCTCCAACACCGCTGTCACCCCTTTGCACATCGGGAAGTGCTGCAAGACGATGACTGACGCACACTTCACAACCATCTGCTATGCTGCAAGGCTTGCTCATAGTAAAGGTGTGAAATGCAGGCGCAGACAGTCATCTTGATAAACTGTGGAGGGGAGGTGGACTTGTATGAGGACCTGAATCTAGGAGAGCTAGAGACCCGAGTCATAGTCGCAGACAGCCACAGGTGTGCCACACCTTCACAGGCGGGACTTTTCATTGGTCGTGCTATGACACCTGAGTGAGAGATCAGTCAACTTCAAATGCCTTAAATGCAGATAAATGTGCCATGCCATTGCGTTGATGAGCACCTCCTTAGATGGGCAATCTTGATTGAAAGGGGGCCCAGGAAAACCAGAGCGGCCATGCCATCTTGACACTCCAATTCCTCATCTTTAATGTGAGCCAGACAGCACACACGGGTTACTAAGTTTGTCTGCTCATGTTCAGGCCGCTGCATCATAATGCCAGCAGCCTCATGAGCGTGCACTACATGGTGGACGAAGCGGATGGATCCCAGCTGCATGCAGCCCTGCCGCCGCCAGATGGCGCCTCTGAAAGTGGTGTGACCCTCCTTCATATTTGTTTCAATCTCTCTGGAGCTTGAGCTTTGGAATGGACCTGAAAGCTATCACATGAGATCAAGGACAGGGAGTTCGTGTTGCTAAGTGGGATTCCTGAGGGAGTCATCTTGGCGGCAAGCTTTTCAGCACATGGAAGCAATCCTGTATTCTAGCGTGGAACTTGTTGCGTTTATCTGTCGCCTGTACATCCGCACTGTGCTGATGACATGATGCAGCTTCCATAAGATTCCAAGGCCCTGACTGTGCACAGATTGAAGGGGTGTCCTATTATTTGTCTCCCAGATGACGACTCAGAGGAGGACAAGGGCGAAGGGCCCAGCGAGTCTGACGAGGATGAGGACAAGGAGAATGAGCGGCCAGCTAGGAGGTGCGAGCCTGCAGATTAGTAACCATCCTTCACAACGATTTATGAACCTGAATTGCTTTACATCACCACCTGCATGCGGCCTGAGATAGAGGACAGGCAGCGGTCTAATGACTGCAATTGCCTCGCCAGTATTCTACTCCAGGAAGCGCAGTGGTCTGATCCATAAGTTGTGAGTGTCACTGTATCTATTGTGGCATGCGCATTATTTCTTGCTAGGGGCATTCTTAATGTACAACATGGCAATATTTGCGACATCCACGTGCTGTGGGGAGCGGCGGGAGGAGCAGAACAGCAACACCAGAGACCTCTCTTTCTCAGAGTGGTGACTACAGCTTGAGCGACCCCTCACACCCAGGACGGCAGCACATGTCAAAAGGACATGCAATGTATACTGAGGTGCTGACCACGGTCTGGCGCGGCGTGCGCAGGCAGCGGGTGTCGCCGGACGCGGCGCACCCGGGGCTCAGCCGGCGGCAGCGGCGCGAGCGTAAGCGGGCCGAGGTGCGGCGGGCGCGGGCCGAGTACTACGAGCGGGGCACCTTCTGGGGCAAGCCCGCCGCCTGCACCATGCTCGAACTCGCCCAGCAACTCCACATGGACAACCGCCACTATCTCTGGTACGCACATACTCCTCCCTCCCCCCTCTGGCTCTCTCTCGCTGTCTGTTGCTCGCTCGATATTCGATCTGCCACACAGGCAAGGGGCAATTCCTGTGATCCTGCAACAATATCAGACTGCTTTGTCCTTTAGCAATAGAGTTTATCAGGATTGCTGCATGTCTTGTGCACGCCAGGTCCTGGAACGTGCCAAAAGAGGGGCAGATGCCAGCAAACAAGTCTTTACTTTACGATGACCAAGAGATTGTGTGATTGTTGGATGGTCCCTGCAGCACTGATGATGTCCGATAAGGTGTGTGGTGTGTCATGCAGGCTGGCCATTCTGGGCCTGACGGACCAGCACCTGCACCAGCGCATCGCCCAGCAGAGCTACGCAGAGCAGGCGCAGAAGCTGGAAATCCTGGTGGGCGCCCTTTGCTGATTCCTCATGCTGAAAACCCCAGACTGATGCCAACAGCAGCACTGCAGGAGTACACGTTACCCCTCGCACCCACCATGCAACAGCATTCTGGCCTTACCTTCCCTACTTTGCCACGGTGTGAGGCTGCCACGAGTGTGCGCGGTGTGGAATGCTCGTGAGACTTTGAAGTTTGAATGGGACTTTCGAATTTGAAGTTGAATTCGGCCGCGCAGGTGAACCAGCTGGAGGAGGCGGGCGATGAGGTGGATGACATGGAGGAGGTGCCGATGGAGGACGGCCACGGCAACGTCACCGTCGCGCGCCGACGCAAGATCAAATTCGGCCACATCAAGTGCGTGCCTCCGCGCAATCTGACTTGTAATTAATATTACGGAAAATCACACTATGTGGCATTGCTCGCGCTTCTGGGTATGTGAGATGTCACCTGAGTCCACATGCATCACATGTCAAACTGAGCAGCCCGCCGAAAGATCAGATTCGGCCACATCAAGTGCGCATTAGGCCTAGGCTCCAGCTGAGTTTCCATTTGAAAATGTTCGGAACGATGTGGCAGTGCTTGGGCTTCCGTGCATGTGAAATCTTACCTGAGCCCACAAGCATGCATCACATGTCAAATCGGACAGCTTGCCGCAAGGTTGCTTTAGGCTACATCAAGAGCAGCTGCCCTGCCCGCGCGGGGATCCCTGCCTCTTCTGCCTCTTTCTCCTGAGACACTTCCATCTTGACTTTGTTATGTCAGAGCACGACAGAAAGGTGTCGAGCCAAGAGAATTGAAATTTTTCTAAACCTGAAACAATGCACGGTGTGCAAGAGCTTGCTCTTGGCATGTGCATTGTCACAAGAGCCCGCTCGCATGCGAGGTGGTGCAATCAGCCTGTGCAGCCACGAATAGCCAGAGTACTGTACCAGGTATATGTGACTCTATAGATTGAAGCCATTTAGCCAAGACTATATCACGGGGCCACATCAGCAGCTTGAAACATTGTGCCCCCGGGTGCGCAGGGCGGTGACGGACTTCCGGTTTCCTCTGATGCGGCACTGGAGCGTGTACGAGAGCATAATCCACAGCCGCTACGTGGCTGTGCGCCTGGGCACTTGGCAGGACAAGGGCCGCGACAAGGTCGACGAGCTGCTTGTCAAGATGGGCCTCTCCCAGCGCGACTGCAAACAGGACTACTGTGCGCATCCCCCCACCCTCTGCCGTTGTGTCCGAATAGCTTTTACTGCTGCATACGCCCTTGTGCCAGAAGCCTCCCCTTGCTACGTATGCACCTCAACCCTTGCCAAGATGCCTGTGGACTCTGGATAGAGATGGGCTGTGAAAGCTCTCGCATGGTAGAAAAGATTGGATAGGACTTTGCATGGGAATGGCTCTTTTGCAGCTGCCCTTGCGGCAGGAGACTCCTGTGCTCGTCATGCAGTCGTGCGCAGTTCTGCCCTTGTTTTGAGGACATTCCCTCTGCTTTGTGTGCAGCTCTGTGAGGTTCAATCTGTGATTGGCTTTCTTTGTGAGGGGCCTTGCTCGGGCGCAATTCATCCCTTGAGTATTGAAGGGCATGTTGTGCGTGGTCCCAGAAGGAGCTGTGCATGTATATACTACTATATGTATGCTTGAGGAATCGTGGGCATTCAGAGGCTGACAAGTGTGCACGTGCTGCATGCAGGCGTGACTGCGCGGAAATTCAACAACCTTGCGCAGAAGCTGGTGGAGCACGCACACTCCTTCCGCCTCACTGACCTCGACTTCAAGTGCGCTCAATGCCCATTTTTCCTGCAACACCTTGCTGTTCTTTCCAGTAAATGTAGATGGGCTTGCTGGCTGCGCACCGTGCAAACAACGCGCAGGCTTTCGCTGCCCATGTCCAATGTCACCTTGCCATCTGCCTTTGCCGCTGCTCTACTTCACCATCGTCACAGCGCATGCTTGACACTGAATATGGCATCTGTTCTGTTTGCAGGAGCTTCCGGCTAGCATGGGGCACGAATGCGCCGCTGTACGCAGCTGACGTGGTGCTCGCGGCGACTGCGCTGCTGGAAGCACCTCCTGCCATACGTGCTGGGGAGACCTCGGCCCGCGACGACCGCAGCGACTGCATCTGGTGCGCCCTCCTGCAGTATCATACAATCTTTGAATCCAGCAAGTATATGAAAGGGCCATCTTTGCGGCTAAAGAGTGCAATCCCTGTGCCCAAGATGCCCGTCTTTGCATGTTGAAGGTGCCTGCACGGGCAAAATCGCGAGTCCCCGCTTTGGCTGATGCAGATGCTGAATCCGTTTGCTATATATTCTTGGAGCAGGGCTTGAGCAAGCTGAATCAAAAGGCTCCTGGTGTTGCCCAGGAAGTATGAAGCTCGAATGCCAGGCCATGATCCATCATGTGTTCATGAAAATCCAATCCGTGTTGGGTTGAGCTCATGTGAAACTATGAGTTGTGTGGGCAGGAATGCGTACGATGCCATGGCGATGCAGGATTGCGGGCAGCTCAGGAAGGGCATCGAGCTCTCCAAACGCCTGCAGCGCGCCATTCTTAGGCAAGGCTACTTACTCTCACCTGACCATGCCTGCCTCTTCCCTGTCTGATTGGCTCCACTGCGGTCTGACAGAGTGGTAGCTGTGCCTTCCATCTTCCATGTTACGACCACCCACTTAGCTTGGATGGAAGTAACTCAGGAAAGTCCCGGTTCCGAGGGCCTATATTTAGCCATCCGAGCAGGCCTGGGCAGAATGAAACAGGCTAAGTGACACAAACTCTTGTGCTGTCTGGCTTGTGCAAAGCTGAGAGGGGCTGTGTGTGGCACTGCAGCGACGGGGGCCTGCTGCTGGTGAGCAAGGCGGGGCAGGAGCGCGCCAAGTTCCGCTGGTACGACATGACGCGCAACGAGGTCAGCAACAAGGTGCGCGCACGATTTGGCCCATCTTGCTACCATAAAATCCCCCGCTTATTCTTGGACTTCTATAAGCAAAGCACTTTTCAGGCAACGCGGCTCCAAGATCATAGCGGAGAACATGTACAGCACTCTCTGCATGTTGTGGCATGCAAGCTGCAAAAGCGGCGCGAGAGACTTAAGTACAGGATATCTACACTTGGCTGCTGCGCAAGGTTTCTTGCAGAGCGTGTGTTTGTTCTGTCATTAAGAGGTGCAGTCACGTCATATTTCACCTTGAGTCACCTGAGGCTTTGATACTCTTCGACTCTGGCATAGCTTGATTGTCTAGCTCCTGCCCTGCCTCTCAGGCAATTGTTGCCCTGCCTCTCGGGTAAATATTGTATAGTTTCGACCTCTCCTTTCCTCTGCACAGCAGGGATCACACATGCCAGATTGAGAGCCATTGATTGTGAGAGACCGCAGACTTATTGAAACTTCCCTGCGTGCAGCCTGCTGCGGATCAATTTAGTGAAATCTACAACTGGTAATCATGTTTATGTTCAATTTAAATTCATATTCGATTTTTGTTGCTGCGCACAGGCCATCCTGTCGCACCCGCTGGCGTTGGTGAAGCTGGGCATGTTTCTGCGCGATGTGGCGTCCATGCGGGTGACGCGCAAGCGCAAGCCCATCGTGCTCGTGGGCCCAGCTGACGGCCGCCACCAGTGCCTCGTCGTCGCCGTCACCTGCGAACCCATGTCCACCGAAGCCCAGCAGGTGCGCGCCCGACAGATCCGCTCCTTCCCCTTCAGTCTTGTTGTGGGTACATTAAGAGGATGAGTCAATGCTGGGGCATGACTCTGGAGGGCCGCGAACAGCAACAATGGCTGATCTAAAAATGTCTACAAAGCAGAACGCATACAAAGCAGAACGCATGCGAATCAAAGCCCAGCATGTGCGCTGACAACTCCGAAGCTCCTTCCTCTGTAGACCACTGTTCCGTCCTCCGTAGCCGTTTCTTGATAGAAAGTGTGATGGTGTGGGCATGTTCCTGAAGGCCTTCGGCACTGGCTGATCTCAAACTAGAGTGGTCCGCACGTAGGCACTTGCTTGAGCATTTCCTAGTAGAATATTCATCTAGCTACAGCTTTTCTTTCAAGCTCCCCAGCCCCTTTTTTTGCAGCTTGAGTTACATTTGGGCAGGCCATAGCACGACTGTCCCACCAGTCTCACCTGCCCCTCTAGATTGGGCGGATAAAAGATACGGCCCATGCACATCGAACTGCGAGCGCATGTCAGGCAAGGCTCTGCAGGTGAAATTCGCAAGTTCTGCTGTTCCATCCTGCTTGGAAGTCTGCAGGCGCTGTCAAGCGTAGACGTTCAAAGATTGAATGGACGCTCCTTACTGACAAAACATTGCATACACCACTGATAAGCCTTGCATTGCTGATGCATGTCATATGTGTCGTATGTACAGTAATTAGCGAGGAAGCAGCCAAATTTTTGCTAGTCCATTCGCTGCTCCTTACACCATCGCTCCTATCTCTGGTCTCTGGAGGAGACAGAGAGCGGCAGTGCGGTGGGCGTGGACATGTTCTGTGAGGCTGTTCACATGAGACCGCTAATGCCTTGGCCGCTAATATTTGTAGATTCAGGCTTACGATAGCCCAAGATTAAGATCGATGATGAGTTGAAGCTGTCGCGTGTGTTTCGATGCAGGGGAATCCGTTTGGGGTGCTATTTGAGAAGTCTGCTAGGAACATTGGGGCCTCCTTCGAGCACAAGGGTTTTGACTCCAGCGTCATCCAGGTGTGCCCTGTATGCTTGCTCTGTATTTACAAAGCTTCCAACCATTGTTCCGGATCATGTGATTTTGGATCTTTTAAATGGAGAGCTATTGCGCCCAGCTCATAAGTCTGACACACTCATCATCTGCCTGTTCCTGCTGCTTGGCATGTGACATGCCAGGAATACCTCTGTTCCTCAATTCACTGGTGCCAAATAGCTCCCCTGCAAGGTGTTGCCCAGGAGGTCACTTAGTAGTGCAGGCCTAAGGATCCTGCCTACTGAGAGCAGCTCGAGTGAGATCTATTACTGCTGTTGCGCAGATCGCGGTCGCGGACGTGGACCGGTTTGTGAGGGAGCTAGCGGTGCAGGCGAGCGCCTCAGCTGTGCGATTTGGGCCTGCCCAGGCCGACGCTGCGTGACTGGCGCGGCATCTGAACTCTACATCTAAGCTACTTCTGGGAAGGGCTGGCGCCTGCTTCAGCTCCCCACTCAGTCCAGCGCAGAGAAGCAGCGTCTGACAGGACATTTCTGTCAGAATCCAATTCAAGACACTGATTTGGAGGACGGGTGGGCGCGTTCCTCTGAGAGGAGGGTGGTGAGGCAAATGCAGGCCAGGTGCGGAGGGCGTGGAGTTAGCATCCTGCACTCCTAACAGGCGTTGCGGAAGCCTGGCTTAGTGGTGGGGCACCGGGGTGCTAAGGGCTTGGCAGTCCAGGGACCTCAGATGTGTCAGGGATGCATGGGGCAGCTGTGTGAGGGATGCTAAATCAGGAGATCTGCTGTGTTGGGAGGTGCACCTGGGCAGCGCAGGGGCCATCACTGGTCCTTAGAACAAAGAATGTCTTTAATATGAGGAGGAGAGAGGCGCAGGTGCCAGGATGGCAAAGCGCTGAAGTGGTCTTGTCTGGAGTGAACGGTTGCAGGCTTTTTGCCTGCCTAGGGCCGTAGCCCTGCGCATGCGTGAACTTCAGAGTGTGCAATGCCAATGGTTTTGAATCCGCATGGACCACCATGGGCATGACTGACGTCATAGCAAATTCTTTTCAGCACTGTTTTGTGGTACTTGCTGCATGTGTCTACATGCGCACCTCGTGCAATAAATGGCTGCCGCGGTCTTACTCCGAGTCCACTGGCAGTGGCTGCAAGCCGGGACTCATCGGTTTCTGTCACGGTGTCTGCTTGGACAAACATGCATGGGAGCGTGCAGAGGAGTAATTTGCCTGTCTGTGATATCCATTACATGTAAAAGACTGCGCATTTTATGCCCAAGCTGCCTGGACAGTGCAGCCGCATGGCTGTGCCGATCTGGGAGGCAGCGGCGAAATTTGTGCAGTTCAAATCTTACGGGAAATTTAGTCAAATTACTCAGTGCCACGCGATCCCGAGACAACGACTCGAGAACTCAACCCGACCACCACGGTTTCACGCTCAAAGCAGACTCTACGACCAATTAGAGGGTCCAAAATTACATACAAACACTGGATCGTTACAATCTGATCGAGATCGGTTCTGCTGTGAAAACGACCTTTTTCCAGATCGAACCGTTCAGCAGGTCTGCTGTTGGGATGTGACAAAACCCCATCATAGATTGTATGAGTGAACTTCTGTAGATTCATATCTGTTTAGTTGCATTGAACCCTTTGCCCTGTACGACACTCGCCACGTTTGAGGGAGCCTGAAGTTCACCATCAAGCAGGAAATAAAAAGCAAAAAGACAAGAAGCGTCGATCGCGGCCGACAGCGTGATTTCGAGCACTTTGTTGACTTGGTTCGAACAAGAAATGGAGCTCGCAGTGCCCAGAGAACAGATCGTGAAAGGTCCTGGACGAGTCTGAGCCTCGATAATACTTGCTGAGAGGAGTTGCAGATCGCACAGATGAAGCCCAGACGCAGCCCAGGAAGTGCACAACAAAATGGACACTCACACATCAACGGTGGCATGCACCTGCACATGGGGTGCGCGCTTTATCTGCAAGCCAAGGAGCTTGGAAGCACCATCACATGTATTGCAAGTGCTGCTGTGCTACTGAAGAGTTCTCTGCTCCCTTGCGTCCCTACGTCTGCTGACACTGGCATAGGCAGTTCCAGCTTCTTAACCCTTCTGTATTCTGGTGCCCAACTGGCACACAAGCTTGGCTCATTGGAATCCCTCGTGTGCAGCTGCCTCCAAGCAGCATGACTCTTTTTTAATTGAAACCGTGCAACAGTAACAGATCTCAAGCATATGCTGAAGCAGCTGTCCTGCTCTGCCTTGCGCAGGATCCATGATGCCACGATGCCGGTGCCGCTGAGCAGCTTCGCCACGCCTGCCAGCCCGGCGCCGGGCGCAGGTGCCGGGCAGGTGCCGGGCAGCAAGCCGGCGGCTGCGGCACGCTCGCGGCGGTGCTGCGCCGGCTGGCGCAACCCCCAGCGCTGGCTCATGCTCGCCATGTTTCTCCTGGCGCTGTTCATTTTTGGCGTCCGCTTCCACCAGAGCCAGCATGTGAGCATTTAAATGCACCCTTCCTCCATCATGATGCCCAGCTGTGCTGGCCAGAATCTCTGCACTTGGACATGTTCCATGCTCTGGGCAGTCCCAGTGACTGTCATGACATTCAGCAAGCAGTATATTGCCTGAGTTCAATGCTTTCCTTTTGGCCATGCATAGCCTGAACTTGCCTTAATAGTATCAGCTATTGTGCATATCGGTCCGACCACCGCCATTAAGCTTTTCTTACCTATGCTGACCCTGCGAAAATACCTGGTCTTGACAACTTCTGTGCGCTGAACAGATGATGCCTAGGAGAGGACCCGGCATTGTTCCCCACTCAAGACAGCAAAGCAGTGACCCAGAGGTCTGCACAATCCCATCATCCATCTAACATGCACCTGACACAATATGCCTCTTCTAGATGCTGCGCATGCATGCACACCTCCGCAGGTCATCAAGACACAGTGTTTCATGCAGGATGATTTGGATGCGTTCCTGGGCCAAGGCGAAATTGTGGACGAGGCTTCCCACAGCAAAGCAATAGATGCTGCAGAGGCAGAGTTCCAAAGGGAGGCAGACAAGCTTGGCCTGCCCAGCAACGGGGAGGAGGAAGTTTCAGGTTTGAATTAAACCTCACTCAAATTAGCACCAATTGAGTAGTGTCTGGCGTATTGGGAATCCCATATGCCTACTGCACCTTCACCTCGGTAAACAGAAGTGAGTACTGTCTGGCAAATTTCGTATGCACAGTGTTCCAGTGTACACAATGTCTCAGAATCTGCTGAGGCATACAATGACATAAACTGCACACATGTTTCGACACTTACATTTTCGAATCAATTAGACGCTGAGGGCATAAAAGGGTCATGTGCGACTCGCAGGGGATGGGGAAGAGGCGGAAGAGGCGCCAGAGGAGACCAATTCGGGCCGGTTCCGGCCGGGCGGCCGGCTGAGCCGCGCGAAGCGGCGGCGGCGCATGGCGCGGCGGCAGCGGCCGGGCGCGGCCGGCCTGATTCAGCGCCGGGGGCCCTATGGGCGCGCAAGCGGCGTCGACCGTGGCCTTGGGGACACAGATGATGCCACCAGCGAAGGTGTCCTTTGGCCTCACATACGTTTGGGGACTTTGTGTGCAAATCGTGGCTGCTTTGGTCCGTGGGGTTTCCAGTTGCTCAAGCGCGCCTTCAAAAGCAAATCAGTCAGGGTGCACTTTCCTTAAAACATTGTATTGTGCCCTTAATTGCCCACTCCTGCACAAATGGCCTTATCCCAGCGCATGGATCTGAGGCATCATTGCAGGGTCTCTGAGAGCTAGTTAAGTCTGAATGGTGTCTGATCGTGCGCAGGCGCGGGTGAGGCCGAGAAGCAGGAGCTGTGGGTAGACCAGAGGGAGGAGGTCGGGGTGAGCGGTGATGTGGACACGCCGCTCGAAGAGGGAACGCTGGGGAGAAGGCAGGCCGGCGCGGCAGCCGAGCAGAAGCCGAGGCCGGCAGGAAGCTTCCTGGCGGATGGGGGCGCCTCTTCAGGCAAGGTCGCTGCGGCCAATCAGCGCGCAGCCGGGAAGTTCAAATTGTCGGCGGAAAAAGCAGCGGCGGCGGCTGCCGCTGCGGGAGCCGACTCGTCGGCAGGGGGCGCGCAGGGGAATAGGTTTGTTAGAGACCCTGAGGAGGACGATGACCTGGCGCTGCCGGCCTTCAAGAAGCCCTCGTCGCATGTCATGCCCCTGCTCGGATCCGTGAGTGATCTCCCGTACTGGCTATCACTTCTTTTGCGCAATACCCTGCACAAACACCTTTGAAAGGACGTGTCCCATCTTGGTGTGTAAGCAGCTCAGTGCCCTTCGTGAATGCTACTTTTACTTTCCTGGGCAGAGTCAGGCTGCATGCAAAGAGGCGGTGGTGCTTCGTGGCGGGCAAGAATCAGGCGTTCTACTCTGCTGTGCCAAAAAACAAGTAATTATTGGTCTTCTTTGGTGTTTGCCGTCCAGACGAACCAGCACATCGGCATCAACGAGGTGGTCAAGCACAGCGACAAGCCGGACGACGTGGCGAGCTCGGACCCTGAGCTGCGCGTGTGGGACGCTCTGGACGCAGGCACCCACGATAACACGCTGCAGGACGCCATCCTGGAGCATATGCAGGCACGTGCCGACATGTGCCCGCACAGGCTACCCACTCCTCCTGCTTTTGTTTGCCTGCGAGTTGCAGTCATTAGTGGTGCAAGGACGTCTATTTGCACGCCAGGGGCCACTGCAATGCTGCTGCTATCATTGTGAACGGGGCGCCAGACTCTCGCTTTTGGCAGCCTGCACCATGGCCTTCTGATTGGGGACAGCAAGCTCTGTAGACAGGCGGAGCCGTGTGAAGCCGTTACCACTTTTATGCAAGTGCATGACAGACAGCGAAGGCAGCTTTATCAATCGACAGGGTTATTGAAACATAGACATTAGGATGCCCCTCGATACCGGACATCAGTTGCATCATGGCTGAATTTGTTGGGATGCTGTGTCAGGTGGAGGAGACGGTGGGCTTCGAGGAGGACGAGGATCCGATGCTGGAGGTGTCTGACGAGGAGCAGGAGCTGACGGAAGCCGAGCTGGCGGCCGGCGCGGAGGAGTTGCCTGAAGAGGCCGCGCTGGCATTCAATGAAGTCCGCGTGGTCGGGGGAGAAAACATGATGGAGGAGCACCCCGTCACCGAGGGGCTCGCGCTATTTGACACCGGGGTCAAGGTAGGGTTTGGCTTCTGGGTTGCCTGCATATTTGCATACACAGGCCTTCTGTTGGGGTGTTCCTTCAAGTGTAATAGTTTCTGCTGTGTTCTTGATGCACACGCAGAAGGCACAGCTGCGGTCTGGTGTTCATCCAAAATCCATCAGGATTTTTCTGTTGCTTGCATCTGAAGAAATGCACTGGATGACTATGCTTCGGCAGACTTATGCATTTATGCAATCAGCGCATGGAGTGCATTGACTGTCACTGAGTCACTGAGATGGGACAAACCCAATGAATGGCGCTTTCAATGCGCAGGTGATTGAGGAGCGCCCAGAGAATGTGGCGGGAGAGAAGCAGCCAGAAGGGGCCACACAGGCCAAGGCTGATGGGGTGGAGGATCTGGAGGGAGATGAGGAGGAGGAGGAAGGCGCTGATGCCAGCAGGGAGTCTGGGGTGCTTGGCTCAATGACCCAGTGGCTCAAGGGGCTGGCCGGCGGCGCTGGCCGCAGCAAGGCCGACGAGGAGAAGGCAGCTAAGAAGTACAAGGTGCGCTGTGCCTGCCATCACATATGAAAGAGTCTCTGCCACATTAATACCGGGTTGGCAGCTTGATAAAATTCAGTCAGTGAGCTGTTGAGTGAGATTTATGTCTTGATAATTTTAGAAGGGTTAGGGGTTTGGACCTGGCTTAACATTTGTTGTTCTGGTGCTTTCAGGATGCAAAGGACAGCCTGAGGGGCCGGGCAGGATTTACTGGCGAGCTGACAGTTGGAGAGGGCCAGAGCTGAGGGGATGGGCCCCTGCCTCGGGGTGCATGCGCCCATTGTGTTTGCAATTTCCTCCTAGAAGTCCCAAGGCCCTTTGTCTCAACAAGTGCTGTGAGTGTCCAGTACAAAGTAGTGAGGTACAGTGCCGACGGCTCATCAGTATACCGGGCTGCATGGCATAAAACCCGGATGTTTCTGCCCATATGTGTACAGCCTTTCGAGTCAAAGCCAGCCCCAGCTGCATCCCGATTTGGAATTAGAAACTAGCTCAGGGCATTGTGGCATGTGCCGCACGGGCGGACACTGATCCCCATTACCGAGTCATGCGTTCATGATGATCAGTGTACAAGCGACACAGCGTTCGAGTCTATGCCTGAACTGTCATTCCAAAGTGACCAAATATGAGCTCCTAATTACAGTACCTCTGCGCACGTGCACGCAACGATGTGCACATGCTTGAAAAGAACGAACTTCCATTATGCAATAAGGAACAGAAGCCTGTATATTCCCTTCTGGATACAGAGGAGCCCCTGGATCTCCTGTGGGTGCACAGAAGAGGCAGATGCAGATAAGAAATGAATCCTACTTAGGCAAAGAAATCAGGCCGAACTTACTTGGAAGTTACACAGACATACGCATTGGATAGTCAAGGCGAGGGCCGGAACAAAACAGCAACAGAACTCAGATCAGCGCGAGCAGTAACCATCACTTGAGTCGGCACACAAGACGGGTCCATTCAGGTATGCTGCTGTATCTTTACCGACTCAGCGACCTTCACAGTTTTCACCGCTGCACTTAGTTACACAATTATAAAGAATGCTCTTAGGCGAAACATTGTCATTACTTTCGCAACCTAGGATTCTGAAGGCCAGAGTAGCCTGCGGTGGCTGTGGAAAGCTGATGCCTCGCTGCAACATGCGGCAGCACTTTCCAATGGCTAAGTACAGCTTTCTCGAATGCCGGCAGACAAAAATTCAGTTTCTTTCATCTATCATGCGTTGTCCATGCGTTTTATAGCTTGTTGTACGTTTCATCGCAGAAAATCCGCTTGATCACTCACGGTTACATGAGAGTTCGGTACTCAAAATAACACAGAAACAATCCGTAATCGCGCTCTTATATTTCGAAAGTAATTCATAATAGATTTAGACGGAAGGCAACTCGAAGCAGAGTAAAAGAGCGAAATAGACAGTATTGCGGAATCCCGAAAACCCTGATCTCCACTCTTGCTCGAAATCGGCGGACGTTCTCTCTATTCCCTGTTACAGATCTAGCATTAGGAAAATAAATTTGTGTGAATTTGTGCCACGCAGGATAGGGAGCCATGGGAACCAGGTCGCCTACAATGCAGAACTGCACAAGGGCCCAGCTCAGTAATCCCAGCAGGACAGTGAACCTGGTATGGTACACACGCAATTGCTTGTAGCTTTGCAAGCCATGTGCAAAGAATATTGCTGCTGGACCCGACCAAGGTGGCCAGTGAGATTCTTCCTGCTGGTGCTGCTTGTGTGCTACATTGTGCGCGCTTACCGGTGAGTGTGGCATTCTGCAGAAGCTTGGCGTGCCTCGCCCTCGTCTTACTTTCAGCAAGCAACGCTATGGCTTGACCAGGGACGTGGCAACAGCAGCCTGGGTCATCGAGCCATTCTCATTACCACCCCTGGATTTGGCGGCCACACCAAGATTCGATGAGAGATATGTGAAAGTGACTCACTATTCTGAATTGCAAGAGAACAAGAACTTTGTGGCCGACGAGGCAGGGAAAGTTGGAGCCACAAAGCCACAGCGGGCCTTGATGGTGGCGATTGCCATGCAGGTAATCTTTCTGCAGCTCTCCATGCAACTCTGACTAGCAAATGTCGGCATGCTTGTTCTGAGTATTGTAAAGTTTTTCCAGCAAGCCTGAGGCTACACCCATGACGGCATGAGGCTGCATTATGCTAAAGCACCTGGAAGCTGCATCAAAGTCTTGGATTCCAAGACGTACTGGCTGATTACAATGTTCACTTTCACTTGTAATACTCAAGTGCATGCTTCACTGATGAAGCATGATTGCAGTTTGCCTTCAGCTAATGGGTCTCTGCCCAGGTGGTCAAACAGGTCAGGTAAACAGGGCGCTGCTTGTCAATGTCTTATAAATTGGTTCCGTTTGCAGGAGAGCAAGCTTATGAACGAGAGAGATTACACAAAGGACAACATGGGCAAATCAAAGAATTGCAGCATTCTGAATCTCAATCTGGACCTCATAGAACGAGCAGGCTACAATAAGGGCGATGCTTGTGACAGCCTCAATCACGGTCACAACCTCAAGGAAGCCCTGAAGCGTCTAAAGAAGACCTTTGATAAGTACGGTGAAAAAAGTACCCTTGACTTCATTCGGGGCGGCTCTACTGCTTTGGGTGATGGAGTATCGTATGGCGCCGAAGACTATCGCCGAGCAATGGCCACAATATATGCTAAGTTCAACGAGGACCCGAAGCTTCTACACGATGACAGGAGAGTGGAAATTAATGTGGACCCCGTATAAGCGCGATATGACGCAGAGGTGGAAATGGAGCGGAACCTTTGCCGATGTCGGCATTAATGTGTTTTGCTTTGCATGATTGACATGGGGGCAGGCTTCTGTGATACTGCCACTTTGAAGCCTGGAGGAAGATATTGCAATACACCCCCTGGCAAGCGCATCCGCATGGATCTCTTTTTGTAAGGAAAGCTGCGGTATATTGTGGAGGATTGATTCCACGGTGGAAGGTCCTCAACTATCTCAGATTTTGTTAGTGCACGCATAACTCGCACGTGACTGATTCAGGAGTGCAAGTCTAGACCAAGCCTGCACCATCATGACAAGTACCTGTACGAGCATGTAGACGCCGCCATTCATACACGCCGCCGTCTTCTGCTGTGCATCATGCATGCGCAACTAACGCTGCAACAGTGATCCAGCGACTGTCCTCACGCTCTTCGCCATGGCCATATGGTACCACATGCATGGTATATCATAGCTAGCATGCAAGCGCTTGCAATAAGGGCCGCAGCGGCTTGATGGTGATCCGCAACGCTTAATTTCTGTGCAGATTAGCCAATTAGGTGATGCTCATATACCATGGCCTGGCACACAGTTGCACGACACCTGACACGCGTGTCAGGTGTCGGAGTGTCGCGGACGTTCGCAAACGCGTGTCCAATTTTGGCCATTTCCGACACCGCTCCGACACCGGGTTACGTAAGGGTTACGTTTGACCGTTTCTGATCGTTTTTGGCCGCTTGGACGCCGGGAAATGACCCAACAACACCCCAAACACACATAACATGCTTGTAAAGGTGTTTAGAGACAATTCCGATGTGTTTTGATGCGTTGTCGGGTCCGGAAACAGCTTTTTGAGGTTCCGTCAACCTTAGTAATCTGTAGTCATCACCCGATTGCATGGTTACTAACGTCCTCAGGTCTGGACACGCGTGTCGCGGTGTCGCGGTGTCGCGAACGTTCGCAAACGCGTGTCCAAATTTTGACCAGCCGTGTCGTGCAACTATGGCCTGGCACCTTTTCCTTTGCCCGTTGTGATGAATTATGAACGCATGTGGGTCCAAGAGCAAAGCCAGCCAGGGGCCATAGACACCGTGGCTCTATCCTGCTGGCACCAGCATCCTGCATGCATGTTGTGTGATTGGGCCAAAGAAAGGCTCAGCAAAGATCACAACATCTCCTTCAAAACCAGTATCCAACACCTTGAAGCTGTCCAAAAGAAACTTTTAAATAGTCAAGCCCTTCGTATCTTCCAGCAGATACCCAGCAAGTTTGGTTGAAATTTTGTGCAAAGTGATCGACATCTGCTTATCGAAAGAAAATCCTGGTCATCCAGAGGGGCCAGCCTGGCTGTAAATGGCTGAGAGTGTGATGCGCTGAAAATTGTCCAGGCTTGTATCAATAATATGGGGTGCTGAATCTTTGAAGACTGTCCTCGGCAGACATGGCGAACAGATTCTTCAATAAGACAGAAGACATAGTCACAGAAAGCATCGAAGGCTTGGTGGCATCTCATCCACATCTCACGCGGTTAGATGGATTTCCTCAGGTAATCAGGGCTGCTACGTTGGTTGCTGGTGGCTGGTGGCATGCCATGAATAGGCCCATGACAGCGAAGACCTTTATTCGCATCGATCGATCATTCAATGACATCTAAATTCATAAAACGATGTTCAGCGGTGCTGACAGCTCGTTGCTGGCTCCTAGGTAAAGGTAGTCATCGATAGCGATGCAGACTCCAGCAGGGTGGCACTCATATCAGGCACGCCCTTGATCTGGACACTTCACACCGGGGCCTTCTGTTCTCTTAAATGCCTTTGTTATTTCAATATCCAAAAAGCAATGCATAATATCGTTTGTAAGAAGCAAAATCGGGTGGCATGTGCAGGAGGAGGCAGTGGGCATGAGCCTGCACATGCAGGCTATGTGGGAAGGGGGATGCTCACAGCGGCGGTGGCTGGCGACGTGTTCGCCTCGCCCCCAACAGAGGCAGTTCTTGCTGCCATTCGCGCCGTCACTCACGCTCCCGGCGTCCTGCTTATTGTCAAGAACTACACAGGCATGGTTGCCACCACTTGCACCTGTTTGCAAAGCATATTCAATGCACACAGTTGCTTGACTGCCTGGGGGTGCTGTAATCTATGGTGTCTCACCTCTGCAGGGGACAGGCTCAACTTTGGGCTTGCCGGTGAGCAGGCCAGAGCCGAAGGCTACAAGGTGTGCAACCCCAACCACTGTCCCACCATAAGCCCCTTTCCAGAATGCCATGTCTAGAAGTCAGGCTTAAAGGCTTATCTGCATGCTCTGTCAGTCTCACAGCACAGTGCAATCGCCCTCTGCATACATAACTGATCCACATTTACAGTGCAAATAAGTGCACACGGGGACTGCCATGCCATCCTCTGTGCAAGCTTCATGTGAAGAACAGTTGGCTTTTGGGTGTGCAGCAGTTGTGTTGAGCTGGAACAGGCTGAGCGCAGGTTGAGATGGTAGTGGTGGGGGATGACTGCGCCCTTCCCCACAGCCGCATCACTGGCCGCCGCGGCATCGCTGGCACCGTGTTCGTTCACAAGGCATGTTCTTAGATTACTCTTTACTTAATGTTACCAGCACGGGGTGTGATCATATGTTTGATTGTCATTCTCTGGTGCCGGCCATTGCATGTTGCCCATGCAAGATACTTGGCAAGCCACCACACTCCTACAAATAGGCGCTGTCTAGCTCTATATCAGAAGAGTGCAAGCCTGCCTTGCTTTTCAACGCTGGCAGTCCTGCCTAGGACACTGCTGTGATTGATAAGCATTTTAGAAGTTCTGCAGGTGGCGGGTGCAGCGGCGGCGGCAGGCCACGATCTGGCAGCCGTGCTGGCGGCAGCACAGTCAGCAGCGCAAAGCGTGGGCAGCATGGGCGTCGCCACCAGTGTTTGTACCCTGCCGGGAGCTCAGCCTGCAGACCCACCCAGGTGTTTGACCCTGTCACTGTTTGTTTGTGTATTTTTTCACGCAGACTGACACTCCTAGTAACACTAAGCCAGCTAGTTGGGGTCTCCTACTCCTTCTGCGAGCACTCCTATGTGTTCAGGATGATCTTCAAGTTTTCTTCAGGGCAGAGGTTTGTGCATGACTGCTCTGGGTTTCAATGATTTGATCACCCTTATGCAGGATTGGGGCAGGGGAGATGGAGCTGGGCTTGGGCATCCATGGGGAGCCAGGCGCCTCTAAGGGGCCTCTGCTGCCTGTCGACGCCATTGTCTCACAGGTGGGCTGACTAATTCATGAGGAGTTCCTTCTCTAATACAGCAAAAAAACCCCATTTTTCAGACAAAACTCATCACTTTAGATGGCCAAGATGTCATATGTTCTGTTGTGCCTCTTAAAAAAAAAAATTTCCCTCTAATTATACTGAATTGACACGTTGGCTGCATTATCATCTTGCAACCCATAATTCCTTTTTCTCCGCTCGCCAGATGACACCAGCGTATGGCACCCTTCCCGAGCCAAGCGGCTGTGTGCAGGTGTTGGACCGCATCACCTCCAGGGAGACAGGATACCTGGATGTGCAGCAGGGTGACAGGGTGGCGTTGCTGGTCAACTCGCTCGGATCAACCACCCCCATGGAGGTGTCAGTTGTGGCTCGCGCAGCGCTGATCCAGCTCAGAGATACACACAAGGTAAGAGCGCTTTATACGTGCTGGCTCAATAGGGAATTTGGACCAACACACAAGGTAAGATCTTTCATTTACTGCTGGCTCACACGGAGCTTCGATTGGCAGCTGCCCAGTGTAAACCCTGCTTAGAAACAAAGTTTCTGCCGTTTACATTGTTCTATCAGCGCACTGCTGCGCTCCCTGGCCCACTTTGTAACCATGCAGAGCTTATTTGTCGCGCTGCGTTGGTACCTTTCGATTATCAACGATTTTTGTAAAAGCAAATGAGGGGATGTTATTGCTTATTTGTCATACAGAGCATGAGAAGAGAATATGTGTGCAGGTGACAGTGGCGCGGGTTTATGCGGGCGCTTTCATGACATCCCTGGACATGGCCGGCTTCTCACTGTCGCTGCTGCTGCTGGATGAAGCGCGCACGGCCGCCCTCCAAGCCCCCACACAGGCATGCCTGCCTGCCCATTGATTGCCTGTGTGCTCTTCAGCATTCTTTGCACAACGATCCCAACCTGCTAAATGTCAGTGTTCGCGTGGGTACAATTCAGTCTTTCACCCAAAGAAACAAGGCTGGTCTATGTGCTGGTGGTTTGCCTTGCCTTGACAATTTTTTAAGGTACCTAAACTTGGCAGCAGTTGTCTTTCCTCTTCATCAAGGAAGCCATCAAGAAGAGTTGCATGGATGTGAATAATTCCCATTATCTAACCCCTGTCTTGGCGGTTCAGGCGCCTGCTTGGCCAGCTTCCCAGGGAGAGCTGCCTGCTGAAAAGGCGCTAGTGCCGCTTCCGAGAGGACCGGAGGGCGGAGAGTGCAGCGGCAGGCCAGAATCCCTGACGCCCTTTGGCGAGGCATTGGAACGAGCGCTGCTGGCCGTCTGCGGCGCTGTCATTGCTGCTGCGCCAGAATTGGACGCCCTGGACTCCAGGCATGTGACTGCAGATAAAGTAATCTTACTTGTCCTGTACAAGTAGGCTTTTTACCCCTGATGACAAGGCATGCCCACACTGTTGCTATCTGGTGAGGTCAGTGTGGAGCAGAGAGTCTTGGATGTGATTGGGATGCTGTGCTGTGCGTTGTGCCTTGTCTTTTATACACAGATTTGCCAGATCATAACCTTCTGTATGGCGAAAGATCTGCACTGTGCAAAGCTGATCATATCTCCAAGATATTGCGCACCTAGCAATCAGATGCAAGTAAAATGGCTGGCGCAACGGCTGCGCGCACAGGATCGGAGATGGGGACTGCGGATCGACACTGAAGAGGGGAGCCGAGGCAATAAAGACTGCTGTGGGGACCTCCTTGCCCCTGAACGATGCAGGGGCCGCCCTGAGGAAACTGGCCACCACGCTGCGTGTCATGGGGGGAACCTCTGGCGCTCTCTACAATATTGGAGTCACCGCGGCAGCCGGTGCGGCACCTGCAAAATACTAAACATATTGTCCTGGGCAGGACAAATCAGATGGGCAGATCATCCAGATGTTGGTTTGATTTTTGTCAAGAGAGATGCAACATAGGTTCTTAAGTGTCTGCTGGATGAGATGTTGGGTGCAGATGATGCTGACTTGGCCTCACACATCATACATGTTCAATTTGTGGACATACATGTCATCTGTGCTGCTTGGCATTGGCGCTTTATGTCCGTGTGGATTTTTCCTTATGAGACGTCTGACTGCCGCAGGAGAGCTTCTGAAGCACGAGGCCTCTGCAGCAGGAGCAGCAGAGGAAGGCCCATCTGATGAAACGTGGGGCGGGGTCTTTGGGGCGGCAGTGGCAGCACTTCTGCGCTATTCTGGCGCAGCAGAGGGCGACAGAACAATGCTGGACGCCCTCATACCAGCCCAGAAGGGATTTTCCAGCGCCCTGCAGCAAGGCAAGCCCAATCCTGCCCAATCCCTGCCCTCCTTTGCTTGGTCATTGTGAATTTACAGCATTGTAAGACGTCCCTTTTTGAGGGCATCCCGTCAACAATCTGCAAAAGCATGTTTGGAAAGAGAAGAACGCTTGTTTAGAGCTGAGTATCTCAGAAACGTGAAGGAGGACCATGGCATTGGGCATCAGTACAGCGTGCACATGCCATATCCTGGATCATTAAGACCCAGACAACAGCTGTTCCTCAGGGTATCAAGATCGTCCTAAATAGCTCATGCATTCCATGCAGGCAAACGGCCGGCGATGGCTCTGCGGAGGGCGGCGGATGCAGCAATGGAGGGAGCCGAGAGTACCAAATCCATGGCCGCAGCTGCCGGCCGCTCCAGTTATGTGCCAGAGGCTCTGCTGAGGGATGTGCCCGACCCCGGTGCACGCGCAGTCGCCGTCTGGATGGGCGCTCTTGCAGCCGTGACATCTTGATGGAGTGTTGCATGTTTTTAGACGGAAGCTACTGTCGAGAGTTCGTAACGGCATGGCTTTGATGCTGTTCAGCTGCCGAACATCATCTATAATCTTTGTAGCGGTACAGTGTGCATGTTATCGATGGCATGTCATCGTGGAGAATCGTGTTGCATTGAATTGATCCCACCGAGTGCACATATCCACGAGAGTTCAAATTAGCATGGATGTACTATATGGTCTGTTCTCTGTGTAGGGCAACAGATACATCGCTCTGTGGAATCCTGTTTTACAGAAGAACCTCCGTCGTTATTTCAGGTGAATGACCTTTTTGAATTAATTATGACGGCACCATTGAATTAATTCTTCTCTGCTACCGACAGCCATTTGCAATGTGCAAGACAGCAGCAGCTGGCCCCCTCAAGAGCCAAATGTCCTATGCCTAACCAACAATCTCATCTACTTCTTGAAAAGGAATCTCTGATATTGTGTTTTGCGCAAATCCTGGCATGCTCCTGGGGCAAGCCAATCTACGCCCACCAGGGGTTCAAGCCTGTGCGGAAGTCAGTCTCCTTCCTGTGAAGCGCAAGCACACCAACATTCGAAATTGAACAATTAACAGAAATTGCATGTTCGAAGCACATGCTGCCATGTTGCTTAGTGAATGACGTGGATACGGGCCGTGCTTCTGGAAGCCTTGTCAGTCAAGAGACATGCCAAACTGGCTATCATGCATCATGCATTCAGGGTCATGCACGAGGATGCAGAAAAAGCATCATGTGAGCTGAGGCAGGCTGCAGAAGTCTCACCACTCGGTGAGGAAGACAACGTCGTCCACAACATCAGTGTGTGCCAGGGCCAGAGACTGCGAGGAACAACAAACATCAGCTCCATCCCAACCTTTAGACCTTAAGCTAATCCAAAATCTACATTGGCAAAGCAGGCATGTTGGACAAGCAAACGCAACAGCCACGCCGGTTGCTCAATGCCAATGCCTAAAACCTTTGTTTGGTGGCCTGGGGCTTGGCAATCCCACAGGACAATCATGTAGGGTCTCTAGAGAGGTCGTATGGGGGTTGGGAAGGCTCACCAGGGGAGCTGGGCCGCGCACAACCTTGCCCTGGAAGTTGTACTGCGATCCGTGGCATGGGCACATGAACTTGTTCTCGTTCTGCAGCAACAACACCTCTCAGACATTCACTTGACACATATCCAGACAGCCTTGATATCGTCACTTGATATCAGCAACACTGACTGCCCAATCTCAGAATAGCACTCCTGACCATATTAACAGTGTTGTTTCTAAGCTCCAAGGAGGTGAGAGCACTCACCACGTTCCAGGGCACGACGCATCCCAAGTGCGTGCACACAGCTGCAAAAGAGCAAGATGAAATGGTCAGCACAAAGACCAATTGAAGCCATACAATAACTTCAGTACATGGGCCAGGTGGCATGCCTGGCAATGAAACATTTGAGCATCGCTCAATTCCCTCACCAAGACTGCCATGCCTTGTTGCCAGAAAGGTATTGCAGCATTTGCAGGAGAGCTGGAGTGGCAAACAATATTCTTGCATCCTAGAGAAAAGATGTTCACCGTTGATTCCAAATTTCTCAATCTCGTTCTTCTCTGTGACGACCAGGTAGGTGGCGTCACCCTTCAGGCCCTGGACCAAGGAGTGGTCACCTGCAGATATCATGCAACACACATTACCCACCACAACTAAAAAGTCACATGTAAGACAATGTCCAGCATTGCTCAGCATGCACGCATGCATGCCAAGCAAGCGCAAATGATGCGCCACTTTGCACAGGTTGCCGCGCGGGCGGAATCAAGATGCAGTCCAACACAGAGTCAGTGTGGTGTGACGGCTTCCTGACCCCACCCACCTGCCTTGTGGGTCGAAATCCACTTGCTGCCCTTGACATCGTTGCCAGCAGCGTCCTTGGCGATCTGTCCGCCTGCAGTGCCGGCAATCCTGCACCACATACGAAAACATGTCAAATTTCTGCTCACCATGGCCAGCGCGCTATTGGCGGCAGGCATCTGATTGTCCCGACAATCAGGTGACATTGATGCGGGACAGCAAAGCGAGGCTCGAGGCACTCACTTGGGAGGCACAAGCAGTGCCACGAAGCCAAACGCCATGTAGCCAATGGGGAGCGAAGCAGCGCCCAACAGTAGCAAGTTCATGGTGGTCTGCACCCAGCACAGCAGTGTCAATATATGCCAGTGTATCTGTTTGGTCCGCAGTACAGGTGTCTGGATTACTGGTGAAATTGTGTATCTTATTGGCCGACTGGTGTCGATCAGCCAGAATACAACCATTTCAGCACAAGCTGCACCGGCAGAATGGTTTGAAAACCACGATCTGCAGGCTGTCTACACTGCTCATGACAGGACAATATGGGCTGCTCCACGAGGGCTGGCAACAGCGGTGAGAGACATATGCATGTCGTGATATGAATTCTTTCAGCAGATCGAGCTAGCTTTGCATCGATTATGCAATATTTAACCACTTTCAGCTGAGAAGGCGTGGCTTTCTGTGGACATCTCCACTCCTTATCCAAGCTCAGAATATCACAGGCAGAGCATCACCCTCTTCTGCATGTCTGGCACATCCTCTGCTGCGATCGAGGCCGCCCGAGTGACCACAGGTGCTCTCAAGGCGCCTGCTGAAAGGTGGGCAGGCCTGCGCACTTGGGTGCCAAACACGCCAGCCCTCTGGCCCACTGGGGACGCAATAAGTGCTGACTGCATCCTGTCTATGCTTTTCGCTCCCTCCCCTACAGAACTTCTCCTGACTTATTGCTGCGCTAGCACAATCGCAAGCGCCCGGGCAAACCTCATCCGCAACCACACAGCTGTAGATTTTTGCAGACCCCACAACTGCAAGCGAGGTCGAGGGTGATGAGTGGAACCCTAATAGTTGGAGCGAAAGTTCAAATGCCTTGGACAGTTCCTGCAAGATCTCGCAGTTGCCAGAGCTTGCGATCGCACAGCTGCCCTTAACAGCAGAGGCATGTTTAGCTAGCACAAGGTAAAGCACCGTGCTTTTTTGCGATGGCAGGCACGGCTCAGGCCTTTCTGTTGGTCATCGTCATATGTGTTGCGTCAGCTTCGGCCGGCCCCTCAGTTCGCAGCCAGGATGCTCTCTCGACCCCTTTGTCAGCGCAAGTTATCAAGCTCGGCATGTCCGTTGAGAACAATCTTGACGCCGGAGAAAGCCGGCCGGGTGGAGAGGACCTTGGACAATACCTCGGTTCTGGGCTGGCACTTGCAAATGGCCAGCTCTACAGGATGATGATGCAAGAGACCACCGGTAAAACGATTTTGCTGAGTATGAGTCTAGGTTTAGCTGGCCATTTTCCAACCCCTTATGCTAGGTATTCCCATCATAGAGCTGCTGATGGGGTCCAAATCTTAGTGGAGAAAGCCCCTAAAATGCAACCTGGAGTTTTGCAACCCAGATTGTTGAAGATATTATCCATTCAAGCTTCAGCACCCCTCCATTTCTCAAGATCAGAGAGACATGGAATCAATGACACTGGCCATAACATGACAACGGGTTGGTGTCAAGGATGTCTTGTCGCGGTGCCCAGGTCTTGTCGAAGGTGTCATCAAAACAAATGATGCGGGCATCTCATGTGGACCGCGGTGCGCAAGCTGCAATGCAGCCACAGGACAATGCACACAGTGCTTGGACGGTGCGGTGCTTATCATGGACGCAGCATCGCCGAACCAGGCACGCAAGACTTCCTAGTGTCCCCACACAGAGCAACTGCAACTGCACATGTGCAACAGGTGCACTGCGCCCAAGATGGCAATGCAGTAGCCATGCTGATATACTGAAGTGTTGTGCAGCAAAGGACTGTCAGTGCTCTGGAAAGGCTGAAGACAGCATCTCATTATTTATGCTTTGCGCCCGGGCAATTGCCATGGGGATGACTTCCCCACAAGAACATGAATCACAAAAGAAAACGCGAAGGATGCACCACCGAGGAGTACAGCACACCAAGCTGGAGTCACATCCATGCTGCTATGCCAGATAGATGGATGGGGTGATGCACACCTCTACGACGTACCTAGCTACCCGGCTTGAGATGCCCTTCCCAATATATTGTGTTTATTTGTGCTGTGCAGCTGATCTGCCGGAGCTGCGCCGAGCTGAACTGCGCGGAGGGCGCCTGCACGGACGGCTTTGGCTGCTCCGCGTGCCCGGCCGGTTTTGGCATATCCTCCTCCGAGCCGCCGCTCGCGTGCACTGTGCGCTGCCCGCCACACTGCACCGACTGTGACAATGTCGGTAGCGCCGATTCACGATCTGATGGCGGCCGCTGCAACGCCTGCTCGCAGGTGCGCGCACCTGCCGGTCTAAGACCGGCCTTCCTGCGCATAATTGCACCAGCATTCCTGCTGACCTGAAAGATATCATTTTAATTGAAAAAATATTTTGCCGCCATCCGGATGGTTGGATTTAACTTAGAGAGCCATCAAGCTGTCAGAGGGTTCTGGCTGATTCACTGCCTATACTGCAGATAAAGTGCCGTGGTGGGCAGGCACAGATTGTTGGGATAAGGCCATGCGCAGTAGGTCCAACACAAAAAGGTCTGTAGAAGGGAGACCTGACACCGATATTTGTGATGCAGGGCTACATGCTGACAGAGAACGGCTTCTGTGAGGAGGAGGGCATCAGCGCCAGCGCTCGTGGCGCCACCCTGCAGCAGCAGCGGTCTCTGCTGCCTGATCCCCTGAACTTCCTGGCACGGCTGGTGCCTGGCATGGCGCACATAGACCCCACAGCAGATGCAGCATCTCAGGCCGACCAGGAACGGAGCATATATCTGACAGCAGCTGCACTCCGGCAGGACTTGCAAGCAGCCCTCCCGCTGCAGCTGGCGCAAGCCGTCAGCAGCGAGCAGCCGGCGCTGGTTAACTTCAATGACTTTGACACAGCTTCCCTGCAGCGCGCAGCTTCCTCGCAGCAGGAACCTGCCCAGAGTGTGTTCTGGCTGCAGTGGCCAGCAGTGCCGCCTGTGAAGGGCTGCCTGCAGCATTTCCTACGCAGCCTCCTGCAGGCCTTCATGCCCAGCGGGCTGATGGGCAGTCCAGGAGAAACCAGCGATGAGCCAGCAACAGACGGTGAATCTGTGAGGGACCAAATGATAAGGATGAGGTGGTGGGAGCAAATGCCGAAGTGGGAAACAGAGGAGGAGGTCTGGATCAAGGAGCACGGGAATGCCCCCAGCAGGATGGACCCTGAGCAACAGCAGCAGCTCACAGCAGCGCAAGATACAACAAAAAACGCCCAGGCCGCAGAACAAACCAGCAGTCAGGAAGAGGACCCAAGGGAAGCTACGCTCATGAACACGCTCCTGGGCTTGGCTGAGCCGCAAGGCGGTGAGTCACTCTCAGTCGAGCACGAGTCAGCCTTGCAGCCGGCTGAGCAGGGCGTGGTGAAGCTATCAGAGGCCCAGCCGCTTGGAAAAGCATGGACAGGGCTCACAGCCAGCATGCTCAAGCCGGCACTTGACGCAAGCCAAGTCTCAGAAAGAACACAGCAGGACATGCACGGCGCAGCTGCCGTGAAGCTGACGGACCCGCAGCCGCTCGGTGACGCGTGGTCCAGCCTGACCGCCGCCATGCTTCGCGCATCGCCTGATCGGGACACGATGACTAATCAGGCGGCGGCGGCGACGCCAGCGCAGGAGGGCGCCAGCGAGGCGGTGCTGACGTCAGTGTCAGAGGAGCCGCGCACGGCGGTGGTCAGTCGGGACGCTGTGGCGGCTGCGGCGCGCGAGCTGGCGGCCAACACCGGCATCAGCAAGGACGCCGCTCTAGACCGGGCCGTCTCCGCCGTGCTGCAGGCCGGCAGCTACGCGGCACCCGACCTTGACCCACTCTGGAGTAACCGGCGCTACGGCCCTGCAGACACTGAAAGTGCATGGGACACGGACGTTCTGAGAGCGGGGGGTGATGGAGTGTCAGCCGCGACCATGGCTGTGCCTCCGCAGTCAGGGCCTCCGCTAGAAGTGCAGCGGAGGGGCGTGATCAGCAGGGTGCTTGATGACATCAGCGGCGCTGTCAGAAGTGCAGTCGCTGCCCTCAGCAGGCACTTTGCGGGCCAGCTTTCTACCGCTGACAGTGAGCACCTTGTGCCCGGTGAGCTCCTTCATCTTTTTCTCCGTTTAGATCGCTAGGGAGGCTTTCCAACCTTGCAAGTGTTTGTCGAAATGAGGACAATTGCATGATACGTGTGGACGCATGTGCTAAAGCTCTTAATATGGTGCAGGTGTGTCTGTTATTGATTTAGCAGAGGAAGAGCTCGACACAGCCAGCAGAGAAGCTGCAGCAGGCGCCGCCGGGAATTTCCCGGCAGCTGCGCTCGGGCGGCTGCAGGTAGCGGCCGAGGCGGTCGTGCGCGCGCATGCCGATGCGCCAGACGATGCCATCACCGCACAACCAGATCGCGCAGATTCTCCTCGGCCCCTCGCATATGCCTCTGGCAGGGGTGCTGCCTCTGCTGCAGTCCCAAACGTCTTAATCAAGGATGAGGCCACCTCTTCAGAGGCGATCATTGTGCCGGGCATGGCGGCGGCTGCAGAGGTGGCGGCAGGCACGGACCCCTCTCTAATGTCTGACATGGCCGTACCCGTCCAGCAGCTGCCTCAGAAGGCGGAAGCTGCTGGCGTCAGCGCCAACAGCATCAACAATAAGATTGATGAAAAAGATGTCCAGGGTGACCGTGGCCTGGCTGAATATGCTTACGCAGACCCCTCGCTGATGTCTTGACCTTTCTGTGACATTTATACTCGCTGTCACAATGCGCACAGCAAAGTGTTGCAGGAGTCGCCAGCAATGAACACCCTGCTGGCAGCGAATAATTTCCCCCATATTTTGAAAAAGTATGAATGCGACACATGACAGAAGCAGCTGCTTTTTTGGGATATTTTGTCCTTCTTGTCTGCTGTATTACGCATTCCCAACGCATAGGGATTGCGATGGGTCTGGAATCGGGGTGTTGAAAGATGCAGAGCCGGATGTTTGAATTCACATCCAGGTGGTCTCTGGGGGCTTTCGCACTAACTGGGAACTCAATGCACGTATGACTAGGAACACTGTATATGATCTACTGGGGACACTTCGTTATGAGTTGATCACTGTTATGTTGCAGCACATCCGTGGTGAATAAGTTCAGTTGAATCTTCTGCAGTTTGTTGATTGGGGTTGTATTGGTGCCAAAGGCCTATCATTGCTTGCTACTGTATCCTGAGGTCATCCTTACACTCACTTCTGAAAGATGAGCCCATTGCAGCATTGTCTCCTATATCTGTGCTCCAGGGGGGCAGCTTTTCTATAGTATATAGAAGGAATTCGACTTCGATTACGACAAGGGCTCATGCTCATTGAAGGGGACGTTCTGCTACAGCTGTTGCCACACAAGATGTGTTAAATAATTAAGCATCCATGTTTCAACTGGGACATGTCTTGTTCCCGTTACTAGAAGAGAGTCTTCAAAGCTTATTGTCCAGTCATCTCTTTTACAACGGCTGAACGATTGCAGTGATAACAAGCAGCCTGTGTGTTCAGGAACCAATTTAAACAACTAACAATCACCACTATCATTTCAGGATTAGTCACGCCAGTCCAAAAATAGCAGCATGCTATCTACAAGAAGACGTAAGTGCCGCAGCTTTTCACCTGGCATTTCACCTGGAATTTTCACAAGAAATAGGTGATTGCTCTGCAGCACACATGCAATACCACAGGGGACAACACACGAAATGATACCAGACAGCCATATCTTACCAACATGGTCCTGCCATCACATGCAGCTTCGCCCAGCTGCTGGGTTCTAGCAGACAATCAATTGCTCTTGTTCTTCCTTGGGTAGCGTCTACAACGCTGTGAATCATCAATGTGCTCATTCTACAATTTGCAAGACAGCTGCACTAGTATTGCAGCCTTGTCAAACATAGCATGTTGGACTTCAATAGACAAGACACAATTTCTAGGCGCCATCCGCAGCACACCTGCGCTTCTCTCCAACTCTGTCCCAAAGAATACACCCAGCTATACCGGTTCGATTACCATGCGTCTGCTGCTGACAAGCAGCAGCAGATCTGTCAAGAAGTCCCACAACTTCCATCCAAGAACACTGCCATGAAGGCTGCGTAGTGATAGCGCACAAGGCGCAATGGCAACAGCGCCGTGCCTTATTGGACATCAACACATGCCACAACGGAGAGTGGCTGTCTCGCAATCAATGCACGTCTTCCATGCATGATAGGACAGTAAACTCAGCCGTGAGAAGAGAGAAAAGTCAGGCCCACAACAAGGTTTTGGCAGCCATTCGCAGCCTTGCATCTCTCTGGACAGCCACAGGATGCCAAGTCCCTAAGGACTGGTCAGTCTGTCAAGCCGTCAAGCTCGAGGAAGGCAAAAGTAGCAGCGCTTAAGCACAGTCCAAAATCCTCGGGGCCATTGATGGCTGGCAGAATCATCTCTCAGACCTGGAGTCGGAGAAAAGATTTTTGCACAATGAAGAAAGGGTCAGATACTAGGATAGACGACTAACAGCCTGCCTAAGCACATGCAGCAAGGGTGGATACTTCGGGATTGTATCAACTGAAGTACGGGTATTACTCCCAAGATTGTGTGGCTCTTTGTTTGTCTGCAGCACTCTTCAACTGGAGGATGAGCCAGCGCACAGGCTGCTGAAGCCGATGCTGCGGTGGTGGATCAGATCCTGCACTGCAAAGCGGCCGCCAAAAGCCGCTGTCAGCGTTGCACCCGTCGCGATCACCAGCGCCAGCAGGAACACTATGATGGAGGCCTGCAGCAAGGTTCACAAAATGCATGGTCACTGCGCAGCGATTTGCCTTTCAAGGGAACACCGCAAGCGGCAAGCTAGGGGAAGGGTTTGCATGGCCAAAAGAGGATTGCAGCAATGGGCCTCTGCATGCAAAGTACTGAGAACCCCTCCCGCTGTGTTGGCACGGAGGCGTATAGTTGCTTCAAGTCATCAAGAAAGAAACGAGATCTTACCACATTGACACTTGAAGAGCAGCTCTATGGGCAGCAGTGCATCTACAGTACCCTTCTGGCACTCCACACACATTAACAGTGGTCCCTTGGTATCCGTGCAGCTGTAAGACCAAAATGCACAACAGTGAATCCCTGTGAGCATGAATCGAGTAAGGTGGATATCAGGTGTGCGCACGTTGCCGGAGCGTTCGACGATGCGCGAGACGATCAGTACGCCGATGAGGGACGCGGCCATGCAGCACAGCCCAAACACCAGCGCAAACTGCGCGTTCAGCAGGTGCGAGAAGCCGAACGACAGCGCTGCTGACGAGGACGAGAACAGTACCTGCACATCCCAGCCATCTCACAAAACAAAAGTGTCCATCACCCTCGGGCTCAAACCCCGCGTCCTCACCGTCCTTGGGCCTATGAGAGATATTGACACAGGCACAAGTGTTTCAAGTGAATGTGGCCACTGTATTTTGCATGAGTGCTCGTCATCCCCACAGCAACAGAGTCTGCTCTGAAAGGTCTAGCAGCATGTGGCCACACGGGCGCAATGGCAACGAGCACCACACCAAGCGCCAGTCACTGCAATTCGCACGAGACAATGGTCCGTAGGAAAATGTGGGTCGCACCATGAGGGTGGAGGTGGCTGCGGCCACGTGCGGGTGTGTGCCAAACTCCAGCAGCAGCGGATTCACGATCATGCCGCCGCCGATACCCAGCAGGCCTGCGCGCGCCACAAGAGCATATCCAAAATGCAGTAAAGAGCCATGGGGGCATTCCCCTAAGCAGAAGCCAGGAACAAGGCTGCACCAGGCACACCGCGACCCCTTCTGGACGGCATGCATGGGGCCTGTAGATGATTGCCAGAGTATTTGCAAATAAGGCTGCACTTTCACCACAGTTGGATGTTCAGAGACATGCAGCAGGCGCCAGGGCGGCACCTGCGATGAAGCCGGCAAGGAGGGTGATGATGGCGGATCGGATGAGGCGCGGCAGCGTCCAGGCGGGCGCCTCCTTGTACACGCTCGCCAGCATCGGCTGCTCCAGCCGACTCTCCTGGCTGCGCTGCTTGCGGGCACTCACCTGCCGTGGCACAGAGCTTATGCATCAAACATCTTTGCACAAAATGGGCAGCACACTTATCAGCACATGGAGCTCTGCCCTGGAGGGAGAAGCTTGAGCGGTCTTCATTGACGGCGGCAGCACGCAAAGGGCAGGAAAGTCATGGGTGCCAGCAAGCTCACTTACGCCATGTGCTCTCTGAAAGCTCACCATCATATGCTGACATGCTCAGTACCATAGAGCGTCCTAGGAAGTGTCAACAACATAAGTCTTGCAAGAATTCTCTATGATTTACAGTAGCGAGGAAGCAGGAGGGTGGGCCGCACCAGGCGCAGGAAGGCGACTTCGGCGATGAGGCAGAGGCCGGCCTGGACGGCGAAGATGGCCCAGTACGGGCCGCTGCAGTGCGGCCAGCGGCTGAGCAGCAGCTGGAACGTCACAAAGATGCCCCAGCAGCCCAGCAGCACCACCACCTGCGCGCACCCACTTGATCAGCACACAAGACTGAGGTGATGTGCCCACTGACTTATGGGACCATGCAATAACACAGGCGGCGGGGGCAGTCGTGTGAGCTCGAATGGCATCTTTGAAAAACATGGTAATGCTTTGGCTTGGCACTCGCGCATTCAAACTGGAAATAGAGGGGAATGGCCTCCAAAATGCCTCTTCAGCAGCTGCACAAGCCCAGATGCAAAACATACTGTATCGTTCAAGGTGTTTCTGCCAAAATGGGATCATGTCACCACAGTTTGAGGTGTTTTCACTCATGGAGGGGTACTGAGTTGACAGACCTGGAGCCAGGTGGCCGGCTGGCTCCGCACAGAACGGTGCTCCTGCTGTCGATCCTCATCGTGCTCTCCCTCGTCACCGCTCATGTGCCCCACCTCCGTGGACACGATCTGGGTGCGGGCGCGAGCACCACTGACCACCTGCCAGCATGATGAACTTATCAGTTAGCCACCCGACACAGGTGGGCAATTCACAATCGAAATTGAGGCTTGAGCAAGCCATGGCGCAGGGAGTGAGAGCCTTCGATGCGCAAACTTCTGCATTTGAGCGCCGCCTAAAGTGTACAGCAAAAGAAATTGCAAGCACATTGTATACAGCAGTGCAGCATGCTCGGGATGCTTCCGCGCTGTTGCCAGCATGCAGGATCCAGGGTGAAGAGAGTTCCACATTGCCAACTGGCTCTGCAGCATCTTGTGCACAGCCCACAGAAGAAGGCTCACCGGCTGCTCCACTTCCAGGCTGGCGCAGGCGTGGCTGAGCTGCGTGCCCGCGGCCGCCTTGCCCCGGCCGTCCCCGGCGCCGCCCTCCAGTGCGCCGTCACTGCTGGAGCCGGCTTCACAGAAGACCGCCGCGCGCGCAGCGGCGTCCCCCTGCTGCTGTGCGCTACTCGCGGACGCGTGGCCCTCGGAGCTGTCGGCTTTGGCACGCGCGCTGCTGCAGGTGTCGGCGGCCTGCTCGGCCTTGTACAGGACCTCGGCGCGGTGCAGGCTGAGCGCCTTCTTGACGGTCATGTGCGTCAGGAAGATGAGCAGCAGCAGCAACAGCACCGTGATCAGCCAATTGGGGAACAGCTGGTTGGCCAGCACACCTGCGACAGGGTCAACAGCATGCTTCCGTCAGCAGTGCCTCTCCTCCACCCAGCAAGTGGATGACAACCCCTTGCGGGAATGGCGACTCATGCGAATAGCCACCAACAGCAATGGACACGTCAAACACAAGCATGGTAAGTAGCAAAAGTCGATTAAATTGTGCCGTGCAATCCTGTGCATGCTTCCTCAGGCATGGGCAACATCTAAAGAGTAGGCAAGGCATCATAAAACCAAATATCTGAGTTTGAATTTAAAGAGAAATGAGGGGTTCCAGGTTTCATCAGCACAGCAGCGCACCGACTGAGACTCCCAGGAGGATGACTGGCAGCAGCATGAGCGCCAGGTCAAAATCAATGAGCGGCTTGCTGGGGTCGTAGGGGTGCTTCTTGTGCAGCGTCACCCCCACGCCTGCCAGTGCCCCTCCCGCAATCACCGCCTGTGAAAGCGCTGCGGCTCCCTTCACACCTGCATACACAATGTTCCAACAGTGTTGTGGCTGTGAGGGAGCAGTGCAATAAGGGTCCGTTTATAGCACACTAAGCGACTATGCAGAAATGCATGTGTGCCTGCGTCCCCACTCTTGCGATCGGAGGCGCATGCAGCCAGCAAGAGTGAGGAGATTTGAGTTTTGATGCGAGTCATGCTGGGGCAGGGGACGCACTGAATTGCAGGAGGATGTTGAACAGGGGCACAAAGAAGGCTCCGCCTGCAATCAAGCAGAGAAAATAAGCGCAGCACACGCGGGTGGTTATGTTAAGCTTCCATCCTTTGCGCATGTGCATCTGCAGTATATTGTCATTCCCGAGCAAAAGCTGCAAAACCCACCTCCCACCCCAGCAGCTGTGGCGATTCCGCCAACCTGGAACAAAGATGGAGGCAGATATCAGCAATCTTGCATGCACTGCGAGAAATGGACACTCAGAAGCAGGAATTGCATTATACCCCGAGGTCACGGGAGGCAGCTCAGGGCAGGAAGCTGGGCGGTAGCGAGCCCTCACCACAACTGCCAGTACCAAGGCAGGAATGTTGCGAGCAGGATCCTCTAGGAAAGTGAGCTGCAGGTCCCTCTTTGTGTCATCCGAAATCCTGCAAAGCGTGAAGACCTTCCACTGGTCAGAATATTTGTCATGGCCAAAAATGAAGGTGTTGGCTGAACCCTACCAATCCTCTCTGAGTTCTGATCATTAGCAAAAGATCCCAATTGGCATCCTTAGAATTGCCCAAGACGGTGCGGAATTCAGGGTGCCATGTGAGCTGATGTCACACAACAGAGGCTGGCGAAGACCACTCATGCGTTGGCCATCCTTCTGCACTGATCGCCCTATCAGTCACACAGGGAACACATATTTAACAGAGGGGATCCAGGTGACTCACTCAAGGAGAAGTCTTTCTGTCCTTGTCAGACGCAGACCCAGAGCCCAATAACAGCCGAGGGAGAGTGTAGCAACGTTCAGTACCGCGATCCAAGCCCATCTGTCAGATTGACATCGAGACATTCCCATCGATACCATCTTGAGATTGGCAAAGCGAGCTAGGAGCGGAGGTAGCCCTCTGTCACTCTCTGGGGTACAAATCAGTTGCCCTAGAGGAAACTACGTAGAATCACACTTCGGTACGGGAGTGCACTTCCCCATTCATTCGACTGGCTTTCTATAATTCGTGGAAACAGGCTCGAAGTTGCGAGGATGCGCGCGTTTCGCCTCAAGGCTGCTGAGGTCAGCCCCAATTGGCGCACATGGTCATGACTGATCCTTGATTGTGAGTTGCATGGCCAACTGGCACACTGTTGGCCTTCAGCAGAATTGTCTCATCGATATTTAAACACTTTGGAGTTGAGACAGCACAATATAGACAGTTCATAGCGGTCCATAGTCGTGTACGTCAGTAGGACAGAGCCTGTGCACCTGGAAGGTTTTTGCTAAACGCTAGCCTGACGGGGCAGAAGGTAGCACGGTAGGCAGTATTTTCAGAGAACTTCGCCATGGTGTCCGGGGCGGTGTTCGGAGCCATCGTTGGAGTGGGCGTGCAATTCTACAGCAATGCAGTGAGTGATCTTGCACTCCGAGATTCTCTCTTAAGAAGATTGCAATGACGTCTGCGTGCAGGTCGAGAAGGAGTATCACGATCCAGAATGTAGCATTTTGCAAGTCATGATGCCCTGTCTCGCCTGCAGCAGATACAGAGAAATACCTCTAGGGCAGTTTCCAGCGTTCTTGTCAAGCAGACAGCCTCCTCGTCTGTGTTTGCTTAAGCAAGGTATGTGTGCATGTACAGGTGAGGAAATTACCTGTGTGGCAGTCGCCATGGGAGCACGTGCTGTATGCAGGCATTGGTGCATATACAGGTGCAGCTCCTTCGGTGTCTTTGTCCTTTACCTGTGACCATGTCGGATCTCAGGCAGACTGACATCCTGACACACGAATAATTGTGATCTGGTGTATTTTCGTGTCTGCGGTAGGGCGGGGCATTGGTAGGGCCTAGTCATGTGCACTTCTTGCACAAGCAAATTTCTAATGTCCGAGACCCTGGTGCAGGCACCAAGCTAGTGGAATACACAGATAAGACAGCTGCAGAAGTGGATGAGATGGTCAAAATGCGAGCAGAAAAGAACAAGTTGAAGGGTGCTGCTGTTCCACCGTTGCAATGATTGCCAGATGGTGGTTCAGCGATGACAACCGGATTTGTTTGATCCGTTCTGCAGTCATGGCGGGGACTTACTGTCAGGAATTGGCGAGCGAGAGATTGGGGAGATAAGTGCATATTCCCCTGAAGGCGCATAAATGATGTGACATCATCATTGCTTGATCTTTCGGTTCCTTCTATTGATTACAGTATGTTTGGGCCTTTTCTAATCCTTACCGGAGAGCATTGGTGAAATTACAGAGCAATCACACTTGTACGATTGGTGCCATCCTGGTTGGGCCAGAAATGCTAAAAGCCCAATCCATCGATTGGAAACTTTATCCGGTAGAATAAATCACAATCTAGCAGACGTCATTCAACATCAGATCTTTCCGGGAAGAAGATCCCTTCTGTAGCCATCCACTCCTCGGTTCTGCCTGCCTTCTTCTTCCCGCAGATCTCCAGTTGGCCCCCGATTGGCCGCCCATACCTCTTGTCAGCACTGCTGGACAGGAAGCCGCCTGTCTCCTTGTGCTTGAGCTTCACCTGCACCACAGCACCAGAACATCTGGATGCGCAGATGTTGCAGCCTTGTCATAATCATTCCAATTGCTAGTCAACCTTGAGCATGCCTGTTGACAGAGTAAAGCATCTGATAAGAGGACCACAGATAACAGCATGATCTTAACATTACCTTCTGGTCTTGCAGCCATTGCGAGCCAGAGAACTGCACTTCCCAGTTGTCCAAATGGTCAGACTCCTTGTCATTTCCAAAGGCGCTCACCTGCGAGCATTATTGCAATGCATTGGCCATCAGCATTTTATGCGGCCGAACTCAGCACAGTACTTCTTACTGAGCTTCCTCGTCGATAAGTTGCACTTCAGCGGCAAATGCAGGAAAAGAAATCAGGTGAGCAGGCTGACGGGCACCTCCAAATTCTGTGACAGTGGCGAGGGGAAGTGGTGGCTGTGCAGCCATCTTCTGGTGGCTACATGCTGCAGCCTCACAGCGGTGCCGCTCTTAATGGGCGTCCCTTGCACACATTCTGCCTCCTGCACATGCAGCGGGATATCTTGAAGGCTCTCCCTGTCAACGCTCAACGACATAGTTCTACTTGCATCACCACTCTCACATCAAGAATTAAAAGTGCCCAGATCTAGAACATTGAGGGTCAGAAAGGCCCGCACCTGGGCTCCAGTGACAACCCATAGGCTGTTAGCATCAGAGGTGTCCTGGAAGCCAGTGACTGACTGCTGCCCGCTGCCTGAGCCATATGAGATCTCGTGCGAGTGCAGGTCGAAGCCAGTAGCGGCATGCTTGAGCTTGATTACGCTTCCACAGGTGACCTAGCGCAGTTTGGAGAATTTCAGTCACAATAGCGACACTCATCACTTGATCAGACTGCTCTATGGAAGAAGCCCACTCGGGTTTCCCACCCAAATCAACAAGAATATGACTGCAACGTAGACAAAGATCTGATCAAAGTACTTCAGCTGCTCACCGGGACATCTTCTGCTATTGTTGCAATTGCGCATAGTGCAAGCAGCACGACTAAACGGATCATGTTTGTCAAGTGGGAACGCTGATAAGTAGTTCTTTATTGCAAAGGCAAAAGACTTCCTGGCTGATCAGCCAAGGCTCAATTCAACGGACAGAAAATCTTCAAGGTAATAGATCAGTGTCGAGATGGCCTACAAACAAAAAATCGCCCCACCCACAAGACAGTACCCTACGGATCAATGCAACATGGTGGGATAGGATTGATATTGAAGATGAATTAGTGCGCTTGAGATTTCCCTCCAGAGTTTCGCAGAGTCAACATGGGAGTTAATAGATTAGAGCCTGCCCAAAGCCAGCTCGGAAGTTTCATGGGCACCCGACGCATCTGTTACAAATGCCTATAACTTGGGTGTGTAAGACTCCACCATAACGTTGTTCCATAGTTTTTGCATTTTGAACATCGATCAGAACTTTGTAAGATTGACCATTTTAGTAAAGTCTCTGAGACGCGCTGCCTTCTGGACTTCTGTAAGGCCTGCTGACAAGGAACGAGAGATTTGCACACAGCAACCCTGCAAGAGCGTACAAGAGTCAGTCATACATTGCTCAAGGGAACAATCAAGTTTGACGAGGAAGTACCAAGGTCTCTCAAGGCCAAGGTAAGCAAGTCAGCGCTTCTTATGACAGTGACCTGCGTAGATCGCTGGTTCTGTGGCACCCCGCACATCTGATCTACGGGATCGTTTCAAGTTGTCGTGCTTTCATATGAGCACCGAACTCACAGCACATCTCCACACGTTGACAGCCTTGCATGTGCAAGAGCCTGTCCTTGGACTCTTTAGTAAGAAGAGAGGGGAGGTGCATGGGCTCAGCACATTTGCTGCTCTGTCTGCAGGTTATCGATCCATTCCTAGGCTGAGAGAAAGCTAGGAGCCTGAGGATCTTGGTTTGATTGCCAACCAAGCCTTTACCCGCTGCTGGTCTGGCATTCCCCAGGGCAGCGCAGGGTCGGGTGTGTAGCAGAGCATGCTGTGATCAGGAAGTTGACCGAAAGTTGAACAACTGACGCTTTCACACGCGGCATGCATGAGGTTCATCTACTTATTCCTGGGCATAGCATTCGTTGTTGCGCGGTACATGACGCGCCGGTGGTGGCAACACCTCAGGTGCGCCAAGGGGGCAGCAATAATGATTTTGCATACCCATTATGTGCTCTTGTCTGCACCCCAAACTCCTTAGCGGCTTTCAAAAGAGATCGTTTCTTGATACGTGACCTGCCACTGTATGCCACTCCACTCCCTGCAAAGCAGCGGTGTGAAGCACGATTGAGGCCGTTTTGCGAGCTGGCAGCCTGCCCTGTTTATTGCCAGCTCCACTGTAAGCAGTGCGACCGTTGCAGTCTGTCAGTGCATGCTGGGTTCCGTGCAGGCTGAAAAGGGCGCGCAGCAGGGCGGGGTACGCCATGCAGCCGACCTTGCCGGACCTGCCGCAAGCGCCACCGCGGTCTGAGGCTGCGAAGGAGGCAGAGGCGGAACAGACGGCAAAGCACCTGAAGCAGCAGCTGCCTGTGGGCCCTCAGTACCTCAGCAGGGATGACCTTGTTGAGGCGGTCAAGCCCACCGATGCTCAGATGGCGCTCTGCTCCCTCTACAGCAACAGGTGATTCGCCCTTCTGTCCATCTACTCTCTTGTCCTTATATCCTGCTTGTCTGCTGACATTGTACTGCATGTGCACACCCACCCGCTCACCGCAGGGATGTCATGCAACAGTCTCAAAAAAGACTTTCCAATCCCTTTATTGGCAGGGAGCTTGAGGGTGCTGATGCTCACCAGTTGTTGGCTGGTTTGGCGTGCTATTGGCATGGCATGTGTGGTGACATATTGACGGTATCTGCGCCAGGTACTACACTCAAAAGCGGCTGGCGCGCGCATCGAAGAAGCTGGGCATTCCGGAGCTGACCGTGTATGACCAGTTTGAAGACCGCCGCGTGGGCCTGCGCATGTGCACCTTCACGTCTGACGTGCAGGACTTGGGCGACGGTGTCAAGGTGCGCGCACACTCACACCAGCAGCAGCGCCGATTCCCTTTCTTTCGCACACCCTAAGATAGATTCACGTCCCATGCACCACATGGGTGGGGGCCCAACATGTTTTGACGCCGGGAGTCCCATGCTGCAAAAACAAGGAATAAAGTAGCTTCAGGCTGGCGCGCTGCAAGAGTGCTGCAAGGTCACCATTCGTCAAATGTCCTTCTTACTGCTCTCCAATTCCCAATCCCAGGCTATTCTGACAATCCGTTTTTGCTGCGTGGGGAGATGACAATGATTTGTCATCATGCTGACATGTGGCGCTGAGCGGGCGCGCAGGTGGCGGCAGCGGTGTTTGCGCTGCGGGGCACGCGGCTGACCAAGGCGGGGACGGTGCAGGCGGACATCCAGCTGATGAAGGACCGCGATGCGGAGCTGTACTACTCGCAGCGCGCGCTCAAGCACGTGCACAAGCACATCCGCCGCCTCACCCTGCAGCAGCCCCACGTGCAGTGGGGCTTCTTCACCACCGGTGCGCACTCTCTGTCATCGTATTGTGGTTTCTGGCGCTGGAATAGGACTTGCGCCAGTCTGCTTGTGTCTGGTGCAAAGGCATGTGAGCGGGGGATGAGGTTTTCTGTTGCGGTAATCTGCTTCCACTGCTTCCACCTCCGTTGGGGCATGATTGCGTGCACAAATTCAGTGCAAGGCAGTCTGACGCATTGTGCGGGCCACCTGGAATCTGTGTGACCCCATGGAGCTCTTGATCATCGGTGCATGCTGCTTCATGATCTGATCTTGCCTGAGTCCTGACAGAATGAGATATGTACATTGCACAGGGCACTCGCTGGGGGGCTTTGCGGCGGCGACGTGCCTGATCCTGTGCGACCACATCCTGACGTGCACGGCCTTCGAGAGCCCCGGGCTGACCACGTTCTACCACCGGCTGGCCGCGCAGAAGGGCGACGAGGAGTTCTGGCGCGCGCGCATCACCAATTACCTGGCCATCCCCAACCCCATCAACATGTGCCAGCGCCACCTGGGCCGCATCGTCAGGTGCGCACATGCCCCCGCATCCCTTCCAAAGCTTTGCGATGTGTCAGCTTTCTGACGCAGGGAGCATGTTGGGTGGTTGTAGACGTGCAGGCCGTGCAATATGGTTGCTATCTATGTGTCGGTTGTCTGACACTGCATGTCACCCACTCAGATTTAGATCGAAAGTGTTTGTCGTGGAGGAATGCTGCAGACCGCACACTATATTTGTTCATTGCTCTTCGACTATGGCCTCATGTTCTCAGATGGAAATATTTGCACCACTGTTGAGATCCATCTGGGGATTGTTGGCCTGCACTAAAAGCGTCCCCAAAGTGTGTTTATGCAGCAGTTCAGTAGCTTGCCAGTGCTGCCAGAGTTTCTTCCACCGGCATGTCACACCTCTTTTCAGCCAATATTCACCTCAATGAAGATTTAGATGAAAACAAATTCTAAAGTAATGTGCGTGCCTCTGCGCAGGGTGCACTTCCCGCGGCTGGAGTGCCGCACGGACGCGACGCATGTGCTGCGGTGCGCGCTGGGCACGGGCGTGCGCGTCCTCAACTGGGGCCTGGCGGCCAGCGCCGGCGTCTCCGCGCTCTGCCTCGCCGCCGGCATCTCGCGCTCCGCCCTCATCTGCCGCATGCTGGAGGTGACAATCTCACTGCCGCTCCCACGCTCTCTCAGCTTGCCGCGTCCCTGAGCCTGCTCCATAAACCTGCATGCTGCCTTGCTTGAGGCCACATTTAGGACATTCCATGTGTGAAAGGGATGGCTTTCTTTCCTTCTTTTGTCAGAGACAGCCAAGGTGGTTGAATTGATGGTTTCTCGGTCACGGTGTGACATTCTTAATGACTATTTGTGCTGTGCTTTCTTGCACTGGCCCTGGCTGACGGGGGCCGGAACATAAACTTGGCACCGTGCCCACCATTGCTTGTTGCTTGGATCTTGCGAGTTCATCAAGGGGTAGGACTTGTGGCAGCTTTCACCTGCAGCGTCCTCTGCAGGCTTACCTTGCCTCTGGCACACACAGGACATTATAATAGTATGCTGGATGGGGATTATCGACGTTTGTGCAGGCGTGGGCGTCGGAGTGTGCGCTGGAGGTGGCGGTCCCTCCGGTGGCGGCGTCCGCGTACTGGAGCCTGAACAGTGCGGCGGCCATGGTGGCCACGCGGCTGGGCACCACGCTGCGCTACATCCTGCAGCAGCACTCCATGTGGCATATGGCCCAGGCACGACTCACCTCCCCCCCCCTTGAATTCCCCCAGACTGTTCCCTGCAGAGGGTACCATTCTAACCACTATATCTAAGTAAGAAAGTCCCGACTGGGCCCTGCGAGGTCTTTGGGCAGCATTGGTCCCTCTTCAAGATTGCCAAGGCTGCTTTTCCTCCAAGGTTTCCCAGATCCTCGGGCGAATTCGCAGTTGCTGGTCGTTTGAAGCACCAATGGCTGCGGTTCTGCCTGCGCTTCCGGTGAGTCTTCAAGGGAGCAGTGCTGCTTTTCCTGCCGCTCCCAGCGCTGCTCTGTATTACCATCTTTTGACCAGGTCGAGTCAGGGGGGTCTATATATGGTGTGATGTCTCCTGGGCGAGTGATGTCATGCTGATGTGGCGGGTGCGTCCTCTTCAGGCATTTGACGCGGTGGGCGGCGGCCCGCGGCAGAGCATAGAGATGGAGTCGTGGCCGCGCATGGAACGCATGACCGAGACGTTCGGCGCCACAGTTGGCCGCGCGCTGCTCGAGTCCTTCTACGCCACCGCCTCCACCGAGGGCCTCTCCGTCATCTTCAACCGGTGCGTGTCGAAGATGTCGATACCTCTGGATACCTGGGATCCAGATGAAACTATCATCTTTTGTACATAAAATTTGTTCTGCTGACAGACCCTGCAGGCAAGTGCAATTCCAGCGTGAGTGCTTCTCTATCCGTCAATGTCACTGCGTGTTGCAGTGATGTCTGGTCAATCAAAGGCTGATGTCAGCATCGGGATTGTTGCAGGACTGCGATGGTGGAAGCGCGCATCCGGCGGCTGCCGGGCTATGTGCCGGCGCGCAGCGCAGACTTCGACGACGCCACGTCGGAGGGCGGCCACTCGGCGTTCCTGTGGCGACTGGGGGACGCGTTCGATCTGTGGGAGGAGCAGGGGGATTTAGTGGATGACACCGGGGTTGCCCCTTCCCCGCTGGCAGCTGTGGATGGTCCTGTGGATGTACCTGACAGCCTCAACACCACGGAGGTGCGCAGTGGCACGCATTGTCTTTACTTTGCAGGACATGTTGTCAGGTGCAGTGCGAAGACGCGGCATACAATTGCATGGTCTGAATGGCGTGGATGGCATGAAGTTGGTTGGGACATCTGAGCGGCAGTGGTAGTGGGCTTTTTTGGCATACTCCCCTAAGTGTTGGAATAGACCCAAAAGAGCTTGATTTACTACCCTCGCAAATCCAGAAGAGGCTCAAGCAAGCAATTGAGTAGAAACAAGGTATCGAATAGAGTTGATTCTTGAGGGATTCCGCAGCGCAAGTGAAGCTGGAAGGAGAGTCTGCCCTGAGACCCGTGGTCTTTCCTTGAATACGTCAAGATGTTGGTTCTCAGGACAGAGCCTCGCAAGAACTTCGCGTCGCAGTTGAATGTTCAAAAGTGTTGCACGACTTCAATGTGGTTCAATGCCATGATTGTGCCTGGGAGGTTTCAATTTTAGAGGTACATGATATGTTGGAGAGCGAGGAGTTGATTTAGACTGTTTGCGTCGTCTGTGTATTCTTCCTGGGGATTGGCTGTTTAAAACAGATATTTGCTGCAGGATTCGGAGCTTTCAGGGGCGGTGCCAAATGCCTTTGGAGAGACCGATGGCGGTTGCGCAGAAGCTGCTGATGTCCCCTCCATGTTTGGCCCCTCGCCCTTCGAGCGCGCCAGCCTCACAGGCTATGACTCAGACGACGAGGGAGAGACTGAGGGGCAGGGGCACAATGCATCCACGGCCAATCTCAGCGCATTTGACGACTGCACCACTGATGCTGAACTGCAGCGCGGCCCCCTAACCCGCAGCTGCAGCCAATACCCTGCTTCACGCAGCTGTGAGTCATGCTTTTTGTGTGGAATTCTTTGATTGAGATGGTGGTCCATTGGTGTTCTGATCCTCAACTGTTGAGTGTCTGCATGTCTGCACATATTCTTATCATGTAAGAGGTCAAGATCCAATTGCCATTTGAGATGCAGTGTCTGAAACTGAACCCTGCCCTGGCTTGCAGGCGGCTCTCTGGGGCCTCGAAGCTCCTCGGCCTTCGTACTGGGCAAAACACTGGGCGCCAGTCGTGGTTTCTCTGACAGGGGCCAGGAATCAGACTCTCTTGACGTGTCCGGCCTGGACCCCGACACCGAGGCCGACGGCGCCGGGCGCTCGGCGGACGAGTCTGCGGGTGAGTCATCGGGCCGGCGGAGGGGCCTGTTCAGGCATCGCCGCTGGCCGTCCCGCCACGCGTACGACAGCACCTCCGGCGCCGAAGGCCCTTCCACCGCTGACGAGGCGTGGCAGAAACCCCGCCACCTGCGCAGCGCCGGCGACGGCTGCCGCGGCCTGCCTTCTGCGGCACAGTGTATGCCCGGCAGCTCTTCCCTACAGACTCCGCGCAGCAAGCTCCGCTGTGCGTCGACAGATGCAGACGAGGGTGTTGGTGAGAAGCTTGGAGGCAACGCGGGGGAGACAGGGTATCAGACGGAGTCGGAGGCGGGGGTGGATGCGGGGATGGAGGAGGGTTTGTGGGCAAATAATGCGGCGGCCGCGGCGGTCGATGCGCCATCGGCTGCCGGCGGCTGGTTCCGGCGGCCCATACTGTGGGCCGGCATCAAGAGGGGCATCCGCCGGCGTGCTGTGCCAGACCTTGTATGAAGGCTCCTCAAGAATTCTAGAGAAAAGGTTGCACAAGGTCATGGGTCGATCATTGAGTGACCTGCTCCTGTTTGCAAAGATTTAGGACCTGGCCTTAAGAGGTTCACACCGTGTAGAACATCTGGCATTATCAATGCCTTGCAGGCCGCTCAGGCATGGTATCACTCTATATTAAGAGCAGGTGCCTTCCAGTGATAGAATTGAACGCTGGTGAATGTGCTGGGGATCAGGATAATATGCTTTGTATTCTGTCATTGAGCCCTCAACCTAGAGAATTCCAGGTTGTAGAGGCTAGATTGAGGTGGTGTTGGTGGTCAGATCAATTGTCGGGCACTGTTAGCAATGTAAAATCATGTAAGTTAGCTTCAGCTTGTAGACTGCTGAAGGTAGAAACCTCATGCACATTGCTGCAAGAACTTGTGTTTAAAATAAAAGCAACTCCTGCATTTGTCTGTCAGTTAGCACATGTTGTGAGTCAATGAGTGCGAAGCACGTGAGCAACAATATCTGCGGGTTTTGTATAAATGGTATTAAATGTAAATCAAATGTACTGTAATTCTGACCTGCCAGTGAGATTCTCCACCTCATGGAGGTTTGGCATGCATGCATACATGCGCACGCCACTGAGGTTTTATAAAATTACTCCTTACATATTTGTATTGACGTCGTTGAACACTTGCATCAGGATTTTCGATCTATACCGTTCTTCAGCAAACTATGATCCTTCATGGAGACACCGATGCCACATTGACGTCCTGCATAGATATGGACCTGCCACATGCTTGCACAATGCATTCTCCACTAAGCGCTGCTGGGGGGTCCCACACATGTTATTCGGGTGTTCAAAGTAAAAAGCTTTCCTAGGAAGCGTCCTACAAGACCTAGGGGACCAACGTCCAGAAATTACCTAGCAACTTGACTTGTGCACATATTCCACTTCCAGCGGCCATTGTGCGTTGCGGCAGCACCCCTGGACACTATTGAAACCTGAAAAGGCCTGCAAAGGATGAAGCATACTGGGAAGATGCATCTAATCTAGCCCTTTGGGCCCCTTTGTGGCCTACAAACCTGCGCACAGTGCTCCCAAAGGGACAAGTACACAAGGCCACGGCATTATCAGTGCCACTACAAGGAATGCCGGTCATGTAGCATCTAAATTATAGCAATGCAACATGCAACCTGCAATAGGCTGGAAGCAACAGCGCCTTTCTAGAAACCACAACCGCAGACTCAGTATATGGACTGTACGTGCCCCATGATCTCGAGCAGATCCACAGTCTTCTCTGAGCTCTTAAGTCTTGACTGCAGCACTGATCAATGCGGCCCACTTGCACAGTTTGTAGCTATGGCTATGAGTGCGGATCCACGCCCAGAAGCAGTTTGACCTCCTCGAACACAAACCAGCTGATGCCGGCTGCAGGGGCCACCTTGGCCAGATTTGGCAGGATGCCCTGCGTTCAAAATCATGCTGGATCAAAATGTAATTCTCTAGCCAAAATAACACCTCAGCATTTCACAGCAAGCTCCGTAAATCACAGACAGAGTTCCTTGTGCCGATGGTTTTGCCAATGTGCGTTTCACACCCCGCAGCGAGTTGCTTGAAGCAGATACTTCTCATCTGTCAAGCACAGCAATCACAATATGCCTGAGGTTCCTTGTGCCCAGCTTGAGACAAAAACACATGACAACATCATATCAGGGGGTAGATCGAAATGGGCACCCTCCAGGAGAAAGATTTGGCAGAGCAGGCCCTTCAGAGCATATACAGAGCATGCCGCACCTTATAGAGGCCGCGGACGCCCTCCTTCTGCACGGCCTGCGTGAGAACGTCCATCATGCCTGTGTACTTGTGTGGCCGCCCGCAGTACCCCTGCGCCTGCTCACGCAGCCACGCCAGTACTCTTCAAGGGCCACACATGTCATCGCTTTGCAGAATGTCATAGTATCATGGAAGCAATGTCTGTGACGCCAGAACAAGATGAGACATGTTGTTGATGAAGTTTGAGGAACAGCATGTATCTTGTTGAGACACTGAGGCCGTGATGGGCAACCTCTTTCATCTTTCCCCAAAGAACTCCGAAAATTTGCCCGTGAGATTGGTCATCGTCACCAACACAGCACGCCCCAAAATGGCCTTGCAACAGATATGGCCCTGCTAGGATCGCACAAACTCCTGATTGCCCTGGGGTCATTTGCTCCCATGGTTCAGCAGGACCCCAGAAGGAGGCGTGGTCACCTCTCTTTTCTGCGACATTCCTAGGAGCTTCCAAGTACCTACGGATTCCCCCATGTCAAGAATGGGAGGGAGGGCACACCCGGAGGCAGGTGTGCATGAAGGGCAAAACCTTGCTTCTTTATGCAACGCCGTCGCTAAACAGCAGCGGCACTACTTGCCGGGAGGGAATACATCCACCGCATGCATGTTGCTCCTTTCTTGATGAGCTCTGGCTTCTTTAAAAATGACATAAATGAGAGATGTGCACCTGGAGGCGGGTGCGGGTGAGGGCGAGTGGGTAGGAGGAGAATTGGGCGATGGTGGAGGAGGCCATGCCGGCGGCCAGGATGGTGTATGGCGGAGGCGCGCCGTCATAGTGGTCCAGCAGCCACTCCTTCAGCACCTCGAACGTCGCTATGTCCACCCCCGCGTACGGCAATATCCCAATCTGCACCACCCACGCGCTGTACTCAGTACTTGACAGATATATTCTGCGAAGCACAAACCCCGGTGAGCACCTCATGGAGAACCCTGTAGCAGCACATACAACATGCAGGCTGGCCCACATCCTTGGCCTTGCCCATTGGCCCAATGTCCTGACCACTATTTGCCATTGGCGAGCGAGCATGGGACTTTGTCGTCCTTCCAAGTGTACTGCGCACTGTGTCTTAGAAGACAAATAAAGGGCTTGATCCTGGTGAACACAGGAGCTCTGTACAAGAGGTCCTTCACAGCTGAAAAAAGGCCCAATTGGAACACCCCGACATACTAAGCTGCTACCTTTGACTCCCTTCCAATCACTACCACACTCTTTCTCTGTTCAATAAGATGGCCCATGCAAGCAAGACATGAAGGAGGGAGTGGGGTGGGTGCGCGCACGAGGGAGGGGGAGAGGCCGCGGTAGAAGGCACGGTAGCCCTCAAGGCGTACGATCTGGCGGAAGCAGTCCGACATGCCCCGGTACGTGCCCATCGGGCACACCGCCAGCCGCGTCCGCACCAGCTCCAACGGATATATTGTGAACTGCGCCCATAAAAGAGAAGAGCCATCAGTCAGTGATCAAGGGACCCTGTAGTGTCAAGATTGAAAGACCGTGACGACACCGATGATCTGCACATGCTGAACAGCTAACGAGTGAGTTTCAAACCAGCTGCTCCCTTGCGCGTTTGAATGGTACAGAGAGATGGCCGTAATTTTGCTTGAAAGGCGACATGGTCAGGCGCCAACCTGATGTGAGACCCGCTAGTGGACAGATGCACTTGTCCCTTGGAATATAAATCCTTGCTCCAGCGCTCGAAAGGTGCAATGCAGGAATGACAAAGCCCACCTGTGCCACGGCGCCTGCGAGAGCGCCGGAGGCCATGCGCTGCAGCGGGGTGATGTTTTCGAGGTCGCTGGCAAAGACGCGCTTCAGCCGATCGTTGCATGTCAGCTTGATCGCCGTCTCCGGCGCGATCTTGATCACGTTCGTGCCGTTGCCCCGGAAGAACGCGCGAGCCGTGCCTGCGCACAAAACCGGATACCCTCTCAGCGCATGAGAGTTGCACTGTATAACTCCTCCTATGAATGATTAGATTCCTCTTCTTCTGCCAAGGACTTTGACTTACCCCGCTAACGTGCCAGCATTGACTTTGGCACGAGCCTTATTCCAAACTGCCAGGCCTGTGAGTCAGCGGGTCAGAGCATGCATACGGTGCCAGTGACTGTGTCACTCAAGATCACACAATGGGGCGCGGATTTTCAGGGGGCGCGAAAGGGGCAGAGAGCCACCTTCGGAGACCATCCTGTTCCAGCCATCGCGCACTGTCAGCGCTGTGCCGCTGTCCTGCACCTGCAGCAGAAGCTTCACGCGGTCCACCGGCGCCGTTGCTGTACGGCTCACCGCCCCCGCCAGCCCTGCACTTGCGTAAACACCCTCAGCCAAAGTTGGCAAGCACACTGGTCGTCACTCCCTGCTCTCCTGTCTTGTTGTCGTCATGCTGAAAGGCTCTCATGGAAGCTAAAAGGCCATCATAGAAAGATAAAGAAAACCCAGAAAGGGATTGTCATGAGCATGGTGTGAGGCTGAGGGAGGCACCTCCAGCGAGCAGGATCCTGAGTGCGCGCGAGGATTCGTCCATGTGGCGAGGAGGGCCAATCTGCTCGCAGCCCCCCTCCGCCGAGACATCTCCCCCCGCACTCGTTGCGCCACCCCCTGGTCAGAATCTGCGTGATGCAGCGCTCCACAGTTCCAGTGACTTTGGCTGCTACAGCCAAACAGGCGAGCGGGGCCCCTCACTCCTGGGGCAATATCTGGTCACTTGCCTCTGCGCTGCCGAAAGCAAGGCCCAGGGCAGGCTGACTGCTAGCTGCTTGCAGCTAATGGTCGGGCTGCCTGCCTGCTGCCTCTATCAAGATCCTTCGGTGAGGGTTGTGGGGAGCCCTGCCAAACGATCACTCCTTTTTCATACAGCTCAAGTGCGGAGGCATCTACTGATGAAAGAGGCCTGCTGCACGTAGCAGAAGCTGTCCAGCTGTCTCCTCGTATCTGCAATGCACCGCAATATAGTGATTGCTTTTTGATCACGGTAGAAGATATTGGAACTTCCGCAAATCGCCGCAATCACGAGCTTGGCGAGTACAAGAGGCAGCTACTATGGTAGAATATACTCTAGCAGCATCTGAACACAAGATTAACACGCGCAAGAATCCAGGCAGTACTTTACAGGAAATAAAGATGCCAATCTGGCCTGATCGGTACGCAGCTGTATCAAGCAAAGCCAAGGTAGCTAAGATCCTCGTTCTCTAGGTTTGCAGGTCTCATGCGGCACCTTTTGGCATCCCGGTGAAAGGCATGCAAGCGTAGAAACATGATTGATGAACAAGTGTTCGCTCGAGAATTACCACAGCAGGGGTACCAGCAGTTGTAGTAGCAGGACCGCTCAAAGTTGCTATGCTTCTTCCAAAAACAATGGTGATTTTGGCAGGATGCGGACGCCCTTTCAGAAGGGAGTCCTACCGATCGGCTGAAGTAGGCTGCTGCAGTCTGCAAGGGAGCTCTGTTGGTCGACAATCTGAGACCCACAGGTGTTCAAGGATGACTCACCGGCACGCAACAATGCAGAGCGCCAAATTTGGGCCTGAAGTACAAGGTTTAAATTGAATGCAATTTGCTTGCATTATGCAATGCAAGCAGTGTTTTAATTGTCATTTTTTGACATCGTCTAATTTGCGATGGAGTTCTCATTAGGTAGAGAGCTTCCAAGAATGCTTGCGGGGTGAGGATGCCTGATCATCACATAAGAAAGGGCTGCCCGCACAAGGTAAGTCTTTGCTGATTTTCAGTGTTCTGATGCTTGAGAACATGCATAACAAGTCTCTGCGAAACAATGCGCCCAATCAAACTGGAAGCAGATCCTGTGCGCAACATTAAAAAAAAACTTGTCAGCCTGTTCAGGGAGGAGAATATAAGACGATGGTGACCTCCTCAACTACGAGGAGGTGCGACCAAAAGCATATTATCAGCGACTGCGTGCGAAAAAGAGCTTGCTATCACATATGCTATTGTTCCACCATTCATCTTGCTTGTTTCAGTGCTAGATTGCAATTTAATTTGGAATCTGTTGGAGTCTGGTAACCTGTGAGCATGACGGACAGAAGAATTATTGCAAAGGCGTCTTAGAGCAAATCAGAGGTGTAATCTGCACTTTAAAAAGTGCTATGCTTGAGAGTATGCTCGCTGCCCTGCAGGGCACCAGGGCATGCCTCCTAGCTTGATACGTAGACGTGTACGATGGCAAGCAGCAGCAGGACCAACTGGACAGTGGCACCAGTTGCTTCTCCTGCTACTTGCTACGAGCAGCTTCAGCTTTGCATCAGGCCAAGCAGGTGAGGTACCAAGCTCACCGAAGAGCAGTGGACGTGCTCCGTTGTTACACCATATCTATTGAAAAAGCCTGAAATTGCTCCATCACCCAGCCTGATACGTTTTGCTTGCAAGCCAGGCAATGGAATGCTGGGGGCAGTCCAGCGGATTTTCAGTCGGGAACCTCAACAGCAGCAGGCAGCAAGTGCACCACAGGTGGGCAATGTCCCATCGCTGGCCTACAGCCAGGGCCTCAGCAAAATAGAGGGGAACACAGACGCCTCCAGTGCTCGCAACGGGGGGACTCCTTCGAGGAACACAGCTGCTGCTGCTGCTTGGCAGGACAGCGAAGGGGATTCTTACCAGTCATCATCAATCTTTGACAGGCTCAGGGTGAGCAGTTAATAGTATGTTAGCCAGTACCATTATCTTGCCTTGCGGTTCCTTACAAATCTTGCATGGAGTATCTTTGGAACAGTCCATGCGCAAGATTTGCTGCATGTAATTGAAGAAGAAGAAGTGCCTGTGCATGCATGTTGGACATGCATGATCACATACTGGACTGCTTTATATTTTGCTGTGTGGCCTGTAGGAGGGCATCCTGTGCACAGCAGTCGACAACTGCCTCATCTGCACTTCAAAGTCCAAGTGCCTCATCTGCAACGCGCCCTTCAAGCGCAGCTCAGAAGGGGACTGCAGTGAGTGGCGGTCCTATCACAACCATTGCTAGCAGATAATCCCTGTCTGTTTTTACTTGCATGCATGTTGATCCAGGTATTCTGAATAGCAATCGAAGAGTTCACTCACTTACGGTTTTCTGTGACCAAGACAACGTGTTCTGTGTTGCCAGCGTGCCCCAAGAACTACGAGCTGTCTTTGGATGGCAGCACCTGCAACCCGGTGTCTGACCCCTTCCACCCCTTCAAGAGCATCCAGACACAGCTCAATGATGTCAACCAGCGGGTCGGCAATCTGGCGGTGAGACCCTCAGCACCCCTGTTTTGATTCTCCTCATTAGAGGCACCATCTTCTGCAGCAAGCTGTTCTAACATCCTAACACCTGATGCTATGCTCTATCGCTACAACACAAAGGTCCTTCTTTGCAGAAGATTTCCAGTGAAGGGCTTTTGCTTTGGTATCATGCGTTATTTAAATCACTCATTGTTCGTGTATATGGTGAGGCGTGCTTGACACCACCTGCATGTGCGCTGCAGGACCAGATCACAGTGCTGACGCAGACGCTGTCAGCGCTGACTCACTTTGTGACGGGCTTTGTCACCAACACGACGGCATGCATCCTGCAAGACCCTCTGTGCAGCACCTGCCTCGATGCCACCACATGCAAGACCTGCCGGGAGGTGCGCCATCTCAGACCGCACCTCTGCTGTTTACAATTTAGGCGCGAACAATGTCTTCAGGTCAAGACAAACACTCATGGAACTGCTGTGCCATAGTGCACTGCCATGTGCAGGCCTTCTGCTCATGTGTTAAGGAGTTCCTGAGGTGTTCTCGCAGGAGACTCAGGGTACTTGCTTTGAGCAGTACAAGGGCTAATGATTTGGCCCTCATTTCAGATGACCTTCCTGCATCTGAATGCCTCATGAGCCTAGCTCCTATACAGCCTTCATGTGCAGCACCCGAACATGCAGAGAGGGTCGGTGAGTTACGAGTGCAGGAGTGACCCTTGCAGGGGTGCAAGTGATCTGCTAACCCTTTCTTCACGCCTGCACAGGGGTACATCCCGGGGGCGGACGGTCGCTGCCGCTGCGACGCGGCGCTGTCGGCAAACTGCCTGCAGTGCGTGGTGCCTGGCACATGCGGGCCCACCCCGCAGCAGAGTCTCATCGGCCCCGTGTGCCAGCCCGGGTTTGAGCTTATTACTGACCCCTCTGCGCCTGCCGAGCCTGGCAAATGCATCTGCGTCCCCTCCACCGCCGGCACCAACTGCGAGGCCTGCGTCATGCCGGGGGTCTGCGCCGCGTGCGCAGGGGTCTTTACACTTGTCGATGGCGTCTGCGGTGCGTTCCCTGCCACATCCCCTCCACTTTTTCCTTGGAAGCTGCATGTTCACTCTATTACACCAGTTCGTCTCACGCGCATGGATCGCGAGAACGACTTCTGTCTTTGACATTAGCCAGAAGAGTCTGTGTACAAGCTGGCCTTAAAGTATGTCAGACAAAGGTAGATATCCCCTTTCTTGTATCTCAATATCTTCTTGGCTGTGGCTTGCAGGCTGCCCACTGGTGAACACCTGCCCTGCTTTCCTTGGGCCCACTGGACCGAGGGGACCTCCTGGAATGTATGGCCTCAATGGGACCTTTGGAGATACCGGCGCCACAGGTACAAAATTGAAAGAGGTCCCATATTTGAACCCATGTGCATGTTGCAATTTTTGCGCTCAGGATTGCAGTGCAGTTTCTGATAAGCTTTGAAGGTTTATAATGTTAGTATATTCTGTAGGTCAGCTTTCGCCCATTACTTACAGGAGGTTTAACATGAATGTAGAAGTTCAAGGGGAGAAACAATCATAATGGCCACGTCTGAGGCTACAATGTGCCATTGCAGGCTATACTGGGGCAGTGGGAGATACTGGGGCAACTGGCTTCACTGGGGAAGTTGGAGCAACAGGCTTCACCGGCGCTACCGGCTTTACCGGGGAGACGGGCGCCACCGGCTTCACTGGAGCCACGGGCTTCACTGGCAGCACAGGCGCCACTGGCTTCACCGGCGAGACTGGAGCCACCGGCTTCACGGGCGCCACCGGCTTTACCGGCAGCACTGGCGCTACAGGGTTCACCGGCGATACTGGAGCAACCGGCTTCACGGGCGCCACCGGCTTCACCGGCAGCACTGGGGCTACCGGCTTCACCGGCGATACTGGAGCCACCGGCTTCACCGGCGCGACTGGAGCCACCGGCAGCACTGGCGCTACCGGCTTCACCGGCGATACTGGAGCCACCGGCTTCACAGGCTTCACCGGCAGCACTGGCGCTACCGGCTTCACCGGCGCGAGTGGAGCCACCGGCTTCACTGGCGCCACCGGCTTTACCGGCAGCACTGGCGCCACCGGCTTCACCGGCGAGACTGGAGCCACCGGCTTCACCGGCGAGACTGGAGCCACCGGCTTCACTGGCGCTACCGGCTTCACCGGCGAGACTGGAGCCACCGGCTTCACGGGCGCCACCGGCTTCACCGGCAGCACTGGCGCTACAGGTGTCACCGGCGAGACTGGAGCAACCGGCTTCACGGGCGCCACCGGCTTCACCGGCAGCACTGGGGCTACCGGCTTCACCGGCGATACTGGAGCCACCGGCTTCACGGGCGCCACCGGCTTCACCGGCAGCACTGGCGCTACAGGTGTCACCGGCGATACTGGAGCCACCGGCTTCACAGGCTTCACCGGCTTCACGGGCAGCACTGGCGCTACCGGCTTCACCGGCGAGACTGGAGCCACCGGCTTCACGGGCGCCACCGGCTTCACCGGCAGCACTGGGGCTACCGGCTTCACCGGCGATACTGGAGCCACCGGCTTCACCGGCGAGACTGGAGCCACCGGCTTCACTGGCGCTACCGGCTTCACCGGCGAGACTGGAGCCACCGGCTTCACGGGCGCCACCGGCTTCACCGGCAGCACTGGCGCTACAGGTGTCACCGGCGAGACTGGAGCAACCGGCTTCACGGGCGCCACCGGCTTCACGGGCAGCACTGGCGCTACCGGCTTCACCGGCGAGACTGGAGCCACCGGCTTCACGGGCGCCACCGGCTTCACCGGCAGCACTGGGGCTACCGGCTTCACCGGCGATACTGGAGCCACCGGCTTCACGGGCGCCACCGGCTTCACCGGCAGCACTGGCGCTACCGGCTTCACCGGCGATACTGGAGCCACCGGCTTCACAGGCTTCACCGGCAGCACTGGCGCTACCGGCTTCACCGGCGCGACTGGAGCCACCGGCAGCACTGGCGCCACCGGCTTCACCGGCGAGACTGGAGCCACCGGCTTCACCGGCGAGACTGGAGCCACCGGGTTCACTGGCGCTACCGGCTTCACCGGCGAGACTGGAGCCACCGGCTTCACGGGCGCCACCGGCTTCACCGGCAGCACTGGCGCTACAGGTGTCACCGGCGAGACTGGAGCAACTGGCTTCACGGGCGCCACCGGCTTCACGGGCAGCACTGGCGCTACCGGCTTCACCGGCGAGACTGGAGCCACCGGCTTCACGGGCGCTACCGGCATTACCGGCAGCACTGGCGCTACCGGCTTCACCGGCGAGACTGGAGCAACCGGCTTCACGGGCGCCACCGGATTTACCGGCAGCACTGGCGCTACCGGCTTCACTGGCGAGACTGGAGCAACTGGCTTCACCGGTGCTACGGGCTTCACCGGCAGCACTGGATTTACCGGCTTCACCGGCGAGACTGGCGCTACTGGCTTCACCGGCAGCACTGGCCCTACTGGCTTCACCGGCGCCAGTGGCTTCACCGGCAGCACTGGCGCTACCGGCGAGACTGGAGCCACAGGCTTCACCGGCAGCACCGGCAGCACTGGCGCTACAGGCTTCACAGGCGAGACTGGAGCCACCGGCTTCACAGGCGCCACCGGCTCCACCGGCAATACTGGTGCTACAGGCTTCACAGGCGAGACTGGAGCCACAGGCTTCACCGGCAGCACCGGCTTCACCGGCGAGACTGGAGCCACAGGCGCTACCGGCTTCACAGGCGAAACTGGAGCAACGGGCTTCACCGGCAGCACGGGATCTACTGGGTTCACCGGCGAGACTGGAGCCACAGGCGCCACCGGCTTCACTGGCAGTACTGGCGCTACAGGCTTCACAGGCGTGACTGGAGCCACAGGCTTCACCGGCAGCACTGGTGCTACCGGCTTCACCGGGGAGACTGGAGCCACAGGCTTCACAGGCAGCACTGGCGCTACCGGCTTCACCGGCGAAACTGGAGCAAGGGGCTTCACAGGCGCGACTGGCTTCACCGGCAGCACTGGAGCAACAGGCTTCACAGGTGAACCTCTGAGACATGTCCTCAGTCGTTGTTTCCTTACGACAATGAGCTGCACCCGATCTGCCCTGTGCAAGGCTTGCACGCATGTGAAAAAAAGAAATATTGCGGCCTCATTGCTGATGACATGCATGTGCCTTGCAGGATCCACTGGAGCTACGGGCTTCACTGGAGCCACCGGTGGGACTGGAGCAACAGGTTTCACAGGTGAACGTCTGAAACATTTGCTAAGAAGCTTTTTGGTGAGAGTAATAATGTTTGCAAAAGCTGAGTATGCACCAGCTCTGCAGAATAAAAGGCTTCCATGCGTGTGAATCAGGGAGTTGTGCAGTCTCATTGTTGATCCCATGCATGTGCCGTGCAGGTTTCACTGGAGCTACCGGCATCACTGGAGACATTGGAGCCACTGGGGTGACTGGAGCAACAGGACTCACCGGCGCTACCGGAGCAACTGGCTTCACTGGAGCCACTGGCTTTACCGGCAATACTGGTGCAAGTGGCTTCACTGGAGCCACCGGCTTTACTGGCAGTACTGGTGCAACTGGCTTCACTGGCGCAACTGGCTTCACGGGCGCTACTGGCTTCACAGGATCAACAGGTAATGGTTGCCCTTGTACTTATATGTGCTCTCATAAGGTGCTCTTGATCTCTGTGGCACTGGAATTTCCACACTGCCCAGGATCTCTTGCTGGCTCAATGTTGTGTTCACTGCACAAAACAGGGTCCACTGGAAACACTGGCTTCACTGGTGCCACGGGTGGCACAGGCTTCACTGGAGCGACTGGTACCACTGGGGCCACAGGTGAAATTCCTGGCCAATGGCAAATGTCAGTCTGGTGAACATGTGCTCTTGCATGCTATTGATAAGAAGTGATGCAGCGTCCAAAGAAGTTTGATGCTCTTCAAGTCGTAAAACAGACTGTTGAATTTGTGTCGCAGGCGCCACAGGGGTCTCTGGCGCGACGGGCTTCACTGGTGCTACGGGCTCCACTGGCAGCACTGGTGTCACCGGAGCAACAGGCTTCTCAGGCGCAACCGGCGCAACCGGCGCCACCGGCTTCACTGGCGCCACTGGCTTCACCGGCACAACAGGTGCAACAGGTGTCACAGGGGCCACTGGTGCAACTGGAGGCACTGGCACCGCAGGGAACACTGGTGCGACGGGCGTAACAGGACCCGTTCCACCTTGCGGCGGGCTCTTGCTAGGGGCATTATGCACTTCCTCTGCGCAGTGCGCCTCTTGTTGCTGTAGCGGAGTCCTGGGGCTTCCCCTCAGGACGTGCCTTGCTATCGTGGGCACCGCTGGTTGCATATGATAAGATAATGTCCACGCCACACCACAGACGAATTGTGCATCACACTATAGTGATTTTGGGAGTATCTGGGGAGCCCTAGTGACACTACCACTGTAGCGGCATCAGTATTCCTTTGCTTGAAATGCTAGGGGCTCACTGGTGCCGCTGCAGTCGTGATGCCATTAGGCACTTGAGGCTTGAAGCCACAAGTTTTGATTACTGTTCCAAGCGAGCAACATTGTTTGCGTTCCGGTTGCTATAGAGGGAAGGCAACTTGACATTGCGAATACAGTTTGACAGACGAGTAAAAGCATGTTTTGACCAATAGCTACCGAGTAGAGGACTCATTTATTTATCCTGTCTTGCTTCCAGTAATGTGCTTGCTGACATTAATTTGGTGGGACTGAACACTGCATTAATGCCAATATTGGTATTTTCAACCTTGGCGAGATTATTGGGATCAGTAGAGGGAAGCTATGATCGAGGGAAGCTATGATCAAGAAGTCACTGATATTGTCCAATTGTGTCTACGGCTTGCATCTGCCTGGGAAGCCGTGCCTTGTGCACAGGACTTTGCAGCCAGCTGCCTGATTTTTGTTACTAAGTCTGTCAATAAATCGAGTTCAATTGGAACCATGGCAATTCAGGTAGTTGGGTTTAGAAGTAGCGCAGCGGCTTTGTTAGGCAGCTTTGTTAAATTTACTTATGGGGCAGCACAAATGGGTCAGCGTGTATGTGCAAGCATGATGCGGCACATCTGCATTGATTTGCACTGATCACTGCGGTAGGCCTATTAAGTCCTGGAATGACTCTGTTGGGAAAGACTTGGATAGTCTTGGGCTGGCCCTGACATGGTGGAAAAGGTGCCAAGATAGGCCGAGCTGGAAGGCTGTCATAGAAACGCTGCTGCTACGCACCTAAGCCAACTGTGGCTTGGATAGGCATGAAATAATATTAATAATAACTGCGGGTGGCTGCAGATCTGCGTTTTGTGAGAGATCTGGCAAAGTCTGTTGTTGGTTTGTTGTTTGTAATTCCATTTGCTTGCTAGTAATCTTTGGCTTTTTGAACTGCAGCAACCGTTGCAGCAACATCAAGACAGGGCAGACACTGTCATGGCATATGCATGCCGGCATGCATCTGTTGGGCGCGCGCCTTGCATCTGTTGATCAAAGAAAATTCAAGAGATATCCAGAACCTACATCATGTCATGTCATGATGACTGACTGAGCACTTGAGCTAGCAACGCATGCATACACGTGGCAGTCACAGCACTTCCCATACGGTTCTCTTGACATTTAGCGAGTGCGAGTCTATACCGGTATATATAAACGTTAGTTGATTGCAAAGGGCAGGATTCACTTGGGAGCAATCCCATCCAGTTATCTCAGTGATCTCTTGGGGGCCCCGGGGTAGCCCTCTTGATGGATGGCGCCACTTTATCGGAATTGAATCCATTTGGGAGAGAGCCACGGCAACCAGTCAACCAGCCAATCAGGATCCAGAACATCGAGCCAAACTTGGCCTTCAATGTGTTCAAATCGTGTCAAGTAGACTGCGCGCGCCTCTCGTGTTCTTATCTAGTAGCAGCGCAACTTGTCCGCAACCTATGCGTTGCGACGCAGAGATGCATCTTAAGAAGGTAAGGGCATCTGATTGTAGCAACTACGTAGCTTCGAAATTTAAAAAAACATGGATAACAACAAAACACAGTTTCCAGAAAACTTGCTTTGGTGATGAGTCCTCTCTACCTCACATTGTGAGATCTGCACAAATTTCTCAAGATATATCTGTGTTGGATGCAGATGCTCTCAATTCTACATAATCCTGAAACCTGGCAAGCCGGGATGTTGACCCTCCAGAAACTGGGAAGGTAGGCCAACCACTCTAACTTATCTCGTTTCCAATGATAAAGAGATCAGGTGTCTATATGATATTGGAAAAAGCGACTAGCAGTGGCATCAAGCGTCTATCGGAGCTTCAAGTACCTTCATCTTATACTGTACATCAGGAAGGACGCGTTGGACGTTTAGAAGCACAAATACTCAACTGGATTTCCATCTTGTACATGGTTTCTTTGAAAACTTCAAAGGGATATATGAAAGACGTAATTGCCTGCGGTGTCCTGCAGGGTGCCCTGGCATGCGTACTAGCTCAAGAAGATGTAGGGAATTAGAATGGCGAGCAGCAGCGCGAGCAACTGGAAGTTGCAGCCAGTTGCTCATATTGCTTCTTGTCACATGCAGCCTACGATGTACAGCAGGCCAGCTTGGTGAGCAGTGGCTGGCAATCTGTATCTGCTCAGGATACATGTTCATGGCCAGGAAGTCATTGCCGATGGGAAGCCATTCTGTGCCCTGTACTCTTCGTGTGCATGCCTCTGTAGCCTGTCCCATGCTTGCCAAGTTGCTGCTCTTACGGACCTCACCGTAATGGAACAGGCAATGGCTTTCTGGGAGCGATCCAGAGCCTCTTCAACAAGGCGAGCCAACCAGAGCAGGCGGCCGGGTCCCTGCCCCCGGCCGCCAGCTCCGATTTTGTCCCTTCGCTGGCGTTCAGCCAAGGCCTGACAAATATCAAGGTGGTCCCAAACGGCTCCAGCACACCAGCCAGTGGCGCCGGCTGGGAGAAGGGCTGGAAGCAGGATGGCCCCTGGAGACCTAGTGAGAGCGACAATGTCTTGGACAGACTAAAGGCAAGCGCTGTTGTCAACCATGGATATACTAGAATCCTCATTAACTTTAATTCCTTCCTTTTGACTGTCATGTGCCTGGTGAGTCTTTACGCGCCTCCCCATGCCCCCAAGGACGCATGAGGTGTGCATGCATGCAAGGCTCTTGCAAGTGGCATGTCAGGGGAGGTCTCAGGTTCTCCAGTCAGTTGAAGTGTCTTATGGCAGCTGTTGGGGTGCCATGCAGGATGGTGTCGTCTGCGCAACGGTAGCCAACTGCCTCATCTGCCCTACAGCAGCAAAGTGCCTCATCTGCAATGCCCCCTTCAGGCGCAGCTGGGATGGAGACTGCGGTGAGGCCCCCACCCTCACGCTGAGCAGCGCTCATCCTGTGATGCTCTTTAGCACTGCACTAGCATTGCCCAGAACCTCAATGCATTTTGGATTGGAGCTGTGGTATACAATTGTCGGTCTAAGCTGTCTCATCAAGTACTTGTTGAAGAGGCACGGTGGGGAGTACATGGTATATCATCCCTGAATTTCACAAATTGGGCTGTGTGCTATCAGTATGCCCGAAGAACTACGAGCTGGCGTCAGATGGCAGCACCTGCAACCCGGTGTCTGACCCGTTCCACCCTTTCAAGAGCATCCAGACGCAGCTGACCGATGTCAACCAGCGAATCGGCAGCCTGGCAGTAGGTCACCCGCCCATCTGCTTGGCGCTAGGCGCTACACACCAGCTTTCATTTACTGCTCCCCATTACGAGGCTACTTCATAATCAAGTACAATCCAATTAAAAGGAACCTGAATGCACCAGAGCTGGCGGTCCTGCAACAACCTGCAGAAGTGTAAGGAAGGCCACAGCATGCATCATACAAATGACTGTGGCATGAAGGGGTGAGGAATTGTGCTGAGCGCGGTGTGCATGTGTTGTGCAGGACCAGATTACGGTGCTGACGCAAACGCTCACCACGGTGACGCAATTCATTAACACTTTTTCAGGCTACATCAGCAATACAACAGCCTGCATACAGCAGGATCCCCTGTGCGAGTTCTGCCTCAATGCCGACACCTGCAAACTCTGCCGGGAGGTGCGCGAACATCACACCCGCATCTCTGGCAACCTCATGCATCCCTGCCTAAAGACCTCAGTAATTTAATTGCCATCTCCAAAAAGGTACAGAAGCGTTTGGACAGCCCTCATGTTTCTTCGGGCTATGTGATGCTCCTTCGTGGCTCCTCATTTACCCTTTTATCACCTCTGAATAGGAAAAATTGGCATGCGAGTCCCCATGACAATTCTCCTTGACGGAGTGCTATGCAGGGGTACAGCCCGGGGGCGGACGGCCGCTGCCGCTGCGACGCGGCGTTGTCGGCAAATTGCCTGCAGTGCGTGGTGCCCGGCACATGCGGGCCCACACCGCAGCAAAGCCTCACAGGCCCCGTGTGTGAGCCCGGATTTGCTCTCGTTACGGACCCTGCGGCCCCCAACGAGCCTGGAAAATGTGTCTGCGTTCCCTCCACTGCCGGCCCAAACTGCGACGCATGCGTCGTGCCGGGGGTTTGCGCCGCATGCTCCGGGGTCTTCGTGCAAGTAAACGGCGTCTGCGGTGCGCTCCTCTCTGCCTCCTGGCACTAGCTGCAGAATCTTTCATGTTTTCCGCTAGCTGTTTCACTTAATTCCGAGGCTGCACCAATGGTATTTGAGTGGCTGTGATGAGTCAGCACCATGGACTTATATGGAGGAGCATGGTGCAGGTGCATGGCCTTGCTCGTGTTCTGATATAAGTGTGTTTTGTTCTTGCAGCCTGCCCAAGCACCAACAAGTGCCCAGCCTTCATCGGCCCTACAGGGCCTCAGGGGCTTCCAGGTCCATATGGACAGAATGGCACTTTTGGGGCAACGGGCGCCACAGGTACTCATGTTCTCTTACATCGGCACAGAGTCCACACCTACATGCTGTCAAGGCCACTGTGCAACTATTGCATGAGGCAGCTCATGATCAAGCAAGCTGGCACCATTCTATAAAGAGGACCGTCTTGCTACATTTGTGGCCTCTGACCTGAACAGCATTATTCTCTTGAATGATATAAGGGAATGAAAGCAACGAAATACTACCGCCTTGATATCCAGGCATCACGGGGACCAAGGGAGATACAGGAGCTACCGGCTTCACTGGAGCCACTGGGGAGACTGGAGCAACAGGCTTCACAGGCGCTACCGGCTTCACTGGGGAGACGGGCGCAACCGGCTTCACAGGAGCCACGGGCTTCACCGGCAGCACTGGCGCCACTGGCTTCACAGGTGGACCTCTGAGACATTTGCTCTGAGAAGCTGTTTGCTCAATAGAAAAAGCTTTACCAGATCTGCAGAGTGCAAGGCTTGCATGCAGTTGGGTGAGGGAATAAAACTGCCTCATTGCTCATCTCATGATTGTGACTTGCAGGATCCACTGGAGCTACCGGCTTCACTGGAGACACCGGAGCAACTGGCTTCACTGGAGCCACTGGGGAGACTGGAGCAACAGGCTTCACCGGCGCTACCGGCTTCACCGGGGAGACGGGCGCCACCGGCTTCACTGGAGCCACAGGCTTCACTGGCAGCACTGGCGCCACTGGCTTCACAGGTGGACCTCTGACACATTTGCTCTGAGAAGCTGTTTGCTCAGTAGAATGAGCTGCACCAGATCTGCAGAATGCATGGCTTGCATGCGATTGGGTGAGGGAATAAAACGGCTTCATTGCTGATCTCATGATTGTGACTTCCAGGATCCACTGGAGCTACCGGCTTCACTGGAGTCACCGGAGCAATTGGCTTCACTGGAGCCACTGGGGAGACTGGAGCAACAGGCTTCACCGGCGCTACCGGCTTCACCGGGGAGACGGGCGCCACCGGCTTCACTGGAGCCACAGGCTTCACTGGCAGCACTGGCGCCACTGGCTTCACAGGTGGACCTCTGATACATTTGCTCTGCGAAGCTGTTTGCTCAATGAAATGAGCTGCATCAGATCTGCGCAATGCTTGCATGCATTTGAATAAAATTATCTAGCAGGCTCATTGCTCATCTCAAGATTGTGACTTGCAGGATCCACTGGAGCTACCGGCTTCACTGGAATCACAGGAGCAACTGGCTTCACTGGAGCCACTGGGGAGACTGGAGCAACAGGCTTTACCGGCGCTACCGGCTTCACCGGGGAGACGGGTGCCACCGGCTTCACTGGAGCCACGGGCTTCACCGGCAGCACTGGCGCTACTGGCTTCACAGGTGGACCTCTGAGACATTTGCTCTGAGAAGCTGTTCGCTCATAAATGAGCTGCACCAGATCTGCAGAATGCAAGGCTTGCATGCATTTGAATAAAAATATCTAGCAGGCTCATTGCTCATCTCAAGATTGTGACTTGCAGGATCCACTGGAGCTACCGGCTTCACTGGAGTCACCGGAGCAACTGGCTTCACTGGAGCCACTGGGGAGACTGGAGCAACAGGCTTCACCGGCGCTACCGGCTTCACCGGGGAGACGGGTGCCACCGGCTTCACTGGAGCCACGGGCTTCACCGGCAGCACTGGCGCTACTGGCTTCACAGGTGGACCTCTGACACATTTGCTCTGAGAAGCTGTTCGCTCAGTAGAATGAGCTACACCAGATCTGCAGAATACTTGCATGCATTTGAATAAAAATATCTAGCAGGCTCATTGCTCATCTCAAGATTGTGACTTGCAGGATCCACTGGAGCTACCGGCTTCACTGGAGTCACCGGAGCAACTGGCTTCACTGGAGCCACTGGGGAGACTGGAGCAACAGGCTTCACCGGCGCTACCGGCTTCACCGGGGAGACGGGAGCCACCGGCTTCACTGGAGCCACGGGCTTCACCGGCAGCACTGGCGCCACTGGCTTCACAGGTGGACCTCTGAAACATTTGCTCTGAGAAGCTGTTCGCTCAGTAGAATGAGCTACACCAGATCTGCAGAATGCTTGCATGCATTTGAATAAATTTATCTAGCAGGCTCATTGCTCATCTCAAGATTGTGACTTGCAGGATCCACTGGAGCTACCGGCTTCACTGGAGTCACCGGAGCAACTGGCTTCACTGGAGCCACTGGGGAGACTGGAGCAACAGGCTTCACCGGCGCTACCGGCTTCACCGGGGAGACGGGTGCCACCGGCTTCACTGGAGCCACGGGCTTCACCGGCAGCACTGGCGCCACTGGCTTCACAGGTGGACCTCTGAGAAAAATTGCTCTGAGAAGCTGTTTGCTCAGTAGAATGAGCTGTCAAGATCTACAGAATGCAAGGCTTGCATGCATTTGAATAAAAATATCTAGCAGGCTCATTGCTCATCTCAAGATTGTGACTTGCAGGATCCACTGGAGCTACCGGCTTCACTGGAGTCACCGGAGCAACTGGCTTCACTGGAGCCACTGGGGAGACTGGAGCAACAGGCTTCACCGGCGCTACCGGCTTCACCGGGGAGACGGGTGCCACCGGCTTCACTGGAGCCACGGGCTTCACCGGCAGCACTGGCGCCACTGGCTTCACAGGTGGACCTCTGAGAAAAATTGCTCTGAGAAGCTGTTTGCTCAGTAGAATGAGCTGCACCAGATCTACAGAATGCAAGGCTTGCATGCATGTGAATAAACTTATCTAGCAGGCTCATTGCTGATCTCATGATTGTGACTTGCAGGATCCACTGGAGCTACCGGCTTCACTGGAGTCACCGGAGCAACTGGCTTCACTGGAGCCACTGGGGAGACTGGAGCAACAGGCTTCACCGGCGCTACCGGCTTCACCGGGGAGACGGGCGCCACCGGCTTCACTGGAGCCACGGGCTTCACCGGCAGCACTGGCCCCACTGGCTTCACAGGTGGACCTCTGACACATTTGCTCTGAGAAGCTGTTTGCTCAGTAGAATGAGCTGCACCAGATCTGCAGAATGCATGGCTTGCATGCGATTGGGTGAGGGAATAAAACAGCCTCATTGCTCATCTCATGATTGTGACTTGCAGGATCCACTGGAGCTACCGGCTTCACTGGAGTCACCGGAGCAACTGGCTTCACTGGAGCCACTGGGGAGACTGGAGCAACAGGCTTCACCGGCGCTACCGGCTTCACCGGGGAGACGGGCGCCACCGGCTTCACTGGAGCCACGGGCTTCACCGGCAGCACTGGCGCCACTGGCTTCACAGGTGGACCTCTGAGAAAAATTGCTCTGAGAAGCTGTTCGCTCAGTAGAATGAGCTGCACCAGATCTGCAGAATGCAAGGCTTGCATGCATTTGAATAAATTTATCTTGCAGGCTCATTGCTCATCTCAAGATTGTGACTTGCAGGATCCACTGGAGCTACCGGCTTCACTGGAGTCACCGGAGCAACTGGCTTCACTGGAGCCACTGGGGAGACTGGAGCAACAGGCTTCACCGGCGCTACCGGCTTCACCGGGGAGACGGGCGCCACCGGCTTCACTGGAGCCACGGGCTTCACCGGCAGCACTGGCGCTACTGGCTTCACAGGTGGACCTCTGACACATTTGCTCTGAGAAGCTGTTTGCTCAGTAGAATGAGCTGCACCAGATCTGCAGAATGCATGGCTTGCATGCGATTGGGTGAGGGAATAAAACGGCCTCATTGCTGATCTCATGATTGTGACTTGCAGGATCCACTGGAGCTACCGGCTTCACTGGAGTCACCGGAGCAACTGGCTTCACTGGAGCCACTGGGGAGACTGGAGCAACAGGCTTCACCGGCGCTACCGGCTTCACCGGGGAGACGGGTGCCACCGGCTTCACTGGAGCCACGGGCTTCACTGGCAGCACTGGCGCCACTGGCTTCACAGGTGGACCTCTGTTTGCTCTGAGAAGCTGTTCGCTCAGTAGAATGAGCTGCACCAGATCTGCAGAATGCAAGGCTTGCATGCATTTGAATCAACTTATCTAGCAGGCTCATTGCTCATCTCAAGATTGTGACTTTCAGGATCCACTGGAGCTACCGGCTTCACTGGAGTCACCGGAGCAACTGGCTTCACTGGAACCACTGGGGAGACTGGAGCAACAGGCTTCACCGGACCAACCGGCTTCACCGGGGAGACGGGTGCCACCGGCTTCACTGGAGCCACGGGCTTCACTGGCAGCACTGGCGCCACTGGCTTCACAGGTGGACCTCTGACACATTTGCTCTGAGAAGCTGTTCGCTCAGTAGAATGAGCTGCACCAGATCTGCAGAATGCATGGCTTGCATGCGATTGGGTGAGGGAATAAAACGGCCTCATTGCTCATCTCATGATTGTGACTTGCAGGATCCACTGGAGCTACCGGCTTCACTGGAGACACCGGAGCAACTGGCTTCACTGGAGCCACTGGGGAGACTGGAGCAACAGGCTTCACCGGCGCTACCGGCTTCACCGGGGAGACGGGCGCCACCGGCTTCACTGGAGCCACGGGCTTCACCGGCAGCACTGGCCCCACTGGCTTCACAGGTGGACCTCTGACACATTTGCTCTGAGAAGCTGTTTGCTCAGTAGAATGAGCTGCACCAGATCTGCAGAATGCATGGCTTGCATGCGATTGGGTGAGGGAATAAAACGGCCTCATTGCTCATCTCATGATTGTGACTTGCAGGATCCACTGGAGCTACCGGCTTCACTGGAGTCACCGGAGCAACTGGCTTCACTGGAGCCACTGGGGAGACTGGAGCAACAGGCTTCACCGGCGCTACCGGCTTCACCGGGGAGACGGGTGCCACCGGCTTCACTGGAGCCACGGGCTTCAATGGCAGCACTGGCGCCACTGGCTTCACAGGTGGACCTCTGTTTGCTCTGAGAAGCTGTTCGCTCAGTAGAATGAGCTGCACCAGATCTGCAGAATGCATGGCTTGCATGCATTTGAATAAACTTATCTTGCAGGCTCATTGCTCATCTCAAGATTGTGACTTGCAGGATCCACTGGAGCTACCGGCTTCACTGGAGTCACCGGAGCAACTGGCTTCACTGGAGCCACTGGGGAGACTGGAGCAACAGGCTTCACCGGCGCTACCGGCTTCACCGGGGAGACGGGCGCCACCGGCTTCACTGGAGCCACGGGGTTCACCGGCAGCACTGGCGCCACTGGCTTCACAGGTGGACCTCTGTTTGCTCTGAGAAGCTGTTCGCTCAGTAGAATGAGCTGCACCAGATCTGCAGAATGCATGGCTTGCATGCGTTTGAATAAGATTATCTTGCAGGCTCATTGCTCATCTCAAGATTGTGACTTGCAGGATCCACTGGAGCTACCGGCTTCACTGGAGTCACCGGAGCAACTGGCTTCACTGGAGCCACTGGGGAGACTGGAGCAACAGGCTTCACCGGCGCTACCGGCTTCACCGGGGAGACGGGTGCCACCGGCTTCACTGGAGCCACGGGCTTCACCGGCAGCACTGGCGCTACTGGCTTCACAGGTGGACCTCTGACACATTTGCTCTGAGAAGCTGTTTGCTCAGTAGAATGAGCTGCACCAGATCTGCAAAATGCAAGGCTTGCATGCATTTGAATAAATTTATCTTGCAGGCTCATTGCTCATCTCAAGATTGTGACTTGCAGGATCCACTGGAGCTACCGGCTTCACTGGAGTCACCGGAGCAACTGGCTTCACTGGAGCCACTGGGGAGACTGGAGCAACAGGCTTCACCGGCGCTACCGGCTTCACCGGGGAGACGGGTGCCACCGGCTTCACTGGAGCCACGGGCTTCACTGGCAGCACTGGCGCCACTGGCTTCACAGGTGGACCTCTGTTTGCTCTGAGAAGCTGTTCGCTCAGTAGAATGAGCTGCACCAGATCTGCAGAATGCATGGCTTGCATGCATTTGAATAAACTTATCTTGCAGGCTCATTGCTCATCTCAAGATTGTGACTTGCAGGATCCACTGGAGCTACCGGCTTCACTGGAGTCACCGGAGCAACTGGCTTCACTGGAGCCACTGGGGAGACTGGAGCAACAGGCTTCACCGGCGCTACCGGCTTCACCGGGGAGACGGGTGCCACCGGCTTCACTGGAGCCACGGGCTTCACTGGCAGCACTGGCGCCACTGGCTTCACAGGTGGACCTCTGTTTGCTATGAGAAGCTGTTCGCTCAATAGAATGAGCTGCACCAGATCTGCAGAATGCATGGCTTGCATGCATTTTAAATAAACTTATCTAGCAGGCTCATTGCTCATCTCAAGATTGTGACTTTCAGGATCCACGGGAGCTACCGGCTTCACTGGAGTCACCGGAGCAACTGGCTTCACCGGAGCCACTGGGGAGACTGGAGCAACAGGCTTGACCGGCGCTACCGGCTTCACCGGGGAGACGGGCGCCACCGGCTTCACGGGAGCCACCGGCTTCACTGGAGCCACGGGCTTCACTGGCAGCACTGGCGCTACTGGCTTCACAGGTGGACCTCTGACACATTTGCTCTGAGAAGCTGTTTGCTCAGTAGAATGAGCTGCACCAGATCTGCAGAATGCATGGCTTGCATGCGATTGGGTGAGGGAATAAAACGGCCTCATTGCTGATCTCATGATTGTGACTTGCAGGATCCACTGGAGCTACCGGCTTCACTGGAGTCACCGGAGCAACTGGCTTCACTGGAACCACTGGGGAGACTGGAGCAACAGGCTTCACCGGCGCTACTGGCTTCACCGGGGAAACGGGCGCCACCGGCCTCACTGGAGCCACGGGGTTCACCGGCAGCACTGGCGCCACTGGCTTCACAGGTGGACCTCTGACACATTTGCTCTGAGAAGCTGTTCGCTCAGTAGAATGAGCTGCACCAGATCTGCAGAATGCATGGCTTGCATGCATTCGAATGAAATAATCTGTCGACCTCAATGCTCATCTCATGATTGTGACTTGCAGGATCCACTGGAGCTACCGGCTTCACTGGAGTCACCGGAGCAACTGGCTTCACTGGAGCCACTGGGGAGACTGGAGCAACAGGCTTCACCGGCGCTACCGGCTTCACCGGGGAGACGGGTGCCACCGGCTTCACTGGAGCCACGGGCTTCACCGGCAGCACTGGCGCCACTGGCTTCACAGGTGGACCTCTGAGATATTTGCTCTGAGAAGCTGTGCGCTCAGTAGAATGAGCTGCACCAGATCTGCAGAATGCAAGGCTTGCATGCATTTGAATAAATTTATCTAGCAGGCTCATTGCTCATCTCAAGATTGTGACTTTCAGGATCCACTGGAGCTACCGGCTTCACTGGAGTCACCGGAGCAACTGGCTTCACTGGAGCCACTGGGGAGACTGGAGCAACAGGCTTCACCGGCGCTACCGGCTTCACCGGGGAGACGGGCGCCACCGGCTTCACTGGAGCCACGGGGTTCACCGGCAGCACTGGCGCCACTGGCTTCACAGGTGGACCTCTGTTTGCTCTGAGAAGCTGTTCGCTCAGGAGAATGAGCTGCACCAGATTTGCAGAATGCATGGCTTGCATGCATTTGAATAAACTTATCTTGCAGGCTCATTGCTCATCTCAAGATTGTGACTTGCAGGCTTCACCGGCGCTACTGGCTTCACCGGGGAAACGGGCGCCACCGGCTTCACTGGAGCCACGGGCTTCACTGGCAGCACTGGCGCCACTGGCTTCACAGGTGGACCTCTGAGACATTTGCTCTGTGAAGCTGTTTGCTCAGCGGAATGAGCTGCACCAGATCTGCAGAATGCATGGCTTGCATGCGTTTGAATAAGATTATCTTGCAGGCTCATTGCTCATCTCAAGATTGTGACTTGCAGGATCCACTGGAGCTACCGGCTTCACTGGAGTCACCGGAGCAACTGGCTTCACTGGAGCCACTGGGGAGACTGGAGCAACAGGCTTCACCGGCGCTACCGGCTTCACCGGGGAGACGGGTGCCACCGGCTTCACTGGAGCCACGGGCTTCACCGGCAGCACTGGCGCTACTGGCTTCACAGGTGGACCTCTGAGACATTTGCTCTGAGAAGCTGTTCGCTCATAAATGAGCTGCACCAGATCTGCAGAATGCAAGGCTTGCATGCATTTGAATAAAAATATCTAGCAGGCTCATTGCTCATCTCAAGATTGTGACTTGCAGGATCCACTGGAGCTACCGGCTTCACTGGAGTCACCGGAGCAACTGGCTTCACTGGAGCCACTGGGGAGACTGGAGCAACAGGCTTCACCGGCGCTACCGGCTTCACCGGGGAGACGGGTGCCACCGGCTTCACTGGACCCACGGGCTTCACTGGCAGCACTGGCGCCACTGGCTTCACAGGTGGACCTCTGTTTGCTCTGAGAAGCTGTTCGCTCAGTAGAATGAGCTGCATCAGATCTGCAGAATGCATGGCTTGCATGCATTTGAATAAACTTATCTTGCAGGCTCATTGCTCATCTCAAGATTGTGACTTGCAGGATCCACTGGAGCTACCGGCTTCACTGGAGTCACCGGAGCAACTGGCTTCACTGGAGCCACTGGGGAGACTGGAGCAACAGGCTTCACCGGCGCTACTGGCTTCACCGGGGAAACGGGCGCCACCGGCTTCACTGGAGCCACGGGCTTCACTGGCAGCACTGGCGCCACTGGCTTCACAGGTGGACCTCTGAGACATTTGCTCTGTGAAGCTGTTTGCTCAGCGGAATGAGCTGCACCAGATCTGCAGAATGCATGGCTTGCATGCGTTTGAATAAGATTATCTTGCAGGCTCATTGCTCATCTCAAGATTGTGACTTGCAGGATCCACTGGAGCTACCGGCTTCACTGGAGTCACTGGAGCAACTGGCTTCACTGGAGCCACTGGGGAGACTGGAGCAACAGGCTTCACCGGCGCTACCGGCTTCACCGGGGAGACGGGTGCCACCGGCTTCACTGGAGCCACGGGCTTCACCGGCAGCACTGGCGCTACTGGCTTCACAGGTGGACCTCTGACACATTTGCTCTGAGAAGCTGTTCGCTCAGTAGAATGAGCTGCACCAGATCTGCAGAATGCAAGGCTTGCATGCATTTGAATAAATTTATCTAGCAGGCTCATTGCTCATCTCAAGATTGTGACTTGCAGGATCCACTGGAGCTACCGGCTTCACTGGAGTCACTGGAGCAACTGGCTTCACTGGAGCCACTGGGGAGACTGGAGCAACAGGCTTCACCGGCGCTACCGGCTTCACCGGGGAGACGGGTGCCACCGGCTTCACTGGAGCCACCGGCTTCACTGGCAACACTGGCGCTACTGGCTTCACAGGTTGACCTCTGACACATTTGCTCTGAGAAGCTGTTTGCTCAGTAGAATGAGCTGCACCAGATCTGCAGAATGCATGGCTTGCATGCGATTGGGTGAGGGAATAAAACGGCCTCATTGCTGATCTCATGATTGTGACTTGCAGGATCCACTGGAGCTACCGGCTTCACTGGAGTCACCGGAGCAACTGGCTTCACTGGAACCACTGGGGAGACTGGAGCAACAGGCTTCACCGGCGCTACTGGCTTCACCGGGGAAACGGGCGCCACCGGCCTCACTGGAGCCACGGGGTTCACCGGCAGCACTGGCGCCACTGGCTTCACAGGTGGACCTCTGACACATTTGCTCTGAGAAGCTGTTCGCTCAGTAGAATGAGCTGCACCAGATCTGCAGAATGCATGGCTTGCATGCATTCGAATGAAATAATCTGTCGACCTCAATGCTGATCTCATGATTGTGACTTGCAGGATCCACTGGAGCTACCGGCTTCACTGGAGTCACCGGAGCAACTGGCTTCACTGGAGGCACTGGGGAGACTGGAGCAACAGGATTCACCGGCGCTACCGGCTTCACCGGGGAGACGGGCGCCACCGGCTTCACTGGAGCCACGGGCTTCACTGGCAGCACTGGCGCCACTGGCTTCACAGGTGGACCTCTGAGACATTTGCTCTGTGAAGCTGTTTGCTCAGCGGAATGAGCTGCACCAGATCTGCAGAATGCTTGCATGCATTTGAATAAAATTATCTAGCAGGCTCATTGCTCATCTCAAGATTGTGACTTGCAGGATCCACTGGAGCTACCGGCTTCACTGGAGTCACCGGAGCAACTGGCTTCACTGGAGCCACTGGGGAGACTGGAGCAACAGGCTTCACCGGCGCTACCGGCTTCACCGGGGAGACGGGTGCCACCGGCTTCACTGGAGCCACGGGCTTCACCGGCAGCACTGGCGCTACTGGCTTCACAGGTGGACCTCTGAGACATTTGCTCTGAGAAGCTGTTCGCTCATAAATGAGCTGCACCAGATCTGCAGAATGCAAGGCTTGCATGCATTTGAATAAAAATATCTAGCAGGCTCATTGCTCATCTCAAGATTGTGACTTGCAGGATCCACTGGAGCTACCGGCTTCACTGGAGTCACCGGAGCAACTGGCTTCACTGGAGCCACTGGGGAGACTGGAGCAACAGGCTTCACCGGCGCTACCGGCTTCACCGGGGAGACGGGCGCCACCGGCTTCACTGGAGCCACGGGGTTCACCGGCAGCACTGGCGCCACTGGCTTCACAGGTGGACCTCTGTTTGCTCTGAGAAGCTGTTCGCTCAGGAGAATGAGCTGCACCAGATTTGCAGAATGCATGGCTTGCATGCATTTGAATAAACTTATCTTGCAGGCTCATTGCTCATCTCAAGATTGTGACTTGCAGGCTTCACCGGCGCTACTGGCTTCACCGGGGAAACGGGCGCCACCGGCTTCACTGGAGCCACGGGCTTCACTGGCAGCACTGGCGCCACTGGCTTCACAGGTGGACCTCTGAGACATTTGCTCTGTGAAGCTGTTTGCTCAGCGGAATGAGCTGCACCAGATCTGCAGAATGCATGGCTTGCATGCGTTTGAATAAGATTATCTTGCAGGCTCATTGCTCATCTCAAGATTGTGACTTGCAGGATCCACTGGAGCACTGGAGCCACGGGCTTCACTGGCAGCACTGGCGCCACTGGCTTCACAGGTGGACCTCTGACACATTTGCTCTGAGAAGCTGTTCGCTCAGTAGAATGAGCTGCACCAGATCTGCAGAATGCATGGCTTGCATGCATTTGAATAAACTTATCTTGCAGGCTCATTGCTCATCTCAAGATTGTGACTTGCAGGATCCACTGGAGCTACCGGCTTCACTGGAGTCACCGGAGCAACTGGCTTCACTGGAGGCACTGGGGAGACTGGAGCAACAGGCTTCACCGGCGCTACCGGCTTCACCGGGGAGACGGGCGCCACCGGCTTCACTGGAGCCACGGGCTTCACTGGCAGCACTGGCGCCACTGGCTTCACAGGTGGACCTCTGAGATATTTGCTCTGAGAAGCTGTGCGCTCAGTAGAATGAGCTGCACCAGATCAGCAGAATGCAAGGCTTGCATGCAGTTGGGTGAGGGAATAAAACGGCATCATTGCTCATCTCAAGATTGTGACTTGCAGGATTCACTGGAGCTACCGGCTTCACTGGAGTCACCGGAGCAACTGGCTTCACTGGAGCCACTGGGGAGACTGGAGCAACAGGCTTCACCGGCGCTACCGGCTTCACCGGGGAGACGGGCGCCACCGGCTTCACTGGAGCCATGGGCTTCACTGGCAGCACTGGCGCCACTGGCTTCACAGGTGGACCTCTGACACATTTGCTCTGAGAAGCTGTTCGCTCAGTAGAATGAGCTGCACCAGATCTGCAGAATGCATGGCTTGCATGCATTTGAATAAACTTATCTAGCAGGCTCATTACTCATCTCATGATTGTGACTTGCAGGATCCACTGGAGCTACCGGCTTCACTGGAGTCACCGGAGCAACTGGCTTCACTGGAACCACTGGGGGGACTGGAGCAACAGGCTTCACCGGCGCTACTGGCTTCACTGGGGAAACGGGCGCCACCGGCCTCACTGGAGCCACGGGCTTCACTGGCAGCACTGGCGCCACTGGCTTCACAGGTGGACCTCTGACACATTTGCTCTGAGAAGCTGTTCGCTCAGTAGAATGAGCTGCACCAGATCTGCAGAATGCATGGCTTGCATGCATTTGAATAAACTTATCTTGCAGGCTCATTGCTCATCTCAAGATTGTGACTTGCAGGATCCACTGGAGCTACCGGCTTCACTGGAGTCACCGGAGCAACTGGCTTCACTGGAGGCACTGGGGAGACTGGAGCAACAGGCTTCACCGGCGCTACCGGCTTCACCGGGGAGACGGGCGCCACCGGCTTCACTGGAGCCACGGGCTTCACTGGCAGCACTGGCGCCACTGGCTTCACAGGTGGACCTCTGAGATATTTGCTCTGAGAAGCTGTGCGCTCAGTAGAATGAGCTGCACCAGATCAGCAGAATGCAAGGCTTGCATGCAGTTGGGTGAGGGAATAAAACGGCATCATTGCTCATCTCAAGATTGTGACTTGCAGGATTCACTGGAGCTACCGGCTTCACTGGAGTCACCGGAGCAACTGGCTTCACTGGAGCCACTGGGGAGACTGGAGCAACAGGCTTCACCGGCGCTACCGGCTTCACCGGGGAGACGGGTGCCACCGGCTTCACTGGAGCCACGGGCTTCACTGGCAGCACTGGCGCCACTGGCTTCACAGGTGGACCTCTGAGACATTTGCTCTGAGAAGCTGTTCGCTCAGCAGAATGAGCTGCACCAGATCTGCAGAATGCAAGGCTTGCATGCACTTGGATGAGGTAATATAGCGGCCTCATTGCTAATCTCATGATTGTGACTTGCAGGATCCACAGGCGCTACCGGCTTCACCGGCGCTACCGGCTTCACCGGGGAGACGGGCGCCACCGGCTTCACTGGAGCCACAGGCTTCACTGGCAGCACTGGCGCCACTGGCTTCACAGGTGGACCTCTGAGACATTTGCTCTGAGAAGCCAATCGCTCATTAATGAGCTGCACCAGATCTGCAGAATGCAAGGCTTGCATGCATTTGAATAAAAATATCTAGCAGGCTCATTGCTCATCTCAAGATTGTGACTTGCAGGATCCACTGGAGCTACCGGCTTCACTGGAGTCACCGGAGCAACTGGCTTCACTGGAGCCACTGGGGAGACTGGAGCAACAGGCTTCACCGGCGCTACTGGCTTCACCGGGGAAACGGGTGCCACCGGCTTCACTGGAGCCACGGGCTTCACTGGCAGCACTGGCGCCACTGGCTTCACAGGTGGACCTCTGAGACATTTGCTCTGTGGAGCTGTTTGCTCAGCGGAATGAGCTGCACCAGATCTGCAGAATGCAAGGCTTCATTGCATTTGAATGAATTTATCTTGCAGGCTCATTGCTCATCTCAAGATTGTGACTTGCAGGATCCACTGGAGCTACCGGCTTCACTGGAGTCACCGGAGCAACTGGCTTCACTGGAGCCACTGGGGAGACTGGAGCAACAGGCTTCACAGGCGCTACCGGCTTCACCGGGGAGACGGGCGCCACCGGCTTCACTGGAGCCACGGGCTTCACTGGCAGCACTGGCGCCACTGGCTTCACAGGTGGACCTCTGAGATATTTGCTCTGAGAAGCTGTGCGCTCAGTAGAATGAGCTGCACCAGATCAGCAGAATGCATGGCTTGCATGCGATTGGGTGAGGGAATAAAACGGCCTCAATGCTGATCTCAAGATTGTGACCTGCAGGATCCACTGGAGCTACCGGCTTCACTGGAGTCACCGGAGCAACTGGCTTCACTGGAGCCACTGGGGAGACTGGAGCAGCAGGCTTCACCGGCGCTACCGGCTTCACCGGGGAGACGGGCGCCACCGGCTTCACTGGAGCCACGGGCTTCACTGGCAGCACTGGCGCCACTGGCTTCACAGGTGGACCTCTGACACATTTGCTCTGAGAAGCTGTTTGCTCAGTAGAATGAGCTGCACCAGATCTGCAGAATGCATGGCTTGCATGCGATTGGGTGAGGGAATAAAACGGCCTCATTGCTCATCTCAAGATTGTGACCTGCAGGATCCACTGGAGCTACCGGCTTCACTGGAGTCACCGGAGCAACTGGCTTCACTGGAGCCACTGGGGAGACTGGAGCAGCAGGCTTCACCGGCGCTACTGGCTTCACCGGGGAGACGGGCGCCACCGGCTTCACTGGAGCCACGGGCTTCACTGGCAGCACTGGCGCCACTGGCTTCACAGGTGGACCTCTGACACATTTGCTCTGTGAAGCTGTTTGCTCAGCGGAATGAGCTGCACCAGATCTCCAAAATGCAAGGCTTCATGCATTCGAATGAAATAATCTGTCGACCTCAATTCTCATCTCAAGATTGTGACTTGCAGGATCCACTGGAGCTACCGGCTTCACTGGAGTCACCGGAGCAACTGGCTTCACTGGAGCCACTGGGGAGACTGGAGCAACAGGCTTCACCGGCGCTACCGGCTTCACCGGGGAGACGGGCGCCACCGGCTTCACTGGAGCCACGGGCTTCACCGGCAGCACTGGCGCCACTGGCTTCACAGGTGGACCTCTGAGACATTTGCTCTGAGAAGCTGTTCGCTCAGCAGAATGAGCTGCACCAGATCTGCAGAATGCAAGGCTTGCATGCACTTGGATGAGGTAATATAGCGGCCTCATTGCTAATCTCATGATTGTGACTTGCAGGATCCACAGGCGCTACCGGCTTCACCGGCGCTACCGGCTTCACTGGGGAGACGGGCGCCACCGGCTTCACTGGAGCCACAGGCTTCACTGGCAGCACTGGCGCCACTGGCTTCACAGGTGGACCTCTGAGACATTTGCTCTGAGAAGCTGTTCGCTCATTAATGAGCTGCACCAGATCTGCAGAATGCAAGGCTTGCATGCATTTGAATAAAAATATCTAGCAGGCTCATTGCTCATCTCAAGATTGTGACTTGCAGGATCCACTGGAGCTACCGGCTTCACTGGAGTCACCGGAGCAACTGGCTTCACTGGAGCCACTGGGGGGACTGGAGCAACAGGCTTCACCGGCGCTACCGGCTTCACCGGGGAGACGGGCGCCACCGGCTTCACTGGAGCCACGGGCTTCACTGGTGAACCTCTGAGACATTTGCTCTGAGAAGATGTTCGCTCAGTAGAATGAGCTGCACCAGATCTGCAGAATGCAAGGCTTGCATGCGTTTGATTGAAAATATGATGGGGGCATTTATAACATGAACACACAAAGATCTTGCCAATCCTGTGAAAATTGCGAAACTATCTTGTTTGTGATTGGCAGGTGCCACTGGACAGACTGGAAGCACAGGCGCCACAGGGGTCACAGGGGCCACAGGCTCAACAGGCTCCACTGGAGCAACAGGTATCACCGGGGCCACAGGTCTCACAGGTGCCACAGGCTTCACCGGCTTCACTGGAGCCACGGGCTTCACTGGCAGCACTGGCGCCACTGGCTTCACAGGTGAACTTCTGAGACATTATCTCTGAGAAAATGTTCACTCGGTAGAATCAGTTGCACCAGATCTGCAGAATGCAAGGCTTGTAGCATTTGACTGAAATGATGATTGGGGCATTTTTAACATGAACACACAAAGATCCTGTCAATCCTGTTGAAATTGCGAAACTATCTTGTTCGTGATTGGCAGGTGCCACTGGACAGACTGGAAGCACAGGCGCCACAGGGGTCACTGGGGCCACAGGCTCAACAGGCTCCACTGGAGCAACAGGTATCACCGGGGCCACGGGTCTCACAGGTGCTACAGGCTTTACCGGCGCTACCGGCTTCACCGGCGCTACCGGCTTCACCGGCTTCACTGGAGCCACGGGCTTCACTGGCAGCACTGGCGCCACTGGCTTCACAGGTGGACCTCTGAGACATTATCTCTGAGAAGATGTTCACTCGGTAGAATCAGTTGCACCAGATCTGCAGAATGCAAGGCTTGTAGCATTTGACTGAAATGATGATTGGGGCATTTTTAACATGAACACACAAAGATCCTGTCAATCCTGTTGAAATTGCGAAACTATCTTGTTTGTGATTGGCAGGTGCCACTGGACAGACTGGAAGCACAGGCGCCACAGGGGTCACAGGGGCCACAGGCTCAACAGGCTCCACTGGAGCAACAGGTATCACCGGGGCCACAGGTCTCACAGGTGCCACAGGCTTCACCGGCTTCACTGGAGCCACGGGCTTCACTGGCAGCACTGGCGCCACTGGCTTCACAGGTGAACTTCTGAGACATTATCTCTGAGAAAATGTTCACTCGGTAGAATCAGTTGCACCAGATCTGCAGAATGCAAGGCTTGTAGCATTTGACTGAAATGATGATTGGGGCATTTTTAACATGAACACACAAAGATCCTGTCAATCCTGTTGAAATTGCGAAACTATCTTGTTCGTGATTGGCAGGTGCCACTGGACAGACTGGAAGCACAGGCGCCACAGGGGTCACTGGGGCCACAGGCTCAACAGGCTCCACTGGAGCAACAGGTATCACCGGGGCCACGGGTCTCACAGGTGCTACAGGCTTTACCGGCGCTACCGGCTTCACCGGCGCTACCGGCTTCACCGGCTTCACTGGAGCCACGGGCTTCACTGGCAGCACTGGCGCCACTGGCTTCACAGGTGGACCTCTGAGACATTATCTCTGAGAAGGTGTTCACTCGGTAGAATCAGTTGCACCAGATCTGCAGAATGCAAGGCTTGTAGCATTTGACTGAAATGATGATTGGGGCATTTTTAACATGAACACACAAAGATCCTGTCAATCCTGTTGAAATTGCGAAACTATCTTGTTTGTGATTGGCAGGTGCCACTGGACAGACTGGAAGCACAGGCGCCACAGGGGTCACAGGGGCCACAGGCTCAACAGGCTCCACTGGAGCAACAGGTATCACCGGGGCCACAGGTCTCACAGGTGCCACAGGCTTCACCGGCGCTACCGGCTTCACCGGCGCTACCGGCTTCACTGGCTCTACAGGGGCAACTGGTGTCACTGGGGCAACAGGTAACTTTTCTTTGCAATGTCATGCATCTTTCTGTTGACAACTTCTGATGCAGCGAATCAGAAGTGCAGCAACAACCTTACAAGAATACATGGAAGGCTCTCTCACCTGTGAAAAAGATTGCTGTTTATTTGTCATGCAGGCGCCACTGGCAGTACGGGCTTCACTGGTGCTACGGGCTTTACTGGCTCTACCGGTGTCACTGGGGCAACAGGCTTCACTGGCGCAACAGGGGCAACTGGTGTCACTGGGGCAACAGGTAAGTTTTCTTTCCAGTGTCATGCATCTTTCTGTCGACAACTTCTGATGCAGTGAATTAGAAGTGCAGCAACATCCTTACAAGAATACATGGAAAGGCTCTCTCACCTGTGAAAAAGATTGCTGTTTGTTTGTCATGCAGGCGCCACTGGCACTACGGGCTTCACTGGTGCTACGGGCTTTACTGGCTCTACCGGTGTCACTGGGGCAACAGGCTTCACTGGCGCAACAGGGGCAACTGGTGTCACTGGGGCAACAGGTAAGTTTTCTTTCCAGTGTCATGCATCTTTCTGTCGACAACTTCTGATGCAGCGAACCAGAAGTTCAGCAACATCCTTACAAGAATACATGGAAGGCTCTCTCACCCGTGGTAAAGATTGCTGTTTGTTTGTCATGCAGGCGCCACTGGCAGTACGGGCTTCACTGGTGCTACGGGCTCTACTGGCTCTACCGGTGTCACTGGGGCAACAGGCTTCACTGGCGCAACAGGTAACTTTTCTTTCCAGTGTCATGCATCTTCTTGTTGACAAATTCTGATGCAGTGAATCAGAAGTGCAGCAACATCCTGACAAGAATACATGGAAGGCTCTCTCACCCGTGAAAAAGATTGCTGTTTGTTTGTCATGCAGGCGCCACTGGCAGTACGGGCTTCACTGGTGCTATGGGCTTCACTGGCTCTACTGGTGTCACTGGCGCAACAGGCCTCACTGGCGCAACAGGAGCAACTGGTGTCACTGGGGCAACAGGTGAAGCTTATTTTTGATGGCATGAGTCGTTATGCTGACAGCTACTGTTGCATGAAAGTAATAAGGGCGTTACTGCAGAACCCATCCAACAAAATATGGAAGAAAGTAACCCAGACCGAGCCTCATCATTGTGGTTTGCAGGCGCTACTGGACAGACAGGAGGCACGGGAGTCACTGGCTCCACCGGAGCCACTGGCGCTACGGGATCCACTGGCTCTACTGGCTCCACTGGTGTCACTGGCGCTACTGGCCTTACAGGCGCCAGTGGGAGGACCGGCGCCACAGGTGCTACTGGCGCCACAGGCGCTACAGGCTGCGGTGGTATTGCATTGAATTTGGGATGCCAAACCTCCTCGCAGTGCGCCTCTTGCTGCTGCAGCGTATTAATTGCCCCAATCTTAGGCAGGACGTGCATTGACCTTCTTTCTGGCAGTTGCCTGTGATGAGTTGGTTTTTGAAGGTCACAACATGAGTGTGCAGAAACGCTATTGTGCGTTGGTACTTATATTCCGGTTCCAGTGGTGAGTCGGAGTGCTTTGATCCTCCTGCACTGTTGTGCCACTGCGGTCCGCTTGCAGTGCTGCTCTGGTTTGTGCCTTGCTTATACTTGCATTTTTTGGACTTTTGGGCGCAAGCAGTGCCTTGTGACAACACCACTGCAGCAACATCTCCAATTCAACTCCATCAGTGGAGATGAATTAGTGATGTTACTGCATTTGTGAGGCCAGAAGGCGCTGAGAGCTGTTGACTTACTGGAAATTTACAGCACCAGTCTCCCTTCAATGCAACAGAGGCATGATGGCAAACTCTAGATAACTTAAATTCCACTTTTTCAAGCTTGCAAATTTTGGAGCATTTTTATGAGCAGGTCACTGGGTGTCCTGTGAAGAAGAAGTGCCATATGCCATGCGGCCATATGGCATGTTCAACATGGCCGCATCTGTTGTCTCAGCAATGGATCGGGAAGGTGTTCAGATAGAAGTGTGCGAGGCCTTTGGCATCTTTATAGCGAGACTTTTTTCATGACAGGTTTGACCTCTGAAGGGCGCTAGATTGAAATTGGATGTACTTGCGAAACTGAGTGTGCTTGTCTCTCAAGAGTCCCGGCTGGCTGCAAAGCGGTGCCAATGGGGACAACTTTGCAGCCAGCTGTTGACGATTGTGAGCACAGGCAGCTGTCTTCAGTTATCCTGTTCTATAATCAGGCATTGCATGTCTGTTCTGCATGCGTTATTTCTGGTCGTTGTTGGCAGGTTGGATCTCTGCGTTTAAATCCAGCATGGTCCAGTCACATTGCGCAAGTATGCCATTTTGCGGCATGAATTGGGGAGAAGACTGAGTCCGCTCCAGAGAAAATTCTTTTTGTCTGCAGAACTATCAGATGCGGGTGTGCATGGGAGAGGCATGACGCGATATCAATTGAGCAGACCCATATTCCGCTTTGTAAAAGCTCCTTCAAACTTGGCAATGCCAATCAAGATGTTGCCTGCCTTCATCTTCAAGAAAACTCCAACATACAATAGGCTCCTTTTAGCATGAGACATGCGCATCAGCCATTTGACACAGCATACTACATCATCACAAAGTCAATTCTTGGAACGGATGCTGCCCTAAGATTTAGGTCTCAAGCCTGAAGCTGTCTACCTCAGAAATTCTTATGATGTTCCAGGAAAGGGGTTAAAATGTGCTATTCCTAGGCCCCAGCAACAGCTGCCTCTGTCATGCCGACACGACAAACACCAAACACCTGCTTACCAAGAGAAAATATTTAAGAAATTCTACGCATTGCAAAGAAAATGTAGAGTCACCAGCGCGCATGCTGGAGTTTGCAAGCCTCATCTGTCTGGTCTAATCTCATCCAGCGGAGCCGGCTGCGGCGGCCTGTAGGGCTGCGAGTCAGGCCCTGTACCACCTTGCTGCCGCTGGCTGCTATGCTGCTGCGCAAGCTCTGTGCCGGGCCTCACATCCAGCCCGTTGTGCCCAAAGCTCACCCCGCCAGCCAGCCCGGGCAGGAATGGGTGATACTCTCCAGCCTCTAGGGAACTGCTGCTGCCAGCCTCCTTCCCCCTGCCTCCCCTGCGCGTCACCAGATCAAATACCGCTCAGATTTGTTGCCCTGCTTGCTTGCTGGATATTAAGTGCTTTTTGGTCGCCAGGGAGGGACAGATATGGCATCTGTCTTACTGCCTGATGGCTTTGTCTACGATAAAAAAGAGTGGACATCCAGGCCCAGGCAAAATGAGTGGCAACGTGCTCAACTTCCCTTCATCAGACTGCCATGTGTTTTCTTTTGATATTCTTTGGGATTGCATTGTGATTGCTCCATTCGTGCCCCGGTGATTTTCGGCCACACCCTCCTTAAAGGGTATATGACGAGGCAAGGCAACGCTGCTGTATAGCTGCACATCAGCCGAGTGCCTGATCAGGCGACCCAATGACAATGAAAAGACAACGCCCCTGTATACCAGTATTTAGCCTAATCAGGCGCCGCACCTGGTCGGGGTCCCCCCGGGTCCGGGGGTCTCTGAATCGTCCTCGTCATCGTCGTCTCCCTCAAGTCCCCCGTCGGGCGCGACCAGAGGGTATCCGCGCACCGCCGCGGCCGAGAACTGGCGCCCCCCGAAGAGCGGCTTGAGGAAGTGGCGGTCCAGGATCTTCCAGCGCTGCAGCAGCGTGTGCGAGCCCCCTCCCAAGTTTATGTCCCTCACCCTCTGCGTAAAGGGCACCAGGGATCGCGGTCAGGGGTTCCTATCTTCCTGCGTACAAGTCCTCTGAGCATGCAGATGTGCACCCATCCGGGTAAGGAGCACCAATACTATAAATGACAATATGTTCAGTACGCAGACGCACTAGCAGAAATACGGAAGAGGCATTCCCAAGCAATGCCATTTGGATTGACTGAGGCCTCACCGCCATGGCTGTGGTGGGAGATACGCCCTCGTGCAGCTGTGCGTACCCCGCAGCCGCCACCTCAGCATCACCCACGCCCTGCAAACGTGCCATACATCACTAATAAGCGCCCGGTGACAGAACTGCTGGCAACTCCTCACTAGCCCATAGCTGCAACCGGCACCGCCCTTAGAATCAATGCAATCCTTTTAGTGAAATGCAGAATTTTTGCTGCCAGCTTCCTGGGAATTGGGACCAGGACGCGATGCCTAAAGAGAAAGTCCATGGCCAACAGCGCTGCAGTGGCACCCACTGCGCTCCCATGATCGCCCCTGCAAGGATGAGGAAAGCCCAAAAAATGCAGACTGCAAAACTTAACGAAGAAGCTTCCAGAATGCTCGCCTGCAGGTCGAACACGCGCAGCAGCGGCCCGGTGGCGGCGCCCAGGAAGAGAGTGGAGGCCATGACAATCACAAGCGTGGCTGACTCAATGGCGGGTATGCCCTCGTCCGACTCGCCCTCGATCTGCGGGAGGTTCAGCGCGAGGCCGTACGCGACCGCGCCACGCAGTCCCACCGCCCACACCATCCACTGCGCACGCGCACAAATGGCTTCAGGCATGAACCTGGCAATCTCGTTTCGCCACAAAACAATTGCCAGAGGTTGTCGGACAACCCATCTATGTAGTACTGCAGGCGGTGGTGGCAATGAACAGGTGGATTTTCGCTTGGCGAAGGTCTCTGACACTCGCAGCACACTGCGCGCATGCAATGGGCTTCACAGGAAAGGCTAGGAGGTGATCTGCGAAACTTTCAAAGTGCAGTATGAGACTGTTTCAGAACCAGATTGTTCAGATATGGTTGAGGTGCACACAGTTCAGGACAGAGGGTGTGCAGCTCGCCTGCAGGTTGAGGGGCAGGGGGAGTTTGCGGCGCAGGTTGGCTAATCGTGACAGGGGGAAGATGTTTGCTGCGCGCGTGGCGAGGCAGAGGGGCAGCCCCGTCAGCAGCAGGCCCCAATCCCACGTCATCGATCCCAGCGTCGCCACCTGGCCGCAGGAATCAAGAATTCAATTAGATTTGAAAGTTGACTGAAATAGACTCCCTGGGTTCCCAATATAGACACTGTGGGCATATTGTAGGGACCCCAGGGGTTTGGTCCTCTAAATCGTGCATCAAGCGCCACCTGCGGTAAGCCCAGCGCTTGTTTGAAGGCACAAAACACGCAGAGCTCGCAGACCACAGACCTAGGGGCAAACAGCTCGTCCTAAAAAACAAGCCTCCATTACGCTACTCGTAGCGCGGACTCAAGACGTGTTATTATTATTATTACTAGAAAGCAGCGATTCCAGTCGTGAGCCAGGCGCATGGACATTCCAACAGGAGGCAGCCACTCCATGCAATGCTACTTGCAGCCATGTCAACAGGGGCGGCAGCCCACCTGCAGGCCCAGGTAGGCGAAGACGAAGGTCTCGGACAGGAACGCCGCAAACTGGAAGAAGCGCCGCAGCGTGATCTGCGCGTCGGGCGCCACGCTGTAGTAGCTGTAGTGCGCGTGAAATACCCCCGAGAAGAACAGCGCCACTATGCCCGACAGCTGCAGCACCTGCGCGCGCGCGTGCAACGAGGTGGACACAATTTAAATTTTGAATTTGGATTGAATTGCCGCCAAGCTGGTACCAATTCCCCGACGGCGGCGCCAATACCCCAGAAAGCCTGAAGTCGGGCTCTCAGTAGAGCACAAGAAGAAGATTGGTCACGAAGGACTCGTCTGCCTGAGATCATTTGATTCCTGGAGAAAGCACGGGAGCATGCTCTGCTTGCTTCTTTGCTGTATGCCAACCAGTCAGCATGGCTCCGTCTAGCATGTGTTGGGCCACGCTGTATGCGCAGGCATTGGTTGCCACATGCAGGCAGGGGTGACAAGCCAGAACCCGGCTGAAGCCATCTGATCCTTTCGCATCCAGTGGGAAACATGACTGTGCAGTCCAGTGCCCTGTCATACTCCTCATTCCTTGGTGGTGAGAGTTAGAAACAAACAGTGCCCACCTCGGCGACAAGGTAGGCCATGTAGGCGCTCATAACAACGAGAGCGATCTCATAGACGGTGCCGCTGAATGCGAGGTTATGCTGCCGCCCCTCTGCCTCCCCCGGCGCCACCTGGAACCGCTTCAGCAAAAACGCGCACGGCAGCGCCACCAGAATGCCTGCGGTGCACTCAGGGGCTTCAATTTAGATTTTTCTCCCTTGAGGGTTGATCATGAACCCTGAACTAACACAATGCCTGCGGCACACGACGCCTTGCAGTGCTGAGATGTACAAAGGCCCACGCTCCAACAACGATGCTAGCAGCCACCAGCCTCTGAAATTGAATCCTGAACCAGAGTCTTTTAAGGAGTGTAGTGGGCAGGCAAGCTGCATCTCTTCCAGAACATGGTGCAGCCTGTTATTGCACATGGATCAATGCCATCTTTTCCAGGGGCGTCTTGCGCCCGCATTTCAAGCATGCACGTGCAAATGAGAAGGTAAGGATTTTGTACACAGACTGTGTGAAATTTGGTGCGCACCAACAAGGAGCGAGCCGATGCCGATGGTGCCAAAGCGCCAGATGATGAGCGGCAGTGTTGTCAGCTTCAGCGGCGCATCATAGAATTCCTCAAGCGTCCTGAATAAGACGATGGCCACCTGCATGCAAAGACCCCATCAGACATACGCAGCAATAAGAGGTTCGACATTTCCATAGGAGACAAGGGCTACACTGCAAAATCAACACTGGGGAAGGCATCACCATCTGTGAGTAGGAAAAGAAAGCAGAAGGACGAATCTCGGAATGCAGATGCGATGCAGCACAGTGTAGGTAGTGTGTTCTATCTTGAAGGAAAGATTGAGGGACACATACCGCGTCATTGAGGACGCTCTCTCCAAAAACTATGTTGTACAGCAGCGGAGGCACGTCCAGCTCAGCGAAGACACTGAGAGTGGCCACAGGATCCGTGGCAGAGATCAGTGCGCCTGCAAACAGCACAACCTAGACTTCATGTACCATCCTTGCATGTGCTCAAACCACACGTGCGCACTTTCCGGCCCACAGAGACCTTTTGTGTAAGCATCCACCGCTGGATTGACTTGTTTCAAGCGTGCAACCGTGCATGCCTTTCCCCGACAATGCAATAACTTGGGCGTTGGGCATCACATGGGCCATCATAAGCTGGCACATGTGATGCATGCATGCAGCAAATATTTTCCACAAAAAAAAGCACATGCAGCATTTTGGTCATTTCCAACAGGGCTGCTCACCATACAGCATGCACTCCACGAGGGGCGCGGTGCCCAGGTGGCTTCGCTTGACCACATGCATGAGCATGAGCAGGTACGTGGCCAGCCCAAACAGGATGGTCGAGATAAGCGTTCCCACGACTGCAAACAGCGTGATCGTGCCAAAGTTGCGGAAGAACTCTCGCTTCTTCAGTGTGAAGCCGGCTGCAAACACTATCGGCGGCAGCAGGCCATAGAAAAACGCTGCTGGCGAGAATCGCAGCGTGGCAGTCAGGCCTGCGCCGACAACCATCTGCATCAGTGGCCAAGCACGTGCAATCTGTTTGCGAGGACTAGACCCGTGTAAAGTACAAGCACGGATATCTAGAAGCTGTCTACAAGAGATGTTCAGAGCAACAAGGGTGACAGTGAGGCAAGCATTGGGTCAGTGCCTTGTAATATACAAGGATGGACAAATTTGCAGTATACAAGGGATGATTAGAAATATAAGTGTGAGATAAAGGCAGGCAAGGGGATGTGCTGGTCACCTGCCAGTTTGGCAATGCCCCCATAGACCATCCCAAGCGTCATTGCAGCGGCGCTGGGAGGTATGTAGGTGATCTTGTAGCGCTGGATGAAGAAGGTGGCCACCACGGTGGTGACCAGCAAGCTCCATATGAGAGCCAGCTCTTCCTGTTACATAATATGCCTCGTTGAGCTAGGGGCACCGCACACCCAATACTGTGCACAAGAGCAAAAGCCACACCACGCATGTGTGGTGCAGCAAGGTACTGAAACAAGCAATGGTCGCATAAGTGCGTATTCGAGCATTTGACAAACAACTTCTAGCATTGTAAAACACCTTGCACGACCAATCTGCATCATCGTCGCACTCGCTAGGACTCACCGAAACATAAGAAGTCGAGGTCATGGCAGTACGTTACACGGTACTACAAAGACTATTCTTGTTGTGTTGGAAGCACTACGTGCATCCACACATAATTGTGCATGTGGGCACTCTTTCCTTCAACGAGGGTCCGTTCTGTACAGCAAACGAGGTGAGTGATGAAGTGATCAACAGTGGGCTGCAGAAATTCAGCATCCAAATTGCGAGCAGCGCTCTAATTTGCGCAGTTATGATTCTTATGACAATGAATGCATCGTTGTCAGGTTGTTGGTGAACCCGATCGTCCCTTCGCAAAGGGAAGCTCTGCACATGCAAAATTGTCACGTGGCCAGCCACGTGCCTAAAAGTACTCCCATGACAGTACTCCCAACGGAGGGTGGAATCTGAACACCTGTACAATTATCCTGCCGAAGGGAAAGAGCAGCATGCTAGATGGAGCAGGGGAGCATCATCCTTCAGCCTATACATAGGGCTCTAGCTAGCTGGGCAATTGCAACGCAGTCACCGCGCGGTGCACCAGTGCTGCAGAATCACACCAGCAAATTGTGCTTGCAGAATATGACAATCCCTCCAGATTCACTTCATAGGCTCCAGCAAATATCTAAGAAGTACATACAGCCCAGTGCATGGCGCGTTCCATTCTTACAAAAGTCATACGGATCGATGTACCTTTCACCGTATCTTGCACGCGCTAGGAGAACTGCAGCACAGTCAGGATCTTCTGATATGGATATCACACTTGGATTGCAATCATTCACCTCCTCGGGATAGCTACAATTAACTCCTCGCACATCTGCAAGCGCTGCCTGAAGCTCTCACTCCCTTTGCCACTTCTAATAATTGTACTCTGTGAACAGCATAGATCATAGTATTACACGATAGAGAAAGCACACATTCCATAAGATACATTCACACTACACAATACAAAAATTGACTCACGGACGCTGGCCGTTACTATAAACCGTGACCCGTGTGACTCCTCATGCTTCGGCTGAAAAGCTGGGAGAACCTGCCATTTAGAAATAGCTGTCAGCAGCTGCCGGTCCTGCAGTGCCCCCGCCTGGGAGAGGGGGGCACAGGGGGATCGCTCAACGAGAGGGCCTCCAAGCCAGCCGGTGAGCTGCTGTAGATGTCTTGGGACCCCCTGTCGCGCACCCTCTCAAAGCCAGGGTCTCCTGAGGAGGCAGCGAAAACCTCATCCATTGTTGACACCGCTCTTCTGTGTGTTTTGAGCTGGTCCCTCCATTCTCTCGTCCTACTCTGTTTACCTGCATGGTGACAGAAAAATATTATTTGGCAGGCAGCATCATGCCCCAGTGGAGATATCTGCAAAACAACCTGGTTGCATAACTTGGGCTTGTGCAAAAGTGCATGTGATAGATGGGAACGATAGGTTTCTCGTAGCAGTAAGAGTTCTCATCACCCTGCGGCACCCAGCAAGGGTCTTTCTTTCACTCTCGAGACCCTTGAATCCATCCAACATGCAGGTTTAGCCGCATCTGTTTGTGCCGAGAAAAGTCATTCCAAAAGAAATTTGAAAAAGGAGGCCGGACCTTGGCTGCTGGGCGTCCTGCGGTGGTGGTGGTGCCGAGGCCGATCAGGCGTCCTGAACAGGCCGCTAGCCCCGGCCCCGTCTGCGAGGCCGTTCCCTCCGGCCATGGAAACGCCGCCGAACAGCCGGTCCTGCAGCAGCAGCGCCGCGCCGTGCGCCGGCTGCACGCGCGGATGCACCGCCTCTGCCGACGGCAGCGCCAGCTTCAGCCCCTCCCTCACCACGTCCAGGAAGGGCGAGTCCTCCGACAGCAGGCCGCCTGCGCACACAGAGGGTCAATATCTCTGGCAGTGCATTGATTCTGGAGAGTATGCTTTGGTTGCTACAGCACCCATGCTTCAAGGATCTATACATACATCATCGGGGACCTTGCCGTTCACACAGAACCAGGCAACAGGGTGGCGGCTGAGTCTTCAGTTCAGACTTCTTAACAGAGCCACTGACGTGAGAACACTCTGTGAGGCCGACCATTCTCCATGATAAGGCAGGGCCATGGGGTCAACTAGCAAAGTACATGCCCCCAAGGACATCAAGGACATCCATTTAACAGACCAGACGCATCAGGCGCGCATGCTTGCTCGTGTTGGGCCAGTACATCTCTGCGCCAAGACAGGTGCTCGAGGAATCGCTGAGGACCTTGGAGTCACCTGAGAGCACCAGCTTGAAGCGGTGGCCCTTGAGGCGGCTGCGCTCGGCCACGGTGACGGCTGCGCGCACGGCTTCGTTGGCCGCCCCGGTGACGATGCGGAAGGCCACGCTGTCTCCCTCCTCCGCGCAGCGCAGCACGACCGGCGCCAGCGCCGCGATGCGCGCCCAGCCGGGCTCCGCGTACGCCCACCTGCTCGCACATGCCGGCACATGACCCCATTGCATATGCTCACTGGGGGTTCCTGGCTGGGGAGATCTTATTTATGTTGATAAGTACCTTCACCTCAACTGCTGGGTGCATGGCTTTGGGTGACTAGTGTGGTATGTCTTTCAGTGTTTTGGATGTCATGCTGGCCGCTCACTCTGAGAGCTCAAAATCAGTTATGGGATCAGCCGTACATCCCTGGGAAGCAAGGTGTGCCCCTTAGTAACCGCAACATGTATCTTGCCTCTGTGATGACCTGCTCTCCAGTGATAAATTAACGCAACGAGGGTCAATCCTGTTATTTGTTTGCTGCATCATGTCCGGAGAATGAGACCGTTCTAGAATGGCATTCAGTGCAAGCATGGGCTGCCTGGCAGCGTTACTAAGCTTGGGGCAAAAAGACATGGGCTGCCTGGCGCACCCCAAGAGGTCCTCTGCCTTCTCCACGCCGCAATGTGCGCAGGTTGCTGCCACCAGCTCTGTCCGAGGGCCCCTCCCATCCGCCGCCCTTGCCACCGCTGCCAGCGCTCGCTGCCCTGCCACAACACACACCTTCCTCCATCACTTTCCTGAGCCCTGTGTTCTCAGTACGCTCATGGGCCCATGCAACACAAGACCAGCCTGGCCGCGTTTCAAAAGCCTGTCAAATGAGGAGGTGAAGCGCTGGTCGTGTACATGCAGCGACAACGCAGATGTTGGATCACCACTGCATCACTGAATGCCTGCATGTTGTGTGTGTGTGCGTGTGTCTTCACCTATGTCATAGCCGCTGCCTCCATCAAGGAAGGCTGGTCCCCACCCGGATGCCCTCACATGCTCCCCGTCTGGTCCTATCCCCAGCGCAATTGTCCCTGCACCACACTAGGTGTCAGAGGATAGTTAATCAAAATTGCACGTGTATGTAACATGCAAGATCCCGCGCGATGCCAACTAGACAGAATTTTCACCTCACGGAAGGTCTGTCCTGAATAGCATTTTACCTGGGAATTCCATGTGTTGATCACAGACAAGTCCCCTTACTTTCTTTTCGCATATTGAGATCTTTGGGTGGTTCAGGGGGGCTGGGGTTTACCTGTTCCGATGACAAGCACACAGCCAGTGCAGGGGCCTCCAGTTCCACAGGCCAGCGCCACCACCGAGTCATTGTACACAAGGACCTCGATCTGCACAGCACAGGACAATTTGTCATGTCGTGCATGTGACCTACCCGAGGCTTGAAATCGTGTACTGTGGAAAAGCAGCTTCAGAGTGGCTTGCGGCTCTTGCCTGGTCATTTTGCAGCCAGCTTTGAAGTGCTTCTTTGACTGTGTCAGCGTCTGCCTGGCGATCGACACCTGCCATGCCAGCGCAGACTCCTGCCAGATGCGATGCATCTAGGCCTGCTGCCGACAGCGCCCCTGCGCACAGGCAATCAAGGCAATTTAATTTCAGCTGCAGCTTGGAATCAGTTCTCTGTGGCAATGATGCAGTCTATAGGGTGCAGAAGAATGCTGCCTCATTGGAGCACCTGTGATGGTGCCCCGCAGCACAGATAATGCTGCATCCCGTCCCACGCTGTTCCTGCAAGTGATCATGGCGATTGAGAGATATGAGAGGGATTAAACAAACTGTTTCCTTCAGGAAATACAGGAAAATCGAGTGTCCTGTCTGTGTCCAGAGCTTCACCAGTTGGAGGCCCCTCCCCGTGCTCGTCCCAGTATTTCTCCGTTTTTGGTGTCCATGACCACACATTCGGTCTTGGAGCCCCCACCGTCAATACCAGCAAGGACCTTGCGATCTTCCATGCCCACCGTCGGAATCACCCTAAATTCAGAGGATATCTAAACGTGGAGTTGCTGTGCATCCTATGGGCATCCTTGTAAAATATGAATTTGTTCACAAGACAGCTGATCAGAGCCTGAGGGTGCTGGAACACACGGATAGATTTCCACCTGGGTGGGATCAAATTTGGGCACTTCTGTTGGATGGAAGAGATGGAGACTGATTTTATCAAACTTTGCACATCATTATTCAATGCAGAAGTGGATCAGTATAATCATCTTATGATTGTCGAGTAACAGGTGATTTCTCATCGGCATGGAATTTAGTGGTCACGTACTGGTCTTACAGAGTCAGCTGACGCAATCTAAGCAATGATGAGAACCAGTTCTAGATGAATGTTGCACTTTGACATCAGGATTTGACTCAGCGTTCTGCATAAATCTCAGCTATAAGAGAGCGCGCTGCAGGGTCAAAGCCCCTGGATAAACGGGAGAAGAGGATTAAATGCATGCAGGTGCTGGAAGCTTCCCCCAAAGACTCATGATTCAACACCCAGGCAGGACAGACTGCTACTCATGGTAGCAGTACCAGTTTCTTGTACTGTACCATGGGAAGAAGCACATGCATGTATGGCAGAATTTAGTCGCTCATCTTGCACTCGTGTGGAAGCCCTCGATTGGTCAAACTTTGAAGCTCGAGCTCTTGAATAATTTGGATCACAGTATAGTAATCTCTTGGCCCCCACGCCATGTGGGCCCTGGCCATTCTGAGCACAAACGCATGGGTACAGCTTCACAAAGAAAGCATCATCACATTGCATGGAACCCAAAGTCAATTAGTCCCTATAATTAATCGTGTGATAATTACAAGGACTGCTTGAGTTCGAATGTGGGCATGCAGATGTCAACAACAACACAGCACTCTTGTTAAAGGAAAGCAACGTGTGAACACAGTCCTTTCTATCCTTGAAACAGTCTGTAAATGGTCAGGACAGATTGGCCTGACTCAAAAGTCATCAGCAAAAGATGACAAACTTGCCAGACGTCACTTCAAAAGAGTGAACTCACTTCAAAAACCAAAAGTCCAGTGAACCAAGGCAGCGCTTGAGAGCGCTAGCAATCAGGGCAGTATTGACGAGGAGCACTTCCACACTTGCAACGCAACGCACAGATCTTTGACCCTGATATGTGCAAGGACCCAGCATGTCTTCAGTCGGCACATAGTACAACCATTGCAAAACCAAATCACTGTATCATCCATTTGAGAGCTCTCACTTCTTTGCCTCAACCGAAGGCATTCAGGACCACTCTGTACACATGGCCTTGCCATCTGTACCAGAGCTCCTTGAGGGGATTTGCTCACAGCAGCGCCTTTCTCAGTGCTGGGACTTTGACTCTCAGGCTTCTTGTCGTTACTTTTCTCGGCTGTGAAAGCCGCTGTGGTCTGTGGCTGAAAGCCCAATCTTATAAGCATCCTTCAGAAGTTGCATGTTGTCGTAGCCAATGAGTCAGCTTCGGATGGCTGATGGATGAATCTTTGCTGCACCTCAGGGGAAAACGCTTGGATACATAAGCATATTTACCACCAGAAACCTCCGCCCTCAGAGGGAAACCCACGACATTATAAATTATCTACCACCGGGCCCCCTCCGCCCGCAGAATGAAACTCTCGACATATATACCTTTATCACCACCAAGCACCACCGCAGCCGTTGCCCCAGCCCCAGCCGCCGGAGAAGCAGCCGCCGCCGCCGCCGGGAATGTAAGTGTTGTCAACCGGGTTGGGATTCAGCAGACCCGTGCTCTGGAAGTTGTCGATGAACAGCGCAACATCCTTCAGGAACGCGCGGCCCTCAATCTTGTCAATCACCTGCGCGCGTGAATTTCCCTACTTTGGGACTATAAATTGCTGTCGTCAATTTAAGATCCCCGGAGCAGAGGCCAGGGCACCCTGCAGCCCTTGCCCGGGAGCTGCATGTTTAGGTTGCTAAATTAAGGGAAATTCTGAGTCAGCCATGCCAAAATGCATGATGCATGGAGCATGCAGCCCATTCTTACTGCATGCAACAGAACATGACAAATAAACTCTCCCAATCTTTTTCTCGTCAGGCGTACTGCAAGGATTCACTAGCAGAATTGTGCACTAAAATTCTTGGCGGCTTGCAGCTCTTGGAAGGGGGCTGATGCTGAGAGCGAAAGGGGATGATGTATGTCACATCCATACATCTTGTACGTGTATCTTGGAATGACTGCATGTGAGCTGACTTTTGAGAACTTGGTCTCTAGTGCGAATGGTGGAGAAATGCGAAGGGCAGGGAACTTTGGAGAAGATCCATAAAGTGCTGCTGGAACACACCTAGCCTGGTAGGCTGAAAGAGCGTGTAGTAGCAAAGTAATATTTACACCAATAATGAGGCAGGAGAAAGGGGTGGAGCACCTTGGTGAAGGCAGGCATGGACTTGTGGCGGCGGTAGAAATTTGCGATGGAGCCCACATGGCGCTCCGGGACAAAGGTGACTGTATATGTCAGCGTGTTGGCCGCCGCATCATACACCGGCTCGCGAAGAGTCACGATGACCACCTGGCACATCACATAATGATTACTGATATTACAACATTTTCACAATGTAGCTTTGGCCCCGGCTGGCGGTTAAATTGGGTCCTGCTCAGATCTGGCGAAGAGTCACAATGACAATCTGGCACATTAGAGCGTGGTCAGCCATGTGCATATGATATATTTCTCTCGTTAATCTATGGCAGGCTTTTCCTGCCAACACGCAAGGTCTGTCTACAGACAAGCTGCATTTGAAGGCTGCCAAGTACCTACCCCTTGTTGGACTCGCCAGATCCAAGCAAGACCCAATCATCTGTGGGCACGTTAACAGGATACTTGATGCAAATTTTTTCGAGAAGGTCGTCAGCGCTATCCTTTCACCATGAGCACATTGCACATAAAAATTTGCATGCTCTTGTCAGGGGGAGGAACAGGAGCTGTTAGGGCAGAGTAAGATCATGACCTGCCAAAAGTCCTCACAAGAGCCTCCTGCTGCGTTTGGGCAGGCACTACTGCAGGCCCTTCCCTTGCTCACAGCATATTATTTGAGCACAAAAGAATGCAAAGCAGATGTCTTTTCAAGCCAGCGGCTCACTGTGTTGTTCTGGGGCTTATTGCCCTTGAGTCCGAACAGCGCAGCGTTGGGTGCATCCAGCCAGTCGTTGGACTTGTTGTTGTAGAACATCTTGTCGACCGAGAAGAAGTCTGCAAACACCACACATTTCCCTCTACCCCAGACTTCCTCTTGCCTTTTGCCTTACAGCAAGCAATCCTTGCAGTCTGCAAAGTGCCATGTCATTCTGCTGTTCATGGATGTAAGACTTTCCGCAGCTTACATACTTCAATGCAGTGGGGGAGAGTGGTGATCATTACCTGTCCCAATCATGCCTGCATACCTCTCCGGCTTGTCAGCAAAGAAGATCTGCATAGGAACAGGTTGAGATCATCAGCTTATGTGTGGCTCTCTTCCTCTCTTCCAAGAGATTGTAGAGCATCACATGCAAGGGGTTATTCACCAGGATGAGCGTGCTCAATGGGCCTCACCGTTTGGGCGGACACATTTGAGAGGATCATGACTGTTTTTTTGCCCGTTGTGGTAAAGTTGGCGAGCTTTGCCTGCAACACAACCCACCACTTCAATCTCACTTTGCATTCTCATCTAAGCAAAGACTTGTCTGCGCTGCTTTGTTGCTTCAAAAGTTTTCACATAGCATATCTTTGTAGCCACATTGGCTTCCAGCCAAAATCCTTATAAGAAACACTGCTTGGCAGACTAAGTTCAGCTGATCAGAATCATTGAAAAGATGCTGGAGGTACAAATTTTTGCATGCGTGCGCCCTGCAGGATCCACTGGAAGTACCGGCTTCACTGGAGAATCTCCAGTTTTACCAGTGCAACAGGCTTCCGGAAGAATGTGTTGCCCTTTGGCAAGTTGCAGCAACAGGCTTCTCCAGAGATACTGCAGCGCACCTGCTGGATGAACAGCAGTGAGGCACTGTCCGAGCTGGAGTTGCACCCGGCAGCGGCCGCCGGCGCCGCCGCATTGTTCAGCGCATTTGCCGACGGCAGCGGCGCTCCGACAGGGGACGCCATCGGAGACGGGGCCATCGCTTCCAGTAAAGACCCCGCCAGTTCCATTTGTGGCGCGAGGGTCGGTACCGCGTTTGTATACCTGCACCAACGAGGCACAACTGAGCAAGCCAGCACCCCATTTTGAGTTTGATCCTCCTGAATTAAACATGCGTGCGTTCGTACTGCATCGAAGGCAGACCATGATGTAGCATGCAGGCGTCTGCAGCGCAGACACAAGTTTGTGTGGAGCTTCAGGTACTGTATTGTGTTCATTCAAGTGCAATCTGCACTGCGCTGTCAAGGTTGGTAAGGGATCCGTTAGCTTGCACAGCTCAGGCTTAGACAGCATCAATGTTCAGGAAGTGTCAGGGGTGCAATGATCTTGGTTTTGACCATTAGTCGGGAAATGGTGCGTCCAGGAGCCCTCACTTGCCACCACGATGGAAGTTGTAGTCATCACCCGCTTCAGGCGCCGGTGCCGGCACAGCGGCGGCTGGTTTCTTAGCGGCAGTGGCCGCCTTTGTTGGCGCCATAGCTGGTACGCCCGCTGGCGGCAGCGGCTGGCCTGCAAATAAACAAAAGACAAGGTCACTCACTCTCTCATTTAATTGGGGTTTCTCTTTCCCCTTTTCTGCTAAAGCTTCTGCTTCTTCCAGCCGGGCTTCTGTTAATTTTTTGTGTCATTTCTCTTATAGCAAGCCAGATGGGTGGCTTGGGTCTGAGCTTCACGGTGCCCCAAGGAGCACGTCGTTAGCGAAAGGTCTGCGAATGATTCTGGTGCCAGAAAACCGCTTACACGCCCTTGTATGTGAGTGATATGCTTTTTGGGAACTGGGGCCTCTCAACTGACTAGATACTTGAGTGCCCTTGCCATCGACATCCGTTGAACGTCGAGCACCGGCAAATTCTTGCAAGCTCTAGAATTATGCACTCCATGATTTACTTGAGATACATTATACTGCATTACTGCAAGATTTTAGCACGCGACACTATACGGTTCCTTAAGAGCAATCTTCCAATCCTGTCGAACTAGACAGGAGGAAAGTTCAGAGCCCTATAAGATGACGGACCGCGTACCTGCGACGATCTGGATAATGACCAGCAAGCAGGAGGATACAGCCAGGAATCGAGAACCCTGCATCATCGCAACAAAACCCCAAGCACTGTCGAGTCGCGTGATGATGATGCCCGGGTTTGTGCACTCACCCTTTTCCACACCCAAGCTCAAGAACAACTCAGACGCCGAACAAGCCTATAAGTAAATATACGAAGAACAACAATGGTATCCTCAAGTACTTCAAAACCGCTCAGCTCATCCACCTTCCTCAACCGTCATCACGCTCATCATACGGCTGACGTGGCTAGTAGTCTCTCGATTTCAAATTCCAGTTCAACAGATGATCGTGCACCAACTCTACTCCCTGTCTGGCTCGTGAGATGCAGACAAACCGCATCATCATCCGCAAATTTGCTCTTATTCGCGCGAGTTTTCTACACGGTACACCATGCTGTCACGGCACATTAAGCTTCCATAAAAATAGGAGCCCGGGGCAGCTTAACGGCGTCTGCGTTCTGCTCCAGGTTCTGCCATTGCAGTGTTCCCCTTGATTTCTCTGCGACGGTGCAAGCTCTGCTCGGCTACATGCGTGAACGCTGCGGTGGCCGCTGCCGGCGTGGCAGCTCTGCGTTGTGCGCATGGCAGGCTTGGAAAAAGCTGAGTGCCACATCATCGCTCCAAGAGCCCGCGAAGGGCCACAGCCCCTGCAGGAACGCCACATGGCCGCCCCTGCACCCCAAAAATCGCATCATTTGGCTAGATTGCGCTAATAAAAAGTACGTATGTTTCAGATAAGTTGAGCTCTGAGAGAAAGCAGTGGTCGACCATCATAGACGTGAAGCTGAGTCAAGCTGAGAGAAAAGTCATGTGGCATTAGTCACGGGCCCTGTTTGGGACCATGCCTTGACGCCAATCCAAAACGAGCTCAGCATGTTGGTGAACCTAACTTCAATACAAGCAGTTCCTGCCGAAAAAGCAAGGCGCGCCTGCAGACAGGCTGCAGGTAAGGGCTGCCACATAACCTACCCCTTTTGTTATCAAAAAGATGATCAGCTTTCCGAGCCAGTGCGCGTGTGTTGTGTTAGGCCTCACCTGGCGGTGACGGCCAGGACTGTGTTGGGGTTGGCGCTGCACTCAGCAATTGGCAGCCGGCCCATGAAGGGGTCGTCCTGGGCCACCAGGAAGAGCGAGGGAGTGGTGATGTGGGGGATGTACTGCTCGCTCGAGCCGTGCTTGTAATACTCCTCCACGCTGTCGTACCTGCGCACAGCACAATCTCTTCAATCGCTCACGTTCTGAGGGACTAAAAAAGTCAAAAATTGCCTGCGCCCACATGCGCCACAGCAGGGCGCACTTTTCAGCATTCACAGCAAGAAAGGCATTTACAGCAAGAAAGGCCATCAGTAACCTGTCCCAAGGCCTGTCTTGCGGAAGATGCGTCTCAGTATGCACTTCCTTTGAAGCTTTAGACAATGCTGAAATTTGACACATGACCAGGAGAGACAGAAGGGCGGGAATTTTGCAGCAAGGCAGACTGCCGACATGTGCTAGCATGTGCTGGCATGTGCGCGCGACGCACCCGAACACCTTACACACGACGGCCTCGTCGAAATGCGAAATGGTCCAGGCTTCAGTCAGAGCGTCCAGCGTGGCGTGCTGACTCATCTGATGCTCGTGCTCCCTGAAGTAGGCCTTCAATCGAACAGCCAGCAAGATGTTATACAGTCGCGCCACCGTCCACGGCCTCTGCAGGTTCTCTGAGGCTGTGGCAAGACAGGTGGGGCTGCTCACCAGCGCTGCGCAGGTTATACCGCTGCCTGCACGTTACCAGGGGACTCTATTTCAGGACAGATGATCACAATGTTTGTTGTGCGGAAATACTGGAACAGGATACGGTCATTCTATAGAGTGAAATATGTGATTGGTTGGAACCACTTTTAATTCCGAGCTTCTCCCTCCTGCCAAGAAAATACAGGGTGATGATAAATGTTGAGCATGAATGAGACAAATATTTGGCTTGCCACTGGACATGCACGGCCAGTGAGAACTCAACAAGTATTGGTGTGTTTTTAGAGGGAGCCCTCTTGGCAAGGAGCATGTCCACCGGTCGCACTGTCAACATGTCAGTAAGCCTTGCATTTAGGAATCCCAAGAAGTTTGCAGGGCATAGGCTGGCAGAAATATAGAGGAAACAATAGCAGGCAGGCAGTGCCTACCTTGTCCGGGCCATTTGCCGGTGTCAGCCTCTGCCAGGTATTTTGTGAGGATGAGGGCGCCCAGAGAGTATCCGGCGGCAAACAGAGGCGCGTCCGGGAACCTCCGCTGCACCTCCTCGATGCCAAAATGGACATCGTCGGTGAATGTTGCACTGTAGCACTTTGGCACCGTCATGGGCAGCCCTGCATTGTTGTCGATGCCTCATTTGACAATTGAATTTAAGATCTGTATAGTGCAGTTTGTACTCTGGCAGACGATGCGAGGATGTCTGAGTTGGTGAAAATTCCCGCTTCATTTTCTGACAGACTGTTATCACTTGTGCTTCAGGGATATGTTCTGTACTGTTACCTGCACACCCTCTATAATTGAGCACAGCCGCCCTCCAGCCCTTCCTGGCTGCAGCTGCGCAGATGGCCTTGCAGTACCCCTCCCTGCTGCCCCCTGCATGCATCATAGATCAGTTGGTGATAGAAGTAAAGTACTAGCTTAGCAGGTTGGCTGGCCATCAAGGGTGTGATATGGACTTTAACACGAGTAAGCAAAGTGATTTTCAGAGGCAGGCCGCACCTGTGAGACCGTGAAAAACCAGCAGCACAGGTGCAGACTGATCTATGTGTGAGGCAGTATCACAGCCCTGGAACCAATCCAGTGCTATGAGGCCCCCGTCAGGGGTCACGAGGGCTTGTCGCCTGTACTGTCCAATCCTCCAAAACTGCCTCCCGACTGCAATCATTCAAGGTCTTCATAGAGAGACTGCAAAGCGTGGAGATGCAGAAGGGGCAAGCATATGTGACAGGAGTGAAGTGACACATGCAGACACAAGACTGCAAGGAGCCATGTTTGTGCCCTGAAATTTGGAGCTGCACCTGACAGCATGGTCTGCGCATGCTGGTTGAAGGCCCACGGCGTGGGGCAGAAAGGCTGCTGCAAGATTGGGCAATGATCCAAGACTAAGCGGCTGAGGGGCCCGTCTTTGAAGTACAGCTGCGGTTCCTTGCAGACCTTGGACAGATAGTACCTGGCTGAGCAGAAGCAGCCGTCATTGCATGCTATTGAATGACATAGGTGACCTGGAGTGAAGGCATGCGTCCTCCAAGGTTCAGCCAGCTGCCCAAGAGCCTTGCTAGACCATCTGCCTTGGCATGTCAGCGCATCTAGTGAAACATGCGATCAACAATTTGGAGTTGCAACTTTTCAAGCGTCACAAGTGTAGCGTGCAGCGCACCATAAGTAAGCTGTTGAAACAGATGCACCAGCCACTGCTGTCAGGCGGTCAGGGTGCCGATCAGGCATGCTATACCTAAGAGAACGTCAAATGAATATTTTGGAAGAATGGAATCGCAACAGCAAGCCTAGCACACGGCACAAGAGTCCCCAATTGTGTTCACTAGGATCCCAGATCACGCAATTTGTGGCACTATAGGCCTGTTAATAGATGGAACGACTATGTCTGGATCACCCAATGCCACTAAAAGTATCTACTGTATATATTGCTGATCTGCAGAGACACTCCGAGCTCCTCCGAAAGGCAGCATCCGACGTGGAAAGTGAACTCATCGGCATCTCGGAGTCTGGATCATCTCGATGCATGTCAAGGTCGTTGGCAACGATCCATGATCATCTCCACCCAGAAAAACATGGACTTGCAAATATCTCTCGAGCCTTCCTTCCTGAGTGTCTAATCAACACCGACCCTTGCGTTTAGGGCCATCGAGTTCAGCACCATGGGTCTGGGAATGGCTGGTTCCCGGCCAGGTACCCTGCTCAACAGCACATGTAAACTCTGCCAAAGATCTACATCGATTTATACAACAGCGAGCATCTCCAGCCGGCCTGCTGCAGCAAAGTCTCAAGCATCAACTCTGGTTGGAGGTCCAAAGCTTCAGGTCAGGCCGAGCGCAAGCAAGGCATCGTACAGGCGTCTGATGTCCATTCCCAATGCTAGATGTTTATCTTGGATCCAAATGGAGAAGGGGGGTGAATGGTGCCATTCTGGTGCAGGCACGCTTGGCAGGCCAAGGAAGAGGGATCAGCAGGTGTCAAGGGCGAAGCAAGCGGCAGCAGGCCGTTTGCAGCACAGCTGGCGCAGTTGCAGCCCCCTTTGGTGACGCAGGTGGGCAAGATAGGCTGCTAGAAGTGGCCACACACCCGCTTAATAACGTCAGGAGATTTGCGCTACAGCTGAAAATTATGGATATGGCTGCATGCAGGTGCTGGTCCAGCTCCTGGGTCAGCGAGCAAGCTGAAGGATGTCTTGGCGTCAGTGAAGGGCTTCATATTTTACACAACCACCTTCCTCTTGGCCCTGCCGCTGTTTGTGATCATGCTGCTGTTGGCCCCATTCGTGGCAGCCTTCGACAAGCACAGGCGGCTGGCCCAGCATTTTGTGAACAACATCTGGGCCAAGGTCTCCACCATTCCCTACTATGGTGTGGAGGTGAGGATGCAGAACGCCAACAAGGCAGAACGCTAACATGGCATGACTTGTGCCTCTTCTGCCTGACTATCACAAGGCTGACACGTTTTCTCCATTTACTGTGTTGAGTAAGAACAGACTAATAGATAAGTTTTTGTGCAACAGATCGTGGGCAAAGAGAATTTACCGGCAGCAGATACACCAGCGGTGTATGTCTCCAATCATCAGAGCTTTTTGGTGAGCCACCTCGACCGTACACTTTCCGATGTGCCTTGCATGGTTGTTGACTCTAAGAAGAAGCCCAGTGTAGAGTAATTACTAATGTGAGACATTGCCTGTAAATGCAGGACATCTTCACGCTGTTCCACTTGGACAGGCCCTTCAAGTTTGTGTCGAAGACTCCAAACTTCTTCATCCCCATTGTCGGCTGGAGCATGTTCCTCACAGGTTAGCATCACGCCATTGTCATACACTTAGAATGCTACTGGGCAGAATCATTACCACTTCCAATGCCCTTCAGGCAAGTGCATGCTAGCATCTCAAGCCTTTGGCCTGGGGTTGCCACAAGTGAAATGGCAGTTATTGCTGTCAGGGTGTACTTTTGAATTTCAGAGCCCCCTATCGTTGTCTTCTTACACTGATTTCTGAGTGGGTAAAAGCCCGCATCCCCTGATGTATGATCCACTATGCCTGCCTTAGAGTCACCTGCTTGTACTTGCTCAAAAAACACCCAGACACCATCCACATTTTGGATGCAGGACACATTAAGCTGAACAGGATTGACAAGAGGAGCCAGATCAAGTGCCTCGGGGACTGCAAAGACCTGCTCGCCAAGGGAGCAAGCGTTCTCTTCTTCCCAGAAGGGACCCGCAGCAAGGACGGCAAGATGGCTGAGTTCAAAAAGGTGTGAGCTTATTTTCTGACGTGTCAGAATGACCCATCACAAGGTGCTTAAATCTTCGTAAAGACTAAATGGTGCTTTTAGATCATGCTGGTGGCCACCCTCTTTTTGCATGTAAATCTTCGTTGTATCACGCTTCTTCCTGTCAAAAGGGCAAGGTGCGTCTGCAGACAGGCTGCAGCTGAAGGCTGCCAGGGTCCTACCCCTGGTCGGACTGTAGGCAATATGAGTCTTGAAGAGTTGAGGTGTGGAATCGGAAGGTCAAACAGCGCTTGTATTTGTGGGGCACAGGGCGCCTTCTCGGTGGCTTCCAAGGCAAAGGTGCCAATCGTGCCAGTGACGCTGATAGGCACCGGCCACCTCATGCCCAACGGACAGGTCAGTCTGGCCTCCCCAAATCTAACATACAGAGCTCACAACACTCCGCCACTACACAAAGTTCTTCTGCAATGCAGTGCACTCACTTCGAGCAGACAGCGTAGACACCACGGGCAAGCTCTTTCTGTCCCTCAGCAGCACCACCCATGGTGCTGAACTGTTTCAAGGTCCTATCGTTATGTGCAGCAATCCTCATCGTAAGATGGTTTCGTCAGAGGTCAGCAATTCACCGGATCCTTGGAGATGATCGTAAATCTTGTTTTGCTTATAGGAGGGCAAGATGTACAATGGCCGCGTGAAGATGATTGTGCACCCGCCCATCGCGCCCGGCAGCCCGGACGCCACCATGGAGCAGGCCAGGGCCCAGATCGCATCCGCGCTACCGGCCTGAGCCGTTGCATGAATATATGCACTTGGCCTGATGCAGTGAATATCATCTGCTGGTGGCTAGTCATATTAACGAGCTGTTGCGCCCAAAGGCATGTGCTCTGCGCTGTGCGCTGGGTGGTCGGTGGCCTGTTCCTGCCAGGCCTAAGCATTTGCCATGATGAGAGCTGGTGGCTGATAAATATGAAGGGCTGCTGCATGAATTCAGAAGCCGGGCTGGTGCGCCCATAATGGTGTGCTGCGCGCTGGCCAAGGGAGCCACCCTGGGACTGGGCTTGAAGGGGGAAGATTATGAACAGCATGGATTGGGCTTAGCAGCAGGCAAAGCATGGGTGTGGGTGAGATGGGTGTAAGCCTGCGATGCAGCCCCTCGAGGAAGGAATGACCAGGAGAGACATGCTTGTGTTTTGCTGTTGATTGGTGTGGCAGAGGCTGACAATGCCTGGTGCTAGGGCCAATGATGATGAGCCAGTAGCCTTTGGGAGCAGCTGAAAATGGGCTGAATTTGGGCACATGTGACATGGAATAACAGAATAGCGATCAGCGGCGTCACAACAAATGATAAAGCCGTCATACTTTTGGCAACAAACAAAAAACTTCTGGCAACAAACAGAACTCGCCTGCATATGCTCATACGGCATTAATATCTCTCCAGTGGAGCTGCAATGATCATCATTGCAGTGGAGCTGCATGCCATGATGGCATGCAGCTGTTTTGCGCAGTTATGCAGTGCAATCAGAGGGCCTGCATTTGCTGACTTGTGGTATCTGCTGTAAAATCTAAGGGATTGTTGTCTGTGCATTGCATGCCAGAGCCAGAGCCACTGACATCAACTCAGTCCACTGTCGATTCATTGCCTGGAGGCCCATCACGGTATGATACCGGATGCCCGGATCCTGATCAATCTGATTTCAGCACTTCGAAGCATGCATGGGGCACACAATGGTGCAGCTGCAGCAATTTGAAGACCTAGTGACAGCTATCAAGGTCACTGTCTATTAGAGGGGTTGCAGACCTGAATACAAACCCAATCTGAGTGGATGGAGGAGAGGTTCTTATGTGCTGATGTCACACTGGCTGACGTGTGCGGTAACGCGCCAATGGCACGGGCTGAGATGATGCTTCATTGATCCGATGCTCTTTTTGCCTTTGGCCGAAATTCTTTGTTTTGTTTCATTCTTTCGGGACAGAATGTCTGCCCATAGCTTCTCTCCGTGCGGCTTTACTTCACACAACCGTAGCATATTCCCTGCACGATCTCGGTGCTGCAGCTTCAGAAGAACAGCTTGCAGGAGATTGCCTCAAGCGGTTTCATGCAGCACCACAGCAGCATCAGACGGACCTTCAGTGCCGCTAGCATCGAAGGGGTCAGATGGCAGGAAAATTAGACCGTTCATGAGGAGCCTTTTGCAGAGAGACGGACCTCTGCACACCTTCTTGTCTAGGTACTTTTCTTTTTGCAATGTTGTGAAATATCTGAACGTTTTTATGGTTCAACCAAAGTACAGCGGCACTCGCTGCAAGCTACCGAATACATGCCCTATATTAGGCATGAAGATCTCAGTGAAGGGTCACGCTCCACTAACAGATAAAATGTACACCCCTGAGCAGCAGTTCTGTGCTTGATGTTCATCCTGTTGCACTTGACAGGAGGCTATTGGGATCTGGGGGACCGCCTGCGCTAGCTGCAGCAGCTGTTGTCGTCCTTCCACAGCTGAATGGGCATGGGATCGGAGAGCTGCTAGCCAGGAATTATGTATTCAAGGCCGGATTCTGCGCCTGGCTTTTCGCACAGACTGCCAAGGTGAGCAGATGGTTGAGCCATTTGCATGGCGATCTCTTTGCGCACTCCTTCACAGTGAGGCTTGCACATCTCTTCTGCTTCTGTGGCTCAACATGTTGATGTGAGGCGAAGTTGTCACTTGAGTGGCATTATTTCGTCAGCACTCTGGATTGCGACCGAAGTTCCTGCTGGTGCCAGACAAGTAAGCTGCACCCCGTGTTTTCCAGCTAATTACATGCCAAGTTTGCTGAGCAAGTGTGTGCTTGCCCCAGATCTTCACCAGGAGGTTGAAGAAGGGCGTTTGGGACATCAGGGCCATTGTGGATTCTGGTGGCATGCCGTCATCACATTCAGCGCTCTGCACAGTACGCTCCTCTGTTGCTCCACACGTCCTCTCAGAATGCCTGTCTAAATCCTAGCAACAGGGCTTCGTTGCATTCGCAAATGGAGTCAAGCATCCCTCACACTTTCAAGCTGATGCTCTCCAAGCACAGCTCTGTTCGTCAGAGCATCAGTCCCTGTCTTCTTGACTGCAGGCAGTGACGACAGCGGTGGGATTGGAGTTTGGGCTGGCGAGCTCTCTGTTTGCTGTCTCCCTCTGTTTCACCCTCATAACCATGTACGATGCCACCGGCGTCAGATATCACTCTGGTGCGAACACACCCCCCCTGTCATTCCCCGTTGACCCTTAATAATGCTCATGACACCAGGGTTTTCTGGAGCCTTTTTCCTGATGGGAGCTGCACTGCATGCTTATTTACCTTGAACACTGAACGCTCCCTGCTAATGCAATTGTTGCTACCAATTAGTTGTAGCACGACGCTTGATAGAAATAACAATTTCTTCCTACTCCCTACTGCCCGCACAGCCCTGGTATTTGCATTCCAATGTATACAAAAGGTTTGTATCAATTGTGATGTGAATTTTGTATTTGTGCTGCAGGGAAGCAAGCTGAGGTTCTCAACATTCTGGTGGAGGACGTGATGCAGGGGCATCCAGTCAGCGAGCAGCGCTTGAAAGAGGTCTTGGGCCACAACCCACTAGAGGTGATGTCACCCATCTCCTTCCATCTTCCATCTTCTTGGCAGCTGCAGACAGAGGACGGGAACACCGATAGGACTGCGTTTAGGGTTGAATCGTAAGCAAGTTGAGATGTTATAGGGCCTGTAATAGTCAAAGTTCTTAATAAACCTCCACAAAGAGCCCGTGCAGATATTGCGCATGGCGAGAGCAGGCCTGATCTGAAGGCGGTGCTGTGTGTCTTGCAGGTGATAGCTGGGTCGATATTGGGGTTCATTGTTGGCATGGTAACGCCGGTGCCTCATGCTGTCGTGCTCTAGTGTATCAGATCTTGCGCACACTTGATTTTGTATCATGTTGAGAGTTTCATCTTCTTTTGGGCGCTCCTGTAGACATTGCAATTGCTTGATTCTTCCGTGAATCTGGAGTTTTAAGGACCGCGGTGAGAAATGTGCCGGTATACTTCAGAACATGCGGCTCTGCGTTGGCAAGAAAATCAGATGTAATCGATTTCAAAAGGGTGCCAGTCTGGCAGGATGATTTGCATGATGATGGCCCACAATCTCGTGATCTCATGCAAGGCAAGTCCCGACACATGGAAGCCAGAGTCACCGCATGCGGTGATACCACAAATAAAATGCGGTAAAATGCATGCATTATTGAAAAAAATAAAATGCGGGTAAAATGCGGTAAAATGCGTTAGAAACAGTTTTGCCTTGGTTTTGTCAGGCAAAACTTAGGTACAGCCAGGCAAAATGCTGGTTTAACCAGGCAATTCCAGGAATAGCCCCTTTTTGGGTATTTTCAAGATGTTTGCAGGGAATCATAGCCTTGCTGGGTGGGACCCATCCTCACTGGTCTCCCAAAGGGGAAGAAAGGCGTATTTGTGGACCTCGCATTTTATCTGCATTCTATGCCCAAAAATAAAATGCAGTAAAATACACGCATTCTATTGTATCCCGCATTATGCGCATTCCCGCATGCGGTGACCCTGATGGAAGCAACACAAGACATGAAAGGCGAGAGAGGTCAAGTATCATGTCTGTTGGGCTGCTTGGATACATGTCTTTGTAGATTGTGCACTGCCACAGCCTGCACTCATGAGCGCACATCCGGCAGCTGAGAGATGCGCATGCAGCTCCGAAGCTGTATTCAGAACGCGCGTATCAGGAGCACCACATATGAGTGAACAGAGTGCAATTTCAAAGCTTCTTAAGAAATACTCTCACAGGATGCTTTTTGACCCACAGTATGAGCATCTTTCACCTCTGTGGCAACGACTCATAAATTACGTAATCTTGAGGAGGGCATCGATCGTCTTGTTTTGCAGACCTGAAAAGGAAATTGGGTTTCGAGTCTGTGCAACAAGAAAACCTCATATCAATCAAAAGATGTCCTGCAGAATGTTCAAGGGCATGGGCAATACTCGCAAGCAGGCTGAGTATTCTCCCCTTGTCACTCCTTTTGTGGTGTCGGTGTACGCCCGCTGGCTCACTGTGGCGAAAGGTACTGGTTACTTTGTTTTGGCATATCTTTCCAAGCTCATATGCACATGTGATCAGCGCGTTTTTCATGCAGATGAAGCATTAAGCTGGCCAACAAGAAATCCGCCCATCGAGAAAGGATGCGTGGATCATGAAGATGACCTGAAGACGCTGAAGTCTTTCCTAGAAGTAGAAGCCCTTCGCTACTCAAAGGAAAACCTCAGAGAGATGAATTCAAGATCCAAAGAGTATGGTTTCGGTGAGTTGGGGGTTTGACCCGTGTTTGCTCAGTTACTGACGTGAAGAGGCCCAACCAAACTTGCCTGCTTGAAGCTTACTATGCGATTTTCCGTGCTGTATTGCCAGGAGACCACCCAAGCGTATTCTGCCTACAGCTATCTTTTCGAAGACTCGAGCAAAAGAGCCTCCCAGCAGAGATTGTGGACTACTACAAAGGCTTCCTGCGGTACAAGGACCTAGAGTTTTACTGCAAGCATTTGGCAATCAGCATCAAAATCCAGAAGAAGCGAGCAAAATGCCTGAAAGTGCTTGGTAAGTGCAACTTTTTGCACCCTTGTCGTGCTGCTTTGGCCATGAGTGGTCTGACCTTTGTAGCTGCGAACATGTGGATCCATGAGAGTGGCGCTCGATCTTGAAGGAGCACTTCACATGACGTGGCTAGCACCCCTTCTGCCTTGCATCCAAGTGCCAAAACCACCCAGGTTTGCTCATATCCATCTGCTTCACACCAGACGTGCACCTCCGTATATGCTATAGCTTGCGCTCGTCACCACACATGCTTCGCTAGAACTTGTGCGACAACTATGCAGGTATAAAATCGGGAGCGAGTACATGGAGGCAAACAGTATAACCGTCACAAAGGCAGATCCCCCAGACAATCTGACCTGCCCAATCACCCAGGTGCCCATAAGACCTCCTATCCATCCACATGCCCAAGAGCACTGTTTTAATGCAGTAAAACGGAATATTCCCTTAAATATGTGATGTCTTCTTATAACTGTCAATGCATGCTTCAAAAAGTGCGGCGGGCAAAAAGCCAGGTGCATGTGTGCAGGAGATATTTGAGGATCCGGTGGTGGCTGCGGACGGCTTCACCTATTCGCGCGCAGCCATTGGAAAGTGGCTGAAAGATGGTCATGACACATCCCCCATGACTAACCTGCCGCTTGACCACAAGTACGTGTGTCCCAACATGGCTGTGCGGCGTGAGGCGCTGGAGTGGATGAAAGCAGACTATCGCAATGTCTCATATCCAGATGGTTATGATGCATCATCCTGGTCTTTCGATGGTCTGCCGCCTCAAATAGGGGAACACGATGCCGTCATGTAAACACGATTGTGCAACTGATGCAACTGACCATCATGCTGGTCTGACAAGTTACTGTAAATTACGAATTTCAATTAGGGCAAAGGAAAGCTGGAACTGGGCTAGACTGCCATGCGGTTGTACCTTGAAGTGCTGACTGTCTCTCTATTACATGACATCTGCGGACAAGTGAATTGTAGCTTCAGCTAGCTTGGAATGAAAGTGCATGTGGAAGGAGTTCAACCAAGTTGGGATTCAAATTTTGATTAAAACTTTGATTACATATGGACATAATCCCGCATATGAGTCGGTTTAATGTCCAAATCATTCAAAATTCTGATCCTGATTATGAAATGAGAGAGAGAGAGAGAGAGAGAGAGAGAGAGAGAGACACCTCACACATACACCCTGAGAGAACAAACAAGCTGGAATAGATTGTGACATCAGGGTGACGTCATGCTGCTGGCTCTTCAAAACTTCTTGCACCAGAATGCCCGCCATTCATAGAGGTGCAGAAATCTTCGACATTACATGCATCGCCCAGAATTGTTTGAAAGTGCCACATATTTGAAGAGATATACCGCTAAATAGAAAGTTTCGTAAAAATTGTGGGGGAAAAAGATGGGTGATTTCCTCATCGCCGCGCACTACGAGACAGAGAATTACATTCCCCCAAAGGAGCAGTTCTTAGAGGATATAGAATATGGACGAGCTCTTGACACCATCGTGAAAGGTAAAATCTAGCTCCTTGACCTGCTGAATTATCAGTGCTGCTTTTCCCAGAGTAGACAACTTTCTTTGCGGATCTAAAATCCCAGTCGTTTGGCAGCTTGCGCGGATGTCATCTTGACAGACGGAGAGCTAGGAAAGGTAAGCATACAAATTTCAGCTGCAGCTGGCTGCAAAAGCCTGGGACATCTTGAAATATACTCTTTTGCTTCTGCCCTCGGATCTTTCTGCTCTCGTGAATAAAAGGCACTTCCTCAGTAAAAAGGCTTAATCGGGTAGGTTTAAGATTTTCCATTGACCAGCAGCATGATGCAACGCGTTGCAGGTCCTGATATTGAAGCGAATTGTTCAGCCCTTGGATGATTGGTGGTGCGTGGGTGGGCGCATGAAGGTGCACTCTGCTGCAGCCCTCACGTCGAACTAGTTTATTGGAAGCAGCTTGTTACATTTGTCTGGCCGCACTGTTCGTTCCTGCTAGCATTGCTGCGGGCATCAAATTGCATCTGGAAAGGTCCCGTCCTGCTTACAGGCTGGGGAGACGCCCGCAGAAGCAGCTGCCAGGAACGTCCTGAGGGAGCTCAAGATTGAGATTGCCCCCAACCGCTTCAAGTACCTGTGCCATGCCTCTCTGCTGTGGCAGTTCAGGCACCAGGAACCCAAAGGTTGGTTTTTTTTCTAAACCTCCTGATTTTTGTATCAACGGCAATCTGATCTTACAATACTGTAAGGGTCCTATTGTACAGAGCTGCTGTTAGAGGTCTGCCAGTCAGTCTGGCTGCTGTTGTTGATCTGGTGTAACAATTTTCTTGGAAGAGGACAACTTGGAGTTCCCATGAAGAGAGCGCCCTGCATTCTTTTTAATATTTTATGGTGCCCGAAACCCGTCTAAGACCACAAGGGGTGCTGCAGGGAACGGCACGGCTGACGTGGCGCTTGCGTTCACCGCTGAGCTGTCGCCGGAGGAGCGGCAGGCGATAAGCTTTGACACCACAGAGTATGAGGATGCGAAATGGGTGGACCCTGCTTCCATCATCCAAGATGCCTCCTTCCACACTGCACTGCGCAGGTGCGTTCCCACACGTGCCTGAGCCGCTCAAGCTCTTGCTGGCAAGAGTGCTCATTAGTCCGCCCAACCTAGAGGAGCACGTGAGAAAGATGGGACAGGCATGCTATGGCCTGCCCAAATTAAAAGGCCTGCCCAAATCCAAAGCAAGTTGCAAAGGGGTTGGGAGCTCGAAACAACAGCAAAATCACAGATAGATCAAGATCAGAGACTAGGAGTCTTCAAGCAAGTGCCTGCGTGCGGACCACTCTAGTTTCCTTAGAGCACTGTCAGACACAGACATATCGAGTTGGGCATCTCTCAGCATCCCTGCTTTGATTGGATTGGACAGGTTGCTCACCCTTTGGTCATCTGTTGTCCTGGGGTCCAGAGGTATGCAGCCCACAAATACTGCAGTGTGGGGCAAAACAGTTTCATTGCCCAAGGGATGTGCCAAACACATGCTGCAAGATAGCCCCCCCCATTGGCATTACAGTGGCGGTAGCATGGTTATTCCATGCAGGTCAATGCAGCACATTGTTATCCGCAAGCGCACAGAAGAGCTGCATGCAGCCGTTGAGGCCGCTGCATCAGATGAGGAGATCGCCCAACTGGCGCGCGTCGCCAACCAGGCAAGCATTCCCTCAATAGAATACCCAGCAGAAACTTACTTGCGGCTCTCCAAAATCTCCAAAGATGGCATCTTGTGTGGGATCCAGACGCACCTGGCATACGCCAGGAACAGCGTATGATACGAAATTATTCAATCTATACCTGTCAATGGGTGGATGGGTGGAAATCGGGCATTGCCTAGTAGGGGGAGGTAATATGGAAGCAACAAGCCTTTTTTGCCACGGTGAAAGCTTCAAGCTTCAAGAAGTTCTGTGCAACGGTTCAAGTCAAGCAGGATATCTTGATGCGACGTTTATAATTAGCCCACGATTGATTGTTATGATCATTCTCTATTACATGTTTCCAGGCCTTAGTGATCAGCGACACATATATCAGATTTCTCCACTCTGAGAGTTTATGCATGAGCTGATTGAGCTAACTAAGTCACCATGACTAAGTAAGCAGTAACTGCGCACAGGCGCAGAAGGTGCTCGTGGACATTGAGCGCCGGCCGCACGCCAAAGTGCGCAGCTACAGCAGCAGCCAGGAGAGAGAACTCCTCATGAAGGCTGCGCAGGCCGCGGAAACCGCCGCCGGCCTGAATGCCGGTGCCGGGCTGGGCTCCTGGATCTACAAGAGCCTTGGCCTCGCCAGCTGAGTGGCTGCTATTTGACACGCCTTATTCAAATTTGAATATACTCGCAGAAATTATCATGGGCTTGAATGGCAGGGCTCCATGCAGCCTCAAAGCGCTTGTGCTCCACTCGACACGGTCCTGATGATGACGCGTTTGTCATCTTAGTAAGCTACTGAGAGGCTTCGCTTGATCACACTCACAAATCACCGGCCATCAGAAACAATGTCTGCGTGCTTTGGAAGCGATTGAGCATTTTCTTACTTGAATATTGCAGCATGGTGATCATGAAGACCGGTTCAAAATATTGTATAAGTTATTGAAACAATTGCAGCTTGCTAATAAGTGAAGCAATTTTGTTGAAGAAGTAGTTAAGAACATCTGCACCAAAATAATGGCAATTTATTGAACACAGTCAGCAGTCTACACCTTATGAAATATTTTATAAGTTATTGTCCAGAGTCTCACATCGGTACTGCTGGCTTCATTGTACAGCTCCTGAATGGTCTTGTATGCCGGTTGGTTCAAATACAACTGTACATGTATACAAGTCGATGTAACTCAAGGAGAGCATCCGTATCATTTCATTCTTGCCGACGGTTTATGGTGTTGCTTATGCTGCAGCCTTGTGGGAACCCAGCAGCCTGGCTGCTTCTCGCTGGCCTGTCAGGAAGGCTGCTCCCATGGTGCCAGTCAGCTGCCGGTGCGTGGCCTCTCCAGCAAAGCACACCACCGGCCTCCCCGACACCTGACCAGCCAAGAAACGCTACTCAAAATATTAGCCTCAGGTCTGAATCTGAGCAAGGCAGCACTACAACTTTCCCACGTGCTTCAGCTGTAAGTGTAGCAGGAGACTCTCTCGGAGGCTCACAAGCAACGCTCATCTGGCGCTTGCAGACAGATCACAATGGCAAGAGTAGGGGACAAAATTTTGCATGCATATCTTCAGGCACAAGCATGTCAGGAGCACAGACAAGAACCATTCAAAGCCCTGTTTTAAAAATGAGTGCATCGCGAAAATTGAGTGAAAATTGAGTGAGCAAATCACCGTGAGGGGTGCAGCAAGGGCATCGATGTCGTCCGGCGAGCCCGCAGCGTTCACATACGAGTACGACCCCCGGAATAACGGATCGCTGCCCCAGGCCGATCTTATAATCCGGGGGGCCGCGGCTGCCGGGCAGGGTATGGCGGGATAAGCCGCCAGTAACGCGGCGACCCCTCTCTCCACTTCGTCATCGCTGCATTTCTCCATGGCCTTTGCATGCTCCCCTGCCCAAAGCACCCCTTTTGTTGAACCGCACCCTTCCACAGCTGGTACTACCAATGCGTCGCAGCTCAATTGCTTTTTATGCATTGTTGGCAGCCTTAACACAAGCATCTTCTTGTAAAATAAACAGAGTGACAAGCTAGGCTCATCGCATGCGTGTTGTCCTTGTGTCTAGTGTAGCAGGCTCATCCAAGTTCTTGCCTTTCACGTTAACACTCAGGTAGCTTGCACATGGAAATTAGTGACATGCATATTAAAACAGGCACAGCCTGCATTAGAGGACAGGATGTGGGCAGCAGAGGCTGCAGCAGGGCACCTGTGATCCACAGAACAGCACTGGATGGATGCTCGGCCCAGGGTGCAGGCAAACCGCTGCCGCAGTGGCGCTGCGCGGTTTTGCCGGTTTCGCGGCTGCTGTTGCCGTAGACGCTGCAAGCGCTGCCGGTGAACGCCGGCCACCTGGCGCCTGAGTCAGCAGGGGTGACACATTGACAACTTATGCAATTATGAACAATTTGCTAGCTGGGTCCCAAGACCTATGTCCCCTAATCTGCATGCGCTAACAAGTAAGCTTTCATCACTCACGTGTGGTGAATACGAAGAGCAGCAAAGGTAGTGTCTATTGGTAAGGAGCCATTGACGCTGCTCAAGTAAAGCAAGAGACAGTGCATCCTATCATTGATGCTCAGATCCTTGCAAAGGCAGGTGCACAGTCAGCAATACAAGCATTACCCTACAATCGCCCACCGTTGGTTGCAGGGTCTTCACAGGCGGCAGCTGGTTGCTGTGAGTCCTGTACCGCAGCATGGCCATTGCTGGGGGCCTTGAACTCAGATCCGCCGAATCGCACTGAGAAGACGCCCCTCGCCCACTCTGGCACAGCCTGCAGAAAGGAATACCGGCACCCTCAGACCAGAGCCTAGGTTTTGGTCTCTGTATTGCCGAGTTTCCCCAGGAATAGTCACCAACCTGCGCGCATCCAGTAAGCCTTTCGCAAAGTCCATGGGACTTGACCCCATCCAGACACCTTTTCTTCTTGTGGAAGGCCGTGTCATCGGTAAATTTGTCTGACCCAACTCACACACAACATTGAGTCAACTAGTTCTAGTGCAAAGGCGTGTTGTAAGAAACACTACGGCAGGGAGGTATCTCAAGGAGCTGTCCTCCCTTACCTGCTCTGCAGGTGCAGGCTCATGCGCCTCACTCTTCTGCCACGGTTCCTGCCAGAGCAGGTGGTAGGCTGTGACCGGGTCTCCGCTTGCCTGTTTCCCTGGCGGCGCACCACCTACAAATGCCACCGTGCCATTTCACCTCAACAGCTGTCATGTTATCCTTACTTCACATTTTCTTGAACTAAAAAATATATGACGTGAAGTAAAGAGCTGTGTTGCTGCTTTCTGACGTCCTTGGTCCTTGCATTTTCTACTCTCTGTTGCAATCAGGGTCACAGCAAGAGGGGCTGGTGTGGCAGAGCTTGCCAACTCTATCTATGTGCAAAAATGTAAATGTAAATATTTGCGCTGGGCTGAGAGGGTGCACCTGTCTCTGAGAAGTCCACAAAGATTTTGTCGACGGTGCCTATCGAGAGACCCTGCAGCGCGCGCAGCTTCTCTGGGGGCAGCGACGGCGCAAACAGCTGCGCATGGATCGCCTGCATACACAATGAGCACGTCAGGGTGTGCAAAGAATCTCATTGCGACAGAAAACATTGCTCAGCGGATCAATGCGAGCGTTTGCGCAATGGCGCTCTGTCACGTGATCACATGGCTAACATGCCAGCAGTCAGAGCGCTTGTTGTGGATGCTTGCATGCTTGCAGCATGTCCATTTAATAGCCTTGATGAACAAGAGATACCTTTTGGCGGATGTGCAAAACTGCAATTTTCTCCAAAATGTGCCTGATGAGTCATGTGCATGCAGTAGCCTCAGTGTAGGAAAGATATATATTTTGGGGGGCTGTTCAAACCTTGAGCACGCCCAGAGACACAGTGACAACCGCAGCATCTGCCTGGAAGCTGCGCCCATCCGCGCAACTTACGGTCACCCCCGAGGCGCCCCACTGTATCCTCTCCACCACTGCTCCGTACCTAATGTCTGCACCTGCCGCCATGTGCTCCGCCAGGGCCTTCGCACACATGGTGAGTAAAGCGAGGAATGCATTATGTCAGATATTCCTGCACGTGCCCGCATGTCCCCCTGCAAAATCAATCACAAGCAACTTCGGATCTGGGCTGTTTTTCTTGTCCTTTTGGGCAACAGGCTGTAGAATTCAACCCGGAATAGTTCAGGGGGCTTGGAATCAATTCCTTGATCTTAGAGGACGCCTTGATAAAATACAGGGAAATTTAGGAGACATGTGGAAGAGCGGGATGCTGGGAAGTTGCCTGGAAGCCAATCGGGCAGGGGAAGTTGGGCCCCTCAAGGTCCTCGGCGCCTGCCCACCAGGCCGCGCTGACATCAGCGGATGAGTCACAGCCCGACGCGATGCGAGTCACCAGCTCCCGCCACCGCCACGCCCTCGGCCGCACTTCTGCGCCGCTTGATTTGGCGTCCTCCTGCAGCAGACTGGGTCCCTCTTGAAGAACCCATCAATCCTCGCTGGAACAATATTGCCTACGCACACTTTTTTAACCCCATTTGGCAGGGGAGCGGCGCACAAGATCTAGCTCTCTGTTCAAGCCGTTTACAATGATTTACTTACTTCAGGGGTAATCACGAGGCTATAGCTCTGACACAGCATAGACGATCGGAGCACCGGTGTGGCTGCATGTGTTTCACCTTGATGATTCTCTGCTCCAGAAGGGAACTGAGGCTGCCGCTATGACTGGCAGGGTCGCCACTGGGGAGCACGCTAGCGTACTCTTGGACAGCCTCTCTCAATTCCTCAGAGATGGCCCGGTCCAAAGGTGCCGGCTCGCCCGGCTCGCAGAAGCCCCACCTGAAGTCTGCATCATGCAGCGTATTCCAACATTAGTGCCGCATGTTGAATGCATGGCATATTGACAATTATGCCGTGGCCTATTAGCTGGACTTGCGAGTGAGCGTAATCCAGTGAGAGAAACAATCATGCAGACATTCTGGGGGGCCCAACTTTGCTGTCTGACGTTCAAAGGGCGCAGACTGACATACGCCTTCAGCAAGCAGCAAGCAGGTCTGGGAGGAAGGATCAGACCTCTGGTGAAGGGGGGTCCAACGATGCCGTGCTGAGAGGCGTACTCGTACAGTGGGTGACCGTAGATGCCGTGGAAGTAGGTGCCGCCCATCTCCCTGCCATCCAGTGTGCACGCTCTGCCCCCTACACGCTTACCTCCTTCGAGCACTGTCACCTGATGCACGATGTGAGCCCATTTTGTGCTTCTTGCCCGTAAAAATAGTCTGTAATTTATTTTCAATTATATCAGTGCCCTTTCTCCTGCGTATGAGACAATGTCCTGGGTGGAAAGTCGTGACGGAGGGAGGCATAGGGTAAGATCACAGCTTCCCTCTGGAAAAAGGAAGAACGCAAGATTTGCAACGAGAGCGCATGTAAGATACCTTAATACTATCTCCACCTTCATCAAGCAATTTACGTGCTGCACCGATGCCAGCGTAGCCTGCTCCAACGATGATCACCTCCGATGGCTTCTTCACATCACCCGTCATTTCGACTGCTGGAAACCTGTAAATCTAGCCTGAAAAAGTCCTGCTACAGTAATATAACATTTGGATCCTTTTATCAAGCGCAATAGGTTATATTGCGCCCAAGTTCGTATGCGCAAGAGGGAACTGCGTCGCCCAGCTTTTCCGAGACCAATTCCAACTTTGCAGAAGTCTTGGACCAGGCATTCAACAGCCAAACTCGAGTCTGCGTCATTGTGTGTGCGTAATGAGTGAGGACTAGGCCCAATATTGATCGAAGTGTATAGAAGACAGAAGCACGCGAGCCATGGACACACAGATTGAAATTGCGGTATGCGATCATGACTCTCTATCTGTGCTGGTATCACTCAGTCGATCAGCCAACGTCATATAGCTTTACATCATGAATTCATGATGTAAAGCGCATAATCACGTCACTGCAGATTCTTTAGTTTCATTGTGACCACATGCGAGGGTTTCACTTGTCCCAGTCAACTCTTGCACGCTGCCGTAGGTTCCTGGCCTAGATATGTCGCTACAGGAAGATGTCCTTGCAGCTCAGCTGCGTAAGGCATGCATCGACACTGGTTTCTTCTACGGTGAATGACCCCATATACCACTTCACTGTCTTGGTGTCTGAAAGAAAAAAACATCGGAAAATTTGTGGCCTTATCCTATCTCAGAGGTGAGTATTGTGGTCCGTCGCAGTTTTTAATCATGGCGTAGCACAGGACCTGATCGAGCAGATCTTCGAGGAGAACAGGAAGTTCTTTGCCCTTCCTGAGGCTGCCAGGCGAGAGATCCTCGTTGATAAGAACAACAGGTACACTATCAGGCTATCGAAGGATCACATATGATCCTATCTGCCAGTCACTTAAGTCTTCACTGCACGTAACCACAGCTCAATATACTCCATCGTTGGACTGCAGAAGAGCAATTCTCAAGGTTGTCCAACAGGGGTTGGACCCCCCTGTCAGAGGAGACCTTAGACAGAGCCAATCAGACGGAGGGGGACACGAAGGAGGGCCTCTACTTTGGAAGGGAGGTTCCTGCAGACAGCACAGAAGCTGCCCAGCCCTTCACTGGGCCCAACCAGTGGCCATCGCCGGTATGTCACACCCTTCATGCAGACTTTGGGCCCTGTGCGTGCTGGACTGCCACATCTGTGATTGATCCCTGCTACTTGAGCATGCATGCAAAATGTCTTGAAGCTGTCTGGAGACTTCTGGACTCTGCACTTGAGTCAGCACTCGAGACAGAACGGCTGAGGCTGTGAGTATGGAGCTGTGCAGACAGTGCTTTTCTGGATCGAAAATCTGCATCGAAAATTAAAACTATACAACTCTACCTGTGCGCGCAGGAGCTGCTGCCGGAGTACAGGAGGGTGACTAACACGTACTTCAGCGCGGTGACTGATCTGGGCATGCGGATGCTGCGGCTGCTGGCGCTAGCGCTCGGCCTGGCGCCCGATTATTTCCTGCCCATGTTTGGCCGGCCCATGCTGTTCCTGCGCCCGTTGCACTACATTCCCCGCCGCTCCCAACCGGACCAGGCAAGGGCCCATCCCAAATGCATGTCAGAAGGTTTTCCTTGTAGACGTGCTGGCAAAAATCGAAGGGCTTCTGCAGCAGACATCAGCTGGGCAAATTGTGCTGCTTCAGCAGCTGAAGAAGAGAAGAACAAAACACCAGCAGCCTTCAGGTGCCACGGACAAGGCCATGATTATGGTGCATGTCACAGAGATTATTTGGCAGAGTTTCCATAGCCTCAAGCTCAATCGTGCATTCAAACCGGGCAGCAGCCTTTTCGCAAAAGTATGGTATCCAAAGCCCCCCTGAGGTGTCGTATTTAAGGAAAATGTTGTGGAACATTCACCCGTGGTCCCGGTGCGGCAGGGCATTTTTGCGGCGGGCGCGCACAGCGATTATGGGATGCTGACGCTGCTGGCGACGGACGATGCACCCGGGCTGCAGATCTGGCTGCCCTCTGCCGGCCGCTTTGTGGACGTCCCGCCAAAGCCCGGCGCCTTCATCGTCAACCTGGGAGACATGCTGGAACGGTGCGGGCGCTGCCCCAATTTTTTGACCGTCCTTTGTCAAGTTTGAGAAGTGCATGGAATGAATATACTGAATTCTAAAAGCATGGGATTCTGCGTAACTGGTCCTATGCACCCTTTGTGATGTTTTCCTGCTCGTCCTCTGCTATGAGATGAGTGCCCAGCATGCAGACCGCAAGCTTTCCCAGCTCGTTGTTGCCGCTCAATATTTACTCTGCCTGAAGTGCTGTGGCCGGCGGCTCTGCATGTGTTTCGATCTTGCGTTTGGCGTGTTGGGTGCTCATGCGCTGACAACTGAGTACAGTCGCCACAAAGTGTCACACAGAAGACGCAAGTATGACGCCCGGGAATGTGTTGCTGGGCTTTGAGAGGTTAGGCAGGTCTTAGAACCATGAGTTGTTGTGCGCAGTGCATATAAAGATCACAGTTGCGCAGCAGCAAATGTAAAGAGCAATGTGGTACAACTTATGGTGCCAGGTGGACGAATGGGCTGTTCAAGTCGACGCTGCACCGGGTGGTGACTGATGGGTCACGTCACCGCTACTCCATCCCATTCTTCTTTGAGCCAAACTTTGACACGCGCGTGGAATGCCTGCCCTGCTGCTGCGGCCCTGACAATCCCCCACGGTACCCTCCATCTTATCTGTTCCCATTGACCTCCAGACTCGCTGCGGCTGTCCAGGCCAACCCCCACGTGCTTCCAATTACATGGCAGAGCTACATCTGCTCTACAACTGTCTGCTGCCTCAGTGCATGCGATATTAAGGGGAATGCATGCTCAGTGAGTGCATCGGGGGGCGGAATGAATCTATGAATGCACTTTGAATATGCACATATGGGGCACAGCTGGCCATGGGCCCGAAGCTGATGACCCAAAGTTGCTCTGGGTAGTGGTGAAACATTCCGGACAGCTGTTGGTGGGATATCATTAAGTCAGAAGTGTGTGGAGAAGAAGCAATGAGACAATATGTGCACAGGACCTCTGCTTGCAGAGCATTTTATATGCATTGCAACGAGCATTTGACACATGCTTCCTGGATGCATGCGCAGATATCCTCCAACAACGAGTGGGCAGCATTTGCTGGACAAGTATGCGCAGACTCATGCTGGGTTTGATGCCACCAGCAAAACTTCCAGCGCTGTGACAGCTGGTGCGCATGCAGATGTATAGCAAGCCACAGCTTGACTTGGCCCAATCAAGCATGTAGGTTATCAAGCCAAGAGGTAACGCAGCAGATATAAGGCAGTGTGTGCAGTGTTGTGCATCAGAGTGTCCAGAAGGAATGTCTGCAAATTGACTTTGTGCGAAGAGGTCTGGTCGAGGTCTGAGCAGAGCAGACGCATGAAATAGGCGGTGCCAGGTAGCTGCAAAAATGTGTACGTATACGTATACCTCATGTACCGTATGTATGATATATGTATACGTGTACCGTATAGGTATACCGCATGTGACTCTATGTATAACATCAGAATCGAGCAACGCTCACAAGGAGCGAGAAGTAGATGAGCCCAATGGTGGGCATGTGCATGAGCAGCCGAAATGTGCCTGCCGGGTGTATCCCCAGCGCAGGGTAAGGAATACAATATTTCAGCGATCTAATTTTATTGAAAGGGCTGACAGCCTGCTACAAGCCGTGCGGATCTGTGCAACCCGGAGCCACCATTAAAATAAAAGATCAGTCAAACAACAGAACCAAATGGCCACAAAATTGACCAATGCGCCTACAACTTGTCGGGCGCTCAAGGCACTAAGAAGCTCCTCGACTGACAGTGTTACGTGACTACGTAAGTATACTTGGACCAATGCAAAAACGCGTGACACAAAATGTCAGGGCAGACAGACACGACCGGGCACATCTGCATCACACGGGCACCCATTATGAGAATGATGACTACCACCTCGATTTTTTTGCATTGCGACATTAATTTCAGGAATATTAATGCAACCAGGCCTGCAGTGACCGCCAAACGATTCACAACCATTGCATGCCCATCTTCCTGCATTTGCTAGTAAATAAATATCGGCAACATACTTCATGCAGCTCAACAATAACCATCCTCAGCCCTTAGTCAGCGTTTCGGAGCCGGCAGGTCTGGCGGGCTGCTGCAAAAGGCCCGTAGGCGGGGCCTTTTGCAGCACATATATGAGTCAGACACCACAATTTCCCCTGAAGGCTTCCTGTTCAGTGGCTTAATTCAGAATCTCGCGAACGCCGGAACATTGGGACCATGCTGCGATTGGGTGAGCCCTCTCACCGTGCTTGCAAACCCTGAAATCTGCGAGCGGAGGGGCTACGAGGCCAGGGTCCAAAACCCTCAAAAGTACATTCCATGCAACCTCTACACAACCCCTGAGCCTGCAATACACCCAAGTGCTCAGGCGGCCGCATCCGCGGCGGGGAAGGGAGGGATTCCTGGCGCCAGTGACCCTTCATACACCCCCGCTCCCGAAACCCTAGCCGCCGCACGCCGCGCTGAGCATGCATGCATGCTCAGTTCGCATGCATGCGTGATCAGACGAGTTTCTCGGTGACAGAGAATGACGGCTCAACCTTGGGGCGGGTGGCCTCGCTCTCGCGCTTGAGCTCCTGGGCCACGGTTGTTTTGTGTGCGCCCAGCTCGGCCAAGATCTCCTGCAATACATCAACAGCGAGCAGCATCAGTGCTCCGCCATGTCGTTCATGCTGTGCTGTGGGCCGAATTATTGCACAAGGCTTGTGCCACACAGACTCTGCAGAAGGCTAGTAGCCTGAGTCCATGCCAGACGACAAACACTGACAGAATTCAACGTCTCCCCCATCATTCACAGCAAGCCTGGTGTGCTTGGCAATTGGTCAGAGGCAACAAGGCAACCACAACAAGCCACCCAGCTGCGCACCGCGCACCTTGCAAACATGACTAAGTACAATAGTTTCCTCAAACTACCAGGTAGACATGACATATCCCAGCAGCACTGTCAGGAAGTCGAGCGCACCTGGCACACAGCCACGGCGTCTGCCATGCGGACGGTGATGTACTCTTCGCCGATGATCTCCGGGATGTGGGCCTTCTCCAGCAGCCGCATGATCTGGCGCGAGGGGTTGCTGATCACCGGCTGGATGCCCGCACGCTTGTGACTGATCACCCAATCCTGTAAAATTCAGCAACATTAGCTTAGAGTCAAACGCTTTGAGCACTCAAAAACAGTCGCACTCAAAAACAGTCACAGTGCTGCGCGTCCTCAGGCAGGAGAAAACACAAAACAGACACATGGAGCCTACGCCGTTTTAGCCAACCGTTGGGCACAAAGCAAGGAGTACAACCACAACGGAAAATTTCTTGACAAGTCAAGTAATGAGGCAAGCGTGCCGATGGCATGCTGCACCAGCGTGATCTAGGCTGCCGAGGCTGCCAACACATGCCTGAATCCTCACAACGTCTAGAATTTAGGCACATGAATGCTGGATAAAAAAAGGAAAAGGAGAGCCCACCTTGAAGAAGTGGACGGCGGAGGCGTCGATGTCGTTGACAGGGGACAGGTCGATGATGATGAAGTGCAGGGAACGCCCCTGGGCGGCCGCTATCTCCTTGGCACGCCGCTCATACTTGTACAGAGCGTCCTTCACCGGGTTGACATTCGCGAAGTACAGCGGAGCGTCCACACGCAGTAAGAGCATTCCCTCAACCTCTCTCGCCTCAGGGTACTGCTTCACGTTCCTGCGGGGGGAGAAAACGGGGATTCAGGGGTTCAGCCTATGTATATCTCTGGTCACCAGTAGCAGATGACCTCTAGATGGGGCACCTAATGATTGTTCATGCGGGGGGAGGACGTCGGGGACCTGAGGGTATTGCATCACATTCCCATGGTAAATATACATAAGGACCTGAAGGTCCTGCTGGGACATGTCTCTGGAGAAAACTCGCAAGGCCTAGGAGCTAAAAGTGGACTTTGCCAAGAGGCTAAAACAACAACCGCAGTGCCCGAAAGGTGCATGCATGCAACAAGTCCATCAGGCCAGCAGGTAGACTCTTTGTATCTTGCGCTCATTGAGTAAGAGCTTCTAGTGCCAACAAACATTTGCACCCAGTACAAGATACTGTACATTGGAAAATCAACAAGACGCAAAGCCACGTTATCCTGCCAGGTGTGCCAGCGCTGTGAACTATTAGTCACCATAACAAATCGGCATTGCAACTTTTGGCGAGCCGCCGGGGAAGTGCAGCACTGCATCGAAGCTCTCACCTGAAGACACTGGTCTCGGGCAGCTGGCCCAGCACAGAGGTCTTGGGGAAGGCGGACTTGTAGAGCGCCAGCACGATGGAGAGGCCGATGGAGATGCCCAAGCCCAGGTCGACTCCAGCAAACATCGTGGTCAGTAGCGCCACGTTGAACACCACCCAGTCCAAAAAGTTCACCTGCGCAGTGATTTTGGCGTTATACTCTTGATTGTTTGTCTACCTTTTATCAGTCCCTGTACCCTGCTTGGAGTCTCGGCAGTAGTGGGTATTTTGAGTCTGCACCCAACCTGGAACCTGGGTTCATGCTTCCATTCTGTTCCTTCTAAGACCCCCTTCCTCACAGGTCTCTTGGGGGAGAACATGTCAAAACCAGGCAGGAAGTGGTTGCAAGAGAGGGGCCGGACCAAGAGGCGCAGGGCGATTTGACCTATATATCTGTTGATCTTGACACGTTGCAGATCTAGTTAACCGACCGTGAAGATCTCCGAGAAACTTATTCTCGACCTGGTTCTCCAATCTGGTGAGACCTATGGCTGAGGACTTTCTCAGTGAGAATGGCCCAAGAAAAGGGCAGTAATTGGGGGCTCACCCTGAGCAGGAACCACCACTCCTCGTAGTTGAACAGGCCGACGACGGCTGCTATGATGACGGCGCCCTGCGCGTTCTGGGGCATGTTGCGGAAGACCGGCGTCAGGCACAGCAGCACGATCATCACAATCACACCTGCGCGATGATGCAATTCAAAGGTCAGTTCAAAGGTCAGACAACGAGCCACATTCACGAGTTGATCTGCTTTCCCTGCCAGGCCAGAGCCGTCTGCGCTGAGCACAACAAGTGTTCCTTGTGCAACTTCCCCGGGCTTGGTTCCCTCAAATAGCAGACCTCAACTAGCAAGTAGGGATGACCGACGAATTAGGTTTCTGATCTGCACCAACACCGCATATCTGAAGTCAAGTCACCTGAGGTGATGCCTGCCAGCTGGGTCTTCGCCCCGACATCGTTCATGATTGCGGAGCGGGAGAATGAGCCGGTTGTGGTGTAGCAATTGAAAGCCGCTCCCACCAGGTTTGCCAGGCCCAGGCCGCGCAGCTCCTGCGTCGCGCTGCGGTCACATGCGCGCACATGTCAGCCGCACGCATGCATGTGCAAGGGTACTGTTGGCCAAAGGCAAGGTCATCTGAATTTCAAGTACAACCATTATGTTGCATGCATGATGACCCCCATGTTCATGTGCACCCCAGCGTCCAGGCAAGGCCGATGCATGACAGAAGCACACAATCTAAAGGAACGCTGGCATGCGCTGATTCTGCATGCTTTGCAACGCTTGCGCAGAGCCTCAGACACAGCAAGCACCATGACAGATGGCAGCAACGACGCTCGACCTCGCTGCATGTGTCCGATAATCGGCAAGGGCACTGTACCCATTTACAACAGGCAAATATAGACCCGCCAAAGAATGTTTGTGCCAGCCGGGGCCCCAAAGGAAACGGGAGCTGAGATTTCCTGACCAGATCAAGTCAAGTGAACAAGAGTTGAAAGGGAGCGGAGGTGCGCACTTGAGCTCGTACTGGTTGCGGTACGCCAGCGCTTTCGCGATGGAGATGGACTCGAGCACGTCGATGGCGCACACCTTGATGGCCAGCCCAATAAAGCGACCAATGTCGTGGAAGGGGAACCACCACGTCACCGTCTGGTGCGGCAGGCCCTGCGCACACAATCCCATGCGGCCTGTTCAGGCTACGGTTCTTCCTAGGAGACATGCTTATTTCAAAGGTTGCTCCCCCTTCCCCGGGGGTGCTGAGAAAGCCCGACAAGGCATGCGAGGGACTCGGAAGGTGACTCACCGCAGGGACAACGCCGACGGTCTTGATGTTGTAGGGGGCCTGGTACAGTTTGAAGATGTTGGAGATTGCGATGGACAGCACGGTCACCGTCAGCGGGCCAGCCGCGCGCACGTACACCAGCCTCCTGCACGCACCAGGACCTAGAATTCAAACACAAACCAGAGAATATGCAACCACCCGGATCAAAGTTTGCCTCCCACCGCATGGCGCTGCAACGTGTTCGGTGATTGATGAAGTGTGCTGCGCCGTCGTCTGCCAGGACGACATGGCGAAAGGTACAAATTCTATCTTGATAACAACCGTGCGGGTCCTTTTTAATAGGCGCACGGAGAATGAGACCAGTATAAGCTTCTTCTCATGTTTTGAGTGCCATGCAACACATTGCCCTACCTAGAGGTCACAAGCTGGTGCCAATGAACCACAAAGAACTTAGGGACTTTCAATGAATCTCTTAGAGAGTAAAATAATAAGGGACGAGTCGCACTTGTTGCGCTTGCCGACCTCCTTCATGGTGAACAGGAGGATGAGCCAGCAGGCGCCCATGAGGAACTCGCGCCACTGCCAGTAGGGAGTCCAGGTGGGGCCAAAGAGGTCCTTCAGCTGCTCCTGCACCGGGTCGTGGCGGGGGAAACTGATCTGCGGCAGCTTCAGAATATCTGTCGAGTCCGGGTCGGGACGGCGGCCGTAGCCGAAGATATTCTTCACCTGTTGCAGCAGCGCACCAGGCAGCCTCAGCAGTGATGAGCGACATTCATTGCTTAAGGGGGCTCGGGAGCGTGTCAGCCATGTACTACAATCAAATTACAGGCAACCACCAATTAGGGCACACAGGCAGGGCATCTGCAGCCACATCTGCAGGGCCTAAAAAGCCTGCAGCCTGTTACTGGACAGAGGATGGAGGGATGGCACAGCAGGTTGCCAGCCAGACAAGCACCAACCACCCCCCAGCCACTAAGGCACGCAGTGAGCGCTGTGGTAGCGGGGGGCTACCTTCAAAAGTCTGAAGAGAACTTTCAATGCCTTTGCAAGATAGTGCATGGCAGCAGGGGCAGAAGGCAGTATGATTTCCAGTGGGGGAATGTCAAGAGGTGAGCAGAGCGGGGCACCTGTGAGAGAGCGATGATGACAGAAGCGCCGGACATGAAGCCGGAGATGACTGAGTGTGACAGGAAGTTAGTCAGCCAGCCCAGCTCCAGGATGCCTACCGCTGTGTACAGGCAGCCAGCCAGGAACGCCACCTGCGACATGGACCATCCACATCAGAGCAAACTCATGGATCACACTTTTAGGACATGCTTGAAGCATGGACACTTTAATTTGTTCCTGACCCAGCTCTTACAGATTCCGAGCATGCATGCACGCAGAGCTTTCATTCCTGACCAGCGCTCCAAAACAGGTGATGGTCACAGGATGTGTGCAACTTAGGAAGCAATGCAAGTCAGGCTTCAAATTTCATGAAATTTGATAGAATCATCTAGATGGTACATCCTGAGTAGGGAAAATGGCGCCCACCTGGATGGCAGCATGGTTGTACACATCCTGCGCATGCTGGTTCCTGGGGTTGTTGGGATTGTCCTGAATAGGCGCATCGATGATGTTAGGAATGCCAGATCCCAGCAGCAGCGAAGTCACAGCCACCGGCCCCACAGCCTGCACCAAATGATTAATTTTTCAGTATAAAAAAAATGCCAGCATGGGCACAAGCAGTCTTTGCGGTTATCGACAGGCAGGTCAGTACTCTTTTCAGACAAATCCCAGGGGCATCAGCATGCCAGCACACGTCGTGGCAACACTTCACCAGGAATTGATGCACACACTAGCAAGTGATGGGGGGGGGGGTGTTTTGGACGGCTGGAGGGTGGATCAAGGTGCGGCAGAAGTGGACTCACCAGGTGGCGGGAGCTGCCGAGAGCGGCGTAACACAGAACTGGGACAAAGGCGCCGTAAAGCCCATAAACTGCGGGCAGACCTGCGAGGCCGGCATAGGACATGCCCTGCGGGACCACTAGTGCCGCCACCGATGCTCCGGCAAGAATATCAGGCTGCACAGGACACATGCGCACGCTTGTCAGAAAACACGTAGTAACAATTGCATGCAAATTCAGCCGTTGTTGACCTTTTGAGATGCCAAAAGGCCCCGCCCAGTCCCTTGCGAGTGAAATTTTACTTATGCCAGGCATCTTGGGCACGTGTCAAGAGGCAAAACTCTGGGTATCACCCAAAAGGCATGCTTGAGCCACATCAGCAACTGCACTATGCTGCTCAGCAAGCGACGTCCGGCTAGGAACTGGTGTTGTTGCTAAAAACACGCTGACAGGGCACTGCCAGGCACGTCCAGGATTGAAACTGAGCAGAGGGACCGCACCAGCAAGTACTGCTTGATCTTGTAGGTGCGCAGCCAGCCCACCATGGGGAGCACGACCGTGAACCAGTCGAGGAATCCATATGTCTTCCTCGCCTTCTGGAACCTGCAGAGCCACCAGCATCCTCATGCTGTCCGCTTGCAAAGCATGTCCCACACAACACGAGCTGATCCTTCCAAACATTACCGCTTTTTCTATACATGCAAAGGAGCTGTGCACATTGAAAAGGGAAGCGTCGCAATTGAGGGAGCTGTACAATGAGCACTCACCCTGTCTTCTGGTGGTTAAAGTACAAGCCCACGCCTTCCTTGAACTCCTGGAAGGTTCCCTTCCCATTGGTGACCCCGTGAACCTGCGAGGTGAAAGTTGGCTTCGTGAGCCCTGCCTGTCATCCATCGTGCGGGGCTGACCAAAAATGAAACGAAGGGAGGAGAAGCTGCCCTGCATCTGAGGGACGTAAAAGCTTTGCTTTCAAGATAGTACGCGAAGGCAGCAATATCAGAAACAGAAACAGAAGCAAAGTGTGTTATTTCTTATGACACACGTTTAGAGAAAGCACTCGGTATAGTGATCCAAGAGGTGCTTCGTAGCAGGTTGGCATGCTCACCTTGTATCTCCTGCCAAACTTCCCCTCTCCCTCCACCAACGGCCCGTACTCGCTCGAGCCAGGGCTTGTGCGCTTTACCACTCCGCTATGAGGTGACCCCGAATCGGGGGAGTCGTGGATTGCCATAAGTGAAGTCAGCCCGTGGGCCGCCTGCACACGAGTCAGGGCAAACGCGTCAGCATATGCTGCGAGTGAAACCAGAACATCGCTGAGACGTCATAAGGTCGATCATTGTCGTCCTCAACGACATGTTCTTGGTGCCGTCGCCCCAAAAACCGATTTGCTTGCAAGAGGCACGTGTGAACACTGTGCGAGCAACCTGCGCCTTGACAAAGACACTGCGCACTGCCCCTCAGCCTGCGCGTCTCGACCACTTCAAGCTCTAGCTACAGATCAACGAAGACGACCCCATCGCAAAGCTCACAACGGCAGCACACCGGCGTCGCCGTCACGCCAACGCACGTGCAGTGAAAACCCCGATTTCGAGGACTGTCGCGCAACACCTCCGCGGGAGTGCTCCAGAAGAGCCGTTCACAAAAGTACAAATAATAATAGGAGACCGAAAGGTGATCGACCGCTGGCAATGCCCACAGGCATAAGCAAAAAGCCCTCGTGGGAAGGGACCATTCAACACGTGTGGGGAGCACAGTGCCATCCACGCACTCTAGGCGGAAGTCTGCTGCTTCCTGGGCGCTTCAATGGTAGACAGGCTTTCCAGAACCTTTCTCACACCAATCTAAACCGGTCACCCAACCGTTGCGGACACTCACCAACGCGTACACGTACCTCTGCTAGCTTGCGCTCCGCGCGATCGCCTGGCGATATCCGATGATCTCCTCAACTTGAAATGCTTATCGCCTTCTTATTGTGGTACGCCCAAGTGAGGAAGCTTGTCCCTCGGGAAGTGCGGATGTGTTGAGTCTGCAGATTACCAGGGCCAGTCACTCCCATCGGTTGCCTGGTTTGGAGACATCACCAAGGCCATACGGTTAGTGATCACAGATGTGCTAAGGTGGGACCGTCCGGGAGGGCGACCGCGTGCGTGAGCACATGCCTGTGCCTGGGCCTCCCCCGGCTGCCGCGCCGGGCGCCGCTGCCGCCCCGGGTGCTGCCACTGCCGGGCCCTCTCAGGCCGCGCCTTCCTCCCCCGGCCGCGCCGACTCCTACGCCGAAGCAGTGCGCCGCTAGGAAGTCTCCAGCCGCCTATCGCTGCGTATATTGTCCTGGAATGTCAATGGCTTACATGCTAGCAAAATATCCTTGTGGGACACGGCAGCCTATCTTGACTAGTTCGATATTGTACTTCTGACTGAGGCCCGTTGCTTGACCTGGGATGACTCGATCTTGCCTCACCACTCTGTGACTTTCACGGCTGCTAGTGAAGAGGGCAAGGCGGGTGAAGGCATTGTTGTTGCGGTTCGGAAGCACCGTGATTACCACGCACAAGACTGGGTGTCAGACACTGACAGTGCCTTATGGGTGAAAGTGCAGTTTGAGGGGGACTCTCCACCGCTGCTGATTGGCTCCAGCTATGTGCCTCCAGCGGGTTCCCGGCAATTGCAGACTGTGGACCTGACCAGTCGATTTACGGGCTTATGTGCAGAAGTTGTTGCCGCTCGTGCTCAGGGCAATGTGATCCTGGCAGGAGACTTCAATGCTCGTGTGTCAAATTTGCCTGACGCTGATGACAGCAATACTCGAGGCTGCACTGATGAAGGTGTCAATGCTCATGGGCTGCGCCTGTTAGATTTTTGCAAGGAAACTGACATGCTCATATGCTCTGGCAGAGTGCTAGGAGACCTTGAAGCAGTGCCTACCTTTAAGGCCAGAACCCATACTCAGGCAACTAGACCTGATCATGTTCTCGTTTCCGCTGATGCGCTCCCCTTGATTTCTCATCTTGTTGTGAACACTGGTAGAAAAGACTCTGATCATCATCCTATTGAGATGACGTTGCAAGTGAATGTGGCTGCCAGTGTTCCCTTACCATGTATTGGGGCGCCATTGTCACGAGTGAAATGGCAGCCCAGTGCTAGGAATGCGTATGCTGCTGCTTTGCGCAATGTTGCCAGTGCAAGTCTTGACGCCTGCACAGGCCATGCTGTGGCTGGGGAACTTGATGCAGCCTTTCAGACCCTGGAGGCGGGGATCCGGGAGGCCGCAGCCGCGAACAGCATGCCGGCCCGCACCGGGCGCCATCAGCGCAAGGCGCGTGCCGACGCGCCCTTCTTCGATTCGGAGTGCCGCCAGCTTAAACGGGACGTCCGCGCCCGCGCGCGGTGCGGGGGCGATCCAGCCGAAGTGCGCGCGCTGGAGCGTGCCTACCACAACACCGTCCGCCACAAACGGCGCGCTCACCGGCTCGCGCAACTGCGCCGCCTGCTTGATGATTTGCACAGTGACCCCCGAGCCTTCTGGAAGCGGCTCAAGTCTCAGCAGTCTGATATACCTGAGCAGCTCAAGCCAGTGCAATTGTGGGCTGGCTATCTCAAGCGGGTTGCAAACTTGCAGTTGCCACTCATTGCTGAGCTGCCCCACTTGTCTTTCCCTGTCCAGCCCAGTGCTCCTGTTGCCCATGTTGATGCTCTCAATGCACCCATCTCTCTTGGGGAGGTGCTTGCTGGGCTCAAAAGTTTACACAATGGTCGTGCCACCGGAGTGCAAGGTTTACCAGCTAAGCTGTTTCGGTATGCAAAAGATGAGCGGGCGCCAGGCATGCCTCCTCCGGAAAATGTCCTGGCGCCTGCTTTGGTGGCTGTGCTGAACTCTGCATTTGTGGCTGGGCAAGTGCCACCCTCTGTGAATGGTAGCCTGATCACCCCTGTGCACAAGAAAGGCAGCAAGCTTGACATGCTCAATTATAGACCCATTGCCGTTACTGAGCCCATCATGCGCTTGTATGCTGGCATATTGAATTCTCGTATTCTGAAGTACACAGAGGGGGCTGGATTGCGTGCAGCCACACAGGCTGGCTTTAGGCCAAAACTGTCTACGGCCCACCAGCTATTCACCTTGCAGCATTTTATCGACCGGCAAAACCATGCTAAGCAGCCCTTGTATTGTTGCTTTCTTGATCTGAAGGGTGCTTATGACAGAGTGAATCGGGTGTTGCTCTGGGAGAGTCTGCGTCGCCTGGGCATTGATGGCCGCCTGCTCTCTGCCATTCAGTCTTTGTATGCCAATTCTACGGTTGCCATTAAGATTGGGAGCAGGAAGGGTCCTAGTTTGCCCTCTGAGACAGGATTGAAGCAGGGTTGCCCCCTTAGCCCAACGCTGTTTGGCTTGTTTGCAGATGGCCTGCACAGGCACTTGCTGCAGAGGTGCCCTGGGGTTGGCCCGCAGTTGCGTCCTGGCAGTTGTGTACCAGATCTAGGCTATGCCGATGACTTTGCTTTGCTCGCCACCACACCTGCTCATTTGCAACGCTTGATTGATGCAGCTGCTGAGTTTTGTGAACAAACGGGAATGGTCATCAGTGTTGACAAAACAAAGATTGTGGTGTTCTCTTCAAGTTTGCCAGGACCTTTTCAATGGCTTTGTGGTGGTGCGCCTTTACATTGGGTTCAGCAGTTTGAGTACCTGGGTGCCCTTTTTGACGGTGCCCAAGGCATTAATCTCACCTTTGGCAAGCTTCACAGGAACATGTGGGGTGCGTGGGCACAGCTCAGGCAGCAATATGGGAAGTTGCATTGCAGCATGTCAGCTGGCCTGTTGTTGCGCCTATATGATGCATGTGTGCCGCCGACTGCCTCCTACGGTTGTGAGGTGTGGGGCCTGCGCAGCCTTCCTGGTGGCGACAGCCGGCGGGGCCGGGCTGCCTTGGCCTCCTCTCACCTGAAAATTCTGAGAGACATTGCTGGCGTCCCCACCTCTGTGCATGGTGCCATCTTGCTTAAGGAGTTGAATCAGCAGACCCTTGATTGTGTGTGGTGGCGGCGCATTATCAAGTTCTGGAACAATTTGGCTGCCTTGCCTGCAAATAATTTTCACAGGCAAGTGGCCCTTGATGATTGTTGGGATGCCATAACCCGTAATGTTAAGAATTGGGCTTGGGCCTTCATGCGGGGCTTGCGCCGGATTGGGTATGAGTTTGTTATTCGGTTTGACACCCTTGTTCCTGTGGAAGTTGATGCTGTGATGCAGCTGCTAGATGCGCAAGCACTGCAGGTTTGGGATGACATTGACATTTGCCCTAGGACCTGCCCGTCCAGCAATGCCACCTTGTGTACATATCACCGATGGTTTGCTAGGCCAGCTTGTGTGCGCCACCCTTGCCAGCTCTTACAGCAGCCTTTGAGTGCCCGTTGCTTGCGTATACTGTTGAAGTTCAGGATGGGTTGTCATAGTCTGCCCAATGTCTCGGGCCGCTGGGCAAGGATTCCCCGGCCCCAGCGTTTGTGCATGCGTTGTGCCCAGCAGGTTATTGGGGATGAGCGCCACCTTGTGTTTGAGTGCCCTGCCTTGCAATCTGTTCGGGACAGATATCCTGGGCTGTTTGGTGCAGCCATTGTGACGATGCAGCAATTCATGTGGCAGTTGGACATTGTTGGTGTTGCACATTTTGTGATGGATTGTTTTGATTATTTGGATGCTGCCAGTTCATCCAATCAGCCCTAGGCGGCTGGAGTGATGTAATCTTCCTTCCTTCCTTCCTTCAGAGAGCTGCAAAAGCTTCCACATAGCTTGTATATGGTAGCAGCGCTCGCACATATGCAGCGAAAGCATCACTGGCATGAGCAGCTGCAGCATGCTTGAAAAGACTCTGCCACACGTGTCACAGGCACTGCAAGCAAGCATATGGAATATTGTGTTCTGTATGCATGCGCAACATGCACAACACGCACTGACTGCTTGAGCTGAAGGCCCCGGGGCACGTGAACTCACGAGGAATAAACATACATGCCACCTCGAGCTCAGCAGGCACGCTGCCCCACTGCTGAGAAGAGTTGTGTCATTGCTTGCCAGTGGTGCACGCCATGCAAAGAAGGTGAACCAAGCCAAGCATTTCAGTGGCTTTTCATCAGTGCTGCACGAGCATGTCATGTTGGAGACGGCGCTGGTCAGTAGATTGTTTACCAAGTCACTTGCGATTACAATGGAACTTCCGAGGTCCTTAAGCTAGCCTCATCATAAAGAATATTGCCAACAATCACACTTGAAAGCGCTGTGACAAATTTCTAATGCCCCGCGCCTACAGCAGAGTACACAAATTAAAACAATTGCAATGCCAGTGCTGCTTGTATCACCCTAGCTGATCATTTCACAACGCTGGCCGAACAAATGGGGACTCTTCGACCAATCTAGTAGCTTATTCAGTGCCTGCACACTTGCTTGAAAGCGCATGCTGGCGCCCAATATGACTCCCGGAGGAGACACATTGCAGTTAGGACATGCTAATACTCTTCACTGCCCTTGCAAAGAATTGGGAACAAATTGACCCAAGCAAGCGCAGAGGAAGAATATTTGCTCCCTGCTTGGTGCAGTGTTTTTCTTACTTGCAGGAGAAAGCCCACAAAGACGCCCAGACATGTGCCTGAAAACTTTATGGCATGTCCAGTTGCACATTGCAAATTCACATCCGAACCGCACTCCCCAACCCAATCTGCGTGAAAAGGCCACAGCTGCTGCTGCTACTGCCCTCCGCACTCTGGGCCAACTCCCTCTGTGGCAATGCCGCGCCGCGGCTGCCTCAGATATATGGATAGCCCAGGAATGTGGCAGCGTCAATCTGCAGCAAGCCTGATCACAAGCCAATCTTGGCCTGGTAGGACTTGATCGCCTCCAGCATCACAAGCGTGATGGCCACATGGGGAGCAATCCTGTACCACACAGTGGACACCGGACATGAGGACTTGTCGTGCTGCTTCTTTTTTGCCTTCAATGGTCAGAAGATCTATTTCAGCAGAAGAGCAGATGGATCCAAGGCAATAAGTGCAGGTGCTTCTAGGGAGATAGCACAGACAGTATAGGAAATTCAAGGCATCATAACACTTGTTTACCCAGAAGTGCTGCAAGTACAATGACATTTAATGGGCCTGAGTCATTCAAAAACGTACATGTAAATGGAAATCGATAAGGTAATTAGCAAGGGGCCGCACCTGACGCAGTAGGTGGGGAAGCCAGTGTAGAACTTGAGGGGCCCCTCGTGGGTGAAGGTCTTCATGGCGCAGTCGATGGGGCTCTTGTAGGGGAAGGTGCCATCGGGCAGAGGCTCCATCTTCTGAATGCGCGTCTTGACAAAATCAAACGGCAGCGAGCATGCCGCCGCGAAGAAACCCGCGATTGTGGCGCCGCCCAAAACCACCGCCTGGCCGTTCTTCTCAAAGCCGGCCGCTTCCAGCATCTCCTTTGCCTGCATGGAGATTACGTAAGAGACAGTCAGCCCATTGTTTCGGTCATTGACAAAGGGACGAAGACCCATGTGATCAGCAGTGCAAACCAGTGACGGCCCGCCCAGAGCAGCACATCGATGCTGCGGAACAGAAGCCCCATCAGCTTTTAAATCAAGCGCTATGTATGGGCTCCTGAGGGCACCCCTCTGTGGCCCCAGTCTACTGGCCAGCTGCAAGGCGCCGTCAAAGCAAGGCGCCCCAGAAGCAGACTTCACAAGATCTGTCTGCACGGTTTAATCACGTCCTGATGTTCTGGCTTGACAAGTCAGCTTCTCTGTGCATGTGGCCCTTGCCAGGCACTGACCTCAACATCGCCTCTAAGGAGGCAAGGGAGGTTGAGTATAACAGTACAAATTTTGAAAATATACGCCAGATCTTCTAGCCCTGAAAAGGTGCCAGGAGTGGTACTCACCTGGTCGTTTGAGGCAAGCATGCCCATGTTGAGGGCCATGGCACGCACGACTGTGGGGCCGGCTCCCCTGAACAGGCCCACCGCTCCATCCTCCTTCACAATCCTCACCTGTGCACACACGTCGTGAGCAATCCTCCTCACGCTTGCCAATAGACTAGAAGAGAACTCTACCACCCACAGAGGCATGCAGTGCCACAGCAGCCCATCTACCAGCAAGCCCTTTGCAGTCCTCAACCAAGTCTGGATCAGCAGGTACACGCCAAAACATATCAAGGCTACCGCTCCAACATCTCAGGAATCAAGAGTGACATCCAACTGGAGTCCAAATCACCCTGCACTTAGGCTTGAGCTCAAACCCCCGTGTAGATGGAAGCATTGGCTACCAAGGGGGCCAAGCTTTAGAACCCTGTGCAGGAATCCTAAGCAAAATACCACGTCTGTAGGACACATCGATATAGGGACATCAGAGGAGAGCAAAGCAAGCAGTAAAGTGAGCCTCACCATGGCGTCGCCGACGCCCTTGTAGTTCCTGCGGCTTGCCAGGGGTAGCGTGGCATCTGCCTGCATGCGGATGAGGGTCAGGTCCGCGGGTGAGCCCACCAGCGCACCCAGCCCACCAGCCGTCAGCCCCGCAGCAGCCTTCTGCCAGAGCGGGAGCGGCTGCACGCACAGCAACAGACAAGTGTCAACAGAGTGCTGGCTGGGATTCAGCTGGCTGCGTGCATGCATCCGACATGTGAAGCCTTCGCCTGCAGCTAGTCTGCAAACACCTCATACCCGTCTTGGCAGGAGCAGCGTGTGATATCAGTTAAGCTGATTTGAGTAGCCTTTGCCTGCAGCTCGTTTGCAACCACTGCACACCCGTCTTGGCAGGAGCAGCGTGTGATGTCAGTAAGCATAAGCTTGCCCAGCACAGATGGCATGATCTGAACCAACTAGCCTGAGGTCAGTTGCTAGGCAACGCAGGGCCGAGGCAGCAACCAAGCAGGCACATGCAAGACAGCAGCAGCAGCTGTGTGGGCTGCAGAAGAAACTATAGGGCACTTGTTTGGGGGCGCACCTTCCCCTCGTTGGCCTTTTTGAGGTAGTCAGACAGGCCCTGGAAGATTCCCAGGCGCGCTGTGGTGTAGGTTGCTTGCCTGAGCAGCCCCGCGGACAGTCCCTTGTACAGGCCGCCCACTCCGCCGTCCTTAATGATGTTGCTCGCCACCGTCAGCTGCTCACAGCACAGCTCGGGTCAGCGTCAAACAACATGCAGCCCTGCTTCAGGGGACCTCTGCTGAGTAGCTTTTCTTCCTCAAGAAGTTCCTGAGTTGGCAGGACCCCCAGTAGCATTCATTCATGGCAGTCTGCCTCCAGATACCGCCATGCTTTGCATGAGATCCGACTGTACCACACAGAAGAAGCGCTGTTGTATTGTCACGGAAGAGCAGGCAGGCGAACAAAGCAAGAGGTAGGGGACTGCAAGGAGGCCTTGAAATCCTGGCTGTCCAATATATGAAAAACTTCAAAAGCAAGTGCTGCTTCAGAAGGACCAGACTGCTAGGGCTTACCGGGGAGCCCTGTGCGCCCAGCTGGATGCGGACTTTGACCATGTCGATTGGCTGAATGACGCAGGTGGCGAGCATGCCACTGAGTCCACCATTGAGAAAGGGCTTGACGCTCTTCCAGACCGTGTTGGTGCTTGGGAGTGGAACGTCTGCCATCACGAGCTGCACCACTATTTATTTACCTGCGTGAACGCTCGCCAAATTTCATTGGAGCTCATATGGTATAGACGCATGCCAATACTGGTGCTGTGGCCAGGGCACGTGTGTCTGAACGTGACTTTGACTAGATCCTGACTCCAAAGATCGTGCTGCCTTGGCGAAATGATCCAGCCCAAATTCTAGCCAAAAACTGATATAGTGTTAAAATTGAACAAGAAATCACATGTGTCAGCTCAGAACCGAACCATTATATCTCTCCCTCTGCATCTCAAACTGTTCTGGGAGGCTTGGGCTGCTCACCAGAAGAAAGAAGCAGAAGCCGGTGCGAGCTGCAGATCTCGTTGCGATTATACGACACACCTCGTGAGCTCTGGCCTTAGTCGAGATGTGGCACCCGCAAATTTGTGATTCCTCCGCCGCAGAAGCTGTGGAGCGCGTAATTTGGAGCTGCTTTGCGACACGCTGGCGGCCAGGCTGGCATGCCGCATGCATGCATTAGCATCTCTCTCTAACTCTCTGAGCCTTGATCTCAAAAGCTTCAGAGCTCAGAAAAAGTGAACATTTTGTTGGTGCTGCTGCTGGCACACGCATCAGCCGGATGTTGTGACGCCGCAGCTGGTTTAAGACGAGCAAAGTTGGACTGCCTGCTGTATATCAAAATAATATCATGGCAGCCCGAGGCTTAGAATTGTAGCAAGCATAAATTGTACATTGAGCACACTTCATCACACTCATCGTTGAGGTGTTACCATGGAGCACAGTCAGTAGTCACACTCTTCATTGAGGTATAATGCTTGATTTATTCAGTCTGCACCAGCCTCTGAGTGTAAATTTAGGCTCACTTTTGGCTTCACTCTTGGCATCTCAGGCGCAGTGTATTGCAAGCCAGCGTGCTGACCCCTAAGCCTGCCTCTCTGATGCCTATATCTATGGATCTGCTTGACGACGACCAGTCCTAGGTCCTGCGGCCGATATGCACAGGCTTGCAGCCTTGTCAACTCGCTTTATTATGATTACAGTGTCGGCAAACCCAAAGCCCGAAGGCCATGTCATATACATAGAATAGCTGTACTATAGGCTGCCATATCTGCAGCCATGAATGTGAGGTTTCTTGAAAGAGGTGGACAGACTCAGAAGCCATGCAAAATTTGAAAGCTTGCAAGAGTCTACACATGTGTGCAATAGTTCCAAGGTATACCGTGTGTGACGACCATAGCATATGCATATGCATGTGCAAGAAAGCTGCAGAGTTTCTAATTAGACCGCGTGTGCTTACAGAACATTCGAAGAAACAGCTTTGGAAAAAGCTGTGTCTACACAGAGCAATTTAAACACAGAATGAAAGGTAACTATATGCAAGCTCTGACCACGGGCCATGATGTCATGGACATTCTACACTGTACTATACAATGTGGACGCCAGGCAAGCCCTAATGGCTGCTTGGAATGTTTATGATATTTCTATCAACAGCATGAGACTCTGCACACATTCGTAGCCACCACATGCAACTTCCATGCAAAATCTATTGAAGGCATCTCACACAAATTGAACACACTGCAACAATGACATTCCAAGAATAAAGCAATCACCAGCAAACAGTCCTTCTGCAGCGAGTACAGTTGTGACAGGGAAACTTGTAGTCTAGATTAGTCTGCAGATCTGTCACTTGCACACCACCACTCTCAGCTGCTGCCTCATTGCAAAAGATCTTGACAAGATGATATGGGTACTGTGCCGTGCATCTTGGTGTCGACATCAGGTGCTATATTGGTCTTGAGTGTGCCTGGTCATATACGTCTTCAGTCACCTTCTGCCTGTGGTCAAGGCAAACTGCTGCATCATTTTGCAGCTGCAGCACCAATGCTGCGGATGGCACCAAAAGCAGACGCACTGGTTGTGGTGCCATTGCAGACCTTCAACAGATTTGTGATGCAGAGGTTGGCAAACCCATAGAACTTGAAGTTGCTCTTCGGTGTGCCGTTGCCAGCGATGCATGCAACCACGAAGATGTCATTGGTCTGAGCAACCACAGAGATGATGTAGCACGTGGTACCACTGATGCCTGCAGCATTTCCCTGTCCCAGAAACAGCGGGTCGCCACCGGGAATGGTGTCAAGACTCGCAACGACCCCAGACACCGGCCCTGAGCGCTCCATGAAGCCCAGAGGGGGTAGCGTGCCACCGTCCTCAAATGTGAGGTTGACAGTGCCATTGAAGAGGTTGAGAAATTTGCCGCCTGACATGACGACCTGGCCACGGGCGCAGCCCAGCAGAGCCAGTGCAAGCATCAGCGCAGCAATGCGCGCGGCTGGAGACCGTGCCATGATTTCCTGCAGACAGAATCGACGTTCTGGTCACAAAGAAGGGGTAGAGAGGATAGCAAAGCTGTCTGCCTTCAGCTTCTGGATGCCTGGCAGGCCGGCGAAGAACCTTAGTCGTCATGCAGGCGAACTTGCCAAATCGTGAACGACGTCGAATACCGTTGCACTCAAAAAATCTCGCATGGAAGCAAAGCGTGACAAGGACAGCGACTTGCAGAATCACACGACGTCCAAGACCGCGACAGCGATGCTGCCGGCACCAGCAACATCGGTGAGCTCCGTGGGCAAAGGTTCGAGAAAACACGAACCATCAAGATGACATCTCTCCTAAAAATTTAGCAATCTCTCTAAGTCCTATTGACAGGTCTTCACTGCTCAATGACAAGCAAAGGCGACGGGCATGCATATTCGAATGTCTGTCTCTGAATGAAAATGGGTGCGTATCATGATACCAGGAAGACATTACCTCAACTGTTGTTTGATGGAGATGATTTGAGGTGTGAAGCTTTGGCGACCTGCACATTCCACACATCATGTCACCGCCACTCGTGTCACCGCTACTAGGTCAGTGAAATAAAACTCGTTCTGACTTCGTTGTCAGCTGTAACTTTCTATCGAAGATACGGCCTAATTACTTAAACTTCATCATAGGACGAAATACTAGATTGCGGCATAGGCGACAATGCAAAAGATAAGCTTGTCGTACATCGGCATCCCGTCGGTGCTTCTGCAAGATGGACAAGCAGGTGCTTAGGACGACACGTCAAACCTATGCCTAACAGCTTTCCTGACAGCGAAAACATAGAGTGGAAAATTTATCGTCCAAGAGCATCTGACGTTTGTCTGCCGGACTTGATGGCACTGTGCACGAACCCTGCACGCTTACTGCCCGCACATCCTGTTCGTTACTTCGCACGAGGAGAGGGAGATGCTTACCTTGATGGAACGCGGAATATGCTGACAGCACTCGATGTCCTTCTGTGTAAATTTGCGAAGAAGCACACACTTAATTGGACATCACGGGGAACACGTGAAAACAAGGTAGTTCAATTTTCGGCTCAGGTAGTTCGCAAGTGCCAAGAAGTAATATTATGGCACCAGCGACATTTGCCTCAACCCTTGATTTTCAGGTGAATGACACGTGTCCACTCAAGAGGAAGAAAGAATTGTTGCATGTGACATGCTAATCTCCTCCTCTACCTAACCTCTTGGTCACGCAAGCAATGACTGGCGGTTTTGATTTGCCAGCGTACAAGAGCAGCCTCCATATGCGGATCCCTGATGCGCAGCTTTGGCATAATGTCCATTTAGGAAGAAGCATCAAGTGCTGTTGCCCATGGGCATCCTCCCCACAGCTGCATGCAGGTGCCGCGCGCACTGAAGACCATGATCAAACTGGATTGACTGTTTCTTTTGCACGAAGGCCCGAGATGCATTGCTCAGGAAGCCACCCACTAAAATATGCAAAAAAACATCTAGGGTCCGTGCTCGTAGCTACAAAGCACTACAACTCCTACCACACAAAGTAGGAATGGACACTATCTCTACTCTACCCATTTTGATGTTGAGCCAGGAGGTACTGAACATGAAATCTCCAAGACTCCCAAAGGAGCCGCTCTCAAATGACTGCTACTGGTGCCCCATCTCCTGCAGAAAACTTTAAGTGCACAACCTCTGTATGTTCACATTAGACACCGTCATGGTGGCACTGTGTTTCCACAAGGTTAAGGACTCCTCATAGGATTGCTACAGGCGCCTCATCTTCTGCAGACAATCCCTACCAAGGTAAAGTTTGCATCAACAGAGTACTGCCTCTGCCCCTCTATCCTTAGACAGCTGCACCCTCACAATTATCACATTTCTACAACTGCTGCAGGCAATTCCTGCCTCTGTGCACTGTGAATGGTCACGCTAAAATCTCTGTCCATAGACAGCTGGACCCACAGGATCATCACAGGAGCCCCACTGCTGCAGGCATCTTTGGCTAATGGAAGAACCGTTCTGAGTGGTCACAGTGAGAATCATGTCCACTGCGAGGTGGAGATTCCTCAGAGGAGGGTCACAGGTGGCCCATCTGCTGCAGGCGATCCAGGGCCAGGAAGCTGGTGGTCATTGAGGGTAATAACATGTCAGCGCTGCTTAACATCTCCCTGAGCTGCACCACGCTCACCCTGTGCACCTCTATGAACTCCTCTGCATCCCTCTTCCCCGGTGACTCATCCGCCTGCACAGCCGCCGAGATGTAAAGGCCTTCCCATCTGAGATTCAGAAAGTTTGATTGTTCCCTGGACAGCCCTCGAGCAGATCCCTATTGAGAGCTATTGTGCTGACAGGCCTGCTTTTTGCAGGAAAAGCGTGCATTTAAAATATTAGTAATGATACCCGGCATGCGCAGCCTTCCAAAGGGGACCGCCCAAAAGGAGCGCTGCATGGCACGTATTGATTTAGTTCATGGCAAGAGAGGGAAGAAGGGGTTTCACTTGGGGAGCGATGCAGAGGAAGGGGCGGAAGCGATTGCGGCACCACTTGACTTCAGCGATCCCCGGGTGCTCTGACGCCAACAGCTCCAACCACTGCCCACCCGACAGGTGCGCCTGCACCATGCACATGCCACGTCACCCTTGCTTCCAGTTTTACATATCTCAAGCTAGTGTGTGCATTTCGCATTTGCCTGCTATGCACAAGATTGCCTGCAGTATGGAAACAGCTGACAGGCTGCAATGAAGCCCTGGTGTTGCTGCTGCCTTGTCTATCCTTGTCATCATGAGGGGTGCAGGGCGTGACTGATTGAGACCAAGCACGCAGGACTTGACTGATCAAGAACAGATGAGACTTTGGAAGACTCTGCAGGACTTTGGACACGTAAGTAGCAGGTATATAGAAGGAAGGCCTGCTTGAGGAGAGCTGCAATTGGGCTGGTGGATCACCAGCACTTGACAGCCGCATTCCTTTCTAATCAGCACACTTTGCGCTGCAAGAAATGGTGCGCACCTCTTCTGAGAGCTCGCTGCAGGCCGCATCCATGTGGGAGGAGTGCTTCCTGGGGTCGTAGCCGCCAGTCGGCAGTGTGAAGAGCATGTCATTCAGCCCCTGACAGTGCTCCCTCAAAATCGTCACCTGCATGCATCAGCATGCACCTGTGACTCATCCACACCGTACATTAAATCCTGCACTACATCTATTTCAAATCTAAAAACGAGAAAACACACAATTCTTGCCCTAATATCCCCTTAGTGATAATGAGAATGATGCAAGAGCTGCAGCATCAAGACTAGGGTGTGGGTTAGTACTACCCACCTCGCCCCCCTTCCGTCCATCCGTGTAGGGGTGGAATGGGAACACAACCACGAATTTGAAGTCAAGCTGTGGGTGTCCGATAATGTCATACTCGTGCTCCTCCTCCTGCACCGATTGAAAACATGATCTAATTTGTACAAGCGCCTGGGCCTTGGAGAGCATCTGTACTGCCTGCATGTATATTTGACCGGTCTGTCTGCAATGATGGAGCATTGAACCGAGAGGTGCAGCCTTGCAAGGGCTTTGAGGCAGCCTGCAGGGGGCCTCACAGGTTTGCTGTGCAGCGCTGGGAATCTGATGCGGCGGTTGTAGAGGGTCAGGTACCTCCTGTGCACCTGTGTCTCGTCCACAATCTGGAACTCGTACTTCGGCAGCTCCCCTGCATTTCTTCTCCACTTAATCGCTTTTTTTTCACTAGCAGTACAGAGCACTACACACAGCCACTGCACTGCTTCTCGGTGATGTGCATGGGAGCACACCTGGAGGTGGCATGAGGTTTTCCGAGGAGCCCTGAGCCCTGGGTTGGCTCTGACAGAAGGTTCTTCGTGCAGTCAGATGCAAAGGAAATCGAAAAGGGCTTTTTTGAGTTGATGCGACCCTCGACAGAGAACAGATGTGCAAGGAAACAGGTGCTTTCATGCACTTGGCAGTCGGTCAGCCTTGTGAGATTGATGTCCCTCAACACTTTACACTATATTATTAAATGATTCTATCATAGATCGCAGAGAAATGAGGACTAAATGATGTTGAAAAAGTCAATTTGAACTGCACAGCTCATGATCGAAAGTGACATTTTCGCGAATGACCCTCCAGGCTGACAGTAAACTTGCTCGAATGGTCTCCTGTCTCCAACTCTCGATTATATGTGTAGCTACAGCTACAGCTGGAAGCCATAAATAAACGCGCGCCAAAAAGGGTGATCAGTTTATGAAATTGCGGCCTGCCTTCAACGCTCGACCCACCGCTCCGAGTTGAAATAGATGAAGAGCTTGCCCTGGCTTCGATCTCTTGGAATAGGATACGATATTGTTCTATTCGCCTGCTGATCAATTAATTACGGCCGGAAGATACGGATTTATCCGCGGTGTGAAGAATAGGTAGACAGAGGTCCGGCGATTTGACCTTTGCAGATATGTCCTTCACAAGGTTTCATCCAGACAATGACGAGACAAAAGATGGAATCGAGCTAGGAAGGATCCCTAATAAAGGAGCATTGAGGTGCGACTCAGACAAGCAGTAATTTTGGAAGGATTTGCCTCACAACCTTAGGCACTTCCTTACTATACATGCAAGGTTGAAAGTTTGAAAGTCTCTTTATGTCATCGTTATCACTGTCAAATATTCCAGTCAGCCTGCAGCCTCTTCACTCGTCAAGCAAGAATGCACACGTGTCTGCAGGGGGGCACTGGATGCCTACGAACACGGCAATGCGGAAACCTTTGCAGTCGAACAAGGCCGCAAAATGCCGGCGACCTACAAAGATGTCAAGCATCGCATGTCAGAGACTCTCAAAGTATTCCAGGAGAGGGGCGTCCTTGCCCAAAGAGAATACGGCGAGGAAGTTCCTGCTTCGGTCCATGGGGCACCCAGGACCGTGGAGGTGCCTTTCATTCACCTTCATGGGCCCATTTCATCTCTGCAAAAGCCGACTTTAATGCCTGATGGAGCATTGTAGGTCCAAGGCACAAGTAGTACATGCATGCCAGTATTTGCGTGGCACCTAATAACAGCAAAGAGCGCCTGGCTGTCTTGCAGGAGAGCAAGGAGGTATTGGAGCGATTGAGGCGCATGGATAACTTTGAGAGCCAAGACTTTGACACAGTGGTGCGCTGGCCCCTCGGCCTTGCTCAGCCCATCTGAGCACAGGGAGATCTGCAAGCCTGACACAAACGAAGATGCTTCAAGTGATTTCTGGTTTTTTGTTGGGTTGGCTTGTAGTTTCTCTTGGTCTGGGCTTGAACCCCACGATTGGTGATTTCCTCAGGCTGCTCACGCAACACCTTGATTGGTTGACTGACAAGTCAAAGATGTAGGAAAGATTTGACAGCATGACAGAAGTGCCTGATGCCTGTTTAGGACAATGATGTGGAGCGTGCCACAAACTTGAACCGTGACCACTTGGACTATGTGGTGGAGGAGAGCTGGCGGTGGGCCATGGCATGTGGGTCTTGCAAACGCCCCTGCTTTTTAGCTGCGCCTACTTTCATTCTCCTTTGTGCTGTCATTCACATTCTTCTTCCCTGAGGGGGTCTTTGACACCACAGCAAATCATTTCCAATACTAGATATGTTATCACACGTTCTTCCTGCTAAAACAGGCAACTAGCTCTGCAGACAAGCTGGAGTAACTTCACACAATGTAGGGAATGAGATTCGGCCGTGCAGAAGCACCCAGAGTGGCTCTGAATGACCTGCAATCTGCCAATGATAATCTGGATGGAAATCAATGGCACATTTTGCTGGAGTGTAAATTGAGCCTTGCGCGTGCAACGCAGTCTTCATCGGGCTATCCATGGGCTTCTGCGCCTTCTGCGTGGACGTCAGCTTAGAGACCCTGAACAGTTGGAAATTCGGGGCGGTGAAAAGGGTAATACGGGAGCGCGGCGGCTTCTGGGCGCCTTACGTAACCTTCCTGTCATTCTGCATCGTCTATTCTGGCGTCTCCGGCGCAATCGTTTCGTTTATCGCCCCCCTGGCCGCGGGGAGTGGAATACCTGAGATCAAAACCTACCTCAACGGCGTCCATGTCAAGGGTGCGTAACCCCTCTGCATTTGTTTATTAGTTGATTCAGGGTGATTCATCATTACTAAGGATGACAGACCCTGCTGCGAGGCCAAAAAGCTGTGAAAGGATAAAACATTAACGCGCACGATGCAGATGCATGATGTAGCAAATGTCAAGGCAGGCCTTCCTTGCAGCAGGTCTATTCCAAGAGCAGAGCACGCATCAGATAGATGAAGAGAATCCAATGTGGAGTACAGCTGTTGTTGTAAATTCGAGATTGAGTGACTTCAAGTGGGCTGCCATGCAGGGCTGCTGGGGTTGCGGACGCTGGTGTTCAAGTTGATAGGGGTGGTGCTGTCCATGGCCGGCGGCCTCATTGCCGGCAAGGAGGGGCCCTTCATCCACGCAGGTCATCCTCTCCTACACGTACTGTGCACATGCACACCCGCCTGTTCAGAGAATCAGCTAAAATATAATCAAGATGAAAGAAAATCCTTATGGAGCAGTGGGCCTGGACATTTATGCACAGAGAGAGTGCATGGGAATGCAGCTCAAGCAATCACCGTTTGTCCTGTGCTTGCAGTTTGATGCACGTGTATAATGGCAGATGCAAACGAGCAAGTACGCCGCTGTATAAGTGGCCTCCACGGTTGAGCAAGAGGCCCTTTGTGATGTGATATGGCAGTGACTAAGTACTTACTAAGGCTGACTGGACCGCACAGGTGGCATAGTGGGCGGCGGCTGGGCGGGCATGGGGTCGATGACATTGACGGAGCTGGCCAAGGGCAGGCTGCAATTCCGCGCTCCGCGCAAATACGGCGGCTACTTTAGAAGGCAGCAGGAGCACCGGGACTTTGTGTCCATCGGCACAGCCGCGGGTGCGCGCACATTTCCTGATTCAGGGCACATGGTCAAAGCTGTGTTTCCGCCCTGTCTAGAGAAACGAATTTTAGTCCTTGCAGTAGGCAGCTGCTGAAGCTCCCATATATCGGCACCCTCCTTGTGCCAGACCGGTTAGTCTGCTTGTTTGTTGCAAAGCGCAATCTTGCAATTTCGCATGATTACTTTGGCAGATTCAGGTGCCATTTGATGCTTTACGTATGAGAAAAAACAAGTCTGCAGGAGGTGCTCTCATGAAAACATGGGAAGTCTGATGAGCAGCTGCTGAGTCAGCGGGGTTAACTGCTCGGGCATGTCAACTCATTTATTCAACTCCCACAACATGGAGGGGCAACCTCACGGACACGGTGAGATGCTGACTTAGCGCTGAGTCAGCATGGTTGCCTGTTCAGGCGTGTCGACGGCGTTCGCGGCGCCGGTGGGGGGACTGCTGCTGGCGATCGAGGAGGGGTCCTCTTTCCTGAGCCTGGGCCTGTTCTGGCGCGGCTTCCTGGCCACATGCACCGGCGTCTTCACACTGCACTTCCTCGCGCAGTGCCACGCGAATTTCACCGGCATCCTCAGCCAGAAGTTCGGCATCTGGCGCGACCTTGGGTGCGAATTGTCGCCCTTGCTCAGAAGGACCGAGAACGGCTGCTCCCCCCACTCATGCGCCAAAACTAGCGTTTGTGATTTTGCATGCCAAAGGCAGGCAGTACCAGAGATTGTGCCACTCCATTCCCAATCAAGCCAGGAAACACATGCGCACCTTCTATTTAGTGCACGGCAGGTTGGCTTGAGAGCATGTCAATCTATACATTCGCTCACATACACTTCATGCGCATCATCCATGTTGCAGATCCTCAAGCCCCCGAGTGATTCTCTCACGCGCATCAGGTGCTTGCGCTGCTCATTGCACCTAACATATTTGATTATTGAGGAATTACTGTGCCGCAGGTTGTATGATGACAACTTGGCGCTGTACGGCAAGCGCTACTACTACTACGTGTGGGAGCTGCCGGTGTTTGTGCTCATGGGATGCGCGGCCGGCCTGCTTGGCTCACTCTTCATAAAACTGAACATTGCTGCCACCAAGATGCGCGCTCGCTTCGTGCCGCCGCGCAAACCCTGGCTGCGCCTGCTGGAGGTGAACGCAGCACAGATTACAACGTAATCACACAATCCTGTTAGTAAGGCTCACAGATGCATGTGACCGTCACATGCTTGCCTGCTGGAGTTGCTTCACTGCAGCAGTTCTGCGGATATCATGATGTTGAGGATCACAAGATATCACAACCTCCCTGTCAGGTTCCGCCCTTCGGACAACATGAGTGGATTGACCTAAACTGCGCCTGCTGGAGGTGGTTTACTGACAGGTTCCTCCATATGTTTTCCCTGCACTGATAATTCATGCCACGGCTTGGCCCCGGCTGGCGGAGGAGCGGTATATTGAGCACCCTGCCCATGGTTGATTTAGGTCTTGCTTGAATCTGGCCAGTCCGTCAAGGATAGGTTATGTAGTTGCCCTTCACCTGCAGACGGTCTGCAAATAGCGCCTTGCCTTCGGCAGGGAAAGCGCGCAAATATTAAAAATCCCATGCACATGGAAACAAATATAGCTGCCCTTCAGATAACATGAAAAGCACATAGATCCCAGGGGCCACCAGGCAAGTGTGGGAATGAGGTACAGACAAAAGTCAGACCAGCACAGAAACTCTGCATGAATGGCAGCGCGTGAAAAGAAAGGAAAAAAGAAAAAAAGAGAGGTTTGTTTCGCGGTGCAGGTAGTGGTGGTGGCGTGGGTGATTGCGACGGTGTTTTTCCTGATCACCTACACTTCGCCCTGCCTCAAGCTGCCGCCGCCAAATCAGCTGAAATATTTTGAGCTTGGCGGCAGCGATCAGGACATCTTCTCGGGGGTGGACGACACCGACGCGCGCGGCCTCAAACACTTCCCTCGCCTCTGGTGCGCGCTTAATTTGGCTTATTATTGTTATTGTTATACGCTTTTCCTGCCAAGAGGCAAGATGCGTCCTGCAGACAAGCTGCAGTTGAAGGCTGCCACAATCCTACCCTTATTGGACTCGCCAGATCCAAGCAAGTCCCAATCAACCGTGGGCACGGTGCTCAGTATTTGTACCGCCCCCCGCCAGCCGGGGCCAGATTTGGCTTTGTCTACTGAAAACAAGGAAAATACCGACTGCCAATCACCGGTCGCATGCATCGGGCAGCAGTACAGAGCAGAGCATCTGTATCACAAAAAGGCAGTTTTGACTGTTAGAATATAGACGATTCTCAGGCGGCGGTGTTGTTTGCAGCAATCAACATTTCCTGCACTCTGGTGTGCGGGAGTCTGATATCTTGGGCCCATGCTCACTTTTGGGACGACCATCTTTGGGCTGTGGGATCAGCGGCAAAACATTCTAGCGTTTTGCCAGCGACGCACTCACAGTGGCTTGCAGTGCAGCATGACCAATGTTTTCCTTTCGTTTCCTGAGCTTAAGCCGGGGCCCCTTGGTTGTCATTTTGGTAGGACGTATCGGCAGGCCAAGCATAATGTCAGTAAAGCTCACTTTCCTCCATTTCTTGCAAGCTTGAACGTTGAAGGCACAATGATCACAGACTGCTCCCAGCCTTGGAGACTCGAAGTGCCGCTGAGCCGTCAGGAGTGCTCGCATGTAATATCTCTGATATTTCCAGGAATTGCTGGTGTTCAAATAACACCGATTCAGGCGGTGCACTGGGCTTATATGCCACAGTTGAACAGGAGCCTAGATAGGCCTGCATCCCAGACCTGCAGCAATGCAAAGTTGATGCAAAGTATACATGTCAGCAGTGCTGCATGTGCATGAAGTAATTACTACTGTAATCACTATGTTACACCGCAGGTGCGGCAAGGACGAGTTTAACCCGCGGGGCCAGCTGTTCTTCACCCCGCTGGTTCAAGCCATGCGCATGATCATCCACCTGGGAGAGACCGTCCCCGAGGCAACCGATGAACTAGTCTACCGCATCAGCGCCGCCACGCTCATCCTCTGGACCGTGACCGTGTTCTTCTTGATGCTCCTGACCTTCGGCATCGGCGCGGCGTCAGGTCCGTCACAACATAGATATCAGTAATAAAAAAATGGATAAAGAGCCAGATATCTGAAGAGCAAAATGCACTTGCAGACCATATGGCCTGCATGTCACACTGCAGCTGTCGTTCTCACAGATTCTCACTCGTAGCTGGTGGGGACAACTGATTCGGCTCATGAAGCAAACAACACAGGGAATTATGACATGCGTACGCTGCATGCTTGCTCGGCATGTGCACCGTGACCCTCGGATGAGCAGGCCACAAAATGAGGAATGCGATTGATTGACCGCTCTGGATTTATATTGACGCATCATGCTGTGCTGCAGGGATATTCATACCCTCGCTGGCAGTGGGTGGGGCGTGGGGCCGCCTGGTGGGAATGCTGGTGCAAGCCTGCGTCCGCCATGCTGGCAGCAGCATGCCAATCTCCCTGCCAGCCTACACGGTGCGAGCCCTGCAGAGTCCTCTGTTGCCGAGAAAGTCAGCTTTGTTTCTGCAGATTGAGTGGTCAGGTTGTACACTTTGGCAAAAAAAAAGATAGCTGCACTAAGTGCTGCGCAAGATGACAAAAGTGGGAACATGTCAGCCTCCGCTCAAAAAAGATACATCCCCAGCGCACGGAATGCTGTGTGCCGTAAAGTCAGCGACAAATCTGTGCTTTTCAGCCAAGCGTATGCACCATAATTTCTGCAATCTGGTCACCTGTTAGGAATTTGCCAAGGTGGTGGGCGCTGCAGCAGTGCTGGGGGGATGCAACCCGCATGGTCCTTTGTAAAGTTCAAATCCCTCATTAAAGTTTCAACTTTGAAGAGCAAATTTGAATTCAGTGAATGAATGCTTTGTCAGGTGGTGGGAGCTGCGGCGATGTTAGGGGGAGTGACGCGGATGACGATCTCCATTACAGTACTAGCAATGGAGGGAACAGCGGCGCTGCAGCTGATAGTGCCGCTCATGTTTGCGGTCTTTGTTGCCAAGATGGTTGGGGACAGCCTCGCGCCATCGGTCTACGATGTGCACATCAAGATCCGGGGGGCGCCTGTCCTGGTGCGTACCTCCCACCTCTGACTTCCTGTTGCAGAAGGCAGCCTCAATCTGCTGTGCCCAAATTGTAAGAAAGCTGCATCTCAGGGCACCGCAATCAGCACGGGCAATGCCTCATAAAACATCTCGCGCACTCGACATGACAGCCCGAGCAAGTTAAAAGAATCTGCAAGGAGAAGGGATGGCTGGAGGTTAAAAAAACCAGGCCTCTGGTCGCGAATTACATGCATGCTCACCTCAGACATATCTTGATGCTGTTGACCTGATTTGCTGTCCCATGTTGTGTGCGTCCCTGCTCAGGAAAAGACAATGGAAATCCTTTTGTCATTTTGAGTGGCTGCATTGTCTTTATATCTTGGACTGGCTCTGACATGGTGGAGAAGGTGCCAAGATAGGCCGAGTTGGAAAGCTGTCATAGAAACGCTGCTGCGACGCACCTAAGCCTAATCTGGCTTGGATAGGCGTGTAATAATAATAACAATAACAATAATAATAATAATTGTCTTAAATGTAGCTGTACTGCGACTGCTGCGCAGATGGAGAGTGGGCAGGAGCCACGTCAGCGAATGGTCAACGACAAGCTGACCGTGTCGGAGTTGGCGACTACGGCTTTAGTCGCGTTGCCGCCCATTGTACTAATCCGCCAGCTGGCAGAAACCATGCGGTCCTGCCGCCACGCTGCGTTCCCTGTCACCCCCGACACCAAAGCCGCCTACCAGTCAGGTTTTGCTCCTCAAGCTAAATTTTCATTTTTCCAAAACACAAAGTGACAGCTGCAAATAAATCTAGTCGCCCCACACTAACCATCTCCAAACAAATTTCAGGAATTCTGATCACTGCAATGAGGGCATGGGGTATACAGTGTCAGAATATTATCTCATGATTTTATGCAAGTCTGAAGAGCTGCATGCGGATGGGAGTTTCTTAAGACCGTCATATGGTTGGAAGGATCTGGCTTCCAAAGATGCACTGCAGGCAGGGCCCCAGATGGGACTAGGTAAATGCGGACTGTTGAAGCGGTGGGACTACGTAAATGCAGCGCTTACTCTTGAAATGAGTAATTGCTACATGTGTATGCAGACACGGCGTTTGCGCTGCACGGGGTGATAATGCGGACGCAGCTGCTGCGCATGCTCAAGCACCGCATCGGCATGTGCCACCACGACCCGCGCATACCCCCACAGCCCTCCAAAAACAGCATCCCCGCCTCCCAGGTAATTGCCAGCTGAATACATTCTCTGCAGCTTGTCTGCAGGACGTACCTTGCCTTTTGGTATGGAAAGCGTGTAATAATAATAATAATAATAATAATAATAATAATAATAATAATAATAATAATAATAATAATAATAATAATAATAATAATAATAATAATAATAATAATAATAATAATAATAATAATAATAACATACTCTGCATCAAACCAGAATATTCCATATAAAAATAAATTGTAGCATTCACCGTGGTCCCTTCCAGCACGGCCCTCGTCTTTAGTGTTGAGAAATTTTACAGGCTTTGCTATGTGAAGCAGCTATCATTGACATAGGCCATTGTAGGCCAGACTGCTCCCTCCTGTCTGCACGAGACCACTCGCTGCAGGCTGACCAGAGTACTGCGCCCTGTATACTGATTAGTCCACCAAATCCGTCCAATAAGATCACAGGCACATCATGCCTTGAAAATGATCGCTTGGGTCGGCAGAATTGAAAGGCTGTCACCCCCCACATCTAATCTTGATTTTCTGGTGTCCCAGGAAGAGCGGCTGGATCTGCTGGGCCAACTAGAGCAGCTGCCGCTCAAGGTGCGGACAGAGGAGCAGGAGGGAATATTACAGGGGCTGACTAATGCTGAGCTGGCGATGTGGCTGGACCTGCGGCCCTACATGCAGCGGACGCCCTTTGTGGTGCAAGGGAACGCCAGCCTAGCCCGTGCCTACCGCCTGTTCAGGACGATGGGGTTACATCATCTCTTTGTCGGCACCCCGAAGCCGCAAGTCATCGGCGTCATCACTCGCAAGGTGATGTCATGCTCACCTCAATGCTCATGGCACACTGCTCATATGTCTTTCCCTCTCACGTGACTAACTTTGTAAATAGCTGCAGTGGTGCAAAGAGCAAACGTTGACATGAAAACATTTGATGTAGCGTGCTGTCAAATGGAAAGCATGCATTGGGCCAATCACCTCTCATCATGTATTTTGGTTTTGCAGTGCGAGCAATTGTGATGGGTTGACACACTTGCATGCAAGAAGTGATGAAGGAAATGCACATGGAGAATGACCACTGGCAAAATGCCGCTGGCATCAGACTTTATCCACTTTGTGTTATATAGTTATTTCGACCCTTCATCGACCCTAAATCCTAAATCCACCGTTGCATTCCACGTGAAATTTATTACTATAAAGACCCCTCCCCTAAACCCTAACCCTAAACCCTAAACCATATTCTCTAAACCCTAAGCTGAAGTGGATGAAGAATAAGGTCGGGGGCAAAATGCGCGCCACGTCAGGTCTCCTGCATGCCGACGACGCCCTGAAAGAAGCTTTTGCTGACAAGTGCTGATAAGGGCTGACAAGTTCTTCATGTGATTGCAGGATGTGACGGAGGAGAATGCAGAGCTGCTGCTGGGCTCAAAGGCCAACAGGGGCCTGCTGCCAGCAGGGAGCCTGCCCAGGCTGCGGCGGTCACACTCCTCACTGCCCAGCATCCCGTACTACGACAGCCAGAATTTCAATTCAAGTTCGAATGCAAACGGCAACGGCTACAGCGATGCGCTTACGCTGCAGTCAGTCATCGAGTCTGAGGACAGTGCGGATGAAGACGGCGAGGATGTGAGTCGATAATCACCCTAGCAATTTTGATGTAAACTCCATTATTTCCAGTTTCAATGATAGGTGGTTTTGGGCACTTGCCATGCATGGGATGGTATTTGTGGTGCCATCAGGACACGGTGCTTTTGGAATGGCGTTTGGTCTGAGAAGAAAATTGCAATACTGCAGGTAAGACTTATCGGGCAGAGGAGCTCGCGCATGCCTCGGCCATAGGAAGCAGGCGATAAACTTGCCAGCCCATCACAAATCGTGGTCAACAAATATCCCGCAGCTACTACCCCGTAGCTACACTATAGTAAGTCCAGTAAAGAACGGTGAACTTACAGAGAAGCCAGCGCTCTCGATAGATAGGTGATATTACAGTGGTGTTTCCACCATACAGCTGTTCAGATCCTCAAGGAAACAACATATTAGACCTTAGGCCCGTTGCTATGTAGATATACAAATCTTGTAACACGTAACGATGACTGCTCGCCAGTAAGCCGGGTGTAGCTGTTCTACTATCTCAGCCAAAAGATTCCTCCATGTGCGGTGCAGCATCCCCATGTCATCTGACACTGGCATTTGCAAGGCTGGATGTGATTGGCCCGTTGCTGGTCATGAAGGGAATGTCCTTGTAGACCGCGACGCCCTCTGCACAAAACACCGGAAAATTAGTTACCTTCTAATCTTGTCATTGTGCATGTTGAGTGAGATCATGTGCTCCCCGAGCAGCACAACCAGCACAGCCTCTTTGCAATTTCAAGGACAATTAAGGGACATGCAATCAGCAAAAGAGTGTGATATACAGTGCTCCGCATTGTCTGCGCACCTGCATTTGTGGTTAATTCGGGAGCGATCTTCTCCCAGAGCTTCTTCTTGGGGTTCAGGACTGGCTCGGGTGCCCCCTCAAAACCTTCAAACATCACCCTCTCGCCCACTTCAACTCCCTCTGGTACCAAAACAGGCTCCACTTTGTCATGGGCTTCATTCGAAGCGCACAGCACCTGCGGATGCATTCAAAACAACTATCAATCTGGCTACTTGCAATAAATACTCAACATGCCAGGCAGGCAATTAATACATTGATAGCTGCAGCACATTATCAGGGTCAATCCTGGCGGGTGCATGCAGTCAATCGACCTTCCGAGATTGGCTGTGATTCTTACTCGAAGTACATTTAGATGACAAAGGGACAGAGAATTAAGGGAGTGTGCGCCTCAGATATTCTCAAACTTTTTTGTGCGCTCACGAGTGGGCCGAGACCCTCACGGCACTAATTTTGCTCATCACAGGCGACATTCCTCGTCAAATATCTCTTGGTTTATTGTCCAGAACAGGCGCGCTTACCATGCCGGATGACAGGATGCCCCTAAGCTTGGCAGGCTTCAAGTTGGCGAGCACCAACACTCGCCTGCCCAACATCTCTTCCACTGGGACAAAGGCCACAAGCCCAGACACAATCTGCAGCCGCCATCAACCATCTCACTTTCAAGTAATTCAGATCAGATTGAGCCCAACGCCACTAAATTTGTCATTTCTGGCGCATACAGCATATGTCGAAGTGAACAGTAATTGCACTCCTACACAGGAGTCATTGAAGATTATTGAATAGACTATTGCACCACCACCTCAAGGTGCAACTGCAGCTCATAGCCAGCTGCACTGCATTTCAGAGATACCAGTATTTGATGGCAATGGCAGAGGATACTCAGCTCACCTGCCGTGGCTGCTCCTCGCCGATGTCGATCTCTTCCACATACAGGCTGTCTGCGTCTGGATGCCGGTCAACCTTCACTATCTGCCCCACGCGGATGTCCAGCATGTCTACTGTGGCAATGATCTCCTTTTTGGGGGTGTTTGCCTGCCCTTTCTCCTTCTTCTTGGGCTCTGCAGCCGCATCCTGACAAACATGCAAGCCCATGACTTGTCAAGGATGTGCCAGAAAGGCCATGCAGTGTCTGGCCGCCAGACAAGTCATTAAACATAAAAATGCAGAAAGCGTCATGTAAATTAGGAGTACTTCTAGGTAATTGTGCAGGAAAAGGTGCTCATGCGGGGCTGAAAATGGCTGCAAACCTGAGGTGGTGCAGCAGATTCAGGGGAAGCAGCTGCCTTTGCTTCAGATGTGCTTGCAGATGCAGCCCTGAAAGTGGCTGTCGCATTTCGCCTGCAGATTGACATCTGCTCTGGTCTTTGTGTTGTGATGGTCTGCATTGAGTGACCCTGCAAGAGGACGCAATATTTTAGTGTGGAGATCGATCCGGCTGATACTCACTCATTGTTAACTAAACACGCTTTTTCCACGATGTTTTGCGGTATATAAAATAAAGGTTCGGGGCAGAGGATGCCCGCTGCCGCACTATGGACGTGCCTGGTTGGCTAGACTTCTCCACATAGCTGATGGGAGTGCGGCCTTAGCTTTGATCGAGCTGATCTGTAGGTTGCTACAGCAATGCATTATCCTATGACAGTATCCTGTCCTCATTGCGGTCTGCATTGGGGAGAGCACTACTTCTGGCAACAGAGAGAGCACAATATCAAGTGATCTCGACAGAAGCGATGGGCCCCAAACTTATCAAGGCGAGTTAGCTGGACTGTTCTATGTCTCGATCACAACGTCTTTCACAAAAGATTTTTTAGTGTCTTTTTATTCTTGGAATGATTGTATCAGTCGCCATGCAGGATTAGATAAGGCAGTTGCCTGCCAGCACATCTTCGCTGCAGGCTAAAGAGGCAACTGATGATTGTTTAGGAAGATTTACCAAGGGGAGTAGAAGTTCTTCTTCTACTCCCCTTGGATTTACACTGTCTTTGAGCCTACAATTCTTACAAGTAGAAAGTGAAAACATTATTAACCTTGACCATGATAGGCTCTCCCACTAGCCGTGAATGACAAAACCTAGCATGTGCATGTCACTGATTCAAGCAGAACGCTGGAGACCAAGCTTCAGCTAACCGCATTCAATAAATTATGCCATGATGACAAGATGTCCATCGTGGAGGAGGATTCTCAAATTTGGCAGTCGATAAGTCAATCTGGTTTAATTGCTTGAATGCTTGCAATTACGAGTCAACCCTCAACAAACCGCCTCAACGGAGCTGTGCAAAGTATTCGGCAGTCACATAAGTGGCCTGCACTGTCTCGCCAGCAAAGAGCCGCCCATGGATTGCTGCCTTGGCGGCAGAGCAGCCGCTCACATCAGCAAACTCGGCAAATGCCTGCAGGGAAAACGCCGTGACAATCCAGTCAGACAATCACATGCCATGGGACACAAGGTGCAAAGGACAGTGATGCAGGTTCTTTGCAGGATAAGCCTGCAATCATTGCGGATTATTTTATTGCATTCACAGCAGACTGTCCAAGGCCAAGCAAACAAGAGCCGCTATACATGCAGACCGGCTCCTCAAATCACCCCTAAAGGGTGGCCAAAGGTCTTTCAAAGCGGCATTCAGTTCAATCGGTGCATGGCGGAGATATGGCACACAACGGCCCACCTTGCCATAGTTGTTGGAGCCGAAGAGCTCGTTGGAGGCGGCTGGGTTGGGCGGCCTGGGCACCAGCACACGCAAAACCTGCCCATACTTGCTGCACTCCTCCTGCAAGTCCTGGATTACCTGTGCCACACAGCCCCCGCACACATCAGCACCCACCCCTGCACATCCTGGACAATAAAGACTCCGTCTCGATTTCCCTTGGAAAGCCCCCTGTGCCCTATGCAAAAGCTAAAATATAGCCCTGTGCAAAGCAGCAGCATCTTTGTGTTCGCCGTTTGCAGGGTTGTGCAATGCTGCAGGCTGCACAGGCGCCTTGTTGCGTCCCAGTCAGATTCTCTCTCCCTCCTGACACTTCTGGGGTCCATGCAAAGCGGTGATTTTGTAATCACTCTTGCTCTAGGGGCCACGGGTTGAGGTGCTACCGACTCTAGGGCCCTCAGAAGATTTAGGTATGGGCAATGCTAGTCTTTCGGAGTTAAAACATAAGCCTTGCGCTTTTCTAGCAACGGAACGACAAATTCCCCGCCAAACAGGCTGCCTTTCGCCTCAACACCTAAACCCATTTTCTCAGGTAAATCGTATTTCCTTGCATGTTCTTGCAAATTCTCTTCGATGAGCGGAATGGGCATCTCTAACGCGTTTTGGTTGTGCACATAAAGACCATAGTTGTTAGCCGCAGCACGGTTGGGCAGAAGTGAAAAAGTAACAGCAACACTTGCTGAGTCGTGCTAGAGGTGCACCTCGCTGTATTCTTCGTCGTCCACGAGGACATCCGGTGTGACCATCCCGGTCACCTGCAGGTACTGCGTTGGAGCGCCCGGCTCCACAGACGCTGCCATGTTCACCGGCGCCTGCAGCGCGCACACAGAATCTAATCAAGCTCTTGGTATTATGATATTGTCCAAAAGGCTCTTGCGCATTCTTCACCTTTGCAGAGAATGGTGGCGCAGCTGCGATGAATCCAGATTTGATTGCACTGAAAGAACGAGATAAGGAGCAAAGAATATGAGAAACTGAAGAATGCCAGTAGATGTGCGAGCCGTGATGGGCTACATGCAATCAGTATGCTGGCAATTCATACAGGATGCATGTTCTCAATTTAGAATGAGGATACAGGAAAGTGTACATGCCTGTGGCAGTGCCGGGGGCGGAGGCAGCGGGAGTGAACCGGGGCTGGCGGCCGCGGCGGCCGTCGCCGGGCTGGGCATCGACGGTGCGTTCAGGCCCGGCACGGACAGATTCGCCTGCTGCAGCTGGTACTCCATCGCTTGCATGTCCCCCGCCTGCATCGCATGTGAAAATCCTTGGTGTCTAATTTAATGCATTTTCTTTTTGTGGGCGAGATAGCATGTCTACCAGAAGAGCATCTGTAGTCTGAGCAAAGGACAGCACTATCGAGCCCTCAGTCCTCCAGCTGCTGATGTGTCTCACCACAAAGCAGTCCCGCCACTTGGCACTTTCATAAGGTTCTTCGGCATGGTGCAGGACACTCTCAATCGGTAGCCTTACAGCGGTGTATGTGAGGTTCACATGGCAGGGGTGTCAGGATCTATGGGCCAGGAGAGTCAAGCGCACCTGGAAGGCGGACAGAGCTGCAGCAGCTGCGGAGGCTGCCAGCTGCGCGCGGGAGGGGTCCACATATCCGGATGGGCGCCCCACAGAGATCGACTGGCCCAGCAGCTGCACCTGTGACAAGCCACAACACCCCCGGGCTCAGGTCAACCGCATCCAAGTTATCTTCGCATGCATTCCGCACCTTGAACCAGGAGCGCATGTTTGAGGGAGCCAGAACATATGCCAGCTAAGGCAGCTAAGGGGATGGTGACAACCCATCGTGTTCTGGTGGCTCTTGTGCACCCCAGTCAGCTTTAAATTGATTATTGAGAAATCCCCACCTAGTGCTCAGTGGACAAATGCCCAAGAGGGCCGTCAGGTCACATCAAGCGCTAAAGCTGCCCAGTTGCCCCTCCCCCGACACACAAAAGTCCATAGAACCCAAAACCCATGAACAAACCCCGAGAGATCCTTTGTTTCCGCCCGCCACCTCAGCGCACCTGGTTGCTGAGCTGCAGCGCCGCGCTGGCCATCTCAGGCGTCCGCAGCTCCACAAACGCGTAGCGCCCCTCGCTGTGCATTGAAACGCTCACAACCGCCTCCAGCCCCTGTGCCAGCAAGTTGGGAAACGCGGCCGCCATCGTGCTGTTGAACAGCTGCCGCAGCGCATCTTCTGTTACCAGACCCGCCACCAGATTTCCCACATACACCTGCGCCAGAACAGGCGACACCTCGGTGCGGCTCTCTCGAGGTTTGCGGCGGATCCCGGGGTAATGACAATCCTAGGATCTGGCGACGCAAGAACACAGGCTGGCTCAGATGTTTGTGGGAGCATCCCCAACTGCGCAGGACCTAGCCCAGACTAGACTGGCAAGGCATGCACAGAGGCACAATCCTATTCTTGGACTTATCATCCGCATGATGTGTTGCTTGGGCTAGGAAATTAAATGAAGTGTGATGGGGGAGCTCGGAGCAAGTGCCTGTGGGTCTGGGGCTTGCTGCAAGGACAGTGCTGCTGCACACAGAGGGCGATGGCCAAGAGAGCCAAGCAATCTTAGGCCCTGCAAACAATGAAACAGGACACCTGCACATTGCAAGAGGGGCGTGATCGCCTAACGCGTGCATGACCTCAACTCTGGACTCACTGCAGCGCACAGACTGTGTTTCTGCTTGGCGTTTAGGTTTCAACCATGCTTCCTTTCACACCCTACTCAGGCGCTGTGATCCAAATGAGTCAATGCCATCAACACAATATGGAGGGACTTAGTATTGACTGAACCGCTCTGGGCAGGTCAACACAAGAGAACTCTCAGAGGGACAAGCCTGTTGCACGCACCTCGCGCTGTGTCTTGCTGGCAGCGGCCACCGCAGATGCTGCCTGCTGCTGGAGAACCAGCTGACGCGCCTTCAGCTGCTGCTCCTGCATCTGCCTGGCAACTGCAGTTGACATGAACCCCGCTTAGAATGCACTCCGCTGATCAATAAAGCAAGAGGTGTGGAGTTGGTAAGGTGCACAGGAAATGATGGAGACAAGAGAGTGGGAGTAGGGCACTCACTCTCTTGTGGATCGGAAGAGGTGATGGTGCTGCTGCGCAGGGAAGCGTAGGGATCGACATAGCTGGTGCTGTAGCCAGCTGCGCGCAGAAGCACACACCAATTTCAGGCCTTGCGCTTGGCATGTTGATAACTGCAGCACCAATATGCAGACGTAACTGCATTGCAAAGAACATGAGCGGGGATAGGGGTAGCATGTCCCAGAAAATGCACCTTGCTGGGGAGCTTCCTGGCGCTTGCGAGGTACATATCCATAATCGTCGTCCTCGGAGCTGGAGCTGTCACGCCTGCGGCTCCTCCTGTGCCTGTCTCGCGACCTGGATCTGTGACGAGACCTCTTGTCCCTGCAGCAACACAGCAAGTCTTTGAAAGAGCTTCATGGCCAAGAAGAGAGTGTAATGATCGTATGATCACTTCACAGGAAGGTTGACTTGAACGCACTGAGACACACCTTGATCTGCTCCGGCGACGTTCCCGTGATTTTGATCTGTGACGGGATGACTTCCTGTCACTGTGGCTCCGCTTGGACATTTCCCTGTCCTTCTCCCTTGCTGGTGGTGTCTCACGCCGCTTCCTGCTGGAGTCCCTGTCTCTTTCCACCGAACGTCTCCGCTCCTTCTTGTCCTCCTTCTCACGTTTGGAGTCTTTTCTGTCACTGTCTCTGTGCCTATCCTTCCTGTTCTTTTCCCGATCCCTGTGTCTCTCCTTTTCTCTGCTCCTGTCCTTCTCTCGATCCTTTCTTTCCCTCTCATGCTTGCTGCTGTCCTTCTCCTCGACCTTGGCAGCAGACCTCTCCTTCTTCTCGTGCTGGCTGTCGTTGCCTCCCTGGTGAGGCTCCTTCACAATTCCAGCTGACCCTCCGTTCTCGGCAGCCTTGTTTTCCTGACCGCCATTGGCACCAGATGAGTGCGGTTCTGCGTCAGCACTGTCCTTGTCCACCTGCTGCTCAGCAGGGCTCCCTCCCTCCGCTGCAACATCTGCCTGATTCCCACCATCTGCAGTCTCCTTTACCACAGAAGGCTTTCCTTCAACCGGCTCCTCTGCGCTCGGCGCAGCGACCACAGCATCCTCGGTCATCTTAACGTACTTTGATAGACAGGATCATGGCAAAATTTTGCCTCGCATACCCCAGCTTGCCTGCCAGCTGTGGGAGCCAATCTAGGCATCTTCCGCCCAGCGCAACAAGCAAGAGGGCGCAAGGTGATTGCGTACAAAAGTGCAGCCATTACATACAGGACTCGGTTCAATTTTGGCAGCCAACGAGCTATATACATGTCGGGCTGAAGGGTGCAGCAAGAAACAGCTTGATTGGTGCTTTGGTGGGGAAAGGTGCAAAGAAGGGTTTGGTGCACCAGATTGCATCCTGAAGGCAGTCTTGCGCCAACGTGCGCGCTGTTGGTTTGCAGCATCAACCTGTTTCAGACGCATGGGGCCTGATTTGTTGTGAAAGGGTGGCGGTCGCCATCGCCTTTTAGTATGGGCTGTGGGGCATCTAAACCCGAGGTGAGAGAAGCAACTGCAGCCCAAGCGCGTTCCAGACCAGCAGAGCCCCAGGTTCCTTGCTTGGGGCTTCTCGACACCCACGAGCTCGTGAAAGAACTCGGCAGAGGTGAGCAAAAAGGCCAAGTCTTGCTTTGCCCTGTTCTGAATGATCTGAGTACCTGTGGTGCCACCATTTCTATGCTTCTGTCCTACCAGGTGGCACCGGCGAGACGTTTCTCTACAAAGACAAGCAGAACAACAATGAGCTGGTGGCTGTCAAACTCATCAGAAGGCCACTGCCTAAGGTCATCCAGGCAAATATCCTGCGAGAGATTATGGTGAGCTTGCTTGCCTCCTCATACATGGCTGCCCCGCTCGGCTCCAAGCTAGAGTATGTGAAAGAGTGGGGCGGAAAGCGTCAGACTTCTTGGCCTGGCTGCTGAAGAGTAAATCGCTGTAGTCACACTGCAGCATTGAATGCTTATTTGAAGGCTTTTGTCTCAGCAAGATGTTTCAATCAGCTGTTGTGAAATCGCAGCAAGGGTTTGTTAGTCCATTTGTTGCCTCTCTGGGAATGCTTGTTTCTCTGTAGTACAACGTATAGGCAAAAGATAACCCAAGATGTATTTATGGATGCTACTCCCGTTCCCGGTGCATTTAGCGTTGCTAGCATGCTGCTGAGTCTTGCATGTTAAATAAGGTTATGCCTCAGCACTCGTAACTTGTCGATGGTTGCAATGGAGTGTGCTTATTTACGCAATGTCGTGTGCATCGACCTGCGCAGATCCAGGCAAATTTGGGGGAGGGGCACGTGAACGTCATTAACGCCAAGGAGGCTCTTTTGACGGAGTCACATCTTGCTCTGGTGATGGAGTACGCGGCTTGCGGCAGTTTGACGGGGTATGTGGCGAACCGGTGGCAGAGCGCTCAGCACTCGGGTCTGTTTCTCCAGGAGGACGAAGCGCGGTATTTTTTCCGGGTGGGTGCCCTCTCGCTGGAATTCTTAATTCATGTCTTGTGAGCGTGTGGGGCCTGCTCATCCATTGAAGGCAACGTCCTTTCATGCCTGAACCTGCATTTGACCTGTCAAAATCCTGTCTGAACCTGACAGGTCCTCAGGTTACAACAAGGTCTGAGTGGTGTTTTGCATCATGCAGCAATTCATCCAAGCAGTGGAGTACTGCCATACCCACTTTGTGGCGCACAGGTGACCCCCTGACCCTTCCATCTAGTGCAATGCTGGCCATTGTATCCCAGGATCTCTTCTTTGCTTTCCTTTTCTTCATTTTTCCTTTTTTCGTTTTGCTCCTGTGTCATCGACCATAGTCCCATTTGCATTGTCACATGCATGTGTACCGTTTCCTATTTGCTCTGCGGTGGTGTCTGGGTTGCGTGTCTCATATTCCAGGAGCCGTGCAGCTGCCATTTTAGCTGGGGGCACCAGCGCTTGATCTCCTTTTTTCCTGTTTTGCTACAGAGACCTCAAACTGGACAACACGCTCCTAGACTTGACAAAGCCGCCGATGCTGAAGCTCTGTGACTTCGGCTTTGCAAAGACCTGGGAGTCCAACGAGGAAGCCAACATGTACACGCATATAGGGTAGGATTTTACCCCCGCCGCATCGGTGTAACCACCCCTTTGCTGTGTGCCTGCACAGAGACCTGAAGCTTGACAACACCCTCCTGTCAGACGATGAGCCGCCGCTGATCAAACTGTGCGACTTTGGCTTTGCCCGGCAGTGGGAGGGTCAGAACAACGCCCAAATGTTCACCCACATTGGGTAGGATTTAATCCCCCCGCTCTCTCGATGTATACCCCTGATGGGAGCAGTACAGTGACCTGGCCTGGCCTGCTTGCCTGCATGTGCCATTCTGTGTAACCTCTTGAGATGCTGGAAGGCTTCAACGTTCGTTCCACTAGACTGCAGCGGAGGGTATTTTGAATGGCTGGCACCAGAATGTGTGAATATGCAGCATGAGCTTGCTTGCGCAAGCGGACAAGAAAGCACTTGAGAGTTGTGAGCATTTCCAGGGTGGATAACAGGGCCATGCTGATGGGGCAGCTGTGCTGAAGACAAGTGCCATAGATTACGGATCCTGTCAAATGCAGTGACCACTCCATGTTGCTTGGTGCGCAGGACACCCGTGTACATGTCTCCGGAGCTCATAAACAGCCGCAACGGAGCCAAGGGATATGACGGGAAACAGGTGCGTATGCCCTTCGTCTTCAGCGCCCTGCACCGCACTCTGTGGAATCATGCACACAGCTTATGTGCCAGAGCATATCCCATCAGGTTCCTGTAGCCCAGCCTGCAATGCGCAGCTCTGTGGGCATTCTAGATCAGTTGCTAACGTACCCGAGACAGACATCTTGAGCCTGATGGGCAAGTTTGGGGTCGACTGGAAGTCTCTGCAGTGCTGTTGGTGCGGCTGCACTGCGGCCAATCATATTACTGGCGGTGTGTCAGCGCTGATGTGGCGGTTGCATGTGGCGCCAGGTGGACGTGTGGGCGTCGGGCGTGCTGCTCATAGTCATGCTGCTCGGCACATTCCCTTTCGACCACATCGAAAACCCCGACCCCAACACCTCCGAAGCCCACCTCGAAGTCTGGTGAGTGCGCCTGCAGAGCGGCAGAGGCTCTTTCATTTTGGGTAATATGCTGACCCTGCAGTGTGTTTGTTATCCTGGTAGAAGCATAGTGGATTAGGCAACCGTCCTCGCTGTGACAAGGCAAAAGAAAGCGTGGAATTTTGAGCTCGAGGGAGTTTGCATGAATGAACAAGCAGGGGCTGCCTTTCGCAGCCTTTTTTCTTCTGCAGCGCTTGCGTGGGGTTAGTCGCGCTGCCACGCGTGCAGCAGCAAAGTTGCCGTGGCACTACCATGCATCTACATGTCTGGAATTACTCTTACTGTGCGTTGTATCTTGTCCCACCTCCACAAGAGCAAAGCATAGAACTCACAACATGGGCAGAGCTCGGCAGCAGCGCTCGGCAGGATGGCTTCACAGGGCGTGGCCTGCTTTGCAGGCGAAAAGTGCTGAATCAGAGATGGAACCAGGAACTCGACCCGCGCAGGAGGAGCCAGGTGAGGGAACTCCGCGCGTAGGCAGGGTAGGCCGCGGGGGGTCCTTAGGGGGGGTGCAGGGGGGGGGGACTGACGGCCTGTCTTGGCGCAGGACTCAGCAGATGAGCACGAGGTGGGACAGGATACAGCACATGGTCCCACTTGTGCGCAAGGTGAGGCTGGTATCTCGGCCCCCTTGGCAGGGTCAGCCAGGGCAGGGGATCTAAGTGGGGTTTCTGTTTTGGGTGCATGTAGGATGCAGCAGATCCGCACCCCTTGGACGGACATCCCCCACATCAGGAACGCGGTTGAGAAGGTGAGAAAAGCGGTTTTTCTGCGCGCCCAACCGCGTGGCCTGCCCATTCTGCTTTTTGCCAAGGGGGCTGGGGGATCCGGTCCAATGTCTGGTTTCTCCTCGCGCACTCCCTGAGTCTGGGGACCGCCCTCGTTGTCAGCGCAGTTTTCCAAGACTGGCCTTGCCAGCCTCTTAGAGCCAAGGGGGTGGCTCAAAGGGCCACCCCCTTGGAGGAGTGGGCCAACTCCAAGTGGCAGTTGGCCCACTTGGACGAGAAGTGGGCCAACTGCCAACAGAAGGCAGTTGCCCTCTGCCCGACTCTTGTTTCTTTGTCTTTGTCTTGGCCTCCCTTCCTTTCCTTCTCTTCTTCACGTTGCCCACTTCCTTTGTCCTGCAAGCTGCGTGTATATGTAATATATGTATTTTTTCATGCAGAATGGGTCCTGTCCAGGTCTGCTGAGCTGTTGGTGTTGACTGCTTTTCTCCTTTTTATTTTGTTGCTCTGTTCTTCCATGCCCAATCTGTTCACTGCTGACAAGTGCTTCTGTGTTGTTGTGCTGATGATTTTATTTTTTCCCCTGCACCCCCCAGTCCCCCCCGCTGTGTTGTATGTTTGGGTTCCTAGTGTATTTTCTATATCTCTGCGTTCTGATCTGCCAGTTCAAATGTCTTGCTTCCTTGCCTTGCCTTGCGCCCACTTCTTGCCATGTGCTCTCTCTGCCACTTGTGCCGTTCTGCTCTGTATCTTAGGCATTGTCCGGGTGATTGCAATGTTGCAGGCTTGCTGAGTGTGCAAATGGCTGACAGCTGCATGCATGTGCGCGCATCATGGCAAGTCAATATCTACTCATCAACCTTACCGACGGTTACTAAGGGCAGCATGCGCGCGCAGCTGTCGCCGGAGTGCACGGACCTGCTGAACAAGATATTTGTGATCAACGAGAAGGAGCGCATCACGATCGCGCAGATCAAGGAGCACCCCTGGTACAACGTCCCCCTGGTGCCCAAGTATGCCGAGGCCGAGCGTGACATCGAGGCCCGCCAGCGCCGCGTGGAGCAGTACATCCGCCACCGCGACCTCAACATCGTGCGCTCTAATTCCCCTCCGTGTCAAGGGTTTGGGGTCGATTGTGCCCATGCTGGGGGTTTGAATATGTTGAAATCAGGAAGGAGAGGGGTACAGAGTACAGGGATTTTGGAGGATCCTAGCTTTCATCAGAGCAGTACATCCGCAAGCGTGACCACAATATCATGCGTCAAATTTTGCCTGGAAAAGGGTCAAAGTTGGGGGACTGAAGTTGGGACGCTTGCGTGTCTTTGTGAGCAGACAGGGAGGAGTACGTCCAGTTGCCCCAAATGCCCTGGCTCTAGGAGTATGCCACCCTGATTGCAATGAGGAGGGATGGATCATCTCCACAGCAGCATGCAAGCAGATCCATTTCATTCCATTACCATGTACACTGATGGGCTATCATGGAAGCTGGTGGACAAGGGCTGGTACACATCAATACTTTTGGAAGTCCAGGCGTTGCCCTGGACCCCCCTTCAACTCTCAGACTGACGTGCCTTCAGGGAGTGTCACTTCAAGGCAGCCTGCTGATGCTCACGAGTGCCTGTGCTCCTGTCGCAGGGCTTGATAAACACCCGGAACAAGCGGCTGGAGCAACTCGTCAACGCAGCGGCCGGGCCGGCCGTGCAGCTGCCGCACAGCCGACGCGCGCCCCTCGAGCGGATAGACCTCCGGGAGGTAATAATTTCCACCGCAGAACCCACACTTGTTGCACTGCTTCCACTGTTCATGATACCACTGTTGTTGCAGACATGCAAGGCAGAGCGAGCCCCAGAGATGAGAGGAAGGGCTGCGCTATTTGCAACAATGCTGTGTTGCAAAGTGTTCCTGCCAATCGAGGCAAGTTTCTTTTCCGGACACACAGCTGCAGGCAGAGTCTGCCATAAATCCAAGCCCATGGTGGTCAAGCAGACCTAAGCAGGACCATTTAGATGTGGACAGCCTTCTGGGAATCGCAATTACTGTCATTTTTGCTCAGGTTTGTCAGTCAGCTGGTTAGGAAAAATGATCTTTCAAGATCACGATTGTTCCATGTTACAGGAGGCCTGCCGCGCGGATGCAGCCACGCTCAGCAACGGGCCAACGCTCGACGCGCTGCCGGACATCTCCGAGGACGGCGCAGAGGGTGAGTCACCTTGCTGAGTCACCCATGACGCACCCTGCTGACTGATGAATGCGCGGCTGCCGGGCGCGGCCCGCGCGCTTGGCCGGGCGGCCGGCAATGTCCTGCCCAATCACAAATTAAGGCAGGTCATGCATATGCTGTGGCGCTGGTTTCAGGGGGGACGTGATGATTGCCCCAGGAAAGTGACATGGCTGTTTGGCACCTGTTGACTTCTCTGAAGGGGAGAGACATGTGGTCTGCTAGAATACCTGATCAAGGCAGCTGAGGGGCTTGTGATGTGTGCAGGCACAGATGCGAGCCACGCGGCGGGGCAAAGACATTCAGAAGCGGTCGCGAACGGCGGCCAGTGAGGCACTCTTTGTGTCGCGAAACTCGGCAGATTTTTGCGGATGTGAGGGGGTGGTCTGAGAGGGGCAGAGAGCGCGCAAATACTCGGCTGGCCGCTGGCAGGCTCTTCAGCCGCGGACCGTCCCTTTTCTTGTTTTGATGTCTGTGCAGAAACACCAGGCACACTGGGGTGTGTGGCAGGGGCAACAGGGTGGGTCACGTGGGAGGCTGCATGATTACGCATCTTTCCGCATGCAGCGGCTGTCGTTTTGGCAGAGTCACCAGACATGGGTGTGTCATGTTTTCTCTGCATGCAAGATTTCTGGGTCGAGAGATGTGAAGCTCTTGAAGGGAAGAGGGGCGGAGCACACTACTGTAGCTGTGTCAGGATTGTGTTTAGTGCAAACCGGGCAGAGTGTGTTGATAATTGGTTTTATTGCCGTCTCTTTCAGCAGCGGAGCACACAACCACTGCTGCTGTCTATTTAGCTCGTCGCAGCAATGTATGAGATGTGCTTACAGCCTCATGTCAAGAGGGAGATAAGGGCAAAGTTTCCCCTGACTCTGCCATCGCTCCAAGGCGGTCCAGTCAGTAAGGGTTGCCAATATGTAGATTTTGAAAGCCTTGCCTAAATTTTGGGAGGTTCCAACCCGTGCTAGTGTCCAGAGCCAGAGCAGGACTGGGCGTAGGTGTGAAGTTGTAAATGGTGCATGGATCCTGAATGAATAATATAGTCACGGCTGATGAACGCCCAAAACATGCCTTCGTCAAATGTCACTGCCCGGACATATGCAGGGCTGATGCATGCACGGCCCTATGGCTAGCGAACTCCCCTTGCAAGAATTTGCCCCTGTCTAAGATCTAGCATTGATTCTTAACTTTGCTGTGATACAAAAATACACCGCCAGAGCAATGGCTGGCGCGTGGCCGCAAAACTTCTCCCATGACTAATCTGCCTCTTAGTCACCACCATCTTACCCACCATTGCCATGCGGTGTATGGCGCTCGAGTGGATGGATGCGAACACAGTTTCACAGGATGCTGTCAAGTTGAGCGAGAGATCGGAAAATGCAGCAAGTTTGGCAAAGATGCCTGATACTAAGAATTGTTAGGCTCTAAAAAATTTCCTTCATGTCAAATAATTGAGTGAAGTCCTCTGGCTCCAAGGATACTTTCAAAGGTAGCCACAGGTACGCGCTATGTGTAAAAAAATTCGAAGTTGTTCTCATAAGTAATCCTGGCGCAGCAGAATTGCATGCACTGACACACTGAGCAACAAACTCTTACTCAGCACATCAGGCTTCAAATTTAATTTCCTGTAGCGCGATTTCGCACTCATAGCAGCCAAGATTGAATCCCATTTTTTGGTTTAGTGAGCAGCTGCAATATTTATAGGATCCTCCGGAGCTGCCTTTCGAGCTGATGCATTCATATCTCCAATTTCAAATCTTCTGCTTCACCGGCAACAAGAGTAAGTATTTGATTTCCTCGTTTCTCTTTTTTTTCTGTCTCACAGCCCGTACGCATCAAGCTTCCACACATGACCCTTGCAGACCTGCTGCAGGGCCCTCAGCTCACTGTCTGACGGCGCTGCCTGTGCAACTTGAGCAGGCTTCTGCTGTCGGGCCCTGTCTGAACCTGCTGTCCCTGTATCACTCCCTCCTCTCATGCCAAGCCCGCCATCCTCCTGCATGCACACACCGCGCAATTTTTATTGTGAGGATTGTTGTTGCAAGCTCTTTCTGCAAACGCATATTATTATTATTGCTCGCTTTTCCTGCCAAGAGGCAAGGCGCGCTCTGCAGACAGGCTGCAGTTCAAGGCTGCCATAAACCTACCCCTTGATGGACCCGCCAGATCCAGGCAAGACCCAATCAACCGTGGGCGCAATGCTCAGTATATATACCGCCCCCTGCCAGTCGGGGCTGTGGCAGGCTAACATGCATTTGCAGACAAGCTGTGAAGGCTGCCACATGTCCTACCCCTTTAAGAAATCCAAGCAATAGCCAACTCACCCCGGGCAATATGCCCACAAATTACACACCCCCACCGCACAATCTGTCCCCATAATCTCAACATGCCCGACGCTTCAACAGCAATGCATCACATGAGGGCAACCCGACGCAGAGATAATATTATGAGCCACTGTCCCCTGGATTGGAATTTGTGTAGAAACCTTGCGGCAGTTCTTGCATGCATGCATTTTGCTTTAGGCACAGCAGATGTGGCCGCGGACACCTCTGTGGGTGCCTCTTGGCCATTCTAGCTTTGGGTAAGCCGGCCCATGATATGGACGATCAGGAGTATGCATGGTTGCAAGGATGCATCTCGCTAGGTGGAGTCGAGAAGGGGTGCGTTAAAGGGTGGGCACACCTGTCCATACTGAGAGGCCGCGCCGGCCTCGTCAGCATTTCCCTCCAGTCCTAAGTAGGCAGCAGCCGCCAGCGAGCCAGCCGCCTCAACAGGCCCACTCCTTGCAGCCTCAAATTGAGGCCCTGCATGGATGATCACAATGTTTACAATTCCAGGCAACAGGCAGGACGCATGCGACCTGTTACTTTTACTGCATGCTGTTCCTGTCGAAGGGTGCGTCTGCAAGCTTGTCTGCACTTTGAAGCTACCAAGATAAGGCTTCCCCTTAACAGACTTGCCAAGACTCAATCACCCATGGGCAAGGTGCTCAGTAGTTATACCGACCCCCAGCCCGCTAGGGCCAGGTATAAAGGTGACACAATGCACAGGAGCCTTAGTGGACTTGCTGCAGAGTGTGTGGTGTGTGTCTCAGCAGATCATGGACTGGCACCGACTAGCTGGTGTAGCTGATCTAGATTGCGCATGGAATTATCAGGAATTGCCAGCCATGTGGTGTCAGGAAGCCAAATTAAAGAGCTTTGGACGGAAGTAAAGGTGAGAAGGGAGATGGAAACGAACCAGGCTGCTGTGTTGTTGAAGCTGCCTCCCCGTGCGCTTCCATGGCAACTGCACTGCCCTTCTCTCCTGCTTTCCCCTAAAACACACAACATCCCCTGCTCAGTCCTTTACGCGCGCTGAACACACTTGTCCTTGCCCCAAAACGTGTCATTTTGCCAGGTCTATGTGCAGAAAGAGCTCCTCAAGCCCACTTCTACATGAAGGAGCTCATTGCCACGCCCTGAGGACAAGCACATGGATGCTGAGCACGTGACAAATGAGAAACGTGATATTGAGGCTTCAAGGGTGGCTGTGGCTGCGTGATCATCATCAAAGCTAAGGATCCGAGTATAGATACACAAGTCTAAAAATCACCTTGTGAGCAGCTTCAGATGCGAGCCGAGCTTCTGCCCGCATCAGCCGCTCTGAGTTTGCATGCATGGCGGCCTCCAGCGGCCTGATCTGGCCGGGGCTCAGCGCCAGGTGGCGCTTGAGAAATGACAACGCCGCGTTGGACACGAGTGGCAGCGCCAGGGACGGATCAAGTTCCTGAATAAACTTCGACTGCACGCAGAAATATCAAATTCTTATTTTTTTAATTCATGCAGAGTTAGAAACTTGCCACTTTCCTTTGACTCTGTAAGCACAGAGTGCTTCACAAGCTGGGCACATGCATACAGACGCCTGCAACTGAGTTCTCAGCGCATATCGATCAGCTCTTGCAGCACACAAAGCACATGCTCAAGCTATGCAGATGCAGAAGCTCTGAGTCTGCGCTCCATGATTCAATGATCACCTGGAGAAGTACAAATCCTCATGACAAACCTGTCCAGGAGAAGTGCAAGGCACCCCATAAACTTCATTACGTCAGCGTTTCGACGAGTCTGACCTTCTTGAAGCTGCGCACGTAGTTCATGGCGCTCCTGAATCGTAGAGCCACCAGCATGACTGCATCGTTGAAGGTGTCATGGCTGCTGCCCTCAAGTACCAGATGCACCGCGCCAGCTCTGCACACAACCACACCCTCACTCCCCGACAAATCTTGCAATCCTTCTTCTTCAACATCCTTCAATTCTGCCAGGCCTAATCCTCTTTCCTAGGACCAAGGCATGGAGTGCTCTAAGGCACGACACTGTGCGACTTTCTTGCACCCAAAATATTGTCTCAGCCCCCGACACCGAAACTTATCAAAGTACAACCTGTGTGATTCGGCACTTTGTACTAGCCGATCACGTCCAAGGCACTTGCAGTGACAAAACATCGTCAAATATCGCCAAATATATATACTGGGTGTCTGCCAGCACATTTTGTTCTGCACAGTGTGGCACAGCACATGCCGGCAGGTGCTCGGCACATGCAGGGCGCTGACCTGGAGGTGGCGGCCGCGAAGACACGCTGCTGGCGCACGCCGTCGCAGAACAGGCGCCCGCTCTCGCTCGGCGTGTTCCACGTGTGGCTGCCCATGACTAACAGGGGTGAGTCCGTCTGCCAACCGCCCAGCGCAGCACTGTCCTCCGGCAATGCACCCCTGCGGCACATGAAGAGCAAGGTTTTACATCTGGGTTCCTGCTCCCACTACATGTTGATGGCTCTGTAAGTCAAGAGCAGAGCAACGTGCAGCTTTCTGGCAAGCTTAACAAACTCCAGGGCACAAGGAAGTTGCTGCAGGGAGGCGCATAAAAAGCCAGGCAAATCCGTGAGGCATGCACAGCAGAAGTTGGCTGCCCCCATTGTGAGTCCCTCGCAAACGAGCATGAAAGGTCATATTGTAGGTGCTGCAGGGGGTTTGAAGACCTACCTTACAATGTCTTAGGGGCTCTGTTAAAAGGGGTTTTAGGGGCTGCGCAGGGGTTGGTAAAAGACGAGCACGCACCACCAAGGGTCGAGAGCGATGCCGGCCCGGAAGCGGGAGTCCTGGGCTGTGAGCACCGAGATGGTGGCGCCCCCGTAAGAGTGCCCCATTAGGCTCGCTCTCTCCAGATCCAGGCGCCCGCCAAAGTAGGCTACAGCATCCAGTTCACCGCTCAATTTGAGCCCCTCCCTTAGCTCCCTCTGCTGCAGCGCCCTCAGCAGGTCATAGGCCGTCGCCACTTCGCCCATCCGGTACCTGCATAAGAGCATGCGCTCAGGAAGCAAGCTCTGACACCAGCACAAATCCTACCTTGATGCATGTGCAAGCAAGGCAGGTACACGAGCTGTGACTGACATCACCCTGTCATAAAGGTGCAAAGATACAATCTGGGAGATAAGTAATTGGCACCATCAGCACTGCTGGCCATCTTGTTGGAAATGTGGAACACGAACTCAAGAGAAGACAGCATACCAGCACCAGCATGGGTGGCCATCCCTGTATCTTAGCCCAGGCAATGGTGAGGCACCGGTGAAGACAAACACCTGGTCTGAGCAAGTCTCTCTTCTTCGCTGAGCCATCCCCCATAGAATCGAGCGCCCTGCTGGCCAGCCAGCTGTACTGTGGCGGCTGTGCCGTCAGCATGCTCTACTGCCAGAACAACGAACCCCTGACACACCACAGCATCCTTCAGAACTACTCGCTTCGATTCAGCAGCAATAACTCTGCCGATGTATCGCAGATCTATCACCACACCACCTGTCAGGGGGGCCAGACCACTCAGACATGCTCAGGTAGAGAAAACCCAGATTTCCGGTGCCAACACTCTAGTGCGTCTCGGTACCCTGCATGGACATTTACTACAGGAGAGGGAAGGCGGACCCACCGCAGAGCCGAGCTCGCTGCAGATGCCAGAATACGCATTGCGGGTGCCCCCGATGCCGTGTGAAAAAATCACCACCGGAAATGGTTCCTGCCTCTCCAAGATCGGTGCATGCTGCACAGTAACAAGCATTGACAATTGTCCACAACACCATTTGAGCCCTGCTGCGTCCCATGCATTTCTTCGCGCAGAAAGAACCGCAGTGTGTGCACAGAAACAGTCGCCTGAATAGGTGCATTGCAAAATGAGGCCTGCACCTCTGCAACCTGTTCACCTGGACTTGTTTCAGCATGCGCAGTGCTACAAAGCGCGCCAGGTAGATCTTTTGCGTGATGTGAGGCATAAGGGAGCGCACCATATAATTGTCGATGAACGACCTGTGGCCCAAGCTGTAGCTGACGGCCACGATTACGGGCTTCAGCAGGGACTTCAGGAATGAGGTTCCACCCCACGAAGTCAAGAATGCCCCATAGCCTGTGGTATGGACACATGACAGGCTATTGAAATTTCAATTGCATGCAAAGCGGTGTATCTAAAATGCCCTGATGGGTCATGCAGAGCGAGATTGGCGTGTCCAAGGTCAGGCTTGGGAGGGATGCATGCTACTGCAAAATCGATCGGCACACCTCGGGCATAGGTCCAGGATGGAAGCCAGCATGGCTTATGATACTTCTTGTGCTTCAAGGCGTCTGCATTGCAAGGATAAAATATCCGACCGACCAGGTGCTGCAAAGAAGCCACACGGGTTTTTAAGCCACTCAAACAAGCAGGAATTTGAGGCCTCATCGTCCTTCTACAATCCAGGGATAATATGCTATCTAATCAAGTGCAAGAATGAGGCGATATGGACCGTCACGAAAGCAACAAGACGTGTCGGAACAACACAAAATAAACGGTACAATCGCAAGGAGATACCGATTGACAATTTATGCCCTTATCGCTGTCCTTTCCAAGATTCTTGTTGAAGTATTCGATGTCGCAGACTCCTACAGCAAATGGTCCTGAAGGAGTGTATAACATTCCGATCGGACGTTTCGCGAGGCAACCACTAACGCGCCGAAATATCTGAAACAATGAGCACCTCTCCTAGCTAGAGATTTCTAAGTACTTTTTGTGTTCCTGACGCAACTTGACTAAAAAATCAAGTATTGTGCCTCTGCAGTGCTGCCCAGCCATGAAACGTAACGGTGACGTGAGTCTGCTCAAACAATTCCACAACCCTGAAGGACTGGGATTTGTGGACAGAGGGTAGCAGACAACCCTTCCATTTTTATACTTCTGTAGCATGTCAATACTAATGGCTGTCATATTCGGTGACTGATGTTGAGGCCGATGTGCTTCCTTCTTGCCACTGCAGAAGAACAGCAGAGGATTGTGGGACTACATCATACTGAATAAAGTGAGCTTTGAGATACATCCAATACTATTACATAGTATGGCTATGTAGTACAAGTACAAGCAAGTTTGTGTGTCAACAGGGCAAGCAGAGCGGGTCGCACTTCTGCATAACGTTAGTCATCCAGCCGCCGGTGGCGCCGCGCGTCTGCTGGGCCGTTCCCTCCGGACCGGAGCCGGCCATGCGGCCGGAGCTGCGCACGGCCAAAGTGCTGTGAATTGTGGGTTTGGGGCCTGCCCCTCTGCCCTCAGGCAAGTCCCTGCCGCTGCATCTTTCTGTTGAACACACACATGCTTGTCATCTCTTGCAAGCATGTCTGTTTTGTGGTTTTCATCGCAATCACGATGTGGACAGCTTTCCTTCCCGTTTGCGTGTGGAGTCACATAGGATGTCATATAGGCACCCACACAATAGGAGGGAAGCCTTTCCCACATCGCTTTGTGTAATGCTTCTTTCACCAGTTCTTTCACCAGTTTATGTCTCTCAAGATCTTGTCGGACAGTGGGTTCTCCTTGTGATTGCAGGACCAGTTAAATGCTGGCGGCGGCCCTTTAACAAGAGAGCCAGGCCACAGCTGCAGCAGAGCTCACCGGCAAGCTGTTGCGCGCACAGCAGGGGGTTTAGGGGGGCGCAGCCCCTCCAAGAGAGCCAGGCCACAGCTGCAGCAGAGCTCTGACATGATCGAGCTTATTTGAAACACGCAAAAATGATACAGCACTTCAAGGAACATGGGTTAGCTATTAGCATGAAGTGGTTATTAGGAAACAGGAAGCAGAAAGTGGCTATAGCATGAAGTGGTATTGGGTAGAGATGCATGCGTTATTTAGACCTTTAATAAAGACTGTGCACGTTGCATATGGTCGGATCATTCTGGGTTGTGTTAGATAGGAGATGTGCATATTGCAGTTTGGATGGAAGCAATACATTACACCATACCCTTGTCAAATAATCATTGCCTGGGGTGTGCTTTCCCGCTGACCTCAGGTTTTGCCAATTGTTGTACGGCTCTCTTAATAGTAAAGGCACCCCTGTCAAGCGCCTACGGCACACCGGGAGCCCTGGCCAATGAGAGCGCTATATTAGGCCAGGGCTCCCCTTTCTGAGACACATGGCATACACACCAACAATACAGCAGAAGCATATACAAATGTTTGCCCCCATCATTGCCCCCATTCTACATGCAGCTGCCCAAGTGCGCTTGGGCTTATGCATCTTTTGACACATGGTCAGCTTCACACTTGAACCAGTCATCATTAATCCAATTCAGATTGCAACCAAGCTGACAGGCAGATTGTCCACGATGAATTATTCCTTCTGCTTCCCATGGGCGCTTGATGCATCCCACTTGGCTTGGGAGCTAGTATCATACACCGTCCCAGCACTGCCACCTGTATCAGTCTGCTATCCCTTGCGTCCCATGCAGCTCTACAGCAAGCTCAGTCTGAAAGCAGGAGTGAGCGCACAAGCCGGTCTCAGAGCTTGGCGCGGCATGCGGATGCATGGGAGCCGCGCCAAGCTGCTGCGGCCCGACGGTGTCCTGCTGTGCAGCCAGGAGCTGCGAGACAGCCAACCTCCATGAACTCCACACTCAGCATGTACGGATTGTGGGCTCGCCATGACACTGCTGATCCCCTTCTTGCGCCTCCTTCTCTGTGCAGGCCCTTTTGGAGCAAGACCCGGGCTCCCACTGCTCGGCCCGCTCGGCGCGCCGCCACCGGGCGCCGTGCTGCTGCTTTGCACGCTGGGCTCGCTGCCACTTTGAGAGGCGCTGCCGCTGGGCTCGCTGCTGGTAGATGTGGTACTGCTGGCTGTGCTACTGCTGGAGGGGGTGCGGCTCAGGCGTGCTGCTGACTGTGCTGCACTCACCACAGGCTGCAAGACAGAAATTGTCTCCTGCAGCGAGGTGGTAATTGGCCAGCTCACCACCAGGTCCACGTCATCGGCTGTGAATCGTGGCCCCGGCTGAGTAGGCCTGACCTGCAGCTCATCATCAAAGGCGTGTGCAATGGCGTTGCGCAGCAGCCGATGGTAGCAAAAGAGCACCCTCCAGGGTGGCAGGGGCGGCTGCTGATCGAGTTGCTTCGCCACAGATGCAGCTGCACCAGAGTTGTTGTACTTGCTGCAGAGGACCCTCTGGAACCAGTATTCCTTGTCCCAGCTAGCTGCAGGGCCGAATCGCTGCTCCATCTGCGTCGCCCAGGCCTGCACAAAGATAGGATGTCCGTCAGCTACAAGATGGGGGACAGCAATATCTGGCACTTGCTGGTGTTCAAATAAAAAGGTGTTAGAGCATGCTAGGGGTCCATATCGTCGATATGCATGACACAGTTTGTCCAATAAGTCCTTGACATGCACACCTCAACTGCCTTCTGCAAGGCCGCATCGCCGGGGGTGCTCCAGCCACGGCGATTGGCCTCCAGCATGCCGTTTCCAAGAAGCTACAGGCACATCAGCGCAAGTATTCAAGTTATTGATCTTCTGCACTGTTCCACTGTTGTATTAGATGCAATAACTCACATGGTGGCAAGCCCCTTGGCTCAGAGGGTGGCAACTGAGTGTACTGCAACACACAAGTCTCAATCACAGGCAGGCAAGGGCGACCAAGGTCATGTGTACTTACAATCAGCAGCTTCTCGGCCTCGTGGTACACGGTTGTGCTGGCACCCCCATCCCCCGTCCAGCCCAGAGTGAGCTCGCCACCGTCCGCAAGCACAAGCTGCACGACAATCAGGAGGTGCAAGCTTCAGAAGTCGTCCAGCCTATCAATGAAGGGTTCTGAGATTCCTGCCCTCCATTTCAGGCATGTGGGAAGGCGTATGTTGGCAGCACTGGATCTTTTAGGCACCCTTCCGTAAGTACCAAACCAGCAACACCAGTGCAGCAGGACTGTCCAGAAAACAAACTTTACCCACCTGGAAGAGCGCTCGATGGTGGACAGTGGAAAGACACCGGAAGACCGATCCTTCGCGCACTGGCTTCGTGTAGGACTCCAGCATGACGCGCAAAGACAATGCCAGCCCGGAATTGGCCAGATCCACGCCACGAGTGACGGATGACATGTTGAGCAAAAGCTGACGTTGCCGCTGCCCAAGAAGCTCCAGCGTTGGCATCCAGTCGTTCTTCCCCTGCACCAACAGTGCATATGCTCACCTCTTGCGCAATCATGCACACATGCACAACGAATATTTTGGAAGGCCTCACTCTCCAAGCCAGATGTGTTCTCCAGGTCACCCTTATCGGCTGATTGCCGAGCTTCCATGTGCACTCAAGGAATCATGGGCTGGTTAAAAGAACCGGCAATCCTATTTTGAACAAATGGGAATAAGGGATGGCACGCACTTCTGCCACCAGCTTGCCCAGCATATGCAGGTTGTAGAAGGCCAGGATGTCATCCATGGGGTCTGGCACAAAGTCCGCGACCAGATATGTGAGCAGCGCCGGCGAGTTGCCTGCAAGCTGCCGCAGGAGAGGGTCCAGCTGGATGCTGTGCCGCTCCAGAGCCAACACTTCCAGATACTGCCAGCAGAAGTCCATCACGTCCTCTGAAAGGTCCACAGGAAGGTCGAGCCGCGTGTTGTGGATCAATAGGCTGTCGCCGTTCGTCCTTGTCAGGCCCACATTGGCCCAGAAGAGCGCCATGCTGCTGCCGGTGGAGATCCACAGGATATTGCCCGGGCCGCGCACCACGATGGACTTGAAGAAGCGGCGTGCTGACGCTGCATCGGCCTTGTCGACAGTGCCATCCACACGCCGAGGCAGGAACAAGGCCTGAATTTCATCTGCATCGTAGCAACACATAGGTCAACAGTCCAGTTCGTGATGTGCGGCAGTGCAAAGATGCATTGTGTAGCCAGCATCGTCCAGCAGAGCAGCTAGGCATGACTACAGAGCAGCTGCACCAGACCACACACCTGACAGCACCAAGATTGGTACTTTGGTATTCCACAGCAGCTCGCGGATGGCGGCCTGAAGAATCAAGGAGTCGTTGCTGTGAGCAGCAAACCTGACCCGGTCCCACACATCTGCCGGCACAGGGACGTCCTGGGATATTACAAATTTCAGGAGCTGCCCAAGCAGGCCCCTCAGCATCACCCCATAGCCCTGCAAGAGCAGCCCATACTTGTTGATCACATGCCTGTTGATCATACGCCGGGACACAGCATCAATGCACTTTATGTGCCCATAGGAATGAGCAAGGTACTTGGGCTCCCTGATTCCATGGCCAGTATAAGATGGCTCGCGCATTCACCTGCTCACATTCCAGCAGATCCAGGTGTAGCTTGCAAACGAGCAGCTCGTCAGCTCCGCCGACTCCAAAGTGTGGGTGGGTCCGCAGCACAGCAAGCGCCACATGCTCCAGGACAAAGCTCTTGCCACTCTGTGCAACAACATTAACTATTGGAGGATGTGCACCAGACAGCAGAGTATGGTTAAGAAGGCGCCAATAGGCCTTGCAAAGCACATGCTCATGCAATCAAAAGCAGCCAAATAGCAGTCGTAAATTAGATTGATTTACATTGCTCCCAGCCAAAATAAGATGCCTAACTCTGATGGTCATAATCATTCCAGATTCAGCACCCAAGTTAAAACCCAACGCATTGCAGTTCAAGGAACTCAATCATCAGATCTTCCCATCCTTAAATGAGCCAGTGTCGGTCAGTCCTGGGAATTCCCAGCCCAAGAGCCAAGATTTTAGGCAGACAATGGCAGACCATGGCATCCCGTTCAAACCCCCAAACACCAGGCTTACGTACTGAGACTATGGGATTCTGACGCAGACAGTGCACTTGCAAAGGCAAGAGTGAGAGGACCCTACAACAGAGATCGAGGTCTTCCCACACAGCATCAGCACATCCAGCTGGAAACTTGGGTGCATCAATATGGGTCATTTCCGCACCGTTGACCAGATCTTTCAAACATAAGCACAGCCACAGTTGCCCAGTTTCCCGCATTCTTTGTCACAGCCGCCTGGCAAGCATCAAGGGCAGAGCCGTGTGTCTTCTCTACACTGGAAAGGGTACATACTAGCCAGAAACACAGGCTATGCAGCCTTACTCAATGAGCTTTTCTGGATACTCACTTTTGTTAGACCATTCACAAAGAAAGGCTTGAAGGCTGCAGGTTGGCCCATTGAGAACAGGACAGCACAGCTGTCCGCCCAGCCGGAGATGCGGTGCTGGATGGCCTTCTTGGGGTCCAGGAACAGGTTGTACGCCAAGGCGTCTCCCACTCGCCCTGTTAGGCGGAATACTGACTCCGGCGCAGCATCATCAGCCGTCAGGTGCGGCGCCAAGCTGTCCAGATTCTGCCGCGCTGGCCCTGAAGAAGCAGGAGCTGCTGCTCAGTGCTGGGGCTCAGCAATGGATATCAATTGCTGCATAGGGACTACCAGCGCTCGAAAATAGCCAGATAACAACAATGTATGCAAGACAGGCATAAGCACAGTGTTGGTGCACATTAACACATTGCAGCATGTGAGGAGGATGATTCACCATCAGGCGGGTGAGGCGGCAGTTCCGACCGTCCATGATCTGCAAACCCACACACGATTCAGTCATCAACGCAGGTAGCTGGTAGCAACACTCTGTTGAAGCATGCGATAAGCCATCAGCGGCCCAGTGTTGAATGCCATAAGGGGCTGCTTGCAGCAAAGCGGGCAACAATGAGAAACCAGCTACATTGCTGAGCTCAAGCTTAGGCCAGCCCACACTATGGATTCTCATAAAATCCAGGCTACGATGCTGTGACTAACACTCCTTGCTAGTGCATCCAATGTGGCCATGATGCCCCGTTAGCGGGCCTGACAACACATTCGTCATGGATGGCCAGCATGTATGCACTTCAGGAGCCCTCACCTTCTCCAGGCCATGAGCACAGCGCGGTCCACTGACTTGAGGTGTACCCTAACGCATTTGACAGCACTTGAAAGCAGACTTTGACAGCCAGTCATTGCGCCAGTCATCGCGGGGCGGCAGCAAGGACCTCACCTGCTGGACTGGCCAGCTGGGCCTGCAGGGTGCTCAGTTGCTGCCTCACGTCGCGCTTCTCCTGGACCAGCCGATCTATCCCCTTTTGTATGATGGCGATATCCCGCTCCGTCGTGGCTGCCTTGTATTCCTCCTCCCGGTTCTTGATGTCCTGCTCCACACGCTGCAGCTCTCCTTTGAGCCAGTTTAGTTCCTGCTGAGCCATCTGCAGGCATTCCAGGACATCCTTTGGCACACTGCGCGATCTGGTGATACTCCAGATTGATCAGGTTACTCCCTCTATGATCAAACAGACTCGCCTCCCTTGAACTCTGCAAAGGTGAAGTCGTTGCACTGGAACCCTTCAAGACGGGGAAACTCATCAGACCACGGTTTTAGACGGAAGATGCAGACCGGATGAAGTAAAAGATAAAAACAGGGGCACAATAGACATTCCTGGGAATGGCCAAACAATTATTGAACGTCAAAAGGCATCAGTGCTGAATGAGAAAGATACAAAGGCATCATAAAGACACGAAGACGGTCTCTGAGCTGTGCTCAAAAGGTGCTCATAGGAGAGCAGACGGCGATAGCAACTATCGGACACCTTTCGGATCTTCACGGAGACATGGGGCATCTTATCCTGAGAGATATGAAGAAGAACAAGAGTTCACCTGGAACTTGGAGAGCTACCCAAGGTTCTCTGTGCCCTGCCTGACGCCTGTGCGAAAGTCACGCCGAGAACAAGCCATAAGTTGTGAGTAAATTGCAATGTGATCTAAATAGACAGGAAATCCACTGTGTGTAATAGCCATTCAAGGCACAAGACTGATTCGATGAAGACGGTGTGCTGGAAACGCAAAGAGCTCCATATTCGTCAATGAGGGCCAAATGATCATTGCATGAGGCATGAGGACCTGGCCAGGTCCTCATGGTCCACGTGCACGTGGGAATCAGTGGGTTGGGATTTGAGGGCAGAGGGCAGCATCTTCCGAGGTTTCTGTATGCACAATTGCAGCAGCAATTGATCCCCATCTTAAGAGGAGATGGTCAAAATTTTGCGTTGACAACGTCAGAAATGGCTTGAACGTTGCCACTTTGATTTGTCCGTTCGATGCAAATAGGTGCTGGCCCAGTGTTCTCAGCGATCAGCCCATCACTTGCTCACAGTGCTCTTACCAGATCACAAGCCTGTTTTATTGACACACAACGCAGTGACAAATACACGAGTGGGGAAGCAAGATTGCCATTCGGAACCACCAAAGCAGGTTCACGATCTCGCTTGATTGTGAAAGGTAAGGTAATTGTAAGCATGATCTAGCGGAGTGAGTGTATGTCGCTTTATATTTATGACCTCTTCAGTTGAGCTGCGTTGACACTTTGTTGAGCGTTCCGATCTGCCCCAGGTGCACGCCTGCTGCATCAGATCGTCCTGTTTGAGATTTTTGACGCTGTCCAACGAAGCAAGATATTCTTTTCCTCTAATAGATGTTTGGATGCACGAACATCTGTTCAGGAGCTGTAGAAGAGAGCAGCGGTGCACAACCACTTCTCAGTGGCAGGAGCAACGTCAGGCACATCAGGGGAGTCTTGCCCGTGGTATACAAACCTCAACAAATGGCTGCCAGCTCAAAGGTTGCCAGCGAGATTATGTTTGCCACTGGCAACGCTAACAAGCTGAGAGAGGTGGGTGGGCATTCCGTGGACAGTCTTCCCTTCAAGCAACGATCCCTAGTGCCTTTTGGTTCAAATGTGCTGAACTGCACGTGCAGATGCCCTGTGCTGTACTTGAAAATTTGTCTCAACGTTCACAGGTTGTGGCCATCCTAGAAGCAGGACACCCACTGCCATTCGCAGTCAAAGCAGCAAACCTGGATCTCCCTGAGCTGCAAGGGGAGCCCACCGAGATTGCAAAGGAAAAATGCCGACTGGCAGCGCAGCAGGTCCGTCCTTAATTATGTGCAGACCACTTGCACTCATACCCCACGTGGTCAGGCATTCTGTTCACTTTGCTGCATCGACATGCCCACGGCAGCAGTGGCAGGGGCCTGTCTGGAAGCTTTGAGAATCAGATGACGCCTGCAGTCAGTCTGCCAATGCGCTGCTCAACTGATAACCACCAAACGGGCTGGGTGCAGGTGGGAGGAGCAGTGATGGTGGAAGACACGAGCTTGTGCTTCAATGCAATGGGGGGACTGCCAGGCCCCTACATCAAGTGGTTCCTCCAGAAGTTGGGCCACGAGGGGCTCAATAAGATGCTGGCAGGCTTTGAGGACAAGACCGGCTACGCGCAGTGCATCTTCGCCTACTCGCCTGGTGCGCATGCAAATGCTTCCTGTTGCAACACATGGAGTTTGTTGACTTGCCTGCTTGTGTTCTGGGCGGCTTGCTGTTTGCCTCTATTGCTAGCACCACACCAGCAAGGATTGATAGAGCCAGTGACACATTGGACCCGTGTCTGTGTCAGTACTGCATAAAGTCCAGCAACCTATATGCTTGCCAGCTCAGGACTGCCTAAGGTGGTCAGCAGGCGTGGTCCCATGAACAATTTTGTCTTCAGGCATGCAGCTTTCTTGCTGCACATCTTCCAACCGTTATGGTCGACACTAGGATGATTATCTCGTGAGGAGCCTGTCAGAGCATCAGTCTTCAATGGCTGCATCTCTAAACAACTGCATTGCTGGCTGCCGTACTGCGATTGATCAGGGTGAGCTTGCGCTTGAGGGCTGCTGTGTGCAAAGCAGGTCCCGGCGCAGAGCCACAGGTGTTTGTGGGCAGGACGGGGGGGCGCATTGTGCCGGCGCGTGGGCCGGCCTCTTTTGGCTGGGACCCAATCTTCCAGCCAGACGGGTATGAGGAGACCTACGCCCAACTGGACAAGGCCGTCAAAAACACCATTTCACACAGGTCCGCCAAGCTTCTGCTTCTGTGTACAGGCTGTGGAATTGCCTGCAGCAAAGGCAGATGCCAGAGCAGGTGTAAGGAAAGAGAAGTACCAGTGATGTGCACAAGAGTATCACACCATGCTTTGGAAAGTGCTCAAAATCTGGGGTTCTGCTGTGCAGGTACCGCGCTCTGGACAAGCTCAGAGACTATCTTTTGAGTTCTCCGGCATGAAATTATGGTCGGAAGCACTGTATGACTTTGTGGGAGATGCATGCGGCATTGGGGTGATAATGGACCAGTGTAGACTCTGAGTTGGCATTGGATGCACTGGCAAACATTGGCGGTGCCAATGAAATTATATTGAGTGCGAAGTTTTATTGTTGTCAGCACAAAGGAGATTTGACCCGAGTAGTGTTAATTGCCCTCTTAGAGATCTGATCTACCGTAGAAGGGTTTGAAAGCCCACAGAGACTATAGGCAGAACTTGGTTGAAGGCTGGGGTTGTGCACAAGATGGTGCGGCAAAGCCACAACTTCAAGCACTTTGCTGTCTTAAATCTACTAGCTAGAGAACCAAGAGCCTGTGGTATGTGTAAAATATTGTAGCAGACTTGATGAAGAAATGTGCATCTACAATTTGGCACCTCCATGCAGTGGCCCTAAATATAGGCCTAATGAGCTCACGTGCGTGCAACACTGAGCTAAATTAAATAAAACCTCAACCAAGCATCATCTCTACGACGGTAAATATTCTCATGATCAAGTCAAATTCATCTCCTCTCGCATTTACGACACCATCGCAGCGCGGAGGTGTTGTCAGGAAATCTGGACACAAAATTATGCAAACATCCTTTTTGTCGAAGATCTGCCAGCGACCTAGTTCCATCATACTTTCAAGGGCTGCTTACCTTTCAATAGTCCTGGGATCCGAAAGATGGTGCTGCCAGCCAAATCTGCAGCTGTTCAGGCAGAGGCTGCACTTGTCCTGGCAAGTGATTTGAGGACGCTTGAGGTGCGTCGACCAGCCAAATATCAGTTCTATGAGGCAGCTGTTCTCGGTTGATTTCAGTGTTGATGACACTATATTGTATTCCCCCGCTCGTGGCTTTTCAATATGCCTGGGGTAACCATGGACGATCTGGCATCCTGACAGTCTTTTCCCCTGAACTGGACACTCATCTGATCACAACCTGGCCCCGTGATGGTGCAGAATATTAAGTTGGAGAGCACATTCACCAGGGAGCTCCCTGGAGATCCTGAGACCAAGAATCAACGCCGGCAGGTGAGAGCACCTTGTCAGCTGAGAAACCTCGAAGCATACATTTCAAGAGGACACATTCCTGAGCAAAGGACTCAGCTCTATGTATAATTCTGACCAGCTGGTACTTGTGAAGGTCCCAGCAGGATTCACTCATACGGCGGATCAGCCCTGCGATAAGATTCATGTTTTGTGCACAGGTACACGATGCATTTTATTCCTTCGTGGCCCCGACGCCGACCAATTCAGAGCCGATGACGGTGCTCTACTCTGGTGATGTAGCGCGCCTTATTGGGCTTGATCCTGCAGAGTGTGAGCGGCAAGAGTTCGCTGCCATATTCAGCGGGAACGCGCCCTTGCCCAACGGCCCGCGCCCCTGGGCTCAGTGCTACGGCGGCCATCAGTTTGGGATGGTGCGTCACTTCTGAAGGGACTAGGATGCATTTAAGGCCCCCTCACATATCTTGGCTGAATTGTGGCTCAAGTTTGTGTTTCTCCTCCTTCCATTGACTGACAAAGAGACACCTACAGATATGCCTGAGACAGATCGGACAAGATCGCAATTCTCAGAGTGCTTGCATATTTTGAGGCAGCATGGACCAAGCAGCGGAAGGAAGCTCAAGATTTTCTTGGAACAGCATCACTTGGGTGCAATCATAGCGCGTCTCTGCCAACTGTTTATACAAGAGCTAGGGGTGCGGCATTCTTAAGCTCTTGGCTGCTGGTGGATGTGCTGTAGTGGGCGGGGCAGCTTGGGGATGGGCGTGCCATCAGCCTTGGAGAAGCTGTGGGCCCAGATGGCAAAACCTACGAACTGCAGCTGAAGGTATGCCTCTCGCACTTGCTGCAGAGGCAAATCTTGCGCCAATGCCTTGACCTTGTGGCTCTCCTCAATCAAGACAGGGAATGCCAAAGCCCCATTGACGAGAATGGACATGTGATGACTGAACAGCAGTGGGTAGTCTGTCTTTCGCTACTGCGTATGCTCTACTGAGACGTCTGCATACAATCTCCTCAGCAGACTGCAAGCTGAGGCACACCATACGCTCTTTTCAGAAAAATTCATGTCAGCCTTTGTCGGCCTCGTATCCCAAAAGCTTTGCCAGACGCCTTGTACAGCACAAAATCATGTTGCCAAAGCATCTTGTCAATGCAGCTGCGATCACTGAAGCCCCGTTACACTATCACGCATGCTTCTGCCAGGGGGATCATTATCCTGATATTCTTTTTCCCTGCTTCTGCTTTGTCAGGGGTTTATTGGCAGGGGTGTTTGCACCGCAGGGGGCAGGAGCGACGCCCTACAGCCGCATGGCTGACGGCCGCGCAGTTCTGCGCAGTTCTCTGCGCGAGTTTGTGGCGAGCGAGGCGATGTACGCTCTCGGCATCCCCACCACCCGCGCGCTCTCCCTCGTCGGCACCGGCGCCAAAGTGCTTCGAGACATGTTCTATAAGTGCGTTCCCTGTGTCCCTCCCTTCCTTTCTCTGTAATCTTTAGAATGAAAGAATGTGCTGCAGCCTCTCACACCACTTGTCAGGCCTCTTTGGGCGGGGCCGTCATGAGAGGATGCAGGCCAGCCAGAGTGCCATGTCACAGCTGCAGCCCCTCTGTATTTTGCGGGATTGACAAAATAAGACGGGATTGTTTTCTGTCGAACTCTCCTAGTCTTTAGGCGTTTGCGGGCAGGACTGCAGGCGTGGCGGTCGCATGGTACACGTGACACTTTCCTTCATGCAGATTCCTGCTTGCTTTCTCATCCTTGCACGACAGGTCTGCAGAAAGGTTGCTTTGGTGTCAGGAACTATGCCGCACTTGTGTCAGGTTGAATTTGACATGCCACAATCCAGGGCATCCCCCGAGCATGCATACTACGCATTTGTGGCGCGGCAGGGTTGAGGCCACCACTGTTGAAGAATAAGCCTGCTCGTCATGCATACTATCCTCTAGCGTCTTTTGCCAGGGCAAGACACTTGTTCTGCAGCTAAGATGGTGAGGAATCTGAGCGCGCCTGGCAGCATCGCATCTAAATAGCTCTGCGCGCAACAACATTTCTGGTCTGTTCATGCAGCGGTGACGCCAAATTTGAGCCGGGCGCAGTGGTCTGCCGGGTCTCGCCGTCCTTCGTTCGCTTCGGCACGTTCCAGCTACCGGCCATGCGAGGAGGCGATCAGTTACCGCTCATTGCCCCTCTCGCAGACTACATCATCCGGCATCACTACCCGCACCTAGAAGGTGTGCGCCTATTCTTTGAATCCCTATTAACCCGCATTTGCTCTTTGCCAGGGGGCCCTGTATCTTGGATATAGTGCACTCTCCTGCTCTGCTGTTACTCACCCTGCTGGATTGTGTGTTTATGCTCTGCATCACTGATTTAAGTGCCTCCTGTCTTTGCGGCATGCCACTGCAGTGAAGGCAAGTTGACAGCAAGGGGTCTGCTTTGCCATGCTGTGGAGATGAGTTGTTTATTCTTTGTGTGGCTGGGTGCTTGCATCACTGGGCAGACGTCACACGATGAGGTTCAGTTTCATAGAGATTCACTGATGATCAACTCAGTAAGACTGAAAGTGGTGTTGCCGGCGAACGACCATTGGGTTGCAGTGGAGAGAGGTAGTGGTTAGGTGCAGGTTTTTCAAGGAATGGGTAGTTGCATCACTGGGCAGACATCGAGCGTGGACACGTCAGCACATTGCTTTTCATCAAATAATCAATCCATGGTTTTTGTGAAAGTTCTGACAGAATGAAACTGCTGAGCTTGTCTGGTGCAGGGCGGGAGGACCGCTACGTGGCATTCTTGGGAGAGGTGGTGTCGCGCACGGCAAACCTATTGGCGTCGTGGCAGAGTGTTGGATTCGTGCACGGCGTGGGCAACACGGACAACTTCAGCATTCTGGGCGAGACTATTGATTATGGGTGCGCCAGCGCCTCCCCTGTCTGGTGCCCATACTGCCAAGTGGGGGCTGGCTCTTCATGTGCCACCTGGTTAGCAGTGCTTAAAAGGAGCTAAGCTCCATTGGAGGGGCACATTATCCAAAGGGCAGGGGGATGGCATCTGTAGAACTTGGGCATTTCAATGCCCGCTGGTTCATCTGGCTCAGTAGAAGCAAACCTGCCATGTGCTTGCGCAGTCCATGTATAACATCTTTGCTGCGGCGATCTGGCAGCCGCTTCAGAAGCCTCCCATGCAAACTTATGCCTTGCAAATGATACCTTTGGCCCCTAAGGCCTTGGATGACCTCAAAGCGGGGCACACTATTGCATTCCATTCAGCCTTCCTCTAAACCACACAGTCTCAGATGACCTCTGGGTGGTGCAGTGGTGCACGACATGCAAAGCGCACATGTGTGATGGCAGCCTTGGGTCGGGTTATGCTTGTATGTATCTATTCTAGGTGTCTTTGCGGTGCCAAATGATCCCTTTTGGCCCGTTTGGCATCCTCCCTGCAGATTCAGTACTCAGGACCCAGGCTACCTCTGTACAAGGGATGTTTTGTGGCATTGCTGCATGCTTGTAATCCTCATGGCCTAGAAAGGCGCGGGGTAACGAAAAATCATTGTGCAGGCCGTATGGGTTCCTGGAGCGATTTGACCCAAACTTCACGCCTAACACAACGGATCTGGACGGCCGCCGGTACACATATCGCGCGCAGCCGGGGATCGGCCATTGGAATTGCGCGCAGCTTGCCAACGCCTTCATGACCGCTGGCCTGCTTGATCTGGTGAGCGCTGCTCTTCACCCCTGCTTCAGGAATTTCATTAGGCACGCTGCTTCAGATTTTGCCAGCCGTGTGGCTTGGGTCTTGCTTGGAACTGGGGTGTCCAGCAAGGGATTGGAAAGTGGTAGCCTTTACCTGCAGCTTGTCTGCAGACGCACCTTGCCTTTGGCAGGAAAGCGTGTAAGAATTGTAATAATTTAGCTTGGTGCGTTCAAAATGAGGTGCAAGCTGATTGGTAGGAAAGCCCTGGTAGGACCAGTAAGGCAGGAAAGTTACAGCCTGCTTCTGAGATCATGCTATCTGACGACTGCATGCTGGATGCCAGTGGTGCTGTTCCCTGAATTGACCTCCACAGCATGCAGCTTCCTGGAGTAAATTGGTGAACCTCTACCGTATCTCGGAGAGCACGGGGATTTATTTGGTGAATCTATCTACCGTGTCTCAGAGAGTAGAAATTGGCTCTGTTTGATCAGGGAGTGAAAACTGGCTCTGTTTCACTGCAGGAAAAGGCGCAGCCCATTGTGGACTCTTATGCGGACATCATGATGGAGGCCTACACAGGCCGCATGGCTCGGAAGATGGGGCTGACCAAGTATGACAGGGAGTTGGCGGTGGGCTTAGTCACCCTAATGTACGAGGACAAGGCCGACTTTACTAATACCTTCCGCGCGCTCGCGTCTGTCTCCGACGGCGATGCCCCTGGCAGCATCCCCGCGCCGCTAGAAGAGGTGCGTGAATGGGCACCTTCGCATGCGTCAGTATAGCTGACTTCTTGCTGAGAGAATAGCTTGGCAGGTGTTTGACGGTAGGCAAGTCAGAATCGGGGTGGTGCAAGGTTGATGGTGTCAAGCAACCACCAGTATGGCTCAGGAGCATACCATCCGTTGCCAGCACGTCATGCTAAGATGTGATAAAGTGTAGAGAGAAAATAAGAGGCATTGTGATGCTAAGATTGGAAACGGATCTTTGCAGAGTGATGTTGAGTGCATTCAGGATGTCCCGGCCCAGAAGACTGGTTGACAAGCTCTTCTCAGCCCTACAAGTGTGATGTGCTGACAAGAAGCAGCCACGCGGGAGATGCCGTTAGAAACTGTCATGACTTGTGTTTCTCCTGATCAGGCGCTGGAGGATTTGAGCGAGGAGCGGCGATCGGCGTGGGGCAAATGGCTGGATGGGCTGAGGGCTGCCCACCGGGCAGAGGGCAGGCCCGAGGCTGCCCGGCGGGCAGACCAGGACGACGTCAACCCCTGCTACGTGCCTCGCAATCAGCTGATGCAGATTGCCATCGCGCGCGCCGAGGCCGGTGACTACGACGAGGTCAGGATTCCCCCTGTGGCATCTGCGCATGCACCTTCCTTCTTGACATCATCATGGCTACTAAATTCTGCCCTGCCAGAGAGCTGCCCTTTCGGAATCTCGCGCAGACGGCCACTGTGGGGGCTGAGGGGGCTGAGGCCATTCGAATGACAAGGAGACAGCTCTGCTTTTTCAAGAGCATGCTGTGCGCAGTCCTCTGTATAGAGCTGTCATAACAAATGAGTGGTCTGCTCACTTGTTCAATTGCCCCAAAGGCCCGACCAATACCTTTGTTGTTGCAGCAGTTGCAAAGACAGAGGAGCTTGACCTGGCCATATTTAGTGCTGGAAAGGCAGGTTTCTGTCTCTGCTTGCCCTGCTGACTTTGCAGGGAAGGGGGCTAGCATGGAAAAGTGACCACTGTACACTCTGCAGCAGGTCTGCTGACATAAACATGTTCTCTGCCGTGCAGCTGAAGGCTCTGATGAAGGTGCTGGAGAGGCCTTATGAGGAGCAGCCGGGCGCGGAGAGGTTCAAAGTGACACCGCCAAAGGAAATCCGCATGGGGGTTGAGCTGCTGTCCTGCTCGTCTTGAGGGCGCGGAGAGGTTCAAAGTGACACCGCCAAAGGAAATCCACGTGGGGGTTGAGCTGCTGTCCTGCTCGTCTTGAGACCAAGTGGATCAAGCTTCTGACTCGCTCAATACAGCGAGGGTGTATGGCATATCAAGAGCACTCAATGCCGGCAGCTGCTATGTGAAGCCTGTGCTTCTAGATACGTGAATCTGCAGCCAGCAATAAGCCCAGCCGCTTCAGAGTTACTTGGTCCAGCAGGATTCGGGGGAGTTGGTTAATTCAAACATGTTGTGCAGGCCTCTGTGCTCGAGTGCCTTTGGGTGAGCTAACATGTGACAGTTGCAATATGAGAGTTAGCTGAAGATGTCAGCCTGAGATGTTGCCAGACGGTGCTGGGTCCAAGCAATGTTGGAAGGGACATGCGGCAATCTGACAGTACTGTTGATGTATGGATGCAAACGATAGTTGACCAGTTGCTACCAAGACAGCCTCCTTCGATTCAATAAACCTCAAGAGGTTACACTGGCTTCCAAAAACAGATGCTGTAATTTGACACGGCTTCTTTGCACCTTCCATGCCAGCGTCTGACATTTTAATCACATGTGAACCTTGCAGCTACAGCTGTTGCACTCCAACTTGGCTCTATACAGCATTGTTCATTTACAGTCACATGCGTGATGTGCTTGTGCACATGCTCTTTTGAGAACACTGCATTATTGCAGGCCAGATTTTTCTTGAAGCAAATTGCAAGCTAGCAGAGCTGCTCTAGAGATAACTGCTGCCAAGACCTGATCAGCACTGCAGCTCAAAAGAGCCATTCTCGGGCTCTGTATTCTGACCTTATATTGTCTGATCCTTGTTGATCATCCCATTGATTGGCCTACCTGATTCGGGGCTAGGGGCAAGGTTTCTGGGAAGCCCTGGCGAAAGTTGAGATTTGGCAAAATGGAGTCAGGACAATGTCCCAAAGCCACATGGCTTGAACTCAGGAGCATGTGCCCCAGATTTGGCAGGCAATATGATCCTTTTAGGGGCCGGATGTTGACAGAGCCTCTCTGAGAACCTGCATCCCTCTGTTTTAAATTTATGGCAATCTCAGGGACGCCCCGCAATTCAGCTACTATCGCCCTTGCTCTACGTATGGCCGGCCTGAGAATTTCTAGGATCCCTGTCAAACCCTGCTGGCTCGATAGTTTGCCAGTGGCATCAAACATAGCAGGTAGAAGGTGAGCATCGGCATGATGCTACAAGGTTTGCAAGAAATACGCGAGACTTCAGAGATTGTGTGCCATTTTCTTACATTTTCTGCAGTATGTACAAGAGCCCACGCATATACTGCAAGGCCTCAATGGCAGAAGACCCTTCTTAAAATTCCCAGACATCAAAGTATGTACCCCCATGCAAATTGTGTTGTCCCAGCAGCATCATGCAATTAACATGATGTTACTTGATCTACGGTGCCATATACTTCCATATCCTCCCCAAACATTTTTTGCCACCAGGGCAGAATCCTTATTTGCAGGACTAGCAATCTTAGACCAAATCCCATACATTGCTTGCCATGAAGTCACCTAGAAACACCCCTTGCCCGTGTGACTTAAGGAGATCAGCTTCAAGACACTTTCACAATGTACATATGCATGCCCCCTTGCAAGGCCATGAAGCCAAAGGAAGCACACATGCAAACCTTTAAAGAAGGCTTTATTCCAGCCGCATATGATCAGGGCATCATATTTGCCCAAATAGACATCCGACCAATGCATAAAGTCCTAAGATTGACATGCATGCGTTCTGTATGCAAAAACAAAAAAAGAGCTGTTCACTATCAAGTCATCAAACAATCTGATCTCGGAAATGCAGGTCCTAAACACTCATTATCTCTATGCGCACGCTGAGAAACAGGAAAAACCAACCTGACAATGTGCAGCATTGCACACGTAAAGAATCATACCTTCCATCATAGGATGACCTGATCAATCCCATCATAGAAACTACTCCTGCAACCTTTATGTACCTCTGCCTATCAGCAGTGTTGCATGCATCTTCTAAAGAATAAAATAATCCATAATGTAGGATCTGCATGCCGCAATATTTCTTGCATAAATCAACACTGCAGAGCACTTGCAGACAACTGAAAAAATGTAATGCAATCTTGTTCTCTCTCTGCCATTCTCAGGCATGCGTTCAACTATCTCCCTACCTATTCTATCAACTGCAATTTGGCGTTCAGCTGGCCTAATCTACCCTTTCATGCATTCTTCCATTCCCATGCTGGATGCAGAGAAACTGTTGCCCTCCCTGCCCCTTTGGGCGGACAGTGATTTCATTCATTGGCTGATTGAGCTATACATTGGCTGATTGAATATCAATTTGCTGAGACTGATGCAGCTGTCTTGCAGCACCTACAGACCCTTTAAAGGGCTTATTCTGATATCTACCCGGGTGGCTCTGGAGCTTTCTTGCAAATATGCTGAAGCACAGTTGTGCAGGTCCAGGCGTATCAATTGCTGCCCAATTTGAGAGCGGCCGCATGCTGCGTCATGAAGACCGCCAGCTCTTCCACTTTTACTACAATCTGGCGAAATATTTTTCTGAGACTCCTATGCCGGGGACGGGGCAGAGCGCGCTGTGATGTTGATGAGGGTGCGCCCACGGGTGGCAGATGTCTTGGTTGCCTGTTCTGGCTCGCCCAGCTCCATTGGGAAGATGTAGTCATCCTTGGTGACGTCAGCGGAGACCTTGCCAAGATCAGCCTCGTCCAACGTCAGCCTGCAGCAAGATCCCATTTTTCAGGAATTAGTACTGCATGACAGGTAAAAGAGGTGATAAGTTGCACAATTGGGATGCTATCAGTCAAGCCTGTGCACAGAAACTGTTCTAGGATTTCGAGCAAGTCCGACAGTTCTGGACAACATACTCAGGGGAATGAATGGTTTATATTGCATGATCATCCATCGGAACGTGGCGCATCAAGCGTCATGCCTCATAAGGCAGTATTCCTTCACACAGCTGCCCCAGAAAATATGCTGTTGGGCGATTCAATGACATTTCCTTGTGCAGCTCAACATTGCAGATGTCATGCCCCTTTGCTACAGGTGCCCCAGTAGCTGTGCTCTTTCTCAAGTGATCCAAAAAAAATTGCTTCTCAGATAAAGAGGCGCACCGATTGGTGTTGTCATCCATGCTGGCGTACAGCGAGTCCAGAGCGACGCGCGTTTCCGGCGAGTGCGGCTCGGCCGGCCGGCCCGGCGGGAGCGGCCGGCCGCCACCGGCGATGCCAAACTCCTGCAGCAGCTGCGTCTCCATCAGCTCGTCCGAGGAACGACGCCGCATGCGGACCCTGCATGCGCAAATGAGAGATCTGCTCAGAGGCTGGAGGTTGAGGGGCCCCCCAGACCCTTTCGAAACATGCAAATCACCTAAATTGCTGCTTGCTGCAAAGCTGTCCACTAACACATCTTGATGGCCATTTAAGCTTTCCTTCTTGCTACTGGATGCTCTGTTGTATCTCACAGAGCTTTTCATCTCCTCTGGCGTGACGCTTCAAAGCGCACTGGCTGATGAAAGGCTGGCATGGAAGCGTGTTTCATGACGAACAGCACACATCTCACGGAAATGTGGTACGAGACGAGGATCTACAGATGGCGCGCACCTGCGCTGGCGGCCAGACTGCTTCAGCAGGGCATCCTGCTCATCCTTCTCTTCCTCCTCGCTGCCCTGCTTCTGACGCAGCTCCTCTGCATACCTGCATGACCAAACAAAGCTTATCTTGACTTGCCAACCAGTACTCAAAGACCTGACTCATTCACTGTTGCCGTCTTGCATGAGATCAATCAGCTTGCATCTGTGATAGTCAAACAGCCAAACACATGACATCACCAGCACACTTTTAGTCTGTTCAATACCCATCTAATTGTACACATGCTTGCTTCCTTGAAAGTGTGTTAAGAGAGATCTAGGAGGGACAGCGCACCTCAACTGTGTCTGCAACTCCTGGTTGGCATTCAGCCGGTCGACCTCCGAGCGCAGAATCTCGCCCATATTCTTGTCGGTCCCAGTGAAGGGCGTTGCTAGGCAGGCCGCCATCTGCTGCGCTGCCCCCGCCGGCAGCTGCGGCAGGGAAGCTGCCCCGGTAGCTGCGTCCTCGGGGCTGGCAGCTTCCGTCAGAGGTGGCGCCTTGCGCACCGGCCCATACAACTGCAAGGCAAAGGATGGGTCTGTTACTGAACATCTTGTAAGAAGAGGTACATGGCTGAGTGACTGATTGACCCATGGAATGAAAATAAACAGAAGGCAATATGCACATGAAACAGCACCCTTGCATGCATGCTGGCATCACTTCTGGGTAGTCACTGATCATTGTTTTTGAGCTTGGCTTACCTCGAAACACTCCGCTGAGGCCAGACCACGGGCAAAGGAGGCTTCCACAACGTCCTCAGCCACTTCCATGGCAGGGGGCGGCGCAAAGTGTGCAGTGGCTTGTGTGCGCACACTGGTCCTCTGTAGCGGGGTGGGCAGGCTGCCCATCTGCCTCAAGTCGTTGTCCGAAGATACCTGCACGTACAGAAGCCGTGGTCAGCTTGTGTGACGTAGTCATGCGTCTGCAAAGCAAGCAAGCAGGAAGGCTCCTTACTGATCTCTGACTGATCTCACTTCAGTCAACAAAGCCAAAGCAGCCGACCGTCCGACGGGGATACAATACTGCCGATCCCATAATGAGCTGTCACCGCTTGATGTGTTCGTCAATTTCAGTCCTTTAAAACAGAGGGGATCGGAGGCACCAAAAAGCAAAAGTGCCAAAAAGCGTAAAGCCACGCCTCGGGATTCACGAAATCGAGCGCGACTTCCCCCTCTGCTGCGGACTTGGCGCGACAGACTCTCTCATGAGACAAGCACGACAGAAAGCTGATTGATGCAATCAAGAGCAGACCCAAGAGCGATTAGACAACCAGTGTGATACCTGGTCATCACAGTTTCCAAGATGGGCTGACGGCTTCCCAAAACACACCGAACCCAGATCCTTCTACACGCTGGCGACAACAAATATGGGTTGTATTGAACAAAAATGAACCCTTGTTCCTACCGCCAATGGCACCTAATCTCCGCAGCTCGCTCCCTTCTCAGTTGACAATCTGACAGAATAACGCACAGAACAAGCTGTAGGCCTTGATACTCACACAGAAAAACTGCCAGTTATCCCCAAACATAATACTCCTACCTTTTGCTAGCTCTAAAGGTATACGCGCCCGAGCCACCGCGCAGTATGCGTTGTTGAGAAGGCATGTGAAGCCAGTACCTTTTTGTGACGTCCCGTCGAACTCAGCCCACCACTCGATCCTGACTTGCGCATGAGCGGCTGGCAGCGGCCGTGAGAGCCGACATCGCCGCTCTTTCCTTCGGCTAACTTCCTTAGTGTTCCTGTGCTTGCTGCCTTCCTCATCAGAAGACGATGCCGGGAACGCACTATCTACCGGTCCCGATAAATCACCTTTCACAACCTATTCAGACCGAAGCTTGGCAGGTTTCCCTAAGCTCTTTTCCGTGAAGAATCTGTCCCTCGGTAACCAAACAAGAGTGCTACTGTAATAGGGCAACGCCTTGGTGCACCACTCCAGATGGAGACTATGAAGCACAGAGAGCCTCCTAAAAGCTTATATGCAGCTGGGCGGATGGTTGTGCTACTCTACTGAAAGACAGTGTCAATATCTAAATGCAGAAAGCGAAGATTAAAGAATGTGAGAGACTCGAAGGTTCGCCTTTGTGCTACCTGGCGACAGCTGGCCGGTACCCGCACGGGCAGTCCAATTGAGCAGCCGTGGGGCAGACTAGTTACTAAGCGGCTGGGTTGACTTTCAACCTGCTCATGAATGTGGAGATCCTAAAATCTGGACGCAATCTGTTACACAAAATTGCAGCTAGTCTTATAATCTACGTCACTCAAGGAATTATTGGATTGCTGCTGAGTCCAAGGAGGGGGGCGACGTCCAGATCACTGATCAGTCTAGTAGAGGTGATCTAGAACAAGCGGTTCTGACGAGATAACGATGCTGTGCACTCTTCGAAAGTTTGTCTGTACTTCCAAAATTTGCGAATGTAGGAAGCTCATTGGCCTGGACCTGGTCTCCAGCTGGTGTGAGGGGTTTCTTACTCAGCGGATAAAATGTGAGAAGCTTCCTTGTAAGACCAGCTTGTAGGTGGGCCCAGCAGGGAAAAGCCGCGGAAAGAGCAGTGAGCATTGCCCTGACTGCGCATGCCTAAGTCCATTTGCCAGGAAGATTTTTGTCATGTGTCGTAGACTTTTTGGCTTCCAAAAGTGAGTGTGTGAGCCCCCATGTTTCCTGTTCGGTTTGCTAACAGGCTGACATGCTTGTCAGGGGCTTCTTCTTCTTATTGTTGGTATAAGCGGGCGAGTCAACTTTGCTGACAGATACTTGCACACATGTGGCATTCTGGCCTGCCTCTCTGCCTGACCAAGCTCGACGTCTGACCAGCCGCCTCATATGCATCAAGATCCTCTCGGATCAGTCTGTTATGCTTGTATTTGTGTGCACTTAGCCAATGATGTGCATTCGAAGGCAGAGAGGCTTCGAGCAACCAAATCCAGTACTATATCAGAACTCTGTTAGCCAGCTTTGCCGCCCATTTTCTCTACTGTGTTTTTGGAGAGGTGGCCTGTCCAAATCCTGATTGTTACTTGCCTGTGACATGGGTGGTGGATGGCAATACCAGAACAGCATAGTCGAACAGCATACTGTCTTTGAATGCCATTTTCATAGGACGCTCTCCTAGTGAATGCTTTAATGCTCTCCTAGCCTACCACCATCAGTGTTGCAGACTCAGGTCGTGCGTCTAGGGACGTCGGGAATGCTCAAATGAATTGATTGCAGACGACAACCTGGAGCATTATTGAGCAGAAATACAAATTCTGCTTTGAACTATCAAGAGGCTTTGTGCCATTGATCCACACCCACGAATGTCCACAGGACACTACAAACTTGAAGCGCGCGCATGAAATGAAAATGCAGCAATGGTCTTGTGAACAACATGCCAGCCTTTGCCAGAATCAGAATTGCAGATGCAACAACCGTGTTTGGCATGATTCTACTCACATTATTTCAACCTGCTTCAGCAGACAGTACCTCAACCTCACTGCTTGTTTTCTGAAGCACGGCTAGGTGCATCTCTGTCGCTGCCGGCAAATGTAGCAATAAAACTGGGCTCGGAAGCCGCACCACTTATTCCCAAGTCCCTCTCCACATCGCGCCCATTTGTTGGGCTGCCCTCATCGGTCACCGACCACTCCGACCCATAAGGGGAGGCCCCCGGCTTGCCAGCCCTGCCGTTGGCCCTCGGCTCTAGCGTGTCCCCTGCATGGCCGTTGCCTGCCTCGAGCCTGATCAGGCCGAGCTCGTCCGTAGTGTCCTTCTGGCGCCCGTAACGGCTGCGGCCGCTGATCCCGTAACGCATCGACAAAAACAGGTCGGAGAGCGCCGGGACCCAGACCGAGCGCGTGTGCAATAACAGGCCTCCCACTGTGGCCAGTACCATAGCTAGCGCCACCCACGCGAACACCAGCCTGCGCACAGTAGATGAGGCTTGTTTCACTTCTACCCTAGTTATGACTGAGCAAACACGCCAGGCAAGTCTTGACTGCCAGAACAGGGGCAGCAGCTCAGTAACGGCCCATTCTGCTCAGAAGGATTCTTCTACACATTGAGGAGCGGTCGAGAAGGGCAGCTGGTCGGCACTGTAGTCACTGGGGCAGCTGCAGGCCTCAGAGCCTGGCAGCCGCTGCTGCATACCGTCATAAATCACTGCTACAAGCCAAGTCGACTGCATGTAGGGAGTGGTCATTGACTGCACACAGCAGCGGCCTGCTTGCAGTGAGGCGCTCCACATCAATAAGTGACTCCAGACTTCTTCCCATATCTGTTGCTTACTGGGGGATGAATGCCCCCACCATGCCTTTGCACATACAACTTGTGCCATCCACCTAATCAGGAGGCGCTTCAAAAGTGCGTGTTCTGCCCAAATGGTCCACCCGGGATGCTGTTCACAAGAATGTCTGATACGTCGTTTTTGAGTAGATATAAGGGCTGTTGTGGAGGGCACAAGGTCGATGAGATTGTCTGATCCTCATTCTTGAGAAGATAAAGGGCTGTTGAGAGGGCAGAAGAGATGTCGGATGCGCACCCATACTCAAGAGCGGCTGCATGCACCCATCATGCCATTGTATAACAATGGGTAGGCCATGACTCGAGGAGCTCCAACAGGTTGCGAGAACCTTCTTGGGAAAATTTTTGGGCTGTGGAGGGAAACAAGAGGGGTGAGGTGCGCACCCGTGCTCGGGGGCGGCGCGCGGCTTCAGAGGATCAGCTTGCGGGCGGGCACCTGCGGCTTGCTGTGAGTGGCTGCCGGGGGCGCCAGGTGGTGGTTGTGCACAGTCCGAATCCGGTGGCAGCGGTGACCTGCCCTGCCACACAGGCCCACTCCTCATCAAGCCCCCGCTAATCACATCACCCCGGCAACTTCTCTCCACCCTCAACGCATGGCTCTTGAAAAGAGCTACAAGAGGCCTCAACGCATGTCTAATGACAACGGGTACACAAGAGAATTGCCTCACTGCCCTGCCACACAAGCCCATTCCCCCTCAAGCCCCTGATAGTCATATCACCCCGGCAACTTCTCTCCACCCTCAATGCATGTCTCTTGACGACAGCTACAATAAAACTCAAAGCATGTCAGCTGACGACAGCTACAAGAGGCCTCAAGGCATGTCTGTTGAAGACAGGTACAACAGGATTGCCGCATTGCCCTGCCACACAGGCCCACTTCTCATCAAGCCCCTGCTTGTCACCCTCTAGCCAGACGTGTAGACTAGCTACTCAGTCAGCAGAGCAGTGTGCAGGTACATGTCCGCTGCAGGCCCCTCTCTCTGCAGATCAGAAAGGCCACACGGCACTTAAAGTATCTAAGTTCCAGCAAAAAACTTGCTGAGTTTTTAGCTGGTTCATAGCTCTGGCCTCGCAACTACAAGCCCTATTGAGCTTGTATCAATAGGGCTGAGGACACTGTGGTGATAGCATTGTGATAGGGCCCCTCTCGCCCTATCACAATGCTAAAAACGTGCTTGTCTCTTGCAGGATCTAATCTACAGAAAACCAACCACTATATGGAATTCACGCGGGAAGGCAGGGGGCACACTCTTCCTCATGGGTGCCGGGAGGGCACGGCGCGTGACGGGCGCCGATCTCCTGGCAGGAAGCTGCGCCGAAGCCGACGCGGCGGTTGCGCCGGTCGTACTGCACCAGGATGTTGCGGAACGAGATCCCACCCAACAGCGTGCCCGACGCGCCGTTGTCAAAGACGCCTAAACAGTACGCGCCCATCTCCCCCGTGTGCATGAACAAGTAGTTCAACGGGCCTGTGCGCAGCCGCACTCCCTGTGGCAGACAGGACATTGGATTTCACGTCAGCAATCACCATTGCGATCATCAGACATGTAAGTCGGTGTAAAGGCCCTGCAAAATGAAGCTTTTTGCGCAAGTGATACCTGTCATGCAACCCCAGTACATTTCGCTTAAATTTCACTCTCTGCCCTGCCATGAATAATCAATGACCCTAGCTGGGAGTTTTTTTGCAATTGGAAGAGGACAACATAGAAATTGCCGTCTTTATTGGAGAAAGCAAATATTCACTGTCTGAGGAAATCTAGCGCTTTTAAAAGGGGGGAGGGGGGAGGAGAGGCACGCACGTCTGCAAACTGCAACTCGAAGACTGGGAAGACCTTCTCCAGCTTTGATTGATCCGCGTGGCCCGCGTGCGGAGCGCCGCCAAAGCAGATGTCGTGGAACTGCGCAAAAGATTTCTCCTGTTCAATATTGGATTAACGGCAATGTAAACCTTTAAATCCACCAGCAGGACAATACAAAGCTCAGCTTGTGCACTCTGCAAGGCTCACTATGCCAGAGTAAAAGGACAATTTTATGGAGAGCAGATCAAGTCAGAACCCTCGGTTCCACAGCAGCCTTTCGAGCTTCCTGACGTTTGAATACGGCGTGCTTGTGTTGAACGCCGAGCTCACAAGTCAGAGAGCTCAGAAAAACCCACAATTCGTTGTTGATGGCCAGCCCCACACAATTGCTCGACTGGCCCATATGCTGTGCACACATTGAGTGCCACTTCATGGAATCAACTGTAACTTAATAAAGGCAGCAAACAAGCTCACCTTGGGGTCTGGTCCCTTGACGCTGTTCAGCCCATGCTCAAGGGCGTAGGCAGACACAGCCTCCTTGAACAGTTGAAACGCCTCGGACGGAAGGTACGTGAAAGTAGTACCGCTGTCTAGAACTGTGCCATAGCCCTCCTCATACCTCTCCTGCATCAGTCAACACAAATCATTACCCCTGCACAATCATTTCCAACCCTCTTGCAGTAACCACCGCGCAGCATCAAACCTGGCACCTGCTGTGCAGCACAAGCCAAAGAACATTGCGCCTCTAGAATCAGATCCTTCTGGCAACAACACGGCATAGACACGTTCTCAACATTGCCCTGGCATGCGTCAAGCCCTCTCCGATGTTGATCACAAGCATGATCATCCACAAGATCCTGCAACGGGCACTGTGCGGACCCTAGTCCAAATTCCCCCTCATATAAAGCTTGTTGCAATGTTATCACATAGGTTGCAGCGTGATGCAGTTGTAGTGTGATGGTGCTCTGCATTTGTCCTGATATTGCAATACGGCTGCACCATTTTCTCCCTCTATGAAGCCTTCTAAATATACATAAAACAAGGAGGGGGCTCGCACCGGCTTGACAGGCAGCTGCTGGCCACCCACCCACAGAGCCTCCAGCTGGACGCTATAGTAATGGGGGTGAGCTAATGATGACAGCAGCGCGGTGTACTGCAGTGCCACGTCATACTCGGCCGCGTCCACGTCACCCAGCATCAGCGCCCCGTCACCCTCCACGCTCCCAAAGCACAGCGCGAACACGTCGTCTATCACGCCGCTGCCCGCCAGCTGCGCGCGCCACATCAGCGTTTAATGACCATTATGCCATTGGATGTGTGCCTGTTAGTGATCAGCACGACCACGTACCCACTGGTGATAAAGAGCAGCAGTGACAGACTCCTTGGCAATGGTTGCAGCGCAAGGTGCAGGCCTGACTAATATCACACGGGACAACCGCTCGATTGGCACTGCATGCACATGCATAAACCGTTCAACACTTCTCTTCCTCGACACAGCTCTTCATAGTACCCCAAATTCCCCCTCCGCAATGGCGAATCATTAAGAGGAAAGCAGGGCAATTCACATGCTGTTGCTTGGGACAACAATGCACTGTTGGGCACATGGCTGCGCATGGAGCAGTCAGGGTGGCACACCTGATTGACCAGCGACACCTCTGAGTTGCCCAGGCCCAGGATGCCATCTGCCTCCTGGTTGTAGATCTCCCCCGTCTCCTTTGTCTCACACCCAAACACCACCTCCACCGCCCCATCCCTCAGCTGCAGCTGGTCCGACACCAGCAGCCCCGCACTGCTGCTCTGCTCCGCTGCAGTATTCACCAACACATGGCTTCAGCAAAAATGACCATCTACAGCATTATTCTTTGATGCTCTGCTCCGCTGCAGCACCACACCACACACTAGGCTTCACAAATATGACAAGGCTTGACATGCTGTGACACTTCGGAGTGTTCGGCCCGTCTTTAAAGATCTCTTGTGATGGCCTGCAAGAGTCTGCCCTGCTGCTCGTGCCATCCCTCTGTTCTCGACCAAACCGTCGCACAGCGGTCGCACCCAATTCTCCATCAAGAAATAAAGTCATGATGATCATTCCTGCCCCCTGCTTTTCCACTTTAGTGGGCGCATGGGCTGTCAAACTAGTTTGAGGTCCACATTTAGCACAGACGCGGGATAGCTCACCGTATGTGCGCTGGTAGGTGCACTCGCGCTTTTCAGAGCAGCCGCACGGCGGCCGCCCGCATATGCACTTGTCGCTGTCGCACCCGATCACCGCTGAACTCGATGAGCTGGCGGGATCAAACGCAGCGTCCTGCAACAGGCAGATCACAATTCAATCGGCTGACTCTGGTGCCGGGATCTCTTCCAGCAGCCTGTTTTGCCTGGCTCCATCCCTTGCCTGTTGTGCAGCAAGCAGGTGATTGCCCTCGCAGCGTCTGGCGTGACACTGCATACAATTTTTGGCAAGCACCAAAACTGCTGAGAGCGGACTATGTTTAATTGAGATGTAGGCAAACAGTGTGGTGCAGTGATATCAGGAGGACTTGCCTTGTGATGCGGCCCACAATTGCGTCCACATGATGCACAAGGAACATATGTGATGGTGCTTCCTGTGTCCACGATCACCGCAAACTGCCGTGCGGGAGTGCCCAAATGTAGTGTTGCGTAAAAATAACTGCATAATATTGCAAAATGAAGGTTAATAAATCTTGCAAGCGCACCCAGGGCAACAAGATCACAAACAGAAGCTGTGATCAAGAGCTCGCCATAACATATTTGGATATGGAATAGATGGAAGTTTTGATGAAATGTATCGAATCTTTTGAAACACAAATAATCAAAGCAGATCAGATCGCTGCCCTGGATGCTCACCCATAGTCCTTCACAGCGCCGTGCAATGGCAGCGTCGCGTTGCGCAGGAGACCCCGAGCGATGATCCCACCATCACGCCTCCTCAGTGGTAGAACCAAGCTGTCTTGCTGCACGCTTCTTCCAACCCCGCTGAGCAACAAGAGCCCCAAAAGGAGGGCTTGGCAGTGTCGCACAACCATCAGCACCCTCCCCTTATGAGGGGAGAGGCCCAAAGCTCAACTGTCCATTCCGTAAGGATCTTTAGAGTCTGGAGAGAGTTGGACCACAGTGAAACAGTCTAATTGTTTTATTTTGGTCCTATTCTGTCAAGAGCGAACCCAGTCCAAGGCCTGCCTTATTTGGACAAAATAGAGTTTGAAGGAAGAGAGGATCGCAAGAAGGCCTTTCCCTAGTAATAAAATGGACTACCTGGCATGATCAAATTGCCATCATGGCTTCTTTGATGCGACGCGTTCAGGAGAAAGGGTCGACCTTAGGGTAAATCCCTTGTCATGCCTCCCGCAAAAGGGTTCGCGAATATCTAGTGCATTACAAATTGCTCAGTGCTTGTGCTCAGAATGATCTCGTGCAAATTTTCAGCACCCACTGGCGCACACTGCATTGCAACTAGCAGAGAAAACCCAGAAAAACAAGAAGAAGCCATGGCGGAATATAAGCAGTGCTGCGACCCTGGCACGGAGTGGCAGGGCGAACCCACCGGGAAGGTAGGTGCGACGTGGTCCTGGTGCAGCAGTGCTTACCTTTTGCTTGGCTGTCCTACATCGGACAAAATCTCACCTTGTGTCTTCTGTTATCCATTCATGTGGCCCTGTCTTGCCCTTTGTGACTTCAGTTGATACTCGATGCGTTGATGATCTGGGCAACATATGCCAGTTGTTCAAAGCCCACAGAGCGTCGAAACCAACAGCAGCGCTTGTAATGTACCTAGTCATGGCCTTTTGCTCACTGCGACTTGGTGTGTCCAGTGCGTATCTCTTTTGGTCTAGACCAAATAGGGTACTAGCAGCCTAGGATCAGGGCAACTTTCCATTTAAAGCAGGGCATAGTGTTTAGGCTCCAAAGTAAGCGATCGAAAGGATCTTGTCGAAAATGTTCCGTTCAGCCAGGAATGCCGGGAAGATCCCCCTATTGATTTCTTGATGTTTCTGGGCCACTGCAGGTCGGCACAATAGCTACGTATGATGCATATTTTGCCGAGCCCAAGGACACTCCCAAGGCGGCTATTGTGCTCATCAGTGACATATTTGGCTGGGCCAAAAAGAACATTCGCATATTTGCCGACAAGCTTGCTGCAGCAGGTGACAGGAGCCTCACAACCTTTGTACAGATGTTTGGCTGGTGGTTGATAACAAATTGCTACATATGTTTCTCTCCTATGACTCATATCTTGGTGTTCACAAAGCCTTCAGACTTATAGTGTGTGGAACATCAGGGGCCTTGTATGCTGTACATGTGAAGGTCTTCAGGGCATCCAACATGTGTGTGGCTGCAAATTTCTGCATGCAGGCTTCGTCACAGTGGTGCCAGACTTCTTCAGGGGAAAGGCCCTCACCCCCGAGTTTGACTTCTCAAAGATTGGAGAATGGCTCGGCCAATTCCCTCAGGACAAGGTAGAATCCGGCGCCTGTGCTTCCCTGCCTGAAGCTTTCAGCCTCAATGCACGCATGCCCCTTCCTGCCATTTAAAGGAAGGCTCATACCTGCGTCAAGCAAACAGTGGCTGCCAATTGAATATAGTGCCTACAGCCCAGTGCCGACATGCTGACAGTGCAATGCAGTGTTGAAAATGCAGTGCTTCTGGTGTGCAGACGTTGGAAGAGGTCAAGAATGTGATCGGGGAGCTGAAGGAGAGTTATGGTGAGAACATCAAAGTGGGCGCTCAAGGCTTCTGCTGGGGCGGTTGCTTCACTGTCCTGCTGCTAGGTGCCCACCTTTCCTTTACTTCTTTCTTTAATTTGAAGAGGAGAGCAGTGGTTTTTCTACAAGTAACATGATTACAGACACCTGTGTCACTCAGCATCGCCAAAGACCAGGGCAGGCCATGGGGCACTTACTGTGCAAGCAATGCTTTTTGAGCAAACATGGATGTTTGGTCGACGCTACACAGCAGAGCGCTCTCCGCAAGGTCGAGTAAGGTACACTTCAAAGGAACGCTGCTAGCTCATTGGTGCTTCTAACCATGCTGAGGTGGCGGCTGTGTGCCTGACAGGCTCGGGGGATTTGGACGCGGGGGTGATTGCTCACGGGTCGCTGATAAAGCTGGAGACGGTGGAAGCTATCAAGAAGCCGGTGAGTCACAGCTGTCCCGCTTGTAGGAGTCAGCAAGTCTGCTTGGACTCGCACTTTCCAGTGATTAAGCAGAAACATTTGAGGATCATGCAATCACCCACTTCTTTTAAACTGCCTATTAAACAATAGGCAGAAGAGGTACCAAAAAGGGATACTGTGGCCCCGCCTCATCACAGCGGAATGCACGATGTGCAAGTACTGAGTGTGCTGTCACCGGTGATGCCTTCTTCAGGTTCTGTTCCTGTACTCGGCCAACGACCAACAGATCCCAGACATGATGCGCGAGAAGATCCAGGACATCCTCAAGACCAAGTCCTTCCCAGCTGAGGGCGTCTATTACCCCAAGCAGGTGAGAGGCTTTTGCATTCAGCCATTGATATATTTGATGTTGAAGTTGAATGTAAGTCATTCAATTGCTTGGTCTCCGCCTAGCAGGAGACAAAGTCAGAGAACCTTGACCCAAACTAGTTCACTGAGCCCATGCAGCTGCAGCAAGCAAGGTGCGCAGAGAGGCGGCCCTGATCCTGGGGACGCGTGTCTTTTGCCCTGCAGCAGAATAGGGTGATTGTACCTTGTTGGGGTAATATGCTTGCTCTGATCGACAAATAGGGGCAGGCAGTAACGATTATGGCACTCTGATCAGCTTTGCCTCTGATTCCCCATGCCCAGCATGCAATCTCCTTCATGGCTCAGTAGGATCTGGATCAGTGCACCTGTAGCATGTTCAGCCTTGTGCTGCAATGCTCTTACAGCCTGCTTATCCTGTGGAGCTGTTTCTGCATCCAAGCAATGCCCCTGCAGCCTGCTCAGCCTGTCCAGCAGCCTTTGCAGACAAGCAATGCTCCTGCATCCTGCTTGGCATGCTCATCATCCTTTGAAGTGTTTTGATTTGCTGACTGGTGGATCCACCCCGCAGGCGCATGGGTGGAGCTTAAGGGGAGATGACAAGGACGAGGCGGTGGCAGCCGATGCTCGCGACGCATTTGCGCGCTCTCTCAAGTGGTTCCAGGAGCACCTGTGAAGATAGTTAAGAGAGGAGAGATGCAAGAACGTACGAGGCAGTGCGAGCGCCAAGCTGAAAGAAAGAGCAACCTCACAGTGTATATGCAGTGCTATAGCATGAACTGTCTAATAGTGACATAACAGACAATTGTATCAGCAACGTTCAGCAGAAATAGCCTGGCAGGTAGAGTATAAATCTGCAGGGATAACCGCTTCTTTGACAATTCTAGAGCATCCGTGAAGCTGCTTGCACCGCTCTCAGCACCTCAGAAGAAAGCAGGAGCACTTGTGAAGCAGTGGTGGTGGCAGCTGCCAAGAAGGTCTCAAGATCACCTGTGGAAGCGGCAGGGGTTGGAGCTTCTCAGGTGGTCTCTTAGGTCGTTCACATCAAATTCTTCTTTCATAGCTTGGAAAGGGAAAAAGGCCAGGTGCATCTAGCTGCAATTGTGAGCTCTCTGGTGTGCTGAGCAAGCTCCCTTCTCCTGGCACAATCCCTCCAACAGCATTTATCCATCAAAGTTGCGCATGCAACATTCCCGCTGACTATTGTTTGCTGCGCAATCTTGTGCGGCGCCCACATGGGCAATATTTGTTATAATAAATTTTTGTGTCTCTGCCGAAGTGCTTGCCATTGCAAGCATTGGACAGATTGGACAGATGAAACAAGTTGTAAATGAATTTCTTGAATTACCAGAATCAAAGCAACACCAAATTCAAACGCACTCTTTGCAACACCACACCATGCCATAATCATTATGACGAGCAATCTGCCAACTGACTAATCTACCCAACACGATCTCGTTGCGCAGTCACTGAAACATTCAAATACATGCATGCCGGTGCACAGACCAGGCAAATCCCACAGCTGCGCTAATAAATAATTATCCAAGATGCACTCCAAGCTCTAATGTATTCATCATGTCTCTTTCCAGACATCGAATCATTGTGATTTTATGTAAAGGCATATGCACTTATTCAAAGCCCATTAATGCAGGCAATATTGCCTGTATGGCCAATTGCAAGCACATAGGCTGTCCATCAGGATGCCCAAAAAAAACAGAGCTGCAGCACCTTAAGAATTTTTGCGCCCATGTCAAGGCAATTGACTGATCACATGACACCACATTGTCTAAGTAATTTGACACCGCTATGATGGACAGGTTGACACAGCGGTGACTATGCGCTGACTAAGCGATCTCATGATTTCCCTTCACGAAGGGGTTGTCGTCGGACTGCTTCAGCTCCGAGAAGGTGTGGTTGACATGGCTGTGGCATGCCTCGTCAGCGCGCACGTTCAGCAGCAGATCGCGCATTGTGGCATCCTGTATTTACAATACAATCACTGCATTAATAATTTGAAGTTTCTTGTTCAGAAACTTTTGCAGCCAGATCAAACATTTACTGCTGTTTGTGAGACCATTATTGTGTCCCTCCAAGCCTGCTGTTCACTGGCAAAATTTCTCAGCAGCAAAAGGCTTTTCTGTACGAAGTGAACACATTGAGTGCATGGAAACCACGCTGCTGAAGAATGCCCAGCAGGCAGCGCTTCCTTTTCTGCGCAATTTTCAGTGAATGTTTGAAGAGCAATTGCTCCATAGCAGCATGCAACTGGACACACCTCGGACATCTTCCAGTAGAACTTGGCAAGGTCGGGGGCCGGCTTGTCTGCCCACTCGGGCAGCTTGCCATTGTCAATGTCTGCGATGGCGTGCGTGTCTGCATGCATGCACCAGCCTTCAGCACAACATACCCGCAGCATAGCAATCTTCAATGAGGTGTATAGGATGCATTCTGATGTCTGCTTGCATGCACCAGCCTTCAGCACACCATATACGCAGCACTTCATGTGTCAATGACGGTACTAGGATGCAGGACATCAACAAACAAATGCTTCGAATGCGTGTCCTGTTTTCCTTTGGCGCTAGTGCAAACCAGACATGCAGTCCAAGTGTTCACTGCCTCTTTTGGACTGCAGTGATTCCATCAAGAAAGAAAAACACAACGGGAAGATGTCTTTCACAATGTTCCAAGGAATGCAATATAGAAGTTGGGAGGCTCACAGGTCTTGACTGCCTCCTCTTCCAGGTAGCCGATGAAGGCGTGGCAGTGTTTGGGGCTCAGCATGTAGAAGAAGAAATACAGGTTGAAGAACACACCCTGCAAGCCAGCCAGCATCATAATCACGTTGTCAGCCTGCAGCTGCTTTTGCATGCAACACCAACAATGCAGCTCGGAAGATTGCATCGTATAATTAGGCAGGCCATGTGGGCGCTTCAGACATCGATTGTGGACCATCAGGATGCTCCACTGCAAGATCAGTACCAACAGGTGGTACTGCTCTTGCACATCTCAATAGAGACTGTGGTGCTCTAGACCTCATTCTTGGTCTGTAGAGCAGGTATAATGCTTAGTATGCCTGATCGTATAAGTAAGCAGTTTGAGGGTGCAATGCAGGTCAAAGTAGACTTCAAATATGGTCATTACCTGGGTGAGCAACACCCCCGCCCTGACCAGGGGTCCAGGCTGGCGCAGCTTCAAGAAGGTCAGCAAATGCTGCACCACACAAACCAATCACAACCATCTTTCTGGAACTGCATGCTTTGCAATTAAATTGCAAGTTCATCAGTGATCACCCAGTGCCTGCAATGCAGCCTTGCATGCATCCTTGAACCCCGCGCAACATGTGCACTCAGATCCTACTTACTTTACAGTGGAGCACTGTCCAATGTTCAGGGCAGTTTGTGGCTCCAGAGCAACGGGGAACAAACCAACAAAAAAATTGCTGATGGGCATGAAATGAATATTATTAGGGTGAAGAAGCAAGTCGCACCATGCGCTCATTCTCGGCTTCCTCGAGCAGCGTGTGGATCCAGCCGTGGTCTCTCTCCATCACTCGCAGGCTGCGCATGTGTCTCAGCTGCAGGCCACAACACAGACCACCCCTGTCAATCTGCTTGCAGCTGTCAGATGCACAGAATCATACATTTATAACGTTAAATCATGCTTTGAGACCTGGATACAGGCCCAGATAACCCTTACGCCAGTGCCTCACGATTGGAGATGCGATATAACTGGCTGAGCAGAGCCATTTTGTTTCAGACTATCCCTTTGAAGCAGCCCGTTGCTTGCAGAAGCCCCATGACAAATCAAGCCATTCCTGCCCTCATAGAAACTCAGCTGACAGCTAGGACACACGTGGGCAGTCCTCATCTGGCCAGCAGGCTGCGATCCGCCAAAATTCACCTATTTCATTTTGTACCCAACCTTTTCAAGCCCAAGCACCTGAGAAAAGTTTTTTCTAATTCAGAGTACCAAACCACAATGCACACCCCAGCGCTAGATAGTTCGGCGCATTCTCCAAGAAATTGGGGACTTGATTTTCTGCCTTTTAAACGTTTGGAGCTGTCCCAGCTCTCTATTTCGCATCATCTATCAAGGCAAAACTCCGCGGGATGATACGGGGGTTTACAAGCTACGCAGAACAAAATCCAGACACCCTTCTAAAACGAGGGAGGTTAGATTTTCTCACCATGCCGCCGACCATGCCAGGAACGCCAGCCACAGTCTCCAGGAAGACTATGCGCTGCAGCCACTTGCCCTCGTTCATGTTGGGCCCATAGCCCGTGATCTTATCAAACGACCAGCGCATGGCCGTCACCGCCCAAAAGCCTGTCTTCTCACTCCACTGCAGCATGACACACCAATGTAAGTCATGCGAGCACCTTAAAGAGACAGTCTAGAAAAACTCCTCAACGCTCCACTGCAGCGCACCCACAGATCAGGGAACACCCTCAAGAAAAGGAGTCCCCATTTGTTCCGACCATGAGCCTGTGATCTATCTCTAGTCGATGCAAGACTCCCTCGCCATTCTGTTGGGTACCGCCTGCTTCTATTCCCCTCTGCATGGCCTGACTTGTGAACCCGCACCATGTGCACAAGAGCCAACATGCAACTTTCCAGTGAACTGCAGCCCTCCCAAGGTGTTACTTTTCATGGGAACTAGAGTGGCGCTTACTTAACGATTTCCTATTCTCAACTCTAAGTCATGTGTCGAGCTCCCCAGCCCTGCTTTTGCAGCTTGACTTATATTGGGCAGGCCATAATGATGCTGTCCCGCTTTACTCAGGTGCTCCTCTAGATTGGGCAGACTGAACACCCATTGGACGTGCCCGAAGTACAGGGGATGGGGCGTATCACAATCGCCCATGTATTTGCCTGTTCAAGCAGGGCTGCACGCACCTTCTCATACGGGATGACAGAAATGAGTGATAGCCAGGCCTGCCTAGATAACATGCATATGAGGGGAGATCAGTACCTTCTCAGGGGTCTTGTGGCGGGGGTAGATGGACTCAAGGTACTCCTTGTTGTACACCGGGTGCATGAGCAAGTATGAGTCACCGGCATCCTTCGAGTCGCTGCCCGGGTGAGGTGCAATGTACCTGCACACACCAAACAGGCGCTGCCCTCTGCACCGTCCGAATGATCTGTGTCGCTGCAGTGTTAAAATTTCAAGGCTTGAAGTACAAGCACAGCCGTGTGACGTGGAGTACACAGTAAGGTAGCGCCAAGCTAATGCACAATATGAATTTCGCAGAGGGTATCCCATGTCGATCTTCTCACCCCATGCAACATGTGCATGGCCCCACACTTCTTCTGCAGAGCCATCAGCAGCACCCTTTCTGGGCTTTCAAGTAGACGCAAGAACAGAAACGCCAACGCGCCATCCAAATCCGCCGAAGAGTCAAGGAGCGCTCATCAACTTTTCAGAGAGTGATGGAGGGGCTGAGAAGAGGCACTCACCCTTCCTGGTAGGTCTTGTCTTTGGCGGTGCCGGCCTCCTCATTTATCCTCATGTGCTCATGGTGCGGCTCCTCACTCAGACTCGCCTGCTGCCAGCTCTTGCTCTGCGGCACAAGGGAAGGTCAAACCAACTTCCGTCAGGCAATGCAAAGAGCATATTCCTATTATTACACGCCATTCCTGCCAAAGGCGAGGTGCGTCTGCAGACAAGCTGCATGTAAAGATACCACAGTCCTACCCCTCGATGTACTCGCCAGATACAATCAAACCCAATAAATCAGTGCTCAATGTTTATACCGGCCCCCCCCCGCCAGCTGGGGCCTGCAGAACCAGTGTATAGCTGCGCAGAACAAGATGCAGATTGTAAAGTTCTTCAGCTTGTGCCAGCCCTTAGCCACAGAAGCTGAGAAGCCTTGGAGCGTTGTGTGCAATCCCAGTCTGACTTGCGCAAAGCCGGCTTCACCGGCTGATAGTACAGCGTCAACGAAGGCCATTCCCATGGGCTCCAGTAACTGCATTTACAGAGCTGGAGGTTTGCGCACCGAGGTGTGAAGGGGTGTGCTGAGGAGCTTGGAGGGCTGCGCTGGCGCCAGTGTAAGGTTTGAGAAGCTGCAGGCGCATGCTACTGGAGCCAGAGCGGATGCCAGGCTTGGGGCAAGTGAGGGATGCGCCGCTGTTCTGGCCAGCAGCTGACGAGCCAGCACCCCAGAGCAGCGCTGCATCGAGCTGATCATGAGCTCCTGCAAGCAGTGCACTCAACTTCAGGTGTCCACACGTCTTCAGCTCAGGTCTCAATCCTGCACCATGCAACTGCAAGAGCTGCGTCCTCGTCTGCACAGTTTAAAACACATAAAATGTGCATTTGATTCAAAATACAGCACTCCCTGCTCCTTCCAAGGTCTGAACCAAGTCCAAGATAAAACGACATCAGTCCTTCTTGACGCCTACATATCAGGATTGTTAGGCGCCATTTGCAGGATCTCTTGTAGAGGCGGAAGTAATCCTCTTCCTTCCTTTGCTTGATTTCGGTAGCGAAGTCTGTACGAGTGGAGCTTGTGGGTCCACTCACATAAACCCCGTGCTCGTCAAGTTTGAAGTGAATGAGAGGCTAAAAATCTCTCAGATATACGTGGATTAAAATTTTTAAGGCACCTGAAGAAACTGCGGGAGCGATATTGGATTTTTCACCTATGAAGAAGCGCTGTCGTACTCGATGCTCGAAAGATTGTACCTCTCCTTGTACCGGCCACGGAACAGATGGTCCACAGCAACGTTGCTATCGATTTTCCTTTAGGAGAGGTTTTTACCAACAAGGTTGATTGGTGACGTATGAATCAGTCCTTCCCTATCCTTTCTAAGATGCTACGAGAAGCCGAGGAAGGTTCCTTCCTTGCCTCAAAAGGGAACGCCAAAACCTTACATCCAGCGTGGCCGACCCACGTGCAGACATTCTCCCAGACTTAGTTTGTAGCTCAGAAACAATTACAGGAAACAAATGCTGGGAGAGAATCTTGGAAGCTAGAGTGGGCTGAATGAAAGTCATGCGGCAGTGCTAGCCAGATTTTGCTCCATGGCTGGTCCCGCGCCATTCTGCGGTGCAGCAACAATTTCTTCTGCTCCAAAGATCGAAGTGAGGCTTCGCGTGTCTTTTTCCCGCAGCAAGATCTCCTGCACCGCGTCTAGCGCATGCATGCCATGCACGATATTGTCGCGCGTGCGCACATTCACTGTTCCCTCCGCCTCCTCCTTCTCGCCAACCACCTGCTCGGGATGAACCCCAACAGAATCGGAGTCAGATGGACCAACATGACCAAAACAATGTATAATAACCTGCAGAGAACAGCCACTGTTCGTCCTCTGCAAAATTTGCTGCTGTGGGCTCTCATGGATCTATAAAGAAAAAGCACATTTCTGCAAATGGTCACATGCAGCTAAGAGCTGCGTGCCTCCTAAAGTGCCCGGCGCTCTTCTGAGACAATCACTGTGAAAGCAGCAGCAGCAGCAGCAGCAGCAGCGGCAGCCAGACCTGCTGTCTATTGGCGCTCGTGTGGCCAGTCCCAAACATGTCACCTTGCAGCAGCCCTTCAAAATGAAAGAAAGAGCGAAAGAGTGGGCGCACCAGGATGTAGTTGAACTGGGCCAGCTGCGCCTCGCGCACTTTCTTCTGCATCTTGCGGTCGCTGTCGTCCACCTCGACGTGCAGCTTGGCCGCCCTCAGCTGCGCTCGCACGCGCCGTGCATACCCCACGCTGGCCTCACTGATGGGCACCACGATCACCTGATCCACGCACAAGGTAACCAAGTCAAATGAAGTCGGCCTACAGACTCAGATTGCTGGCCATCAATGTTTGCCTTTGGCCACTCAAATGCCAGAAAAGCTTGCTGACACACAGTATCCGTATTGGCTGATCAGAGACTTCCTGGGGCTGTCTTGAAGACAGTACACAATCTGTCCTGATAAGAGGCCGTGCCTTTGCTGAGGGTCATATTGGGAATGCATGCTTTGCCCAAACAAACTTTGTGTACCCTTGTCTACCCAGCGGGCACCAGCCATCCCCTGGATGCGGGGAAGTCCTTATGCCCACCTGGCGCGGCGAGAGCCAGAGCGGCCACTTCCCGGCAAAGTTTTCGGTGAGGATGGCGAGCATGCGCTCCACAGACCCCAGGATGGCGCGGTGCACAATTACCGGCCGCTCAAACGCCTCGCTGGCACCCTTGTACTGCAGGTCAAACCTGCAATAGCACAGCCATAATTGTTCAACTGCTTGCTCCTGAATACTTTGAACGCAAGAGTTCTGCAAGTACTCTGTTGGGCGGCCAAGTGCGTGGTCTCAGTACGCCATGTATGAACAAGAAATAGCAGCACTGAAGGCTGAAGAAAGCGCGATTAACACATAATTGCTTCCTCCAGTCGAGGATTCCATAGATTCTGAGCCAGTTTCTCTATGCTTTGAGAGGATGCCTGACAGGGTGACTGCATGTGATGTTTGTGCCGCACCTGACAGGCAGCTGGAAGTCCAGCTGAATGGTGGCGCACTGGAACTTGCGCCTGAGGGCGTCAAAGACCGTAATGTCGATCTTGGGTCCGTAAAACGCTCCATCTGCCTCATTTAACTGTACGACACACAATTAGTGTCTTGTCAGTCCTGGCTCTGGACAGAAAACTGCTACTGCACATAAGGCTCATCACTGCCTCCTGTCTACAGCGCTGACATATTTGCTGCAACAAAGGATGACACTCGAGAGGTGCACGCCATCAGAGCAGGGGTAATCTCCTGATCTTTCTGTCAAGAGATCTTCCTGCAATACTCATCTGAATAGGTAGCGTGTCCATCAATGATCATATGCCATTGATCTTGAGGGCAGGGCAGCTCATACTATGGATGACAACAAGATGCTGACAAACAGTTTGCAGTTACGTTCCCTCCTATTCCTCCCATGTGCATTCACTGTATTAGTGATAATGTATCATGACACATAGATTAGTTACCCACCTCCCAGGCCTTCCCGGTGGCGTCGAGAGCCTGTGTGAGGGCAGCCTCTGCAGCGTCCCACTGCTCGAGAGTGCCCAGGTAGGAGTCCGGTCGAGTGGATAGCGCAGCCTTGTAGGTCAGCCCAAAGACTGCGTACACCTCGTCCAGCATGCGCAGGCAGCTGCTCACCTCTGACATCACTTGATCCGGCCTGCACAGAACATAATATCATCTTAGTCAGTTGTTCACTACAATGCCAGCCCTCCTAAAGATGGATCATAAGGATGCCACTCAGCCGATAGGGCCGCCAGAGGGGTTGCAAAGGCACAGAGCTCCGCATTTGTCTGACAGGTGATGAGCACTGATCAGATGCTGCAGGCTGTCTGCTGCAGACCTTGAGTTGTGCTCTGAGCCCAGTTGGATTGCAGTTATTTTCTGCCTTGGAGTATTGGGGCTGCCCAGGGGACTCTAAATTAGTAAACTGGTTTAGAGTCTACTAAAAACTGTTAAGAGAAGGGCTGACCCAACCAGCACCCACCACCAAATCGAGGTCCCAATTGGCAACCGCTGGGATGGGCGTCCCTCACGCGAAACTGATGCTATGGGCAGCCAGAATTCCAGTCATTTCACCACAGGTGATGCCAGGTATTCAAAGAAGATAAATTCAGTGCGAGCACCTGCAGAAGACGTGCGCATCGTCCTGCTGGAAGCGCCGGACGCGCGTGAGGCCTTGGAGCGCGCCGCTGAACTCGTTGCGGTGCAGCACGCCAAAGTCAGCCATGCGGATGGGAAGCTCGCGGTAGCTGCGCAGCCGGTGCCCGAACATCAAGCAGTGCCCTGCGCGCGCATGCAAAGACATATTGTGAGTCATGCCGTCTTTGCATGCGCGCAACCCCGCTGTGTGCAGCTGAAAGCCTGTCTAGCAATCCGCTGCGGGAGTGCATCTAACTGAGCTGTTTGGCATACATGTTGACGAAATTAAGAGGAAAACACCGCGGTCAGCATGCAAATAGGGAACTTGAACTTGAGCGTTGCAGCCGTGGGTGATGGCAAGACGCTGGGTACATGGCACTTGACCAGAGCTCCCATTTCATCCTACCCTCTTTTGAATTATGCAAGCAGTGGCAGTGTCACAATCTATGGACACTGACCAAACGAGATACGAGGGCGGCAGAGAGGCGTCACCTGGGCAGTTCATGGGCTTGAGGCCAAACTGCTGCTCCTCGATGTCGACGAGGAACATGTTGTCCTTGTAGTGGTCGGCGTGGCCGCTACGCTCCCACAGCTCAAAGTTGTACAGGTTGGGCGTCACCACCTCCTCGTACTCATACTCCCAGTACTTCTCACGTATCAACTGCGCATCAAAAGCATGTAACAGTTACTAATTCGTTATACTCACCCTTTTTTGAATGAGTCATGCGCAACTGTTGGTGCCTAGCTGTGCTCACCAACTCTCCTTCCCAGTCAAATTAGCCATGGCATCAGTGTGCTCAGGGGCTAGTAGTCATAAGATGCTTCATGCATCGTTTCTTGCCAATCAGTTTCTCTATATCGGAGGAGTGCTGACACACAAGCTTTTTATCAGATGCATGTTCATGACCGTGACGGGCTGCTAAGCTTTTTGGTGCTGCTACAACTCCCAAGGCCAACCGGAGGAGTACATTTCTGAGCACAGTTTAAGACAGAAACCCAAGTACAGCTTGGTGTGGCGCACACCTCAACAAGGTTGTTGTAGATGCGGGCGCCGTTTGGCTGGAAGAAGCATGAGCCGGGGGAGAGGCGGTCGAAGAAGAAGAGCTCCTGCTGCACACCGATGGCGCGGTGGTCGCGCTTGCGAGCCTCCTCCATGCGGTGCTGGTAGTCCTTCATCGACGCCGCGTCCGGGAACGTTATACCGTACACCCTCTGCATGGCCAGGACAATGTTATAAATACCTGGTATCAGACAGCATAGATAATGGGTTGGGTCCGGGAACTTTACACCGTACACCCTCCGCGCGCTTACACATACCTCTCGATATAAGTCTAAAGTTCTACATACCAGTAATTTCCCAGTGTTATCACCGGCGCTATCCCATGCACCCTCTGCGGCGCCCAGCACAGCTCTAAGATGCCTTTCGTGGCACTCAACAAGCAAATTATGTCTTATGAGTGACACACATGAAGGAAAGTGGGCCACCCTATGATCTTCATGAGTTCACCGCATGTGTTGAGCTTTTCCTGACACCAGCATATGCCCTGAACTGCAGCCGCTGCTATGCGCAAGAACAGAGCATGAACATCAAGGAACCAGCGACAAGACTGACCAGTTCCTGGAGGCTTCCCTCAAATGAGCACCATTCCAAGCTTATAAGAAGATGCGGATATTCTGGCATCAAATGAATACGCACGCAGATCTTTGTCAAGAAAACTGAGGTCACCTGCAGCGGCTCCCGATTGACGTTTGCGCGCCAGAATGCGCGGTTCATGGCTGAAACGGCCGAGGCTCTGAGCAGCCCGGTGTTGGGCAGGTGGGGGCCGTGGCACAGGTCGACCATGGGGCCACAGCGGTACAAAGAGATGGTGGCGTCCTGTGGAAGGCCCCGGATGATCTCCTCCTTGAAGGGATTCTCCGCAAACATGCTCAGTGCCTCGTCCCGTGTCACCTCCACCCGCTCAAAGTCCTGCCTCTCCTTCACGATCTGCATGCGGCGCAGTAATCAATATTTCGTTGGCTCAATTCATAGAGTTTTTAAAGATACTATAACATGTGCCTCCCTCAGATCCCAACATGCACCAGCTATAAGGCGCATGTGTAAGTTGCTCAGAGACACAAACGATGTTTGCACGGGGGTGCTTGATGCCTCATTTGCTCAAATGTAAGAAGACCCAGATGGGTTGCTTTCCCATGCCCCAGCTGGCACAGCAGCTTGGAAAATTCATCCTCTGTACCCGGGCACACAAGCCCCCAGGAAAATCAGCCCAGGATCTTGGAAATATCGCTGAGGTTTTCTCAAGTGTTTCTAAGTGCAGGGCAAATGCACAGCAGCAGGACTGCACCTCCTCGATTCGCTTCTCCAGGATAGGCCGATCAGCCTCGGTGAGAGTACGGTCGCCCAGATAGCAGTCATAGTAGAAGCCCTCCTCCAGAGCTGGGCCAATGGTCAGCTTGGCGCCAAAACAGGACTCCAGCGCCTCGCCCAACACATGCGCGCTCGAGTGCCAGAACGTCTGCATTTGCACAGAACACAATGATCTCACTCACTGCCAAAGTAAGTAGATGAGGAGATATGGAGCAAATGGTGGAAATGGAACCCTCTTTTGGCAATCTTGAAAAGTTGAACCAATAGTGTCGACCATGGAAGAACTTCTTCTTCCTCCTGCTGCTTTGCTTGCCCGGCAAAGCCTTGCAGCATTAAACGGCTCTTTTGAATTTGACACAAAAAAGTGGATGATTACTGTAGCATCGTACAAAATGGTGTCCATGTCACAGAATGCACAAGGTCCCAAAGGTGGCTCCAGGTGTTGCATAAGTAAGCACTATGCCGCAGAAATAAATGGAGTGTGCTGTTCTCTTGGATATCTGTGTACCTCTTTGCCATCAGGGTCCTCAAAGGTCAGGATCTGCAGCTGGCAGTCCCCATCCAGCGGCCTGAAAATGTCATACACCTCCCCATCCACTTTGGCAGCCAGGGCCTTCTTTGCCAGGCTCCTGGAGAGCGTGCCAACGATATCTTGAGGCGTTGTCACGCCCTTCACTCCCTCTCGCGTCGTGCCGTCCGGCAGAGTCACTCGGATTGGCACGTTCTCTGCCTTTGCCTTTTCCACCTGCATGACGGATATCTACTCACACTTGACGTGAGCAACACAATATGCAACATCCACCCAGCTTGTGACACCACTATTTCCTCCTGGCAGGAGTAGATATAGGTGCAGGCATAGTTATAAGGGATGTCAGTGGCGAAAGAAATGGCACTTACTGCTTCAACTTCCCGGTTCTTGTACTGGTCGAAGAGGTCTATCCTGCGTTTCACGTAGTCCTGAAGCGCCTGTGCCTCCTCTTCATGACTCCTGACAGCTTCTGCCTGTGCAGTTGCAGCTGTCGAAGCTGTGGTCATGCTGCGACCGCTGGGGCCAGCTTCAGGCCTGCTGATCAGAGAACGTCCGTCCCGCATCGGGAGATAGTCTCCGCAGCATGAACAGCCTCTACCAGGAGCATCTGCCAACAGATCTCCTCCAAAGCCTGACTGGTATGGCCTCCATGCCTGGACTGCTGGCAGTATCGATCGACCTCTCTGCACTCTGTGAGAAGGTTCACTGTGTTCCTGACTTCCTCGTGGTGCAGCAGAGGACGTAATGAAGGAACGCGAAATCCCAGAACGCTGTCTGCCTAGTAAACAATGCCGAAAGCTGAGCCTCAAAGTGGCCTGCCTGAAAGGAAGGCACATATGGCCCAGCATGGAATGCGATTGCTGCGCAATTGCGCCGTCCATGAGCACAGATTAACAGAAATGCTGAGACGCGATGCAGCATCGCGGAGTTCAAAGTGCTGTGTCAGGCCACAAACACATGCACTCTCGGCACATTATCTTCTTTTAATGTGAATGGCTTTGACCACTTACTGTTGCAGAGAATATGCAGTAGTGTTGTTCCTGATTCAAAATATTGTGTCGCACTACACATTCAGGTATTGTCATCGTTTGGGAGAGGAAGATGATCGCCAATGGGTCACTCACAGAAATTCCTTCTGCTCAATATATTGGATCAAACACAAGGCTGCACTTCAAACGTCTGAGGGTGAGCTTTGACTGGAAAGATTACATGTCGACTCAGTCCGACGAGTGGACTTTCTCTTTTCTGGGAATGACGAGATCCATGGTATGCTGCAGGTCTGTTGTAAAGCTCAATGTGCCAATGGGAATGATGTCAACTCCGTTAGCGTTGCACTAGGCAGAAGAAACGTCCTGGTACTTCCTGCTGCCGCATCGTTGGTGTCCCTATTCGCAGGTACCTCCCCTTCAAATCTATCGGAATCACCCCGCTTTCCAAGGCACAAACCAGCAACAAGGGGAAACCCCGCTAAGAGGATTATTTTACTGTGCAGGAAGTCGACCTGCTCGCGCCAATATCGTACAGGACCTGGCGAAGGGGTTTGTGAGGCCAGACCTGGCATCTGAGGAGGCCACCGTGGTCATGATGGATGCCAGGGGGACACTCTATGAGCTGAAGGTGAGACCAAATCCACGCTCTGCTTGGGAAGAAATGCCAAAAGCTCTGCCTCCTGCCTTCGGAAGTCACAAGTGCCATGCATGCATGCTAATGAAAGCAAGTTTTACAATGTGCTCCATTTGGATACCAGGAGCTGGCGGGGACCTCAATGGATAGCCAGGAGAGGTTCAAAGCGCGGCGGCTGCTCCCAGGCATGGCCAAACGCCTGCGCGAGGCAAGTGGTGTTTTTAGTTCCTTGACCATGTAGTCGTCTCCCACAGCATGGGCTGGGCGTGAAGGACAAAGCAAATTCACTGCTACATTGGCTATGAAGAGCTGCTGAGCCAGTGTTCATAGAACGGATGATTGCGTGAAGCGCTTGTGGAGGGGTGCTAAGTGAGCATTATGGTGACTGATATCTGGGTTGAGTTATGTGCACTGGTAAGGAATGTCAGCCTGTTGCCTGTCAGCAGTAGGCTTCATGACAGCCTGCTCACAAGAACATTGGTAATGTTCTGATGGGTCGGGGCTGCAAATTGCAGGTGGGCGTGGCAGCGCCGGTGTTGGCGGCTCTGGTGAGGGGGGCGCAGAAGGAGAGCGTTGTATCAGAGATGTACGGTGGAGCCGGTGGCGAGCGAGCAGCCACTGATGAAGTGTACTCTGCCATTGGAGATGTGCGTAATTACTGTGATCTGTCTTGCCTATATTTGCATGTGCAGATGATCAGTGTATTTCCTGCAGGGCAGCAGCCAGCTCACTGCACAGAAAAGGAGTGCTGAGCACAGATGATTGCCGTGCCCTTATGTCAGAGGACATCCATGGCAATAAGGGCTTGCTACACTGACCAGCGGATGTTGTCCCTTTCCTTTCTGCACCTAAGGGCGGTTATAGAGTCTAAAAGAAATTGGTTTTTTTGCAGATCGTGACAATCAGTGGGCGGACGATCAGGAAAGAGGCGCAGGCATCTCCCGAGCTGGCAGAGTCAGCCATCAGGAAGATCGAGGACCTGCTAGCCAGCCTGCCCCAGGAGGTTGTGGAAAAGGCAAAGGAGCTGCGTGCGCAGAGGAGAGTCAACACCGCTTGACTTGGCATTGCTGAGATTTTTTACTGCAATTTTTGGGCCATGCCGGCAACAATTTTTTGTCATTGGGAGAGGAAATTTTTGTCTTTGAGTGATGATATCTGTCGATCTGTCTAAAGTAGATGAAATTCTGAGTGGGTCCGTCCTTTAGAGAGGGACCTTTTTTTTCTGGGATCTTAGCTTGGACAACTTTGGAGAAATTCGGTGGTTTGATTTCAGCAAGCACCGATAAACACAATCCTAGGTTGTGGGGACATGGAAAGGCGTTACAGAGCATGCAACTCTTGCCACTTTGAAGCGTACACGGATTTCAATGGACTGAGGGCCTTGGGCATCGAAAGTACTTCACTCATGGGTTTCCACTTGTCAGCTAGTTCTCAATCAATGGCGCCACAGACATTCCCAACCATCTGGAGATGTAGCATCCTCATGCATTGCAGGCAACAGTCATGCATCAAGGTCAAGGCATGCATCTTCACTCCTTCTATCCTGCCAGCCTGATACTATCTTAACCACCCATATGGCCTGCACTTCCTTATGCAAAAAATTAGTCATCTAGAACAGAGCACGCGCAGACTGCAGGCTCCTGAGCGCAACGAGTGCCATGCTGCCACGGGCGCCCATCCTGGGTGCTCGGAAGGTCGGCTGCACTGCAGGCCGCATCGCTGGCAGCCTGCAAGCCACATGATCTCCAGTCATTGACCCCCTCGTGAAAAGAGCGTAGAGCAAAGTTATGACAGCCCTGACTTCTTTTCCTTCCCATCCCAAAGATATGGCTTTCAAACTTTGGCAGGACTCCACAATATTGGTCATTTTGTGCCCAATATCATCGGGCCCTTTTGAGGGTACCAAGATGGCCCCATCTGCTGGTATCTCAGAATATTGCAAAGCTTCGAAAGGTAAAAAGTCGGTGGCGTTGAAGCGCTCAAATGGTGCGTATACACTCCTGCATTCCCTCAGCTCTCTAAAAGACAGCGGCCACATATTGAGTTCAATATGTGGCCGCTGCTTTTGGAAAGCCAGCAAGTAGCTCTAATATTCTAAACATGTTGGCACTGCACGGCTGACATGGTCTGGTGGGGTGTAAGGATGAGCTCACCTCTGCCTCTGCTGGGTTCCCAGGAAGGAGGAGGTCAGGCGGACGCTCGGAGCGGCGGCCGTGTGCACGCCGCGGCGCTGGCCGCTGCCGGAAGAGGGAACGCTGCCGATGGTTGCCCCGGAAGCCGCCGCTACAATTCCGCAGTCACCAATCACCACGTCGAACGATGTCTGCCCGCTGCGGCTGCCTGCGCCATCACATGCAGCGGTGAACAAAGACCCCAAAATGTTCTGCCTTTTTCGTTATGTGCATGCTTCCTTCCAGACCCCTGAGCCCCTGATGACAACTTTTGTGCAATTGCTTATAAGACTGGGTTGGTGATCTGCATTTTGGAGTAAATAAAGTAGGCCGAGAACCATATTTACCACACAGGTACAGACAATAAATAAAGAACACCCATCAGGGCCAGTGATAGGATCAAGTGTGTTGTGATATTCCAGCAGAATGGCTCGATGTCTCTGCCAGTCAGAAGTGCATAAGGTAAAGGATCTCACCGCAGGCCTCAGCAGCCTTGACAACCTCGTAGCCTTCCACCACCTGTCCAAACACCACGTGCTTGCCATCCAGCCACGGCGTGGGCACCGTGCACAGGAAGAACCTGACAAGCAATCACCACAACCTATTAAATTATGCATGGCACGCTTTTCCTGCCGGAGGTGAGCCTGCAGACAAGCTGCAGTTTAGGGCTGCCAAAAATATACCCATTGGCCAGATCCAAGCAAGACCCAGTCAACCGTGGGCACGTTCTCCGCCATAACCTGTTACTCTCTTGAATTTATGCAATGTAATGAGATCCTTCTGAGATCCTAAGACGATGCCTGTAAATGACTTGAAGCCCCAAATCCAAACGCCCTTCATGCTCCATGCTACCATCTGCTCCGAGACGGAAGGTTGCATGATGCAGGACCTAGCTGCCTTCCACTTCCATTGCCCTAGCCTGAGTGGGTCAACGTTGGCTGGCCAGCAGCAATAGTGGTACAGACCAGGAGCAACAGGGAGCTCAAGGGCGATTGGGGGGCGCTTATACATTACGCGCACACCATTCGAGAGCTGCAGACTGCAGCCACTCTTGCAGCTTCATCGTCCGGCAACAAGCACACAGGTGCTCCAGCTGGGACAAGGCAAACATATGCCCCTGCAGGGATTTGACTTTGACTTTGATCTTCAAATTAGGTCACGCACTGGGAGCCGTTGGTGTTGGGGCCGGCGTTGGCCATGGAGAGGACGCCTGGGCCGGTGTGGGTCAAGTCGAAATTCTCATCGGGGAACTTGTTGCCATAGATGCTGCGGCCGCCTGCAGAACCCCACCAAGAAGAAATCATGCAAATGTCCTCACACTCCGCCCACAAGAAAATCCAGATTCATGGCTGATGCGCTCAACACAACATGAGGAGGTCGAAAGGGGGGCGTCTGTTAGCAGCTTCAGAGGCAAAACATGCAAGCTTACAGAATGCAGCAGGGTGAGACTTGCCACACCTGTGCCATTGTCCCTGGTGAAGTCACCTCCCTGCTCCCCAGCACTCCAGTCTCAGCGCTTCAGTCTCAACAATATGTGAAGCATGTTTTGTGTGCCTCAGATGTTGGATGCATTGGTAAGTGTTGGATAAATAGGTCATTCCCATGCATTGTGCATCAATGCCATGTCTCTCTTGGAGCCTCTACTTTCTCTTTCCACTCTCTTCAAGATGCGCCTTGAAGGACAATAAAGTCAAGTCACACTAAGGACGGGGGCATGCTTTGATGAGAAGCAAATGCATGCACTCATAAACGGCCCCTTTAGAAAACATTCCCCGGAACAGCAGAAGTGGACGCACACCTGGCACATGAAGTCCGTAATGATACGGTGGAAGCGGCTGCCCTTGAGGCCATTGCCAGGCTCGGCCTTGGACAGCTCCTCAAAGTTCTTGGATGTCTTGGGCACGACATCCTCCTTCAGCTCAACCACAACGCGGCCCAGGGGCGTCGCATTGGTGCGTCCTAGCTGCAGGTCCAGGTAGACCTTGGGGTTGGCCTGCGCGGGGAAACAATGGGTTGGCATTTAGTGCCCTCTTCGAAGTGGACTGCTGATCGTCCAGGAATGCTTGTCGAAACCAGCTGCCCTAGGAATATGGTACGTAATTACCAAGCTCGGTATGCTGGAGTGCAGCAATAGGTTGGCTTGCCATGAAATTTGACGGAAAAAATGGCATATTTGGCATAATATATGCCAACAATAGCAATCAAAGTGAGGACTTCTCACCATCACCACAATGATGCAAGGTATTGGTTACAGATGTATCAGCGATAAAAAAGAATTAAAAGAATTTCTTACCGGGTTGGGGGGCCCAAGGGGCGGCGAGTAGTCCACCTTCTGGGATGCGAGCTTGGCCACATCCTCTGGCTTTGAACCGGCGCCTCCCATCATTACGAATGTCTTTAAAGGATGCTTGAAGGTGTCAGAGTATTGAAGGTATTGATTATTCCAATGGTTGAACTCTCTTCTCTGTCTCACTCTCTCTTTCTCATCACCTTATCCGATGACGTCACCACCTATCGGCGGCTTCTTCTCGAAAGGAAGCTGGATGAACCTAAGAGACCCTATCCCCCCTGAGGGATCTGCGCACTGCGACTTTCATCTTTCTACATTATTCACGTCTCCTATTGTCGTCGCAGGTGCCTAATATCGATTTTATTGTATAATTATTGGGCTTCGTTCGGCTCCTCTCTGCTGGTTCCGGAAACCTAGAAATTAAAAATAAACCTAGTTGTTTGGGTAGAGATCACAGATTCGTGAAGTATTTGTGCGCTCTATCAACATGATCTGGTGCTCCTGAGCAGAAATTCGATAAAAAATTGTGTGGAAGATAGCTTTGCACGGCAGGAAGCTCCAGCGACATCGGTCATCAGGGATCTGCACCCGAAGGTTGTACATCTGCTGATAACAGTGCTTATTTTAAAGTGCATTCCCATCACGATGATTCAGTAACATCACCATTATGCTGAATGAGAAGAAGCTGTTGCAGGTCTCAGGTGTTACCCAGATCGCAGCCATGCTCAGGCTAATGAGCCTGAGCATTACTCTCTTCGCGATCCTAGGCCTCGGCGGAGTAGCCAATGCCTCTCTCTTCAACTTCACAGAAGCATCAGGCTGGCGTCAAGGCTGGGGCCCCACACCATCTGTCCAGGCATATTCACTTCCACCTACTCTCCCTGGTTGTTCCAATGCCCACACCCTCACAACCTTGTCTACGACTGCAAAGCCCCAAATTTAAAAACTATTCTTGGATCTTTCTCAGAGGAGCTGAGGACGCACATCAGGCATTGTTGGGATGATGCTGCAGGCCAGCAGGAACCTGCAGCTGCTGCTCCAAAATCAGAACAGCTCAAATTTGCTGGGGGCCATTCTGCTGAACTCCGTGAGCAACAACCAGAGCTATGCAGTGGCAGAAGCAGTTAGATTTGCACTGCTCCCAGACAGCAGCGGTGGCCCTAAAGATACCTCACGCACCCCTGGCTATGACACTCTGGCGGCCAACATAGGCGCTGCCACTGCCTATGCCATGCACTACGCTGCTCAGCAGGTGGGTCACTAGCGCCGTTGCCAGCTGTGCAATTCTCTCGAGCTCTGCAGAAGAGCTTGCAAGCGCCACCTGCCTTGTGAAGGGCTGCCCCAATTCGCTCACTGCTGTAGCCGTGCATGCAGCAATGCGTCTGTCCCTATCGGTCCTTGGTCTACCTTCATATTTCCCGACTTACAGGTGTAAATATATGTAACTTGATGATGAAAATTCGCAGACACTTTGACATCATCCCTATTATGCAGCAGGAATTTGGGGGCCTGCCAGGGTCCCCCCAGCCTCCCAGCACAGGAGGAACCATCCTGCAGTCGGACCATGATGCCTCAATTTTGGTGAAGCCAAATGCAAGTGACATCTTCTTCGCAGTAGCGGCCGGCGCCGTCGGGGCTGTTTCCAGCAGTTGCGGTGAGATACCCAATGCATCATTGCAATGGTTGAGCTTAAAAGAAATTTGCCCTTACACTGCACCCTCAGAAGCTTGCATTGGAGGTGTGCTCAATGGTTGAACTCTGCTAATTTTTCCAATGAGATGTAGGCATTTTGATGTCATTTGTGACCTGTTGCCAAGTGATTAGACAGCCAGATGGATGCACCAGGAAGGACTATGTACCATGAAGGCCCTTTGTATGTATATTGAGGCAAACTGGGTAAGTAATTGGATACAAACGCTAATTAGGGGTAGGAGCAAGTTTCAAGCAAGGTGGTGGGTTTTTGACGGGTGTGCTGAGATGTTTGGTGTATGTTCAGATGGGAATTGGAGGTGCCACACAAGCGACTGCAACACACCCCTGGCAGTCATGAACAAGCGGGTGTACATCTGCTGCGGGGTTGTTGCACCGTTAATGAGGGGCGTTGACAGGCGCGCATCTGTTATTCCCCTGGTATCGTGCAACCTCTCCCTGGTCTTGGTCCAGGTTTCCTCAATAGCTGCTGCACTTACCTCAGAAGCACTCGGAACTCTTGCTCAACAGGCATCCACATACCCTGTTGCATGGCTGTCTCTGTGCTCTGCAGAGCAAAAAGGCAGCTGCAGATGATTGAACGTTCTTTGCATGTTTCACTGTTGGTATTGCATGGTCAGAGCTGCGTCCAATTGGGAATGACTGGCTTCCTATTTAGAGGACTACCTCCATGCCAGCTTTCTTGGAATGAGTTTCCAGGAATGATGGATGACTTGATAACTCGGATTCATGTGTAAAGTTTAAAAAGATATGGATTCCGCGCAGGCAGCTGGCGCTCCTTGGGGAGTCAACCCTTCTGGGAGATGCGTTGTCACCTGCCGCAATGGCAGAAGACCTGTACAACCTCGCCTTCCTTGAAAGGTGACATCTCTTCATGTTTTGGCAAGTTCTGGTTGCATGCAATCGTTAATGCATTGCTAATTTCTCACATTGGGCTCATTGCCTCAGATGTATACACATGCATATGCTGGTCTCATCACCTTCAGTTCTCAAATAATGGCGGATACAGTACCTGCACATTGACAGCAGTGCACATCTACATGTGCAGACCGCTGATTTTATGAAGGGTCCCGGGTTAGCAAACAGCAAATTCAACAGGTAACGCTCGCAGCGGCCATGTGGCCAATCAACGCAATTGAGTCTCCATCTTTTTATGTTGCAATTTAAACTACTACAATACAGAAGGCTTCCTGCTTGCTTCCGGCGAGAAGCTTTGCGTTCAATAGTATATTGACCATGGGTTCCCGGGGGATTGTTGTAGAGATGATCCATGGGCCAAGTGACCACAAAAGCAAATCGACTGAACTTGATTGGCCATCAATTATTGTTATTAAAGCTAAGCCAGGCCGTGTGTGTATGCAGGTGCCTCTGGTTCCCCTATGACGCCCGCATCAAACAGGCCCCTGCAAACTGCAACGCCAACAGCTCTGCCAATTACATGGTGGGAACGAAATGAAATCCTTCCTGCATAGAATATTCTTCAAGCATTGTGTAGCAGGACTTCCTGAAAGATCTCATCAGGCATCAGGCATCAGGCATTAGAGGCTAGCTTACTGTTACAGATCGGCCAAGTTGACTGGTTTTTATCCCAAAAAGATCATCTGATGACCGATCTGTACTAATCTGATGTACGGTAGATAGTCATTGATTTGTGACAATTACTCTTGAGGTGGTGTGCAGGGGAAGGTTGTGCGGATAGACATTAACTCGCACACCCCTGGAGCAAATTAGGTGGCCACAGCCGCCGACTGCTGCGCTGCATGCGTCGCCGATCCCCAGGTACTTTACTTGAACCGTCATATTCTAATAGTATGACAAATCTCTCACGTCAGACACGTCAGTTGCGATATTAGAATGCAGAGAGTACTGGGTGCAGCCAAATACTTGTATATTGTGGCATGCCACAACAGGCCCAAGCCAATACTGTGTTTGGACAGGGTCTAACCAGCATTGTATTGACACACATGTTATGGCAGGCTTCTGCTTCAGCCAGAACGCCATCTATTTGATTGGTGCAATGTGCATGCGTCATAGGAAAGGTATGCCCAGTGCCTGCGGCCCACAGAAAATACCGAGTCTCGGCCGCTGCAGCAATGTCTGGCGAAGCATCCGAGGACAGCGGAGCAATTCTTGAGTCCTGCCTCAGGCCACATGGCTCAAAGAGAGCGGATCTGACCCTAATATTTGAACCTGCAGCATATCTGCAGATGCACCAAGCCCTCGGAAGGTACCTTGTGCAACAATAGTTCTAAAGAAAGGATTTGTCTGTGCATGGCAGTGCAACATCTGGGTCTTCTGTGGAAGCTCCTATGGCTGCGCCGGCTGTGACTATGAAAACATCAACTATGATTCTACACTGGGGATTGACCCATCCAAGCGCTTTGGCCCCTACAGCCCGGGGTGCTCCCTGCCGACTGGCAACATCGGAAGCAACTTCCCCATGTGAGTTACTGCCTTTTTCCCTGGGCAAAGAGCTCTCCTGCTTTGCTGTGTCTGCCCAATTCCTGTCTATGATTGCCCAAAGTCTGACTGCCACCGAGAGCACAGCCTGCTTTTGCATTCCTGCCTTTCCTACCAGGTAACCTGCAGCACGGATTTTAATGCTTGCAAGGTCGGGCTGGTGCCTTGTGGTCCAGTGAATTGCAAAATGCCTGTTTTCTTGCGAGGCTTCAGGCAGAGCATCAGCCTGTTGTCCATCCGGTCAAACGTGGCGGACGGCTGAAATCGTTGATTTCAAAGCGGACATATGCTGATGAAGGGCATGCAGAGGACCAATGACATCTTTTCCTACAACACAATTTTGAAATATAGAGGGACTGCTTCTTGCAGCAGCTGCAGTTGTGACAGCTGCATGATTACTAATTGAAAATGAATACTTAGTAAGTGCTACAGTAGTGAGATGGAGGTTGAGTGCAGGGGCACATGCACACTCAAGTATGCATCCTTCCAGGACAAGCCGCCAGCGTATGACAACCCAGCGGCAAATGATTTCCTTTCTGGGCACTTGGTGCCGCACCTTCCCCGGTGCGCCAATTGAACTAGCGCAACCGCATTCTTGGTTTCAAATTTTGGGATCACATCGATTTTATCAATTCTAATTATTGTTGTGAAGCTTTAGTTAAGAGTATGCTGTTGACATTGGCTGACCACCTCAGGAATTGCTGCATCAGCACAATGCATCATTTCTGGTGTGACGGTGTTCTGCGCAAGTTTTGCCTTCCTCTGTGCGTTATGAGACAGAAAGCTCGAGAGAGAGAGAGCAATGGTGAGAGGGATCTGCTGACAAACTTGGCGCTGTTTTTTTCCCCGAACACAAACCTGATATGGAAATTTCATCGGGGTGTCAATAATTTCTGCCGGTGCAGTGTCATTATTTAAAAGTGAGCAGCTGTGCAGTCTCTGTCAATTGAAGACATGCAAGAAGTTTCTGTTGCCGGACAGGCAGTGCATTGAATCACATTGTCTGGAGTGCCTTTGCTGATTTGTTCGCTGCCTTGGATTTTAATTTTGCGCTTGAAGTGCGCACTTGAAGTGTCTCCTACTGACCTGAAAATATCATGGTTTTGAGTATTGTAAGGGCCAAGTGCCACCCTTTTTTTTGCTGCTTTTGAAACAACCCCAATCAGTGCCGTATCTGTGCTGAGTTGCTTGCTTGCTTCTGATTGTGCACATGGCTTCAGCATGCAGTTGCGATTTTTCAATGCAGCTGCCCATACTGCCGCTGTAACAATGCCCAAGCACCCCACATTTTACGGTGCAAGTGAGAGTAGGTAGCATGCATGCCTTGCTGAGCCTGGAAAACGAGTCCCAGATAGTGAAATTGCGCCACCCACTCAAGAGGCTGCCCACTGCACACCCATTGGAAAGGGCCAGGCCACACCTGGGAGAACACTAGAACTTTTGTCTTCTCAACACTGATGAGCATGCCAGTTGCCGCAAAAATTTGCAGAGTACCTTCAATAAGCACTTGCAATTTGCAAGTTGCAAAGCCAAAGACATTCAATTGGAATGGGAACTACAGAAAGTGACTAACCGCCATGTCATCAATGTCAGCTTGAAAATGAGATGCACAGCTGAGTAGTGTTTCACTACTAGTGAACTCATTTCACCCTGACAGACTTTACGGTGCGTGAACACAAATCAGAGCAACATCGGGAAGCGGCAGCAGAAGTATAACATGTAGCTCAAGCTTCTAACGCAATGCATGCTCTGCTGGCCACTAGTGCGGTGACACTGCTTCTGTGCACATCTTTTGTGCACTGCGCTTCTATGACCTCTGCAGAAGTTCTTCCACTTCCAAATCCAGGAAATGCTTTCACTTTTGACGATTCTCTCCAGGTGGGCCGTGGACGACGTCTGATGTACAGATGCTGAGATTCAAATTCAGTCTTCATTTGCCAGAAGAAGTACTGCTGTAGAGTTGCAGTACCATGCTGCTCATATAAACATCAAAGTGATAGCTAGGACAGTGATGAGGCAAAGAAATTGGAAGACAACAATACGAGGCGCAGGGTCTGGCGGACAAGTTGAAGGAAGCTTTGTTGGAGCTGCAACACAAGAAATTGAAGCAGGTACGTCAGTCCTCGTCACAATGTTATTAAGAAATCTGATAGCGAGTTCATCAGACAGACTGTACAGGAGCAGCAGGTGAAGTGCAGTATTCCCATCAGGGCACTCAATATGTGAAGGTGGCATAGGTGGTATCAATATGCAATAAATCTTTTCCAATCGTTTCTGTAGACTCTGTTGGACCCATATGTCCATTTTCCTGTGCTCAAGCTTTGACACAAATTGTTCACGGCGTGGTCTGCTTGCAAACAAATATTAAGTCAGGACAGTGAAGGAAAACTTGCTCTTGTGCTCAGGTGACCACAACACCTTCACCAGAATGGACAACCCCAGCAGCTGCGCTTGAGACATCCACCCCTGCACCCTCAACCCCGCCGCCAACCACCCCTACAACCCTAAGCACAACCGCGCTACCCCTGCCTACATCCACTCCAGCTCCCTCGACCAATCCCCCAACCACCCCACCAACGCCGACATCGTCAGCCGCTGCTGCCACAACAAGTGCAACCCAGCCGCAGACAAGCGCCGCACTTGTCACAACGCTAACACCCGTCCCGACATCCTCTGGAACCTGCATCCCCAGTGGCGGCTCCTGTGCTTCAAACTCAAGTACTAATGGCCAGGTTTGCTGCAGCGGAAACTGCCGGCCGGGCACTGCGAATGGCACTATTCTGCCGCGGTGTGCTTAAGATCGACCATGGTCTGCGGGCCTGATGAGGTTGTAATCGGGATGGCCAGCCCATGCATGACAACTAGCTTGCTTTGTGATTGGCTTGTCACATCTAGGGTGCCTTGCGCAATGTGATACCTTGTGTATTGTGCGGGAGACTCTTTGTGAAAATGATTGCCATGGTGGCCAAGGAACTTCCGGGGTCTTGTATATCTTGTATATCAGCTGCAACCGCGCGCAACCCCTTTTTGCTCATTTGCATCTTTAAGTAAAAGGATGCCGCTACACCGGTTTCACACCCACAGACATGCGTAGCAAAGCTTTCAGACGTCATTTCACACCCTTGACACACCCAGTTTGTCATCACCTCCCAGCCACCGTGTCCAACGTGTCAGAAATTACACGTCGGACACGCACACCCAGTTCGTCATCACCTCCCAGCCAGCGTGTCCATCGTGTCAGCAACTACACGTCCGACACGCGTGTCACCCACGTGTCCACCCCCTCTCATCCGCTTTCCACCCACTGCTTGTGAGCATAGATGTGCTACATAGACCATCATGTCATAGACTCCCGGCGCATGCGCTGTAGAAGCCAAGATACAAGCTCTTTCACGTTTGGTTCAACAGCTTTTCAGTCCAGTGACGGGACTCCAGTCAGAGAATATATCAGAGCTGCGCAGGCCACAGCATGCATGCCATGCATGCATATGGCATCATCTTGCATGAAGTTCGCACACTGTGCAGTTTTGAAGCTCCTGTCGTCGACGTCAACATCACGGAAAGAAACGAGAGCAAAGCATCTTTTCCGTCTGAGGTTCTCGTGATTACCAAGTCCCAGTAGACTAGAATCTGAATGGCAGCTTCGGCTGCAGCCGGGGACTTCCGAGGTGACTTCTGGTGACGTAAAGGAGATGATTTTACCCAAGCAGAAGTGCGGATGGAAAAGAATTGCAATTCATTTTGTTGCCTCAAACCACACCGTGAGTTGATAGTTGTGCTATCTTCCAGAAACGCGCTGCAGGCTGTCTTTCGACGAGGTCGTGCACCGGCTATCCCACACGCAGGTGTGCACGACCCACAGCTCCAAACTACCAGCAGTAGAGCTTTCTCGCCCACAAATGCAATAATTAAATGCTTAAGAGCTGATATCTTGACATTGAGAAGGCAGGTCTGCAGATTATGGTAAAGATATCGCGCAATCCGATGTTGATGCCCGTCACCTTGACGATGCTCTGGTGCCTTATGGGAGGATCTCGGGCTTCCCTCTTTGAATTCAATCAAGCTATGGGAAACGATGGATGGTCAAACAGCTGGGGAACGGTACCATCTGCACAGGCAAGGTCCCCCTGCAATGAGCCCATTGGGCATCCAATGCCTGACGTCAATGCCACCCTTGCCTGTTCTGCCAAAGCCGTCCTCAAAACTAAGACAATAGCAGTGGTACGAGGCAATGTTTTAGCAAAAAAAATGGAAACCGCATTGTGTCGTGCTGCAGGCCAGTCGGAACGTGCAGCAGCTGCTGCAGAACCAGAATCGCACAGACGTGCTGGGCAAAATCCTGCTCGACTCGATCAGCCGCAACCAGAGCGACGCAGTCGCCGAAGCCGTCCGTTTCGCGCTGCTCCCCAACACGACTGCTCTGGACCAATCTCGCACACCAGCCTACAAGAAACTGGCAGCCAGCATTGGCGCTGCCACTGCCCACGCCATGCAGTATGCCCGGCAAGAGGTCAGCCCTCAAACTTTGTGACAACTGTCAGGAGCTGTTGCCTGTTAGGGGGCGCGAGTATTGTTGCACTTCAGCATGCCAGCAGTTTTGCCAACCTGTAAGAAGAATAGCACTTTGCTGCATGGTAAAGTTTCCTGGTCGAGTCTCTGCACTCGAGTGCAAGTATGTAAGGCTCTTACGTTGTGCATGCGCCTGACTGTTCAAGTTCTGTAAGCTTTACAAGCTTTTGGATAGCAACAGATCAACCTTTAAGGTTCACAAATTCGGGTATCAACAGATCGACCTGTGGAGTTGCCACAGCAACAGATGCTGAGAAGTGAGGAAGCGTCGCAACGGCGCTTTTCTTGTGCGGCAGGAAATAAATGTCACGATCACAGCGCCTCCAAACCCAAGTGGCACCATCCTTCAATCAGATCACGACCCTGCAGCGACTGTGAAGCCCCTTGCAAAAGACATCTTCTATCCTGTAGCGATTGGCGCCCTCGAGGCCGTGTCATACAAATGCGGTAAGCACTTTTATACTTATCGATATCATTAATGTTGTTACCCGATTTGAATGGTTCTGTTAAAAGGCAAGTACCTCCCGCAGACAAGCTGCAGCTTCAGACTGCCACAATCCTACCCCTTGTTCGACTTGTGTAAGGGATGACCTTGATTTCATGAGCATCAAGCCTTGGCGGATCGCGTCTTAGATCAGTTTTCTTATGACAGGCATTTTCTGCTAAAAGGCAAGCTACGTCCTGCAGACAGGCCGGGACAAGCTGCAGACAATTAAAGGCTGCCACAAGCCTTCCCCTTGGCGGACTTGCCAGATCCAAGCAAGGCCCAATCAACCATGGGCACGATGCCCAGTACTCATACCGCGCACGCCCCGCCAGCCGGGGATTGGTTTCAGCTGGGCTAATTCCGCGTGTATTGGCAGATGGCTACTGGAGGTGCCATGCGCTGGACTGCAACAGACCTCTTGATGTTCTGAACAAGAGGGCGGGCGCCTGCTGCGGGGTTGTTGCGCCATTGGTGAGGGGTATTAACAGGCGCGCATCTTTCCCCTTCCACCGGACGCCAGTCAGAGTGCACTGCCACGTGGCTGACTGTCCCTTAGAACCACGGAAATGCTTTTACAGTACCTTTGCTTAGGGTTTATGGAATTTGGGTTTGGGGTTTAGGGAGGGGTCTATACAGGAAGAATATTTCACACGGAAATGGTTGATGGAGGGTCTAAAAACTAATGTAAAATTTGTTATGAGAAACTTTCTGTGCCCTCAGGACTGTCGTTAACTCCAACAGCATGTGCTTGAAATGTGCAGTGGCAGTTTCAATTCGTTCTTGCATCATGATGACTTGCCCGGATCAGGACACTGTCTAGCAACAGCCCTGCCAGCAATCTGCATCATAAGCATTTGCATTTGGGACTTAGTTGTCTGCCTGAGTGTGGGTGAGTCCTGGGCCATCAATGCCAGGGTGATTAAGACTGGCCCTGGCTGGCAAGGGACAGTGTAAATACTGAGCACCGTGCCTATGGTCGATTGGGCCTTGATTGGATCTGGCGGGTCCATCAAGAGGTAGGATTGTGGCAGCCTTCAACTGCAGCTTGCCTGCAGGACACACCTTGCCTTCTGGCAGGAAAATGATAATGATAACTCAGGCTTTGCGATGCTGCAGGCAGCTGGGCGATGACTCGTACCTTCTCGGCAATGCACTGGCGCCAGAGAAGATTGCAGGAGACCAGTACAACCTTGGCTTCCTTGAAAGGTGAAGTTGCCAGATTTTCAGTAATGAGCACCGACTTACTCTCTTTGTATCTGTCTGATTCTTCTTCAAAGAGCGTGCATGCCTTTCTCTAAATGTGGATTTATAGTGACAAAAGCTGTCATGCTGCATGTCATCTGCTGCCACACTTTCCAGCATGGATGACAGAATGCCTACTTCCATGCACATGCTTAGGAAGGCAGCATAGCATCTGCAGCACAGCAGAAAGCCTCATGGCACTTTGTCTTTTGCGCTGACTAAAGATCCACTTGATAGCAGATTGAAGGCAGTCAGTGCTTTGCGTAGGTGCCTCTGGGCTCCATATGATTTCGCCTTGGAGCCTCGAACCTGCAGTGTCAACGCAAAGTAACAGCATAGCGGCAGAGAATTATATATGGCATCCGGGAAAAGCTTTGTCCTGTGTGCCAATCAAACTCTTGAAGCAAGCTTTTTGCACCAAAGAACTCAGGTTTGCCTTTGCCGCAAGGCTCGAGGTGTGTGCTTGTAAACCAGTGGCTCTAATATATTTGGCATGCAAGATAAACACTTGAACAAAGTGGTAGCGAGGGAGATAAATACAGTGCTCTGCTGTCAGAGTGCGTGCTGCTCATGTACATGCTGCTGCAGTATCCATACCCACTTGACATGCAAAATTCACAAAAGACTGCATGGAGCAGACATGCTTTCACGTGGACCCCTGTGGAGATTACGCAAGAGCTAACTGTACCGGAGATCTGAGATCTCGGATGAATAGTGAGCGAGAATGTCAAGGGATCGACAGCCTTTCCAACACTCCCTAAGTGTGATAATACCAGGAGCACAACCACGATGGCGAACAGGGCGCTGGTCATTGCCGTCGACAACACGATGGTCCGTTTCACGCAGCTCTGGCGACTTTGCGAAAGTGACAAAACAAAGAGGCAGCAGAGCCCGTCTAATTCTGAAATGACATTGCCTGATCGTCTCTGATTGATTGCCGTGTCCTGATGGGTGCAGGAATGCCTCCTTGCCATCGACTTTGTGCTGGAGCACTTCCCGAAAGGTGTGAACCCCTGACGCCCACTGTCATCGTCAAGTACAAAGTGACAGGAACAAGGGAGACACCCTGCTAAAAGGTGTGTTAACACGGTTGAGCTGGTTTCAACACCGACGGATCTTACTAATGTGCGTCTGCAGGATACAAGTACCATATCGTCCATGTCGTGCCTCGGCCGCTGCCCGGGATTTCCCCGAACAGGGAGAAGGTACAGGAAACTTCTCCTTCCCATACAAAGCTCGAGACACATCTCCTGGTGCCATCGTTTACTTGATAGAGCCTCTGCTCTGAAATGCTGGCTCCACTTCCGGACGCTGACATGCATGGATCTATGGAGCTTCAGCTCAGTGTCTGCTCTCCATTGAAATAACCTGAACACGATTTGTTCAGAAGCCCACAGTCCTGTCGTTGCATGCCATGCCATACCACCTACTGGCTGCTAGTAAGACTGCATTGGTAACTGCAGCCTGCAGCTTTCAGAGAGCGGCCTTCACCTTGCATGCAGCTCCACTTATTGCTCACCCCCAAGTTGACTGACATGGTTTGTCATGGGAGTAGTCACTGACTGAAAGCATGACTTCCCTGCTGCTTACAGGTTGCAGAGACAGAGGAGTACATGAATAAGTTCTTCATCCCCAGGGCAGCCATGGGGCAAGCGGATGAAGTGGTGGGAACTATTCTGGAGTCAGAGCCCGATGGCAGCAGGGCAACTGGCAAAGCCATCTGTGAGTATGTGGCCAAGATCGACGCAGATGCGCTGGTGCTCATGCGCATGCAGAAGTCTTCTCTGGACCGTTTCTTCCTGGGATCCGTAACGGAGTACTGCGCGAAGCACTGCCGCAAGCCAGTCATCATCGTGCCGCAGCGCGCTTACTGAATTCAAAGATGCCAAGCTTCAAATTGAAGGCAATTGAACGCTGGAATGGCTCCCCCTGGGATCCGTAATGGAGTACTGCGCCAAGAACAGGCGCAAGCCTGTCATCATTGTGCCTCATGTGCCTGATCAGTGAGCAGATCCTTGACTTCAAAGTTTGAGATTTTAATTGAGAGCAAGAGAACGCTGGAATGGTTCCCCCTGGGCTCGGTAACGGACCACAGCGCCAAGCCGGTAATCGTTACCCCTCAGATCGCCTATCCTTGAGTTAAGCCAAACTGAGTGAAGAAATACAAAGCAGTGCAAGCCCTTGAATCCAATATGTTCAAACTTCAAGTCCGGGCGTGGCTTCGTCTGTCACTCAAGCAGGCTGAAGCCTGGTAGCATGCAGTTTTGGGTAGTGCGCATGTCAGCCGTTGCTCAACAGGACCATCCAGTGATTGCAGAGGATGCCTCCGGGGCTGGGAGGCTCTAATTTGATAGGATTGCAAGAGGTGCAGGTTTGCCGCAGAGGCATCGTGCTTACAAACCAATGATTGATGCGTGCAGTTTGCTGCAATGTGCATATGCAAGATATATGTAAGGAAGACTTGGACACGTTATTTGTTTGTGTCAGGAGCCTCTTAATTTCAAAGCATCACAGCAAATCTGGCAGGTGCAGGACACGTGGGCCATGTGAAGAAGGTGGATGCAGCTACATGAAGGCCTTCGGCCATAACATCACGGAGGAAGCAACGTAACTCGCGTATGATGTATCAAATGTATCACTGTATGGATTGTTGATTCAGACAGTGTGACAATTTTTTGACGCTGTGGGCACGCCTTCAGGTAGGACCCTTCTACACTGCTTGCATGGCCATCTCTTCGGCACCTTTCGAAAAGGACGGATTTTTCTGAGTGCGCGGAGCTATTTGCTGGGACAATGAACTGTAATTCAGTGTTGTCAGTGACGGACAGGGTTGTAAATTGAGGGTTGAGCAGAAGGTGCCTGGCTTGTTAGCTGCCTAGATCGCAACCTGGAAGAAACGATCTTCGGCCGTTAGACTTGTGCATCCAAGGCACAGATGCATAGTTTCAAATATAAGGGAAGATAAACAAGCTGCTGAGCACTTTCTCGAAGCGATTCCTAAGACCATTGTTTCGATCTCATGCCATTCGAACAGAAGTTTACCTTCGCCTCTTCTACTTCCACGAGGCTTAGGTGTGACGGCTTGAGACACACAGCATCATCTCAATATCAGAACCTCAATTATTCTGATGGCAATCACAGGGCATGTCTCTAACAGACTGGTGCAGCGGGCATAGGGGCGCAGATGGGCATTTGCAGGTCCCAATGAGGGGTGACAATCAAGCTGACAATTTTTCATTTACTGTATAGGGCCAACACAGCCGCTCCGCATCCTTGCATTGACCCGTTTCTCCAGGAAAGACACCTCCAATGGGTCATGAGGCCAGCTTCACCCCTTTTGAACTGGAGGAGTGGCAGTCGCGCTACGAGACAACAGTGAAGTACAACCTTGCAGACTCCGGCTGCCACCCTGTGCGCCTATCTGAGCTCGTCTCAGACCCGGCTGCAGTGGAGAAGCTGCTTTCGTTGGATCTGCACTACCCCCCGGTGTGCCCCGCAAAGCTCTGTTCACACTTAAAAGCTCCTCCCTAAAATTGCCTTCTGGATTGCCTCCAGGTCTGCTGCTTCTCATGGTGGTTGTCTGCAGCTTTTGCCTGTGCACTTATTTCAAGGACAGGAAGGTGCCTGACAGTGTGCTTGTTAGAGGAGGCCCCTGCTCATGCTGGCTTTGTTGCAGTCTGCAAACCATGCTCTTTCTCTACGAGCAATAAGGTGTCTGGCAGCATGCATGCTGGAAAATGCGTTCTCAAACTCTCTGGACGAATGTACTGGCAAGACGCTTTTGAACACCATTTCACCTTGATGTATGGCAGCGCAGGCCATGAGCTCTGCAGTCACCAGCCACATTCTGTACAGTACTGCATTGGATTCTGTTCACCATGCTCTCAACTTTTGAGCGCGCTGAAACGGTGCCGCATGCGTTTCCAGGTGGGGGGCACTGATGCGCTGCGCGAGCTGTGCGCCAGCTGGCACGGTGCCAAGCCAGAGAATGTCCTAGTCACCGTCGGAGCTGCCGAGGCCAACTCCATCGCTGTTGCCTCGCTCCTGCAGCCAGGTGACTCTCATTAATGCGCTCTGGCATGTGCGCTAGTTGCAGTGCGCACTCATTTTGAAGCTGGTGTGGCTGTGTTGTTTTGTGCCTTAACACACCTGGGTTTGCATGTTCTTACTTGCAAGCGCAAATGTGGGTCAGCGATGAGGGCGAAGCTTCAGATCACCATTGCTATAGCCATTAAGGGAAGGAGTAGAGTAAATGTTTCGGGTGTTGACTGGATCTGGCACCAGTTGAAAAGCTGTGTAGCATATGTCGCAGCAATTTTGCAAGCGCACCGTGCTCCAAGTGACACAAGAGCACCCAAAACCACAGAAACAATGACTCATGCTGACGTGGCAGGTGACCATATGGTGGTGATGGAGCCGAACTACCGCCAGGTGCGCGGCTGCGCAGTCAACATGGGCGCGTCTGTCTCAGCGTTCCCTCTCGATCCCGCGCGCGGCTGGCGCCCCGACCTTGACGCGCTCGCCGCAGCAGTCACTCCCGCCACGCGCCTGATCGCCGGTGAGCCTTCCACTTCAAATTTTTACCGATAATTTCAACATTTTAAGATCCTTTTGTTTCAAAATCAAATATGAATCTTTCCAAGTCAGGATTTCAAGTGATCATAAGCATGTGGATGTTGTGGGCGTGGGGGCAGTGCAATAGTCTGTGACAAAGACATCACCTGTGATTTCTACTCATTGTCAAATCAGGCATTCCCTAAGAGCATGCGGGACATGAGCCTTGCAGGGAACAAAAGCTGCCCTGTACTTCTTGCTGCCTTATCATTAAAAACGCCCATACAATCTGCTTCCGAGAGGTTTTGAGAGCCCAGAATTGACAAAGTTGTGTTTCCTGGAAAATGTAACCTCCGCATTGCAAGATTGCGCCCTAGAACTCTCAGATTTCTGCGCAGTGACGAACCCGAACAACCCGGTCGGCACGATTCTTACCGAGCCGGAGATGGACGCGATCGTGGCCGCAGCTGCGAAAGTGGGAGCGTGGATTCTGGCCGACGAGGTGTACAGGGGAACGGAGCTGCAGACAGACAAAGTGACTCCCAGCTTCTGGGGGCGCTATGAGAAGACTGTGTGCGTGGGCAGCCTGTCCAAGGCTTTTGGGCTGCCCGGGCTGCGGCTCGGCTGGCTCGTTGCGCCGCCGGACTTTGTCGAGCAGGTGCGAGCTGTAGCATTGCTCCCGGCCAGCTCGACAACAATTTGATGGAGAGAGAGCTGCTTGACCTCAACAATGCTGCTGATGCGCAAGGCTGCCTTGATGGGGTCAATCTGCCCTCTTATGGAGTTCTTATGCTGCAAAGCCTCAATTCTCACAATAGACTGGACGAAGGTTTTTGCAATGTTGCCTGAGCAGCGGGGCTTCAGCAGCGCGTCAGCATGGCTTTTGGTGCATGCATGCATGCATGCTATGATGATGAGGGCTTATGCGTCTGAGTTTTGGGATGTGGTTCTGGTCTGCCCAGAGGTTTTGCCACATTCCTGTGGCAAGACCAGGTAGATGCAGACTCCCTGAGACAGCAAAAAAAGCTGTCTGGGCCACCGTGACTGCCCCTTCTGAGGCACCATCAATCGCTGCAGGCGTGGAGGCGCCATGAGTATGTCACAATCGCGGCGAGCACGCTGTCCATGCACCTTGCAGAGATCGCGCTCTCTGCTGAGACCCGGCAGCGGCTGCTGGCGCGCAACCGGCGGCTGATGCGGGAGGGGTGGGCGCGGCTGCAGCGCTGGGTGGATTCCTCGGGCGGCCTGCTGTCGGTTATTCCCCCGGCCGCCACCGCGCTCGGTTTCGTGCGCTACCATTTGGATGCGCCCAGCATAGAGGTGCGCCATTATTCAACACAGCACCATGTGATGCAGGCGAAAGGGGTCCTCCAGAATATCGCCTGCCCAAATCCAAACCAAAGTGCAGAAAGATGCATGCGGACAAGCTGTACCAACTAGGACGATGATGCTAGTTTTTGCCCAGTCATTGGCACCTGGATGCCTGCTGCATGATATACAATTCAGGTACATCTCAAGTGAACGCAAAGGTCATGGTGTCGTGAGCGTGTGAGAGCTGCCGAGCGAGATAAACGTCCTGCTTGAGTACAAGGCTGCAATGCCAGCCTATCATTGCGGCCCCGAAATACAATGATGATTTTGGGAAGTGTCTGGCTACCGTCTGCGCAAGTCTGTTCCCTCAGCGAATTACTTCAGGGCTTTTATGCGACTTGTGTAGCCTGAACTTGTAGCCTTGGGCAGTCTATGCCCACAGACTGCCAGGGCCAACCCATTTGGTTGGTGGTTAAGACATCTGTGCATGCTGGGGCAAATGCAGATACTGCTTCTCACCATCATCTCCTATGCAGCACAAACGACAATGCAACCGTGCTTAAAAACCGCTGCTGTCGTTGCAGGTGGCGCACAAGATTCGCACGGAGGGAGATGTGCTCGTGGGTGCAGGCGCGCACTTTGGCGTAGAGCACCACTTACGCATCACCCACGGCATGGAACCCAAGTTCCTAGAGGGCGCCCTGCAGAGCATTAGCCGCGTCCTGGCCTCGGCGAGCGCTGCTGAGTCAAAGTGACGGCAGTGAAGTGGCTTTGTTGCTCAAATCGGATGCAGAGAGAAGCCGGTCACCGGCCAGGGCTGCTGAGACTCAATGACAGAAATGGGATGTCCTTGAAATTCCAGAGGGGGAATGCAGAGAGTCCTGGCATCGGCAAGAGCCGCCGTGAGTCAGGGACTACAGCGAAGTGTCTCTGTTGCTCAGAGTGGATGCAAAAAGAGTCTTGGCATTGGCGCTCCCCACTGAGTCTCAACGATGGCAGTGAAGCGTCTCCGTTGCTTGGAGTGGATGCGGGAAGTGTCCTGGCGTTAGCACGCCCCGCTGAAACCAAATGAAAATGGTGAAGCTTTTTTGTTGGTCAGAATGGATGCAGAGAGAGTCCCGGCAGCGGTGTGCGCCACTGAGTCTCAATGACAGAATTGTGGTGTCCTTGTAGTTGCACAGAGGGGATGCAGAAAGAGCCGTTTGCGCTGGTGAGTCTCAATGACGACAACGAAGGTTCTTTGTTGATCAGATCGGATGCAAAAGAGACCTGATCGGCGCGCGCCGTTGAGTGTCAAATGACAGGATTGTGGTGTGTCTGAACAGCTCAGAGGGAATCAGAGAGAGAAAACTATTGTAGATGCCATTGACACCGTGTCAGTGACTGTGCGCACATGCATGCCTGGCAAATCTTGCTGAGAAGAGATTATCAAAACAAAGCAAGAATGATGGTTCTCTGAGCTCAAGCAGAATATCATTCATTTGAAAGCAAACAACTGCAGTTCCTCTTCAGATGGAAGCCAGTATTTGAATGGAGCTGCCCAGGATCGTCCTGCCCAAGTAGGGCTGCCCAACTTCCATCAATCTGGGAATGCAGAAATGGATTGATACAAAATAGATGTGGTATGATTGATCACAGTTTCAAGCTTCCTGGGTAACTGTCAAATTTTTGAAGATGTCCAACATATACCTGAGATCCTGTAGCGCACATTTGGTCAGACAACATGATAAACTTATGGGTGTATGCAATGGTTGAGTGCTGTTTGAGGGCATCAAGGTGATTAATTTCTGTTTAGCAGATTCACTCCGCTCCAATTTCACGCAGAGACACAAAGATTTCAATTGCCAACTACAGATTTTTGGAGCAACTGAATGCCTCCATCTTTCAATCGCTTCAGTGATGCTGCCCTAGAGGCGGGGACATTGTCCCAGTCGGAGAAGCTTGGAATAGTAGGCGGCTGCACACGGTCACTCGGATGTGGCGCATTGACATACGCTGCTCTAAATTGGTAAGATTCCCACATCCTGTGCTCACTTTCTTTCTTTTGATGGTACCAGTGGCACATCCTTAGTGCTAGATGATTTAAGTTCAAGCATTTATTTATTAAGGCTGATATTCATGGAATTGTGTGCCTGATTAAACGTGCCTGTGCCACAAACAGGAAAGTCCTCCTGGCAGAGCCTCTGCAGCTGCAGAGCTTGGATGATCTCATATGGGGTGGAGTATACATCGAGAAAGCTCTTGGTATTATCCCAATCCAACATCGCAAGATATATGATAGTATTTGCAGGTTTCAGCTGTGTCTTGCGTGCGGTACCCACCTCAGCAGAGTCAGCAGGACGACAGAAGGAGTTCAGAAGGATGCCTGAAGTGTTCATCTCTGCAGGACTTGGGACCGCCTTGTACTTTGGGCTGCTGACTCTGCACTACCTGGCCGCCCTGTTGCCAAGGCCAACGCCTGCGAAATGGTTTGTTCTCTCCCTGTACCTGCATGGAACTTTTGGTCCCATCTAATAAGCTGTCAAGCGTCTATTGCTAACTGCAGACACTGTCTGGCAGGAGCACCTATACTTGATCCTAAGCCTAATTGAGCCAGCAGGAACATCGTGAATAGTGGGATGTTGACAATCACAATTGCCTTTGTGCATGTTCTGGCCCAATTACAATTTCTGCAGGCCTCACAGAGTGATGTGGCTGGCTCAGGGCGAAGGAGCTCAGAGAGGGGCAGAAGACGCTTCTTTCCAGCGCAAAGAGGATCACTGTCAGCGGTGGGAAGCCTCAGACTCCTGTGGCAAAATCAAGCGCCCCTACAAAGCCAGCCACCCCCAAACCGACACCACCCTCCCTCGGTCCCCCATTGGTGTGTGTCCACAATTCTCCCGTTCCTGCTAGGCATCCAAACCTAGCTGCTGAAATGTGCATTTTTTGTACAGTCACCTTGCATCATCTTGCTTCGTACCATAGTTTGCCTCTGTACATATTCTCATCTTGTTTCGTATGAATCACATCCTCTGCATATTGCTATACGATTGATCTACAATCTGCAACTGAGGGAGGCTGAGCATGTGTGTGCTGTGCAGAGGGCAGCAAAGCCCATCGCATCGCCGATGACCCCCCAGCAGCAGAGAGGGGACTCTGGGGGAGGCCCCTACACACGAGGATCCCCCGCTTCACACGGGAGTGGACTAGGATACAGCACTCGGGTGGTCTCCACTCCTGAGCAGCTGCAGCGCTATATGGTGAGCTGACTGCTGCGCAAAAGGACTTAAGACACATCTCAACCGCAGCAATGCAAACGGAGTTAAGCAGAGTTTTTCCGCTGAAAATACCGTTCTATCTAGCAGAGATTAGTCAGCAGGCTGATATTTATTGGCAAGTGAAGGTGTCTACGCAGAAAGCCTGCTGTGCACTTGCAGCATGCAGTGCAAAAGCTGCCTCTTCTGTTCCGGTGAGGCGCGCCCTTGGGGGCTTATAAAATGAGTTCTGAAATGTGAAACTGTAGGACTCATTTGAGGCCAGCACGAGAGGGAATGCCAGCCCAGAACCCGGCTACGGAAATTATGGCGGGTCGCCGTTCGGCTACGGGGCCACCGCTACGGACGCCTTGCCCCTCGGGTACGGCACCGGCACGGCCGGCGTCGCCACACCGCCCGGGACTGCTGTGCTGACCTATCGCCCGTCGCTGCAGGTAAATAGTCAAAGGGCGCGGAACCATGCCAGAGCTTTGTGCAACTTCAAACTGGACTTGTTTGGATGACGAATTGCTGGTTGACGATCATGACTGGGTTGGTCCAAGGACTCTCGGCCAGCGCAGTCTCCTCTTGGGTACATGCCGCACCATGCAGTCTGCCAACATTCCTATAAATATGAGACTTGGTTGATGCAGCCATGCATGCACCAGAGGGCACACTTGTCATTTTGTGTTCTTCCTGCTCTTCATGTAGCATGCATTTGCATGTGAGACACAGCGCGCAGCCACGGCCAAGGCAGGGGTGCCGCATCTGGGCGGGTGCAGCTGCCGTCTTGTATCGTGCATTTCTAGGTGCGGTGCTGCATACAGCCGTGGGGCACTGCACGGTCTCCGCGCCAGGGCAGGTAAACCTTTTCCTGTTATAGTACACTGTAAAATATGCGGTGCTGTGCGCAGGCGCGGGGCAAGGCGGGGTCGCCGCACCGGGGAGACGGGCGGCTGTCGCCGTCGAGCGTGGAGACGTTGGAGGCGGTGTTGGCGCGGCTGGCGACCGGGCGGCGCACGCTGGAGGTCTGGACCGAGCAGCTGCGCTCCTGGCTCGCCTCCGAACTGCTGCAGCCCCTCGACCGCCTCGTCGCCACCGTGCAGAAGGTGCAGCAAAAATCACCCGAGCATTTCAGTGATATTTTTTCTTTGTTGGATCCAGCGGTCTTTAAGCTTGTTGATGCCCAAATGGGACTGGGAGTCCGAGATATGGGGCTCCTTCCCAGTTTGATAAGCGCCCATGTGCACATGTGTGGATTGCCGCCGACTACGCTACGAAGGGGCCCTGTACGGCGTGCAATTAAGAGACAGTGATGCCAGACTCAATACTGCTTTTTTGCCACCTAGCGCTGGCGTAATCTCGCTCACAACCACTCCTTCAGCGACGAACATAAGCTTTTGGCCGTCTAAAGCTGGAGGAGGTGAAACGCACGGGGGTGGTTCTGAGCGGGGCAACACCTGCACCTGGCAGTGGGAAGGCAGCAATTGACTCTGGCTTGGCGTGCTCTAGAGCACCAACTGTTCGCTGACAAGTGCTGATGTCCCATAAATACGTTGTCGCACAGGACGTGATAAAGGCTACTGCGGATCTGGGCTGGACGGGGCTGCAGCTATCAGAGCTGGATGCCGACACCGAGGCTGCCGGCTCCGGCGCCGCGGCAAAGGCTGGCACCGGCAGCCGCGGCGGCGCGCCGGACGCGGACGAGGCGCTGCTTCTGGCGCAGCTGACGCAGCGGCTGCGGCAACAGCCAGCGCAGCCGCCTCCCGAGATCGTCGCCTGCCTCAAGGTCTGCGTTCAATCTGCCACTCCTTGTGCACCTTTTGCCTTCGATATGAAAGCGTAACGTTGAACAGAGGAGGAAAGCACGCGGCGCAATGAGGTGTGTTCCCCATTCTCAATGAAGTCACATAATACTGCCAGTGTACATTGACGCAGAAAAGAGGTGTGCACAGGCAGATTTAAGAATGTGCATCCGGTGCTTTGCTTGCATGGATGTGCGTAGGACACAGCTCTCTGCCATTCTACTCAGGATATTGGGTGCCATACAAAGGAGAAAAAGGGAAACAATGGAGAGACAGTGGAAATAGTCACGCTTGCTCGTTGTAGGCGGCAACAGGTACCAGCAGAAATCAAATTCCTCATAAAAGGAACGCTGGTGCAGGCAGTGAACCAGTACCAGCAGCTGGCGGCGCTGCTGCGCGGCGAGCAGCCGCGCGCGCTGCTGCCGCCGACGCCGCGCGGCTACGTGGCGGCGCGGCTGCGCCAATTGGCAGCCGGGCCGGTGGTGGCGGCCTTTGACTGGGACGGCGGCGGCTCCTGGGGCGGCAAGCCCTGGTCCCCTGAGCTGCCCACCGACTCTGCGCTCCTGCTCTATCTCTTCGCTGCCTTCCTCACGGTTCGCGCATGGCTTTTTCTGTTGAGTGAATCCCTGGCCCCTGTGTGTCTCGCCAATTACGGGCCCCTGCACAAAACTTTGAAGAGCAGGAACAGCAGTTTCCACATTCTGCAGAACAAGGACAACAAAGCGCTCATCTTCACCGACCGCCACGTGCTGTACATTGGCCTCAAGCGCCAGAGCGTGCGCTGGGCCCGACAGCAGAAGGCAAAGAAACCTTGTCATGGACCCAGGCACTTGCTGCACTGGCTGGCAAAAGTTCTCCCACCTGCTCATCTGTACTACATCAGAAAGTTTGAGGTTGTTGTGAAGCGAGCAAATGCAGCTCAGCACATGTCGTGCCTGGGGCGTTTGTTGTCATTGCGGATTGTCTGCTCTGTGTTGTCGTGTGACCCTTCCAGGGTGCATCTTTGTCCATCCTTTGCTTCTGCCAAATGGATTTTGGAGAGGCGCTGTGGCAGGTTTGCATGAGACCTAGGGCAGGGTCCCTCTCCTGTGAAATCATCCGCATGGTGCTGGCACCACCGTTTCTGCTGTGCCATGCGTGTGCTCACCGCTGCATGCACAGACGCCCAAGTGGATGGAGCCGTATTCTTGTGTGCCATGATACATATTTTGGGTTTCCTGTCAGGACTCGTTGCAAGGGCCCAGAGTGCTGGCAGAGTTTTCTGATGTGTGGGTGTGCTGATGCATGCGCAGGCGCCCAAGTGGGAGTTTGCGTTGGAGGAGGTGGGGCAGTCCCCCCAGCAGGCGGGCCCCCTGTTCCTGGGGGCGCTCCCCCCGCGGCCCCCGCCAGCATTCTCAGCCATCCTCTCATTCCGCCCTAACGCCAACGCCCTCTCCAGGCAAACATTCAAATTCAAAATCACAATGCTTACTAGAAACCATCGCACGCTGATGCATGTCAAGTATGTTGCATGCATAGTGTTGGCGGAGAAGCAGCCTATTTTGGCCAGTCCGGTGCCTGCAGAAGGCCCTGCACATGATGGCACATGTCTTGCCAGCTCTCTTGAATTTGTTGCTGTTGGCAGCCCAGCTTTGCCTGGGACGCCAGAAAGCTGCCTTCATAAGGTACCTTACTGACATCAAAAACAAGGGCCTTGAGAACCCGAGAAATCTGAGACCTGTGAATGTTCCTTGTCCACAGGAATTCGGCCGCCATTTTAGCGTTGGGGATATCTTCGCGCGAGCCGCACTTCACGCTAGTGCTTGGGGGCGAGCCGGCCCTGACGCTGTGCCACCACAACGCACTGTTTCACACCATACTGCTCTTCCTCCAGGCAAGCCATTCTTGGTAGCAACGGCACCTGAACTTGACACTGACAACCTCACCAGGGATGATGAGATTTGTATGCAGTACGCTTGCACCACTCTAAGAAGGCCTGTTGTACTTGTATGCCAATTGAATTGGCTATCTACTCGAGAGGGCAAGATCTAGTGCTCTTCCTCCAGGCAAGTCATTCTTGTGGTGCTCATATTCTTGTCGCTGGTTGCAACAGTGACTGTTGAACAGTCCTCTATACTTCTAATATCTTCTGCAGTTGGCCTTATCACTCAGCAACAGTTTCAGCTCCAAGGAACAGTGTGTTGTATGCTGGACCCCTGCACTGGGGGAAAGACAGCGCTGCTTGCCCACTTCAGCTCTAGTCTTGATTGTGTCGGAGAGACTGGGACTGAGTGTCAGGGGAATAGAGGGTTGGAGAGTGGAAGATGTATAAGGGGGAGGGGTGTTGAGCTGAAATCATATGTTGTCTGCTGCAGAATGCCAAGCTGTCAGGAGAGGGATTCATCGGCGACCGCAGCTTGGATTACTTGAAGCTGTCTGCCGTGCTCAAGCCGGGGGATCCTGTCTATTCCATATTCTCTGGCCGCTGGTTTGGCCTCTGGTAGATTTCCCCCGGACCTTGGGCGAAAATGCATGTTGATGCGCTTGTGCTGTGCTCACGTGAGTATACGCTGACATTTCAATGGGACGTATCCTTTTTCAGTGTCATCACGAGTGCAAATCAGGTATTATAAAGTGCACCTGCCATGCAGACAACACCTGTGGTCGAGGGAAAGGTGCATCGTGTGCTTGAGAGGTGAGTGGCTTTGATCGTGCAATGTTCCAGAGGCTGCTGCATGTACGTTTTAAAGGTTGTGACGTCATCGACGACAGATGTGATGGGCAGGCCATTTCGGGACTTGAAAGGATCTGGCACGGGCATGCGCAGATGTGTTCGTGCGAATTTTTGTTACAGAATGCTGCAAGGCACAATTGCACCCTAGGAGTCTGCCGGTGATAAAGTCATCGCAGAAATTCATTCCAGACGGGACCTCGGCCCAACTGACCCATACATCATGATCTCTCTGGGGAAACCGTACAATCCTCATATTGAGCGCCCAACATTCTATGCGGGCCAAGGCTAGAAGGCACAGGCTTCCTCCTGTCCACTCCTCTGCCCACAATAAATCCTGCACAGAAGGTAAACAATCTTTCAGCACCCTCACTGCACGCATGCTTTCTTGCCACGTCGATAAAGCACAGCACTTTGAGGCACCAACTGCTGTGCCAGATCACCAAAAGCACGCAATCAGCTGGTAGATCAAACAATCGGTGCGAGAGCCTCTGACGAATGCTATACGCTGGCTCACAGAAAACTCACCAGCTGCAATGTTTACATGAACTCGCGCTCCTTTCGCCCATACTTGCGGTCGCTCTTGTGGAACTCAGACTTGGTGATGGCGTAGAGCAGGCAAGGGAACGCCACCACCCATTTGGCGATGGTCCACAGATTGTCGTTGTCGAACTTGTAGGTCAGCTCGATGTGCTCCCTGTTGGTGCCCCATGACTCCACATACTTGTTGCTCTTGACCGGCAGGTTTCCTGCGAACCTCTGCTGCTGGTAGCCTGCACCACGACAGGTTCGATGGCGATAAGGCATTCTGTAGTTCGAAATGAATTGAATCTACAACATGGTGGCAGCTGGACCCAGGATGGAAAGGTAGGTCGTCTCAACAGGACGAAAGCCACTTCCGTAAAAGCAAGAACACTTCTGAACTGTAAATCTAGGAACAGCTTCTGTTCTCACCCATATTTGAAGAATTAAACGTTTAAGGGTCTCATATACTAGAAAACTTGAGCATCTTCGCTACACTACTGCTCTGCTACACCACTTGCCTAATGGGTGCTCGATGTCTATCAGAAATGGGAGATAAAGAAATGTACAATAATATTTCTGTGTATTATCAGAGGCCTTACAATCTATCACAGAACAGAGGTCACACATCCCAGGAATTGTGCACCCGTTGACTTACAGCCCTTCCATCGACCAGATACATACCTGAAGCCTTCTGTGTATTTAGAAGAGCCCTCGACGCAGTCTGTGCGAGGCCCCGCAAGCTGCGGGACATCCTGAGCCCTGCCCTCAAGTGCACTGCCTAATTGCTCAAGCTGCAGCAGCAAAAGTCCTCGAGAAACCTTTCGGCTACTGGCCCATACAGGAAGTTCTGAAACACACTCTCGTCCCTTTTTCTTCCAAATCGGTGTATGATGGTGAGATTTCTTGGTCCTGCACTGATGCTCCTGGATTCTCGATATCTTCTATCCCAAGATTAGAGCAAATGGGGATGTGAAGCATGGGGTTGAGGAGGCACAATATATATATAAGGCACAATATATAAAAAGCGCATGCTGATGTATCCCCTTGGATTTCTTAACGCCATCAATTAGGTGTACACTTTGATGTATTAGGGACTAAGTGAGCTTACAGGCCTGACACCCCTAGAAAGCCTTATCCTGTATCCAAGCGCCGGCCACAGGCGCCTGTGGTCGGCCTGTTGGCAGCTGAGATCTCTCTTTTAGACTGCAGTGCACTGCAAAGAAGTCTGAAGTGCGCACATCATTACATGCAGTGCAGTGTATCGTAATTGTGTGCTTATGCGTCAAGCGGGAGCTGCAATAGCTGGCTATTGCCAGCTTACTTGCACAAGGGCCTACTTTGTCAGATCATCTGATAATTATCGGATGATTGCAGATTACTTGTAAGCACCCGCTGCTCGCAGCAGATTACCATGCCACGTCAGTAGCACAACTAATGCAGCACAAGTTCTGCCACAGTAAGCCTCCTAAACTAGAGCTCTCCTCGCCTCTAAAAGTGTAAAGCAGAACTCTATTGCCTGTCTATTTCGAAGTGAATTCATCCCCGGCCTCAGTCGCCGTCACGTCCCTCAAAGGCCGAGTCATTGAGCGCGCAGCACACGGCAGCTTTGTGGTGCCCCGAGTACATGCGTATCGCATCCCCGCTTGACAGGTCCCATAACCGCGCGCTGCAGTCGGACGACGCCGTCACCAGGTAGGCCGCGTCGACCGAGAAGACACAATCCCACACCCACCGCTGATGCCCTGCAGTGCATGCAGAAAATTGTGACACACTTGTCAAGAGCGAATTGTCTCTGCGATACGGTATCCTGCTTCATGTCACATGCACTTCCGAGGCTCATCTCTTTGGAAAGGAATGCAGCCATGCCCCTACTTGGGGCATAGCGGTCTCTGATCCATTCAAAGTTGAAGGATCAGACTGTCAGGGACGTTTGGTTGACGGCGCAGCAGGGCCCACCCATATTGACAGAGACTGAAGTTGCAATTGTGCTTGCCACATGAGGTATAACAGGGCAACACAAGGTGACAGAAAGACATGAAAAGCTGTCAGATTGCCCAAAAGGTGAAGGTAAGGTCAAGGACGCAGTGAGAGCAAGTAGCAGAGGGCCCGACCTGTGAGGGTGCGGTCGAGCGAAAAGCCATCCAGGCTCCACAGCTTCACGGTCTTGTCAGCGGACGCCGTCGCCAGCTGGCGCACATCCGGGCTCAGCAGGCACTTCAGGATGTAGTGCCCTGAAAAGGAAGCAGACGCTCAGCAGACATCTAGCAAAAATGCACCCTTTAAGTCTCTGAGCGCCAGCCATGCACCAGCTTCTCAAAGTGTCACTGCACAAATGTTCAGATCCCACCGCATCAAGCTCACACAGTCTTGTACAGCCCTCATGCCCTTCTCTTGGATCCAGCTCTTCGCAGCAGCAGCTGCTGCTGACACAACTATCAATGTGTCTAAATCTTAGTTTGGGCAAGGAATCTCATTGGCAAGGAATCTCATAACACGGGACAGGTAAAGCACCGGGGTGTGCGCGCAGCTTGTGCAGCGGCTCAAAGTGGGTCGTGAGGGAGCCTCCGCGCATCATCCGCCACACGTAACACGTCCCTGAAGAGATCACATTACTCACACTTTTAGCATGCAGTGGCGTCGGGCCCTATGACCAGGACTTCAGCCGTCGGCATTTGCCAAAATGCACAAGCATGGCCACGGCCTCTGGACCATCGCATTTTCACTGCAATGGTCATGGTACTTTTTGCCATGGTCGTGCTTTTGCTGACTCGTCAGTGCAGCTGAATTGGCGCCCCCTTGTGCGGCCATACCTACCCATGCTTGCGGCCAGAAATAGGCATCATCCGGCACTACGTGCACCACAGCTGACTGCACAACTACGTATCAGCCATTGTACACGGCCTGGATTCCTCCTACAACCATTGTCGAAGCAGCAGATCTTGTGCAACCCTTGCCTCACTACTACACATGATATTATATATGTTGCACGCTTTACCAAAAGGCAAGGTGCGTCCTGCAGTCAAGCTGCAGTGAAAGGCTGCCACAATGCTACCCCTCGATGGACTCGCCACATCCAAGCAAGGCCCAATCAAACGTGGGCACATGATCAGTATTTATACTGGCCCCCGCCAGCCGGGGCCTCATACGTACACATTATCCTGTCCAAAACACCAGGCCCCTGTCTTCAGGGGCCTTAGAGCGAGAATAATGGCTCAAGGAGAGGGTTCACCCTGGTTGTTGGCAGCGACGACAAGGGAGCCGTCAAGAGCGACACTGAGGCTGCGCACGGCTGTGCCAACCTCGGGCACGAGCTCGCAGCTGCATGCGTTGGCCGTCAGGTCCCACACGCGGATGTTCCCATGCTGGTCGCCTGCGCAGGACATCACTCTTGTCACAATCGTAGCAAAAGTGAATGCATGCATGCAAGTCAGCGCGAACGCCAAAGTAGGGAGGAAGGACTGCCTCGCTGTGTAAATAGGAGTGCAAAAATACAAATATCTCCCGGCCCACAGGAGCACTCATGTCAACACTGTTAAAACATGTGACAATTGTGAAGCATGCTCAAATGCCAAGCCCTGGAATCCTGATTGTGGGGTGGCATCAGGGTACATCCCTAACAAACACCAGTGCTCATGTTGTCCAGGGGTATGTCCTGATGCCACCCCAAGCTTGAAAGGCAAGGTTGCTAGTGCAGCGCAGGTTGGCTGCTTGCATTCCCATGGCAGCTGGCACAAGATTTTCATCCTACTAGCCTCTCAACTGGTGCCAACAGCCCATCATGCATGTGAAGCAAGCCCACCATATACCGCACGTCTTTAGAAACATTTGACGAAAGCCTAGCTTTCCCAAAGCCCGCATCTGGCTGTGTGCATGCACTGTGGGTTGTACCAGGTCCGACCTCAGGGCCTCACCTGAGATGAGTTCCCCCTGGTTGGGGTGCAGCACTACTGTGTTGACGGCGCCCCTAGATGCATACTCTCGCTGGAAGCCCGGCGCGCGCATGTCCCAGATTTTGACAGTGCCGTCCTCCGATCCCGAGTACATCCATTTGCTGTCCTTCTGGAAGCCGACCTGTTGGCAGACGCAGTGACTCAGGTTTGCATTGAAACAGAAATCTGTATAAGGAAGATATTAGGCACCCTGCTCGCAATGTGCCAACTCTCCTGCGTGGCACATATAAGCTGCACAGTACCTGCCCAGTAATCTTGTGGGGGGATTTTGCCCCTGTTGAGCGCTGTGATCATGTAGGTTGAAATCAGCTCGCGCCCCACTTCATTTGTAGAGTGCAACATGCATGCAGGAAATGACACAAAGGGAATAGCCCAATATGTGCAGCATATCCGATGACCAGCCGCTGTCAGTAGCGCAACGCGTAGCCAAGCAGGTCTAGCAGAAAAGTCATGAGCTTTCCAGCCAGAAAGCTGATGGAGTATGAGTACAGCAGTGAATCAGGGCAGCTCATCATATCAGGTGATGCACGACATGCAGGGGAGGCTTGTTGTTAAACATGCAGGCACAGCTCAACAGCAGATTGTGAGTTTGGCTGAGTAGAGTGTGTGCAGGAGGGACTTACTGCTGTGACGTTGGCGGTGTGGCCATCATAGGTCAGCACGGGCTGGTTGTTGTTGGACTGGACCTCATAGAGGCGGATCTGGGGGTTGCCAGCCGCTGCCAAGAGCCTTTTGTCTGTCGTAATCTCGAGCTTATTGACCTGATGCAACACACTGGACATCAGTGCAAAATCAAAAGTCTTCCTAGGAAGTGGATTCGTCGAACTATGAATCAGGTCTGAAAACTTTGCACAAGAATGTCAATTCTCTGTCTGATAGATTACGGCAATCAGGCACCTGGCTATCGCCGTATTGCAGAGTGCGGTAGCAGATGCCACTGGTGGCTTCCCAAAGTTTTATCGTGTGATCATATCCTGCAGTGGCCAAGATCACTTGTGACCCCATGTGCCCTACGGGGGCCGCATGGTCACTCTTCCGTTGTCACCATTACCTACACTCTCCTTTTGATTCAGTGAATCTGAACAAGACGGTACACTTGTTCAGCAGCAGGAAAATTGACAGGCCATGAGTTACAATAAGTTGCCTTTTAATAACGTTATCGGAGGCTGCCAGCTCCTTTACCGCTGATACGACAAAATCAACAATTGACAGCTTGTGCAAGAGGGGCAATTTGCGTGGGCCTTGTGTTGAGGGCTCTGTCAATGCTCACATTCACAAGCATGCTCCAAAGTAGGCAACGACAACGAGCGTGACTGTTGATCACGCTTGGATTGGCATGTATAGAAAGACTCCAGATTCCACATGTGATCAATGATGATGTACACTGCATTTTAGATTTGTTGAATCAGGCAAGGCTTGAGGATGTGTTGACCCAGATTACGATTGCTGGTTGATCACGAACCTAGGTGACATGGCAGCGCTGAAGTTTTTCAGTGTGGCTGCTTTGTTATCTGTACTATGCGTCTTAGCCTCTTGCAATGTTTCTGATGTTTCACCAGTACGGTCAGAACGGAGCTTCACCATCGAGAACAACCGTTTCGTGAAGGATGGCAAGCCACTCCAGATCATTTCGGGGAGGTGCGTCATCGGCCTAGTTCGATCCGATGATTGCTCTGGAGTTTGCTATTTAGTTCAATTACATCAATGGATGTTGTATCAAACGGAGTCACAGAAAGGCTAAGTTGAATATCTGACGTCAGCATCTTGATGGCCAAACGGAAAGCCAGAACTGCAAGCAAACACTCAGAGTTTGTTGTACATCACAATATACTACCAGAATGTCCTTGTTTCTACCGATCACAGAGCACGGCTGTTCCCATTTTGTTGGGGTTGCAATACATGCTTACTAGACTGATTGGACTACGTGTTCTTGCAGCATTCACTACAACCGCATCCATCCAGCATACTGGAAGGACCGCCTGCAGCGTGTGCAAGCAATGGGCCTCAACACAATCCAGGTCAGCCTTTCAAGTTCTGTCATCCTGTCTTTCTTTGCTGTCTTGCTGCATGCATGCCCGCAGTCTCTTCCCTGGTGCTCATGCGAACAAGAGTACATGCACATGCAAAACTGGAAGGCCAGACATTGAGTGTTTTATATTTCTTGTGGTCCTCCCTACTTATTTAAAGTTTAGTCTACTCCTATGTGTGAATCGGAGCTCATGCACTAAGAGAGCATGCATCTGAGAGTTTTGAAAGGGCAGCTATCATTGCTCCTTTTGAACTCCTTTTCTGTGAAGCATTCCATTACAGCATTGAAAGACTGATGCTCTACGTGGTTGATGGCTCAAAGTGACGCGCAGCTGTATGTTCCGAAAGACTGATGCTCTACTTAAGGTTGATTGCTGCTTGCTCTGTACAGCTGTATGTGCCATGGAATTTCCACGAGCGTAGCCCGGGCACATTCAAGTGGGATGGCGAGGCGGACATTGAAAGGTTCCTGGACATCGCGCAAGAGCTGGGCCTGAATGTGCTGCTGCGCCCTGGGCCCTACATCTGCGGCGAGTGGGACTTTGGTGGCTTCCCCTGGTGGCTCGCCTCCTCCAAGGCGCGCGCCGATTCGTACCAAAGGGGGAGTAACATGATTCACCAGACCTACAACTATGTCACTTGGCAAGATCGTGTCCTCTCCAATGGACCGATAGGCAGTCTCAGGCTCGTCACGCCATCCTTTGCATGTGCCATGTGTGCTGGGGTTATCATTTCCCGGCTGTCCAACCACTCTGGCCCCTGTTGACTTCAGCGTCATTATGGAACATCTGGGTTCTGGTGTCCCAGGGTTTTGCAAATCATGTCACACGTCATTGACATCGTGTGTCCTGTTCAGGTGGAGGGTGGGCGCACGATGAAGCTGCGGGTGAATGATGCGGCGTATCTGGGTCACGTGGACCGCTTCTGGAACGTGCTGCTGCCCAAGATGGCACCCTACCTGTACCACCGCGGGGGCCCCATTCTGATGACTCAGGCGTGCTGCACACTCTTGCAAGACATTGTTTCTCATCGTGGATTTCAGCGGAGTTTAGGGCCTTGAAAGCGTGGAAAGAGATCAAATGTTGTCTCTCACATGGCTCTGTCTTCTAACCTAAACATGAGTAGCACGGCTCAGAGTTCACTTTTAAGGCGAATCAAAGTTTGATGGTTTAGCCTCACTTGACAAAGTGCTGTTGCACAATGTCCACGTCGAGAACGAAGCGCCTACCGCTCAGTAGGAGACTTGCACAAGGTGGAGTCTGCTGGCAACTGTAGTCATAATGAGTAGTCCTACTCAAGCTGTCACTTGGCTGCATGTCTCAACGTCATAGTTTGTTGTGCGCAGATTGAGAACGAGTACGGATTCTGCGGGTTCAATGACAAGGCGTACCTCCAACATCTGGTGGACACTGCGCGGGCTTCCCTGGGCGACGAGGCTGTGCTGTTCACCACGGACCCCCCCAATGTGGTCACCATGGGGGGCCTCTATGGAGATGATGTCATCTCGTGCGTCCCCTTCCACTCTTGTAGCGTCCCCCTTCAGAGTCCCCTTTGAAGTCGTCTAGAGTCCTCTTTAGACGCATTTCTATAAGGCTACTGGAGTCCTTGGAGTCCCTTTGCAGTCCTTTGGAGTCCTTCACAGAGTCACACCCCTGCATCCATGAGATGTCTTAGCTTTGCGGACCAAGGCCAAACTATGGCAGAAGGCATTACAGTCTTAAGGGTCAGGGCAGGACATTTGATGCCGTTGGGCCTCCCTGATGGATCATGCATGTCTTGAGCTTGCATGCAGGCTTATCACAATAAGCTTATATCGGAACTGCATGCCCAACTTGTAGAAACGGTTGTGCGTTCAAGAGTGGCTGGCAGTGCACGCAAACCATATTGTTATTTATGATTTTTTGTGCATGGCCGCAGGGTGGTGGACTTTGGGCCGGGCACGGACGTCAACTGGGCTTTCACGGCGCAATCGGTCATGAACCCCTTTGGCAAATCCCCGCCCTTCTGCAGCGAGTTCTAGTGGGCCCCACTCCTCCTCTAACCCATCTTAATTATTTGAATAGGAGTTTGCAAAACTGGTGAAAGACGAAATTGATGGATGCCCCAGCGCCCCATACAGGTTCCCATATGTGTTGTGATCTGAGCCAAGGTTCCTGATAATCATACTTGATCAGGTCATCCTTTGGAAGCATTTCTGTGAATACTTGTTGCACTGGGCTGAGGTATGTACTTTCTTGTAGCAATGGCATATGGTATGCAGTTTCTTGTTGCAATGGCGGAAGGCCATGCATTGAACTGTTGTCCTGGTGTGGCCCTACATTCTTCCACCCTTGACAAGCGCAAAAGCCTAGTGTTCATGCTGCCTGATCTGGCTGCATGGTGCGCTTGCAGCACGGGGTGGCTGCCGCACTCGGCCGTATTCCCAAACTTGCAATGTCAGAGGGTTGATATAGCAAGAAGAATTTCCTTCGTCGCAGCGATGTGGCTGGAATTATATCGCCACCCTCGCCCAGAGGGGAATATAAGGGTTTGCATCGCCTGACTTGGCTGCATGTTGTGCAGCACGGGGTGGCTGTCGCACTGGGGTGAGGTGATGGCCAACACGAGCGCGGGGTTCATGCTGCAGACGCTGTCAGACATCCTTAGCTACGCCAACGGCACCGGCTCCGTCAACTTCTACATGGCCCACGGCGGATCCAACTTCGGCTACTGGGCAGGTGACCTTTGCCGCTGTTTAGTGGTACTGTCACTGCCACTGCCTGTGTGTGACAGGCACCGTTTATGCCAAAGCCCGCCTGTACATTCTGACACTGGGCAGGCCCACTGTCAACGCCACTGTCACAACAGATTTCACTTCTTTTCACTCATCAACCAACTAACGTCAACCAAGATGTACCCGTGGTAGACATATTCGTCTCCTTGGGTATTTTGGTGGCGCTGCCCTGTGTGTCAAGTTTTCTTTTGTGCACTTGCAAATGGCATGCTCAGGCATCTTCCTCATCATTAGTATCAAGCTGATTGGCTTCATTTTGAGGAGGCACGGCCTGGTCATCATGTGTTTAGCGTCCTGCCAGGACAGGCCCAAACGGTGACTGCCTGCAAGTGACCACCTGCCGGCACATGCGCGCAGGTGCCAACATTGCGGGCAGCATCTACCAGCCGCACATCACCAGCTATGACTACGACTGCCCCATCAGCGAAGCCGGCGGCATCGGCCAGCCCGGCATCGGCGGCGACAACAAGTTCAAGGTGAGGCTACATTTTCCCAGACGGATACCCTCGGCAGCACCTGAATCTGCTAGTCTGCTAAGCGGATGCTTGGGATCCCTGTTGTCCGGGGGTGACAACAAGTTCAAGGCGAGCTTACCTGCCTCTCTCCCACACACCCTCCACCTTGTGTACTTTTGTCATGCAGATCCAACACTTTTGAAAAGCTTCACCTCTTCCTAGAGTCAATTTAGCCCTCGCGGTGGATTTTCTCAGTAGCTGTTTCACTGGCACCCATCCACAGCTGAAGGTTGAGGAACTCTCCATCTAGGGATGCAAGGTATACTGCATGCGGCATGCTGATCTACCTCAGTCAAACCTGATCCACCTCATTGTTTGGCTAGCATGTCTCCTTGGCAAGCTGCCGGTGCAAGCCAACCACATTCTAATCCCAAAAATTCTCTTCACAAGGTCCACCTGACAGCCTGGATTTCAAATGCGCGCAGCTGATCCGGGCCCTGATTGAGAAGCACACGGGCGTGGCACCGCCAGAGCTGCCACCGCCGCCCGTAACGGAGGATTACGGGACGGTGGAGCTGGCGGAATCTGCCACGCTGCTGGACCAGCTGCTCGAGCTGTTCCCAGGGGACGGCATCGCCTCTGACCGGCCGGACGTAATGGAGGAATACGGCCAATCGTGAGTTGCCCTCCTTTCATTCTTGGACATTTTGTATGCGCAAATACGTATAGATGGTGTACACCGTATATGTATGGCCCCGGATGGCAGGGGCCCTCATGGGATATATAAAGAATTGCCTCTGGCAAGCCCGATGTCATGAAGGAGATGGCCAGATGCAAAGGCTTTCAAGCACCAGGCACAGCAAGGATTTACTTGAGGCCTTGCATGGAGTGAAGGACATCTGCAGGTTTGCAGTGCAGTCTCTGTGCACCAGCTTCCTGAGCACCATATCTTGCTTTCCATTGCAGACATCACAAAAAATTGCAAATTTCAAATCACTGGGAATAAGTGCCATGCCACAAAGAGGGCGCCCTTTCTAAATATGGGATTGCATTTGAAAGGGACAAGTATCTGAGGAGCTTTTGATTGCAGGGGCGGACTGATATTGTATCGGACTGTAGTCAATGCGACCTCGCTTCAGTCAAATGCCGTGCTGGACATCGGCGAGCCTGTGCGGGATTATGCCAGGGTGAGTCACCTCGTCTGACTTTTCATAAAATTCCATTCCTTTTTCAACAGCACTGTTCTTCTCTTATTTCTTTGGCGAGCCATTCAGTGCTGGCAAGACAGCAAAATTCAGCGCAAAGCACTGCAGAGGACAGCCTTACAACAGCGCCTGGTGTGATTTGTGCAGCATTTGTATTTGCTGTCCAAGATCTGTTTTAAGTTGTTCCATGGGTGCCATTTCAGGTGCTGCTGGATGGGAAGATTGTGGGATTCTTCGAGCGCAGCAATCCCAGGAAGCTTCCCCTGCCCAGCCTCTCCACCTCCAGCGGCGAGGTGCGCTGACTCATCCTCTTGTGATGTACGACACTATGCACCTTGGGATTGCATAACTGTCGTCTCATGCATCCTATTGCGTGCTGGTGCTGGAGGTCAATAAACATGTAAGTATTTTTCCCTGCTGGCGGGTACCGGTTATTTCTGAGCACCGTGCCCACGGTTGATTGGGTCTTGCATGGTTCTGTCGAGTCCAACAAGGGGCAGCCTTTACGCGCAGCGTGTCTGCATACGCATCTTGCCTCTGGCAGGAAAAAGGTATAATAATAGTAACAATATCGGCAGGATGCAGCTTTTGCATGATGCCCTCTCATCTGACCTGCTGAGCAGTGCAGTCACAGGAGCTTTGGCTTGGAGAAACAGGGGCTTGACATGTTGGAATCCTGTGGCTCAGGTAACACTGGACATTTTGGTGGAGGCGTTGGGGCGGGTGAACTTTGGCTGCGTCTGGGACTACAAGGGGCTTGTATCCCCTGACGTCACCCTCAATGGTGTGCACTGCTGCATTTCATGCACACCTTGTATTATGATCTGCCCAAAGTAGCAGCCCTATGTCCTGCAACACAAGCCTGCGCATGCATGTCTGAGCGTTTCCGTGAACTACAGCTGCAACATTTGGGTTACTGTATGGTACAGTCCTGGCAGCTCTAGTTCTGCTGAAAGTGCTCGAGACAGGTGCACGCATGCATGCACATGTTGCCCATTTGCACATGCAAAGACAAATCCAACAAACACCAATGCTGAGACATGCATGCAGATACCACACAGGTGCACATGCACAGGCATTTACAAGGGGATTTGTCCCTCTTAGAGAAACTATTTACTGAAGCCCCTGGTGGAATCCTGCAGGTGAGGTGCTGACTGGATGGCACATCTACCCACTCCAGCTGGATGACCTCAGCAACATCTCCTACAGCAGCAACCCAGTCAGCCAGCCGGGCGCGGCATCGTTCATATTCGAATCCGAAGGCACCGAGCTGCTCAGGACGCTTGCGCGGTTTGCAATTGTGCCCGGCCGGGCAGCTGCCGGGCAGCTGCGCGCGCCCAGCGCCGCCGAGTCCGGCCCCATTTTCTACAGGTGGGCTGCCCAAGAGCAAATGTGTGGGCAAATGTGAGAGAGCAGCAGAGTGGCATGTGTGCCATGTTACAACAAAAGCAGCCATAATCTGCAGAGCTGCACTAGACACCCCTGAGGAGTGCTTGGAGGCTGTAATTTTTTTCCTGGAACCTAGTCTCGATTTGACTTGTTTTGTTGTGATGCACATGATGCGGTGTCGGAAGGTTCTTGCCATGCTATCTTTATGCCAGCTTGCACAAGCAGCGCACAGCTCTAGCCCTGATTCTGCCAAGAGCACCACATCCGCTTCAGTGATGTTTGCACACCCGAGCTGATCTCGGTAGTCTGAAATGTGTGATCTACTTCCCTGCAGGGGAACCTTCAGCGTCAATGCAACAGAAACGGCGCCAGGCATAGACGGCAATCTGGCGGATACCTTTGTGAGCGTGCGCGGGTGGGGCAAAGGGCTCCTGTGGGTGAACGGCTTCAACCTGGGCTGGTACTGGGCCAGCATAGGGCCTCAGGAGGCGCATTACATCCCCGGGCCGCTGCTGCGCGAGGGAGATAACGAAATCGTGCTGCTCGAGGTGGAGGCAACGCCGTTGGACGCCACCGGTGCGCCCACCCTTTTCCAAATAAATCCCCTGCCCCTCAGAGGCTCTGTATTCCTCCGGACTCTAAGGCCAATCTGACCTCTGGGGGGCACTCTATCACATGGTGTATGTCAGATATGCAAGGGCAGGTCTGGCTCGGTGTAAGGGGCGCTCAGTCAGTTTGACTCTTGAAATGCGCAAGAGTTGGGCAGAAGTTTAAGCTGCTTCAGAGATAGAGTTTTTGAAGGGCACTGGCATAGCTTGTGCACAGCCTTTGTCTGTGCAGTATACAGATCTATGCTTTGGCAGCAGGCCAGAATAACCCTCACTGACTTTGTCACCGGCAGAGGCCCTTGCCAAAGAGCGCTCCTCGGGGCAAAAATATAGTACACACAGTGCAGCTGCAGCCTATCACAGAGCTGCGCAGACATCGCCGCAGGAAACGCTCCAACATCAGAAAGCTGAAGCTTTTGAGTGCAAACCTTGTGCATGTATTCCCTAGAGCGTGCCGCCCTTCAGAGCAGCCGATCTTTGCAATTTTGTCAACGGCCATGTCAGTCTTGCCTCGAGCCTCAAGGGCAGTGAACACCGTTGATGATCAAGCCTTTGTGGTGTGCCGGAGCTTGGCTTCACAGGTGCTGGTGAGATGGTGATCACTGTGCGCATGCTGAGAGGTCTGTTGCTGTGTGTGTGCAGTGCGGCTTACGGGGCAGGCAGACTTCTACGGGCCAAGTTACGGCGCGAGGAGGGCGGGACCAGCGCGCCTGAGTGCCACGCCGTTTGACCGTTCTGTGTACATGCCACAGGGTGTCACAACATTGTCTCAGGGCGAGCCAGCTTCCATGGCAGTGCTGCCTGCCTGAGTTCCTGCCAAGAGCTGACTCCCATCACCAAATCTTGTGCCTTCACATGCGTGTTAGATTAGCTTCGAGAAGGAATTCCTTGTGGCTTCTCAGTTGTAGGAACCTTTGTTTGGACTGGCTGCTTACGTTTTCAAGGATGCACCACCTTGTTTTACGCAAGCCCGTCTGTAATCATTATGCGTTATACTTTTGAAGTGTACCAGCAAATATGCAGTGTACGCATGAGCAACAATACCTTGGAAGACCGCCTTGAACACTCAATGCAAGCACTGGTCTATTCCGGGAAGTAGAAACGAAATGCATGGCATCCAGCTCAGAGCTGCCAGGAAGTTGGCAGCTCAATACAATTCTATGGGGCAGCATGTCATTTCTAGATCTATCGCAGAAGCTTGGAGTGCAAGGTACTAATTTTTATCAGGCACAGAAATCTGAGGGGATTCAGGCTGACCGTTCATCACACCACCTTTCTTCAGAGCAATCTGAGCAAGCCAGCCACAACTGTATCTTATGCTGGGGCACGTTTGACGATTCTGTTCTGTTCACTTTAGCAGACATGGACTTTGACTACCTTTCAATGGACACCCATAAGTCTCTTCTTCAATGATCCATGAGGCAGCTGCTGCTCTGCATCCTAAAGCCAGAGTCTCTGCAGTTCTGATTTGGATTTGGGCAGGTCTCGTGGACACACGTTGAAGCTTTCCTGCTCTGGTACAGGTGGTCTTCCTGCCCATGTCCTGTCTTTCAATCCTAAAAACACTGAGCGCCCCCTTGACGGAGCCAGGCCAGTCTTACAGGCTGCCTGTCCCACCAGGTGCTTTCATATCAGCAGGTCGAGCTGGTGCCTTAGCATCCAGTGGATCACCCATTGGCAAGCATGTCTGCGGTCAAGGCGGCCGAACTTGCCCCTAGAATTCACAAACTCTTATTGGGCACAATGACAATGGGAGTGAGGCTGTGGGATGCGCAGTACTTTGTGACGGATCCCAGGAAGAATCTCGCCACAGCTGACTTGTTCTCCCTCATGAGCACCAGTGCATCTGCCTTGACCGTGGCTGCATAGTGGCAAATGGCCGCGCCAATGTTGCTGCTGCTGTCGTTGTGGACTGCCACCACAACAGGCTTCACCTCTGCTCCTGCAGACTCGGCCTTTGGCATGAAGACGTCCCTCAGGAAGTGCTCCGAGGCAGCAACCTGCAATTGCAAATTGAAGTGTCAGGGATCTTCACATGTGAGAGCTTACAGGTCCAGCTGTCAGGTTGCTACAGGGGATCTTTGGGGAAAGCCAGATCCGCAAAAGCTTTGAACTCTTTGCTGATGACTTTGGCAGCTTTGTGCAAATGTGATGTGTGCTACTCACCACAACGGAACAGAAATGAAACCACTTGCCAAACTCTGGAAAGTGAAGGTGTTTTTTCACTGACGCAGAAGCTGGAGGCTGAGATCATGGCTTACCATCTCCACCTCCATAGCTTCCATGTTCTCGTAGGCAAACTCGGCAGCGGCCGCACTTGCTGCGATGGAAGTGGCGAGTGAGCGCGGCTGGACGTGCAGCAAATGATACGTGTACCCTGCACACATGAGCACAAAACCTTGGAACCCTTCTTCCAACCTTCTCAAGGGTCGGCCTGTTTGTTGACGTGCGCAGACCTCTCTTCCATAGGTTGTACAGTCTCCGACGCTCGCTCACCAGCAGAATGTGAACAAACAACAAATGAGAGGTCACCTTCCGGGAAGTGCGCGAGGACGAAGTCCACCGCCTTGAGACACTCCTGCAATCAGATGGAACACCATCAGCAGCGAAAATCTCGACCGTGGATTGATTGGCAGATACATTGCAGAAAGCTGCAACGAGGTTTCACCTTACTTGCAAGATCGAATTTACAACAAGGTGAGCTCAGCGCCGGCATTCTTACCTTGGAGTTGTCAACGCAGATGACGAGCGACTTGACTGCCATTGTGAACGCTTTGTAGCGACTGCGTCTGCTCGATACGACAATCAAGGTGCACTTTGTCTCGTCAAACGGAGGTCGAGATTCCTTTTCGAGATCGCCGGGAATCGAATCGTTTGAGTAGATATTTAACCCACGTGACTGCCATCTGGCATAAAATATCCTAAAAGGAAATCTTGGACCCCGGATCTTCGTCGGGTCGTTCCGGCATTATACGTGTTCGAGTTAACAATCCTGAGCAAAGTGTACAAAAAAATTGACAGCCTTTACATCCGCATTACGAGCAGAATGGGATGCAAGACGATCGTCGTCGCCGTGGACAATTCGAAGGTGGGTGCGGAAAGGCAGGACGTCAGTGCCTTGTTGCGTGTCTGCTCCAATATAATCTGGCCCGTTTTATGGCATATACCAATCAAGCGCTCATGTTTGGTGTTTTGTGGTTCAGGAATGTTTCAAGGCCATCGACTTCGTGCTTGAGCACTTCCCGAAAGGTGGCAATGGGTGCTCAAGCCCTGCTTCACACTTCTTACCTGTTGCTGCACATGGAGAATTCACGCAGAAACAGGTGCTTTGAGTCAAGAAAGTTGCTAACTTGCAGGTTACACGTACCACCTGCTTCACATCCAAGTGAGCTCGATAGCCTCTGAACTTGTCACCAGTAACGACGGGGTCGGATTATTGAACGAGCGAGAGTACAAGATGGATGAGGAAATGGTAATATTCCGCCCTATCTCTGCTGCCCCAGTTCACGTTATTGCTCACTGTTCAGCCTTGTGTATTGCAGCAGACCTGCCAACCAGGCTGTCACCTCCTACCCGCTAGGAGGTGAGCTCTATGAGGACTTTGGCCAGCAAAATTGGTATGGCCGTCTGGCTTCTCAAGCCATTTCCCCAAGCTCTCAGCTTAATCCACTGTTCATGTGCAGACCGCAGCTTCAGAGGATTTTGTCAAGGAGCACTTCCTGCCAAAGGCCAAGGCGGGCGGTGCAAAGGTCATGGCAACCATGCTTCACACCTTTCCGGACGGCAGCACGAGCATCGGCAAGGCCATCTGCGAGTTTGCAGAGGAAACCAACCCGGCTGCGCTCGTGCTGATGAAGCAGCAGAAGTCAGCATTGCAGCGTTTCTTCCTCGGCTCGGTCACAAAGCACTGCGCTGTCCACAGTAGCGTGCCTGTGATTATTGTGCCTGCCTGAAGACCTCCTAGATCGGCAACCATCCCTGAGTTTATGTGCTCGTTGCTATCCTCGGCCAACAGTGGAGCGTGAAGGAGTTTCCGCGCTGATCAATTTATGGGCATGTTTACTAGCGAGCGCCTGCAGCTGCAGTGCACTTGGCATTCTCAGCAAATGGAAGACACTTCAGAAAGTGTCAGTCCACAGCACATGTACAACAGCAGTACTGATAATCAGGCCCTGAGGGGCGTGTGTACATGCAACGTCTTTGTCAAAACCATTCTACTAGGTAGTACCTGCATTTTCACTGCTTCAGTGCTCTTACATAAATGAGGACGGTCAGTTCCTTGAATTTTGCACCTGAATTCTGTGATTTCTTTGCTGTGAACCAGGCATTCCCTTACTGGCCTTGGCAGCAGTCTGAGCAGCAATGCATCCTCTTTCGCATGCATGCGTCATATGAGCTACCAGGGGTAAGGAAAAGGTGTCTAGCCTCCTGTCATGCTGAGGCAATTATGCTGCTTCAATCAAGCCTCGAATCAGTGACAAACCCTTCCAGTGTCGCACCCTTGCAGAAATTTTTCTTGATGACTTGCACCAAATTGGAGATGACTGTGTGGCAATGTGCAGTGTCTTCAAAATAGATCCTCGTGCTGCGGCACTGCCCGTCAAACTTACCTTAGGCAATTCAAGACATAGAGCCGTACTGGCAACATGTGCAGGGACAATATACTGTGTGTCAGCCAATTGTTTGAACGCTCAAAGGTCTCTGCACGTGCTGCATCCTAGCGCCAGGGTATCATGGCATGAGAAACTATGTTTGAGGAGCATGCAGAGATCTTCCGTGCACTGCAATGGACGGTTGCAGGAAGCATTTAATCAAGTGCTGGCAAGAACTTTACCCCCCGGTTCTAATTTGTTAGTGGGGCCTCCACCGCTTCCTTCTGGAGAATGCCCAGGCATCCAATTTATTGGTAAACGTGTCAAGAAGCTACTAGCAGGCATGGTGAACGCCAGCTGGCCACAGAGCAACAAGCAAAGCATGTGCAGTCGATCAGGCACTCCTGGCTGCAACTTTGAGTGCGCCTTGGGTGCGCCCTTGAGAAAAGTGCAATCGGAGATGCACAGAACTCCCGAGACAGGTCTAGGATTGCATTTCTCGACCCTCCAGGTGACGCGCTCAATATATGTAAGGGGTGTAGCTCAGGGGGGCCGCACCGAGCAGGCTCTCATGGCCAGGCAGTCTCCTTTGCGGGCCACCTCTGCAATGACCTTGATCTCGCCTTCCACCGTGTCATGCAACGCCGAGAAAATGTTGATCTTGTCGGGGTCAAATGGCCACGCCGGTTTCGCAGGTTCCTCAGCTGGCTCACGGGCGCGAGGCTGCTGCCCTTGTTCTGGGTAGCTGCTTTGCCTGCGGCCTGCATGCATGCAAATGTAATTGAATGTCTTCCCTCAGGTCGGGCGCACACAAGATAGGTGTTCAATCTTCTGTCAAGTTGTTTTGTGTGGAGCTGAGCGCTCTCAGCAAGGTGGAGTTGGTTTTTTGAGCTGATCAATCTAGCCACAAACAACGGTGCTATCTGTAAAACATGGGGATTTATGCGAGCTACTCAACCGTCTCAAGGCAGAGCTCGATACTATATAGCATCTCGGGCATGCCACTACAGAGAGCAGCAGTTCTGGACGAAGCGGATGGAGCCAGCACCTGGTATCTGTGAGTGCCTTCCATCAGCTGTCACTAGCATACCGTACACAACCATGATCGCAAACCGGACATTTGCATCCTCTGCAGGTCTTCGACGGCTGGAGTCACGCTGAGGGCCGCACAGCATCTGCCGCACATACAGATCGCGCCACCAAACTTAGACGAGTGCGTCGTCCAGAAGGCTACACAATAAATATTGTTGGCACTGTGTAGTACGACTGCCCCAATAGCGAAAACCTTTCTGTAAGTCCTGTGCTTTTACCCAGGATGAGAATACACTGTGCGATACAACAAGCCGAGCACAGGTGTGATGAATTAATAAATGCGTGTTTTCTGAAGCACCTTGATAGCACTTCTCCTACGACGGTGCTGCATGAAACACAACAATGTTTCGAATTGAAACACTGGCCGCTTGATGAGAGCGAGGCGTATCGTTGACATGACGCCATGCATGGCTTGGCTCCGCCTCAGCATTTCCCGATTGTGGCTTGCCTTCGATTTGCACCAAACCTATCTGGATCGAACCCTGTAATTTCATAGTCAAGGCTAGTCTTGTTGGTTTGTTGGATAGCCGCAAGTTGGCGGGATCCAGGGTGGAATCAACCTCAGGTTTGGTCCAGCCATCTTGGAGATAGGTGCGATCCTTGATGTTTCAAAACGCACCACCATCTTGGTCAACAAGATTTTTCACCGAACTTCCATGATGTCACATGTAAATTATCACATATAGCTGAATCAAACCCTACGTTCGTGGGTAAATTGAAATGGCAGAAACTTAGCACATCTTGTGCTCACCGACAGGCAGACAACCACTTCGTTCGAGGACGTCAAGGTCGAAGCACCCATGACTTTGTTTGGAGCTTCCCAGGTCTGATACACGCAACTCTGATTCTGATCGTCTTGAGAACAGGACCTTCTCGGGTTGGATCTTGCCTGCTTTTGACGTGCATTGCACACGGTTTTCTTATCGCAAATGGATCTCGCAGGTGTATCCAGCATGACAAATGGCGGGCAGCATGAGCTCACGATGTTTTTTGGGAACTTTCCTTGGGTTTGCTATAGTCTTGATGCTGGGCACCACGCGCTGTGTCAGTCCTGCATCAATAAAGGCAAGAAGAAACATGAATGGCAACATCGTTCACAACAGTGCTGGCCACACTACTAGCTTCAATCAGGTGTGCGGCTTTCTTCAATCAGAAATTCCCTGCACTTGTGGCCCAAGCGGACTGTATGCATCAAGCCACCAAGTTCTCTGCCACACGCTGACTTGCCTGTACCTCCAGATGTCAGATCACATGCTTCACCGATTGCTGTGCTCACAATCTTCTGAGCTGGGATTGCTCTCGCTCACTAGGGAATGTCACAAATGCACTGGACCTGCTCGCTTAGAAGGAGTTGTCACAGCCCGCACAATGCTTACATGGGATTGGCACAGACCTGCTGACTCACAACGAAATGCTGCAGGCCAGGAGGAAATTGGCGGACATGCTGCTGAGCCTGCCATTTCTGTCACGCTGGACCCCTCTGGGGAACCCCCTGTACCACCGGCACTTGGGGCTGCAGTGGCAAGACATGTGCGCTGAGTCACTGGGCATGTCAAAAGTGGCCCTCCTCTTCCTCACCCGCGGGCCAGTGCACCAGGCAAGCACCCTATCCTCTTCAATTTGCTGCATGTTCTAAGACCAAAGCACGCTGGGTATTGTTATCCAACACAAGCTGGGGTGGTGCTGGATATGCTAATGTATTCCTGGCAGCCTGAGCTCCTCGAATTCTCTTCGGGTCACAACATATTAAGGACCTACAATACAGCTGGTTCTCTGACATGAGAATGCCCATCTTTCCGTAGAAGGAGGATCCATGTTGTTCTCTATCATGCGCGGTCATAGTAAGACAAAATCACGTGGGCATTTTTTCCACTTCATCACTCCGTTCCAATCAATCTTGTGGGAGAGAAAGATGTGGCATATATTGTGGCGCACAGGAAAAGCCCTCGATGAAATGATGTGATGGTCGAGAGTGTCTGATGTGCTGCGCAGGAGACGCTGTGGAAGCTGTGGCTGCAAGAGGTTGAGGGGCAGATAGTGATGCCCTGTGGGGAGAGCACAAACTGCACCTCCACACAGACAGAGCGCGAGTCTGTGCTGAATGCCTGCCGAGAGGAGCACGGGATCCACCGCTACATTGCACAGCAGCAGCATCTTTTCACGGTGCGCTGCAAACTCCTCACCATTCTGCTCTTCTTAATTTGCCAACGGCATGAAAGGTTGGAAGCCTGTCATAGGGGATGCTGCTGCCACGAATGTGATTCTCACGGACTGGACAGGCGGGTGATAATGAAAATGATACTCGTGCCAAATACATAGAAGGCCCTAAGATACTATGGGCGTGTGTGAGACCGTTCTACTGACTCAGTCAGTGAAAGAACACTTCTGTGATGCCGCGATGCATGCGCACACTTCTGCTGGCTGTCTTCGGCCAGCAGTTTCACCCAAGACAAGCCACAGCAGAGTCCATGCGTTAATTGAGGGCTCTGTTGTGCCTGCAGCTGTATGTGCACCCAACAGACCCGGAGTTTCCAGGCTACAGAGCCGGGAGTGTCTTCCACGGGGCCGAGGTGCCAAACAGAGTGCCCAGCACCGCCTACTACTCCTATGACCTCGTCGAAGCCACTCGCAGCATGCTCTCCTCTGCTCTGCAAGGCGAGCCCAGCCCTTTTCTGCAGCGATGAAGTGCTTCAGTTGCCGCATGCCGAAATTTTGTTCACTTGTGCTGAGATCTCAAGGCATGCACATGCATTTGGCCTGTATAAAAAAATCGGTTTCTGTTCTCCTAGGATTCTTTACCAACGGAGAAGCTTCTCGCATGCTAACAGTCACTCTTGGCACACAGCTGTTAAATAGAAAAACTGTCTTCTGTAGGGTTCACAAGATGGTTTACACCAGTTGCTTGATGATATATTTTGCTGAAAAATAGTTTGTGCTCATCTGTGCAGATCGCTTGAATCAGCGCTTTGTGCTTCTGTCGGAGGCATGCATTCCCCTGTACCCAGCTTCCTTCACCTACATGCAGCTTCTGCATGAGAGCAAGAGCCGCGTCTGGGTCAATCCCATTGCTGGGTAAGGATTCACAGACCCTGTACGTCTGCACATCAAATTATGCCTCTCTGGCGCCTGAAATACTGGTAGACTTTCATTGCTTGCTGTGATTGATCCCTAGAGCTCAAATCTATTCAAGACTTCATTATGACTGGGCGGGTCTGCCCTACTTCCTCAACTAGATACTTTGTACACGGCTGGCAAGGTGCCTCTTGTGGGCTCATTTGCTACTGCGGAAAGTCTTGCCCATTGTGCAAAAGCAAGTTCAGGAGCGAGTTATCATGTCATTGCATGCTGGCATGTAAATCTGATCTGTCCAGGTAGCACCATTGCATGCTCACATGCAAGATAGATTTAAGCAGGTAGCATCATTGCATGCTGACATGCAAATTTGGATTTTAGCAGGTATCACTTTTGCGTACTAACAAGTGATTTTGTTCTGATCAGGTACCACGACTGGCACGATGGCATGGAGACAAAGCATGGTATAAACAAGACGAGTCACTGGCGCAAGGGAGCGCAATGGAACGCCCTCGTACGCAGCCACGCCCAGCTGGCAATCGAGGACACCAAACTTGTGGAGGCCTTCAGCACCGACTGCAAACTGTGCCAGGTGCATCCCTATAGTAAATTCCCATGACATGTAATTTGTGGGGGCCATGTTATGTAACTCTGCCAGATAAAACAACACCATGTCAAAGTGCTCCTGTCTTACGAGAGTCTTTAGTCTGCATCTGTCACCCAGTGTGGCCCAGGCAGGCTGCCCTTGGCCCTCGGCAATGCTGCCAATGCCTGTTTCCAGCATTCTTGATACTGTTTGTTGCACAACTTTAAATGACAAGCGAGGCAAATTCATGCGCAATGCCTTGGCCGTACCTGGCAGGGGGGTGTGACATCCCAGGGGTTTGGTCCTCCCTGAGAATGGGCTTATGCTTCCGGATTCCAGGACGGGATTCTGGTCCACTCACAATGATTTGCCACTTTGACTGTCATTCTTACAGGGCAGGTCATAAGCCTCTGGGATTGCCCAGGGACATTCAAGAATGCTGTCTAGACAAACCCAAACTTCTGACGGGGCCCGGTCAATCACTGGCTGCAGACGCCCTGCGTGTTGCCGTATGGCCTTTGGCTTTGAACACAATGACCTGTAATAATACAATAATCACTGCTGACAGGTGGACGAGCGTTTCTTTGCCACGCTGCTGGCAACCTACGACGTGGAGCACGAGTCGTTCAGGCCCGGATTACTAACATACGTCGACTGGTCGGTGCAAACCTTTGGCGGCCACCCGCGGAGTTTTGAGCCGGATGACGTAACCCCGGAGCTGCTGCGAGTCATGCGCCAGATGGACTGCCCGGAAGCTGCCGACTCGCGCGGCGCAGCTTCCGCGAAGCTGCTCCTCGAGTCGTACGCAAATGTCGGCGCCGAGGCGGCAGCTGCCGGGCAGGTGCTCTTTAAGCCCCTAAGCCCCAGCTGCCTGCTGTTCGGCAGGAAGTTCAAGGGACCCACAACTGACGCCCTGCTTGACTTGGTGCAGCACCAAAGCTTCCATGACTGGAATTATACTCAAGCCTGACTGCCAAGGCAAATCTCTTTATTCTCCTCGAATGAGAAGATGCAGAATGTGGGCTCTCTTCCACGATTGAAGAGAAAGTCTTGAAGGCCCAATATTGGCGGCCAGACAACCTCAGAGAAGGCGTTGCCCTCAATGCAAATTGTCAATTGGGGGCAAGCATGTATTCTTTTTTTCTCATCTCTTGTCTTTTCTTTACCCCTGCGCCGCCAATTGGAGCAGCGCATACTATTTGTGAGAGAGCCTCATCAGGGCATTACTTGATACACATGACACCAGTGAATGGCCGTTTCTCTCTCTGCATAGTGGCCTGGCAGATCTGCTGCTGAAGTCCGCTCCAAGGGCTTCAGCTGACACTTCTGAATATATTCTGAGGACACACCCTATTTGAGGGTGGAGCCAGAATGGTTTCTTTTATTAGGTCGCATCCGGAAAGAGAGGAGATTGTTTGTGGCCCAATAACAGCAAACACCGAGGTCGAAAGCAACGCAAGCATGCTGAGAATTGCGCTGCAGCATGCTTGCACGCTTCATTATCCTCTGGTTTGTTCTTTGGTTGCGGTGGCCAAATTTTTTGAAAGCAGAGGTGCTGCTTCCATATTTGTTTGTGTGACGTGAATCTGTAGTCAATCTGTGTGGTCTATTGAACCACATTCAGGGCAATCTGCTTATTAGCACAGAGCGTGTTTGTGGGTATTTCGAGGTTTGCAGCCGCGAGTACTCCTTTTGCCACATGCATCAGAGCAACTTTATTGCCTCACTTTTTAGTGAAGAATTGGGTCATTAATAGACAGAAGAACGGAATGTCATTGGCAGGCTGGCCATTTGGCAGCACAACTGTTATCTAGATGGGAATCATTCTACAGGAAGTATTCCCATCTAGCTAACAACTGCTTCTTGACCCTGACAATTTATAGGATATACTTGGACATTCTTTCTCAAGGCTCTACTTGAGCATGCGCTCTTGTCATGCATGGAATGAGGAAATGCCTGATCCTCGGTTGAAAGCGAGAATTGATTATGCAGACGGTTGATGTTGATATGCTTGCGTGACGCAAAGGAGCCCAGGTCTTTTGTGGTCCTGCTATTTGACAGTGCCATGCTTTTGTTTCTTGAATTATCTTGTCAAGATGTGAAGGAGCAGTTGTATCTGCAAGTCACACTGCGCGACTTGTACACTGCAGACCTCTCCGGTTGATGCCACTGCACCAGTTGCATGGCAAAATTTCAATGGATTTCTGTGTTTGGATACTGCTGCCGATGCAGCAACTAAAGCCATGTGAGTCACATGGCTTTAGTTGCTGCATTATGGGTCACACGATGTGACCCATGTTGGGGAGGCATCTGTGCCTGCAAGGAAATTGGGTGTAAGAAAGTAGCACTACATAATTTGCTACTCAACAAGTGAAACTGGTCAGCAATCTTGATGAGACTATGGCAGATCATGCGGCTGATTGTGAGCAGATCTGATTTTGTTGGAAATTTGAGGTTGATCTCTCACCTCATGAGCTCGAAGTGAATATGATTATGACTGGACATTCGATGTACTTGCCGTTCTTGTGTGGCCGAATAGAACATGCAGACTATAGGTGAATGTCTAAGCACCCCATATTAAGGAATGCAATTTCCACTGGTTCTTGATTGAAGCATTTCCGCGGCAGCTGCAGTGCGGCACGCTTGCATATACGCATGCATGCATTATGCACATGCATGCGTCTGCACATGCACTGGCACTGACTGGTCCTGAGATTCCGTGAAAATGATGTTCGAACGTAGTCTTCGTGTGTTCAAGACCTGTTAGTGACGTACGAGTGAGTCTCCTTCCAGATTGCTAAGGGTTGAATAAGGCGGGCATCTATTCAGGGGCGTTGGGCATTCTTACTAGGAACCTTGGAAGATTTCGTTCTCAAGGTAGCTCGTTGTGAATCTTGCCGACAATAATTGATATGCTGAAATGTCAGAGATTAGACCCGCATTGTATCTCAGCTTACGAGAATGGTGTCGTTCAATAACGACAAATTGAAGGAGCTGTCCTAATGCCAGATTCCCTGTGCGATAATTAACATGTTCTGCGCTAAGGCCGCCTAAATCCTTTTTTTAAATGCTTCGTGCAGTACAAGGCCTGCGCATGCAACTTCATCACTCTGTGAATATGACAGGCAGGGGTAGACACTGCCCAGTGTATGTACGTGTAGGACTTGTTCTTGTCCTATTTCAGTCAGTCTATTGCTGTCTTTTGGATTCAGAGATTCGAAATCATCCTCGTGTGTCACTGGCGTCTCTTCTTGACGATGAGCCAAGCGTGGCTAAGGCGAAACGTGGTGGTGCATGGGGATTTCCAAGCAAGACCGTCGGACCAGAATTGAAAGCAATGCCCGTCGATTGGTGGTACAACTGGGTAATTATATTCCTGATGCAGACGCTGAAAATGTAACAAAGGTAACTCCCTGGTGTTACCTGAAGCTACATCCGCACTTCTGCATTCAAAGCCAGGACATCTGCAACTGCAAAATTTTAAATTAAAGCCCAGGCAACGGCAATGAGATGCATTCCAGAATGCACTTTTCCACTACGGTACAACTGGCTTGACAAACGGTGTACTTGTGAAAGCAGCACTTGCCAAGTATCTGCACAAGTGACCTCAAGTGTGCAGGCATGGGTGATTTGCAGCTGATGTCATTGGGTGGGAGTTTCATTTACTCCTTGTATGTGTTCTTCCTGCAGGAGTCAGGCATTGCCTTTGTGCCCATGATATATGGCAACTGCTGCGGCCTCGATCAACTGCCCGAGGGCCTGCCAGACAACATAACCACAATCCTGGGTTTCAACGAACCCAACCACATGTGCGCAGCTGCCCACCTGAAACACAAGCTGACTTTGCTCTCCCTGTGTGACACATGCGATGCAAAGCAATAGCCCTTGGCTTGCTTGGAAGGCCCAGGCTATGAAAGCAAGCCCTTTCTGTATGCATGCATTTCAAGGAGGTGCATATTGTGGATTTGGTGCGCAATTTGATGGTCACTTAGACTGCTGATTAGAGAAAAGGCCATAGACGGCGGCTTGGCCTTCTCATTTCCTGCGGCGAACTTGGCGCATCTTTGGCAGGACATACAAGACGTGGCCCTGATGCTCTACCTCACACCAAAATATGGCTGCCTAAACAGGGAGCAGTCCAACCTGACGCCGGAAGCCGCCGCGCAGCTGTGGCCGCGCCTGGAGGAAGCCGCAGAGAAGCTGGGCGCCCGCCTCGGCTCGCCATCGGCCGCGGTGTGCGGCGCAAATTGCATCGAGCGTAATCCCTTCGACTGGTGGGACCAGTTCTTCGGCAATTGCAGCGACTGCCGCGTCGACTTCATTGCTACTCATTACTATACCTGCTCGCCCCAGCACCTGCAGTGGTGAGTAAGCCCTCTCTGGGCCTGTTAGATTTGATAAAGCAGAAGCATGTGTAAATGAAAATCTGCAGACTGTTTTGCCAAGGCTGCCATTTGCCCATGTATCAGCAGCTCGTCAAGGAGACCAGTGTTTTTCAAATGTTCACAACAAACGGAGCCTCATGAGGCATTGTGCTGGCAGCAGCAAGAGTGCTATCCGGGTGCTGATAGAGCTGACACGGTGGACTGTGCCAAAATTTCCTCTGTGCAGTCTTTCTGATGTGCTCGAATTCGTTGTGGTGCTGAGCAGGTACTTGAATGACATTTGGAGCCGGTACGAGCGCCCAATTTGGCTGACAGAACTGGCGTGCCCCAATGAGAATGGCACGCTCAGCCGCCAGGTCAGCTTCATGAGGAACGCCCTCAAACTGCTGGACGAGGATGACTCAGTGGAGAGGTGTGACACTTCCTCCCACTCCTGGCGGGGCGGATCACTTGATGATGAATTGCTGTCTGAAGACTAGAAGCTGCAAGCCATGTTTTTTCCATCAGGATGAAAAGATTGCAGCGGGTCTGTACGGACTTGAAGAAGTTGATACGGGGGCATATGAGGGCCATCTCTAACCCTCAACCCAGCAGACCAAGCTCAAGCTCGAGCAAGTATCTAGAATGAATCTACAAGCTGTTTTATTCAGCTTTTCATCCTTGCATGCATGAAAATATGGGATTATCTGTCTTGCTGTGTGTAAATCAGGTACTCGTGGTTCGCCCCTCACACTGAGGATTTTGGGTGGATTGGTCCGACGGCGTCTCTGCTGCTGCCGGACAGCGATCCACCCGAACTGTCGGTGCTGGGGTACATTTACGAGGGCTATGCGCAGCCGGAGGCGACGACTAATATTAGCGGATCTGCCGCCACGTCAGCCTCGCTGACATCGGCGCTGACTCAGCCGCTGATGGCGGTGGACAAGGCCGGCAGCTGGCTCGCGGCGTGCGGCGGCTGCGTCGGCGCCGCAGGGGCGGCTGCTGTGGAAAGTGTATCTTCGGAACACTGCAGGGACTGCGGGGTGGCCATTTATAACAGAGGGCAGGGTGACAGGGTGATTAGTGGGCATGGGTTCTTAGGGAGTTATGTCAGCAACTTGTCTTGATCGGTCGTGAGATTCCAGGGAAGTACATGGCTGGTAGTGACAGAAGCACGCGTGCGGTGGCTAACCGACTGGATTATAATTGTGACAACATTGAATGTGCCATTTTTGCAGTGTGCTGCTATGGTTCTGCATTCAAACCTATACCGGGCAAATGTGTCGCTGCATTGTACTTGTTAGTATGACTTCTTGTACAATGTCACAGGACGGTCAATGACCAGGTTTTACATTTGTCAACTTGGCAGTTGGTGGATATGGTGCCAGCAGCATTGCTATCATGCGTTACAATTCTTCTATCAGCACTGTAATTCTTGCCATTAAATGCACTCTACTGTTTGCCAATCAGATCTTTGTTCCCTCGCCGGCATGTGTTCCTCAAGGTTCAAAGCATTCACAGCCTCTCTCACCGTTCTCTCACTTCACTTCCATTCGACTTCCAAAGCAGGTTCTCTGTTTGTAACAAGTCCAAACGCTTCCTGGCTGAGCAGAGCTGAGTCAGCTTTTGCGCGCATATGTTCTGCGGTAGAGTGAGTCCACCTCGCACAGGTAGTAAGTGCCGCTGCGCAGATCGCTAATCGGCCGTTCCGGTTTGTACCCTGCCTCTCCGTGCCGCCGCTCTTGCAGCTCAAGCGTTGCCACAAACTCTGCCGGGTCCGCCCTCCGCCGCGCCGCCAGCCTCGCCTGAATGTCCAGCTGCACGCCCACACCAGCACAACTGAACATTGGAACACTGGCAATGAGTGGGAGCACGATAGCATTTGTCAAGTGCTCGCGTAGGTGATACAGGTTATGTCCTCAAGCTCTGCAGTGCATGGATCCAACGCTCAATGTTGTCAGCCATCTGTGACTTACTCTCGCAAGCTACAAACAAACAAGACCACCGGACATTGGGTTCATCATCTTTGTTCCCAAGACAAAGGTGCTCAACGAGCAAATGCACAACAACCGGACAGCTTTTGTTGCACATGAGCATGCTTGACAAGGCAACAGGGTGGATCAACAGGTCAGCTGCTCATATGTATCCATCGATTCAGGGCGCGCCGATCACCTGTTGCACTTTTTAGTTGCTTTCGATAAATTTTTCAGCGCAGAACAGAACATGCCTGGGAAGATTCAAGTACCTATCTGAATATATGAAGTTGATCCAGAGGGAACGGGTCACCTTTGATGCGACGCTGCCGAGGGCGAATTTGCCGTCGATGCGGCGTCCGATGAGGGACCAGAGCGAGGCGGCCAGGCCGCTGCCATAGCTGTACATGAGCACGCGTCTCCCCTCCAGCGCAGTTCCCTCCGCCTCTATCAGCGACGCCAGCCCGGCATGCACCGATGCTGCACAGTGGTCATATGAACACTGTCAAGACTGTCAAAACAGTGAAGACCATTTTCAAATGTTTTGGTACGGATCCTGTGCTTATGGTGACCCAAAAATACTATTCCAAGCTCTGGATGCTAAGCACTTGTTACTGTAACACCTGCCAATCACTTCGCTTAAGCGCCTGCATGACCTCTGGCAGGCCAATCCGCATGGACGCGGAAGTGCCCATAAGTAGCCTTCATTAGGCTGGGAAAATTCATGCTAGAGAGCAGATGAAGGCCTCCATTGTATACGCAGCACGCAACGCCTTTCATGGGGACCAGGATTTCTGAAGAGCGCACCCGCGTACATGTTGCCGCACTCGGCCGCGGCGGTGAGTCCCGGCTGCACCATGCGAGAGAACGCCTCAGCAGACGCTGTCGTCGCCGCGCGCTCCAGCCCCCGATCTGAATAGCTCTCCGGTGAAAACGCGTCCGGGTCTGCCGGATATGCGTCCAGCGAGGCCGCTCCCGCTCGAGTGGCCTCTGCGGAGATGCGCACAGAGTACTGTTACAGATCTAACGAGAGGATAGCAATGGAGAATGCAGGATGATGCCTCCTCAGCAGGGCTCGGAAAATTAACCAGTGGCCATGGCCTCTCCCTTACTTTCTGCCCAGCATTCAGTATGGCAGTCTCGTGCCTCGTCCTGCCCATTATATCGACACGTTATGGCAGACTGGTGTGCAGGCTTTGCAATATAGCAGGTGTCCATGATGGGTGCACCTTCTTCTGCAAGGACGTCGGCTGCCGTCTGAGCGGCCGCGCCGCCACAGCCGCGCTCGGCCAGCAGCGGAAGCGGCTGCTGCGCCGGTGTGGCACTACTGCTGCTGCTGCTTCGCCTTTTCAGCTTCCTCTCTGCCTGATCCTGCCATAACATGCCCACCATTCGAAAGAGATTGTTTGGAATGTCTGCTGGCCCTTCGCAGCTCTGTGTGAGCGACATTCCACTGTAGTACTGCATGGCTGACAGTGCACGGTCAAGCGAGCCCTGCGTCTACACATCCTGCCTACAAGGCAGCCCAACCATTAAAATGACATTCAGCTCCAAGCTAACCTCCACATTGACCTTTCCTTGCAACAACGCAGCAAAATCCAGGGTAGTGTTAAGGAGAACGGTTCCTTTGCTTCAGTGACAAGAACTGATTTGCATCAGTGACACGAACTGATTTGCATCAATGGCCGAGATGGGAGCATACCTGCAGGGCCTGATTCCTGGACTTGGCGCGCAGGTGGTCTTGGTAGACCAGCCGGGCGAACCCCTTGCGCACCATTTTCACAAAGGGTGAGTGCAGTATGCAGAAGTCTGCGTCCGCCAGGCTGAACCTGGGAGGCGAGCCATCTGCGCATGCACACAGAAGGCAATTTATATTTACCCATAACACGCTTTTCCTGCCAGAGGCAAGGCACGTCTTCAGGTACGGCTGCCACATATTCTCCCTCTGGATGGACTCGCCAAATCCAGGCAAGACCCAATCAACCGTGGGCACGGCAATATGAAGGCATGTCAAGTTCTTGCTGGTGACACGGAATGCATCCCTATGAGAGAAAACTGCTAGAAAGGTTGGGCAAGGCATGAAGCGCACTTGATTGCGTGCATGTATTGCCCAAAGTGGCTCGTCGCCGTTGCCGCTCAAATTTCTCACAAAGGCTTGCATAGCATCGGTCCAGGGCGATCAGGTAACAGGCCACCGAGCTCTTTCCATCCACCTGCAAGACACAATTCAAATTATTTACACACGTGTCAAAGCATTTTCAATGCTGGTCAGCTCATCTTGTATAATCTAAAAGGATGGGTGGCCAGAAGAGTACAGAAGGTCTGCTAAGCCTCCATGGCGACATGAGCATGCATGATGGGCAGACTGGCAATTAGAAAGGGATATGATGTGAGGGTTCGCGCACCAGGGGGTAGAAGCCGCAGGGTTTGTAGAAGTCGTAGGCATGCTCCATGTGGCTCGCGCACAAGCCTCGCTCTAAATCCAGCGGTGCATCCGGGCCTGGTGTCACAGGCAGCTGACACACTCAGACGCACAAGTCCAACTTCGTGAGATGGCACTGCACACACCTCTTACTCCTGCTGCTGACATGAGGAGGCAAGTCTTCCACGTTGCAAGGTTCAAGCACCGCACTCTGCAGCTCTCTATATATGGCAACTGCATAGAAGCTGCGCCCAACACGAGCAAGGCTGCATGCATATGGGTATGCCTGAAAGTCAGACATGGTGCTGACTGCGATGGTAAGAGGCAGGAGGATGGTCAGTCATACTGCCTGGCTGAGACATGCAACCCATTCACACGTCTTCCAGCCTAGTCAATGCTGACCAAATACATGCCTTGAATCCCACAGTCACAAGCATGACATGGCACAACCATGCATGCATGACGCAAGATCGGCAACATTATAGAGGCACATCGCTGTTATTTTTTCTGAAAGGATCAGCTCAACAATCTACCTATAAGCATGGCAATTGCGCCGCAGCCGCCGGAGGGCCGGGCCGGCCCGGCCGCGTACATGGCGATGTCAGTGGCAACCACAATTGCCAGGCGGCCGTCCCATGCGCGCGACTCCACCCAATTCACCGCATTGAATAGCGCTGCTGTGCCCCCGTAGCAGGCATTGAGGCTGTCCACCCCCTGCACGCAGGGTGCACCACATGTGTCTGCCCAAAGTCGTGCATGCAAGCTCCGTGAGAGCACAAACGTGGGTTGTGCAGCAGTCGCTAGTGCCCAGCATGACATGCATGCCGAATAGAGTCCAGAAATAATGCGGTCTGATTTCTAATGCGCATGTGGCATGATGAAGTGTGCACTCCCCTGTGCTAGGACCCTCTTGCTGCCACATTTGCAGAGACCCAAAAAAAAGCGGGGTCTGCATTAGACCTAGACCTAATTTAGACCTAAGGGTCACAATGCTAGATGGATTTGCATGTAATGCAACGCAAAGACAGTCCACAGCAACCCTGATTGTCCTGCAGGCGCACAGCTTTGTGGCAGGGTGGAGGGAGCATCAGCTACTCACCTCAATGTCGTGATTGCCATGCTCGGCAAAGAGGGTCATGAGGAAAGTTTTGATGGACTTGCTGCGGTCCAGTGCACTCTCTGTGCCCACCTCCAACCTGCAACAGGGGACACAAAGCAGCTAAGAGGCAAAGATATGCTGTTAAGTGTTGAGCTTGGGTAGCCTTCGACGCCTTTGTAGAGTAGAAATTGGTAACGAAGGCTAATCTCTTGTAGTCTGATCTTTATCTCTTACTTTGAAGCACAGGATGGCCTTTTGCTTGTGCTGTTGTGTCTTTTAGAGATACATGAATGCCTCGTGCATCAGCAAGTTCTCTGCATGTAAACACGATTGTTCAGCGAGCCAATCATGTCAGGTGTCATGATTGGGGCTTGGGGCAGCATTGACCACAGGGATCTCGCATATGGTATACATAAACTTGTTGGAGAAGAGCATGACAGGAGCACAGGGAGCGAAGGGGGACATGCCTGCCAATGCTCTTGGGGTCCACATCATACTTCTCCAGCAGAGAATGCACCGCTGTGAGACTCATGGACACCACATCCTCCTGGTCTCCACAGAAAGCCATGCACCGCTGTCCCAAGCCCAAGGTATATTTCCCTTGGGCCACCTTGTCGTGCACCTCGAGCTCATCTTGGGACACCTGAACGAGTTGTATGCATGTCAAGGCCCATGGCATGGACGTTCGTTGAAGCCTGAGACCAACAGGGCAATCCTCGCTCATAGATGCCCTTCGGCGATAGATCAGGCCGCGCGCATGTTCATGTGTGCCATACATGGAAGGAGTAAGCCAATAAAAAGTAAGAAAGAAGGGAGGACCCACGTAGATGTTGGGAAAGTAGACTTCCAGGGCAAGGATGCCAACGTGCTTGGCCCTCTCCTCCGACTGGACAAGACTCACTGCTTTTCTCACCGGCTGTCCAGCCTCCACTGGTTCGTCATCGATCCGCTGAGGCTCATCAGGTTGCCCATTGATAAACTGCTTGGCCTCCTGGGTGTGGTATCTTTCAACTAGAGCCATCTGCTGTGCTGTTCAAGTCATATAACGCACGCATTAAGGATTCGATTTGCAACGGAAGACGTTTGACATCAATCGCTGAATAGAAAGCAAGCAAAAGCCACGATGAGGCCAAATGAATGGTTCAAGTGAAAAAGATGGCATGCCTCAGATGGAAACAACGGCCACAGCTGATCGGCAAGAGCTCCAGAACAATTTACGACCCGCTCGATGCCAATTACCGACGAAATAAAGCATCACCGGATAAAGTTGTGAGTCTCGAGACCGGATTCACATTCTTGGATTACTTGCTTTGGCAAAACTGGCGGTAGTAAGACACGGCGAAACCCAACCTGGCGCGTTGCACAAAACCCGTCACGCTGACCTGGCAGGCTCGCATTCTCAACTGCTGGGCTTTCTTTCTCCACAGAACATTGGCTTTGCCGCGTTTGCTTGTTTGAGGGCGAGACTGTTATCCAAGACGGGAATCGGCGATGTTTCCCGTCGATGCCGAAGCAGGAGCGGCACGAGAAAGGCAGGGCAGCGGAGGTGGCCAGTTACTGATGTCTTTCGCGGCACGACTTGTGATCAACTGAGCTTGAAAGGCTGGACATCAATTTTCTGACTCTTGCTATTCCTTGGCGTGCCATGAAGCCGCAGCGCGCACCTTTGCCCAGCCTCTGACCCGGGATCTGCTTCAGGTGCAAACACCCAACTTGTATTCATGCTGGAAACATCTCGGGTAGCACCTCGTCTCGATTGCATGTGAAAGAGTGACACATATGTCACACGGAATAAAGTCACCGGCTTTCCTGCTTGAATTGCTGACGTCGGCTGCGGCTGTTTGGGAGACCAGGGTCAGTGTTCAACACATTCATGCATGTGCATTGCGATGTCAGTCCTGTCCTGCCAATTAGCTCTGATTTGAACCAGAACTTAGGGACGTGCTGATTCCCCTCAGCGAAACAGATTTCTTGGGTCTCATTCCACTAGGACACCATTCTGCTTTTGTGGCCTGAGCTGCTCTGAAAGGCAAAATTGTAATGAAGTATTGACTTTTTTTGTGTCAGCAGGGACATTTTACAAGTAACAGTTCCACTGTGACCACATGGGGGCGTATCTAAGTTCGCCAGTGACTGTAAAGGTAACTTTGCCATCGTGTTCCTCCTCGACCCAAGTCCCTGGCCCTTCATAAGGGATGATTGCTTGGACGACCTCACGACACTGCTCACATGTGCACCGATCGCGCGTGTGTGCATCTGGCTCAGAATGTGTCAATCCTGCAGGCGTCTGAAGAGGAGGAAAACGAGAGCTACAATTATGGGGTCTGCGCCATGCAAGGCTGGCGCACAGAGATGGTGAGCATTGCCCTGCATTTATCACCATTTCCAGGCCTCTTGCAGACGCCATGCGCGCTTGAGATTGTGCATGCATGGGTGCTGAGTGCCGATTGACACTGTATCTCCTGATGATTGCCCTCTTGGCAGTGTACTCGTCATTCCATGTCTTGAGGGGGGTGTCAACATTGCTCATGCATGTCACATGTGATTCGCAGGAGGATGCACACAGCGTTGTGCTGGAGATGGAGGGAGCGTCAAAGACCGGATTCTTTGGGGTGTTTGATGGGCATGGCGGCAAGGAGGTCGCCAGATTCACCGCCCTGTACCTAGTGAGTAGCTGTGGCTTGGCACCCTCGCTTGTGTTGCAAATTTTACTCATTGCTCCTGAATGGGCCTTTGCTCTAGTGGGCCTTTGGCAAGTCGTCAGTGATGACCAGACAGGCTTGCCATTGATATTTGCCCATGCAGAGGGAACCCTTTTTTCGAGCCTCACTCGCGTCATCTGTCATCAGGAGTTCTCATAATACTGCTGTGCCTCAGTCTGCCCCATTGGGGCCGTTGGCCATGCTTTCTCAAACCTTGAGGACGTTTGGCTGACACGCCATCAAAAGCTGCTAACATGGTGTGATCACCACAAGGCTATCATCTAGCATGATGCTTTGCAAACATCAGTCAGCAGTCGCACGGCATATGCCCTACTGTGTCATGATCATCTGATAGTGAGTCTTGAGTAAGAACCTTTCTGCACAATGCTCTGTGTGCAGCAGCCATTAGCAACATGGGAACCTGCCCTGCTGTGTCACTATCACTCGATGGCTAGTCATGCTTAGGAGAGTGTGTTGCCTGTTCCGCTTCGTAAGCGATCACTTGATGGTGAGTGATGCTCGGGAGACCTTGTTGCCTGTGCAGGCGCGTACCGCAATGCTCTGTATGTAGCAGTCAAGAGTCAATGGCAGCTGCACTGCTGTCTGACCTCGTTACTTGATGAAGAGTAATGCTTGGGAGTCCCACATCGTCACGATCACGTGATGGTGAGCACTGCTGACAAAGACTAATGCTGACAAAGACTACATTGCCTGTTCAGGCGCGTGAGCTGGCGGCGCTGGAGGAGTATCGGTCAGGGGACATGCAGGGGGCGTTAGGCCGCGCGTACCTGCGCATGGACGAGCTGCTGGTCATGGACGTGCACGAGGCCGAATTGCGCAAGCTCGCCGGCGAGCCAGACCAGCCCTCCGCAGCACCCGGCAGAAGGTGCAGGCCAGAAGATTGTGCATTCTCGTGCTAACAGCAGGCTCCATGTTGCGCTGGACTTGAGTTTTGTATGTCGGGTTTTCTGGGCGCAAGTGGTTGTGAGGCAAGATGTCGGGGCCTGTGTGTGTCACTGGCTTTTGCCGCAGATGTGCCAAGACTTAGGGAGATTTGCTGAAGGTTCCTTGGTGCATGCGAGGACCAGTCCTCACACTCTTCCTTGACTGCCTGCACAGGCTTGGCATGCGCCAAGGTGTCGACACTATTCAGGAATCTCAAGCATTGTGCGAGCGTCTTTGACCTCAGTAAATGGTCCATTAAAGCCAGGTTCCTGTGTGGTTGAGTAGATTTCTTCAAAAGTCCCACTGACGTGGCACTGAGCTGTCCCTGACATGGCAGGCGGCCGAAGCGCGCACCTGCGATGGTGCTGGACGAAGCCGAGCTGCCGGAGGTGCTGCGCGACGCGCTGCGCTCGGCCCGGGAGCGCGCGGCCGAGCGCCGAGCGCGCAAAGCCGCCGGTGCCGGAGCCGGCGCGGCCGGCACTGACGAGAGCGTCGACGAAGACGTGGAGGAGTTTGACGTGGCGGATCTGATCGCGGGGGAATTTGGAGAAGACGATGACGAGGATGATGATGAGGAGGACCCTGATTACAAGCCGGTGGTCGTGGAAGGGGACGAAGAAATGGGACCCCGGGAGCTGGTGCGAACAATGCTCCTCTTGCTGCTATCTTTTCCATGAATTATATATGCAGTGCATGTGATTCGGGTAGGCCCTTAGTTGCTGGGATCCAGCGTGCTTTTTTGAAGTTGTTTTCGTGAGCGTTATCCTTCTGGATGATTCTGCACTGGTGGCTCTTATGTTATGCCAATGCTGGGACTTAGGGCATGGGCATCAAAAGAAGGGCAACTGGTGCAGGATCATCTTTTTCAAGTGATCTCGTATTGTCATAATCACATGGGCTGACGGCGATGCTTGCAGGTGGACCTGGAGATCGACTCGGAGGCCGACCAGGCCGGCGCGCCAAACCCCGGCCTGAGCGTGAAAACAGGCCCCAGCCGCATTCCCCCGGCGGCGCACGGCGTGGAGGCGGACGCGATGGAGGCAGAAGCCGCGGCTGCCGCGGAGACGTCGTCGGAGGAGACCGGCGAAGACAGCGGCGGCGTGAAGAATGGCGGTAAGCGCAAGCGGCTCGAGGGCCGCCGCGGCGGCGGTCGCTCCCGGGGACCCGCCGCGCAGCACGATGGCGTTCCCACATATAAAGGTGCACCTTCCAGAGAAATTGCGCAATGCGTACACAGTATCGTCTCTGAGATGCATCCTTAACAATACGAGTGACGCACGCGTGCCCCTCCTCTTCGGCATGTCGTAGATGGCTTCAACAGCTCTAGTACTGACAGACTCTTTCCTTTTTCAGAGTGTCAGTTCCATTGCTACATGTCTCTGCCCTTCCTCTGTTGTCTATATCAGCCTGGGCCCCCCAGAAGCCCTTTGAAAAGGTCAATAGAATGTAGAGTTATCTCATACCTTATAAAGCTCTCAAGATGACATATCTGGCGGTGCAGGGGAGGAGAGCGGCAGCAGCGGGCCGGAGGGCTTAGCGGCGGCTGCGGCTGCGGCCGAAGAGGAGGAGGAGTCGGGGCTGAGCAGCAGCGACGACAGCGATGAGGCCGAGGTGCAGGAGCCTGCGCGCCAGCAGCCCGGCTTCAGGGGGCCGTGCGCCGGCTGCACTGCGGTGAGTGTGGTATCTGTGGTTCATGTCTTGTGGAACATTCAGGAATTGGATGATGGGTTTTGAGGTGCAAGGTGTTGTTTTGATGTGTCGTAATATGCGCAGCAATAACTTCCTGTCTCGATGTTCTATCTGTGCAGATTCTGCACGTGTTAGATGTGTTTAAAGGATGTGTTCACTGCTCTGGACGTCTTGAGATATGCACGACATCGGTTGCGGAGGAGATTATTGAGTATTTGGCTTTTTAGCAGAGTGTGTGGCTGGAAAGAGCATTTATATCAGTAGCAGCCTGCCCACCTTTGACAAACTTCAGCCCTGTCAGACGTACACTCCTGAAGAAGTTTTAAGATGTCAAAAGGCGGGCAGCCTGCTAAAGGATGTACAGTTCGTCCCTTCCGTGACGAGCTTTACGCGCCTCTGGGGTGACAGCGTCCTTGTCAGCATGAAAGCTTACATGCAAGGTTGCCTGGGGTTTGCTCTGTCGTCTTCTTAGGAGTTGGCAAAGGTTTTGAAGGTTCCAAGATTGAAATGGGTGTGTCTGCGCTCAGGTGGTTGCGCTGGTGCGTGGGCCTGAGCTGTGGGTGGCGAATGCGGGCGACAGCCGCTGCGTCTGCAGCCGCCGCGGCCTGGCTCTGGCGCTCTCGCGCGACCACAAGCCCACCGATGACGAGGAACTGCAGCGCATCAGCCGGGTGCGCGCTCCTTAGTAACAGGCCATACGTGTGCAGTAATTCTGTAGAGTATTGATGTGAATGGCTGACGTCACTGCCAACGCTCTGGCGGGTGCACAGCGCAGTACCTTTTGAGCATCCTGGAAACTCTGAGATACATTAGCATACCTCGGGGATCATTGACAAAAGTCAGTGGCTCATGGCTCCCATCAGAGTGATTCAATTTGAAAGGGCTGCTCGTCCCATTTGCCCAACCAGGCAAAGCACTTTATCCCCCCTCTCAGGCACAGGGCTGCGCCAAATGGTGATTTCATCCGGGTCTTCAGGAGTGTCAATTTTGTATGAAATTCTGCTATTCGCACGTGTGATCCCTATTTGCGCACGTGCCTTCAGCATGCACTGTGCATCTCGGAGTCGGGCCGATACAGGCATTTTCACAAGGGCACCACTTCAATCTGCCACCCCTGAACCCTGAACCCGTCTTAATTGTAATGTGTAATGTGGGCGCAGGCCGGGGGTTTCGTGGCGGAGGGGCGCATAAATGGCAGCCTGAACCTGTCGCGCGCGCTGGGCGACATGGACTACAAGCAGAGCAAGGATCTGGGCCCCGACGCGCAGATGGTCACCGCCGTACCCGAAGTGCGCTCGCTGCGTCTGGAGCCCGGTGACGAATTCCTCATCCTCGCCTGCGACGGCATCTGGGACGTGCTCTCCAACCAGCAGGCACGCCCCTGCAGACACACCACACCACACCACACCACACCTCACCTCACCTCACCTCACTCATTTATTTTATTTGGTTTGGAACGCCCCTGCAGACCCCTCTCACCCGACACTCACCTCAGAAAGTTGAAATTCTATCTACTAGTCATCTCAGGCTGTGCGTTGTCACTGCTGCTTAGCACTGCTAACCGCACACACACCAGGGCCCGTGTGAAGCTTTCTGTGCTCAAATCTGTCGCCGTCCTGTCATATCGTGAGCTCTCGAGATTCACTAGATTTGAGCAGAAGGATGGGCAGACTTACTTATTGCTCTGGCGGGCTGTGGCCCACGAGCCAGGCAGTCATTTCCAAGTAACAATTCACTACCAAAGAATATAGGGCTACAGATTACCCACAAAAGATTTGTTGTAAAGCTGTGGCACCCAAGCTTGTTCAGGGATCCCTGGCACAATCTGGCAAGCTATATCTTGTTCAGACCTGCACATATGCATGGCTTCTTTCTATGCATGCAGAATCAGGGCTCTGTGCAGCAGGCGCTGGCTTTCTCGATCATGGTGCGTCAGAGACTGTACACAATCTGAGGGCGTGTGCCTCCATGCAGGCGGTGGACTTTGTGCGAAAGCGGCTGGCGCAACGCATGAGCCCGCGCGCGATTTGTGAGGCCCTCTGCGACCACTGCCTCGCCCCCAACACTGCGGTGCGCTTTTCTGTGCTGGACAAGTGTGTCCACATGTCCTTGTGCTGAGGTGGCGGCATGATTTTAGGCGCTCGGCCCTGCCGCACATGGCATCAGCAAAGCTAGCATGGTGCATCTTGCAGGATTAGATCAGGGAGTGACGCGAGAAACCGAGCCCTCACTTTTATTGTGATATGCAAGGCTGGCAAAATCTGTAGGATCCAAGATAGGGGACTCCAAGATTTTAAGGACCCTGTTGCAGACTTTCCAGCCCAACTATTACACTGTAGAAGATCGTTGCCCACTCGTTTACATTGTGAACTTTACAATGTGATGTATGGTAGAGACAGCAGGTGTGTGATAGGCCTGTCAATAGCAATCTCTGGGATCCTCTACGCCGGGAGGTGATAGCTATATTTTATATGCATTTCCATGCTCGGTTCCTTGTCCATCTGCACACTCAAGTCCCTCGCTGAGAGGCAGTGATTGAAACGCTCCGCTGTGTGCGCGCAGGGGTGCGGCAAGGGCTGCGACAACATGAGCGCTTTGGTGGTGGTGCTCAAGCAATTCTCCCCATTCGCCGCCGGCGACAGGGAGATCGACCTTGCCTCACTGCCGCCACCGCCCGCGCCAGAAGAGCTCGACCCCATGTTCTTGGGTGAGCACCCGCCTAAAACTCTGCATCACTTGCATTCCTGTGAACAATTTGTGTTCCTGGGTGCGCCCGAGATCTTCATTGTCTATAAAAGCGTCTCTGGGCTCGGCTGATAGATTACAGGTAGAGGGTGTTTGGCGGGCTTGGAGTTTGCACAAGTTGGTCGGCCTTTTTGGAGGGGTTGAGTGCTGACCATTTACCGTGCATTGCTGTGCCTCTTGAGGGCCCTGTAATATCTTTGCTTGGCCGTGTACATAAAAGCACACCCATCAAATACTTTATCTGACTTCACCTCAGCATGGCGTGGAAGGTGGTCGTTTTTCTTGAAGCAAAGGCATGTTAGCAGTCGAGCTCTGTGCTTGTATGTACGCAGATCACTCGGAGCCGCAGTCCGACTGACCAGCAGAATCCACGCCAGCAGTCAGCCATTCGCAGGTCAGTATGCGAACAGCTCTGTCGCCTTCTCCAAATGGCAGCCTAGGATGTGGTCATGCAGCTTTTGAAGCTTGTGTGCATCACAATGTGCAGCGGATGAGAAGGGTGGCATGGTGGAGGCACGCAGGGGCAACAGCCGAGCTCTGAAGGGGCCAGCACCAGATCAGAAGCGCAGCTACTCCCTTCGGCTCTTAGCTGCCCCAACAGCCTTGCGTTGTAAGAGCTTCATGTCAAGGGACGTAGCTAGCAGCTTGGGCGGTCGCGAATGCACATTTGCTGGTCAGCCACAAAAGAAATTGAATCAGCGCCAAACCAGCCAAACGAGCCTTTATCTCCAAACGAGGGGAAGGATGAGCTTTGGGTGTCCCCCTCAGAGATACCCCCCCCTGAGAGGCCAAGTAGGAAATCAAAGAGGCCTGTGCCCAAGAGGAAGCTGCACCCCACGCTTCTTTCTGACATAATTTTGGGCCGTCCTTTCAAGTATGCTGAGCCTGATGCTGATTCTATGGCGCCCACCGGTGTCGCTGCTTCAGTATTCTTCAAGCAGGCCATAAGAGGCTGCGCTGTGCTCTGAAAATGAGAAAGATATAAGGCCTAGGTATGTCTTGTTATGCGCGCAGCTCTGTAATTGCGGGAAGATTTGAGATGCCTAGTGCGAGGGGAATCCGTAATATGATGAGGAGTGTTGTACACCAGTATGCCCTTTGTCACCATGCGCTATAGAAATTATATCACTTCTGCTTAGGGGTGTGATGAGGGTGCTCCTGGGGTGTATATTATGTGCAAGACAAATGCCATGGTGATTGACCCCGCCCCTGCAGCTGCCTATGCTGCGGGGAGCGCTTATGTGTCAGACATTTGTGCCTTTAGGTGTCATTGGAGGTATTTGGATGCATGCCTGTGTGTCCGACATTTATGAGCCCCTGTGCGCTGAGGCACCCCTGTATTCATCTTGATTGCCCATTCATTTATTGTAATTCCTTGTTTACCTTGTGTCCCAATTTTCTGGTGAACACCGTCAGCCACATGCAAACGTTAGTATTGTAGCTAGAACAACCTAACATGCAGAGACCTTTTGCACGCCCTTGTGGCAATGTCTTAATGAGATGCACAGAATTTCAACCTTGCTCCTCCAGCTTTCAGCTGCGCCGGTAAGTACTGTGGCTGATGTCCGTGATGGCTGTCAAAACGGGCAGTAATTGGTACCACGTGTGCGCATTCATCATGCGCTTTCCCTACTGTATGCTGTGTTCCACCAATGCAAGGCAGCAACCCGCCCATCACCTCTACCCTTGAGTATTTTCCACCAGAAGCTCCCATTTAATTCTCTACTGCTCAGGCCATCCCTGTGTTAGAACCTATGTGGGCGGTCTTAAATGCTGAATATGCCGTCAGCACCGCGCAACTGACAGCACCGACCAGCTGAGTTGGCTGCGCCGTGCTGTTTTCATTGCCGTCTGCTGCAAGGAAAGTTGCGGCAGTCACATTGCTGCAGCCAACAACATAGCCTGGGAGGCCAGAGGAGCGCTCGGCTGCTCTAGTGTGGCGGGGTACACCTCCATATGACAGATCTCCACTTCTGCACGCAGCCTGGTCCAGTCAATTGCTTCCATGAACTCCGGATACAGGTTGCGGACTGTGCGGCCCCTGCACATGTGCAGCAAGCAGGCTCAGCGATACCGCTGCTGCTGCTCAGTTGCAGTCTTGTCTAAAGTCCATTGGCCATCTTAAGCCACAGTGCAGTGCAGCAGTGTTGTGCAAGGAATCAATGTGTCAAATGACCTGGCCAACTAACGGCTGTTCACGGCAGTGATAGGTGCCACTGGCATGTGACAAGCAGTAACGAAACAACAAAACTTCGGGTAGATGCTTCAGATGCTTCAAGACATGATAGTTTTAGCCAAGCAACTTCCAACAGATTGTGTTGGTCATGCCACGAAGACCCTTATATTCCCATGAGAGGGATTCGAGACCTTGCAGAGCTTACCCATTGACGGTGGCATGAGCGCCAGCTGGTCGAGGTTTCTTCTTCGGTGCGGGCGGGGCCGCGTACGTTGGTGGGTTCGGAGACCGGGAAGTCTCGCCCAAGCCCCAGTCCCTTCTGCAGGGAGTCGCATAGTAACCATAGTGCGTAGGAGATCTGTCGTCCTTGTCTCCCTGCCCCACGTGTCCCGCACAGGAAAATCTTTAAGGACAAACAATCCTGCAGCTGATGTCGCAGGCCGGGGGCCTTCTTGTCATTGGAACAGGGTACGATTTCTATAACTTTGGAGACATTGCACATCAGTGGCAATCTGCGGATTGGGTCACCACCTGCTGTCGAGGGCTTGGCGTTTTCTCCAACCCTGCCACCTGCGTGGGGTTCCAGGACATCCTACTCTGTCGGGCAAAATCCACTACTTTAGTGGACATGCACTCCACTACATTAGTGGATTTGGCTCTCTTTCTGATTTACGCCCCTTCGGGGCGTGCAATAACAAAAGCAATGCTGCACATCCTTCAGATTTACCTACAACAATCTCAGCATTGCATAGTACCTCCGTCAAGCTAATTATTTCGGTCAAGCCTGTATCTATAGGATCGTGCGCTACTCGTTTCTGCGAAGACAGCAATGCCATTTGCCAGGTTACCGTTGCAAAGTAGGATTTGAAAGGGGGGTGGGACGGCCGCAAATGTTTATGGGAGTAATTTAAACGAATTCTTGAAGTCTTCTGTCGCTGGCCATGTGAGGTTCGCACTTTTGCCGGTTTTTTGGCATCCCCATCCTTGACTTGTTTGGACTCAGCTAATCGAATGTCACGACCATCGACGTGCATGTCTACTTCTTTCGTAGTGACTGCATGCCCTGCCAAGCCAATTCCTTGAAATGAAATGCGTGCAGGCAACACAGAGCGTTCACCTGAATTGAGCACTGATGCACCGGACAGACACTGAAGTCGTCTACAATCTAAACCAACATCAAGTTCAATTGTTCTGGTGAGCGTTACGATCCCTCTGCTGCTGTGAGTAGCCGTGGGTGTCTGCCCTGACCTGGCTTTGCTTGGAATGCCAATCTGATGAGGAGCATCTGGAGAGGACTGTGCACCCCAAAGAGTAGCAAGTAGCCCAGGTGCTTGTAAGGATAGTTGTATCACTTGTACTAGAAGGCATGCTGCTGATGTACTTCTCATTCCTTTAATGTCCTGGTGGATCACTTGCAGAAACCGTTGTGTGATGACTTCATGCAGGACGAATGGTCAGGAACAAGAGGTGGAGGGTCAGTGTCAAGGTGATACCATCAGCCGACACTCCTGCTCTGCTGCAGCCAGGCCGCAGATTTGGGAGGAACCTAGGCAGCACTGTGGCAACATCTGCACCGAGGGGACCCCGGAGGCCGGCCAGCGCCCTTCCATCCTGGCGGATCCCTGCAAGAAACACAGCTCAGCAGGAAGAACAGCAGGATGGCTTTGCAGATGGAGATGGAGAAGCCGCTGCTGCCTATTATCAGCCTCCGCCCTCACGCCGGCGTCTGCGGAAACAGGCAGCTCAAGAGGATAATAGACGGCTGCACCAAGCATGGGATGCGTGCTTTGATGACAATGTATTCAGGAACACATGTTTCCAAGCTGGTCAGCCTGCACGCCAAGCAGCACTGAAGCAGCAGCTGCAGGCAGAGTTTTTGACAGCTGCCAGAGCAGCCCTGCCCGCTTGCAGTCCATGCAGTCAGGCTGGGAGGGTGGGATCAGTGTGGGAGCAGGTGGAGACGATCAGCAGGCTTGTGTATGTCTCGATCAGCGGCAGGACAGAGGTCAGCCCCCCAGCATTCAGGTGTGGCGGGTGCAGTGCCGCCTTCACAGTCGATCCTGTGAGCATGGGATGCTTTCCTGCAACGCCACAGAGGCCGCTGGTTTACTACTCTGGAGCGCTCATGTTGCAGACGCATGAGCTCAGCCTCGCCAGCCCAACCTCAATGGTCGCCTGGACTAGCGCCCTGGAGGAGGTGCACGTCAGGAACGGCTGTGTGCCGTACGGGCAACTGAGTGGCCTGCCCAAAAATATCTGGAGGAACCTCCCAGTGGCGGTCAGACAGTGGCGCAGAATGGACATCGCCACACATGACCTCAACAGGCTTGGCGTGCAGCCCATCTGTTCGGAGGCAGGGCTCAGCGGTGACTCAGACTTGCAGCTCGGCCAGCCGCCGCCGCCCCAGGAGAACACTCAGAGGGAAGCAGCAGCGTCGTCATCGCCACCAGAAATGGAAGCAGGCAGCCTCGCGGCTCAAACTGGCAGAGATGCAGCTGAGGTGGGCCCGGCGACCCAGGAATCTCTGGACAGTCGTGCCTCCGGGGGCCCCACTGTGCAGTGTCCTTGCTGCTTTCGCACTTGCGTGGCAGCCATTGCTGACGCCTGCCTGGGACTCACGCAGCTCAGGGCGGCGGGCAAAGCCTCTGATTTCCTGCAGCCGAAGCTGCCCTATAGCCCCTTCATTGCTGATGAAGAGGTGAAGGCCTTGCTCGCTCAACGGAAGGCCTTGGACCCGGCGGCGCTGGAGCGGCCGGTCTGCTCTCAGTTCGTTGCTGCCACGCCAACCGCCTCAGACACGCAGCTGCGCCTATATGTGCAAGTGAGTCTCCTCGCATTTTTCTGGGATCTTGTTGCGCTTACTGATGTTGGCATGCATCTCATATATCCATGATTTTTTTCTCTTTTTTTCCTGGCCCCGGCTGGCAAGGGTAATACTTGGCAGCACCCTAGCGTGCCTTGCTTCAGGTGGTAAAAATACTGAATACCATGCCCACGGTTGATTGGGTCTTGCTTGGATCTGGCGAGTTCAACAAGGGGTAGGGTTATGGCAGCCTTAAATTGCAGCTCTGCAGGATGTACCTTGCTTGGCAGGAAAGCGTGTAACAAGAAGATGTGCTGGTGCTTTGGAGCCGGTCTGACACTCCCGCATGTGCTTGTGCGTAGGGCGTGGCAGCAGCAGTTTGCCGCCACGGGTATGTTCTCGTGGCGGCAAACCTGTTCACACCGGAGTGCTTTGTTTACTACGAGTTGCTCCTGCAGCGTCTGCTGAAGGAGTTCAAGCCTGAGGAGGGCAAGGATCTGAAGTACTTCTTCATTGACATTGCTTGCCAGTTTGACCCATATTGGCGAAGGTATAATCTTTCGTCCATCATGCCTGGCGTTTACGTCAAGATGTGCCCTGTACAATTATTGCATGGAACAATTTCACTCCTAGTGTCTAGTACTAGTCATGCTATGAGTGTGTGGATTCGTCGGAGTGCACAGCAGCGTCCCCTTTGAATGGTGATGTGTTGTGCTGGCAGGATGGTTCAAGGAAACGTGGAGGGTATGCCTGGCCTGGCAGTGGGGCCGTGGCATGTGAAGGCTCACATTCCGGCATGCCAAGAAAAGTATGGCGCCCGCCGCATGCTAGCGGCAGGAAACTCCTTTGGTGACAACATTGAACAGGCTTGGGCACATTACAGGAAATTTGCACACATCTTGAAGCGCATGGCGACTGCCACGCGGGAGGACTACATGACGGACCTGGTGAGTTCTCCTTTCATATGATGCAAGCTCTTGTAGCCTTGCTCGATGTTGCAGTTTGTAACCCTGTAGGTGCGAGAAGTGACAATGTTGGTCCATGTGCAGGCGATGGCTTGGCAGCGAAAAAAGGAGCGCAGGTTGCCCAAGCAGCTGCTTGAGTGGCATAGGAGGGCTGCTCGACTGCTGGCACAACTGCGGCAGTCCACGGGGGCCCTCAAGCAGGAGATTGCCCAAATCAAAGCCCCCGAGTTGCAGGTAAAATGCACCCCTCCTAGTTGCTGCACCTGTCTCTACTGATTCTCTGGGGAGATGCCATCTTGATATATCCTGCAGTCTGCAATGCTTTGCATGCTCGCTTATTGGCTGATGAATCAGGTGCAGGGTGGCGGTGGCTCAGGAGGCGTCCCATCACCGGCAGGCCAGGATCCTCTCCAAGGCGGCGCTGGTGCAGGCGCAAGTGACGAAGCAGAGGTGTGTTGGTCCTTTTTGAAGGCTCTTCTCTAGCATGGAATAAGTATCAATGGGTATGCTAGTGAGAAGGAGGTGCTCAGAGGACTCAGAGTAAAGAGCTGCCTCAGAAGAAAGTATGCAAGCAGATTGTTTGTTTTGCACGCAGGGGTCTGCCCGGGAGCAGCGGCAGACATCGTCTGAGGGGGCATCAACAAGCGCGCCCACCATCCCGGTGCTGCTCCACTCTGCACCTTCAGTTGGCTGTACTGGTGCTTGTTCATATGACATGATAGGACATTTGACATGTGACTTATGACATGACAGGACAAGACATGACAGGATGTGCATACTGGTGGAGTTTTTGTAAAGAGCAAATGGGATGCACACCTTTGGAAGATACATAAAGATGCATGAATCACTGATGTCAGGATTCTTACTCGCAGGCCCGTCTCACATGGGAGCACCACTACCAAGGCTGCTTGGAGGAGTTGTACGCGCTGGGTGGCAGTGTGACTCTCGCAGCTGAGGGGCAGCAATCGCTCTCCGAGCAAATGCGGCATGAGCACCGCCGAGTCCTTGAGGGCAAGCTGGCAGCGTGGGAGCGCAGGCACCGGGTACAGCTGCGGTGGGTGGAGGCAGACCGGTTGTACCAGGAGATAGGGGGTCAGCGGAAGAGGTTCATGATTCAGCAGCTACATGCTTCCATTGCAGCCAGGTTCGTGGATTACTACGCCCTACAGAGACAGCTGGAGACAGCGGCATATCGTGAGCGCACTAGCCTGAAGCGGTTGCGGCGCCAGATGGAAGCCATCGTGTCCAAAGTCAGCGATGACATCCTTCAGCTGCGGCGCTGGCATGCCGCCCCTGGGGACTATCAGGGAGCGCAGTATGACTGCCAGCGCTTGACCGCCCCTGGCTTGCTCGCGGCAGACACATTGCCGTGGCAGCGACAATCTGCTCAGGCAGGGTTGCTGGCTAGGAAACTGGCCGCGCTGGCGGAGCAGCAGGAGCGCTTGAAGCGGTGCTCCGAAGAGATGACCATCGTGCGGCGTGAGGCCAGGGATATGGTAGTGTTTTATGAGCACTACGCCCAGCAAGTGCAGCAAGCCGCTGGGAGGGGAGAGCGCCGCCTGCCCAGCGCCCGACAAGTTCCCCATGCGGCGGAGCTGGGGGAGGCGGGTGTGCATGCAGCCCTTGAAGCTTTCCAGCTCGGGCAGCAGGTGGTGCTCCTCTCCAAGCTTGAACAGTATCAGCACTTGGGCGGCATGGCAGGCAATGCTGTGGAAGCGCTGCACGCCGACCTCACAAACCTGGACAGCGGCACCAGCTCCGACTCGGACTGGCAGGATGCGCGGTCCGATGCCTCCTCAGACAGCAGCGGCGGCGATGATGAGGACACATAAATATTGGCACATTTGAAAATTTGGCAATGAGCATCTCGCCTTGTCTGCCAATTTTGATGTTCTCGATGCTGTTTCAAACTTTGAAAGTCAGTAGCTTCTATATAGAGTACAGTAATCTTCTATAGAGTACAGTAATCTGATTGTTCTACAATTCATCAGATCCTTTTTGGGAAGGGAGTGCGCTGTGGAATCATCTGCCAATTGGCTCAAAAATCTCAAGATCTCTTAGCAGCTTGTTCTCTCCACACACTTAAAGCAAATAATTAACACAGAGTGCCAGCTTCTTATGTTGTTAATGTAAATATGCATTGCTGTTAAAAATTATCAGTTGTTCAAGCGAAAGGCAGCCTATTGAAACTTCCTGCAACTCTTGCAATTCATGTAGCTCTGAGCAGTGCCTCTCTCTATCTCATATAAGTGTCAAAATGTGATCAATGCCTGTCGTGAATGGAGGTGTCCCTGTCATGTTTTTAAAACTTTGATGAAGGTCCACCAAATTAAATTCGTTGAATTTTATTTTTGGCAGCATATCATAATATTATGATAAAATTATACGGCTAATACTACAAATTAATATTAGTATTAATACTTAAAATTTGTATATATGTACAGGTGTCCACGTTGTTAATAGTTAATAGCATGTTGACTGCCAGCAGCCAAAAAATGAACAGTATGAACCTTGACAAGAATTGCTACTTAGAAAGATTGCCTGCCAGGTTGTGAAGCTTCCTTAGTTAGAGGAAGGCCATGACCCACTGCCCACCATTAATGACAATAAAGACCTTCAGTCTTCAAAAGATTTGTATTGGTTCTAAGAAGATATGTCTGTCATAATGTGATTTTTTGATGACTCTTGGAGAGGTCATGTCAACAGTCGGCAACATGCGCCCATATGGCATGCATGTGACTCTGGACCAGATCCTCAAGGTGTAATTATAGTAAATATCTGGTTAGCTACCTATAGGCTGAGCATGTTGCAGTACCGTCATTGGCTTCACTTTCTACCAAAACCTGGGGGGACTTTAGTGTCCATGCAAGCCTGTGAGTGATCATTCTCATGTCGACAGCTTGTTTGGACCATCCAAATAAATGACCATGATATTAAAATATTTATCAGAAGCCAATTAGCCCTTCAGCTTCAATTAATGTTTAACGAGTCACCCATTGCATGGACTTTATCTCCACATTGTGAATTCGAGTTTCAAGCCTTAATATTTGCAGTGGCTTTAATTCTGCTTTGCAAGAATTATCAGATAAAAAAGAATAATGCATATATTTGACCAATTGGAGCAACAAGGCTTGAAGCCTTGCGAGCCGAGCTTGTTCAATATAATTAAATATAAAATAAATGAATGCAACAATAATATCAATCTGATCTATTGACAACAATATTACACTGTAGAGGCGCCTTCTAGTTATAATCGAGTGATTGCTTTTTAAGAGTACACTGAGGGCAATGGTGTGGCAAATAACTAGTGGGTACCCACTATTCACTTGCTACCAACACCGGTGTTGGGTAGCCATTGTGGCAACTTGCAATTGCCTGAAACGTTGATGCACATGTGTACGTGCCCACTGGCCACGGGCATGGCATGGGTTGCACCTGCAGCACAAGACATGCGTTGCTCATGAGCACATCTCGAGATGCTTGATGCTTTAAAGAAATTTCTCTCAGGTTATAATGTTCGACGGTGGTCCCACTGGAATCTCTTAATGGGTAGCCTTACGCCATTTATACTAGTACTGACCCGATGGCATCATTATGATCATCAGCATGATGCTTAAGGCTCCAAGGCTTTGGCCCGCGGCTTCAACCCGATTTCTACAGCACTTCTACACTTGGATCATACTCTTGCTTTCCTGAGATCTCACCTGTACATGACCAGTGCCCAGTGAATGAGGGCGGTGTGTGCATGCATGGCTCCCGCCTTCAAGGAAGTTCAGTGGTTGAAGATTACTAGGTTTCCTGCACACACAGCCGTGGTGCTTGAAGGAATTTCGAAAACCACACTCTTCGAGAAGGCATTTCAGGGTTTCGTTTGAGCAAGATTACAAAGGTGGCAGGTCCTATGTACTTTTCGCTCTCAATCTTCCCGCGAATAGAATAGTAGCCATTAGCTCTGGACAATGCTGAAGGTTCATCTCGGCCAAGGCAGCTCTGATGGAAATATCTGACCCCTGAGTCCACGGCATTGCAACGTTGCAATGGCACCCTTGCCTCTTGTTTGAAGACCCAGTCGGCAACAGCGTCGTGGCCGTATTCGTCCTTTGTCAGACCTTCTGAATAGAATCTGATAATATAATCACAACCTACACAGCGAGTCAAGCGTTCTGAACTTGCGCAGTTCGGATGAAGCTTCTCCTTGTCACTGCCACACTTGTAACACGGGATCCTAGCAATAATAAGTGACATGCTCGGTACAGAAACACATCACTGATCATTCTCCATGCTTACTGACGAAAGGCCTAATTTTTATTACCAAAATGGCATGCTATGGAATGTGTTACCAGGTGGCATGGCCCCTGATTGCCAATAATCCACCACATTAGTAGCGTTTACATCCACTAAAGTAGTGGATTTTGATTACTCGGGTGCCCTGTCCAGGATGGCGTGAGGTTCCAGCATGGCAAATACATTCCCCACTTGGTGATCATACACAGGATATGCGTATACAAAGGATCTGAGTATGTGTGTACATTTGCAACAAATGATTTGTATGTTTGTGCAGCACCCCATCACACTGAGGCAGCCAAGTGCTCTGCGCTGCAGAACAGGTGGAGGCTGCCAGACTTCCTACGCTTGATCCGCGAAGAAGATGGTATTCCACAATACAAAAGTGGGATGTACGGCTCACCTCCTGAGTCGAACGTCTGTTCATGGCTGCTGAATATGGCAGTAGTGGCGATTTGGATCGACCACAAGAAACTACTTGAAGATCGCCATGACAATTCTAGCTCCAATTATTCTGATGTGATAAACAATCAGCCAGGATCGGCTGGAAGTTGTGCAGCCGGTAAAAGGCGATCGGCGTGAAGAGGTCCAAGGATGGCCCCTGCAGAGTTGTTGTGGCCTGCCCAAGCTAGGTTCCCACGGCTTCCAGGGCCGCTGTGGCAAAATCATGGCGGTCCGCAAAATCATGCCATTGGCGGATGTGAAAAACCAAAGAGCTTGTGTTTTACAGTGATGAAAATGTTTTATCAATAAAGAAGACAAAGGTGAGACAGACGTTTATTGGCTCGCGAAGATCCAAATCGAGCTGCAAAATAAAGGAAGCTCGAAACAGAAGCAAACTCACAGACGCAATGAAGGGTATAGACCGGATATAGCAAATAAGTACGTGCGGACCACTCTGATTGGTGTAGATGGACCTACTCCACGCAGTTCCTCTTCTTTGGCGTATGCTGGGTCCCCCAAACTTCCGGGACCCCCCCGTACTGGGTGTTCAAAATGAGGAACGCGCAGCTACGCATATTTGCATTGCAAATTGATTCCGACACCAGCCCTCCACAGTGCGAATTTCAGTCAAAAGTTGTCGAACAGACCAAACAAGCGACCATATTTCCTGAAGATGCACATATCCAGTTCCTCTCTCGTCAGACAAGGATAAAGTCGTGTTGTGTAAGGAACTTGCAACGGCTGGTGCATGTTACACATATGGAAGACATTGAGCAATTTCAGGACAGACCGGTACATTGGAAGTTTCTTGCTTGCAGCATTGCACGTACAGACTAAGTAAGAATATATTGCCCAATACAAAGCAGTATAATGCGCTTGAGGGAAAGTCTCCTCAGTGGTGACAACTTCGACTTGGAGACAGCCAACAGCGATCTGCTGTCGCCGTCCCTCTTGGAATGTGACGAGAACGTGGATGATGACGGTGTGCCTCAACAGCCCTGACATGTACATCTCAACGTCTAGGAGACTGCTGTTCTCTTGAACTGCGCCTAAACTTCTTTATTCATGAAAACGCTCATCTCCCATCCATATCTCCCTACATATTGTCACTGGTTCTGAGCGGCCTAGGGAAGGTAGCTGGGTAACATGAGACAGGTTGCTCCCACAAGATGGGCAGCACTACTGTCCCTAATACATGAATTTAACGTGCAGGAGAGTGGCCACTTGAGCTCCCATCACCTCCAAAAGCAGACAAATCCGCTCGTGCCGAAAGGGAGGCCAAGCAGACAGCGGCCTGTGAGGCTCTTGCGATGGCATTTGAAGATCTCACCCCGCCACATGCCGGCAGGCAGGAGGCCACATCACCAGAGGTGCTCGCAGAGGTGCTGTATTACCTGCTGTGGTGGTCCTTTGCGCACCATTGCTTTCCAGCGCTTTGTCTGAAGTAATCGCGATGTCTGAGAGGGATGCTGCAGCACAGGAGGAGGGGATGCGGGCAGAGGAGACGGACCTCGTGTCACCATTAGTCATGAGGCCGCCAGCTGGCGGTGGAAGGCGTGGCATGCGCGCATCATTTGACCCGCGCAGAGTCAGCTTGGCCATCGCGCAAAACTTTGACTTGGCCACGTCAGGTGTGCCTCACTCCCTGGAGGGTAGTCAGGTCTACATGGCTTTTGCCTGCTGCCATCATGCCTTGCTGCTGTCCGTCATGTCGCAGTCGGCCCCCTGAAACCTCTTGACTGAGGGAGAAATGGATTCTAGGCCAAAGGAGCAGCACAGTCACACAAATAATGCCAGGAGAGGCAGAGGCTGTTTAAACTGACAGGAGCCTGCTAAGATCCCCAGAACCTTTCTCTGTCTTCTTAACTTTTGTTTCCTTGCAGAGGGGGGCTTGCTAGGCGAGGATGAGTTTCTGGAGCTGACCGGGAAGCTGGCGGCGCCGCAGCCGCGGCCGCAGCCGAGCGCGGATGCTCTGAAAGCCGCTGCACTGCGCGCATCCAACAGCGCCTTCGCAGGTGACTGCCTTCCATGCGCGCTGTGAATTCTCATGCGCTTGTCATGAAGGAGGGAGAGCAGGAAGGGGTGTTCCAGCAGGTCCAGCTGGCAAAGGCTGACCAGAGCACGATGTCATGACCCATGACCTCACAGGAACGCCAAATTTGAATTGGCAACCCAGCATTCATCAGCAGGGCCATGATGAGAGAGTGGCAGCAATGAGGAGAGGAGGCAGTGTGCTTTGCAGTCCCATGGTTGGCTGCATGAATAATCAGGAGACTGCTTTAGCCTGCGGTTGCCATGCAGTGCTTGTTTAAGTGTCCCGGTGCTTCTTCAGAGACATCCAAGGAAGGCAGTGTGCTGTTTCACCCCATGATTGGCTTCAAGAGAACCATGAGATCACTCGAGCTTCCGGGTGTTTCGGCAGTGCTTCTTGCGTGCCCTGCTGCTTCTTCTGAGACATCCAAGGGGTGCAAGACCTGACAAGAACGTTTCATATGTGGGCAGGAGAGGGCAAGATCCGCGCGCATCGGCCGGAGCCGCTGACTGTGGCTGTCCCTGGGGATGGCGGCGATGAGTCACCGGAGGTGGGTCCAGTCATGGCTGAGTCACCCCTGGCGGCCCGGCCGCCGCGCCGGGGGCCCAGTCAGGCCGCGCCCCGGCCGCCGCCAACTCAGCAGTCGCTAGCCATGCGCGACAGCATGGCGCTCTTCCTGCAGGTGCAGCCTTTTTTTGGCGCTGTGTTTTGTGTCCGGCATGGTCAGTGAACTTGCATGCTGTCTCGCCTTGAAATATGCACATGCACTGCGAGCAGTGCAAGTGCAAGCCATCAATCCCCGCTCACCTTGTAAAATTGATCTATAGGAGCAGTACCATGAAGATTTGGGTCCATCAGATGGGACAATGAGCCAGCAACTAGCAATTTGAGCCTGACCTCCGGCAAGAGCCATTGTTTGCATGGGCAGTAGTGCCAGCAGGACCCCGCATATTCAGTTGTGTAGAGGAGGGCCTTCATGTGAGCGCTCCAACTGGAGGCTGCAGGACAGTGCTGGCCAATTGAGGTAACTCACTTTATTTCAGAAGATCGGCTGATGAAGCGTGTGCGTGCAGCTGGAAGGAGCTGTGAAAGGGGAGAACGGCTTTGCAGCAGACGATGTACTGCGGCTAAATCGGGGTGCCACGCCTCAGCTGTTCAGCATCGCAGAGAACTGTGATGTGGCTGATGAATCAGGTAATGACTCTGGCAACTCTGCACCTGATCTGCGCCAAACTTTTGATGACCCTTGCATTTTCCATCCTTACCCTTGCATTCTCCATCCTTACCTTTTATGCTGACCCAAGACAATCTAGCTGAGAGGTCTCACTGTTGATTTTGTCTTCATGACGCTAACCAGATGCAAATTTCTTCGTACATATTCAGATGCTGGGTGGTCATAGCATTGCGCAGTATGTCTCCTCTGGATTGAGGTGGGTTCATTTTTCCACAGAAGACAGAGGAGTGGAGCAGGCTTCGCTGCCAAGGGCACCGCACAGTGCTGCAAGGGCGGAGCCCTCACAGGCGCAGGGGGGAGCCGAAGGCATGCGCGACAGCATGGCGTTCTTCCTGCAGGTAAGTAGACAGAAAATCAAACCTCTAAAATCTCATAAACTAACAGAATTCTGTGCTTTGCATGCATCGTGATCAGTACCTCAGGATGCTCTACGTGTTTGTTGGCTCATGTCAAGATGGCTCTTCAAGCTTCTCTTGAATTCAAAGATTGAATGTATATCTCAGTGCGGTGTAGAGTTAGTGATGTGTCATGTCTGTCCACGTGCAGCTGGAGGGGGCAGTGGAGGGCAGAAACGGCTTCAAGCCGAACGATGTACTCCGCCTGAATCCGGCTGCCGCGCCCAAAGCCGACCACGTATCACTCTTGCCTCCTTCAGCGCCTGAACAGGCTGCACACGGGACCACTTCAGACATTTCCCACACCAGGTGAGAGCCTGGCATGCAGCTGCCCTCTGACACTGAAAATTTTGCTGCATTATGCAAGTTGCTCAAACCGTACACGTGACAAGCAACATTGATTGCTCAAGGTGTGATTTGAGGCATGCATGTGTGCATGTGGGCTGCACAGGTCTGATCAGCAGCAAGCCACCAGCATCCTGCATGCACCACCGCCGTCCAAGATCCGCAGGCCCACACTGGCTCCAGCGGGCAGACCAGCCTCCCACATCCCCTCACACGGTCCCACCGCCACCGCCGCCACACAACACGCGGCAGCTTCCGGCATCGATCGCGCTGACGCAGCGCGCACCGCCGAGAAGCCGGCGACGTCATCGCTGATGTCAGCGCGGAGGACCGACGCGGCCCAAAACAGGCTCCTACCCAGGGAGCTGCCCGCGCCGGGCCGCCCGGGCTTCCCGGCCGGGCGCGCCACTACGGGCGCTACAGGCCGGGAGCCCGTTACGGGGCCGGCAAGCTACCGCGCTACGGGGCGCCCGGGGTTCCGCCGGCCGACGCTTGAGCCGCCAATAGAAAAGACGTCGTCCCCGTCCTTGCTGCGCCGGGTCGCTCCCCGAGTGTTCGCAAGCCGGTGCGCCAAAACACGCTTCGCTAAGATTCAGCACCATTCTGCTGGATTTTAGCTACAGCTTGGCCAAAAGGGACACGCTCCAGCATGAAGTACATCTGTTCCTGTTCATTGCAAGGCACCTGCTGACATGTTGAACTACGGTACGTTTCAGCAAGCGGAATCGGCAAGCATACCCCAGCATGCTGTTTCATGTCTGGTGAAAGTGACATCTTTGTTGGTCGTGTACAGGTCTGCGGCAGCCCCACCGCCAGCAGAGGCGACGGCCGCCGTCGGTCCACTCGCTGCGGGCAGGGCGCGATCTCACGCGCCGCCCGCTCAGCCCCGCTCCGCCCACACCTCGGTACACCCTCCTAGACACCCCTCATCAATCCTTGACGTCTGAAGAGCAGGGAGCTCTAATTAGATAAAGACCCTCCTGCTCCAGAGCACTCTTTTGCAATTCTCTGGTTATTAGCATCCGGTCGACCTGGACGAGGGGCACCCTTTTGAAGCACGAATCATGCTCTGCTGACTGTCAGGAGCTTTTGATTATTTTTGCTTCTGTGCAGGCGACGAGGACGAGGCTGCAGAGCGGCTCAGCCGACAGAGCGCTGCAGCCAAAACAGGCGCCGCAGTCTCGCCTGCCCAGACCCCCCACCAGCATTCACAGGACACCGGTGCGCGCCAATCACATACTGTGGTAGTCATTCTAAAACCGGCACCCCTGGCGGTACGGGAAGTTTTTCAAAGCAACCTTTAGGGGTCTTCCTGACATCGAATGTACCAGGGCCATGCTCCATTGGATTGGGCTTGTCGAGCGCTTTCCAAATCTGGTCTCGACTTCGTCATAGGTTTTATATTTCGGGAAATGGGTATTTATCCACCCTTTTTGGCCAAAGATAATCACTTATTGCGGGATTTGGGATGGCTACTACAGTAATCCCCTCCCTCAGTACTCTGCAGGGGACTCTAAACCAATTTGTTCCTTTAGAGTCCCCTGTACTCTGGCGACAGTGGTGCCTCATTGCCCGAGCCGGGCTTGCCATTTGCTCACACCTGCTATGCATGCTGTAATAGATACCTCACCTACAGGTCATTTGTTACCTAACGGCCGGAGAGCTACATGTATTTGCTGGTTTCCTGGCAGAGGCTGGTTCTTCATCCCGCCATTGTCTCCACAGATTGCTGCACAGGTGCATGAGGTGCATGACTGTCTGACATGAAATAGATAAGGGAAGTCTCTGAGTGTGTTTCTGTGTGCTGGGTGCCTGCAGACGCCCAAGAAGGGATCGATCGACTTCCAGAAGCTGCTGGAAGATGCTATGAATGTGGGAGACGCAGCAGCATTCGCAGGTCTGCAATTGCCCCCTATCTATTGCATAATCACAGTTGCTGCCGTTTGGCAATATCCAAGAAGATTGCAGGCAGGGCATGATATCATGCTGATTAAGGCCACTTGCTTCAGTAGTCATCATTTAATTTATATTGTTCATGGGCTCTTTCCATGCACAGCCACATTCCATGACATCAGTCCTTACCACCACCTGCTGTAGACAGTGCAAAATTGTCAACAAGTAAGCGCTGTGCGCAGAGGGGGGTCTCGGATATTGAGGGGTCCTGTGTACGGTATGACGGATATAGGGAGTGCATGAGGGTTTGGTCCTTGAGGTTCGATGAGATGTGAAGCAGCACTAGGATGCAGACTCTTGTAGGCCCTGCAGGCGTGGCTGCAGACGCCCTGCGTGTATACCATGTGGCCTTTGGCAGTGGCTTTGCCGACCTGCAACAAGAAGAATGAGCGCTGTGCACAGGCAAAGGCGGGCTGAAGAACTCGCCGTTGGACGCAAAGCCGGAGCCGGTGCGCAAGGCGCGGCCCACGGCAGAGCAGCGCCATTTCCAGGAGTACCGAGACTGCTGAGTCAGCAGTGCTGACTGGACGTCCACAGGCAATGACTTCGATTCAGATCTTGTGCAGCATGCGGTAGTGCTGCCTGGCTGCAAGCTGGAGTCCTGGTGGCGTAAGAGGACTGGAAGTTTTCTTCATTAAATTTCAGGAGCACTGATGGTCCAAAAGATACATATTTGTGCCAGTAAGAGAGTAGAATTAAGGATGAGGGGTGCAAGTGAGCATGCTGCCATGGTTGCGCAAGAGAGGGAACGGGGAATAGATGTCAGGTTCTTGAGGAAGCAGAAATGACAAAAGAGTGAGTAGAGCGAGAAACACATCTTGCTTGAATATTAGGGGTACCACCCTCCCTTTTAGCTGCCAGCACCGGGCAGGCGTCACACTGAACATTGGCATGCTGAATGCGGGGCGGAACATCTGAGATTGCTGACAGGTAGGACAAGGAACAGAATGTCTGCAGCTGCGATGGTGGTTTGCCGTCCCTGAGTGGGGGTTCAAAGAATGGATGTTTGCCGATTCAGATATGCGTGGGCAGCGCTGTCATATATTGACAGTTCAAAATTGCACGGGGCTGCACCCTGAGATCTTTTGGGTCAGCAGCAATAGCAAATTATACTTGCAGCCAGCAGTTGCAAATCATACTTGTGGCACAGGACCATGGCAATGATAAACACCAATGAACACATGGAGGATTCCAAGATGAATCTTGATGAACATGGGGTTAGTTCCTGTAGCATAGCTGCTCCTTTGCATGCATAGTGCCAAAAATAGCTCCTCCAGGCATGCACAGCAGGTGACGTGGGCAAATGATATTCATCCAGTGTCAGTCTTCATTCCGTCATCAACATCATTCCATTGTCTCAAATGCGATCTCTTGAGTTCGTACAACTGTGGATATTAAATTGCATTCACAAGGAAAGTGGAAAGCAACATTGGGAGCCCCAGGCCTTTAACGTGATGGGCATGCTAGTCTGTGACTCGGTGTGTCAAGGGATTGATCTGCTCCGGGTCCCCCATGTACTTAGAAAATCTTATTTGAGACCGTTCGGTGTAGATAATCAAGGACTGAGGAGGTCTAGACGACACTTTGACACCAGATCGTATGCAGCTACGTCTGTAACAACCTCTGCAAAGGACATCGTGGTTGTGGGAGGTGGATGGGCAGGTGCGAAGAATGGAAGATATTCATATGTTTTGATCGGCTCGACTGCCATCAAAATTTCTGCTTTCCATGGATCTCAGAAAACGACGGATCTTCAGGAGTTCAGGACCCAAAGTATCACACTTCGGTGTCAATGGATGGTGACATTGCGTTTTACATGCAATACGATGCAGTGGCGATGTAAAAATGGCTTGGACGCAGGTTTTGGAGCTGCGAAGCACCTGTCACAGCAAGGCTACAACGTCACACTTATAGATGCCTCTCCAAATCCTGGTGGCTTGTCAGCGGGCTGGCGCACGCCTCAGGGCAGAGCAGTGGAAGCTGGCATCAAGGGCTTCTGGTACCAGGTGACTGCTACACTGCCACTTACCTGCACAGTGCGTTCATGCATTTGCTCTTTACCCCCGGTGAAGCAATGTCCTCTACTGTAACTTATGTGTTGAACAGTAGCCATTTGTTGAAAAAAGCAGCAGATACAGGTCAATGCATCTGTGCTCTGAGAATACCCATGCATGTCTGGGGGTCAATACCAGTCAATCTCGCGAGCTGTGCTGGCGCATGCTCATCCTTGGCATATAATTTGCCATGTCATGCTGCTGATTGAGTAATCACGCAAGTGTTGCTGCCGCGCAGTACCACAACATATTCGCACTGCTAAGGGAGCTGGGGATCCCCTGGCCCTTGACTGACTGGACCACCAGCGGGTTCTGGTCCCCCCAGGGGCTCACCACCGAGGCGCCCGTGTTTTCGCGGCGGCCCCAGCTGCCCACCATGCTCGGCCAGTTCGTGCACACGCTGCCCCTGTTCAAGTGAGCCACTCTTTCAATATGTACGCTGAGAGCTGCGACCGATCCTCTTCTGAAGAACAAGTTCTGTGATGTGAGGCCTGCTTATGGTCAGGCACAGTGGCTGCCACAGAAGTGTACTTGAGGCTCAATGAGGGGTATCAATGATGGCAAAGTCATCTGAAGGCTCTCGTTGATATCCAACGCCTTGCCTTGACATCCGCCCTTAATGACAATCGCGAGCCTGACCATCTCCAGCCCGCCCCAAAAGCGCACCAGTGGACCCCACTGTTGGCAGCTGTTCTAGCTAGAGGATGACATTCTTTTGGTGCTCCCTGAACATTTTGGGCATACTTCATACCTGATGATTTAGGCGTCCTGCTTGCTTGCAGGCGGCTGTCTCTGGCGGACAGGGCCACTATGGTGCCTCTGCTGGCGGCTGTGGTCGATTTTGATGCCACCCCTGAGACCTACGCACGCTATGACAGCATGACTGCCCTGGAGCTCTTCCAAAAGTAGGTCACTCTCACTCATGTGCAGGACCCGATGCGCCCTCACTTGCAGGGTCCAGAAGGCGTGGAAATCCTCGGATGATTTTCATGTGCATCTTGATGCTCCCTCTGCAGGATACATGTCAGATCACTGTCTCAGCGCAAGCCATACCTTAATGTAGGAACTCTACCTGGGCTTGTTGCTGCCGTCCCTGTAGTCGAAGTGGTGCGCATACTTCAGCTATAGCATCCTGTATGTGTATCATGGCTATAGAGACCTAACATTTAAGTGTCACAGATGCGTCATTAGGATGAGGGATGGCTTCGTATTTTATTGTCATCACTGCGAAGAGAATTCAGAGTTAACCTTGCTTAGCCGATGCGGCCTTACCCATCGGTCGGCCGCATTCTTTCATTTTGCCCAGCTAGCACCTGATCAGCCGGGTGTTTCATTGCCAGGTTTGGCGTCAGCAAAGCCCTTTATGAGGAGTTCCTGCGGCCGCTACTGCTGGTGGGCCTGTTTGCGCCGGCTGAGGAGCTGTCGGCCGCCGCCGTCCTCGGCACTTTCTATTTCTACAGTGCGCCCTCCCCAAAGTCCGGCCAAGTTTTTGGAAGTGTCGGCTAGGGTCTTTGGTAGTGCTTGATACCAGAGGGCAGCATTGAGAGCTGCAATCAACAACTGCATTATGCCGGCAGACACCTGATGCCTGGCATAGTACTGCTTGCAAAGCTGCTCACCTTGCGTCAATCATGACCACAGACTCAACCTACTGCACCCCCCCCAGCTGATTGTTTTGAGCTTTTTTGGGACGACAAACTGTTTATGCAGCACAGCTGAGAAATATGTTTATGGCCTGCTTGCAGCGCTGGCGCACCAGAATGACTTTGATGTGTGCTGGGCCAAGGGGAGTGTCAGCGAGCTCATATTTGACCCCCTGGTAAGACACTTGTCTTGTCCATGCACACCATGCCCTCAGCATTCAAGGACAGCATGTCTGCTATCCCTGTACTGCACATGCATGGTTGCTTGCAGCGCTGTCCCTGATCAATCACCCATTGCCGCTTCCTGCATGCCCTTACATTGCTGTTGGTAGCGCAGCAATCCTGCAGTTGCCAAGGCTAGCTTTGGCCAGCACACTGAAGCCGGCATGTAGGCAGCAGAGACCTGCCGCTTGCTCTGCGCCTGACCATGATTTCAAATTCAATTCCAAAGGAAAGGTCGTTGCACACTACAGGTGCGGCGGATCGAGGCAGCGGGAGGGAACATTGTGGGAGGCAGACTGGTCTCGGGCCTCCAGCTGGACGAGCTGACGGGCGATGTGTCAGCGGTGCTGTCGCGCGACCGGGCAGGCGACGAGACCGTGCACCCCGCCGACGGCGTTGTCTTCGCCATAGGCATCTCAGGTGCGCAAGCCAGCTTGAATGCTCCGACATTCTGATCAATCACTGGGCAGCATGTATACCAGTGTAGATGCAGAATTGGGTAGATTTATATTTTATCTGCATACACAACTGCCCAAGCCCAGGCCTAGTCAGACTCAACTTCCAGTTCCATTGCCTCTGGAGGGGCAAATGCCCCTCTTCAATCATGTGCAGATGAGTCATAGACCACATCCTGCAGGCATGGGCTCATTTACTCGTTCAGTGGTCATGAGCTTTACTCTCCAAACCAGTCGACAGATCGGTTATCAAATACGCCTCGAAATAGGTCTCTTGCAATGTTCTGAACAGATCTGACGTGCATTTTTACTCCACTTGCATTTGTTTGCTTGGCAACAGCGGTGTCTGAGAACTATTCTGCGCAGGCATGCAGAAGCTGGTGGCGGGCTGCCCGGAGCTGGGCAGACGGGCAGAGTTCGCGCGCATCGCCAACCTGCGTTCAATCGACTGCATAGCGACGCGGATATGGTTTGACCGGCGGATTGCCACGCAGTTCCCCGCCAACGTGCTCTCCGGGTTTGAGGAGTGCACGGGTGGCACCTGGTTCAACCTGAATGACCTCCAGGTCAGGAGCTCAACTTTCTGCCAGCAGTTGTCTCCAGTCTCTGGCAGCACGCCTTGTAGAGTGGCATGTGCAGATTGGGGAATCTGCACGTTCAAATGTGTGGGGAGTGTGGCCCTGCTGAGGCAGCTGAATGTCATGGGAAACTACAGAGCTTTCTGGTCTCCATAGATCAGCAACCAAGACAACTCTGGACCTCCCGGCCTTCGCTGATATCTGCAGTTAGCGCCGCTACGTTTGAGCCTTCTTTGGAGCACTTGAACCTGCCGTTCATTGCTGAGACCCCGAAGAGTGCAGCAAACGCGCCTGACTAAGATATGTGCATGCCTTGCCAAAACCAGGATGAGTACAAGGGTGCATCGGGTGCAGTCATAGCAGCGGACTTCTACCACTCGAACGCGCTCATGCCTCTGAGCGACGAGGCAATAGTGGCGCGCGTGCAACGCAGCCTGGAGTCCTGCGAGCCGAGCTTTATCGGCGCCCAGGCATGCACCTGCTTGCTCTTGTTTGCCAAGCAATTGTGGGGTGGTGGATCCCCAAGGTGCACTTAAGAGAGGGTTGGAACAAGCTGTCATAACCACGCTTCACAGAATTTGTGTGACGTGGATGTACGGCTGGATTTCGCCTTCTTTGGACTGTCGCTTTGGGCGAAAGGCATTCAAAAATGCTGCAGTGACAATCGCTTGGTCTCGCCGTGATGCACATCCTCCAATGCTGGCTATACTGCGTTGCCGGTGATCACACCAGCTTGGTGACTAACTGTGTCTGTCACTATTATCAGTTATTGTGCCCTTCAGGACCAGCTGTTTTGAAAACCTGCTCATGCTACAAGATAGTACAAATGTAACTTTGCATGCTTCTGGCGCAGATCATAGACAGCGCGGTGCTGCGTTTCCCAAAGGCGGTGACGCATTTCAGCCCCGGCTCGTACGCGTCGCGTCCCCTGCAGACCACCTCTTTTGGCAACGTGTTCATGGCCGGTGACTGGGTCAAGGGCGTTCCCCACGGCGCCAACGGCCTCTCACAGGTGCGACAATTTCCTGAATCTACATCTTGTGTGAGTTTATTTTGTGTGACTAAGTCCGTGTGACTACAAAATTAACTGGATGTCGCAAAAAGGATCCATGCCAAGCTGCTTGGCACTGGGCCCTCCTTCTCATCTGCATCTTTTTATGCTTTGAGAGTCGGGAGTGCAGGCTGAATGTGCCACTTGCAAGCATGCGCGTTCGGGCATGCATTCATGCGGGAATTCCAGGGGCACTTTTGAATCGTGCAGTGAGTGACTCCACAAAGTTCCTGCACCTGATGTCCTGTTCAGAGGAGAGTGTCCGCATCACCACATGGATCCCATGACACAGCAATTTTATGGGCAGTCGGGTCTCCCAGGTCATTTTGTACAAATACAAGCAGGCTTCAACCTGCTGTTAGCTTCAAGGCTTGCCGCACACATCTGAGCAGGTTTGCAGTGCATCAGCGGCATTCAAATGGGGTCCTTTGCTGCTGCAGGAGCGAGCATATGTGACAGGGTTGAGGGCAGCGAATATGGTGGTAGACAAGTTGGGCTGGGGAGTGCACGCAGACATTCTGCCGGTAGAGCCAGATGAGCCCTACATCGCAGCCCTGAAGGGCGCCAACCGCGGCGTGAAATCTGTGCTGTCCGCTTCCGGCATCCGCAGCCCCTTTTTGTAAGGGTTGTGAGGGTGCAATTAGGTTTGACATGCAGCAAGGTGTCTCACTTGCTGGTCTGTGTGGTTGTCTCTATTCTTTTGTAGCATTAATGGCGTTCTGCTGTGGGTTTGAGATCATTTGGGACTCCTGTCTGGCAGTGGTGGCAGCAGGCTGGACGCCCTCGCAACATCGAAATTGGTGTGAGAGCCGAGTGATTGCATAAGGTGGAGATTCTTCACATCTGCAGAGCAGATGGGCACAGGCAGATCTGATGTTTTCTAGGTGAGCCTGTGCACGTTTTGAATGACTTGAGCTCTGTCTGCAGAAAAATAGGTGATGTGAGAGACATCGCAGTGTAGACACATGCAATTGAACACACGGGTATCTCAGTCCTGTGAATTGATTGCTAAATGGCACAATTCTCCACAACGGCAACGGAAAAGAAAATGGTACTTGAGTACAACAATGTATTGTGAACATTCGTTCCATAGCCGGATTAAGTTAAAAAGATCAGCCATACTTCTCATCCAATTGAACCTCTCACGCAATACAGATAGCCTCATGAGTAACATTCACGAGCACATTTAGGGCCCGCCTCTTTGGTGAAGCAGATGAAAGCAAAACACATGGCCGCCAGGTCCGTGTGGTCACTTGACGCAGCAGGAAAACTGGGGGGAAAAAAGAATCTGAACGCCCGCACTTGCATGCTTTCACAAATCACGCACAGATGTACCCAATCCGGTGGAAGTCATCACCCTGCCTCCAAGCAGGTGTGCCCCAGAGAAAGACATCAAGCACACAAGGAGAGCACTGTTTCCAGGAGACCACCTCAAAAGTCACCCCTACAGTCACCTGAAATAATGACACAGGACCTCTGTCCAGAGGCTCGAGCCTCCGTGGGGCACTTCAGAAGGCCCGAATAATCAAAGGTTCCTTCTCTGCAGGCATTGAGCCAATCATTTTTGCGCTATTGCAAGCACAAAATCAGAGACACCCCTGCAGATTGAAACATCCGCCAACCTAGTGCCCACGTCTTTGCAGCTCCAAAGAGCCCCTGGGCAAGGGCTCAACGAAAGCCCTTGCTGCATGTTTGAGGGTGCTAACATCATAAGATGCCCGATTGATATACTTTGGATGGACGCCGTGCCGCATGGAATTGTGAGGGGGGTCCACAGAGTTTTCATCACTCAAAAGGTCATGCGCTCGGCCTCCTCGCGGATGTTCTGGAACAGGACGCTGGACAGGTAGCGCTCGCCAAAGCTCGGCAGCACCTGCGCATCAGAGACAAAATCACCGGAAGCACCAGAGGCAAAGTCACACATGCCTGGCATCAGCCTTAACCTATTCTCAGCAATGTCTTTTTCTCTGGTCACAATTGCAAATGCCCAGGCTACGCACACATGCAGATACGCTTTGAAACACTTTGCTGTTGTTTGCGATGCACATCCCCGGGCTAAGAACACACATACAACACCAGGCAGGGGACAAGCACACAATCAATATAGTATGCCGAACAGCAAGAAGAAGGTGTCTAGAATGTCACATGCAATGCGCCTACACCGCAAGGCCTGCTGTTTAGCGCTTGCGCTGCCTTGGATGTCTTGCAACCCTCGGTCTGTTCACAACACAAGACAAGGCTCTGTTCTGCCTTCTTGGGGATTTGCACTGATTTGTATGCCCTGCATTTTCTATTGGTACAAAATGCAAGGCTCACCGTCACGATGAGCTTGCCGGCGTTCTCAGGCTTCTGCCCCTCGCGGATGGCGGCCACGGTCGCCGCGCCCGAAGAGATGCCGACCAGTAGACCCTCCTCCAAGGCCAGCCGCCGCGCCATCGCTATCGAATCATCGCTGCTCACCTGCGCGCAGGTGCATTTTTTAAAATCAAATTTGCAGGAATGGGGGGCAGATGGATTGCAGGTCCTAAAAGCAATACTTCTGAAGGGCATCTTAATGATCATATCACTGCATTTGTTGGCACCGGCCGGCACCGATTTGGCCGGCCAAGATGACATGTCCTGCATCATACAAGTCTTGGCTTGCATGTCTGGGCACAGGACACGCCCTCTTAACCAGCCACGCCATATAATCCATGAAATTAGCATGAGCTTGTTTTTCATTTTAAGTCAGTCATAGCTGCAAAGCAATTGTTTATTCCAAAGGGATTTTGTTTCGAGTGACTTGGACTAGGATTTCAACTAGGGGCTCTCAAGGAACTTGATCTAGAAGAATGCAAACACCTATAATTCTGTCCTTCAGTACTGCCACCAGAACATGGTGACATACATAATTCTCCTTTAAGACAGCGCTCCAGTACTGTGTTTTGGAATGTGCAGAGGGTTGCACAATAACACAAAGGTGCAAAAGCAAGTGACTAACCTGGATGACCTCGCTGATGATGCCGGTGTCGAGGTTGCCGGGGATGAAGCCGGCGCCGATGCCCTGGATCTTGTGGGCCCCTGGGGACCCCCCGGAGATGACTGGACTCTCCGCCGGCTCCACCGCCACAATCTGCACATGCACATGTCGTGCGGGTCATGGTCTGCATGAATGCAAAATCCATGAGGGATTGCTTGACAAGAAGACGCTCGACAACACATGCATTTGCTGACAACCTGTAGCAGAATCATCCCAACGCCTCAAGCAACATGTTCGGAAGGAATGTTAATGTGAGGTGAGGTGACAAGAAGCTATTAAAACAGTGCGGTCTCTGCAAGTGCATCTCACAACAACTGGTCTACAAGACAGGAGAGTTGAGATGTTTGTCCCGAATCCAGCTATCTTCCTGTGCCCGTATGTTACAGATGATGCTCAGAAGATGAAAGCGGCGCAAGCTCTTGTCATGCAGAGGATGAGCAGCATCTTGTCTCTCACCATCGCCAGCACCAGAGACAAAGAAACAACAGCTGTCGCTTCTCAAAGAGGATTCAGCGCGCACCTTGATGTTGGGGTTCTTTTCCCTGAGGTACCTGCCGGCGCCTGTGATGGTGCCTCCTGTGCCCACACCAGCCACCAACACATCCACCTGTGAATACACCCAATCACCCCCTCAGCACAGTGGACAAAGCAATGATATCCCAACCACCATCGACTAATCTGCCATCTCGGGTGTGCAAACATTGTCGATTGCTGTTTGTTACGCTGGGGCTCTGTGGCACCATAGCCCAAGATAAGCCACGCAACGCCCGCTCAATTTCTTCGACTGTCACATCAGAGAAGAGAGAGGATCCCGGCATGCTAGTCATGGGATGCGGTGCCCTAGCATGTGCAAGTAGCAACAAATTCCTGTCGAGAGAAGAGGGACAGTCACCTTGCCCTCGGTCGCGTCCCAGATCTCCGGCCCGGTGGTCTCGTAGTGGATTTTGGGGTTGTTGGGGTTCTCAAACTGCTGCAGGATGAACGAGTCCGGCGTCGCCGCCGCTATCTCCTCTGCCTTCTGAACCGCGCCCTTCATGCCTGGACAAGTGAATGATCCTACTCAAGACAGATCCTACACTTGCAAAAGCCCGTTTAGTGCTGTTCCTGCTCTGGGCTCTGCCGAATTTGCGCCCTCAAAGCTCTACTACATGCAAAGGCGTTACAGGGCCGCGGCAAAGCGATATACCCTTTAGCCAGGCACGGCACCACCTTTTCTTCTGGCCCTGTCACACAAAGATGAGCAACATGCAAGGGCACTGCGGGCCGCAGTACATAAAAAGGCCTGTATCGGCTCCGCTCTGCGCCCTTAAGCTCAGCTGCATGCAAGGGCCTTACAGGGCTGCAGAAAAATACCTGACTGTCTCCTCTCTTAGGAAAGAAAGGTCTGTTTGGAGAATGTGCAAAACATTTCACACGACAGTGAATTTCGGCAGCGCACCCTTGGCAGGGTCGGTGAGGATTAGTTCAGCGCCGAAAGCGCGGAGCAGGATGCGGCGCTCCAGGGACATGGAGGCCGGCATGGTTAGCACGAGCTTGTAGCCGCGCGCGGCCGCCATGAAGGCCAGGCCGATGCCGGTGTTGCCACTGGTGGGTTCCACGAGCGTGGTCTTGCCCGCCTGTATCTTGCCCTCCTCTTCCGCGCTGCGGATCATGCTCAGTCCGATCCTGCAATGGAATGAAATGTACTCCCAAATCAGCGCTGGTGTGTGGACATCTGCACACCGTGGTAAGATCGATCCTGGCAGGAGGGCAACGCAGCTCCACATAAACACGCTATCGACATTCACAATCTTTTGTGTCAGCAGAGGAAAACATGCAAATGCAGATCAGCGCCATCAGATTGCAGAGTAAGGGCTTGATGAAGGAACGAATGAGGGGCCCAACAAGGCCATGCTCTGTCTTGCTTGGCAGAGGCCTTTGACAGCGTGCAGCATCAGCGCCCAAATTCCTCATCACAGTGTGGCAACAACAAGGAGAGGCGAGTAGGAAAAAGGCTTCACCTGTCCTTCACAGACGAGCACGGCTCCATGATTTCCAGCTTGGCCGCAATCTTGGCATTCACTCCATCAGTCACCTTGTTGAGGTAAACCATGGGCGTGTTGCCTGCAAGTGCGAGAAGGCAACATAACTCAGTTACCGGATGCTTGCATGCAAGATAGGCACATAAACTACGTGGTGAGGCCGAGTGATGTGCAGGAAGGAGGAATGACAAAGCAGCCGTCACCTATAAGCTCGGAGACGTCCTTCGCGATGTTCAGCTGGGGTGGGGCGGCCACCTCGGCCACTGCTGTGCATCGGAGCGATCTCCTGTTCGCTGCCTTGCTGGCAACACGTCCCTGAAGACAGCCCAAAGGGTCATTCTCCAGGAATCACCCCTGAGCCGACCAGTCTTTGATGGGAGATAGTTTTTAAATAACATCGACGATTAGATAAAGATGTGGCATTCGCTGCGTTTAGACCGCCTCAATGTTGGGGAACCAAAAAATGATTTCGTGGCGACGCGATCTATGTTTCGGCGGTACATCCAGGACTGCAACCCAAGCGGACAGTATGTATAACAAATAAACCTTTGCAGAAATAGTCCTGGAACATGGAGAGATGCTCTGCATACCTTTTGTGCTGCAGTCACGCTCCTGAAGATGCGTGGGGTCACTTTGGGTGTGTCCAAGCACACAGGTACACGGACTGCAGAAGAAGTCTTAGCGTTCATCATGGTGCCCTGCATTGCGGATTAGATGCTTCGTTTGGCCAAAATTGAGCTTTTCCTTGAGATCTCTTCGAGCATGTGCCGTCTCGTGATCTAGTCAGAGGGCTTTCGGGGTAGTCTAACACTAGGGGATAAAGAGTACTTTCTACGTCTTTGCCCTTAAAAACCCTACCAATGCGTTGAGGCTTGCATGAAATCGCTCTAAACTGGATTCAGTACGTATTTGCCTAGGAAAGATCATTGCAGAAGTATTCTACGACTAGATCGAACGGCTTGCAGCAACTTCGCAGCCGTCCGTTGAAGGCAGCTGAACATCAGCACTTTGATCACTTGCTGTAGCTTTGCAGCAATCAAAGTTAGGAGAGTAAGCTAGCTACAATGGTGGCGCGTCAACGAATCACACAGGTATGATGCGCTGCGTGCGTCCTTTGTGACGGGCGATCTAAGTTGGGCTGGTTCACTGAACTATTTTCCAAGATTGACTCTCGTTTGGCTTGATCTTACAGGAATCCTTTGATGAAGCCGTCCAAGAAAACATCACAGAATTTGATATGACGGTGGGTACTCTAAGAAGCGCTGTGATTCTGCGGATCAGATGCAAATGTATCTATGCACGTTGTGATCACGACACTGCTCAAGCCTTTCTCCTGAGGTGCGATCGGTGTGCAGCCTGAAGAGGCGGTGAAGAGCGCTGTGGAGGAATTCGAGATGCAGGTGCGACAATCTCTTACAGGGCCATGCAGAACTTTGGTGGGAAGCATCACTACCTTGCAGAGATTGAACCTGCGTCTGTGCCTGCAGGGAGCTGACTTGACAGGTATTATCAAGTCTGCTGATGGCGGCAACATCGACAGGTTGGTCTTTCATCCAGCTACAAGCTGAATGCCTATCTACATATGCCGCGATTGGTCGCCCTCATATGCTTCTCAATGCATACAGCGCACGACTACATGAGCTCTGTGTTGTGTGTGCAGCCATCCTGCAACGCTGGCAGTGCAGCGTCTCACTGCAGCTGTGGGAGCAGCGTGTGATGCGGGGAGTGCTGAGCAGACGCAGTCAGAGACAGATGCTTGCCAGCAGCTGCTGCAGGTCCTGCGCTCCTCGGACAAGGAGACACGGGCCGAGGCTGTCACAGGTGCCGCTCACTGCTGCATCAGATTGATTCTGTGCATGCCTACTATTGTGACACACATGGCCTCATCAAGTGTGGAACCTGACGGTAATCCCTTTACAAGCCACAAAAGCCACAGTGCTCATGATTGTCCAGAAAGGCAATTTTCAATTAAGCCCACCCTGTCTTGGTATTAGACAACCTGGACTGAGGGGTAGAGCATTTGTGTCGCAGTTGCGGTCAAGGCGGGAGCAGTGCGGGCGCTGCTGAGCAGCCATGCAGTCACACAAGAGGCGGCCAGCGCCGGCCGAACCTGCCTGGCACTATCAGTGCTCCCGGTCCTGCTCATCAGCGACGGCGCCCAAGACGACTTCGCAGCGGCTGGTGGCGTCGAGACGCTTGCCGGCCTGCTAGACAGATGGACCGGTGTGCCCATCTTTGCATGCCTGTGCATTTGTAAAGTTGATGACCAGATGGCTGCCTGCCATAGAACATTACATGCAGGAAAGAATACTACAACTGGTGCAGGCAATGTTTTGAAAGGGGTGAAGGATTGAGCTGCATTGCATGCTTTGGAAGCTATGTGAACGGCCAAGGAAGCTGCTGAGGCGCTTGTGGGCAGGGGCAAATCTGAGGCCGGGCAGCGGTGACGTCATTGGCGCGGCGGCGGCCGCCATCGAGGCAGCAGCGGCAAAGCACGAGAACAGCAAGTGCGCGTTCGTCGATGCCGGGGTGCACACGCGGCTGATCGGCGCAGCGGTGGCAAGCAGGCCCCCCGGCGGTGGTGAAGGTGTGGGGGGACAGCACCCCCCGCCGCCGTCGGCGCTGGCCGCCATCTGCAATGCGCTGCGCAGCTTTGCCACTGCCGATGACCTGCGGCCATCCACATCCAGGTGATTAAACTTCAGGCCAGATCTAGACGCACAGTGATTCATTGTTTGATTTGTGAATCACTTGTATACTGTGACTCACATGTTCAGTCGTGACAATTGAATTTTAAGCCAAAGGTCCAGCATGGTCTTGAGAGCTGGGACTGAGCCCTGCAAGTTTCATGAGGTTTAACACATGTTCCACAGGAGGCACAAAGGAAGCTTATGTATAAAGACTTGAGGTATGATTTTTTAGAGCCATAATTTGAGGCATAGTTCTCAGAACTGACCCACATTACAGGGCGTTCCAGAACGGGCGCACAATCGCCAACGCTGGCGCGCTGGATGCAATGTACGGCATTCTGCAGAGGGAGAATGACTCAGACGCCGCGGCGTGGCACCCGGAGCTTGTGGCTGCGGTTTGCGGCGCCATGCGTCGCATAGCAGTCAACGACGACACCTGCACAGAATTCGCCGACTTGGGCGGCCTGGCCGCCACCATGCAGGTGCGAAATACCTATCTCCCCCATACAATGCACTGTTGGGAATGATCAAGGGTAGATGCTTGGAACATGGGGCCCCGTTGCCAGGGCACCTGATTGGAACACATCAGTCTGGAGACGCAAATGCGCCGAACAAGTGCTGTCAGTGGGGACTGTGTCACACTAGGGCTGCAAGCTGCAGCTGCAAGAAACGGCACGGCGTGTTTACTTCGGTGACACTGACCAGCTGTCAGAGCGAGCACACACACACTGCAGTGTCTGGGAACCTGAGAGTAATTTATTGCTATTCAGGCGGTGCGCAAGGGCATGGGGAGTGCGGCGGTGGCGCGCAGCGGATTTGGGCTGCTGCGCCAGCTGGCAAACAGCGACGCGATCAAGAACACCATCGTAGACCAGGACGGCCTCGAACTCATCAACACCGCCGTGGGCGCCCACATCGCATGCGCTGGTAAGCATCCACCTCGGGAGATACAAACAAAACACAACTATTGTGCAATAGCCCTCTTAATATGTGGCAACTCCAAAGGACTGGTGTGCCTATAAGCCGGAAAGATGTGCGGTTGTGACAACACCATTAGGAAGAGCCGGTCGCTGGTGCAGCCACTCATCACCAAAGAAGCAGCCATGGGGTCCAAGAGGCTGCCAATTTACAGCTTGTTGATTTTGGAGTTTCATCCTTCCGGCTGGCAGAGGCCAGTATATACCGAGCACCGCGCTCACGGTTGATTGGGTCTTGCTTGGATCTGGCGAGTCCAGCAAGGGGTATGCGGCCATAAAATGCAGCTTGTCTGGAGGACGTACCTTGCCTCTGGCAGGGACAGCAAAATAATAATAAGAATTGTAATCTTTAGGATGGCGAACCCAGAGCCCAGAGGACCATAGGGCATACACAGTTCCGTCTGCGGCCGGAAACCGGGGCCGATGCACAGGCTTGCAGCCTTGTCAACTCGCAAAGGAACCCTTGCAACCTACAGGTCTACAACCCCTTATTAGATGGAGTGTACGGTATATGTTATAATGATGTGCTAATTATGGGGAGCCACTGCATGCAGGCCCGCTGGAGCAAGCGCTGGGGCTGCTGGCGTCGCTGATGCTGCGAAACCCGGCGGTGGCCGAGCGCGCGGTGGCGGCCGGCTGCATCGACACCGCCCTGGACGCCATGCGCGCGGCCGAGGCGGCCGGCAACCGCGGCTTCGCCGACAGCGCCGTCGGCGCTCAGTGGGTGCAGCGGCAGGCGCGCAGCTCTCCTCCTCTCACATTTGCTCTTTGATTTTTGGACGGCCATTCCCTCGTATTGATGTAGGTTGTGCCAAATTTGAGAGTACCTGACACCATTGCAATGGACCGTCTGCCCAATTCAAGGTGTTATTTTTGCGTGGCGGTGCCTACAACGAGACAAATATGAGGGCGTGACGTCTAAATAGGAATCTCACTCTGTGACTTATGAAGAGCGATCTGGCCCTGCATAACTAGATTGGTATAGTATTAATCACTGGAGGACTGGTGCAGGCGTGCATGGCATTGCGCAACATGGTGGCACGCAACCCGGAGCTGCGGCCGGCCGTGCTGGAGAAGGGCGCAGAGCCGTTCCTGCGCCGCGCAAAGGTGGCTCACCCTGCCACCTGCGATGACGTCGGCGCGGCTGCCCTCCGCGACCTGGGATTTGACGACTACCTTGCATAAGCGCTTGGGCACCCTCCAGGGATGGCTTCGCCTGAGATCTTGGGAAGGGATCTGGATTCCAAAGCCAATCCTGAAGTTTCCGGGAGCTGTTCAGTGATGGTCAAGATGCTCAAAAACATGTGAACTCTCTTGTTGTCTTGGGATAAACGTCTGGGTTGTCTGCTGGTGCGATGTGTATCTGCCATGGCTTGTTGCCTTGCGTATCTAGTGGACAGAGCCTCCAACTCGGGCCTCGGATCTGACTCTACTGGGTCGATCTTGCAATATATCTTAAAAGTGTACCACGTGTAACCCTGATGCATTCTGAATGGCTTGTGCAAGTGTTTCGGACAGATGCTTCCGACCATATTCTCCAACCGACCTGCCCGAGACATGTCAAAGTGTGCAAGTACTGTCCGAAGCTAATGCTAGCAATCCTTCGGCAATCCTCTAGCTCAGCCGATCGATGCCTGGCTGCCTTTAGGGACTAGGGCGTGTGCAGATGAGTACATATAGTCCTAAAAATTGAGAATTGGCAACGAAAAATGTCATGATGCCCGAGTGGTTAAGGGGATGGACTTGAAATCCATTGCGGAGACGCGCGCAGGTTCAAATCCTGTTCATGACGTTTTTTTTTCTTCTTTGCTCTTTTCAACCACGTGGTCTCAATGCGTTCGTGATTATGGGGATGCCTCAGCTTCCCATGGGCTCCGAGGCCTGATCAACTCAGGATCATTGACTCAGACCTAGGTGGCACCGGAATGGTTCCCGTTCGGGTCCCGCTCATAACCCACAGCGCAAATCACGTCCCGTCCGAGGTGTTGAACGCATCCACGACCATGAACTCCACCACCTAATCGTCCATGTCCTTGGCCTACGCCTGCTCCATGTCCTTAAAAAACCCCAAGAGCGCGGTACTGTTTCAATCAATTGGGGTCGTGCCTCGTGCCATTAGTGATCAGCTTCACGAGCTCCTTCGCGAGGTCGGGTGTGTGCGGATTCGTTCGCGTGTGCGACCGCGATAATGCCCTTGATCACCTCGATGCTTGGGAACATACCACCCGATGCGGTCGCGTATGCGGCCATGGCCTCGCCCATGTTCATGAATAGCACCTCAAGCATGCCCGCAAACACCCGTACGGGGTCGACCATGGCATGTCCGTGACCAGGTCCGAGAGTATCATGTTGTCCATGGCCGGTATCTTGTATTTGGTCGATTCGGGGGTGTGAATGCGACACGAGGGCGGGTGCCCCACCAGGCACATGTTCGCGAACATGTTTGGGACCGCGGGCGGGTACCTTGTCCGGCCACGCCCAAGTTTGTGTCCTGGAGCACCTGCTAGTAAATGCCGTCGCGCACATGTGCTATGCATGAGGGGGCCTGAGGGCTGGATCTCGTTTTCTATCACGCTTGTGTCATCCTCGATGAACGCTGGCATCATGCTCGCGGCCATGATGGCCGCCATCACGCTCGCAGCCTTCTCTTGAACGATCACTCATATGCATATCATATCACAACTTATGTGCCAGTCACCGAGACTCAGTGACTGAGTAAGTTGTGATGCTTTCTAGCATGACATGCATGGTACCTCGGGCGCAACATCTAGGATTGCATTCTTATGTAAGCCCATCTCAACATATGATTGATTCAGTCTTCAGCACTGATGTTCGACAGAACATTGTAAATCATGAAAATGTCACTTCTACCTCCCACATTTCAGGAATGTCAATCCTCAATCTATACTGCAAGCGCCATTTTCATGGCGTGATGATCAAGTTGCTTGGCAGAGAAAAGCTCCTGAGTAGTGGTGGCGCCACAAACAGTAGACAATGCAGCAGTACACATGAGGAGGATCAATTTCAAGACCCTGCTGACTCGGTCCTACTCTACAAGGTTCCCCTCACAACTTGGCTCTTCAAAGTTTCAATAGATAGTTCTTATTCTGAGTTCAGGCAAACACCCTGAGAGACACATACAGGAGCAGGCTGAGATAGTGTGCGTTTGCCTGACCTGGGGTGGGGCTGTCAATGACAGATCCAGATCATGCAGCAGGGCTCAGTGAGCGCCTGTCTAGGCCGCACACATACAGTTCTCAGGCACTCTAAGAATATATATTCCACATACACACAACCACATCTGACAAGGGCCTGTCAAGCAAAATTTTTGCTGTTCTGCCAACTCTTAACAGGATTCCCTTCACTGCTGTTTTCAGCTGTTTTAAGAGGGTTGTCGTAGCACCAAGCTGTATCTGTCTCCCCCTTCCTTTGTGAGAAGCACAGAAACATTGTTCGCCCTTTAAAACAGGTGCGCTTTCCTGTCACAAGCTCCCTTGGGCAGGACAGAATCAGCAGGTCAGCAAGGATGGAAGAAGGCTTCGAATGGTGCTATCAACACCGAATCCTCTTCCCTGACTTCTTAGCTGCCTGAAAGCTGGACTTTGCCTCCCTTATTTGTGGCGCAGATCTGTGATTTTTTCTGCAGTCTCACTCGCTGTTTGTGGCTGAGAGCGCGCTGAGTCATCACTCGGTGATGACTCAGCAACCCTCACAATCTCCAACCTTGAGGCTGCTCTTCTTCAGAGATAAACGCTGCTGCGCCTTCCGCTAGAGTGCTGCATTTTTCAGCACCACTCAGCGCTTCAGCGGCGGCAGCAGCAGCAGCAGCAGATGAGCGTGCAGAAGAGGATGAGCGCCAGAATGACGACCACCACAATGATGGCAATGGCCACCCCGCTTAGTGTCTTGCCGGCCACTGTGAGGCACAGCTTGCCGCTGTAGTCGCGAGTCTTCACCTGCGCAACAGGAACATGATCCCATTTCAGCATACCATGTCTGGAAGCCACCAGATGGACGTTTCACTGTCTACTGTGATTGCTTGTGAGTGGCACTGCATGGTACACTATCAGCCTTTGTCCTAATTTCACCACTCTCTCCCAAACGCTGATGCCAAGCCGCGTGCTACACATTCCTTCTGTCTTTGCTCTTGCATCCATCCAATTCCCATGGACATTGTAAAAGATTTGCAATGCTCATGCCCACCTGTCCATTCTACAAGGTATCACGTAACAGATCACATTGCTCCGTTTGAGCCTCTGGGGAAATCCATATCATTAGATTTGTTGCTAGGAAATGATTGAGTTTGAGCACTCACATTGATGACTGCTCTGGCTGGCAGAATGCAGTCGTTCTTTATGTACACGAAAGCCTTGACGCTGTTTGCGCACACATTGCCGCTGTCAAAATTCTGGCCGGCTGTCAGATTCGCCGCTGTCAAGAGCGCATCCGAGGGGCCTGCAACGAAGGCATTATTATTACTATATTATTACCCACACGTTGTCCAGTCTCAGGACCAGGTAGAACAATTGTATTATTGCTTTCTGCTGTTCTCCGTTCTTGCAAAAAGGAATATGCCCAAAATAATTTGCCAAATCTGCTTCAGCAAGTGCACCAGAATTTACTAGTCTGTAATGGGATGTTCTTCAGGGGTTTGGCGGAAGGTTTCAGCTTTGCTAGCAAAATCGCTGTCCCCATCATTACCGGTGAGAAGCTTGTGCAAAAACGAGATTATGGTGAGCTGGCAGCAAGTTAGGGATATGTGCAGCGCACCGTTCTTGAACACTGACTGGCAGATTTGTGCCCCATTGTCGTGTGCTTCATCGCACAGGGGCAGCTGAATGCTTCCCAGTCCCAGCTCGTTGTCCCTCTTGTTGATGCAGGCGTCCTGGACGTACAGCTTTGACACACTGCAAGCAAACAGCACTCAGCTCATATCAACCGCCTGTACTTTTTTATTCTTCTTTTTACTCTGGTTTTGAGGAGGCATTTCTGATTGCTGCAATTGAGCTGCAGTCCCTGCAAGTGTCACATGCGCAAGAGAATCCAATAGAATATCTTGCTGCATCGTTTCTGCACAGCAGCCCCCACGCAGCCCATCAGGCTTTGGTCTTGTCATCAGACGTGCAACACAGCTGCGTAGCCCAGCGTGCGACCTTGAAGGCTTTGCATTGAAAAAACGTGCTGATTTAATAACAAGTAGATTCCATATAATAAGCTTATGCATGTCCGGATAATCGGAGCGCTAATACGAGGTCCCATCAACGACGCCCCGTGTGTCTGACGAAGGGCGGACCTGATGTTCTGGGGACCGCAGATGCCAATCATCGCCACGAGGTCGACGTCATAGCTGTATTTGTGAGGCAAGTTGTCCACCTCGAACGCCGTGCAGGCGCCCGCTTGCAAGTCAAGCGCGATGTCAGAATTGGCCTCAAATGCCGATCCGCTGCTGAGCAGAGTGAGGGCGATGGCCCCAAGCATGAAATATCGCATCGTAGCTGCTGAATTCCTCATTGTGTGTCTCGCCTTGTTTATATTGTTGAAAGATCGCTAAGATCAGGACGTGCTTCCGACAGGTGGGAACTTCCGATAAAAAGTTCGACGGCAGGCATCTAATAAAGTGTTTTCTCGGAGTTTTGAGAGACCAGCATTGAAAGGTCTTGACCACATCACCTGCGTGCCAGCAATGTAAGCAGAGTGCCCGGCTATGACAAACGTGCAAAGGTCTGCTGTATACTGGTAGGCCTGATAAAGCATGCAACGTAGGCTTAGCACGTGCACATGAATGCACATTAGTATTAGCTCGGTTGTGCGCATGCAACGTCGACTGGGAGGCGAGAGGCGGTGCAAAGGGGATGACAATACTGTCTTTACTAAGTAGGCCTATCTAGTAACTAGAGTCGGACTTTCTAACAGAATTCGAATGGAATGTGTGGCACAGACAGAAGAAATGCACTGCTAACGAAGTATTGGGCTGATCAGTGCTGGACTAGTCAACGCAGCACAACGCTTGACTTTCAGGTGAGCTTGCGAGTCCTGGAGTCAGTCAGTCTTGGCGAAAGCTGTACATACTCTGCAAGCCAAGCGGGTCTGCAACAAGTCAACCTTCAATTTGCCAGCTGCATCAGCACTCCAAGCAAAGATGGCAACCCCAGTGACTTAAAAGAATATTCTACATGATGTCCGGAAACATATGGTACGCACAAGAAGGCCTACGGGCCAAATAGTAGAGGACATCAGCGTCAAAGAATTCATGTGTGTCTCAAACCCTGTACAGTCACTTCAGGCCAACAGTGCACTGCCTTTCAAACAGCCCCACCTGGCATTTATAATCTAGTTCGAAACTGCAAGAGGCTCCAAATGCTCCAAAGTGGCATCTTCTCCCCAACTCCTCCACTCCAGCTTGCTCTCCAAGAAAAGTCGCAGTCTGACAAATACAGATGCTCAAGAGCTGCTCCACACACCCCACACGCCAAGTCCTCACAGGGGTGAAGGCCTCATCATCAAACACACCCTTAAAAATCCTGTCATGCATTCTAAAAAGCCCTGGCGCTCCTCCGATCATTCTGAGCAGCAATTTGATTGCGACGTTCAGCACGTCCTGGCTTTGCGATGGTCTGCTGTGTAGCGCAATTCACCAATGCACTCTGTCTACACCGCGAGGGAGCCCTTCCTCCCTTCTTGGGGCTCGCACTGCCCTCTATGTCTTGTTATCTGCCCTCGATCAATTAAAGCTAGCATCCATTCTCAGGCCCCTTTGCGCCGGCCGAGCTTCTTCTGCAGGATTGGGAGCCACTGGGCGGAGTTGTAGGTGAGCAGCCCAGAGAGCATGATCCCAGTGCCCAGCACGAACTTGGGGCCCAGCGGCGGTGAGGGGTCCAGCAGAGGCCAGGGGAAGGTGAAGGCCCAGATGGTGAGCGGGATGACCGTCTGCATGCTCAGCGACTGCACCACGTTGCCTGGACATGCGCACGCTTACTCAGCATTACTGCGCGTTAGTCAGGATCCGGCTGGGTACCCTGAAGTGCCCTCATGTCGCCACTTCGGCAAGTTGGAGTCACGAGTCAAAAGAAGGTATACGCAGACCTAGGTTTATATAGGCCAGAAACTTCATATGTGCGGTGTTTGTAAGTGCACGACTTCCATGCCTTGATAAAGTGAACTACTTTCTCAAGACAGAAACCTACAAGTCCAGATACCACGCATATCAATTTACCTAAAGGAATTGGACCTTAATCGCTGCGTGCTGCTTCATGTGCCTGAGGCACCGCTTTGAAGAATATAAGGACAGGGCTGTCACCTGCTTGGCGCAGCAGGGCGAGCAGGGAGATGTTGAGACCCAAATTGCATGCGACATAAGCTGTTGCAATCAGTGGCGCCCGACTACAGTCTCCCGCACAATCCGGGGTTATGCCCCTTAGGCACTGGAAACCTGCGGGGAGCACATACATCTAGACATCATCCGCATGTTTCTGCAGATCCTGCTCCAACAATCTTAAACAGCCCTGCAACAACTCCTCAGGCCACATTGATTCTACTGTGAATGTCATCGAATGAAATGAGTCCAACATGTGCGGCACTTGGCAGCTCTTCCCCTAAATATTCAAATAAACAAAAAAATTTGTCTGAAAGTAATTGTAATATGGCCGCCCACCCTAGATGAGCGCCTGAGAGGGACATCAATTCTATTGCCTCTCCAATTCGAGCTGCAGAAATAGGGCCTAGAGATCTTAAACAAACACCAAATTCACAGAGAGATGACGAGTAGACACTACAAATGTTCTTCAAGCAAGTGCCCAAGTAGGGAACATTCTAGTTCCGAGATGGGGACACTTATAAGGAACAGTACCTTCTGTGAGGTATTGGGGCAATTCTCCAGGGTTGATGCCTCGCAGGGCTGCCAAACCAGGCAGCAGCAGGAACACAAATGCCGCTTGCGCCGCCGACCCGAAAGAATTAACCTGCCAAACACACCCATATTCAGTGATAGTGCAACAATCTTGCTGGAATTATCAGTGATCTGCATGTGGATGCCACTGAGGGGCGGAAAACATGGTATTGAGGATGGGAGTATCAGCATGAATGAAGGGTACGCGATTCTGCCAGATCCTGATTTCCTGCTGTGGAAGCAGAAGCATGGCAATTCACTCGCAAGGCCATGCATCAGCCTTCACAGCAAAAAGACAGGATCCGGCAGAAGCATTGGCCATTGGCCAACCTGAATGCCCCCACACGACTGGCACATCTGACATAACAAGCAACCAAGGAGCAATTTGTTGCGATTCAAAGCCTTGCTGACTCGCTTATGTGTCCTCACCACAAAAATGTCCAGCTGCTTGCCTCCCAGCTTCTGCTTGGCATCGTTGAAGATCTTCTCCTTGAAGATGGTGGCCAGCGCTGGGAAGAGCATTGACGCCACGTAGACAGCCGCATACACAGGGCTGATCTGCCACATCCACACAGCATCTTGTCAGCAGCGATGTCATGCTCTTTCATATCTGCACCCTCACCGATATGGCGATCACATCGTGTGATCACCCATGCATATCACCCCGCAAAAGTCAGGCTGTCACAGCCCGAGGTGCACCAACGAAACACCATTTGACACAACCCTGTCCAACTGATATATGCTGCCTCTTTGATCCGCATTGCCTGTTCTTCATCAGTACCCTGCAGAGGGGAAATCCAGGCAAGTGAACACACGCTGACAAGGAGGTCCTGTCACCTGAGAAAAGACAGAGGAGCTGCCTTCGCTGGGCCATGCAGCAGTGAGCACGCCTGCAATCACTATCCCCGCCCCCGCGATCTGCACATCACATGACACAACACTCACATACCCTCTTCTTCAAGTCCCCCTGTACCTTTCTGGACCCCTCATCACTGCCCCATCTCAACTGGTTGCAGTGATCCTTTCCCCTCTGCATACAGTAGTGTGATGATAGCGTGCAAGGTGAGCATTCACTGGCATTGGGTATCAGCAAATTATGGTTCCTGTCAAGCATGTCATGAGATACTGAGGGCTGGGCTGCACCTGTTTGGCATCCAAGCGCTTGTTCAAAATCAGGTAAGCCAGCAAGACCTGCCACACTAACAGCGTCTGCTGTAGCAGAGGCAGCACAACACCTGCACACATATGGTGAGCATGATTTTGCGTGCCTTTGGTTCATTGGATGCCCTCAAGCTGCGGTAATCAACCTGATGCACAGTGCATATCTGCGCATGATTTGTTGTGGCTTGCAAGATCTGAATTTGGCGAATAACTATAATAGAGCAAAGGCGCTGTGAATGAAGGGCAGGACAGTACCCGGGAGCTTGGCAGCACCAATGAATCCCAGCAGCTGAGACACTGCTTCCAGGCCACCAATCCACAAGAAGAGCTTCTTGTTGGGGGCGTTTAGCATGTCCTTGGTGACTATGCCTGATCTGTACCACAGCACATACCTCAGTCTTACATTAAGCACTTGCATCTCCCATCAGTAAAACATCAATCACACAGAGCATGAGCAACGAATTGCTGAGAGCTGAAACAGCTATTGGAGACTTTTTGTATGAAGGCAGCAAGCACCTGTAGCGTATGAGCAGTGCTGTGAAATACACCAGCACGTAGCTGCGTAGGCACATGGAAAAGACTCAGTACCCTTCCCAAGAGAGCCTTCGCTACCTCTCACTTTCCATTCCCGGCATTGCTGGATCGCATGAATATTATACAAAAGTCTCTTGCTAAGCTTTGAGTGGCCATACTCGTCTGGCTTCTAGAATGCGCACCTGAATGTTTGGAACTGGGCCAGAAAGAATATGTAGTCACCAAGAGGCACAAGAGCCATCTTGTAGAGAATGCGATTAAATACGCCAAACGTCATCACCACTGCTACCAGTCCCTGGTCAGCAAGAGGCAGCTGGCATTCATATGAGCAGTACAACACTTGACTGCGCATGCATCCAATGCATGCCTCCAAGACCAACAACAGTCGCCAGGTGCAAGGCAGGTGCTTTGCACTGTTCGAAAACGCTCACCAGACTTTTGAAGTCGATGCTTGGACTGGAATCCTCCTTGACATCGTCCACAGAGGATGTGGCTGGTGCGTTGTGATGATCGGCATCATCAACCGAGGAGCTTGGACTTGCATGTATTCTGTAGCTCCTGGGCAAGCGCCTGGCAGGGCCGCTGCAGCCGCTGGCAAAACTGCTGTCTGATGCGGAAAAGCCCTGAAGCACAGAAGATGAGCACATGCATTGGGAATATCGTGAGAATTCATACAGCAAATAGCATGGTAACTTCCGGACAGATCCCGTAAGGTGAAATTCGCAGCATGATCTGTCTGGAAGCTTGAGATCGCAGGTGAAATACAGCATGTGGATAAAAAAAAGTTTCACAGATACCGGTGGCCTCGCTGTCCTTCCGTGCAGCTCTGTGCTTGTGGCACGGCATGCCAGTAGATGTTTCCGCTGCTGTGACGTCTTCAACGACGTAAACGTCTGTGGTCTGCATCCCGAGTAGGAAAATGCTCTATTTGCAGTAGACAGGGCTTCAAATGGGGATGAAATGCTCTGACGTTGCACAACTGCCCTTCTGACAATCAGACCAGAACATCTGGTTGGTAAAAGACAAGCAGGGATCATCGTGCCGTGAATCCAATATCAAAAGCAAGTCCTTCAGTGCAAGGTTTTTCTCCGACCGGTGCCCAGATCGCAATTTTAGGCGCACCAAAAAGTGACATCAAGCACTTGTCAGCACGTGATATCACGTGCTGAATTGCTCCCAAACAGATTATCCTCTGCTGCCCGTCCTGTGGCTACTTGCAAAACATTAAGTATATAGAACGATCTCTATTCTGGCAGACTCCATTTCGGTTGTTGAGTGGTGCTCGTAGACTTCAGAGAGGCAAGTGCATCTGGCCGTTGCAGAGAACTCTTTTTTTTAGTAAGATTGCCGGCTCGATAATTGATTGAGTAGATGATACACGCTATTTTGGCCCGCACGATCAGAATATACCCGATCCAGATCCCAGTCTGCTCTGATTTGGAATGCAGTATCATCAACTAAGCATCACCTCGTCAGGAAGGGCTTGTTGATAAATCTGCGTAAATCGGAAAGAGGGAGTGGAAAAGGCTTCAAAGAAGGCTACTTGCCAGGGGAAGATGACATGGCTGGCCTGTTGGGGAGCCACCGAGGAGCAGGCACCAGTGCAGAACGCATCCCCTCAGTCCGGATCCTGATCGTGGGCAACGCAGGTATAAACCCGCAGGAAGCAAGTAACGGACCTATGATAGCATTCATGTCAGGCCTCAGGTGCGAGCTGAGCATTCATCAAGAGAGATTACGCAGCACCAAGCCTCACAGACTGCAGATGACCATCAATTATTTCAGGAAAATGATGGTTGAAGTGTTGGCTGTCCAGTGTGAATGAGAATGCGTGTCATGCTGCGGTGCAGGCGCCGGCAAGACATGCATAGCGCACCTCATGGCAACCGGCTCCCCGGCTAAAGGCGTGCGCCAGACTGTCGGCTGCAGCACAAGTGTCGTGCTTGTGGAGCCTGCAGACAGTGGCGGCCTGAGCGATGCGCGGCAGCGGCCGATTTTCATAGAGCTCTGGGACATTGGTGGGTGCCCCATTCCCTGGGCGCTGATCCTCACAGATGCACGAATGTCGACTGTGTATTTTATCATGCAGGTCAGGACAAGAATGTTGATCAGAAGGTTGAGGACCATGCATGAATGTGCAGCTCGGTAATCCGAGGTGATGAATCAGCAAGGGTGTGGTCAGATAAGAGATGTGCTGGGTGCTGCGCAGGTGCACATGAGCGGTATAAGACGCTGCGCAGCAGCTTCTACGCTGACATTAGCGGCGTCATCATAGTCACTGACTCAGCCTCCAGCAGGTGCCATACCCATGCATCTTCTTGCCTCCTCGCACTCGACCTCTACCTTGCTCCCACCAAAACTACTAGCGACAGAGATTGCCTGTCAACCTGGACCCAATCTCGTCTGAATGATTTGTGAAAAACGATACTCACAGAGGACTTCCTGCAAGGATAGAGAAACATATCATAATTTGCAGCGAAGGGATCACAATAGTCACAGCATGTGAGTATTACAAATACCCGTCCTCTGATTGCATTGGTGGTGCCATGATCAGGTCGCAGGCGAGCGTGCGCAAGTGGGCGGCTGAGGTGGCGGCCAAGGGGCGCTTTGTGGCGCCCATGCCGCCAGATCAGGCGGCGGCCAATCCAGGCTCGCTGCCTGTGCCCTGCCTTGTCATCAATAACAAGGCTGACCTGCGCGGTGCGCCCCTCGCTTTGTCTATACGTCTTGGACGCAGAGTGATGCTTGTTCTGTACTATTCTCTGGGCATGAAGGCACATTCACTCATCCACACATGTACGTGCGTGCTCCATTCTACACTGTGGTGTGCTGCTACTGTTCTAACTGCAGGAGTAGGTCTAAAATCTGACGGTCTTGATCGGGCGCAGGAATGGGGATGAGGCGAGGCGTCTGGCTGAGTGGGTGGTCCAGAGGGTTCCTGGTCTGGCTTGAAACGATCATGCGGCAGTTCAAATTCAGGTGAGAATCTCATTAGGATTGATTTGCATGCTCTTGTGACGATTCCCTCAGCCAAGAAATAATCTGCTGCTGGCGATGGCTTACGAATGATATGCTGCTGGGCGCAGGAGAAAGCTCAAGACACTGCTGCGGCCGGCATCGAGCAGTGGTCTCTCAGACGAAAGGCTGGCAGTAACCGTCATCAGCGCTTCAGCTGCGCAGGTGATGCGATCCCTTGCTTGTTGGGGTTGCTGCTCACTTGCCACCTCGCTTCATCGGTTTCAGGCCCTATTCAGGGCCTTTCCACCTCTCTTGGTGCTTCTCACAAATCAGCGCTGCATATTGTGGCGGAATCTCTGTCGGAATGGAAAGCAAGGCGGTTTTTTAGACATTGTCCGCACCTTGGGACTGCTGATCTGCATGCTTCTATTTCATGCGCGAATGGGAGCATCATCAATAGCCTGATTTTTCAGGGCTTTAATTTCGTACTCAACTTGGCAGCGCATCAATATATGGTGCATATTTCGACAGGGCATCATTGACGAGGCGGCCGTGGACGGCTTCTTCGCGGAGTGCATCGCGCGGCGGCTCAACCCCGGGGCGGCCGGCGCGGGGGCGGCCGCCGCGAAATTCGTGCGCCGGCCGACCAGCGGCGGTGCCGGCGGCGGCGGTGGGTCTGACTTTCAGAGCGCGCGCAAAAGGCCGCCCATCGCGCACTCTCCCTACTCGGCTGACGGGCCGCCGCCACCGGCGTATTCCCCCTCTCCCACACCGGTGAGTACGTAACTGTCATGTAACAAATTGCCCCACACATTTTGCCCCACATAGAGCTCGTCCGAGGCCTAAGGGTCCAGAGAAGTACTATATTCCTCCTTTCTTGCTGCACTAATATCCTACCCTGCTGGAGTATGTGATTAAATTCTGCAATACTAGTGATACTTCGGCTAGTACTCTTGCTTCTTGTTTCTCAAACTGCGCAGAGTGTCTGGGCAATTCTTTATCTGCAAGTAAGGTTCTGGGTGCAAGTACAGTAGTGCATCTGCCATGTTTCTGGCTTGTGAGACTCATACCAGATCATGTGGACTGGGGACTTGAAAAGAGAACAGTAGGCTGTTTCTTTATACGAGAGTGCAAGGTACAATTTGCGAACACAAATTCATTGGACCTCTGTTGGACAGGCAGGCAAGCAAGAGTGCACATGACATCCAATTGTTTGTGCAGCAGCTGCCAAATGGAGGCCCTCACAGCGCCAGTTCTTGGGGCGGGTTCAGCCGGACTACTTCATTCCACAGCACCATGTCTTCCACTGGCGACTATGGCTGGGCAGGAGACCATGGTCACAGCGCGGTGGACGACTCGGACGACCTGGTTTGATGGCAAATTGCATTTGAGCAGCTGAGTACACGTCAATAACACATGGAAGAGATTGTTGCATCTTCTGCAAATGAGGGCAGATCAACACATCTGTAGATTCATGCAAAGGGGCTGCGCTTGACTACAAGCAGTACCTGTTGCGGACAGTACCATGTGGCTTTGACTCTGCTGCGGCCGGGTGGATCCGGGATTACTTGAATTGATCCAGCGCTAGTTCCGAGTGACTCCAAGGAGGGTGTCAGAGGTTGCTTCCCAGCAAAGCACACAAGCGCTTTAATTAAAGATGTGAATGATTGCCAGAGTGTGCTATATTCCTTGTAAATTCCTTTGGTTGCTACAAATGTATACTGTGCTGTTGCAAAGTAGCTACCTTGCATGCATGCAGCCATGGCTGCTGTACTGCAGATACTGGTGCAACGGCTGGCGAAGATGAGATTGTACTGTCCTCGTGCATCCCAATCCTACCAGGCAGCATCACTGCAACGAGCTGGTCAATCTATACTAAAACACAGCACAGATCCTATGGAGCTGCACGTTGAGGGCGGACACTGAAGTAAATTTCTTTGGTTAGCTATTTTATTAGGGGATCCTCCAAGGTGCCAGAATATCACCCTTGAGCCTTGCGCATTGTATATCAGCCGCAACACCTGTCCCATTCGAAACTCTGTAAGGGCAGCCTTGCTCGCAGTAGTATAAAGAGATACTTCAGCTGCAGGGGTCATTGGTTTGTCAGGTCGCAGCATGTAATGCTTCTCCACCGAGGTTGGGGCACGCATTTGCCTGGAAACAAAAGCTGTGCGGGGCTGCAGAGCGCCTGAATATACCTCCATTCCATCCAGGGTGCATCCCCATCTTATTTGTTACAGCACGCCACAAAAACCCATGCTTTCACAGGTGCAGATGTGCCAGGAGAGCACCCTCCACTCTGGCAGTCTGCTGCATGTGTGACCAGCCATCATTGCTGCGCTCAGCATGCAGAATGTCATGAAGCAGAAGCGTAAGCAAACCCTCTGCACTATCTAATAAGCGTCATGTTCAATCAGCCTCCACACGTTGCAACTGCCATTGAAAGTGGTTGCAGACATGTTCACCATATATCCAGCATGCGCCAGATAGGTATTGTTCAACCACCTGTTGACATCATGCCATTGCACGGCTACTGTTTGCATGTCAGCTGCTGCAATCGCTGTATCTGCGCTTAGCAAAAGGCACGCTGCATGCGGGCCAGCATCGGGCCGCCCACAAGGCGTGGCACACGCAGCGTGCGTGCGAACCAGCCCTTGCATGGCTGCCCCATGTATCGGTGCCGGGAGCCAAGCGCTTGCTGGACAAGGTGTCTGGCACCTGCACTGTGCTCCGCCATGCGCGCAGCAGGCTGCACTGCAGACCGAGAAACCCTCAACGTGTCCCGCGCCTGCCTGAGGTGGACGATCTTCACCACGTCCGGCTGGTCCACATACTGCACCAAGACACGCTCGAGCTCCAGCTCAATTAACACGTTGACGAAAATCACCTGACAAAAACCACACAAGGCTCAGTCGCCCACCCAATTGCAGGCTTGGCTGAATGCCATTGTACCATCATAGCATGCTACTTGGCAATGCATGTGAGATGACAGCCACAGATGCAATTAGAGACGGAATCTTGAAACATATCAGTTAATGGATCCATACATATGATCCATACACCGATCGGACCTTGACGTGTCAGCAGCAATAAGCAGTATAATTGCTGACAAGCATACAGCAGTAGCCACCATTGCATACCTTGTCAGGCTGCTTGTCTGGCCACTTGGCGAATCCTTGCATTGCCCGCTGGAGCTCTTCGTCGGTCTCCGCCTTGAAAGGTGGCAGTGGCACCTTCCTGGGGCGTCCAACTCGCCGCTTGGGGCGCTGCAGATTGACAGCAAAAACTTGACAGCTGTGCTGCTCGTGATATTTCGCACAGCGCTCTGCGTGCTCCCTCAATGATGCAGCTGAGCCTGCTGAGCTGAGCTCGAAGCCAGTGCTGAGAGGGCCGTTGCCAACAAAAATGTCCAGCCTCCTCAGCATATCATCCTTGGTTGCACCAGCATAGTCGCTGCCGCTGTTGCGCTCTGACAGGGCTTCCTGGCCAGGGCTGCTCGCTGACACGGCTATGCCAGCACTTGTGCTGTCCTGGCTGCCTGCAAGTGTGTCGCTGGCCATGCTTGGGCTGCTGCTGCTGGCAATTGAGGCTTCATACCTTATATTCCGCACTTCCACAGCACGCTTCAGCCGCAGGGCATGGAACAAGACAGCGCTGCCAAGCACAAGGTGCAGGCCCCGGCTGAACTCATGCTGCAATGCCCATTCTAGGATCTGCTGTCCATCGGCTGTCTTGACGTTCTCTTGCTGCAGTCTGCTGCCGTGAAACTGGCTCAGCGCATGTAGCAGGAGGTACTCTCCTAATTCCCTGCTCGACAACGCAACAAAGGGATAAAGATTCTGAAAATGCAACACTAAGCCTTACTCTAAAGCCAAATGTAAGACCGGTATGCAAGGTGAACAGATGAATGGCTTGTCATAAAGCACCACGAGGAGGCAACTCCTGCCTAACCAGGGATTAGGTGCAAGTATACGGAGGTCGCAGGTATACCGTGCAGATGGCTCTGTTGGCGGCGCTGGCAGTTGCGGCCAGTCGGCCATGGAGGCGAGGGCGGCATTTAGCATGGCTGCAGCTAGCAGGGGGGACGAAACTTCCATCCAGTGGTGGTCCGCCGCAGCCACGAGCCGGACAACGCCGTCGCAAAGCAGATCATACTCGGCGCTGCAGAGGCAGTCAGGATCCGCCACTTCATGTCGCCCTGCAAGCCGATGCCTGATTTTGCGACACTCCCAATTTCACACGCCAGGAAAACTGGGTGCATTGCCATGGATGGGAGCATGGAGTCACGTTGAAGCCAGTGCTTACAAACTCGGCTGTGATTACGATTTTGTATTTGCTCTGGACAGTTTCTTGTGCAGATGTTAACACACCAAAGGAAGAAATGACCAAAGCACACAAGCGCCTCACTAGCGCATCTCTTGATAGTTGGCCTATCCACTGACATTGCACTTGCGGTCAGGGCTCACCTGTCAGTAGAAGGTCTTGCACGATTGCCTGCATGATTGGGTTGGAATCATCCACAGAGCTCAGCATGCGGTCATACGCTGTGCGAATTCCCACTGCCAGACCCCGTGTCAGAGCAGGCTGCATGGTTTTCTCCCAATTGTTCAGATTGTAGGCTGTCTGTGTGCTGAGGTATCCTTCATCCAGCTGCAGCAACAAGTAGCAGAAGTGAGCTTCTGAGTCCACCAAAAGTTGGGCACTTCTATTAGACAAGAAACAGTGGGGACGTCTCGAGACTCAATCAGCTGCCCACACAAAATCCTTCTTTCTCTGAAATCTCAGCTACAAGTGCCGGACAACAGTTTGATGTTGACCAAAAGTGCAAAAGCAGCACCCCATTTGCTCGTCCCACAGCAACACAGACTTATGGCCCAGAAAAGCCTTGATGACTCACAGACAAGCACCACATACCTCGCGCAAGCAGAGGCCGGTGAGGCCCTTGTACCCCTCTGTGTAGCTCCAAATGGCATATGCCCAATCCTCAATAGGGTCATTGAGCTGCCCGCCGCGCGCCTCCACTAGTTGGAGCATGAGCTCACCGATCTCAGCAGGCACAAAGCGCGCGGGAGACTTGGCCCCTGCCTAAGATGAGCACCCACATGGTAAAATCTTGCCCTCTGGCTGCTCACGCTTATGGACAGCCACATCAAAGAAGCGCACAACATTATGACTGAGCCACTAGATTAAATTGCTCTTCCACTATACTTAAAAGGCTGTGGCGCATTATAGCGGTCTGCTCAAAGAGGAGAATGGGACCAGCAACATTTCAGTGGCAAGTAGATCCTCACCACGGCGAGTTTGGACCAATAGTCGCCATCCAGTGCATCCGTGATGGCCGCCTTCAAGCGCGGCGTGCCCACCAGCATCTGCCCAGCTAGCCTGCCCCAGATGAAATGACACAACTCTTAAGCATCGCTGCCAGGGCAAAGCCACGCTGCAAGAAGCTAAAATCATGCTGCGCTGAGAACATGCACGAGTGCTTACTGGGCAGGTGACTTGTCGCGCGTGCGACAGCTCACCTGCTCTCTTGGAGGCGTGCTTGCGACAGCGCACGCACGCAGACAAGCCAATCTCCTAAGACGCTTGAAAACTTGATCAACGAGTCGCAGTCGTCGAACACAAATGCCACTAAAGGACCGGTAGGGCGCCGCAGATAGCTCTTAAACGTATCGTAGCACGACTCGCCCTGATCTGGGGTGAGGCCGAGCTTGAGAAGGATCCCCCGCCAGATGAGATCTGAGTCACGCGCGCGGTTGAGCGCAATTTTGTTCGCCACCGGACCCAGGTCCAAGTACACCACCTGTGCAAGCAGCAAGCATCAGGCAGCACCTAGTAGGCTTGAGAAGGACAAGCACACCTGGCAGCTCGGGGAGGGAGTGCATCAACAGTTTGCTGCCATGTGAGAAGCAGATAGTCTTGCATACAACAAAGCTGAGCGTTGTGTATTCGCCACCATTGGCAGATGGCTGAATCAGATCAGAACAACAAGCATGAGGACAGCCCACCATGCACTGCACCTGGATGCCGCGCTTGCGTAGGCGACGGCATACTGCCAATGAATCTGTTGTTTTGCCAGTCTTACGAGACTCTTCGTAGATGACGACCCTGCCCGTGTGCAACTCGTCTGCCAGGAACTCCACTAGGGCGCTCTCCACATAAAAGTGTGCACTCGGGATGGCGGTGTCATTCGCCACAGTCCGCTTCTCTTCACATGCAGCACACCGCAAGCTTCAATACGTGGTTGTAAGGTCAGCGCTAGTGGACGCAAAGGTGTGCATCATGCACACGAGAGATTCAGTATTCCCACTTCCCAGCCACCAACACATGGTGGAGGGTGCATATTTGAATACATGACTCTCGGCAACAACCGCACGGTGCACCCAGTAGCAGTGTTGCAGACATACACGTGTTGGAAACAGACACCAAGAGTCATCAAGATATGGCTAGTCTTTCCTCGCATGACAAATCGCTGGGCACGTTAGACAAGATTGGCAGAAGCATATAGCAAAGCTCACCTATCTCTTGAGACGCGGGATCCTCCATGAAAATTGTGCCTGCAATGCCCAACATACCTCAAAACCATGTATGGTTTGCCATGTATGGCAATTCTGCTGCAATACAGCACGCAACAGATGCGGCAGTCCAGCATGCAAAGCGCACGTGCTGCCAAGCAGGTGATGCAGAATGTCAGATCCCAGCAACAGATTCTCAATGCAGGCCAAAATAGTCCAGCGTCCACAAAGTCCAAAGCAGCACCAGCAGGCACTAGAGCTGGAGGTGCAACTCTGCGCAGGGCTATAGCCTGACTCCGTACTCGACTCTGACCATGGGCAAATGTTGGAGATCAAAGCACTCACACCGTTGCTGTAGGCCAGCAGCGGAGTGCGCTCACCTGAGCCGGGCAGCTTGGCTTCCAGAGCCCGCATGTCTTCCAGGAGTTGCTTTTTCTCCTCCTTGAGGTCCTTATAGACCTCCTTCAACTTGGCCTCCAGATGTCCATCCATGGTGCTCAGCCATGCGTCCTTCGCAGCCTCCACCTCGGCAGTCAGAGAAGCGGCCTCGTTGTCCAGCTGCTCCAGCCGCTGGGCCAAACCACCCATTCTGCACAAACAGTAGAGATCCTGTTGGATTCCTGTATCAACGGTCACAGAGCTCCAGGCTGCTCGGCAGCAGCAATTCAGCAACAGGCAGTGGAAGGAAACTGTCCTACTTCAGAGAGGCAGGCCAAGGACACATCTTGGCATGGAACACACACGAGTGCAAGATGAAATGAAGCAATAAATGCAATCTTGATTCTTGCAATTGCTGCTAATCTTCATCTCAGCTCTCAGGCAACTACACAGAGTCTGCTGCAGCACAGTCACCTGTGCAGCAGAACAATGGTATCAGCTGCACTGACCACACTGAGGCTTCTCCACCGCACGCGTGTTCACAGGAGAGCCTGTCCTACAATCATCATCCTGCAGAGAGCAGCGCGGCTTGCATTGCCTGCTGCGCATCCGTAACCAACCCACTGACAGGCAGCCTCAACGCCAGGCTTGCAGAGAAATGGAGGCAAACCTTGTTGACTCACAGAAATCTACAGAAGTGCACAGCCAAAACAAGATGAGCTGCCCCTTGTCCCAAAGACATCTGCCTTGAAGGGCAAATCTGACGGTTCAGGAAGGTCTGCTTGTGTTGGGGAATGAAGAGCAGAAACGCCAGAATCTCCAGGAGCGTCCAGTGCCACCTGGAGGGGCAAATGTCTACGATGATAACGCCAATTGCAGCTGTTAGGTGTGCTGGGACAACTGTGACATGAAGCCTGCTTAGGTCTTCCTGGGATAAATCCCAGAAACAGAGTGTCCCAGACACGCACTGCACACTAGCCAGGCACATCTGAAGCAGTTTGTAGACATTTCTGGAGCATTGTAAACACATACAAGGTCAGGTATGGAGTTCTGCTTTGCTATAGAAAGAAAGAAAGAAATTAATAGAGTACGATGACAGTCTTCAACTTCGCCGTCAGGGAAACTTCCGTCAGGAGAAACTCCTCTACCTGGCAGCGATCCTGCTGATGACTGACGCCTTGAAGCCCACCACCCTGTTCAGCACCGAAAAAAAGGAAGAAAGGTCAAAGGATGGAAGCAGGTACGAAGGATGAGGTCTGCAGACGTACGAAAAATTCCATATCACGTGAAATGCCACAGTGGCATCCACGTGCGCCTCCCTCACTGTAGACCTGTTCACATGATCAATTCTCGCCCACGAGCCCTTGAATTCACATGTGTTGAGTCGATTCTAATATATTCACACGGCAATTGCCACAAATGACGAATATCGGCGCTGCACATTTGTCAAGCATATCACAGCAGGCCAGAACGTCTTTGATACCGTTGCTTGCTGGACGCAAGATACGATCGCTCAGGTGTTCGCACATGCCCACAATGGCCACAGCAGAGGTGAAGCTTAGTCAGGACGAATTGAAAAAGCAAGCTGCATGGAAAGCTGTCGAGTACGTGACGAGTGGCATGAAGTTGGGCCTTGGGACTGGGTCCACAGCAGCCTTCGCCGTTGACAAGATCGGGCAGTTGCTCAAGGATGGTACCTTGAAGGACATTGTAGCCGTCCCGACATCCATCCGCACCTACGAGCAAGCCCTCAGTGCGCCTTTGCTCCTCACCGCCAGATGCTTTACCACTGGGATCTGGTGTCAAAGAGAACAAGAAATCGCAGAATTTTGTAAAGTAGCGATGAATCACGGATATATAAATGGAAATTTTCATGCTGGACGCGTCTTCACAATGTCGAACGTGCATGCAGGTCTGGGCATCCCACTGGCAACTCTGGATGAGGTGTCTGAGCTGGACCTGGCGATCGATGGCGCTGATGAGGTGGACCCCAACCTGCACGTCGTTAAGGGCCGCGGAGGAGCCCTGCTGCGTGAGAAGGTGATGTATCTCTGCTGGATGCTTGTGCTGCAGGATAAGGGGGAATTTGCACACTGCAGCTTACTGTCAATGATGGATTGCCCCAATGTTCCATCTAAGGAAGGATGTGGTGTGCAGATGGTGGAGCTTGCCTCCAAGAAATTTGTGTGCATTGTGGACGAGTCAAAGCTCGTGGAGGGCCTGGGCGGCAGCAAAGGTAATCAGCAGAGAGTCACCTGCATGGGTGCAAGTTTTTGTTCCCATGCTGCTCTTTGTGTTCTTCTCTGGCAGCACATCATGACCTGCATGGACGCATCTGTTTCAATTTCATGCTGAACATGATTTCTGTCCTGGCCTCTGCCCTGCGCACAACCATCCCTGCATGCACTTGCTCGGCCAGTAGCACAGCAGCAGTCTTTGGCAGAAGGGCAGTGTTGGTCTGGTTGCCGTGTTGCCTGATACCTCTCGCACTCTGCTTTTGGGGGGCTGTGGCCTTTGCTTGCTTGCCATACCCTTGCATTGCCTTGCATGTCTTGCTCTCTCCTTGGTCAAGTTCAAACCAGATCGCATCAAATCAAAGGAGAATACTGCAAATCAAATATGTGTTCCAGATGCGATGCCTGTGGAGATAGTGCAGTTCTGCTGGAAGTACAACCTCAACCGGCTGCAGAACCTCCCAGAGCTCACCGGCAATGTGGCCAAGCTGCGAATGGACGGCGACAAGCCTTATGTCACAGACAACTCCAATTACATCGTGGATCTGTACTTTGAGGACCCCATCAAGGACCCCCACGCTGCTGCAGAGGCCATCAGCAAGCTCACAGGTGCGTGCTAGTGTCAAGTGCTGACATCCCCGGGGGATCCACCCCGTAGTTGGGCCTGTACTTTTGGATTCTGGGACGGGCTTCTGGTATGCCCAGAACTCCCTTTGCCACAGTAACATTGCTACATTTACTAGGCAGGTCTGAAATCCCTGGATTGCCCAGGGGCATTTAACACTACTGTCTGGGCAGCGGTGATCTCTGCTAAGGCCCCGTCAATTCCTGGCAAGTGTACAGTTGATTGTGCTTGTATGGACATTTCTGAGAATCTGCATTTTTCGTGCTAGTACTGGTCGACACAGCTGTGGGACACTTAGTCAGCCCCGAGTGTGCTGGAATGATGTAAAGTCTATCTCTGTCTGTCTCACAGGAGTGGTGGACCATGGGCTCTTCCTGGACATGGTGGATGTGTGCATCGTTGCGCGCTCGAATGGCATTGAGGTCATGGAGAAGTGAGAGGGTGTTTGGAATGTCTTCCAAGGGCATGTGAGATTGACTTGTCAGCCGACAGGTAGCACGCATTCACAATGACCATATGGTCAGCTGAGGATGCCTGCAGGAACAGAGCGTGTAGAGAGTGTGTGCAGACTCGAGTGTCAAATTTTTTGATGTTGTCCCTTTTGTCTAAATTCAGAAATTCAAAAGTTGACGCAACTGAGTCCTTCCATGCAGCCTGCCATTTGTCCTTGTCTATGCTGTTGTGCGAGAAAGTGTTGCTATTGCATACACCATATAAATGCGCTAGCCAGAACAGTTGTTCATATGTCAGATACTTACAACAATCATGATGAAGGAATCAACTTGATTTTGTCAATGTGCAAATTGGGACTTCCACTGCGCGTATCAGGCCACTTTGCATGAGTTACTTGCCGATGCAAAACTCGCTGAAAATCGCATCCAGCACATCTTCGGTGTCGATGGCGCCGGTGATTTTCCCGAGCGCTCGAGCTGCGGCGCGCAGCTCCTCGGCCGCCACCTCGACTTCCTGCCAGCTTCCCTCGTAGCGCTGCAGCGCCGCCACGCACTCCTCCAGCAGCTGCCGGTGCCTCAACCTGCGCAACTTGAAACTCGAATAAAATTAAATGCATTTGTATGTTCTTTGTGCGGCTGTGCTGCCATGGAACCACCTCCTACATGGCACTTATATGCTAAATAGAATCAAATTTGGTTACTGAATTACTTCATGGCGGGGAAACATCCTAAAGCAGAAACATCCTAAAGTCTTCTGGGTGTTTAGAAGTTGCCAAACCTGGTAATGAGCGTGCTGTCTCCATCAGCTATGCCGTCACCGGCCACCTGCCTGATCAGGCGCCCCAGCATGACCAGCAGCTCCTCAACACCCTCTCCTGTCTTGCATGACACGCTGCAGGATGGCGGCGTTGCCTCCTCTTTTTCTATTATCCCCTGCCCGCCAGCTGACGCCTGTTCTGGCTTGCTGCTCTCTGATGATGCGCTTTGAGTAAGCTTGATGCTCGCTGCTTCCCTGGCTTTTTCACGTGGGCCTGAGGCGTTGTGAGAGGAGCTCCGAAGATCGCTCTTGTTGTACACAACGAGAAGTTTCGCGGGTTGCTCTCTTGAACCCAAGTCAGGGCCCGCGCCCTGTCCCGTCTGTTCGTTGCTGGAAAATCCACTGGCTGTCTCTGATTGGGTATCCCTAGCGTCTGCATCTGACAAAGAGCCCAGAGAATCAGAGCTGGATGCCTCTGCCAGGAGCAATTTTAAGCTCTCCATGGCACTTTCCATGCTATCATCAGAGAATGACGCATCCTCCGTCCCTGACTGCTCACTGCTGCTGAGGTCATCTTGTGCCGTCCTCACAGTGTCGGCGGCGGTCGCAGTGTCACAGGGAGCTGACTGGTCGAGGACGAGCGCGATGATGTCAGCATCACTCATTGCTGACCTGGCGCGCTGCATACCCGCCACCTCGATCGCATCGCCGCTCTCGCGCAGACCCGCTGTGTCCACCAGTGTCACCTGACACAGCATTACTGTCAAAATCAGCTCTGCCCCACTCGCATGAAAACGCTTGAACAATTTTCAGCAACAACACCCATCTTGTCCTGGGGTTTTTGCCATGTGTACAGTTTATATCTATTCCTGAACCTGCCATGTAAATTGAAGGCAGAGTCCGAGCATATAGAAAGGAGGAAAGCAGGAAGTATGCTGTCTTTCCAGTGCTGGAAGAGAACAGCGCCGTGTTGGGTGCTGGCAAGCCTCGATGGAGAAGGGAAACACACGGGAATGCCTGTGGTGCAGGGGCCCCAACCTTGAAGCCTTCCAGCTCAACTGCAACCTCCACAGCGTCCCGGGTGGTGCCAGGAGTGGGCGACACGATCGCGGCATCTCTTGCCGCCAGCATATTGAGCAGGCTGCTCTTGCCCGCATTGGGCGGGCCCACTATCGCCACCTTCACCCCTGACCGGATCAGCTCGCCTCGCCTGCAGGAGTCATGTCCTTTCTACTCAGTGCCACTGCCTTCTTCCCAGTGCACTCACACTTCCCCACAAAATTCATGCATGAGCCACACCCATAGCCCACCAGGCGAGAAGCTGCTGCGACTGCGCACCTCCTTCCGTTGCTGACATGGCATGCCAGCTCAGCGCGGACGGCCGCCACGCGGGCGCGCACGTCAGCGGCCACGTCGGGGGCGATGTCTTCGTCCTCGCCAAAGTCGATGATGGCCTCGGCGGCCGCCAGGCATCGCAGCAGCGCCCCCCGCCACCGCTCGTGCCGCCGTCTCATCTCCCCGCCGCTCTGCCGCAGCGCCTGCGCGCCACACGCTCCTTAGTAATATTTTGGCCCATAATGAAACACAGAAAAAGGTGCAAGGACCTTCCTGCAAATCTGCTGCACCACTAGTAATATTCAAGGCCATGATGGGGGACAGGAAATGGGCAAGGGGCTCAGTGTAATGCCTGTTGTAGCAGCTGGAGGGGCCTCGCAGACAGGAGCCACAGCCAGGGGGCATTAGTATTCTTGAGAGTGGGACAAAGCATAGCTGGCTCTTTCAAACAAGACATTTTGATGCTTGTGAGGAGCGCTCCGGGTGGGCAAAGCGAACTGTGAGATGCCAGCTTGCCTTTTTGCATCTCCTCGCCTTCGAGGCTCGGGGACAGGGCAAATTTTTCTGCACCAGAACAAGCTGGTGCACGCTGTGGATTCATTTCCGGCATGTACAGGACGGGTTGTGCTTCAAATCTGAAGTGCACGTCCATGGCTGACTTTAAAAAAACCACTATACTTGGCAATTCGAACTCCGTGACTACCGGCCGCATGAATGGGCATTTCAAGTAATCACTGCGGATCATTGAGGCTGAGCCAACCTGCCTGCGCTGCGCGTCGGTCTCTGCAGCCACCAGATCAGCCAGGCCCTCAGCTTCGGTCAGGTCCAGCTTGCCGTTGTGGAACGCGCGCATCGCAAACTCCCCGGCCTCGGCCGGCCGCACTCCCGGCAGCGCATGCAGCGCGTCCAAAACGGCGCGCACCGTCGCTGGGCCGCCGTGCACGTGCAGCTCCACCGTGTCCTCCCCTGCATTTGAATTGAGTTTTGCTTGTAAAGCCTCAACAACGGCCTCAATTTTCAAATCTGAAATCTCGAATTCCCTGGCAGTCTTTCCTCGACCTGAGTAAACCGCCATTGTGAGGCAATTAAACTCCTGGCCAGAGATCAGAAGGTCATGAAGTCAATGCGCCCTCCTGCAAGTCCCTGGAAGCAATCGTGTGGTCGCTAGCAACCAGATTGCCCTGAAGCACCTGTAAAGCTGGCGGGGCCTGGGAATCGCAGCACAAGGCCTCGGTCCAGCTGCTCGCCAGAATTCGGGTCATGCAGGCTCGCCAGAGCCTGCACAAGGACCACAGCAATAAATTACACTAGCTGCACGATATTCCCATTTGCAACGCTTGTTATGGGACGACGGAGGTCACCAGAGGATAGGATACAACATGTTCGCCCCATTTTGCATGTTCCTCACTTGCGCCTGAACAATGCCTGCAAGGACTTACATGGTGAGTGGTGTAAGAAGGTGGATGTTAGCATTCTGGGGCACACACCGCCATGCGTGGCTGAGGCAGAGGCCTTCCCGGCTGTAGCAGCCGCTGCAGTGCAGAATCTAGCCAACCCCACAGAAGCAGTCAGCTGCATACTTTAATGCAGAGATCACTTTGCATGTGCCAGCCCTCAGGGAAGACTTCATCAGCATGCTGAATGCACCAAAAAGTCACTGGAATTGACATAGGAATGGGCTGGCGAGGTGTGAAATGTGATTATAGAAGACTAAAGGAGAGGAGGAGTACCGTGCCCCTGTTTGATTGGGTCTTGCTTGGATCTGGCCAATCCAACAAGGTGTAGGATGTGGCAGCCTTAATTGCAGCTTGTCTGCAGTACTTACCTTGCCTTTTGGCAGGAAAAGCGTGTAGCATTTCTATTATAAAATATGAGAGGTAGCTGCGCGCACCTGCTCTGGGTCCAGACAGCCGGATGACTGCGACTCCACTGCGGCCAGGGCCCGAGCTCAGCGCTGCTATGGTGTCGCGAGCATTGTTCTCAGGGACGGCTTCAAATGCTGCCGCTGTTGCAGTGGCGCAGCAGGGGCCGCTCTGTGTCTGCATCTGCCTTGATGCTGAGACAGGATATGCTGCCAGATCTGTGGCTGGTGTGGTCGATGGAATACATGTGGCGGAACTGGCAGGTGCAGCCAGCGGCATGCAGTACGACTGCGTGGGTCTGAGTGGCCACTTGCATTTTGCAAGGCTCTCCACAAGAGGCAGCTGCAGGCCCAGTCTGGCAAATAATCGTGACAGTGGTGAGCTCATACAAGGCTCCTTGTTTCTATATCCACTTCATCAGTTTTGGGCTGTACCATTCGTGCGTGAACCTGTCTGTCTAGCCTGGTGCTTGTGCACATCTGAAGATATCGGCAACCGGCAATTCGACCTCTTCTGTCACTATCGCTAGCTCTCGTGATATGGAAATTACTCCGAAAGCTCATCTGCATATTTTCTGGCCCTCCGATAGGCTGTCAAAGTTAATGAAGGCGATGCCCAACCACATGCTCGCAAGCTGCAACACTGCAAATTCCTCACTGGACCAAGATAAGAACACCTTTGTATTTCAACTATCGCAAGAGTTTGTCACAAGACTCTCCAGGGTTTCCTCCAACAGCTCCAGAACATGTCTTCATCTGGCCCAGATTTGGCACCGGGGCGAAGCTTCCATGCAAGCGGCAGCTGACCTCCTTGGACCTCTCCGACAGCTCAAGCGACGCTCTCACTACACCTTTGTATAATAGGTGCTGGGGTGCTGAATTGTGCGAACATCTGATCCAACAAAGACTTGAATATAGCTGTATACCGTGAAAGTCGTTGTACAAAGGGTGTCCGCGAGATGGTGGCCACCATGAACGGGAACGGTGCGCACAAGACCATCGATTGCACGCAAACCGATGTGGCCATCATAGGTGGTGGTGTCGTGGGAGTTATTGCCGCCAACAGAATGCAGGAACGAGGCATCCACTACAAAGTCATAGAGCGGCAGCACGACTTCGGTGGCGTCTGGCATTCACATGGCAACAACCACAGCACGCTGCAGGTGTGACTATGCTCACACACACAATATTTCAAAATTGAATGATTTTCTAGATGAAACTTCAGTCATACCTGGTTGCTATTAACCCGTCTTCCTTCTTCCCGGAGGAGAACAGGGAATACTTGCAGCATGTTGCCCTGGACACCTGCAGGAGAAAGCTAGTTCTATTATCGTATCGCCTCCTTATCTTCACAACTACTTCTACTCAGTACACACTGAGACTAACAGCCGCGTCAGTAAGCTTCTCTTCCCAGCATTCCCTAGCCTATCACTTGACTTCACAAGGGTGAGTGCTGCTGCTCAGGCACCGGAGCTGTCTTATCGCACACACCCCAAGTACCCTCTGGGCAAGAAGGGGCCGCTGGAGCAGATCACCGGCAATGCGGTGCTGACGCGGCTGCGCCAGATGGCGACAGACCAGGGAATCGACCAGCACACCGAGTTCTGCAGTGAGGTGGAAACCATCCGCCAGCAGGACGATGAGTAAGCTGCTAGTCATCCTTGCCTAACACCAATCACTTGCCTTCACTGGTGTCACAACATGTGACATTGCACATGTCATATTGTCACATCCTTGCACAAGTTGCTTGCTGCATATGGGGAGCAGGAAACATGACTTGCCTGCTTTTCTGGACACTTCTTGACTTGCCCAGTGCAAATTGCCACCCAAAAGTTCTGCCTGATCTCGCTGTTTTGCCTGCCCCCTACACATTTCTGTATAAGCCTTTCAGCAATGCCCTGCTGAAGTGCTTGGCTCGCTTTCAAGCACCAATTCAGAGCAATGTACTTGTTCCAGAGGCGCTGGAGAGTTCAAAACTAGTGAGCTGACCTTCAGTTGGTGTGCACGCAGCTATCTGCTGGTCATCAGGGATGTGAACACCCAGAAAGAGCGCCACCTGCTTGCCAAGCACATCATGATCTGCCACGGCATTCTGGGCCGCCAATACACCCCGGAGGTTAGAAATCTACTGAGCCGTGATTACTGTTAATGGTGGCCCATGCACGTTCACCAGTTTCTACATGGATGCGTGCTAGGATTTCTACACAGGTCAGGTGATTTTAGCATGTTTGGTGCCTATCAAGCTGTGGGCGGTATGTGGAAGTAGTTCAACAATAGGTTGGAACAGTGCTGTAAGAATGCAAATTGCTTGAAGCACCCAGCAAAATCGAGAAATATACTGACGAACTCAAAAACCTTTGCAGGAGCGCAATCTGGTGATCGCGAAATCCTTTGAGAAGAGCGGCGGTGTGTTCACCATGGGCGGCCGCTGGAAGGGCAAGGACTGCGCTGTCAGCGGCTCCGACATCAATGGAAAGGTCTGTCTCGACCCTCACGGCACTTGAGCATTAATAATAACTCCTGGCATCAGTATCAGCCCATTGTCAAATGATTGTGCAGCCATTGGTGGCGCTTTGTTAAATGCCATCTGCCAGGCATATAAACTGCGTGCACAAGCATCATGCGCATGAGGCAGTGAAAGGATGCATGCATGCGGAGCTGGTCTCTCTTGTCAGTGACTGACCCTCGCCTCCTCACAGCTTTTTCTATTGGATTTGTTTAGTGTTTGAGTGACACAGGAAACAGGCCACGAGAACCATCACCTGCATGAGATTATAAAAGGATGCTTAGGTGCATTCAATATTACGGAATTCAAATGCATTGTTCGAATCTATGCGCAGGACGTTGTGGTGATTGGCGGCGGCGCGTTTGCATGCGAGGCGATGCGGGCGGCAGTCCACAACGGCGCTGGCAGCGTCACTATGGTCACCCGGGAAAAGTCAAAGTGAGCCCCTGGCCAGCATCCCAGTCAGCCCTCAACTAGCAATCTCTGATGACCCTGCTATGAAATTTGTATAGACTGCTGATTGAGAGCGGTCTCTCAAGCATGCTTGTGGACAAATCTCTCCCCAATCTCGCCCAGATTCTCAACAACACTGCACAAGATAGGTTGCTTGTTTGCATCGGTGCATCTGCACAGCCTTCACATGGTATTACTATTTATGAGCCTCAGCCCAAAGCAGAAGTTGATCCTTCAAGCCCCCTGCTGATCCCACCTGATGAGTTTCCAGGGGGTGAGTCACCCGGGTGAGAGTGATGCTGTGGCGCATGCAGGTGGATCATCCCCTTTTCCCGCCAGTTTGTGTCGAGCGCGATCGCATTAACTCCCCTCTTCCCCTGGGCCTGGAAGATGGCGGTGCTGAAGTGGTGGCTGACTAATAGTTACTACAAGCCATGCGGACTCGGCCACCTCATTCCCTCAGGCGGGCCCAAGGACATGAACTACACAGGTGCGCGCTTTCTATGACTTATAATCTGGAATGAGAATCCTCAGGACTTTAATTTAACATATTCTGGGAACCTGCATGCCTGTTGCCATGCATGAAATGCTGCAAAGGCCTTATTTTCTTTCTCGTGATGTCAGCCTCTAGCATGACTGTTCTTTCTCTCATCCAGAGCAGCATCAACGCATTGAATAATGATTTGGATGACTCACTGCAAGAATGCATTGCACGTATTATGGCGATCGGCAAGGCAGCTTGTATGAAGAACGAGACGATTGCCTGGCTATCTTCCTCTGTAAGTCACGAGCAGTACTGCCCTTGGAAAGCACTCAAATCACACATCAAAAAATCATTATTTCTGTGCCATGACCGGCCTGCTGTTCTGCCCTGCAGGCCAGTCGCACGACGGCTTTTTCGAATTTGCGCGCGATGGCCGTGTGAAGCATGTGCTGGGCACCGCTGTATTTGTCAATGAGCAGGGGGTGCAATTGAAGGACGGCACGCTGCTGCCGGCGCACATGGTAATCTACTGCGGAGGCTGCGAGTACCAGGGCTCGCCACCCTTTCTTAAGGGGCTCAACCTCGGTAGGTTACCTGTCACTTACCCGCCCTCAAATCTCTGTATGGCGTGATGCTCTGCCGGACATCTAATGACAATATGCTTGTGCATTTTTGACTTCAAGCACCGCCATACAGGAAGGGTATTGACAAAACAAGCATCATGGCGCAGGAATGCCATGCATCTGTTTATTTTTCTATTACTGTTGTTGTTATTGCACGCTTTTCCTGCCAGGAGGCAAGGTGTGTCCTGTGGATAAGCTGCAGGGTGAGCTGCCGAAAATGCAGCCCCTTGGGAGACTCGCCAGACCCAAGCACTAAAATTGTCATCGAAGACACCAAGAGAATTCCCCCTGCATGCACAGGTTTTGAGGACCTGCACAGCTTCGCGTTCCTGGGCAAGAGCGGCCGCATCGGAACCGCCAGCGATGGTCTCTTCTCCTACGTCCCCGCCGGCCCCAGCAAGCAGATCGACATGTTTCTGCACGCATACGACCTGCGCGCACAGGGGCGCCTGCAGGTCAGTCACTCTTTTATCTTTATAAGCTCCAGGGAGATGTATGTATGTGACCCCTTGTGTATTTATGGGTTCTGGGGAGCAAACCTCTGGACCCTGAAATTCCATGTCCACATTAGAACACCTGGTAGGGGAGGCAGGCAGGCCTGGCTTGGCCAGAAGGGCACTCATGCTCTTGATTATTGATAGGCAGCACAGGCACAGTTTTCCAATCGCAAGGCCGTGACCTCCAAAAGGACTGCAAGGGGTGATTGTGCATGTTGCAGACAGGTTGGAAAAGGGCATTTCCTTTCGTTTCTAGAGATGTGCAGATCATGATCTGAGTCTTCCTGCAGTTGCATGGACAAGTGGAATGGGTCTTACAGAGAGTCTGTCAAGGCTTGCATGTGCTTGATCATTTCAGTGTGTGACCAAAGGTGCATTGCTCTTAATTGTGGCAGGAGCTGCAAGCCGAGCTGGAGCACACGCCGATTCCCCACGATGATGTCATCGCCAAGGGGCATCGCACCGTTTGGTACACCTGGTTCGAGACCTTCCAGCCGCGCTCCAACCTCTCCTGCCTCTTCGAGGTCCGTCAGTGCTTTTGCACCAAAACTGATTTGCAGATGTTTGCATCACAACAGCGCTCTCTGTGAAAGTAATCATCGCCCACACAAGACGCGTCGCTTTAATTTCGTCCCGGACAATTCCCTTGCCTGCACGGGATGCATGCTAAACCTGTGCTCCGGTTGCATGCTGTGCTCTCTGCTCATGATGCATGTGCCGGCTTGAATGAATCAAGTTTCGGACTATGTAATCTGTGATGGATGATGGGTGCTTTGCATTGTAGCCATAGTGTTGGACAAGTCAAGCAAGGGCCCACATTTTGCATGTCAGAAGCTGACAGAGCACCGTGACAAGTTGTTGAGCGATCTCTGCATGTGCTGGTGTGCAGCTGCGCAACAAGGCCTACAAGAGGGTGATGTCAGCGGGCCTGTCACCGTGGGGTCAGCGCTGGCTGGCATACAAGCTGGTCTGTGGCGAGCTGTTTTTGTGGAATCTGCTGTGCGTTCTGGGCACCATGGAGAAGTTTCACAAGTGGCGCATCTACTGAACTTGACGGGCACGGGGATTGCCTCTCCCCGGGTCAGTGAAGAAGTCCAGGAAGCCAAAACAAAGGGGGGAAGCCACCTGAAACGCCTTGCAACATATGTGGAGTGTATATGACAAGCGGGACGGAGAATAACCTGTCATTTACCAGGGCAGGTTGCATGCCAGCTGGGAACAACTTGCCATATTAAATATGGCATATTTGGTCCAACAACAAGCAAGTGGATTCCAGCATGTCTGCGTCCAGTAATTCGATCATATTTTTATACAGATATTCTTTCTGGAATGCCACGCCACGCCAAGATCCGAGCTAGACTTGCAATTGCACCTGCATTCTGAGATCAAGTTGACTTCAGTCAAACCAAGGTTCCGGAAGTCATGTCGGGGGGCAGGGGAAAACGAGCTAGCAGACATGGTTGTCTTGTGCTCTAAAGCGTCCATTTCGAGTGTTTGATGATCTAAAACAGCCCTACCTTTGTTCATGTAGACGAAGACCTAGGCCACGGGTACTGTAAAGGTTTGCAGGTTGGCATTTGGTGTTTTATAATGGCACTCGCTTCTCTGGGTAGCATCATAGTAAGAGTTCCAGGATCAGCGCACACGCCTGCATACGACATTTCTAGAAGACGAAATTCTGTACCTCAGATCCTTTCGCAGATTTCAGAATCCTCCAATCGTCCTGTCGCATCTGCAACATCTTCGTCCAGTGTAGCAGAGACCCTGGGCGGAGCTCAGAGACTTAGCGATGCCAGCTTGAGTAGTTTATTGGAGTCAGCATATGATTCGGAGCCATTAGAGGCGGACCAGTCCCTCCCGCAAAACGCAGGGCTTCCCCTCAGTGGGTGAGTACCAGTTGCATTTACAGAAGCTGCCAGATGTGATCGTCTCTCACCACGTCTTCAACTATTACTCTTTGAAGCTCTGCAGACGTTTAATTTGTAGCAGAGGCATGACATCACATGCTTGGTGCACCACAGGTGCGAGGCAGATGGGCCAAGGTTGCGAATAGCACTTCTGCTCAGTGGAGGCGTGGACAGCAGTCTGGCGCTGCGCCTGCTGAAGGCCGCTGGACACGAGGTTACAGCTTTCTATTTGCAGATCTGGTTCCAGGAGGACTTCAGGAACTACTGGGACGCCTGCCCTTGGGAAGAGGATTTTGCCATCTGCCAGCAGGTTTGCAGCTTGTTGCTCTTACATTGCTTTTGTCAGGCAAGTAGTAGTTTTGTCATCTAAGGTACTCCAGACTGACTTCCTGCAACAAATGTACAAAGAAAGGTTCACAACCAAGGTGCCATGGATTTTGTGCTTTCCTTGCTGCATCCTGGTGGAGACAGAAATGCAGTGGTGAAGCTTCCAAATGGGTGCCAACCTGTGCTTTATGGGGTCTGGACAGGTATGCGAGCAGGCAGGCGTGCAGCTGCACACAGTGCCATTGACAGAGCAGTACTGGCAGCGGGTGGTCTCCCACTGCCTGGCGGAGATCAAAGCTGGACGCACCCCCAACCCGGACATGCTGTGCAATTCCAGGTATGCTTCTGTACTGCACAGATTGAATCTCTGAGAATGGGACCACAAGGGTCCTCATTGAGGATTCATGGAAAACATTAGCTGATTCGATAGATTGCGCAGATCTTTTGCTTTGACAAGACTGTTCTGATGTGCGCAGAGTGAAATTTGGAGCCTTCTACGAGTACTTGGAGCAGCAGCACGGCGCAGGTTTTGACAGAATAGCATCGGGCCATTACGCGCGCATAATCCGAGACCCTCAAAACCCCTCGGCCCCCGTAGAATTAGCGCTCACCCCTGACCCTATCAAGGACCAGACATACTTCCTGGCCCACCTCACGCAGCAGCAGCTGTCCCGCACCATCTTCCCTCTCGGACCCCTGACAAAGGTACAGAATATTCTTTCTCTTTCTTTGTGTGTGCATGCATTGTTCGGCTAACGGTCACTAAGGCAGCGCAAGCTTGCTCCGCATATGCAAGCCTGCGCGTGGCTAACTCTGGCATGGTCAGGGGAGTGTAGTTAAGCCTGCATTGAAGCAATGTTTGCATCCCAGAAACTGCACTAGAAGACTTGGCACGTAGACACAGCAGCCGAGACCCTTCACACCCACCAATTAAGCAGGAAGTATACACATAGCACACAGAGTCTCATCCGCATTCCTTTGCTTAGCACAGGGGTGATTAACCTTTGGGCATGTGCAGGGGGAGGTACGCAGGTGGGCAGCTGCGCTGCAGCTGCCAAACCAGGCGCGGCGGGACAGCCAGGGGATCTGCTTCCTGGGGAAAGTGCGCTTCTCCGAGTTTGTGCGCGAACATCTCGGCACCTGGCCGGGGGCGATAGTCGAGGAGGAGACCGGGGAGTTGCTGGGGCATCATGAGGGTTTTTGGTTTTACACCCTCGGCCAGCGCAAGGGTATTTATCTATCGGGAGGGCCGTGGTGAGTCTGTTCTCACAAGCCAAGCCTTTAAGCATTGGCACACTCTGACTGCTTTTCAGGAAGTATATATGAGGATGTCAAGCTACTGAAGGTGTACAAGTCTGAGGGATTGCAAACTGTAATGCAGCGGCAGAATCTAGGCAAGAGCTCTTGTGCAACAGTCATTTTCTTCTCAGGACCTCTCACACAGCTTGCGTTTGCATGTTAGAAAGCACAGTTGCGTTGCCTCTAGTGGCAAGAGGTGAAGCCGTGCGGCATGGCCGGAACCCTTCATTTGCAGGCGGGCTTCCAACCTGTATCACCAAAAGCTGACATGGCATGATCTGTGCAGGTTTGTGTCTCGCAAGGATCCGGACGCGAACGTGGTGTATGTGTCCCGCAATTACTACGATGAAGACAGGCGGCGGGACAGCTTTGTCTGCGGTGGTTTCAACTGGATCGCCCTTGAACGGATGGACCCGGCGCGGCCACTTTTCTGCAAAGTGCGCCATGGGCCCAACATGTACAGGTATGCCCTTACTAATGTTACACCCTTGACCTTGCCTTGTGGTCTGCATGTCAATGACTGTGCGCCTGCTCAAAGCCCTTCCCAATTCTGCTGCTATTTTTTGTTCCTGGATGACTTTCTCATGTCCCCCTCTTCGTCCTTGAAGGTGTGCGGACTCCTTGAGATTCCCTGCTAAAACCATGTCATGCCGCATTTTGAACATGAGGACGATGTCCGGCTGTTGAGAAGACTTTTGTGATTGACGGTGGATTTGTATGTGACAGGTGCACAATGGAGGAGCTGCCAGGTGGCGAGGCACGAGTGGTGCTGGAAGGGAATGATCAGGGCTTGGCTGCTGGCCAATTTGCCTGCTTCTACCAGGACGGCGTCTGTTTGGGGTCTGCTGTCATTTTGCAAGGGCAGTGTTGTGATGACCGTGGTTCCTGAGGTGACAGGCAGCTTGCATATGACCTAATTAGGCCTGATCATCTATAAGAATGTGCAATGTAATTCCATTGGTGTGGGAAAGGACCTTTTGGTGAGTCATTACAGATCTCGCATCATAAGAAATCCGATCGGAAGGTTCTTTGGATTCCCCAGCGCGCAGTCACCGCGGGCCACCAAAACATCACACGTTATTGGGTTTGGGCTGGTGCTTTGGATTTTTCTGACAGGGCTCTGGTCCTCATAAATCTATGTGCCACATGGACTCCCACAGTTACTAGCGAGGTCATGGATTCCTTGCGGGGTCAGGTTTACTTTATGTGCACCTCACCTCACCTCATCCGAAATCTTTCTTTTCCCTCCTAACCTAGGCAACGGCTGTTTCTTAGGTTGTCTTGACTGGGGCCACACGAGGGATGGCATGCATCTTCATGCCCTTGGCACATGACAGCGTGATGTTGACCTGCTCCGCTGCCCTCACTTCCTCTGCTGTGCCCATCTGCGGGGCAGCCATAAAAGTCATCAGTACTGCATGAAACATCACACCTTCCATTAGTCCTCCCTGTGGAGAAGAGGCAAAGCAGGGGAAGCGATGTGAGCAGCCCTGAACATGCACAAAAGTCTTTCCCATGCTTTCTCCTATAAAGAATGCCAGGATCACTCATTTCACCACAAGAAGCATCACATGCTCCATCAGCTGTGCGTTCCAGAGCCGAGCTGCAGGGCAGCAGACATGTCGTACTTCCCTGGACATGGCAGAAGATGACCTCTGAAGAGCTGCTCAACATTCATGCATACATCCCTCACCCCGGTACTCAGGGGATTTACAGAAAAAAAACCCACGGCCAATTCCTGTCACGAGGGCAAAGTGACTCGAGATACCGTACATCAGCTTGTGTTTATACCTCGGAAGCCAGGCGGAAGCTGAAGCTGCCGTACAGCTGCGCGAGCGCCGTCGTCAGGTTCAGACGCGCAAGAGTCTGCCCGACGCAGTTTCTCGCGCCGTCTCCAAAGGGAATGAACCGCTTCACACCCTTACCGTCCAGCTTGGCCCCTGGTGCATACTCAGCGTCGGCCTGCATGCGCACAGCTTACTTTATTGCCTGCATGTAGGCACAGAGTGCAGCAGTGCCTAGAGAGGACACAGCCGATGTGAGCTGAAGGGTTGCTGGCTGGCTCGTTCTGAATGATGCGGATGCCAATTAGCACTTGAGTAAGTATATGCGTGCGCAGAATCCCTCTTATTTCAGCAGCGTGCTCGGTTAGCACCAATCTTCTAAGCAGCATGCCCAGTCTATCGAGGACCCAGCGATCCAGAAACAGACCCACAGCACCCCTTCAACGCATGTGTGTGGCTCAGTAGCAAAGCACCAGCAGAAGGGAGGCTAAAACTCTTCACCTTGCACCCTCCACAACAGCCCTTGCGGGGTCTGAAGATCTCACTCGCACACACCTCACAGCCCCGAGGCTACCAACAAGAGCACCCACCTGCAGCCAGCGGGCGGGGTCGAACTTCTCTGGGTTGTCCCAGAGCGCGGGCGACAGCTGAATTGCGGCGATCGGCGCATGCAAAATGGCGCCCTCAGGGATGACTAATTTACCGCCGCCCAAGACCACGTCTCCCGCGCCCTTCACTGGCGCGCGGAACGGGGCAACTCCGCCCGCGGGATACTTCCTCATCGACTCCTGCAAACAGAATATTTGAATTCAATTTTGAATTGGAATTCAGGGGGTGAAGTTAGAAGTGAAGGTACAAGGCAGAACGGGCGAGGCACAAAGCACCGAGCTGTTGCAGCAATTTGGCCATGTGCCTGTTGTCTTCCCTTGGCATGCATGCTATCTGAACCCCTGGCGCAACTGGATCAGGTCCTGGTGGGTCACAGTCATCATGCATATCGGAGTGGCATTTTACAATGTCACAATCTGATGTGCCGGCATGGCCTACATCATGACAGCATAGTCCGACTCACGCTGAGCTAATGGTCACCATGACTCGCCATTTCAAGCGCATATGGAAAAACAAGCTTGCGCTCTTACACAAGGCTGAGGAGGCACCTTGATGACGGCGTTGAGGTAAGTCAGCTTGCTGAGGTCATCCCATTCGATGGATCGCGGCTGTGGCTGCTCGTGGGTGGCTAGCAGACCCAGGGACGCCAGCTCCTTAGTAATCTTGGCCTCAATATCAGCGTCCTGACTGACAGCGTACAGCGTCCAAGAGGCTGTGTGGCCCGTAGCTGCACACCGCGCACAAAGTGCTGTCAATATCCTGCAGGTATTGCAATTTCTGTCTTTCTTGTGATCAGAGGAGACAAGTACGGAACTTCGACGCATGACTATAACAGGGCCATTCAGGAAGACAGAAGGACAATGAGTTCTGAGTGAAGTAGGGAAAGTCTTGCCACTCAATCACCCATAATATTGGGAGGACCGAGCCCAAAAAACATTTTGAACTTGCCTCAAGGCGAGATCCTGTTCTTAGCACACTGTCCACCCAATGAATGGTGATGGATCAGCAAGCGCGATGCACAATCATTTCTTAAATGCCCTCAAGAATTCACAACCCCCAACAACAAAAAAAGACCACCAGAAAACACAATGCAACCTAGCTTGCTAATCTGCAGAGGGAGGAGAAAAGAGAAGGGCCCTCACTCTCAAAGCCAGCGAGGAAGAGCAGGGCGATCTCTGGCTTCAAAAACTCGTCCGTGATTGTCACCCCGGTGGCGGGGTCGATGATATCTAGAAGATGCGCCGCAAATGTCGCCTCTGCCGGCCGCTCCCGTCGAATGTCCGCCATCAGCCGGGCTATCACCTGGATACAAATGTGACCCTTTCAGGTTTGATCAAAGCCCCTAAGAACCCTGGGTTGTGCTGTGGCCTGAACAGGATTCCTGATCCCTACTCAATTCCTGGTCCCAATGCAAGCCCGTGTAATTTTTACAGCCAGAATTTGGAAACTTCCAGTAGCAATGGAGGCGCGTGACACACCTTGTGGAAGCGCCTTGTTGCAGCTCTTCCCGCCCACACATCCTGCGCAAAACAAGGATGCATTCAGCATTGCGGTGCCAAATGCACAGGATGAGCAGGAGCTTGCTTTGACCCACCCCTAGAGTTTGGAATTTTCTTTCAACAAGTAAACTTGCTGTGCCGTTGTGCAGGAATGATTTCCTGTGCCTGCATACTCTGTGCTCCAGAGCAGCAGTTTGACCCCGTAGCAGCTATTGGAAGCATGCGGATTGGCAAGACAAGCACACAGCAATGCAGTTGGGCTCTGCTGGGACGGATTATAAATGTCCTATGGAGACCAGGGATTGGAAGGAAGTTGCGAGGCGCCTCCAGTAATTTCCCAAGGCCGTGAAGCAAAGTCGCAGCGGCGGAGGACTTCATGTCCCATGCCCACCGAGGGTTTTGCAAGCATTCAAAATAAGCCAGGCTCTGAAGCCTTTGTACTTCGATGTTTCACAGGAAATATCTGAACGTGGCTGTAAGGCGCTCACCGGGCGCCAGAGCTTGTAGCGGCGCAGAGGGTCGTTGAGGCCGGCCTCGCACTCGGCCTGGGCGGCCTGCGTCGCTGTTATGGCCTGCCCCGGCTCATCGTCGTCCAGGAGGGAACGCGTCGCGCCCATGTCCCTCCCAAAACCCACTTGGCCTGCATGGATCAGGGCATTTGGGCAACAGGGTTTCCCGCAAGTACAGACCTCCCTGCTCTTTATCAACCTGACTACAAAGGGCTAGGGCCTATACTACAGCATGCATCTGCAGAGCTGTGCATAGGACAGGCCTGTCTTGGGTAAAGCTTTGCGGCAACAAATTCGCAAAACCCCGCTCTGCGGTTGCAAATTTCAGAACAGGACCTGCAGAAGCTCCTGAAGAATAACCACAAGCAAGGCAGACCCGACAAGGGTTTATAAGCCGAATCTAAATGTAAAAGGACAGGTGGGGGCGCACCGATCACATCCAGGGACTCCCTACAGGTCGCGTTGTCCATGTCCACTGCCACGCTCGGCCCCACCTCGGCCAAAACCTCAATCAGCTGATTGCAAGCCTTTCTGATCCCTGGCACAGCATGAACACCAAATTTAGCACCCCAGTCAACCACCTCCTACGGAGCCATCTTGTTCACCTTTTGAGTCCCACAATCCAAGCAAATGTCCAGCATGAGGTGTGCAACTCTATGCCATGCTGCTTTCCCCAGACACGGTTCTTGCCTGACCACACACAATCAGAGCATAGCAGGGAGGAAGGTCGGGATAGAAGTGAGCTCCCTCATGTAGCAACTGCAGGAGTTTTCTTTCGCAATTCCATTGAGAAACACTTTTGAGGCGTAAGGGTCCCAAGAATAGACAAGTGACTGGATGCAAAAGCGTGTATCACCTGGAAAATTGGCGCGCATGTTGGAAGTGCTGAAAGCAGTGGCGACTGCTTTGCGCACGGCCTTCCAGCGCTCGTCCGTGGGCAGCGTCAGAATTGTCTTGTGCGCGTTTGGACCCGAAAACTGCACACAACACCGCCGCAGGATCAGCATCCAATATCCTTTTGTCTTCATTGAATTGCTGAATAAATTACTGCACACTGCCGTCTGAGCAAGGTTCCTGCGCACGGAGCAAAGGCAGAGAAAGAAGCAAAATGTGAGGCAGACAGCGCTGCTTTTGGCCCAGGAGATCCGTCTGCTGCTTTCTACGTAACAATCCCAAGACGACTGTGCCTGGGAAGGTAAGTATCACACATGATGATGTGAGGTTATGTAAGGATCACCTCGTCCAGCGCGCGGCTGCCAAACTGCTGGGGCAGGTCCTTGTCGAGGCTCTTGTGGCGCAGCGCCTCCGCCGCGATGACAGGATCTGTGACCATCACCACCTGCACAGGAAACTGTAAGTTGAACCCTTTTCTGTCAAGGGGTTGTAAGAGCAGCCCTTCTCCTGCACCATTGCCGGTGATCTAAGCTCCATCGCCCTCTATGCTTGAAAAGTGGTCAGGAGCAGCCTTTGATGCAGCAGACGGCCTGCATGCTCAAGCCAACGACGACACGGTCTGCATGCATGCCAATTTAAGGCAATAATTGTCATTTCCTCAATACTGTAGCATGCCAAAGCACGAAAGCAGCGCACATATGGACACTAGGCCATTAGACCGCACACACCTTTGCGGCAGCTGCAAGTATAAGATGCACAGTCGTTTAGTTGTCCGCCGTAGAATGCAACAGACAATGAAGATCTAAGGCTGACTCACGTGCGTGGTGAGGATGCGGTAGGTCATGATAGGCCCGTATTTCTGCGCCCACTCCACATAGAGCCGGTGGCGGTCTGTTCTATCGCGCATGACCTCCAAGGGTCCCAGCAGCGAAGGAGGCAGGCTCGGCAGGTGCCGCAGCTTCCTGCAGCAGTTGCACCGCAGCTTCTCAGCTCCTGCTCAGTCATCCTTTTGATATCCCATATAACTTATCCAGCTTTTTGAGACCCACCTAGCTACGGGGGTTTGGCTGGGACAGCCAGTTAGGCATGGGATACATGCAATCCCCAAATGGCAAGCAAAACTAGTTCTGCTGCAGGACAGTGTGAGAGGAGGGGACAGGGTATGGGTTCCTAAGTGTTTCCGAACCTCAACAGATAGGATCTGTGATGGGCGCACCTGCCAATGCGCCAGCATCTGAAGAGGATGAGCGCCCCGTGGCAGATTTCGACCAGGATCCATACTCCGAAGAGCTTGATGGTTAAATCGCTTAGTGCGTAAGCGAGGTCGAAGGACTCCGGGATCTCCTGTCAGAAGAAAGCACACTCAACGTTTAGAATGGGCTCTGCGTAGTGAGTAAGGGAGTGCTCCATGTGCCTGGGCATGACTTGCAATGATCCAGGCCCGGAAAATTGACGCCATATGGTACATGTTCCGAAAGAAGCATACAATCTGTGTCACAGCCACACGATGCTGCGAACAGTGTGTTCGTAGAGCGCCCTAGTGGCACCATACTGTCTCGCAATCAGAAACTCACGGCTCTACTACACATTTACGATGGGCATTGTGAGGCCTAGAGAGCAATAGTACTGCCGAAAGTAGTGCGCATTTGCGAAGCTGAGCAACAACTGCTATGAGAACGGCCCAGATCACATACAGGCAACCAGCAGCGTATACGGTACGTACCATGCCGTGTTTGGCGTGCACGCTTCCAAATGATCGGTTCCCTTCTGATGTGTTGCGCCGGATTTTTGATCTTGGTGCCCTTCGGGGTGGTCCGTTGGAAGGTGCTTTTGACAAAGTGCCTACAAGGTGCTCAACTGAAAATCGTCACGTCCGTGATAATTCTTTTGCTTCCCGACAGACAACTCCATTTCAGAGTCAGGGCATCTACTTTCTGCTCTCGTTTGCCTGAGAAATCAATTAGCTGAAGGTTTACTTGAAATCGATGACGACGATGACGATCGACGACCACGTCAGCAGAATCTGACCTGGCATGCAGCATCTTTCGCTTTGAAGGTCCCTGCAATGATTAAGGAAATATGCTGCTCTTGCTGGCATCAGAAACCTGTGATGCAAATTACACCAGAAGCGTTGGCATTAGCTTTCGACAATAAATAGCTTGGGTTGCATGATTTCTTTCAGAATCTAGGTAGCTGCGCGCCAGGCATGCGCATGCAGCCTACTTCTTCAACGAGTTTGAGCTTTAAACTCTTCCAATTGCAATGACTTTTTAGAGCCCCTGGGCCAGGCCATACCATAGTTTTTTTTTCACGATCCGCGCTCAGCCGCGGTGGCATCATGCCAGCAATGGTGCTCATGATACCACGCCTAGGCACATGCACTGAACGGTCCAGTTAGTTTACGTTGTTTCAACGCAACTGGGCCTGTTGATGGTGACTTACATCCAGCATCAGATCCTGTCATTCACGCATTCATACCTCCTGACTTTTGAAGCCAAAATAGGACTCGTGGTGGATCTGCCAATCATCTGATGGCATATCCACTGCTGCTTCTTGCTCTGAGCCTAATGTAAGTAGGAAGAGGAAAAATTGAGACGAAAATATTTTCTTCTTTACAGTAATATTCTGTTACCGCATTATGCACACCTGAGATTCTCGAGACTGCCAAGAGCGACGTAATCTGAAGGCAGAACACTATGGTGCAACATCATGCCCTGCATAGCTCACAGGGCTGCAGCACTTTTTCGGAGAGGATTACAAATAAAAGAGCTGCATGCATATCCCACACGAGCAGAGGTCGAAGGAGGCATATTCCCATCCAGGTGAATCTTCCCTCTCTTCTTGGCTTTTGTCTGTTTCCATAGCAATTTCGGAAGTATCGAATTGAGGATTTCGCAATCTCACTGATATTGCTGGGACCTGGCACATCATCCGATCTACGGATAGTCCTTTGTTAGCTGTGTTTCTTGCCTTGCCCTGTGTTGAGAGGTGAAATTTTCCATCAGTGAGGTTCTGTGCTGTGTCTGTCCAGGGGGTTGTAGCGGAAGGTCCCATTATTCTGCCGCAAGAGAAAAAGCTTGCTCTGCCAAAGTACTGTGAGAGCATCTACCAGACAATCCGGCGACCAACTCGCACGATCCACGTGAGTTGATTTCTCCAATGCTGCCTGTACTTTGACCAGGAATGCACGCAAGCTTGCTTTTCCGAGTACATTGCAGAGTGTACTGGACAGTAGACATTCCGCAAATCTGTAGCTTTCCACTGCCTGGGCAACAGCGTAGCACCAGCATCCCTGATGGTGTTCTTTGATGGCTGCAGATTGGCAAGGTGGAGACTGGGAGCGAACACCCAGTCAGGTTGCAGACCATGACGACCACAGGTACACATTGCGCACCACATGATGTCTATATCTGCTGATTGGTCCCACAATATTTTTAGACAGCCAAGCTAATAATCAGCCACACAGGGCTCTCTCTGTTTCTTGCGAATTGCATGGCTACCGTCGGTTCTCATTGCCAGTGCTGGCATGCATGCTCCAGTGACATGGCGGTGCAGAGCTGGAGGGCTGCTGCTAGATGAGGATCTGGGGAGTGGAGGCGGTTCAATATGATATCTGTGCTGTGCAGATACACGCGACGTGGCGGGGACGGTGGAGCAAGTCAAGCGGTGCGTGGATTCTGGTGCGGAGATTGTGCGGATCACAGTACAGGGGAAGAAGGAGGCGGCTGCCTGCATGGACATCCGGGAGGCCCTCTTCAAAGATGGGTGCGCAACGCTCTGAGCTCCTGGAGCGCCTTCGTGCAAGTCCCAGGAGTCTCCCAGTGGCTGCTTGCCCTGTCATACGCATCCAAAAAAGAAAATTACGCTCAAGCCGTTTGCGCCATAATGCCAGGAGCTAGTTTGCAAGGGATCTCCAGAGAACATCAAGTGCATCCTTGTTCGAGATTGTCCTGCTTAAAGGCCGCTGTCATGACATTTATTGTACGGTATCTGTGGCAGTTGCAGCTCAAGGAATTGCATGCTTGCGGCATGCGTTTGTGCTGGTCCGCTTGTGACAATCATGCCACAATTAGTGAGCTGCATTTTGTCGGCTGTGGTGCAGGTATGATGTGCCGCTGGTGGCGGACATCCACTTTCAGCCTCAGGTGGCGATGATGGTGGCAGAGGCCTTTGAGAAGATCCGCATCAACCCGGGGAACTTCGCCGACGGGCGCAAGACCTTCGAGGTCATCAATTATGACGACCCCGCCCAATTCAAGGCAGAACAGGAGCACATCCGTGAGGTGGGGCCATGTCTTTCTTCTGCTCTTTCGGCATTTCTGGTTTGCTTGGTTTCCATGCAGCGGTTGCGGCGACATGTACCCCCTTCTTAAGCCATGCAAGGAGAGCTCCGTGTGTTTGACCCCATGAATTGGTATGTCATAGGTAGTGGTTTCATGTCCTGGGTTTGTTGGTAGCTTATTGCCATCACTATGATGTTAACCCCAACGGCAGAGGGTCTCTGTGGTTCCTTGGAGCATGTGTTGACGCAGTGCTACTTGTCATGCTTTAGGGGGTCGTAGATATCTTCGTTGTCTTCGGGCTGTCACCATAGAGATGTCGGAAACAACATGGCCCTGCTGGTATCTGGTTGCCATCACTTTCAAGATTGCCACAAGAGCCGAGAGCGTCTACGCACTCTGCACAGCTTGTAGTGTTTTTTATGCCGCTGCAGATACCTTGGTGAATTTGCGTCAGTCATTATGATGATGATGCTTACATTGACTTCCAACCTCTTTTACGAATCAAGTGGTACCCCCGTGTATTCAAGCCTTGAGCTATTATCCCGCTCAGCTTCTGAGCCCATCCACTTGTGTATTTCTTGCAGACCTTCACGCCGCTGGTCGAGAAGTGCAAGCGGCTGGGGCGCGCGATGCGCATCGGCACCAACCATGGCTCCCTCTCAGCGCGCATCCTCTCCTACTATGGCGACACCCCCCGCGGCATGGTGTGCATGCTCTGCTATGCTCTGCATTTTGAATTTGAAATTGAACCTGGTCCACCACCCACGCACCTACTCTTGCCTGAGTGGTCCGGGAAGGCGAGTGGCTCTGGTTGGGCGTCTCTTGAGCCATAATGTCTGCAGATGCACTGCAGCAGGCATGCAAGCACCTGCTTTTGCCGGCTGGTTGATAGGAGTTGAACAATGACGACCCTGGAACCTTCTCTTGGCTTGTGCCTTGCAGTGGAAAATAAGGGTGTCCTGGGGGTGCGCAGGTGGAGAGCGCGTTTGAGTTTGCGGACATCTGCCGTGACCACGATTACCACAATTTCCTCTTCTCCATGAAGGCATCCAACCCGCTTGTGATGGTGCAAGCCTACCGGCTGCTGGCAGAGGAGATGTATGCCAAGGGGTGGGACTACCCCCTGCACCTGGGTGTCACTGAGGTGCGCTGCCATTTATCTTCTCCCTTTTTCCATCTCCTTGCCTTGCCCACTGACCTGCAAGCAACTCATTCATTCTCCCCCCTTCTGCAGGGTTTCTCAGGGGGTCTATATATAACTCTAGTATGTGCACCCTGCATGTCACTATATCTGATTTGAAGAGATGTACCTTCTGCGTTTCTGCAACAAAGCTTTGTATAGATGCATGCCTCCCTTTTGGCGTGCACGGCTGCATCAGGCACATGACAACAGTGTGAGACTATTGCCGCATGCAACAAGTTGTCATGACATCATATCATGTCAGTGGCTCGTACAGACTACCGATTTCAGCGAGTAATCTGAGGCACTAATCAGGGGTTACTAATCAAGCACGCGTTGCCTGACTAGGCGGGAGAGGGCGAGGACGGGCGCATGAAGAGCGCCATCGGCATCGGCGCGCTGCTGATGGATGGCCTGGGCGATACGATCCGCGTGTCACTCACGGAAGACCCCGAGCTCGAGATTGTGCCCTGCGGGTGCGTGATACCACCGATGGAGCTAGTCCTTGGACCTTTCAGGGACTGGGGTGGGCTTCCCCTCATGCTGACAGGGGTGATTTGTGCCAGATTGCGGAGGCATAGAGTGTTGCTGTGCTGCGTTCTGCACATGCCTTTGCTTTTTGGCAGACCTCCCCCATTGCCAGCATGAGCGCACATGTACCGCAGGAGCCAAGTGATGCATTGCTAGCACCATCGCTATAACGGCACTGTTGCATGGAGGAAATACCGCCCCGGAAAGTTTTACAGCTTTTTTTGAGCTGAGCTTTTGGGCGGAGTCAGAGGTCTATAACGTGGATAGGAGGGCCTCGGGTATGGGGCAGTGATTCGATGGAGGTGCAGCACATTACAATAACGAGCAATCATAGTATCTGACGCGTGCTGCAGGAAGTTGGCGGGCTTTGGGGAGCGGGCTTGCCGCGAGGGGTTTGGAGTGGACCCATTTCCGGAGGCGCACCGGGACATACACACCTTCACGCGGCGCGCGGGGCGGCTGCCGGAGCAGCGGGAAGGGGACCCCGTCGACTTCCGGCCCCTCCTGCACCGCGACGGCTCCGTGCTGTCTGCGGTCACCCTGCAGGTGCGGGCCTTTTCTTTCGCCGTATTACTTGAATCTCCCTTTCAACTGGAGAAATGGAAAAAGAGAGCAGTGTATGCTAGCCTGATCAGGCTAGGGACAGTGCTGTCTGTGGTCACCTTCCAGGTGTGGGCATTTTCTGTGCCTGTTTGCTTTGTATTTAGCACAAGAATGCGAGTGCATGCTAGGTGATCAGGGCAAGTAACAGGGCTCCACTGCTGTTCGCGGTTACCCTACATGTGCTGTCTTGTTTGGCCTAAGGCCCATCAGCATACTAAAGGTTTAAGCTACATGCAACTCTCTCCTGTGGTGTGCATGGTATCCATCCACCCATCTGGAGCTCGCATGCCAGCCTGTGAGAGCAGGCAGATGCTGTCAGCCATGACTGTGCAGGCATCACATGATCCGGCTCAGCATGAAGCTCTGAAGAAGGAGCTTTCTTGGATTCTCTCCACATGTTACCTCTTGACAGTGTTGGGTGGATGCAGAGTGGACCATTTTTTGCCATCGAGATTTGGCGGGGTTGCAAATGCCTTTGCAGTGGACTCTTGCTGATCTGAGATTGCCGCAGAAGAGCACCTCCTCGGCATTGAGGATTGGAGGAATTGCAAATGCCTTTGAAGGGGAGAGTGGTGGGATTGCAGCTGTCTGTAGTCCACTCCCGTGAACTTTTCTTGAAGGGGCCCACACACCTTCAACAGCACTCGAGCAGCGTCTCCGGAAATGAAGGAGATTCATTCCACCTGGACATTGTTTGTTGACGGCCAGTTTGGCATGCGCAGGAGCTGGAGAAGCCGGAATTGACCTACCGGAAGCTGGGCGCCAAGCTGGTGGTGGGCATGCCTTTCAAGGATCAGGCAACCTCCGACACGCTGCTCCTCCCTGAAGTGCCGGCGTCCTCCGACAAAGATAAGCGCCGCGCACTCGCCCGCCTGCAGGTGCGGAGTCTTCCTGCAACAACTGAAATCTTGGAGCATTTGCCTAGACTGACAAGAGGGAATATGTGGATTCAGTACTTTCCAGCAAGTCCACCGATTCCTATCATGCCTCTGCCTCATGGAAGAGCATACCTGGCTGTCCCTTATGCATCCGCTCTCTCCAACCCCTCTGAATCTTCTGACCCTCAACTGGCGCTTCCCTATTGGCAAGAAGCTGTTTGCGACAGCTGCCCTGATCAATTGACACAACCTTGCGCAAACCTTGCACTCACAGAAACGATGAAATGGCTGCTGTGTTGTGCTGTGCTGGACCTCCCAATCTAGCAACGCTCCACCCTCCCCGACATCGCTGCTGCATGCATACCTGGACGAGTATCTGCTTCATGCATGCCTGAAGGAGCCATATTACTAATGTCATTACATGATACTAATGCGCAGGAGGTGGGCGTGCACGTGATCGCGCCGGCGGCGGCGCTGGAGGCGGACCCGCTGCAGCATGCGGTCGCGGCGTTCCCTCTCTCCGAGGCGGCCGCAGCCGTGCGCGCCGGCGGCGTGCGCCTGCCGGAGGGCGCCGGCCGATTCGCCGTCTCCGTGGACGGCACCGAGCCCGAGGAAGATGTCGCCGCTCTTCGGGTGTGGTTTTTGCTCACTCCCTATTTCTACTTCTGCCATTTCCCTCAAGTTGGTCATCTTCAGTATTCTGGCCAGTTGGGGTTCAGGGTCAGGGTGTGGGAGATACATCAAGTAGGAGGAAAGAACAGAAAAAACAACAAAGAACGAAATTGGGTGTATTGTTGGCCTTTCTTGGCCGCTTCGCCTTGTCTCTGGACAGCACCGAGCCCGAGGAAGATGTCGCTGCACTCCGGGTGTGTTTCTTTTCCTAGTGTATCAGCCGCACCCTTCTTTTCGTGGCCAGTTGAGTTATGTTCCTGAAGGCGACAGGTGGCCTGGGGATATGTCGGCTGATATGGTCACTCTGTCTGTCTCAGAAAAGGTCTTCAGGCAGGTTTTGTTGGAAGGCAGAGGCGGTCCATGGTCTCTGTTGCCTGGCCTGACCGCCCTGCATGTGCGCATCTCTGCCTGTCAAGCATTCCTAAGATTTCATTGCATTCAATCTTGAAGGCCAGAGCTTGCCTCTAGGTTTGCATTCAAGGACCTCGTAGTTCATTAAGGTGTGTTTCATTAGGAATGCACTTTCCCTCAACAAGTGCCAATGGAGGCTGGAGATCAATGTGGATGGCCCTTTGCCGAGCTTGGCTACTGCAGCATTTTGAGACCACTGAACGGCCGTTTGTGGATCAGTGTGAGTGTCATCTGAGGTTTGTGTTTCTGTGTGCAGGATTCCGGCGCAGTGCTGGCGCTCCTCAACGTTGCACCGGGCGTCAGCCGCGTGCATGCGTCCCGCCGCTTCTTCGAGCGGCTGCAGAGCCACGACATTGACATCCCCGTCATCCACCAACGCGTCTTCCCAGCAGGTAACGCTGCTGCCTTTTGGACAAGAGAGCACTGCATTGCAGAACTTGTGCCAATATCATAAGCGGATCTCTTAGATTGCATTGCAGAGCCTCTGTCGAAGTTCCCAAGCAGGGCGTGTCAGAATGCGCAGCTTTTAATTGGATGTGCGGCAGAATTTGCAGGAACCTTGTCCAAGCACCCAGACAGGGCCTCTGATTATCCAGTACAGCAGAATGCATCGAGAAGTCCGGGGTCTGTCAATGCAGGATTGTCATGATCTCTACAGAGATGTACAGGGTATTTCTCTGTGGTTCTATAATCTAGTTCTAATTGCATGCGCTGCGTGTGTAACAGGAGTGTCACGCGACGAGCTGGTGCTGACGTCTGGCACTGAGATCGGCGCGCTCCTCGTGGACGGCTTGGGCGACGGTGTGGCCATCGAGTGCCCATCAGAGGACTTGGACTTCCTCCGCACCATGTCATTCGGCCTTCTGCAGGTGCTGCTCTCTTGCCTGACTCCTGCTTGAATATCCATGACCATTATGCACCTTAGTCGTTGTGGTAACACCTCTTACAGCATCAATCACTGTGAAAGCAGGCGGGCAAATAGGCGCCATTATGTGTACTATCACGTCTGCCTTCTCTCTCAGCAGTGCTTCCACTGTTTGTCGTGCTACTGGCGACTTGAATGGCAGAGGTACCCCTTCTGTGAGTCGGGATATCTCCATACCCTCTCACTGGCACAGTACTTCAGCCGTCTGGCCATTCGGCGTCAGTGAGTGGATTGGGGTGTGTGCCATGTCTGTGGATCATTGCCACCTACAAGCATCTTCGTATCAGCAAGTGGTCCTGTCCAAAGTCTTTTGTGCTCCCTCAGCCGGGGAAGCATACCTGTTGCTTAACGCGCAATGTGAGGCAGCTTTCTTGCTTCCTCTGGCGCTCGCTCTGCCTTGACCTTTCCCTCCAACAGTGCACATGATCGCATGTGCGCGCATGTGCATCACTTGTATCCTGATCAGACTCCCTCGCATGCATGCAGGGTTCTCGGATGCGCAACACAAAGACCGAGTACGTCTCCTGCCCCAGCTGCGGCCGCACACTCTTCGACCTTCAGGAGGTCACCGAACAGATCCGCACGCAGACCGGACACCTGCCGGGTGTCTCCATCGCCGTCATGGGCTGCATTGTGAACGGGCCAGGCGAGATGGCCGACGCCGATTTTGGGTGCGCTGCCTTGCTTGTCTCACTGAGCAGGAAAGAAGAAGATCTTCTCCAACATGACAGACTTCTTGGGGGCTGTGATTCCCCGACCGCATTTCATGCAATCCTCTCTATAGCCTCTCTGGGTACCAAGCCACTGTCGGTGCTATGCCCTGCTGATCTCGCAGAGAGCAGTTGCAAACCAAGCGTGTGGTTTTTTTTTTGCTCGAAGCGACCAGCCCCCTACCGTGCATCCTTTCTGAGGAGTCTCTCAAGGTGAAATTTGGTGTCCCGGAGGCTTCCCTTCCTGTGCTACCAGCCCAGGAGCAGAATGCAGCAGAGAATTGCATTGGTAGCAGAAAACCTCCTGCCATCTCCAGCCGAGCTGCGCATGTGTTCACATTCCTTGGAGACGGCAGAATGCTCCTCCCATCTCCAACTGAGCTGCACTTTGTTGAGACCCTTTCATGATCAGCAGGGCAACAAAATAATCCTGCCTTGACTCTGGAACATGTGCATGTGCAGGTACGTCGGCGGGGCGCCAGGAAAGATCGATCTTTACGTGGGCAAGGAGGTGGTGAGGAGGGGGATCCCAATGGACGGCGCCTGTGACCAGCTTGTTGAGCTGATCAAGGAGCACGGGCGCTGGAAGGAGCCAGACGCTGAGGAGGAGGATATTGAGGCCATCGCGGAGGAGCGCCTGGAGAAGGGGGCACACCTCGTCTGAGCGCCAGTCTCTCAGTGGCGCTGTGCGTTTTTGGGCTTCTGGAGGGAATTTATCTTGAAACAGAGGTCTTTAGAGAGGTTGGCAGCGAAACAGTACTGATGAGTTGCCCACGATGAACAGAGGAAATACACTGGAGGCGAATTTGTAAGTTGGCCATGTGGAAATGCTGCACAATGGTTTATGCATGATCCTGGGCATGCCTGCCTTTGAGATCAACAATTGAGGAAAGAGCAACAATACCCGGGTTCATGCATTGACCATTTCTTCTTTGAGAGGTACTTATTGACAGCAATCAAAGAGGCAGCTGCTAGGGATCATGAGGGCTCAAACCTGACAGCGATGAAGAATATAGGCGACTGTTCAAGAGCGCCTCGAAAAGCTTCAGGGGGACACTGCTGGTTTGACCACTTCTGACCATAGTTGCACGACACGGCTGGTCAAAATTTGGACACGCGTTTGCGAACGTTCGCGACACCGCGACACCGCGACACGCGTGTCCAGACCTGAGGACGTTAGTAACCATGCAATCGGGTGATGACTACAGATTACTAAGGTTGACGGAACCTCAAAAAGCTGTTTCCGGACCCGACAACGCATCAAAACACATCGGAATTGTCTCTAAACACCTTTACAAGCATGTTATGTGTGTTTGGGGTGTTGTTGGGTCATTTCCCGGCGTCCAAGCGGCCAAAAACGATCAGAAACGGTCAAACGTAACCCTTACGTAACCCGGTGTCGGAGCGGTGTCGGAAATGGCCAAAATTGGACACGCGTTTGCGAACGTCCGCGACACTCCGACACCTGACACGCGTGTCAGGTGTCGTGCAACTGTGCTTCTGACACTACATTTTGGGCTAATATGTAAGTGTGGCTAGAGATGTGGAGTGACTGATTTATGAAAGAGTGCATGACAGTTTGGCTTGTCTTCAGTGACAAAGGATAAAAGTATAGGGCTGCGCAAGAATCATTCATATACAGCTGGCAGGCCCTGGCAATATTACAACACCGAAATGCAATATTTGCAATCTAATCACTTTGAACAGTACCATTGAACTGACAAGGTTGACCCAACCAGAAGCCCCCTCAACTCACTCTCATGTGATTGAGCAACCTCACTGTTTGACACTGAGACATTACTCATCTCAACTCCAGCCGTGGTACCTGGCGTTTTCGTACACCTACCTGCCTTTTGGATTGTATGGGAAGTTTGCTTGACAAACATCCTCCCTGCAGAAGAAGTCGTCTGGCCAGTCAGGACGTCCCGTCCAGTGGGGGGAACAAGATTGAGATGGAGAGAAGGGGGGGGGGGTGCGGGTGCACGGGGCTGCACTGCACTGCACATGCACATGCAAAATACTCCCACATTTCGTTTTCAGAACCATCTGCAAGCACTGCGCATGCGCAACAACAGGTCATGGTAGGATACTGCCGCCAGGCAAAAATACTTTTCCCGACAGCTTTCCCTAATCCCTAGATTAAGGCGACCAAGGTTCCCGCAAGGGTCTAGAGCTACAGCTACATCTGTCAGGTGTTAATTTAAGCGATCGCAAACATGTTGTCTTAGCTTTCGCAGGTCGTCTTCTGGGTCGGCGTCACCCTTACTTCTGCCAGGCCAGGAGAGACTTTGTACACATGCAGAAGTCACTGTGCATATGGCTCTTTACTTCTACCAATTCGAAGGAAGAAATGATGCACATAGTCTCTCGTGAAAGAGTCGCAGCCCACCCACAGACGTGTGAGATGGTCTGTTTCTAAGCGCAAAGAAATGTGAAGGAACAGGGACGAACGAAGACAGTTTGAGAGTACTTAAGGATAATCAGTACTCACCCATAGAGAATGCAGACGTCTCGAATGCGATTGAAGGTGGAAAAGACAGGCAAACGAGATCCCTCAATCGTCCTGAAGAAAATGACTTCAGTCTGTGACAATGCGCAAACAGTCAGGCAACAGATGGGCAAATGTGATGCTCGGTGCGACTATTTGCCTCAGCTCTTTTGTACAGACTGCCAGGAAATCTGAGTTAACGATTGATTGGTTCTTTCTGCCATCAATTCCAATCACGGCAATCATTCGAATGGCGCAGCATTGACGCCCGTGCACACACGTCCATCGGGGGCGTGCCTAATCTGGGATGGCGGTTACAAAGCGCAACAGTGACCTGGTCCTGCAATCATCGGACGACTTGCAAGAATAATAATCTCTATTTTCAGTCTTCATGTTGCAGAGCTTACGAGCATCCTGTCTTGAACAGAGCCTCCTTATAAAAAGCGAATACTTAGGAAGGATGTTCCGCAGAAGTACAAAACAGCGGGTTCCACCTGAAGCGGATCCCCATTCTCCGATTAGGTGAGAGGAGAAATTAGGAGATGCTGACGATATGCCATGGACCACCTTGCTGGTACGAGCTTTATTGATGTAGAGATAACCACTGCTTTGTGCAGCACTCCTGATGAAGGATCGGCTTTTGACATCGCTACGTCGAACTCAAAAGTTCTTGCCACTGTGCTGCAAGAGGTCATCCCATCTGAAGTGGATCTTCATTCTCCGAATAGGTGAGACGAGAAATTAGGAGATGCTGACGATATGCCATGGATCACCTTGCTAATAAGAGCTATACTGATGTAGAGATAACCACTGCTTTGTGCAGCACTCCTGATGAAGGATTGGCGATTGACATCGCTACGTCGAACTCGAAAGTTCTTGCCACTGTGCTGCAAGAGGTCATCCCATCTGAAGCATATTGCCAGGCATTCTATACAACTGTCCCACAGCAACGCCCTTCCAGCACTGTTGACACGCACACGACGTTAAACTAAGTTGGAGCTCTTAAACAAAAGATATGGGCCTTCCTAGTTCCTTGATGGTGGTTCATGCTGTAGCTGGCGGATGGTGCCCGCAGACACGCAGCGGCAGCCCGCAGACAGTCAGAGGAATTCCACAGAATGGGCATGGAGTACCTTGAACAAGAGCAGCGCTATTCCAAAATGCTTGCAATGATGGGCTGGCCTTATTGCACAGCTGAAGAGATGCGTGTTGATGAGCCTGAACTGAAGCCAGCGCTTAAAGGTGAAGGAGCCAAATTTCTGACCGAAGTGCACCTGAGAAACGACTGAATTTGGTGATGCACATCAAGCACTGCTTTCCTGGCAAGCCTAAGAATTGATAGCACAGTTGCAGGTCCCTCCCACACTGCAACACTGAGCTTGACAAGGGACATCGCAGTGAGTGCCAAAGTGGTGGGGAACGCAGTCGCAATGAATGTTGACCACGGCGAAGGCTTATGGGAAAGGCTGTGTAGAGTCCTGGAGGCAGAGAATGTGATCCTTGAACTGCGGACCAGCAATGACTGCGATTGCATCATTGGCCTGTACCGGGTCAAAGCCAGGCTGTATCGCTCCGATGCCCTAATCCCCTTTCACAAAGTCGGTGCGCACTTGGCATGTCAGAGCCCGGTATATCACAATATATCTGGTGTGTGTGCAGCTTTTTTCCTCACACCCGTCAGACCAAATTTGGTGCCTTCTTGCACATAGAGGAAAAATGTCTCAAACACATGCACTGCACATGTCTGCCGGTGCATGCGCAATTGCGCAGTTGTGACAGGTGTGTATCTGTCCAGGGCCGACAGAAGCGTGCAAAATCTTGGTGCTGGTGCTGAATAATCCTGCCAGTACAAACCCAGCGACCCTGGCCGATGCAGCTGAGTTTGAAGATATGAAAGCGGCGGTGAATCACCTGGAGACAGTTTGGATAGATGAAGGGATATGGCTGGAATCGGAAAATAGCATTGCCATTAAAAGCATAGCTGGGGTATTGAAAGAGCTTGCCAAATGATGGCTGTCATTGTTGAGTGCATACAGACAAGGTTGAGAGCGGTTAGTGAGAAGGGCTCATCATTGGTCATGCACAAGTTGTTTCTGCAACACTTTCCTCTTGACTCACAGTAGCATCAGTGGTTGCAGCAGCTTCATGAGCTGCTATACACAGGCGCTCTGCGGTTTACATTAAGAATTAGGATGTAAAGCAGTTTCCTCTGCAAATGCGCCTTGCCTCTTTGCAGCTTGCCCCTTATGCAATTAGATATGTAGCACTATTCTTCTGTACCTCTCTAATGGATTGCAAGGGCCTCGGCATGCTGAATTTTTCACTCAATTTGACTCCTTGGCAATTACTATTACATGGGTTGCGATCCTCTGTCAAATGTTGTAGCTATGAGCGTAGATCACTAGTAAGGGTGAAGCGCTGTGTCTCTGATTTCCTACCAGCTTAGTAACTTAAATATGTCTAAACCCCAACATTGATCAGCCAGATGCGTCTATCTGCCTCTGGGGGCCGGTTTCATATCCTCCGTGCAGCAGCGTCTTTTTTAATCATACATTATCTTCAACTAATCCAGCCCAAGAGCCACTGGCGCCAATCGGCTGTCACTTTTTTAAGGATTGAAATTTCTTGATGAGGTCCACAGCCACGGTGATGCCCTCTGCCAGCTTCAGCTGAGGACCCGAGCTCCATATCGTGCGCCCGTTGCTGTTGCGCAGAATCAGCGTGCCCCCATTCTGGAGCACAAGCCTTGTCTGGCGGTCTCCCTTCCCATCTGTGTTGCTGGCCCAGCCCGCAAACCGGCCCTCTGCTCCGTACAGGACCAGATTGCCATCTTCCTGCAATCACACTGCAGCAGTCAACACACACATCGGGCAGCCCGCGCACTCATGCGCACGCCAAGTGCCCGTGGCTGGAAGGCATGGGCTAGGAATTCTTGCTTTTGCCAGATCAGATGATATTAATCATCAGGGACACACGATGGCACACGATGGATGCAAAGTACCTATCATCGATCAGCAGCAGGAGTGCTGGAAACTGCTGGAACTGATACATCCGATTACTAAAGTTAGTAACCATGCTGACCTGGAGGGTGAGCCTGGTTGGCTTGGGCCGCGCATGGCTGGTGTTGGTGGCCCAAACCACGGTTCCATCCTTGTACACCTGCGCACCCCACCCCCGAATAAGGTCATTGGGCTAACTTCTTTGAACTTTTTGCTTTGAAGCCACATTTCAACAGACTTGTTCATTCACGGCCATGCAGCTACATCATGTACAGGATGTGATGACCTGCCACTGGCTCTGGCATTTACTGAAAATTTATGGCTGCTTATCAGCCCGCAAGAGTGAATGAATTCAAATTCAGAAACCGGTTGCACAGCGTGAGGGTATGATATGGTAATCGCACCACAAGGTTGCCGTCCTCCTGGAACGCGAATCTGCTGCGGCCGTCAGGCGACGCCATGCACTGCCCCACGCGCAGCTCCTCTCCCGCCAGCAGTTCAGAGAAGCCGCTCTGCAGCCAGCAAACTTCGTATCAGTCAGTCGGTAACATGTATTGCATTCAGCTGATTTAGGGTTTTTAGTTGAACACAATAAATGTAGACCCTAAAATCTCTAAAAGAATTATTAAGGTTGGTTGGTCTGATGTCTGGCGGGATCCCAAGCGTCAGTGCCGAGCATGGCTTCTTGATCTACACACCAGGAAATGATACGCAGAATTTTGCAATGATCTGCTCTCACATAAGGGGTCCTATTCTGCACACTCGTACAGACAGAAACAGGCATGATTTGACCAAAATGGACTGACCAAAATGGACTGACAACACTGAGAAAGCTAGGGCTGGTCACGTTGATCTGATGGGCCAACATTTGTACTGCTAGAAGGGACTGAGTGAGGAATGGGATGGTTTGACGCAGAAAGATGTTACAAGCAAGCTGTCATCCTCGACCAGCCACTGCCAGTCATCCACTTCAAAGTAGCGCACTGTGGCGCTCTTCTGGCGCTCCAGTTCTGCGCGCTCAATCTCCTCTTGCTGCTTCTTCGCAGCCTCCCTCTGCTGCTCTGCCTGCAGCTCCAGCTGCACGCAAATCCAACCGTCTTCAATTCACAAGCCTCCTTGTAAGCGCCTTGTGTCTTGTCATGGCCCTTGCTGGTAGGGGCCGGCATACGTGCTGAGCAATATGTCAACGGCTAGTTGGTTTTGGCCTGGACTGCTTGATTTCTTAAAAGATCAGTATGCTTGACAGTCTGTTCCTACAGTTCTCTGAATACCTTGACTTTTCAGCAGGATCAGTGTGTGACAAAATAAAAGCTCAAAGATATGCGTGAGATGCAAATTGAAAGGAGTGGAGGAGAAACAGCAAACCTCCTCCAGACGGCGCTGGGCTTCGGCCTGCTGAGCTCTGGCAGCAGCCGCCTCAGCCTCGCGGGTGGCCTTCGCTGCCGCCTCTGTCTCGCGCACCTTTTGAGCCGCCGCTTCCGCGATACGCGCCTGCTCGGCAGCGGCTTCGGCCTCGCGCAGCCGCCTTGCGGCCACCTCCGCCTCCAAAGCGCGCATCGCGTTTGCCTCGGCTTCGCGCGCCCGTGAGGCTGCCAGCTCGGCATCCTGCCGCTGCCGCTCTGCATCTGTCTGCCGAGCACGGTGCGCGGCTGCCTCCTCCTCGCGCGCCTTGTTCGCTGCGGCCTGCGCCCGGAGCGCCACGCTGGCGGTCGCCTCGGCATCGGCTGCGCGCTTGGCGGCAGCAGCAGCCGCGGCCTTCTGCCACTGGACCTCCGCAGCGTTCGCCTTGGCCTGGGCCTCAAGTGCGGCGCGAGCCGCCGCCTCATAGTCCCGGGTGTGCTGTGCGGCAGCTGCCGCGTCGGCTGCGCGCTGCGCGGCCGCCTCGGCTTCGCGTCGTTGACGCTCGGCCTCAGCTTGCCGGGCGCGACCGGCCGCCGCCTCGGCTTCCAGCGCCTTCTTTGCGGCCGCTTCGGACTCGCGTGCGCGCTTTGCGGCGGCCTCCGCCTTTTGCGCCCGCGCCGCAGCCGCCGCTGCATCGCGCTCCCGCTGCTCATCCGCCGCAGCCTCCTGCTCGAGCTTCTCGGCAGCTTCCTTTTCTTTTGCGCGCAGTGTGCGCTCCTTGTGCGCAGCCGCCTCGGCCGCACGCTGCCGCTGCGCCGCGGCCTCCATTGCCGCGGTTTCTGCGGCAGTCTCGCGGTCCTGCAACTCGCGCAGCAGCGGCGCGAAGTGGCCGTTGATGAAGCGGCTGCGCAGCTGCCATTTGGAGGGGCAGGTGTTCTTCTTGCTGGAGTAGTACTCCTCGTCCCATGCTGCCAGCTCAGCCTCTAACTTCTCCGCAGTCGCATACGGGTTGACCGCCACCTGATCATCAGTGTGGGGTATTTTGAGCATGCAAACATCCAGTAGAAGGCAGTCCTGAAGCAGCAAATCTCTCCTGGACTGCAGCTGTGTCAATGTGTGGGCATGGCGCAATCGGCAGCATATAGCGCCATGTGCGGAGGAGGTCTTGACAGCCACACTCCGGAGTTTGTCCACCAAAATCACAAGTGAGTCCCACCTGGGAGATGCGGTGCTTGCCGGCAGCAATGAGCTGCTCACACTCCGCCTCAGCAACACCAACTGTGTTGCCCTGTGCCGGTGGCATTTGCTGCTGCTGCAAACAAAAAAACACTCATTAGCCGCTATGATGAATGTGGTTAGATATATTCCAATGCCCAGACTCTTTCCCGTTCAAGCAACAGCACGGACCATCTAGCTGCCGGGGAATATTGCACAATAGCTAAACAGCAGCCAAACCGGTGCTACAATTCCGTGAGCTTTATAGACATCAGGGATCGCTTCCAGAAGAATAAAGACAGAAAAACTTGATTGGCCATCAGGTGCAGGCGTTATATCCAGTGCAAGGGAGCCACATACTGACTCACCGTGGCATGCTGCTCTTGGCGTGACAGAGGGACAGATCTTGGGGTTGGCGTCCGACCGGCAGCCGATGCCGGTAGCTCTTGATAGTCATCCAAATAGTCCTGCAGAGAGAGCAGCCACCGCAATGAGTCAACAAAGGAGCCATTTCTGCCATTGCTGGCTCTTCCTATACATACCCAGCCACCAAAGGTTGCTGTCGCTGTTGCGGCAGTACTTTATTTGCTGCTGCTTCACATGCAAACTACAAAACCCCCAAGCCTGGCCTGGCACAAGAGCCTGACAGCCCTAGCAGGACTTGCTGTCCCATAGGGGAGAAGAAATAAGCACCTGGGCTGCGAAGAGGGCGTGCTGCAGGCCGCGCATGATGAGGACTCCAACATCAGGCGTGGGCTCGTACTCGTTGCTGAAACTCTTCATTGGGAACACATCCTTTGTGCCCCCGCTGCCACTCAGCGAAGCCACCTCCTGTGACAAGCATCTAAAGTCAAGTAGACCATGCATGATACTCTTGTAACAGGCACTTTGTGTATACACTCTCTTGATGGTTAGGAAATTCATATTTTGTGGTAGCAAAGGAGTTTGCCTCTGGGCACAAGCCGAGTTTACAGCGTTAGTCATACCACAAAACATTTTAAAGACAAGATTTTGAGGACAGTGGCCTTACGCTCATGATCGCGGCGATGCGCGCGCTTGAGAAGATTGAGGAGACTCCTCTTGTATTGATCTCCGGGTCATATTCGTCCACCTTGGTCAGGAATACCAGTGTCGGAATGCCTGCGCGCAAGTGCTTGAATATTAGTAAGTGTGCGCATGCTTGAGAGTATCAGTATTTGATGACACGAGAGGCCTTTGCAGTGGGAGGCAGGAAGACTGCAGAGACAATGCACTCCTGGGTGCCTAAGTAAGATGCAAGGATGCATATAATCTGTCCAGATTATTCTGGTGTGATTCTCTGAAAATCTATGACCCCGATTGGCGGGGGCGGGTATAAAAAATGAGCACCGTGCCCAAGGTTGGTTGGGTCTTGCTTGGATCTGGCGAGTCCATCAAGGGGTAGGATTTTGGCAGCCTTTAGCGCAGCTTGTCTGCAGACGCACCTTGCTTCTGGCAGGAGAAGCGTGTAATAATATTGAGGATAGTAATAGAAGTTCTCTGAAATGGCATTGTGCTGCACCCAAGGTATTGTTTCTGACTATCCAAGAATATATATATGCCGAAGGCAATCAGGGGCGCACCTCGGTCCATGGCAAACTTCTTCATCTGTTTGAGGCGGGTGGTGTATTCTTGGTCCGATGCACTGCAGCTGGGCACGACAAAGCACACGCAGTGCACCCTGTCTGCCAGGGCAGGGTACGCGAAGAAATCGCGGCTTTGGGGGTGGATCGGCTGAGACAGGTCAAAGCCGTGGGATACATTGCCGTCCAGAATGTACCCCAGCTCACCGGCCTGATACTCCCTGTCTGTCCAGCCGGCACAGTCCCACAGGAGAAAGGGGGCTTCAAATGCCCCTCCTGCAATGGCCAGAGTTCTTCCTGAGCACTTGAACAAGGAGCTCAACTTTGCAGCTCCTAGAGCTGCCCGTCAGTTGACGCCTGTCTCAAGGCAAGTCTGTGAAGTCTGCTCCACAGCTGGCAGCGAGCAAATGCTAAGCAAGCAACGCACTAAAAACGACTTGAAAAGTGGTTGGTGGAGCTGACCTTGAGGACTGGTGTGCTTGAAGGTGAACTTGTTCAGGATGCGGGTGTACGAGCCCGTGCCCTGTCCGTGGGCTGCTCTGCGAGAGATTCGTCCCTTGAAGAGACTGTCGACCGAGGATATGAGGCTGCTTTTGCCGGCTCCGACGCCCCCGAAGAGTAGCACGTTCACTTTCGGCAAGTCCCTCGGGACTTCGAAAGCTGTCAGGTCCGCCATCAGCTTGGCGTAACCCTGCACTCGAACAGGCAAGCACATCTCGCTAAGTTTATTGCAAAGAGTGTATTGATCGCAAGGATGCATCCTCAAAGTCCAAGGTTGCAACACTATTTGATGTAGGTAGCTGGCAGGCTCGGGAAAACGTACCGCTGCGCCCCAGGTGACATTGGGCATTGAGTTGTTCAGTGTGGCTTAGAATGGATTATTAAGTCCTGTTTTGTCGAGCCAAGTACTTGCAAACGTGCAATCCTGGATCTGTTCGACAGGTTCTACGGTGTTGCTAGACGGACGCCGTTGGTTGTCTTAGAGTACTCTAGGACGCCGTCAATTGCCTGTGTGAGGATGCAAAGTGTCTTCTAAGTATGGAATCGAGCGTTGTCGTTTGGGACCTTGAAACTTGCATTCAACCTGCCTCGGCACTGACGAGAAACTGCTTTACATAAGGCTGACCTGTTCATTACTCATAGATCTCAGTCCTCAGATAGAGAAGGATTCCAGCACCTCTGCCGCAAGTATCATGCTGGAAGTTATAATAATAATGGTGTTTCGACGCTGTTTCCATACTGTCGCACGTCTTGAAAGTATCGAGCCTCGGGTGGTTAGGCAATTACGAGGCAGCTGTGATGGATATTTCCTTGGATCCGCCAATGATCATGCAAATCGGTAGTTCAGCTACACCCGTGATAAAATGTACAATTGAAAAAATCTTGCCCCACGACCAGCATTGCAGTGTGTCTCAGCATTGCAGAGACATGCATGCATTTCAGTTTCTGACAGATTCTTTAGCACTGCACCCCTAGCATCCCAACAGCCTCCATCATGGCGTGCAGCCCATTCTTGTGGCACGCTGTCACAGCGTGCCACAGTGGGCTTTGTCACAGTGTGGGTAATATGCATATACGTATCTTACAGTGTGTGACATGATTCTTCAGAGACACTAAATGTACAGAAGGCTCACACACAGGAAAGCCACGCTCATAAATTTTATGTGCATGCCTTGATAAGGTCAGGTAGAGTCTGCTGCTATGTTTAAAAGTCTAGCATCTAATCCGCATGCCCAGCTCAAGTTTGAAGCAGTCACAACGGGACCTGTTATTACCACCTTAGGGGTTTTGGCCAGTCTGCCCTAAATCCTGTCCCATGAGAATGCTCCCAAGTAATGCAGCCCTGCAGCGGACAACACACCAGGCACATCAAGTAAGCACACGCCAGGTGCAACTGATGCTTAGGTGCAGCTTTAGCCCTTGAAGATGTGAAAGGCATCAAGATCATACACTCATTACGCCAATGGTACGAGGAACCTGCAACATCGCATAAGCTGCACTTGGAATGACTGCATAGCTTGACAATGTGAAAGGAGCACGAGAGCATGTGCAGCAAGACACTCCTTACTCCTCCACAGTGGCATCAGGGACAGGGCCAGGGAATCCCTAAGGTGACAGAGCGGCAGTTGTTGATGCATTGAAAAGGATGCAAGGCCGTTCACAAGCTTTCCTGCAGGGCAAGGGATGTATTGTCACCTGTGGTGAGTGTAGGACAGCGGAGTGATCAGGGTGTATTCAGGGTGCGTCGTCCAGGTAGTCCTCAGCTGCGTACAAGGCGTGCTGCAGGGCACTAAGGATGAGAACCCCCACTGCGGGGTCAGGTTCATACTCGCTGCTGAAGCTCTTCATTGGAAAGACATCCTTTGTGCCTCCGCTGCCGCTGAGAGACGCCACCTCCTGTGACAGGCAGAGTTGGTGTCAGTTGAGCGCAACATGCAAATTGTCAACACTGACCTCACTGATGTATGTACAACAGAAGATGATGGCAGCCATAGTTTTGCGCAAGCTACCCTGGCAGAGGGAAGGCAGGAAGGGGAAGATTAAATTCTTGGCCATAGAGCTTCAGGACTGTTCGCACCTGCATTATAGATTTGATGCGCTGGCTGGCTCCAATCATGCGAATGTCTGCTGCCACTTCAGGGTCATACTGGTCGACCTTAGTCAGGAACACCAGCGTGGGTATGCCTGCACGTACATGCGGAACAGTGACCCCCTGGAAGAGCTTGGGCATGAAAGACTTCAGCGTTGCATGCAGAGTTGACTTCCTCATTTTTGCCACACTCTGTGATCTGTATGTGACACGACAAGATTGCCATATTTAAATGAAATCCTAAAATCTGCATAGCAGGCCGACTGCATCACTGCAACTTTGTCACTCGCTGGAGCAACATGAAAAAACAGCTGTCATTTTACTGATGTCAACCTGATGTCAACAAACACGGGTGCGCACCGCGATCCATGGCGTACTTCTTCATTTCTTTCAGGCGGGTCATGTAGTCCTGGTCTGAGGCAGCATCACAGGGCACCACAAAGCACACGCAGTGCACCCTGTCTGCCCTCTGCGGCGCAGTCACAAAGTCCCGGCTCCGCGGTGTTATTGCCTGGCTCAGATCAAACCGGTGGGGCAGGTTGCCGTCTAGAATATAGCCCAGCTCGCCGCTCTGATAGTCCCGGTCTGACCAGCCAGCACAGTCCCACAGGGCAAAGGGAGCCGTCTCGGTCTCGCCTGCATGTGCAGAAAATGTTCCCCTTCAGGCAAAACTTTCAGCCAAGCTGCAATCTGGCTGGCGGTTTATCTGTGCTTGCAAGGTTGTCTCACCTGGGCCGGAGATCTTGAAGTTGTATTTGGTGAGCGTGCGGGTGTAAGAACCGGTGCCCTGCCCGTGAGGGGCTCTGCGAGACATGCGCCCCTTGAACAGACTGTCCACAGTAGACACGAGACTGCTCTTGCCAGCACCGACGCCCCCAAACAGCAGCAGATTGATCTTCGGCAGCCCTTCCGGGATGGGAAAGGAAGAGATGGATTTTAAGAGCTTGTCGTACCCGTGCACATGCAACCCGCTGAATTTATTGCTGGCAGCAATCTTCCCACCAATTGACTCCTGCAGTCTGGAACGAGGAACTTGCTGGCAGAACCAACTAAGCATCGCCCGTTCAGGTGCCCCAGCGTTCAAGCTCCATTATGGCGACCAAGCTTTCTATGCTATATATTGGGATGAACCACCAATAATGATTTGATGAACGCTTGTATGCACCTAGGAACCGCAGCAGGACTTCTCTATTCGTACTCGAAAATTCCTCGAATGTGTCGCTGCGCGCTTTTGTTCAGAGGCAGCTGCGCTATGCAACATCGGCAAGGACTGTTGGCAAATAAAAACAAATGGAAGAACTTAGCTTCCACCGAAGACGAGCGCACCCGTTGCAGCTCAATAACAGCAGACATAGGAAATGGTGCAGGAGTCCGTCCGTTAGTCTCGGACTCAAATATGGCACGACGGAACGGTATGCGCCTTAATTAACTGTCACAAGAGTGTCATTAAAATGATTTTTGGGTTTCCAGCAGATGTTCATCTCCAGTTCGGGTGGCTAAGGTAAGAAGGTGAAATCCGGTGCCTGTTCTGGCCGTGCATGGGCAGTTTCCTCGTAACCGCCGAGATGAGCAGAACGGGGATATTCTCGTTTCTCACAAGGTGCACAGACAGTCAATGCTCACAAGCAGTAGATTTCATAGGTGTCCTACTGTCACATCGTGTGAGAGCGTCACTAGAAACAATGTCGCGTGGGGATCGTACGCGGAAGTAGATCCTCCTTTTGACCTAGCATAGAGCCAGTCACGCAACGTCTGTCTGGGGAGATACGTCACCAGTTAAATCATATTGTTTTCTGCGCAACCTTGAGATCTGTGGCTGTCTCGGCGGTGACGAAAAAGAGTCTTAGTAATGATGACAGCTGGCCATGCTCGTGGCAGCTGCATGGATGTTCCTAGTACCATGCAGGACTGGAGGATATGTGTTTTTGCGGTCAGCACGCAGAAATTCATCAAGAGCACAGGCGAATGTTTTGCTGAGACCGCCTGACAGGAAAAAGGGATTTACCATCGAGGCCAGCTGAGCTGGTCAGAGGGGAATTCAATGATCAGAATTGTTGACATCATGTCCTTTCAACTTCTAAACCATATAGTGCCTCAGAGGACAACCCGCCAATGGTTGTGTGTTACATCCAAGCATAGCAGAGGATTCTCACAGATCTCCTTTGAAATCACAGTCGGTAATCCCTTTGCAGAGCCGGACGCATTTGTCAATTTGCAAGACTTGCAAGGAATTCTGAAACGCTTTTGATGGCAGCAGAGTTACCTTCCTTTAGCCACCTATCCTCATCGATGTAGACGGTCACCACAAGGTCAAGCACTGCACACATTGCAGCATACTCATTTGCATCAGCCATGCTGGCTGCATGTGTCCAGCTGCCCTCGGCAGCAGACGGAGCAGGTTTGTTTATCACCAGCACCAAAACTCTGGGCGGCGCGGCAGCTTGTTTCCCCATGTCCCCTGTGCACAGCACAGCTCTATTAGCTGTGACTTTCACATAGCATTGAATTAACAGGACAGCCTACCATGTTTACAATTGTATAGAACTCCAGGCATGCTATATCATGCAGGAACTGGCCTGCGTTCAAGAGCATGTAAGACTAGACTCGCATGTATTGAAGGTGCGCACCGAAGACATTTGCAGCATCATTGCAGACCAGCCTTCCTTTGAGACGGTACATGCCGATGATGCAATCGCACTCTTCCCTTATCGATTCTTTCAAAATAACCTTTTTAGCCTGCAACATGTCCCTGAGCTCCTGTTGCATGTTGTCAGCATGGTTCATATTCCTGGCCACTGCCGCTCCCGTCAAGCTTATCTTCACTGCCGGCACAGGACCCCGGTCATTGCAGGACATGGAAGTAAAGTAGATCTGTTTGATAAAGGGATGCTGCGTTCAGAGGATGCAATTATTGTGTAATAGATGATCTGCAGGTTCATCCATCACATAAGTTTTAATCACCTGTTTTGGGCTCGGGCTCGGGCTCGGGCTCTGGCTCCGGCTCCGGCTCCGGCTCCGGCTTCGGCTCTGGCTCTGGCTCAACAACATCTGATTCCATATCAATTGCCTGATCCTTGTTTTCAATCTTGTGAAGGATTGCCCTCAGGAGCTGCTCCAAACCCCTTAAGGTCTTCTCAACCTGCAGAACAGAAATTCCAATTAGTCAAGAGGGCCAGGTGTCACACCAGGATTGGATCATGAATTCTGCGCCCCCTGTGTTTGCCAAGAGAACAGCGCACACCTCTTCAAGCGAGTTTCTCATGGCAAGTGAGTCATCAAGTTCAACTCCATTCTCCGCAGCTGCCCTCCCACATTCTGCCCAAGCTTTCTTTGCCGTGATTGTGGCTTGCTTGGCCTCTGCTAGCTGGGCTTGGTACATTGCTACTGTCCTTGCCTGCCGCACAGCAAGCTGAATGGACTCTTCGCTGCATGGCTCAGCAGCCCCAGCCTGGCGGCAGCCCCAGCCTGCAGACTCAACAGAGGCCATCTGGCGCCTGTGCACCTTGCTGAGCAAAGGTGCAAAGACCTCCTCGATGAAGCGGCTCCGCAGTCGCCACTTTGCAGGGCAGACAGCTGCCTCCTGTGCATAAAATTCTGCGTCCCAGGCTGCCAGCTCAGCGTGCAGATTCGCCACGCCCAAGAAAGGGTTGGCCGCCATCTGCACAGCAATCATGGCTGCCTCACAATACTTTTAGATTCCGGTAATTTCTCGCGGCTTCTTTTCTGCTGCCAAAAATGCGATGCCTGCCTGGCGGCAGTAGCGCATAGCATTACACTCAACATTGAACTTGACTGGAATTAAGAAAAGGACACCTGAGTGAGGCGCTCCTCGCCGGCTGAGATGAGCCGCTGCCACTCTTCCTCATCATTATTGCTCGTATTTTGTAGTTTGGCAGGCATGGCATCATCCGGAGTCACTGGCGTTTGCTCCTGCTGCACAGGTCACCGCTTCACTGATTTCGCAAAAGAAAAGATATACTCTGTACGTGCTGCCTCCGAAATACAGATGCATTGAAGACTCAGCACAACAAAATGATAGCAGTGTGCTTGCATGGGGCTCTGTAACTGCAGCCTGTTGAGCAAGTGAGATTAATTACTAAATAATAGTTGGCAGAGTGCATTTGAAGCAAACCTTCTGAGGACCTGCCACAGCATTTCCATCGCAAACGAAAGGAACTCACCTTTTCATTCTTGGCTGGGTCGGAAGCCGCCGTCGCAGACGTCTCATATACATCTCCCGAGTCACTATTAAGGGAATTGAGCGCTGCGCGCATGGCTTCTCGTTTGCGCTGCAATGCGTCTCTCTCGGCATTGAATGCGGCTGTGCGGGCAAGCTCACAATCCGCCACATCACGTAACAATCGTGTTAAGAGATCACTGTTGGCCTCATGCCCAAACACTCCAGGCCCCACCGCAGTAAATTCCTGCAGGTCAACAATTTTGGTGAGCTGAGCACTGGCCTTGAGACTGAGAAGATCAGTGCTGCAGCACCCTTTGAAGGCACTGTGTGTTACTACAATTTAGTCTGGCACGCACAAGGGAAAGGCCGTCACCTTCAGAGCATTCTCAGCAGCCGTCTGCAATCTCACGGCATCATAATACTTGTTGCTTGCGGCCTCAGCTGCTGCTGAGGCCTCACTGAGAGAGGCTGCTATCCTCTCTTGCTCCTTCATTAGCAAAGGCATTATCCCTGTGCCCCCAATCGGTGAACTCACTCACAGCGGATCTTCTGAAGTGGGTTGTGATCACCAGGGACACCAACTTCAGGAGACACAAGAGTGTACGGGTTTTGAAAGTAATTTTAAACGACATGAAGAATCACCTCCTCTCCACCGGTCACGTACGCAAAACAGACCGCATACTAGGTCGACAAGAACTCCATCCACTTCCGAGGTACCCGAACGACGGCATCGACGCTGCTGTTGACATCAAGAGATTAAATTTGCACACAGACTTGCGGCACTCCTCACGTCTTGCGCTAATTACTGATGTCGACAGCGATCATGTTCTCACAGTATCAGAGTCCTTGAAAATAACGAGCCTCGGGAAGCATGGCAATTACGAGGCAGTTGCTAGGGCACTTTTCTTGGATCCTCCAATCATCCCAAATAAGTTACATGCCAAGCAATAGAATTGCTACAAAATCTTGCGACAGGACAGTCAAGTACTCATGCAGTCTTCTATGTCCACAGATATATGCGCTGCAGCACCCCCACTCAATGTTTGCAGCACCCTGCATGGTCGGCTGATAAGCGAGCAGCCCATGGGCCATTCTTGCAAGAATACAAGTTCTGCCATAAACTTTCGAATATACTACAGCTACAGAAGGCTCATATACACGTGAAAGCCACATCGAAAACTGATGGGTGCCCCAATACGGGATGATAACATACTGATCTACAGACATTCACTCGGAAGTCAACAAGCATCTACTCTACACGCCCGGCTCAACCTTCGGGGACCGTTGAACAATTGCATTATTGCATTCAATCACATCTGCTTCTTGGCGCTGCTGCACATCTAGGGGCTAAGCCAGCTCGCCCTGTAGCCTGTCCCCTTGCAGTGCTGGCAAGGAATGCAACCCTGCAGCAAAAAAGACACCACAGCATGTCGGCGCAAATTTGATCACACCAGCTCTGGACCTGTGCAATGCAAGTAATGCCTGCTCCTGACCCAAGCCCCTTGAAGACTGAAATGGACTGAGGCGATGCAATCATCACATTAAAGAGTGGTGCGGAATAGGCGAAGGAATTTCACATCTGCGCTTCTTCGACACCTGCCATACATCTTCTCACATACATGGCCCCGGCTGGCGAGGGGGGGGTAAAAATATTGAGCACCGTGCCCACGGTTACCTGGGTCTTGCTTGGATCTGGCAAGTCCAACAAGGGGTAATATTTGGCAGCCATTACATGCAGCTTGTCTGCATCGCACCTTGCCTTCGGCAGGAACATCCTGTAATTATAATTGAAATAGAACATCTTCTCAAGGGCAGCTGGGCGCACCTTGCTCCTGCAGATGGGGCAGGGCTTGCAGCCAGACTCCACGGAGCAAAAGAGATACTCTCCTAAACGCATGGCTCCTGCAAAACCACACCGATTGATCCCAACAAACCCAGGACCACAGTGTGCTATTACTCTAGAGAAGAATGTAAAGCTTCAAGAGTGGGCGAGTAGCTTGCGAGGTGACCAAGCAATGATGAATGTAGCAATGTGCCTCACCTGTTGAGTTGCACCATGTGCACGGCTGATGACCTGTGCCCTCACAGCAAGTGCAGGTACTGGGCTTTGCGTTCTGCAGCAGGCACAGAGAAACCCTTTCAGGGCTTAACTAGCTGGGCGGCTGCAAAGGTGACCAACTTGTGAAGGTGATGATGGACTATGGTAGATCAGGTACTCAATAGAGCTGTCTCATATCAGTTTTTAAAAGGGACAATGCCAGCACAGCGCAGTCACCTTTGAGACCTTCCAGGTGAGTTCTAAGTGCTGGGAAGCCCTCTGTACTCCCTTAGGATCTGCATACTTCGCGAACTCGGCCTCCCAGCTTTGCCCAGCTGCCTCAGAGCGGCCACGAGCAAAGCTGCAAATCCTAGACCTCCTGCTACAGGCTCTGCTCGGTCCTGATTGCAGAAGTCTGCCAGAGGCATGCTGCCCCTGCAAGCTCATGCACTGGCATTGTTCTTGCATGCTAACAGAGCAATACAGGAAAATTGTTGCGGGCAAGAGCCTCTACGAGGCGATGCTGACTCCCCTCCCTCTTTGTAATTCTCAAGTCCAGGCGATGGCAAAGATCCCCTGCTATTATAGACTCGATGCCAAAATTTGCGCTGGAGATTAATCTTGCTCCTAAATTCAATTTACAGCTATGCGCTGGAAATCTCCCTTGTCAATTCTCTATTTGCAGGGCAACTTAGTGACCAGCACTCCTTGTGTGAAGACGAAGTCGTGCACTAATCCTCGACGTCTTGCTTCCATACATTCACATCTAGAAATAGATTGTTCCTGAAAATTTGATATGCTGCAATAAATTGTGTGACACGTCCCCATCAACCGTATAGATAGCTTAGAAAATGGCGAAATGACATTTGTGAATGGGCGGATGGTTGCCGGAGTGGTCTAACGGGCGGGCCTTAAGATCCCGTAGGCGAAAGTCTGCGTGGGTTCGAACCCCACACCATCCATTGTTTTTTTTTCTCGCTCCCCAAACATCCTTCAGACAGCAGCTTTCCTATTTCTTTCTGATCCGGTCCGACAACTAAGGAATTTGAATATACAACCAGAGTGCACTGGCTTGACGCGACCACTTCAGTTCAACGGAATGAACAACTTGTGCAACACCCTGCAGCACAGGCATCTGGCCGTTTTCACGGGTGTGTGCACACTTTAATGATTTTATGATGGCGCTTCATTGTCTAAATTCGCTCGCTGTGGTCGTCACAGCTTACAGCTGTATGTTCCTCCAGAAGCATGTGATCAGTACTATAAGCTTTACATGTGCTGGATAATGGCAGAAGATGCGTAGATGAGCCACATTGGGAGTAAATAATGTACTCTGAACCTCAATCCACCAAAGAAAGTTCACCGACGATATATCAATACTGTTTCAGGTGAAAGGCTGGCATTGAGGAGAGGCCTTAATCCACGCACCTTGCTACAAAGGCAGGCAAAGCAGCGCAGGACGAAAGAGAATGACAGCAGGCTTCATTGCTATGCAAAGAAGGGCTTTGGAGCCAGCACAAAGGCGAAGAACAAGGTCTGTACAGCCGAGCTACCTCCTTTCAGACTCGTGTGCCCCTATCATTCAGAATATCGCTCCATTCCCATCGATTATCTTCAAGACACACCTACAGCATGGTTGCCACATCACTGTGGTATCTTGTGGTTGCTGTGCAGAGGAAGACATCAGGGCCATCCTTGCAAGAGGACAACCCAGAATGGGTGCCTGTGGCATATGTATCAGAGTTCAAGGTACCACATTCTGCCAGCCACGATCCTCCATTTATCTTCTGGTGACACCTTTGGACTACCTTATTGCCAACAAGCCGCTACCAAATCTCGCCTGACGCTGCCCTTCAGAATGCATCCATGGATTTCTAAATTTCGTGCTTTTTAGTGGCTTTTGCCGGCACTTAGAGCAAAGAGAGAGAGAGAGAGAGAGAGAGAGTGAGAGAGAGAGAATCACACAGCTTAGAGGGTTCACTGGTGTGCAGGATGGGAAGGATACAATGCCGAAGATATTGAGGGACAATAGCGCAATTGTACTGTACCAAGTGGGCAGCGAGGTTTACTGCTCGGACGCCAATTCCACGGCTTTCAAGTTCCCACTTATCGATGCAAATATCATTGAGCGTGAGTGCCTTCTGCATCATTGATCTATCCTGCAATTTGCTCAGCTATCCTGGCAGAAGTGCTTACTTCCAAGTCCTGCAGGGTGAATCTTTTCCGACCATCCTGTACTGTGCTGTAAATGCTGTCTGCTGTTTTGTTGTTGACTTACTTGGTATATTTTGCAAGCAAATGCCCATACAGAAGTCACAACAAGCTTTTAAAAATTTCCAGGGGAGGATGGGCCAGCAGTTGAGGTTCCTTTGGACGGGACTGTGTATGATTTGGAAACTGGCAAGGTGATCTACTGATGCAATCATCTCAATTTTTTTGCCAGACTTGCCTGCAATGCAGACCTCCTAGCAAGTATTGAAGCATCTGCATTAGCTCTGCTGCACGTAGACCTAATTGCAAAGAGCTAATTGGATGCCAAGTACAGCCTTACATTTCTGCATGCATGTCAGGTTCATGGTATGCTTGGAAAGTGACACATAACTGAATTGATCGCCATGTGCAGGTATTGGAATGGTGCCCCAAGAACAATCCAGTGAGATTCCTTCTTGGCGCCCTGAAGGCGAGGCAACACTATCTTTTCTGCCGCCCTGCTTAATTTGCCCACTTGATCATGTATTCAACGTACTTGATGCACGCAATAGCTTCTTGTACCTTGCATGGTAGCATCCCTGTGACCCTCACACAGTAACACTCTCTCACTAGCAGTATTGTTCCTCTTGTGTAAGGAAATTGCTCGCTCTGATGCCCACAAGAAACTACTTGCTGATGATCTTGTGTGGCGCTACTGAACAGGAGAAGTCTGAGCCGGTGAATTTGCGAGTTTACCCGGCGAGGGTCAACAGTGAGGGGAAGATTTTTGTGAAATTTGCGCCGGAGTGAGTCCCTCAAATTTGAGAACAACAGAAGAGCTGAGTGAGAGGAAGAGCGGAATCTTGAACGTGTGTGCGCATGGCGAATTTGATGCTGGGAGTGTTACCAAGGGTGTAAACACTGATCGCAGCTACAGCTCTGGATATTATAGAATGCTAGACCTTCTGTCTTCTCAGTGCTGGGCAGAACATGCTTTCGTTGCCCCAAGCAAGCACCAAACAATTGCAGTCGAGCTATGTCAATGCAGTTTGTATTTTGAGTGGCATGCGATGCTCGATGGGGAAATGAAAAGATGAAGTGGAATCAAGCTGGACGATTGTAGAGGCCCCAGCTCCTGCTTGAATTCATCTTCCATTCAAAATGAGCACGTGCGCACGGCGCCGGCATGCCTGCTGTGGCTGCGGCTGCGGCTATAAGTTGCGGATTGCCGGTTGAGTGGCATGGCCTGGCATTAAATTCCCTAACCCTACAGCCTGCAGTACAAAAGATTGTTTCGTAGCTGAAGGATGGCTGATTGTCTTGGGTTTCTATGGCCTGTGATGATGACTTTCTTCAGCATGAATCCACGTGTGTGGGGTGGCGCCGTCATGCCTTCACGGGTCGGCCTGTTGCTCAGCTTTTCAAGCTGATTCAACCGCTTGAGACAATTTCAATTCAATCATGCAGTCTCTAGACACTACAAAAGAGCCTGAATACAGGATCGCGTTGAGAGGTATCAGGTACGGTGCTTCTTCTTGTTGACGGCCTTTGATGCCCATCTGTCGACAAGTGCTTTCATTAATTATGATATGTCACAACGATACGAATTAACAACCTATCAAAGACTCACAAGAGAAATTCATAGCGTGATAAGCAGCACAGCTTGTCAACGGAAGGCTTGCTAAAGCAGTTTCTCATGCCGTGACTGACGATTGCTGCCTGGCAGGGCAACACTGCTCAAGAATTATCTGCCATTTGCTTTTTTTGTGGCTTTGACGATCGCCCTGGCCTGGCCCCTTCCAGGCCAAAAGGTTTTAATCCCTGTGGTAGGTCCAGAATCACCCTGCCTCTCTGCTGAGATACTCTACTCTAAATAATTCTTCTTCGGTTTGATGAGTATCATTTTGCTTTCTGCTCTTAAATGCCGCATTTTCTGGTCATGAGCAGCCGCCTGATCATGCTGAGGGTTGTTCCCACTGCACCTTGCAGGTCAAGGATGTGCACGTCGTCACATTTATAAACATCTGCACAGTGTTTCTCATCTCTGGCCTCACACTGCGCACTGATGAGCTGAAGCAAGCTCTCACCCGGCGCACCTTGTTGGGCACAGTGTCTGGGTTTATCTCAATCCTTGGTAGGTGCTCACTGCTCAAAGCCGCCACATGGATTGGAACCTGGCACATCAATTTTGGATGTTTCTTCATCGAGTCTCAATAAAGTGTGATCTTGTGTTGAACATTGCAGGTGTCACACCGTTATTAGGATGGGCGACCATCAAGCTTCCATTCACTCCTGTGGCCTTTGCCACCGGCCTCACTATCTTCTGCCTCATGCCGACAACTCTGGGAGTAGGAGTGTCGCTTGTGACATCGGCAAAGGTGACATCACCATCTGTGAGGAAGGCGGCACATGCAGGAAGCGATTTGCACCATTGCAAATCTGGAGTGAATTTCCGTGATGCATGTTTGTCTGTGGAGCTTGAACCTCGCCCATGTTACGTTTAGGGAGCCTTGTCGAAAGAGATGTCTTCTTGTTCATGTTTGATTTTGAAAGCACGAAGGTATCTGCTGCCCATCACTTTTACGCCAGGAGGCACTCGAGAATTATAGACGAGATCCCTTTCCCAACTGTGTGCTCGCAGGGCAATGTGGCGCAGGCCATTCTCCTAACGGTGGGCACCAATGTTTTGGGGGTAGTGCTAATTCCACTGTGGCTCAAGGCGATTCTGCCCTCGGCCGGCGACGCCGGATTGGACGGCTTGGACATCAGCTACGCAGACATCTTTGTGAAACTACTCATCTCCTCCCTCGTGCCCACCGTCATCGGCAAGCTCGCGCGCGACTTCATCCCGGCAGTCACGCGCTTTGTGAAGGCCCACAAGACCTTCCTTTCATTAGTCAACAACACCAGCCTCGCCATGATCATCTGGCAGACCATCTCCAGCGGCCAGAAGGCCATCGTGGAATCTGATGTCGGCACCTTCCTCTGCGTCATCGTCTCAGCCTGCATCATCCACTTCATTTACCTCGTCTTCAACACGGCGGTTGTGTGCGCCATGCGCGTGCCGCTACCGGAGGCGGTATCTGTCGTGATAATGGCGTCGCAGAAGAGCGCGCCGGTTGCTGTGACGGTAATCACATACATCGCGCGCGACACAGCGCTGCAGGGAGTGTTGGCGGTGCCCTGCGTGGTGGGCCAGCTGATTCAAATCTTTGTGGGACAGCCGCTGGCGAATTACCTGGCCGGCCGCATCGAGCGGTGGCGCGCGGCGCAGCCGCCGCGGCCGGACGAGTCCGACGTGAAGCTGCCGCCTGATAATGCGAGCTCTGCAAAAATTGACAACGCGGCAAAGGTCTAAACAAGTCCTGATTGCAGAATTGGCGGTTCGGCAAGGGCTGAAGCAAGCTGTGAATGCGAAGGCTGAGCTGCAGCTGATGTGTGAAATTGTGGTGTGTGAGTTGTGGCAACGGGGGTTTGCCTTTCGGCTTTGCAGATTTCCTGCGAGGGCTACTAAGAACTGAAGGCAGAATGAAGTACTCGAGTACCGTCTGTACTGTGATAATTACGCTTTTGGTTCTGCTGCTGTGCAGAGACAGAAGAAATGCTCTATAAGTGCTGCTTTCTTGTGGTATTCAATCTTGGCATGGCATTATGTAGCACTGCAATGTACGTTGAAGATTGATGAGGTGGACGCACTGTTGTGATTCTCCTGCAAGAGGATCCCAGGCTGAACCGGTGAAAATTGCAGATCTCATCTTTGAAGAGCTTGCACTTCACCCTGAGTCCTTGGCAGATTCTAGCTAGAGTCTCTCGACCAGAAGGCACCTCGCACAGTTTTTTTCACTTCGATACTGTATTGCTGGTGAATATTTGTTCCTTCCTACCGATTGCCGAGCGCGGATGCTTGAGTGTCTTGTGCACTTCCAGCCTACCCTTGTCAGTAGTGCAAATTCTTGATTTTTACAAGCATTGAAGCATATTGGCTGAGCGAGTCGAAGAGTGTAGGATTAATCCTATATTGCCAAACACACTTGAAGAGTTGTGGATGTATTTTACTGCATCCTGTGAGATGTAATGTCTTCTCACAGACATAAGTCAATTGGACATATTGGACCTTTTGCTCTCATAGCCTGATTGCCACCGTTGGCTCTGTCATAAGAAGCCTGGAATGGCCCCCATAAGAAGAGCTGAGTGTCAAAGAAGTTGTTCTTTTCAGAAGTGCTCGCCAAGTGTGCATCCTGCTGACAAAGCGGCTCAAGCAAATTTCTTCTCCAGGACATCCATGGTCACACTCTTTGGCCTCTCGATGGCCAGCCCAAGCGCCCTCGACCAGATGCCCTGCACATGCAAATTTATCATCTTACTGTGCTCAGGTAAAGTCAGCCACATAACAATTCATTAGCTTACCCTCAATACACTGAACTTCTGATTAGGTACATCTTAATCACCACAACAACAGTCAACAACACAACTTCACTGGATGCCCACCAGTACAACAAGTTGGTCGCTAGCTCTGCTGCCCCACCCGAAAACAGTGCAGCATTCTGCAGCAATCACTCTGTCACGGGCATTGCGCAGCGCATGTCTTCATGTTCCAAATGGGTCCTCGTTGCAGAGCTCTGAAGAAACCAAGGGGAAATCAAGTTTGCCGCAATTGCGGCAGGTGGGCATGTGCCGGCATGTGCGCGCACCTGCGAGAGGACGCCGATGGCGCGGGAGACGCCGAAGAGGACGGTGTAGAAGTTCTCCTCCTTGATGCCGTAGTACTGCAGCAGCACGCCGCTGTGCGCGTCCACATTGGGCCACGGGTTCTTCACCTGTGTGCAGCATTCGATTGCTTCTTATATCTCTTGCGCATAATTGACCATACGGATTCGGCCATTCGGCATACGGTGAATATTCGGTCGTATATTCGGTGTTTTGGGCCAAAATAGGCCGTTTTAGACCGTATTCCGTATATTTTAAATACCTCATGACCGTATATGCGGCCGTATAATTGGTCCCCAAAAAGTGTTCTGACCGAAAGGTGCAACTAGGCTCTTGCGGTATGCATGGACACAGCACTGCCACCTTCTATACCCAATGTGTGAATAGCCACGCCTCCTTTCAAGACAACCAAAACAATCGAGGTGTGAGAAGTCTGCAGGATGCACAGTGAGATGGAGTGTTGATGGGGTTGGATGCGCTTGAGGACTGAATGTAAAAGGGCAGGAAATATTATGATGTGGGCAGACTGAGGAATGAAAAGGAAATGCTGCGGCGCACCTTGCCCTGCTCTGTCAGCACGCCCGGGACGACCTCGTAGAAGAGGCTGACCAGCTTGAACATGGGGTCGTCCGGCAGATGCTTCTGCGCAAACTCCCTCTGCACGTGCATGCACACTATATCAGCCAAGGTGGACTCCCTCCCAAAGATTCACTGTGTCTCACAGTGACAGAAAGCGCGTAAAATTTCTACAGGCAATACGTTGAATGAAGAGGCTTCCCAATAGTCCTCCACTGCCTCGCAACACCAAAAATCTGAATGTAGTCCTATCCATGGAAAGTCAACAGAGGAATGCATCCCGTGATTGGCTGATCGCTGGGAGGAGAGGCTGCACTGTCTCATACATCAAACGCTTGCTGACATGGCCACGCTATCCCTCGCTGGAACTCACAGCATTCATTGACCGCACTTTCAACCCGGCACAGCTGTGAGAATCAACGGCGGATAAGTTTGCTGATGTCAGGAAAGCACATGCCACATTGCAGGCATAAGTACCGCGCCACATAGCTGCCAGATGAAGAGGTGGCACAGCCCTATTCACATTAATTAGTCAGTTAAAATCAAACATGACACCGGACCCATAGGACACGGCTTTGGGAAGACTGGCTGCCTATCTCTGATATCCATGATAGTTTGGTAGCAGCGCTTGGTTGCCACATCAGTCACTTGAGGCTATAACGATCATTGGCTGGAGTGTTGCCAGATCAGGCGCTTGATGTCTTATTGTTGTTAACACTGGAAGGTTGCCAGATCAGGCTCGCAGGGGTGCTGACCTGGCATGTGTAGCGGGGGTCGGTCTTGCGCAGAACGGCGTGGCCGAATCCCGGCACCACCTTGCCGCTCTTCAGAGTGTCCCACACGAATTTTTCCACTTCATCCTTTGTGGGCGTCGGCCCGATCTGCAGACATTAGAAACATGACATCATCAGTCCTTTTTGCATGGTTTCTTCTATAGATGGCGCCCAAAAAGTAGCCCTTGTGGGCGTCATCCCAATGTGCAGACTTCAAATGATGATCAGATCAGCTCTTTTTAATTAATTCCCCTTTCATGCGCCAAAAATTGCTTTTTGGGCGTCGATTTTAACCTGCGCACATATGAGATGGACCAGTATGTGAGCCCTCATGAACACTGCTGCCAAACGAGCGTCTCTAATGGGAAAGAATCGCTGACAGGGGGATCAGGTGCTTTGCTAGGAAAAGGGTGCACTGTGGGAGAAATGAGCTGTGTGGCTTTCTTGGCAAAGGCGGGTTGTGTGCAAACAAAGCGGTAGCCCATGAAGCCACATCTCAATTCCAGGCAGACCAAAAAGTGGTAGAACCACAGCTTCAGCAACGCTTGTGACTGACAATCTGGTCGCTGCATCAAGCAAAACATGCAGCACCCAGAGCTGGGAAATCCCCAACAAGCTGTTGGCACTTTGTAGAATAGATAAACCATGACTAAATCTTGCGAGTAAATCCACCACGGGATTGCGGCCACACCTGCTCGGTGACATTGAAGAAACAGCGCAGGACCTCCTGGTTGGCGGATTATAGAGAAAGCACCGGGAATACTATGCACTGTAAAATTGACTGACCACACCTGACTTGCTCTACAATGATTGATTACCAGCTCTAGGGTAGCGGCCGCGCCTGCTTGGTGACGTCGAAGAGCCAGCGCAGGACCTCCTGGTTGGCGAGGCCATGCAGGGGCCCGGCGAGGCCGTTGAGGCCGGCGCTGAAGGAGAAGTAGGGGTCGCTCAGCGCTGAGCCCACCAGGTGGGTGGCGTGCGCGCTGACGTTCCCTCCCTCGTGGTCTGTGAGGACAAGTAAACCCCTTATATATCCACGAATTAATCAAGTCCCTCGGTAAAATGCCTGTGCAAATGCAGAGAAGAAAATCTATTTGCAAAAAATATTCAGAGAGGCAAAGAACATCCCTGAATTGAGTACCTCGGCAGAAAGACAACACAAGAGCTCCTCACATAAACAGAAAGGCTCAGCAAATTCCTAGAGTACATATCTCTGCAGAAAGAAACCTCAAGAGCTCCACAAGAAAAGGGACAGCATGGATAACTACTCAAAAAAGAACACTGAAAGGTCCAAATTGACATTAGCGGGAAAGGCACAGCAAAGCAAGCAGCACAATCAAGCACTTGAAGGTGGGGTCAGCAGACCGACCTGTGTGGATAGTCTGGTACAGCCGCGTCAGCTCGTAAACCTCCTCTCCATCAAAGCCTGGGCAGATCACCACACTTGTCAGCTACATGAGTTATGGTCCTCTTCATCGGTGCTAGCTCTGGCAACCACAGATACAGTCAGCAACAAAAATTGACGGACCCCCTTTCCTTTAGAGCATGACGGGCCGGGATGCCTTCTCATCAGGGATTCAAGTGCACATTTGCTGATGCATGCATAAAATGTGGCTGGGCCGGACCCGCACAAGGGATAGCCTCAAACCTCACTATCTTGAAAGTTAAAGTTTTGTAAAGGTCTTTTGAGTCTTTTTCCCAGATCGCAGAGAGTATGCGTGTGCCAATTGCGGCATCGTGAACATTGCCAAGGACAGAGTGGCAACACCATCACTAACTCGCATCCACGTCAAATGTTATCAAGCCATCTGGGGGCATAATCCTGCCTCAAAGCTGAGGGCAGCCTCATGAGCTCCTTTTTGGGAAAATTTTGAAGGCGGCAAGGGCGCACCCATCTGGTGCGACAGGTTGGCGGCCCAGTCGAGGGAGGTGTCGTGGGGAATGAGCTTGCCGCCCTTGTAGGTGTTGCGGTAGATGGCGGCCGCGATGCCGGGCAGCTTGGCGATCAGATTCATGGAGTCCTCGTAGACGGGGTCCCAGTAGTTGAGCTTGCTGATGCCCTTCTGGTACGCCGCCGCAAAATGGCTCTCCGGCTGCGTGCATCCACGGAAGATGTCTCTATCTTCCCATAAAAGGTGTTTATGCAGGGTTTAAACTAAGGTTCTCACAAATGGGACAATGCTGCAAGGGAGCGTTAGGGATGTCATCGTTGCAGCTGAGCCCTTGCTAGCAAACATGGCTGTGAGGGAGACGGACTCTGGCTGGCCCAAAGGGTTAGCACGCAGTGAAACTTTCAGAGGTACAACAGGGCTTGGAATAAAGCATCGGAGCGCGGCTGAGAATTGAGCACATGAGCTGCACATCACTTCTAGGGAAAAAAGGCACCTTCATCTTTTCACTCACAAGCCCTCTGCCAGGGTGCTTCAGTACAGTCAAAGCGTCCCACTCACTAGTAGAGTGGAGCAACCATAGGAAGAAATCCGCTATCTAAAGGTATCTCCAATACCCCCAAAGCCTCCCAAGCTTTGCATTCTATGAAATGCACGAGGAAATGAACATGCATTGATGAATGCATCAGGAGATGCAAAAGGGGGAATCCTGGGCTCACCTGCAGCGCGAGAACAGCTGTAGAGAACTGAGTCATGGGGTGGGTGCCAGCTGGCAGCGCAGCCAGGACCTTGTGCACATGCCCGGGCAGCGCCTTGCCGCGGTAAGACAGCTCTGCTGACAGCGCATCCACCTGCTCCTTGCTGGGAATCTGTGCACCGCCAGTCTTATGGCAAAAAAAAACATTCCTCCTGTTGAATGCACAGGCAGGCGTGCTACATTTGGGCCTATTGGACAAGAGGCATGCTTCCAGGCATGGGGGAGAGCTAAAGATTCTCCTGCCACAAATGCAAGAAGTGCAGAGTTGCACAATGGAAGGTGCAGCATGCATGACAAAAGACTCTGCATGCAGACGCGGCCATCTTAAGCAAGAACATGCAACTAGGACAACAAGCAATGCCTGCAATGATTCCCGCTTCTTATGGTGAGCAGGGTTGAAAACCTCCAAGCACTGTAAATCCTCAAACAGATTTCAGTCTCCGCACCTCCCCGGTGAGTAGCAGCCAGAGCAGGCCCTCTGGCAGCGGCTCGCCTCCCTCCTTGGCTGCAGGCAGCTTCTCCTGCAGTAGACAGGAAGACAGTTGCTTCTGCAGACTTGTGCTGCATCATTACTATTCTTGGCATGTCCATATAACACACATCTGACACCTCAGCAGCCGGACTCTGGGTGCTGCTCCCGTAGGAAAAGGCTCAGACCGACAGCCACAGATGTCACTGCCGTTTGTGGCAAGATTATTGTCTTGACAGAATTATCCCTAACAAACGCAGTACCTGGAGCTCCGGAATGCTGTACCCCCTGAACCTGATGCCCTCCTCAGGATCCAGCAGAGACGTCTCCCAGAGCAATCCCTGCGAGCAGCAGGGTGCCTTATCACACAAGACACAATGTGCAAATTGACCTGCAGGTTACCTCTGGACAATCCACACTCTCTGCACCATGTACATGCATCTGGACTGCACCACGCAATGTGGAGATCTACAAGACGTGAAGCTGGGTGGATGTTAAGGGCAGACCGTGATGCCCCTCATGCCCCCAATAGCCATGTCCACCGTGACCTTGCCAAGCTCTTTGCTGCCATGGGTCTTCTTGATAGCTTTCAAACGCTCCTGTATAGAAGGGCACACACATTCACATCTCCACTCGGGCTCTTGTAATCATGTACAGGCATAAGATAGACATCTCGACCGTTGATGATTCCATGGCACATCTATAACAATGATGAAACCGTTGTCCCAAGCATTTGATAGCTTCAGTCTTGTCAGATGACATTTTTGGCTAGGCTAAAAGTGCTGGACAAGTCTCTCCGGCGATCGCTTAAGATGGATGGTGAAATCAAACCTGCTGCTCTGGGATCTTTTCCTTCAACACGCTTTTCAAGTCTGATGCTGTTGACAAAGTTCTTGTTGTAGCCTCAGCGCATTCGATTAGGGTTGACGAGGTGAGGGACGCGAGGCCCCGCAGCGCCCGTAGACCCCTCATGTCCTGAGAAACCTCTTCTTAAAGCCAGACAAATGGCTTTTAAGCCTTCAGCATGCCATTTGTGTATTGAGGAACCAGGAAACGTCCCCCAGATTTCCCGTTGACCTACATGTGCTGAGTAACCGTTCGTCATCACACGTCAAAGCGGTCCAGTCAGGCGGGCCTCCCCGACGGCTTGATCGACCAAATTTACTCTGGAGTCACGAAACAAAGCACGAAATCGCGTTGCAGCAATATTGTGACTTATTTGTAAAGTATCTGGAAGGATCGTGAACATACATTCAGGCATTTCTCCTGTTCTGTAAAGCAAATACTAGACACTTCAAAGTCTAGTGCGGATACAAGGAAGAAGGAATCATCAACCAAGGCAATCTTAATTGAGTTCCCATATATCAATGTCATTTTAACAAGACTGAGGGTAAAAGGATGGGAGGTCCAGCAGCGCATGGACAACACAATAAGGTACCATTCCGCTGGCGCGCTAATACATTCTGAGATCTGCAATATCTATTGAAACGCGTCAATTCCAGTAGTCGTTTCAAGCGTTTTGCTCAATCCAGACCGTTGCAAGAAGCAATGGAAAGCTGCTCTTGAGATCAGGTCCTGAGGGGGGGCTTCTGGTTTGTCCTCCTCTTCGCTTTCCCTTCTCATATATTGTGTGCACTATGCAGCCACACAAGAGAGGCCGTCAAGCCGGATCCAGTGCGCGCAACAAGCACAAGGTCGCCAAGGGTGCGCCTAGCCACCCTACTTTCTGTACTCTCGTGCAGTACTTTTGTGTCTGCATGTCATTCCATTTCTGCTACTATATCACATTTTGGTGTTGCTGCAGAGGGCGGAAGGCAGCACGTGAAAAGCGGAAGCCAGACAGTTGCGGGTATTGGGAAGATGCAGCGGCTCAACGAGGCCAAGCAACAGAGGTGAGCTGCCTTCGTCCCGTTGCCCTACCCCATTACCCTGCCTCATCCCTTAAAGAATCTGGTCTCAGTGGAAAGTGGTAGCCTATGGCAGCCATTTTGTCTAGATGGACATCTAGCCAGCCACATATATGTTCATTTCTCAGCAATATCTGTGACATTTTGCTGGGACGGTACATGCATGCAACCTTTCTATATAGTTTTCCCCTTCCCTGTGACCAGGGAGCGAAAGAAGAGCGAGGTGCTGGCGCAGAGGCGGCAGCAGGGGCCGCCTCCAGTTGTGGCATTCCTGCCGCTGTCCACAGAAGTGGACTTTCCCGCTCTGTGGCGACTCATCCTGCGCGCATTTGCGGCTGCCCCGGCCAGGAAGGCTGCGCAGCCGGGGAGGAAGAAAGATGGAGCGGAGGATATGGAGGATGAGGAAGCCTCCGCTGCAGGTAATGCCAGTGGTCCTTAACATGACGCAAGTCATGATGGGAGTAACGCATGCTTCGTTGACGCTGTGCGCATGCGGCGATGGGATTGGAGCTTTCAGGGATTAATTGTTGAGACGCTGAGTCTTGCAGTTGTACAGCATCTTGTGTATCTTGCTTGATGGCTTTTCTGCAAGGGGGTGCTTCCTGATCTCAATGTTTTGGCACTCTGTGACACACAATTTCAGAAGAAGAGCATTTCGACTCATAGGAAGCAGGTCATTTTAGACATGTGGGGCAGCATGTGTTGCCTTGCCTGGACTGGACGGGCGCAGCGGTGTTTATAAGGGACCTCTGGAGGAAGTAAATGATGTTGCTTTTGTAGGGTTGCCTGAGTATGTGGCAAACGCACCCGGTCCCACTGAGACTAAAAGTTCGTTGCCTGCATGGCGCAGAGGATTACCCGCTCGTTCCAACAACGGTGGCGGTGCCCAACCGGCCCAAGCAGCGCTTTACGCTCGTGCCGCCGCTGCGCAACCGGGGGGACCCTCTCGCCGCCATTGAGCTTGGCAAGACAGCCGAGGCAAATCCTTTACCCCCCACGATTGTCTGCCGAATGCCTTCTTGGGTCTGCCATGCTGTTAGGAACCCCGACAAGCACTTCTGATTGCTCTGCAAGGCAGCAGATAGCCTTGGCATTGGAGTACTTTTCATCCCAAAATGCAGCCCAGCTCATGTCAGGGCAGTAACATACCACCGTACCCCATCCTTGTGGTTTGTGATCCTGCAGTACTACCGTCGTGAGGGGCATGGAACACACTGGCATACAATACTACAGGCACAAGCAGAGTGACATGTGGCTCAGACTAGGACCAGAGTACCTTAATGATTAATTCTCCAGAACTTTAAATGGTCAGGGCAGGAATTACAGAGTACCATACTTTGCTTTTATGCAGCCATCCTGATGGTACCCTGCTGTTGTGCAGTTGGTGGTGGCGGTGCTGCCGGCAAAGAACAAGGCGGTGTGCATCGATATGGAGGGGCAGCTCGCGCTGAGCACGCTGCGCCAGCTGGGCATGCCAGCTGTCATGGCCGTCGTTGCCGGCGGCCCGGCTGCTGCCGATGGCGCAAAACCGGCGGCCGCCGCCGCCCGGCTGAAGGAACGCGCTGCCGCCAAGAAGCGGGCCGCTGCCGTGCTCGCTTCAGAGGTGCGCTTTGCTTTGCATCGCCTTCTGGATGTACACATGCTCCGTGATTCGTAAAGGCATGACTTCCGTGTCGTGTTGCAGCACATGCGTGTGCTTCCAGGCGTGCGCAATTCTTGCAGGGATTTTGGCATTCCCTGTTGCGCCCGCATGTGCTGCACCATGTGGCTAAAATCTCTCATGACTGAAAATTTTGCACATTATGAAGTATGATTGCTCACGGGCATGTTTTGTGTGGTCAGGTGCCCGGGGATCACAAGATTGTGTCAGTGGATGACGAGGCGGACTGCGCGCAGCTGATCAGGACGCTGGCAGAGGCTCACCCGAGCGCCCCCCTCTGGCGGAGGCAACGCCCCTGCCTCCTGGTCTACGCGGCCCACTTCTACCCTGCCGCCGATGACACCGGAACACTCACCCTCACGTAAGCCGTTAGTCACCTGCCGCATTCCCTTAATCAAGACAAGATCTGCCGTAGGCGTTGAGAGGTGGCATTGAGACATATACAGGGGAATGTCTGCTTGCAATCTGGTTGCAAGGGGGCTTGCAGCAGCATACGTGTCTCTCGCCAGGCTCTGGGCTGCTAAGGAGAAAATTTATGGGAAGCACAGATTGTCCACAGATTAAAGAGGCTTGGGCGTGCTGATACTCTCCAATGACCTCCAGGGCACACTGCCTGAGTGGCCAACACATTATTCATGCAACCTGATGGCAGGGACTTGGCAGGCATCTCTGTGCATGACATGCGCTCACATGGCAGATCACAAGGAAACTGACATTAACTTTGGTTCTGCAGGGGCTATGTGCGCCACCTGGGCCTGTCAGCAAACCAGATCATCCATGTCCCGGGCGCGGGCGATTTCCAAATTGACCGCATCGAGGGCGCTCAGGTATGACGACCGTGTTTATTGATCGGAGCCCTTATCAAGATATCACTGATGTGTGTTGCCTGCAGCTTATCAAGTGTCTGCCTTGCAGATCATGTCCATCGCAGAGTTTTGGGATATTCGGCGTCCGGCGTTCTTATGCACTTGTGACAGCAGGAGCCTACGGCGCTTGGGGCGGCGGCGCGGGTGACGAAGGGTGACTCATCAATGGAAGCTTCGGGGCCCGGTCTGGTGGTATTCCCTGATCCGGCAGCGCGCGATGAGGTCATCCGGGAGAACGAGGCCGACCCGCTGGCAGGAGAGCAGACATGGCCAACAGACATGGTGCGTTCTTGTTTCCCATCTGTTACCTTGTCTTGATATTCTGATTTGATTTGAGGATCGTGCTCTGCATGCTTACCACCTGCATACAGTCAATACTGCTCTCTTGATATTTCTGATTCACCCATAATGAAATTCTGCTCAGAGTGCGCTGCAAAGCAATTCATATACATCGGAGGCAACTCCTCATTTGGGTAATCTGTGCTTCCAGAGTACATCTACACGTATGGCCACCGTAACGGCATTGTAAAGGTCTTAGCCGTATATGCTGGCCCCGGGCTGGCGGGGCCCGGTATAGGTAGTGAGCACCATGCCAACGGTTGATTGGGAGTTGCTTGGATCTGGCGAGCCCAATGATGGGCAGGATTGTGGCCGCCTTTAACATGCTGGCCTTCAATCTGCATACATGTAGCACTTGGCCTCTTGCAGAAAAAGGGAGTGAATTCAGTGTATGCAATCAGTACTGCAGCGCATGCAGATTGCTGCTGATGACATGTATATCAACTGCTGTCATGGGGCGATTGCAGGAGATGCAGGAGGCAGAGCAGCAGGACAAGAAGAAGCGCCGTCTGCCCAGGGGTACCTCAGAGTACCAGGCGGCCTGGATCACAGAGGACATCGTGGGCGAGGGTGAGAGCAGCGAGGATGACGAAGAGGAGGAAGACGCTGCAGGTGACGACGATCAGGACGATGTCAGGTGCGCTTTTCACACCAACAGCACTCATAAGCATCACACGTCGCTCCAGGTCCCTTGGTTGGTCACACAGGGTCTCGTGACGGGCGCAATCAGAGGCCTCAATGCCTTTGAAAGCATGAGAATGGCATTGTACGTAAGTTTATGAAGGTGATGAAGAAGAGGCTCCTGATTTCTCTCTGTCTCAAATTCCTTCATGGTAAGTAGAGGACATCTGACAGGTAGCTTCCCTTGATCCAATGAAACGCCTCTATAATTTGAGTTAGTGTATGTGCTACATGCGAGAAAGTGGCTTCCTTTACTTTAGAAGGGCATGTTTTAATTTCGAGCTCATGTGGACTGCGTGGGTGGCAGGTCACTGGCGGGCACAAGAGCAGGAACAGAGGCCGGGGGCCTCATGTCGGAGTTTGGGGGAGATGACACGGAGGTTGATGACATGGCGGATGACGAGGAGGGTAGCGCTGACGTGGGCGTTGACCTCAAGCAGCGCTGGCGCGAGCAGCAGGATGATGTCATGTTCCCAGACGAGGTGCAGGACGTTGCCTCTTCCCCTTCTCTCCCCTTGTATAATTTGTTATTTCTATCATTCCTGCCCAGATTTTTGGTACGAAATAGTGTGCATTCCAATTCAAATATTTTGCTAGTTTTGATGGGCGTATGATTACACCTTCAGGACTCGCAAAGCTGCCCCGCTGTCCGTCATGACATGCTTCCCTTGCTGTTTGTGAAAGGCGTGCATGTCACATGTGGACTGCACAGCAATTTGGCAGCACCAGGCTTCCTGTTGCAATGCAGGCAGCAATCATCCATGTCGTTGCAACACATCTATGGTCGAGTGTAAATCTGGACACAGCAACACTCTTACGATGAGACGTATGACTGAGGCATTGCCTGCTGGTACAGGTGGATACGCCAAGGGATATAGGGGCGCGTGTGCGATTCGCCAAGTACCGGCACCTGAAGAGCTGGCGCAGCAGCGGGTGGGACCCCAAGGAGAGCCTGCCACGCGAATACTCGCAAGTCTTCGCCTTCCAAAACCACAAACGCGCCCACAAACGGTGCGGCACAATCGTCCCCAGCATTATATACCTATCATTTGATTCCAATTTTCTACAATGGAGGGCGTGACCTACTATGCACTGCTTAATAGGTCCTTGATGAGCGGTACTGAGTTTGGATGGGTGGTAAAATGAGTGGTATCTCCAATAACTCCCTCCTGGGATCCAGGAGCCGTCTTACCTTCCTCTACTGTGTGCTTGAATTTTGGCAATGTTGAGCCTTGAAAAAGAGGCTCCTGCCCTGCCACCCTGCAAATCGGCAGATCAAAGTGCTGCCGAAGAGCACTACTTCTTGTCCAGTAGTAGCCCTCAGGCAACCATTCAACTCTTCCCTGCCCCATACGATTGCCCGCGCTAGTTCTGGATGGTAATTCGTGCTGATCGGCAAAGATTTGATGTGCCGTTTATGTAGAAAGAGTCACTTCGTGTTCTGATTGGCGCACTCAAAAGACGTTTCACCCGATTACGGGAGATACTTCACTGTTATGATACCAAGGAGCAAACGTACCTGCTGACATGGCGAGTGTATCCTGCGCGCAGGGCCAAGGCGGCGGCCGAGGCGGTGGGCGGCCCGGAGGACTGCCACGGCGTGCCCGCGGGCACTTACGTAACCGTCCACGTTGCGCGCGTTCCCACCGCGGCCGCAGCCGCCGCCGTCGCGCGCGTGGCAGATTCCCTGCAGGTGCGTGCGCCAGCTGGAAGATTGTTCTCCCCCATTCTCCCATACAATTCGCGACTGAGGAAGGGTAGGTTGAATTTGCATGTGACGTCCTTGGTGCAAAACTTTATTCTATCACAGTGCTTGCACCAAAGACAACATCTTGCCACCGAGCTTGCAACAAAACTCCACCTAATTTGGCGCGCCTGCATGGCTATGATTAGACATGATGGCGTCCCTTTCAAACATGGCCCATCTTGCATTAGCGCAGGATTGAGCGAAGCCATTGTTCCTTGGGGTCTGTACGCCAGATTGCAAATAGGCAGCCAGACATCATATATTGTTCAATGAGTCTCCTGCAAGTGAGGTATGGGGTGCAGGAGAGGTATCCACTGTGCTGGCTCCACAAATCTCACTGTTAGAGGCTGATGCCCGGAAATAATTAAGAAAATCTGTGTTCGCAGGGCGAGCTGCCTCCGCTGGCAGTGTTTGGGCTGCTGCAGCATGAGACCAAACTGAGCGTGGTTCACTTCTCGGTGCGCAAGGCGGCAGCGCTCGAAGATCCGCTGCCCAACAAGACCGAGATGCTGCTCGTCACAGGCCTCAGGTAATGTTCCACCGACAGGGAGACCAGAACCACAGGGAGATTTGGGAGGGTCAGCTTGCACCTGGCCGATGCCTTGCAATGCCTCAGCAAGCCATCAGGACGCCAAGAATGTAGAAATGGGAAACTTCTAGCAGTCACTCGGCAAGTGCTATGTACATTTTTGGTGTGTAATGGAGAAGTGGCATCGGCGGATTCAAGCCTGGCGCAAGATGTGGCAGCTCCTTGCCAAGGAGGACATGTCCTTGCACCGCGACTGACATAAATCCATCTGCAAGAGATTCTACAGGAGGACGTGCTTGGGACTTACGATTGCCCCCCCATGAAGTTTATTCTTGATTATATAGATTTTGAATTCGGATTGCAAATCGTCGGCAGGTCGTACACTGCGCAGCCAATATTTTCCACGGACGAGCCGAGCGGCAGCCGCTTCAAGATGGAGCGCTTCCTGCACCCGGGCCGCCAAATCGTGCTCAGCGTGTACGGTCCCATCTGCTTCGGGCCGCTGCCCGTACTCGCCTTCCTGCGCGGCCCGGACGGCTCCCTGCGCCTGGCAGCCTCCGGTGCGCTTGTTGTTTCGACTCCCTTCATTACACTATGACTTTCCAGCTACAAGTGGTGCAAAAATAAACACAGGGCTGGATATTTGCGGGTTTCCTTCCAGGAAGAACTGGTCACGTGTCCTGCCTGTAGAGGAAGCTCCACAGGTGAGATAGCCTAGGTGTAATCACACTGGAGACCACTGGCGAACTGTGAGTGTCACACTCTTTTTGTGCAGTTTTCTCAGAACAAATGTGAAATAGCTCTTAAGTATAAGTCTCTGACGGCGCCTTGCCTTTATTTATGCCTGCCTTGGTCCACTACGTGAGGCAGTGAAGCTGCTGTAAGGCAGCGTGTTTGGGGACTTGCCTTGAGGCCTGTGACTATTGCGCATTATCAAGTTCTGGAACAATTTGGCTGCCTTGCCTGCAAATAATTTTCACAGGCAAGTGGCCCTTGATGATTGTTGGGATGCCATAACCCGTAATGTTAAGAATTGGGCTTGGGCCTTCATGCGGGGCTTGCGCCGAATTGGGTATGAGTTTGTTATTCGGTTTGACACCCTTGTTCCTGTGGAAGTTGATGCTGTGATGCAGCTGCTAGATGCGCAAGCACTGCAGGTTTGGGATGACATTGACATTTGCCCTAGGACCTGCCCGTCCAGCAATGCCACCTTGTGTACATATCACAGATGGTTTGCTAGGCCAGCTTGTGTGCGCCACCCTTGCCAGCTCTTACAGCAGCCTTTGAGTGCCCGTTGCTTGCGTATACTGTTGAAGTTCAGGATGGGTTGTCATAGTCTGCCCAATGTCTCGGGCCGCTGGGCAAGGATTCCCCGGCCCCAGCGTTTGTGCATGCGTTGTGCCCAGCAGGTTATTGGGGATGAGCGCCACCTTGTGTTTGAGTGCCCTGCCTTGCAATCTGTTCGGGACAGATATCCTGGGCTGTTTGGTGCAGCCATTGTGACGATGCAGCAATTCATGTGGCAGTTGGACATTGTTGGTGTTGCACATTTTGTGATGGATTGTTTTGATTATTTGGATGCTGCCAGTTCATCCAATCAGCCCTAGGCGGCTGGAGTGATGTAATCTTCCTTCCTTCCTTGTTTGACTTGAAGTACATCCGCTGTGCTATATAGATTGCCTATGTGGTTAATCTGTTCGGTTGCTGTCAAGTGCCTCGCACTGCCGTGCATGCTTTGACTGAAGGTGCCACAGAGCACGATTGCTGACCGGTTTTATTACACTGCATGCAGGCACGCTGCGCAGCTGCGACCCAGACAGGCTGGTGATAAAGAAGGTGGTGCTGTCGGGCTACCCAGTCAAGGTGCACAAGAAAAAGGCCTTTGTGCGCTGGATGTTCTTCAACCCAGAAGACATCCGCTGGTTCCGTCCTGTCGAGCTTTGGACCAAGCACGGCCGCCGCGGACGCATCAAGGCGAGCATTTTTGCACCCCTCCATGACATCAGTCCTGCCTTGCACTGACAGCACATCAGATGCCCCTCTGCTTGAGGGCTTGATATCGAGGGCGGCCTTATTTGCTTTGGCCTGCTTGGTCATGTCCTCTGACTGAGGGCGTAATGTATAGACCCGATGCATGTTGCTCTCACCTTACTATTATATTGGCGTGTGTAGAATATAATCGAAAGAGTCCCTTGAGTTTTTTTATAGTGTATTGCTCTTTGGGTGTGGATGACTGTGCAAAAGCGCTCAAGGGTATGTGCAAAGTAAAACCCATCCTGGCATTAATACAATGCCAAAGAAAGTGCAAGAGTGCAAAACCTCAGATATTTTTCATGTGGTGCGTCTGTACAGGAGCCGATGGGGACGCACGGGACGATGAAGTGCATGTTCGACGGCTTTGTCACACAGCAGGATGCAGTGTGCATGTCCCTCTACAAACGCACCTTCCCCAAATGGCCAGCAGACACCGCAGCTGGCAGCTTCTGCTGAAGCCCTTTGCGGGGGAGAAGGACCTTTGTGAAATTGCATGCTTTGGGTGCATGCAGGATATATGCATGTAGGTGGATATGCGCGCAATGGGCGGTGACAATTTGACATTTTAGCCTCAGAGTAGACGTTTGACGCTTTAATTTACCAAAGTGGTGTCATCCTGTGAGCAATGGGCTGAGAAATTAGCAATTCAACAGACCAGATGTGCATCCTCCAGTAAGCAGAGCATGTGTGCAGTTTCAAGAGATGTTGCCTTACATATGATTTCAATTATTTCACATCCGGGATCAGAACTCTAAATCTCCTCACACTCTCACAGAGACGCGTTAAAATAACCCTTGTAAATATAACAGCCTTATCTATACATGAAGCCTTGAGGCACGTACTGAAGCCACAGGCTTGACCTCGATAATACAAAGCATAGGCAGCATGTCTAGCCCCGCTTTTCTCGTGCTTAGGCAATGTTTGCAATATACTCAATGTTAAATTCGCGCCCTTCTTCACGTCCATCCAGCCTTCACGGCTCACACAGCTCGCCGCACTCGATTGGCCCAGAGGTTTGCCACAGGTGCCTGCCCACAACACGAATGTCATTCTCGGCAATCGTGATCTCCACGTGAACGTGCACGTGCAATGATTCAATACATCGGACTAGGCTTTCAGGCATTAAAAGAAGCACCCAGGCAAAGTGAGCAAGCTGCCATTCGACAAAAGCAGAACTTCTTGCGCGCTGGGCAGTTCCAGACTCTTTCAGGGAAGACTGACCGCATTACAGATGCGCCCCATTCTAAAAGGTTGTATGGAGCATTTGAAACCCCTGTGAACATGTGAAAGAATGCCATGTGAAGGGAAGGTGATGCGCGGCTCACCCAGCAGAGGCCGCCCTCGAACTCCACAGCAGGCACAGCAGGGCACAGCGAGAGCGGCAGCAGCGTGAGGGCGCAGCGGTGAGGGGTTCCCTCCTCCCAGGACGCTGACGTGGCGTCCAGCTGGCTACAGGCCTGTGAGAGTACATCTGCCAGCGCAGACGGCTCTGCCGCGGCCGCTGCAACTGCATGCGCTGCCTTGAGCGGGGGAGCACCTGCACAACAAAGCATGGGTCCTATTTGTCTTTCCAATTACCGCAAAAGTTGTGCTTCACAGCAACAGTTGCAAGGACTGCTGCTGCTGCGGCAGCAGACCTTCCTATAGGATGCACAATACCTTCCAATCGACTGCTATGCCCTGTCAAATCAGTCCATAATGAGCAAGGTTGGCCCACTGGACCTTGCTGCCTCACATGCAGCTCCATGGCCAAGTCAGACACAACCAGATCATACCCTCATAGCAGGCTAAATATTTCTGGTGTTTTGTGCAGAGACTGACCTGCCACGTCGCCATGCCAGCACTCCTCGCAGCGAGACAGCGCTTCTGCAGCGCCCCACGAATCATCGACCCCTCCAACGGCGCATCCACTCTTCTGCCGCTGCGCAGCCCTGAGTGCGCACGCCACGAAGCGGACCGCCCCCAGAGCCGTTATGTACTGCCGGGTCCGGGAGTTGGCGCAATATTGGTCCTGCCGGCCTGCGCCGCACGCCTCCGACCAGATGCGCTGTCCCCTTGCCAGCTCAGCCTGTGCTGCCTGCAGTGCGATAAAGTTACCTTTCAGGTGCACATCATATCTCGCTTACAGCACCCACCCGCTGGTTCAGAGGGGTGACTTGCCAAAAGTCAGTCTGTCACTGATGACCAGTGGCAAAGAAGACGCCAGAGCAATACTTCGGCATTATAGAACACCACCGGATATGCAGCAATTGCGTGGATGCACCCAGGGATTTTGAAGCAGCCCTTTTTCACAGAAACGTCAACAAAATACCATGTCCAGTGAGCGGCAGGAAAGGATCTAGGCGCTCACCTCAGCGAGCAGGCGCCAGGCTGTCGCTCTGTCATGTCCCGCGAACGTCTCCAACGGCGATGCCTTTATACTCACAGAAGCCCCTGCACTCAACTGCACAGCCTGCATGCCTGCAGCTGCATCCCCCGCAGCCCATTCCTCGCCCCAATCCCCTTCCTCAATTCCATCGCTCCCCTGAGCCCAGTGACCTCCTGAGAAGTGCGCCGCTGCTGTGGCGTCCCCAGCCGCACGGGAGACTTGGGGAGGATCCAATCCCGCACTCTTATCAGCCTCCAGGGATGTGAATACATCCCACACGTCGGCAGACGCCGCTGCGTTGCTCGTCCCCTGTCTTGGCGCGAGCCATGACTTATCGGTCTCCCAGGTCCAGTCAGTGCCGGCCGCCGGCGCTGACTCATCCGCGCGTCCTGGAAAGGCGCCATCGGCCGCGCCTGATCTGGCGGACGCCGACGTCGGCGACACGTCAGCGCCGAAGATGTCCAAGTCTGGCGCGGCGGGGCTGGAAGGTACGCCTGCGGATGGCTGCCGCTCGGTAACGTCCGGCCGCTGTGTCGTTGCAACGGCATCCCCAGAAGCTGACTCGAGAGGGACATCAAGCGGCCACTGCATGCTGTTGCTGCTGGCAGGTTCAAGTGCTGCCCCGGCAGGCCAGCCATTGTCCCAATTCCCTGGCTCTGTAGCGGCTGTACTTGAAGAGCTGATGCCCTCAGCTGCGCCAAACTCCTCAAAGTCTCCCCACTCATCCACAGAGCCGGCCTCCCCTTGCTGCTCATCCCCTGATGCAGCAGCCTCCGCGGCAAGAGATTCAGGGAATGCAGCTGTGCTCAGGGACAAATCCTGTGCCTCCTGTGCCCTCTCTGTTCCGGTAGGCAATTCCTCTACCAGGCCGGGCTCCTCAGCGGCGGCTGACACAGCGGGAGGAGGGTCATCTGCTGCCATGGCGAGGGAGCTGCTGGCATCATCGCTGATGTCAGCGCATGCCGCTGGCCCGGCCAGATCAGGCTCCTGGGCTAGTTCGGGTGCGTCCTCTGCGAAGCTGAAAACCAGTGCGTCCCAGTTGATGCCCTGCTGTGACCCCGGGGTATTCCCCTCCGCTGGTGCAGCTGCCCCGTGTTCACCTGCAGTGCGATTTAAATAACATCAGAACCCATGTTATTGGTACACATGCCTGCAGTGTTCATCTCTGGGTGGCAAAGATCCAGCATGTGGTCGTGATTAATTCCTGCACACACATGTGCAAATGTAAATCTGCAAATCCTATTCCTTAGAAGAGTTGTACCTGCTGCGGCTGCAACTGCACTTGTGGGTTCTGCAGCATCTTCTCCACTTTCAGACCCTTCTGTAGGTGATGGCAGAGGCGCCAAATCTCCGGTGGGCGCTTCCGCTGCTCTGTTATCGGCCTTATCTGACTTTGCAGCACCGTCAAACGCACTGCTGTCACACACCGCAGCAGCTTGTGGCGTGTCTGCCCACTCTCCAAACTCCTCTACCTCAGCTGCCTCCTCAGCAGGGTCAAACAGACCTGACCCCGCTGCGGCCTCGCCACTCTCTGTCTGCTGTGGTACCGATATCCCACCGAGTCTCTCTGCCGACAGCTGGAGAGCGGCAAGGGGACAGGCCTCCGCAGCAAAGGGTGTATGCTCGATGTTCTCAGGGGTGGCGGGCGCGGGCGGAGGGACCGCCGTCGGCGCCGTGTCTCCCGGCGGAAGCTGCGCGGCAGCTGCCGCTGATTCAGCGGCCTGATCTGGCACCAGGGCGGCTGCCGCAACAGAGTCGTCCCACTGCATGCTGCTGAAGAGAGCCTTTTGAGGCTGCTCGGCTGGCGCCGCCAGGTTTGGCACAGGGGTGGATGGCAGAATGGATGGGGTCGGTGGAATTGAATGACCAAGGCCGAAGCCACCCCAGGGTGCGGCCAGGTCCAGGCTGGGCAGCGGGGGCGTTGCCTCTGCCAGTTCCTCGTCCTCGCCAAATAGGGACATCGGCAGTGGTGCAGACCTGCGCCAATAAGAAGCAGAACTCAGTTGGGGCTGCAAACCGCTCATGATCACTGCCCACAACAAAATGCTTGCCTAGACTGGCTCAGCACATTCTGATCCTCCAAAGCTAGAGACTAGGGTACTATATTGCGCAAGTGAGATGATCCAGGCAGCAAAGTATATCACAGTGATTTCGGACGTATTGCACCCCTTGAATTGTCAGCACATTTTCAGAAAATAAACAGGCATGGCAGAAAGCCTGCCCACCTGTCAAGAGCCGCAGTCTGTGCCTGCGACACTTCTGCGTCCGCCCCAGCGTCCTCAAAGTCCCCAAAATCATCACCATCAGACCCCTCCCCATAGTCCAGCTCATCCCGAGCGATGTCAATCGTCGATGCCGGAGTCACTCCGCGGCCGCCGCCCGTCTCTGAGCTGGGCACGGATTTCGCGGCGCCGGGAAACGGCGCGTGGTGCGCGGCAGCTGCCAGGCAGCTTCCGGACGCTTGCGTGGCCGGCAGCGGAGCCTGCCACTCGGCCGCCTTGAAATCGCCAAAGTCCCCAAAGCCGCCGTCGGCCGCGGCTGATGCGCTTGGAACCTGCGGGGCGCTGCTGCTCTGTGCTGACGCAATCGCTGGCCAGCTGCTGGGGTCAAAGTAGCCAGTCAGGGCCGGCCCTGCTGCTGAAGGTGCTGTCTGTGTGTCAGATGACGCTGCCTTGCTGGGAGCTATGCCCGGCTGGGCAACTGTGAGCCAAGAGGAGGGGGCAGCTGCGCTCGGCTGAAATGCACTGAGCGACGCGAAGCTGAGAGGGGCCGCTGCGGTTCTGACGGCGCACGGCTGCGGCAGGGCGGCAGGTGCCGGCATGTGCTGGAGTGCGCCAAAAGAGGCGTCTGCTGCGCCGCCGCCTTTGTGCTGCATGCTCGCAGCATGTGGCACAGCACCTATCCCATTCACGCTGCCGTGGACAAGCTGTGTTGGAAGTGGCAAGGCATCATTTGGGAGCACAAGCTGCTGTGCTGCGCCGGAGCTGGCTGTTGCAGTGCTGGCATCAGCGTCACAGAAGTCCCCAAAGTCCTCTTCCTGATCTTCTGCATTTGTTCCTGCCACAGGCGCCACGGAGATATTGCCTGCTTCATAGCCGCTGCCCGCAAAAGTCCAGCTGTCTGCTGAGCTGGCGGCCGCCGGCGCCAGGTCATTGGCGCAGAAGACGGGCCCTGAGCCCGATGTGGCGCGGATGCTGACGCCCCCAGGGGCGCCAAAGCTGGCACCGGCCTTGTGAGGAGCGGGCAGGGCAGGGCAGGAGGTAGTTTCAGCGGGTGGAGCAGATTCACCCGGGCCACGCGGGCGCAGCCGAGGCGCCTCGGTCTCCCGGATGTTCCCTCCCAGATCCACGGCGTACGATGGCGGGTCTACAGTCACATCCACTGACACCACCTGTGCAAGTGAATGCAGCATATTGGAAACACAGTGCACATGGCAGAGCCTTGTCCCCGAAATTCGAACAATCAAATAACCCCACATCCCCTAAGGCGAGAGATACAGCAAGGACCCGATGGAAGGACATTTACCCCTGCTTATTTGGTCAAGTTTGCAGATACAAAACAAAATGCAACTATGCACTTAATATGCGCCAGCGCGTGGGTGCGATGATGTGCAGTACCTTGGCAGAGATGTAGGATCCGTCCCTCTGCCTGTACCATGCAAGATCTCCTTTCTTGTACACCGCCCCTCTGCCACCAGCAGCTTTTGTGGGTGCAGCAGTCATTCCGTTTGATGGACTCCAGCCTGCCCCAACACAAGAAATATGTAAAATCGTACTGCTTACCTTACAGACCAGACATTGTTCGGGGAAGGAGGTGGCTTATTTGCAGCTTCAATTATTTGCTACATGATTCAGATCAGCAGCGCATATGCACAGGCTCTCTTTCAGAGGCCAGCATGTCAGGCACAGACCCCTCGTAACAAAGAGCCCACGGTCAAGCGCTCACCGTGTCCGAAGTCTGATGGAAATGCCTTCAGTGTAACATCATTGTTGACCTCCACATCGCCGAACACATCCAATGGGATGGGCTGAGAACGCATAGGTGAGAGGTTTCCTTTAACAGTGTATAACCTGCGCCCAGAACCAACTGCGCACATCATCACCTTAAATTGTCCACAGACACGAAGTATGTTCGAAAAGTAATATTAGGATGCTTGCCGCTCACGCAGATGTCCCTGACAGTTGAGCAAAAGAGGTGCTCGCTTGACTGGATGCCCACCAATCGCGATGCCGGTGCAGATGTTCCACGGCCGGAGAGTACTGAAATGGATGTTCTTGATGTTTAACAAGCAAAACCCGCCCAATATCTCCGAGAAGAAAAGAGAGAGAAATTCCGTGCAACGACCGTTGACGGAAGGTTACTAATTCCACGTGGACCAGGTCGTCATGCCTCATTTGGCCCGCATGCGTGGCAAAGCCAAGAAATTTTGAGCCCCAGGTTTGCGCGTATGTCCAAAATCATCCACCGATCTTGGAATTGCAAAATTCTTTGAAATCTGAAACTTGTGAAAAATTATCTACTGTTATCGAAGCTTTGAAAGTTGTGTATTGAAATTGCCTTTTGGACACTGCAAGGCTAGAAGTAAGTGCGATTCCATTTCATTTGCCCTCACACCTCATCTCATCGAATTGTTCATATGGTCGTCACGTATGTAGTAGATGTTACATCACTGTCAACGAGATTTTAGTACTAATGCGAGGGACGTTCGTAGAATCTTATTGATTCCGCACTTACCTTGCTGGCATAAATTGCGAGTTTGGAGAACGATGTGACATCTCACGATCTTTTGTTGGTCCTAACACTGCGTGCTTGTGACTGCAGTGTATACGGGAGAGATCGGAAAGCTATCTGCGCAACAGCAGCTCGTTTGCAGGCACGCACCAGTACAGAGGCTTCAAGCAACTGCAATCTCTGGTTGCCGCCCTTCTCGAACTTCTAGGCTCCGCTGTTCAGCCTCCAGACCTCACACAACTATCCAGGTCAGCCCTGAACGAGTCAGCTCACCAAAGCACAAAGTCATGAAGTCTCACCAGACAACTTGCACCTGGCGCCCTTGTCAGGCAGGCGCAGCTGCAGATGTTGTCATGCGGATGACCTTGTTCTGTATGTGCTGACGTCATGTCATTGCTGCTGGGTGCAGGAGAGAGAACCTTCTTACACAGGATCAAATGTGGCTGTGCTTGAGCATGCATCAAGTGAAGCAGCCAGCAGCAGTGCACGCACAGCACAGTCCCATGACGCGCAGCAGGTGGGACACTCTGCTGCGCTGCTCATGCCTTGCTGTCCATCCTTGACATGCCCGTGCATTGAACTCCCTTAGTGCTTTTTAATGGGTGTGAGCTGTCGTACTGTGTTCCAGGAGCATACCGGGACTTTCAACTGGACAAAGCAATGGTATCCTCTTGCATCAGAGATAGATATGGACCCAGCCAAGCCACACTCGCTCATGCTGCTGGGTAGGTCTTGCACACAACACTGCTATGCATGCGAGTGGGGTTACTTCTCTGGCATTGTGGCGTACATTACCCCCCCCCCCCCCCCTGTAGCACATGTGACATTGATCAGTGCTTTGGATGGATGGCTTACAGGGAAGCAGCTGGTGCTTTGGAGGGATGGGGAGCAGCAGTGGCGCTGCTTTGAGGATAGCTGCCCCCACAGGTGCGCATGTAACGCCCCTTGAACAAAGGACAATTATATTAGATGAATGCATTGGCCCTTGAAGGAAGGGCACCGAGAACCAGAATTGGTGCAACTGCACTGAATTCTTTGCAAAGATTAGAGACATAAGATGTCTGTATCACCGCAAGCTCACACAGGGCACTTGACTGGCTCTACAATTGAGCCGAGATTGAACGCTGTCTTCATTCTCTTCCAAACTCGTGAAGATGTGTGTTGCGTGTTGTAGGAAGGTGCCGCTGTCAGAGGGAAGAGTGGAGCAAGGGGGGTTGCAGTGCGGATACCATGGCTGGATTTTTGGCTCTGACGGCCGCCCCACCCACATCCCACAGGTATGTGTCTATTCTTTGCCCATTGCTGTGGGCACAGGATCATGGCGCACAGCAACATGTTCAGACCTCGTCAGACCTGTTGACAACATAAAATATGTAGATCCTGCATTGATCTTGGATTGCACTGTTGGTGGCATTGGCGTATGATCCCTCCCAGGGAGATGGTTCAATGCAGCCGTTGCAACTGATGTTGCCATCAAACAGGAATGGTGCATGGCAATCTGAGGCCTATTTGAATCTGGGGGTAAAATGTCCTGAGCTATCCGATGTGCGTCGTGTGTGCAGCTTCACAGCGTGGACACAAAGGCAGAGCAGACAGCATGTGCTAGCGGGAGGTCTTGTGCAGCCGCCTACCCTGTGCAGGTGAGTGTTTCACTGCTGATTGAGGCAGTGTGACTGTTGTGACAAGGCATGCATGGATGTGCACAGTATGGCAGCTTCATTTCCTGTGGTTGCCATGGGATTCTTCTGGCTTTCTTGATCTACTGCTAGGCACTGCAACACTGGAGGGCCCGGTTTCCCACCACTAGCCTTTGCACCAATTTGTGACATCCCTAAATTTGGCAGTGCGTTTTTCCTTCAACAAGCGAGCATTCAATGACTGAGGGGCAATCCGCTAACGTTTTCATGTCTCTGCGCACAGGTGCAACAAGGCTTGATTTGGGTATGGGGAGAGCACGGGTCAACAGCGTTTCTGGAAAGCCTGCAGCGTCAGCCGGCCATAAACCCCCTGAAAGCCAAAACAGAACCTGGTGCGACCCATACCTATCTTGTGAGACCTGATTTTTGTTTTTAATTTATTTTGTGTTGCTAAGCATTTTTAAGGTCCGCCTTTTGGACGCTGTCTTAACGATCTCTTGTGGTGTGCAGACAAGTTCACGCAGACCTATGTGAACTACATAAGAGACTTGCCAGGTATGTCCTGCCACCTAAGCAGAGAAAGATGATTATGTGACAACATCAGGGACGACATAAAGATGCTGCTGATGGACTGTGAGAAGTCACATGTAATGTTCCCAATACTGAGGTGCTATTTTGCGGCTTTTGAACAGGTGGATTTCAGGAGTGGGTCGAGAACATGACTGATCAGTCCCACGTGGCTTTTGCTCACCATGGCGTGGCGGGCAACAGGTGATTCCCCGATTGTGTTTGTTTGATGGAAAGAATGTTGGCAATATCAATTGTCAGCAAAATCTTTGCATGCTCCAAAGATCATGCATTTCTAGCCCACATGTACCAGCCTCTGATCAAGTTGGCATATCATGCATTGTCCAAGAAGTGTTAAACTCAGCAGGCCTGGCCCTCACAGTCTGTTATGCACCTGTCCGTTGCCTTTTTGGATTCTGAGCTTGAATCTGGAGGAGTGCTTCTGTCAGGCATGGACCGGATGCCGGATACTTCAAATCCCATAGCGTGGAGGAGAGGCCGCGCCCAGAGGACGGATTTAAATTCGTATTCGATTGGAGCGCCAACAGCAAGTCTGTCAACAAGAACACCACCTTCGAGTTCATCCCACCAGTCTACAACGGGTGATAGCCTGCCTCTTTCTCTTTGTTGTGACAAGCAGGAGCATGATCAGCTCATCTTTGGTCCATTCCTTCTTTCTGCTCCTGCAAACCAGTCATTCTCACCGTAGCAAATGTTTTGAAAGCCTGCACCTCATATATGTGTGAAATATCTGCTGGCAGGACTTGCAGTAAGTGCACTCCAAGCTAGAGAAGAGAGCAAATGGCTAATAGTCATATCCAGATTTCAAAATGAGCTTGACAATCATCTGAGACTGTCCTCATTCTTTTATTCCTTGTGTGCTTTTCTGACATATGCCATTCCTTGGTGGAATAAATGCCGAGACAGGGAGGTTGGAGGGGAGTTATTGACAGGTCGGTGCGACGCACCGAACCCTGAGGGCTGGAACAAGCAATAGTAATAATAGCAATAGGCGTATTAATAACCATAGTAATGACGACAATAAAGATGATAACAATTGCCTGATATGGCTTGTGCACCTGACCAGGTTCACTGTGGCGGGGGGAGTGTTCTCGCTGTGGATCTACGCCGTCCCAGTCAGCGCCACATGCACCCGCCTCATCATCAACGCCGGAGGAAACTTCCCCAAACCGCCGCCTCAGAAATTGACCCTCACAAATCCAGCTGCCCTGCTGAAGAAAGTGGATCCCCGACCACTGCTCCTACAGCTCGTCAAGCGCATCAGGTACTCATAGGATTCTTGTGTGTGGTGCCCAAATGTGTGGACAAGTTCATATGTTCGATATGGAGCCACACTGCACCACATGTTCTTGAGGAAAAATGATCTGCTCAGATGCCGTGATAAAGAGGTTTTCCGCTCAGTAGGTATGAACTATAGGTTGTCAATATTTGCGTGAAGCAGCCTGAATAATGTCTTCAGATTTCCAGCTTCGTATATATGGTGTCTGACATTGCAGAGCCATGTTCTCTAAGACCACATTTAGGGTTTTTCATGTATTTTATTCTAGGGTTAAGGGTTTAGGGTAGACGATCACACCATTTGATGCGTTCTGATCCGCTTGTGTGCTTGCTACAGCGGAAGATGGGGCCCTCATCTGCAGCTGAATGCAGTCAACGATGGCGACATTGTGTTCATGCACCAGCAGAGCAAAACCAACCGCCTGGCTGGGCGCAAGGCAGACTACAATCGCCACTACTTCACCCCCGGTGACTCCGACAGGTACGCAGCTGTAGACCCACCCACTTTCCTTTTGAAGCTTCAGGCAGCTTCCAGAACCCTGTCGGCTCTTGCCAGTACTATGGCTTGTTGCTGTCTAATACACCCAAATGCCCAGACTTTATTGTAGCAGCTCCATCTTTCTGGCAAGATGTCGGACATTTGGTTTGCTTAAAGCTTGCGTTCTAGTCGATACAGATCAAAAATTGCCATGCGGGGCTCAAAGAGACAAGGGAAACCTGACAGTCTGACAGAGCTCCTACAAATATGGTACTCCCTGTGACACAATGCATGCAAGAATTGTTGCACATGGTTGAGGTTTCCACAAGGGGTGTTGCGCCGTGCGCAGGGGAGTTATGGCGTGGCGGCGGTGGCTGACGCAGAAGGCGGGCGGGGGCCCGGTGTACCCCGACACCCCAGCGGTTGACCCCTTCCGCGACAGCCTCGGCAAGCTGCACAGGCGCGAGCTGCTCGACCGGCACCACCAGCACACACAGCACTGCGCAGCCTGCAGCAAGGTAGGAATCAATTCAAGGGCCCATGTTGTGTCAAAGGTCTGAGTGCCCCTATGCCTGGGCCAGGGCAGTCCATGCATTCTATTAGGTGCCCTCTAAGTCACCAGGTCAGGCTGGTATCTTGGGGTCCAGAGGATCATACATTGTTTTGTTCACTCTTATGATAATTCTCACGAATACTTGATGTGTGCTCGAAGTGTCACTATCTAGCCGGTTCCACCACCATGCCCTGTTTGTGATTGCCGGAGTTTCTGCCATGAAGCAGCTTGATGCAGCTGCCTCTGATCCGCTGATCTGAGGGCAGATATGTGGAATTGTGGATGCACGAGCAGGGTGCATGGCACATTTCTCATCACCGGACAACCAATCAGTCTGTACCCATGCAGGCGCTTCAGCAAGTGAGGGCGGCCCAGAAGGCATTAGCAGGTCTTTGTGTGGCAGCCTTTCTAGGCTTGGTGGCCTTCCTGGGCAGCAGGGGCTGCCCGCTGCTGTCCCTCGGTCCAGTCAGCTGCGTGGCAACCTTCGCGGCAGCCGCTGCTGCGCTGCTCAGCCTGCGTCGGCTGGAGAGCCAGTTTGTGTACACCGACTGGGTCAACGCTGAAAAGTAAGGACAGGACCTCCTCCTTTGGACAGTGAATAATACTGGGGAGAGACCCTGTTCCGACCTTGATCAGGCATCCCTGTCACACATCAGGACATCTTCAAATATAGTACAGAACTGGCAAGAACGGATAGGTATAAATGGCTCGAGTCCTGCTCGTGGGTTTTATCTGTTCTCAGGCTGTGAGAGATGCAAACGAGATCGAGTGACCATGCCGTGCAGCAATAGAGAGATTTTGTAGTCTTATGGTATTGGTTATGATGTCATTGTGCGCATGGTGCGCTAGGACTGCTTTTACCTATCGGGCAGGCTGGTAATGCCATGAGAACTTGGCAGGATCCCCAGCCATGGGAGGGGGGCCCTGCTGGGTGCAGACGTATCAAAACAGGAATATGAACGGAAAAGTGCAGGTTGAAAAGGTGTGCAGAAGGAGACAAGTTGGAGGCTTGCAGAAAGAGTTTTATGGTATTGTCGAGCGCGATGGTGAGGTTATTCGAGGGTGATTCAATCAACATAAGAAGAGAAATGTATGCTAGGTTGATGATGCAGGCAGGCAGGAGTGTACACTAGATTAGATTGCCAATAAAGGATCTTGTGAGATAGATTGTGCCGAATTGTTTGCGGCTGATCGCGGTAGGCAGGATTGTGAGAGGCAGCTTCACACCCAGCAAATTCGAGTGTTGTATTTCCTGATGGGCTGATGAGCTCTCGAGACAGTGCAATTCTTTATATTGCTATTCTTTTGGCCATGCATATGCATGCATCCCAGTGGTAGGAGCTCGAGCCTAGTACTCTACATGATGTCTTAGGTAATGCATTTCTTAGACTAAGCTGTGGGGGAATGATCTGGTGTCCCATTCAGACTTCTACTTGCATGATGATGATGACCACTGTCTCTGCACTGGCTTCATGGTGGCTTTATGTCATGCTGTGTCATGGTGTCTTTGTGTGTTGGTGCAATTGCTTTCTTGCTTGGTATATGGATTGTATTTTTTCTGATGTGCACATGCGCATCCTGATGCATCTTTTATTTACAAAGATTTGTAAGAAAAAGCCTAGGTCCCAGACCAGTCCGGCTAGCTATAGCAAATCTAGCGCGGTCACATGTACTACAAGCTAATACCAATGAGAGAAGCGCTGTAAGCTCGTCTTTCCTGTACAAAGCATGAACGGAGTGCCTGACAGTTGGGCTTGTGACAAGCCGCTTGTCCCAAAGCAAACCTGCGCTAGCTAGGGTACGGCAACGTAACCCATACTACGCGGGTGTGCTGGAACAAACAAAGCGGCTCAACTCGGCCACGGGATCCCAAATAATTAATCGTCAATACTCAATATAAGTGACACCTTAAACACGAAGTTCTGCAGATATTGAGCATTTATCTCGCCCTGCGAGTTGTCCCCTGTGAAGTCTTTTATAATGGAGCGATCTGTGTCTCACACGTTTGCTGGCACTTCCCACGCGAGGCACACATGTTATAAAGTCGTCCAAAATTGTAAATTAACAGTCTGTGCTTTACGATGCGAAGCTAGTCGTTCCATCCTCAAAGGTGTTTCTCTGAAATGAAAGAGATCGGGGCAGCTTTGCGGTATTTGATGTACACTTCTGGCCAACTTACTGGTTTTAGGAGCGTGCCATCTTTCTCCTGATAAATTAGTTGGTTGCAGGGCTGCCTTCTTTGGCTGAGCCATGGTGTGTGCAGGGATTACCTCTTTTCTTTCGAAGAGGCCAGCAACTTCTGGGCACAAAAAATCGTTCCAATTGAAATTACAAATGTCTGGGAACGCCCAGCCAGCTGGAGCCTTTACAGCTCCCACAGATCCTCTAGGTGCGACTGCAAACTCTTCGGCTCATCTGGCTGTCTGTGCAATCCGTTCAAAATATCTGCTAGCTTTTCTGCCTATTGCTTCCCGCAAGCTTATGCAGGCCTTTGCTTGTGCAATAGTGTGCAAGAGCATCTTACATCTCTTGCCTTCTGCAGTGCAAAAGCAGGTGGATAGAGCTGCAGACATAGTGACCGATCTCATGGAGGAGGTCAATAAGGACCTCTTTGTAGCTACAGCTGTAGCCGACATTACACGTGAGTGCCACTGCCACCGTCTGCACATTGACATCACAGCAGCACAGCCTTTGCACCAGGATTGCACAGTAGCAAATTCTTGAAGGGGTAGGCTGGTGGTCATTCTTGGGAGTAGCATGGCTGTCTAATGGTGACGCTCTGGCCCCTTAGGCCTCAGATGACCTCAAAGTGGGGCTTCCTCAATATGACGTGCAGAACTGTGATGCTTGACCGGAGTCCTGGCTCGGTCTCTGGGCACTCCAGTCACTGTTGAGTTCTAAATGACTTAAAAGGGGCAGAGATTCAGGCTGCTCCACATCGGACACTTCAATGCCATCTTACTCTCATCAAACGCCGATTTGTTATGCCTTGCATATTGCACGCGTTGCACTGCAAGGCAGCTCTTTCTCCCTACAGGGCCCTCACACCACCTTGTTTGTCTTGCTGTCACTGCTAGCTTATAATACGTGAAGACATGTGCCATGCAATAAGAACAGGTGTTGCTTGACGTGCCTGGTTCTCAAATTGTAGACTGTGTGCTAATGACAATAATAATAATGTGCTGTAGCTGACATCACACATGAGCATGTCCTGCTCTATTTGTCCCCCACAAGGGTACCTTTGCACCAGGATCTCTACATGAACATCCAATTTGGGTGGGTGGCTCATGCTCATTCCTGAGAAGTGTATACTATATATTGACTTTGATTATCGTTTGTTGATATATGCAGGGGAAGCGCCAGAGGTGACAGAGAGAGATGCAATTAAGGCAGCAGTGGAGAAGCGGATAGACAGCCTGGATGAGTTCTTTGTGGCCACTCTGCGCCTGTTTGCTCAGGCCGCCAGCGAGCAGAGCAACCACGACCTGGCAGGTGCGTTTCATGAAGTGAATTAGGCGGAAGAGATGTGCAAACGTTTAAGCAGTGTGAGCGCCCAGGAAGCTAAGAGAAAGAGCTGCCTCGCGCGCAGCAATAACATACATTGATACAATGGTCTCCCGGCCCACTTCTATTAGTGTAGTTGGTCTGATTAGGAAGGAGGGGTTTCAAGCAGTGCGGGCTACAAAAGTGCAAGCCTGAGGGTGTGAATTCCTTTGCTCACTGTTGCGCAACTTCAGAGGGATTGTACCAGGTTCCGCCAGAAGACATTGGGCTTTCGCACTCGCTGCTTCTGATGCGGCAGCTGAGAGGCAAGAGCAGCTCAGTGGGAACCAGCAGGGGACAGCTATTGTGAAAGTATCTCTTTAAGCTCAAGCTTTGCATAAGGGAGGCATGTGCTGATGCACAGAGCGGCTGGGAGCAATAGAGGAGGAGGTTTTGGCGCAAGTGGCGAAGCGGCTGCCAGCAGAGCTGCGCGTGCTGGACGCTGTGCAGCGACTAACCTCCAGGTACGATCACCACTTTGAGGTTGGGTGTACAGGTGGTTGAGACCAATTTGATGCGGGGTAGCACATCCTGTCAATGCAACGCGCCTTGATGACAAATGTTGAGACCATGACTTCTAAGCGCAGCAGAATCAATATATCTGGCTCACATAGGCCCAAGTGGACTTGAACAGCCATATTCTTTCCAGAAAAGAGATTTTTTCGTCCTGTTTGTGGGTTGGAGGTCCTTTTGCAACGTGGAGGGCGGTATGCAACGCTCTGTAATGGATAGATGCTCTTTGAGCAACACCGAATGGCTTGAGGTCTGTTTCAAATTTCGGAATTTCAATATGCAGTGAGGAGCGGGTGGATCTGCTGAGGAGGGCGGCGTCGGGGGCGGCCGCTGATGTCAGCATGCCGGCCGCTGATGTCAGCGTGCCCGCCTGCCAGCTCAGCAGCCTGCAGACCATCGCCAACCAGGTCATTGATGACATGGAGGACAAGGAAGCCGTCCCCGACAAGTGATTTCATCCCTCCCATACAACATATGGTGTCTATTACTCTGACTACCAATGTTATTGGAATTGTTAGTATCAGCATTAGTATTAGTGCTATTCTTCCCTTCCTCCAGCCCACAGGGCTGGGTGCCTGGCAGCAACTTCTCATAATCTCAATCTATTGCATCCTCCTCTTTACTGGAGAGGTCGATTCCAATTAGACGAAGGCACCAGGCCGCATGCATGCTTCCTTTTTTTTACATGCAGCTACTGTGCCATCTCCCAGTGACTGGCGCTCATAATAACCATTTACAGCATGTGCTGGGTGATGGTAAGCTGTGTTGAGGCAAACTATGGTTCCAGAAAGAGGCAAGAATGCAGGGCATCTGAGAGCTACAAGGGGGTTGCCTTGCATTTCTGTGTTTGGCTGTGGTGCAGGCAGCTGCTGGCCAGGCTGTGTCTGATAAGGGAGGAGCTGTCAGTGGTGGCGGCAGAGCAGGGCAGCGACAGCAGCGGCAGCGCTTTTGCAGAGGCCAAGGTGATATACCAGCGACTCATCCCCCAGGGGACTGCAGCGTTTCTCAAGGAAATGCTCGGCGTCAGCAGCAAGGACAGAAGGCATGCTCTCTTTCACTTTCAAGATTGCTTTGGGTGGCACCAAATTTGGGCTATTGACAACCTCAGCATTTTAGATAGTTGGCAACAAACCAGGCCATCCGATTGTGAATGCAGGTTGTCACGCAGCAACACAGGCTAAGCTTAATGCAGTGACCTTCTTCTGTAACCTTAACCCTGTTCTTGGATGGAACAGTATTTTCCCAAGTATGTGCAAGACTCTGCAGACCGGGGTACATATCGTCCTGCAGCGTGAACTTGCAATCTCTCCACGATTGCTTTGCACTGTGGTTGCACTCTAGATTCTCTACACTAGTACCCCCTGCAGGATGCGATGAAAAGTGTTTAAAAATGGTCTGTGGCGCAGGCGCGCTCTGCTAAAGAAGGCACTGGACGAGGGCTTTGAAGATTCCTCCAAGGCGCGGCGGCCGCGCGGCACCGAGGCGGTGCGGCCGGGGCGGCTGCTGACGTGTCTCACCGGCATGCAGCGCGAGCTGGCGGCGCAAGGGAACGCCGCCAACCAGCCCATCCTGAACAGGTAGCCCATCACATAGCAACGTGCTTCCATGTACTATATGCTACCTTATCTGAAAGTATTTTTGGCACCGAACAATGCGCTTCCATGTACGATGTTCTACTGTATCTGCAGCGTTTCTGGCAGGATCATATGATGCATCATAGATGATTGCTACCACCTGGTGTCCCCTTCCCTGACGAGCTGCGTGTAGTGCTCGAGTGCTCCCATCTGTGAACCTTGTACCTTTCCCTTTTCCATCAACCTGCTAGGATGCTGGCACGGAAAATTTCTTTGGCATCACCGCATGTTTGGATGTCATGTTGGGGGCTGTCTGTAAGAAGCAGAGTCAGAGAACATCAGCCCCTTAGACTGGCTGGAAAAGCTTGGAATGCAGCTGACTGACTGTCTGACTGCCAGGCTGGAGGAGCTGCGCCTGGCCACGCTGCAGCTGCTCGCCTCGCTGGCGTATGACTCATGATGGGATACTAATGAGAGGATCATTATAATTCATGCAGATCATCAATGATTGTATGTGTGGGTTTCTTGACTTTGATGAAATGGGATTGGGATGGATTGGCCCATGACCCTTACGGAACACACATCACGTTATGTAATGTTTGACTTGTGCTCCTTGGTGGGCATCGCCTGCGGGCTTTTGATTGCAGGCATCATAATCACCAATCTGCGGCTGGCTGCGCAGTTGCATGCAAAACGGACAACACTGGCATGTAGCTCCAGTGCAAAGCATCCTCTAGCGCAGTCCAATATCTCACACATGACATGTACTCACACATGTGCTCCCACAGCACGTGTCACGTCAGGCACTTGCATCAAGCACTGGCACCATGTTTGATATCAGTAGCAGTATTCTGACATTATCGTGATGTTTCGCCAGCTACATACCGTTCCGCCACTTTTACCAAATCAATCTATACCATCCTCATTTTGCAGTCAACCTTCTTACTGATCTGCCATTTTGTGGCCTTCATGCATTCGTTGGGCTGCTGTTGTCTCAAAAAAATGTTTAAAACTTAGGCTGTCTGTGTCTTGGTCTCCATCTGCTTTGCAAGCTTGGCAGGAAGTGCTGCTGCCTTGTAGTCTCACTTCTTGCTGGTAAACGTGGTTAGGCTGGGCAATTACAAAGTATCTTTTTATATCTTTCAATTAATGGTGCTCTCCCTGTCCATATGCCAGGACAGCTGTCGCACACTGTGGCATGCAGCCTCTGCACCGGTGGGTTGCATTATGGTGGGGCTGACCTCAACTGGGCTGCTTACATGACACTATATGGGCTGCATTCCACGGCACCGCCGTCACAGTCCCACCAACACCAGTGATCCGGATGTCACGGCCGGGCACTGGGACAAGGTGCGGCTGGTTAGCAATGCTCTGCTGCAGGAGCAGATCCAGAGCACACCCGGTGTCTAGCAACAGCTCCTGCTCAATGGTATAACTCCCATGTTGCAGAGTGAGTATGGAAAAGCCAACACGATCACCAACACGCGAAGCAGGCGCGGCGGGGTGTCTGGGCATGCACAACACAGATACAAGTTCAACCAGCAACACACGTATCCAAAGCCTGTATTCATTTGCTGTTGATTATGCAGTGCCGCTTGACCTCAACTGGGCTGCAACCAATATATTGCCATGTAAGCAATTGTCATGTAAGCAGCCCAGTTGAGGTCAGGCAACACAACATGATTAACATCAGATGAATCCAAGCTTTGGATACGTGTGTTGCTGGTTGAACTTGTATCTGTGTTGTGCAGGCCCAGACACCCCGCCGCGCCTGCTTTCGCGTGTTGGTGATCGTGTTGGCTTCTCCATATTCACTCTGCAACATGGGAGTTACACCATTGAGCAGGAGCTGTTGATAGACACCGGGTGTGCTCTGGAGCTGCTCCTGCAGCAGAGCATTGCTGATCAGCTGCACCTTGTCCCAGTGCCCGGCCGGGACATCCGATTCACTGGTGTTGGTGGAATTGTGATGGCGGTGCTGTGTAATGGTATGGACTGCATACTTGCCCTCCACTTGCTCGCTTAGACTGTGAAGTTTCGCTTGTCTGACTCCCTGCGGCTTGCCATTTGCTCACTGTTTTAACTGTGGTGCTAACTATCTCATTTTCTCACACTGCAAGTTTCTATGGTTGCAGACATAAAGGTACCGGCTCTGCTGCGTGACAAGCTCACGCACAAACTTGTGTTGAATGTGGAGAAACTCACTCCTTTTGTCATCCTAGATGCAACTACAGCACCAACCCTGAGTCCACAGGACGCATCTGATGACCAGCATGATTTGGATAGTGATGTGCAGCCAATGGATATCGGTGCAAGCTTGAACGTGAGCAAAACAGCCAGTTCCATGGCTAGTGCACCAGCTCTGGTGATTGCAGCAGGCTTCGACATGCCACTGATTGCCGCAGCGGGCTACTGCGCATGGGCTTGGAGCCCAGCCTCAGCAAGAGTTATTTGTATCCAACAAAATTGGTATCTGCTCTGGTTGTCTAGCTATTGCAACGCTCGCAGATATACCAATGTCGGCTTCAGATTGCTGTCCCGGTGAAATAACACGGTTAATGTGAGGCAAATGTAAGGGAGCAACCAACACAGTTGCGAGCTTCTCACAGCTTATATTAAACAGAATTGATTGTCAAGCTCGCGCACAGGATGCCGGAGTTTGTGCAATGCTCTCGTAGTGCTTGCTAAGTGTTTCATAGGAGTGCATAGTGCAGTGTGGCCCCACAAGCGTGACACAAGGCAAATCTGCTTGTAGAATTAGGCTTAGCCAAGCCTGCTGACTTTCTTAAATGCTACCGAGCCTGGCCTCTGCACCTGGCCTCCATCACAAGCAATTAAATATTGACAAAAGCTGTCACTTGAAATTCAATATTAATTCACTATGTTTGTTCGAGTCTGTCCTTGACTTCTTGAGTTCAACTGCTTGAATGCCTTTGTTCTGGACATGCGCAACTTGAAAGGCCTTCAGACTGTCAGGCACAACGAGATGCCGCACAGTCTTTCAGATGTTAGAAAAACACACCATATTATCCCAAAGTCGTGAGGCCTATGCATATGTATGCGACTATGAAAAAGGCCAGCTTCCCTTCTCTGGGAAGCTATAGACACGCTCCCGTTTGATCGGGGAGCAAATTTTGTTCCTTTGTGAAACAGGCTCTGTCCACATCTGACTTGCACCTCTGTTAACTTTGCTTGATCTCAGCCTGAATGGCGGGACTTACGACCGACCAGTCTTCCGGTCAAAAGTACGTAGTACTGAAGTCAGCTGAGGTACCATCATTTCGTCCCTCCAACTCTTTTGCCTTGTTTGAACAGAGTGTAAAATTGCAATGTTTTGCTTCTCACAATGATCGGTGAGAATTTGCAAAGATGGCGTTTCAATTCCTTCGATGTGTGATCTGATGGAGTCAAAGTTTATTGTCCCGTTCCGTCCATGACACTGACAGATCGGGTTCTATGTAAGATGGTAGAGGTATTAGGTTTTCCAATGATGCATTCAGATGTGGGTTTCAGGGTACAACTGCCGAGATATTTCTGCATGGAGCACATGTGACGTCCTGGAAAACAGTGAGTGGCGAGGTACGATCCTGCGCCGGCTGGAATGTTTCAAATACATCAAACTGAACGATTTTGTGGTGTATGATTCCTTCTATTAAATGCAGAATTGGATCTTGCTTGCACCCCTGAAAGTGTCGATCTTCAACGCAGGAGGTTCTATTCGTGAGCAAGCAGGCTGTATATAAGCCTCCCAAAGCCATCAGGTATAATCTACTCGGCCTCTGAACACGTCCTGCCGCACAGGGCCTAAGTAGTAGTCGATGTATAAACTAGCGTAGTTCGCTATTCATGCTTCTGAGTATTGCTTATTGCTTTACAAAGGGCACTGCATGCTCAGGGGCGGCATCCCAGTGTGTTTTCCTCAATTCGGTGGGTTTGGACCTCTCAGTCAGCACGGCTTCGCACGTAACAGCGAGTTTGCAGTCACAGACAGTGCAGCCGACTCAGTGACGCTATCACTCACACCGAGCAAAGATCAGCTGCAGCTCTTTCCCCATCCGTTCGAGCTCAAAGTGAAGGTGAGCACATGCTTGATATCTCCACCTCTCTCCAAGGCAGGTTGAAGCAATGACACTGCACAGTGTCCTGGCATCCTTTCACTCTCTCTTGGGTCCTAAGAGGACTCGGAGACAGCAGTGCAAGGCCTAGATCTTCAGATCATTAGAAGGCGTCCAGAACCTTGCAGACAATGCCATTGTTGTGCGCGGAAATGTATCCATGTCTTCCCCCCATCTAGGCAGAGCGAGCGCCAGGGAGACAGGGCTGCCCTGATTTGGCATCTGAACACTTGCAATGGCCTGACAGTTGATTGGGTCTTGCTTGGATCGGGCGAGTCCAACAAGGGGTAGGATTGTGGCAGCCTTTAACAGCAGCTTGTCTGCAGGACGTAATTTGCCTTTTGGCAGGAAAAGTATGTAAAAATGATTAGGCTGATGGCTTGACTGCGCGGAATGGAGAAATCTAATACATGTGACGCTGGATGCACCTAGATCCTAGATGCCTAGGAACTGGAAAACAGGTGATAATTATAATAATATGGCTGCAATTTCAAGACAGCTGAGATGTGATCTGCACAGGTGGATGTGGGTAATGACGTGCTGGAGCAGACACTGACTGCCACCAACACAGGCAGCAAGGCATTTGAGCTCACCGCCGCCCTGCACACATACTTCAGCATTTCCTCCATAGACAAGGTGCTCATCTTGGCCCCATGCTACTCCACCAATGTCAACGAGGTTCCAGAGGTTGCATGTACACCACAGGACGCATACTTTGGTGTCTCCTTAATCGACAGGGTGCTCAAACGGCACCCTCCATCCACTGGCGTTTACAAATTTGCAGAGGTTGCATGGACAAAATAGGTGCAGCCTCTGCCGAGATTAAGCTTGCCACTGCCAACAGCAATGTGTCTGACATGCGACCACCGCTTGAAGCCAATGCTTGCTGCGCAATTTACAATACGCAAAGGCTGGTGTTTGCGTGCAAGGGTGACAGCTACATATATCAGGGTATGTTTGAAAGAGGGAGGGAGATTACACCATTTCAGCACACTCAGGGCTGATTAGATGATTGTCCCACAACCTCAGGGAAATGCTTATGAGGCAGGCAGTGAGGCGGGCCTGTTCTGGCGCAGGCTCGGGTGGATGGCCTGAGCGGGGTGGATTACCTGGACAGCCTGCAGGACAAGAGGCGGCTGACGGAGAACGGCGCTTCCGTTCGCTTCGGCGGCGAAGTCGACCGCATCTACCTTGCAACTCCCAGCCGACTTGAGGTGACTGATATCTGCAGATTCATGCCCCTATCCGACTGGCCGGCGCACCTTTCTCTGACATTCCAGCTGTACACCTTGCAAGGAGGAGCTTTATCCTGTGCACAAGAAGTCGCACAGCACCTTTGTGCAATGCTCTGTCCACTGCTGATGCGCTTTTTCCTGGCAGAGGTAGTGGACAATATTGAAACATGAAGCACTTTAACAATAACACAGATGGGCTGAGCAATCTTTGAGTTTGTCCAAGGACATAGAGCAACACTGCAATTTTGGACCCTGCGTTATTTCCCCAGGTGGTGGATGAGGGCAGGGGGCGCGCAGTTGTTGTGGAGAAGCAGGGCTTCCCGGACGCTGTGGTCTGGAACCCCTGGGTGGACAAGGCGGCCGGCATGGGCGACTTTGGGGACGACGAATACAAGGTCCGTACCCCTTTGAGCCCTGAATAGCTCAGTACTTGGTCCGCCTCTCACTGGGGAGGTGCTCGCCAAAGGCGGGCGCCAAGATATGGCCTGCCCAAATCGAAACGGAGAATTGGAGATCGAGGCGGGGGAGATCGGAACACTAGAAAGTCGACGAGCGAAAGAGCTTTTGAATATGTGTTTATACGTGACGCAAGATGCGTGTGCGGACCATCTGTAGTCTGTACTCTGCCTGTGAGGCCGGGCAGGCTGCAGCAGACCTCATGCGCGCGCATGCGTTCTTAGTGGTGCAGCATGAATGACGCCTTGCAAGGGCCTGGGATGAAGCAGGTATTAGGTGCAGCGTACACTGCGATCTGTGCTTTCCGAGCATGCAGGGAGCTGTTTACTTTGCTAGTGTGTAGGGACAAGGAAACAGATGCTGCATAGTGGCCTGCGTGTGCCTTGCTTGAAAACTTCATTCCCTGTTGCAATGGAGCCCAAGCCCTGACCAAATGTGAAATGGAGGGCATCCGCATGAGTTGGCTGTGATTATGCGCAGGAGATGGTGTGCTTGGAGCCTGCCGTGGCTGGCAGCGGTCCAGTCACCCTGCAGCCAGGCGCCACGTGGACTGCCAAGCAGACGCTGTCCCTGCGCCAGCTGTGAATCTAAAAGTCAAATTTGAACCCGACTAGATCGTCACGTGTGCACAGAAGCCCAGCTGCACGTGCCAGTGAAACGCTTCTGACATTCAATTGAATTAGAGCGTGACAGCTGTGATGTGTTCTGCTAATATGCTGTCAGCCACCCGTACAGTTCAGGCGAGTGCAGCGATTCAGTAGATCCAAATGTCTTCTGTCAGACTGGCGAGGAGTAGGCCTACAAAATAGTTCTGTGAGGAGCACTGCAAGTATTCTGATCCTGCAACTTCTATATCAGGTTGCCAGAGCAATGAAATGCAGACTGTATCAATGCTGAGATTGCTTTCATACTTGCTCCCATCTCTTTGTGAGGGCCAGAGATTTTGAAGAGATTCCAAGACCCAGGGACCATCTTTACCAGCAGGTGATATTCTAGCTAGCCATGTCTTAGGCAGAGTTCGCGCCTAGCTTTACCGCGCCGTCCCAGAGAAACAAAACAGACCGTCTTGCGTCTAATCATCATTCGATGTGCTTTGATGCCGTCCTTATAATTCATGCATTTGTGAGGCGAGACAGGTGCTGACAACAGCATCACGCCTCTAAATTCGCATCTAGAATGAAGTCCTGCTGTGCACAGCTGCCTCAGTCCTGGATGACCCCCAAGAGCTCCTCATCCCTATAGAGAGTCAGCCTGCACAGAAATGACAAATCAGCCTTACATCATTCCCTTCTGTTTCTAATCTGAGCAGGCATGCACTGCCCCCTATGTCACGGACACCTGTGCCACATCCTGCTCAGGGAACATTAAATGTTAAGGGACGCATGCCCAGCAAACCAGTTCTGCACACTGGACCATAACACTCGACTTGATCCTGCCCTTGGTGTCAGATGTCTCGCTCTTTCTCTTATGCCCCTTGACTTCCTCTTATAAAGGTGACGACACCACATATCGCTGATTTGAGCACGTGGCAGATGCCTCGCTTATCTGCCCTGAAACAACAAATTTCTGAAAGTGTTTCAAGAACCAGGAAAGGTTTCCGTGATGGCAAAGAGTCTCACTCTTTCTCGCCCAGCTTGACGACGGTGCCTCCATACTCTGGGAGCAGCACAGTCTGCCCCTCTGTGACACTCACTGGGATGGGCTCCCCAGTCTGCAGGTTGCGCCTACCTGGCCCAGTGGCAATCACCTTGCCCTCGCTCATCTGCAGCAGCAATAGATCCAAGGGTCCCTCAGCGCTAATGCAATTGCCACCCAACGATTGTTATACGTCTATAGAGACCGTACTCTTTGCATGCACTACTTGGCACACAGCTTGTCTCTGGCCTTGGGCGGTTGCCCATCTGGTCCTCCTTCCGATGACGTCTCTCGTACTCTTGATATGAGGTAAACTTCAACACTTTGTTATGAACTGATCCGCTATGCAGTATGCAGGACAAGCATGTTGCAATGTGATACGTAGATCGACCAGTGCTTGCAGCATGATCTGGAGTTTGAGGCATTCGCTCATCTTTTCCGAGATGGAGAACTGTTGGAAGCATTACAAGAACACCTTTTGCGGTCATCTGCAAACCTTGATCATGACCGCACCTTGCTAACAGCAGTCTCTGGAAGCAGAATGCCACCCAACGTCTTTGTGGCTGGCTGCAATTTCTCCACCAAGACTCGGTCCAGCAGAGGTATGAGGCGTTTTGCCATCTCTGCTAAAGGTTTGACTTGATGCAACTAATTGGGATTTGAGTTTGGAATGGACGTTCAGCACATCTGAGAAGCTTCTGGAACTTGCTCTGGGCCCGTTGAACAGGAACGCCGGCGTTGATGCATCAAACTCTCCATGACCATTTCGAGTTCGAATTCTCCGGAAGTGACAGCAACATCTCTCTTCAGTAGTAACCCAAAGCTGGAAGGCGGCCTTGATATTGTCTGGAGATGCGAGGATAATTGAGCAAAGTATCTGCCCGAGACAAAGCCAATCAGATTAATCCTGCTGGTATCATGGCAAATCGCCCTTACAGCCGCACCATTGCTGCTTGATGTGATACACAGGTGCAAACAGCAAGCGTGATCACCAGGACATGCGAGACTTCATGATGTTTGACGCGACGACTTGTCGACTTCAGATGAGAGTATACGTATGAAGAGATTTAAAGAAAGAACCAATCGACAACGACCCACAGACAGCATGCACATCATGATGATCAAACAACTGCAGAGAAACCAGTCTTGCACTACGCTACTAGTCCTTAGAAAGATAACAGGTCGGAAATGCTCTCAAGACACTGATAGGACACAGACAGCAGAAGGTACGCTCAAGGCGTAAACTTGCGTAAGACAAAAATGAGGAAGGGAAGACAAAAAAGTTTGAGTACGGGAGGGGTTCGAACCGGCGATGACAATGGCGCAGGCTTTGGGGATCATGCCGTTCTCGATGGTGCTGAAGTTGATGGAGGCTCCCACCAGACCAAAGAGCACCGGCATCATGATGAAGCGCCAGAACCAGCGCACCTGCTTCTCCACCGCGCGGCCCATCTGCGGGCCGCTCTCACCTGCGCGCACATACCCGCGCGCCATCACCATGTGCTGAGAACTAAACGAAGCAAAGAAGCTTGCTCAGTACATGCCATGATGCTTCTATCCGCCAACAAAGAGCCACATACGTCTCTGCAACCCTGTGTTGGGTAGAGGCAAGTACAGGTGCCCAAAGGCATCTGTATGCGTCATGCAAGACCCCATCGCATCTACTGAGCAAGCTCACTTGGCTGAGGTCAAACGGCTACGCTTGCAACCTCTTGCAGGCATAGCAAGCCAATCAGGAAAGTTTTTCCGGGGTATGGTGAAGATATGCTGTGTAAAAGAGAATGTGGAGCGCACCTGCCAGTGCTTTAGGCAGGCCCCGCTTCCAGAGCTCCTTGGCAAGCAGCCCCTGCACGAGCGCGGCTATGGCGCCCGATTATGTGAAGCCGTAGCGGTCGAAGAAGTACTTCATCAGCAGCACTGCAAATTACACACCAGCCACATTATGAGGCACTCACTCCACTTCATGCAACGAAGAGAAAAATAGAGAGCGATAAAACACCTGAGAACACCTGGTGTGTAGGGCTGGAAAATGTGCATTTCTTATAATAAGAACTACTACTCTACATCACGCCGGGGGCCATCATGCTCAGTGACAAAGGCAGTCAAATCATTTGAGCCTGATGAAAGCTTGATCTCTGCTTCACCCGGACAACAAAAATGCTATGACTTGAATCTAAGGTTGATTGCAGAGTCCAGACGAGGCCGCGCGCTGACGGATGTGAAAGTTTATCTCCGCTGCCCCGCAATGAAAAGATAATGCATGTCTGTGTCCCTTAAGCAAGCGGAGCTTCACTCATCTGCCGCCATGGACTTGAATTTAATTTCGAGCTCCAGGCGAGGCCGCGAGCGCGCACCGATGAGAAACATGACGATGGTACGCTTGATGGGGTTGCTCCAGAGCTTGGTGGCGCTGCAGAAGAGGCCGGCCAGGCCGCCAGCGAGCACGCCAAAGATGATCGACAGAGGCCCGTGCGCAACGTTCCAGGCGGTGTTGCTGTGGCCCTGCACCGCCAGATTGATGAACAGCGTGTAGCCCGTGATCGCGATCGCATCGTCGAAGCTTGCCGCCGCCACCACCGTCGCCGGGATCGCTGCGCAGGGAGCAACACTCGCTGTTTGTCGGGAGGGCTTGATTCAGGTCACAACACCTTGAAGGGAAGTGCACCTGTGTCTACTTCAGGACCGGGAATCGCCGCATTTGAACAGCTTGCTGCTCTTTGAAGTGCGTCGCTAGGACGGATGAAGTACCGGCCAAGGACAGGCGAACCCTTCCAAGACAGATTGCCATGCATCAGTGCCAGTGAAGTCAAGCTGCCAACTGTAGCAAGTTTTGGACAGTCCTGATTCCACAAGCAAGCTCGCGTCAAAAGAATCCACGCGTGGTGCACGCTGGCTTGCAGAGTAAATTGTGCTGTCGCACACCTTTGACAGTGCCGAGGCGGCGCTGCTGCACTTCAAACATGGACTGGATGACGAGCGCCGGTCCCACGGCCTTCAGGATGAACCCGAGCGCAAACGCGAAAGTTGGCGGCATGCCGAAGATGGGAATCGCGATGCCGCCGTCAAAGAAGCCTCGCAGATGCCCGGCACCAGCAGCAACCGCACCGCCGCGCCGCCCACGCGCTTGAAGATCTGCACGCCACATCAGCATGCCGTATGAGAAAAATAGAACTTTTGAGCCTGAGTTTTGCTTTGCACGTTTTCTCTGCGCAGAGAGCATCTGCTTCACTGCGGAGCATGCACAAATCTTTGGATCACAATATTGAGAGACCTTCAGAGCCACCTTAGCCTCATGGTCTCATGAGCAGTCTCTCACTTCCATTCGCGGTACCCCAAAGTTGTTGTGTGTCTGTAGCTCGTCAAGAGTTTCATCATACATCTCATAATATGACGGGTGTGAAAATACCTTCGACGGCTGCTGCTGCTTCTTGGAGCAGAGGCTCATTTGTGCAAAGCCACTCCAAAGCAGCAGGGGTCAGAGGTGCGCTAATATCAGGTGCCACAGCGTGACAAAAGCCATTCAGCCGACGAGAGGGCTCTGCACGTGGACTGCTGGCATCTGAGTGAGCGCTATCCCACACCTGCAGCAGATTTCAAGGCTTTCAGGCTTGCATCCCACTCGAATGTTGAGCCAGATGGCTCCACTGTGCAGTTGTTGGGGTATCGTGCAGATTCCGCCAGCCTCGAAAAGGCTTATTAAGGCTCACCTTTAAACGTCTTTTGGAAGTCAATGAGGCCTTCTGGCGTTGGAGAGCCTGTGCAAAAAGCTTCAAGGGTCGACTTTATGTGCTCACCCAATTGTCCGTGCAAGGCATTCGTGCAATGTGAAAAATTTTATTGCCGCGGTTTTACGTGGTGTTCATGGTAATCACGCTGTTGAAGAAATGTTCAAGACACGGTGAAGACAACAACCTGAAAGCATCGGTGCAAGGTCTGATCGATCAGCCTTTTTATCACGATCCCACTCCTGAAGGATTTGAAAAATTGCCATGATATCCGATGTCTTGTGCTCTTGCTGAGGCGGATCAGTGCAACATCACCCGTAACATCGTCGAGATCACTGCACGCTCGTTGTCTAAAGGGCCTGGCTGCTACAACCTCATCGCGCGACAACTAACAAATGTTCTCAACATCCAGAAAGAGGAGGTCAGAGTACTCTGATTGTCGGTTTCGTGCTCACCTGGCTGCGATTCGTAATTTCCTTTCCGATGTTTCGGAGGCAGAATCGAGTCGATCGATCGCGGTGGCGTTGCCTCATCAGCCAGGTCACCCTCATGCAAATCCAAATGAAGAGAAGGGTAAACTAGTGTGGTACGCACATGGGGATTGGGAGGGCAATGGCAGTTCAGATTTGAGAATTTTGGAATCTGGGCAGGCCATAACACATTGGGGCACACATCCGTCTGCACCCCTTCAGTATTGGGCGTACTAAACAGCAAGGTGGCATGCAACGACACAAATTTACATGTTGATTGACCAGATTCTGCAAATTTTCAGTGCATGCCCAGTCTGTAATAAACAGACATTGAATCCCTCTGCAAGATGCCAACATTGCCTTCATGCGATAAAACACAAAGAGACCGTTGGTGACCACACGCGGTTAAGGCATAATTACAATGCACAGAAGATCTTCTCACGAGCTCAATTCCACAGCTTACGCACTAGAGTTCCCACGTAATGGCATGATTTTGAGACGCATGGTCCTGGCATCCTTGTTTTTTGTTGGCTTATCACATCGATGTTTGATGACATTTTGGCAAGTCTGCAATCTTCAAGGTATTCTGATCGATGAAAGAATCAAGTCTGAAGGTATTAATCAGTTGTACGTTGGAAGTTCAACAGCTTACGCTCAAGCTTGTCTCCCGAAGGTCAGAGTAGGCTTGCTGCGGCTGCTGTGGAAGCTTCTTGCAGGTTCCGCCGGATGCACGCTAGCAGCACACCTGATTTGGCAGGCGCTTTTGTCAGCGCCCCCGCCCGGTAGCTGCTCTGCAGCTTCCGCCAGAGCTTCCACCGCCTTAGGTGCCACATCGCTGCCAGGACTCTCTCTTTGAGCCCCTTGGGCCCCCAGGCTGGGGGTACTGCTCTAATGACTGCAGCTTGCCGGTGACTGCAAGCTGCATGCTGTCCCTGTGGCTTGGCTCGGCCACTGCAGAGGGCTGTGGCAGCATGGCAGCTGCTCTGTCCAGGCTGTTGAGCCTTGCAGCTGAAATCTTGGCAAGGGCACCAGATCTGACCTCTTTGCCCGGTGGCCCGCCAGACAGGTCCACCTGTGATACATTGTCCTGCCTGTCTGCGCTAGGGGCCTGCTGCTGCCTGCAGTGCTCAAGAACGGCACCAGCGGTGCAGAGCGTTCCCTCCCAGGGGCAGCTGTCGCGCAGCTTCTTGCGCCGAGGAAGCTTGTTACAATGCTGACCGGCTGCCCCGAGCTGGCAGCTGCAGCACTGCCAGTCGAGGATGTCTCCTCAGCACCGGCCATCAAGTGAGGCGCAGCGGCCGCGGTGTCGGCAGATCGGCTGCTTGACTCTGTGCAACACAGGACGGTTTTCGTTCTCTGAGAAGCAACAAAAGAAAAGAACGAGTAATGGCTCCCTTAGCATAATCACTTTCTTGCCAAGTCTCCTTGACCTGCTGGCTCGCCTCCGCCACCAATGCGATAGGCATGTGCACCTCAAGGCCGGCCTTCGATGCCTCTGCAAGGGCTACCGCCAGGTGCGCGGCTGCGCAGTCAACATGGGCGCGTCTGGCTCAGCGTTCCTCTCGCCTTGGCCCCGCCCCGCATTGGTGTCACTGACCCCGGAAGGACCGTGCGCCTTGGCCAGGATTTACTACAACGCGCGATCACTAAGTGCAACCTACCCGCACTGCAAGCCAACGGCTCATCTCTGATCAAAACGGATCAATTGTGATAATTTTAATCTTTAGCCATCTAACATTACCAGGTTTTGCCTCCTTCTGCCCTTCTTCCTTCTACCCGTCACCTTTCGTTGTCCCCTGCGGCGTTCCTATCTTTTCCGCAGGAACGCCATTGACAAGCAGGGCAGAAAGGGACGCCATCGGACTCGATGATCGGAGCCATGTACTGCGCAAGCGGTGGCCAGCGGTGGATGTTCCTAATACTTTCTGGTTCCAAGGTCACTCTTGTGCAGTAAATAGCAGACAATTATGAACGCTTTATAGCAAATTGCAGCCAATGCCAATACTGTGATCACACAAGTCTTCTCACGTCGCACAGGAGTCGGCCGAGGCACAGGTATGCTCTCCTTCTACACTGTGCTGCTGATGCACAGCATGATGCAGCATGATTGCACTCCTGCAATCAAGATCGTTCCTTAATCGCGGTAATTAATGTTGTAAAACAGGTTGCTTGCCTTAAAACATTTACAGAGTCTTGTGCCTGAGCAGCAGGATGCATAGGTGCAAAGGGTTCAGGAAGATCTGTGAAATAACAGAGGGGGTTACCATGTGATTACAAAAAGTACTGTGCAGTCTGTTTGTTGCGTACTTGTTACCACCGATGAAGTGTTCATGTACATTGCCTTAAGAGCAGAAGGTGTGCAGAATCGCCTGACCATGGTTTTTCTGGACACGAGCAGCAATATCTGAACAAAGTCGGCTGCATTTTGCAGGATGACGGCGTAGGACTCTCATTCCTGTGATCCCCCCAGTCTCCCAGGCCGAAACTCCCAAGTACATTTTCACGGATGGCCCAGGTGATGAATGATTTGGTTGGCTGCCTCCCTGCTAATTCTGTGATTGGCAGGTTATGGACATTAAATTTGACCGTGCCTGCTTACACAGGTAGTCTTCTTGAAGTCGGAGGAGACAGGGGAGCAGCGCAAGCTTAAGCTACATGACTTACAGCCAGACGGGACTGGCAGACTGGACTGGGCTGCTGCGAAAGAGGCTTTTGGTGCCGACCTACTTGAAATTGAAGACGAGGGAACACCGGGGCTCCTACAAGAAGGCGGCAGGAAAGGACTGACCAGAGACACCTACAAGCCTGGGGAGAACATATTGGTCATCGTCGCTCGCAGAGCCCAAGGTATGAATGGTGCACCCCACCATGCAGATTCGTGCAGATGTAGATGCACTCCAGCTCCATTGCTTGATGCTGTCACAATTGGTCTGTGATGACATGGCTAGTATTGAACAGCCTGTGTTGGCCTCAGCTGCATGTACTAGCAGCCAATCTATTATTAGAAGGCTTTCCAAATTCATTGTGTTGAAAGAGCCCATCCCTTTGATGCCAAATGGGTTAGAGCAGTCATCAAATCTCTTTACCGTGCGGCGCTTCGCCTCCTCTTTGCCTCTCACCCTTCTGTATAACCAGGTGTGTAGCATGTCCCCAAGCTGCATTAGTTGTTACATGAGGATTCCTACAGTTTAGCGCCCTCGGATTATTTTCTTGCTAGCAGCTGCGAGCAACCTTGTGGCGGCGCCTTTTGTATACAAGGCCAGAGCAGCAGAGATCATGGTTGATTGGCCGGCTCTTCGTGGCTGCGTGCTTCTGCGCTCATGGTCTTGGATGTGCACTGATGAGTCGCTTAGGCTCCAAGTTCACTGAGTGTCTCTGTGATCTATCTGGATGCAATTGTCTAGCAAGCTTGGTGAGTGCACAGCTTGCCAAATCAATGGGTTCGAGCTGAAGGTGTACCGTCGCTGGGAACCTTTGACCACTCACTCCACTTTGCTTGGTATTTGTTTTGATCGGGGTGCGTAGTAATCTGTCTATGGATAGACTTAGACTGCAAGATCCTGTGCAGACTTGCACAGCGCGTCTTGGTCTTATGAGACAAATTGCATGTGCTGGCGTTTGCTGCGCTGCTGCTGTTTTCAGTGAAATATTTAGAAAGCAGGCTGTGTGGTGTTGGCCTCCATCTGCTTTGCAAGCTTGGCAGGAAAGTCTACTGCCTTGTAGCCTTGAATTGTTGACCAGCAATGAACTTTGACGCTCTCTCACATCAGACTTTTGTGTCCGCAGACTTGGCACGCCCTTTGCTTGCTGAGACTGCATCGTACACATCTGTTGCCAAGAGGTGGAAAGAGGAAGGAAGGGTGGTTTTGCAGACATACCTGCACCAGGACGAGGGAGAATTCGATGATTTTTGGTTGGAGAAAGGAGCAGAGCTGCAAAGGCTGGCATTCACAGCAGAGGTCCGCCCTTCTCTTACTGTTGTTCTTTGCTGTTTGGTCTCCTAAGACACAGGCGACAGCTGCGCAACCTGGCCTCCTGCTGTACAGGTGTGCGAGATCGAGACTGGCAATGACGTACCGTACGAGGATGGGGCAGCGATCTTGGCCGGTATCTGGCAGCACGTTAGCATTCCACCAGGGAGGCGTTCAGAAGCAAGTTTTTTCATAGCCAAGGCAGCGCACCCAGGCCAGACACGTCCAGACGTGGCCTTTCTTGGCTACAACACCGCGGTAAGCTCCAAATTGAGAGCGGTGGTGGAAGCTGTGCAAGACCCTTGCCTTAGCATTCAAGACACACCTGATCATTGCCAAACACAGTGCAGATCATGTATCCTCTGTCTCTACCGTGGCTGTGTAGGTTTCCCAATGCATGTTCATGACATGCAGGTGACCTCGAGGGATTTATATCGATGGATTAAGGCAGTGCTGGAATACAAGCCAAAGCTCTGGCTTAGAAACCAAGTGCCGGCCATGCGGGGGGCGGCTGCACAGCATCAACCTCTGCCACAAATATCTACAACATCTGGGTGAGTTACACGATGCTGGGGCTTTTTTAGCAGGCATCACATCAATTTCATGTCAAGGGGATTGTGTCGAGGCAGGTGACCCATTTGGATGGCATGTAACTTCTGCAACATGCGTGCTTGAATGATCACCAAAAGATTGTCAGGAGCTGGCACATCTTGAACGACCTTTGCGTTTGTTAGGGAAGGACAGCTCATCGATCGCGCTGAGAGGGCGCGCAAGGCAAGGAAGGTGGATACCTTCATCTTGCCTGGAGGCGTCACAGACAACCGGCTCATCCGCTGTGCCATAGTCACGGCGAGCAACGATGGTGCGGAACACACTCATCTTGTTCTTCACATTTGCTGTGTTGGTGTTGGTCTATTATTGAGCTTAATCCCTCTGGCAGAAGAGCAAGCAATCTAGTATGCCGTCATTAAGACCGGTCTCTTGACAGCTAAGCTTCACCGATGTCTTCAGACGGTTGGCGCAGTGGTCTAAAATTTACTCTTCTCAGGCTGCTGTTACAGGCGCCATGCAAAAGATGGTTGCAAACAGGAATCTCCTGCCATTGATGCGTGAGGACTTGCCTACCTCGGGCCGGAATGCCATCGACACCTCGTCTGCTGGCTTCAAGGTGTGAGTGTGGACCTAGTGAGGGGTTCTGCATTAGTAGCACATCATGTCACGTAGAGACACGAGAGAATGCACGCATGTGATGCCTGCCACAACACAGTATGGACCGCCGTTCAAGGGCTAGCAGGGAATCAAAGCTTTTGTGTGGAGGGTTTGACAGCAGTGCATTGTCACAGGAGCTCACGTTCCTTCTTTGGAGCGCGGAGCGGGAAGATCTGCGGCTGCGGGCTGCTGCGGAGAGCAACATGTCTTGTGAAGGCCCAGGCACCAGGCGCATCTCCGTCCTTGCCAGCGATGGCGCCAGCGTGGAAGCCGATGTCCACGCAGTTCTGTCCCCTCCTGGACTGGGCGGTGCTGTGTTTTCCGGCAGTTTGCCGGCCTCTTCTGTGCCAGTGATCGTCAAGGCCGGCCCTGCAGCAGGCATTGTGCTTGCAGCCGAGGCGCTGTGCCTGGAGCCCGAGCAATTCACCCAGGTGCAGCCTGGCTCTCTTCTATGCTCCCACACCTCTGCCTTTAAGTTTCATTATCCAGGCTGCTGAGGGTACCACTTAGCACGGGCATGATGCTGGCTCCTTGACAGTGAGTCAATTTACAGTCATCTAGTGACGTAGATATTATCTGCAAGCAGGTGCCGCGTGAGGCGGAAGCCCTGAGGCGGCTTGGGAGTCACAGGCACTCATCTCTGCCACAGCTGCTGCATTTCGGTCATTGCATGGGTGCCTCGGGGCCCATCCCGGTCCTCATCACCAGAAAATATGGCGACACCATTCTCCTGCCTGGAGGCCGGCTGCCTCGTCTTCCGCACCACGAACTGTTCTTCATGGCTGCAGACGTGCTCAGTGGCATCCTGGTCTTGCAGGTAATGTGGCAGGGTCAGCACGGCTGTCATCGAAGAATTATATGCTGATGTGAAATTATTGAGTCTTGCAATAATTCCATGGGCACATTCGCAACGGTTTATAATGCTCAGCCTAGCCCACAGTTTGCGAACCTTGTTTCCTGGCAGTGACTGCATTGCGAGACTGGATTGCACATATGTACATTACTGTTTGCGTTCTTTCAGACTTTTATATCTATACAGGAGTGCGCAACTGATGGCATGCCGTCCTATGTAGGATCATGGCATCAAGCACAGTGATGTGCATCCACGCAACATCGGCCAGTACGAGTCGAGCTCCACCCAGGACAGGGAGCGCTTCTACCTTTTCGACCTGGGGGCGGCAGTGCTTGATGCAGAGCTGGCACCGCCGCGCAGCCCCCCTTGCAGCCCCCGCTTCAGCAGCCTGGACGTCATCAAGGGGTGCCCCCCCGGCGCGCTGAGCGACGTGGAGTCGCTGGTGTATTGTGTGCTCGCACTCTCGGGCGCCGGTCTTCCCTGGGATGCCGCAGCGGCCAAAGGTGACCGGATGGTCTGCATCACGGCGCGAGTGTCGATGATGGCGGATCCAAGCGAGTCCGGCGCGCTCTCGGCCCTTCCCGAGGTGCTGGAGTGCTTCTGCCAGCAGGTGCTGCGTGCATCTTTCGACGGCCAGCGCGACACCAAGCCGAGCCTGCAGAGCTGGATGCACAGACTGCGCAAGGCTGGCCTGAGCAGGTGCGCTGCGGGTTTTACCAGTGATCTCTCCTTGTACCAAAGGGGCAATTTGTTGAGACAAAGCTTCCTCTGGTGTGATGTGTTGCTTGTCCCCTTGTGGATTGGGTATTTCCATGTGCACCGCGCTTTTGGATCAACGAGCTGATTGTAGTTGGTGTGTCTCCAGGCGTGCTGGACGCGGTGTTCCTCGGCCATCATTCCCTGCAAAGAGCATCAGCAGGCCTTTAAGCGTGCATTAGGCTGCAGGTGACATGTCCTTATGCAACCTGAAAGTACTGGCATCGGTGGGTGTGCAATACGCTGTGGCAGAGCATATCCACTAGGTCATGACCTTGATCAAGAGAGCCTTGGTGTCATGAACTTGATCAAGAGAGCCGCGCAAGAGGTCACTCTCTTTGTATGATATATCTTGTAGGGATGGCAGGAGCAGGTTTAGCTGTGCCCAGTGCAGGGCTAGAGAAAAAGGAGTTGCAGGAAGCTTCTTACTGGAAGATCAAGCAGGAGTCTTGCAATTGAAAGTCAAAATGTGCCATCCATGTCCATGGCTAAATGGATGTAATGACATCATGCAAGTGATCAAATTGATGACAATGGATAATTGCAACATGAAGAGCGGGACGGTCACAATGTCTGCACTTAAAAATAATTCAGAATCCTAAACAAAGTTGTAGTGAGCTCATGCAGTCTAATTAGGTGAAATGAGTTCTGTCTATTGCAGCGTTGCCTTGCAGCAACATGACATACCTCATTATTCCCTGCATGTTAAAAGCAACTGAGCCGCCTCTGGCTTCTCAGATTGGTGCGTGCTCAGTTCCCATCTCAGACGGCATGAGCTTGTAAGACGTTCAAAAGCCTGCAGAATTTCCCTTACTAGGACCAAACGAGTAGAGTGCATCGGCTAGTACGCTGGCACCAACTCCTTCAACGGCAACGGCTCAGGCGGGCGATCCCGACGACCCTGTGCCTCAACAACCTTCAGGTAACTCCAAAACCATCAGTGATGGCCGAAGCTTAGGCAGTGCTAGAGTAGTAGTACTTGCTAGCCAAGCCATCATCCAAGGATCTGCGTACTAGGATCTTATTTGCCCGACTTAGTCAAGGGACGTCCGTCTCAGTGTCCCTGCCACGAAGTGGCTTAGATCTCTTCTCTCAGTGCACCACCTCCCAGATCGCTTTGCAGCAGGTGTACTAGTCGCTCGGTGGGGTGTTCACGAGTGCCTAGCTGCAATTCGACCAACTGGGTTGTATAGAAGTGAGCAGGCCGTGTGAAGCGAGTCTGATGGCCTGCTTGCATGCATAGAGCCCAGGATTGTTGGCTTGGCAGTGAGTTAGCTACAGGTGTGCAGCTAGTCTGGCCTGATCTGTGTGTTGCGGAAGAATCAGACGACTTGAGGCACAGGTCGACGAAGTCGATCGAGGTCGACGTCCTGCAGCCGCCAGCCAGTGGAAACGGGTTTGGTGCCAGTAGAAAGCCTTATCTCCTGTTTGAAACTGTTGGTAGTCCCATCTGTAGCTAGTTCCCCACATTAGGAAAAACTGTGACAGACCTTGCGCCCTGGGAGCTCTGGTGGAGATAGCAATGGAAATTAGCTCAGCACGCATGACAGGATCACTGACTCAGAGAGGTAGAGGCTCTGCGGAATCAAAGCAAACATATTCCCAAAGAGGGAAACGGCAGAAGGCATTCACTTGAACCGCATCATCAACGAACAGTGCAGGATGCTGGGATGGGATTGTTCTGACCGCATGGATGTGTGAGATAAAATCTTCAATGGGGAGTTGCAGCGTTTCCCCGGCTGTGCCACAAGAGTGTGACCAGCGCGAGTTAACTGCGGTTTGATGTGTGATCTGCATTTGCTGATCAATAATGAGGTTGGACAGCAGAGCCTCCCTGGTCCCCAAGGCTGCCACAGGCTCATGGAGAGAAAGTGGCATCCGTGGAGAGGCAGACTCACCCATCATTGTTGTGGTAGTTGCGCGGCCCTTGGACCCTCAGGTACAGGTTGCTGCCGGTGTAGAAGAGTGGCACCCGCTGGTAGCCAGCGCCCTTCTTCCTGCCGGATGCATCCTCCCTGGAGCAGCCAAGCCGCACATGGTGCTCGTGGAAGTGCAGCGACACGGCATACCTGGCCAGGAAGTCAGGTCCAAGCAGATAGTCATACGTGGCGTCTGGCACAACCAGGAGATCAATAGTATATGTTGCGCGCCCGACCTGCACGTTTGCGCCGACCACGTACTCAGTCACAATTGAGCTCACATTGTTGTACATGCACAGTTTGAGAGGCTGCAGCTTGACGCGCGTGGCGCCAGAGGCTTTGAGCTTGGCCTGATCCCTCTCCCAGGCTTTCTGCGAGATGCAGCCCATTGAGGCCCCTGAATCTAGATGCAACAGGACAGGATCGTCAGACTTGTCAGCAACAATGTTGGCCTGCACATGGGGCATGCTCACATTGTAGACAGCCATCACCGCCTGCCCCATCTGGGCAGAGTTCACTTGGGCACCCTGCGGCACAACAACACTGGGTGCTTGCGGTGAGGCAAAGATAGGGCTCTGTGATGAATTCTGCACAACCTCGCTGTAGGTGGGCGCGCTGGCAGACACCTGCGCAGGAGAGTCAGGGTCCGATTCCTCCAGCCAACTAGCCACCTCCTGCAGAGCTTTCTGAGCTTTCTGGCAGCGCTTGTCAGTGACCATCTGAGCAAGGGACTTCATGGAGAGATTGACAGGGGATGAGGCGACTGCGTCTCTGCCAGTCTTCAAGTGCGACAGCCCCGTGCGCGCTCTGTACCTGTCCAGTATTAAGGGGTTGGAATTCTGAGCAGGCACCCGTGACTTGTCTGCAGGCGGGGAGGTGCGCAATTCTGGCTCAGCCTTGCGCGGCCGCCCTCGCAAATTTGCTACGTGCACATCGTTAGCAGACCTAGGCAGCTGAGGTGAATTGGACCTGACATTGCCAGACAGAGAAACTGCAGTGGCCTGAGGATAAGATCCTGGGGGTCCTTGTCCTGTGGGGCGTCCCTCCTGGAAGGACGGCCGCTGGCCGCGGCCGCCGCCCATCTGGCGGCCACCGCCACCGCGGCCGGCGCCACGAGATCTGTCAGGGTGCATTGAGTGCTGTGGCATGAATGAGTGATCAGCATATTGGCTCGGAGGTCTCTCACCGCGCTGGCGGTGGTTGGCGTCGTCAAGGCTTGTGTTGAGGATGTCGTAGGACTCCGGGTCATTGCGGCGCAGATTGTCTTGCCACTCCATGGCAGCGGGGGACCTCTCCTGGCGCGCACGGGAGCGCGTGTAGTGGTCGTGGCGGTGTGCACCTGCGACAGGCTGTGAAGGGGAGGCCTTCATGGCCTCCTGGTCAGCGTCAAACTCGCGGGCAACTTCCTCAAGATCTGACATGGAAAGCGTGTGCTGCTGGACAGCCATGAGCCTCAGCCGGTCAGACATAAATCTGCGCGCACGTGCATTGAAATGCCGCAGAATCAGAGTGTGAAGGTCATGCTCTGTCTGGGGGAATGCACAGTTGTACTGTGTGAAGCTGGCCTTTACCTTGTCGACACTCTCCTTGGCCTTCTGGCCCTCGCTTTGGCGCAGGTTGGCAGTAGCCTCGGCACGCTCCATCTTCCTGGGGCGGAATTCCTGCTCAAGCACGTGCAACAATTCAGGGAGCGTCTCGGCCTCAGTCACAAAGGGGTTTGTCTGCGTGTAAGTTCTGGCCTTGGGTCCCAGCTTTTTGCGCACATAATGCACAAGCTGAGCTTGGGGAATGCGGCCCTTGAACATGTCGACACAGAACTCAACAGATGAGCGCCAAGATGGGAAATGCATGCCTTTTTCATACTCACTCAGCATGCCATTCAACTCGGATGTCATCTTGCTATGCTTGATGATGGCATCAGTGGCAGAGTCAGGGGCAATTGCAGGAGGAGGAAGGGCAACCCCAGTTGGCACGCGGACGGCAGGAGGCGTCGAGAAGGCGCCATGGATGGTCGGCGACGCAGGGGGAGCCGAGGGCACATCCACCGGGTGGTGCGGCTCCATGGAAGGCATGGGCGCTGGAGTGGTTGCCGGTGCGGGTGCTGGCGGAGGCGTTGTAGACTCCACCTTGACAGCCAGCCTGCTCATGGACACATCCAGAAGCTGCTGCTGCACAGCTGTTAGCCGCTGTGAGAGCTGCTTGGTCTCTGAGAATTTTTGGAATGCACCATTGCTAATGCGCTGGAACACACTGTTCACACGCTCATGGTCAGGGAGCGTTGAATCAGTGAGTGCATGGGTGAGCAACGGGTCACCGGCCGGAATCTCATATACATGTATTAATGACTGGAGCAGAGATGCACATGACTGGAAAACACTTGGCAGATCAGCCTGAGGTGGGAGTTCAAAGAAGCTTGCCATTGCTTGACATATTGAAGCTTGCTTGTCGATCTCCTAAAGCTTTGAAAACCGGCACAGCACACTTGCAAATAGATCAAAATACTGCCCCCAGTCTCCACCAGAGCGCCAGACTACGCCGTCATCCCAGATACGCTGACTGGCTCCTTGTCTACAAGAAAATTCAGTATCATGGTCCTAGGTGGTTGTGCTGCCCTGCCTTGCAATATAGGTGGGACATTATTAGGATGTTTCATGAGGCTCTTGGCCACGCTGGCATTGAGCAGACTCTGAAGGTGCTGCACATGCATTTTCACTGGAACGGCATCAGGAGTGATGTGGCCAAGTTTGTGAAGTGCTGTGACGCATGTCAAAGATCTAAGCTGGTGCACCTCGCCTTGCCTGACTTGCACCCACCTGCAGTGTATGGACCACTTTGGCATGTGCATATTGATCTGGCAGGGCCTTTCCCTACATCACCCCTAGGGCTCAATGGATTGGCTGATTCCTCCCAGCCGACGCAGAAGGCTTGGGTAGTCATCATGATAGATTATTTTACAAAGGTGGCCGAATTTGCAGCAGTCTATTCCAAAGAGCCTGTCCAGATTGCGCAGGTGTTCTACAACTTGTGGATATGCAGATATGGGTGCCCTGGGCACGTTACATCTGACAACGGGCGAGAGTTTGCCACTGACTTTGGGCACATGCTGGCACGCCTGGGAATTGAGCATATTACCACGAGCGTCCGCCACCCCGCAGCCAACGGCGCCGTAGAGAGGTTGGTTGGTTCTTTCAAGAGCATTCTCACAAAGCATGTCAATGATCATGTGCATTCCTGGCTGCAGTCCCTTCCTTTTGTCCGGATGTGCTACATGCAGAGGGTGCACAGGGCCATAGGAGTCTCACCTAATGAAATGCTGATGGGCTTTCGCCCAAAGCTTGCGCTGCCAGTGGGAGATGTCCTTGCTTATGCTGTCTCTGTGCAATCTGATGCTGCTTTACACGTCGAGCATCTGCAACAACTGTTTGAGGAATTAGACCCACTGGCATTTGCACATATAGAGGATCATTACTGCGCTAATGCCGCTGACTGGCTTGAGCGCAGAGCTCGCCTGTCATGCAGAATGTGTGATGAGCTGCAGGTTGGAGATCTGGTCCTCGAATTGGATCCTCTGGCTGCCCCTCTCAGGGCTCGGGCCAGGGGGCCCTTTACTGTGTTGCAGGTGAAGAACAACGGCGTGGTGCGGCTGAGCACCGGCAAGACGGGCTACCGCGCAAGACAATCATTCGACCGACACATCAGTCTTCTAGTGAGATACTTTGATCAGCAGAGCATAAGGGAAGGCCGCGTGTGACAGGCACAGAAGCTGTCAGCTGAAGAAGACTGCTTGGAACATCAGATTGGAGATTGCACCATGAGCATTTTGTGGTTTTGAGTGACAGGCCAGGCACAAGGGCCACAGGCGGTAATATTTTGGGCTTACTACATTATGTAGTGAGCTCATGCAGTCTAATTAGGTGAAATGAGTTCTGTCTATTGCAGCGTTGCCTTGCAGCAACGTGACATACCTCATTATTCCCTGCATGTTAAAAGCAACTGAGCCGCCTCTGGCTTCTCAGGTTTGGTGCGGTGTTAGTTTCCATGATAAGAAACTTGTGGCGGTTAGAGACATTTTGAAAGAAGCAGCTACTGTATGGCTGGCTGTGAACTTGTGCATGCTTTCTAGGATTGAACCCAATTGCCGTTTGTGTGCCACCTGTTCTGCAGGTAAAGCTTGTGACCTGAACCTTGTCTTGCACGTGAGCATGAAGAATATATTTGTGATTTGTGCCCTTTAGAACTCTTCAACTTTCATGCAGTTTGGATTGAGCATTTCTATTTGAAAATGGAATATTCCATGTATTTTACAAGTTGGGCTTGTGTAATATTTTGGGCTTACTACAAAGTGAATATGTTCCGAGGAGACCGCATAGCAGGGCACTTAAAGACTACATGCCGCACAACCCCAATCACTTGCTGTTCAATAGTGATATTGAGCCAGAGCAACCCTGGCCCAGCGCCTGAGACATTGGGCAGGCTGTGAACTCCAAATCTATATCCGAGGAAGACACTTGCACACCGCTACTAGTCATTACAAAGATAACAGATCTGTTATCTAGATCGGGAATGCTCTCAAGACACTGATAGGATACAGACAGCAAAACAGCCCTGAGTTGTCCTGAAATCTAAAGCCATGCCCAACACTTTTACGGGCCATTTCTATACTTGCAAGAAACTGATTTATCATGCCTCCCACCACTGTAATAGCAGGTCAATTTTGCGATGCGACTGCAACTACCTTTACTTCATCGTTTGCCTCTGGATCCTCCCTGAAGGCAGGCATCCGCCACAGGCTGTTCCCTCTCTCAGACATTGCTGGATGTCTTTGTGGCATCCACATCCGGCGCCTGTCTCCTGGCGCGCATGCTCACTTGAGACCTACCAGACGTCGTCCTGCTCAGCACAGCAGACACTCCTTAGCAAGCATCACAGGACAATTGTGAGTGTTGTATCTGCCTGGCCTGTTGCTTGCTGCTTTACATGATCAGAAAACATTGAACTAACCTTGAAGGGATGCGACCTTGCACAAACTTATCAGGGCCTCATCCCCACTCAGGACATCTCCTGCCCTTGATCGCCGGATGTACAAAACACTCATGGGTTGCTGAGAAAGAATCCTCATATGCATGTCCACCCAGGGCATTCCATCATCTTGCATCATGAGCCCATTCACATAGCCTGATGTACTGCGCCAGTCGAGCAGGTGATTTTGCCATGAATGCACCACTGAGACAACAGACCAAGAATTGCAATGCACATCAGTCAGGTGCTGAGCTGGCGCACCGGTGGCGGAGGGAGGTTGCGCGGATGAAGTCTTCGGCAGATTCCACCTCTGACGGCCCCAGCGCGGCCGGATCCGCACCTTCCTGCAGCTTCTGCACGGCCAAACCAGGCAATCTCAGAACCAAGACCCTGAATTTCAGTAATCATGACTCAAAAGAATACTCAAGCCTGTGTACGTGGGCATCCGTGAGGCCCTACGTGCCAAGCAAACACCAAGTGTCACACAACAGGCATGCTGATGAATATATGGCGGGTTGCGTGCTGCTACACCTTGGCAATCGCTTCACCTGTGCAAAATCAAGCCCGGGCAGCTGCTGTGCAAACAAGCAGAGCCTCATGAAGGGCCCTCTTGAACCCATCATCAATCTGAAAGAGGTCATGCGTGCAGTCTGTCCAGGACATCACTATCAGCCCATGCTATGAGAAGAGCCGGCGCACCCGTCGGAGCTCGTCTATGGAGCGCTGCAGGCGCTCCGTGGCGGTGCCAGCGCCGTCGACAGTCATCGCCTTTCGCTCCACCTCCGACGCTGCATCCTCCACACTGCGCAAGTGCAGCAATCTCTTCAGCCATTGTAGATTCCATAGAAGCGTCATCGGGGGGCGTCACTCATGGCCCTGAGGGAAGAGCTCACAACAGTGCTCGCGGTTGTCCACAACACGATTTGAGATCGCATTCTCTGTGCTCTGAACACATGTTGACGAAAACCCTCAGCCGAGAAGTGCCATTTTGCCAAATCAGACAGCGTGCTTCCTTGCATCCTCGTACAACGATCTAAACATCACTTGCAGGCTTGCATCACCCAAAAAATTGCCTCATTTGTTGGCTGACACGCCATGGTAATATAGAAAGATGCATCGAACAGCCATGCAAAGAGCTAGCACTGCGGCAGGCGAGCACACCTGTCCAGGTAGGCAGCGAGCAGGGCCATGCGGCTGCGCAGCGCCTCGGACTCAGTGTCCCGGGGCGACTGCGGCGTGGCCGGCTCCGGCGGCGCTTGGCGGGGGGTCCGGGGCCTCCCCTCGCCGCCACCGAGCCCCACCGGTAGGGGGCCCGCCGATGACGACGCCCCCGGCTGCCGCGGCGCAAACTCGGGGTCCGACCTCTGCGGGGACAAACACGTATTATTTTTCATCAAAATATCATTGTTGCCAAAATTAGTACTGTGTGCTCCATGCCAGAGGCAAGGTCCGCTTGCAGACTACTTGCATGTAAACGTTGCCAAAACTATAGCAAAGTGACATTGAAAGAATATTTGTCCTTGCAAGACTGTCACATCGGTGTAGGCATATTGCTGCAGATGTTGGAGTCAAATGCTTGCACAAAGCGGTCTATCTTGCAAATAGAGAGTGCAGGCTCACCTTGGACAGCTCGACCTGGCTGCCAGAGGGTGACACGCCAGCAGGGGGACTCGAGGAGCTGGGTCCAGTCACAATCGCCGCCGTCGGGTCATCTTCTTCAGGCGCCTGCAAACACAAATCCCCCTTCACAGCTCAATACCCAAAATACAATAATGCCCAAATCCTTCTTGTGCAATCGGCAATCGTCAGCAGTCGGCGTATTTTCTACCGCAAGTGCACCCAGACTTATGGACCAGAGATCTCTTCTGGGGCATTAAGTGACTCACAGCAGGTTTCAAAATGTGGATGCAATTGATCTGGATATTTGTGACCGTGCTTAGTTGCAAGTCAAGCATTGCCACAAAAGCCACTCTTATCAAGTCGATGAAGCCGCATGATGCCCCAGAACGGTCAAGGTAACACTGGCAATTCTAACTCACAGCTTTCACACTCTAGCATGCATGACCAACCCTGAAAAGTTTCAGTCGACTCCTAGGCCAGCGAAATTTTCGCACACCTTGTCGAGAAGCACTGGCGCAAACCAGCGGATTGCCAGAGTACCGAAGGCGCCGCAGATGATGATGCAGAAGACAGCTGTCACCAGAGCCTCCTCGGCCCACATCGCGTAGTTGTTGTACTGGGGGTCGGTCTTGGGGATCGCCTCATTCACCTGGTCCAGGGGTAGGTTCGCTAGGGTGGCCTGCACTGTTGCCTGCATGCACAGAAACAGCTGCAATCAGGCAGTCTGCAGGTAGGACAGGACCTCTTTAAAGGTTCGTCCAAAATGCTGGCCAAGAAGACATCCATCTTGGAACTTCGTCATCTATATCAGCAGTCTTTGTGGCCTTGGTCCGGTGTGTGTACTCACGGACACAGCGGGTGCCGCACTCCTGGCATGCAGCACAAATAGAGCAGGGAGACTTGCTTTGCAGCTGGCATTCATGTGCTTGCCGGTTCGACATTGTGTCGCATGCTTCAGCTGCCGCTTATTTATAGCCATAGCAGTCACACTCCATTCGTGAGGCCCCACCAGCTGGGTGCATTACTAGGGCACTGCCCCATGAACGGAACAAGAAGAGGCAGATCGGTGAAATTTGCGCTATACATGCACTTTGTGCCTTGAGCTCACCTTTGGAGACCAGGCAATGGCAAAGAAGAGTTTCTCCTTCCAGCTGAACTTGGAGCCAAACATGACCAGGAAGGTGATTGGCATGCGCACGGCCAGCCCTGCATCAAGCACCCATCATCTAATGTCACAACAGTGCCTCCTCTCCTGAGATCGCCGTGAAGCTAACATAGGTTCCTGTGCATCTCATATATCAGAGACGACTAACTGAACTTTCCCTTCTCATGCATTCATCTTTCCACACCTTATCCGCAGCTTCCAGTGAAACAAATATCGTGCGGGGTCATACTGAGCACAAACGGGGATATCAAACAGGGCCCCCCACTGGGATGCGCAAGGGAGAGCATCGTGATGGGAATGACGCCAATGCCAAAAGCTTGTCTGGCTGCGTCTTGATGTGCCCTGACACAAAAGGGAAAACAAAAAAAAATTGAGCGTCGGAAGGAGTCGAACCCGCGATGACGATGGCGCAGGCTTTGGGGATCATGCCGTTCTCAATGGTGCTGAAGTTGATGGAGGCTCCCACGAGGCCGAACAGCACCGGCATCATGATGAAGCGCCAGAACCAGCGCACCTGCTTCTCCACCGCGCGGCCCATCTGCGGCCCGCTCTCACCTGCACACACATGCCCCCCGCCGTTTGCCACGTGGCCAGCAAACAACTTTGAGAGATAATCAAACGAGCTCAATTGGGTACACATGTATGCCATGCTGCTTCTGTCTGCCAACAAGGAGCCAAACAACTCTCTGCAATCTTGTGCTGGGAAAAGAAAATTACAGGTGTCCTAGAGCACATGTAAGCGTCGTGCAGGATCTCACCAAATTTACAGAGCACAAGCCCACTCCGACGTGGTCAAAAGGCTAGTTGCAGCCTCATAGCAAGCAGGCCATTCAGGAGAGTTCCTGCACTGTTTCCGGGGGTATGGTGAAGATGTGTCACTTAAAAGGTGATGTGCAGCGCACCTGCCAGTGCTTTAGGCAGGCCCCGCTTCCAGAGCTCCTTGGCAAGCAGCCCCTGCACGAGAGCGGCTATGGCGCCGGAGGAGGTGAAGCCGTAGCGGTCGAAGAAGTACTTCATCAGCAGCACTGCACAGCACACAGCAGCCATGCTGTCACCCATTTACTGCGCAATTCACTCTGCGCCTTCATGCTCGTGGACATTTGCACCCAATGGCATACTTTACAGTTTCAGTCTGTACAGAAAGGATGAAGCCCCTCTCCGGACAAGAACAGGAACTTTGATGTACACTACTATATATTTACAGCCAAGGGAAAGGTTGACCTCTCCTTTATGGGGGAGGGAAAATTGACATATAAATTGATATTGGAATGCAAAGGTCCAGGCGAGGCAGCAAGCGCGCACCGGTGAGGAACATGACAAAGGTACGCTTGATGGGGTTGCTCCAGAGCTTGGTGGCGCTGCAGAAGAGGCCGGCCAGGCCGCCAGCGAGCACGCCGAAGATGATCGACAGCGGGCCGTGCGCGACATTCCAGGCGGTGTTGCTGTGGCCCTGCACCGCCAGGTTGATGAACAGCGTGTAGCCCGTGATCGCGATCGCATCGTCGAAGCTTGCCGCCGCCACCACCGTCGCCGGGATCGCTGCGCAGGGAGCAACACTCGCTGTTTGTCGGGAGGGCTTGATTCAGGTCACAACACCTTGAAGGGAAGTGCACCTGTGTCTACTTCAGGACCGGGAATCGCCGCATTTGAACAGCTTGCTGCTCGTTGAAGTGCGTCGCTAGGACGGATAAAGTACCGGCCAAGGACACAGCGGGCCCTTCCAAGACAGATCGACATGCATCAGTGCCAATGAAGTCAAGCTGCCGACTGTAGCAAGTTTCGCAACAGTCCTGATCCCACAGGCAAACTCGCGTCAAAACAATCCATGCGCGGTGCACACTGGCTCGCAGAGTAAATTGTGCTGTCGCACACCTTTGACAGTGCCAAGGCGGCGCTGCTGCACTTCAAACATGGACTGGATGACGAGCGCCGGTCCCACGGCCTTCAGGATGAACCCGAGCGCGAACGCGAAAGTTGGCGGCATGCCGAAGATGGGCATCGCGATGCCGCCGTCGAAGAAGGCTTCGCAAATGCCCGGCACCAGCAGCAGCCGCACCGCCGCGCCGCCCACGCGCTTGAAGATCTGCACGCCACATCAGCATGCCGTATCAGACAAACATAACTTTGAGCCTGAGTTTTGCTTTGCACATTTACATAAAGCCAAAATTTGAGGCGGAAAGGGCGACTGTTGACACCAGTCAGCAGGCAGCAATCTATTTCTGACAAACAATGTGACACTCATCACACGCACACTACCTCAGCTCAATTTATTTGGGTGAACATAGAGACTTGCGGGCAGGAGCGGTGATAGCAATTCAGAGGCACTGATCTGCTCATGCTACGCATCAGGTGCACGACATGCCATGCATGCACCACTGTAGCCATAAAAAGGGAAGTGAAAGCGCACATCCAGATCAATCTCCAGCCCAGAGCGCAGGAAAATGATGGCGAGTGCAGCCGCGCGGATCTGCTTCGACCAAGAAGCCTTCAGCCCCCGGATGACGATGCCTCCGCCCACGTTGCGCAGCAGCATACCGGACAGAATCATGCCCAGCGCCCCAGGAAAGTGCAGCTGCAATTCCCCCACAGCACAGCGCGCAGTGAGAATCTACTGTTGCCTCATCTGCCTGTGCCAGCTGCAAAAAAGGGTAGCCACTGCCATGCACGGAATCCAAAAAGGCTGCTTGGAGGTTGGGGGAGAACAGCAAGGCCAACAGCAGCCTTTGGGATTAGATTAGATCAGATCTAACCACATCGGCGTTTGAGTGAACCCCAGACTTCGCAGGTGCTTTACACACAAGAGGCATGGCAAGAGCTTCCCATTGAACTGGAGACAGGGGGTACTATAGCTACTTACTTCACTCAGACACAAAAACTAAGTGAAATACAGTTGGAGATCTGCCATGTGTGCATGTGCAGCCACGGGCGGGCTCACCTTGTCCACCACATAGCCACAGGTGCCGGACACAACCCAGATGAAGATGATGGCCCAAGCCGGCCCCTGGGGAGGCAGGAAAGGCTTTCCAATCGCCAGGAACAGCCCTGCAGACAAGAAATAATTCACTTCTCTAAAGGACAAATTGAAATTCATGCATGCTGCAAGCCTCTGCTGTCACGCAAGAGCGTGGGGGGTGTTGGCCTTGCTTGAAGACTTCTTTACTTGACTTCCGAAACCCCATAAGCCACGCCAGACAGCGTAACTTCTGGCGATCAGTTATGTGTCTGTGCGATCGGACCCTTGCATTTTGTTGGGCAGTAAGGGGGCGGACTCTCACCTCCATACAGCTCCAAGATCAGCACGACGAGACCCAAGACGTAGAAAATTTCTGCGCACCAAACATCACTCTGTAATAATTCCTTCTGCACCAAAGATAATCCTATAGATAGTAATCATCTCCTTTCCTTCGGCAGGACTGTGAAGCGATACTAATAACTCGCCAATCCTCTGTGACTAAGGCACCAGGATTTATCGCTTGAGGGAACACTTCGAAAGTGATGAAATTAGACCAACCAGATTTGCATTGCCGCACGTTTGTTCACGATGGGTATGCTTCACATGGCAACCGTGCCTGTGTTGGCAAGGACCTTCAAACCCTTTCCATGTCGGCCCTCTGATGTACATATCAACAAAATGGAAACCAGCCAATACATGCATATTCCTCTTAAGGGTACGCAGTACATTGGTGATGGATTACATTGATAGGCTAGCTTTGCAGAAGGGACCCTTCAAATCTGACTGAAACTGGTGACCCCGGGTTCTCACCTTGCTTGCTCAGCTTGAAGTCCTGGAACAAATACTTGAAAAATCCTACAGGACCCCTGACCTCCTTTAGCTCCATGCTAGCAGGGCACGAGACGCCACGGGTCCCTCAACCTCCTACGATCAGGGCCCCTTGTGTATTCTCCGGGCCAACCAGACCTCTCCTGCTGCTACTCGATGTCAATCAAGCTTCCAGAACCTCTATCCGATTGACAATTTGTGCCTAGGCGTCGAATGAAGCAATGTCTTCACCCACCTGCCCGCAGCGCGGGAGGAGCACGCAGGGATGACCAACCGCTGATGCCATTTCCTACACCTGCTGACATCAGGGATACATCGGCTGACATCAGCATCTCAAGATGAAGCTCGATTGCTGCTTACTCAGCCTCCAATGCCCGTGCTGCCCCCGCGGCGGTCCTTCCGGGTCCGCCGACCACCCACGACCTTCCCTTTTGATGACGGGGGCTAGCCTTGAGGTGATGTCCTCTGCGCGGCCCCCCAGCTGCGCCCGTACGCACGTGGCAGGGGTCCCCCCCGGGGTCTCCTGTTATGCGTTCCTTTCTTCTTCTTCTTCTTCTTCTTCTTCTTTCTATGTGTCCAAATCAGAAATCTTGTTCCTACGCGTTGTCTGCTCAATTGTTGCATCCGCTTTATGGTCGCTAGACATGCGAGACTAAACCTGAGAAGCCGATCTAACTTTGGCAAAGGATGTTGATCCACAGAGGCTGCCACCATCATCCGCGATTATCTCAAGGAAGATCTACTCCACAGTTTGAGCCTTCCACATCAAAGCCTGGTACGTTGCTGTTCTATCAAATATTATGTTTTGGTCTGTCGGAACTGTGCTTTAAAAAGTTTCTTCAGAATACAGCAGATGGCAACAGAATGATTGAATGTTATGTTTCACTCAAACTAGGGAACAGCAGGCCTTTCAGTTGCAGACGGACGAAGTGGCAGCGTGCTGTCTGTGCTGATGAAGGCAAAGAGCGCCCTAGTACTAGCAGGCAGCCAGACATAACTGACAGGCGAAGCATTGTGCTCATGGCAGCTGCTTTACCGCTGCTGCACCCACGGCAATTAGATGCACAGGTGCTCCAGAGCTTTTCAGAGCCTGCCAGGACACTTCCACAAGGTGCGGGTCATGACAATTCTCATGTTGACATATCCAGCGTTTTGCTTCTCCTGAGCTCCATAAGTATCTTGTGTTTCTTAGATGGCGTGGGGATATCTGCAACAGGTGGCTTTGTTGGTAGATAGGAAAAGCGCAAATCTGTAGCATGATGTAATGCTGGGACCTGTTTGGAACAGGCAGTGGCAGGGCAGTAATGACTCGTGCTAACAATTGCATAGGCAGCGGGGAAGTGAGAAGCACTAAAGAAGGTGCAATCTTGCAGGCTACGAGGAATTTGCTGGGAAGCTGGCAGCAGCACTCAGAGAAGCCATCGAGACAGATCTGAGCGATGCAGAAGAGCGGCAGGTGAAACGTCTGCCTCTACAGATCCCTTTGACCCTTCTGTCTAGCGATATGCAGCATCAGGACACTTCTGTGCTATCTGAACAGTTCTCCTATGTACGACAAGACCCCTTGGAAACATTTTCAAAAGTTTCAGCTGTGTTGTCCATGAAAAGTATCCAAAGTACAATCCCCTCCTTAGAATTATATTTGAAAAGAGAACGTTACCGCAGCAGAAGATGCATCTGATTGTCAATGTGCTTCTGCTGCACAGGTCAGAAAGAAGGCGGATCCAGCCAAGAATCTGGTGAAAGGGTGGCTCTCTGAGTGGAAGGATGCACAGGGAGTTCAGGGAGAAGCTTCATACACACAGTTATCAGGCGAGCCTTACATCCTGCTCTAAGCACCAGTAAGTGGGACCGTGTATCTTGGACCCCTATATAATTCCTGGCAGCAGCAACAAAAAAAAATTCACTAAAACGCCTGTTGTCCCGGATGCGTATCACGCGACTTGCTGTGAATTTCAGAGGCAGGCACCAGGGCACAGATTAAATCACAATCACCCCACTTTATACAGCAGTTATGAGTGTATCAAGGTCCAGGCTGACAGGTGCAGGCACTCACAAATGTTTCCTGACGGCTGCAGGGACCATAAAGGAGCTAGGGGAGTTTTACAGGAAGAAAGGGCAGAGGGCGCGGCTGCCACGATCTCTAGGCAATGAGCTGCTCGCCAAACTAGCGGCTGCTGAGAATGCGCTGCCGCTTCCCGGCTCGGCAGATGGGAAGCAGAACATCTAGCTGGTCATTATGCAACGTGCAGCGTAAGCGTATTTTTTCATTACAGGGTCTTTTGAATCTCACCCTGAGGAGGTAGCTTCTGTACAACCTGAATCTCAGAAGCGGCAGGACTGCTACTAACGTACTACTTCTGAAATGCGTCAGGAATTGTGTAATACCAACTTTCAAGTCGAAGAGTATGCAAGTCACAGGCCTGTCCCAAGGAAGCCTGCCTGGCCAAGTGAGCTTTTGCCATCCTTACACTGCATTCCCCTATCCTCACACTACTTTTTGGTGTCATTGCAGCAACAGATCCCCTTTCATTCCTATGCTAAGCTAAAATTCCAGAAGCTAGTATACAGCTGGCACAGATATGGTGCTCCACTTTGCTGCATGCGCATGGTGTGCCTGTAACAGTGCCATTCATCAACCTGCCGCGTACAAGAGTTCCAAGCACTTAACACACTTCCGCCAGAGCTCCAGAATCACATCAGCAATACAATGAGTCGTACTAAAGCGTGACTTTCGTGATCGTCAACAACAGAGCTTCTTTCCATGCAGAAGCTTCAACTTCTGGCTCTGCACAGCACCCTCAAGCTGATCTTTCTGGAATTCTAAGGCACCAGCAAGTGCGCCGACGAGCCTCTTCAGCTGCGGCTTGATGGCCTCTGGGGTTGCTTTGTCAAGCAGGTCCATGTTGAAGACCTTGGACTTCACCAGACGGCGCTCCTCTCCATCTCTTTTGGGGAAGTAGCGGTAGAAGATGTAGGAGGTACCGCTGCTGATGATGGTAGTGCTTGGAACCTGTCCATACAAAAGACAGATTACCTAGATGCAGCCAGAGCCAACATTTCGGCAGCAAGACTGACACTGTCGAAGACAGCACAAGATGTTTAGCGGCAAGGAGCAATAGTCACACCGGAAGTGACTGATGAATCACTGATACTGGCAGGCTATCAGGGCACAAAGGTTGCAAACGGGTGTTAGCGAAAGGGACAGACCGGGAGGACATCGTCAATGTCACTGCGCCTGCGCTTCACACCCGTCACATTCTCTCGCACATACTCCTCTCGGGCGGCAGCTGTCTGCGCCAGAGCCTGGCCCTCTGCAGTCGATAGCTGTTCCTTTTTGCACTCGGTGATGAGGACCTTGAAGTTATTCCAGATGACCTGCAATGCCATGCAATGCTAAATATGCCTCTGCTCTGCATCTGTTGATGGGCATCAACATCACCGCCTACGACAAGAGAGGAGGGCTTGGATTACACATTACATTGTGCAGCTCACCGCGTAATCTAGGGGTCCATTCCCAATAGAGCCAAGCACGCGTTTATCTGCGACCACTTGCATGCCTCCCAGAATCAGCACTGCGAGGACCAACGCCGGGGAGATCAGTTCCCGCCTGCTCTGCTCACTCGTTCTAACTTCTGGACACCTGCAAAGAGCAGGATGGTGTGGCGCTCAAGGAGTAGTTCATGCATGCCACACAAGATGCATGCCTCTTTGCGGTAAGAAAGTCTCATTATTTAACAGAGTGACAGACTCTTGATGGATCACTGGCATTGCCTTTAGAGCCAGGGGATGAAGCGTACCCAAGAGCTGACCGCCTCAAGCACAGATCCTCCGCAAAGTGATCCAGGAGTTCACCAAACTTACACCGACCGTCCACTATTGTATTCTCAGCCACCTGCATGATGTTGAACTCGCCCTCGTCCACGTCAATGCTCTGCATCAACATGAATAGTATGATCATCACCTCCATGCAGGCACTGGAGCAGCATGTCATATGTGCAAGGATCTGCATGCATGCGCACACAGCAGAAGCAATCTGATGTACATCAGAACAAAAGAAACTGTCGACAGACACTTACATATGATAGAGGGAAGCCAAGGTAGTCCAGGCCGTCGATGAGGCTGAAGCCAGAAAATCTTTTCCATGACAGCTTCAGCTCCAATCTGACTTTGTTCAAGCCCGCCCCTCCCCATTGAGAGACAATGTCCTGCAAGCCAGTAGGAGGCTACAACATGCTGACTGTGACAGTATTTGAGCGAAACGGAAGAGCAGCAACAGTTACACTAAGCTGACAATTTGATCACGATACCTCAAAGTTCTCCTCCAGCACATCGTTGGAGATCTTCCAAGTCAGGGTGTAGTCAGCCGCAATCGTGTCTTGATAATTTATGGCCAGTTCCCTCTCCATTTCTGCCAAAGTTGGTCGGCGGTGCACCATCCAGACATGCTTTTTGTTAGGAGGTCCAACAATGGTGACCTCATATCTGGTCTGGGAACGTGCAGGCGAGCCTGAATTGACGCACAAACATACTGTGTTAGAGTGGAGCATCCATACCAGTCAAGTTATTCAGCGTTAGCCATGTGCAATGGAAGGGCATAACGAGTAGGAACAGATCTGTACTAACCGCTTGGAGTCGCAGCAGGGTCATGCTTCTCAGTGCCTGCATCACAGAGTGCCACGGAAATCTGAGATGACATGCCTATGTAGCTATAAATCGTTCGTTCACAAAGATTGCGAGCGTGACGACGTGCTAGAAAGATGCCAGACCAAAAGCTGAGCTCAACACATCCCATTCTTGCCAAACATTCGTTGGATGGCAAAGGTCACCTGCAGATGTTGCCTGTCGCTCCTTCTCCCTCTGCCATGCTTCAGCACGCTGCTTAATGATATGGGCATCCTGTCGTTTCAACTTTTCTGTGTCCACTAAAATCTCCAGAGGTGCAGCAGCGACGTGCAGGATAGAGGTGTAGCCCGCGGCCTTCATGGCCTCAATGTCGCAAATGGTGCCGTCGAAGAGCGCCTTGAACTCGACATCATCCTGCACACAGCATGGAAGCCGTGAGAAGAATGGCTCCGAACTGTTCCGCATTGGCTTTCTTAAATTCAGAAGAAAAAAAGATTGAAGATAGGAGTCATTACCTGCCCCTTAGCCCTTTTGCTCAGCATCAGATCTCTCGAGTGCTCAGTAGGTCATACAGACGAAGAATCTCTTCCAGCTTATCAATTACCTTGGAAAAGTGAAAGAATAGTTGCGAGATTACTGATGCGACAGCATTGTCACGGCACAGCCTGCATTTTGCATCCTGCAAACATTGAAAAGCAGCACAGCACCTAGACAGTTGTGCTGACATCGACCCTTGGGAGGGTGGGAGGCCAAAATTTCAACTACGCACATGGGCAATGGCTCAATGTCTCTGGGCAATGTGAGTGAGCTTTTGCCATCCTTACACTGCAGTGCATTCCCCAATCCTTACACGTGTAGTGCACTACTTTTTGGTGTTGACATCATTGCAACAACAGAGCCACTTTCACTGCCGCATAGCGGGTATGCTAAGCTAAATTCCTTAGCTAGTACACAGCTGGCACAAATATGGTGCTTCACCTTGCTGCATGCGCATCGTGTGCTTGTAAAAGTGCATTCATCAACTTCTCGGCAACCCAGTCAGGAAACATTTATAGTCTATGAGAAAAAATCAACAATGATTCAACATCAACATTAACAATCAACCTGCATGAATCTGCGATATCCCACATGCAATGACATGCCTTGCATGCAACAAAGCATCAAATTGGGCCCAATGAGTTTCATCATGAAACTTTCATGATACCAAGCAAACTTTGAAAAGTTCTGTATCTTCGTCACCACACCGATTGCCTCAAGTTAATTGCAGTATCGTCTGCGGATCTCATCAACAAATTGGAATGCTTCAATAACCATACACTGTTCCTTTGCTAGTACACACTGTTCTACATTCTTGACTCTCCTAACATCGTAGATGCCTCACACACATTGTACACAATTGTAATACAGCAGTTTATGTGACATCTCTCCACTCTCACAATCTCACGATCGTCCCTTACCCGCCAGAGCACGACTACATTGGCCACAGGCCTCCCTCATCACTGGTGAGCACTTGCACTTTCAAAAATTCACTGATCTGGCACAAAGTTGGTGATGCGCTTGAGGTCCTTGGTCTGCTTCTCCTGGGTGTAGATGTACACGAATTGCTGCGCCAGTGCATGCGCTACCAGCGCCACTGCCCCGCTGCCGATCACTGCCGCCCCGCCCCTGCGCATCTGGCCCTGTCAGTGCGAGCTGCGGGACAGGCCAACAAGAACAGGACTTCCTATGACTTTCTGCCTACCGCCTGTTACGTGCACTTGGCAGGAGGAATGGCTGAAAGCATACATTATTGTCATTCAGAAACGAAGGTCTCAGGCAATGTTCTTGGCTGTGCTGCTTGCCTGCATACGTTACATGCTGCAGGATTGTCTGTTAGACCCTGTCTTGCTGGCATGCTACAGAGTTTAGGCCCTCGGGATGCCAGGGTCCAGATGTGTTGAAGTGGAAGCAGGACATTACTTGCAGCTTCCTGTGTTGAAAATGGGTTGTGTGTGTGGTTGTCTTTGTTGTCTGCAGCAATACTAAAAGGCACCAAACGCACCTGATCAAAGTGCCGGCATCCGCGCCGCCGCCCGCAGCCGCGCAGCCGGTGTACGCGGCGAGCACGGCGGCTCCGAGCGCGGCGGCCGCTCCGAAGGCGGCGCGCGCGGCCGAGAAGGCCCGGTAGGCCCGCATGCTGTCTGGGCAGATCGCAGTGTGGCTTGTGTAGCGGTCAAGTACCACTTCGCGCGGCGCGGATCGCACCGCCGGAGGCCCCTCGATGCCTGCGAGGAAAGTTTCACATCAGTACTGCAGAAAAATCACAGGGAATTTGCACGACACAAGCGTGACAACCAGCCGGATCCTGGACAGTGACAGCAGTCGTGGCACGGGTCTCGCCCACTGCAATCATGCTGCTTTAATTCCAGAGAGCAAACACGCAACACGACAGATGCCATGCGAATTCAGCCAAACATCACAGGCTGGCTTCAGCTGAGCTGTCTCATCCCACTGGCACCAAAAAGTACACATAATTTTGGGTAAATGAAATTTAGGTTCCATTTTCTTAATTACAGAGCCAGGGAGCAGATTGGCAAAAGCAGATCTGATGAGTAGCGCACCTGCAGGGCCGGCAGCGAGGGCAGCCTGGTAGCGGTTGGGCACCAGGGGGATGGCATTATCCATCCAGCGGCCCATGGCGACGAGCAGATTGTCAGTCGGGGAGCGGTGGCAGAACAGGCGGCGCCTGATCAGGCCCTGGGTGCCCGCCGGCAGGGGCGTTCCCTCCGCACCGCCGCCGTGGCCGGCCGCCTCGGCCTCGGCTGCCGCGCGCGCGGCCGCCAGCTCAGCCGTCAGCGTGACTTCCTGCTGCGTGGCCAGCAGGAATGTGTCCTGCAGCAGTAACTTTATCGTAAAAATTGATCATTATTACTATTAGAAATCAGCATTAACGCAGCTCCTTCCTGCCAGAGAAGGTGCATCCTGCAGTCAAGCTAAAGGTAAAGGCTGCCAAATGTCCTACCCATTGATAGACTCGCTGTTTCAAGCAAGACCCAATTAACCGTGGCCACAGTACTCATTACTTTCACCGCCTCCCACCAGCCGGGGCAGAAATTATATGCAATTTTCAATCACCACCTAACCATCAAAATATGTCAAAGTGGTCGTCCCACAGGCTTTCATTGCTACAGCAGGCTATTGTCAAGTCAGCCACATGCTAGCTCAATATCATGGTGTACTCGGGAGCCCTCAGAATGACGATTTGACATTGATACTGTGATTATCAATTGGTGCCTGACGTTGCCATGCAACAGCAAGTTGGCAGGAGTGTGCGACTAGGCAGGTATGGAACAAGAGAAGGGCCCTGCCTGGTCCAGGAAGGCGTTGAGGAAGATGTTGAAGAGCCAGTGCGGCGGGTGCAGCTGCGGCGCAATGTTGCGCACGTACCGCGTGAAGAACCGCGTGCGGCCCACGCCTGCCATAAACACCACTGTGTTTCTCAGCCTGTTGGTCAATGCTCGTCTTTCAATTTGTTCAGCACCTCCGCTCACCCAGTCATGCTACGCAACAGCAGCCAGAGACCTATACATGTGTCATCACCAAGCACGAGGGCATCAGCAATGTCCGTTGATCCTTGAGGCCCGACGGCGCATTTGCAGACCACTTATCGTTGTGCTGATTGGGGCTCCTAGTATGGAGTAATTCTACCTCATTGCCAGTACCAGGCGACGCGGATTTAATGTCATAGTGCAACTGTCTCATTACAAGCCCATTCATCGCACCGGCTGGGCAGCAGTAGAAGGCAGTGATGAAGCGGGTGGTGCCGGACGAATCAAAGCGCGACCAGCGCACCAGCGTCGGCGGCTCAAACGCCAGCGTGGACGTCACGTCTGCGCCCGTTCCCTGCTCCCACACAGCATTAAGACTAAAGCATATAATCCTGGACCCTTAAAACCCTTGACGAAATGGGGAGGAAAGAGGGATGCAAAGACACGCGTGCTCATCAGTGCAGCACAGATAAGCAAGCATTACCTTTCCTTAAGTCAGTGCGGAAAAAGCGAAGGCGTGCTTGCACAGTGTAAGCACCAGAAAGCACGCATCCCTCTCCTTGTGTCAGTCAAGGCAATAATGAAGATCTTCATGCCTCCTTTCCCCATGGATTCAGAGAGATGATCCGATTGGACAGCTGCAAGAAATTGAATACAAGAAATATTCAGAAGAACTTGCCTGCTCCCCAAACATTGCCTTGTCCTTGTCGGAGCCGCGCCCTGTCATCTTCAGCACGCCTGGCACGCGCCCGATGACCTGGCGCCATATCAGCATGTTGATGAGTTGTGGGATCTTAAAACTCTGGTGACTGCAGGGCCTTGTGAAAGGCACAAAGTTGGCATGGCATCGCATCACCTCCTGCAGTCTCCATGAAGCCCTTTCAGGCGCCTACATGTGTAAAGGCATGAATGCAGAAAATCAATACATCTCAGGAGAGAAGCATCTGCTGTTCTGTGCGCATGCTCATCTACTGCTATGCGAAGCCTTCATGACCACTGCAGGTCTCCAAAAGGAGGACACTTGGCGGCTTTGCAAGCTCTGAGAGCAGGGCGCGTGCAGGGCAGTTCTCACCTTGGGCCCGCCCTTGCCGGGCTCGGTGGAGACCTGCATGGGGTACTCGGCAGAGGCGGCAAAGCTGTCGAAGATGGTAGTCTGATGCGCGAAGACGCCATGGTCTGGGTCTGCCACGTTCTCTAGCACGAGCGTGAAGTCGACCGGGAAGTCGCGGATGAAATCGTCGCTTGTCCAGCCAGGCTCGTCTAGTTCAGGCAACCCTGGGCAGGCCAAAAAAAAATAAACAAGCATTGCAAATAAATTACTTGTTCTTTCTCCCTGCTCTTTGCGCTCGCTCTGCTTGGCAAGTCTTTTGGTGAATTGCTGGACTCAGATAACCTTCATTCCCCACTGGGGGAAAAACACTATGGCATGTACAGAGCTGCAGCTTGTCATCGTGCTTTGGGGATAATTTGGGTGAAGACCAATTGGGACCCGCAAAGCAGAAATTGCTGATGGAGCAAAGGAAGGTGTCATTGGACATGGGAGTGCCCAGGCTGGTCTGCTTGTGACTGAGCACAATCTTACATTTCATCAGGGCGTAGAAATCAATGTAGCACCGGTAGAAGTGCACATAATCACAGCACACCTGCAGCCAATCTCGTTGCGGACATGTTGATGCACCATTTCATGTCTGCATAGAGTGCATCCTTACAACGAGCTGGTGAACAGCTTAAGAATGTACAAGAAATTCCCCAGCCTGCCATTCTGGCAAGCGCTACATACGCTGAACTAGATTGGAGCTCACCCACGATTGTGTCGGTGGAGGGTCGTGCGCCAGGGCTGGGGTAGACCCACACAATGCCCTGGTACTCGGCGCACGGCAGCGCTGTTGCACAGGTACGCCCCGAGATGGTGCCCCCTTGAGACACCTGGGGGATGTTTGTGCAGTCGCCGGTCTTGCCATCGAACGACCACCCTGTCCATAACAGGCGCTTCCAGTGAACACTGTCTAGCTCTTCTATTGGCCAGGGCACTGGCAATTGAGAGAGTATCCAGCTCACTATTGCCCAGCCCACACAAGGCCCCATTATGACTGCCCAAGTAAACAGCTTGGACAGTCTGCCATACAGAAAACATGCCGCAGACTTCTTGTTCGCACATGACAGAGCCTGGGTAAGGCTGACAGATTGACATCAGGAACAGCGTTGGCTCTGGCTTTCTTGAAGGGTTGGACAAAGGTACTCTTTGTTCACGTATGCAGGAGCAACGCATGCAGCGCTTACCATGGTACGCACACTGCAGATTCCCGGCTGCGGTCATGCGCCCTTGGGAGAGCGCTGCCGCCCTGTGAGGACACCTGTCCAGCATCGCAATGGGGCCCTTGCCTGCGCAGCAGCACAGCCTTGCTCAGCACTCTACCAGACACCCATCTGAGTATTACAAACGAACCAAAATCAGATAAGGTCCCTTTCACTCCACCACCAGGAAACATTGGCACGGACGTTCACGTACAGAATAGGCTCCATGTGAGCCTCTCAATGCTCAACAAGTGATGCTTTGCGGCAGAGTTGCTACTGCACCAGCTGTCCCTGGCGAAGCAGTGCTCTTGCAACAAGCTTCAGAGCACTGTTAAGGGCAGTCCAGATCCTTGACGACAACATGCACGGATGACAAATATGGAGGTGGACATTGCGCCACCTGGCCTGCGCGCGACAACGATGGCCTCGTCAAAGAGCCACACGCGTTGCGGATCGCCCTCTGGAAGGTCCGCTGCGTAGTGCACGGGGTACCACTGCTGCCGCCAGTCATAGAACGCCTCCGACTGCTGCGGCTGCGGAGCCGGCTCTTCCATCACCGCGGCGGCCGCCGCCGCGTCGGCCTCCGCGGCCGCGCCGTTGTCGGGCCGGTAGCGCACCGGCGCGCCCGGCCGCGCCCGGAAGCCAGCTGGCGCTGCCCGGCTGCCCATTGCCGGGCAGGGGTGACATGTGCGATTCCACTGGAATAGAATACACAAGAACCATGACTCTGGCGTTTTGAGACTGGTACCAGCAATGCATGCGACGCAGTGAAACCATTGCAGATGGCGAACAAAAATACATGGCAGTTCTTGTTAATGAAGACAATAGGAAAGGTCGGGCCAACCTGACATCCAGGTGAACTGTGCCTGGGTGGCTGCATGCGCATACCCACGTGTTGGAAAGGCATGCCAGCGCTGGCTCGGCTGAATGACACGGCTTGCTGGGGTCGGGTTTGAGTGACGTGAAGGCTTGCCATCCTGTGATTTCCTGAGATCAACATGCCAGCGTCAAACAGCCGCTGAAAGCGCTGTAAGATGAAAGAACCTTGCAAGGAAATGTATTTTTCTCATCCGCTAATTGAGGGTCATTGCTACAGAAGCAAGCAGCGTCTGCAGTCAAGGAAGCAGCTCATCAGAGTAAGGATGGTACCTTCTGCGCTGAATGTGTCCGCTATCCTTGTCCTGCTGATCGTCGGAGGAAAGTGTTGATTCGCAGATGCAAACTATGTTGCTTTGGCCCCCAACTCGGAACTCCGAACTCGGAAAAGACCGCAAGCTGAAGGCACGCTTATTTGGATCACTCCAAACTGGTATCTCTTCACTCCAGCACAGTCAGAAACTTGGATGGATGGCTTCTCCTCCAATAGGCTGAATGCACAAAATTGGATTTTGCTGAGAATGCATTCAGCACATCTGCATCTTCTTGAAAGTTAGTCGATTTACACACTTACTTTTCTGCATCGACCCAGAAAGAAAAACGCGAGGTCTTTCACATAGTGATTACCATCTGCACAAGGGTACGCGGATGCTTTTTATCAAACATGCAGAAAAGTTTATCCAGATTAACGATTGCTTTAAACATGGAAACATGGAACACCTCACCTGAGCTGACGTGGGCACAACAGCACGTCCCTGAAAACGGCCTCAATAGCGCTGTCTGAAAATCAGGTCTTCTGCAAAAGATTGCTTGACTTTATGGCACTCCTGCTATGCAAGAGAATGCTGTTGGCACAATGAAACAGTCTCCCATTTTGGGACTCCGATGTGCAGGCCTGAGGGCGCGCCTGGAGGAGTGCCAAACTTGGCTGCATGCATGCATTTCTCCAGAACTCAAGGGAGCACCTGGTTGGTGGGTTTGCCTCAGGAACTGTCTCTCGTGGATGTGGGCTGGACCCTCGTGGAGCTGCAGGGGCGCTAGACTTGCGCTTTACTCACCACCCTTTGATTGAGTGTCAAATGCTGAGGTCTGAGCTCTTGAGCAGACCTTGGACTTTTATGGATGTCCACTGGTGCACCTGATGCCATGGTGACTGGTGCGCACATACTCTGCATATTAATAATTGCGTATTATGTATTGATATAGCCATCAGAGTTGATGCGGAGGAGTCCTAATCCTAGGCTCACTGCAAGCGCGAGGCTGTGGGGATCTAGATAATTTGCTGAAATGCAATTCGCATGTGATCTTTTGCGAGCTGTAATTCACTGGCAGTACTCCCCCTGCTACCAGCGCTGCCCACTGGCAGTCTGCTGTGAACCTTGATCCACTTGAGAACCAGCTCAAGCACTTTGCTGACCTTTAAAGATGAGTGTTAGCCATCTATATAGATGGTATATGATATATGTTCATCGGCCAATACTTCTGGAGTTCAAGGAGCTACTGTGCCAGGTGAGGTGCGGTCCTGCCAGCTGCAGTGGCCAATGACTGTTGCACTGCCTGCTTTGAGTATGCTGTCAGCCCTTGGCTGCATGTAGTGCAGAAGGTCATGTCACAGCCGCCTTTCTAGCAAGGCCATAATGTTCAAGAGAATACAACACTGCTGCCCTGTGGCCCGGTTCAAAGAGCCATGCCATTAGAGGAGTGTGACTTCATGCAGTCACCATGAAGCGCCAGTGATGGTGGCTGAGTGGAAGCTTGCACTGGCATAGTCACACAGAAAATATGAGGTTAAAAAATTGTAGCCTTATGCACCAACATGCCTGATACATATATGAACAATATGCACTTTCAGAACAAAGACTCCAAGGCCGCTGCAACAGTTGCATATCCTCTGAGGTCATGAATGCACTGGTCTGCTGTAACAAGTTATCAGCTGTTCGAGGCCCAGTCCCTAAGATCAACGTTCTGATTGCTGCTCCACACCGTGCTTTGCACTTATGATACAAGGTGACCAGGGAGCACCATTTGATGGGCTCGACAAGGGGGATGTCTGAGCCGTTCTGCAGAGCATTTTTGTGAGTAGATATCTCGATCAGCTGGCCACGGTCACTGAAGGGCAGCACCTCTCACAAATCAGAGGAAGCATGTGCATGCGAAAGTGCACAGTGCCTATGCAGCAGAAAATATGCATGGGATTGCCCCCTCGGGCGATCAGAGAACAGAAAGCTATGATCTTTATCAGAGCTAAGCACTGCTTCCTGATTGAATGCAGGGCATTGTGGAATGGCATTCCCATCCAATGAGAACGCCCCTGGCCGGTGCCGCTGGAGAGCAGGCATTTCGTTACCTTCAGAGTGTGCTCCAGAATTTCCTGGAGCCGATCACCGGCCCCATCCGCGATGCAGTGCTGTTGTTGTTGAGGCTGCCTCGGTTTCGCGAGGCGTGGGTGGAGCAGGGCATGTGACAAGCTTTGGGGCTGCTTGCAGATGAGCAAGTAAAGCCGATTTACTCGGAATAATGGTGGCCACGCGGGACACTCTTCTGGGCGTTTCCGATGAGGAAATTGACACGCCTGACCTGGACAGGGCAGAGCTTGTGGGAACACCACCCACGAGGAAGGGGCGCCAGCAGGGGCCTGGTAAGCCTTCATGCATCTGGCATACGTATTGGAGATCATGCCTCGGCGGTAGCATGTACCGCTGCTCATGTTACACGTAGCACATGGGTCTTCTCCTCTTTGCTTGCCCTTTCCTAAGATCGTGGCGAAGCCCCCGGAGGATTCGTTGTGGATGGTTTAATGGAAGGCTGGTATTTACTGTATCTGGCTAGCTGTTGGGCGCTTTAAGCAAATCACTGGTACATCAATCACTGGCAATGTACTGTTTGAGGGCGGATGATGTGGGGAAGCTCCAGCCTCACGGAATATCGTGATAATGGCTGCTAGGCTGTTTTATCGAGTATTCAGCAAACCTGCTCTCCCCGGTCGCGCCTGGTGCCTTCAGCAACAATATTGTGAAGCAAATATTGTTTGCCGCAGGCGGACGCCATGGAAAGATTCCTTCCAAGGAGCCAGGAGGTGGAAGGGGCGGAAAGGTGACCTTGTACTTCCTTTTTCTTCAGCAAAATTCAGCTATGTGCTATTGCTGTTGCACGATTGCAACCTTCTGGCCTATTGTATAGTTTGATGAAATGGCATGGAGTGTGTGGATCAGATTCTAAGTCTGCTGACACCCCACAATGGCTTGTTTTGTTGCAGAGGCGAAACAGAGATCGCTCAAAGGCAGAGAGGCAGAAGGGGCGCTTGGATGCTCGGGCTTTCAAGGTGCACTCCTCTTCTTGCAGCCGCACTGCAGACTGTGCCTGCATCAATCTGATCCCTGTTGAACCTCCATCATTTGGTTTCTTACTGAAGCATCTGTCGCCTGTGCACTCTGCACGGCCCTGCACAGGCTGATATGTGAAAGAGGGTATGTGACAACGTGCTTCTTGCTGCCCTGAACAGGAGCTCGACACCACGCTGCAAGTGCTGGGCATAGATGGCGTAACCAAGATGCCCCAGCTGCGCGTGACGAGATCCCCCCATGCACCGGAGGTGGCGGAGTGCCCCCCCTCGGGGACCCCTCACCGCTCAGCCTCAGGCACCTGGTCTCCCCACCGCTCCGCATCTGGCGTCTGGTCCCCCCGCATGGGCCGCACCACCTCCGAAGCCGGCGCTAGGTGCGCCCTCCGCAAGGCACTTGTCTTTGGCCATTCCCGTCATCAGATGCTGCTGACAATCCGGCACGCTATGAAACCAGAGTATACATCCAAAACTGCTCACGCTGTCTTTGAGGACATGCACAGGATGCGGCGTCTCTTGTTCTCTTTTTGATAAGATGTGCCCATCAATGAGCTCATGTGATGAAAACCAAGCATCAGGAGTCTCATTTTGGTCATGCACGCACTCCTCTTCTCTGCTGAGATACTGCAGCCCCCCTGTCATCTGCATGGCACTGATGGAACACAGCACACCTGTCCGCTCTTGCCAGTGGTGTCTTTTGTTTGTGTTGTCCTGACCTGTAGTAGGATTGCCTGATCGTGGTCGAAATAGGCACTCCCCTCTATTATTTACAAGATTCCGGCTGCAGCGATGTGAGCCTGGACAGCCGGGAGAGCCAGCTGGACCGGACGCGGTCGCGGCGTGGCAGCCTGCCCCCGCTGCACCCGTCGGCGCAGGGGCAGCCGCTCACGCCGCCCTCCTTCCGCCACGTCCTGCAGCAGTCCACCCGCGGTGAGTCACTGCTCTGTCATCCATCCAGCGCACCCTGCCAATACCCTCTGATGTACCCTTGTAATTCATTGTTTTCATTGCAGTGGCATCCTGTGTGGCACTGTGGCAACGAGAGCGCCTCCTCAAATCCAAGATGACTGTCGTAATGAGAACCGTTGTAGTGAATACCGCGATTCTTATCTCTCCTCATCGAACATGCTTCTTGCTGTTGAGCGGGAGTGGCTGCAGCAGTGTTGCGCTTTTGGCACCGTGTGCTTGGGTCTGCATCCTGAGCATTGCGGCTATGGTTCACCGCTGGGAAGGCACATCATGCACAGCACCAGTGTGTCTGAGAATGGGAGCTACAAGTCATCAGAGGGCATGCAAATAATGAAACTCTGATGTGCGGGACACTGGGAGCAAAAGTTCATCAAAACCTATGCAAAGATTTAGAATGGCGTGGCGCGCGTGCAGGTGCGCTGTCAGCGTACAGGGCGTCGGGGTCGCTGGAGAGGATGGAGGAGCAGGCTATCGCGCGTCTGCAGACCGAGCGCAGAGTGTGGCATGCCGACTTGGACCACTTGCTCGAGGGGGACTTTGCTCGCGAAGACCTTGAACTCGCCATCCACCTCGCCAGGTGCGCTGCTGTTTTTTCCTCTGTCCGATAAAGCTCTATGCCACAGTACCTCTGCCACTGCTGATGTCAGCCCCTGCCCATGCCTCGACGCCCAGAAGTGCCTGCACATTGTGCGCATCAGTTATGTTCAGCTTTCTTTGCGATCTGGCATTGGCAGCAGGGGCGACAAGACGTAGTGCCAAGCAAGTAGGAGCATACCGGGCAATATAATTTTGCATGCTGCCGGAGGCTCATAATCAAAGGTTCTGTTGCTGCTGGATGTCTATTGATGGCTGTCGAATAGGAGGCACGCCCTGTGGAGATCAGAAAAAAGTCACATGCAGTGTGATCTTGATTGTGTCAAGATTCTGATTGCTTGCGGTGTGCTGCGCAGGACGAAGGCGAGCGACCTGAAGGAGCAGCTGCGGTGGTGGCTGAAGCCGCCGGAGCCGACGTGGGCGTCGCGCGAGCAGCGGCTGGATTGGCTGGGCGCCTCTCTGGAGGAGGCCCGCGACATCGCGCGCGGCCTGCAGCAGCACGGCGCCCTCCACGGCGACCCCAATTACATCGCCACCTACATCTTCATCGTCAAGGTGACCCCTTGTCTGCTACCTCATGTGCCCTGAGACCTGTTTGCACTGATCGTCACCCCATACTTACAGCCCGTGGCAAATGTCCTGCATGGACATCGTAGCCTGGAAGACGTCATCATGGCAAGGTGGCTACTTGTTTGTACATGGAGTACATTGATAGAAGCTTGTCTCCTTCCTCGCTTTCTGCCTGATTTCTCTGTCCAGTTTTTTGTTAAATTGTGGACAGGGCTCAGCCGTTTTGGACTGTTTGCAGGACATTGTACTGGAGTTCCGCGGCGTGTCTTGCGTGATAGGAGACGCGGTGTCTGGCGCCATGCGGCACATGAAGCCGGGCGATCAGGAAACCAAGCGTGCCTACAAATGCGCCCACCGCTGCGTGGACCTCATCTACGAGCTCACCACCCGGTACGCATCAATCCTGTGACACCAGAACACTTCTGCGCACAGTTTATGTAAGATGTGGCAGTCTGTGCTGGACGGTGGGCGGGAGGCTTGAGAGTGCTGTGTTGCTGGACCTGTGGCGCATGCACGCGCATGTCTTGGTGTGGACAGTGCGACTGATTATTTTACTGTCCACTTCAGCACAGAATTGCTGGGCCCTTTTCTGTATTTGCGTTGGCTTAGCATTGCCACAGCTGGCGAGGGGCGATAAAAGTACTGAGCACCTTGCCCACGGCTGATTGTGTCTTGCTTGGATCTGGTGAATGCAACAAGGTGGCAGCCTTCACTGCAGCTCGTCTGCAGTATGTACCTTTTGGCAGCAAAAGCGTGTAATAATAACAATTATTTTAGCAATAGATAAAGAAATAAGCATCGCCTGCCCTGAAGGACGGAAGGGATATGCGTTTTGTATGCATGCTGTAGTGCATTGGTTTTGGGCGTTTCTTAATGGTGAGAGTGCTTTCTCCGGCAGGTTGAGGAGCCTGGAGAGGTTGATGCCAGAGGAAGGACTGGGGCCGGCAGCCACATCCGACCTGGGGACATGCGCGGGAGAGGTGGTCATGGCTTCCCTGCATGCTGCCACGAAACTGCAGGACCTTCTGCTCTCCTCTAGCGCCTTTGGCTTCGGCACTGGGGACGGTGCGTGCACCCCCAAGAATGTCCTGTTCTACATGTATTGATCTGGGCATATAGGATTCAGCCTAATCTCAACCTTACAAGGCAGCAGCGCTTGCAGAGGTCGCCTCAGTTTGCCTGTGTCTTGCATCTGCGATTTCGGCTGTGAGTTCAGTTTGCACAACTTCTCCTTTCCGGGCGCTCACACTTTCTGGGCAGTTTCCAGACTGCTGTGTCGACGCTGAAACCTAGAACGCGCTGGCGATGCAGGTCCCATCGTGTATGGGCATGAGCTGCAGAACCATGCGCGCATGCTGCAGAGCGTGTGGATGGCATGCGGCTTGCTCGTCACCAACGTGACCGAGCACTGGGCCGACCAACGCTCGCAATTGCACTGGTGCGCAGCTGCCCTCCATTTTTTACATTTTCTTAGGAAGAACATGCATACTCTCCTTCGACGTTGTTGCACAAGAAAAATTCAATTCATGAAGGGGGTGGCCACAAAAGGGGAGCATTGTTTTTTTAGTAGTATGGGCTTGGTTCTATCCCGCTGATGTTCCTGCATCCACACTTATGCACAATGACTGAGTCCTTGATGTCAGCATGATGCGCGCATGTGCAGTCATGTTGGAGCTTGGTGTCAGCCACGTGTAGGCCATCTCTGCTTTTCTTCTCAGCTTGTGACCATCTGGGGTGTTGTGTACGTTTTAAAGCTGACGAGGGAAAACGGCAGGAGCGCAGTCGGAGCACTTCATTGAACGCCTGGTATTCTGCGCAGTGAGTGGTGCAAGCTGTTCCTCCGGGCTGCCGCAGCAGCGGATGCCATGCAAGGTTCCCTGCGACGGGCCTCCACTGAGGAGATGTCCGAGCTGGACAGCATGGAGACCCCCTCAGGTGCCCATCCCAGCATATCACACTGCCTTTTTCTACGAGCTCTTGCCATTTTGTGTGTAGATCTCAGGATTTCAGCTGTGGGTGCTGTCTGATCCCTGGCTGTCAAGACCGCCACCAACAGCTGTCTGGCCTCTTGCCTGTGTCTAGAAGCCGGTGCATGCAAAATGACATGTTGAGCCAGGCCAGAGGTTGGGCCAGGTCACAGAAGCAGGCGTGACATTCAAGGAGTTGACCGGGTGTGATGTGTTTCCTGTGCAGCGAGCTCTGGAGTGTGGGGCAGCAACCGCTGCTTCGATGGTCCAAAGGGCGGCGCTGTGACCGACGAGGACCTGCAGGCGCAGGCCTGGTTGCCCACCTGCCTCATGTCCATGCTGGTGGAGGTGCGAGCTCTGTCTTCTTCTCCTGTCGTCAGATACCCCACCCTCATGTTCTCACGACCTAGCTGTGTCCAGCTGCAGCACCTTCTTTGCTGAGATGACATGTCCCTCAGTGGCCAGATTCAATGTCCTGCATGCCTTGCTTTTGGCCACCAGCTTCAGCCCAGTAATGGACTGTTCCTGGTGGACCCAAGAGACTTACCCTGTCCAGAATTGATTTCCTGTAAAGCCCTGCATGTTTCACCCTTCAGTGACCAGGGGCGTAAATCGTTGCGCAGGCAGAGAAGGCGGCGGAAGCGACGCTGACCTGGGAGGGGGCCATGGATGACTACGAGGGCGGGGGGACCCCCGAGGAGGGGAGGTCCCACCAGGGGCCCCCTGGCGGCGAGGGCGCAGGCATCGCCCTCGTAGACGCGCTCAGCGAGGCCATGTATGACCTGGCGCACACCGGCGCCAAGCGCGTGGCCGGGCTGTGCACCAGCCCGACCGAGCTCGCCTGCTGGGCGCTGGAACTTCTGGAGGAGCAGGCCTGCACGGTGGGTACCTTCCACCTCTACTGCATGGATCATTTACAACTTCAAATGGGGAAATGTGCATGTTGGGGGTATTTGTTGTACTTGTGCTGCACACACTCCTAATTGAGGTCAACACCTCACAAAACAAGGCCTGTACGCTCCTTACTGTGGTCAATAAAGGAACAGGCCTGGACAGGGGGGACCTCCTGGCCTTTCTGGGGTGGTCATGTTACCCAGACTCTAATCTTTTGCCTGAGGAGAAGGTGATTGTGGGCTTCTTTGCACCTAGGACTTGGGTATGATTTAGTACTTCAAGAACTGTTGTGCTGGGCATGATGGTGCTGTTGAAAGCTGTCCCATGAAGATCTGATTTTTGAGCAGTTGCATATCTGCGCAGCACACTGCACTTTTGTGCAGCAGGTGCGCATATTTGCAATAAAACTGTGCTTTTCTGTGCATCTGCGCAACAGACCTGGCATAAACAGAGAGAAACACAATCGCCTCCTTCATAGCTCTTCCTTCTTGGCTGCCTTTCTGCCAATCAGTCAATTTCAGCTGTCAGCAGAATAGAATTAAAGTAACAATGCCGGCGCAGGCGGTGGTGTTTGTGAGGGACCTGGACCGGGGGATCCTGGGTCGGGGGGCGCACGGCCTGGAGCACTTTGAGAGGCTGCGCCGCAGCACCGACCTGCTCGTCAACGGCATCCTGCGCGTGCGGCGGCTGCTCAAGCAGAAGCGCGCAGCCGACGCTGACGGTGTGCAACCTCCAAAGTTCCCTCCTTGGTTCTGTGTGCATGTCACATTGTTATATTGAATTGTGGGGAACAATTACTCCTACTGGGCTGGTATCAGATGGGTCAGGGTTGCAGCACAAGATGTGCTGGAGCCAGGCTGTCCGATACCAGCCCTTATGACTGGAGCTGAAAGCGAGCAGACCTGCACCCAGCTTTCCTGTGATTGTGAATGCCAGTATACTGCAAGTCTTAAAGTTTCTCTCTTGCCCCAACAGAGATATGCTGACGCAAACATGATGTGCATTCATGCAGAGCCATTGCCGCCGCTGCCGCCGTCGCAGCCGCTGTCGCGGTACGAGTCGACGTCCTCACTGGCCTCGGACTGGACCTCGCTCTCAAACACGACTTATTCTGCGACGACCGCATCGGGGACAAACTTGCGGCCGCTACCGTCCAGCATCCACACGCCGCGCTACGCCAGCCCCGCCCTTGCAGCCTTCAGACCGGAGCCAGTGCGAACTTTTGACCTTTTCTCTGCTTTGCACAGTACTTTGGAGACCTGTGCAGCTTGTTTTCAGCCTTGGGCATGCAGGCGAGGGAGGTGGTGTCAATTTGCTGTTGACTGTTGATCTAGGGGTCCGGGGCTTGTGCAGCATGATGTCAGTAAAATTTTGACAGGGCATATGTGTCGGTGAGCAGGTGGGGGCGAGGCCGCAGCAGACGCAGACGGCGCCGCCAGTGCTGGAGGTGCCACAGCCACGGACGCCACCGCAGGCTCAGCCGCAGATATATCCCTCCACGCTCCCGCACACGCGCTCCAGCCCGCCGCCGCCCAACCCAGACCCATGGACCGTCCGGCCACCCCCGGCGGCCGTTGTCCCCCGTCCGGCGGCCGTTGTCCCCCGTCCGGCGGCCGCCAGCGCCGCCGTAGCGATCCCCATACCGCAGCAGCAGCAGCAAGCATCCGCGCTGCCGGCGCACAGCGTGTGGGGCCGCGCGGCGTCCAGCCGCCGGGCGGCCGGCTCCGAGTCCGTGTCGGCGGTATCCGAGGCCGGCAGCTCCCCCAGCGGTGACGATGCGGCAGCCACGGCTGTGGCAGCAGCCGCCGATCGACTCCGCCTCGAGCGGTTTGCCGAGGGCTATCCCGCAGCCCCCGGGACGGCCACGGCGGCGTCCTCCCGGTCGAGCTCACCCGCCACAGACGCGTCTCTCCGCGTCGCGTCAAGGTCGCCCAGCTTTGTCTTCGCACCGCCGGCCATTGCCAAGAACCAGCTGGTGGGCAGCCCGCAGCATTTTCCGCAGATGCGGCGGCCGGCCGTCACGGCGCAGCCAGCTGCAAGCGCTCCGTCAGCCGTGGCCCGGCCGGCTGCCGCGCCCAAGCCGAGCCCCTCGCAGCAGGCCAGCTTCCGCGGCTGGGCGAAGCTGTTTCCCGAGCCCGCGCCCATCACCTCGTCCCCGACCACTGCGGAGGACGTCGTCGCCGCCAAGTTTCTCGAGGCAACGTCTCAGCAGCAGCAGCGGCCACCCGCAGCAAAGACCGCGCCGCCCGCATTGCCGTTCACGGCGGCGCCGCTGGCCTCGCCATTTGCGGCGCCCGGCATGGTGGTGCCGCTGGCGTCGCCATTCGCACCGGCTGCGGAGGCTGCACCGCGGGCGATATCTATCCCGGCCCCGCTCGCGTCGCCATTTGACATGCCAACGCTGCAGGCGGCCAGCGCCTCCGATAGTCCAGCATTTCAGTCCGCGCCGGAGGCGCCCAGCAGCTCGCTCGGGTCTCTGTCACACGGACCCTCCAGCCGCGAGCAGCAGGAGGCAAGCCCCGCCAGCTCAGCGCAACCGTCCTCCTCCGTGGGACATGCGCGCACCGACCACGACCGGCATAAGGAGCATCGGCCATCGTCGGGCGGATGGAAGACAAAGTTCAGCCGCCGCAGCCGCAAGGAGGGGCCTCCAAGGGAGCAGCCGCCAGAGGCAAGCAAGGTGAGGTCACCTAGCGAGCAGGTCGAGGAGGAGGAGATGCACGGCAGGAAGGGCGGCCGGCACGGCCGGCACAAGTCCAGGCGCAGCAGCTTGAAGGAGATGTTCAGGGGGTCCAGCAGCCATGAGAACGGTAAGGAGCCCGAGAGGCTGCCAGAGGTGGAGGAAGCAGCGGAGTTGGCACTGCCGGAGCCGGCAGTAGTGACGCCGCCCAAGGGGGTGCTGGCGCGCTTCAAGGACGCCTTCACGGGCGCCTCACACACCGTGGGGCCGCTCGGCCCCTTCGACTCGGCCGCCGCTGCGGCCGCGCGGCAGATGGGCCGGCTGCGCCACGCGGCGCGGCCGGTGCAGGAAGCTGCGGGGCACCTGACACTGTCGCGCGACATGCGTGAGGACGAGGCCTGGGGGAAGGCCCCTGCGGCGGAGGAGGGAACGCAGCGGGAGGACAAGCGCGGCGGCCGGCGCAAGAGCCGCCACCGGGATCGCGGACGGCCGGGCCGGGGAGATCGCGGCAGAGGCCGGGGGTCGTCCCGGGACGGCGGCCGCGGCGGCCAGCCGCCAACGATCGAGGCGCTGGCGAAGCGCAACGGCCTGATCATGCCATGGGAGGGCGACCCGTTCTGGGAGGTGAGCTCACATGATCTCTTGAATGTCAACAGCATCGCTGACCAGTGTAGCTGCATTTGCTCAAAGAGCGCTTGTGGTGCCACGGCTTGGCGTGGCAAGGTTGCCAGCTTTGGGCTTCTTGGGCGGCCTCTGTATAGTGCTCAATGCGCCGGACAGCTCTTGCTCTAGCAGACTAAAAAAATTGAGGTTTTCTCTATGTTGTGCTAAATCGCTTGTACATACACATTACTGAAGCTTGGTGGCGGCAACTGGTGCGCAGATCGACTGGAAGGACCTGCAGAGGAACCTGGTGAGGAAGCTGGGCAATGGCAGCTTTGGGCAGGTCTATGAGGCCTACTACCACTCGGCGCCCATGGCTGTCAAGATCATTAAAATTGACAACGACGAAGAGAACATCAAGTTCAAGATCATGCGCTTTAAGTGCGGACCTCCCACTTTCTTCTGCTGATTCTGTTGCCTGCAAACCTGCCCCTGATATTCACACACCTCTTAACATACTCCAAATGCCAGCATGCTGCCTGTGGATCTGCCTTTGCTGTTCACACGCATTCAATAAGCTCATCCCAACAGCGTGTTTCTTAGGAACCTGCACTTGCTGGTACCCTTTTCACGCGGAATTGTCTGGTACTCAGCTTGTGGTACTTAGCATGCCCCCAACTGAGCCAGACTGATGATAGAGCTCTCACCAACAAGGGGGTCAGCTGCTCTCGCTCCAAGCATGCATCAAAGAAAGGGGGTCAGCTAAAATCGTGCATGCATGCATGCAGGGAGGAGGTGGACCTGCAGCGCCGCCTGAGCCTGCACCCCAACATCGTGCGATTCCTGGGCGCATGCTTCTCCCTCTCCAGTGGCGGCCCCCTCCCGGAAGCGCTCACCTTCGACGATGCCCTCGCCCAGCAGGTGATGTTTGTTAATAAGCCAGTCTGAAGAGTGTTATTCTGTGCACATGCACGACTTAAAATATCACCTTGCTTGCCATGTAGGTCCCGAGCAGCCTACTGATGCTGGCCATTGTTGCCAACCTGTGTCTCACCAAATCCTTCGTTCTCTAAACCCACTTTAGTCAATGGTTGTCTAGTGACGATGGTCCACAAAGCACAAGGGATCGTGCAGCTTGCCTCCAGACGCACCCTGCCTCTCGCCAGGAAAAGCTCTTAAGTGATGGAACATATTTTTATATGTAATTGGCTGATTGCAGACACATCAGAGGTCTGTGACACAAGGAAAGACAGTAATATATCTGCCCATCAGGCCAATGAGCCTCAGGTGTTGTCAAATAGGTGTGTAAGTTGTTTGAATAATCATCAACTTAATCTGGAAACTGACGTTTTCATTGTGGCGCCCGTGCAGAGCATCACCCTGGCGATAGTGATGGAGCTGTGCCGCTATGGCACCCTGTACAAGATCATAGAGTACGCGCGGCGAGTCTCCTACATGCCCGCGGATGTGCGCAGCGGCCGCATCAACCCACGCAACGCTGAGGAGACCAAGCTCAAGGCAAGCCTCTCCCTCTCTGCGCCTCCCAGCCTTTGGGTCACTCAGGGTCCAGAATTGTAATCTGGCAAGGGATTAGCAGACCAGCGGCCATAGGCATGCTTTGGGAGTGCTTGTCAGCCTCTGTCGGCCTGCGCCATGATCCTGAGGGATGATCATCTGTCGGCTGGCGTGCATGCTTTACATGACTTCCACCCTTGCCTTATCTCAAGTTCAATCTTGCATGCTTTGCGAGGGATGAGACGAGGGTGAAGTCCACCCAAAATCCCCAGCCGCACAGTGCATGCTGCCGCCTTGAACAATAGATTCGCGTCTGGTGTGACCCGCTGAAAGGGACGTTTGCTCATCGACTAGCTCATTGTCTCTAGATGTGCAGCTCTCTTGTGTGAACCGCTCACTATAAGTTTGTGTACCGCACATGATATCATCAGCCGACTGACAATGGCGGGGTGTTTGCAGGCGGGCCTCGGGTGGAAATTATACCAAAACTGGACCACTCGCTTGGAGCTGGCCAAGCAGGCAGCGGCCGGGCTCGCCTACATGCACGCCCAGGTGTGGATTACCGCTCGATGATCATCCCATCACGTTTTAAAACCTTGCTCCTGCAGAACACCGGGTTTGCAGACATGAGTGCTCCGGTGGTCGGTGATCAGCTTATCTCCAGAAGGGGCATCCTGGAACAGCATGCATGGCAGAGATGCCTGGAACATAGGCCTGGTAGCAAAGGCTCACTGCAGATGTGTCTTCATCAGCGTGTGCTGTGCCATTTGGCGCCGCATGCTTTGCGCTTCATCGAGGCCTCTCGCAGCAGCCTGGCTTGTGTTGGGCTGTGGGCGCATGCACGCATGCTTGCAAGGGAGGCAGTGGCAGCACCTAAACACTGCGCCTCCTCACTGTTGCCATTTGGCATGGTGTTTCTAGCTGTTGCACAGACAAGACATCATGCAGCATTATCGTGACTGGCTGCTTGGCTGCGCTGCAGAACATCGTGCATCGGGACCTGACCAGCTACAACCTGCTGGTAACGGAGAAGTGGGAGTGCAAGCTGGCGGACTTCAACCTGTCGCGCGCGATCAAAGAGACCTCCATCCCCCACTCCGGCCAGATCAACTCCCCCGAGTGGTCCGCGCCCGAGCGACTCTCCGGCCAGGTCCGTGCTTTCCCCTCCCCTGCCTCATGCGCTGCGGTCTTGCACACAGAGAGACACGGTGGCAGGGGGCCTTGCATGCCGCTGGGGCCTCTGAGAAGTTTATACAGTCTGCCTGTCACATATGTGAAAGAGGCTGAAGTCACCTGCAGCAGCGCTCCTTTCAGGGCTGATCCTGCATGCTATGCCTACGAAGACCTGGCCCTGACTGCTTAGTGCACACAGTTATTTTCTTGGCTGAGTGGCCAATTGTCCCATTGATCTCCTTTCCTCACCCTTGAGAGCCGGGCATGAGTGAGAAGAGTCGACTACGCATGGATGACTCGGGTCGTATCATCACAGTGCATCAAACATCTGTACAAAGGGAACGTTGAGCTGACCGAGTGATATTCAATGGCGCAGGCTTACGGCAAGGCGGCAGACGTGTTCTCGTTCGGGGTGGTTCTGTGGGAATTGGTGACTCTAATGATCCCGTGGCGCCACGATGACAAGGACTTTCCCAACGGGGGGACTGCCATCAACGGGGGGGACCAGCACTTCCGGGACCCCACCCTGTACGTCATCAATTGCGTGCCCAAGGGCGACCGCCTCGACCTGCCCGCTGCCCAGGACATCAAGCCCCCGCTGCCAGAACTGCCCAGGGTGAGCCACACCCCTACACCATATTATCATATTCCAGTGAATCCTATCGTGCTGATTAGGTAGTGAGCTTCTTACCTGCTAGACATGAGCACCTTGTAGAGGAAGCCAGACAGGCTTGTCTCCCTGCAGTTCTGAAATCTGCCATACGTTCCTTTCAAAGGTCTTTTGGCGGCTGCAACACCTACTTGGCTGTTAATTCCTTGCTTGTTGGTGCGTCAGCGGGTGAGCATGAAGGGTCATGGGGTCTCAATGAGCCACCTCTTGCAGCCTTACAAACCTCAAAGGAATGTGTGTCAACTGGGCTGTGTATCATGCACACAGAGGATGGGGTGATCTTGTACGAATGAAGCTCAAGAGCTGATCGTTTCGACCATAAGGGGAACAGACAGTGTCGTGAAGGCGTCTTATGAGTGCTGAGGAGCGGTGCTCGCTCTGTTGTCACAGGTGTTGGAGCTGGTGCAGCAGTGCTGGGCGCAGGACCCGGCGGCGCGGCCGCACATGGCAGAAGTTGCGGTGAATCTCGACGCCATGCTGGCAGCCGTGCGCGAACGCACGCGCGCCGAGAGAGCACACAGAGCCTGAGCCGAGCCGCGCCTGATCTGGCGCGGCCGGTGACTAATGGCGTGACTGATTGCTCGCAAATTTTGGCGCAAGAGGGATTTCCTTAGGCAATGTGGAGGGAGTGACGGAGTCTTTAAGGAAAGAGTTGGCGGCCAGCGCAATGAACTGCTGTAATGTGGAGCAGTGGGTTTCTAAATGTTGGTCATCCGTTGGGGCCTGCGCATGTGGCGGCTGCAGGTGAAGGATTGAGCTGCAAAATTATGAACGGGTTGTACCAAAAAGGGATTTAGATTCGTCCGTGTATCAAGTTAGGCATGCAAGAGAGGTGGGACGCTATGTACCTTGCTTTCCCAAACGTTCCAAGATGTATGCTGCAAAAAATTCCCTTAGAAAAGGCAAATCTTAAGCCTTGGAAGTAGCTTTGCAGTGAGACAAGTGAGCAAGCAGAAGCGCGGGCAGGAGAAGCGAACTCAAAGGACAAGAAAACAATTGAGCACTGCGGGTAATGTTCCCCTGGTCATACGGTGCAGCCCGCCCTCATGCGATTAGCGATTATTGAGATCAAAGCAGCAGTTTAACCAGAGATCTGGCTAAGAAGCACGGCTGCTCATGGCATGAAGCTCCCACTTTCAAGATGGGTGCTCAGCACAGATGTTGACGGTGTTTGGAAGCATGCAGCATTCCGAGGCGGGTAGCAGAGACAGATCTGCACATGATTGCCGGCAGCAAGTGTGGCCTTTGTAGACGAACCAGCCCTGCTCCACTGAGTTTGTACAGCAGGCAGAGTGGCATGAGCTTTGTTGCGGACAGAGAGTGAAGAGTTTGCCTTCACAGCGCTTGGCGGGCCGAAGAAAATTGTGATTTACAGCTCCTGGTGCCTTATTCTATCAGAGGCCCGCGCTGCTCAGAAGCAGGTGGTAATGCAGAGTGCGAAGCAGAGACTTCTTGCGAAACAGCGAATGCAGCAAACACTTGTGAGGGTCTGCTCTTGAAGGTCCACCGCAGGTCGAATTTTGCGTAACGATTTGAGGGTCAGACATTCTTTCTCAGGCTCTCAGGAGTCACTTGCTGTGCCATGTTGCTGTGGCTCCCTTTAGAGGGGAGGACCCCAGTGGTGTTGAGCTTTTTGTAGGCCGTAGGCTGTTCAGGTTTGTGTACAGAGCATTACTGCGGACAGTGTGTAGTTGTAGAGGGCACCTGAGGGACTTTGGTCCATAATGTATTGGCTCCATTCCATTTTATCCTTAAGCAGAGCAAAGTTCTGGTGAACCACCATGTCAAGATTTGCAAGGAATGAGAACGTTGGGCTTCCCTTGCCTTGTAATCATCATCTCTGCAATCTCTACAAATTTCGTCTTTGTCATGAATCATGACTCATGATAAAGCCAGCAGATGCTTGGGAATGGTTGGACAGACTTTTAAGTACACAGGCATAACAGTTTGGCTTTCAGGCTCATCACCATGGCCACCAAAGATCAAGCAGCAGATGGCAATTTAACGACCAGCACTAGTCCGGCTTAAGTGTGCTCAATATATAAGCGTACTTCCAGCATTGCATTACTACCAGTACTGCATCACTAGCGTACGCAATGCATAGGGTAGCACAGGCGGCAAATGCAGAGAATGTTGGCAAGAGCACTCACTGGATCCTGCTCGCCCTGCTACAGATATCAAGCTCTGTGAGTGACCATGGAAAAAATGTCTCCCTTTATATCAAGTCCACAGTGCAAGCGCACATCAAATCACTCGCAGGCTAGCTTGTTGTCAAAGGAAGACAGAGCTATGCCAAACGCCTGCACTGCCGACAGCGGCCACTGGTAGTCCAGCGTGAACATGTCCTTCCCAACCTGCGCGCACAGGCATGCAGACACCCGGTAGTAGTACTGAATCCGCTGACAGGATGCATGCCACATCTATAACACCTCGTTTGAGACTCTCATGTAGAACAGCAGCACCATCATCTTATGTTGCAGTAATGATAACGGTCGCCCTTGCTCTTTGGACCCCTGGGCAGCCTTGTGGATCACTCACAGAGCTGTGCATGCTACAGCATTGCAAAATTTCACTTCCCTGGGTGTGACACAGGGGATCAGTCCCAGGAGATCCTCGGACTCGGACTCCTGGGTTCTATATGTACTTCTACTGCGCCCAGAACTTTTCCCTTTGCTAGGGAGGTGACACAGTACTTTGTCAGTACTGTAAGGCTCGCCCTGAGAGTAAACCTACTCAATCCCTGCTGCAGCAGGTATTTGCACCAGCATGTGCAGGCGCACCTTGCCAAACTGCAGCAGGACAGTGTCGGCGTCGGCTGCGGAGGCCAGCTGGAAGTTTTTGACGGAGGCCTGCGTCACGCGCCCCTTGAAGTTGAGGCAGTACGCGTTCAGCGCCTCGTTCCACCGCGGCGCCTTGTTCTGCAGCACCACTATGCCCCCACCCGCTCTCCTCTGCCTGCATTCAGCGACACATGGGCGTGCTTGAAACAAGCTTGGAAATACCTCTGACCTCCGGGCCTTCCATGGCAGAGATTCTGCTGTGGAAGGGCTGCGCTGGGAAATGCCAAGATGTGCTGTTGCCGTGGGGCAGGAATGCCAGCATGTCTACAATCAAAGGCCCGATCAATTCTCTGCATGAGCCAATAGAGCGTACTGCCATGTCACAGACAGTGAACCAATTCTGTGAAAAACAATGTTCTTCCTACAGGCCCGAGAAATACACATGCACGTGCAGCACACTTTGCACTGTGGTTGCTTATCGTGCAAGCAATGCCACGTGCCAATAGGCAAGGAGATTCACATGCGATTGCACCTATGCAACCCAGTTTTACCAAGTTGTGTACAGAGGGCAGATGCAGGACTGACCGCTCGAGCAGGCTCCCGCCACTGTTTCTTACAACAGGCGCAGCACTGTTGCTGAGGGAGAGGCGGCTGTTTTCGGTAGCGACCGCAGGAATGACGGCTGTCATACGCCGGGGGCCTTTGGTGCCGAGGATGTTTGTTTCGTAGCGGATGCCCGCAACCTCGGACTGGTCATTTTCCCCTGCATGCACATGCTTAGCTGTCAGCTTTACAGAGGCTGGGGGACTGCGCTGTAATTTCATCGGTCACCCAAATATTACATTTCTAACATACATATGCCCCGCGGAAGGCTCACAGGCACTGCACGCAAATGCAGCATACCAGACATTTGAGCTTTTAGGATGCTGGGCGAGGAAAATTGCTTGGGCCTATAGACACGGGCAAGTGGCAGATATGCATTTCTCCAGCTGACAGCACCTCAACAAGCCAATAGAATACTGGGCCCTTGTTGAAAAATTTGGAACCGATTTGCTCAGGTGAATGAGTTGGCAATGCACCTTTGGCGCCTGCTCCGTTTGGCGCGCGGGGGCAGGAGTCAAATACCGAGAACTCCGTGCCCACAAAGTTGGAGCGGACCTTGCCGCACATGCTGCTGCTGCCCCGCAGCAAATCCTGCACCAATGCAACATTCAGTCAACCAACCACCAGGGAACTCCTTGACGCGATACGTCGCCCCTTTGAAGCATGCTAATTTCACGCTGAAATCAACACGCGTGCTCGTGAAGCCGAGACTAGCCTGCCCAGTTATTGACAGAGGTGTTCAGCATAGGAATGCGCAAGGAAAGCGGTCCTAGGCACAGGGAATGCAGTGAATATATTCCTATGGTCATTGGGGTACTGGTGAACTCTGAATGAGGCACGCTATCACACCATGCATAGCAGGGATGCATGTAAGGCAGACCTGGCTCGGTTTCAATGCAGCAAAGCAGGGTCACGCTTTGAGTAATGAGTGCACTGAGTAACGTTCCGATGCAAGATATCATTTCAAAAGTACGCGCACCTTTTCATCGAGCGAGAGCACAAACAAGTGCCAGCACAAGTTGTTCGCACCAGGGTGCACCGACAATATCAACCATGCAGCAAAAAACAAAAAAAAGGTAAAAAGTTTGAAGAGAGTGAGAGAGAGTCGAACATGCGCACCTTCTCGTCAAGGGAGAGCACGTACATGGATGCTTTGGACTTCTTGCGCTTGCGCGCGGCCGCCAGAAACTTGTGGCCCACGTCCAGGAAGAGGCTGTAGCGCGGGTAGAGCCGCGATCTGCCGCCGCCGCGGTGACGCACAATGAAGCAGTGCATCGCGCCCGTCGCCGGCCCCGGCTGCATCAGGAAGGCCCTGCAGACGCGCAATGACTTTTTAGGGATCTCTGATGACACAAGCAGGGTCCTACACTAGTGGCATCAGCTGCCTGAACACGGTGGGTACGAAGATAACGGAGACTGGGGGGAACTGAGGTTCCAAGTCCATGCAATTCGTCAGTTGTGACTCGTATGCGCAAACTCTTGTGAGGCATGGAGCAATGCCCCAACGGGCTGCTCAAGGATTCTAAGTGTTGATTTGACATTGCTCTGCACATGAGCTGTGGCCTGCCACATGCATAGAATAATGATGCCACTAAAATAAGAATTGTTTTCCACTGATGATTATATATATGGCCTCATGAGAGGCCATAGAGCCCTCCTGAGAGGGGCAACGCACCGCATGTCGGACATGTCGGCGTTGAAGGGGGATGTGGCGATGCGCAGCGCCTGATCAGGCTTGGGCTGACGCGACTTCTTCTCGGCTTCCAACGTCGGGTCATAGACGAGCGCCAGTCCTCGCGCAAGCAGGCTTGCCTCTGACGGCTTGCTTGCCTGCGGCTGCAGCCTCTGCGCAGCACAGCACATGACTCAGACCCCTTCGGAAATCCTTACATGAGTGTGGGATGGGTGACTTCAAATTGCACTACATGGAAGTGCAGCGTGTGCTGTGCAGAGCATTGGGGCCTGCTTGTCTTGCTATCTTGCACTTGGTTGACCCGCGCATGATCTGCCAGCATTGTTTCTTTCATATGTCATAAGCTAACTTGGAATATCTGGCTGCAGCACATGGAAAGCTGATGGTACTGTGACTCTGTTTCAGCGCTTTTTTGTGGAAAGCAACAGCTCTCAAAAGCTTTACGTAATTGCTTTGCTTGGGTGTTGAAAGCACGCCAGCGTGAGCTAAGAAGGGTGTGAATCAAAGGGTGGACCCACCGGAGTGCTCGGCGTAGAAACTGCGGGGCTGCTGGCCAGGCTGCTCGTCGCCGTGCCGCCGCTGCGCACGGCCGCTAATCCGACAGAGGGCCGCGCGCGCGGCGTTGCCTCCCGCGAGTCAGCCGCCGGCTGCACCGGCAGCTGGCCGGCCAGCGCGGCCGCTGCCGCGCTCTGCAGTGCGCGCAAAAATAACGAGTGACCCCGGCTGGCGGGGGGCAATATAAATACTGAGCACCGTGCCCACGATTGATTGGGTCTTGCTTGGATCGGGCGAGTCCAACAAGGGGTAGGATTATGGCGGCCTTCAACTGCAGCTTGTTTGCAGGATGCACCTTGCCTCTTGGCAGGAAAAGCGTGTAATAATAAGAAAAAAATCACCAGCATTTGGACATGAAGGCGATCATTGGCGACCATGAGCAACATGTTGCTACATATGCAGTAGCAGGCTGCTTGCACTGCTGAGCAATCAAGCCTAGGATGCATGCGCCTGCACAGGTTATTGTTAACAGGCATGCTGGCTTGCCATCTTCCCACCGTGCAAGCCCTGCACGGTATGGACAGAATGTGCCAATGGCATGCATGCAGTGTAAGTGACAGAGAATGATACAAACCTGCAGCCGTTGCAGTCGCTTCTTCTGGTTGAGCACAATCTGCTGCTGCACTCGCTCGCGCGGCGTGACAGGCCTCGAGCTGTCGGGCGTCGACGCGCCGGAGCTGTACGCAGAAATGTCCCCGTAATCTGACTGCGATCCGTGAAAGGAAGACCCCCGGGAAGGGCGGCGCAGCAGCGGCAGCGGGGGGAGCTGAGCGGACAGCTGAGCGGACAGCTGACTGGACAGCTGACGGGGTGACAGCTCGCCGGACAGCTGGCTCGACGGCCGCCGCGGCAAATGCGCCCCAGCCGCCGACCCCGGCCGCGGCGGCAGATGCGGGGAAGCCGGGCGGTGCGCCGCTGATGTGGATGCATAGTCCCTATTGCCGTCCTGCCACGTCCTGAAGGCACACACTCATAGTTGCACGACACGACCGGGCCCGTAAACTTTCGGACGTTATAATTCAAAATCTAGGGTGCCTTATTGAAAGGGTTGTGACGGTTTGTGACTGCACTGGTCGCAAAACGGCTGAATCCGGCTCGATATTTTGATTGGACGACCGGAAGGCCTCCGACACGTGACTCCGACACGCCGTGTCGGCACTTTTTGGTGCCGTGTCGTGCAACTATGCACACATTATAATTAGTCATTGCTCAAGTCCTGCTGTGGGTGGGAACCCCAGACTCCGCTATTCTTCTAGTGCATCCTGCCATTGTAGCCACATAGGAATTGCTGCGGAAGGCCCCCAAAAGGATTAAAAGTTCACCAACAGAGTTGGCAGTTCCAGGCAGGCTGATGTTTGCCAGAGTGAAGAAAAGGAGCATGTTGCCAATAGTGGCATGCCCCACTATCTTCCTGACTCTTCCTTGGTCCCATTCCAGCACGCTGCACATGATGCTAGGCAGCAAGAAGTGCCAGAAGCAGGACTCTCTCAACACAGGACGAGAGAGCCTTACATAACTATAGAGTCCCAGTACGGGCTGTCACAAGGGTAATGCCGGTAATAAGAAAGGGTGGGAAACTCGTACAGCTCAGCCAGGGAGCGGGGAGTGCCGAGGCGGGAGGGCGGCCGCGGCAGCTGCTGCTGTATTTGCGGCGCGGCTCCCCGGGCGCTCAGGGGTACATAAAGCGAAGAGGCTGAGGCGAACGCCGACTTCGGCTCGAGGCGGCGCGGCGGCTCGGCGCGCATGATGTCATCACTCGCGTCATCGTCGCTGATGTCATCGTAGGCTGTGTTGGTGTAGAGGTTGTTGTTGTATGCAGTGGGCGCAGCGTCTGCACAGTGAGATTCTGTGTCAGGTCACTGTTTAAGCTGCTCTGAGCAAGCTCCAGCTGTACTTTTGTCAAAAGGCCCTCTTCTCTGATTGTTTGATACGTCACTCTTCTCATGGGCGACTACTTCTGTCTCGTCTGTATACATTTACGTGCTGTTCCTGGGCAGCATTGTCTTTGCAAGTCGTTGCTTTGTCGCCTTAAAGTATCTTCAAGATAGCAGAGCTGACAAGAAGGACAGCCTAGACGTCTACTCCCTCGATTTTCCAGTGCATCAGCAACACACCTTCTTGGCGAGGCATGGATTCCGTTGTCTCTTAGGATTGGTGTTCAAATATGCAGCTATCTGCTAGATGGGGACCTGCAGCGACACACCTATGGATCTGTATTTCTGCTGAGGAGGTCGCAATGACTGCTGGTAAACTTATCTATACCACACAAAAAACATTGTCATGCGAATTTAGCTCCCACCGCCACGTATCTCCGGGATGTGTCAAGCGGCATCCCGTTGGCACATGTGCCTTTTCGCGGGCTTAAGGGCTGCGCTGATCTCGAAGCCCTGAGAGCACCCTCTTGTTGATTTACGTCCTTGTCAACAATCAGTGTGCTTTTTGCAGGGCGTCAGACTAAAATTTCTAATATGAGGTGCTTCTTGTGACTCGCAGGTACGGGACGCCTTCTTTAGCTATTGAGCAAATTCATTGCAGAATAACACAACTTTGGGGAGCTTAATTCAATATAAGAGTGCGCATAGGTCGATCTCGGTGTGCTTCGGAGATCTTCAGCGCAATCTCGAAATAGCAGGAATGTCCTTCTTGGAACCCTCGGAAAACCCTCTTCCTTAGCTGCCGTGAAAAGGACATGCAAAAGCAACCTCCCTATTGAGGTCCCCTTAAAATAGTTTGAGGAAAGCAAGATCTGTGCCTTGCATTGATACGTTCTCTCTTTTTAGGCGATACATATGAGAACGCTGGACCTAATTAGTTGTCATTGCTGAGAAGGGGTAGTGCAGGCTGCAACCTTCGCAGCATAGTCAATAAAGTAAGTTGCGGTAATGCCTGCTTCAGAAGCTGAGAACGATGAGCGACGAGCTTCTGAAAGTGCTGCTAGCGCCGGGCCATCTTCCTCTACAGAGGCATCGGCTGCAACTGCCTCAGCAGAGAAGCCAACAGTGGTGCTCGTCATAGGTGTGAATCCCCACTATGGTCCTAATTATTCGCAAGTAGGTACCGATCATCCCCAAAGAAGCTGCTTCTTGTGCGATTCTATGTGTTAAATGAAGGGACGCTGGACAAAGAAAAAGCCTGGCAGCACTGATCGGGTGTCTGCAATTGTTATATCTGCTGATGCAAGTCATCATGCGTGCAGGCATGGCCGGTTCTGGCAAGACCACGTTGCTGCAGCGAATATCAGCCCATCTGAGCGCCAGTGGGAAGCCTGGCTACATCATGAACCTGGATCCCGCCGTCTCTGAAGTGCCCTATGGCGCCAACATCGACATCAGAGACACAGTGTGTGCGCTGCTTTGAACGACTCCACACGTTCTAGTCCTGACCATTCTATTACCGCAGTGAGAAAACTCCTGCATGCACAGACAGAGATGTGATGTGAGATGTAGATGCATGATGCACTGTCCTGTCCTGACAGTGGAAAGTATTTCCTGTGCACAGGCCAAACAAGGATAGGTGTAATTGCTACCTCTCTTCTCTTTTCACCGATTGCAAGTCCTGACAAGCAGTAATTGCTAGCACATGCGGCGCGCAGGTGAACTACAAGAATGTGATGAAGCAGTACAACCTGGGACCCAATGGGGGCATCCTCACCTCACTGAACCTCTTTGCCACGCGCTTCGACCAGGTATTCCTCTCACATACAGACTCCATGCATGTCTTCTTTAGTGGCGAGATTGGCTCTCTCTGCTTGCCTGGGACCTGGCGCCTCATCTGACATGCATAAGCCTTGTTTCATACACCTAGCCACCCGGCTGGAAACACAATCCCTTATATATTCCGTCATCTCCTGCATAGACATGTATACATGCCTGTACTGAGGTGCCCAGGAATTGCAGATGCTTGCTCACCTTCCAATTCTTCGTTATTGCCAGAACGGAGCCTCAGTTTCACCTCTGCAGTTTTAGCTTCTGAGCACTGTGCACAATTGTGCACCTCATTCAGCACCATGCCCACAGTTAATTGGGTCTTGGTGGAATCTGGCGCGTCCACCAAGGGGTAGGCTTGTGGCAGCCCTTATCTGCAGTTTGCCTGCAGACGCACCTTGCCTCTCGGCAGGAAAAACGCGTGATACTAGCAATGATAATTTTGGTCTTCATGCTGTGCACGCTGTGCTGCGCAGGTGATCACGTTATGCGAGAAGAAGCGCACGCCGCAGCCAGAATATATCGTCGCCGATACCCCCGGCCAGATCGAGATATTCACCTGGTCGGCCTCCGGAGCAATTATCACAGAGGCATTCGCGTCATCCTTCCCGACTGTCATCGCGTTTGTCATCGACACTCCGCGCTGCGCTGCGCCGCAGACCTTCATGACCAACATGCTGCAGGTGGGAAGTCACCCTTTCTCTTCTTTTGTGCCTTTTTGGCGCCCCTTTTGGCGCCCCTTTCGCTGCCCATTTGGACAAGGAATGTTTGCGCCGTTTTGTTGGACACCCCAGTGCTGGGGAGGTGCTTGCCAAACGTGGGCCGCCCTGCCCAAATTGACATCAAGAGCAGACCTTCATGAGCAACATACTGCAGGTGTGTGGCCTGTCATTTTGTTTCAGGGTTGTCAGCTAGCCAAACGGCGCACACTTTGGCTATTAGGGTCTCTTGGCTGCTATTTTTTGCTCTCACAACAGTTCGTTCTGGGTACTTGTCCTCTGAGGGCGCGAAATTCTAGGTCCTGATGCCCACTTGACTTGGTTGGGCTCTGGATTCCGAGACCTTGGTATGGGAAACCTGTGTTGTGCCATTGTGGTTGATGTGAGGATGGAGCGTGGTACATCCTTGCATTGCTGCCTGTCCTGTGGCAAGCTAGCCAAAGAAGAAAAGGCTAGGGCATGGAAGCAGGCCTCTTGCTGCATTCTCACACCTGGCAGTCTCAGGAATGGCCTCTGCAAAGCAATCGCAGTGGGCCAGCAGTCTTCTATATGCTTTGCGTGTCCGAGATATTTGGTCTGCAGCACACGAGCTGACTAATCGCCACAGAGTCAGAAAGCGCATCATGCTGACGCTGGCTTGTGCGGGCACATGTAGCCATGCATACCGCATACAACACACGAAATACCTTGCTTTGCCAGTATTTCATCTGGGAATCTCACTCAGGGGTGAGCTTGACCTCTTGTCACAGACATTTGTTCTCCAGTTTTCATCCAGCAGTCTTGCATGTGACGGCACATGTGCTTGCAGGCGTGCAGCATCCTGTACAAAACCAAGCTGCCGCTGCTGCTCGTCTTCAACAAGGTCGACGTGGCCAGCCACGAGTTTGCTGTCGAGTGGATGCGCGACTACGACGCCTTCAGCGAAGCACTCCAAAAAGACACCACTTATGCTGCCACGCTGTCACGCTCCCTCTCACTGGTGCGCACAGCACTCTCTCATCATCCACAGACAGTTTATGTATTTGTTTACTTACTGAACTTTAGTACTGTTATTACGCGCTGTTCCTGCCAGAGGCAAGGTGCGCCTGCAGACAAGCTGCAGGTAAAGGCTGCCACATATCTTTGATGGGTGCGCCAGGTCCACGCAGGTCCAGAAGGTCCAAGACTCAATCAACCGTGGGCACAGTGCTCAGTAGTAAAACAGCCCCGGCCAGCTGGCTCATTGTGTCTTGCTGAAGGGACAATAAATACTAAAGGAAGGGACCTTATAGGAAAGGCTGCTTTGTACATCATGAACACAGGGAGTTGCATATTCGTTGAGTGCGCAGCTCAATGGCAGTCTAGGACATACTTGTACCTGCTAATATACTTGCCCCTTTCCTCTGATTGTCTATTTGGAAGATTATACCGGGTGACTGTCCCTACTCAACTGTCATGACTCACACACCGCTTCTTGAGGCACTTGCCAAATCCGATCGCTTGAACTTTTCGAATGGAAATTTGCAATTGAAACTCAAATTTAAATTTTAACAAGTGTGTTTGCGCCAGGTGTTGGAGGAGTTCTATGAGAATCTGGAGAGCGTGGGAGTGTCTGCGGCGACCGGAGAGGGCATGGATCAGTTTTTCGAAAAGGTGCAGGCGTGCAGGAAGGAGTACGAGCAGCAGTACCTGCCAGAGCTGCAGCGGCGACAGCGGGTGGGAAACCTTATACTGTTTTATGTGTTTGGTTTCAATCTCAAAGATCATGCGCAAGTCGTGGTGGGGGGAGCTTCACCATGGCAGTGTTAGACCTTCGAAGTTGGTGCCAAACAAGGCCAGAAGTGCAAGGTAACATCAACAAGGAGAGAAAGACTTTATTTCACCGTTTGGAGTCCGGATTTAACTTTGGTTTCTATTTTCCTGAACACGGTTACATGGGCCTAGCTTCATCGTGACATGTGCGGGGCAGCTCAACTTGAAATCAAGAAGCGCAGAATTGATCCAAGCAAAGGAAGTTAATAAGGGCAGGCATTGTGCTAGCTGATTTGCCAGAAGGATATAGCACTTCTGCAGGTTGTGCAGTTGGGCACAGTGCTATCACTGATCTCTCTTGTTGAAGACTGTGCATGTGCATGCGCGCAGGAGAAGCATGAGACGGAGGTGAGGCGACAGGCGGCAGAGTTGGAGAAGCTCAAGCTGGACACGCAGCCTCAGCAGCAGCAGGGCTCCGCGGCAGAGCCTTGAGAGTGATCTTGTGCTGGGCTGTAACATGTCAGAGCTCATATAGTGCAAGCAAACATGCGCTGAGTTTAGCACAGATTGTCTGTGGTGGCTATGCAGAGATGCAAATGGAACTGTCTCCCAAGGTTGAAATACTTGGATCAGCAGTATCACCATCTTGAGGCTGTGGAGAATTCAAAGTGCAGATGAGCGAGTTGCTACAATTCTTGACTGGATGTCCCTTATCTTCCGTTTTGAAGCAAGGAGCTATAAAAGCTTGTGCATGCATTTCACCAAACACTGTTGGTTGCTGAAACAAAATCCGCATCGGGATTTTCTTCACAAATACGAATACACGACCACAGCACACAGGCAACACTGTAAGTGCGCTGTACTTCGTCTGAGTCTCAAGACCAAGCCATCAAAATATGTGTTTTATCTGGTAACACTGCGCAATCACCACAGGCACAGATGATTCATGACATGGGAGGACAAAACTCGGCGACGACCCATCTGTACTCTGCATGGAATCTTCACAAAAACAACACGCAGTCCCCAGTAGTTCTATTGACCTTCAATCAGAACTTGAAGTACATCGTGTAATTGCATCAGAGGCACCTCCACCAGCAGCCATAAACTTGGCCAATTGCAATAGAATAGATTGGCCCCGGCTGGCGGGGGGCGGTACAAATACTGAGCACCGTGCCCACGGTTGATGGGTCTTGCTTGGATCTGGCGAGTCCGACAAGGGGTAGGAATTTGGCAGCCTTTACATGCAGCTTGTCTGCAGACGCACCTTGCCTTCGGCAGGAAAAGCGTGTAATAATAATACTAATCAATAATTGCAATAGAATGTCTCAGACACAAGTGCGCGAGTGGGAATGTCATGCTATGTCGCCGCTGCATGCATGCACATGCGTCACAATTTGACGCTGCGCTGTTTTGGGATCACATCAAAGCTGTGCTCCCCCGCAGCAATGTGGCTACGGTCCCCTACGGGCTTGTGGTTGCTGGGGTCCCCCCCGCGGCGGCTGGGGTTCCCCCGCATGCTGAAGCTCAGGTCCCCCCGGCGGCTGAGGTCGTACCGGCGCCGAGGGTTGAAGATGAACGAGGGGTACATAACCTGCGCAGCGGGCATTGCCTTATTGCATTTGCAACTTTATCATCAGCACTACTTTTGCAAAAAGCACCTGCACCTCTTTCTTTTACCTTATCTACTATCGTTTATCTGTGCACTGCTCAAAAGCGGCGCACTCATTGACCACTTCTGTACTCTGGGGAGCCAGCCATGCGTTGGCTTCTGAAAACGTGGCAAGTCACACAATTTCAAAGTCCATTCTTTTGCAACTGGACATCACATGCATGCTGACATTGATTTAGAACGCTGCAGACGTCATGTGATGGTTGTATCAGCCGTGTGTACAAGTGTGACAAATCTGCACTCACCGTGACATCCTTGAGGACAGGGAGGGTCATGTAGCCGATGACATCAGGGGAATGACACACAAGCGTGCGCCACTCCTCCAGGCTGATTATGCCATCCCCCGCCAGGTCAGCCTCCTCAAATGTCTGCACAGCAGCACACACAAATTTCAGTGTCACCCCCTTTTACCAATTTCATGTCAGGCAACACTGCAGCACACCCAGGAAGTGGGCACCTTCAGATTCCAGTTAAACATTGCATTGTTTGGACATTTTGCTTAGACAGAGTTGGAGGACTTTGCTTCGACAGTGTTCGAACATGACTTGCTCTTGTGTTGGGGTGTGAGGAACATTGAGCAGCGAGGATGTATTCCTCGCTGCTCAATGTTGTTTGGGGCCACAGAAGGACCTTTGCTGAGCCCAACATCATGGGGCACTCAAGGCATTGAAGTAACAGACATCACCAAACACCATTGCATATCATAGACCCACGTAAGTCTGTCGAATAACCCCTGAAATTAGTAATCGAAACTGCAAGCTCACCTGCTCCACAATGGCGTCGACCTCGTCATCGGACAGGTCTATGGCGGGATTGTCATGCAGCAGCTGAGTCAGCAGCCGCTTCACCTCGTCCTTCTCGATGACCCCCGTGTCCTTCAGGTCATAGATCCTGAACGCGACTGCACCCACAAATTTCATGAGTCAATTTACAGAACAGAGGGAAATATTCTTACAGCATAGTGCCATGTCACCTGGACAGGGTGACTTAGCACACTATGATATGAATTTCTTCTTGTGGGACGGAGAGCCGCTTCTGGGACTTGCCAGGGCAAGCACAGCATCATTAAGGAAAGGTAAAGCCATGCATGGGCCACACAGACTCCCGGCAGACCTTCCAATCAGTTGCACAGGAAGCATGCAGCCTGTCCTACTTCAGATTCTATTGCTCATGCGAGTTAGGGGAGGTACAGAGTGCAAGAATTTATGACTGCACAGGCACAGGATCTGAGCTGTGAAGACTGCATCCCTTGGGCTGTCATGTCAAAGTTGCACGCTGTTCAGACCAAGCAAAGCCGGCAGCTGCTGCCTCAGAAGGTGCGGGGACAAGAGGTGCCATAAGTCCTTAGCTGTCATGCGTCAACTTGAAAATGAGCACAGGTGGGGGCGGATGCTTACAGTCAGCTTTCTCGTTGAGGGGGGCGCGCGGGTGGAAGACAGACAGAGCGCGGACGAATTCCTCAAAGTCGATGACATCGTTGCGTTTGGAGTCAAACGTCTTGAAGACTTGGTCCACAAAAAGGCTCTCCTTGCCTTGCAGCTTGAAGAGGCCCAGCGCAAACTCGTCCTTGTGGATCAGCCCGTCCTGCAAGCAGCACAGGGGTAGAACTTCACGGAATAAAGAGCCATTCGTGCTAAAGAATTGCGCCTGTTTGGTGATCTATATCAGGGAAAGGCAAAGGACGACCTTAAGAGGTGTCTAGAGAGTTTACAGTACGCAATGAGGCAACAGCAGGACCATGATTTTGCTTGAGCTTGATTACAGCTGTGGCAGTTCGCACCTTATGAAGTTTGTTGCTCAGCCCCTTGAATAGCTCTTCCAGCGCATACACCTCATCAATGCTGACTGCATGCAAAATCACTTATATCTTCAAGGATCCACGAAATGCCACATGCACATATCTGCATACAGCATTGGATGTGAAAGGGCATGCGATCTTGTAAATTAAGCAGTGAGGAGAAAGCATGCAAACGCAGCAGTCTAGCTAGGGCAAAGCCATGGGCAGGCACGCACAGTGTGTCTCCTTGGCCATTTGCTCATGGCTGGCGAATTGGCCGCCAAGGATTGGCGCGGAGGCACAGCAGCCCATTTGGGAGTCACATCATGCTCCTGTTGTCCAGCCCAGGTGGAGCAGTTCAAGATGTGCCTCTATGTTCTGGGATCCTGCTGCCAATCAAGAATGTTCACGCCCCCCTTAAGCACCCTGCACAACAGGGGCATTTCCGTCATACTCGCCTTCTGTAGCAATGCTTGGGTAGCTTTAAGAGGATGGCTACCATTACGGTACGCTTTCAGGTTGTAGTTGCTAGTTGCAGTGCTTCGCTGAAAATGTGAAGCTGCCGCATGTTTAGAAGGCGAAATTTGTGCTCAGTTCTCACCCTGAGCAAGTGTCACGTCACAAGGTAAAGAAATTTGCCTTGTGGCTTGCTCCAGAAGCAGAACCACTGGCTGGCGTTTCAACGCCTTTGCTAGATTGATTTATAAGATGCACTTTATGTTTTAAGAATAAATTCAACAACTGGATCCTTTGGAATAGCGAGTGCAAAGAAAACCCCGGCGTGTAATCCGTCTCCACAGAAGTGACTGGCTCTGTTTCAAGGCTTTAACAAATAGGAGCTCTGTACTGCGTGTGCAATATCTTACAACGTTTCCATCAGCATGGTGTAGCTACCTTCAATACGCACATCGAATAAATCCATGCTCTGCATGATACGTAGCTCCAGGTTTCTCAGCTTCCAGCTTCCGAGAAGCTGCGTGCTGGTGCTGGCCCACAGACACCGAGGCAGAATGCTTCTGCAGAGAGGTTTGTTTCAAAAAGAAGCTGTGTACTTGTTGCATGTCAGCCATGCTGCATAACAGTGGCATGATCGGGTACCTGTCCGCCTGTTCTTATACACCTTGACCCTGCAGACTTCCGAGTCTAGCCGCTGGCAGCTGGTCTGCAGAGCCTCAGGCTAGCCTATAGCGCGGTAGCTGTAGCGCTAGCCTTCTAGCCTACTGAGTAGAGTCACACATGCATTATAAGAGAGCCGTAATCCTGAGTGATCACTGCATTTCGAATTGCACATGGCATTCAGATTTGCATGCGCAGCGCCCTCTCTTAGTGATGCTGATTTGTCCACGAATTACTATTCATTATTATTATTATTACACGTTTGTCCTGCCAAGAGGCAAGGTGCGTCCTGCAGACAAGCTGCAGTTAAAGGCTGCCACAATCCCACCCCTTGTTGGACTTGTCTGTGAATATACCATTATATTTATGCTGCAACTTCAGCACTTTGCCCCTTCACCGCACAGTGTGACTAATGTGTTGCAAGGCCTTGGAAGCCTGCCCATGTACGAGCAAATCAGTGTTCATTGCACCTAAAGGTGCAAACTTCTCTGCCAACATCCTCAAGATTCCTTTTTAAGCGCCACGCAGCGCTGCTCCAAAAGTACTCATGTAGGCGGCATCGTCTGTGGGGGCTCTGAAGGCAACGCCGCCAGTTGACCAGGCTGCGGCGGCAGGCCATGCGCGGCATGTGCCATAATGTGCCCCAGCTGCAGCGCATCCTCCTCTGAGGGATGACTCATCCCTGGCTGCTGCCCAGCTGCCCGCAGCTGGGCAGCCACCTGCCCACAGCATAGCACTGTCAGAGGACAGGTATTCACGAGAGTAAAATTGTATCTATCCAGCAGCGCAAGGAGCAATAATTGTCAAAATGCGCTGCTTTCTGAACAAGTGTCATCTGTTGTTAACACATGGCAGCACTGCAACAGCACGTGAAGTTCCACTCTGATCAAATTGCTCTGATAGCCATAACACATCTCTGTTTCCTGATTGGATAAACCAGCGCATGCTGCAGATCCTGGTTCATTGTCCCTGGAGTACTGATGCAGCTGCAGGGCATCCAAGAGCTATCTAGCCTGAGAGGGAGCACGGCCTGTTTTGTGTAGGTGATACTTAACTGGCATTTGCAATTTATTCTTGAAGTAAGAAGGCAGGGAAGGGTCGCACCAGGGCTTGCAGCTCAGCGCTGAGGGCGTGCCCGTCAGGAGACAAGGCAGCTGAGTCAGCGGCCATGTCAGCGGTACCGTTGCTGAGGTCGGTGGCCCCGCCAGCTGTCGCCCCCAGATAGGTCGCGTAGTCCGACATGGGGAAATTTGTCTTCGCTTTGTCCGGCCCGTACAGCCTGTGTTGCACCATTTCAACCTTACTGATATTGTTGAAACAATCTCCCAGACCAATGCAATTGATGTGCACCCCCCAAGCAAGACAGCCAGCAACCAGGCCCACCTCCGCTTTTCATAAGCAGCGTTCAAAGATGCACCAAAGGTTAAGAAGCCCTCACAGAAGTCTTACTGCCCCCTAATGTGGCCACCAGGGTTTGGAAATAAAACCCAATACACAAAACCACATCCCACAGCAAGAGGGGCTTCTCATGACAGAGTCACAAGCTCACAGATGCTACAGATGCAATTCATCCACTTGATGCCCTGTGATCCCCGCGATATCAAGAAGCCATGATCATCCAAGCTAAATAGAAATGCAGAGGAACCGAAAGGCAGCTCACTTGATGGCTGCGAGGTCGTAGGCGCGGGCGGCCTCGGCCTCGGTGGCAAAGCTGCCCAGCTCGTGGCGGCGTCCGGCCACGTATATCTGCGCGCGCCATCGGCTCCAGTTGGCGCTCACCCCCCGGTGCGCGCTGCGCTTGTAGCTATGCCCCGCCATCGCGCTCGCGATGGCCGCCTGCGCCAGCTGACCTGCAAACGCACGCCCAAAATCCTCCAGAATGTGCATAATTGACATGCCCTCAGATCGCAATCGGCGTCACCACCTAACGCACACCTGAGGAGTCCAGCCGGCCGGGTGCTCCAGCTTCCCTCCGCATCAGTGCTTGCTTTGTTTGGCAACCCTCCTTTACTTCAACTATACAAGGCGAAAATAAAGAAGGAAAAAGGAAAAAAAGTACCTTCGCGTGTGGAGGAGTCGACCCCGGCCGGGTGGGATGCGAGCGCGGACGCTACGGCCTGGCTGATTGCGCCGCCGCCTCCGCGGCCGCGGCCGGAGTCGGCGCGCTCGCGGCGGCCGGCCGTGACGGCGTCCAGAACCGTCTGCGCCTCCCGGGGGATCTCCGCCAATAGCTCCAGCGGATTGAAATTGGTGCGCGCCCTGCAAAATACAGGTGCATATTCCAGATTGTTCCAGTCGACTTTAAATGGGTTTCCCTTTTTCCCCCCCTTAGTCTTTCAAAACTTGGGTGCTTGCGTTCGGTTGCCCTACTCTCAAGAAGATCAGCAGAGTTCCATTGTCCAGAGTGGCATGCAAATCTGCGATTCTTGTCACTTGCGCTCCTGATTCAACTGGGCGATTCCGTTGCCTGGCGCTTTCTCCTTCTTGTTGCTGTTGGGAAGCATGCAAAATGTATTTGGTTCTGCCCAGATGCCCGGGTGAGTCTCAGTGTGATGGCTGCGCTTGCCTTATGAGATCCAGTGAGTCACATGCGAGGGACGAACACAAGGCAACATGCAGGACCCTCATATGAAGACACAGGGCATGAGAAACACCTGGCGCCCCAGGCAAGCACTGAGTGGCGGTCGTAGCAGCGCGCAGCTTCTTCCTCCACCGCGAAGCTTCCCAGCTCCTTCCGCCGCCCGCACACCTTTATCAGCGCCTTCCACCGGTTGAACTTCTTGGACAGGCCGACAAAGCGCGAAGCCTTGCCGGGCCGGCTGCTCTGGGCCGCCGCTTGCCTGCACCAGCAAGGTCAGGTGGTCTCACTTCAAAGACCCTTGCTCAGTGCCACATAGAGGAGTCCTAAATCTTGTCAATATACTGTTATATTGAGTTTGTATTTGAGATTGTAGTGTGGGAAATATTGTTGTATCGACTATCTTACTTTGCCACATGCTCCAGATGTCAGCTTGCTTCAAGGTATGTCCAGTCAGTCAAGGCTTGCACGAGCCTCACAGGTCAGAGTGTGTTCATTACACAAAGAAATGCAAGACATTGCCAGGCATTTGTGATACACTCTTCGTTTGTTTAAGCACATCACAAAGAAAATGAACACATGAAACACGATCGAGAGCTCACCCGGAGGGGTCGACGGGAAGTTGGGCACTCGGCCCTGGCTCCTGCCCAGAGGAAGGCTGTCTGCCCATCTCCAAAGCCTCCAGGTACTGACCGCCGCTGTATCCCAGCGACTCTGCACCTAACACAGTCAAATGGGGCAAATCCTCTGGTCACAGGATGTTTGCGAATGTTTTCATATTTCAGTCATCTAGGAGCATGCTGCACAGGCTTCTGTCAGAGGGGCATATGATCATGACATGCACACAATTCAGCATTTTGAGACACAATGTACAATATTCCCAATGATACAGCACATGGTAATGTGCTGTGTGGTTGCAGCTTTGGTGATGTGTGGTTGCAGCCTTGAAGGAAGAGTTTGGGCGAGCAGAAGGAGGCTTGCCTTGGCCAAAATTGGCGCTTGAGGGGCCTGCTGCCATGTCAGCAGATGCCACATCAGCTGCAGCAGCTGTGCTGGAAGCTTCCCGTTCGTCGTCTTCGGAGTCGGAGGGGACGCCCTCGTCCTGCTGCCCCAGGTCTGTCGCCTGAACAGGAGCTTGTTGCGCTCCAAAATCCCCGGGCTGCAGGATAACAGGCAATATCGCTCTCAGACTAATATTCTCAATGTACCCATTCAGTCAATCCGTTCCTTGAACCTCAAACATTGCGAATTTTAGCTCAATAAAGCTAGCTGATTTGCAGAAGATGATTGAACCGCCTCTTGTAATGGACAATTTGACTGGGGAGAGTCTCAAGCCGGCTCTCTTGCAAGCACAAGACTGAGCTTCTGCTAGCCATTCTTGCTGCATCTTCCCTCTGCAGAACTAGGAGCATATTCATGATGAACGGCCCGTCAAGCTGATTCATCTGTGGGAATGCATGTGCGTATACCCGAATCTGACTTTTGTCGCTGAGGGGAGAGCTGGTAGGCCAAGCGCGGTTTTAGGGATTTTCCAGTTCAAGTTTAGATCAATCTGAACCCCTGGAACCCTCAATAAAAACCCCTCACCAGGATGACATTGCTGAGGGGAAACCTGGTTGGCCTGGTGGGTCTGCAGGTCTCCAGTAACTTCCCAAGAAGAATCTAAATATAGAAGTCAGAACCCTTAACACAGGCCCTGACCTGAATGATTTCCCTGGGAGAGAACTTGATGTGAGCGGTGAGGCCCAGGCACCAGAAAATTGTCAGGTGGGGTTTAAGGGTATTACCAAGTCAAATTTCGAGTTAGCTAAACCCTAAAGGACCCCCCACCTGAATGAGGTCGCTGAGGGGGAAATTGGTGTGAGCAGTCAAGCCCAGGCACCAGACAGCAGCCCGGTCATACGCGCGCGCAGCTTCCTCCTCAGTCTCAAAGCGGCCCATGTCCACCAGCACCTGCACTGGGCGAAGAATTGTGAAAGCGGTGTCATGAAGACTATATGCTGCCTTCTTTTGTGAAAGAGGTTGCATAAACACCATAGGCTGCCTTCTACTGTGAAAGAGGTTGCATAAACACTATAGGCTGCCTTCTTTTGCCTAATACAGCTTTGAGTTTCGAGCATTTTTGTTTCAAAAAGAGCCATAGGCCCACGGCGCCAGCACCTGCAGAAGTGGAGCTGCTGAAGAAGGTGGCGAAGTTTATTCGCTAAAGAGAGAGAGCACAGTTTTGCAGAGAACAAACACACAACTCACGTAAGGGTATGGAGAGCGACATAAGATATTCTTACAATAATTTTGATTATTATAGATTTTCGCCCCTTCAGTGACCCTAAAACCTGAAGCCACCATTGCATTCCCCGTGAAATCTATAAAGGCCCCTAACTCCAAAACCAAAAACCGTATTCCGTATAGTATACCATGAGCTAAATCATTATAAAACTATTTCCGAGGATGGAAAACCCCCGTAGACGTCCCATCACTTCCAGTACCTTTCTCAAGTTGGCGACACCTTTTATTAAAACGGGAGACCTCCAATAACTTCTTTACTGGCGCTGCGTATGAGATGCGTTGAGGAAGGCGCCATCAAGGTTGTGCTGAAAGAAAACAACCTTAAGAAGATTGACAGTGAAATTGAGTCGAGGAAGAGGAGATTAGTAACCTGCGCATGCCACTTGCCGGTGCCTGCCGGCCTCACGCCGTGGAAGCGCGGGGGGACCGGCACCGGAAGTTGGGGGACGCCGTTGCCTGCAGATGTGAAAAAAAAATTGAAAATTAATTCAAACACAACCATCAGTCCAGAGCACCACAGCAAATGCATGACTAGTAGGGCTGCCAAAATCATGCAAGGATGCTGCCGAGTAAGAACAGAGCAAGCAGGGTGCATGGGATTAACAGTAGCTGACGCAAGCATTTGCAGGACAGCAGATGCATCAAGAGAATTACGTGCGTGTATATTCAGAAGTAGCTGATTTGGGCGCCTTCAGGGCAGCAGTTCCACCAAAAGAAGTACTTGCATGGGTATTGCCGTGAGAACAAAATGCATGCGGACCTGCCAAGGGTGTTTGCATCTGCCACACAGGGTTATTTTGCACCCCGAGCGCTGCACCCGCCATGCTGTCAGGAGCTCCAACTTGCGCAATGCCTCCTGCATGGCACCCACGTATTGTGAAATCACTCAACTCCGAGTTTATCAGAATCACATGATCACATCCTTCTCCACATGGTCAAATGTCCCCCTTTTCAATGCACCGAATTTGGTGCAGGTCCAATAATGTCGTGTGAATGTAATGGCACCTGCAAGCTGGCCTGCAGATATTCTAACCAACTCTAGAGGTTCAAACCCACAAAGGTAGGAGGAAGATTCCAGGTATCAGTACGGGATTGCGTTCCGGAAATGGATGGTTCCCGGTTGGAAGTTGAGGGGTACCTGGGATGGGCATGTGCATTGCATGTGGCGCCTGATCAGGCGCGGTGGCTGCGGCGGCGGCCGGCGGCGGCGCGGGCGGCTGCGGCAGCGTCGCCATTATGTCATGCACGTTGAAGTTGGTCACCGCTGACTCGCCCAGCAGCTGCACCGCCGCCGCATCGTACGCCCTGAAAACAAGTGGAACTCTCACGCCACAGGGAGCCCCCAGAGTATGACCTGCCACTTTCTCAACCCTGTCAAGTCACATTCCTTGTTATTATTATCACACGCTTATCCTGCCAAGAGGCAAGGTGCGTCCTGCGGACAAGCTGCAGCTGCCACAATCCTACCCCGTGTTTAACTCGCAAGATCCAAGCAAGAATCAGTCAATCGTTGGCACGGTGCTCACTATGGGTACCGCCCCTCGCCAGCCGGGGCTTCATCTGTTAGGTCACAGTTAGCGTGACAAATTCCTGGGCTATATTTGTATTTCCATCTGAACCCTGCTGTGCCCCTTTTTTCTTCAGGCGCTGAAATGGGGCCACACCATATCAAGGCAGCATCAATGCGTCTTCATGCATATGAAATAAATATAATAAGTTGCAGGTGCAGTCTGAAAAGCACCGGGCAGCCTCCAGTTCGTCCTCAAAGACTCCAAGGTCCCTCTTGACATTGTTGGCCCGGATTGAAGCCTTCCACTTGCCGCCAGACTTCGTCACCCCCCGAAACGCGCTCGTGCGCCGCCGCTTCTTGGCCTGCCCAAGAAAGAAAACTTGTGGGCGGATCTGCAACTAAATGCCTATGCCTCATGGTGGGTTTTGCTATCCGCTACACGCTCAAGACCAGCTTGATCTGTGATACGCTGAAGGCACTTGGTTCTGCAAGTCAGGGTCACTTGAAGATGGCATGCAAGGCACACGCAGCCAACGCAGGTTATAACCGGCATACAGCTCACTTCACATCTCTGCCAACCCTGCATCCATCATTTATAGGATTGCAATGTCCTCGGCAGCTGCTGGCTTTGGCATGCATGAGTGTCACATGGGAACTTCATTGAATCCTTGAATCACCCATGGACTGCTTTGGAAGCAAAGCATCACAACGTTGTGCGCCTGGGAGCGGGAAGGGGCCTCACCTGCTCTTCGGCGGTGCCGTCAGCAGTGAGGTCCTCGCCGGCATAGTTGGAGGGGGGGAAATTTGTGATGGCCGATGGGCCCATGAAGAGCAGCGCCTTTCGGTCATACGCGCGCGCCGCATCCTCTGCAGTCGCGTAGTAACCCACATGGTGTTGCATGTGGTTGTACTGGATCATCGCCCGCCACTTCTTTTTGTCGCCCGCCTGTCGCAGCGTCATCATTAGTCATCCTTACTCACTACTATTAGTTTTCACTGTTCACAATCATTCATTAGCGGTCACCATCACGCGCTTGTCCTGCCAAGACAGGGTGCCTCTGCACGCAAGCTGCGCGGGAGGGAAGGATGCTGAAAGCCTGTCCCTTGACGGTCTTGGCATAGCCAAGCACTAACCAGTCAACCATGGGCGCAGTGCTCAGAATTTGTACCGCCCCTACCAGCTGGCCAGAAACCCACAGCTACACAGCTTCACATAGCTTCACAGAAGATGCCAGGTTGGGAGAGTGTTGGCACTGCGCGCAAATTCACATTTTGGTACGAGCAGATCTGGCGTGGCAAATGGCTTACTGTTGGTTCACAATTTCCTGGCAGCATGCAAGCCGAGGAAGTTGTGTGTACAAGTAGTGCTGCCAAATATGAGGCAGGGCACTTTGGTCTCATATTGTGTTAAAATAACCGGCTGCTGCCTGTACGGGTGTGCGTATGTTGTGCGTCAGTCCTTGCACATCGATCTTGTGGATGATGAGCAGCCCAGGACCCACCTTGCTGACTCCTCTGTACAGAGATGTGCCTCGCCCCATGCCAGGGATGCGCGTGCCGGGAGCAATTTGGGATGACATTGATGGTGCGCCAGGAGCTTGATTGGGCGGAGCTGACTTGGGAGGGCCGAATTGTCCGAGCTGGTGCTGTGCAGCTGTTGCTGCCCCTTGCAATGCAGCCAGCGCCTCGGCTGCATCTGCTGCACCTGCAGGCAATGGAGGAGGCAAAGTCACAATATGCGGGATTGACAGCGGCAAGTGTTTGCATATCAAATTGCAGGAAAGGGCTGCCACGAGGTCCCAAGAAGCAGGGCTGAGTGGACGCTCATGTGCATGGGTTTGTCAGGGCCAACTTGTCAACCAAGCAGAAAATTGAACCAAACTGGCAGGTAAGGGACAGCCCGCCTTGCTGCTCAGACACGCATCGCAGTTCAAGAAGCTGTCTTGCTCCAATTCGTCTAGGCCAACAAGCATTGGGCAAGACAATGTGTAACAAAAGCCTCAAACGCCAGGTCTGGCAATGGCGCACTCGGACATTACCTGCAGCAGGGTTTGGATTTGCGGCATCTGCTGGCTGCTGCGGAGGGTTGTTCGTGGGCTCCGCGATCTCTGCCATTGCGAGCTTCACAACGCACCGACGCTTTAGGTGCAAAAAGTGCACAACCACAATATGAGCGATTGAGAGCTTCCGAGGGAACGACGAAAGGGTCTTGTGTTACATTTTAACAAGTGTGAAGCGGAGCACTCGCAAGACTTCCGAGAATGATTGGGGTGGGCGAATTGTGGAATACACCCTGTTACAGGGAGGCTTGGGAGCGGGTCTGCAACGGCGAGATTCGCAACCAACAGGAATTCGAGTGGCACTCGCCGGTTCATTCAAACTTGCAAAGTGCAGACCGCTCCGGAAAAGAGCTGCGACCGCCTCTTTGTTGTTTTCAGCTGGTACGCAACGCTTACTATTGTGCTCTTCGATTAGGAAGGAGGGTGGCGCAGGGAGTCCATCCATGCAGGTGCCCGAGCCAGTTAGTACGGGCTCACTTGACCTGCAGGATGTGCAACAATAACTGCATATAAAGATTTTGGTCGATTTAAGCTAATGATTAAACGTCTGCACCGCTTGCAGGCAAAGGTGAAACTGTGACGTCCAGCATCCGCTGCTGTTGGCACAGCACTGGCCACGACCAAGACGCAGCCATGGCCTCTATGCAGCGCAAGCTGAGGTAATTTTTACTCAGCAAAAAATAGAGGCTGTCGTGTGGATAGCCGCGCTGTCCTCTGTCACCGTGAGTTGGGCAACCGCCAGAAACGGTTGGTTTATGACGCGCCTCCCGAATAGCGGAATAGAAACATAGAACCACTTCCGCAGCTCGTTGGAGGCTCATCTTGTTTAAAATAATCCTGAGCAAAGGACGAAGTGCAAGCTGCTTCCTGGAAAGTGCTTTGAACGAGCAGGGCCACTGTACTACAAGTTACGAGTCACACTGAGGCTGCTCGAATTGCCAGCCATCTTGAGGTTGATCGCGGGAGCAGATACACAAATGAATGTAATTGAATGCGCTGTTGTGATGTAAGCAGGCCAGCGACCCCCAGTTTATCCGTCAATTTGGCCTTCTGCCTGCTGGCAGCAGGCGCATGCCTCGTGCTGCACGCCCAGGCAGGAGACGCAGGTGCTTCCTTTCAACTGTCTATCTCTTAGAACTGGAAAATCATCCAGGAACATAATATGTATGCCGTACAACCTTATGGTCTCGTCACAATGATACCAGACTTTGCAATCCACACCCAGCAACTGGCTGCGAGCGTTGCCTCTTTCGTTCACTTTTTGGGACCTTGCGCGCTAATAAAATACGATGTACGCATCTTGCACAGGCTTCCATGGTTTCAACAACGAGGAAGTGGAGCTGGAAGCAACTGTCGATAGCCAGAGGCTCAGGCTTGACCGCCAGACTGTTGAACTGAGGGTGAGAAGGAATTCCAATCTATTGTCTAACAATCTAAAGCAGGGTCCTTCCTGACGTAGCCATGAACCTTACAACCTGAGGGTGCCGTTTCATAATGCTATTACTACACTACGCCGGGCATCATGCCTGTAGTCCAGATTTAGTCAAAGACGCCCCATCACGGTTGCGCCTGGGTATCAGAGACTCTAGCTATATGGGTATAGTAATTGTGGGCAGCATGTCTCCTGCTGGCGCTAGTCTTGTATGGCTGAGCCTATCTGGGCCGCCTCACAGATGGGGTAGTCATCTGTGACTGATTGTCACATGCAGATGCACGTGCTAGTCCTGGTGTAGTACACTATGTAGCTTGGTTTATCTCAGATTACATCTGTGATCTGTGACACTGGGTGACACAGTTTCATGTGTTTGTAACAGGACGCTCAGAGACTGGCATCAACCACAGGAGGCGGCGCAGGTGAGGGCTGGTTAGTAATGAGGTTACTATGGCCTTTTGTTGGACAAGTTTCAAAATCAAGTCGCAGCTGCCCTGCGTTGATTCAGAAGCCAAGGATTCGAATCTACTGGATTTCACCGATCTGTAATGCCGGGGGTGAATGCAGTTCGGCGGATTTTTAACACGGAGTTTATGCATGCGCACTGCTGGCAGTCAAGAAGGTATCTTCTGTATGGTAATATGAATTGGATCTGAGTATGTCTGAAGGCCACTCTGTGGTTTGCAGCTTCAGTATTTGACGTACTCACCGCGGCAGGATTCGTTGCAAAAACTCTTTGCGAAGGTAACCAAATTGACCGCCCTTGGACTCAAAAGTCATCATGCCTTGTAATACAGTGTGATGTAATTTCAAGTACCGCAAGTGTGTAAAATTATTTCCAGTAGTACCCAGAAGGATTACTGCTGCTAGTTTGGGACCATAATCTGCATTGCAGGTGTCATTTGCAGAAGTCTGTTGTGAAAACACATCGTTTGAATTTGCCCTGGATCAGCAAGACTGTGTGCCACAAACAAGTGGATTTAGGCAAAATTCATACTTGCTATTGCCCTTGCCGCCACTTGCTTTCTATTTGCTTTGAATTGTCCCGACGTTATTCTTCACCCACTTCAGCATAGGGCCAATGGAAAGTGGATGTATGGTTTTAGCGTTTAGGGAAGGGGATTTTCAAGGGGAATGCAATGGTGGTGTTAGGTTGTAGGGCCGATGAAAGGGGTCGAGAATCCTGCAATATAGAGAGTGGGTGAATTTTACAGTCACCGAAAGTTTCTTTGCTATGAACTGCAGGCCTGTTCATAGCAAACAGGACGTTTGACAGCGTGTGGAACTACGACGCATGCATCTACAATTGCCTGGCACAGAAAATTTTCAACCTTGATGACCCAGCGAACAGTCTTGGGCAGCTGTCTATCCACACTGATACCAAGACTGTCGATGCAAGCATTGCCGGATTTCCCACCAGTGCTGTCTACCTTGGAGACAAGTTTGGCTGCCAGCTGACCCCTGCTGATAAGGTTGGTACACACTTTCAGAGGCTGCTCTTGCCAAAAAGCCTAACTCACTTTGCCTTTGACGGCTGCTTTAGCAAAACAACCCGAGTGACTTTGTCTTTGCAGGCTTTTTTGGCTAAACAATCCAAGTGACTTTTTTCTTGATGGCTGCTTTAGCTACACAATCCCAGTGACTTTGTCCTTGATGGATTGCTGGCCGAGGTTGATCAACAAGTAGTTGTACCGTGCCAGTCTCAAACAGCAAGGCATCAGAGTACTGTGTGACAGACTTGAGCCATTCTGGCTTCACCAGAGAGTCTGAGGTTGCCCAGAATCTCTAGCTGATGGCATCAAGCTGGGGTGTAAGAAGGAGAAATGGCTTTCTGGGCTCTGAGGAACTATTTCCAGGCAATGCCAGTGGCCTGCAGCAATTGTCGTGTATATTTTCCTAGTGCTCGAGTATTGTTGTTCTGTGCGGCTGTACAAACTACATTGTGGGGGATTTGTTCAAGTGGATGACGCCATATAAACTGTTGCAGGCTCCAGTTGTGCCAAAGTACGTGGATGACGGCGAACCATACCAGGGCAAGCTGGACTGGCCTGTGCCCAAAAGTGGCCCTCATGATTGCGGCTTATGGCTTAAGAAGGGCATTCCTGACCTGCCCTGCCTGCCCAGCATATTCAAGTGGTGAGTTCATATTCTCCTTTCTTTGTGCTTGTCACACATCTCACAGCACTGTGCAAAATCGCATATTCAGGTGGTGAGTTCATCCTCTCCTTTCCTTGTGGTTGCCACACATCTCACAGTACTAAGCTACACTCAAAACATCTGGCTGCGTCAAGATTGCCAAAGTCCTGACATTTTTCGAAGGGCATTCCTGATCTGCCTTGCCTGCCCAGCATATTCAAGTGGTGAATGTGACCTCTCCTTCTCGATGCATCTGTGCTTCTTTCATAAGAGTTCGATGCGACCTACTCGGCAGAATCCTGACAATTTAGGCATGTCTGCATAGGCTGCAGAAATTGACATGGTGTATACAGGTATTGGTGCCTTGCAAAATCTTGTAGCAAATCTATCGGCATGCATGCCATTGTGCAGATGGCAAATTATCCAAGAGCCCGGCCAATCTGATACAGCTCCTGACTGGACTCTAGGAGACAAGCGAAACAACCTTCAATCCAGTGCCTGATTTGCATCGATAGGATCTCTGATGTCACTGACTGTGCTGCAGGGGCTTCAAAGAGGAAGTCGACTACACTGGCCTCAACACCAACATTGCCAGATGGTTTGAAAACTCAGACTTGGTTGAAGGCGCCAAAACCCGTGCAATCGTTGTCATCTACAAAGTAAGACCCATCAGCCCAACTTGCCAAGTAGCCAAGTAGCCAAGTTGGCTACTGAGCAAACATTCAGAATATTAGTCATGGCAGCCTCACAGAGGATTTCAGTCTTCTCAACGTTGAAGAGCGACCTACCAGTGAATTACTGCCACAGCGTGAAAACCAGATATAACAGATGATCATGCAGATCGCCCTTAGCTGTGCCAGATAAGCCCATGTAGCAGTTTTTCCAGAATGAAGAAGAGCATGCCTTGGAAGCAGATTTTGTGACAGACTTTTAAATAAGGGAAGAAGTTTTGCTTATTGTAAGTGAGGCAAATCACACAAATTTTCTGCAGGCAACAGTTGATGCTATCTCAGTTTGCCAAAAAGGCCGCTCACATGATGGGAGCCACAAGTACAATTGTATGGAGAGGGAGAATCCCCAGGCTGCCAAGCTAAGAGTCTTTTGTTAGATTGGAACATAGCACAAGAGACTGAAACAGTTTTGCTGTGCAGGGAAAGCTTGTTGCCGAGCGCTATTCAGATCTACAGGAGTATGATGCATCGACTCGATCCCTGAGCTGGAGCATGGCCAAGAGTGTGACAAGCGCTTTGATTGGAATCAGAACCAGCGACAGTGATTTCTCCTTGGATCAGCTTGTCGAAAGCCCCATCTGGACTCCAGCTGAAGTTGCCAGCCGTAATATCACAAGTGCGCCTCAATATCTTGTCTTCAATAACTCACGGTTCTTTGCACCCGCACTGTGATTGTTCCATGCGCGCTGCGAAACGGAACATTCCCTTCCATATACAAAGCCAAGCATGCTTCATATTTGCTGCTCTGCAAAGCAGACCGAGTTCAGAACAGTATCAAGGTACCATATACCATCAAGGTTTATTTAATTACCTCTTTAATAAGCCAAATGCGCGCTGCACAAAATAGGAGTGAAGTGAGTCACTGACAACATGCAAATACGGCGCGCAGTTGACAACCTGCTGAGGATGACATCTGGAATACAATTTGATGAGGCAAACAGCATCGGGCCGTTGACAGGAGCTCTGCTCTTTGAAGCGTATGACAGTGCTGCTTTCGCGGCGTCATTCCCTCAGGGCTCTGCACCGGATCTCACCTGGAACTACTCCACTCCCAATTATAATCTGGCGCAGTACAACCTGAGGCAAGTGCTCCTGTCTTTGGCCTCGCAAAAGAGTAAATCTGCCAGCCACCACAGAAATCACACCCCACCACCTTGAACTTCTCAGAAGCTCATGCATCAAGGGGTACCAGAAATTAACGTAGTCTTCAGTAGCCCCTGCGTGCATGCTTGCCAGGGTGCTTTCCTTAATACCATGACGTCAACAATAACATCAATCGTGCCAAATTAGTCATTGTACACACTTTTTGTACCAAGAGGCAAGGTATGTCCTGCAGACAAGCTGCAGATAAAGGGTGCCACAACCCTACCCCTTGGACTCGCCAGACCCAAGCAAGACCCAATCAACCGTGGGCACGGTGCTCAGAAAGTACACCGGCCCTTGCAAGCCGGGGCCAAATTAGTAACTTGGGGAATTGTGAGATCTGCAGGAAGTCATTCAGCAGCGACCCCGAATACTGGAGCTACGCTCAGAACAAGCTGTTCAAGAAGATCGGCGCCCGCTCGTTCGAATTTGAGGCGGACCCTTCCGGGACCCTTCTGGGCGGGAGCCATGTTTTTGCCACCGCCCGTGACTGGGCCCGCTTTGGCCAGCTGTACCTTCAGGTAACATAATTACTCGCCACCACTTATCAAAGCAGATACTACTGTAACTGTATTGTGTGGCCCTGGCATTCTTCCCCCACATTTTGGCTCAGGATTCAGGGGAAGATAATTTAGGGGTAAGGGTAGGGGCCTTTGTAGTGATATTTTTGGCAGGGGGAATGCAGCGGTGGATGAAGGGTTTAGGGTCGTGAAGGGTCCAAAAAAAAAATTAAAAAAGAAACTAGGTGATCTGTAAAGTAGACTTTGACTGCTCTGTCTTGACAATGTCACCCCGGCTGCTGATGGTCTACTACCAATTTCTTTAGTAATGTTGTTGGTAATGAGCTTCGGCAGCTCATCAGTAGACCACCAACCAACGCTTTATTTTAATAACATGCATTTCCTGGCAAGAGGCAAGGTGCGTCCTGCAGACAAACTGCAGTTAAAGGCTGCAAAAAAGGCTGTTAAACCCCCCAGATCCAAGCAAGACCCAACCACCGGTGGGCGCGGTGCTCAGTATTTGTACCGCCCCCCGCCAGCCGGGGCCACCATCAATACTCCCAGCATTTTAGAATTCTTAGCCTCGAAAGTATAGCCCATGCCTGGAAGACATGTCTCATGGTATTCGTCATGCAATACATGCTTATACTACGGCCTGGCTTCAATTCTTGCATGCGCAATGTCTGCATAATTTGTGCGTGTCCAAGCTGCATAAGTATCTGGCAGCGAGCTTGCAAGGTGTGTTATTGCAGGATGGAGTTTGGGATGGAGAGAGAATTTTGCCGAAAGGCTGGGTGAAGTACAGCACGACCCCGGGCCTGTATGCTGGATATGGAGCAGGCCTGTGGCTTGGATACCCTGGTGTGTCACTCGCCCATGCAAAATAGACAGGGGGTTCTATATCTAAGTTAGAGGGTTGGGTTAAGTCAGATATTGATCCCCATGTGTTTGAAGCCTGTCGATGAATTGTTGCAAAACAATGGACATGCGTTCTTCATCATGCAAGTTGCTACCTTTCAACCAAATTGTAGACTGGCTTGCAATTACATTGCAATTGCAATGCACCCCGGCTCACCGGGAATGTCAGTGGTACAAGTGAGACGCGCTTATTGATCAGGATTGTGGGGGGCGGTGCAAATACTAAGCACCGTCCCGCGGTAGATTGGGTCTTGCTTGGATCTGGCAAGCCCAACAAGGGGCCGGATTCTGACAGCCTCTACATGCAGCTTGTCTGCAGACGCACCTTTGCCTCTGGCCGGAATTAACCTGCAAAGAGTGAGTGATGAGAAATTGCAATTGTAACCGCAGGTGCACCAAAAGACACTTTCACGGTGAACGGAGTCCTTGGTCAACGTGTCATTGTGACACCTTCTTCTGATCTGGTCATTGTCCATTTGGGCCTCAACTTTGACATCGGATTTGATGCGGTAAGGACTTTCCCGTTCCTTTTGTGCTCTGCAAAAGCTTTCGTACTGTTTAGTCCAATCCACAGCAGAATCAAGACTACCATTGTTGTTAGTAAATACTATAATATATTACGTGTGTTCCTGCCAAAAGGCAAGGTATGTCTTGCAGGCACGCTGCATTTAAACATGCCATGATCCTAACCCCCTGTTGGACTCGCAAGATCCAAGCAAGACCCAATCAACCGAGGGCGAAGTATGCATGCATCAAAAGTTCTGTGCTTTCAAGGATATCTAGTGTGTCATATTGCACGTGCACGGTATTAGCAGCCTGCTCTGCAAGGAGTGCTCCGGAAATTCTTTATTACCCTAGTACCCTATACAAGGGCACCTACCACTATCCTACCCTAGTATTCATGGCTATATAGCTGCAGGGAACCTAGCAATATATTTAGTCATCACCATGACCATCTTGATGATCTCGATCCACTGGATGATCTCAATCCACGTGACACAATGGTTTTTTTTCCAAAAAGAGTGAGAGGAAAACAAAGTGTTTGGCTTTCTGTAGGCATACGGTGAGGAGTTCTACACAGACATTGCGAGCAACTTTCCCAAGTCAGACGTCCCCCTGACTTCCCCGGACATGCTCAGCATGACACTATGAGTCGATTACGCTCCGACAAAAGTCTTCACAAGTACAGTTCAATTATCTGGATGTCCCTTTTGAAATTTATGATCAGCTTGCAGCAAGTGAAGAAGTACCTCTGCAAGTCTTGATCAAGTCGAATTTCAACCTCAACTTTAAAGAAGAAGAAGATTACATATCTTTCCAGCCTTAAAGCTTTTGATCGCAGTGCCTGGGCTCGTTAGGGCTCCATGCACATGTGATGGCCGATTCTGGCTAAGGGATCACAAGTCCTTGGAGATATGTTACAATGTGGCAACATCGAAAATGTATTTTTATTTGGACTTGTCGCTCCTCGATGCCTCAAGTCAAAGCGGATCCGGACCTTCACCGATTCGGAGTCGAAGCGGAGATCTCAAAGATATGAATGATGGGTCGTGGACATTATGGCGGCAAGGTCAATTTGAAGACTGTAGTGACACTATTGGGTTGATTGATTGAAAGAAGGCGCTGCGGTCTATCTTTGTTTTATGTGCAGCCGCTGCACTTTGCATGCCACTCATTGCCAAGCTGGCATCATGCCATCATTATTAATATCATTACTACATTTTAGAGACACCTGGTACCTTGTGGGAGCCACCTGAGGCTCATTGGTCTTGTAGGCAGTCTGTCACTGCCCACTACACATCACAAACTTCTTAAATGTCCGCATTCCGTCAAAAGTTTTGCAATTCTAATACTAATACTGCTCTGGCCCAAACCTGATGACATGCATTTTACAACGCAATGTGTCTGTCCCATCTGAATGATGGTAGGGTGACGCATCTCTGCTCAGCACTGTACATATTTTCCTCTTGTGTTTTTGCCAGTGAGGCAGTCACTCTGTAATCTGATCTGGTCAGATATGCTTGTCCGTATTAGTTGACCCAAAAAAATGTAGTGCATGCCTGTGTGAAGCCTGACTGAGTTTGTGATTACCAGACATTGAATCCCCTATGCAAGAGGCCATCATGGTCCTTCATGCGATGAAACACAAAGAGACCTGTGAAGAAAGAATTACAGTGCACACATGATCTTCTCTTGAGCTCGAATCGCACAGCTTGTGCACTAGAATTCCCACGTAACGGCACTTTTTGAGACGCAGGGTCCTTGCATCCACGCTATTTTTGCTCATCACATCGATGTTTGATATTTGAAGTTGTAGGACGAAGTAATTTTGTTCTTATAAATATTGCAAGCCCGCAATGCATAAACGATCTCCTGCACACCTTCAATATCCATCCAAATTTTTTGGCAAGTGGGCAAAGACAACCTTCAAGGTAATCTGATCGATGTAAAACAATGTGTCGGTATTCACTAGCTGTACACTGAGAATCTAATAGCTTGTCTCCCAAAGAACATATCAGGCTCGCTGCGGCTGCTGTGGAAGCTTTCTGCAGATTCCGCCGGCTCCATGCTAGCTAGCAGCGCACCTGATTTGGCCGGCGCTTTCGTCAGTGGCCCCGCCCGGTAGCTGCCTCGCAGCTTCCGCCGAAGCTTTCCACCGCTCCAGGTGCCACATCGCTGCCAGGGCTCTCCCAGGCTGGTTGAGCCCCTGGGGGTGCTGCTTTAATGAGTGCAACTTGCCGGCGACTGCAAGCTGCATGCTATTCCTGTGGCTTGGCTCGGCCGCTGCAGAGGGCTGTGGCAGCATGGCAGCTGCTCTGTCCAAGCCGCTGTGCCCAGGCCTTGTAGCTGGAATCCCGGCAGGGTCACCAGATCTGACCTCTCTGCCCGGTGACCCGCCAGACAGGTCCACTGAGACACTGTCTTGCCTGTGTGCGCTAGGGGCCTGCTGCTGCCTGCAGTGCCAAAGAACAGCACCGCCAGTGCAGAGCATTTCCTCTAAGGGGCAGCTATGGCGCAGCTTCCTGCGCCGAGGAAGCTGTGCGCAATGCTGGAGGGCTGCCCCAAGCTGGCAGCTGCAGCACTGCCACTCGAGGATGTTTCCTCAGCACTCAGTGAGGCACAGCGGTGGCGGCAGATTGACTGCTTGACTCTGCGCAACACAGGACGCTTTTCATTTCTGCATATCATTCTCTGAGAAGCAACAATAGAAATAGGGAAAACAACGAGTAAGGGCTTCCTTAGCATGGATACTTTCTTACCAAATCTTTTGACCTGATGGCGCGCCTCCGCCACCAATGCAATAGGCATCTGCACCTCAAGGGCCTTCGATGCCTCTGCAAGCGCGAGCTAGCTGGCATCCCCGGCTAGCTGGGCTACCGCCAGGTGCGCGGCTGCGCAGTCAACATGGGCGCGTCTGTCGCAGCGTTCCTCTCGCCTTGGCCCCGCCCCGCATTGGCGTCGCTGACCCCGCAAGGACCGTGCGCCTTGGCCAGGATTTTAGGGTTTAGGATTTAGAATTTTACTACAATGCGCGACCACTAAGTGCTACCTACCCGCACTGCAGACCAACGGCTCATCTCTGATCAAATCGGATCAAATCTGAAAAATTTAATCTTTAGCAATCTAGTTTGTTGCCAGGTTTTGCCACTTTTGCCTAGACACACCTTTCTTTGTCACCTGCGGCGTTCCTATCTTTTCCGCAGGAATGCCATTTGACAAGCACGGCAGAAAGGGACGCCGTCGGAGCCATGTACTGCGCAAGCGATGGCCAGCGGTGCTGGAATTTCCTAATACTTCCTGTGTATTTGAGGGTTTAGGGTTTAGGGCAAACCCAAACCATACACCCTAAATATAAGTAAATGGCAGACAAATATATAAAATTATGAACGTTTTATAGGTATGTTGCAGCCAATGCCAATGCTGTGATCATACAAGTCTTCTCCTGTCGCACAGGAGTCAGCCTAGGCACAGGTATGCTTTCCTTCTACACCGAAAACTGCAATAACATTATTGCATATCTGCAATATAGATCGTTCGTTAGTTGCGGTAATTCATGTTGCAAGATAGGTTGCTTGCCATAAAAATATAAAGAGTCCTGTAGACAGGAAACCTGAGCAGCAGGACGCATAGTTGCAAAGGGTTCAGGAAGAATTGTGAAATAACAGAGGGTGTTACCATTTGTTCACAATCAGTACTGTGCAGTCTATTGAATGTTCGTTGCGTACTTGTCACCACCGATGAAGTGTTCTTGTATATCACCTCAAGTGCAGAAGGAGTGCAGAATTCGCCTGACCGTGTTTTTACTGGACACCAGCAGCAATTTCTGAACAAAGTCGGCTGCATTTCGCAGGATGACGGTGTTAGGACGCTTCCTGTGACCTTCGTAAGTTTTGAGGTCCCCCCAGTCTCCCCAGGCCGAAACTCCCAAAGATATTTTCACGGATGATTCAGGTGACGACTCATTTTGTTGGCTGCCTCCCTGCTAATTCTGTGATTGGCAGGCCACGAAAACAATTTTGATCGTGCCTGCTTACACAGGTAGTCTCCTTGAAATCGGAGGAAACAGGGGAGCAGCACAAGCTCAAGCTATATGACTTTCAGCCAGACGGGACTGGCAGACTGGACTGGGCTGCTGCGAAAAAGGCTTTTGGTGCCGACCTGCTTGAAATTAAAGACGAGGGAACACCGGGGCTCCGAGAGGACGGCGACAGGAACGGACTGACCAGAGACACCTACAAGCCTGGGGAGAAAATCTTGGTCATCGTCGGCCGCAGAGCCCAAGGTATGAATGGTACACCCCATGCAGATTTGTGCAGATGTAGATGCACTCCGCTTTAGTGCTTGGTGTTGTCACAAGTGGTCTGTGAGGACATGTCTAGTATTGAACAGCCTGTGTTGGCCTCAGCTGCAGCTACCGGCAGCCAATCTGTTATTTGAAGGCCTTTCCAAACTCATTGGTGTTCAAGAGCCTTTCTTCATGATGCCAAATGCGTTAGGGTAGCCCTCAAGTCACTTGACCGCGCTGCGCTTATAGCCTATGGCATTTGTGTCCCCCGTGTTGATGCGGCGGCCTCAGGCTGGCAGTGTCACTCAATCACTGTGTAGATGTGTGGGATCACTTTGTGGATAGAGCAACTTTTGGGGCTAGCGCCTCTTGGATCAATGGAAGTGCTCTTTATTTATATGTCCTGCCCTTAACCCTGTCCCTACTGTGCCACTTTGCTGTTGTCACATTTTGGGCTTGTTGCAATCTGCTCTATGCTGCTTTTGCTAGCCTTGTTGGGCTTGCTGCTGGCCATCTGCAGTGTGCAGCAGATTTCGGCAGTCAGATCATGCTTTGCATGCTGGGTTTGTAGCTTACACGTATGAAGTCAGTCGGATTTTGGCAGCCACAGCACAGCTGTTGCTGCGTGCCGTGCGTCTGTATTCTCAGCAGTCTTATGCTTGTTGTCATTAAATCTGTGCTTTAACTGGTCTATGTTTCTGTGCTGCCTGGGGTCTTGCAATGCTTCAAAACGTCTTGGAGTGTATTGAATGCACGAAAGCACAGGGTTTTTAGGGTTAATGGTTTAGGGTTTAAGGTTTAGGGCACATAGGGCTTTGCAACGGTAGAGTACTCTTGAAGCTCACCGCGTAGTCCAAAGGCCCGGTGCCAAGGGTGCCCTCCACACGTATCTCCGGCACCAGCTGCATGCGCGTCATCAGGAGCACAGCCAGCACAAGAACGGGCGAGATGATCTCCCGCCGAGTCTGCTCTGACGGTTTTATTTCTGGGTTCCTGCAGGTCAGTCATCACAGTTTCCTCAGAGCTGCCTCGCCGTGCCTGATGACTCGAATGCATAAGCCCAGCTGACAAGATGAGACGCTCTATGAAATAAAGCAAGTCAAGCACGTCAGAAGCTTCATCAAGCTGCTGCACAAAGATTTAAACATGATTATTTTGCTTATTCATTGAGAGAGGAAAGTGTACCCGAGTACAGACCGCCTCAAGCAGAGGTCCTCGGCGAATGCTGCAAGAGACTACCAAATGTTGATGCCTGGCCGTCCACAATCACATCATCTGCCAAGTCCTCTGCAGCAAATTCATCTGCGCCTGCTTCCATTATTTCCTGCATGAACATCGCAGGCTGTGAGAAAACACAAGGTATGCCATATGCCTCCTGGGCTTTGCATGCAAAGGTCAATTCTGTAGCGTAGCCACACAATAGCAGCAAGGGAATGCCGAAACTTACATATGCCCGTGAAAAGCCCAAGTACTCCAGGCCATCGGCACGGCTGAAGTCAGAAAACCTTTTGGACAGCAGCTTGAGCTTTATGTCTTCTGTGATTCTGTCTCCCTGTCCCCATTTAGATACAGTGCCCTGTAGAACATGCGCAATCAGGCCAGCTGTTCAGGGCAAGCTCAAGCTGTTGTCTAATGTGATAGGAATGACAGAGAGTTGCTCTAGGAAGTGAGATATCTTGGAAGTCCTTTTTTTGGCTGACCAACCTCGAAATCCTCGATAATGTCATTGGAGGTTCGCCATGTCAGAGTGTAGTCAGCAGAAAACGCGTCTGGGAAGTGGCGATTGATTTCTCCCTGCAGATCTGGCAAAGTGATATGGCCACGTCGCGTCCAGGTGTACTTCTTCTTGTGTGGCCCGTTGATGGTGATCTGGAAGGTGCGCAATGGACGCACAGGAAATCCTGGCCAGCACAATGACAACTTGTAAGCCGTATCCAGTAAACAGAGCTCAGCAAGTTGCAGTCCCAAAGTGGAGCAATTGCACCATGCATGAATCTGCACATGAATCTGCTTGTTTAAGGTTAAGAAATCTCGCAAAACTGAACTTGGCCATACTTTGCTTGGTACTTGTCACCCTTCTAGAAGATTCAGTCCACTTTGAACAAGATTTGACTCGATACATGACTGAGAAGAGCCTATTGCATGTCATGATGTTGACTGGATAGACCTCCCAAGGTAATAAGGTCTTGATATGGCAGGTGATCTGGGAGGCTTTCAAGATCCCCATCAGTGAGTGCAGGATGGAGAGGCGGGAGGATGGTGAAGGGCAGGCGCTAGCTCAGATTGCCGCCGCTCGCGAAGAGTATGTTTGCAAGAGGGTGAAGGGCAGCAAGCGCAAGAGGTCTGAGATTGACGAAGATCTCCCGGTGGGTCCCTTGCAAAGCCCTTGGTGTGTTTTCGCACGTCCATCTCGGCCCTCGGGCATCCATTCATCAACAGGGACAAGCAGCATCATGGCAATTTATTTGTGCTTGTTACTGTGAGGTGCCTCTCATGCTGTCTTGCATTGTTACAGTAGCACTGCTGTCGATCGCTAGCGGATCATGTTGTGATTGTAAGCAATTAATTTCTGTGTTCAGGTGTCCAGCACCACCATCTTGTGCACTGGCATCACCTACATCTTCTACCGCTACTATCCCGCAGCAGGAGAGGCACAGCCGCGGCGGCTGGTAAAGTCAAAGGAGTATGCTCTGAACCTGATTGGACCCTCCAGCCCGGAGACCATCAAGCCACAGCTGAAGGCGCTGGTGTGTGCAATCGCGGCGATCTTGCGGTTCGAGAAGGAGCAGATCAAAGCTGCTCTGGCCAGCAAGAAGCTGAAGCTGATGCCTTAAGTACAGCAACATTGCCCTTTGCATGTTCCTATAAGTGCCACCTATGGACTGACGCTGACAGGCTGAATGCGCCAGTGAAGGCAGCCTTACACGAGCTGTTGCAGGCCGAGCCCCCAGCTGTTCAAAGTGGTTGTGGCATGGCTGTTGAGGAACTGTGAGTGGGCTCTTGGAGCACCCAGCTGAGTTTAGATGCTCTATAATAGGTTAACAAATCATATTTCAGTATGTTCTCCCCTGCTGAGGTTTTTTAGGGTTTAAAGTTAGGTTTCAACATCTCGCATGGTCCTTGCATCCATGCTCAAGAATTCTTTCCAATCAAGATTCATCCTTTCAATTAACGGAGGCGAGGTTTACTTTCTTCTTGCTGCATGCCTGCAAGCATTGAACACTCTGCTGCACGCCTTAGGGAGCCTTCCAAGTGTTCAGACGAGTCTGTAAGAGCGGCGTCAGAGTTCTTCAATGCTCTGAAGTACTTAGAATTGTCGAATGTGAAGGCTTGACTTTGTGTACATCGTGATCTCTAAAAGGACTGTCAGCCAAAGACCTGATGGGCATGGCCAAAGGCATGGGGTTGTATACAAGCTGTTGTACGCCTGGCTCGGCCATACCGTTGCGACGATCTAGTCATCGTCAAACCAAAAATTATTTCCAACGATCAGGTGCTACTTCTGTGACATAGTTTCGCTGCTACCAGACAGTGAATGCCTGCAAGCGTTTGCTGGCGAGGAAAGCTGACGGGACGTATGAAGTACTGCTGCAGCCATGAGTGTACCAGGGAAAATACATTACGTGCTTTTTAATCATGAACCGCCTGCACTGACCTTGAGGTAGCCATACTTTGGGCTGCAGGGTTGTACTGCTCACTTCCAATCAGGGTCCATGGATCACAGCGCAGCAGACATCGAAGCATCCTGATGGCAGCCAACGCCCCAGCAGCTGAAGAGGTCAGCCCGCGAGAAATCGAAGAGGTGTGTTATTGAAGCAAGCTCACACCTTGGTGCTACCACCGCAGCCTCCCATCAGCAGCTGACCTTAACTAGAAGCAGCATCATGCACCCCGCAACATCATATGTAGTGGAGTGTTGTAAGCAGTAACCAAAAGCGCACGAAGGTTGTATTTGGGACTCGACTGTTTCTGTCATATAGCGCTCATGCCTGCAGCATTGCTTCTCACAGTGCCCTGATTTCACAGCCCTTACGGCCTCACAGAGCAGTGGTTCTCACAGCCTTTGCACACCAGGGATCCGCCTTTGGAATCTCTAAATTCAAAGAAACCTGACATGTGACTCTGCATGACAATATAGTGAGCAATAGGAAAATTTTCACTTAGCAGTGCAACTGGCATGGCTAACTGGAACTAGCGCACTAATCTCTGCCAAATTTGCCTTGCAGATGTGGAAGGGGCTTGAGGAACAGGCAAGAGAGGCGCTGGGCAGCGCAGCGCAGAAGGTGGGGGACGTGGATGCAGCTGAGGGGGAAGCTTCCACCAAGCGCGTCCAGGCGGACATCGCCGAGAGGTGCGCAGCGTCAGAAAGCGAGGAGTTTCTCTTGGGTGAAAGAAGGCTGTCATGGCGCCTGCCTGAGGCGTGGTTGCAAATCACATGCTCTGACCTTGCTCCAAACTAGTACTGGGAGAGAGTGTATGCTGCGCCCACACCCCTTCTCCCTGGGATGTGGGCCCATCCGCTGAATCATCATGCTCACTTTAGAAATCAAAGGCAGCACGAAGCGACAATGGCACCTGAACTTCTAGCCAGCTCACCTCCCGGTGCAGAGGTCTGCTGGGGCTGTCTCTGGCAATCACAGGGCGCTTGTGATCTCTCTGATGCGCTGATCAGGATAGCGGCTGAGGCAGAAGCAGAGGCGGCCCGGCTCGCGCCGGCGGCCGAGGCGGCGGTGGCGGCCGCGCGCGCAGCCGCAGTGGCGCTGCGGCGGCTGCCTGATCAAGTGACGCTGCCACATCTGCGCCACCTGGCGGCTGACCGGATGTCCGCGTGGCTAGCCGCCCACCCGGACGCGCGCAGTTTCCAGGCAACTTCTGCGCAGTGCAACGCTTCCATGCATTGATTAATAAAAATTTGTCAACCGCCTCCGTCACGCACAGCACAACACAGCAAGCCCTCTTAAGATTTACATGAAGCTTTCCTTCCCACACAAAGCTGCTCATTCGGTGGCGCTAATCGTGCGTGTTTTGCAGCTGGCGAGTGTGAGCGAGGTGGCGATTCTGGGCCTGCCGGAGGGAATGCTGGTGATGCGCGTCGCGGCAGCGCTGATCGGCGGCCGGCGATACGCTGTGGCGGCGCTGGCGGCGGGGGGTCCGGAGGGGGGACGAGAGGGGGATCCCCAGGTGGGGGGACTCCCTGCATTTCCACTTAGATTTGCCTTGCCCTTCCGTAACCCCTGCATCAATTATCATCATTTGTTTCACTGCTTGCCAACATTACATGCTGTTACTGCCAGTGACAAGGTGCACCTGCATGCAAGCAGCAGCTGAAGGCTGCCTCATATCCTACCCTCAGATCCAAGCAAGACCCAACCAACTGTGGGCATGACTCCTGCAAGACCTCTTCAATCACCAGGCCCTGTCACGCAACGATAAGAAATGTTAGTCGAGGCTATGCCTCCCTGATTTGACTAAGTAAAGGTAGCTGAGACAAGAATAGGGGGGGCTTGTCAGGAACTGGAGGGCTGAGAGAAGGTGTGAATATGCTAGCAGGCCTAGAGCGTCAGCAAATGACACTCCAAACACCTATCATAGCGTTGACGTTGCCGTTTCCAGGGCGGGCTCGCCGGCCTAACGATGCACTGGGGCTGTGTTGCGCGCGAAGGAGACGGCTGGGCACCGCCGCCGCCAGGCTGGCACACCGTTCCCGACAAATCCTTCTCCGCAGGTGCGCAAGGCTTGAAACTTACTCCCATAAAGTCTGTGGGGGGCGGTACAAATACTGAGCACCGTTCCCACGGTTGATTGGGTCTTGCTTGGATCTGGCGAGTCCAACAAGGGGTAGGAATTTGGCAGCCTTTACATGCAGCTTGTCTGCAGACGCACCTTGCCTTCGGCAGGAAAAGCGTGAATAATAATAATAATAATAATAATATTAATAATAACAATAATAAAGTCTGTGGGTAGCTGTACGGTATAACGTCGGTAACTAGTGGCGATGCACCTCGAAGCATTCATTGTTCAGCAGCACCAAGAAATATTTCTGTTCACTGGGGCGGACAGCCAAGATGAGGCGGTAGCCTGGCGACCCGTAATCCATTGAATTGCTTGCGCAATGTCTGCAGCGTCCAATGCAAACTGATCCAAGTCCCCCGGCAGGCCAATGTTGGTGTTCCCTTGAAGAGGCTTGGAGATTTCTGCTGGCGTCCTGAGGCTGGAATCCCTTATCGATTATAGATCACCCCCTGAAAAACAAAATTTGTGGTCCCTTGAGCACGCAAAGCACTGCTTTTGCGCTTGGCAGGAGTACTCAGATCAGTTTTTAATTCAAACTTGGCCAAGCAAGCAAGCGTCTATGCCTTGAAGCCCTTTGACATGAGCACTCAGATAAATTGCAAGATGCACATCTTGTCCTGCAGGCGAGGCATTATAGACACTCTTCAGTAGAAGCACTTCAACAATCAGTATGATTGATTTTACACGCTTTCCTGCCAAGAGGCAATGCGCGTCCTGCAGAAAAGCTCTTCAAAAGTTATCTATATTTGAAATCGAACCTGGTGCCTGAACAGGCAAGGCGTGGCAGACGCCCTTTGGCATGTACACGCCAGTGGCGGGCGGCAGCAAGGCAGCTTCCTGCGCTGCGCATGCTGTGGTGCTGCAGCTTCCGTTGGAGGGCGTTCTTTCCGGCGGCGGCCTGGCAGCAGTTCTAAAGAGGCCCGCTGGCAGGCAACCCGAGTGGCTCGTTGGGCCTCACAACCGAGACTTCTTCATCAGCTTTGCAGAGGTGAATTGCTGGGGTTCCTGGTGTTGGATTGGCCCCACCACTAGATGGTTTATGCAGGGGAGCTGCATGCTGCCGGTCAGTCAAGTACAGCGCTGGAATATTTGATGGCCTTTGTGATCGCAATCGATATGACTATGCAACGCCGGACTCATGTTGCGTCAAAACTTGATTTAACACCACAGCACAGGCTCTGATGCAAACAAGCTCCATCTGACAAAGGCACTGCCAATGCGCACCAAATGCCCAGAGAGTGCAAAAGAGGATTCTTAGCCATCAGCTTTGACCTTCAACACAGGCTTGCAAGCTGGTGGAGTGCAAATGAGGATTCTTAGCCATCAGCTTTGACCTTCAACACAGGCTTGGAAGCTGGTGTGTGCAAATGAGGATTCTTAGCCATCAGCTTTGACCTTCAACACAGGCTTGGAAGCTGGTGGAGTCTGGAGGCACAGCAGAGGTCGAACAACATGCGCCTCAGAAAGCTGCGTACAGCGGTCCGGACAAGGTGAGAAGGTACGAGGAAGCTAAGGAGGAACGCCGTCGGAGACGGGAGCAGCGGTCTAGAGCCAAGTCAGCAGCCCTGCAGGCGAGTTTGTGCTCTATAGAGAACTCACTGCTGATGCAGCTTTGGGCATGCCAAACATCGTTTGTCTAAAGTAGCCATTGTGATCTGGTACTCATTTAGCACTCTTTCGCGATTATTTTTGGCAGCTGCGCGATCTTCTGGGAATGTATGCACAAAGATGGAGCCACCGGGCATACGGCGGCTTCAAATAACCAATGTGTTTATTTAGAGTCCACTGACACAGATGTTCTTACCCGTTAGCGACCTGGAGTGAGGACAGAGGGCACATCTTCTGTCTCCAATGCTGCAGGCCTTGTATGTTTAGGCAAAGAGGCTTTAATCGACTTCCAGACATTCAGGGTGACACTGCGACTCTGCAGGAGCCCAAACGGGCGTCTGAGAATGGGACAGGGCCTCTAGAAAGCCAGGATAAAGGAAAGACAGCGGTTGCTTGAGAACAAGATCCAAGATGAATGATGCGACTGCATAGGAGCCCAAAGTGGCGCCTTATGCAGGCCCCTTGATATTTAATATTATCTGAGACGGGTCGTGCATTTCGCGCAGGAGCCCAAGGGAGTGTCCGAGAATGGGGCAGGCCCCTTGGGGAGCCAGGATGAGGAAGGGGAGCCTGATTTGGGCATAGACGGCTGGACTGCCCAGGATCGCCCCATCATGCCCGTGAGCGGCAGCATGTCTCTCCTGCAGAAGTACACGGCTGCGCTGCAACTTCTGCAGAGCGCCGCCACGGAGGTAGGTATTCTGTTCTGCCTTGACGTTTTCGCTGCTTGCAGCACTGCCCAGTCTTCATCGATGAGCGTTCAGCAATTCATACAAATGACCGCAAGGGAGCGGTAGCATCTCACTAATGCAGAAGATTCACTGCTGCGCTGCAGCTCCTGTAGAGAGCCGCAACAGAGGCATGTTCCCATGCTGTCTGCCTTTACTACTGCCCATTCCCTTTTAAATGAGCGTTTATCAACATAAACACACAAACGTTAATCTCGTGGGAGTGGTAGCATCTCGCTGCTGCAAAAATACACCGCTGCGCTGCAGCTCCTGCAGAGCGCGGCCAACAGAGGCTTGCCCTGCCCTTGCATATTTTTCTCCTCCTCGCATTGCCAGCAGTAAGTGACTGTTCAAGCACGCATGCTGATCGGAGGTTTTCAATGAGACCACATGCCACAGCTTTTTTTTGGGGCGCCTGTAAGGAGTAAGCCAGGTACTTCTCTACAGGTGCACCAATCCGCCAAGACTAAGAAAGGTGTTCTTTGCTTGAGCAGACGGAGCCCGAAGCTTCAGAGGAAGCTTCCGTGCAGCTGGAAGCTGCGCGCGGCGCCTTCGAGGAAGCCGGGCAATTAGTCGTGGACGCTGACCAGGCGCAGGAGGACGCGCAGCTGGCGCGGCAGGAGGCCGACCGACTTTCCAGGTCAGACCTCTCGCTTTCACAAATCTTCCAGGGGTTATGGGTTTCAGGGGTTTAGGGGTTTAAGGGGTGCAAGGGGTTTAGGGATTTTAGGGGGTTTAAGGGGTGTAAGGGGTTTATGTGTCTGCACCAAGGCAGTCAAGCTCTCTTGCGCTGCTACAGCTGCTGCTGCTGTTGCAAGAGAGTAAATGCAAAGGCCCAGTTGCACCACTTGTGCACATGAGATGCAGAAAAAAATTCGGAATGAGCAGTTGATTCCAGATCCCAGAGCATCAGAGCATCTGACTCGGGGCATGAATTCAAGGGTACATTACTGTACCATAGTCAGCACCATAAATTCCGCACCCCTAAAAGGCGGAATGTTTGGACCTGTTTTTTGGAGTCTTACCTTCCTTAAAGCGATGTTTTATTATCAATAATGGGTCGGGCTCAGCGAGAGCTTGCCAAAACTGGTGTCAAAATTGTCACAGGGTTGCAGGATTTTGCCTACAAGGGTCCTTATTTTCGACCCTCTTCCAAGAAAGATGATTATTTTATGCGCGAAATACGGTGCTGACTATGGTATCTTGCATGCCTGTAAAATGCCTTGACATCATGCTGCTCAAGCCATCCTTCTGTCACGCACACCCTCGCAGCTCAAATTCAGGAGCAGAACAGGAATCCTTTGTTCAGAAGCAGAACACAACTCCGTTGCTTTCGGGCATTTGTTGCCGCGGCTAAAGAAAAAGGGCGGGGAGCAGCGATCCAACCGTTTGTGGCTCCAAAGGGGTCATTATATTTGGGGAACCCTGCAAACCCCATGACGGGAGTCAACATTGCGCTGTGCTCCTTTGCAGGGAGGCCGGTGAGGCCGAGGCGCGCGCGCAGGCGGCGGCCGATGCGGCGACGGCCGCGGTGCGCGGCGCCCGGGCGGCCAGCGCGCGGCTGCGCGGGAAAGATGACGAGGTGAGTGGCTCACCAGACGGCCCTCGTCTTACGCATAAAGACTAGCATCCTTGACGTTATTCTTCACCCACTTCAGCTTAGGGTTTAGGGAGCTTGTATTTAGGGTTAGGGTTCAGGGAAGGGGCCTTTATAGTAATAATTTTCCACGGGGAATGCAATGGTGGATTTAGGGTTTAGGGTCGATGAAGGGTCGATAAACCTGTAAGACACTAAGTGGGTGAACTTTAATGTAGGACGACTAGCATCCGGCCTTTTGGAATGAATGAGCGCACTGTCAACAGAAAGATCCCGGGCCAGCTGAATGATGATGCAAATGCGGCTTGGCTGTCAAAACGTCCATTGGCATAGGCACCGCCCTTCCTGCCAGTTGGCGGATAGCATAAGACAATTCCCAGCCAACCTCTGCGAGGATTCTTGCATTTCCTGGTGCTGACGACACACTCTGTCATAGATTTGTATTCTGTGTCTTTGGCGTCCAAGGAGGTTGCCGAGGCTCCTGCATCGCAACGTGATGCAGGGATGGAAGGATGGAAGGAGATCAAGCTGCTGCTTGTCCTGCAAGGGTATCTCAGGGAGAGCACCTGTAGCTGCCGAGGGGGGAGCAACAGATCGAAAATCACAGAATTTTTCTGACACATATGATTTAGGGTTTAGGGTTTAACAGAATATAATTAAACCCTAAAATATTGGAAATGATGGTCTCAGGTGACATTGGCGGATCTGCACACGGTGGCGGCCGCGCGGCTGGACGGCTGGGCGGCGTGGGTGACAAGCCGAAACACCATGGACGACGGCGATGCCTCTGCCGATGTAGACGAGGTGCGGCCAAGCATGCCTCTTAATGAAATCTTGCCTGGCTGATGATTGCTGCAGGGAAAGAGGGTAGGGTTGTCAAGTAGAACCTGGAACCCTAAACCCTAAAACCCCCTAAACCCTGAACCCTAAAATATAGGGACATGGTCAAGTCTGTCATGGAGATTCACAGGATACTCTGTGAGCTTGTCTTGGTAAACCGGTGACAGGTGGTTCTCGACAGCCGTCTTTGCACCGCACAACGAAGCTCAATGGGCATTTCAAGGGACAGCGTGAACCTTCAGCTGCGCACTGCTTTCTCAAGAAATGCGCTTCTTTCTGTGCGTGCTGGAGCCAGTAAAGGCAATGGCGGGGTTGCTTTCTCATTGAATTGCAGTGCTTGTCATCAGCATGGGACCCAGTGAAGCCGGTGGCAGTGGATATCCGGCAGCTATCTTTGCTGCGCACGCTGAAATTTGGGCGCTTGTGCAGGAACTCATACACCCCCAGGGATATCTTCAATGTTCAGCTGCAGATTCACTGCTTTTTCATCAAATGCGCTGCTTTCTGCATGCACAGGAGCCAGTCAAGCCGGTGGCGGTCGGTTTCCGGCTGGACGGCTGCGCGGGGGCGATGGCCGCGCATGTGCGGTACGCACGGGAAGGTGCGCGAAGCTTCGCGCTGGTTTCCCTGGCGGCTGCGGAGGCGTATCCTTCGGGGGCCCTGGACGGTGCGGTGTTCCATTGGGGCGTTGTCTCCCGCGAGGGGGGGGAGTGGGTCCCCCCGCCGGAAGGGTGGCAGTCAGACCCCCCGCGCACCACCGAGGCGGGTGAGTCACCTTGAGTCAACCATGGGCTAGAGTCCTAAATCCTCGAAATTTGCACTTTAGCAACCGACTTGAACGAGTAACATGGCACAGTTTAGCAGCTTTCTGGCTACTGCAATCCTTCTCTGTAAAGTTGACTCCGCAATTCCAGAACAACACACAAGCACATTTCGACAGACTTCTCCCCCAGCTTGCAATTTTGACCAAAAATCAGTTCCTTCTGCACCACTTCTGATAAGACCAATGAGCCTGAGGCGCCTCCCATACGGTCTCTAAAACGTACTAATGTTATCCGACTATCCATGCATGTGATTCCTTTTTTTCTGGGGTTTGCAGGGAACGCGAATCAGACGGCGTTCGAGCGAGTCAGCGCCCCCGGCTACGAGCGGCGGCCGGACGTGCGCGTTGCGGCGCTGACGCTGCAGCTTCCGCTGGAGGGGAAGCTGCGTCGCGGGGGGGTTGTAGGGGTAATTAAAACAGCGGACGGCCGGTGGATCCACGCGCAGCAGCACGGCGCGCAGCCGGACTTTTTCATCAGCACCCGCGAGGCGCGTCTTATTCCCCTGTTGCATCACTCATACCCCCTGCTGCCTGCTTCTGTAAGATAAATTGCTCAAATTAATTTTAAACTGCCTAGCTCGTGGCACTGACAGCTCTCTCTCTCCCTCTTTCTCTCTCTCTCTCGTGTGGGTCTCATGACACTGGCGCCTCCATGCTCTGTGCAGGGCAGCCAGCCAAATTCTGACACTTTAGTTGTCTTTCGCATGAAGGTTGGACAGCCAAGATCCAGGAGGTATAGAGCGTAGGATTCTGCTGATGGAGTTCTTGTGCAAGCGCAGGTGGGCGCCTATGCAGAGTCTCTGGAGCGGGCGGCACTGGTATGCACTTTCAGACCAAGCAATTTATTCAGACGTGAATTAAATAGTTCATACAGTTCATGCACATACCAGTGGTAAGCAGATATCCTGCGTGTCTCCCTCCGACACCGCTCTTCTAAGCCACAAGTTTACTCTGTAACCCTCTGATATATGTCAATTTAGGGTTGTGAGAGTATGTAATCTAGAGAGTACCCTTATGTACATGCAAATCACCTCTACTCTGTACAGGAGTCGCAGGAGGGTGGCGCCAGTCTTGACGCGGCGGAGGCAACGCCGTCTGCGCCGGTCGAGCGGAGGGATCGCCGCGAGACGTATGCGCAGCTGCCAGCCGATCAACTTATTTCCTACCTTGGCGGCCTGGGCACCTCAGGGTGGGTTATGATGTATTATCTTATAGATGGTTAAGAAATTATATATATATATTTTTTTTTGTATATATGTTAAGTAACCGTTCTGGAAGGTCTGGGGAAGCAATTGCATGAGAGATGGCTTGGTAAAACACCTACCTGTATTTCCATTCCAATCCATTAACACACAGGGCCTGGCAAGAGAAGACCACAAAAATTCTGATGTTGCCGCGTGTCAGACTTTTCCCCTTTTTTCGGTAGATGAAGGGCAGGCAAGGGAGGTGCAACTATGCAGAGGGTGCTGAATTGCTTTAATGCATGGGGGTTGTGCAGGGGTGGGTCCCAGGTTGCTGGGTGGATGGTGGAGGAGATAATCTCACAGGAGCCCAAGGCCGAGCGATCCCTCATGCACCGCTTCAACATTGCTCTGGTGAGTCACTCGCCTGCACAAGCCTGCGCCAGAAATCCCCTTACTTCTTAGACCGAGTAAGAAGTTGCCAGGGATTACTATTTCTGATATTTAGATATAGTACCCCCGGGTATCGCGCCAATCTTGGCGTTTGGCCGCAAAGTAATCCGTCCTGCACTGGGCCCTGCATAAACACCATTGCCAATCCTGGTCCTGCAAATGGGCAGGGGTCATTACATCAGGAATCTCTGTGTGACGTGTTTGGCTTTCCTGCTGTCTTGTCCCCTTGCCTTTATACTAGCAGGGGCCGGTTGCAGGGTCTCGTAGAGCCGACAATATTGCCTAATAAGGTCAAATAATAACGCCTGATCATGAATGTGTATGCGTACGTGGCCCTTGACCCCTATTTATTCCCCGCAGGGTTTGGTGGAGACGGGGGTATTGAGGGGTGATTATGACGATGCGCTGGCTGCGCTGACTGTGTGGCTGCGATTCTCGGCCGCTCGGCTGCTGACCTGGAACTCCAACTACAACGTCAAGCCCCGCGAAATCAGTGCCGCGCAGGCGAGTCATCCCATACTGCTTAGTCCGGCTTTTCAAGCGCAGCTTCAAGACCAAGGTTTATCATGAAAGTGGTGGCTTGGGAAGCTTGTACTGGCAGCTTACAGGTTTGCAAGGCCGCATGGCATGATATGCACGCTTTGATTCTGCACAGTCATTATACTGCAGCGCCACTGCACTTCAATACGCTGCACAATGCGATGCGCAAAACGAGACACTGTTTTAAGAGTGCGCCGCGTTAAGCGCAATCTTACACTGTAGCAGCAAGATGGTATCTATCTCGATGCACTCATTTCTGGCCCCAGCCTGGAGCCCCACAGGGTGGATGCCATCAGTCTGCATGGTAAAACGGCTGAGGGGCCACCTGAAGCTACCGATCCTGCACATTTGCGCTCGGGTTCCCGGAGACAGTTTTGCATGGCTGCTGCAGGACCGGCTGACTGGGCGGCTGGCGGGGCTTTACGAGGAGGGCAAGGGGCTGCGAGATACACTCAGATTGGCGCTGGTCGCTGTTGGCCGCGGCGGCCAGGGTGATGTGGGACAGCGAATCAGGGACGAAATCCTGACCGTCCAATCCAACAACGGCGCCAAGGTGAGCCTAGATCCTAGATTCATTATCCAAAAGTCCAGGAAAGCCCGAAAAACATGCAAAGGCTTTTTTTTGGTCCTCTGGCCTCCAAGGCCTCGTGAGACCTTTGATCATGGGCATCGTGTCATGTGACAAGCAAAGCGGCGATGCTTTGAGACAGTCCTGCCATATATAAGGCGATTAGAAAATCTGAGTGCACTGGAGTCAACTCAGAAAACTAGAGAGTGCACCTGGGTGCAAGCTAGGCAACAAATCGATCAAATGCGCAGCCAGCAGCACCAAAAGTGCCGGCACACCAAATGAAAGAAGCTCCCCTCTTCTCCTCAAGTCAACGCAGTCACATTTAGGTCTGAGACCGTCCAGTTCAACAATGACACCACAGTGAAAACATTTGGATTGTGCCATGAAGGGTCGCACATGTTGCCATCAGTTCTGCATGCAAGCAACAGTGCCTGTTCGAATGCTCATCGACAAATTCTCCGAAATTCTGCAGTCCTATCTCATAGTTGCGTGTGCGGACTTGCAAATGCATGAAGAGGCAGAACTAAGATTTCAAAATCCGCGAGTGATTTTCTGTCTGTCTCTGGATCAGGGGACTCCAAACTAGTTTAGAGTCCCCTGCTCTGGATGATCCCAAGGGGCAAAAGATGAGCGTCAAGGAGATGCTGCGTGTGCCCAGGGAGATAATGTGTATGTCCAGGGGGGGATGATGGAGGAGTGGCACCAGAAGCTGCACAACAACACCAGCCCCGATGACGTTATTATTTGTCAGGCATTACTCGCCTACATCGACGCAGGCCTCGACATCTCGGCATACTGGGCCACACTGCAGGTACATCCCATTTAAACACACATACTCACCCTTTCTAACATAGGGGTTCTAGGAATTTGGGTTCAAGGTTGAACCCTAATGTTGAATAAAAGAGCGTAACAGGCAATGACTGGGTTAGGCGAAATGTAATGCATGCAGTTCTTGGTGGTGCTTAAACTCGGATGAGCGTGGGGCTGACTGATAAGAGTTCAGGCAACCATTCATGATGCCTGCAGAGCTCAAACAAACTGCTCTCGCCATACTGTATATGAGCCCATGCATCAAAGTAACTTATGCTCAATTCCAGCTTGTGACTCGCTTCACTGTCATGGTCCCTCTCCAGGCTCTTCAGGTACTAGTGCTTATATCAAAGTCATGTCCACCAAATCAAGCATTCCTGTATTGTGTATGCGCGCAGGCGGCAAACATCAGCAAGGAGAGGCTGGCAGGCTTTGACCGGCCGATAGTCAGCGAACCAAAGTTCTCAGAGGCGCAGAGCTCCGGTCTGAAGCGCGACCTGACTGCCTACCTGCAAACCCTCAAGGCAAGACTACTGCGAATTGTTTTGTGAATGTACACTCGTAAGGGACGTGCAATAAAGGCATGAAGCACCTGACTGTAGACTGACTGTAGAGGGCGATCTGGTGCGTGTACACAACTTGTTTGGAGCTCTTGAGCAAAGTGCTGCACGGTAAGGGTCAGGGTCAAAGACATGACTTCAGATCCCTTGTGTGGCTGGCAATGGCTTGCATGTCAAACCGCACGGGGCATACGTAGAGCCCCATTTTCGCCACCTGCCTGTCTTCTGGTGAACAGCAGCATCCAGAAACATCCTGTTGCATTGAGGGTTTGGCCCTGGCTGGCGGGGGGCGGTATAAATGCTGAGCACCGTGCCCACGGTTGATTGGGTCTTGCTTGGATCTGGCGAGTCCATCAAGGGGTAGGACTTTGGCAGCCTTAACTGCAGCTTGTCTGCAGACGCACCTTGCTTCTGGCAGGAAAAGCGTGTAATAATATTAATAATAACTGAGGGTACTCATGCATGCGGCAGGCGGTGCACTCGGGCGCGGATCTGCAGTCGGCGGCTGCATCGGTGCTGGGATACAGGCAGCCATCGCTCAAGGGCAAGGCCATTCTGGTGGAGCCTGTGCCAAATGTGGCCACACCCGCCTTCAAAGAAATCATCAACGACGTGCTGGCTGCGCAGCAGCTGCAGGTGAGTCAGCCGGCCGAGGATGAAAGGATGTGCTTTGATGGAATTTGCTGCTACACTGCCTGTGATTGCCACACTGATGTATTCTATGCATGCAACTCACGTTTTGAAGAGCAGAAATTCTATCTGCACAATATCTGTCCCGTCTCACAAAGAAGGGCCTCTCTTCTCTGCATGCTCTCTCCCTGTTCGACAGCATTTGTGTGCTTTGACGCATTTGCATGCAATGCACACAGAGAGTCATATATTTCTCTCTATCTCTGAGTGAGGAAGTAAAATCGTTCAGTCAGACCCAATAAGCCAGTCAGGCAGGCAGGCAGGCAGGCAGGCATGGATGAGATCAGCCAAAGCAGGGCCGATCCGATGATGCCTGCTCTGATCCTCAGAGTGAGCCCGACCTGAGCCCCTGAGACTCGTGTCCAGCATCATTGACAGGAGTTTGTTACGATGGCATGTGCCGGCATGTGCAGGCGGGTGGGCAGCTGGAGGGGGATGTGGAGGGAGTGGCGTGGGCATTAGAGGCCATGGTTCTGGCGCGAAGGGACCTGCTGCCAGCCATCCAAAACGGCAACCAGGGCTGCGGCGGCCGCCTCAGGTGACTCACCATTTGTCACTCCTCGTAGCCTCTTGTTACCATGGTCAGCACCGTAATATGCGCACCCCCAGGAATGCACTTAATTTTTGAGTTCCCGCAAGGCTATCTCCATGCCATGAGTTGCCTCTGAGCACTGTGGCCACGCTTGATTGGGTCGTGCTTGCATTGGGCGAGGCAATCAAGGGGTGGAATACAGGTCAGCCTCTACATGCAGCTTGTCTGCAGACGCACCTTGCCTCTGGCAGGAACAGCGTGCAATGACAGTGACTATATCTAATTTCATCGCCCTCTTTCTGTTCTGGGATTGTACTGCGTGTCAACAAGGGCTCTCCAGTGACTCTTGTGGCGCAGGTGACGTAATTATAATATTGGGCCAAGCCTGAACTTAACCGCAACAAGTATTTTGCTGGCAGCATGAGCACACCTTTTCCTAGTCACCTGCAACGAAGGGACGCAGGCAAGAAATTGCTGACAAAGTGGAGGTGTGGTTTAACGCAGGGACGTGCTCTATCTTGATCTGGCATTGGAAGCGGCGGCGCGAGGCGTGGCCGAGGCCAACATAGGCGCGGTCAAGGCAGCTGCCGCAGATACACTCCCTGCTGCGCTGCGCGTGCTGGCCGCGTCCCTGCACAACGCCTGCCTTGCCCTTGGCTCCAACCACGAGCTTGTGCTCTGCCTGAAGGACCTCCAGGCATGCACACTCTCAGGCTCTTCAGCTTTCCATGTATAGTGCCACTTCCTCATCCACAGTTTGCCGATCTTGACGCAAGTGAACGTGACCAAACAGTAGATTTCAAGTTTCTGGCAAGGGAGCATGTTGCGACAAACCATGACCTCATGGAAGTTTTCAGGAATCCATAATAAAATTTCACACACGGGAATCAAAGGGAATTTATGATCACATACTCAGGGGGCGATGGCGGCAGAGGGAACGGCGGCCGCGATGCGTGGGGCGGCGGCTGCCGAGCGGCTGCGGCGCGCGCTGGCCGGCCTGTCGGTGCGGTACGCGGCGGCGCTGCAGCCGACGGCGGACGCGCTCAGCCGGGGCCTCGGACTTCCGGACGACGCCGTCAACATCTTCTCGGAGGAGGTGCAACACTCTGGCTCATCTGCAGCCCACAGAAATCGGATGTCTGTAGATCTAGAACGTATCGCAGATGATTTAATCCAAGAGAAATTAATGCCATGCATGCTTAATCAAAAAGACATTGTCCGCTTTATCTTAAGAAGGACGTAATCTCTTGTACTGACACAAACAGACGCCACAGTATGGACAACGTGAGAGGCACATGTTCAAATCTTAATAAGTTTAGAATTAATAGGCAGAACTTCATTGGCAAGCACAGGTGATTCGGGGCACGGCCGCGGCGCCGTGCGCGCAGCTGCTGTCGGCGTTGGAGCCTGCCCTGAGGGCAGCGGCTGGACTGGGCGCGTGGCAGCTCGTGAGCGCGGGCGCCGGCGGCGCGGCTGCTGGGAAGCTGGTAACCGCCGAGAAGCTGGCCCACGTGCAGCACGCGCGCTACCCGGAAGCTACCGTGCTCCTGGTCGACAGCATCAGCGGAGAGGAGGACATTCCAGAGGTAAGGATAAACCCTCACAGCAAAGGACTTTAAATGCCTAGAATAAGAGGGATCGAGGCATTTAATTCTATGTAAATTAAAGTATAAGCCTATATTAGCTAGGCTTATATATATATATATATAAGCCAGCTAATGGCTTTATTTCTGTAAACTCATACCGCGCGGATGCCAGGACTTGGCAGATAATACTCGTGCGGTTATTGAAGGAGGACTCCGCAGAAGTTTCTTCGCCTCTGTAAATGGTTGCCAGTGCTCGAGCTTTGCTTTGCATCACACGCACCTACTTTTAGTGATGACACTAATTCAGCAGCCGTCAGCGAAGCAGTGAGCAATGGGAATCTGTCATCCATTGCTCAGCATGTGCTGTCATGTGCGCTGTGTAGGGCTGCGTGGCGGTCATAACATCAGACACGCTGGATGTCTTGTGTCACGCGGCTGTGCGCGCGCGCAACTCCTCCGTGCTGCTTGCCTCCTGCAGCCAGCCGCCGGCGCTCGCTGAGCTGGCAGGCCTCGCTGGCAGCCACGTCAGCCTCACCATCTCTCAGGTTTTAGACAAGATTCTTTTCCTGGCTTGTACTTTGCTGCGATGCTTCATAACAGTGGTGGAAGGATAGGTTCTTGACTATGGCAGATATGAAATGTGCTTGTATATGATTTTAACCAGCCTCATGGTGCAGATTAAATCCTCCCCAACCAATCACTTGAGTTCCCAAATCAGTCAGAAAAGACAAGTACTATTCTTGCCTGCCTTTGGCTTGTGCCGTAGCATATGATCACTTCCCCAGGCAACTGCCGTGTATATGTGTGTAATACCTTTTTGATATTCTAACCACGTTATATGCAATGTCAGGATGGCTCGGAGGTCAGCTGGGAGGAAACGGCGGGGCCGGCGCAGCCGCCGCAGGAGATTAGTCATCCGCAAGGGAACGCCCCTGCAGCCGACATCAAGCTGCGTACTCGGGCATGGTGCGGCGAATGGGCCGTCCCTTCGACGGCGTTCACTGCCGACCTCGTCGGCGCCAAATCCCTCAACACCGTCAAGCTTCGGGTATCGAGCGCTCATGCGTGTTCCCTCCCTTGCAAACCCCTGTTGTCAGGGGTGCTACTGGGGAAACACACTCCAAAAAAATGTGTCACACGCGCTTGACGATGGATCATAAAACATGCTGCTAGAAGAGCATGCTAACGTACAGCAAGAAGGCTCACTCTGAGAATGGAAGTACAATAAGGAGCCCTTCTGTTGAATATGGCTGCATGCTGTCTTTGCAATCTACCTGCATCTGCCAAAGAAAGATCCAAACACCCTGGCCTCAGAATAATCCAAACAACACAGGCTGAAGTTCTGTGCTGTGCGCGCGCAGGGGCAGCTGCCGGATTGGGTGAAGCTGCCGGCGAGCGTGGCAATCCCCTTTGGAGCTTTCGAGGCGGCACTACAGGACGAGATGAACGCGGACGTGTCTGTGGACTTTGTGAAGCTGGCCGGCTTTGGCGGCGCGGCGCAGGAGGACCTTAGTAATCTGGAGGCTCTTAGGAACGCCGTCCGACGCCTGCGACCTCCCCAGGGGTTCAAGGAGAAGCTGCAGAACGCCTTTGCAGAGGAAGGTGGGTGCCTCTTTATGTAGAGGCATGTGATGGAAAATGAAATTTTAGGTGTTCCAACTTTGAGTGCACCGATTGGTGGTTGCAGGCATCGCGTGGGCTGAGGGGCAGTGGGAGGGAACGTGGGCGGCGGTGAAATCGGTGTGGGCCTCGAAATGGAACGAGCGCGCTGTGCTGAGCCTGCGGAGGGCGGGCCTGTCTCACGCGGCGTTGCAGATGGCCGTCCTCTGCCAGGAAGTGGTGCCGGCTGCGTACGCGTTCGTCGCGCACACCACGCACCCCACGACAGGTGTGGAATATAAATTTAGATGAAAATGTTTTCATGAATATAATTTCAACTTGTTATCTTTCACATGGAACCACGCACCTCACGACAGGTGCAGATTTATTCTTATTTTTTTGAATATTGCCCAATCTATCTTGGGGTTAGATATTCGAAAGCTGTCTGTCACGTGGGATTCTTGCTTGGTCTGGACTCCCCCACATTGACTTTCTTCCTGGTAAGCTGCACATTGAGACCTTCTAGTAATTGCCCAGAACGTTTTAAGCACCTGGCCTCATCGCGTGCACAGAATTTTGCTTGATATACGGTGCAGCTTGAGGTATGGTCTCTTTGCAACCGCTCATTTAGCAGGTAACAAGCTCACATGAGGCCTGCAGCTCAGATAGAGGGTCCTGTGCATGCATTTTGCACAGTAGTGCTAGTCATATGCCGGCAAGCAAAATCAAACAGAACTTGATCCAATAATGCAGAACAATCTGCGCAGGGAACGCTGAGGAGATGTACGTGGAGGTGGTGAGGGGCTTGGGGGAGGCCCTCGTCGGCAACTGGCCGGGCGCCGCCCTCAGCTTCACCGCCGCCAAGCCACCGCTGGCCGCTGCGGTGGCGGCTGCGTGGGGATCCCCGGGGGACCCCGCCGGGGCGGCAGCGGCGCGGGGAGACCTCCCGGTGGCGGAGGACCCCCCGGCGGTGGGGCCCTTGCCGGAGGGCTGCGTCCGGGTGTGCGGGTACCCGAGCAAGTCTGCAGCGCTGCTTCTGGCCGACGAGAGAACGGGTGGCGGCACCGTGACAATCTTCCGCTCTGATTCCAACGGAGAGGACCTGGAAGGGTGAGCGCCTCTTTTCAACCGACCCCACAGGACCCTTTCGAATACGTATACTGATTGAGGCAGAGCAAGTGGGCGTCGCTGCAAGCTCGGTGCTGGAGTGTAACACTTGCATGGATAGAACTTAGCACTGCATAAACAATTAAGAAGGCCCGTTCCACAGCACTTGAAGAAAAGTGCAGCTGATCCTAAAGATTGATTATTGCTTGCCTTGTCCTCAAGAACACATGAATTTGATTTCAAACGCTAGAACTGAAAAATGCTTTGCAGGTATGCTGGCGCGGGCCTCTTCGATTCTGTGCAGTCGGTAGAGCCGCGCGCGGTGCCGGTGGATTACTCATCGGAGCCGCTCGTCTCCGACGGCGATTTTCAGCGCGTCACGCTCGGCCGAATTGCCGCGGCAGCAGCCGCCGTGGAAGCTTCCGCAGGGTCGCCGCAAGATATAGAGGGGGTTATTACCGCTGATGGAGTCCTGTACATTGTGCAGACCCGCCCTCAGGTGTGAATGTAAAAATGGGCACCGCAGAATTGCTACAATATATTGAAGGGGTTTTCACCGCCGACAGAGTCCTGTACATTTTGCAGACCCGCCTTCAGGTGTGAATATAAAACTGGGCAAAATGGCTGTGAGATTGATAATACTGGTATTCTTTCAGCGTGTTCTAGGATAGTGGTAGTCCTTAATTTACCTTGAATTAGTCATTTATTGGATTCTTTGCGCTGGGCTCTTTGGTGAGCCAAGAAATTTATTCAAAAGCCGGAAGATCAAGCGCGCAATACCCGGGAAGTTATCTTGGGCGTAATTGTGAGGTTTCAAACTAAGCTGCGGAAGGAGAGTTCAGGCATGCTGTTTATACGGACTGTCCGGGTACAGCCTTTGGCAAAGGGTAGATTAGATGTCATCCCAGGGGTTAGAGATCTCAAAAGGCATCCCCATGTACACAGGTGTTGTAGGACAGGAGTTTACATCTTACAGTGCTCTGCAAAAGTGTGCGCTTTAAGGAAATTGGGTTTATTCCTCTGAAAATGCTACGCCATCTGTTGCTTGAAGTAGAGCACATTAAGCCACTTATTTTACGATTGCTTGAGAGCATTCATAATCACATGCCAAGCAGGCTGCCTTTCATAGCTATAGAAAGCATCCCAGGGCAGGTCACATCTTTACCCGATAACGTTGCAGAGCCCTTAAAACATTGCAGCTAGGCCATAGCAGGACGTCATACGCCCCAAAATTCCAAGGTGTGACATGGTGGACTTGTCGGGGCTGCCTTGCTGGTCCGTGTTAACCCAAGCACAATGCTCGAGTTTGTCTCAGCCATGGCCGCCATGGGAAAGAAGATGGCATGCTTTGATAATATTGTTGATGTCAACATCAATGCAAGGCATGCAAATAAAGGTGTGTACAATGGAAGGCATTACTGGGCTGGGGGTGGGTATCCCAAGAAGACATGGCCTTGCAGGTGCGGGGCGTGTAGTCATTGCCATATGCGGCGCATCCGCAAGTGGTGTGCTACCCGTGCATGCATAGCTCGTGTTAGGGTTCAACGTTAACGCATGGCATAACTGATTGCTACTTTGCTTGTCTACGCTTTAGATTTTAAGGATGACTTTTAGAGCGATCATAAGAAACATTTTGCAATGGCATTGCTGAAGCCACAATTCCCTAATCTTCCCAATTACACGCTGCATGCTCCACAATCCCGGCAACTCCTCATGTGCACAGGCTCCGCACCATACGAATATTGCCTAGAGCCGGATTTTCGATTATAAGGCGTGCCGCACTTTTGGTGACATTGGGCGATCAGCTCTGAGAAAAAGGTGCTTCAACTTCATTAGCACCGGCATGATAGAAATGCATCAGATGTTTAGCGACAGCAAGCGCATGTTAGAGGCAGAATCCAGGAACTTGCACACATGTGGGATGCCTGCTTAGATTGCCGTGTCACACAACAGTGCAAGCTGTCGTGCTTGCGGAAACGGCACCTCTTGCAAAGAGCGAACAATGAGCCACGGCTATTGTGTCTTTGCGGCTGCGCCGGACGAGACGAATAATCCGCAGGTTCAGTGCCAGAGTCTCGACTTCAGACCAGCGGCTGCAATTTCACATCAGGTGGCCCAGAGTTTAGGGGCATGAGTATGAGGCAGCGGGGCTTCACAGCAGCTGTTGCCTTGCAGGTTCCTAACGCTAGAGCCCACTCCTGTGTGCTGAGGCGATCAGCTAAAAGTCTCCACAGCTCAGGCGGCAGCTGGGGTCTCAGTCTTTTTGCTAGACTTGGTGCTGCGTCCAGCCAATGGGTGTTCCTGCAAACGGCGCTGCAGAGCCATGCTGCGTGTGTTTTTGTGCCAAAAATTTTCGGCGGCGACAGCACTCTCCCGCTGCTGGCACCAATCAATCTGTCGTAGGACGACTTCATCGCAAAGCAGGGAGACTCTGTCGTGCCAACCATGTTCTACGGTAGTAAGCATACTAGCATAGACTGAAACTAGATACAGTTTCAGTAATCTGATGGTAATGTTACATCCACGGCAAAACCATACTGTACACAATTTTCCCATTGTATTCCTGATGGTATGATTTCAGGTTTTTTTTAGTATACCTTCAGAGCTTGGCAGCACTTTTTTCTGGGGCGATGGTGCAGTTCTTCAAGAGCAGAACAAGGCCTTCCTGTGGACACGGATGGATGTCGATAGAAATTTATTTTCTGAGTTGATCAAACCTCACTGACCACCTGGAGTTTCGATTGTTGCGCCAGCATTTGGACGCCATCTCGACGGCTCCTGGAACCTGTCGGAAGCTCTTTCGAAAAAGTCTGGTGCCGGCACGTGTTTCAGAGGCATGAATTTGCAATCATCTTCTTCATTGCATGTTGAGCGTGTTTCTTATCAATGGTACTAAATATCAAAGGAGAGATCAGACCGATAACGTTCTGTGTGCTGAGGCTGGGAGGCGTCAATGGCGTTCAACTCATCACAGCTCGAAGCAGCGATCAAGGAAGGGCGATTTGAGGATATCGCGCCCCAATTAGATGCTGAGGAGTTGCAGGTATCGCTCAGCCGGTCAGTGACACATATTTGCCAACAATCCTATGTTCAGGTCAAGACAAATCTTAGAAGAAGCTTTGGTCAAGCATTGTGGCCTATTGGCAATGCCATATATGGCTAATTTGAAACATATAACACTATGCCTGTGTTTTTGCAGTCCCCAAACCCTTTAGTGCTCGCACAAGACTGGCCTATTGCTCTGCATCTACTCGGACACATCTACAACGGCAACTTGTGCGATCTCATTTCACAGCTTTTCTATAAAGTCTACTGATTCAATCCAATGCTGAGATTTAAAGTTCCTATTCTCTTGCCTGGATATAAGGTCTTCAGGTTTTCCTTGTTCTGAAGGGAGGATGCAAGGTTTTTGTGGAAGCGAACACCTGCAGCTGTGAAAGAACAGGTGCAGCTTCGATCTCAAAACCCAGGTGCCTTTGACGTACGTTGCCATCACTTTTGCCAAAGTTGAGTAGGCAACTCCTGACGTCGTGCTGCCATCAACATGAACCTGGCTGACTGGAAGACGTTTATTTTTGCAGGATGCAGAGCTGAAGGCAGCCTTCCATCTCCTGCAGATCACGTGGAATAAGGACTACCAGGCAGGACATGTCACCCCCTGACCTCCATACATAGCTCTCTGCCTGAACAATCAGAGCTCGTCTTCCCAGTAATGTGCCTTCATTATGTTTATCACAGCATAAAGCTGTGTCATGTAAGTTTGCTAATCATGACAGACTCTTTTGTGGACGCACTCTCCGGGAAATTGGATAGACACAACTGCCCTGCCTTAGTAGCATATGCCATGGACCTGTGAAAGAAGGGGCCCTTTCTTCATGTGCGGACATGCCGAACCATATGCATGAATGTAGAGGATATGCCTGCAGGCCATCTGGCCCGCACTGGCAGGGCATGCATGGAGTCGGCAGGCGGACAAGCTGGTCGCAGCGCTGCACGCAAAGCTGAGGGCGCACAGCCTGCAGCTGCTCTCTCGCTCCTACTCCACAATATCCCCTGCCAAAGCTGCTACTCTGCTGGGTGCCTCTGAGGCGGAGCTACCGCCACGTGAGCCTCTATCTCCTTCTGTAATTTACCTGGCTGATGTCTCAGCTCGTTATTGTGACTGCACGCGTATCCAGTCCATGAGGATCAGGTGCTGTCTGATCAAAAAGGCAGCTTATGAAAGAGCTGCCTGCCAATATCTTGCAGCTCAAGCAGGAGTCGATCGTCGTTTTACGATCTGGTGTTTTAAAGTTGTTACCAGATCATGCATGCTGAGTCATGGTGCAGGTTAGGATCAGGCACTGTATGCTGACACATTTTACAAATATACTCTACATCTGTGCGTTGCAAGGGTCGCTGGTGTAGCTGATGCCGCTGGTGCATTCCACCTTGCACAGTGCAGGAGCATTTTGCGCGATGGACAGGCGCAAGCATGATGAAGATCGTGCTTTGCTGAAGGTGTTATTTGCTGGCAGCCATGTGGGTTCTGACTTTGCTGTGTCTGGCCAGTGGTGGAGCAGGAGGGATGGAAGCTGGATCCTGCCACCAACATGTTCAAGGTGGGTCCATGTTCTGCTTGCAGAAGTGCCGGGCTGTGCTTCACCGTGGGCTGTAAAATACCATTGCAAGAGTGACTTGGAGCACATCGGGGACCTTCAGATGCTGCATTCTCGAACTCTCAGCTGTGATTTGGATAGCAGAGCTCCCCATGATGGCCTCACCTGGCAGGGCTCATTGCCTGCCCTCTAGACTAAACAGTCAATCAAGCGCTCGGCACAGGAAATTGACCGAGTCGTGTTTGTATCTGGGAAGTTTGATAAGGAGTAGGAGTATCGCCAGCCTTAGGGTGCAGCTACCAGCACAGTCACTCCTTCTCACCCAATAATTTGAGAGTAAAAGCAGAGATGAATCTGTCAATATCACTACTGTGCAGGTTGAGGAGCGTGTTGTGGAGGATGCTGACCGTGCAGATGTGCAGCACTTGGAGCGCCTGTCTCGGTATATGGTGCATCTGGAGACTGGAGCATAGATGGCTTTGGCAATGCTGATAGGATGGATCTGCTGCAAGCTCTGCTGAGGGGACTCGACTTGCTGGGAGCGAATTAAATGCCACTGAATTTGTCCACAACTGACTGTTACTCCGTCTCAGCCGAGTTTGCCTGCAGTGAAAATTGATGGCCTTGAGCACGGTCTGGAGAAGTAGCCCTGCAAGACCATACCTCTGGATGTGTCTGTGTAACACTTATCCTGGTACAGTCCTAGAGTACACAAGTGCTAGAGGGTTACAGAAATCAGATCTGTTTCCGTCAAGAGTACTGACTACTTTACTCTGCAGTGCAAGGCAGCCCTTTCTCCTTACCCCTGGTGCTCGCTTGGCTCTGCTTTCTGCATTCCATTTTCTCTGATTTGTGGAGATGCAATTACATTAATGCTATGACAGTGGGCTGATCTCACCTCGCTTGAAACCGCAAGGAAACACACATGCTGTTAGGGAAGACAAATGGACACCGGTGGTACCTAGGAAGCTGCTGGAACCTGCTCAAGGCAGGCCATGACAGAAACAGATCCCAGGTTCATTCCAAGGTGCATCAATATCTCCTTACGGCACAAGGGCACAATTCGCCTGGCGTCGTTCCTTTCCAGACATCTGCAGATCAGTCCCACTGCCCTGATTATTTTCGAGCGAAGACACTCGTACACGTTTTAGCCTGATTCTGGGCGGCAAACTATACGTCCTTGCGATGCAAAGGGGGCCATTCTTCCAAGGTACATCGGTAAATCTACGCTCGTTGTGACCTCGTGCCATGTCATGCCAGATCCACGCAGGACCTGAGTGGTTGCAGCTGCATCTACTAGATTGAAGTGGAGTCAATCAGTCTCCCAAAGATATTGCTGAGACGACTGATGAGACGCTCCTTCATCATCAACCTTTATTCCTACTGTATTCACTGCAGCTTACACATCTTGTGGTGCACTGTGAAAGAAGTCTTGGACTACCTCACCTTGCCCATGTTCATGTATCAGCGAGAAGGAAGCGATCTTTGTACCCGGAGACCGTCATTGATAGCACGAAAAACCTAGTATTCTTGAGAAATTTCTTTGCCTCGTGTGAGCAGGAGAGGGCCCCTAGGTGACAGGCAAGCTGCAAAGATGAGGTGGCTAATCAACAGCATCCACGTCCTGGCGCTCTTGTGCGCGCTTAGCATCCCTGTAGCCATTTTTAATGGCACGCTCTTCTCATGGCATCCCACCCTGATGGCTCTGGCCTTCCTGGGGTTAATGGCAGAGGGAGTGGTCACATCCATCATGTTCCGCAGCAAGGTACTCGGCCACCTCAACCTGAACTTCCTCCCTCAACGCAATTTCTCATTGCCCAAACGTAAATCTTTGAATATTTAATACTGCCTTGCATGCAATCAATCATATTCCTAGACGAGGTCTCGCGAGCTCCAACCAGTGACATGCATGCATGAACATGCATGAAGCATACTGTATGTGTGATTGTTCAAAGCGGCTCATGCCATGCAGGATGGTCAGGATCGCGTGCATGCAATTCAGAGGCATCTGATCTGGCAAGCACTCGGCTTTGTGTGCCTCTTGGGTGGATTCTATGCCATATACCAGAACAAGGCGCGCCTCTCCATCCTTCCACCTTTCTCTTATGTTCCAGCTAAGACACCTCCTGCATCTCTGAATGACACATGTACTTTGCAGGTTTTGAGGAGCCTTGTTTGTTCTGAATGTGCAAAATCAGGGAAAATATCCACCCTTTGAAACACCTTTGAAAGATGACATGCATTTGTGCTTGCAGACGGTGCATGGCAAGGAGCACTTCAAGTCAGTGCATGCAAAATTTGGGCTGGCGACTTTCATCTTTGGCATCATCGCTCCCCTTGGCGGCCTCATCAGCTTCCGCCGACTGGGGCTGCTGAAGAAATTCCCTGAGAAGTACCAGGCCAGGATAAAATGGGCACACCGCAACGTGAGTCCATTCAGCTCACCTGCAGCACAATGATGGGCAGCTGCTACATTGATCATGTCTTCGCTTCCATTATTAGCTTCATTCTCTTGCAAGCATGTCACCTACCGCATAAATCCATGATTGCGTAGCACAATATTTATACCAATACTTTAATGTGAGAGATTCTTATGCTGATGGTATAGCCCTGTTCAGGTGGGACTGCTGACGTGGCTGCTGGCTGTGGTGACCATCCAGCTGGCGCTGACTCACCCTGCAGTCTGGAAGGTACAGCTTTAAAGCCCGTCACCTCCTCCATGGTTCTGGATTGCATTGCTCAGCTCCAGCTATTCACACAGGTCACGAAAGAAGTGCTATCACTGAAGTAATACATTAACCACTACAAAACCCATCAGGGAAGCTGGCATGAGGAGCTTCTCAAGCACATGCTCGGTACTACATTATAAAAAGGCTGGATCTCTGATCCGTGGGAGCTCAAGGATGATCACCCTCTCTTCTTTTGCTCTGCTCACTGCTTGTTGGCCACCTCTGCAGCATGTTTTGGTGATAGCGTCCGATCTGCTCCGCTGCAGGGGTGGCTGACAAGGGTGTGGCAACTGGGGGTGGCCCTTTTGGGCGCTGCAGTGGTTCTCCTAGCCTGGCTGCAGCCGCGCGCCCGGCCGGTGCCGGCCAGCGCCGAATTCGAACTAGTCATGGAGCCCACCCGGAAACACACCCCCGACCTGCCCAGGGCGCAGGCCGTCTGACGGGGCCGCCAGGCACGGCCAGCCTTGTGAAACTTGGCACTGTCAGGATTGGCTGTGTTCCTGTCGGGCTCAGCTTCAGCCTCTGCAGCTTTTTCTGCCACTGCTGTACAATCAATTAGTCGATGGGCAACCAGCGGTTGAAATAATCCTTCTGTAAATGCTCTTGCTGGCCGTCAAAAGGACACCAAAATGGGCTCACCTGCAGCATTACTCTCAAAGCTGAGGCCGTGTATCCACAAAGCCAGAGGGCTGAAGATCGTAATGGGCATTTCATCATGTCTTGATGCAGCACTGAATTCCTCTGATTGTATCTTTGTGGGGTGCAGGGGGCGCTGAGCAGGTGCTGGCAGGCTGGAGTGGGTTTGCTGGGAGCAGCAATTTTGGCACTGGCGGCGCGCACTCGACAGGGCAAGGGGCGCGGGGGTTCTGTGCTGCCCATGTATGGGATTGTATTTGCAGCGGATGAGACCAAGGCCTCCTGACAGGCAATCTTCTGTAAGCGCTGAGAGCTGTAAGGGGTTTATGTGGTGACCAGAAGAGAATTTGGTGTTCCCCATGTCTGGCATTGTATTTGCAGCCGATGAGACCAATGCCATACATTTGCTGAGAGCTGTAGGAGTTCTTGTGGGTGGCAAAAAAGGGGCTTGGTGCTCCCTATGTCTGGCATTGTTTCTGCAGCCGATAAGACCACCGCCTGCTGAGATGCGAGCCTCCAAGGAAGGGGGGAGAAAAACTGTCTTCTGTCGATGCACACTGTCTAAACCGTGGGGCAGCCCTTTCTTCCTCGTTGGCGCTCGCACTGCCTCTTATATCTGGCATCGTCTTGGTTTATGGCAGGTGAGCTGCGGGTTGTGAAAGCGAATGTTGATGGTGGCAAGATTGCGAAAAGGTATGCATGTTGCACTGCAGGGACAGGAAAGGCATTTTATGACGGCAGGTCAACTAAAGTTCGCCATGCGGCACTTTCAGCCGATAAATGCAGCAATCCGGCTTGCTTTGAGTGTCTTCATATGTGCAATGAAGCCCTCGACACGTGCACCTGTGTGTGCGCGAAATTTTGCAAGGTTTTGTGAAGTTCAAGGGGTTTGTGCAAGTCACCAGCAGGTTGGGTGCAGGTCAGATTTGTGCAAGTCAACTGATCCGGTGACATGCATGCTATGTATATACGGTGATCTTCCCAATTTAGGAAATACATAGCAAAGCTGATAAGGCTCTTCCCAGTGCTGGTGCAAGTGTAATGGACCATTACACCACCAACACTGCTCATCTTCAAGCAGCTAAGCTGTCCTCACCAATTTCATGCTTGGGAAAGGAAGGTAGCTCCGACAGGTTCTGCAGCATCTCATAAGTGCCGACACTAAAATTAACTTATTGCACTCCCCACTATAATTTACTTATTGCCTCGTTCTCTCCCCAAATACTCAACCAGAACACCTATATCTAATATCGGATCGCTGTTCGTGACAATCATCAGGGACGTGTGTGCTGTAGTATTTGGTGAAATAAAGTGATCTGGGCTGCGCAATCTTTGAATTTGTGGCTGATCGCTCCCAAGCTTTCGTAAGGGTCCTATATAATTTAGTTGTATGTGTAATTAAACTAAATGGGCAGTGGTCGTGATAAGAGAAAGAAGGCCAAGGGCAAAGTGCCTGGCCATGGCGATGAGAAGACGGCTCGCAAGACCGAGCTGAATCAGACAAAAGCAGAGAGACGGACGGCAAGACAAATAGAGGTAACACCTTCGATGTCTCACACGCCCATGGCTCCATAAAAGTGTACACAGCAGCCAGTTCTGTGCCTTGCCAACTCACGTCCTCTATGGCGCCATGAAAAGTCACAAGACCGTGACATGCAGGGAGGGGAGGACGATCTGGATGCGCTCCTGAAGCAATTTGAGCTCAACGACAAAAAGTCAAAGGAGATCGTTGTGCTTTCCAATGCCGAACCTCCCTCACCACGCCTCTTCGCTTCCTTCACCCCCGTCCCCAGCGCGGTACGGATCCCAACATCCACACTCATTATATTTTCCAGGCTCTGCGATGATTTCCAATATGTTCTTGAAACCATTTGCTGACAGTCACATGCCTTGTGGCCTGCAGAAGGACCGCACAAACATCCTCATGTTCGGAGGGGAGTACTATGATGGCAAGAAGGACAAGATGCATGTCAACAACGACCTCTTCCTGTACCACCCGGACAAGAACACATGGACCCAAATCATGTCTCCCCATGGGTGAGCGCGCAATGCCCCCTCACAGCTCTCTTTACTAACATCATTACTGATAGACATGCACATTGCTGGAGACAGATTGCAGCTGCATGATGCTTGGGCTCCTTTGCAACTTGTTTACTGCAATAACTGTTTCTGCAGAATTGGCTCTGCCGCAGATGTTACAATGTAGATATGAGTGCATTGACAAAAAAATCATGTTGCAAGTTCGTGGTAATGGCAGGCAAGAGCCAATTGCCATGTGCAGGCCTGCACCCAGGAGTGCACACCAGGCAGTGGTGCACAAGCGCTACCTGTACATCTTTGGAGGAGAGCTGACATCAGCAAACCAGGTAATGACCGCCCTAGCCAGTATTACCTTCTCCTTGATTGCAGCATCGCGAATTTGCAAAGCAACAGGATAACTCTGCTCATCCTGAAGGCCAATTGCTTGTGATCGTCAATCCACTCACTGTTCCTGCCAAATGAGCCTAATGCAGCCGAAGGGGGCCTACCAAGCAGGCTTGACTGGCAGGAAGCATGCGCTTGTATTCCCTCGGCCAGGGTTCCTAAGGACCTCTCAGGCTACCTAAGGCATGGGCAGACCAATTCATCTGAGTCAATGATTGGCGACGGCAATCATGTCAAAATCTTCGGATATTGTCCTTGTTCGGGAGCCAAATTGGCATGTGCCGGCTCCTGGCTGTGCGCAGGAGAAGTTCAAGCACTACAGGGACCTGTGGCGGCTCAACGTGGACACATATGCCTGGGAGCAGCTGCCCGCAAGGGGCGGCCCGAATGCGCGCTCCGGGCATCGCATGGCCGTGCACAAAGACCGCATCGTGCTCTTTGGCGGGTTCCACGACAACGGCAACCAGACGCAGTGCGTCTGCTGATCCATCTTTGACTTTCTTGTGTAGATTCTCATGACAATAGCATCCAGACGCAGTGCGCTGGCTGATCTAGATCGTGTTGTGAAATCAAGGTCCTGGATTTGAACGGCCAGATCCGTCACATTTGACGCCATGTGCGATCAACTCCTTATTGAGTCTATTTCTCTGAGTGTACTATTCACTTGAATCTGAGACAGCCGTAGCTAGATAGCTTTGGTTTCCTTGGGCAAGCTTATTGTTGCTCATGTGCACCCCTGCTGTGGCCATGCAGCCTCAAAACGGTGACATTCGCAGCCCAGAGCATTTTGTGATCGCACATTTGCAGGAGCGCGTGCATTTGTATCCCACCTATTGACCAGGCATTCCCAGCAGCAGCGGCAGTTGCTGGGTGTTGCTCTTCTGGCCTGACAGTTTCTGAGCGCAACCGCCATGGCCTTCTTTATCTAGCGAGTACAAGCCGCAGGGATAAGTGTAAGGTGTTCTTGCTGCAAGCCTGGCAGCCCTTAGAAAAGTGTCAGCTTCCTTGACCTTCCACCATGGCATCCACTAGGAAATGGGAATGTTTGAAGCATGGCTGAGTGGCCTTAACGTTGGATTGTCAAGGAAGCTCATCGTTGCATCTGCTAGATGCCTGATTTAGTGGCGTGAATCGGCTGCATGCATGCAGGTACTACAACGATCTGTGGGTTTATGACACGGAGGAGATGAGCTGGCGATCTGTGGGCAAGGCGGGCAGCAATGGGCCCAGCCCCAGAGGAGGCTCCCAGCTGGCTGTGCATGCAGACAGGTTTGATATTATTATTACTGTTTTAATGACTGCATGCTTGTTCTAGCCCTCAGGGCTTGGTGCGTTGCAGCAACCTCTCAATCATCCCTCTCCAGCCTTCCCTGTCTTGGTACTTTCTTCACCAGCGGCATGTCAGTCCAATGTGACGTTGTCCCTGCCAAATGTGTGCAACCCGCTGGTGAGAATTGGTTTTGTCGTTCAAGCACTGCTGGGCACAGAGCATGCAAGACACAGTCTCCTGATTCTATGCAAGCTGATCGTGGCATCATGCTGAGCTTCATGTGTGTTGGCGGGACATATGTATTGGCTCACCACATGCACACTATTACAGAGATAGACAGCGTTTCAGTGCAAGATTTCCTCGGCAAAATGCAGATCATACTGCCACCTATCGGAGCAAAGCCTCAAGGCTGCATATTGAATACCGAGCCGCCCTACGACTACATTTCACAATGGGTTCTATCTGGTACCTCTTGTACAAGGGGTAGATATCTTACGTGGCAATTTTTTGGTGCCAGGCTGTTCCTATATGGCGGGCACACAGTGATTGTGGACAAGGCTGACAAGAGCGAGCTAGAGCGCGTGCACGACGACCTTTGGGCCCTGGACCTGAAGACCTTCGAGGTGAGGAGATTGATCCAAAAAGCAACGGGGATCTGCGACATCACTTTGAGCGGCGAGACATGCAAGGCACTGAATCCTGTGCATGGTGGTAGATGTGAGAGGGCATTCTAGGAAGGCCCAGAAGGTGCTGCATGCCTCCTGAATTTCAGCTTGCCCTGCATTAGCAGCCTTGCCCCTGTGCATGCCATTCACTTTGAGTTCTCTCCTCATCGGCGTGCCCTGCAATAGCAGCCCTTCCCGCGTACCTGCCAAATACAATGCAAGCCCCCTCCTGTTCAACAGGTCGCAATTGCATGATCGAAATGATATTTTTGGCTGTCGCAGTGGGAGCGCCTGAAGAAGAGCGGCATGGCGCCCAGCAAGCGCGCCAGCTTCGGCATGGTGACTCACCGCGATCGGGCGCTGCTGTTCGGGGGCGTTACCGACCGCGCGGGGGCAGGCGATAAGATGTACTCCGAGCTGCACAACGAGCTCTACCAGCTCGATCTGACCTCGGAGCGGTGGCGGCCTGTGGCCATGAAACTCCCCAAAGCTCCCAAGGTCTGTCAAATCTGCTATGCTTTCTCGTGGGCTGGGAGATGTTTGTTGATGCGCACTGTTTACACCGCTAGGCAGCTCTTCCTCCCTTCTTGGCGCTCGCACCAAGTTTCATACCATTCAAATTGTTGGCTTGATTGCTCTGGGTGTGTCTGCCATCACAGAGAAGACATGCAACAGGCAAAGTGATGAGATTCCAAGGACTTGTCTGAGGAGACAAGCAGCATTAACGGATGCATCAGGCATGCATTGTGCTGCCCCTCTCTGAACATCTCCAATCAAGCAACTCACGGTGATCCGAGAGGTGTAGAGTGGGTTTTGCAATCATGCATGCCTGATGGCTTTTGGTAGCTCCTCAACTAAGGGGTGAGTATGTGTTTGATTGCCTGCAGGGCAGCACGGACACTGCGGCTACAAGCAGCCCAGGGGAAGCCGCTGCATCTGAAAACGCCAAAGCCTCCGGATCCAGTGCAGAGCAAAGCAAGGCAGAGTCTGAAGCAGGTACACTCTTTACTCCCATGACAGGATACCAATCCCCCTTGATTTTATCGTGCGAGCTGCTAGAGGAACCTTGAAAAATGGACTGGAAGTCTACAGGACAGTCGGCACCTGTGATTCGCATGCATGATGAAACGAGCGTCACTGAGAAGGTTTCCATTGGCTCATGTTGTACAGATGGAATCGAAAAATGTTCCTTATCAAGTGCTGTCTTGCAGGATTATTATTTTGTGGTCTTGTGCTGTCCTGATAATAGAAATAAACTTCAACGGCTGATTATAGTCTTGCAGAACACTCTGTTGTGATACTATGGCACTGATGGTAGGGCCAAACATTCATCCTCACACGTGCCACGATTCATGTCCTACCTGTCTATTTTCACCTTTTTCTTGATAATGCTGATCTTGCAGGAGTGTTGCGGCCAGACTTGGCACAATATCTGGCAAAGGGCGGCATAGACAAGAATTCTGCCATCTACAGAGCAGCCACACGCATCCAATCGCGGTATAGGGGCTACGCAGTTCGAAAGGTGCTCGCCTTTCTTGCTTTTCAGCCAATATTGGCTGCAGTTCTGTTCCTATTTTATTTTTAAGGGTTTCAAGGGAGTTTAGGGTGTAGGGGTTTTTGTGGTTTAGGGCTTATACACAGGTTTTGTAATATTGGCTGCAGTTCTGTTCCAAAAGCTTCATGTGCACAGCAACTCTGTAGCCCTGTGTCTCCTGAAATCTGACATGGGCCTCAGCTTGCAAGGGAAATTGCCAGTGCTGTTAATTGAAGTTTTGCCGCAAGGGATGCAGTTCTGTCATGCAATCTTAAGGAGTCTTTGCCTTCAAGGAAAGGTTCTCATCTCCGGTGCTGTTTCACGGCATGCAGATTGGCAGTTGCCCGGTGCTAAACCTGGGATGACTTTGCTCCAGGCATACAAGACATACAAGCTGGGAGGGAACATCAGCGAGCTGCTCTACTCGCCTGCCACCTATGGGATTGACCTGTCCCACAAGGATGTACCCCGCCCACGTGCGTCCCTCTACCTATAGTCAAATGTCGGACAATTATTAAGTTCAAATGACTATTCATGACCGGCAACATACACTGACCATATCCCTCTGTATCTGCCCCAGTGTGTGAATTGAGCATGTGCTGGCATTGCATGTTGGTGGCAATTTTGAACTTCAAGGTCATCATTAGAACAGTAGAAACTCCTTGCTTTGGTTCAGGGCAGGGGTCTTTTTTTTACTCTCTTTAGAGGCCAATCATTCTTGGTCTTTGTGATTTGATGGATAGTGGGCATCTGGTAGTTGTTTTTTGGCGGGAGCAGAGTGTTTTGAGTATTAGAACATCGTGACCATCCCGTTTCGCAGTATTTTTTCCAGTGTATGGACTGTGAGCACTTGCTGCATTGCATGGTGGGATGAGCTCAGGCTATTGTGGTAGGAGGAGTGCAGCTACAGCAGCTGTAGCAAGGGAAGTTGTAACATGTAATACTGTGTGCATGCATGCAGGGGCGCGCGCAAATCCCATGATGGCTGTCGTGGGCAACACGCTGTGGATGCTGGGAGGCGTTGTGGAGGTATTCCTCTCTCCTGTCTGCAACTGGCCTTGATATACTAACGCGCACGCACTGCAATCACTCTCTGTGCCTTACTGTAGCACCACGGGCCGTTTTGGCCATTTCTTTGGAGGCAGCAGCGCTCGATGCAGATCAGAAATGCACATGATCAGCTTGCTGAATGAAGCTTCTGGAAGTTACACTAATTTTCATTCTTGTTGTTACTCGGACATGCCTTTCCATAACTTGAGGATCAGTGCATCTGAAACTTGCAAGCGGAGATTTTGCACTCTTGGCCCTGTCAATGGTGAGCTGCCCTGTTGTCTCCCCCAGATCTGTTTACTCAATGGCTGGTAAGTGTCTTCATACTGTTCTGGACCGAAGCAATCATTTGGCTGGGAATGGTTTTTAAGGAGGAGAAAAGCCCTTGCAACGCAAGTTGGCCAAAACTAGCACTGCATAAAAGTGTGGTCTTTCTTCACCTGCAGGTAGCGCACACGGATGTGACATTGGATGACATGTGGAGCTTGGACCTCACAAAGCTGAACGGCTGGCGCTGCATAAAGGAGAACACAGAGGGCGAGGAGGCATTTGTGGAAGAAGGCTGGGAGACAGACGAAGGGGACAAAGACAGCGAGCAAGAGGAAACAAATGGTGAGGACGAAGATGACGAGTCAGAGGATTGAGTTGTTGGTCAGATGCATGGCTGTTGGTGTGGCGCCATATTAGCAGTGTGCCAAAGCAGCATGCAAAGCAGGCGCATCTTGGATCAGGACATGTTCCAGTCACCAGATGCTTCCAAATAGGCTGCTGCATAGCAGCGCCAGGGTACAAGTTGGCGCAACGCTATGACTGACAATGGTAAGATGATGCTGCATAGAAACGATGGGGTCTGAATAGAGGGCTGGGAGACAGACGAAGGGGACAAGGACAGCACACAAGAGGAAGGAAAGGGTGCCGACGAAGATGATGAGTCAGAGGAGTGAGGTGCTGATCAGATGCATGGCTGCTAGTGTGGCGCCATTGTATCAGAGCACCCATGCAGCATGTGAAGCGGGCCCGGGAGCCTTTGTATTGAAGAGTTGGTTCCAGCTGAATAGAAGCGCCGTACTAGCCAGCTGTATAGCAGTGCCATGATATAAGTTGACCAGGCACTATCAGTGACAGTGTCATGTTGACGCTGCATAGAAAAAGGTGGGGTCTGCGTAAAACGTGATGGAATGTGCGCGCAGTAGCATCAAACTGATGACCTCAGAACTTTTGACACAGCAGTGCGGAATGAGAAACATGAGATGCGTTGAACGCTTGCACATGCTTGCGAATAACGGATGCAATGCTCTGCTGCACAGCATGCTTAGGGTTTGCTTAGCATGTCTTCAGTGAGGTGGACCACAATTATTCTTCATGAGGCCTTGTCCCAGCACCAGTGACCGATCAAACTGTCTGACCTGTGTTACATCGTATGTTGCAAAGATGCATGCTCTACAGATGTCAAATGGAGATGTCATCTGTGGGATCTGGACCGTGTGACACCTGTAGCCAGTGGCACAAAAGTTCACCGGACACCGCAGGCGCCGGCTGCAGCTGGCCGGCCATAAATCTTGGTGAATATAGGGGTCAATCATTGACCGTCAATGTCATTACAATTCCATTTTCTTCACTATCATTTGAGAACATTACAGAGATAAGTTTTATATCGTTGCATGCTATCTTGTGTTTCACCCTTCTCTTCATTTGGAAAACTGCATGAGGGTGACCTGGCTGATGAGGCAACGCCGTCGAGTGGACGCACCTCGATTCTGACTCCGAAACATCGGAGAGGAAATTGTGAATCGCAGCCAGGTGAGCACTAAAACCGACTACCAAAGAACCCTGAACTCCTCTTTCTGGATGTTGAGGACATTGTTGCATCGCGCGATGAGGTTGTAGCAGCCAGGCCCTTTAGACGACGAGCGTGCAGTGATCTGAACGGATGTCACGGGTGATACTGCACTGATCCGCCTCAGCAAGAGCACAGAACATCGGATATCATGGCAGTAACCCAATTGCTTCAGGAGTGGGATCGTGATCAAAGGCTGATCGATCAGACCTTGGACCGATGCTTCCAGGTTGTTGTCTTCACCGTGTCTTGAACATTTCTTTAAGGGCGTTATTATCATGAACTAGCACGTGAAACTGCGGCTTTACAGATATCATATAGCACGAATGCCTTGCGCAGACGTTTGCGTGAGAATATAACGTCGAACCTTTAAGCTTTTTGGTGTGAATATGCACAGGCTCTCCAACGCCAGAAGGCCTTATTGACTTCCAAAAGGCGAGAAAACTTCAAGGTTAGCCTCGATATGCCTTTTCGAGGCTTGCGGAATCTGCTCGATACCCCAATAACTGCACAGTGTAGCCATCTGGTTCAACAGTCGAGTGGGATGCAAGTCTGAAAGCCTTGAAATCTGCTGCAGGTTTTGGGATAGCGCTCACTCAGATACCAGCAGTCCACGTGCAGAGCCCTTTCGTCAGCTGAATGGCTTTCGTCACACTGTGGCACCTAAGATCAGTGCACCTCTGACCCCTGCTGCTCTGGAGTGGCTTTGCACAAATGAGCCTCTGCTCCAAGAAGCAGCAGCAGCCGCCGAAGGTATTTTCACACCCGTCGTTCTTCTATTTCAGCCACACAAATATGCGTCCACTGTGCTTGCTTCTGCCAGATGCTGGCAGAAAGCCGTGCTATGCACAAACTGCAACGTTTGAACCATTGGGCCAAATAGATTTGTATGGTGAATCTTTTGACAAGCTGCAGACACACGGCACCTTTGGGGTACCGAGAGGGGAAGTGAAAGACTGCTCAACAGACCATGAGGCTGAGGTGGCTCTCAAGGGTCTCTCAATGGTGTGATCCAAATGTTTGTGCATGCTCCGCAGTGAAGCAGATGCTCTCTGCGCGGAGAAAACTGAAGCTTGTGTGCGAGCGGTACGGCCTGGACTATGCGGATCTGGCGCAGCACTCGGATGTCCTTGGCCTGGACATTCAGGGCATAGAGCGCGACTGCCAGCGAATCCACGAGGTCAGCTCATGTTCCGACCAAGTCATTAAATGACATTTTCCTGATGCCTTGCATTTTCTGCACATGCAGTGTCCTGAGCTTGGCTTGCATGCGTTGACTTGCTCCTGGAACATATTTGCCCATTACCTGCAACACTAGATCTGCTTATGATATTTGTGCCCTCCTGTGCACTCTTGTGGGGCCCCGAAGAGCGACACCAGAGGGTGGCGTTCCTGCTTCAGCCTGTCACCTTCCAAGAGTATTTCTGCCGAGAACTAAAAGCATTTGTAGATGTGTTTGAACATCAAAGGGTGGTGGTTTGTGCTCAGATGCTGGATGAGCTGTACAACAACAAAGGCTGGACGGTGTCACACGAGTCGGAGGTGAAAGTCACCTACCGGCACATCAAAGGTAAATCCTGCTCACGCCTGATCACACCTTCATTCCTCCGCTCAGCACACTCATCTGCTGCTCTCCTCGCCAACCTTACGTCTGATTCAAAGTCTTGTACACTCCGTTTATGCTGGCAACTCACGAGCCACAACCACCCAGCTTTGCAGCCTTTAAACCCATAGCTGGCCAACTTTACAGCGGTGTACCATCCCTTCATATCTCTGTGTCTGTGCATCCAACCAGAACGCACGCAGGTTTCCAAAGTTTATCGAAATCAATAGAGGTCCTGCAGGGCCATGTTCACATGGCGTAGCTTGTGAACCTGCCCTTGCAATTTCACTGCTTCTGCAATCAGGCATAATGCATGCAATTTGCGAAAGAACTGTTCTATAAACAAGACCGGTGGCCTGCAGGCGAGCCCTATCACAGTGTGAGGCTGGAGGCTGTGTTGGAGGCACCGATAGAGCATGTGCTGGCTCTGGCGGCTGAGTATGACCTGACCAAGATGTGGAACAGCTTCATGAAGGCCAGCGACATCCTGTACGCCGAGTAAGGCCCCTCACTTAAAACTTCCCTCATAATCGCGGGGGGATTTTGGCCTGCCGTCAATGTCTCTGGCTCTGGTGCTAGTCCATTGCAAGCACGAATTCAAGCCGCCAGCTTCTTGACATACCGTAATAGCTCTGAGAATGTATGCCGCTGTCACCTAGGAACCATCTTGCCGCAGAGCATTAGAGGTACACGGGGTTTTTCTTTGCCATGCCATGATGGGAGGAGGTAATAAAGCTTCGATTTACAATGACAAACATAGTGCAAAGTTAAACTTGTTGCTTGCGCTGTCTGATTGATGGCCTGCATGCACAGGTTGCCGTTCTTGACATGCATTTATGGCAGCCTCTGGACGCCCGTCGTGACATTCGATGCCTGTGTCAAGGCAGAGGGATACGACCTTGGAGAGGTAACTTCCCTCACTTTCAATAATGCCCCCAAAAACAACTCCATTGCTCCAAAACAAGAGCCTCTAATTATGCATGGCAGGGAAAGCAAAGCAGAGGGAGTGTGAAGCAGCGAAGGACCGTGTTGGATCATTTAGATTGAAAATTAGAGGTCAGTGCCTCTGATTTGCATCCTACTAAGCAGTTTGCTTATTAAAGTACCTTAATTTCCACTTTTATACTCAAAGTATACCGGCACAAACCCATTGGGCAGCCATTGTGGAAAGTGCTCTTCTTGGCAGGCCTTTGTGTCATGACATGCCCAGAGCTGTGGCAAACCTCCAGCAGCGTTAGTAAGGCATGCATGCTTGAAAGGTTCCAAGGAACATCATCTAGATAATTCCAGGTCAGGTCAGGTCAGAGTGCGAGGAAGCTCTGCAAAAAATGGTCAGGGCGCGAAGAATGTATAGGATTCAAGGATCAGGGTGCAAAGGAGAGCTTTGCTTGTCCTGCACCACTGCTGCTCATTTCAATGCATTGTTGTGCAAGTGCAGGAGGACAGGAGTCTCTTAATAAGCCTGACTAATATGACTGAGGAGGAAATCGCCAGAATAGGCGTCCTGCCGGACGGCCACGAACGCCGTCGTCGTGCGATCATCGGCACCGGCAGCTGCTTCCGTGTCGAGGCGTTGCCTCCCACTGCAGGCACGCCTACCACGTTACTTTTCAGTGAAAAGTTTTCACCTGTTCTGTTGAGTTTTGCTCCAGATTTCTGTACCTCCTGCTAGTGTTGCCAGGGCTTTTATGCTTTCCACGGCTTGCTTTGCATCCAGCCAGATGCAGCTTCTTCTTGATTTACAGAAGGCCAACTTGCCAAAGGACCGATTGCCACACTCTGTGGACACCTTTGATGAGCCCACTTTACTTTGCGTGCATCGGGCAAGAATAACTGTTGGTAGGATTACATTTATGATTACATTTAGAGACCTCTTTGGAGCCGTGAAGCTTATTGGTCCGGCAACAGTCATAATGCAATAGTGCTTTCACAGCACCTCACGGCAGGTGACAATATGATTCCTCTGACAAGCAGGGCAGGCAGAAGTAACCTAGTCTGTGAGGGTTAAAGTTTCTTTGTCCGTCTGCACAGACGGCCGGCCTCGCACAAGGGGAATGGTGATGGGTCATCTCAACCCGCGGCTGCCCTATGTGCCGGCCTTCCTCGTCAACTTCGTGCTCAAGGTGGCCTCACCTGTCATCTTCAAGATGATGAAGAAGGTGACTCATCCCCTGCATTCTCGCACCGCCTTTCAAGAGTGTGCATTCTCCCTGGTTTCCTTCTGCACCAAAGGGCAATCGTGTGACTGTGCAGATCTGCCAAAGTCCCAGGAGACTCTAGATGACTCCATATTCCTCTCCGAGGCTCGCCTGATAAGTGTATCGCGATACTTGCAAAACTCAATCCACTGGTCATGAGCAGATGCAAGTCCGTGCTGCTGTGTGACTCTGAAGCCTGCTGCTTCCTGTCATGTATCAGATGAACCTGCAAGGGCTCCTGCGGCATTGTAGGGCAAATGGGGTCGGCTGCTGGCTGTGCTGAGTGGGGCGCATGCATGCAGCAGAATTACTAAGTGTATACGTAATGATGGGCACAGGCTGTGGCAGAGCTATTCCAGGATCCCAGCGGCCTCTTCTGCCAGAGGATGAAGGCAAAGCCAGAGGTGTACGCTGCCACGCAAGCTCGCACAAAAGCCCTGATGAAGAAGTTTTATGGCGTGGATGACTACGCACCTGCACTGACTCGCAGCTCACCAGCTGGCAAGCTTACTAGTGGTGAAAAGGACTAAATTCTCCTCTGATGCCGTCAAATTATCTGTGCAATTCCCCGAGAGGCCCAAGTCCTGCAACTTTGGCTTTGTTCAAACTGCTAGGTAACATTGCGCATAGCACCTTTTCTCTTTGTTATTCTTTGTCACATGGCACGATTGAAGAGCATGGTTCACAGCGCAAGTTGACAGTGCGGTCTTGGAACTTGACGGTTCATTTTTGACTGAGTCGACATTGTAGACTCATAGATGGGACACACTAGCATGACTGTGTAGGTTGGATTGCCATTGTCAGAGGTGTGCATAATAGGTCTTCCCAGTATTGAGATTTCCAGAGATCCCCATGACCTGTGTACACACAATGTGCAGTGCCTGGCTTGATGCCTGACAATTTGTATCTGGAAAGTGATGTATGGATATTTCAGGACGTTCTGATAACAGCCTGGCTCAAGTTTTTTGGCAGTGCTGCAGTGCAGCATACTTATTGTCGGGCAATTGTGAAATTTGAGCTTGACTTGATCAGGTAGCAGTACTGTATTTTCCTCACGTAAAATTGTCATAGGTGGTGTGTTATAGGGGGTTGTTTACATGAGAGGCCAGGCTCACACGATAAGGGAATTAAATGCCACATCTGCATCGTAAATAGTACAGAGGGCAAGCTGCTACTTGGGGGAAAGTTTCAGTCTGTTACATTTAACCCCGGACCCATAAAAGGGTGCACCACTGGGTAAGCTGTGTAAACTGCTGATTTGTTCTCAGGCCTACGAAGTACCTATGCATGTCTAGCCGGACAAGGCTTTCCCGCGACACCTCAAAGATAGCAGGATGCTTTGATAGGCTCACAATATAATGCTGTATCTTGTCAAAGCACTCTCTGCGGCATTTGCAGGCTTGCGCAGATTCAATGCTTCTGCCATCACCAGCCATGAGAGTTCTCTTGCCACGTCCCAGTGTTGGGGTTGTATGTGCCTGTGCAAAAAAGTACTAGGTGAGGGGGCAACCAAAAGTGTGAGCGTATCATTGTTGTTATTACGCGCCTTTCCTGCCGAAAGGCAAGATCGCCTTGCAGACAAGCTGCAGATAAAGCTTGCCATAACACTACCCCTTGATGGACTCGCCAGATCCAAGCAAGACCCAATCAATACACCTGCTCTACTTACCGCCCCTCGCCAGCCGGAATGGAAAACCTCATGTGAAAAACTGACCAACTGTAAAATACCTTGAAAGCTTTTTTACAGCAAGCTTGCACGGCAATGGGGGCTTCTAGGCTTGTTTATTCCAGGCACCACTTCCACCGCGCGTGGTGAAACTGGTGCCAGAGGTGCCCAATTCACAGCCACGCCATGAGAATTTCGACACCAGAGAGCCTGTGAACGTGGTATGTGTAACAAGAAATCCCTGAGACGTGCGCTGCCAGGACGTACTTACAATGTCCCGAAGCAATAATCATTGCTAATCTGTGTGCAAAAACAGCCACGAAACAACAGCAGTCTCGACAAATCCTGCTGGCGAGCCAAATTGGTATGGAAGATTGTCGAAGATGAGTCTAGGACACATTTTGCTGTGGCTGGCTGCTATCAAAATTGAAATCGGATCCTGGCTGTCTGCTGATCTCAAGGAGTTCATGCTGCGCCAGAGCTCCTTCGTCTTGTCTGGAACGCCGATGTACAGGCGCCAAGAGCTAGTTGACTTTCGGAACACCTCCGAGGGAATTGACGTCGTTACGATGATTATGCGAATTCTGTCCTCCAAGATTTAGATTTGTTCTAGGCCTGATCAAAGGTGTCTGTCAGGCAAATTTTGAGCCAGACTCTTTTGTAGAGCAGGCAGTGATCCCAGGCGTACAAAGGGTTTCAGTGCATCGCCTTGCCACGCGTCCATATGATGAGACCAGCCTGAAGTATGGCTATCGTGGATTTGCTTCAAGATTGGGATCATGACCAGAAGATCATCGATCAGAAGTTGGACGATTGCTTCCAGGTCAGTGCCTGTCTTACAGTTCATCTCGAGTACTCTTAGTTGATGACGCCCTGCTTCCATTGTGAGCAAGCAACTTGGACACATCATATCCGATTCTGACATTTGATCCTTGCATAACAGGCTCTGCAGCACCGGAAAACAGCAGCAAGCCTCAATGGCTCTAGATCTTTTGAGGTAAGTGGATGCAACGAGCCTTTGCATTGCATATGCCAATGCTCAAACGCTTCATATATCGGAAGGTTGCTCATTTGTATTGCAGGGCAATGCCCGAATGTCCCAATCATTCTTCTAGCTCCCTTCTCCATTCTTGTAGGCTGGAAATGAAGCTCAAGCGGAGGCCAGAAGCGACAGCTTGCAAATGCCTGGGCAGCCAAATTACATCAGCCATGTCGTGTCTCCAGACATCCGTGCACCGCTGACTCGAGCTGCACTCAAGTGGCTTCAGAGCAGCGAGCCTCTGCTCCAACATGCAACAGAGGCTGCTGCAGGTAAAAGGCAGGCACCAATTATGCAACTTAGGATGGAATGAGTGTATGCACAACCTTCCTCAGCCGCATGCTGTAGGCTGCCTTGCACAGTGCTTGAGCATGAAATGCAAGGCTTGAGTCAGGTAGATCTCTTGGTCAGAGTGATTATCTTGACACAGTCACGTTTCTGTTGGCGATCCTCCAGCTTTTCTAGTGCGCAATCCAGACGGGACTTTGGCACAGCAGGTGTCTCTAGGCCTTGTTAACACAGGGTTGTGCACTGCGCAGATTCGCAGATGCTGGCTGCGCGAAAGGCGCTGGGCGGTTTGTGTGACAAGCATAGCCTGGAGTTTGCAGAGCTTGCCAGGCATTCTGCCGCCCTGGGCCTGGATGTTCAGAGCATCGATGACCACGCGCGGCACATCCAACAGGTACTGTTCAGAAAGCCGAAGACTTTCATCCCATCCTTCCCCAAATTTTCGGTGTGGATTGTGCATGCACCAGGCAACGCTGTAATACCAGGCCATGCATTTATCTGTCTGGAAGCACTTGGCGATTGCTGCATTCTCTCTGGCACTTTATGTACTATGCTAGACTGGGATTTGAACACAAGAGTAACGCATGCCTGGTGGAGCAATATTGCACCTGCGGTGTGGAAGGTCGCAGCAATAAAAGTGGTCGTGGCTGACAGGAAGGCAAGAAAAGATACTTACTGTACAAGGTGCATATTATGGTCATGAAGCGCATGTGATGAGGAATGGCTTTTCATTCTGGACTCAGATGCTGGAGGGAATATACAGCGATGAAGGCTGGACGATGTCGCACGAGTCTGACCTGAAGGTCCTGTACAAGCACGTGAAAGGTCGGCCCTGCTCACTTGCGATTCAGCTCATCATTACCGTACAACATCTTCCCATTGCTTTGTCTGCCGCCTCGATTGGATGTGGCTTCACTGCCTCAGTCAGGGTGGTGGCCAGTTTTGTGCATGTATCAAACTCACCTGCAACAATATGCCTCCATTGCAGAAATTGAAATCACAAACATGTGCAGCAAACAGATGAGCAGCTACCGCAAGTGTAGCACAGGTTATTTAGTACGTGGGGTCTGAATTTATTTACCAATGTGGTGCAGGTCAGCCGTATCATAGTGTAAGGATGGAGGCTATACTAGATGCTCCAATTGAGCACGCACTGGCGATGGCAGTGGAGTTTGACCTTGTCAAGACCTGGAACCGCTTTGTCACCGATAGTGTGATCCTGCATGCCAAGTGAGTCTTACCATCCTACTTGCAACCTTTCAGCAGGATTATATGATGATGTGGTATGATGATATGGATACTATCAATGTATTTATAGCAGTGAGCGTTCCTGCAGGACATGTACAAAATGCGTGGTGTCACCATGCATGTCTTCTCTGCCCACTCAACCAAGAATATTTTTTTGAAGGACAATAGGCAGGAAGGCATCCCTCTCTGAGGAGCAGCCATTCTTGTCTGGTACTTCAAAGATCCTGGGAATATTTATTTGCATGTACAATGGAGGGCTGACAATAACCTGATCGTGTCCAGGAAGCGCCGGTATCCATTCTTGAGCTATTTCTATGGCAGCATGTGGACGCCCTTTGTGATCTTTGGCGCCTGTGTCAAGGCAGAGGGTTATGACATTGGAGAGGTGCTTTTTTTGCCCTCATAAAAGCATCGGATGGCATCAAGTCATGACTCAACAAAGCCTTAAATTGGTCCATGGCCAAACGGCAGCTGCATGTATTCTGGCGTTTGGTTCAAATGCCATGCTGTATATGAATGCTGTTCATGGAAGAGAGAATGCCCATGGTGGTAGGAAAGACCGGGAAATATGGACTTCAAATCTCATGCTGTTTCTGTTGCAGGAGGACAGGAGCTTGTTAGTAAGCCTTACTAACATGACGGATGATGATATTGCCAAATTTGGCCCGCTGCCAGCCGGACATGAACGCCATAGGCGAGGATTTGTCGGCCCCAACAGCTGCATGCGGCTCGAGGCGTTGCCTCCCTCAGCAGGTGAGCCAACTGGCGCTCTTTGCTTTGGTCAGGGGTGATTACGCGATGAAGCTGGCATCGAGAAGGGATGTTTGTGTGTCCCCGCGCTCTCTGTCATCTGCAGGGGAGGGTGGGTTTAACGCGCACCCAATCTTAAATGGCAGGTGCACTTTAAGCGTGCGAGTCGCACACCCACCCTGTATGCTGATAGATGCATATCTGCTTCTGTCCCTGCCACTAGCACATGCGCACTGCAGGTCATGCAGCCTCAGATTCTTCCGGGGTTTCCAAGCATGCAAAGTGAGCAGCTTTAACTTAATGGGCGCCTGGCATGCCCACGTGGGTTATCAGGCTGGCCACAACTAACATTCCTCAACCTCCTGTGCCAGGAGTGAATTTTTCCTTGAAAGAGTCGGGTTCTTGGGTAGAACAGGTTGAAGATGAGATCTCTGCACATGAGATTGTGAGATCATGCCCTGCTGCAATAGAAAAAAGGTGACACCTCTTACGCATGGTGCGCTGTGGCCGCTTATACCCATCGGACAAGTTTGTATTACCATCAGAACTTACCAGGATCCCCAGCCACAGGAGCGGACCCCTGCCGGGTGTAGGATTCTCAAGTCAGATTTGTGAATAGGAAAGTGCAGATTGAGCAAGAGACACCATTTGTTGAAGTGTGCACGAGGAAAATTTTGGCTGCAAATGAAGGGCTGCGCCCTGTTTGCACAGATGGCAGGCCACGAACAAAGGGAGTTGTGGTGGCGCACCTGGACCCCCAAGTCCCCTTTGTGCCGCCCTTCCTCGTCAACTTTCTCATCAAAGTGGCCTCTCCTTCTGCCTTCAAGATGATGAAAAAGGTACCTACTTACATTCGACTCTCCCTTTTTAACTCAAGGATGATGGCTTGTCAGTCTGCAAAACTCATCAAGAGTGCTCTCTTGCTTTGGGCATATCTATGCGCCCTGCTGGTTGTCTTCAACACTTCCTTGTCTCAGGTCTGCCATGAGTCTTCTCGCTGGATTGTAAAATTCTGCATCACCGATGTCATCTATGCAATGAGCACTTTAGACTATGCATGCACAGAATTGACAATGACAGGGGGGAGGGAAAGGCTTTACATTTAAGTGAAGAGCGGGTGCTGTGAAACCATAATTTGAGCTCAGTGGGTGTCCGATGATAGCTTGCAGATGCCTGGACATGCAGCTCTTTTGGTTACTAGCGGGGATTGTGTGATCGTCTGCTTGTCTGCAGCACTCATCAAGGCGGTTCTCTGGCCTCGAGGCGAATGTATGAACGCTTCGGGCCGGGCACAGGCAAAGAGCTGGTGTGAAGAAGATGGAGGGAGAAGGGAAGCCTTCAGTGAAATAAGGCGCTGTGAAGTACTATATATTGAGCTCAGCTGGGTTGCAGGTGTTGGCGGGGCTCTTCCTCAATCCTGAAGGAGACTACTCGCGGCGAATAGAGGCCAAACCAGAAGTGAACGCTACCATGCGGGCGCGCACCAAAGAGCTTATAAATAAATTCTATGGCGTGAGAGATTATGCGCCCCCTGTACAACAGCAGAAATTGCCAGCCAAGAAGCAGCGTAGAGCCCTTTTGTTCAGCCAGCGCCGCTGATGGATCCCCTTCGTGCGCCCTTTCACATTGAGAGGACTGCCATTTCCGCTTGAATATTCTTTAGGTTTTTTACCAGGACATTTTGCGCAAATCACTCCTGTACTCCCCCTTCCAATTTTGCCACCTGGCGGTACAAATGAAAGCTGATGAGAGAAGTTTTCCTGTACGTTTTTGCTTGGTGTGATCTGCGTACAAGTGTGATCTGCGTACAAGTGTGATACCTTAAAGCACTCGAAGGTATCAGGAGCTCTTGAGTGATGAGAGCAGACATCTTCCAAGTGATGGAATTTTGAAGTATGACAATGTATTAAGCTAATGGCTTGGTGCGGTGTTCTTGTGTGGTCTGCAGTGCTAGCACGTCAGTATCTGCATGGTGTGCTTGCATGCAGACTAATCATCTACCCTTTCAAGATCTCCAGCAGCAGGAGGCTAGCGCCTCTGAGCATGCAGGCTTGCATGTAATGGCAGACTAGCCGTCCCTTCTACAACTTTTCTTACAATATACACCCTTGTACAGATTGGCATGCCACCAATGTCTTTCACTCAGTCTCTCAACAATAGCTCATAGTTACGAATGCGTCGATTCCAGAGCCACGATGCAACCTGCTTTTCTCATTACATGGCATGGACAGGTATGCCCCATAACCATCATAATGGCAGTGACCGCCTTGTATCACAATTAGCACATAGACTCATATCTTGCGCATTGAGTAACAATTGTCAAATCTGCACAGCTGCTGGAACCATTAAGACAGCAGAACAAGGTGCACGAAGCTGCAGAAAAGCCACACAGCTGGGAGAGACAAAATCCACTCACAAGAGACAAGCAAGACTGCTGCATGTCCACGAAATTCTCTCCTCTGCATCTCACATTTTAGAAAGGCTCCACGCCATGTCACCGCTGCTCAAAACCCATCTCTGTCTTAGTGACATGACAAGAGACTGCGTAAAATGCCCAAATGCGGAAATCTGCGGCCTGAAAGTGCCGGGATAAAAGAATTCAGTCCGTGGGTTTCTGTCTAAGCATTACAATGGGTAATCAGAGCTCCCACGCAGTCAGCTTCAATGGAAAGGGGTGCCCCAATGTCTCGAAGGCTACTTGACGCCGCTGCTGCTGCTGCTGCTGCTGCAATAAATGAGTCATCCGCTGTGGGATGAGTCATCCCACAAATGCAGTGGGCGGGTGCACCACTGTTGCCACTTTCCTCTCACGCGCAAGCTCCCTCTCCAGCAGCTTCTCAGCAAGTGCCACGCGTTTCTCCTGAGCACAGCCAATCAGAGGCCGGTAAGGGGACCTGCCTTTGCATGCAAGAATTGGCTGAGCCAAGTTGCCTTTGATGCTGCGATCTTAGTAGGTCCACGTTCCATATTACTGCAACGCGATTGCATGCCTTCTGTTAACCAGCAAAACGGCCTATGCATCAGGTCTTAGCTGCAAGGCCGATCCCTGATGAAGTAGTCCCATGGGTGATGCAGGGTCCAACCATGTGATCAACTCTTAGAATTAAAGGTGTGCTTTTGAGGTGCTGTCGAAGGGTGCAGTACCTGCTTTTCCTTAAGCTTGGCTGGGAATGCCTTCTTCCCCAGGCCAAAAACAGTGAAGTGGCCCACCATCGCTGTGACAACACCTGCACAGGCATCATGATCCTAAAATTCTGCTGTATTGAGTCGCCGCACTCATTGCATACATAATCCCTTGCAGGGCGGATGTCTCGCGATGGTGATATCACCAGTGATAGATCCCTCTCAGCACTTTTGATATCGTGCATACATGGTCCACCCCTTCCAATGTGATATTTACTTCTCGCATTGAAAATGACAACCATACCACCAGACGTAATTACAGGAACAAGGCAATGGTTGTAGAGGGTGAGTCAGATGCCCACCGTAGACTTCTGCAAAGCTCTTCTGTCCAGGCGACACAAGGCGACGATAGTCCGCCACTGCGAGTGATACAGAAACATTATATGTATGTTGCAATCACAGGGTCTGATTCGTGTTGAATTAGAGTGAGTTGAACTGAGAAGTGCCTGGTGAAGACTGCACTCACCGTAAGCGTTGGCTGACTTTTTAAAGTCCTCCAGCTTCGGAACACTATCATCGTTGGTGAGGTCGATGTCTAGAACGTCCTTAATCCTTCCCACCATCTCTGCTGTCCGGTCATAGTACTGCGATGGGCCAACAAGCTCATCATGCCGTCTGAAACCCTGTCACTGAGATTTATCGGCATACGTTGAATCTCAACAACCAACTAGAATCCTTTAGCAATACCTGATCGGCCAGCTGCGAGTTGGACTGCCCGGCTGAGGCCTCGCCCGCGGCCTGAGCAGCTGTCAGAAACAGCCCAAGCGCCAGCAGATTCCGTCTGTGAATATCCTCGTAGGTCTTGCCAGGGGGTGACCCAATGTGATGATCCAGCGGCAAGCTGCGGGTGCGACACATGCGAGGGCACAGGTGCTTCAAGTGCTCCTTGTAGTGCTGGTCATCGTGGCGAGAAAAGACGGTGCCCTGTATTGGGATGGGACCTACGGCGAACACCATTTTGCTAGGCTTTCGTGGCTGAGCACATGTGAACACCGTGGGCGTCGTAACAAGCAAGATACTGCACATGATGAAGACGAGAAATGTAACAGATGGGCTCGCAGATGCTGAAGGAAGTGCACCCCCCGGCAGGAAATATCTTGTAAGCGACACGTCAGCAGGACCTTTTCCGCTAAGGTTTTTTTTGCTCGCCAACCTTTGCAGCTGCAAAATCTCAGAACTATTTAATCACTGCTCACTACAAAGGCCACAGATTGCCTCACTGCTTCCTGCTAGTGAATGAGTTTCCAGGTTCAAGTATTCGAAATCTAAACATACTCTGACCTGGGCGTTCGTATCTTATGGAGCAATATTGACTGAGCTGCAGGGAAGCCCGCTGAATCCATCAGAAGACCCCTAGCAGCTAAGTACAAAAAGATCGTCACAGCGGGCAGGAAGCCGAGGATACCAGTGAACATGGCGGCCCCCGCACTCGCAAACGACGTTATGAAAGCATTGATTGTGGAGATGGTAGGTTGCAATGGCGGATTGCACCATCTTTGACTGCAACACTTACGATGTTTATGATTTTTCAAAAGTGTTTCTTCAACGATTTGGAGGCTGGTGCATGCTCTGGTTTGGCTTGCCATAGCTTTGATTATGAGGAATCTTGGGGTCGCCAGTATTTATATAGTGGTGCAGAGGGAAAACTTACCGTTGCCTTCACCATGGTTACTGTTTTTCACGCCACTAACATTACGGAGATACTATGTTTGCTGAATTCTTTTGAAATGATTGTTCTCCGTGTCTCGAGGAGAAAGCAACCCCTTGGACTTCATCCACGAGGGAGCTGTGTCCTGAAGAAACTGCTGTCAAGCCCAACGACGACGAGGATCGACAGCAGATCCCCCACACTTGCTACATGTGGCGCAAAACTCTGACTCCTGCTTTCTGATCACCAGAAATTTTTTCAGCGCTGCACCGTCTGAGGGGCTGGTGGGAGGTCCACGATCTTGAGCGTTCCCTTCCGCTCCAGCGCATATCGCCCCTTGTGCGCATCCCATAAACCCCTCAGCGCTGCCACATACTTTTCATGCGCCTCCCTCACCGCCCTGCAGCACATCAAGGGCCCATCATCGCAAGCCAGAAACCTCACGTCTGCAGGTATACAGCAGCATGTAACGAGACCAAAAGGGCGCATGCAAGTACGAATGCCGCATGCTGCCCACTCTTGCGCTGATGTGATCAGCCCTTTTCAGCACCAGTCATGATCATTACTGTGGCCACAAAGCCAATGGATGGAGCTACAAAAGGTAGCTGCTGCATTGCCGGCATGAACACTACTTGGCTAAGAAAAGCTCCTTGCTTATGAACTGCTAGACTGAGCTGGCACAGAGTATGCACACAGGGATTCCATGCAGCTCGGTTGCATGCTGCGCTTTGCAGATCTCGGGTGCCGCAGTGAGCGTAATCGAATTCTGTTCTTCATCTCTTTTCCAAAAAATATCTCCTGCTCTGGCAAACAGCATTCAAGAGGCATCAAGCTCACCGTCTCCCTTCATCGCCGTTGATGTCGCCCTCGAATTTTGGCACCTCGAATGGCGCCCCCACCACGACGTAGATGGGCCCCTGATATGGCAGCATCCCTATGGAGCTGAGCATGATGCCTGTCCCGTGGAAGATGGGGAACCCCAGGCCCAGCAGCTTCAGCAAGTTCCTGTAGCAACAAATGATACCCATCAAGTCCAGCCATCATTACCATGTTCTCAGTTTGTGGTGTAACAAAACCAGCTTCAGCAGGTTCTCGGGGCATCCAGGGAACACAAACAAGTCAAGGGCAAGCCAATTCATGCAGTTGATTGATGATCTAGGTAAGCAGCTTCAGCAGGTTCCTGGCGCGATCACAGAAATGCATTTATTCCAAGCGAGTTCCTTCATGCAGTGAATGCGTATGGCTCTGGTCTTCAATGAGAGGAGGGCCTCAAGGTGAAACACCCTACTACAGCATACAGAGTAGGATGCATGAACGGCAGGACTGGGTCAGGCATACAACAGATGCTAGACAAGAGATATTTCTCATGCCATAGGAACCCACAGCGTCAAGCGAGCATGAAGAGGCCCCTTGAGGAGCAGGCTTCAGCGGAGTTGTCTAGATGCCAACAGCCTGTGTTCTGGCAGTGGTCCGATCCTGCCAGAAATGCATATTATGCAGATGGGACAGCTTACTATTGGAGCTGCAAAGAAAGACACCTCTGGAGGCGCGCGGCGAAGGTGCCATCGGCCGGTCTAGCGACTTGGTAGATGTTGTTTTCGCCAAAGCTCAGCACCGGCACCAGCGCAGACCCCGTCCGCACTGCTATCCTCACAAACCCCTGTGGGCGTGGAAATACCATGACTCAGATCATGGGCGCAAAGAATCTTGACAATTCACCAACCCATACCATTGCTGCTCCAATATCACAACCTCCCCCCCCTCCCACAACCACAGTCAACAGAACAGATGTCCTGCACTTTTAAGATGATGTAACGGCAGAATTGCAAGCGGTGCTCAAATGGGGTTTCCCTTGTCCAAACACCCATCAAAAATAAAGAGCCTACAAAATCCTTGAAGACCTTTCAAGACGAGTCCTGATTCAAAATGAACCTCAATCCTTCCAGTAAAGGGAGGCTGAACTCACCAGGCGCTTCCCCAGCACGATCTCAAAATGGTCACGCTGCGCCAGGAGTGCCTCCCTGGCTCCCCCCACACACAGCACGATGGCGCTTCCTTTCGCCCTGCAGTACAAAAAATATCCCCATCACTTCACACACTCAATGACATCTCCAGATTGCTAAAGAAAATAGGGTGTAAATCTTGGGTTCACATCCTGGAGCCTACAACCTCTAGTAGTAAGCTGGTTCATACTAGCAGCCATGCACTCACTGCTAATATAGTGGAGACAAAGTCATCTTCTTCTTCTTGAATCAATTCAGTGCAAAGATCTTGTGTGCAGAGCACAGGGCCACAGTTCCCAGCATGTCTGATAAAACCTCTAGGCACTCAGCTAAGCCACTGAAAGGAGTAGTACTTGGACTATCAAAAGAGGAAGCATGGGGTGACCACGCGATGAGTCACCTGGTGAGCAGGCGCAGGCAGGTGGAGCGCGCGCAATCGCACATGCCATGCGCGAGGACAAAATCGCGAATGAAGGGGATGTAGAAGTTCTGCACCAGGGTCAGCATGTAGAAGCGGATCCCTGCTTCAATCACAGACCCATATTCAAAGAAATGATTTTGACGTGCGTCCATTGAGACCTCACAATACACCTGTTTCCACTGGCACCATCGTTTTTTGACAGTGGCAAGGCTGCTATTAGCCCTCAGCATCTGTGAACACGCCACCACTGCAGTCCTGCAGCCCACAGGTAGGGTGCAGGCATTATAACTTTGAAAAGAATTGACTGTGCATGCATTAAAGCGGCCTCATTCTGTGGAATGACCTGGGAAGGTCTTGGACACATTGAGGGCCTCTGTGGCAAAGCTGATGAAGGCGCTCATGGATATGATGCCATGAGGGTGGAATCCAATCACATACGTCTTCTCCGGGTCCAGCTGAGCTGTTTTCACCAGATGAATTGGGCAGTACTCCGCACATTTCCTCCACACCCAGAGCCTGAGGAGGAGACACAGGGAAATGTTAGCCCTTGCGCAGAGTCGACCTGACAAGCCAACTCGCTCTAGGATGAAAGACAGGAAGCAAAAGAAGGCAGAAGGGCTGCATTCCTAGCAGGAAGCTGTGCGCACCCTCTAAGAAAAGGTTTTGCTGATCCTGTACGTGGGGAAGTGCGGCCAGGCCCGAACCAGATGTATGCACAGTACCTTTCGCAGGAAAGCCAAGAAGTTAGAGATGGCATGGCAGCCATATGGTTCCTAGCAAGGTGCTTTGAGCGAACAGGACTCGCTACGGTGTTTAAAGGTGATAAGTATCCTTACAATGCCAGCACGGTGCGTGTGTAGAAGCCCCCAAAGTACAGAAGGGCGAAAAAGAGAAGCCAACACCATGCGCCTGCTGAAAAAAATAGAACGTAGGACAGCGCGCCAAGCTTCTGAGAGAATGTTGCAGCCATGATTGAATATTTCAAAGAGACATGGATCGTCTGAACAGTTGCTCTGTGCAGGCTATGGCAGAGACGCCATGAGGACTTGTATAGCCAATCTGTTCGCAAGCCTCCTGCTTGGTGATTGAGTGACCCTCGTTATAACAGCTAACTTTCTTTATAGAAAGTTCACAACGTTCAGAAATGAACCGAAAAACGATGGATCGCCGATCTGAGCCCAGATGCAGTACAGCTTCGCATGGCTGAGAAGCCAAGGGGAGCAAATAAATCCGAAAGGGGTTCCGAAACCCCACTTCCTTCTAACGAACGAGATATAGATCTTGATTGCAGGGCTCTGGATGTGAGAGGACACCCATGGCAACAGAGAGCTGCATGTCAACCAGAAATGAGAGTTTTTGAGGATTGCAATGTTTAGGTGGCAAATGCATGCATGCTAGCAGTGCTGCGCACATGTTACTGACGGCGCCGCCGGCAGTGCCATTCAGTGATCTTCAAGAGCAAGTTGCCAACGCCAATGCATCAAGGTTCCTGTGTTCCCAACACCTTTGAAGATTTAAATCCAGATGATCGCATGCAGGATATCAGATGTGTAGCATCAGCTCTTCAAGCCACTGACAATATCAGGTGTGGAACAGAACATCTCCTACCCTCACCCACAAAACCGGGCAGCAGCAGTTGCGCCAAACCAATTCTCAGCTGCAGCTGCGCAGCTTGGCAGAAACGTTCTACAGGCCACTATAAATCTAGCCTACCTATCAGAAAAGTCAATGTGAAATTCAATGTCTGATGGTGTGACAGTCCAAGGGTGTCCAGGAAAATTCACTACAAATCACTGCCCAAGAGCTCATTACACAATTGCGATTCTAAGCTATCAAAGCCTTTACTTCACAGCGTGTTCCTCAGTCTTGAGAATTGCTGCACATCTTTCACGCATCTTCAGGTACGCAAGACAAATTTCAGTATGATACTGCAAACCAGGACCACCTCACAAGCACGCTCAGTTCATAACCTTCAAACTAGCCACTTCACGCAAAGGTTTTCTTCGCCCCCCATATGCCCACCTGACATAACGAAGGGGGCACTCAATTGACTTGCCAAGTAGGATGCTGAAGTTACAGCCACTGCAATCATGGTTGAATATCCTGCAATGCCTCGAGTTGCTTGCCGGACCTTCTCCCACCACTTCATACCCATGTACTCTCCAAACAGAGACCCCTGCACTAGGCACCATGCAAGTGCAGGAGGTTGGAGCGGTCAGGCTTCCTTGTACCCGGGCAGGGAGTGTGCGCGCGCCAGCAGCAGCTGTTTACGGCGCAGCAGATTGTGCACACCGTAAGCCGCAGGTTGCATTGGCAGAAGCCCCTCCACTGCCACCCTGCACTCAGCCCAGCAGAAATTTTCGTTGCAGCAACGATCAATATTATGATCGTTACACGATCTTAATAACAGAGTAAGGTGCGTCCGCAGGCAAGCTGCACTGAAGGCTGTCGTAGTTGCACCCCTTGACAGAATCTCCAGAATCAAGCAAAGGATTGAGGACTGAACATGCACCTGTTGGACAGAACTAGATGTGGATTTTTGTAATGTGAGCCTGGACAGGAAGGTCAGCTTGCATGGTTTCAAAGGCTGCGCGACTGTAATATATTGAATAGGAGTTCTGTTGAGAAGCCATCGGCTTCTTGTCCCCGCTGCCACGTATATGGATTTGACGATGGACAAGAAGTTTGCAGGGCAGTCGTATGCAGCCTTCGGGTGTTTGCCAGGCAGAGCAAAGGGGCTGTACAGGTGGCGCTGTTGAGAGTGTACTACCCTCTCACCTGCGTGAGTGGGCCTTGGTGAACCCCTCTCTCACAAGCAGCTCGTGGTAGGGCCACTGCAGCACTTCCACCGGCTGCAGTGCATCCCCGCTCTCCTCGTCAAACCCCTACAGCACAGCACAGGACATTGATCAGCGATTTTGCCGAACCCTGTAGCACAGGACAGAACAAGGAAAACCAGCAGGTGCACACCATGAGATCCACATGAAATTTCCTTTACAAGGGCAATTGGATGCTTTGCCTAATCAACAGGTGCCTGCCACAGACCCACCTAGAAGTATGTGTGTTTGTTCTCATAGCATTGCTCTATTCGTTATGCAATATTTTTGGTGGCAAAGCAGGGGGCATAGCAGTCAGTGCAGGGATGAGGGTGTTTTTTCAACTCACAGAGAGGATGGAGACGATCATGTGCTCCTGCTGGGTGTCGTTGATGGCTCCGCTGGTGCGAGTGGAGACATAGGACACGCTGGAAATGAGCGCTGTTGTGAAAGCCCACGAAGTTGTGATCGCCGCAGCTCGCAAGCTGCACACGCATCACAGTAACAGCATTGAAGTCTTTCAGCATTGAGGATCAGGGAGGTAAGTCCACTATGTTGGTGTTGGCCGTCTTTAGCCCTTCAGGTATGCCGAGCTTGAAGCACGCAGGCACACATTTGCACCAGGCAGGAGAATCATTATTAGCACACACTGCACACATCAGTTGACCCCAAGACACTTGCACATCGATTGATTATAGGTACTCAGCCTGAGCAAGTCGTTCTTTATAGTTCTATAATTGAGTGGGCGCTCAAGAACAGGGGAAGAAAGTATAGCTGTGTCACCTAGGGGGCAGCCTGGAGAGGATAGGCCCCAGGGCCTTCTTGTCCTTCTCGCTGGACTTGCCACTCTTGCCATTTGAGACGGCATCCAATTTTTCCGAGTCCTGACAACAAGCACAACATTCCCTTGGCGCCATGGAGTGTGCAGTCCAGTGCTGTTTTCATTGGTCATGCAGGTCTAATGCACAGAAAAGGAGTGGACATAATGGCTCCGACTCCCTTTGCTGGTATCTCTCATCATTGGTCACTCGGATGTATCTGACATTGCATGGGTGACTGGTCATGCATGTTGCCATTGCAAGCTACAATAATTGATGAATTGTGCCTTTTGTCATATAATTCTGTCCTCAGGACTCTGGCCAAATGTCAGTAAAATTCTGCACAGAGCCGGTTGATTCTCCCACCTCTTTAGAGGCGGCCTTGGCTTCCCGGAAGGTCTTCCGAAGATTGAAGCGGCTGGTGAACAGCTTCTTGCTGGTGCGCACAGACACTGCCACAGCCTTGGTGGCCCAGAAACTCCTCGATTTTCCAGCAAGCGCCAGCCCCCAGTTCAGAGCTGATCCCCACACGGCTGCCCGGAGCGCTGTGCCCAGGATGCAGCGGATCACATGCGCCGGTGTCGCCCTGCAGCACGCACATCCTCCTATGTACCCATTTATCGGCTGTCTTTTCCCCAAAAAACACAGATATGATCGGTATGTTTCTTGGGAGTCCTCCCTTCATGCCATGTTTGGGGCTTCGATCCGAGATATTTGAGCAGCCATATTGGCTTCGAGCTGAATTATTCAAGAGAATCATTGTATGTCAGGTGCAAGCTGTGCGCTTGATGACGCAGAAATAAGTAAAAACTTCATTGCAGCATTGCGCGCCCCCCTAATCAGCATAGAATTCAAGCAATTTCCCTGTGATCAGCAAGTGTCTTCGGATGTTATCATAGAGAGGGCGCTCACGCTCCGTGGGTGTGCAGCTCCAGGCGCACAAGATGTCCAATGTGGGGCAGAGTGGTATTGATGGGGTTGGGGAAGGTCAGGTAATCCAGAATGTGCTCCCTCCAGTAGGAGTCGTCATGCATCTTCTGCGCGGTCTCCCTCCAGAATTTGGGCAGCCCTGGACTGTCAAAGGTCACCACCCTGCACAGCAACGGAGGCAATCAGACGCTGTGGATGCTGACTCACAGTATGCATGCACTGGCTTGCCAGAGCTGCCTGCAGCAAGTGTAAGTGGGCTTGTAAGTTGACGTTGCATACTTCATTCTGAACACATGAACCCTTGGCAATTGGCGCTCATGTCACATTTCGTGTCCTTTCTTTGTTCCTTCGCTACACTTTTACAACGTGCTGCACCAACCGCCAGATCTTTGACCCTACAATGCTGGTGCGTAGGAGATAGGCTTGCATCAGGTCTTGGCATGCCAATTTGATGACAGAGATTATGCGCACTTGGTGATCTCAGGATCGAGCACCACAGCAACAGCAGTGGCCAGGAAGCCCCCCATGGAGTGGCCAGTGGTGTAGAAGGTCCAGTCCACGTCACTCTTTTGCTTCTTCAGATCCGTAATGGTGTCCCTCACATATCCCACTGCGTCCTTGACGATCTGCATGTCCTCGTCGGGGTCCTGGGACAGCTGAAAATTGGTCCTGCACAGCCGGCTGAAAGGCCTTAGAGGGATTTCCAAAGTATCTGGAAACCCACTGCAACAGCTCCGAAGGCGGTGAAAGAGGTCTCCTTATTTGTTGACCAGGCAGATGGTGTCTGGTCGAAGTGAGCCATCAGTAACATTGACCACCATGGACAAGGTGTAGTGGCATTGGAAGCATGTGCACGGAACCGGATACTCACTTCATCTGTCCCTTCACGAGTTTCGTGCCCTTGCTGGTATCTGTTCCCAGAAACGTGAGCACCACTGCGCCCTTGCCGTCCTGCGAGTTGTTATAGCCATAGTGAGAGCACAACACGCAAAAGAGACAGAAACTAGGCACAATTCCATGCTGCAATCAAGGTGTCCTCATAACAATTGCTCAAGCGTCCGATACATCGCCTAAGTGTGCAATCCATACACGAGATCAAGTGCACATGTGTGCCCACTGGAGCGGGCATTACACCGGCGTATTGCCTGCCCTGCGACAATCGATACGAATTACATTTCAGCTTTTGATGAAATAGAAATACCTGATCTTCCCGGATATATGTGGTTGCTGCCAGCCCGCTTTCCAAGCGCCCACTTTCTGAGAAGACATCGAAGTCTGAAACGGGGCCGTCCGGATCTTGTTCATTGTAGATGATATTGTTAAAGTACGCAAACTGGTAGTCTGTCACATCCCCCATTGCAAGGGACACTGAAAGGAACAATAAAGATCTTGAGCCTAAGGATGGACGTGAGGATGGGCTGCAATGTGGGAAGCTAGGGAGAAGCCAGGTCCCCCATCCTCAGTTCTGTCAGTGCAAGATTGTTCTCAAGGTAGTCTTCTCAGCTTGATAGGTTGTGGTTGTCATCCGTTGATGATAACAACAGATAAAACCGACGAAGAGGTGTGTGATGATATCGATGTCAAACAGCATTGCAGCAACATGCATCAGCTGCACTGCAGATGTTGTGCGATTGCATGCAATAGCTTATCTGCACTGATATTTTTAAATGCTGTCCAAGGTATGCACAGTACCAAATGCAGATCTGCTTCTGGGGATGCTGGGTCTTCTTCACGATCAATGTCACATTAGGGTGCGATATCTGTTACAAATGTGCAGCGAGACATCGGTAGTCATCAGGACTGTGCCTGATCCATGTTGCAGAACCACTACAGTCTGTACAAAAATCCATATGCGTTTGCGCGGTCAGGCATGCATCCAAACAACACTGCATGCAAGCATCATACATTGCGTACAGGCAACAGCACATCAAATTGCGCCAGGATGCAGCACAGTATGCTAGCTGGAAGCTCAAGGTTGCGAATCACAGGATAATCAAAATTGCTGCACAGACGGTGTGCATGGTGGTGTGCATCGAGGGTGCTCAGATGCGGTTCTTGTGCTCCTGGTGCTCAGCAGTGCCTGGGATGTTCTTGGCGATCTGCACAGCCACAACAGATATCTCAGCATACATAACAGCCTAGAATTGCTGACAAGAGGTTGATACATGCTCTTTCCCTTTCAGCAGTAGGCATGGCATACGATAGAAGCTGCCTACCACTGGAGTCCACCACGACCGGACAATCAACATCAGGTTCTGTAACAGTGGCAGGAAACATAAATGCAGAGCTGCCTTGCTAGCAGCAGAAGGTACTGACCACAGGGACAGAAAGGCTTGAACATGGAGAGGTGAATTCACCTTCTCCAAGGGGTTCTCGTTGGCGGTGTGGTGCTCCTTGGTGCCTGGGAGGTGGCGCTTGACCTGCTCCCCGGTACTTTCGGTGGCCTTCTGGTTCTCGTGGGTGCCTGCATACAATCACACTAGATCAGTACATGTCTTTCTTAGCACTTCAAGTAGGTCTATCCAAGTAGGTACAGTCAGAAACCCCGGCTTCTGTGAATGTGAATGGCTGCACGCTGAAGATTGAACGTGGAACTTTGTTGAGGAATTTAGGCTCACCGGGAAGCAGCTCCTTGGCGTTCTCGCCAACGTCCTGGGTGCGGTGCCTGTGGGCGTCGGTGCCTGCAATGGCCGATCAAATCCTCGGATGCTGCTCTTCAAAAGCTAAAGCATGCAAGCGTACAGACACTAAGGAATAAACAGCATGTAACGTCATACATCAGTGCTGGAGTGTGCGTCCTTACCGGGCAGGTGCTCCTTGATGGTCTGCTTCACGCCAGCGAGGCCGGACGGACGGGTGGGGTGGGTCAGGGAGTGCTCATCAGTCCCTGGGACGGACTCCTTCATGTTGTGCTTCTGCGAAAAGAAAGCAATGCTTGTGAGAGAGCAAGTTCCAGCTCAGAAGAGAAGCGTCCGTGTCAGCTGGCAGACAAGAAAACAAGATCTGCCCGAACCCCGAACCTCCAAGCAAAATCTAACCTTGCCTAGTTGAAATTGTGCCAACGAATGTCCCAACACTGTCGACATTTATTCCTAGACAGCAGCGTAGAGGCAGAATCTGTCACGCTCGGCCGAAACCGCCTCTACCTCGGACCCTCATCAAAGCACTCCTATCGCGTGAGGGTGAAAGCACCACAGGCGAGAGCTTGCAAGTCATCACACTTTGTTCACACCAGTTCTCAAGTGCCAACACAGCATTCCACCTAGACCCGAGCACAGCCTGGCCACTTTGCTCGGGATGTGCAAAAGAAACGAAGGGAGGGAGAAGCACTCACGTCTCCGGCAGTCATTTTGTGTTAGTTGTTGGTTGACGTTGGTTGGCGGTTGATAGCTGAAAGTTTGATCGATAGTAGAAGCTCTGAGTTTTGCTGGATGTTTGAGATCTTCCGCAGGGTCCACGAGCGCCTTATCATCGCGCCAATATTCACCAGCTTCCGGCTTCCTCGGGGGTGGCAGCTACCTACCACCTTCCTCTCCCCCTCTGCAGATAGGGTGGGACCTGGTAGCTGGCTGCCACCCCTCGTTGCCCGTGTTCGGTGTGGGAAAGGGAAGAGCAGCTCTTCAAGAGCTTGGGCCATAATGTTGGCATGCATGTGTGGCAAATGGTATAGCATTGGGAATAGCAGAATTAGGTGCAACACTCGACCAAGCATGATTGTCATCGGGTCATATTGAAGCCACTTACCTGCCTGTTGGAGCATATTTTGTAGTAGTACTGCGTGCGGATGCATGGCCTACATATATATCTTGGGTGTATCAAATTAAAGTTCCAATTTGGCACTACCGAAATTCAAATGTCTGCATATGCATGGCAGTGCGCTGGCTGGGGCCTCATGCCATGGCAGTGCCACCCGCAATGGCGGTACATCAACTCGTCAGAGGTCCCACCTTCTGTGCATACTGTCTCCAAACAAGGCCTTCCATTGCAGTGTGTCTAGACTAGCATGTCATGGCAGCAGCCATCCACTGAACGGCAACAGGTTTACAATTTGATCAAAGCTAACACTGCAGCTTGCCACAATTTGCAACCTTGCTGCAGGCACAACCAAAGCTGCTGCAACAACACAAGACAGCGTGGCAGACATCAGAATTATTGCGGTTCATAGTAGCAGGGTGTCAGCGGCTGGATCATGACTGCGGCTGCTCCTCTTCCCTGCCCCAGCCAGGGGGCCACCAGGAGGGCCGATGCGCGCTCAACACCGGCCCCTCTTTGGACCCGGCCCTCAGCGGCTGGCCGCCAAACGCCGCCTGAAGCCGCAGCAGCGCCAGCGCGCGGCCGCCGCCGTCTGATGACACCGCTACTTTGCCGGCTGGCCGCGCTGACCCCTCTGCATACACGTCCATGCCCTCCTCCAAAACCCCTGCACAAAAAGGGGAGACAAGGGTCAGTGCAACATGCAGACCAAAAATTGTGTGCAAGTGCAGGTCACTGCAACAGCAGAAGAATTCTTGGTATGCACATTGCGTTGCTAGGTACCTTGAGACGTATACCAGTATGACTAAGCATGCAGCAAGCTGGAAACTTCGTCAGAATCAAGGCCTACGGCTCTGTCTGGAATTTCAAGTGCCTGCAAACATATCTGGGAGCCAACAAGATAAATTATACGAATTAATCTCACCAGGAGGGTCCTCAGAGGTCACAGGGAGAAGCCGTTTGCGCACGACTCCTCTGAAGTGCGTCCTGGCGATGAGCTCCTGTCCAACGTAGCAGCCCTTGGTGAAAGAGATCGCGTTCAGGCCGTCCAAGTTGTACTCCAGGGGAATTGCCGACCCTGCGCGATTGTCCCCACACTTTCATGTATGTTTATGCAAATAAGCCAGAAGTGTTTGAATCTTTCCACCTGATGGCAAGCCAGCGTTGCATGCCATGTGGGCTCTGAAACCACTCAACAGACCATAGACGTGCTGTTGCAGCAATGCACTTAAAGGCAAACAGAGCTGAGGACTTTTACCCGTAAGAGCACCTCAATAAAGGTACGGGAAATTTTTCTGAATAGAGAGATCAAGTGAATTCAAGGATGTGACATGGCATTGGGTGCGCGCCTGGGGGGATTTCGGAGGGCCCCTCAGCAATGCCCAGGCTGTGGCGCCACTGCCGGTATTCCTCCTGGTCTGCAGCGGGCAGCTCCAGGGCAGCTTCCGCACTCTTTGGCAGGATTGTGCGCTGCCCAAGCTCCGGCGTCCTTGGATCCAAAGGCCAGCCATCTGCAGAAGTCAGAATGCTCAGCGGTCTGCTATCTCCCCTCGGAGGACCAAATTCCGAGGTTAATGAGTCATGCACCAGTGATTGCGCGGGCATCCCTGCATCCTGTCTCTTGCTGCAGGTGCTCTGCATAGCTGCACAGTAGATGGCTTCAAGATGGGAGAAGGAGGCACCTTCCAAAGCTTTGCTGCTGCTTGCACTGCCAAAGCGAGCCCATACATCGAAGCTGTCGGACACATCCCTGACATCCACCTTGGCTCTGAGCTTGTACCTGTGTTTGCAGCAGCCATGTTCTGCTCAGCCAACGGCCACCGCAAGATCATCTATGCTGGAGACATGGTGAGGATTGCAACTCCAGACTGTTGTGCGATCAGAGGTTGACTCACATCCTAAGGAGCCGCAGAAGTGCCGGCATGTGCGCTTTGTCCACATCAGCAAGCATGCCAAACGGCTCGCCTGCGCATGCAGACCAGCACGTTGATGCATGCCATGCCCCTACATCTAGACACACGAGCTGCAAGGCAAATTGGCGACTTTGAATTACTTGTTGTCTTCTGAGATGCTTACCAGTCGCATATAAGAAGGCATCATGCAGAAAACGGCCCTGAGCATTGAGGAAGGCTGTGTAGATCACGTCCTTGCCCCCTTTCTGCAAGAGGTTGGGGTCATTGGTGATGATGCCCTGCACAAGCAACGATGATTTGATGCCGTTCGCATATGTTTGTGAGAAAAGCTCACAAACTGGACCATCTTTGCGCACGTTGAGGAAATGATGGATGTCTTCTCCACCGAGGTGCAGGACGCCTCGAACATCATTGAGGCAAGCGATCTTCGATGTGTCGCCGTTGGCTTCTTGTGAAGAATTTCTAGCTTGGTACATCAACCAATGCCTCCAAGCAGCTGCTGGCAGAGACACTGGTTCTTGTAAGCAAACTGGTGCAAGGTGAGTATGCAAGTTCAGCAGCTTGCTTAGCAGCAAGGCTCTCGTCGATCGCTGCAGAAGGCCTTGCATTACGCTTGCAGGAACCTATAAAATCAATTTTAGTTCGTGCGCCCGTGCAAAGCACTCCAAGTTCAGCGCATTGTTCGCACGTGCGTGCAGGATGTGAGCACGGGACATCTGTATTTCTGGATCGTTTGGCCGTTGCTCGAGACTCTCTAAACTCTTCTAAAGAAATCGAGTGCAGAAGAGAGCATCTGAATCACGACAGACTTGTTAGGCAAGAAGTGCCCAAAAACAATTCCAAAATAGCTTTTTCTGCACTCGTTGATCACTAGACACTCAGAATCGACAAAGAACTAATTCCTATCAATTTGAAAGCTATCAGTCAATTTTGTGGAAGCTGTACAGCGTCCATCGAACACTCCGATGTAGGCTTTTGACATGTAGTGATGCCTCCAGATCCGATCTTTTTGCGTGCCCAGCACCATGTCAGATGCAGACAACGACAGAGAGACACTTCCAAAGGAGGAGATATTCTGCCTGAAAGGCCATGATGGTCCTGTGCTTGCGGTCAGATTCAATAAGGCTGGCACCTACTGCCTGTCTTGTGGGAAGGTGAGCAGGAACATTACCTTCAATTCTTTCTGCCACCCATTCAAAAGAGCTGTGTATAATGCTGACTGTGGTTGCACCGCAGGATCGTTCCATCAGACTTTGGAACCCGCACCGAGGACTCCTGATCAAAACATACGCAGGTGTGATGGTTGCCAACTGTAGACCCGCAATTGCATTAGCAATGTTATTTGCTAGCATGCTGACCTTATCCAAATTTTCGGTTACTAACATTTTTCCTTTGCAGGTCATGGCTATGATGTCAGGGATGCCGTCGTCTGCGCAGACAACAGCAAGTGCGCAAACACTCTTGATTGAACTGTATTTCTATCACCCTGTCTGCAGCTTCATGTGCCTCCAAATTGTGAGGGGCTTACACATACATCTTGCAGATACAAGCCATGCACCCAGAGCACCACACATGCAGGAAACCATAAAGGTTGCAATGACTACTGCATTGTGCATACTTCAGGTTTGCCTCCTGCGGTGGGGACCGGCAGATATTTCTGTGGGATGTGGGGACTGGGCGGACGATCAGGAAGCTCCGAGGCCACGATGGCGTGGTCAACTCGGTGAGCCGATCATTTGGGCAACATCCCACTTGCCATCAGACCTGTGTTCCTACTGGGGACATCACATGTCGCACCCAGCAAATTGGGTTGTGAAGAAGTAAAGCAAGTTCCTGGCAAGCCTTGCCAAGTGGTCGTGTGAAAGCGGTCTGCACACGAGGAGAGTGTAGATCAATATAGGAGTTGGGATACAGGAGGTTTACGGTGGACTGGGTCTGGCTTGGACTTGGCGAGTCCAAAAAGGGGTAGGATTCTGGCAGCCTTCAGCTGTAGCTTGTCTGCAGACGCACCCTGCCTCTTGGCAGGAATGGCGTGTAACGATATCAATAATAGCACAGAAGCTGGACTGCGCATGCAGGTGTGCCTGGGCCCAGGGGAGGCAACGCTGGTGACAGGGGGCTATGATCAGTCAGTGCGCGTGTGGGACATGCGCTCCCGCTCCTTTGATGCCATCCAGACCATCAAGTCCTTTGCTGACTCTGTCACGTCTGTCGCTGTCTCTGCCAAGTGCGCCCCCTCTGTCATGCATGCTGTGCAGCCACCACCCTCTGGTTCAGTGCTTGCTTCTATTGTGAGGCAAGGGCTTCCCGATGGGTATCTCACTAAAAGCATTTTGTATGAAGCATTCAAGCTTCTGTAGCCATGGAAAGTCTTTCATTGCATGCATATCTTACGGATATTCTGCCGGAGGTGGCCCCAGCTGTCATCATCTTTTGACAAGTCCACAGCATGCTCACAGGGGATTGTGACAAATATCCAGATCGAACTTCTGTGAGGGTGATAACCGTCTCTAAACAGCAGCACAAGCTACCACAAATGTCAAGTTGCATGCCGTTCTGAATGATTGTCTCCTGTGTGCATGCTCCAGCGCAGAGATCATGGCGTCCAGCGTGGATGGCACGGTGCGGCGATTTGACGTGCGCGGCGGCTGCGCGTACGTGGACCAGATGCATGCAGCCGTGACTTCGATGGCGCTTTCGAATGACGGCAACTGCGTGCTGGCTTCCTGTCTGGATGCGCGGCTGCGGCTGCTGGACAAGGGCAGTGGCGAACTGCTGGCTGAGTATAAAGGTATGCAGTCTTTGTGTTGTCATGTGATGGTATGTTCCATCGCATGTGCGCAGTCTTGTTGTCATGTGGTCAAATGCCACAGCAACAGCGAAGCCGGTGGCTTAACATTGGCTTCTCTTCAGAGATCCATTGCTGCTGGAAGCGGATCGCTAATGCTTGATTTGCCATTTCAGTGAGGGGGTTGTGACACAACCGTTGTGTGCATGCTGTGGCGCAGGTCACAAGCAAGAGTCAGCCAAGATGGACTGCTCGTTGACGCCATCAGATGCGCATGTGCTGAGCGGCTCTGAAGACGGTATGCAATCTTTCATTCTGCACAGATCGATTACTGCACTTTCCGCGGTGCAGACCTTCAACATCATGAGCCTCGGATAGTCACTAGCAATCTCTCCCGGGACTTTCTCATGTTTGCAATCATTCAGGCTCTGCTGTACAAAAGTAATTTCCCCTGTGATCTCATCCTGCATGTTTGCTGAGTGCAGGCCGGGTGTGCTACTGGGACTTGGTGGAGGAGACAATGGTGGAGTCCTTCCAGGCACACAGCGGCGTTGTATGCTCTCTAGCAATGCACCCTGACGGCAATCTGCTGCTCACATCATCCACAGATGGCACTGTCAAAGTTTGGCAATGAGCTGTGTTCACACAGGTTCTAGCGCTAGTTGGCAGCTGGCACCGTGCTGTGACAGTGTATGCCAATTGGGTGCAAATTGCATTTGAAGACAGTAGCCAAGAAGGGACGTCCAAGGTTCACACTGATTCTGTGTGATTCAATTTGGCTGGAAAGTGCACTTTTGGGAGAGGGGTTGGTTCAGCATTGGCTATTGTTTTCTGCGGTGCTTCATTGTGTCTTACGGTCTTTGGTAATCAATAGTTGGACTGCTCTAGACCTCGCTACTAGCATAACATATACAGCATGGCTTGAAAACTGGCATGTATTTGCATATGTAAGCTCATGATTATCAGGGATGGTCCTTAAATCTGAAAAGCTACTTTCGACTTACTGATTTGGGACTTTATAGCTTTATGTGCAAGAATCAAGACAAACGGAGCTGTCACAGCCTGTGACTCACAGGTGTCAAACGAACAGAGAAGCCCTGCCTCTGAGAGTGTATCCGGCAGCCAAACTTGGACTCGCCTTCGCCTAAACCCAGCTGAGCAAGAGACGCTCGTACGAGTCACTTCGCCAATTCTTGCACTGGTAGAAACTGGGTTGGGCAAAGTGAGGATAGAGGAAGCAGTGGCTTAAAGAGCGGGGCGACGCCTTGGACTTCTGCAGCGAGTGCGTGCTGCTGCAGATCGGTGCCCGCCAAGCCGTGCGTCTCTAAACATCGCTTGGCTACTACTCGCTTGCCATCAATCATCTTTCGACGCTCTGCGTCTTGCAATAAATGCTCCATACCCGATAGTGTCTGCTCCGCTTAGAAAGGGGGAGATTGCCTGGCAGTGCCGAACCTCCGCCGAGGTGTCTAGTGCCCCTGATGAATACCTGGAAAACCTCCTCTCCGTTTTCTGGGTGGCTGAAAGCCCCCAGGCCGTATGATGATCTATCAGAGAGGTGTTGTTGCATATTTGCTCTAATCATCCTAGCCGCCGGCAGGTTGGAGCCGAATTGGCGCGCCAGAGGTTTCAGCAACGGGTGTCAGGAGGGTTCTTTGCCTAGGCCCTGTAAAGCGAGGTGCTGGCGTATTCTGGGATGCTAGGCTGTGAAATTATATATATGCCCACGGTCACTCAAAGTTTTATCGGACGCGCGTTGGCGTCTCTTCTGCTTGACAGCCGGCAGTGATGCACATTGCACGCAGTTGTCCTGTGCCGTCACAGGATTGTCTTGCCATTGGCGTTCTTGTTCATGCCTACAGCCAGCCGTTCAAGCTCCTGAGCTTCTGGATGTTGCATAGCTGTAAATTGGGGCAGCTGTCAGGGGTGGCTGCTTCTGATGGCTTGCTGACTCGAATGGGGGTTTTGTGCTTCTGCAGGCGCCAAGATGGCCGGGGGTGCGCTTCCATTGGCGAGGACAACAGACTACAAGCAGTACGAGGGACATTTAACCTTGTGAGTTGTCCTCTGCAGTGATCTTCTGGTCTCAATTTTAGAATTCCGACCGACATCCGTCAGCCGTTCCCACTCCATATGCAGCTGCCATTGCCACGATCCGGTCTGGTGGAATAAATGCCTTTATATTCCTGCTTTCCCGGAGTCTGGCGCCAATTTGTGTTATTCCGATGTTGAAGCCCCGTCGGTAGCAATCCCAATTGAGTGCCCACTGGTGGAACGTGGCAGTCAGGGCCGTTGCTTCCTCTGATCTGTGAAGTTTACGCGAGTGTGGGCTAAGTTGTGCCTGGCCCTGGTCCGTGTGTACTGACCCAGTCTACTTTTCTTGTAACAGATATGTGGTGCTCGCGACGATCGTGGCTGGGATGGGAGGCCTGCTGTTTGGGTGCGCCCTTCAAATCACTATCAAGTTGCCCTGGCACATGATCCATTAACAGGCTCTGGTCTGCAGGTTCCACCCTTACATTTATTATGCATGTTCGGAAGCCCTGGTGCCCTCACCCATCTTGGAGGCATGCTCAGAGAGTGTGATGTGGTGCTGCAGGTATGATGTGGGTATCACTGGGGGAGTCACAAGCATGGACAGCTTCCTGAAGCGTTTCTTCCCTCACGTGGCAGCCCAGGAAGAGGCCGGCAGTAGTAGTGGAGGCGATGCCTACTGCACTTACAGTGATGTTGGCCTCCAGCTCTTCACCTCCTCCCTGTTCCTGGCTGCAGCCTTTGCTGGCCTTGCAGGCTCCTTCACCACAAGGTGCAGCCCACCTTCTTCGATTGTGGCAGCAGCTCCTCATGCATGTTTTATTATTGCCTGCTTTCCCCAAATTTCATAGTATTCTTGTGCACTTTCAACATTGAAATGTGGGGACACCATGACATGATTGAGGTTCGAGTCAAGCTGAGGTCTTGCCTTCTTGATGAGATGTCTGTGGGATTGCAGGAAGTTTGGGCGCATCAAGACTATGCTGATTGGAGGCATCTGCTTCATGATCGGCGCCGTTCTGACCGCCTCAGCCTTCGAGCTTGGCCAGCTCGTGGTTGGTCGCGTTGTCCTCGGCTTCGGCGTTGGTATGTCCCATATGACATCTCCCTTCTGCACCCCATTTTGGGCTATGTTCCATCAATCGTGCGTGATTCTGCGTGATGTGTCTTGCAAGGAGGGAGGCCTGAGCCTTGCCTCGCGCGCTAGTGTGCATTCTGGACAATATCACAGGAAGGCAACCCATAGTCAGAGGCCATAGGGCATGCACACGGGCTTGAAAAGACTTACATGCAGCGCAACACAAGTGTATTGTTCCCTTTGCAAATATGAGCCGACAATAAACTCAGTGGTGAATCTGCAGGTCTGGCGACCCAGTCTGTACCGGTGTACCTCTCCGAGATGGCGCCTGTGAACGTGCGCGGGCAGCTCAACATCATGTTCCAGCTGTCCATCACCATCGGCATCCTGGTCGCCCAGTTGATCAACCTTGGTGAGGCTCCCTGGCCTGCTCAAGCAATGCTGCATGTTGTTCCCTGACCGCCAGCATGCAATCTTTGTCCCCAGATGCCTCGATGGCCGGTCTTGCAGACAGATCAGCCAGCTCTGTAGGTTTGCAACCAGCTGCTGATGGAAGCCTTTGGCACTGTCGATCTTTGAGAGGGGCTTGAGCTGTGGCAACTCTGCAAATGTGCTCATTCTCCTTCAGCCTTCAAACTGACTGGTGCATTCATGCCTGGATGCATCATAGATTAAGTGCGAGCATTCCAGGAGGCTGTACTGCTGCAGGCACGCAATACATGCCTGGCGACAGTGGCTGGCGCCTCTCCCTGGCGCTGGCAATCGTCCCAGCCATCATTCTGACCCTGGGCGGCATCTTCCTGCCCGAGACCCCCAACTCTCTGCTGGAGCGCGGCCACGACGCCCGCGCGCGCGCCATCCTCGTCAAGATCCGCGGGACCGAGAACGTGGACAACGAGTTTGATGACATCAAAATCGCCGCGCAGATCGCCACGCAGGTCTGCTCCTCCTTCCTTTCGCCTATATTGCCTCGTTGCAGTGGCATGCAATGATGGAATATGCATGCCACATGGGAAACAATGTTGGCCCCTTACTCTGCGCTCACATGCGCTCCCTTTGCTGACAGTTGCCATGGCATGCATGCAATTCTTATGCCCCCTTCTCACTCATGTGCCTGCAATGGCAACCTGTGTTTCGTCCATGGCATGGGTCAGTCAAACGACTGTTGCGTGCGGCAACTTGAGCATGGAGTGCACAGTTGGGATCCAGATGGTCACATGTTTCTGCCTAAAATGGCTGATGTTCTGCACATGTACGTCCTCCGAAGTGGGGCCAGCAACTGCTCACCCTCTTCAAGCTACCTATAGGCCAACGTGGTAGCTACAGGGCTCTCTGTGGGTGACAACCAATTGATGGCACATGCTCCCTTCTCCGGCGGGCTCCGCGCTTGATCTGTTTTATTTGCTAACAAGGGCATGCATGCTGCTGCAGGTCAAGACTCCCTGGAGGAACCTGTGCAAGAAGGACTACCGCCCCGAGCTGGTCATCGCCTTCTTCATCCCCTTCCTCCAGCAGTGGACTGGTGAACCTCGCCTCACCTTCTACCCTCACCTCACCTTCCACCACATTTCTTGGGGACAGTGCTGCATGCTTTCTGCTCAGAGGACTTGAACAAGACACACTGTGTGTCCTGTGGTGTATTCTGAAGGGATGTATGACCTGTGCAGGCATCAACAGTATCATGTTCTACGCACCCATCATCTTCAAGACCATCAACAAGAATGGAGCTCTGCTGGCCACCGTCATCACTGGCGCTGTCAACGTCGGCACCACCTTCGTCTCTGTCGGTGAGATGCTGACCTGGACACTCACTTGAGTGTGTGTGGCTGCCACCAGAGTGCACAGCATCCAGTGAGTGTGTGTGTGTGGCTACATCACAAAAACACATGTCGTGAGGATGTGTGACTTGCTATTTCCACATGTTATGCTGCATGCATGCCAATGTATGTAATTTTGGGGCAGAATTTTGAACACATGTTGTGTATTCTTGCAGCGCTCGTGGACAAGATCGGCCGCAAGGTGTGCACTTTCTTTCTTGCCGTCAACTGTACTAGTCCAAGCAACATTTCTCACCCATTTGTGCTACGCTTCTTGCATTTTGTTTTGCTTTGTATATTGGGGGGCACCGCACATGTGTGCTGCCATTGACAAAGTCGAGAGAGAACGAGTGCATGGGTGTTTCATGTGAAGCAGTCGGAGTGCAACTATGCCAGGAACAGTGTTCCTGAGACATGCTCTTGCCTGTGCAGCCCTTGTTCTACCAAGGTGGAGCGCAGATGATTGCTGCCGAGATCACCATGGGCGTGCTCCTGCACCAGTACTTTGGAGGCAAGGTGGGCGACACCGTGCCATACGGCGTCGGTGTCGGCATCATCGCCGTCGTCTGCATCTTTGTGGCTGGCTTTGCCTGGTCCTGGGGCCCCCTGGCCTGGCTGGTGAGTCACCTCCACCATCACTCGCACATACATGAGGGTGTGGTAATTAATGCAATGTGAGGACAACTAATACTGGGCTGCGGACTTTTGTAGGCCTCGCAGACGTGGCTGCAGACGCCTTGCATGCGTCCCCTTTGGATATGGGTGTGCGTGCATGGAATGTTGAATGATTAAAATAATCGCATGCCTCCACCCTACCGTAGCTAGGAGCCTGTCAATTTCTAAATTTTCTTGCACGCTGCGTTTCAGCAACATTCATGTGCAATGCGTGATCTTGTCTTTGATCACTGTGCAGGTGCCCTCCGAGGTCCTCTCCCTGGAGACCCGCTCGGCCGGCTATGCTCTCACCACCTTCATGAACTTCCTGGTGAGGTTGCTGTCACTGCATGCATGGCGTATACAAGCCTTCGTTCTCTGCACATGCTACTGTCAACCTTGCGGGCAGCTAAATGTACGTTTGATTGTAGAGTCGCTGACCGGGCTGTTTGTCATGTGCAGATGACCTTTGTGGTGGGCCAGAGCTTCCTGTCCATGCTGTGCTCCATGCGGGTGCGATCCTTTCTTGCTTCTGATCTCATCAACACATGACGACCTGCGGTGCATTGGCCTTTTATGTATGGCTCAACTACGCCTGTTGATGTTCAAAGCCGCATATAGCAGAGTATGAAATGGGCTGTGTGCGCAGTGGGGCATCTTCCTCTTCTTCGCCGCCTGGGTGGTTGTCATGTCCCTCTTCATCATCCTGCTCACCCCTGAGACCAAGGGCATCCCCCTGGTGAGCAGAATCTCTCTTTCCTGCCCGACATGAACATTTCTGCCTGCAAATGCAAGACGATCTGTATGAGAATGTCAAGAGCTGCCTTCTGTCACCACATGATACCGCTGTGGCTGCCCAGCCATCTGCTCGACAGCCACATTTGATTGACAGGAGGTTGCATTAGTCGCCGGCCCAATGCTAGGCTGCCAGGTAGCATCAATAGACAGAAGGTGGCAGTCAGGTCTCACTCTTTTGCCCTTGAATGTGCGAAACAGGCCCAAACCATTGGCTAGCACTGTCCCGCAACTAATTGCCGTGCATGGGCCAAAGCTCATGGGTTGCCCACAGCTGAAGCTGGTCAGCCTGTCAGGGATCATGGCACGGGTGCAAATTGCTGTTCCTCCAGGCTGTGTGGTGCTCAAGGCTTGGCAAAGTTTCGTGGTTCCAAATTTTGAACACGTTCTGATCAAATGCTCCATCTCTGCCGCGCAGGAGGAGATGCACCTGGTGTGGAAGGGCCACTGGGCCTGGAAGAAGTGGGCGGCCGACAAGGAGCGGCGCCAGCTAGCCATCGCCAACCAGCCCGGCACCGTGGAGTTCGAGGAGTACAAGGTCACCCAGGAGCACGCCGCAGCCGCCAATGGTGTCAGCAACGACGCCAAGCTGGCCTGATAGCCGCCACCTGGCGCCCTCGCATCAGCCCTGCATGCCACAGACCAGATTTGAAGCCGTCACTGGATACGAAGCTTCGCTGCCGACAGCGCTGCGCTGCATCTGCACCTGAGGGTGCATGGAATGATCGGATGGGTTGTTGCAGCGGTGTTGGCTGCAGCTGAATGCCACACCCCGCAATCGAGTGAGACGGCCGAGCAGGAAACATGCTTGACAAGCAGAGAAACAAGTCGTTGTTTTCAAGACATCAGATATTTTATGGCCAGCAATACACAGGGGAAGGAAGTGCCGCCCCTTGCCAGCTATTGATACCATAGCCGAACGCAGCTGTCTCTTTCCCAGCTTCAAAAGTAAAGGGCCCCTTCATTGTTGTGGATTGCAGCCCCTGGGCTGCTCATTTGTTTTCGGTGTGTTTGCAGCCTGTGTGCTGATTCGCCTCTTGCTGTGATTCTCGGACCCGCCCAGGCTTTTTGAGCTCCCAGGTGTACAGTTGCAGGGCCTTTGGCCATAAAGAGCAGATACCATGCTGAAAAGTATGCGCTGGCTGTTCTGTGGAAAAAGAGTCGCGCAGCTGCCACCCACCTGCCTCTGGGGTTTTGCATTTGATTGTGTTTTTATAATGCGTGCGTAAATGTGAGCCTGAACTAGTCAGATTGCTTCAAGTCGAGTGTGCAGTGCAAATGTGCGCCCTGCCAAAGCCACCCAGGACCTGCAGCTCATCAGTAGGAGGATCTGAGATCTCATTGATTGCCCTGTGCAAATGTGCCTCTTGAGTAGAATGACCTCGCAAACTGTATAACTTTGGTGGCACCACTCTGCAGAGGTTTCGCCAGCATTGGCGCAATTCCCCTTGTGCAGATGAGCCTGACCAGAAGTGTCCGTTCCATTGAGTACCACTAACAGTGGTGCTGCTGCTCTGTGAAGTAGTTAGCTACCATAATCTCCTTGGCTGTGAGAATATGTGAAGCTCCCCTGAAGCTTAAGGCTATATAAAGAACAGCAGCTTAGCCAGATGTGCAGGCGCCACCAGTGTTACTACGGGTGACTTCATTGGGTGAGATGAGAGGTCCTGCTGACAGTTTCTATGGAGGAAGGTTGTGCTTGCAAGTTTGCAGTCATGTGCATATGTGAGTGCTTTCATTGTGGGCACACTTTTCTGCCAGAGTGGTTGTTTGTAAATATGTTCATATACTGTGGCCACGGTTTATGCGCATAAATGCATGCACGGACTATCATCCCACAGGTTATCCAGCTAAGGCATGCTGAGGGCACCATAACCCTACAGTCGCAGCAACCCCATCACCAAGCCTCTGAAAATTTAGATTGATGCATGCGCCTTTTTGAGCTTTTAGGAAAGAAAGCAACTCGATCACCAGATGAGGGCATTCGTTCGTGGGCCACCGTTGTCATTTATGACCTGCCTGGGACATCCTTATTGCAGATTTCTTTACAGTGATATGTACGATTGCACGATGTCGTTCTGATGTGTCTGAAGGCAGCACTATAATCTGGATTCTTTCGAGGATGAATGGATCGCAGCAGATAAGCTGCAGCACTTTGTGAGCTGCGGGCTGATCTCTGCAATCGCCTTCATAACTGCAAGCCTCTTTCGCAGATCGCACCAGTATCGACTAATTCTAGGCGTATTATCAGGCTTTATTGTCGGTATTGCCAAAGAGCTTGGGGATTACCTCCAGGTGAACTAGTCAAATGCTCTGCATCGATGCCTTGATCCTTTGCATGAAGGTATGTGTCAGCCTGAACATGCGTCCGGAAGATTTCGATTAAGATGCACTTGCCATGCAGTGGTGGCCAGGATTGTTGTCTCTGAAGGACGCTGGAGCTGATTTTGCTGGCATCGCAGTCTTTCTTGCAGCCCTTGTAGTGCTGGAGAGCTGCAACGTTCTCCCTCGTGCATTTCACTGGCGCTCAGCTACATCTGCTGAGCAGGCAGCATGAACGCAAGCCAGAGTCCCGCTCGCCTGAGGTTCCTAGCAGCCAGGGGATCTGCCTGAAAGGGGTACCATTGCATAACACCTAGGTGCCAGAAGACATGGCGCTCGTCCCGTTTAGAGTGTCAGGTGCAGCCGCGGATCAGTCTCTGGAGCATCGCATGTTCCAAATTGGTGGCCACACCATCAGAGTCCGGCAGAACCCTGCGGTGCGAATCTGAACCTCCTCTCTGGGCAGCATATCTCCACAAAGCTTCCCCTGCTGATACCAACAGGATCAGCGCAGGCCAGAGCATTCCCACATTCCCAGGTCAGACAACGACCCTGTGAGGATGTGAGGATAATGGCACCCTAGTTGGCAATTTTGCCCCATGCGCTGCCGATCAGATGTGGTGGATGTGTTTGAAGCGCGCCTTGATCACACCGATGCCACTCTGACGGCAGGTGCTACTCTGTATGCTGAGGCCAAATGAGAGGTTTCCTGGACACCCAAATAGGCTAATATAGAAGATTTCTTTGACTGGCAGGGGAGCGGCGCGCACCACCACATAAGGGCGCAGCAGGACGCACAAAGCCGGCAGGATGGGGAAAAGGAAGAGAGCAAGGAGGAGCTGGATAATGTGGGACTGGTAGTGTGGCAGAGTGCGTTTGTGCTGGCCGAGTTTCTGGTGTCCCATGCGCCCATGGGGGACTGGCGCGACGTGCGCACTGTGGATCTCGGCACAGGGACAGGTAAGTGCAGTTATTAGCCTTGAAGCACTGTGCCATCCTTCCTGAAATCTTACCGTTGACAATACACGCTGGGCACATTTTCCTGTAGCCCCTGCATGCTGCGTTATGGCAGTGGCCGAAGGACATGATATGCCAGCAAATGTGATTGATTGTGCCAAGGACACCAGGAAGCCCTAATCTAAATATCTCAATGTGATGTTGCTGTTGCTGCTTCCAGAAGCTGCAGTGAGTGCACTGGCACAATTAGTAGATAGTCTGGTGAACCACCATCAGGCATGATGACAAACTGCAGGCACTGGTTTCAGGACTACTGCTTTGTATCAGGATGGCCTCTTCCCCATTTGAGAGGGCTTTCCACTGCGCATTGCAGAGCACCATGCTGGCAGGATAGCCACAGGACAGGCAGGCCTACACCAGTGTGAGTTGCCATGCAAGAAGTACGTGGTGTGCAGCTCAGTCTGTGCCTGCTTGGTCCAGTGCAGGTGTAGTGGGCATGGTACTGGCACTGGCTGGGGCGGAGGTCACCCTGACAGACCTGCCGCATGTGACATGGCTCGCGCGGGAGAACGTTGCTGCCAACTGCGATTCGCCCCTCATCAGAGCCCAGGTGCAGAGCTTAATATTCTTTTGTGACACCCTCCTGGCTTCTGAACAATCTAGAACAGCATCTGCTTCCCGCTAACTTCTCCACCTGAGAGCTCCGTCAGACGGCCGTCACAACTGTGCGTGTTTGAAGAATGGGTTTGATATGCGGCATGTTGCATCATCTTTCAGTGGCCCCTTCATCCAGAGTTTCAAAGCTGTTGCACCTGCAGTTTGCTGTTCTTCTTCAAATGTGCCCGGCAGGCTCATAAACGTGGCAGCCTGCAGCTTCAGATGGTCTTGTATGCAAAAACAGGTACAATAGATTGATACCCGTGTTCCGCCTATGACGGTGTTGAACTGCACCCTTGAGCTCCAATTTTGGGGAGCTAGCATTTGAAAAAATGTCCAACCTGTGGGGCACTACCACATGTGCAATATCATTTACAATTGGTGTCCGATGGCAGGTGGTGGACTATGCATGGGGCGATGACGTAACGGCGTTGCCCGCATGCCCAGACCTGATCACAGGCGCAGACATCGTGTACCAGGAAGAGCACTTCCCACCGCTGCTGCAGACTCTGAAGCAGCTGGCAGCCCCCCACACCCTCATATTCCTCTCCTTCAGACTGCGAGGTGTGTGATACAATGTTTCCTTATGAGGAGGATTCTTGGTCGCTTGTGAAGCATATGACTTTGGGTTATGACTGTGCCAAGAGTGCTTTATGCCCTGCATTTGCGTGCAGGCAAAATTGTCATTGAGATGTGACCATAACACCTGACGATTATTCAGAGAGCATCTGGGATGCAAGTGCTTGACAGCTGCGGAGATGCCAAATAAAGCAATTTTGTGTCTTTGCAGGTCGTGGAGAGGACAGGTTTGAGTATATGCTAGCAGAGGAAGACTTTGCAGTCATGAGAATACCAGAGCATGCACTGCATGAGGAGTACAGGGATGGGCAGTATCGTGTGCTGAGAGTGTGCAAGCGGGGAGGATGATATCCAGTGCACATGCAAAAGGACAAAACCACAGCACGCGGCATGTTAACAACTACTTCTAAATATTCTACGTGGGAGCACTTCTGCAGTCACAAAAATGGCCTTATGCCCTGCAAGTGCCTGCCAGTGCTTAGCAGCTTGAATATGCTTATCACGGTGTCATGGGTTTTCAAATTGATTGCAGTTCATCCTTGTAAGAGATAGTAACGTAGTAAAGACGGGTCAAACTTGTGCTCTTAGATTGTTCAACAGTACATTTCAGAATAGCAGTTGCTCAAAGCAGCTTATTTACCATCTTTGTCTGTTCTCAGAATTTGCACTCTTTGATGCTCTTACAGTTCCAGTCTCTTGCCATTCTGTTCTTTAAGTACTGCAGGATGGCCACTTTACAAATAATTTACCAGACGCGAATTGTTTTTGCCAGGCTGTATTCTGTAGGTCCCAGTAGCCTTGTCATACAAAGCAATATACTGCAACACACTAGTGTAAGAAGTTCAATCACCTCTCTGTCTTAACTTTTGCACTCTCTATTGGTACAATCAATACTGCACCAAATCCCGAACAGAAATTGCAGCATACTCTAAATTTCAATTCAGAAGGTTAGTAGCTCAAAGCAGCACCTTCGTCATCTCTGCCTGTTCTCAATTATGTTCCCTTTTCAATTCTGCCACTGTTCCTGATTCTTGCCATTCTGCAGCATCCTGATGCTCTTGCGTCCCCTCAACTGATGCAAAATGCCCAGGAACGCTCAGACCATCTTCCTCTGCGCCCTCATCTGATGAAGTCCCAGAAGCAATTAGCTTTTCAACATGCATGCAACGGCCAGACCTCTTCCAACATTGTGAAAATTCTTCGAAAAAAATACTTTTGGAACGTCTACTTGCATTCCATTTGTGTCTGGCACGGAGTGCACCAAGTTGAGGCGTGCTCACCAGGCTTCTTGGCAATCTTTGCAGGCAGGAAGCGAAGCAGGACTGCAAAATACAGAACCGCAAGAGAGTTCACCGCTGTCATGATGACCATGGGAATTGTGTATCCTCCGTATCTTGTCTTGACAGCCCCTATCAGATAAGGCCCCACAATGCCTGCGCATTTACATAGAACTTGATGATCGTCATCTGCTGCATGTAATGTAGGCGCGCTATCGATCAATCATATCCAAAGCACACTACATGTTTACTGTCGCATGAGCGTGTGAGTCTGGACTGGAAACAGCAAAATGTCTTGAAGGCAGGCTAACACTCATGCTATCACTCATTTATACCCAAAGCTGTACCTTTGTCACTGTCACACGCGTGTGAGAATAAACACAAAATCGCAGAAAGAGTTCAGAAGATGCACATGAGATGGGAAAGCAGGGCCACGCACCGCCATAGGCAGAAATACAATTTGCAACAGCCCATCCGGAAGATAGGGCAGGCCCAGAAAGATAGGTTGCAGGGTAGCCCCACTCGAGAGGGTTGGAGGCTTGGCTGGTGCTGCTGAGAATCAGACCGAAGAAAGCAACGTATGAATTGTGGCCCAAAGCCACTGCCAGAACTGCCAGTGCGAGCGCGCCGATTGCCAGGGGCACCAGCAAGTGATAGTACATCTCCCCTGAATCGTCCCATTCAGACTGCTCAGGGCAGGATCGCTGAGCAAGCATCACATGAACAGACCAAAAAGCTATGCATGAGACCCTCAGCATGCTGAAAACTCAAACAGGCATTGCATGAATAAGCGGGCTGTTTGGCTGGCATATGCGATATGCATGTTAGGACACTTCACATTGCAACACAGACCTACTCACGATGACAGAGCATTATGCGCACCTGTGCGCTTGGCATGTCGGGCATTCAAGTACGTGACTAAAGCTGACCAGCTGTAGGGAACACCCGCTAGCAGAGCCGCCACTGCCCCTGCATCACCCAAGACATGAATCACAGTCAACTCTGTTCTTTCAATTACCTCAATCACAGAAAAAGGCACTATCATGAAGACCGAAAGGTAATTTCAGCTGTCAGTAAGGAAGGATCAAGATGCATGTCACACTTTGTAGTCTTATTGCATACGTTTCCTGCCAGAGGCAAGGTGCATATGCAGACAAGCTGCATGTCAAGATTCCATAAATTTCCCCTCTTTCAACTGCGCATGTCCAAGCAAGAACCAAAAAAACACTGTCAGAGCCACACTCTGCACCGATCAAACTGTAAAACTTGGTAAGGAGGCTAGGGAGCCACCTGAGACCTTGACTTGTTCAGGGGTGGCCCCGGAGGCAGCGCTCTTCCCTTTGATGATAGAGAACACAATGAGGGGCGTCCAGTACATGGCCCCGTAACGCATGATACCGGCCCAGCCGCTGCCAAACCCCTGAGCCCACACCTTCCAGCAGCGTATGCCGTCCATTGTGCTCTGCCCTCCGCCCTCCTTCCCCATCCTCTCCTGCAGCGCGCTAACCAGCTCTCCCATCGAGCAAGAGTAATTTTGCAGAGAAGAAAGGCAACCACAAAACCCAGTTAGTGACACGTGAAGCTGCATGCAGCAAAAGGGTTACGATTCCTGCCCCCTGTTTCTACGGAGGGTAAGACACGAGTCCAAGCCTGCAGCTTCTCCTTTTTTAAAATCGAAAGATCCAAATATCAACGAGAAGGGTTTATCAGGGACAGGCTGCTGACGTGGCACACCTTGTTGTGCTTGACTTGCTGGTGCACAGAGTCCTGCTCGGCAGCGGTCAAAAACTTTGCCCCAAGTGGACCGGGCGCCAAAGTCAGCCAGATCTGCACAGATCACAAGAGAAGCTGTGAACTTTTGCCCTGCGTTTTGGCAAGGCATGCAAGCAGGAAAGCCAGGCAACACAGCTTCATTTGCATTCTTGAGTCTCCTGAAATGGGCTTACCCAGACACCCAAACAGATGGTGGGCAATCCTTCCAGAAGAAACAGCCACTGCCAGCCGTGCAGATTCAAGAAGCCGTCAGTCAGCAGCAGCCCAGACGCCACCGGGGCACCAATCACCTGCGCTGTGCAATACTTCAGTTCTTTGCAGCTCTTTGAAGGTAAATACGAGGGACTTCAGGGCTAAAAAGCCAGCATCAAACTTTTTTTGGCCTTTATTTGGCATGCAAAAAGCGCATATAGACAGATCTGAACAGATGACAGCACGCTGGGAGGCTTGATATCTGCTCAGCAACGCATGCCACGCTGCACAATGTCAGGTGCAGGAGCACATGCACCGCAAATGACTAATTTTGTGACTCATGCATGCTCTGTCTCTCAAGCATGTGTGATTGGCAGGAGGCAGCACCTGAGCTAGGGGCTGTGCAGCCCCAATGAAGCCCCAGGCAGCAGCCAGGTCTGGGCCACCCGCATAGAACCTTGTCAGATGCGCCCACATGGCCGGAAATGTGCCCGCCTCAAACGCCCCTGCAAATTGTTAGGCCCATTAAGCAGCCAGACCCGCAGAGCACACTGCCTGCAGTCTGGTTGCCGAGCACTTTGAGGTGTCCTTAAGGGTGTCCCTATTGCTGAATGAGTTTTAAATACACTGCAAGCTGCCGATGTTGGCGCTTCAGCAGATGTGTCAGCCATTGTCACAATCCTGACGCTACGCCTGCCATGTCTGTGTTAACGGTATTTTCATGGGATATCTAGAAAGGAACTCCAGTGCAAGCCCTCATGATCACGTGCCAGAAATTGCAGAATTGAGCAACGCGAGGCCAGAACACACCGAGCAGGAAACGCAGAATGTACAAGTGTGTGGGGCTGTTTGTCAGCCCTGCCATGCATGTCGCCACAATCCCCCAGCCCAGGGTGAGGAAACCGATCCACCTGTTTGTCCCCACCCTCTCTGCTATAAGCTGTGATGGAATCTGCAGGACATCACAGTAGTTTTTGCCCAGGCAGGAGATGAGTCTCTTCATTTTATGCGCACAGCATGCAGGCGGAGCCTCACACAGGCAGATATGGCATCAACGATATCAACAGCAAGGGTCACGGAGGAAGTCACGCCTGGAACAACATGTATCCAAGAAAGAAGATCCCACTGCCGAGACCGTACACAGAGTCTGAAAAATTCAGGTCCACATTGAGCTGAACAGAAGCATACGCCTGCACCAACCAATTGAAGATCACATGTGCGGAAGTGCATGGAGTGATTAATCTACAGCTGAAAAGAGAGCAAGAGCGGGTATAAAGGAATGACAGGAGTCTCCACACCAGATTGGCGCGGTCCATGTGATTGAGGACTGTCAAGAGGCAGAAGCGCAGCATTATGTGCCAGTGCAGCTTCCTGGTGGTTTCATTGCTCACCACTTTGTCCTCCTGAAGCACAGCCGCCATTGTGAGGTCGAAAGTCAGTAGGAACAGTGATGTTGTGAGAAATATCAGAGCAATCTGCCCAGGCCGGTGTGCATGCCTGGGACATGGAAAAACTGCTGAACTCTCGCGCCAGCGGCGTGTGTTCGTCTGTTTCTGCCGACTCGCTCCTCCCCTTGTCAGAAATAGGCTGCGCAGTGCTCACATGCGGCAGCATTGAATAATCGCCTGCATGCATTTGCAGCTCACCTCTCAAGAGCAGTGCTGTGAGTCTATGGAGATCAGGTGGGATCTGGCGTGCACTGCAGTGGTGCGCAGGTGCAATCAAATCAAAAGGTACTGCTTATGAACCGAGTCACTCACTGGATGGGCCCGAGGGAGCTCCTCTGGTCTCTGTAGGGGTGGTCATCCGAGGTCTCAAGGTCCTGATTTGCATCCGTGTGTGACAGTGCGCTTTGAACTCGAAAATTCATGCCCTGAACATAAGCTGAACTACTACCGGAGCCGATACAGCATACAATATTGCGGATCAATCACTTCAATGTGGAATATAGGAATGGGGAAAGAGCAGAAGGATTGGTACACTGCGTCAAATCAATCACACCGATTCCTTAAACTTCTTATGAATGAAATCTGTAATGATCGTAAGGAGATACGGTGACACAAGCGTCAATATGTATAGGTACCTTGCCTTCGTGGCGCGGCAGGCAAAGCAGGCAGTCGGGTCTCGGGTCTGGGCCACGACAGGCGGAAGGATAGATGCTTTTATGTCAGAGACTTCAAGCGGAGGGATTGCTTATATTTCATAGATTCAATAACATAAACTCAGCCCTGCACTACGTCTGAGCAAAAGTCTCTGCTGAGTGAAGTAGCAGGATCAGCCCAAGCATTCCGGCCACCATGGTGTCGACAAATGGAGCTGTCACACAAAACGATGACGATCTAGCAGCTGTTGGTGCGTGATTACCACTGAAAAGGTTTTCTGCAATCGCCTTGTTTGTAGACAACGCAATTTAAAGTCCCAATAGCGGAAAGGAGCAACCCGGAACACATGCCGAACATGAACCGATCAGCACACATTTGACTGATACTGCGACCTAGAGAAATTTGAACTCTCCCTGGATCTCACATTCTGTATATATCAGCTAATACAGAACTGAAACTCCACGGCTGTCCTGCGCAGCCACGGTGTTCCAGGCGATCCAGGGACACTGGTTGACCGCCTGCCTTGGTGTGCTCATGGACCTGAAGATCCCGGAAATTCTCGCGAGCCAGGAGAGCCCCATTCAATTCAAACAGGTCGGTTGACCTTCGTAGCCTCCTGAATACTCTTGCTCACGCCTGGACCTGAAGCCATCATAGTGCCCTTGGATCCTTGACAACGTGGGCCACGCCAAAGCAGCGAAAGAGGCCCAAAGGACACACAGTTGAGAACTTATTGTCTGTCTCAGTGTCATCATCCACTCAGGTACACAGGTGGCAATATTTCCATCTTTTATAGAGGGTGCTTCATGCATGCAAGCTTACGCAATCACCAGCGGCTTGTGACTGTGCAGCAAAAAGACATTATAAACAGCATTACTGTGACTGCGCAGCTGGCAAAGCTGGCAGGCGTGAGCGATGCGGGCTTGGACCATTTTTACAAGGTGCTGCGCGTGTGCGGGCAGTGGAGCCTGCTGGATGAGTCGCGCGAGGGGCGCCACTTCAGCGCCAACTCAGCGACTCGCCAGCTCGTGCGCGGCAAGGACGCCACTCTCGGCCACTTTGTCGACCACCAGGTTTGCACTGCCAAAATTTTCCCCACAAGAGATCCCTTCTTCTGACTGCGCCCTGCTCTTTCATCTGACGCTCTACAATGTTTCATTGATTGACATGCCCTGCATTCTTGCAGCCCTTCAAATTTTCACTTTTGCCCATGGCCACTTTTGCAAGGCTTTCACGGTGTGATTACCATGTTGTATCAGTATCCGAGGCATGGCGTTAAGGCCGCTGTGACAGCTAAAGTTTTAATCTTATGATTGGGAGGAGGCAGGTGGCTGGGGGCACTTTGTCACGAATCCTCCCATGCATGAGCCTGTCCTTTACAATCTTGCATTGCCCCTCATGTGACTGTTGATCTCCTGTGGGGGCATAGCCTGTAACTGCTCTCTTTTTATTTGGGATTGAGAGGCAGGTGACTCGGAGCATCTCAGTACCAGTGCTCCCACTTGCTTGCGCTTGGCGCAATGCATGGAGCTGTGATATGCATGCGCGCCATGCTGCCCTTTGCGGCAAAGATTCTCGCCACTCTGTAACATCCCTATGTTGACTGTGAGTATCTGAGTGCAGATCAACAAGCCGAAATGGGACGCATGGAAGATGCTGCCGGAGGCTGTGCGCAGCGGAGCAGTGCCCTTCGCTCTCGCACATGGCGGCCTCGACATGCACCAGGTACACAGCCACTCAACTTACAGAAAGATGTTCGCGGAATTGAATGACAGAGCGTGGATAGTTTTAACAGACTTCTCTCGTGAGTATTGGCAGCTGTTGACTGGGGACTGAAGGGAGGCTGCCACCTCAATAGCTTTGTATGTGAGCCGAGCCGGCTGACCCTGGGGTTATCTCATTGAAAGCCTTCGGCATCCAAGATACTGTCACGCTACCAAGAAAATGAGACGTTGCGCTGCAATAGAAAGCTGCACGGATCAGCTGATCACCTCTCCAGATGCTTGACTGTCAACAAAGCCGATAAGACATCAAGGGTGCCGATTGCATGCATACCCTTACCCACGAATCCCTAATGATTTTGGCCAGGAGCACTATATTGAGCTTAATCAGGACTCCTGATCAGCTGATCATCTCCCCTGAATCTGGGGTGTATGGCGCGCAGTACGACGAGGTCAAGGGGAATGAGGCGTTCGCAGAGGATTTCCAGCAGGCGATGACCTACTTCACAAAGCTGAGCCTGCGCGGCGGCGAGGTCAGCCTGAAGGATGCGTTTGACTGGAGCAGCGCAAAGTGCATCATGGATGTCGGTGGCGGCCGCGGCGAGTGCCTGTCCCACTGCATGCTGCATGCCGGCCCCGGCTGCAGAGGCGTTCTCATGGACCGGCCCTGGGTGCTCGACAGGTGAGCACTGCTGTACTCACTCTCCATTGTATATAGTGTAACTATATCATAACTTCTATTCCAATCCTGAAGACCATGCACCTTGGGCAACACCTGTATTATGGCTTTCCACTCTTTATGCTTCTAGCGTTCCTCCACCAGCTATAGGCACGACCAATAGCTTCTACATCAGTACCTTCTACATATTTACTGACATACTCTTTCAAATTATGGTATGAGGCATGATCAGGGTGCAGAAACACAGATGTGTGCTCTGCCCCTGTTGCCTTGTTTTGCTGCCGTCTGCAAGCCTGCACCCTGAAAAGAATTCTCTGTTCATTTCAAGTGCCTACCAGCGAGAAGTTGGCAACTATTAAAACTGCGGAGAGCGGGGGATGGCTTCACTCATAAGCATCTGCGAGTCTGCTGGCTGAGAAGACACATGCATGTAGCGTGGACATGAAGGGCACCTTCGAGGCCAAGGGGGTGCACGACGCGGCAAAGCGGCTGAGCTTTGTGTCGGCCGAAGTGCGCGAGCCATTCCCGGCGGCTGTGAGGGAGGCCGGAGTGGACACAATAGTGATGAAGCACTTCCTGTCGGGCTTCTCTGACGCGGATGCAGACATCATCCTGAAGCACTGCAAGGCGGTGCTGCCCCCTGTCGGCAAGATTCTGCTGATGCAGGTGCGTGCAGAAGCTGCAGCTGAGATGTTTTGTGATTTTCCAGACCAGCACAAGCTCCGCAGATGCATGCGCACATCCCTTTTTGCCGTTTCTTGGGTGTCACGGGCTGACACAGCACTCATCCAAATGGCACAAATTTGTACACTGAGAATGCCCCAATTACTGCAATCTTCTCAGCGGTAATTTGGTGTACCTTGAGTTGTGGTTATTTCAACACTGAAAAGGATTGTTCTGATGCAGACTTTGGTGCCAGAGGCGGGCGACAGGGACCACAATGTGTGCAAGGATGGCGTGGCTCCAGGTGATGTCCTGACTGCATCCCTCTCTCTCTCAGTCCCTTCTTCTCAAGCCACATCCAGTACTGATGGCAGACTCTTGACCTCTGGGCCATTTTACAGACATGAAAGCCCTTCAAGCAATTGGCTAGACACTCAATAAGTGTGCCTGCCCTCCCAATGCTGACTGCTGGTTCTGCGCAGGCTTGTTCTCCATCGAGATCCTGGCGATGTGCCCTGGCGGCGGCTGGCGCACACTGAGCGAGTGGAAGGCCATGTTTGCCAAGCACGGCTATGGCCTGGAGGATGTCAAGGCAGTGGGCGCCAACATGAGCCTCATGTGCTGGGGGCTGACACAGAACTGATGACAAATCACATGTGTATGAATGAGCTCATACAAATGAGGTACCCTGCGAACAACGAGGCATTGTAGCACTTGTAGTTCCTAGCATAGGGTGAAGTATGGACTCCAGTGGAGTAGGGCATGCCATGTGCAGCCTATGGTTCATTTAGGCGCATAGGCTGTGCCTGTTCAATAAGTTAACACCAGATGCCATAAGACTGCTGTTCATGATGGACTGCGACAGGCCAAACATTTCAAACAATTATGCCAGGATGCTGCGAACTGACTGGTTGGTTGCTTTCAGTTTCGACATACAGAAAGTTACTTCAAAACGATGTGTTGCAAATTCGATGTGTTGCAAATTCAAATTCAAATTCAAACTCAAACTCAAACTCAACGGCTACAACATCCTTAACATCACAAGTAGTCCCTCTCCTCAAAAAGCTCCTCTGCCCGGTCCCCCCGCCCCGCTCGCAGGCACGCCAGCGCCAGGCTTTCATACTGCGACAACCCCCACCAACCCTTATAAGCCACCCTTGGCCCCGTAAGTCCAGGAGGCTCTATATCTAGCCAGATGTATGGCCCCCTGACAAATCAATACCAACCCTGTTGCCAACGTGGTGAATGTATCCCCCATGCATGGCCAGATTTTTGGCTCAGCACAATTGCCACACAGGGAGTACCCAGTACAAGCTTGTACTGGTCACTCCCTCGCAAAATGTGACCATAGTTTATCCAGTATGTGTTTGCAAGGTGGTCAATAACTACCGTGTCACGGTTGATGGCCACTTCGGATTTCTGCATGTAGTTGAGTAGCTTTAAGCCCTCGTCCAGCATCCCCCCTCGAGCGCATGTGCGCGCGACCATGTTGTAACACCGGCTCCTTGCCTCGGAGTCGCCCTCAGTCCACCTCTGATCCATGTCCTGTAGTATCAAATTCAAGTGAGGCACTGCGAGATCGAACTGCATGCTTAGCACTCCTGCCTTGGCACAAAGACATGCTGGGTTGATTGTTGGCTGCTATCTTGAAGAGCAGACATGAGCTCAGATCTCCACAACTCCACGAATATGGCTGCAAATGCGGAGATGGTCTTTGCTTACGCCTCCAGCTTTGACTACATGGTGGCAGTAGGCAACACTGGATGTCTTAATACATTGTCAGAGGCAAGGTAGTTGCCGTGCCTTCAGCAGCTGCAGGGCGGCCTTGGGCTGACGCTCCCTCAGGAGGGTGGTGAACACAGCGATGGCTGTGGGACCGGAGATGCTGCCCTGTGCTTGCGCCTGCTCGAGGATGCTGACCGCCTTCTGCCACTGCCCGCTCTGGGAGCACAGCCTCACCGCCGGCTCAAAGGCCTCACCAGGAAGCTCCAGCTTCAGAGCGCGCACCTGCGGAACTACAAGGATGCCAGGATCACGCACCGCAGGCCAATCATTGTCAGCGTATTTGGGGCTTCAGATAGGCTGAACGGAATGAAAATGAAAAAGGATAGGGGAGCTTGCCTCTGCCAGCAGCTCCACGGCTTTCAGCCAGTCCCCAGCTGCCTCGCAGGCTTCCAATTGCTTGGCATAGTGTGCGCTGTCTGCAGAGGGCAAATGCCATTCTCAAATCATTATGCTATCAATGCCTCTAAGCCGCTTGAAATTGATAGGCAATTTAATCTAACCATACCATTGGTAAATGCGCTGCATCTAGCCGACCCCATGCGTGGGGAGTTGCACGGTCTTCTACTCCATAGTCTCTGCTTCTGCAGGCTGTTCCTCTTATGTGATGACCGTCGCGTCGTTGCAAGTGCATTACACAATTGGGCATTGGGGTGCAGAGCCGAACATGTATAAGTCGGTGCGCTTGTTTCCATTGCCGCAACTTCTACGACTGCGATGGTGTTTTCCCACCCTTTCTGACAAAAGTGTAGCACTTTAACACCAAATTCAAAGACTCCTAATATTTTTTGTTATTCGAGTTAGATTGCTGTTTAGAAAAAAATTGATCGCCACCTCTCATGCAGTGACGACACAACGACAGGTCAGCTTCCACGTGGCATCAGTAAGATATCTTAGCCTTATCTTTTGTCAAGTTTGCAAAATCCACGCGATCAAATTGTTTCCAGGTATTACGACCTTGTAAACACCTATCTGTTTGTTCTAGAACATTTTTGAAGGCGTGTAAAATTTCTGAAACGCAAAAGGGGGTCCCACCTCGCGCGCAACGATGAGCACTAAACCTGACTCGAAAGAAGCTTCACGAAAGTCGAAGATAGAAACGAAAAACGGGAAGAAGGCGAGCGCGGCTAAAAAGAGTTCAAATTCTGACACCATCTCCCTTCCAAATGGGCAAAAGGTATGACCTTCGAGAGCGGGCATATCCAAGCCTCTCTGTACTACGTCTGAATTATCTAACCGAGAGGTAATCGCCTCTTGTGTAAAGTGCAACTGTTGCTATTTTTGCCTTGCTAAACGTTGCATGTTACGCAGATTCCCGTGGCCGTGCCCCCAAACTTGGATCCTGCGATTGCAAAGCAAGTGATCGAGTACCTGAAGGCCAACCCTGAAGCTGCCCAGCAGTCCTATGAGCAAGCGCACAGGATGCTGCAGGCCCCTGGTATGGCTCAGATGCTGCTTGATGCCAAGGTAAGCAAAGGGACTGGAAGTAATTTGTTGAACGGTTGGCGCATCCGAACTCAAACTCTCCCAAGCTTCCTCCTTGTTCAATTATGTAGACCTACAGCCGTGTGACCATGCAAGTATTCTTATGTTGCTTCATTGAGTGCGCTTTGCAGCAAAATTCCGGCCAGAGGAGTCCAGAGCAGATGTCAAAGATGATGGAGCTGAAGGAGGACCCAGAGCTGAAGCCCATCTTTGATGACATCGAGGCCAACGGAGCGGCCGCCATGGAAAAATACTGGAACGACACAGACCTCATGAGTAAGATCTCCCAAAAGATGTCCGCCATGAACCTCGGGCCGGCCACTCCGCCCAGGAAGCAGGAAAACACGAAGGTGCGCACGTGGTTAAAAAAGATGCATCTGCCTGCTGCAGGAGACTATACACATATTCTGATCAACATCTGCAGTGATTACTAAGAGAGCAAGACCAATATCCTTGGAGAGGACTTGTTCAAGAGAGTGCGAGACACATACCATATTTGTGCCTGAAGTGAGGGGATATGCAGCAGGGATTTTGGTCGAGTTGCTACTGCTGAAGCTTATGCAGTGGCACTTGTCTGTCTCCCGGTACAGGGCCTGTTGATCACGCTGCACGGTGCAAGGGGGTCTGTTCCCAAGAGTCTGGGACATTGTTCCTACTTCTGGCTGCAGCAAAGCCCTCAGCAGTGAGGGCACAGCTGATTTGACACTGGCATGTTTTCGCGGATGAGCCCCTGCTGCAGCACAGCCACAACACATCATGAGTCCGTTCTGATTTGGCTGGGCTTTTCCTGGAATGCAGGGCCTGCCGAGCACGCTGCACGACGCGGCCAAGGTGGGCGACGAGGCGGCGCTGAAGCGCCTGATGGAGGAGGGAGCGGATGTCAACGAGAAGGACGGCCGCGGCATCACGCCGCTCGGAGTTGCCGTCGGATTCAACCGCATCCCATGCGTGAAGGCGCTGCTTGCCGCCGGCGCCGATGTGCACTTGGCCGACGCGCGCGGCAGCACCGTGCTCCACTACGCTGCAGGTACGTAACACTAGTTATAACTACCACTTTAAGACCTGTTGGCAGCTCCATGGGGGTCGTTGGTCTGCCGGGGAGACGCGCACGGTAGCCCCGGGCTCTACTATGCTGCAGGTGCTGCATTGTAGTGTGTTGGAAAGTGGCCTGCTCCAGAAGATCTTTCACTGCATGTCTCCGCCTTCACACTTAGAAATGCAGACGTACTGAAGGGATTTAGTCACTCCCCGTGCCTCACAGAAATTGAGCCGACAATCAAACAACATGTCAAAATGCAAGCTCACTCACAGTAGCATATGCATTTTACACATCAAATACTCAAGCAGAAACAGCAGTCCACCTTTGTGTGGATGCAAGGGAACATCCTGAGTTTTGCCGAGGGTCAGACAGGTTGTCTGAAGGGTTGTTTCACCACTCGCAGGCTACGGCAGGAAGGAGGCTGCGCAGCTGCTGCTGGACGCGGGCGCAAAGACGGACGCGCAGAACGCGGACGGCCAGACGCCGGGCGCAGTGGCAGAGCTCAACAAGGAGCTGCACATGGTCGCCTTCCTGGCAGACCACGTCAGCGCCAGCGGCAAGGCACAGGAGGTCTTCCTCTGAGCGCTGTTGAGAGATGGCTCGCCACAAAAGTAAGCGCGGTGCTTCCTCGTGGAATGATGCTGCGCAAAGCACATTTGATACAATTGGGGATCCTCTCAAGCACTTCAGGCATGCTAGATTATGTGTGGTGCAACAAGTGCAAGGTCATAAGATTCCACACGGTGCACCCACATGGGCTGTTGTGGATGGGGACAAACATTGAGCTCGGCATGCAAGTGATTGTGCCGCTGTTGCTGACAACTTCCCCTCGCGCTAAGTGGGGTTTGGGTCTTGATGGTGCCATGCGCATGTGGATCCAGCTGGTCATGTGCACTTCATCCTAGCAGGTCCCGGCCCGGAGTGGAGAGACTGGTCATGCATGCCACGCTGCATAGGTATCATCCCGTAAGGGGCATGGCAAGCACCTCCTCACTACCCCGGGGTGGTAAAACGCGAGCAATATATTGGGGGGAGCATTATGGAGCACCCAGGGAGTGCAAAATATCAAGGCTTCCTGACCTTGCAAGTGCGCTCGTCAGGCGTTCAAGGGTTGACAATAACAATGTTGATGGTTTTGAAGGGTATAATGAGATATTCAGGCCATGCATATCTTCAGCCATTTTGGACACCCAGAAGAGAACCGGCTAGAAGGGCGGATGTACCATTATTGATTGTCGTTAGCTAGATGGAGATGTGCAGATGTTTGATGGGGAGTGTGGCAAGCCCTCTGCCTGTTGCATGGCTAAGCCTTCGTGCGCCCGTACAGTACATATAGAATAGGTTGACTACTAAGAGTGGCAGGCATGCTTTGGCTTGTAGCAAACAAGATGGCAAATAACCACGAACATGGCATGTGTGAGAGTCTTGCAAGATGCACTTGCTGTGACATGTCGGTAACAATTCAACATTGTTACGATGCAATAGACTGCCGGCAAATGGCCATCAATTACTCGGCATTGATCAATGCATGCACAATCAATGTTGCAACATTTCAACATGGCACACACTTGTTGAACCTAAACAGATGTGAAACACACCGAGCCAATTTATGGATCAGCCCGCTGCCAAATTTTGAACTATGAAGGGCCATCTGATATCTCTTCCGTTGTTGGAGGCTATGCTGCTACTTCAAGAGGCCTCAAGCAGTCACAGTAACTTGCGGCTGGTCTCACTATGAAGAGAAATTCTGACACAATCTGTCTAGGCACTGGCTGCATATAAATCTAGTGCGGAGCAGGTCAGCCTGCGCAGCTGTCACCTCACTTCCTTCGGACCTTCTTTTTCTGCATGCGCATGGAGCTCACCCTGTCTTCCCTCTGCCCCATACTCCTGGCCATGTCAAGATCAGACACAACAGGTGTGTCGCTCTTTCCTGCCTTGGCAGCCTGCAACCTCTCCTCAGCCTCCTTCTGCGGAAAGTAATCCAATGGACTCAATACACAAGCGCCAGAAAGGCCTGACGCTATCAGCTTTAGTCAGGTGCACATAAATAAGGCCAAACAACTTGTTAGGCGCGTGACAAGCATCCAAAGGAAGTACCTGCAATTTTTCAGCGTCAGGATTGAAGCCGCCAAACCCCATGCGCCCCAGCAATGCTCCGGGCGGCGGGTCGGGTTCGTAAACGAGGATGCAACCCCTCTGTGACCCTTCAGCCACCCACTCGGCATCCTCTGGGTTTGGGTCTGCAACCTGTTTATTGACAGACACGTTAGTGCAATCAATCAGCACTGGCACCTGTCATCAGCTTTTGTGGATGTTTTCTGTGCGTCTGGCTCCTGCCTGCCGAGAAGGATCTCTACCTGCTCAAAAACCTCTTCGGCTTTCCGCTTCTCCTGCTTCCGCTGCATGAACTTCATCTGCAGGAGGCGCGAGGAGAATCCCTTCTTCTCAATGCTACCGCCTGGATCCTTCACCCCCATCTTTGCCATTCCTTCTCAGGCTGATGCTCTTTCCAAAGTCACCAGGTAGTGCTGCTTCCCTTGGTGTCCAGTCCTAGCACTATCGCTTCCCACTCAATGAATGCAGCAGAAATCTGTTCTCGATCAATGACACTGCCCTTTTCTATACCCTACAATAGGATACCGTTGTAAGGCATCAACGAGTGTAAAACCGCCTGATCTCATTGCGCATTGCTCACGGGAACCTGCGCCTTGTAAGCCTTGCGATTCATCAAAGTTTGCCTGCTGTGATCTTTGGCTTTATGACTGGATCAAGAACGGTTGCGGGAGGTCTTCAAAGAGATCGAGGCAAGAAGGAGAAGGGAGGATCTCATCTGGTTAGTCATCGCTTCCAAGCAAGATGAAGTTGCTTGCCTAGCGTCCATCAGCTGGCCTCCTTCACTTGGACCCTTTGGCAAGATATCACCACTATACATCCTCACGTTCTGATTTCGATTGCAGACATGTGATATCACAGTCACCTGCTTCACACCTTCTGAGAGCATCCGGACTTGCCTGGATGGTCTTGCAACCCCGCAGTATTGCAGCCTCTCTAGCCGGCAAAGGCACAATTCGTTCTATATCTGCAGCCATACGTGACCCTAGTGCAGTCAAGGTAAGACCATGCCACAGATGCCAAACATGACAAAAATTGCAGAGACATTCAAAGCCACGTTGATGCTATAAGTGTGAAATGCTGCAAGCATATGGGGTGGTTGAACCAGACGTTCACGTGCAGGCACTTGACCTAAGCAGATCTATGGACCTGGTGTGCAACAACCTGATGTGTGAGAAAGTGGGAGAGGCCTGCATCTGCCGCCTCAGCCGTGTACTGGAGCGCCTGTCAGCTCTGGAGTGGCTCAGCCTGGCTAACAACAGGCTACAAAGCCTTCCAGAGAGCTTGTGCAGCTTGCCAAGTTTGCGGCACCTGGATGTTAGCCAAAATGCACTGATGGCCCTGCCAGAACGCATGAACAGTCTGAAACACCTAGAATACTTGGATGTGCGTGAAAACACCTTAGCAAGCCTCCCTGGCAGCTTGCTGGAATTACCGCACCTCAGACATTTTGCTGCAGATGGGAATCCGGGGCTAGCACAGGATAGTATCTCTCGAATGCTGCAAGAACGGCATCGAGTTCACATGCTGTAAAGTATGGCAAAGCCATCAGGCAAATATATTGAGGTTGGCTCTTTACATAAGTTGCAAGCCTGGAGACATTGCAAATTGTTGCATACTTGTGGGCTGGCAAGCTCAGCTTTGCACCATATCGCATTGGGCATTATGTGGCGCCACAGCGGCACGCCACATTGCCGTGGGTAATCGTACAAGTCAGCACGGGCAGATCTTTCACAGACCTCAAGCCGGCGCTTTCTAGATCGCTCATATGGATCAGGGTAGTCTCACAAATCACGCACAGAGTCTCCAACGCTAGCCACTCACAAAAGTCTGATCTGCTGCATCATATTCAAGCGGCAACCTTGGCGTTCGCATTGCAAATTGTGGCAAAGGAGGCTGCCTGCAACGAGGCACCGCCCACCAAGAATCCATCCACATCCTCTTTCCCAGCAAGCTCCGCCGAGTTCTTGTCATTGACCGAGCCACCTGTTGAAATGCAGAGCAGGCAAGCTCAGGTACTGAAAGATGTCTTGAAATACATTCGAACTGTGCACATCACAGCTCTGATCAAATATCCATGATGCAGCAGTACAAATGCAGCTGCTCACCATAGATAATCCTGGTGGCTCCTGCCACCTTTGAGGAAACCTTCTCAGAAAGCCACTTCCTGATGTATGCATGCACTTCCTGTGCCTGGTCTGGTGTTGCCACCTGCATGCATATCCCCACCACGGATTATAAAGCTTCCCTCACTACAGCTAGCACCCAATAAGATGCGCACACACAGCCTTGCAGATCTGCACATACCTTGCCGGTGCCGATAGCCCAGACAGGCTCGTAGGCGACAACGACATTTTCCCAGTCTGCAATGCGGTCCGCGATGCCACTGAGCTGGCCATCAAGTACATCATAAATCTGCGCACCAATAGGCAGGAACCATCAGGAGACTCGCACAATGATGCTTTCCCGTGCTGCAAATTATTTTTTTACAATTGGCTAACGCAAGAAATCTGAAAGCCTACCTGGTCTGACTCCCGCTGCTCAAGAGTCTCACCAATGCAGGCAATGACCTTCAAGCCCTGAGCGAGGGCATTGGCGGTCTTCTCGCCAACAAACTCATTGCTCTCCTTCAGCAGGCTTCGACGCTCTGAATGGCCCAGGATGACCCATTGCAGGCCCAAATCCAGCAGCTGCTCTGGGGCAATCTGCCATAGGAGCACAAGACAAGTCACTCTTGCTTGCCTGTTGCATATTTAAAGCTGGGATGTAGCTGACAACATTGTAATATATGTTCCGAAGACATTCTGTGCGCCCCCTTCTCTCGAAAAATATGGCGATGTGACGATGGATATTGCTTTCTCACCTCCCCAGTGTAGGCTCCTGCCTTGCCCACCCAGCAGTTCTGCGCGCTGACTTGGTAACGAGGATCAATGTTGTCAACAACGTACGGCAAATGGAGGAATGTGGGGGCCACAATGACATCGACATCGCTGGGGAACTTGGAGGAATTCAGATCCTTGACCAACTTGCTGACACTGTCCTTGCTGCCGTTGGACTTCCAGTTACCACCGACAAAGAAGTTTCCTGATGAACCCATTCTCACTACGAGTCTGTAAGGAGACTGGCGTGCTGACGTGACTGAATTGACTGACGTGCTGCAGATGGCGGATGCTTGTCCAAAACGGTGGCCAGCACAATAGCTGCCTGGACACTGCATTGAGACTATTCTTGAAAACATCAAGGAAGAATTCAAGATATTCCTGGAACGTAATGTGTGAAAAATCGCTCACATTTGCCCTTATCTCGGAAGCCCTGGGCTGAGATTGCAGAGGGCCACCAAGTGGTCCACCCCTATTTGCATCTGTACCGCGCTCTGTGCTATGGCTCGTTGATGCCAGACGCATCTTCTGACGTAGTAGTTAAATGGCATTTGTGGAATGGCATTTGTGGAACTCTTATTGATGATTGACGAGCTGAACCTCTTCTGAGACTTCACTTTTCTGACCAGTGGATTAATCTGAGATGTATACAGGACACAGACGAAGTGTGGACGGTGCACACATAAACTTGATTGTAATACGTGCAATATTGCACTCTCACTCACTCATCTTCATAATGCGCAGCACTTCATGAAATTCAGGAATGGTCACCCATCGTGCACACAAATTTCAGGCAAACCAACAGGGCACCATTCAGTGGAGAAGCTGATCTTTTGTTCTCCTAATGAGCAGCTGTAAAGATGACAGATCTCGCTCTGCACCCACAACCGCCTCGTCTATGCTTTCAAGCTGGTCAAGTGTAGGCTCCAATCTGGTCTTCAAATTCTCCAGATCCTGCAAAAGGCAGCACCAGTCTCAGTTGCGATACAGCAGAATAAGAATCTCTGCCATTCGAGATAAAGGGCAGTAATGTCATCGAGCATGATGGACAAATCTGCAATGCGCAGGGCCTCACCCTCTGAGAGCCAATTTCTGCCCTTTTCTGCCAAAGGTGGTAGAAGACTATTGCGAGAATAGTCTCTGTGCTGTGAAGCAGCAAGGTCACCTGCAAGCCAACATGTCAGAAGGGTGTCAAATAGGAGCTTTTGTAAAGTACAGCACAGTGGCAATCCTGTGATGCTCGAGCTCTGCAAGGTGTATGGCATGCAGAGGGAACAACCCACCTCCCTCTCGGCCAGTGCAACCGCCCTGGCCAAAGCAGCTTTGGAGAGCTTTGAGCCAAAAAGTGCAGGGGCTTCCTCCTCTGCTGCAGGCCCTGTGTAAAGCTGCATTGCAAACCAAATCCAAGTCAGCCTACTACAGACACAAGAATGCCATCCTATCTATCACCACATACAGCAGTGGAGCTTTTTATACAGGAATAAGAAATCGACCAAAACACACCTGCAGGGCTGTGCTGGTGCTTGCAGCCACTGGATCATGTGCCCTGCTCAAGGCACTCAGCAGGCTCCGCCGCTGCTCCAGCACGCTGTAGAGGCCGTCACAGGCCTGCGCAGCAGGTTCCAAACACACACTTAATACATGTCCACATTGTCTACACATCCGTTACTGCAATGCCATCAATTCCACTTCAATGCAAGACCCTCGAGAACGTTACAGCGATCCCAAGTGTGCCCTAGGCGGTCTTTGCAAACCAAGTGCCCAAGGTTGGAAAGTCTGAGCAAGCAATGCAAGGTCACCTCTTCTGACACCCCAGAGCAAAAGAGATGAAAGCAAGGATGTGCGTTGCATTGCCTTGAGTAAACATCAGTAATGTTGCAATATGTAAATCACAAAAAGACCGCCCATTCATGGCCCGATGCCATAGTTTAGGTGCCATTAATAGAATTCTGACACCTCAAGCATGATGCTGGAATGTAAGAAACCGGTGTGATGTCGATGGGGCCAGCTCACCTGGACAATGAGGTCCTTCATGAGGAGCAGGGTCGGCGTGGCCCCGTCCTGGAAGCCGGTCTGCTGAGTGATGACAAAAGTGACTGCATCGCTGCTGACTAAGTCCTGCAGATAGCGCGCCAGTGCACACTGCAGCGTGCGGACCTGCATGCAACCACCACACGCTATCACGAAACATGCTTCTTACAATCTCCTTTAAGGAGGCCATCATTTCTCACCAGGAACCTGGATTGCTGGACCCCTTGAAACACCAACCGACCCACCAAGTGCAATCAGGCATTGGCTTTCCCCTTGATCATTGTATATAATCCACTACACCCCTAGGATTCAGCTTGCTCTGCTTAACATTAAAGCATCGGTGGGGAAGCTGAGGGCCAGTGGATTGGAAAAATGCCGGACACAGATAAGAGGCACTTGCGTGGGCAGCAGAGTTGACGAGTCCCAAGTTCAAAATTACATCATGTGAAGGAGGCTTGCCTGGAGGGTGAGCCTGTCTAGGCTCCTGCACTCGGCCAGAGGCATGCTGGGGCGGCCCTCGCGGCCGGCCTCCACGGCGGTCAGCAGCGGGCTCTGCCGCTGCTCGTCCAGTGAGAAGAAACGCACCGCCAGCCTGTGATTGACAGAAACCAAAATATTCGGTATAGATATTGCAAGATCTTTTTAATCTCAATTGACCTTGTCCTCATGCTTACTTGCACCAATCATGTTTTGTATCCGAGGAGATGCACTGAGGTCAAGGATTACACAACCTGTTACCTGACTCTGTCACCTGAACTTGATTCTGTGAGGATTCCTTACTAGCTGTATGCAGGAAAGTAGAGCTCCAGTGTACATGCGACTACGTAGCACTGGTGCATGACCTGAGACGACTTCTGGATTTTTAAGAATTAGCTACTGGGCTTGGGCAAGAGCCCCCGCCCTCCTACGGAACCCCCCCATTGTTCTGTCAACAACTCTGAGTGACAGGCAGTCTGGCAAGGGAAATGGAAGGAATGTCGGGAGCGTACTGGTAGGCCTTGAGGCGCAGGTCTATGGCTGTGCTGGAGGGGTGCTTCTGGTGGTAGGGCACCAGCCGTGCCAGCAGCTGCAGCACAAGCGCGGCAGCTTCCAGCTCAGCTTCGCCCGGCTGCCATCCCTTGGCGCCCGCACTGGCCGCCTCGGTCAACACACGCTCCAGCGTGCGGCCGTGAGCCTCCACAAACCCGGCAGCCGCCTGCCTCACCTGAACACATGCCGCACATATTACTACTGTAATGATGATTCTAGAACCCTGATTAAATAAACTAATTTTGACCCTGCGGATGGTTTACTAACAGCTTACCTGCCTGCGGCGTAATATCATTATACGTTGTCTTCATTTAGCATTAATGCATTTTCCTGCCACAAGGCAAGGTGTGTCTGCAGAAAAGCTGCAGGTGTCACAAACAGTGTGCATCATGCCCACGGTTGATCCGAGCAAGACCAAATCAACCGTGGGCATGATGCACACTATTTATATCCCCCCCCTGCCAGCAAAGACAGCTGGCGGGGCCCACATGTGCTCTGGTCAATATTTGCCACTTCCTAATCTGGTTCGGATGTTTATCCCAAAGTTGCATGTCACGCACGCGGGCAGTGCAAAAATGCAACCCACCAGGAGACATCAATGGGACAATTGCGCTGGCTGCAGCTTTACAGAGTTGCAAGTGAGATGTGAGTCAGACTGCAAGGCGGCCATTAACAGCATTGCATTGTGACCTTGCAGAGGAATCAGTGATTGCAGGCGCATGACAACGTTGGGTCCAGTGGCGGCACCTGCTCGCTGTCAGGCAGACCGGCCACATCGGCTGCAACCACGCGCAGCACTCCTGTGTTGAAGCGGCTGAGCCTCACGCGTAGAGAGGTGGTGTCAGAGTGGCGCTGTCCCGCCCTGGGCTCCTCTGGCTGCAGATCAATGGCCTGTCGCACACATTCACCCCGCTCACACTCAAGTCATTGCACTTTCACTTAGGCTAATTTCGCGTCCAGTAGCCGGGTGATGTGTAGAATATGTCGTGCATGACACAAGACTCACTCCGTCATCTGCAATCAGCATCCCTTGACAGTAATGTAGAAAGCAGGAAAGTGATGCATGGGAAGAAGAGTCACCCCTTCCACTGCAGACAGCTGAGCATTGCTTGTACTACTAAAGATGAAGGCATGTGCTGAAAACAAGAATGGTTGACATCCAAATTTCTCCTCACACGACACCAAATGGCCCTGATTGCAGGCGCAGCAGTGCGCGCACCTGGCAGCGGGTGAGTTGATTGATGATGTCAACGGCAGCCAGCCGGTAGCCGCTGCCGGAGCCGGCACCAGAGGCCTGCAGCGCGCTGCGCAGCAGCCGCAGCAGCAGCGCCAGCTGGGCCTCATGCACATGCAGCGCAGCCCTCGCCTTTGGAGGGACCTGTGCGCAGCCAACCCACCCATAAATGTTGGATTGTTGTGAGTTTGGCACTTACTGGATTCTTCTCCTGCAGGCAGTCAATGGCGGATATTTTGTCGGCGTACACCACTTGCTTGACGTACCAGTCCCCGAGGGCCGGAAAACATGTGATAACAATACAATACAATGATCACTTCTATACATTCATCATAATATCAACCACCAGAAGTTTTCTTGAGCTACTTTCTGGGCACTGTATGCTCCGAATTAAAATGCCAAACTCAACAAATACCACCAAAACAATCTTTCCAGGTGGGGCCAGACTGCGTCCTGATCAGGAGAACCAGACAGGATTGAAACAGATACAATAGATGGGCAGTCAGGGGTGTGCAGAGCAAAAAACTCACCTGGAGCAGGGTGGTGTGCGGGGAGTCCACCAAGTCCATGAGGACGCGGTTGGCCACGCCGGAGCCATAGATGGAGTCCAAGATGACCTCGCCAGGGTCGGCAGCCAGCAGCGCCAGCAGCACTGTCAGCGCCTGTGTGTGCGCCATCTGCACCACACATATCTTCAGATCATTCCATGGCAGACTTCCCCAACAAGTTTAAACTTGGTGTCATTTCACTTTGTCCTAGTGTCAAAGAGCATGCTCCCTGGGTGAGGCCTGTACATGTCTCACTTCTCACATACGCATGTGTCTGCATGGTTTCCAAAATGCGAAGTGTAGCAATTGGACGCCAACAAATAGCATAAAGCGCAAAACTGCACTCGTGCATGATCAGAAGTGTAGTCACTTACCGGGTGCACGGCTGCTGCTGTGGCTTGAGTGGCCAGGAGGGGTATGAGGAAGGCAGCGTCCTGGAGCAGTGCTGCGTTGCCCGCCTCAATCTCTGACTGGGTGTCGTCGAACTGCGCCAGCGCCCCGTTGGCAGATGACTCAGCATCTGCACAGCAGCGCACGCTCCAATCACAAAATCCTAACATCCTTGCTCGCTTACTGGCTGATAAACCTGTCCTTCAAACGCCAGGTGCAAGGTCAACAGCTTGCTTGGAGCTCACAGTTGCGCAGCATGAATGTGGTCTTCTGATGGATACACCCTATCTGCACCTTGTGCACTCAGCAGGAATGCTCTGCATTCCCTCGTCATGTCGCCATTACTAATCTGCCACCTTGTGGTTGTGCTGAGATCTGTCTATCACAGCAGACACGCAACTGCATACACAAAGATAACACACCTTGCAAGAGGGTCTGGAAGAGCGAGGGCGGCGCATGCGCAAGCCTGGGCGCACGCGTGGCCTGCAGGTACGCCAGCAAGGACCCCAGCAGAGGGATGCGCACAGCCTCCATCTTCTGGCCCTCTCGCAGCAGCACGAGCAGCTGGCGCAGGATCGCATGGCTCTGCGCCGGTAGCCTCAGTGCTGCGCAGCGCAACAATTGTGGCAAAGTCAGCACCAAATGCACTATGACATTTAAGTCCGTCTCAATCTATTGTTCCCAAATTTAATCAGATTCAACCTTGAAACATTGCAGAGTAAGTGCAAAGAAGTGTTCCAGTATCAACAAATGAAATCGCACATGACACACTTGGAAACCCCCATAATATGTGATGTCCTGCGGAGTTGCCAGGAGGCAAAATGCGTCTGCAGGCATCCTGCAGATGATAGTCACACATTCTACCCCTTGTTTGACTCGCCAGATACAAGCAAGACCCAATCCGACCATGGGCAGAGTGCTCAGGATGGCCACAATGTGGGCAGCTTTGTGAGCTTGAGATATTGTGAAACTACAACACCCACCTGCACTGGCGTCGGGTGTCAGACCCAGGCCGCTCTGTGCCTCCTGTTGGAGCCTCACCAACAGAGTTTGCACCACCTGCACAGCAAACATGAAGAATAAATATGGCACCGCAATGTCAAGATCGGCCCCAGCTGACGGGGGCTGCTGTAAACACTGAGCATGGTGCCCACGGTTGAATGGGTCTTGCTTTGAGATCTGGCGAGTCTAATGGGTTAAGGGTTATGGCAGCCTCAACCGCAGCTTGTCTGCAGACGCATCATGCCTTTGGCAGAAACAGCATGTAATTAATCATTGCACTCACCTGATCATCAAATTAAGGGGTATGGAAGTTTAGAAGAGGTTGGGTAGAAGAGACATGAGGCACCTTGCAGAGTGGTGGGGCCAGGCGGGCAGCCTCAGTGGGCAGGATACGAGCAACAGTGTCCATGACGGCTTCCAGCGTCTCCTTTGCAACCTCCGCAGCGCCGCTCCGCCTGTTGGGAGACACGCTTTCCAGCAGCTCATACCTGCAGCCAAACATGTGCAATCATCAAGCTCACTTCTGCCAGAAACGCTCTGCTTGGAACAGAGCTTGCTGGCATTCTAGGAAGTTGAGAACTAGCCCTACAATAGATGTGCCGAACGAACATCTAGTCACATCAATGCACTGATGTGTAAAGTGTAGTGCTACACGTCATTCCGACTGCCAATACTCATTCCCTGCCAAATTTGAAAGGACCCCTCCTTCAGGCTTGTACCTTGGGAAGCTACAACCCGTTCATATTAGCGCCATGCAAATGAACTCACCTGCGGGTGAAGGTGATCTCGATGAAGGCCTGCCATGCGTGTATGAGGGCGGCCTGGCCGCCGCACTCCTCCACATAGGCGTTGTACTTTTGTGCATAACGCATTGCCCCCCGGCATGCCTCCCTCAGCTCTTCCAGTGCCCCCGGCCCTGGCCCCCCAGGATACCTCCTGCTGTCCTGCTCCTGCTCCACATACCTGCGGCACACAATGTAAACTTTAAATAGTACACAGCGCAGAGAAGGTTGATTTCTGCCTGGAACAAGAGCCCATTGTGAGGGAATCTGTCTGCGCATTGAGAGCTAGAGACCAGAAACTCTGCGGGGAGCCCGATCCAATTGATCATGCTGCTGGTAATTTAACGCCAGCATGACCCCAAATCTGCTACGATAACCTTTTTGGACTGCAGGGTTGCAGGTTTTACAATCGCCACTATGCTACTCGCTGGTATGGACGCCCCGCCCCACAGTCATGGGCAAGATATCAGAACACAGACTGGGAGGTCCATGAAGGCTGCTTAAAAAGTTCCATGCAAGCAGCAAGGATATGGAGGCTCACTTTAGCTGCAGTGCGCTGGAGAGTGCAGGGATATCGAAGCAGAGGTAGCCGTGCTCTGACAGCGTCCTGACCCCTCCCTCCTCCAATACTCGTGACGTGCTCGCCATCAGCCCATCAATGTCCATCCTCTGTGATAAACCATTGAACCGGTATTAGTCATTTTACCACCTTGGGAAAGTTGAATGCTTGCTTAATGCATGGCCACCATGCCTGAACAAGCGCACGTGACCAAGCATTGAAGCGATGTCAGTCATGCTAGCAACCAGAAAAAAAAAGAATGCTTGCAGACAGATTTGAGTGGCTTCCAACCCTAAACAAGCGCAAGCAGGAGATGTAAAGGGAGTCAAAATGCATTCAGGAAAATCCTGATAAATCCTAAACCCTCACAACTATTGACCAATGTTCGTCACCTGTTGGGAGCGCCGGGCATCAGCGCTGACCTCTGAGTTCAGCTGGGGCTGGGTGAGGGAATATGAGGCGGCCTCAAGGATGGCAAACACGTTGCTCTGGCGCGCTCCGACCATCCCTGACAGCATGCACATGCTCAGACGGCATTGTATACTTCCACACCATCGTCTTACCTACTATCAATTCAAAACGTTGAATCTGTACAACTTCCCATAATCTTGCCAACTCAACTGGAGCCATCGGCATGAGCAGCATTCCAGTGAAGACCACACACGAGCTCTTCAAAAAAAGGGCCATGGACAAAGGCACACCATCGCCATCAGAATCCTGTGGTACGCCAAAGAACGCTTGCAGCAGCGTCTGGCAGTCCTCCCTGTGAGCTGGCAGCGCCATGTCAGCCCTGTGCAGCTGCAGCGCAGCTATGTGCAGCAGCCACGCGCACTGGTGCAGCGCTGCCCCCTTCACCACTGCCTGCAACACACCCAAAACTCTCAAGCACTCTCCTACAGCACACCACACATGTTGCAATTTTGAACGCGGGGAAAAGAAGCAGCAATCAGATGCATGCATGCCTTACTTTAAAAATTGCAACTATCAACGTCAACTATCAGGAACAGGACCATTGGACTGGGAAATGTAGCATGTACCATGCATGGACCAGCAGCATGCTGCGCATCCGGTTCTAGTTCCTTATTCCAAGATGGATGTGTACTTTGCAGGTCCATGAAGCCGGTAGCGTGGAACCATCGGTGAAATAACAATACACATGCCCAAAGTAAGGCTGTTCATGTTCATACCAAACGGGTTGTAACCATCGATACGCTGTGATGATTTGAGCCACAGGCAGTGGTCGTACAACCTGCTGCATACATCGACAAAGCAGAAGGCTACAGGTTCCGTTGCGCGCGCTCCTAGTCCAAGGGTATGCCTTTTGCAGGAACAAGTACCTGATCTGATGACAGGCCGGCGGCGATGGTGTCGAGCTGCAGAGCGACGAGCTGGACCTTGCGGAGGATCGCCAGAGTTGAATCACCGGTGTGGGGCGCAGCCGCGAGCTGGTAAAAGAGCTCGATGAGGTGCTCGTACGCGACCGGGCGCGCAGCCGGCAGGCTTCCGGACTGCGCACCCTTCAGCGCGGCCGTCATGCAGCTGTAGAGCAGCCGCGGGTCCAGCATCGTGTTCACTACCCCTGAAACCCAGCGCATCACGTTCACCACCCTGGAAACTAAAAGCATTGCATTCAAGACCCCAGAACCTTAGCGAGCGGGTATTTATATCTAGGTCTGGTTAGGTATAAATAAATTCCCTGCAGCAAGGGACCTCCATGCATATGACCAATACAGCAGCATTTTAGCATGCATTTTTGCAACGAAGAAAGGTACAGCCTGCACAGCACATGTGCCAAGCTATGGCCCAAGCATTTCAAGCGCAATGAGATTACACCTTCAGGGCCATCTTCTACATCAAAGCCCAGCAGGATGTGCGCCAGGTTTGGCGGTGGAGCATCCAGAGAGTCCAGCAGCAGTTGCAGCACCAGCGTCGCGCGCTCGTCGTCCGCGCCGTCACTGCCGGTGGTTGCTTCCTCAGCGTCGTCGTCGTCGTCTGTGGGATAGAACGCGCCGTGGCTGAAGAGACTCTCCTGGAGGATCGCAGCAAACCCGGCCCGCAGCCGCAGGTACAGCGGCACTTTGCCTGCAGGCGCAACAGAGTCATTATCTGAGTTGTATCAGTGGAAGCTGCCAGCTCGCCATGCAAGCACTCTTGCCCATGATGCCACATTGCGAGGGAGGCAGCAGTCGGCAGATTCTTTATCAGACTACGGTATGAGATGTTGCACTTGGGGAGGACTTCCTTCCAACATTGACTTGTACCCTTGAGTGTCACGCTGCAGGAAAGCCAGCAGATGTCAAGCGCAACTCTTGCATGCCGTACATAGCAATGGATCTCTTTTAAGACTCTAAATGTGAATAACAAGGTATATAAAAGGTAATGTGATTGTATTTCGCGCGGGAGCACCTGCGGCGATGGGTTGCAGGAGCAGGTCTGGCAGCTGCGGCAGGCGCTGGTTGAGGGTGAGGGTGATGTGCACCGCCTGCGCCTGGATGGCGGGGTTGGGCGCGTAGCACACATAGTCCAGCAGCGACGGCAGCCACCGCCTGTCGCGCTTTATTATGCCATCCAGCGTCTCATAGAAGCCTGTACCCACAACTTCCGGATCAGCAACTCTGCGGTTATTGTCACAACAGCGGGTCTTTTCTCAGCATTTCCATGCAGCCGTGCAGCCGACTCATCGTGCAGAAGGTCGATGTGCACCGGCTGAAGCAGTGCAGACAATTCTGCATGTCCAGGTGCAAGGTAAGTGTGGCAGAATTACTGTCTAAATGGCCATAACTGCTAAATAATAGATAAAAGCAAACCAGAGACAACAGTGAGACAGTGACAAAGCTGCTGCACCCGAAAGCTCCGTCTGTCTGAGGGCGGCCACCACAGCTGTGTCGAGTGCGAAGGCCGTCCTAATCAGGCGCAGCGCTGCCAGCACGGCGGCCTCCTTGGCTGCGCCCCAGTCGGTGTCCTGCCGCTCTGCCGCCAGCTGATCCGCACCCCCCGCCAGTATCGTCTCGATTGTCCGCATCGCTTCTCGCTGCCCTGCACAGAGGCAGTGCTCTTTCTTCCATTGCCATTTAGGTTTAGGGTTTCAGGGATACACTTAATTCCAACACAAGCCCACAGCCAAAAGGAACAAGTGGGAGCGCCCGCGGGCGGCCACGAGGTCATACGCGAGCTGGGGGGCAGAACCAGTCGCAGGCCCGTAAAGCCAATCGCCAGGGAGATATTTCGAGATAATCAAGGGCCAAAATGGGGCAATCCCCCTGGAAAGGCCTCTAAACTGCGCCTCGCGTTCCGTTCAACTGCCGTGGCCGCCTGGCGAGCAGCCACATGGCATTAGGAAGGGGCAAAAGATAGAGATTAACCGTACCAGGTTGACCGATCGTAAAGGACATTCGCCTTATGGGGAATGACCAAAAATCACAATTCACATTCATTAGGCACTTGTGGTCATGTTGATTTTGCAGCCTGTGTGTTTCAGCTGCATAGCACGGTGCCCGGGCAACATTCAGAATGAAGATGTGCGGATGATCAGCTGCCGCCACCACTGTTATCTGCGAACCATGCTATTCAACGAGCCTTGTGCAGCTTGGCCACTGTCACTGCATCAATCTTAGTGCCATGGCAGAATGTCCTGTAAAAGGGATCATACCGAGCAGGTCCATCATGACGATGACCCCTGGTGGCCTGGACGCTAGCGCCTGAGGTGCTGCGCTGTCGTAGGAGGTGGCTACTGATGTGGCGCTCAGCGCGCGCAGGCACAGCCTCAGGTGGTCCAGGGACACCTCTGCCAGCTCCCACTTCTGCCTCTGCTGCCTGCACCGCCAGTATTCCATGTGGGGTCACAACTTCTTCTCTTTCCACATACTGCGAAACATTGCAGAAGCAACAACAGCTTGCTCTTTTGCAAGAGGCATGCATCTGTACAACACCATTTGCAGCACACTGTTACTGCAAAATAGTGCAGAAAATCTGCTTGTCCCCCAGTTTCAAGCATTGCTTAGAACATAAGTTTTCTCGTCTTGCACGTTGCTGCATACTGCAGAACCATGAACAGCTTGCTCTTACCAGAGTGGCATGCATAGGGATCAACTTGTTTGCAATTTAGCGCAACTGGAGAAAAGCATAAAATTGGTGGGGGTACCTGTATGCCCTTTGATGGAGCTGGCTGAGGACCTCCGCGCGCACAAACTGCGCCAAGTGGCTGTAGGGCCGGGCCTGAGCAGCAATGTTTGCTCCAGACGCCTTCATGAGCGCATTGAGTAATCTCACGAAGGCCACTGTCTCCGAGTACTCCTCTGCCCGCGACTGCAATCATGGCATGCAATGTTACATCAGAACAATATTTCATTGGCAACACAGCTAAGACTGGTGTCGAAGACACATTTGCACGGAAGTCTGCAGGGAAGGCGGGGCTGTGCATGGCATGAAGATGTTGAGACAGGCTACATTTTTAACCAAGAGAAATTGCAGACATGAAGAATGAGCAAGGGCCATGCAGGGAGGAAGGAGAGCCTCCCAGGTGTATTAGAGTGCACCAACAATGATTCCAACCAACTATTTAAGATATCCAAAAGGGCACACCTCTATCTCATTGAGCTGGTAGCTGATGTCATAGCGTGCGACAGGGCCCATCAAGCTGTCCTCTGCAGAAGCAGGCTGCACGACCACTGCCTGCAGCAGCCGCTCCCACAGAGACGGCGCCAGCTCCGGCCGCCGCGCAAACGCTGCTATGGCGCCGTCCAGCGCGGCCTTAACTTCCTGTCAGCCACACTTGCACTATTGTGCTTTTGCGCAGCAGTGCTAAACCATATCTGTGCTGTACGCAGGGTACGCAGGATGGGACACATAAAACATAATTGGTCTTCTCAACGCCAGGGCATTTGGGTAGGTCTTAGTCTAGAGGATTGTCCACAGTCCATACAACGGAGGCCTACAACAACGCCTTGGGTTTGATAAGGCGATTTTGAGTTGGGATTTTCTGATTTAAGGATGACTGGCCAGAGAGAACCGGTGTACCTGGGGAACAGGGTGACACATGAGCTGGAAGAAGATCTCCCAGAGGGGCACTGCGCCCGTCTCATCCTCCAGAGCGTGTGTCCATGCCAGGGTGTCGGCCGGGGCACCTTCCTGGAACACGCGCCTGCAAGAATTTGACTAAGAGTTGACTAAGAATTCAACTAATTCAGATTGATCGGTGTTGGGTAAACTATTGGCTGTGGTGCAATCCTGCTATTTCCGCCCCCTATGCCTTTTCAATCAACTGCAAAATAATGATGCCGCCTTCATCAATTGTTTCACCGATGCTTGTCACAAGTGTGCCATTTGACAGAATGACGCAACCATGCTGATCCTACATGAGACACCACCATGAGATAGCAAGAAACCCTACGAGTCATTAATTTCACCTGAATAAGCGAAGGTATGCTGACAGACCCTGCGCATCGTTCTCTGGCACAATGGCATCGACAGTGCGCCCGGCCGCTGCTCCATCATCATTTACCCCCTGAATCCAACATCAAATTCAGCAAATATCCCCTCACAACATGCGTGTCTCTGCTCAAACTGTCAGAAAATGGAACAACAGGTGGGGCCACCAAGCTAGATCAGCATAAATATAACACAAATAATCAGCCAGCAAATGCAGGTGGAACAAAAGTCATGGGCCGGGGCGTACCTGTTGGTCTGATGCTGCCGTGTAGCGGGCACAGTACTGTTTCATGACATCAAACAAGAACTTCCATGAGATGGTGCTGTAGGTGTTGCCCGCCCTCAGCTGCTGAAACATGACCTGCACACCAAACCCATTGCACTCGGCATTTCCAGCTGATCCTGAACCCCAGAGTCTGATGAAGCAGTCTTTGACGAACACTAGAAAGAGGTTCTTTGGGCAGCACCTGCGCTCCCTTTGGGCGAGAGGCCAGGGATGTGAGAACGCCCAGGTATGCCACGAGGACAGCTGGCACTTCCCCAACAACTGGGTTGCGCGCTATGTACTCCATGAACTCTCCCAGTACATCATACCTGCGCATCAACGAAGCTTATTACATTTGCACACACCGGATGCTTGGTCAGAAGACTCCACACCATGGCGTCATTTGTAAGTCTGCAGTGTGCACCGTGGACTGCGTGCGGAAAAATGCCACATTGTGGCAAGACACTGGAAACAGGACATCTGGGCTACGTATTGACGCACCGGAGTTCTTGGTCCAGCCAGAGGTCTGGGAAGACATCATAGACGGCAGCAACGGCGTTGAGCAGATCCTCCAGGGCATCATGAGAGGCGCCATTGGCCACCAGGAGTGTGCCCTTGCTATTCATGCGCGCCATGCTCTCAGCAACCAAGGCCCCCACTTCATCCCTGCAGGTAAATACCTTGTTTTCCATGACTCATGAATACAAGAAGTCTTCAAGATTTTCAGCAGAGAAGGAAGGAGGGACACGCCCAACTGAAGAGGTGTGCCATGCAAATCAGCTTGTGCCCCTCTGCACTGCTCCATTGAGTGCAACAGGCAGTGGGCAGACGACTTCTCACCGGCCCGGCTCAGCATCCAGGAAGGTCATGAGCAGCTGGTGCAGCGTCTGCGCATAGAGCTCCTTCTGGAAAGGGAAGTCGTCCTCAAAGGGCACCGACTTGAGGATGCCGGACGTGAGGAAGTGCAGCGCCCCCGACTCGCACGCCTGCTTTATGCTGTTCGCCGCCCTCTCTGCACGTTGCACAGAGAACTTAAATCACACCCTTGCATCCTGCCTGATGACGGTGTGCTCAATGCCACAGTGAAGCACACAGGTCAGTGATTGCATCAGATGAAGGGTGTTTAAAGAAGGATGGCCAGTCTATTTGATGCACTAGTGTTGTCCAGAGAAAGAGTGCGTCCTCTGTGGAGCGTAACAGCAGGGCTCACCCCTTGCAGTGGCTGGGCCATGTTGGGCAAGCAGAAGGCCCCACGCCAGCCTGGCCACAGCCATGAATCCTTCACCCGGAACAGCAGTGCTGTCCAGCCGCTTTGCCACCTCCGGCTCTGCCGCCAGCTCACCTGCAGTGCATTGTTCATGCTGACATCATGCAGGCTATATTTAACACAGCATCCGAAGATAATGCCGGTCAGAAGGACGTTGTGCATTGCAGGGTCTCTGAATCTTACCCAGCAGCTGGTCGTCAGCTTCATCATCCAGACCTCCAGGGATTTCCTTTGGCAGCAGCGTGGAGACAAGCGCCACCAGCACAATGCCCGCCTGCTGCCAGCTGGCCATATCTCCAGCACCACGACCTTCATGACAAACACCACATGCCTCATTTTTGCAAGACTTTCAGAGAACTGAAAAGACCACAGCGCATCTGCTTGGTATCATATAAAGGCGGGACAATGAGGACACTGGTGGGGTCAGGGGTACCTCGAGTGCGCAGCACAAGGTGGTGCAAAAGGTCGATGAGTGAGGCCACATCGGCAGGAGTCAGGCGCGGCTGAATGCGGCAGCTGTACACCAAGCACTGCAGCATAACAATCAAACATTAGAGGAGGACAAAAGCAGCATGCGCACTGGTGAATTATATGTCACTTCCTATGCTGCAAAAAGCATTGTAGAGGAGCAAGTGCGCACCTCGCAGAGGAGAGTGCGCTCTGTGTGCACAACAGCGTGCCTGTCCACCTCGGCCCCCCTTTCATCTGCAATCTTGGCCAGACGACTTCCGGGCTGCGGCTCAAGACTGGTGTCCTGCAGCACAGGATACCCTAATGAATGCTTGTGCTAGCGCCAGCTGGCGTGCCATTCAACGGATTCACGGTGGATCACTCAACACATGGACTACTTGAGAGGAGCCATGAGCGAGACCCACCCCTATGAGCTCAATGAGGCGGCTGACAAGCAGGGAACGGCCGTTTGCTCGCAAAGACAGCAGTCCATTGTTGAAGTTAGCGATCACGGCTGACACATCCTCTGGCGGCTCAGGACCTGGAAGTGCCTGCACCTGCAGGAGCCGGTGCAAAGCCCCCACCAGCCCCCTCCGCTCCTCAAAGTATACCCCGGCCGCAACCTCCGCTGACACCTCCCCCCTCTGCAAGCCGGCAGTTAAATTTGAGTGTCAAGCAATGAAGGCGTCATGTACATCAAAATTCGAGAGCTGCTGGGCCGATGCGTCTTGTGCATTAGCTTCACCTCGTCATGGGCGGTCAGCAGGCAGAGCAGGCTCTCGATTTCATTCAGCTTCAACTCCTCGCTCAACAAAAGCACCTGTGAAATGCAGGATTTTATTAAGCAAGGTCCTTCCATACAGGCAGTGACAATGACTCGATGCCCTTTGCCAGATTCTTACCTCGCGTATGTCCGACGCATCGAGGCGCACAGGCCCCAGGGATGTTGAGGGATTCCCGCTTAGAATCTCATTTCGTGATTCTGTGGAAGGTACCTGTGACAAGCACAATGATGGGTTTGCACTCTCTGCTCAAAGTGGATATCGACCACGTCTGGTGTACATTATTCAGTTTTGCGCTGACTAAAAGATAATTCGCAAATCATTTCACATATCTATACATTGGCAGTCGCTCTCGCGTACCCTGTATCTCAAAAGGTTGATGAAGCTGGGTCTCAATTCTTGTAACCTCAGGGAAATATCCGATGAAGACACCCCAGCAGAGCCGTATGTAATGCTGTCAACATACTCTACAATGTCCCTATAGTTCCAAGCTGGCTCTACCATCGAGTTCTGCGCATCAGAGTATTCTTAAAAAATGTCACACGTGCAGTTGGAGCTCTGAATTGCAGTATAGATTCGCGATAACCAGGAACTACTCTGAATCCTTGTATTCCTGCACGACTTGGCCACTTCTGAATAATTCAGTAGAGTGCATGGCTGCATGCACATGTAAGTCAGTCACGCGGCGTTCCTTTTCGTTTGCACTCGTCAAGCTCCCCTGCCTTGCATGTCGTGCAATAGATTGCCCCACCTAGAGGTCATCTGGTTACGAAAGGCTGTATTGATGTACTGATTTACTAATTGTACCAGTGCACTGTTTACTGTCAATGTCGACATATATGTCTTCGATCAATGCCTGGCAGCTTCATCTTAGACTTATAGAGGACTTTGCCATTTCAAAAAGGGAATAAAGAACATGCTTGTCTTCGTTTAGAACTTCTGGTGACAACTGGAGATGCTGTTGAGAGTTGGGCGCATGCATGGCATGATGGCTGCATGCACAAGGAGGACGATCAGGAGGCGTTCCCTTGATCAACTTCACGAAATTTTCAGCCAAGACTGAGGAAAGCGTCACCCGAAGACAAAAGATTCACATAGGTCAAAGGATCTTAACGCATCATGAGATGTTATCGTGAGATGTGGACGGTATACGTGTGATTCCATCTTTCTGCTGGCATCGTACCCAACAGAGATTGCGCGTATCTCGGATGAAGTGTGATATCTGATAAATGCTTCTGTGATAATAGTGCGATCTAGAAGTGGTGCTCATAAAATTGGACGACGCTGGTTATGGGATCAAATCCAACATGAAGCCATCAGAAAAGAACAAAGTCACTTTTGCAGTTGGAGCGATAGCTGCAACGGCTGCTATGGGATACATGTTATCCAGGCTGTGGAGAAGGTAGAGATAAGATTTTATTTGTGGCTACATTCCATGATTCCTTTTCTCTACCTGCCTGTCAGACGTCATCTTCCAATATTGTGTCATATGGACACCTCTTTTCGTGTCAGATCCAATCCGAGCTTATAACAAAATTGAAGGGGGACACTCTTGAGTGCAGGCCAGCCGTGAAGTGCTGCATTTCCAGGGCCAAGCTCGCTGTTCTGCCATATTTCCAGTATGGGAGGAAGCGCTTCACAACCCCGCCAGTTGCTGTCAAGGGTGACCACCACAAGCCTCTAGCATCCACTCTTCGCATGTACAGACGCTAAGGAATTACAGGCTCACATTGACAAGCAGTAATATTTTCTCACTTTTTTATACACGGTAGTAAGGACCATGTTTCCGGCTTTTGATGTACCAGTCATGCAGAAGGCGCTGCCTGCCTTATTCTTGTGTTGTGCTGTGACCAGGAGCTCCCCAGGGGAACATTTCAGTAACTCCCTCAGAGTATCCGGAGGTGAGGCGGGGTGACACGGTGGAGTCTCTGCATGGCGTGCAGATCACAGACCCCTACCGCTGGCTTGAAGACCCTGACTCACCCGAAACTGTTGCATGTGCGCCGCACCTTGCCACCTGCATGACCTGTGATACCTATCATCTTGGCCACTTTAGCTGCTCACCCAAAATGACCTGCGGAATATATTGAACAAGCCACACAAGAGCATCATATCTGCACTGCTTTCTTGATCTTTGCTGAAGTGGGTCCTGAGCGGCACCACCCTGTTGTGCAGTTGTGGAGGCACAAAATAAGCTGACAGACAGCATCTTGAAGAAGTGTGCCAGCCGTGAAAAGTTTAAGAAGCTGCTGACGCAATTGTACAACTACCCCCGCTTCTCATGCCCCTTCAAGCGGGGATCCAGGTGAGGGGCCTTTCAGTTTAATGCCCAAGAAAAACTTGAACAGAGGTGACTGTTGCTCATGGGGCCTTTGAATGATCTGCCATCCTGTCCATGCGAGACATTTCGTGCTATTCCACTTTGATACTCGCCTATTGCAGCTGTCAGATTGCTGAAGCTAAGACTGACCTCTCCATCTAGACAGCATTGCGGCTCTGGGTGTCTGGAATGAGAAGGTGTTCCGACATGCTCAGGTACTACTACACGCACAACTCGGGGCTGCAGGCGCAGAATGTGATCTACACCCAGGCACACCTGCAAGCTGAGCCCAAAGTGTTCCTGGACCCCAACAAATTCTCTGCCGATGGCACCGTTGCCCTGGACAGCTTTACCTTCAGCGAGGATGGCAACCTTGTGGCCTACAGCACTGGCAGGTGAGCCGCTTGAAATTTAGGGACACTGTATGCTGTCAGTCCCTCAGAATGCCCTTATACTTGCAAGCAGGCTCCCTGCATATGCTTGGGGTAGCAGAATAGACACCAGGGTGTTGGATGTCTAGGAGCTATCTAATGCCCCACAAGTGCTAGTGCACAAGAGATGCTGTAGAGATCCTGAACCTTGACCTGCAAGCCGCAGACCTTCCAAGCTATGCGAGAGGTAGTTAGCTGACCTGTGGCATGCTCCTTTTCCCTCTCAGTGGCGGGTCGGACTGGCGCAAGATAGAGCTGATGCATGTCAATGCTTCTACGGGCGAGGGCAAGAAGCTGGATGATCTGCTGGAGTTTGTCAAGTTCTCCTCCATTGCGTGGACCCATGACAACAAGGTGCGCTATCTCAGCCTGGCAGCCCCCAAGCAGCAACGCCAGTGCCATTGCAATATAATTGCTGTTTTGTCCCGAAGCATGAGGGTAGCTTGCACAGGTTAGCTACCAGTTTCTTGTGACTGCAAAGATTCACCTCTTTTGAAGTAGCCAGCAACCATTAGGCTGCTAGGCTTGCGCTGCCTATCCTCAAAATACTGAAATAGTCTTGACAGTCATCATGTACATGCCACCGGTGCAGGGCTTCTTCTACAACAGATACAAGCCGCCCAGCAAGTCTGCCAAGCTCGGCACAGAGACAGACACAAACGTGGACCAGCAGCTCTGGTACCATGTTGTGGGGACACCTCAGGCGGATGACAAATTTGTGTACGCTGTACCCGAGCACCCAGACTGGTTCATTTCTGCTGAGGTCACCGATGATGGCAGGTGTGCATGCTATCTAAAATCCCTGCGCTCTTTCTGGTCCCTTGTCATTCTTCTTCGCTTTCTTGGAAAAAATACACAGTATTCAACTGGGAATTCCTGTTACTGTTGGGTATTCTTGGTTGACTGAGGTGGTGCACGGTGTTTTAGCTTCTTCCTGGCACTGAGTGGGTTGCATGTCCTGCGCAGGTATCTGCTGCTGTCCATGTCAGCCGGATGCGAGCCCACAAATCGGCTGTACTTCCTGGATCTGAATGCTCTGCCGCGCAACGCATCAACCGGCGCCCTGGACCTTACTTTGTATGACAGGAGGTGACCAGTCTCATGATGCAATGCTGCAGTACCATCTTGCATTCAAGTGTTCTTTGCCTTCATTAGGTCATATGTTGTGAGGTCGATCGACGACTTGACCTAGAAATCTCTTCTATGTTCAACTAGTACCACCTGTGACGAATGCACAGGCGCTTGCACTAGTAGGCACCAAGGCATTTTTTTGAAGTGCACTAGGTTTTAGATGCCTAAGACATGCAAGAAGCAGAGATTGCAATCATTTTGTAAAATGGCTGTCTTTGTTGCCAACTGATTGCCTGCCTGTGCAGTGCTCCTGTGGGCGTGCGGCCGCTGCCACTGACAAAGCTGGTGGATGACTTTGCGGCGCAGTGGGAGTATGTAGCCAATGAGGGCACCAGCTTCACCTTCAAGACCAACCTGTCTGCCCCACGATACAGGTCAGCTGCCGCACCCAATATGACTACTCTGTTTCACGACATTGTTTGGGGTCCTTAAGAAGGCGATGTTCACAAGCAGATTATTGTGTGGTGAAGCTCTGCACATTGCACCTTCAACAGAGTACATCCGCCAAAGGGCTCAGAGCTTTCAGCAAAGAAGGATTTAAAATGTGTTGCAGGTTGGTCAGGACAGATGTGAGTGCGCCAGGGGAACCTCACACCTGGCCAGACGTAATCCCCCAGCACGAGAAGGACCTTCTGCAGTGGGCTTCCGCGCTAAAGGTATCTACTGCAAGTCTTAACTTTCTATCTTCTCTGACCGTCAAGCCCAAATCTCATACTTCGTTGACACGACAGCTGCTAATGCATTGTCACACTTATGCATGTGTCATGATGTTCCTTCTGGAGAAAGTCTCTGCTCTGCAGGAGGATGCCTGATGGCATGGAACTCATGTGTGATGGCTCTTGCCAAGGGGTACAACATACTTTATTACCCTAAGCCCTTACACCCTAAAAAAACAACAAAAACTCTACCCTGAACTAGTGTAGTCTTCAGTACCCCCCTGCTCTTGCTGTCACAGGGGGACGTGCTGGCGATGTGCTGGCTGCACGATGTGGCGTCAGTGCTGCAGCTGCGCTCTCTGACCAGCGGCGAGCTTCTGAAGTCCATCGCCCTGCCTGGCCTGGGCAGCGTGAGGTCCTTCTCTGGCCGGAGAAGCCAGTCAGAGATGTTCTACAGCTACAGTGACTTCACAGACCCTGGTTCAATCTACAGGCAGGCCTCTTAAAGCTGTTTACTTCCTGGCCTTCTGGAGATCAAATGGAGCAATGTATAGGTGTCAAAACTGCACGTAAAGGAATATGTGGACCTGAACTGCAGGCTGGACACAGCTAATGCAATACTTGAACCAGAGCTCTTCCGGAAGACGGAGCTTAATGTGAAGGAGGACCTCACAAAGCTAGAAACAAAGCAGGTGATTTGTTCTGCCGTCCTGCTCATGTGTCCACTGCTGTGACTGTTCAGCGCAGCAGAAAATGTCCAGTTGAGAAATCCTGCTGAGTTGCTTGGTGCTTTCAGCAGTAGCTTGCATCCTTGAGACTAGAGGAAATGTACTGTGCAGGTGTTTGTGGAGAGCAAGGATGGCACAAAGGTGCCCGTGTTCATTGTGGGGAGAAAGGGCCTGCAGCTGGACGGCTCCAATCCCACCCTTCTGTATGGCTATGGAGGTGATCATTTCAATGCCATCCCAGCCAAGTGTCCCATCTTTGTTCCCTCTTAATGTCAGTACCATGAACTTGCCATACCGCGGTTACCTTATCTTTTCTTTCTAGGAGTGTGAAATTGGTCTTGACGGCAGGGTTCAACATCAGCTTGGAGCCAGGTTTTAGCGTCACACGTCTCTGCTGGATGCTAGCATATGGCGGAGTGTACGCGGTAGCAAATCTCAGGTGCGCACCTCTCTTTCCAGGTTTCTGAACAACACCTCCTTGTGTTAAAGGGCCCGGGAAGCAAATTGCATGTTTCACGCATTGCATTTACACGATGAGGCAGTCCTTTCCCCTTTCTTTGGCCCTCGCTCTGCTTTGTGTTCTGCATTCCTCTTTCTCTAAATTGGCGCAGAGTGCTGCAGTCTCCTGCTAGAAAGTCATAAGGCAGAGTACCCCGATTGGGCAACCTTGCGCTGTATGGCAGGGGCGGCGGGGAGTATGGCATCAAGTGGCGTGAGGCTGGGTCGCTGCACAACAAGCAGAACGTGTTCGATGACTTCATTGCATGTGCCGAGCACCTCATCGGTACGGGGTACACCAGCCCTGCAAAATTGGTGACACAGGTGGGCCACCCTCAGCAATTGCTCTTGTCACACTTTGGTGCTTGCAGAAAATTAGGGAGGCCATTTGTCACGGGGATTGTCATGCGCATTAGGGAGTCTGAAGATGGAGTGCATACGCTGATGTTATTTTATGGTTGTTTGTGGTGCAGGGTGGCAGCAATGGCGGTCTTCTGGTGGCAGCCTGTGCTAACCAGGTGGGTCAAAGATTTTCACACATCTGTGAACCAGCTGGCACAGCAAGAGTGCAGGAGTTGTGTTAAGGTCCTGGCATAAAAATTATTGCAGAGCTGTATATGATTTCCGAATTGTTGGACTTGTGGGTCCCGGCTGGCGGGGGTTGTACACATATTGAGCATTTGCCCATGATGGATTGGATCTTGCTTGGATCTGGCAAGGCCAACAAAGGTGTAGGATTTCAGCAGCCTTTATCAGCAGCTTGTCTGCAGCCGCACCTTGCCTTGGGCACCTGCTTCTGAGCTACCACATTGAAGAGTGTGATTGAATAACATGTGTTGTGCGCAGAGGCCGGACCTGTATGGGGCGGTGATAGGGCAGGTGGGCGTGATGGACATGCTGCGATTCCACAAGTTCACCATCGGTCACGCCTGGGTCAGCGACTACGGGTCACCTGACAGCCCAGCCAACTTCCCCTACCTGCTCGCTTACTCACCCTTGCACAACGTGCGCATTCCCCTGGAGGAGCCGCGCCAGTACCCGGCCATGCTTCTCACCACAGGTGTCTTTCCCTGGCACCTGTCTTCTCTTGTCACACCCCCAATCACCCTTCTTCCATCAACCCACAATTCTTGCATGACTCTGCGTGGGGTGTTTTATTGCAAAGTATTTTTGGACCGAGCCAGGACTGCCTTCAGGCATCCCTGCTTTGAATGTCATGTATTAGATTGCCCCACCGAGCTAGAGATAGAGGTCAAGTGTGGCCTTAGGGTCCAGAGGAACACATCTCTGGCAGCTTTGATATGGCCCCCTTGGGATGTCAGTATTCCGAGGTTTGACTCCTCTTTGATGATGTGATAAAAGTCTTGTTGCCACAGGGGATCATGATGATCGCGTGGTTCCTCTGCACACCCATAAGCTGCTGGCCACGCTGCAGCACTGTGCTGCCACTGAGGAGGGCAGCGGTCAGCAGAACCCACTCCTTGCCAGGGTGGAGGTGAGGGCAGGCCACGGCGCAGGCAAGCCCACAGAAAAGATCATCGAGGAGGCAGCTGATATCTATGCCTTCGCGGCGGAGGTTATTGGCGCTAAGTGGGTGGACACGTGACAGGTCCCTGGTCATGTGAGCCAAGTATAGCACTTTCTTGAGTCTTACTGCGTTTACCTGAGGAATTCTGTACATTTCTTGGGGGCTTTTGGTAAATGAGATCTGAAAGCAATAGCATTCCATGACACAGGAGCACCAAAGTAAACTTCATATATATATATGCTGGTTGAAACGGTGGAGGGTTGTTATTCCCCCGAAAGGTGCACTTAGACTGCCGGGCTTTCTCGAAACAGTCTTCATCTCATCTTCAAAGTTTTACAATGAGTTAGTGACTCTTTTTCTCGAACGTGACAAATTGGGCTGTCCTGCCTTGGATCGGGGAGCATGATCGAGTCTACTATACTGGCGTGCAAGAGCTGCAAGTCGATAACGGCTTTGATACGACCACACTGCAGAAAGTATATTTTTATTCGAATCGATACAAGAGCAACCTCATGTAGGCTCTTTACTGACCAAGATTGAAAGTCGAGGGTTCCGTCGGGGAAATAACTTATTAAAATTGTATGAGTTCCCGGACGTCAGATGTGAGACGCCCCTACAACGCATTCCTCTCATGATCACAATTCTGGAAACGTCCACATTGAGAGACAGGAGGACTTAGACGATTTACAGCTTTTAACGTGCCTAAGGCCTGTGGGTATCGAAACTCCAATAGAACTCGCTAGGGGAACGTCGATGGCACTCCGAGGGTGAGATCATACTGAGCCAAACACAACTAAAACAGCGATCGCGAAAGGTAAGGTGGGGATCCCGATGATTGATCATTTATAAAATCGTACTTTGGCCCATCGCCAGCCTTGATATACTTCTCTCTTCAAGACGCCTTTGCGTAGGTCTTCGGCATGCGTGCAAGACGCCCTAAATTAGGGCTGCCCATTCAGGGCGTCTGTCTGAAAACCGATGGAATGTGCAAATATGTATTTACTTCCTATAATACTGGGAATCATTCAATGGGACCGATATCTGAGATCCTGACAGCTCGATATGTGCGTTGCAGCCGATCACGATCAGCTCTCGAGAGACCACCTCAAGGATGGCGGCGTACAGATCCTCAGCCACCCTTCTTTGCGTTCTGGCTACCGTCCTGCTTCTAGACGTGGTCTCGCAGCCTGCAGCGGCGAGGAGGTTGCAAGGTAGCGCACGCTGACTAATGTTGAAAAGCTTGCAAAGTAGAACCTGCATTCTGAGTCATCGTTGACATCCTCTGTGTGGTGACGACAGGAGCGACAGTGGATGATCTTGCTGTGGGCGATCAAGGCAAGCAGATAACGGCCGGCAGCCTACAGCATGATGTTCCTGGTGGCTACAACTACGAGGGACAAGTAAGGATTTCCCTTTCTTTGCCCTGTTCAAGAACACCAAAAGACCTCCAATCTGGACAAGCATTCAAAGAATGAATGCAAGCAGGGCTGCGCCTGAAAGGAGAGTGCAACAGAAAGGATACCCACAGCACAATGCTAGGCATCACAGCAGACTGTACAGGATCATCTTGCACATGAAGTGGTTCTTGCACAGGTGTCCTTCACACACAAGCTTCAGTCGGGCCAGGCGCTGATGCGGGCACGGTTGGACAACACCACTCGGTCTCGCTCGCCCATCACCCACCGCACCGTGCTCATCACCCGCGATGGCCGCCGCTACACAAAGACGTGCGTTACCAAAATCTGGTTGTGCATCTGCTATACTGTGTCATTGAATAACTTCTTCAGCCTTGTCTATCGGAACGGCAAACAGTCCTGATCAGATTGAGATGTCTTTCCACCAGTTGTGCATATTCCAAATTAGCTTGCGCTTGCTCTGTCCCTGCTTTGACCGTGTATGTCCATGGGACAAGCGTCAGATATTCCTGTTCGAATGATTTCACCATTTCGCCGGTTGCACATCTGCTGAGATCTGTCACCTTGTTACGTCTTTTCACCTTGTCTGTCTGCATGGCAGGTGTCAAACATTTATTTCAAATAAGTAAAGCTTATGATATTGTGAGCAGGCTGTCCCTGGATGGCGGCAAGGCGGCCGGCGGCTTTGGCGAGCCACGCATCCCGGAGCCGACGGCCGCTGTCGATGGTGAATCCAGCGAAGCGTCAGCCGGCGGCCGATCCCTGCTGCAGGGAGTGAACACGAATGACTTCACCTGCGTGGGCTGCCCGGCAGGGGGCCCTGACACGCGCACATCCGTGGCGGACACCTCGTCCTTCCCCTACTCCGCCGTCGGGCAGCTCATGGGCCAGGTCACCAGCAACACGTGCGCGCCGCTTCACACTCTTGCCTGGACTACTCCTGTCACACAGCCTACTACAGCTTGCTAACCTTTGTATAGCAGACCAAAAATCTGCTGTGTTGCAATTTGGACACTCCTTGAAAGCGAGGCATGCAAACCTGCCTGGTGCAGAATAAATCTGGTCTGATACGGCCTCCTAACCTCGACTCTGGAACCCTGTCAACCATTTTAGCAGGTTTTTCGGCGCAGGAATCCCTGCAAGAGTTAGAAAGACAATTGCGGTGAGGGTCTGTGCAACACTGAGGCAGTCTGGCTGGCACAGGGCGCTGGAGTGCACTGGGAGCTTGATCGGGACGCGGCACGTGCTGACGGCGGCGCACTGCGTCTTTGACATCCACACGACGCGCAAGATGGTGTCCAGCCTGGACTTCAGCCCCGGCATGAATGGCCCCACGCGGCCCAACGGCGTCGCGCGCTGGCAGAACGTCCGCATCCTCCAGCAGTTCCAGGCCGAGGTGCGCCCCGCCTCTTCAGCCTGGAGTGTCTCCCCTTGCCACCCTTTACTGTCAGCACTGCCAATTTATTAGAAATGTACAAGCCAACATCTGAAGGCCATTGCATGACACAGCATGCCATAGATCTGTGCACAGAAAGCACACCCTGTGGTTGCTTTTGACTGATGTGGGCCTCACCAGCCTCTATGTCTGGGATTGGCAAGCATGGCTCCCACCTTAACCTGTCAGCAAGGCTCTGTCCCATTGCAAGACATGTCACGATCTTGTGGGGGTGATTTATTGTGTGGTGGTTTCCTGAGTAATTTAGTACTCTCCGGCTATGTGCCTGACTTAGCTTGCACAGCTTAATACCCTCATTCATTTGAGCACTTTTGCATATTTGTGGGTTGGCCCTGCACCAGCCGTGTGATCCATACTCTATCAGTAAAAGCAATTTCCTAAGCCATGAGTACCCAGCTGACAGTCTGTCACGCATGCGTGCAGAGGACGTACAGCACGACGGCGATCAACTACGACTTTGCGCTGATCACGCTCAAGGCTGACGTGTCGCCCGGCCTCGGCTACTTTGGCATCCAGCGGGGCACCGGCACATCCACGCTCAACATCGCCAGCGCCGGCTACCCGGCCGATAAACCTTCCGGCTCCATGTGGTCCACCACCTGCCAGAATGTGGAGTACGCGTACGGGCAGAACCAGGGCGTCTTCAAGGAGGTCTCGCAGTGCCAGAACCAGGTGCGCTGCACACCTCCTGCTATGATGGATCAAGTACTGACACATGACACAGTGCAACTGTCAAATGGGAAATTGATTGAGAAAATGGGGTGACCTGAGAGCTATCCTGCTTTCATTGTGAAGGGAGGAACCATAACCATTTGGGAAGCCAAGATTTGTAAGCATTGCAAGCATGCAAAATGAACAAGGCCCATGACTTTTGGGGTATTGACAGTACTGAATGCTGCATCTGCATGCTGCAACACACAGGAGAAGTGCAAAGTGAAACATCCCTTGACAGTGAATGAGAAGATCATGCAGCATGTGTATAGACATGGGACATTGACAAAGGGAAAAGGGTGAAATTGCCATGGCTTAAGCGGAAAGAATATTGCCTTCATTCGAATCGCAGGCATGTTCAAACATTCTCCAGCACAGCTGTGCTGCCAGCGAGGGTCAGTCTGGGGCAAGCATGTGGGACCCAGCCAGCCGCAAAGTACACTCTATCCTGACCGGCAAGGTGTGTCTGAGAGCTTCACATACGCTTCTCGCCAGCAGGCGCCGCCACACCTCCCCCTCTCATTCCCCTCCTCACTGACGGTTTTGTGTGCTTGGTTTTTCTTTTCCAGCAGGTGTACAGGGGAGAACCTACCAGCAGCTGCGGAAGCTAAAAGTCTGGGGGTGGATCTTTTCTTCACGTGTTCTCTGATTTTCTGTTTCTCTCTTTGCGCTGTCCAGGACTGTGGTTGCTGCAACATCCTGCAGCACTCCTGTGCTGCAAGTGAAGGCCAGTCTGGCGCGCCCATGTATGATGGCGACTACAATTTGATGAGCATTCTTACCGGACGAGTAGGCCTTTCTTTTAGTGTTTTTCCAATTTCTTATTTCTATGTCTCTTTTCAGTGTCTTGCATGTAAACCGCATGCGTATGTATGCCAGTCTTTTGCTGTTCATATTGCAGTTCTTTTCTGTTGCTGTAGTCACCAACTTTCTTTATCTTTGTGTTTGCTTCATGATTTGTATTGACCTGTGTCGCTGCATGTCAAATTTGGTGTCAGCAGAATCTTAATTATTATTGTGCAACTGTGCAGCTGAGCACCACGGAGGGCAACTCGTACTACGTGGGCACCAAGATGGACGCCTTTGTGTTTGACACGCTCAACTCATGGTACCAGGAGGACATGGGCATCAACTCGGTGCGTCCTTCATGCCTTCTTTGCATCCTCAACCAATCTTAAGAAGTGGCTTCCCACATCATCAATCGAAGATCTGTTCAATTTTTTATCCCCTATGGTGTGACAGGACAGGGCTGTCTGCTGTCAGTGGAGGTCTACTTGCCTCAATATTGTCAGCTGTGTGAGATCACACTCCCTAGAAAATTTCATGGCGTATAAAGACTCTATACATGTCTGTGTGCAGGCCATCCCGCAGCAGGTGTACTCTGGTGAGGCAGGCAACAATCCCGCAGCCGTGGCGGCAGCGACCGACTCCGGCACCAGCAGCAGCAGCAGCTCTAACGGCGCTTCCTCCAGCGCTACACGTTTCCCCGGCTCTGGCGCAGGTATTGTTCCTCTGCTGCTCACTTTGCTCTGTCCAGTCCTCTCAAATAGGACTGCAAACTTCACCACAGAAGACTACCACTGTTGAGCGCAGCTCTGTGTAGCTTGGTGATGTGTGCCACTTGCTTGAAGGACCTGAGAGCGTGCAGAGGTCTTCGAACAGAAGCTCAAACTGCCACGCCATGGCACAGTACAACTTATTCATTCAAATGGGTATTGTGAAGACAGATGTAGAGAGTCAAACGAGAGTGGTACTGAGAGGGGGCTTGGTCTGTGCAGGCACAGTGACAAGGGCGTCAGGCGGAACCAGCACAGGGTCCACCGCCACCACAGCAGCAGACTCCTCCCAGCAGCAGTCGATATTTAGCCGGCTAACATCTGGCGGCCTTTTTGGCGGCCTGGCAGCTGTGCTCAACACCACAGCTCCCACAGCTTCCACCACCGTAACAGTTTATGCTGACTCACCAGCGGCGGACGCTGGCGCCTCATCCAGTGCTGCAGCATCGGCACCTAATGAGGTGAGTGCTTAAGCAAAAGCTCCCAGGCAATAATTGTCCGTCCATTCTTCTCATCAGTCTTTACAATTTCAAACGCTGGATTGCAGCTGCAACCAAGATAATGATGCTAGCAAAATAAATTGACGCTGCCCTGCACATATTCTCATTGGTGCTTTGTGCTGCGGTGTTCTATCGCCCCAGCTGGCCGGGGGTGGGGGTTGTTAGTGGGCACCGTGCCCAGGCTTGTTTAGTGAGTGCTGATTGCTTGGATCTGGCAACTCGGACAAGGTTTAGGATTTTGGCAGCCTTCAATTGCAGCTTGTCTGCAGATGCACTTTGCCTCTTGGCAGAAAGATCATGTAAAAACATTACTGATTGGGATGATGCTACTGTGCAGGTGGCCAGCACGCAGCCGACCAACTATGTGGAGGCGCTCATCACAACCAACTCAGGAGTGTCATTTGTGTTCGACCCGCTCATCCGCAACCCTCAGCAGGCGGCCGCAGCTGCAGTTGCCAAGGTTGCCTCCACTGTGGCCAGCGGCAGGCACTGAGTTTCACGCTACAGTGCTGAGCTTGACCCTGCAACTCCCCGGTCCAAGATTTTGCAAGGGAATTGATTCGGGTGCTCGAATGCCCCAGGCATGCAGTCGTGCAAGGCAGCCCCGCAGTTTTCAAAGCAGCATCAAGCACGGTGGCAAGCAGGAGCAATTTGCTGGCTGCATTTGCTGGCCACAGCTGCGGGATTTTGTACGCTATCAGCAATGCAGTTGTGTAGATTTCGGCCAGTGAAATTGTTCTGTATTTATCTACAGCAGGATGCAGATGTTCTGGGAGCAGGAACTGCCAATTACATCTATGCCTAATGCGGCAGTGGCAGTTTGCTCAGAGCTCTGCAGCACTAGGTTAGATTCTGTGAGGGCTGCCCAATTTAGCGCTTTCTGAAATGTTGTGCAGTACTCATGCAGGAATTGTCATGCACAGTTGAGCAGCTGATGATGCTGCATGAGTTTGGTGCTTTTGCTGGATTGCTGTATTATTATACATGAGTGCATGTAGGCAGGGAAAACCAAACATGGGAGCCACAGGCCCTCTGAACAAACTTATTGGAACTTAGACGAACAATATGTTTCATGCATACTGACACATTGAGAAACACCCAAAAACCTTCTGTGCAGCTAATTCTAGATTGAGTGAATATTTTGTTGAGCCAGCAGGAAATAATTGCACCTCCTTCACAGTCATGCCTGTGAATCAACGTAGAAAGATTGCAGCGGACTTCCATGTAAATTGATTTTACATGGAGAATAGGCTGTGTAACTGATCTGTCTCAACTTAATGTCTACCAATGCACATGTGCATTGAATAATATACGCGTAAGGTGTATTGAATAAATCTCAAATTGCGTTCAGGCTTGCAAGCTTGGTAGGCACATGTGTCGCTGCAACAAACTGTGGCATGAGGTGACATCTGTGCAATCTGACACTTCTTCTATTGAATATCAGGAGCCAGCGGCTCACAGGCTAAGAACACAAATAGCATACATCCAGCAGGGACCCAGTGCTTCCCAAAATATGACCTGTGGTGGCTTTAATGCCAAGGTGCCTATGGCCCTGTGGCAGAAAAGACTGCACGAGTGGAGCTGTAAGGGGTATTCCCTTTCTGTACTTTTTGTGAGGCCTCAGCGGCGGTTTTGTCTGCCCTGCAGGCATTGAGCTGCTGCCACATTCTCCAACGTATCCATCACTGCCAGGCTTCTTGCCAGGCAATATCTGGGCCATGCATGAGAGGTTTCCTCTGACAGAGGAGACGTTTCCTCTGACATCGCCTCCGCTTGTCAGTATTGGCAGTACTGTATTGCTACTCTGCACTGGTGTGCACTTGCACTTGACCAGAACAAGGAGCTCCTGCCTTAATGCCAGCACCTGCGTGTCCGCAGCAGGACGATGATTTCGCTCCAGCAGAATGAAGGACGATGTCTGATCCCTTGGCATTCACTTATCCTCCGAGATTATGCTTGTCGAAACAGTCTGCAACTTTCCGCCCAAACGTCATGCCCACAACCCAGCAGCACAGAAGCAGCAGTCATACAACCTGATGGAAGTCACTGAACGTATACAACCTTCTCCTCCATTTGAAAGATTGGTTTGCAAGTCATTCGAGCAGCCCAACTTCTCTACCTCGGCCCGCATGAGCACCTTTTCTGTGCGCAGACAGTACGAGTCAGACCTCCCGACTAGCATCATGCTGCACCTGGGCCTATTCAAGAGGAACTCTCTATTCTCTATATAGGAATCCTACAAAACCGATATCATTCACCATCCCGAGCCATGTCCAGAGTCTGAAAGCTCACATAGCCTCTCTTGTGCGTCGATATCGCACCACTCAAGTACGAATGATAGCAATCTCTCCTATTATTTTGTCCGATGTAGAACACCACGGTGCGAGCGAGTGTGCATTCGATTCTCCGCAGCCCTGTTGCTATTGTGTTTTGCTTGTGGTGGATTATGTACAACTAGAAATTGGGAAAAAACACATTACGTTGGCCAAATCGGCCTATTAGGGGACGTAGCTCAAATGGTAGAGCGCGCGCTTCGCATGCGTGAGGTAGGGGGATCGATGCCCCCCGTCTCCAGACCTTTTTCATTTGCTTTTTCTGATATTTGTGTATGTCTGGCCTTATGCTTTTCTAGTGCATCAATCTTCGTAGCAAACATTAACCTTCGTGACGCTATCTCAATCTTTGCAGCAAACTCATCTCTCACTTTCCTCGCATATATTCGCATCACTGTGGATGTGCCTGTCACAGCCTGCCTCCCTCCCCACCTGACAATGCAATGCAATGTGCCCTCGGGCAGCGCCTTGCCTTTGTTTTCAACCATTGCCAATATGCAAGCCCTTCACACTGCGCCATGTCTTCGTACGGGTGCTCGCTGCCACGCAGGCTCTCCACAAGCCGCAGGCACTCTGCGGCCATGGCAGCGTCGCCCCTGCCCTGTGCTTCTCCCAGCAACGTCTCGTATGTCGACTTGAACCAGAATCTTAGGGTCGCTGCCTGCTCCTCCAGGCTGTCACCGGGATTGATGCCCCATGACGCCGGTGTGCTGTCATCCCGGCCTGTCGCAGCATGCAGTGTCCAATGCAGCAGGCAGTTTCCTTCAGGTCACCAGCACATTCCACCGGCCATTCAGACACTTCTTTGCAATGACATGTACAGTTCCGTCCACCATGTCAGTTCAGCATATGCACTTCTCTGCATCCTATCATAACTCACTCCAGCTCTGGGCTTTCCAACTCGCTTGTCTAGTATCGGTCGCTTTCCACTTCTCACTGCCAGATCTATACATCTGTGTGCTTCACAATTCCACACATACCTGCCACCCCGGACTATATTTAGGGTTTAGGGTTTAGGGTTTAGGATTTAGGGTTTAGGGTTCAGGGTTTAGGGTTCAGGGTTTAGGGTTCAGGGTTCAGGGTTCAGGGTTCAGGGTTTAGGGTTTAGGGTGTAGGGTGTAGGGTGTAGGGTGTAGGGTGTAGGGTGTAGGGTGTAGGGTTTAGGGTTTAGGGTTCAGGGGTTAGGGGTTATGGTTTAGGGTTTAGGGTTTAGGGTTTAGGGTTTAGGTTTAGGGTTTAGGGTTTAGGGTTTAGGGTTTAGGGTTTAGGGTTTAGGGTTTAGGGTTTAGGGTTTAGGGTTTAGGGTTTAGGGTTTAGGGTTTAGGGTTTAGGGTTTAGGGTTTAGGGTTTAGGGTTTAGGGTTTAGGG